>NC_143384.1:27948646-32748646 GCF_980474605.1 Leiobunum rupestre | reverse complement strand
AGCCCTGTATGCCACGCGAGCCAACAGCACTCACTATTACCGTTAACCCCAAAAAGTTTATAATGGAAGGGGAAACCGAAGAACTTGGTGGAAAGCCTCTTTAACCCCGGAGGAGATAACTTGTAAACTCAACGTAGAAGGATTAGTTCCACTTTTCATATTTTTTCTTTAATCGGTTAGATGACTATTATAATTTACGATTAAAATTTGATGCTAAGCCTCGGTCATAAGACGATGAACATTGAGTTAAAATTTCAAAGCTCTAGAGATAACCGATCTCGAGTTTTTAGGAACATGACATACAAATAAATAAATAAAAGGACAAACTTTAAGACTTAAAGTTATAGATTATTAAATTAATTAAATTAATTAAAGTTGATTTGCCAACCGTTACTGTCGAAAACCACAGTCAGGGTACCATGAGATAGTATACCAAATGTAGTCGACCTCAGTTGAAAACTGTAGATTCCTATAGTGGACAAACTCATCTATATATATATTAGATAATGGTTTATAATGCTAGAAAAAACGTGTTTGAAGAAGTTTTCAAGCATTGATATGATATTAAATTGAATTAACGATTGGATTTTGAAAATATTTAGAGTAAAAAATAAATAGTTTAAATTTTAGGCGTAGTTTTGGTAACATTAAGAATGTATTTATTTCAACTTAGAGGGAATAACAATGTTGAGATTAGCAACGCTAAAAATAGTCTCAACATAAGGTGGTTTCCTAAAAGGTGTACTCTACTCTTTTTACCCTAAAACGTTTTATTCGCCTGTTCCGGGGATGAGAATTACTCCGGCCCATAAACTATTCGATTGTCCCGGAGTATTCTGTCTACTCTTTTACTCCTTCTGAAAAGGAGTTGTTAAGAGAGTAAATCGGATTTTGTCGTCTGTTAGCCAGAATTTATCCGCTAAAAAGGCCACATGCAGCTATTTTGGAAAAACCTTTTTACTTCTACTCAAACTATTTGCCACCACAGAATCGCGGTAAAATGACGTCATAGCCTTAATCTTCCTACCCTACTCCGAAATCCTGGAACAAGCGAAAAAACACCACCTATAGGCATTATCAATTATTATAATAACAATCTTGATTATATTCAAAGTAAAAACTTCGAGAGGATTAGCATTATATAACATTTGGTGTCACTTGATTAGTTAATGAGATACTGGATCCATATGTTTTTTGTTAGGAGGAATGAGCTAACTATTCGACCATGAGTCAGATTGGGCACAAGGCTAAAAATTGTCTTATTTAAAATATTATTTTAAACATTTTTGTTATTAGAAACTGTTCACTTTCCAGGAAAAAAAATGGTTCTTTAAATTTATGAACGATTTATAAAATTAAAAATAAAAATTTTCCACGATAATTGAAATAAATTGCTTCTTTCGTGGTAAATTAATTTCGTGAAATGTGAACACTTCATGCAGAAATATGTTATATTTGGTGGCACTTGATAAGTTAGTTAGATATAATGTTTTGTTGAGAATAGCGGCTAATAATTAGTGAAGGGAGCTGTTGGCTCGAGTACCCTCTTACGCATCGTAACCCGGCCACCTGAATTAAAGGCTTCAAAAGTAGCTTGATGACTTAGGCCTAAGGTGGTGCCTTGGGTATTAGCCTAGCTGAATATTATTATTATTATTATTATTATTATTACTGTATATGTTAAAATTATTTTTAACAGTGTAAAAACAAAACTAACGCGCACTAAAATAATAAATAATATAATTATGTACTATAATTGTTCAAATGGTTGAAGTAATTGGTGCTAGCCAAGTCTGCAACGAAGTGCATTTGAGATCAAACCCGCCACTTTCGATAAAAATACGAGACTTAAAAACTAATTACCACTCACTTAATAAAACTAATGACTTAGTCAGTTGCAGGCTAAGAAAGACAAAATATATAGTACAATCGGCGCAAGGATGCCTCAGATCGTTTCCGGTCATTCCACCGCGCGAAATTTGAATTTGGCCATTTTACGGTCAAATTCGAATTTTGCTCTTTTCATCGGCTTTTAGCGCCATCTAGAGACCAAAATTGGAATCTTTATTTTTAATTTCATAATTGTGGTGGCGAGCAAATTTAAAAGATAAGGCATTCTTATCATCCTTAAATTTAAAATAGTATGTATAATTATTTAATTTTGTAAATTTATTTCTACGTCTTACCAGTTAAATCGGCAGTTTCTTTTAAAATAGTTACCACGCTTTCTTGGGGGTAACGTTGTCTTAATGCGCTATACACGTTTCAATTATTTTTCTCTCTTTACTTGTTAAAAATAAACCTTTATCATGCTTTTTATAGGGACCTCTTGGGCTACTATTTAAAATATTTGGAGCTGTCATTATCGAACCTCTTTAGCAAAATAATTCCGCTGTATTCAGTAATTAATGACAACATGAAATTAAAAAAAAATCCAATTTCGGTTCCTAGATGGCGCGGAAATACGATGAAAATCACGAAATTTGAAATTGACCGTAAAGTGGTCAAATTCAAATTTCGCGCGGTCGACTGGCCGGAAATGGTCTGAGGTATCCTTGCGCCGACTGTACTATATATTTTGTCTTTCTTAGCCTGCAACTCACTATAGTCTGAAGTTCATCGAAAATGTGTGATTACTATAGAAATACCTCATAATTATCTCTCTGAAGGTAGGAAACTAACTTACATTAAATATAATTTTAAGCTTATGGTTATAACTAATCAACTATTGATTTGACAAATCTATTTAAAGCGCCAAATTAAGTATATAATTATATAAAAATAACTTCGTCGTCTTGTTGTATAAAGAAAATATTTAAAAAAAGTTTCCGTGTTTAATAAACTGCAGTATACATATCGCTATAGTCAGTGCAAAATCAGCAAAAAGGGATAAGCTAGAAGACTCCATTGCCTTTACTAATCCTGTTAAACTAGAACCGACCTCCGTATCTCATTTTACAAACAAGGTTCTATCTTGAGGATAAATTTATCTTGGCCATCGTTTATAATAGTTTTAAAACTCGGTCGTATTTTATCGGGGAGAAAGGTGACTTGTCACACAGTGGCTTCATTAGTAATATCCCACGTTGCTTCTATACCTATCCTGCACCTCCCGTTAGTTCTAACGACGCCCGCTCCCTTTAAGTGGCGCTGCTATCGCTAATTCTCGCTCCTTTCCGTTTAGAGTCGCAATTTAAGATTCGGGGGGTAACCTCCGTTTTTCCACGTTGTTAAGTTTCGAGGGCAGACTCCTTTTAACGATCCTAATTAGAAGCAAATTGCTGTTCCTATTAACTCTCGAATATTTTAGTGTCCAAATTCGACCTCTGGAAAGTAACCTTGTCTTTATCACGGAGGTTCAATATTTCTTGAATGATCTGACGCATGGACAGTTTAGGTAAACGAAAGCATATACAGGGTGTTTTAAAAGGTGATGCCAAATTTTTAAAGAGTTGTCGGGGTGAGTTGAGAAGTATGCCTGTTTTTATCCCATTTTCCCACGATGAGTTAAAATAAACAAAAAAAATTGATTTGATTTGAGCTTCTAAGTGTGGCCTACTAGCCCCTGGAAGTAGGCTGCAACAAGCGCCAAACCAAGCTGTAGGGAAATGCGAACATTAAGGTTTGGGTTCGTGTGATATGTTAATAAGGACTTTGTAAACAAATCGAGGTAACCAACGTAAAAAAGGAAACTTAAACCGTATTTAAAGTCCCTGTTGCTTCGTTTTGCGCTTGTTGCAGCCTACTTCCAGGGACTAGTAGGCCACACTTCGAAGCTCTCTGGCGCTCTTTTCACTCATCGTAGGAAAATGGGAAAAAATAGGCATACTTCTCAACTAACTCCCTACAACTCCTTAAAAATGTATAGCATATTTACTCATGCTACATACAAAAATTTCAATGATCATTTATTTCACACGGAACATACAAAAGCAAAATGTTTTACAATCCGTGCGCTGTTGAGAAGGTTCTCATGGAAACGAAATCACGTGATCGTGAGGCACGAGCTAAAATATAGATTGTTAAAGTTAGAAACGCGTGAGGAATTCTGCGTGATTTCCAAATCCACTTCACAAACTTCCGACGTCATTGACGTCACATCCCGTGAACAAGGTTTCATGAAAGAAAATGCTTTTCAGGCATACTTATGAGTCATTATTTTACATATTATAAAAGGAATCGTGAGATGGAAGATGTTCTAAGCTGTGAACCTAATTTTGACGTTGAAATTATTACCTTACATGACGTAATAGCTTCGTCACTTTGGGTGTCTTCTTGGCCTTATTGTCGAATTTAAGTCTATTATGCATTGTAAAACAGTTCTTTTAAAAGGGGAACGGTCAAGCTTTAACCTTTTCGATAGTCCTATAGTCCGTTAAAAACCGTATCAAAATTATTAAGGCTAGTTCCCACTTGGTGAATTTTCGAGACTAATAAAATTTTCGCGCAATGAAAAAAGACGCGTTTTTTCGGTCGCTGGGGAAGCGGTTCTCACTTTAGCGCGAAAATTTAAAAACGCTGAAAACAACTCGTGCGGGTTTTTAGTAATGTTTTAGGCCTAACATAAAACATCAGTTCAAAATGAGCCAAATGGATGTTCCTGTTGATAATTTCAATAAATAAACGATTCTATTCGTGAGATAATTACCTTTACTTCAGTATCTTGGTCAAGTTGGCTGAGCTGCTTTTCTAAAGAACTAGGCTTAATAAGTGGCGGACGGGAGCGGAATAGATCGAGGGAACGCGTTTTCTGATTGGCTGAAGCTTTTTATCGCCAAGGTGTGGACCTCAAAAAATAGTCTAAATAGAACATTCGCTAAATACCGCTGAGACGCGACTTTAGCGGCGAATTCAAAAAAAAATCGCAAATTTCATTCGCGAGCGTCAATTTTCAGCGCGAAAATTGGTTTTTTCGCTAAGTGGGAACTATAGGCTTTAAGCGGTTAATTTTTAATAAAATTTAGAAATTTCGGGAAAATGAAAAGCGCGCGTCCGCTGCGACACCTGGTGAGAAATCGGTGAGACACTCCCTGCTTGATTAAAATTGAAAAACAATATAAAAGCGCGCGCTGCTGAAGACGCGAAAGATTGGGTTTTTTTTGCACGCGCGGCGTGTTCCAGTTATACGAGACCTAAGCCTAAATTGCGCAATTTCAAAACTTAGGCTAGTTCAAAAATCGCTCACTAAGGTCCTGCTGACGCTGGCGATACACCCTAAGATGGCGGCGAAAATTCAAACCCAAATACTCGGCGTTATTTTACGTTTCAACTTTTTGGGCCAAAAACCATTTTTTCAAGACAAAAAAGGTACGTATAAGTATATTGAACGTCTTGTTGATCTTTTGATATGCAAATAAGGCGATATTTGGAAAAGCTTGGCCGTTCCCCTTTAAAGACGATTGGTGACGCTGCGAACACTATTATTCCAAATACAATTTTATAGTTGATAATTAGATGATTTAAAATTTCCATTTTCAAAGAACATTACTACAGCTACCCTTTATTACCCGTACGATAAAACCCAACCCAAAAACCCGGTTCCGTGAATCGCAGCCCTATACGTTCGTTCAAACGCGTTTAATTTCAACCCACCTCACCAGATGTCGCTTTACTCCAACTTCCCAGTTCATTACCCTCCATACTTTAAAACAGCGTCATCTTCGTTTTATTCTAGCCCGTAAATCTAGGCTTTAAGCGTGCAGCGTAGCTATAGGCTATAGGTGAGAACAAATCCCCTTTCATCGCTCATTAGAAGGGAAGGTCATTATGCAAAGTGTCGCCGGTAGGGGGCAAAGAGGCGCTTCGATCTCCGTTGCTCGTCTCGGCGCGTAACACCTCGTTTCCTCTACGTCTGAATCATCCTTTGTCGCTAATGGGGACCTCTACCGGCCGTATCAACTTAATGACTCGCTCACTCTGTCGCGACTGCAGCGCCCCCACTTCGACTCGGCGAACCTCGGCTCCTAAGACAAAAGATATCTCAGCGAAGGCATCTCTCACGTCCTCTGATCTAATTTGTCCCCTTTTTACCAGTTTTTACCCCAAAAAATGCTTTGCCCGCGATAAATTATGCCCCTAGACGTCGCTGCGTTATTTTATATATTTTTTTTTACGTCGCGAGTCCAGCTTCACCTCCGGGTTTGATGACCTCATCGGATTTTTGTGGGAGTGGAGACGTGGGGGTAAAAATGAATATCTTGACGGATTTTTCCTTTATAAGGGAAAAAAGGCAGGTAATTTTAGCGACAGTGTAGGGAAACTTTAATTACAATTTCCTAATTTGGCATGGACCGAGAAATCATTAGATGGACTCGCGCAAAAGCGTTTTATTCACGCGGGAACCGTAGCCCGGGAGTGTAGCCACTTAAGAAATCTGGTGTACATACAGTGAGAAATCAAAATAATTATTTCCGGAAATATAGAAATCCACAAGAAATATAGGAAATATTGATAATCCAGGATAAATATTTGAAATCTAGAGAAATAAACCTCAATATTTTCGATATTTCAGGAAATCTAGAAATACAGGATAAATATAAGAAATATTGGTAATCAAGGGAAATATAGGAAATATTGAAAATCTGGGGTAAATATTGGAAATCTAGAGAAATAAACCTAAATATTTTCGATATTTCGGGAAATCTAGAAATACAGGGTAAACATAGGAAATATAGGAATTATTGGAAATCTAGGATAAATATTGGAATTCTAGAGAAATAAACAGAAATATTAAAGATATTTTTGGAAATCTAGAAATACAGGAGAAATATTACAAATCTAGAGAAGTCCCAAGAAATATTGGAAATCTAGAGAAAAAAAACGGAAATTTTTTCGATATTTCTGGAAATCTAGAAATCCAAAAAAATATTGGAAATATAGAGAAAACAAGACGTACGACGGTCAGAATACACACAATCCTTCTAATGTGTTAAGTTTGTTTGAGCTATTCACAGCAACCTGCAACGCCGGTATCACAACCAAAATATATTCACGGTCACACATATATACATATTTACACTTATTTGTTACTTCTAGTCATACTTTGAAAGCATCGAAGATCACTTCAATCAGTGTCACTCTTATTTTTTACTTCTGATCACACCTATTTGTTACTACTAGTCAGCCATTGAGTGTCACACTTATTTCTTCTGGTTAATAATAATAATAATAATAATAATAATAATAATAATAATAATAATCAGCTAGGCTAATACCCAAGACATCACCTTAGGCAAAGACTAGTTCGATCAGTTTCATACTTATTTGTTACTTCTGATCACACTTATTACTTTTGGTCATACGCCAAAGACTAGGTCGATCAGTGTCATACTTAATTGTTACTTCTGGTCATACGTTGAAAGCGCGGCGCACTCTTAACGGCCTTGAAAAACGCCTGAGGGAAACGGGCGCGTAGACCTCTATAAACACGCGGATTTACAATGTTGGAAATTGCGGGCCTCCGTATACGCTGCCCAAAATACCTTACTTAGAATTAAAATTAAGGAACGTATTTGCAACTCTTGGTTATATGTAAACCACAGCTATTCAAAAATATAACTTTCATGAAAATCGGACTTAAATTAAGGAACGTTATGTCGACTTTCAGGCGGAAATATAAAACGACGATCATTGGGGTCCCGTAAATAACCCCGAAAACTATACTTAAATTTAATATTTACTCATATAACCGAAGTTGTAGTTCAGATGAATCCTAACCTATCCAATAATATTTTTTTTAACGTTACCGGACTTAATTTTTAACAAAATATCAACCACACAAAGCCAAACTACCGAAAACGGTAAATTGGGCAAATGCCCAACTTCTTGGGCTTCGATTTCAAAACTTTATGAAAGGCTATCAATGGCGATGCATGTACATTCGAACGAGATATCATTGACTCTTCTAGCCCTAACCGTTGAAGGGGTATGCGCGACACGGCGGCATCGGCATCGGCATCGGCATCGGCTACACTGTACGTGAGACTAATACACACAAATCCTTAGGATTGTGTGTAAAAATGGAAATATTTTCGATGTTTTCGGAAATCTAGAAATGTCGGAAATATTTAAGAAATATCGGAAATATTTAAGTAATATCGGAAATATTTAAGAAATATAGGAAATATTTAAGAAATATCGGAAATATTTAAGAAATATAGGAAATAATTCAGAAATATCGGAAATATTTAAGACATATCGGAAATATTTACGAAATATCGGAAATATTTAAGAAATATCGGAAATAATTAAGAAATATCGGAAATATTTAAGAAATATCGGAAATATTTAAGAAATATCGGAAATAATTAAGAAATATCGGAAATATTTAAGACATATCGGAAATATTTACGAAATATCGGAAATATTTAAGAAATATCGGAAATATTTAAAAAATATCGGAAATATTTGGAAATATTGGCTTCCCCCTCGCCATGGCCTAAATCAAATCTTTCATATCGCGCCTAAATTCCCGGATACGTTCTTTCGGGTGGATTTACACTCAATAGGTGCAGTGGGTTAACTTTTGGAATTATTAATTATCCAACTAGAATGTAAATTAAAGTTACAGTTCAAACTTTGCACTCGTTTTTGTACATTATGCATTATATCAAGAGTAGGGCTAGCCTAAAATTATGGGCAGTCAATTGTTTATAAGGGGTGACTTTCACGGTTTCTACAAGTTCCCTCTCCTTGACTATATTAGGTAAACGTAAAATGAAATATCTACCTTAACCTTTGCTTATGCTGTTTTCATGGTTGGCAAAAACCCGGCAAAAACAGTATTTTACCGGGACATGTGGGAAAAACTGGTAAAAACCGCAAAAAATGGAAAAAACTCTTTTCATGCTAAATTAATTATTGATATATCTATTAAGCGACTAATTTGGTCATTGCGAATAGGAGAGATGAAAAAAAGGCCAGAAGAAGAGTGAATAGAATAGAAGAATATCACTTTTATTATTTATTTTTTATTGAATTTGGCCACTAGAGGTGGAAAAAACCATGGAAGTACGATTTTCCACACGGTTTTTAACAGGAAAACAATAGGTGGTAAAAACCGCGGAAAAATCTAGTTCTTTCCACCAGGTTTTTTCCACCCTTGGCAAAATTGTGCCAACCCTGGCTGTTTCAGGGTCCCTTAAGTTGCCCCCCCCCCCTTTGACTGTAGAAGAAGACGCAATAACTTATAATTTTCGTCTCATTTTGCTCCATAATACAACACTAAAATTAAATTTTGCTCTAGAATAGTTTTTGAAATAATTTAATTTTAATTGGGGGGGCAACTTCATAACTAGCCCCCCTATATCTCACTCATTTCAAAAACTAATTAGTGCATTAGGTTCGTCTCATTTTGTTCCATTATACAACACTAAAAAAAATTTCTCGAAATAGGTTTTGAAATAATTTAATTTTAATTGGGGGGGCAACTTCATAACTAGCCCCCCTATATCTCACTCATTTCAAAAACTAATTAGTGCATTAGGTTCGTCTCATTTTGTTCCATTATACAACACTAAAAAAAATTTCTCGAAATAGGTTTTGAAATAATTTAATTTTAATTGGGGGGCCAACTTCATAACTAGCCCCCCTATATCTCACTCATTTCAAAAACTAATTAGTGCATTAGGTTCGTCTCATTTTGTTCCATTATACAACACTAAAAAAAAATTTCTCGAAATAGGTTTTGAAATATTTTAATTTTAATTGGGGGGTAACTTCATAACTAGCCCCCCTATATCTCACTCATTTCAAAAACTAATTAGTGCATTAGGTTCGTCTCATTTTGTTCCATTATACAACACTAAAAAAAATTTCTCGAAATAGGTTTTGAAATATTTTAATTTTAATTGGGGGGGCAACTTCATAACTAGCCCCCCCTAAATCTCACTCATTTCAAAAACTAATTAGTGCATTAGATTCGTCTCATTTTGCTCCATCATACAACCCTACAATTAAATTTTGCTCTAGAAATAGGTTTTGAAATAATTTAATTTTAATTTGGGAGGGCAACTTCATAACTAGCCCCCCTAAATCTCTCTCATTTCAAAAACTAACTGTGTATTAGATTCGTCTCATTTTGCTCCATCATACAACCCTACAATTAAATTTAAATTATTTCAAAAAATATTGTAGAGCAAAATTTAATTTTATTGTTGCAAAATGAGACGAATCTAATGCATTAATTAGTTTTTGAAATGAGTGAGATTTAGGGGGGCTTGTTTTGAAGTTAGACCACAATTAAAATTAAATTATTTCAAAACCTATTTCTAGAGCAAAATTTAATTGTCCGGTTGTATGATGGAGCAAAATGAGACGAATCTAATGCACTAATTATTTTTGAAATGAATGAGATTTAGGGGGGCTAGTTATGAAGTTTGCCCCAATTAAAATTAAATTACTTCAAAACCTATTTCTAGAGCAAAATTTAATTGTAGGGTTGTATGATGGGGCCAAATGAGACGAATCTAATGCACTAATTAGTTTTTGAAATGAGTGAGATTAAGGGGGCTAGTTATGAAGTGCCCCCCCCCCAATTTAAATTAAATTATTTCAAAACCTATTTCTAGAAAAAAAAATTAGTGTTGTATAATGGAATAAAATGAGACGAATCTAATGCACTAATTAGTTTTTGAAATGAGTGAGATTTAGGGGGGGCTAGTTATGAAGTTGCCCCCCCCCCCAATTAAAATTAAATTATTTCAAAAACTATTGTAGAGCAAAATTTATTTTAGTGTTGTATTATGGAGCAAAATGAGACGAAAATTAAAAGTTATTGCGTCTTCGTCTAGAGTCAAAGGGGGGGGGACAACTTAAGGGACCCGCTGGAGGGTACTTGACTGTAAGTTTACAGTCGCTTAACAGATTTCGTGGTCCATAATTTTATTTTGTTTTGAAGCTTCTAATATTAAAACCACTCTCCCATAAAATAAATTAGGTCATATGTAACATTAACATCATTATGATAGAAACATTAACTATAAATTGTACATATAATAATATATTAAGGCTTATTTATTAAATGGACTGACTGCTTAGAATAGAAAAAGACCACCACGTACACCATTAAATTAACATTTTTTATGGATTTGTTAATCCTTACATTTATTTGTCAGTGGTGAAAATAGGAATTATAAGATAAAAACACTCACGCAGTCATAAGTACGTTTCAATATGTTACTTACGATAATATTTCTCAATTATCACTCACCTTAATAACTTGATAGGCGGGAATAATTCGTGGAAGTGTTATTTTTTTGCATTAGACAACTTACATCGATTTCTGGCAAAATAATAGTTTGAACACTGGCTAAACGTGTACTCTTTTCGATCCTGAATACACAAATAGTCCCGCTTATAAATTTTCCTAAATTATTTAAATTTGTTTATACCTAGATTTAGTCTGTATCAAAACCAGATTAACCCAATTTTTTTGCCTCAAATAGATAAACCTTTCTCTAAATGTTTTTATTTTTTACCAATAATACCTCATATTATTCTAAAATTTGCATCAGACAGTTGTTCGATTAATAAATTTTAAAATCGTTTAACTTTTTCAGATTAGGCTAATAGATTTTAAATTCTGATTGGATAAATCTATTAGCTTTAAAAGTCGCTTGATGACTTAGGCCTAAGGTGGTGCCTTGGGCTGATTATTATTTTTATTATTATTATTTTTATAATATTAAGTGGGGCGAAATTGTTTTGTTTGTTATGTTATGTGTTTAAAAAAAGGAGTATGAGAATACAAATATTCCCTAAATGTTAGAAATGGGAATCACAACCCAAAATACCATCCATATTCAATAACATTTCCGAAAATATTAGTTAAGATCATTTTATTTGCGGAGTGCAGCTGATACGGCCAACCCTAAAACCCACTTGTTCCTTTCATATATTCTTGAAAAGTTAAAAATTCGATTAATACCCCAAATACCATCAATATAAAATAATATTTGCGAAAATATTATTAAATTTAATTTCAATTACGGAAGTGCAGACTGTGCAACTGATATGGCCACCCCTGAAAGGCACTTGTTCTTTACAGATATTCCTTAAGAGTTAAAAATGGTACCCACTAAATAAAATACCATCAATATTCAATAATATTTCCGAAAATATTAGTAAAGTTAATTTCAATTACGGAAGTGCACCTGATATGGCCACCCCTGAAACGCACTTGTTCTTAACAGATATTCATGAACAGTTAAAATGGGAATCAATACCAAAGTACAATCAATATTCAATAATATTGGCTAAATTATTATTAAAGTTAATTTCAATTACGGAAGTGCACCTGATATGGCCACCCCTGAAACGCACTTGTTTTTGATAGATATTCCTAAACAGTTAAAAATGGGAATCAATACCCAAAATACCATCAATAATAATAATTATAAATAATATATTGTTTATATTAATATTATTATCAATACCCAAAATAACATCAATATACACTAATATTTGAAGTTAATTTCAATTAAGGAAGTGCAGCCAATAAGGCCACCCCCAAAACGCACTTGTTTCGAAATGAAAATATTTTTAAATTTTTATATCAGCTTTTCCTTCAGCTTTTCGCGTCTCTATCGGAAAGAACAGGCATATCTATCTTAAAAATTGAGAGGCCTGGCGACTAAGTGAAACGCCATTGGGAATCGGCGTTTCTCATTTATTTTAGCTGCCACTAGATGTCGCCTTCTTTGCCCGACGCCTTTTGCCTTTAATTTGAATTTAAATCTCCTGATTTGAAATTCTGTCACGTTCAGTTACGAGGACTCGTTACGTCGGCCAAGAATCGAAACAAATAATGTCCAGGGGGAGTTATAGGCGTTGCCTACATTGCGAAAAATTTGGGAATTCTCTTAAGCCTTATCGAATACTTACGAAATATATTTCTTATGGGAATTTTTTTTTATTATTGGTCTCGGAATTTTTAGGATTTTGTAAGTCGTCAAACGTGACTACTCGTTTTTTTTCGTCCCCTTTAACAGCTCTTTCCCTTTTGTCTAAATTAGGAATAGAATCGGCTCCTGGAGCCATCTAGGTTTTGCCGGTTGAATTATTTTTGTCGGCTAAATTTAAAAACGCCCCAAACCAGTGTCGAACTCTTTTTGAAGTGTACGAAACTTAGAGTTGATATAAATGGCGTTTAGTTTAAATATACTTTTAGTTTTCTATCAATTCGACGACTTCTAGGTTTTATTTTTTATTCGAACTTTGCTACTTGACACCAATAATTTATAATTTTTCTGCAATTGTACGTCTCTTTGGGGAATATTTACGAAATGACGTCATCATGGAATGAAAATCGCCCTCTAGTGAGCAGACGTAAAACTACGACCTTGGATCAACAATAGTAGTGCCTACCTGGAAATATCACTCTAGCGTTCCGCGTGCATTTCCTAAGTGTTTGTTACGGGGTCTGCCTTGTAGAAGGCTGTGTTACGGGAGTTTCGGAAATTCTCCGTTAACTTCGCCGAAGCGGCGCTGTGGTCGCAAAAGTCATTTGCTTGTCAGGTTTTTTTCAAGTGATATATCCAGGTGGGCACTACTGTTAATCTAAGCTACGACGAAGCTAGCTTTAGAGACTGTGTTGGGAATATCTCTCTGTACAATTTTTTTTTATTAAATAAAACTAAATCAATGATGTTTATTTAGAGTGCACTACAACAGAACAAAAAGTATGTTCTACTTGTGGAACAATAGTATGAGCTTATGTCAATTTTTGAGGTTAATATGATTTCAAATTTATTGGTTAGAATGCTGTGAACTTCTACACTTTCTTCCACGTCAAAATTATTATTTTAATAAATTTAAATTTCACATGTTAAAAGGAATATAATCTGCAAAGCAATCTTAATGGAAGACCCCTTACATTTTTCAAATTACACTGAACTGTGGCGCCTAACATTTCTAAAGCCGAAGGCAAGAGCGGTCAGAGCTGCAAACGTTGATGTTCCACACAAAATACTTGAGTTTATATTCCCTTTAACCTTGAACAGGAATACATACCTCTACTTGGAATCCTTATCGCGGCAGATTTTCGTCTCGATGTGGCTGACGGTTTTTATGACGTCACTATGTTAACTTAACAAACAACACGCGCGCAGTGGGGATTTTTTCTCTCGTAGGCGGGGCCAAAGCCGTCAGAGTGATCTTACCATACGCGATGCGCCAGGATAAGCGTTGCAAGTAGAGGTATGGATTCTTGCCGGGAAGTAAATTAATAATAAAATACCTACATTTAAAAAGGTTTTTAGTTTTAATTTTATCATTCAGTTCGGTCTAATCAAAAGGTCGTGCACGAAAATTATGACATTTTATATTTGTAGCTAAGCCTCGGCCTCAAAAACTTTTGTGCTTTTTTTTTGACATCCACACATCGGTGTCGACACAAGGCCTTAGACACCAGCACACAATAACTGATTAATCAGGGTGAGATATGTGTAACGGCCACGCCAACGGGGGGATACGTGGGGACAAGGGTGGGGACACCCACGGCGGAAGTAACCCGACCACCCGTTGGGGGATTGGTGGTCGTCCTCACACGGCCATCCACAAACTCTGGAAACAGGTTCTGGAAATAATTGGTTCATTCACACGGAACAAATCTTGTTGACTAACAATGTTTTTGCATGGATAGTAGATTTTAGAGGATCGGTAAAAAGCCTGGTTTTTAGCCCCCGTAAACCAATCACACTAAGGGAGTCGGCCAAGGTTATTTGAAAAAAAAACAAGTATCGCTAAGAGTGGACGATACTGTTCGAAAAAATAAAAAAGATAAACATGAAGTACATTTTTACGCCAAAAGCTATTTTTTAAAGTTTTTATAGATTAAATATGATATACTAAATATCAGTTGATAGTTTTTGTTGAATTAAAAAACCAAAATTAAAAATTACTATAATATAAAGCGCAAAAAATGACGTAACAATATCAACCCCATTAGATTGCCATTTTTAAATTTTAAGATAACGTGGTGCAAACGACCTTGCAAGACTCCCTCGGAGTCTCTCGAGCTGATTGATACGCGGGGAGAAATAAAATGCACTGTGGAAGGCTATCGAAAACCTGTCCTCTTAATTTACTGTCCATGGTTTTTGCAAAAATGTTCTCATTTATAAAAATTGTGAGGTGGTTATTGAACGAATTCAAATGCTCAATTTCGAAAAACTATTCCCCTAAATATTTGTTTACCTGTTAAACAACAATTGTTCGACACACAATACCCTTTATATATTCGTATTCAAAAGAAATAAAAACACAAACATCGACCCAACAAAAAAACAATGTCCATTTCTGTTGTTACAACGCCGGGTCTTTATTTAATTGGAACGCAAATGTTGATTCTAGGGTTTATTTTAGGTAAAAAGCGCCACGCCTAGGACAGCGTCGCCATCTACTGTTTGTTTAAGGCGGGGCGCCCCCTGTTGACGGAAATTAATTTGACTCTATTTAATGGCCTCTCTCTGTATAGATTCCTAACGTGCGATTTAACCTCGAGACGCGTTTTTATGGCCAAGGCTTAGGGTTATTTTCAACAGTCGCAGTTGAGCTCAGTTGGTTTTATGGAAAGTGGACTGTAGTTGGGTACGGTCTCTCTGTATTTATTTGAATTTTAGCTTTCAGGTCGCCTAAATTGGTTTTGTTTTTGAAATAAGTATAGGCTTAGCTTTACTCTGCAAAGAGTGACGCGTTTCATGGTGTTTGAATTGTAATAAAAACCTAAATCAATCTTAACTGCGTAGTGGAATTTGTATAGACTAATTAGTTCGGGAATACATTCATTCAATTAATTAAGCAAATGAACTAAACGTTTTATTTTTACCTTGTAAAGAATAAAAAAATGTTAAAATAGCGCCATGCGGTGGCGATTTCGTCAAGTATTGGATTAACTGAATTTTAATTGTACCGTTCGCTAACCTCGGAGCAAAAGTCAAGCAATCTAAAAAATAAAAATACCATTTTGAGAAAAACTTACTTTTTGTTTTATATCTAGAGGAACTGCAATAATAATCTAATATTGCATATAAAGTAAAAAACGGTTAAAGTAAATTAAAATAAATAAAAAGTTCAGTTATATCTAGTAATAATCGAATTCCTTTCAGGTAGCGAGATTTCGAATGAACCAAAGACATTGCCACAATAGACCTTTCCATAAGTTAACGTGGATTTCTTGTTTACTGTTTTTTTCTAACTTCTACAAAGCTTCCCCAGCTCTCCCACTATATAGAAAGCCAATGGAATCGTCCATAGGTTTGACTGTATAATTTCAAGGACCAGATTTTAAATATCATTGTGAAACCTGACTCAATTATATATATATATATATATATATTTTTTTTTTTCTTTTATGTTTCAAGGGTCTGACACCAAAGTCACGAATTAAAAAAGTCCTCGGATTATATTTGCTCTGACATTTGACTACCTAACCAATGTATTTTTGATAGTTTTTTGCGTACTTTATTACGTCTGAAACTCTAATCGATTGTTTACGTGACGTTATCGTCAGACCCTACCACTTTCTTTTTGTCTCGTATTTTAAGGCTTCAAAAATGTCCGCGCGAGCAAACCTATATTAGCGTTTTTAGCAACCTTGACTCAATTATGGGTTAAATTAAAACAAATTGTTTTCAGAATGGAAAATATATTTTATTGTTAATATTCCATTATTGATTTTTATAAAAATTATATCTTCTGGCTCGAAAATACCAAATTACAAAAAGAAATCTTGCTGTAGCTAGGCGCTAAGAAAATATACTAAATGTTAAAAATAAATTTTAATTGCAAAATGGCGACACCCAAATTTTGGCGATAAACAGTATATACGTTTTACCTTAACGTCATATTTATTTTGACAAAAATGTTACACTTGTTTAACAATAACTCCGTACGTTTCCCATGAAGTCAGAATTTATTTTCTCATAACATCACACTTCTTTACCAATAACTTCATATTTATTTTGACAAGAAGTAACACTTGTTTTCCACTAACTTCGTACTTATTTTCCAAAAACGCCATGTTTATTTTACAGTAACGCCATGTTTATTTTCCAAAAACGCCATATTTATTTTCCGATAACGCCATGTTTATTTTACAATAACGCCATATTTATTTTCCAAAAACGCCATGTTTATTTTATAGTAACGCCATGTTTATTTTCCAAAAACGCCATGTTTATTTTACAGTAACGCCATGTTTATTTTACAATAACGCCAAGTTTATTTTCCAAAAACGCCATGTTTATTTTACAGTAACGCCATGTTTATTTTCCAAAAACGCCATGTTTATTTTAAAGTAACGCCATGTTTATTTTCCAAAAACGCCATATTTATTTTCCGATAACGCCATGTTTATTTTACAATAACGCCATATTTATTTTACAATAACGCCATGTTTATTTTACAATAACGCCATGTTTATTTTACAATAACACCATATTTATTTTACAATAACACCATATTTATTTTTTCAATAACATCACACTTATTTACTATTAACTCCATATTTATATTCCAATAACGTCATACTATTTTCCTAACAACATCATACTCGTTTTCTCATAACGCTTTATTTATTTTCCAATAACGTCATACTTGTGTTCTCATAACGCTTTATTTATTTTCCAATAACGTCATACTTATTTTCGAATAACATCCCACTTCATACTTGTTTATCAATTAAATTATACTTATTTTCCAACGCCGTTATACTTGTTTGTGTTTACCAATAACGTCATAGTTATTTCTTCTTTTATTTACTATTGATTTTCGTCTCCAAAAGATCTAAGCGTTAGTCAACTTTTTGAGCACTTACAAGGAGACATCCCGAAATGTAACCAACCGATTTTGTTCAAACTCGGGGGATTGGTAGACCTTCATGTAACTTGAAAAATCATAAAGGGAATTTATTCAATGGGCAACCGCTTTGCCATGGCAACGAAAAATGTTTTTGACAACAATAAATAACATGGGATTCTGACCGGTTCATAGGACCCCCGTGTGAAAAATTTTAACAAATTTAAAAATTTCGAAAATGCCCAAAATTTAAAAAATAGATAAAAATTAATAAAGAAAACATCAAAATTGATCAACTTTTGATCAATTTGAGGTCAAAATCTCATGTTATTTTCTATGGGAAAATTTAATATTTTGTGTTGTCAAAAACATTTTTCGTTGCCCATTGAATAAATTCCCTTTAGGACTTTTCACGTTAAATAAAGGTCTACCAATACCCCGAGTTTGAACAAAATCGGTGGGTTACACTTCGGGATGTCTCCTTGTTAGAGTGGCACTTTCAGTCATAGGTTTTCCACATCTATTAAAGGTCAAATCTTTTGCAGCCCAACTAAAATGGAATAAATTAGCTTGACTAGGGCAATATTGGTTCGCTTGAAATAGCGGGAAACCCAATCAAATCAAATCAAGAGGAGGCGCTCGCTAATTGGTGCCGTATTGAAATCCGATATCGTTTCCCGAGCCTTGGTCTTAAATGAATTAAACGAGAATCGCGCCCTCTATGAAGACGCGATGAAAGCTGGCGGGGGCTGGCAGGTCATTCCAAGCGGGATATATAGTAAACAGGGGGATTTTTGTGTCGTTGCCCCTGACTACCAGATGGCGTTGCGCCTTCTCTCCCTCCCTCCCTCTCTCTCTCTCGCCTTGACTGATTCATTAGTGCCTGGATAACGCGGAACTCCTAATAAATAAGTATCGGGGATGGATAGACTAAACTTCAGAAACGAAAGAGTTTATTTTAAGCGTCGTTGTTATTTTGCAGAGGAAATTAAGGTCCCATTCGCATTCGTAGCCAACATTTTAGGCCATCTTTTTTCCTTTTTTCGTTCCTACGATCCACGAAAGTTATCTCAATCGATTTCTATTTGCATTTTCTGGAACTAAGCTATTGGCTATCGATGGTCATTTGCATTTGAATAAAATAAGTTATACTGACCGTCCAAGCGCAAATGGAAATGGTCCTAAGGGTCAATTTAAATTAATTTCACGCAATTGTAATTAGGCTTTTTTATTGATAATAGTTACTTTTGTCATTGAGAAACTACTTATATTATTTGAGATAATTGGTTAAAAATTATTTTTTAAAGGGGAACGGTCAAGCTTTAACCAGTTAGATAGCCCTATAGCCCATTAAAAACTAAAATTTATGGTGAAAACCACATAAAAAAATATTGAGTGGTTAATTTTTAATAAAATGAAGAAATTTGGGGAAATCATAAAGCGCGCGTCCGCCGCGACATCTGGTGAGAAGTCGGTGAGACAGAAAAACAACGTAAAAGCGCGCGCTTCTGAAGACGCAAAAAATTTGTTTCGCACGCGCGGCGCGTTCCAGTTATAAGAGACCTAAGCCTAAATTGCGCGATTTTAAAAGTTAGGATAGTTCGCAAATCGCTCATACGGGGTTAGGGGCGCTGGCGGCAGCCCCTAAGATGGCGGTGAAAACTCAAACCCAAACACCTGGCGTTATTTTACGTTTTAACTTTTTGGGCCAAAAGATATTTTTTCAAGACAAAAAAAGGTACGTGTTAGTATATTGAAAGTCTTGTTAATCTTTTGATACGGAAATAAGGCCATTTTTGGAAAAGCTTGGCCGTTCCCCTTTAACTTTTTTCTATTTAAAAATACCTACATTATTTTAAAGAGTGGCCTAAAGATTTTCATATTTAACCGAAGCTAGGGATGATTGCCGCTAAATACGTTAGTTCTAACGGTTCTTGGTTATTAGAGTCGTAATTTACAGATGATTGAAGGTAATCAGTTAGTCAGATCAGATTTATCTAATATATTCCCACACCCAGCGAATCTGATCTCAAATAAAATTGATAACTGTGAAGCATCTAAAATCTGTTCAAAATTCGGGTTACAATGAATTGAGATTATTTGCGGGTTTAAACTATCTGTTTTGCATTTTGACCCATATCAACTAATCTGATTATATTTGTGCATGAATGCGGGTAATCTGATATATTACAATTATTTTATCAGTTCAGATATCGCAACTGGGATCTGAAAATCTTTTGAAAGCAAGTCTTTGAGTAGATAAGTAACATATAGAAAATATTTTATTTTAAAAATATCTTAAAGGGGAATTGTCACCACCCTAAAATTGGTTAAAAACCATTTAAATGGATAGAGGACGTCCGAAATTGATAATACAAAAAATGTCATGTTAATAATTCCAGTGTTTGATTTATTATTAGCAACCAAATTTCGAGTTTTATCCCCCCGACTCGAGAATCTCAGAACCCCTTGGTTGGAGCTACCTGCAGCGCCATCTCTTGAACGATATATTATTTTCCCCGGTTTTATCGTTTTTCGGTCGGAACTGCCGTCTGCTACGACATTCTCCTTGGCTTTTTAACCGAGTTATATTCGTAGATTGTAGATTACCGTGTTTTTAAAATAACTTACACGCCGCTGTCTCTCAAATTTTTGCCGCTTCATTATTTTGGCGCTGCACGTAGGTTCAACCGCGATTTCTGAAATTTTTGAAGCCGTTTGATGTAGGTTGCGGAAAAAGCAGCGTAACTTTTTAAATACTTTTCCAATAACTATAAAATTTCAGGGTCATAATTATTAATATATTTTCTATCATTCTGTTAAAAAACCTCGTAAATTTTGGTTTTGGTGACAATTCCCCTTTAACTCCTCTTTGAAGTTACTATATTATAATTTATAAAATAGATTAAATTTATAATAACTTCAAGTTACGATATTTAGTAACACGACCTTAATTTATGATGACTTGATATTTTAATTTTAAATTGTTAATTACCTCCTTTAAAATTTTAAATCGTTTATTTTATGAAAGGCTTGCTTTAAAACTTCAATGTCGATTTTGCCAAACCTAGATTTTTACAACTTCTTTAAACTCCAATTAAGTGTTTAAAAAATTTAACGCCATAAGCCGCCTAGCGGAAAACGCGAAATCAACTCGCCCTAAAAGGAACTTTTTTCTTTGGACCCTGAAAACTCTCACAACTTCCGTTATTTCCTCTTATTGACAAAGAAAATCCTCCAGCTCTAGCTTGAAAGCGAGGGTAATTCACTCTCAAAGTACAATACAGTGCAGCCCGTATAACTATCATCCCCACTGACAATTGTTACCGCACTCTTAAGGAATTTCAAAGGCGCGTTACCATCGTTACTGGTCATTGCGTGTTTCTATCTTGGCGGGATTATCAACGGGGATTTTTGAGGGTGAATAGAAAGTCTCAACCTGTAGCGTATACACGTCTTAGCCGTTCCGCAACTCGGGCTTAAAATAAATCTTTATCATTGTTTAGAAAAAAAGAATTAAAAATAAGGGTTGCAAGGTCTTACAAACGTTGATTCCATGAAATTGCTTTTTCTGCCGGGGAGTTAGACGTTCTCAAGAGAAAATATTAAATATATTTACTACGGTAGATATACGTCAAGAGTTCGTTGAGTTTGTTTGTCATCTGTTAAATAATGAATCAAACGTTGGCATATTATATAGAGTTATACTTCGTTAACTAGTTTAATTTTAATTTTTACGTAAATTAATGGGATATTTCGATTTGGTCTATGTTTGGTCTACTGGCCCCTGTAGAAGTGTTCTAACGGCAGCGCACAAATGCTCAGGCTGAAGCTAATTTACATGACTTGTATTATATTTTTATCGGAAACCCTTGGCGGAATTTCATGTTTAGTTAAATAATAATAATAATGGTAAATATTATATTTCCACGAAATATTTACTCATTTTAAAACTTAAACCTACGTTAATGGAGATAAAACATTTTAGATTTTGAACAGACTTGTAGAGTAATGAAAATTAAGTTTCAAATCTTCTACAGTAATGGTGATATATTCCTCTTTGAATGATTATCTTAATTTCACTAATTATTATACAATATAAAACAATATTTACCATAATTTACCACTATTTACCATTATTTACCACTATTTACCATTATTTACCACTATTTAACACTATTTACCATTATTTACCACTATTTACCATTATTTACCACTATTTAACACTATTTATCATTATTTACCATTATTTACCACTATTTAACAATATTTACCACTATTTACCACTATTTACCATTATTTACCACTATTTACCATTATTTACCACTATTTACCACTATTTACCTTTATTTACCACTATTTACCATTATTTACCACTATTTAACACTATTTATCATTATTTACCACTATTTACCATTATTTACCACTATTTACCATTATTTACCATTATTTACCATTATTTACCACTATTTACCATTATTTACCACTATTTACCATTCTTTACCACTATTTACCATTCTTTACCACTATTTTCCATTATTTACCACTCTTTACCACTATTTTCCATTATTTACCACTATTTACTATTATTTACCACTATTTACCATTATTTACCACTATTTACCATTATTTACCATTATTTACCACTATTTACCATTATTTACCTTTTATTACCATTATTTACAACTATTTACCATTATTTACCATTATTTACCACTATTTACCATTATTTACCACTATTTACCATTCTTTACCACTATTTACCATTCTTTACCACTATTTTCCATTATTTACCACTCTTTACCACTATTTTCCATTATTTACCACTATTTACTATTATTTACCACTATTTACCATTATTTACCACTATTTACCATTATTTACCATTATTTACCACTATTTACCATTATTTACCTTTTATTACCATTATTTACAACTATTTACCATTATTTACCATTATTTACCACTATTTACCATTATTTACCTTTTATTACCATTATTTACAACTATTTACCATTATTTACCACAATATTAATGGCTTTAAAAGTCGCTTGATGACTTAGGCCTAAGGTGGTGCCTTTTGTATTAGCCTAGCTGATTATTATTATTATTATTATTAAAGTGTTTTTGGTAACACTGTCACCACGAGTAAGGTTTATTAGATAGGAAATTTTATTAGTTACGGTTGTAATATATTACTTATCAAAAAGTGTACTATTTTATTGAAAGTCTTACTTTTATCATTTTTCTCCACAGAAGATAAAATAAAACAATTAATTTAGTTCTAAAACCAAAAAAAAATAATTATTTAATGATGGCTATACTAGAAAACTAAATAGGTCAAGGGTCAGAGCACTATACTTAAATAATAGGATTGGTAGGGTATTAAAAAATGCATTATTTCCTTACGGTCCATCGTCGAATGACCTTTCAACGTAGATAACTTAAAGCTCTTTAATTAATGAATAGACGTTTTTGAAAAAGCATTGGTTATTAAAGTACAGACTTCCAAATCACTTACAACTGAACAATAAAATTTAACTACTCTTCGCTTTCTTAAAGAACGCCCAAAACTGGGTTCCCTCGAAGAATCTTAAAACGGACGAGGGGAAAAAGCAATCTGCCGAACTGGGATTCCTTGATTAAAAGTGGAAGAAAACAACTCTTTTAAAGCTCTTAACTTGGAGAGGTTTTTCCCCGTTCCTTTCTCAGCGAGTCTTAACGTTTTTATTTCTTCACTTCATTCTCTTCCGTTTCTGTGCCAAATGAGAAATCGCGGATTGCGGAGAATTTAATTTCCAATCTATCGTTCCTCTACGGGACTTATAGAATCGCTTTCTCCAGAAAAAGAAACTTCTTTTTCCATTTCATAATACTTCTTCTCTGGCTCCGTTCAGAAGACAAACGCGCCCAGAAATTGGAAGCAAAAAAAGATTTCGCTTTTTTCTGGGGGCAGTTTTCTCCGCGGCGCGTGGTACGTGTGCTGAGTTCGAAACTATTGTATTTCTTGCCCTCGGAACCGTTCATAAAGTGAAAATCGCTCCTGATATTTGTCCAAAAGATCGACCTTCTCTAAATCGTTTTCTCTCCATTTCCAACTCTTCTTATTTTTTTGTTAGTTTTATACAGGTTTTTGTAGATCGTCCACTATTAAGCGTGAAATTGCTAACCTTTGTTCATGATCTTCATGCTGTCAAGTTATTTAGACTAGCTAAATACTGGCCAGTTATTTAAACGATCTTAATACTGGCAAGTTATTTAAACGATCTTAATACTGGCCAGTTATTTAAACGATCTTAAAACTGGCCAGTTATTTAAACGATCTTAATAATGGCAAGTTATTTAATGGATCTTAATACTGGTCAGTTATTTAAACGATCTTAATACTGGCCAGTTATTTAAACGATCTTAAAACTGGCCAGTTATTTAAACGATCTTAATACTGGCCAGTTATTTAGACGATCTTAAAACTGGCCAGTTATTTAAACGATCTTAATACTGGCCAGTTATTTAAACGATCTTAATACTGGAAAGTTATTTAAATGATCTTAATACTGGCCAGTTATTTAAACGATCTTAATACTGGCCAGTTATTTAAACGATCTTAATATTGGCCAGTTATTTAAACGATCTTAATACTAGCAAGTTATTTAAACGATCTTAATACTGGCCAGTTATTTAAACGATCTTAATACTGGCAAGTTATTTAAACGATCTTAATACTGGCCATTTATTTAAACGATCTTAATACTGGCCAGTTATTTAAACGATCTTAATACTGGCAAGCTATTTAAACGATCTTAATACTGGCCAGTTATTTAAACGATCTTAATACTGGCCAGTTATTTAAACGATCTTAATACTGGCCAGTTATTTAAACGATCTTAAAACTGGCCAGTTATTTAAACGATCTTAATAATGGCAAGTTATTTAATGGATCTTAATACTGGTCAGTTATTTAAACGATCTTAATACTGGCCAGTTATTTAAACGATCTTAAAACTGGCCAGTTATTTAAACGATCTTAATACTGGCCAGTTATTTAAACGATCTTAATACTGGCCAGTTATTTAAACGATCTTAATACTGGCAAGCTATTTAAACGATCTTAATACTGGCCAGTTATTTAAACGATCTTAATACTGGCCAGTTATTTAAACGATCTTAATACTGGAAAGTTATTTAAATGATCTTAATACTGGCCAGTTATTTAAACGATCTTAATACTGGCCAGTTATTTAAACGATCTTAATACTGGCCAGTTATTTAAACGATCTTAATACTGGCCAGTTATTTAAACGATCTTAAAACTGTCCAGTTATTTAAACGATCTTAATACTGGCCAGTTATTTAAACGATCTTAATACTGGAAAGTTATTTAAATGATCTTAATACTGGCCAGTTATTTAAACGATCTTAATACTGGCCAGTTATTTAAACGATCTTAATACTGGCCAGTTATTTAAACGATCTTAATACTAGCAAGTTATTTAAACGATCTTAATACTGGCCAGTTATTTAAACGATCTTAATACTGGCAAGTTATTTAAACGATCTTAATACTGGCCATTTATTTAAACGATCTTAATACTGGCCAGTTATTTAAACGATCTTAATACTGGCAAGCTATTTAAACGATCTTAATACTGGCCAGTTATTTAAACGATCTTAATACTGGCCAGTTATTTAAACGATCTTAATACTGGCCAGTTATTTAAACGATCTTAATACTGGCAAGCTATTTAAACGATCTTAATACTGGCAAGCTAATTAAACGATCTTAATATTGGCAAGTTATTTAAAGGATCTTAATACTGGTCAGTTATTTAAACGATCTTAATACTGGCCAGTTATTTAAACGATCTTAATACTGGCAAGTTATTTAAACGATCTTAATACTGGCCAGTTATTTAAACGATCTTAAAACTGGCCAGTTATTTAAACGATCTTAATACTGGCCAGTTATTTAAACGATCTTAAAACTGGCCAGTTATTTAAACGATCTTAATACTTGCCAGTTATTTAAACGATCTTAATACTGGCCAGTTATTTAAACGATCTTAATACTGGCAAGCTATTTAAACGATCTTAATACTGGCCAGTTATTTAAACGATCTTAATACTGGCCAGTTATTTAAACGATCTTAATACTGGCAAGCTATTTAAACGATCTTAATACTGGCAAGCTAATTAAACGATCTTAATATTGGCAAGTTATTAAAAGGATCTTAATACTGGCCAGTTATTTAAACGATCTTAATACTGGCCAGTTATTTAAACGATCTTAATACTGGCAAGCTATTTAAACGATCTTAATACTGGCCAGTTATTTAAACGATCTTAATACTGGCCAGTTATTTAAACGATCTTAATACTGGCCAGTTATTTAAACGATCTTAATACTGGCCAGTTATTTAAACGATCTTAATTATAGCCAGTTATTTAAACGATCTTAATACTGGCCAGTTATTTAAACGATCTTAATACTGGCAAGTTATTTAAACGATCTTAATACTGGCCATTTATTTAAACGATCATAATACTGGCAAGCTATTTAAACGATCTTAATACTGGCCAGTTATTTAAACGATCTTAATACTGGCCAGTTATTTAAACGATCTTAATACTGGAAAGTTATTTAAATGATCTTAATACTGGCCAGTTATTTAAACGATCTTAATACTGGCCAGTTATTTAAACGATCTTAATACTGGCCAGTTATTTAAACTATCTTAATACTGGAAAGTTATTTAAACGATCTTAATACTGGCCAGTTATTTAAACGATCTTAATACTGGCCAGTTATTTAAACGATCTTAATACTGGCCAGTTATTTAACGATCTTAATACTGGCCAGTTATTTAAACGATCTTAATACTGGCCAGTTATTTAAACGATCTTAATTATAGCCAGTTATTTAAACGATCTTAATACTGGCCAGTTATTTAAACGATCTTAATACTGGCCAGTTATTTAAACGATCTTAATACTGGCCAGTTATTTAAACGATCATAATACTGGCAAGCTATTTAAACGATCTTAATACTCGCCAGTTATTTAAACGATCTTAATACTGGCCAGTTATTTAAACGATCTTAATACTGGAAAGTTATTTACATGATCTTAATACTGGCCAGTTATTTAAACGATCTTAATACTGGCCAGTTATTTAAACGATCTTAATACTGGCCAGTTATTTAAACGATCTTAATACTGGCCAGTTATTTAAACGATCTTAAAACTGTCCAGTTATTTAAACGATCTTAATACTGGCCAGTTATTTAAACGATCTTAATACTGGAAAGTTATTTAAATGATCTTAATACTGGCCAGTTATTTAAACGATCTTAATACTGGCCAGTTATTTAAACGATCTTAATACTGGCCAGTTATTTAAACGATCTTAATACTAGCAAGTTATTTAAACGATCTTAATACTGGCCAGTTATTTAAACGATCTTAATACTGGCAAGTTATTTAAACGATCTTAATACTGGCCATTTATTTAAACGATCTTAATACTGGCCAGTTATTTAAACGATCTTAATACTGGCAAGCTATTTAAACGATCTTAATACTGGCCAGTTATTTAAACGATCTTAATACTGGCCAGTTATTTAAACGATCTTAATACTGGCCAGTTATTTAAACGATCTTAATACTGGCAAGCTATTTAAACGATCTTAATACTGGCAAGCTAATTAAACGATCTTAATATTGGCAAGTTATTTAAAGGATCTTAATACTGGTCAGTTATTTAAACGATCTTAATACTGGCCAGTTATTTAAACGATCTTAATACTGGCAAGTTATTTAAACGATCTTAATACTGGCCAGTTATTTAAACGATCTTAAAACTGGCCAGTTATTTAAACGATCTTAATACTGGCCAGTTATTTAAACGATCTTAAAACTGGCCAGTTATTTAAACGATCTTAATACTTGCCAGTTATTTAAACGATCTTAATACTGGCCAGTTATTTAAACGATCTTAATACTGGCAAGCTATTTAAACGATCTTAATACTGGCCAGTTATTTAAACGATCTTAATACTGGCCAGTTATTTAAACGATCTTAATACTGGCAAGCTATTTAAACGATCTTAATACTGGCAAGCTAATTAAACGATCTTAATATTGGCAAGTTATTAAAAGGATCTTAATACTGGCCAGTTATTTAAACGATCTTAATACTGGCCAGTTATTTAAACGATCTTAATACTGGCAAGCTATTTAAACGATCTTAATACTGGCCAGTTATTTAAACGATCTTAATACTGGCCATTTATTTAAACGATCTTAATACTGGCCAGTTATTTAAACGATCTTAATACTGGCCAGTTATTTAAACGATCTTAATTATAGCCAGTTATTTAAACGATCTTAATACTGGCCAGTTATTTAAACGATCTTAATACTGGCAAGTTATTTAAACGATCTTAATACTGGCCATTTATTTAAACGATCATAATACTGGCAAGCTATTTAAACGATCTTAATACTGGCCAGTTATTTAAACGATCTTAATACTGGAAAGTTATTTAAACGATCTTAATACTGGAAAGTTATTTAAATGATCTTAATACTGGCCAGTTATTTAAACGATCTTAATACTGGCCAGTTATTTAAACGATCTTAATACTGGCCAGTTATTTAAACTATCTTAATACTGGAAAGTTATTTAAACGATCTTAATACTGGCCAGTTATTTAAACGATCTTAATACTGGCCAGTTATTTAAACGATCTTAATACTGGCCAGTTATTTAACGATCTTAATACTGGCCAGTTATTTAAACGATCTTAATACTGGCCAGTTATTTAAACGATCTTAATTATAGCCAGTTATTTAAACGATCTTAATACTGGCCAGTTATTTAAACGATCTTAATACTGGCCAGTTATTTAAACGATCTTAATACTGGCCAGTTATTTAAACGATCATAATACTGGCAAGCTATTTAAACGATCTTAATACTGGCCAGTTATTTAAACGATCTTAATACTGGCCAGTTATTTAAACGATCTTAATACTGGAAAGTTATTTACATGATCTTAATACTGGCCAGTTATTTAAACGATCTTAATACTGGCCAGTTATTTAAACGATCTTAATACTGGCCAGTTATTTAAACGATCTTAATACTGGAAAGTTATTTAAACGATCTTAATACTGGCCAGTTATTTAAACGATCTTAATACTGGCCAGTTATTTAAACGATCTTAATACTGGCCAGTTATTTAAACGATCTTAATACTAGCAAGTTATTTAAACGATCTTAATACTGGCCAGTTATTTAAACGATCTTAATACTGGCCAGTTATTTAAACGATCTTAATACTGGCCAGTTATTTAAACGATCTTAATACTGGCAAGCTATTTAAACGATCTTAATGCTGGCAAGCTAATTAAACGATCTTAATATTGGCAAGTTATTTAAAGGATCTTAATACTGGCCAGTTATTTAAACGATCTTAATACTGGCCATTTATTTAAACGATCTTAATACTGGCCATTTATTTAAACGATCTTAATACTGGCCAGTTATTTAAACGATCTTAATACTGGCAAGCTATTTAAACGATCTTAATACTGGCCAGTTATTTAAACGATCTTAATACTGGCCAGTTATTTAAACGATCTTAATACTGGCCAGTTATTTAAACGATCTTAATACTGGCCAGTTATTTAAACGATCTTAATACTGGCCATTTATTTAAACGATCTTAATACTGTCCAGTTATTTAAACGATCTTAATACTGGCAAGCTATTTAAACGATCTTAATACTGGCAAGCTAATTAAACGATCTTAATATTGGCAAGTTATTAAAAGGATCTTAATACTGGCCAGTTATTTAAACGATCTTAATACTGGCCAGTTATTTAAACGATCTTAATACTGGCCAGTTATTTAAACGATCTTAATACTGGCAAGCTATTTAAACGATCTTAATACTGGCCAGTTATTTAAACGATCTTAATACTGGCCAGTTATTTAAACGATCTTAATACTGGCCAGTTATTTAAACGATCTTAATTATAGCCAGTTATTTAAACGATCTTAATACTGGCCAGTTATTTAAACGATCTTAATACTGGCAAGTTATTTAAACGATCTTAATACTGGCCATTTATTTAAACGATCTTAATACTGGCAAGTTATTTAAACGATCTTAATACTGGCAAGCTATTTAAACGATCTTAATACTGGCCAGTTATTTAAACGATCTTAATACTGGCCAGTTATTTAAACGATCTTAATACTGGCAAGCTATTTAAACTATCTTAATACTGGCCAGTTATTTAAACGATCTTAATACTGGCAAGCTAATTAAACGATCTTAATATTGGCAAGTTATTTAAAGGATCTTAATACTGGCCAGTTATATAAACGATCTTAATACTGGCCATTTATTTAAACGATCTTAATACTGGCCAGTTATTTAAACGATCTTAATACTGGCAAGCTATTTAAACGATCTTAATACTGGCCAGTTATTTAAACGATCTTAATACTGGCCAGTTATTTAAACGATCTTAATACTGGCCAGTTATTTAAACGATCTTAATACTGGCCAGTTATTTAAACGATCTTAATACTGGCCAGTTATTTAAACGATCTTAATACTGGCCATTTATTTAAACGATCTTAATACTGGCCAGTTATTTAAACGATCTTAATACTGGCCATTTATTTAAACGATCTTAATACTAGCCAGTTATTTAAACGATCTTAATACTGGCAAGCTATTTAAACGATCTTAATACTGGCCAGTTATTTAAACAATCTTAAAACTGGCCAGTTATTTAAACGATCTTAATACTGGCCAGTTATTTAAACGATCTTAAAACTGGCCAGTTATTTAAACGATCTTAATACTGGCCAGTTATTTAAATGATCTTAATAATGGAAAGTTATTTAATGGATCTTAATACTGGCCAGTTATTTAAACGATCTTAATACTGGCCAGTTATTTAAACGATCTTAATAATGGAAAGTTATTTAATGGATCTTAATACTGGCCAGTTATTTAAACGATCTTAATACTGGCCAGTTATTTAAACGATCTTAATAATGGCAAGTTATTTAATGGATCTTAATACTGGCCAGTTATTTAAACGATCTTAATACTGGAAAGTTATTTAAATGATCTTAATACTGGCCAGTTATTTAAACGATCTTAATACTGGCCAGTTATTTAAACGATCTTAAAACTGGCCAGTTATTTAAACGATCTTAATAATGGAAAGTTATTTAATGGATCTTAATACTGGCCAGTTATTTAAACGATCTTAAAACTGGCCAGTTATTTAAACGATCTTAATAATGGAAAGTTATTTAATGGATCTTAATACTGGCCAGTTATTTAAACGATCTTAATACTGGCCAGTTATTTAAACGATCTTAATAATGGCAAGTTATTTAATGGATCTTAATACTGGCCAGTTATTTAAACGATCTTAATACTGGAAAGTTATTTAAATGATCTTAATACTGGCCAGTTATTTAAACGATCTTAATACTGGCAAGTTATATACACGATCTAAATAAGTACTGCCAAGTTATTTAAATGATCTTAATTAGTACTGACAAGTTATTTAAATTATCTTAATTAGTACTGACACGTTATTTAAACGATCTTAATATATACTGGCAAGTTATGTAAACGATATGTCGGTTATCGGATAATTTTAACTTAGTTTTCGTCAGAATATTTGATCATAGTCGACAGAATTTCCCTAATGGTTATCCCTTTTAATCCACGTTCTTAAATATGTCTAAGAAGTAGTTTTATCCAAAACTTTATAACCGGCATCTAGCGGCGTGGAATAATTTCTTGGTGCAAATTTTCGCCAAAAGAAAGGTCCTTGGTGTCAACTTCCATTTAAAGCAAGTGGCAGCTTAAAGAAACATCTTGGATGCTTTTCCGCATTAAAGGGAAAAAGGCATTACCGTTACTAATGATATATATTTTAATTTTATTACACGAGAAGAAGCTTCGACGGTTTATCAGTTTAACCAGCGGAAAAAATTACAAATACTTACATAAGTGTATAATATTGATACATAAGTGTGACACTTCCTATTATTCACATTACATAGAGCTATTCACCAGACAGACTGCATACGGGCTTCGTCACCATGGTCTCTGCTTAAAAATTATACTAAAAGTCACGAACAGATGGTGTCTAAAGACAACGGCCTGCGGAAAGGTCAAACACTTAGTACGAAAATGCTAAGAGAGCTCGCGCTCTTGGTCACGTGCCTTCCTCGGTGTCTGCTAGGTGTCAATTCCATATTTTATGTTAGGCTTAGACGCCCCGAAATTTATCTAGACCTTTATATACATTTCTTATATCTATGGATATATCACGAAGTTTTTTTTGGAACTGCAATGTAAAGTTTTGTAGAAAACAAAACTCAAATTCGTCTGTTCTTTGGACGTCATTATTATTCACATGCAGCGCGAAAGCGGAAGTTTCAACTTCCAGTGTCTCAAAGCTCAAAGAAAAATGGCAATATCAGACGCTTTTCCAAGGATTTCGTAAAACTAAAAAACACGCTGTTTTTCATATCACCGCTACAAGATATTTTCCTTCAAGTTTTCCTCCAGGTACGAAAAAGAAACAGACTAAAAAAAATTTGGGTCTTATTCCTGATGGATTGAAGTCATCATTTTCGAACATATTAGTATAAGTTAATAATATTTGAACTCTAAGTATCACACTAGTAATTCACGTGATACATTTTTACTTAGATTCTCCATAGTGATTCGTCTCCATTTTAGTATCCTCGCTGTAGTCACACAGCTTAAAGAAACATTTGCTTATGTGATGTCATCGCTAAGTAAGATATAAACTACCACCAGATTAACAAATTTCTGACTTTCATCATAAAGTTACACTACTCTCCCAATGGAATTCAAAAAAAGTTATTTTAGCTTGCCCAACTTGTCACTTTTTCAAGTCGTATTTTGTCTGTGAAAAAGACGTCTATTTTTTTCGCGCCAACGCTATTTGTACGTTTTCAGTGACGCTCTACAATTTTCTCAACGACAATTTTCTTATAGCACCTAGCGGTTAAAATTTAAATTTTCAAAAACGTGAAAATATTTTTTGATTTAGATGCAATTTTCGTAGTAAGTGTCCCCCGGCCCTTGTAATGTACAGTACAAATTTCAACTTTCTAGTAAACATAGTTTTTGAAATAAATCACGTTTTCGAGCCAAAAAAACACCCTGTATATCATTGACTGGAACCCTGCTACAAATTGTTGCAAAAGCCATTAACTTGCGTGTTTTTTTAAATCGAACTGATTGTATCACATGATAAATAAATTCATTATATTAAAATTAAATTAAAAACTAGAAAGTTATTGCGTAAGTAAAAACGTTTATTAGCAATAACCTACCAGCTTCGGTTTTTAAATTTATTTTAATGTATGAATGTAAAGAGTTTTAAATTATTTTACACCCGTGTTTATTTCATTGGGCAGGGCAATTTTCTCGAAAACTAGAATTCTGAAATTTTTTATAAAAACCTACAAATAAACTTTTGCCGAATGAGACTATTTTCTCGTAGATATTACGTCATGATAAACAAGTTGGTACTGCCTAAAATCACCTTTCGCTGAGCCAATGTACAAAGCATTGATATAATTTGTGTGTTAGCTGCTTTAACAATAAATTTTAAGGGTATACGGTTCAAAATATTTTAATAATTTAATTGATAATAAAACATCTTCAGAAAAATGGTTGAATAATTCATGATGCGGTGAAGTAGGTCTCGAAATAACCTCTGGATCATATCAGTTGTTACGAGATGAAAAGCGTCAATCATGCTTTGGTTAAAGTCATCAACAGTGGTGATATATGTTCGATGTACGAGTTATTAGTAAGTTGTTTAATTTCTTCAGGGTTTAGCTATATTATCCCTTTTAATTATGGACTTATCTACTTTTTCGCGTATTTTATAATAAAATCACGTTTTTGATGTGCTGGAGCATCGTCCTGCTGCAACCAAAGTCATCTGCAATCGGACAATCAACTCATTCGCAGCCTGGTTTCGTGGGAGGATCAAATCGAACTGCCTATTAAGATCATTTGGAAGGGATAAATTGGCCAAGAAGACTAGCAAACCTGCCCAAACTTTTAGCCTAAGCTGCACGTGGTGGTGCTGGGGAGACCACCAGTGAGGATTTATATGACTCTTCATGTGTTGGTTCTGTAGTTGAATGGGCCATAACTCGATATCACTCATCAAAAACTAGGTGTTAATGGAGAAAATCTGAATATTCGTGAGATATTTTAATGAAGCAGTTACAAAAGTCATATCTTTGAGATATATAAGCATCACGAAGTGCTTGACAGAAGCGTACCAGGTATATGGCACCTGGTTCAAAAAATGCAAATGACGCCCCCTATATCAAAAAAAAACTTTGACATTTTAAAGATAGGAGTGTTTTTGGAGCCCTTCACATGAAATTCAGCTTGGCACCCGGTTTTAAAATGTACCCCCTGAACCCGGGGATGATGCTTGTTGGAGGGTTTCTCGGTTAGGATGAAAGCGGTGATGCTAAAGATCTCTCCAGACGTAGCTCTTTGACAAACCTAAGTTCTTGCTTTCTTGCTGACCCGTGATCGGGAGTACACAACCAATTGAGAACTATATCTTCCATATTGATATTTTGATTACCTGGTAATTATTGACATTTAGAAAACTTTCAAAGTAGCGAACAACTCAGAGAACAGTGAAATGGTTTGGCCTACTATTAAAGCAACAGGCGGCTCTATCATTGCCACCTGTAATATGAAAGGGCCCTTGTAATTAGAGATGGCCATGAATCTATACGATTCTTCGAAGCTAAAATTCAAAATAGCGAAACAATAACGTCGTCAGAAAGAACTCTAGTATTAACGCGCTGTGCTGGATTTGTCACCTGTCCGGGCTAGGGGGACGCTGGCGTAGGGCACTATGATGATGGGCCTCCGGTGGTATGGTCTCTGTTACTAGGTACACCGGGCTATAAATTCTGACACACTGTACACAATAATAACGATAAGTTAAGTTAGTAGAAACCACCTATGGACTGTGAGAAGGATGATAAAATACGTGAAAAGGGTAGATTAGTCCATAATTAAAAGGGATAATATAGCTAAATCCTAAACAAATTTGAAGAAATTAAAAAAAACTTACTAATAACTCGTACCAATAGGTCTTCGAGGAAAAAACGCGAAATTCGGATCAAATAGATCTTCGAGTAATAAACTAAATTCAAAATAAATAAAATAGCCAGAAATTCCAACGGTAGACCGGTTTCGTTCTATAACGAAACATACTAGAATGTGTCATTTGCAAGAATGATTTTAAAAACTTAATGAAAATCCCATCATTAGACAAAACCTAAAAATACGCCAAAAAATTTTCTATTCTATTTAGTACGTCATAAATGTCTAACTTTTTAATTGAATAAAAATTGATAACCTTAAGTACACTGAATTGTACTTAAACATTATACTAGACCAATTAATTGGATTTATATAACATAATTTCTAATAGAAATTATACTAATAAATAAAGACAAGCTACTACACGGATACATTATTCAACTAAAATAACAAAACAGAACCTAGAAACAGTTTTACAATTAATACGCTAGTAAAAATAATGTAAAATAATTTTTTATTCATAATAAACCTGAAAAAGGATACTTTCATAAACATTGGTACTGTACACTAAATTCCGTGTTCTTGTAAAGAATGATATATTGATGAAACAACACGAAATTTAAATTAATGCAAACTCCGAAAAAGGCTTATCGGTACATGTTTGAAACAACCCAAAAACCTGAAAAAATATTATTTGGTGGGACATTGCAAAAATTATTGTAAATGAAACAAACTTTGTTCAAACGAAATTTTAAAGAAGCAGATTTATTAAAGGTAAAGGAAAAATTAACTTGAACGCTGAAAAAATTAAAATTAAAGATACAGATAACAGCTATGGATATGAAAGTTCATCCATTTGATTTAGTCGATATTTTCATTTCATTGTAATTATTGTCGGATCAAAGAATTTAACTTCTTAAAATATACAGGTGGTTTTAAAACGTTATGCAAAATTTTAAGGAGTTGTAGGGGGTGAGTTGAGAAGTATGTCTGTTTTTTTCCCATTTTCCTATGGTGAGTTAAAAGAGCGCCAGAGAGCTTCAAAGTGTGGCCTACTAGCCCCTGGAGGTAGGCTGCAACAAGCGCAAAACCAAACAGCAAGGAAACGCGAACATTCAGGTTTGGGTTCGTGTGATAGGTAAAAAAGTACTTTTTAAACAAATTGAGGTAACCAGCGTAAAAAAGGAAATTTAAACAGTATTTGAAGTCCCTGCTGCTTGGTTTTTAGCGTGTTAGGAAGCAAGTGTAATTAAATCGAGCGTACTCCAAGCGGCAATCTCGGAATTGGTGGCAAGACCGACTTCAATAGCAGTCTTCGTTGCAGATAACCTTTCGTTCCTCGCACTTCGCGTAAGTACCAACCATTGTAATGACTCACATTTTTCGGTTCATCAAAAGTCGCTGCCCATGGAAGATGTTTCATTCAAGGAATATTGCGATGAAAATAATTCGTCTGCTTCGTTTTGTACTGGTTGCAGCCTACTTCCAAAAATATTTACAACTAGAGATTGTTTCACAGCATGTTTGTCATAGTGTATTTAATCAATTTCTGATATTTAATGCCGGAAAATTTTAACCAACTTGTTTAATAAAGTTTGTGGATTATACTAAATTGCACCAATTTTATGAAATGTTTTATATAGGATATTCTAAATTCCAATGTCAACTGTTTTTAATATTCTATAGATTAATAAATTGCTTCCAAGGGACACAAAACTTTACTAGATTATTGCCATATTTATATTAGGTGGCGCCAATTTAAACTTTAGGGGGAAGGATATTAATTCTAGCACTTTTTTAAGAAACGATTGATGTTAAAGCAACTATCGGCTCTATCATTGCCACCTGTATTATTAAAAGGCCCCGGTTATTAGAGATGGCCATGAATCTCTCCGAATCTTCGAAAAAAATGACTTTCGTGGAAAGCGTGGAGCCATCTATTAATGGGAACTGAAGCTCAAATTCAAAATAGCGAAACAATAACGTCGTCAGAGAGCCATTATAGAGTATTATATTTAGACCACTTTTCCTCTACTTAGTGAACTTTAACCTAAATTATATATCCAAAATAAAATATATTGTAAACAATAACTATAATTGAAGTTATTGATAAATTTACAAACGAGCCAATCAACGCGAAGCATACTTTTATGTCCCGCCTTTTGGGTCAAAATGTAGCTCCAGCATCTGGTTTTGATTTCGATGCTAGCGACCTCTGTTGAAAAAAGAGCTACTTCACCTAGAGCCGACACTTGCTTTAAGACATAATCAAAATATCAAATCGGGAGAAAAATTCGCCCTAAAAAATAAAATAAATATTATGTTAAATTTCAGTAATTTAAAAACGATACGTTCAAGACTGCTGACGTCATCAGGTGAACATAGATATTATCATGAAAGATTATGTGAGTTAATTAATTAACTAGAAATCCAGTAACAGAAACGCCTTGTTTCCGAGCTCTCGATATACGAGAAAAAATATCACTCTTTTGACCCAAAATTTCCCCTTTAATAAAAGTTGAATCTGCTAGAAACCAAATGTTTAGGCCAATTTAGTTAAACGTAAGTTCAATAAATTACGCTATCTTTTTCTTTCCTCCCCTAAGCGCATGCGTGAGCTACTGAATTAAATTGTTACGTGTTCATGTTAGCTAGGAGCAACAAACACAGCACCGCCCACACAAGGAGAACGCAACCAATCAAAAGTCGTACATTTTCTCGCGTACATTTGTCATTGGTTAGACGCTTTAGCGAATGCTGCCGTCATAAGGAGAAAATTCGGTAATTGTCTTCCCCCCGCCCGTAAAACGTTCGTCCAATGAAATTTGTACGCAACTCTGCGTTAGCGTGTTTTAAGACTAGCTGCGTTCTCCTTGTGTTTGTTACTCATAGGTATGACTAAGTCTAGGCATTTTAAGCGTTTATTCGGTTTTTTGAAGTTGATCGAATTTTCAAAGTTGTTTGAACGTACATAATGGACTGGGGAGTTATCTAGTAAGTTTCTTATACCGATAAATAATTGTTACGTTATTTTAGAAAACCTTTCGAGTTGAGATAAATGATTTTGTAAGAATGGCTAGTAAGCCTTGGCTATCCATTTTACACACTGCTTGAACTCAACGAACTTTACTTTCAACGTACATTACAGGTAAACGCCTAAGTTATATTCCCACGAAATCTATTACCAAAATGTGTTTGCGGATGAAAAAGAAAGTATATAAAAAAGTGCATTGGGATTTCGTGAAAGTCTGGTATCAATTGTTGCAAACTCGCGGGCTGAACAAGGAAGCTATCAAATGGAAGGAAAGCATTAAATCATTCCACGTACTGTATTTACTGCCTTGAAAAATAGCGAAAGCAACGCTTAAGACGTAAAAAAAAGTGAATCTTTCTTTGCGAAAATACGTAAGATGTAGACCATTTGTTGAATTGCTTCCCCAGAAATTCTCTGAAAGGCCAAAGCCAGTCCATTAATATTAAGAATCCGTATTTCGAGGACGTTGATGTGAATTAAACCTTTAGAATGATTTTTTGTACATGTAGTAGTATCGGCAATCCATCTACAACCCGCTCCGTCGGACAGCGAAATGCGAGGCAACTCGGAAGATGAAAAAGCTCATTTTTGTCTGGTTCTTTCGACGCATTAATTCTTCGTCTCCGGCCTGACTTAATGCGAAGGTTTTCGTATTCTACCAATGTGGCTTTTGCGTGTAGAAAGGTTTTGCGTTGGGTTTTTTGCTTTGACTCGTTCGCTATGGCGTTTGATTATGACTTATGACTCTAGTTTGTGTTTTGATGTTTCATTTCTGAAGTAACTGTTGATAATTTTTGTTTCTACAGTTTAATATAATACGTTATTTTGAGGATTTAAAAGATTTATTTTCCGGGGTCTTTTTTGTTAATGGTATGAATGTAAACTTACCTGCTTATTCTAATAAAATTTGTTTGATTAAGAAATATATTAATCAAAGCACAAATCGTTAAAAGAAAAATTATCAAATCAAGTGAATTTTATGAAAATATTTATTTGAACTATAAAATGTAATAATAAAAATAATAATAATCAGCTAGGCTAATACCCAAGGCCCCACCTTAGGCCCAAGTCGTCTAGCGACTTATAATGCCTTTAAACAGGTGGCCGGGTTACAATGCGTAGGAAGGTGGTGGCAAGCCCTTCATGACACACGAGCCAACAGCTCCCTACACTAACTATTACCGTTAACCTCGTATTTTAAATGAATCGCTATTAAAACTACTTTAACCAAATAGCGAGAAATATAAGATGCAATAACAAGAAAAATATCCATAATCAAAATGGTCTTAAATCAAATAAATGTTTTATATTTAATATGGAACCCTGATGATCATTTGAAATTTCAAAACCATTTATAAGTTCACACCGCAACTCTATTTGCAACATGAAACACCGAGAAGCACATATCTTTGTTACAGAGTAGCCTAACAATTATGACCATAGCCACCGATTTGCTTTTAATCGGATTTAATAGTGATTTTATCGTGCTAGGGTATCCCAGTAAACAAATGAAAGCATAGTGAAAATCCCAAACAGTTCATAAAACTCGTCTTTAGATAGAGCTGTGCGATTAGTGGTTTTAGGCAATCGAGTCGTTTATCGAGTATCAATTTTTTTTCATCGAGTATTCGAGTCGAGTAACTAAATTAAAACCTCGAGTAATATTTTTAACGAGTTAGATTATCGAGTACTTGATAAGAAGCTGGTTTTATTCAAAGAATTGTGAAATTAAATTTAAAAGGAGTAAAATATTCCTTTAATTTAAATGAACCACAGTTTCCACAACTTTGTAGGTACCATTTATTGCCCCCCCCCCTGAAAGTTGTAGAAACCCCTCTTTGAACTTTGAAGCAACGGGGATAAAAAAAAAGAAATACTCGACGAGTTTAGAGAGCAACTTATTCGAATAATCGGGTAGCCGAATATGCATATTTTGTTACTCGGTAATTGACGAGTATTCTCCAGTAACTTATTAGCCGAGTACTGGATCCTGTTCGAGCACTCACATAGCCCTATCTTTAGACCACAACCGTCAGTCGTATTCGTTGACCTATGACCTCATCCGCAAACAAAGTTTAACCTGGAAACGTAGTCTGTTTTTAATCAACTGAAAGTTCAAAACGTCAAAGTCAACTACACGAGTTATTTATCTCAGTTGAATCTACAAACACATTCACCTAGCCGGCAAATAAACATTAATTTCGTATACCGTGTTAATTGTCAAAACACTGGAGCATAGAAAAACTGAAATTTAAATACGTCGGCTTAAAACAGCCATTCGACCAACTGCAATTGGTCACGGGACATATAAAACAAAGCGACCTACGTGCGCTACTGGCGGTAGGGAGAGATTTGTAGTTGACCATCATATACCTTTAGCTGATAGCACTTTTATGTTGATAGCGACATTTCGAGTCTATAGTCCATTCCATCGCCATCCGGAATTCATTCTTCTCAATTGTGAAAACGTCATTTTAAGCAGTGTCTCTCCGCGAAAGAACAACCGTGCCTCGAATGGGATGGACTTCGTATGTCTCGCGTCTTTGGTTTCCTGCCCACTCTGGCTCAGGCTCTCCGGAGTGGGATGAAAAGACATTATTCTTGCCACTTCGCGCGTCCTCGCGGAGATCACTCTGCAAGTCATATTGTTCGTAGCTTGATATTCCGCTGAAAACAGGCCGATCCCCCTTTTCTAAAATTGTCTCCGCTTGGAGGGAGATTTATTCTGCCTCTGTTGGCAGTTAAAAGAACCCGCCAAGTCCCCTCTTGTCATGAAAGTCAAATTCTTTTTCCTACTCTTCTTCTTCTTCTTCGCTGATTTGATTTACTGGCTTGTGTTTACGCGATGCTCGATGCTTTTGTATCGCGCTAGCCCGAGAAGTTCGTATACCGGCGCGTATTCAGTGTTGAAATGGGATTTTGTTCCGTGATTTCAAATATAGATGTCGCTTTGTGTAGGTGATGTTTTTTCGCCGATTTTTGTATAATTATTGTTTTCGTTGTTTATTGGTAGTAGTGCTGGTAGCTAGGCTAAAAAAATCAGCTAGGCTAATCACCCAAGGCACCACCTTAGTTCTCTGGGCGTTTTAATTCATGAGGTTCAGAACAATACGTTTAGTTAACGTTCCCTACAATAAAAATAAAGAGAATTTAGCCCATTATGTCGAGGGATGATTATTGATTTTCGAAAAACTTATATACGGTGGTTTTCTTAAGAGGTTTCCTCCTGATTATCTACGATTTCTACATAGTTGTTTCTCCGATTCGCGGTTCAAGATGAAGTCACAATTGATTGTTTCTGGTTAAAAATATGGTAGAAAATTAAAATTTAAAATTACTAGTTGTTTCTGAAATTTAATTAATTTAATTTAATTAATAATCATAATAAAAATCAGCTAGGCTAATACCCAAGGTACCACCTTAGGCCTAAGTCATCAAGCGACTTTTAAAGCCATTAATTCAGATAGCCGGGTTAAATAGCGTAGGACGGTGGTGGCCAGCCCTTCATGCCACGCGAGCCAACAGCTCCCTACACTAACTATTACCGTTTACTTCAACAAGTTTACAGGCTATCAAGGACCTGTTCTAAATTAGTTGACGTAAAATGCTACGGCACCGTCAACAATGGGTTAAATTAATCCCGTCAATAATGTGAACCAGATCGAGTCATTCTTAAATTGGATGTTTGAGTCCTGATTATTCGTGGGCTCGGTAGTCCAATGGTAGTGGCGTTGGGACGGTAACTCGAAGGTCGTAGATTCGATTCCTGCCCGCGGTGATATGGTTTTTCTCAGTCACTCTGGTATGAAACCGCACGCAGAGGTATTCCTTAGTTTAAATGAAACTTCTAATTACAAATTCCTGCGTAGTAATAAAAACAATTCTCAAGTTTTTAATAATTAAACCAGTTTAAATCTTTTAAAAACTTTAATCCTTCACACTTGTGTGAACCATGGACACTGTATCTCTAACCGGATGGGCAAGGCAGCCTAAAAGAGGTACCCCCTCACTGTCCGTTTGCGTCCTACTTCGTATTAGCTGAAATAGTCAGCCGTACTCGATTCGCAGGTCCGTCAAGGTCATTCGAAAGAATGTAAAGCCCAATTTCAAACGGAACGTTTTGTCGACCACGTGTCGAATTATATGTCCTTGACAGCCCGAAACTTTCAAAATTCTTGAACCTCCCCCCCTTTACATAGAGACGGTGGCGGCGGCAGGTAATTTTGTATGGTGGAAGATACAGCTTTTCCCATCCACGGCCAACTTTGATCACGCGCTGTTCGCGCTACAGTGGCCAACACATTCGTCGAAATTCCGCGAGCAAGGATTTTCCCCCTATAAACTGTACTATAACGTGTAGGAGTTCAGCGCCACGCTCGGTTTTTATATTGGCTTCAATGTAAAAGCTATTCTAAAAATAATAATCCACTAGGGGCGCTCACGTCATACACATCTTTTGCTCATAGGTTAACACAGAAACGTCAACGAATGAGATGGCCGCTGTAGCGCGAGAGATCCCGTCCGACCACACTGCATGCCTAAAAACAAACTTTTAAGTTGCGACATTTTCCTCCTAAAAGGTGTCCTAACATTTTTCACTTGTAATTGATACCTCTCGCTGGCGAGCAAAGGCAGCGTAGGGGAAACAGTCGTTGGAGGTCTAATCTCGGAAAAACGGCGCAGAATGAAGAGATCCCTTGGCGAAAAGCTTTCATTCTGTCTTTTGTTCTTCGCTAAAAAGTCCTTCCTGCGTCTCTCCATTAGGAGGAAATTCAATCGGCCGATGGCGTACCTTCCTCTCTCCACATTCGCCGACAACAACAAGCGGATAATGGCAAGGGGAACTTGACCCGACCTCCCCAAAGAGTAATCACGTAGGCTGCGGTTTTAACGTGTTTTTTTGGCTTGGAAGAAATGCTGATTCAGGTATTCGCCAGAGGGGAGGTTGAAGCGATGTTACCCGAAACCCTTTTTAAGGACCATCTCGATGCTAAAATACGGTAGCTAAGATTTTTGTAAATTAAGATAAACCAGTTTTTAGTTCAAATTAAGATAAACAATTTTTAGGTCAAATTAAGATAAACAGTTTTCTAGGTCAAATTAAGATAAACAATTTTTAGGTCAAATTAAGATAAACAATTTTTATGTAAAAATAAGATACACATTTTTTATTTAAAATTAAGATAAACAATTTTTATGTAAAAATAAGATACACATTTTTTATGTAAAATTAAGATAAACAATTTTTAAGTTCAGATTAAGATAAACAATTTTTTTGTTCAAATTAAGATAAACAATTTTTAGGTTAAATTAAGATAAACAATTTTTTAGGTCAAATTAAGATAAACAATTTTTTAGGTCAAATTAAGATAAACAATTTTTTTAGGTCAAATTAAGATAAACAATTTTTAGGTCAAATTAAGATAAACAATTTTTTTAGTCCAATTAAGGTAAACAATGTTTTAGGTCAAATTAAGAAAAACAATTTTTTAGGTCAAATTAAGATAAACAATTTTTAGGTCAAATTAAGATAAACAATTTTTTAGGTTAAATTAAGATACACAATTTTTAAGTAAAATTAAGATAAAACAATTGTTTTATGTTAAATTTAAGATAAACAATTTTTGTATGTAAAATTAAGATAAACAATATTTGTATGTAAAATTAAGATAAACAATATTTGTATGTAAAACTAAGATACACATTTTTTATGTAAAATTAAGATAAGCAATTTTTATGTAAAATTAAGATAAACAATTTTTATGTAAAATTGAGATAAACAATTTTTTATGTAAAATTAAGATAAATAATTTTTGTGTAAAATTAAGGTAAACAATTTTTTAGGTCAAATTAAGAAAAACTATTTTTTAGGTCAAATTAAGACAAACAATTTTTTAGGTTAAATTAAGATAAACAATTTTTTAAGTAAAATTAAGATAAAACAATTGTTTTATGTTAAATTTAAGATAAACCATTTTTTATGTAAAATTAAGATAAACAATTTTTGTATGTTAAATTAAGATAAACAATATTTGTATGTAAAATTAAGATAAACAATATTTGTATGTAAAACTAAGATACACATTTTTTATGTAAAATTAAGATAAACAATTTTTATGTAAAATTAAGATAAACAATTTTTATGTAAAAATAAGATACACATTTTTTATTTAAAATTAAGATAAACAATTTTATGTAAAAATAAGATACACATTTTTATGTAAAATTAAGATAAACAATTTTTATGTAAAATTAAGATAAACAATTTTTATGTAAAAATAAGATACACATTTTTTATGTAAAATTAAGATAAACAATTTTTAAGTTCAGATTAAGATAAACAATTTTTTTGTTCAAATTAAGATAAACAATTTTTAGGTCAAATTAAGATAAACAATTTTTTAGGTTAAATTAAGATAAACAATTTTTTAGGTCAAATTAAGATAAACAATTTTTTAGGTCAAATTAAGATAAACAATTTTTTTAGGTCAAATTAAGATAAACAATTTTTTAGGTCAAATTAAGATAAACAATTTTTTAGGTCAAATTAAGATACACAATTTTTTAGGTTAAATTAAGATAAACAATTTTTTAAGTAAAATTAAGATAAAACAATTGTTTTATGTTAAATTTAAGATAAACCATTTTTTATGTAAAATTAAGATAAACAATTTTTGTATGTTAAATTAAGATAAACAATATTTGTATGTAAAATTAAGATAAACAATATTTGTATGTAAAACTAAGATACACATTTTTTATTTAAAATTAAGATAAACAATTTTTATGTAAAATTAAGATAAACAATTTTTATGTAAAAATAAGATACACATTTTTTATGTAAAATTAAGATAAACAATTTCTATGTAAAATTAAGATAAATAATTTTTGTGTAAAATTAAGGTAAACAATATTTTATGTAAAATTAAGGTAAACAATTTTTATGTAAAATTAACATAAACAATTTTTTATGTAAAATTAAGATAAACAATTTTTTTGTTAAATCAAGATAAACCATTTTTTATGTAAAATTAAGATAAACAATGTTAAATCAAGATAAACAATTTTTTATGTAAAATTAAGATAAACAATTTTTTTGTTAAATCAAGATAAACCATTTTTTATGTAAAATTAAGATAAACAATGTTAAATCAAGATAAACCATTTTTTATGTAAAATTAAGATAAACAATTTTTAAGTTCAGATTAAGATAAACAATTTTTTAGGTCAAATTAAGAAAAACAATTTTTTAGGTCAAATTAAGACAAACAATTTTTTAGGTTAAATTAAGATAAACAATTTTTTAAGTAAAATTAAGATAAAACAATTGTTTTATGTTAAATTTAAGATAAACCATTTTTTATGTAAAATTAAGATAAACAATTTTTGTATGTTAAATTAAGATAAACAATATTTGTATGTAAAATTAAGATAAACAATATTTGTATGTAAAACTAAGATACACATTTTTTATGTAAAATTAAGATAAACAATTTTTATGTAAAATTTATGTAAAATTAAGATAAACAATTTTTATGTAAAATTAAGATAAACAATTTTTATGTAAAAATAAGATACACATTTTTTATTTAAAATTAAGATAAACAATTTTTATGTAAAAATAAGATACACATTTTTATGTAAAATTAAGATAAACAATTTTTATGTAAAATTAAGATAAACAATTTTTATGTAAAAATAAGATACACATTTTTTATGTAAAATTAAGATAAACAATTTTTAAGTTCAGATTAAGATAAACAATTTTTTTGTTCAAATTAAGATAAACAATTTTTAGGTCAAATTAAGATAAACAATTTTTTAGGTTAAATTAAGATAAACAATTTTTTAGGTCAAATTAAGATAAACAATTTTTTAGGTCAAATTAAGATAAACAATTTTTTTAGGTCAAATTAAGATAAACAATTTTTTAGGTCAAATTAAGATAAACAATTTTTTAGGTCAAATTAAGATACACAATTTTTTAGGTTAAATTAAGATAAACAATTTTTTAAGTAAAATTAAGATAAAACAATTGTTTTATGTTAAATTTAAGATAAACCATTTTTTATGTAAAATTAAGATAAACAATTTTTGTATGTTAAATTAAGATAAACAATATTTGTATGTAAAATTAAGATAAACAATATTTGTATGTAAAACTAAGATACACATTTTTTATTTAAAATTAAGATAAACAATTTTTATGTAAAATTAAGATAAACAATTTTTATGTAAAAATAAGATACACATTTTTTATGTAAAATTAAGATAAACAATTTCTATGTAAAATTAAGATAAATAATTTTTGTGTAAAATTAAGGTAAACAATATTTTATGTAAAATTAAGGTAAACAATTTTTATGTAAAATTAACATAAACAATTTTTTATGTAAAATTAAGATAAACAATTTTTTTGTTAAATCAAGATAAACCATTTTTTATGTAAAATTAAGATAAACAATGTTAAATCAAGATAAACCATTTTTTATGTAAAATTAGGGTAAACAATTTTTTTATGTTAAATTAATATAAACAATTTGTGTACGAAAAATAAAGATTTGGGAATAGGTGGTTCAATAAACACATGTCTTTGAGCTTCCTCCATCAGTAAACTTCAATACCAATAAGTATGACAATTATCAAAATTATCACCGAATGGATTTTTAGAATTATTGAACAATCCAGGATTAGTTCAGCACAGACCCTTTTAGTATCGAAAACGAAATTAAGTACTATCTACTAGGACTAAAATATACTACTTAATAGTTGGAGCTGACAATAGTATCAGTCTTAGAAATATAACGCGGTCACCGGGAATATTTGCAATAAAAGTGCCTCGTTGACTTGGGACAAAAGGTAGTGCCTTAAGAAAAGTGTAACTAAGACGGTAGGAAGTGCCCGACTTATTGTTGTTATGTTACTTATGCTTCCTCTCTTCATAGCCCAAGCCTGATCGCAGGCGGTGGGTTACCATATTAGCTAAATAGATCAACTTAAATCCTTACTCAAATCAACTAGGTTTCACATACACTTTATAGATGCAATTTTTTCTCAAAGCTGGTTTTCATTTTTCAAAAAATGAATCAAGCCTAACATATTTTTCGCATCGACACCCAATTAAATACTTATAATTTTTACAAAGACCATATAATAAGTATATATATGTATGTCCACGATACTGATCGCGGCCACGAAACTAAAAATCCAGATAAGACACCAAATGACTATTAACTTCGCGTATAATGCAAAGTGTCGCTTGCTAAATAATCTACTGACCCTCTTAATACTTGAGTTAGCCTAAGTCAAATTCTTGGCTATCAGTGCAAAGAATACAATGTTGAAATTCAACGTGACAGTCAATGGTAAGGCCAAATAATTAATCCAATACACTTTTCCACCACAGAATTGGCCAACGGTCGAGTAATTGTGAGACTCGGCGACTAACACTATAGTTAGGAGGACGGACTTAGATCAATTTGATTTAAGTCGCGACTTACATCAAGTGATTTTTCAAAGAAATCATTGATTTAAATCATGTATTTATGAAAATGTACGAAAGTAGGTTCTTTAAAAATTTCATATCAGAGAAAATGCAATTAAATTTCATTATTAATTAATAGTTCAATTTAATAAAGATTAAATTAAACTATAGTTGACGTGAAAACTCTGTTTAAGACATTTAATTTCCATATCTGTAAAATTACCTTTTTGTACACAACTATCAACATCTTTTTCTGATTTAAATATGTCGACCATGCTCGAAAGACTAGTCGAAAGGATAATTTAGAAGGTGTATTTTGCCGAGCTCTAGATTCTTCAGATCCTATTTTATCCGATTGCTCTTTGAAGAAGCGATAGAACTTTTTCAAGAACCGGAGATACCCGAATCTTTGACGAATGTAGATAATCGAAGTAACGACGAAGACGTTGTGGCAGAAGATTTTTCAAAAAATTGAACTGAACTAATTTGGACTCGGATTCTGATACTTCGAAATATAAATTTGTGGATAAATAATTTAAAATCTAGCCCAAAAATAGCTAAATGTGGGGCTATTTTTCGGAAATATTTTTACAAATTAGATTGTAAATTACTGGAAAACTGGTTTCTCAACGGTATACAATAAAGAGACTTGCCCTCTATCTATTTCAAAAGAAATTGTTGATCTGTACCGGTACGTTCTTTGTTAAAACATCGATTATAGATCGATGATTAGGTACGATTTTTCGTTAATATTTCGTTTTCTAAATGAGATTTTTCGATAAAATTTTTACTATTTGCTAAGAATCGTATTGTCTACCCGATACCATAACCAAAATAGTATAAATCGCGGTAGAAAACGATCTTCGCCGCTAGGGAGCGTGGCTGAAAAATTTTACTGTTGGGGTCATCTGAATTTTCTGGAAAATCCAAATATGTAAAATATTTCATGTATATACCCTCGGGAAGTAAAACAGATACTTCTTATCAAAACCCCAAGCTCTAAAAATAAAGAACTTTAGTTTTCCCGGATATGGAGCTATATATATTAAGATTAAATGTGAAAGAAAAATTATTAACTACATCATAATTCCGGTTGCGTTATTCCTCGCTAACAAATACCCCTATTTTAAAAAAAAATGTTTTCTTAAAGCGTGGATGTCCCGATAAACAGATGGAAATAAAAGTTAAACCCTAAAGGCTTTATCATAATACACGAAACTGGATGGAATTGAAATCGACCAGTTTGGAAATCTTTGTAGATTACGAGAAACCCCGAAATAAGCAAGTTGAAAAATGACCTAGTTTCAAAGAGACGCTGTTGCACTGGTACCGATGAAGGGTTTTGTAACTTTTTTGTATCCTCATAGGGATTGCTTAAATTCAACGTTATTACAGTAATTGGAGGAGCATAGGCGTAGAGTTCTCTAGGCCCGTTGGGCCCGAGCCCCCCCCCCCTAATAATTTTAAGGGCTGGGCCGAGCCCTCCCAATAATTGTAAGCATTTTTTGCTAACAATTTTACTCCTAAATTTGTAGTATTATCGAAACAAACAATTTCGTTCGTCGTGTGTCTTGCTTCAGTACAAATACCTAAGCTATCAATGTATTTACCAATTTCTAGATTTTAATGCGTTTTGGATAACGTGGGGCTGATGACGAAAAAGAAAAATGTGGAAATGCAAAATATTACTAACTTACTTTTTTACTTTAGGTATTTTCGCCGTATGTCAACGCATTTTAGGCGTTTTGGCGGGGGAAATAGGTTAGGTTAGGTTACGTTATTTATATTATTAGGTTAGTTGGATTAATATCGGGTTGACGATACTTGATGCGTCAGGCTTGGTGCTGTCCTCAAGGTTGCGTTATTGATGACCCATAGCTTTTAATAGTATGGGGTTGGCGAGGTGAGTGCGCGGCGCCGTCAGGCGCGAATAGATTCGACGTTGTAAAAGTCAACATCCCACAGAAGATATATAATATGACATTGTATGGTTAAAAAGAGCTTAAAATGCGTTGAAATACGGGAAAAATTCCCAACCCTTAAAAGTTAGTACTGTTTTGCATTTCAGCCTTTTTCTTTTGCGTCATCAGTCCTACGTTATCCTAAAAGTAAAACAATCTAGGAATTTAAAAAATCGTCCTCGTCATCAGTCCTATCTTAACCAACACGTACACAAATCTCGAAATATTTCGTATTTTACGTTGTAAAAATTGTTGGCAAGTAACAATTTTACATTGATCATATCTTTTTAAATAATAAATTGCGGTTAGAACTTTTTGCATTACTGTAATCCTTGACAAATAACAAACCAAAAAAAAAACAAAAAACACACAAAAAAAACAAAAGTACCTATTGTTAAAAAATCCCCGTTGATTTTACGTAAATTCGTGAATTATGCATTCTTCGACTTATATGTATTTTAAGCGGTGTATGTATATTCAATCTAGTCCATACGATCAAATAAGTTAAAATATTTTACCATGTTTCTGTGTAATACTTTAAAAATAAATATTTAATACAGTGCACGACTGATACTTCATAGTATTTTTATTTAAAATAAATTAAATTAGAACCTTAACACAAAATTAAAAAGACATTTTACCTTTACAACTATACGTTTCGGTGGGGGGGATACGTACGCCCTGTTCTCCCCACTTTGCTACGCCACTGAATCCCATAAAGGTTATTGCCGGACGGCCCGAGCCCCTACAATAATTTTAGAAACTCTACGCCTATGTGGAGGAGGGACTTGAGGAATCGCTGCACGAAGACACGTAGCTATGTCGGCGCTGAAGACCACACGGTCGATACGAGTAATGGTTGACTTTTTGAGTTGGAATGCGAAGTGTCCTGAACGAGCCAAGCTCCACTGAAGTTGTTATATTTGATTTTCCCAAGGTCACTGGGGTCGCAGTGGAATGAGTCGTAGCCACTTTGTTAAAGCACTCGTTTCGCGGTTGCCAATGGCGGGGTAGAAGCTCTAATATATATTTTTTAAATCATTGGCAATACGAAACCTAAGTATATTCGCGAATTACCTAGACTTTTTAATTTACTTTACAGCGATATACAGGGTGTCTACTAAATAACGAAAAACGATAAATAACTGAGAAACGTTTTTTGAATTTATAATTTCTATGGAACATTCCTCGTGCACGGGGACATTTAATAGTGTAAAATTGAATGTTGGCTATTTCCAAAACAAAATTTGTTTAGAAATGTGCTTCAATTATACCACCGTCAGCTGCGATACACATCTGGACACGATCAATTGCAAACACCCTGTATATAGATCATATATTACTAAACCAAACTGACAATCCCAAATAAAGTACGTCAACAACTTACGGTCCTCCAGTATCCATCGCGACTAGAGGCTTCCGGTCTCCACGTCTCCAGCCACCATCCCGACTAGAGACCTCCTGTCTCCGGGTCTCCGGTCACAATTCCGACTAGAGGCCTCCGGTCTCCGGGTCTCCAGTCACAATTCCAACTAGAGGCCTCCGGTCTCCGGGTCTCCAGCCACCATCCCGACTAGAGGCCTCCGGGACCCCAGTCACATTTCCGACTATAGGTCTCCGGTCACAATTCCGACTAGAGACCTCCGGGTCCCCAGTCACATTTCCGACTAGAGGTCTCCGGTCACAATTCCGACTAGAGGCCTCCGGTCTCTGGGCCTCCATCCACCATCCCGACTAGAGACCTCCTGGTTCCCAGTCACATTTCCGACTAGAGGTCTCCGGGTCCCCAGTCACATTTCCGACTAGAGGTCTCCGGTCACAATTCCGACTAGAGGCCTCCGGTCTCTGGGCCTCCATCCATCATCCCGACTAGAGACCTCCTGGTTCCCAGTCACATTTCCGACTAGAGGTCTCCGGTCACAATTCCGACTAGAGACCTCCGGGTCCCCAGTCATATTTCCGACTAGAGGCCTCCGGTCTCCGGGTCTCCATCCACCATCCCGACTAGAGACCTCCGGGTCCCCAGTCACCTTTCCGACTAGAGGTCTCCGGTCACAATTTCGACTAGAGGCCTCCGGTCTCCGGGTCTTCAGGCACCATCCCGAATAGACGCCTCCGGGTCCCCGGTCAAATTTCCGACTAGAGGACTCCGGTCTCCGGGTCTCCATCCACCATCCCGACTAGAGGCCTCCGGGTCCCCAGTTACATTTCCGACTAGAGGTCTCCGGTCACAATTCCGACTAGAGGCCTTTGGTTTCCGGGTCTCCATCCACCCTAACGACTAGAGGACTCTGGTCTCCGGGTCCCCAGTCACATTTCCGACTAGAGGCCTCTGGTCTCCGGGTTCCCAGTCACATTTCCGACTAGAGGACTCCGGTCTCCGGGTCCCCAGTCACAATTCCGACTAGAGGTCTCCGGTCTCCATAGAAATCGCAGGTTTCCGGTCTCGGAGACTGACATTGGAGGCTGGAGCTGCCGATGTGTGGTCGGCAACACTTTTGGTCTCCAGTCTCCGGTTCTCCGGTCTCCACTGGAAAGTTGGGCCTCCAGTCTCCGGTCCTTCAGTCTCGATCACGACTAGAGGCCTTCAGTCTCCACGCCTCCAGTCTCCATAGAAATCGCAGGTCTCCGGTCACGGAGACTGGAGACATGTATATAGTTCATATATTACTAAACCAAACTGACAATCCCTAATAAAGTACGTCAACAACTTACGATTATTTTTGAGGAAATAGAACTAAATTCTTTATCAATCGTGTAATCCTTTGAAGAATAAATCTGCGCTACAAAATTCTTTTTCATTCATTGTATTCTTTCAGATTTGTAGTTAATTAAATTGTCGTCTTAAAAATGTTCTTCGAAACTTCTGAGTAAACTCTCACAGGACATATTTTACTTCTTTCGGTGACATGGAAGAAAGGAAAGATTGGCCTTATACTTTTCTTAGAAACAATTCAATTTCATTAAGGCAATCTGAACCGGATCTTCCTGAAATTATTTTTCGCTGCTCCTGTTGAGAGTTATTTTCAAAAAAAGGTACAAGTTTAGTTATAACATGGGGACAATGTACCCCCCTGAAATTTGCACCCCCCTGAAAAATGCTTATTTCAATTCAGAAATAATTAATTGAATTTATTTTTATAAATGCAATATGATAATATTATTTTCTAAATAATAATAACGATATTTTCGAAGTAGAAACTATCCGACTATAGAGTAGTAGCACTCCGTGTCTTTGGCCATTTTGAGTGCAAATTTTTTATCTACAATTTCACAGTGCCACCTAGGAGCAACAAATACAGCACCCCACACAAGGAGAAGGCAACCCGTCAAAAGTTGTATATTTTGTTGTGTTCATTTTTATTGATTAGACGCTTTAGCGCCAGCTGCCGTCGGAAGGGGAAAATTCGGAAATTGTCTCCCCCCTGCCCGTAAAACGTTCAGCATAAAGGTTCGTCCAGTGAAATTTGTACACAGCACTGCGTTAGCGTGTTTAAAGGCTAGCTACGTTATCCTTGTGTTTGTTGCTCCTAGGTACAATTACTCTATCCCACTATTATGGATTAGGTGTGGAAATTTATTCCCCAATTACTAAAAATAAATCCTTCAAAAACTCCAATTGACCCCTCTTTCGCCGATATGTTGCTACGCCCCTGTTATAACACTTTGCCTTGAAATCGGTTCCAAACGTTTTGAAGGAGTTGTGTGGAGTTGTGTGAACCAGACCGTATATAGCCACGGTCACACGACGAACTAAATCGGTTCAATACTGAGTTTATAAATAACTATTGAAAAGGGTTTCGATGCTAGTTCAATCGAAGAAGTTAACATAGCAACCGGTATTAATCTTTATTGCGTGCTTGTATTTGTTAATAAAGCAGAATACACGACGATGAAGTATGAAAGCATAGACTGCAGTCCAACGGGCCTTTTACCATGGTTGTGGTATCGTCCAATCACTTCATGTACCCTGGTTTATCGCAAAAATGTAGCCACAAAATGCTCTATCCCTCATAACTGAAAACCAGCGCAGCCGAACCGAGTTTACAACCATGGTTGGACCATAGATATAAGAAATGTATATAAAGGTCTAGATAAATTTCGGGTCGTCTAAGCCTAACATAAAATACGGAATTGACACCTAGCAGACACCGAGGAAGGCACGTGACCAAGAGCGCGAGCTCTCTTAGCATTTTAGTACTAAGTGCTTGACCTTTCCGCAGGCCGTAGTCTTTAGACACCATATGTTGGTGACTTTTAGTATAATTTTTAAGCAGGAGACAATGGCTCTCGCGACGATAGCACGAGTTTTCTTACCGATAGATAGCGCCTTATAAGGATAGCCTGCAGAAATTACGCGTTTCTGCTGGCTGTCACCTCCGAATTCACTCCCTTTGAAATATTTTATCTAGACCTTTATATACGTTTCCTATATCTATGGGTTGGACATAAGGCACTAGTCACGGCATTTGACTACTAAAATAAATGCTCGGGCTACTAAAATCGAAATTTGGAGACTCACTATTCATAAATTCATCATTCATCAATCCCATTTTATTTTTAAAAAAAATTGTGATCAAGTGATAATAAATTCCTATTTTAATTCTGACGGGTAAAGCAAAATGTTGCCGGTTCTTCTTTTTTCTTCCAGAAAAGTTTCCGGAAAATTTTCCGAATTCCGGAAAATTTTCCGTAAATCGGAAAAATTAAAAATTGAAACATAAATTACTTTTAAAGGGTTTAAATGTTTTTAACTTTTTATCGATATAAAATGTCTAATATCAGTAAACATACTACAAAACATTAATAGTGTTACATGCATGGTTAATCAGTTTAAACTAGTCTAGAGGTTTAGTTTTACTTTCAGATTCGAAAAAATAAGGCGAAAATCCCGCTTTATTTAAATTTTCAAACAATATATTAGACTGATCTTGGAATGAAAACTATTTTTATTTTTTTCGGAAAAATACGGAAAATTTTCCAACTTACAACACTATTTTAAACCGATTCAACCCGTTTTCTACCGCTTACATGTGAACGTAGCTTGATACGATCTGTCCAAATTAAAAATATCTATAACTTACGAGCGTTAGTGGTTGATAACCTAATTTGATGACAACTAATCAGATTAGAGTAACTTTTTTCCTTAAATTGAGAAATTGGTTCTAATCGATCCGCGATTTTGTTCACAAGAAAACTCCTAATTTCGAAGCTATCGCGAACAATTATGAAGTGACGAACTGTCAGTTTTGTTTGAAAAGTTATTTTACCCAAATCTTATACATAATATTGAAATAACTGGAACAACAACACACTCGCAGTAAGTGCATATTTATAAGCAATAGACGCTTAAATAAAATCGGTTCAGCGATTTGATTAGAAGTAGTAATACAGAGCGTCAGGAGATTCTTATAAAAGCGTATATTTCAATAAAGAAGGGCTCGTTCAAAAGCAAAAAAATACGCGCGCGCTCTCAACTTTAGCCTTACAAATAAAACTAACACAAACACGTGACTATTTTATTCAGTGACTCACGCATGCGCGTAGACGAGGAAAGAAAAAGAGCGCCGAATTTATTTGTGGACCCAGAATCTAAGGGGACTCACTGTTCCCAATATTTTGTCAAGGTAGGCGTGGCCTAAATCGGAAGGCTTACTGAGGTAGTACCTCAAGAATTCTGTTCAACTATCACTAGGATAATTTTAGTTGTAGCTTAGGTGACAGAACGTGCGATAAAGTTAGGTTAGGCTTAGTTCATTACATTTTTTTAAGTTTATAAATTAAATGGATTCCAGTGAATTTGATTAAAAAACCTCAGCCATACCGGGCTTTTTGGTTATTTTTACTTAACACAATAGTTAATTACCATTACTTAAACTTTGAAAGGCCCAATTTCAAAAATAAAAGAGCTAAAACTTACTAAGCCTATTCATTTAACCAACAAAAACGGCAACATTTTGCCAAACCTGAACGTGAACGCTCTAGCTTCTCTACGAAACTACGCCAGAAGTGGACTCCAGTGACGACAAGTTTGTCCACTTGGAACCCAAATTAGCCGTGATTTTCCTATTGATATTAACAGATGAATCCTGATACATTTCAAGTATACTCTTCACTTTATTTCGATTTTTTTTAACCTCGCTAAATCACTTCGAAGAAATTAGCCTTTTCAGTTTACATAGAGAAACGTAGTGGCAAATGCAAGAAACTCATAAACTGCAGGATTTTCGTCTGCTAAACAGACGCTTTATTGAAAAATCCAGCTCATGAGCTTATCGCATTTACCACTACGTGGCTCTATGTAAACTGAAAAGGCTAATTGAAAATATTGTGAGAAGAGATTAAGTACCATACAATGAAACACGTACGTAGAACGGATAGAGATGGTGAAGTTAGCTATGTACAAAAATGACTTCATAATAAATATTTCATCATTTGACAACTCATAACATCTTCAGTAATATTATTTTGCAATAATCTTATAATAATAATACTAATAAATAGGTGCCGTTTCCGATTACACCCTACCCGTATTATGAAACGTGCGTAATCTCGCTCTCACGCCTACTTAAGCGTGTTCTTCAAAAGCTTTCAGCCCCGGAAAGAAAGCGAAAAATATAAATGTCAAATCTGCGATAAAATCGTTGGAGAAAATGTGAAATTCCAAGAAAGGTATTTTTAGTTTTGAAGGGCATCGCGGTTATAGCGAATCAATAGAAACATCATTTTTTACTTCTCCACTTTTTCAAGTAGGAATATTTTATCAGAATATAAATTTTTTGCTCGAAAAACTGATTTTTTTCAAAAACTATGTTTTCTAGAAAGTTGAAATTTGTACTGTACATTATACGTGCCGGGGGACACTTTCTACCAAAATTTCGCTATTTGTACATTTTCGGTGATGATTTACAATTTTCTCATTGACAATTTTGTTATAGCGCCTAGCGGTTAAAATTTAAATTTTCAAAAAACGTTAAAATATTTTATGATTTAGATGCAATTTTGGTAGAAGGTGTCCCCCGGCACGGATAATGTACAGTACCAATTTCAACTTTCTAGAAAACATAGTTTTTGAAAACAATCACTTTTTCGAGCACAAAAAAACACCCTGTATAAAAAGCTATTCTGTAATTTTTCGCTTTCTTGAAGTTTCACGAGATTAAAGGGCATTATGTGTAGAGCTCGGCGAAACAGATAAATTAACCGCTAAAGTTTTGATTAACCATAAAAATTACGATTAACTGTTTATCCATGGATATTATCCACGGCTATATCCACGGTTCTCGAGATAGTTTTTGAATGTCCTTGAAGGCATGGTTCAAGGTCATTCAATTTTACACTAGTAAATGTCCCCCTGCACGAGGAATGTTCCATAGAAATTTTAAATTTATTTAAAAAAAGTTTTTTGGTTATTTATATATTTTTTTTTTTTTTTAGTGGACACAATGTATATACATATATACTGAATCAAAATCAAAGCAGAAATGATTAGTTAAAACAACTTTATTAACACAATCAATATAGTTAAAAACAAGGTTTTTTATTAGAAAAGACAAGTTTCGCGTCTCTACAGGCGCATCTTCAGGTCAATAACTCACCGTCAGATAGGTTTCGATTTTAAACTATCTGCTTTGAAATTTTACCCATATCAACTGATCTAATAATATCTGAGCGTTCATCTGATATCCGATTGATTATAATTATTTTCTTAGTTCAGTTAACTCAACTGTTATCTGAGAATTGCTGGAGCTAGGTGAAGAACATTACTTAACTTTCTAATTAATGAATTAAATAATTAATAAGCCTAAAGTCGTTCGATTATAATTTCGTAATTCGGTAGAAATCTTTCCAAAATTGAACAAGCGGCGTTACTCTAAAAGAACCAAACGCGCTATCTAATTTTGGGTCCCGTTGTTTATTTGTCCACGGTAAAAAAATTCATTGCCTAATTTAGAGCGTGGGTAAACATAATAAATTTAAATAAAATGAATACTAAATTAAATTAATTAAAACATAAATAATGAAAATAACTGATAAACAATTTAAAGGATTTAGTCTAAAGTTTATTCGGTTTACTTCTAAATGATTTACAGTTGATCAAATAAATATTATTTTCCAATTCCACTAGGACTTTCTAAAGAAAGATTGAGCGGGTAAAAAATCAAAGCGCTTTTAGTAAAATTGAAATCGTTAAATCACTTAATGTACCAAAAATATTTTGAAACGACTCTAGCTGCGTTTTGGTCTGTAACTTCGGAGACGTTTGCAAAACTTAATCCCACAAAGTAGAATTTAATTCAATTTATTTTATTTTGAAAAATAGGCTCCTTTACCAATAAAAACCTCGATTTTATTTTTTTATTGTAGTTTACGTAGCCCTCAATCAGTGTTTTCCAAACTGTGTAACGCGGTACCCTATATAAAAGTATAAAGTGCTAAAGTCTTCAAATTGTTGCACGTAACACGAATACTGTTTATTTAAATCAAAAAGTGTGATAAATAAAACCGCAAGTTGCGCTAATAAATAGTTAAACTTTATTTTAAAAATGAAATCCGGGGTTTTTTCGCTGTAAAAATAAAACAAAACACAGATTCCGCGGATTTTTTTCAGATGCAAAAGAATTCCGGAATTCAAAACGTTTAGGAACCACTGCCCTAAATGATAATCTCTTAATTTCCAAACCTTTTCTTATGAATTTGAATTTATTAAGCATATTTAATTACGTTAATTTAATTTTTAAAGTACGTCATAAAAGCTGTAAAACTATAGCAAACGCACACCATCGCGGATGAATGACGAAGGTTTTTACTCGGACTATGCTAAAGATGGCGCTGCAAACCGTAAAGGGTTTTTCAATTTGACTTAGTAACGGTGCACTACGCATGCTCGGTGACACGTGTTATTTGGAAATCTCGCCACTAGAAGTCCCAAGTTTAATTGGTTTGTCAATTCGACCGGTACTGAAAACTACAAAATTATTAAAAACTATTCTAAAATGCTGTGTGCATTGTCTAAACCAAATATTTGGTTTTCGTGTACCCTGATTTACCGTAAATGTCTCTCCTATAAAGTGAGTTGCAGGCTAAGAAAGACAAAATATATAGTACAATCGGCGCAAGGATGCCTCATATCGTTTCCGGTCATTCCACCGCGCGAAATTTGAATTTGGCCATTTTACGGTCAAATTAGAATTTTGCTCTTTTTGTCGTCTTTTAGCGCCATCTAGAGACCGAAATTGGAATCTTTATTTTTTAATTTCATAATTGTGGTGGCGAGCAAATTTAAAAGATAAGGCATTCCTATCAATTCCTATCATTCTTAAATTTAAAATAGTATGTATAATTATTTAATTTTGTAAATTTATAATTTATTTCTACGTCTTACCAGTTAAATCGGCAGTTTCTTTTAAAATAGTTACCATGCTTTCTTGGGGGTAACGTTGTCTTAATGAGCTATATACGTTTGAAATTATATTTTTATCTTTACTTGTTAACAATAAACCTTTATCATGCTTTTTATAGTAACCTCTTGGGCTATTTAAAATATTTGGAGCTTCAATTATCGAACCTTCTTTAGCTGCATTCAGTAATTAAACTCATGACAACATGAAATTAAAAAATAGATTCCAATTTCGGTTCCTAGATGGCGCGAAAAAACGATGAAACTCACGAAATTTGAAATTGACTGTAAAGTGGTCAAATTTAAATTACGCGCGGTCGACTGGCCGGAAATGGTCTGAGGTATCCTTGCGCCGACTGTACTATATATTTTGTCTTTCTTAGCCTACAACTTACTTATAGCAGGGAGTACAGAACGGGAGATGAAAAGAGGGTTTTTTTTGGTTCTGCTGCAATGAGCTACAATTCAGCCGGCGCCTCTGCAAAATACGGGACACCTAGACTATGTAACGCCATCTATTATCAGCGGCCACGCGGTTTTTGTTGAGAAATTCAAATTTTACACACGTGGTGAAAATAAGCATGGACCATTGTTACATAAATCGACTTTCAAAAGTCAAAAGAAAAAAAATTGTAATTATTTTAACAGATCTTATAATTATTTTATATCATTTTATACAATTTATTTTTTCTATTTTAGGGAATGTGTTTAAAAAGGCCATGTTAAAAATGGGAAATATATTAGCCAATCATTGCAAAGGCTTAAGGTTTGAAATATGATACAAAATTATATTTACGTTGATTTAGTACTATGATTTCAGTTGTATTATATCCTAAAAATGATACGCTTTACTCAAGAAACTTGGAATATTGCCAGTCGTAAGATAATTTAAATATTTACAATTAGGATCTACGTTACCTAATGAAAGACGGCGGCATCCACTTCCTCCATAAACAACAAAGCCACAAAAATTAGGTAGATGGCGCAAAAAGCCGTATCTTGTCCCGTATTTTGCCAAACTTCCACCCCCTTTCAACCCACCCCACCTCGATTCTCTGGCTTCTTGGTTGAGAACCCTAAAAGATCTGGCAAAACGACTCCCGTTCTGTACTCCCTGCTCCTAGCATACTCGAACCGATTTCACCCTAATTATACAAGGCTTAGGCGCTTTTCAATTGTAACTCGTATTTACGCTTTTTAAAACGGATGCTGCTAGAAAAAGAGTATCTTAACCAGGGCCGTTTCATCCAATTTGCACAATGGACCCTGTGTACAGGGCTTACGAAGGCTTGAAGGTGCCTACGAGGGTTTGAAGGTGCCTACGAAGGTTAGGAGAGGCCTACGAGGGTTTGAAGGGACCTACGAAAGCTTGATGGGGCCTACGAGGGTTTGAAGGAGCCTACGAAAGCTTGATGGGCCTACGAGGGTTTGAAGGAGCCTACGAAAGCTTGATGGGCCTACGAGGGTTTGAAGGAGCCTACGAAAGCTTGATGGGGCCTACGAGGGTTTGAAGGAGCCTACGAAAGCTTGATGGGGCCTACGAAAGCTTGATGGGGCCTACGAAGAATTGAAGGGACCTACGAAAGTTAATGATTATGAAAAACTCAACTATAAATATTTGTTCTTAGAAATAGGGCCTCAAAGGTCTTAGTGCCCAGGGCCTACGAAGTTATTAAAATGGTGTTGAACTTACCATAGTTCTCTCTCCACTTTTTGAGGTATAAAATTGTAATATTCAGTATTTTAATTTAAAAATTTATTATTTATTACGTAAACTTTACACGAAAATGGCATCTTGTTCATACAATTGAGAGGTTATGCAATGTTTGAACCACAACGACAAGGGTCACAAGATCATTTCAGACGGGTCTCTTTTATTCGTAATCGAATATTTTAAATTTTGAAGGAGACGCCACATTTCTTCTGTGGCATACGTATAATATTTAGATAAAAATCCAGAATATAATTCATTTCAAGCAGCGAGCATATTATAATTAGTAAATATTAGTTCAAATTGAAGTACGTCTAAACCTTGAATAACCGTACGTTATTTTTTAGAGGCTAGGGCGTATTGAACAATTCAGTCTGCTCGTCCAACTGATTAATTAGGGACGAGATCTGTGTTAATGTCACCAATATAGGTGGCGGGGATGGATAATAGAGGCACATTCTGTAGTAAGAGACCTTGGAATTACGCTCTCTGGTCATATGTTGGTAGACACTCATAGTCGTGTTGCAGCCGCTCGTGGGATGAGGGCACTGTATATGCTACGTAAATCTTTTTCACACTTAAGTGTCAAATCCTTTAAAATTCTTTACAGTTCGTATTTACGCCCTCACCTCGACTACTGCTCCAGTATTTGGTCCCCTCACATATTGCGTGATATTGACAATTTAGAGAGGGTTCAGAGGGGAGCCACGAAGCTTGTCACGGGTTTGAGAAACTTACCGTACCCAACTCGCCTTAAGCTACTGTCACTCGAGGACAGAAGACTGCGTACTGATTTGATTGAAGCATTTAAAATTATTTATGGTCATTATGTCATCTCAACTGAAACGTTTTTTGATGTTAAATGGTCAGGGCGTAAAGCTCCTACCATCTTTAAAAAGAGATGTGGTAGCCTCTCTCGAAGATGTTTTTTTACACAAAGGGTAGTTAAACATTGGAATGACCTGCCATCGATAGTAAAGGTCAACTCGTCTGTTGATGCGTTTAAGTCGCGTCTTGACAAGTTTCGTGGCTGGTACTAACACTTGAGTATTTTACTTTTCATTTGTTTTTATTTTATTTTATTTTTGTTTTCATTTTCTTTTGTTTGTTTATTTCTGGTTTTTGGGTTTCCAGTTTTATTTGGATTTACTACAGTATAATCCTTATGTATGTATTCGGGACTCAATAAGTGCATAGCACTTTCTCTCCTGATAAATAAAATTATTATTATATACTTGGGAATAGGGACGGATACACCCGTGGCGGAAGTATGACAACCTCCCGTTGCGTTGGGGAATTGGTGGTCGTCCTCACAAGGAACACCACATTATCTGCCTCCCAGACGCATGGGACTACAGTCCCGGAAACAGAGGTTATTCGTGTTACCTCCAAGTGGCGGACATTGGAAGTTGATTAATAGAACTTTGGAAACAGATGGTATTTAAGGCTAATATGAACTGGATCTTGACCCAAATTGTTTAAAATTCACGTAAAATATAAAGTTTATATTTTGTTGAATTCCACGGGTTCTGCTTTATGGATTTCCTAAAAATAAATTTAAAATTGAAGCTAATTAAACACACGATACAACGACCTTTAAAGGATCTAGAAATAAAGTATCATAATTTTAAATATAACTTAACAAACTTTAATTGAAATGAACAGCATTTTAAGTTTTATGCACAATGTATAATTATTCTGAGAATCTTGAATCTTTAATTATTTACGTTTGACAACGTTGTCTATCCATTGTTTTTTCGAATTTCCTTCATATCTTAATTAGTTTTAAAGATTTAAAGTATAATGTTAATTTAAATTAATTTTTGACACTCTTAGAAACATGAACTTTTAAATATTTCAAAATTAATACATTGAAACGTTCAATAGCTTCTTTTTGCGATCTTTACATTGTGATTTCGTGATGTAGTTTTCCCATAAAACTTAAAATAGGGTAGATAGTATAATTTCGGTCGTTTTTAAATTTGAATAGTTCATCGACACTAAAATATATGGCGCTGTGTGATTTAATTAATAATGAAATTTGAAAAAAAATACGAAAGTATTTTGAAAATTTTACGTGAATTTTAAACAATTTGGGTCAAGACCCAGTTTATATTAGCCTTAAACCGGGGTTTCGTGCACTTTAGGTTAATAAAAGCGACCTATGGATTGCAATGCAAAGAATGGTAAAACGAGTGAAAAGGTAGAACAGGGTTGCCACACAATTTTCAGAATTGAATTCCCTGACTATTCAATGACAATTCCCATTATTCCCTGACTATTCCCTGTTTTTCCCTGACCATTTCAAGATATTTTTCCTTATTATGGCTAAAAAGTTTTATTTTTTTTATAATTTACTTTAATCAGAATTTTATAAAAAATCGACATATATATAAATAAATAATAATCAGCTAGGCTAATACCAAAGGCACCACCATAGGCTTAAGTCATCAAGCGACTTTTAAAGCCATTAACTCAGGTGGCCAGGTAGGAGGGTGGTTGCAACTAGGAGCAACAAACACAACACCCCACACAAGGAGAGCGCAACCCGTCAAAAGTCGTGGATTTTCTTGTGTACATTTTTCATTGGCTAGACGCTTTAGCACCTGCTGCCGTCGGAAGGGGAAAATTCGGAAATTCTCTTGCCCATAAAACGTTCAGCGTAAAAGCTCGTGACGCTCGTCCAATGAAATTCGTACACAACAAATGTTAAAATAATAATACTGATATTTTGATTTTGGGAGAGCTTTATAATATTTTTCTAGCCGACTGAACAAACTAGGCTTAACACCGGTTTTTTAAAAGTTACGAATACATTTTTTATTAAAACGAGAATTTTAACAAACCGAACGAGATCAAATTCAAATCTCCAATAATTCGCATGTTTTTATTTACGCGCTCAAACAGCAAAATAAATATAATTTCGCACGAGAAATCAAGTTCGTTTTAAAACAATGCGCATACGGTTACGTAAGTACCAAAACTTCATATAATACAATACAATATAATACATTAACGCAATTTTCTATTTATACATTTTAACCAATATAATATTTTAACACCTTCGTTAGCGTGTTTAAAGGCTAGCTGCGTTCTCCTTGTGTTTTTTGCTCCTTCATGCCACGCGAGCCAACAGATCCCTACACTAACTTCAGTAAAAAGGTTATTGCAATGTTGACAAAATTAGCCAAACTTTCAAGAAAATAAATGATAATCAAAGAATTTTAAAAAGTGTCAAGAGAAAATATAATTCCCTGACTTTTCCCTGACCTTTTACAAGTTCTTAAAATTCCCTGACGTTTCCCTGACTTTTTAGGCCAATTTTTAAATTCCCTGATTTTCCTATTTTCCATGACGTGCTGCAACCCTGTTAAAGATAAAAAAAGCTATCTCTAAACAAATTTAAAGAAATTAAACAGTTCGAAACCATTCTATTTAATTTTTAATTCGTCTTTGAATTGAAGATCTATTTGGTCCAAGTTTTGCGTTTTTATTTTATAATCGAAGACCTATTGGCGCGAGTAAATCGTAAGTTTTTTTGAACTTTTTAGCTTTTTTGCATCCTTTCATTTTGGACTTTCTACTTCCACATCAATGATCCAAAGATGCTTGGCAAAACCACACTGTTCTTCAGGGACTGAAAAATAATTTTTGGTGTTTGGTAATTCTATAAATAAGAGCAAAAATTGCATGGAAACCTTCATAAAATATCGCAATTCTATTCATCAACTTTAAAAATCCGCCACTTGGAGGAAATAAGAAAAAGGTCCATTAGGTACGAGTATATGTAGGGTAAACCAGGGTCTACACGAAAACAGGTTTAGTTTTGTTCAAACACTTTTTTATTTTCGTCGTGTATCCTGGTTTAGCAAATTTATTAAATTGGAAAGGTACACGTTTTCTTTAGCCGTCGAACTGAAAACACACTTAACGAATTATAAAGGTACTCCCGACGTTTTCAAACAAACTTCTAGACCACTTGGCTTAATCTCACTATTGATTTAAAAACGAAAGGCTCTCTACATTGCCAGTGCCGTATTTCCACCTAGGCCAACCTAGGCCGTGGCCTAGGGGCCCATCCTTGGAAGGGGCCCTACAGTGACCGTAATTGCTGTATTCGAAGTCATAAATCTATAATATCAATCGTAATTTATATTGGAGAAATTCCTAGGTAGAAGATTTTGTTTTAAAATTACCAAAATTTCTGCCTGGCAGTTTACGGACGCAGCCTTAAATCACAATATTGCATAATTATCGCATATTTAGTCGACGATTGTTAAGAGCTTTTATTTTGTTATATAACCGTAGAGCTCATCTCAGACTTCTACGCTGAATCAGGGAAATTCAGGCACAGCCTGGTTCCAGGGATAAAAGTAAATGCAGCGCGTGAAAAGGGGGCCCAGACTCCTTATCTGCCTATGGGCCCAGGATCTCTAAGTCCGGCCCTGTACATTGCGTCAGTCGTCAGACGAAACGACGGGACTGAATATGGAGGAGCCATTATTGAAGAAGCAGCTAATTCCGCATCCATTTCTTCAATTATCTCTACTTAAAACAAAGAAATGTTAGCATGAAATGTATTCATGGATGAATACTTACTCCAGTACAAGCATCTGATACTTCGTGGTGGCCAAATTTACCCCGAGGCAATCACCTTTACCAAACGCTGATCGATCAACGAAAGGTGCCTAACGTTTGCTTCATCTCCCTCCGTTGCCTTCGCAATCTTTAGTGTCTTAGACCTAGTTAAAGACTTGCAGTCCGTCAAACTCTGGAATATTGATGTATAAGTAATAGCATAAGTAACATAATAATGTCAATAAGTATGACAATTAACGGGATTTACAACCAAACTGATTTTCATAGTTATTGCGTAATCAAGATGTTTTCTCAGCACAGAGCCCTCTAGTGTCTAAAATATGCGAGACTTCCGCTAAGCCGAAATATCTGATTTCCGATAGATAGGCGGAATATTAGGCTAAAATGATAAAAATTAAAAAAGTTTTTCTCGGCGCCACGAGCTGATGTTTTTTTATCACGCGTGATTCGCACGCGCGCTTCAAAACAAAGCCAAAGCCCCTCGCGACTCCAGAACGTGCTCTCCGATATTAGGCTTAAATTTTCATCAAAAAGTAGTCACCCAAAACGACAAGTCGCGAGTTTAAGTCACAGCTTGAAGAGAGTATCAGTGCCGAAAAAGGTTCGGTTAGAAAATTAGCATTAAAGCAATAGGAAGTGTCATACTTATTGTTATTATGTTACTTATGGTAATAGAAGTAACAGTATTTTTACTTAAAAAAATGACCTTCTTCCATTGCTTCAGATCTTTTGAAGCATCTCCACCACAAGCATTAAACCTTTAGACAAGACTTATCTACATCGCGGTGTACGACTGGTTTGTAAAATGTCGTTAAACTTATGGCTCCATGAACTCCAAAATCAAAACCTTTTGATTTCCTGGAATTTTGCGGCGCTAAACATTGTTATTTTAAAAAACTACAATGTAATATAATCCAAATTCACTATTAATCTACGCAAAAATTAACGATAAATTAAAAGATCAAATCTTATTGGCCCGTTAGAGAAGCGAGTCATCCTATGTTGATGTCAAAAAATCACTTGACGGTATTTATTATTTCCGAGGGGCAGGTCACTTCCTTGATTAACGACGCACCCCTCAAAAGATTTAATCCGATTTAATCGTGATTATTTTGATTAAATTCAATTTAATCACGATTAAGTTGATTAAATCACGTTTAATCATGATTAGAATGTTTAAATCTGATTTAATCATGATTAAATTATTAAATCTGATTAAATTATTAAATCTGATTAAAATTATTTAATCTGATTAAAATGATTTAATCTGTTTAAAATGATTTAATCTGTTTAAAATGATTAAATCCTGATTTAAAAATTATATCGTGATTAGTATGATTAAATCGTACTTTAGTTTTGATTTTAATGATAAATTCTCGATTCGACCGATTATATTGATTAAATCGTGATTAAAATGATGAAATCTAATTAAAATGATTAAAACTAATTAAAAAGATTAAATCGTGATTAGAATGATTAAATCTTGTTTAAATGATTAAATCCTTATTAAAAAGATTAGATCATGATTAGAATGATTAAATCTCGTTTAAATCGTGATTAGATTTTTAATCTTGATTACCTTGATTTAATCATTTTACTATGATTAAGACGCAGCCAAAATGGAAGTGACCTGCCCCTCGATTATTTCACAACATTTCCGATAACAACAGGGGGACAAGAATCGCGATTTCCTTCGATGTCGGTATGTCGTAATGGTGAAGTGATAAGTCGAAGTTGTTATTTCGTAACCGAGACAACAATAGACCCCTGGATTGGTGGTGATAAAAATAAGATAACATTATTACGGAGTGCTGATCTACTACGATCAAAAATAACACGATTTTGCAAGCATTCTATTTGGCGCTTAATATTATTGGCACGCCTTACTGCTCTTTGGGGTTTTCAAGTGAATTGTAAGCTTCGTGTCTGCTGTATTGTACGGACGAATTTGGAAGAAGCCAAAGTCTCTCCTAACAAAGCCGCCGGAAAAAAGAGCGCCAAAGTTGTTGTCTCTCCCGGGAAATTTGCAAAGCCAGAGAGCCGGTCACAAAAAAAGTGAATGCCCCGAGTGTTATGTGAATTTTCTGGATAAAGTAGGAACGGTGGTTGAATATAACAAGCGAACAAGACGGTCAAACTGCTAGGCTACGGTTCGATTTCTATATAGGGTAGTCTGAGGTGTTGGATACTGGGGATTGTAATTTTGATTCAGTGAATTATGCAAGGATTATGGTTTTCGCAGTGGCGTAACTAAGAACTCCTGGGGCCCCCCCGCGAAAAACGACTCGGGGGCCTTTTGAATACCACCGATTTTAATCATAAACGTTTGGGGGACCCCTAGTTCTCGCCCCCCCCCCGCGCCGCGGGGTCTGCGGGGGCGCTATTTACGCCACTGGGTTTTCGATATAGGTGATTTTAGAATTCTAAAAAAAGATTTAAGAATTCTAAAAAAATATTTTAGAATTCAAAAAAAATTAGTATATTAGTATGTTAGATTTTGGTACAGGGGATTTTAGATTTTGGTACCGTTGATTTTAGATTTTGATACAGGGGATTTTAGATTTTGATACAAAGGGTTTTATATTTTGATACAAATGGTTTTAGATTTTGATACAGGCAATTTTAGATTTTGATACAAAAGGTTTTAGATTTTGATACCAAGGGGTTTTAGATTTTGATTCAGGCGATTTTAGATTTTGATACAGGCGATTTTAGATTTTGATACAAAGTCTTTTAGATTTTAATACAAAGGGTTTTAGATTTTGATACAAAGGGTTTTAGATTTTGATACAGGCGATTTTAGTTTTTGATTCCGGGGATTTTAGATTTTGATACAGGTGATTTTAGATTTTGATACAAAGGGTTTTAGATTTTTAAACAGGAGATTTTATATTTTGAACCAGAAGATTTTAGATTTAGAGGGCCGAAAAGTCACATTTAGATTAGGACTTTTTCGAATGTGTTCTGCTTGAAATAGAGAAGCTATTTTAAAATATGATTTAGGTAAAATTTAAACATTAAAGTAATATCTTTACTGCGGACATTTTGAAGTGAGATTGTGGGGTAATTAGACTCTTTTTAAACATTTTTTAATAATAAATCAGTTTAGTAATAAAATATTTTGCCGTAATCAGATTATTTTAAATTCCTATTTTAGTGTAAAAAGATTAAATTATTGTTACAATGGAATTAAATCGAAACATCGTTCAAGAAAATTTAACCTCTTTTGAAGACCAATTTTTAAATAATAATTAATCAGTTTAGTAATAAAGTATTTTCAATTCCAAATTAGGCGTAAAAAGTTTAAATTATTGTTAGAATGGAATTAAAGAAAAACAAAACATCTTTCATGAACATATAAACGTAATTACGATAAGGCTCTTTGAATACTAGTTTTTAAATAATAATAACAATAATAAACCGGTTTAATAATAAAATATTTTTTTTATAATCAGATTATTACTGTCGGCTCTATCATTGCCACCTGTATTATTAAAAGGCCCCGGTTATTAGAGATGGCCATGAATCTCTACGAATCTTCGAAAAAAATTACTTTCGTGGAGATCGTGGAGCCATCTATTAATGGGAACTGAAGCTCTTTGAATACTAGTTTTTAAATAATAATAACAATAATAAACCGGTTTAATAATAAAATATTTTTTTTATAATCAGATTATTACTGTCGGCTCTATCATTGCCACCTGTATTATTAAAAGGCCCCGGTTATTAGAGATGGCCATGAATCTCTACGAATCTTCGAAAAAAATTACTTTCGTGGAGATCGTGGAGCCATCTATTAATGGGAACTGAAGCTAAAATTCAAAATAGAGAAACAATAACGTCGTCAGAGAGCCATTATAGAGTATTATATTTAGTCCACTTTTACTCTACTTAGTGAACTTTAACCTAAATTATATATCCCATATAAAATATATTGTAAACAATTACTATAATTGAAGTTATTGACAAATTTACAAACGAGCCAATCAACGCGAAGCATACTTTTATGTCCCACCTTTTGGGTCAAAATGTAGCTCCAGCATCTTGTTTTGCTTTCGACGCTAGCGACATCTGTTGAAAAAAGAGCAACTTCACCTAGAGCCGACACTTGCTTTAAATTCCAATTTCGACGTAAAAATGGCGGGGCTATATTGAAAGCCAAATTAAATACGTAATTTTTGTCTCTAAATCTGAAATAAAATTAGGCAAAACAAAAATTTAATATTTCAAACTTTACTAAAGCAACCTGTTTCGCCTTAATTAATAAAGACACGAAACATTGTTAAAATTTAACATTACTGATGTATATAAAATGGAAAATAATTCTGGAGCATACGGGACCGGGGACCGCGCCTCCTGTCGGTGAGATCAACGAACTAGTATAATCGGAAAGGACGTCCAATGATTTTTTAATCAAAGACTGATTACTGTTTGATTGAATCTATTTCCCGATAGAAGGTTCTGCTCGCTGTCTTTCTCCTCGTAAGCCGCCTTTTGCCATCGCTGATTGAGTTCGAACACGGACCAGGAAGCGAACCTTTCTTCAATTCGGAATCTATCGTCAGAACTTCTACTCGTTTTTTTCCGTACCTGACAAAAGCTATTCTCCGCAACTATCGAGTCTTTGTTGTCCATGGCTTTCGTGATCTCGCTTTTCTGCGTGTGTACCTTTTGAGGTCGATATGTGGCGCGGATATAAATAGCTCTCGTTTCCCGCGTTCGATTTGGAATTAGCCCTTACTTGCTATATGTATAATGAAACTAAATTCGGGACGTAATAGACGAAATTAATTAATTTGGAAGGAAGTGGGTTTTTGCGATTCTGTTATGGATTGCGGAAATGAACGAATTGATTTGGAATTAAAGAAATGCTTAATTTAATGGAAGGTAAACTATTTAGTTGAATTAAAACTATTAGGATTCATATAGCCTAATGAAACTGAAAGTGGTGTTGAAATAGCTTATTGAAACTGAAAGTGGGGTTGAAATAGCTTTTTGAAATTGAAAGTGAGGTTGAAATAGCTTTTTGAAACTGAAAGTGAGGTTGAAATAGCTTTTTGAAACTGAAAGTGAGGTTGAAATAGCTTTTTGAAACTTAAGGGTAGTTTGAAATAGCCTTTTGAAACTAAAGGATAAGGTGAAATAGCCTAATGAAACCGAAAGTGAGATACAAATAACTTATGGGAACTGAAAGTGAGATACAAATAACTTATTGGAACTGAAAGTGAGATACAAATAACTTATTGGAACTGAAAGTGAGATAAAAATAACTTATTGGAACTGAAAGTGAGATCAAATTATTTGAAACTAAATATATCTTAACTGAATCTATAAGAATTGATCAAAATAGTCTTACCAAACTATTAACGATATGTTTTTCGTTACTTTCCGATATAGTAAATTTACTTCGATGAATTTATTTTAGCTTTACATCGTCTCAAAAATGTTATTTACGAATTTTTATCGATTCCATTGCTTTTCCTTTGGGTCCAAATGGTCCACTGAAAAATTCCAACAAATTAACGTAAAACCCCAAAGGTACAGACTGAATTAAAAGAAATCGTTAGTCTCGTCTTTCCAAACATTTCTTTGAATTAAAGAGGTACACTTTTAGCGGATGAGAAACGAAGTTTTTAAGTTTTGGGAAGCGAAAAAAAAATGGTAACGAAATCAAAGAGAAAAGAGTTTAAATTTTAACTCGAAATTCTGAGCGGCTCCATTCCTTTTGGGCAACGACGCGTGTTCTCGGATGAAAAACTTTCAGCTTCAGATCCGTTTCTTCCTTCCGTTTTGCACGACAACAAGATGGACATTGTAGAAGATAATGTACTCCCCATTTTAGCCAACGGCGTGGAATTAAAAACGTGAATTTTTAATTTAACAGGGATTGGCCTTAGCTCTTTTGTATCAGCATATGTAACGTAGCTACTCCTAAGTACTCCATGGACCAGTGGCGTAAGGAGAAATTAGTCAAGGGGGTCAAAATATGTGAATGTTAAGAGGGGGTCGAGAAGGGGGTGGAAATTAGTACAGTCAAAGATAGGCCCAAGGGGGGGTTTGGACCCGGAAACCCCCCCTTGTCTACGCCATTGCCATGGACGCACTTTCTTTAGTGAAACCTAGGAGCAACAAACACAGCACCCCACACAAGGAGAACGCAACCCATCAAAAGTCGTGCATTTTCTTGCGTACAGTTTTGATTGGTTAGACGCATTATCGCCTGTTGCCGTCGGAAGGGGGAAATTCGGAAATTGTCTTCCCCCTTTCCGTAAAACGTTCAGCGTTAAGATTCGTCCAATGAAATTTGTACACAGCTACGTGTTAGCGTGTTTAAAGGCTAGCTGCGTTATCCTTGCGTTTGCTGCTCCTAGATTACAACATCTACAACGTAATCCGAACTGCATAGCATCCATTCGTCTTTAGCACCGTTAAAAGGCGTGCAAGACAAAAGTGGCAATTTAGCGGGGCTGCTACGGAAGCTGAAGAGACCAATTAGCGGATGGGGCAAAGAGCCCCTTTGAAGAAGCCCCTGAAAGGAAATAACACGGTGTCTGGTGAGGGGGTTTTTTTCGCCGATCGCCCCCGGAGAGAGGAAGCAGCCGGCCCCCGAAGAGAGCGAGTGAAAGAGTATTTCCTTAATTCCTATTTTTTGTTGCCTTTGGGCTTGAGATTAGAGAAAGACTCACCTACTCGCGGCAAAAATGTCCTAACTCAAGTTTGTTGGATTTCAAGGGACTCTGGCATGTATTTCTTATTCTTATCAAAAGTAACAATATAACCAAAAGTATGACACTTCCTATTGTTTCAATGCTGATTTTATAACCGAACCTATTTTCATTACTCACCCTCCCACCCAAATTTACTTGTATTTACCCTCTTTGCTTATTTTCCCCCAAATGTACACGCATTTACCCAATTTTATTATTTCCCCCAAATGTACACGCATTTACCCAATTTGCTTATTGTCCCCAAATGTACACGCATTTACCCAATTTGATTATTTCCCCCATATGTACACGCATTTACCCAATTTGATTATTTCCTCAAATGTACACGCATTTACCCAATTTGATTATATTCCTCCAAATGTACACGCATATACCCAATTTGATTATTTCCCCCAAATGTACACGCATTTACCCAATTTGATTATTTCCCCCAAATGTACACGCATTTACCCAATTTGCTTATTGTCCCCAAATGTACACGCATCTACCCAATTTGATTATTTCCCCCAAATGTACACGTATTTACCGAATTTGATTATTTCCCCCAAATATACACGCATTTACCCAATTTGATTATTTCCCCCCATATGTACACGCATTTACCCAATTTGATTATTTCCCCAAATGTACACGCATTTACCCAATTTGATTATATTCCTCCAAATGTACACGCATATACCCAATTTGATTATTTCCCCCAAATGTACACGCATTTACCCAATATGCTTATTTCCACAAATGTACACGCATTTACCCTATTTGATTATATCCCCCAAATGTACACGCATTTACCCTATTTGATTATATCCCCCAAATGTACACGCATTTACCCAATTTGATTATTTCCCCAAATGTACACGCATTTACCCAATTTGATTATTTCCCACAAATGTACACGCATATACCCAATTTGATTGTTTCCCCCAAATGTACACGCATATACCCAATTTGATTGTTCCCCCCCAAATGTACACGCATTTACCCTATTTGATTATATCCCCCAAATGTAAACGCATTTACCAAATTTGATTATATCCCCCAAATGTACACGCATTTACCCAATTTGATTATTTACCCCAAATGTACACGCATTTACCCAATTTGATTATTTCCCCCATATGTACACGCATTTACCCAATTTGATTATTTCCCCAAATTTACACGCATTTAACCAATTTGATTATTTCCCACAAATGTACACGCATATACCCAATTTGATTATTTCCCCCATATGTACACGCATTTACCCAATTTGCTTATTTACACAAATGTACACGCATTTACCCAATTTGATTATTTCCCACAAATGTACACGCATATACCCAATTTGATTGTTCCCCCCCAAATGTACACGCATTTACCCAATTTGATTATTTGAGGTTAACGGTAATACAGTACCGCCTAGAACAAAGTTCACTAAGCGAGTGCTCGCTTAAAGCGAAGCAGGGGTCTGGCAGCAGCCCTAGCTCATGTTTCCCCCCCATAAGCGCCGCTTTAAGCGAGCGCTCGCTTAGTGAACTTTGTTCTAGGCGGTACTGTAGTTAGTGTAGGGAGCTGTTGGCTGAAGGGCTTGCCATCACCCTCCTGCGCATTGTAACCCGGCCACCTGAATTAATGGCTTTAAGAGTCGCATGATGACTTAGGCCTAAGGTGGTGCCTTGGGTATTAGCCTAGCTGATTATTAATGTACACGCATTTACCCAATTTGATTATTCCCCCTCAAATGTACATGCATTTATCCAAATTAACCTGAAATTACCCAATGTACTTTTTTTTAATATAATTTATTTTTTTTAAAATTTTCACAGGGTGGACAATGTTAATGTTCAGAGGGAAAAGTATGTTTTAAGTGATCAAAAACATTTTTGGTTGCCATGGCAAAGCTAAAGCCCGTCGAAACTTTTCCTTTTGGGAAATTTCAAGTTACATAAAGGTCTACTTATCCCACGAATTTAAACAAAATCAGTGAAAATCACCTCTGGTCGTCTCCTTGTGAGTTATCGTCCTCGGCATAAGTATATTTTTAGGCATATTTTAGACACTAGTTGGCTCTGTGCTAAACGAAACCTGGATTGCGCAAAAGCTGTGCATATCAGTACGGTGATAATCTAGGCGATTTGACATACTTATAGTATTATGTTACTTATGTTTTTAAAAGTGAGAGGCTGATTACGTCCTGTAATCGTTGTACAAGTCCGTAGCTTTGACTTTACTATAGTGATTACGTAACTGATTACATATTTAGCATTGCCAAAGGCTGTACTCAGATTCATATTACTGTAATCTGTGTACAGATTATTAATTAGTGGATAACCCCCTCGAGTTAATGTCTTACTAGAATGGTAAACACATAAACCAACTCTTTAAAGGTCTATGGTAACACTTGGGTTGTATACTATTCTTAGAGATACGAATCGGTAATTTACCCTGGTAATTTACGCGGTAAATTACCCTGGTACCAGTAATTTACAATTTTCTCAGGTAAATTACGAAAATGGTAATTACCCTGGTAATTACCAGGGTAATTTACTGTGGTAATTTACCATTGTATTCGTGTTTCACTGTTTCTCAATTTTCTTTGATCTTTCGGGCTAAAATGTACCTAAAATACGTCGCACAAGATTACAAATATCAAAACCTAACGTTATTCGCGTTTTAGTGTATTTTTGCATCGTTTAATTATGTAATTTAACTCCAGCAAACACTAGATCATAGGCGTAACGCACTAACTCGAAGAGCTACCTAGATCCATTTTCGTTGCGAATTTCCAAGGAGTCGAAGGCATTGTTAGAATAGTTTGATACGTTTAATAGGAAGTTTACTTATGTCTAGCCCTGTTTACGAAAAATCACATTAATCTGTCGTCTACTAAAATGTTAGGTTTATTTTCACTTGGTTATTCCACGGCCAACTTTGATCACGCGCTGTTCGCGCTACAGCGGCCAACACATTCGTCGAAATTCCGCGAGCAAGGATTTTCCCCCTATAAACTGTACTATAACGTGTAGGAGTTCAGCGCCACGCTCGGTTGTTATATTGACTTCAATGTAAAAACTATTCTAAAAATAATAGGGGCGCTCACGTCATACACATCTTTTGCTCATAGGTTAACACAGAAACGTCAACGAATGAGATGGCCGCTGTAGCGCGAGAGATCTAAGTTGGCCGTGGTTATTCCGAGCATCTGTGGTACCTTAGCGTTACTTGGAAGTCATCAACGGTACCGGTTCAATTAACTATCGATGAATCTGACGAGGATGAAAACTATGGTGAGTACCCTGAGGAATATGATGATACTGATAATGCATCTCAAAATTAAGATAATTGAACATTTTTTGGCATTTATAACCGATTGTGGTAATTTATAAAATGTATAATTACCGCGTAATTTACTGATTTCCTAAATTACGGTAATTTAAGAACTCTAACTATTCTCCTGTTCTGGGATTTCAAGGTTGCCATTTTCTCCAATTCTGTTCTCGCTTATAGTTCTGGTGGACAGTAACATAGATGGGTTTAAATAATTTCTAGTTAATATTTAATACTTTTCACCTGTTCCGGGACTAAATGTGTACCCTTCTTACTCGATATCATAACCAGAATGTGTTTCGGAAAAATTACCATGATCTAATATTCTCCCGAAGTTTAAAAAGGGTACGTTTTGAGATCTGCTAGGTGTTTCAAAAGGTTATGCAAAACCCCTAAGGAGTTGTAGGGGGTGAGTTGTGAAGTATGCCTATTTCCCCCCCATTTTCCTACGATGAGCTAAGAGAGCGCCAAAGAGCTTCAAAGTGTGGCCTACTAGCCCCTGGAAGTAGGCTGCAACAAATGCAAAACCAAGCAGCAGGGAAATGTGAACATTAAGGTTTAAGTTCGAGGTTTAGAATCGGGGTAACCAGCGTAAAAAAATAAACTTGTACAAAATACACATTTTACAACTTTGTTCTTCTGTGTTTAATTAAACTCATTGCACATTTCTTATTTACTCATTTGTTTTTTGTTATTGATCTCAATTCCCACGCATTCGCCAATTCATCATACCCCTGAAATCGCATTTCCCTGCTGCTTGGTTTTGCGCTAGTTGCAACCTACTTCCAGGGGCTAGTAGGCCACACTTTGAAGCTCTCTGGCGCTCTTTGAACTCATCGTAGGAAAATGGGAAAAACCAGGCATACTTCTCAACTCACCCCCTACAGTTTCTTACATTTTTTGCATCACCTTTTGAAACACCCTGTAGAACAAGCCAAAAGCATCCGCCGAATTGACAAGATAAGCCACCCATCGAAAACGTATACGGGGAACTTGTAGAAGTGTGGATTTGTAGCAATAAAGCAACATCTGCAATTTTTCACTACACGTTCTCTAGCGTTGTTTTAACCTGTCTATTTATAGACTTTGTTTTGGTCGTTACGTGTGAACGAGACAAAATTATAGTGTATTTGTAAACCGGGTAACGATGCAACAGATCAATTAACGTTTTATGTTATTGATATACTTACAAGGAGACACCCCGACGTGTTTATCCCCGATTTTGTTCAAACTCGGGGATTAAATAGACCTTCATATACCTTGAGAGCTCCTAAAGGGAAAGGTTTCAATGGCCTTTATTTTTGTCATGGCAACCAAAAATGTTTTTCACAATTCAGTTTTAAAGTTTCTCTACGTAAAATAGCATGGCAAAATCACGGATTTAAAAAAAACAATTGGGTAAAATTGATAAAATGGGGTAAAATCGATAAATATGGGTAAAATCAATAAAATTTCGGTAAATTCGTAAGGGTTTACTTTGTGATTTTCCCATGCTATTTTACGTAGAGAAAGATTAAAATTAAGTTGTGATAAACATTTTGGGTTGTCATGGCCAAACGAATTACCATTGAATTTTTTACCATTAGGAGCTTTCAAGCAGTGGCGTAGCTGATTGTCCGCAGGGCCCGCGGTGCGGGGGGGCCCCGCTAATCATAAAAAAAATTAAAAAGGGGGCCTCTGAGTTCTCAGCTACGCCACTGCTTTCAAGGTACATGAAAGTCTACTTAAACCCCGAGTTTGAACCAAATCAGGGTGAAACACCTCGGCAGGTCTCCTTGTTAGTAGTAACAGCACAGTCACTAGAAAGGACGTTTTCTAGCTTAAATATATAGGTTCAAACAGACGCCTTGTAATTTATCGCCTGGTTAGCAGACGAAAATGCAGCAGCTTATGAACTTCTCACGTTGCCCGCTACGTGACTCTATATAAACTAAAAAGGCCTATTAATGCCAAACCATGCGTTTGAATGTAAAGCCAGGATTTCCACTTTCAAAGAACATGAAAACTTTTAGTTATATCAAATCAGTTTAAAGTGAAAACTAAAGCTTTAAATTTAAAACCAATTGCATCTTTAAATGTTATTATTTTGTTTAGTAACGTTATAAGCTATTAGCTATGGCTCTACTTGGAATGCATATCGCGGCAGATTTTCGTCTCGATGTGGCTGACGGTTTTTTTGACGTCACTATGTTAACTTAAAAACCAACAACGTGAGAGGGGAGCACGCGCAGAGGGGTTTTTTTCTCTCGTAGGCTGGGCTAAAGCCGTCAGAGTGATCTTACCATACGCGATACGCCAGGATAAGCATTCCAAGTAGAGGAATGGATTCCTGCGTAGCTATACAGGGTGGAAGCCTCAGCCGTGGTCCAGCCTCGGTACTTCTCCTAGTACTCCAGACTACTGCGGGTGGAACACTTCTACAGGCGCTGGTAGGCCATAAATAGACCAATGGGAGAATTGGATGCCTCAGTCGTGGTCCAGCCTCGGTACTTTTCGTAGTCTAAAAATAGACCAATGGGAGAATTGGATGCCTCAGTCGTGGTCCAGCCTCGGTACTTTTCGTAGTCTAAAAATAGACCAATGGGAAAATTGGATGCCTCAGTCGTGGTTCAGCCTCGGTACTTTTCGTAGTCTAAAAATAGACCAATGGGAGAATTGGATGCCTCAGCCGTGGTCCAGCCTCGGTACTTTTCGTAGTCTAAAAAGAGACCAATGGGAGAATTGGATGCCTCAGCCGTGGTCCAGCCTCGGTACTTCTCCTAGTACCCCAGAGTACTGCGGGTGGAACACTTCTACAGGCGCTGGTAGGCCAAAAATAGACCAATTGGAGAATTGGATGCCTCAGTCGTGGTCCAGCCTCGGTACTTTTCGTAGTCTAAAAATAGACCAATGGGAGAATTAGAAGCTCATCTTCCAAATGTTTTTTCGGGCGATTGGATAAAGATGCGCTTATAATTATCCCATTTATCTATTTGTGGAATACCAGCGCCTGTAGAAGTGCTCGATCCGCAGCACTCTGGTGTACTACGAGAAGTAGTGAGGCTGGACCACGGCTGAGGTTTCCACCCTGTTTATAGGATCTCTGACGAAAAGGGGGAAGGAAAAACGTCACAGGGGTGCTCTTCAGTCGCGTCAGAAGACGTCAGTTTTGGAGACCCAATGAGATCACGCATTCTTGGAGGTACTTATTGACAACCATACCAACTTGCAGGTTTTGACGCCAACCAAATCTATTCCAAATGTGATTATTTTTAGTTTGTTGATGATAGACAATTCATTATGAAGCTTATTTGATAGTAGCTATTATTAGCTTTTATGTTACTTTTGGTAGTTTATGACGTAGGACAGTATTTCGCGGCTCGATTGGAGTTAGCGCGTTGTTGCCGTGAGATGGAGCAACGGTCGAGAAGCGAGCAGTTATCTTTCCGCTTCGATTCGCTGGAGCGAAGTTTTCTCGGTGTTTGGCCAAGCGAAAACCATGGAAGAAGTAGTAGCCGATACAAGCAGCCCGAGTAGGACCCAATTAAGATAAAAATATTGTTCCAGCCCACTTTTTTCTCCCCCGCCCCCCCCCCCCCCCCCCCGATAATTCCCTTTCTTCCGTTCAACGATCGCAGCGCCAACTGCTGGTCGCTTTTGGGAAGGGTTTAATTGCTAAAGGTGCTCGTAAAAGTTGCAAAGAATAGCTTTTTATGAAGCATGTAATAAGTTTCTAATATGTAATTTACTCATTCAAGGGGCGTATTGAAATATATTACATTTTTTGTTGTTTTAGTTTATCTCATTTTATTTTATTTTCATTTGTGTTCTTGTTGAGTTTTAATTTAATTTAGTTTTAACAATTAGGCTTATTCTAGTTCAGTTTATTTTATTTTCATTTGTGTTATTCTAGTTAAGTTTTAATTTCATTTTATTTTAACTATTAGGGTTATTCTATTTTAGTTTACTTCATTTTATTTCAATTTAATTTGTGTTCTTCTATTTTAGTTTTAATTTTATTTAATTTTAACTATTAGGGTATTTCTATTTTAGTTTATTTCATTTTATTTTCATTCAGTTTGTATTATTCTATATTACTAAATTTAATTTAATTTAACTTAATTTAATTCAATTTTTGTATTTATTTCGTTTGATATCGTCTCTTTAGTCGGTAAAATCAAGAACGTATTTAGGTCTCTAAGTACCTAGAACATAAAACCAAGGCTTTACACTTTTCAGCGTGATAATCCGAACGCAGAGACATCTTTAGGTGGAAAACTACCCTACTTCTATTATTGAATGACAACGTTTCAAAATATTAGACCTGCAACTGAAAATATATTTTTTTGGATGATTTTAAAACGTATTTTAATTACTTTAATATATATATTATTTAAAAAGCTTTAAACTAAAGTGTTTTAATTTCTAAAACTGACGTCATAGTCATTCTCAATCTTGATATAAATAACTAATTTTAAAAACATTTATCAAATAAAAACTTTTAGTGGCCAGTGGAAATTGAACCTGGGACATTCTGCAAAGAAAATATCCCAATTTTACAAAATTCAAGATGGCGCTGTATGCATATTCTTGGGCGTGGGTATAAAGAAAAATATAACAGAATTGAATCCACAGTGGCTACCATAACAAACCGAAATTTCCCAGAATCCCTCCATCGCAAAGAAAAGTTCTTAATAATACAAACGCTCGTAACCAAAACCAAACAAACTAAATTTCTTTTAGTTGGCAACCTAACCTGCCAATACCATTATAATCTCAAGCGTGGGAGAATCAGGTTTTACGCTACGCTAGAAAAAAGTCAAATTTACATGGAATTAAAAGCTTATGTGTACCATGGTCGTCTAGCCTTCGATAGTAGTAGCGATTAAGGTTTCGTCCTAACAGGATATTCTCTGGGATAAGTAGTCATTTTATAAAATTTCAATTACGCCCTCAAAACTAATAAGAAATAAAGTATAGCGATTTTCGTAAAATATTGTCAAGTGATAGTGACTTTCCGAATTACATCGCGTAGTGGGGTCCAAGCGCAGTTGTCAGTGCTTCCAAAATCTCTTATAATGTTGACAGCGTTAGTTCTAAGAACGGGGCACATCGTTTCAATCCGTTCTTGTTGACCAACTCCTCGGTTGAGGTGTTGAGTCCACGGGGATAAATCTGCGAAGATCCTCTTGGTACGTGTTTTCTCGCACGGCCACCAGGGGGAGTATAGCGCGTAACGTGTTAAACTCTTTGTCCTCATCCCAGCCTTTACTCTCCATTGGGATTTTTCAAGGATTTTTTCCTTTTCTTTAGCTTAAAATGGGGCTCTTTGGACTGTAAGACTTGGCTAACAAAGACCTCAGGTACCAGAGACTTAAATTGAACTTAAGTCGGGCTCTTAGCCCGGCCTCTTTAATGAGATTTAAGTGCCTTGGATAAGACCCTGGATTTACGTGTTTTCAAACCGCTTCTGGGTATGGACTCTTATTAGATTTTCGTTTGTGTACCGTGTGGAGAACGACCTCTGGTGACGGTTTTGTTTGTTTAATTTTATTTTCTAATACGGCGTTTTCGAAGATTGTGAAATTAAAACGTTTTTATTGTCAGAAGTTAATAAAATATTTCTGAATAATAATAATTCCACACCTATAATTCTTAGGTTTTGATTTCTAAATTTGTTATGCTTAATAGACATTGCAAAGTTATTAGCACTAGAGGAAATGCCAATAACTTTTAGTGTTTATTAAGCATAACAAATTTGGTAATCAAAATCTAAGAATTATAGGTGTGGAATTATGGAACCATTTATCTAATGAGCTTAAAGGGGAACACAACCAAGCTTTTCCAAATATGGCCTTATTTCCGTTATCAAAAGATTAATAAGACGTTCAATATACTAACACGTACCTTTTTTTTGCTTGAAAAAATAGCTTTTGGACCAAAAAGTTGAAACGAAAAACAACGCCAAGTGTTTGGGTTTGAATTTTCGCCGCCATCTTAGGGGCTGCCGCCAGCGCCCCTAACCCCGTAAGAGCGATTTGCGGACTATCCTAACTTTTAAAATTGCGAAATTTAGGCTTAGGTCTCTTATAACTGGAACGCGTCACGTGTGCAAAACAAATTTTTTGCGTCTTCAGCAGCGCGCTTTTACGTTGTTTTTCCATCTCACCGACTTCTCACCAGGTGTCGCGGCGAACGCGCACTTTTCGATTTCCCGAAATTTCTATATTTTATTACAAATTAGCCACTCAATATTTTTTTACGCGGTTTTCGCCATAAATTTTAGTTTTTAACGGGCTATAGGGCTATAGGGCTATATAACTGGTTAAACCTTGACCGTTCCCCTTTAAAACAAATATGTCTTACTATATGTGTATTTAGTATAATTGTAAGATTTCAATGTTAATCCTTAATTTAAAATTATTGATGTGGTGTGGACTCAATTGTAAAACAATAATTCAGAATGGGATTATCCAAATTAAGCTTTATTATTATTATTATTAATAGAAAGTATGTATTTAAAAATACATAAGCAGGGTAGAGAGATTATACGGGTGAAGACAGCGTTTGAGAACGTGTTATCACTCTGCACACCATAACGCAATGTTTACGCTTCTACAAGTTCCCTCGCGCGTTTTCTAGCGTGGGTTTAAACTTCCTTACTTTCAATGACCGCGAACTGGTAATATTGAAGAATCGATGAAGATACAAAATAACCTACTCTTTATCAATTTTAAGATTAAAAATTTGTAGAAATATTAGCAGTATAGCGATTTGGAAACTTATAGCGTAAGAGATATCTTATATACTTTTGGTATTTGAAGTTTTGCGCGGAAATTGCCTGGCTGGTGTTAATGTGCCTGAGGTTTTGTTTGAGTTTGTGCTATTTTAGGATGTATTGGGTATATTAATTTTCAATTTTGAGGTCTTGTGGGACGTTTGGTGGTGTTATTCTACTCAGATGCGACGTTCGAAGTCTTTAAATTCTAATATAGATGACGTAGTGATATTTTTCAGGTATTACTGATGTAGCTTTATATTTTTTGCATATTAAACCATTTTATAACCGCGAATAATATCCATAAATAATCGAAATTTGGGTGTTTAATTTACCTGTTATCAAGGCCGAACTCTAAGCCTAGTATTGTTCACCTTATTTTTCGGAATCCAAAAGTAAAACTAAACCTTTAGACTTGTTTAGAATTATTACCCTTAAAAAGTAGTATATGTTTCAATTTAAAATTTTCCGGAAATCTTTTCGCATTTAATTTTTCCGGAAAATTAACAACTCTACTTTTTATTATTCAATTGAGCGTTCTATAAAATCGGCCCAAAACCGGCCAAACTTTTCATACAGATTATAGAGCTAGTTCCGAGGCTAGTTCAGCTGGACTAACAACATTTGTTATTCTTTGGTTTAAGAGAATTCGGCTTATGTCCTGTCTTTATATGAATATTTTAGAGACGTACCTTTTAGGAGTTGTAGGAGGGACCCTAGGTGTTGAAGTATGTTTGGGGTTAAGAATATTTTCATGATCTAAGTTTCTTTTTAAACCCGTGGATTTGGGACTAGTATTTTGCTTATTTGCCATCATACATTTATTACAAAAATCATTTAAAATAAGAAAAACGGTGCGGAAAGCCGGAAATTAGTGAAGCCTAGGCTAGCAACTACGCTACTCCTAAAAATCGACTGCTCTCAATTCCTTACGGGTTTGCCAGATAAATATTTTTCTCTCACACGGAAAACCGGCCAAACCTTCACCTCCTCCGAACTCAAAAGGGAGAAAGCACACCACACCGATTTTATAGAACGCTCTATTATTATATATATTGAACCATCTAAAGTTTCTTAAATCTGGCAAAAGCAATTCTTATTACGCTAGTGTGAGAAATTGGATGAATTTCAGGAGGCCCGCAAGCACCTGAGATCGGAGATAGTGCTTTTATTAGCGGTGTCATAAGTAACATAATATATATAAGTATGACACTTCCTATTCACCCAATGCAAATTTTTTTATGATAGTCTGTTTCGCCAATGACAACGTAATCCATTACGTACCGATGGACTGACAACTCTCCGCGAACTGCTCCTAGTATTTGGAGGAAGCCCGGAAAATCGCCGACTGTCCGCCGGCAGCCTTTTCCGACGGACCAGCCAAGGCCTAATGAAAATTGGAATGCTTTCAAAAGTATAAATAACGCTTACTTTTGGAAAAAAATGATGAATTATTGAATCAGAAGTTAAAAATAACTACTAGGACGTCTCAAAACCCGGAACCGACATTCTCGACAAAGACTTGAGCGGAGCGTGGGCGCTACGATAATCGGGAATTACGGAGTTGTCGAAGAGTTGTATAACTTTAGTAATGTCGTATTTATGTTAATTGAACATTAATACCAAAATAAAACTAAACGAATTTTATTAAGCTACAAACAGTTTATTAGTACAAATAGTACAATTACAACATTAGTCACACACAAACACACACACACACACACACACACACACACACACAGCCAACTTTCCCATTGAAGTCACCACAGTGTTGGCTCGCGTGGCTGAAGGGCTTGCCACCACCCTCCTACGCATTATAACCCGGCCACCTGAATTGCTGACTTGGACCTGATTAATATATTTATAAAGTTGAAGGCACATATTTTATTATTCAAACTAATAAGGTTATTTACCTTCGTATGGTTGTTGTTTTGGGTTTCGGAGCCAAATATTTTTCGGTCGTGGTTGCCTATGTTGATTATAGTGGGGTGGCTGAGTGGTTAGCACTTTCACTTCGCGTCAAGAGGAGATGGGTTCGATCCCAGCTTGTGGCACCGGCAAAAAACTCGGAACCACTCCTTCTGAGTTGAGTTTGCAAGTTCTCTCCTCACTAGTTATAGGGATTTTCCCCTGAGCTCCTCAGTTTCCCCTTCCCATAGAAACTTGTAGAAGTAAACGGTAATAATGTGTGTAGGGAGCTGAAGGGCTTGCCACCGCTCTCCGACGCATTATAACCTGGCCACCTGAATTAATGGCTTTAGAAGCCGCTTGATGACTTAGGCCTAAGGTGGTGCCTTGATTATTATTATTATTATTATTATTATTCTAGGTCATGTGACCTATTCGCACAATTAACCACGCTCTTGGGTGCGGCACCACAAACTAAAACATTTAAAAACTTCAATTATGGGGGAGCTAACGAGCACTTCGCCCGAGGAAACATCGCTTGCTCAAGGTCAAATACAAAAATTCGCGTTTTAAAATTATCGGTAGACGGCATTTAAGAATTAAGGAGTACAAAATTAGCATTAAATGAATTTAATTTATATTTTTATTTTGGGATATGTGTCTTTAACTTTCTAATAAAAACAATTGAAAATTTTCGCGGTTAATTTTTCGTTAGTTTTTGGGCTGCTCTTCAAAATAAAGATTGGCGGTTTTTTGGGCTATTTTCAGTTTTATTTTGTCGGTTGATAATCTGGCATCCATGCCTCTGTAATAGATAGGTTAAGCAGAGCGCTCTAGAAGTTTGCACCACAATGAAAGTCACGATATCATTATCCACGGTTTTGTTTTCACGTTTATACTTCGAAGTCGAAACCTTTTATAACTTGAAGACGACGCCATATTTCTGTCGAGCTAATGTTACACGTAGTGTAATATAATAAGCCAATCATAATATCATTAGGTCCCCATAAGCTTAGGTCTTGGCCAAATTTTTGACGATCACATACCCGTTGAGAGGTAGGTATTCCAAATCTGCACCTCCTAGTGGCTACGTCCTCAACTATGCGTTTCTGAAATAAATTTCGCGAAATGCATTATGAATGCGCACAAGCCGTGCGCGAACTTTTTTAAACTTACAAATGTTAGAACCACGTGAGATAAATTTCCGCCGCGAGCCCTTAACCCCGTAGCCAAGGCTTATTCACACTTTTATCGTTTAAAAACTTAAAATTAACACTTATCTTTGCCAAATAATTCAACAGAACCTAAAACTGGATATTATATATATATATAATAAATAAATTGCGTTTCTGAAGGTATAAATAATAAAAGTAATAATCTGCAAATCCTCAAAACTAATTTTTAAATATTAAAATATCTAATTGTAGTAGGTGGTGCCATAATAAGCTTATGGTGGTGCTTAATGACTTTGCATTAAATGAACTGGATCGTTTAGACCTTCTAGGTATGTAAATGAAATGCATATAATTTAGATCTAAAATTTAGATTGTGATAAATTGTACAACAGCATATGTATGTAACTGTACGTTTCTTCAGTATCTAATGAAAATCTGAAATTTAGTATTGAGATACATACATATATGCTGTACAGTTGTACAATGTAACTTTACGTTTGTACAGTATCTAATGGAAATCTGAAATTTAGTATTGAGATACATTGTACAACAGCGTTCGCATTGTATTGTAACTGTACGTTTGTACAAGGGTTTACAGTGGGCAATGGCTGCATTGACATTCCAGAAATAACTAGCGCTGGACTTATATTTGGCCTTTCGGCAACTTGTTTTCGTCATGTACCCGGGTTTAGCTAATATGTCTTAGTTGCGTTAAAATTCTATTGTATCTGTAAATGTATAGTTTAGCAGTCAAAGTGAAAACACGCTCAACCGATTTTAAAGAAATTAATTTCACGAACGTCTAGATACTCCCGACGTTGTCGTTCAAACTTCTTTAGCGTCCTACTTAGCATCTCTATTGTCTATCGCCAAACCTTACTTGAAAAATTTTTTCCCCAGAACCTGTCCAACTTCAACCGAATCCCTTCTTTAAGTAGATTGACATATTTCTCAAAGTAAATTAAGTCTTTTTGTTGTTAGTTTTTGTTACGGCGCTATCGTCTTCCAAATCAAGCTAACCCCTTCGGACAAGGCTTAAGAACTATCGAACGGAACGTGCGGTCGTCGGCCGCCGACGCGAAAACTTTCAAGGTATAAACTTTCGCTTATTTTTGGCCGCCTACTAAATTTTCTTCGCGAAGTGGTTGGAGGGTCTTATCTGCTTTTAATGCCTTGTTTTTAATTAAACGAGCGCGTCAACCAGTCTCGTTAGGCCTAAGTCCTCTCCATCTAATTTCGAAAGAATTAGCATTTTGTTGATTAAGAACGAAGGTGGCGTTGGGTTGACTGCGCCCCGAGGCTTAGCGTTTTAAAACGAAGATGCTTTGGCTGATCGAAATGGGCATTTTATACCCCACCCCCTCCTAGCCAATGCTATTAAATTTTGCGTCTTAATTAATCCCTTCTCAATCGAGGTGTACGTGTACCTTTAGTTTGATTAAAGGTTGGAAATTGAGTGTTGATTAAGCAGGGTGTGATAGCTTTTTGATCGATTTTTACTTTACTACATGGGTCGATTTTGATTTAAGAAATGCGTTCTTCTAGGATCCATTACCGTTAATTAATTGTGTAATTTAGAAAGTATGGGAATCGATTAATCAAGAAATTCACAATTTTCTTTCAGCCTTTTCTCAAATCTATCATTTCTGTTGAAAATAATCGAATAATTTTACACTACCTAACCATGGTCGTATAACTATTGTCCGATTTCTTTAATTGTAGTCGAATATATTGAATGGTGTTCATTTTATCAACTTATCATTAAAAGTATCATTTAATCGATTACGATCAATGTCTTTCGTCCACCGAATACGTCGAACTGGTTTTAATTAATTGAACAAGAAATGCTTGGATATTTCGTTATATTGTCGTCGTAGTAGAGAGGTTAAGCAAAGTGCTCAACGAGTATGTAGACGTTGGGAATTGAGTAATATTCCAATACGAATTTTAACATTTTCGACATTTGATTAAACTACGGTACACGACGAAAAAACTAAAACGATAATTATAAATGACAGTGAGCATTGTGTAAACACAATATAGTTTTTTCGTGCACCCTGGTTTGCCACAAATGGATGAAGAAGGGTTATTTTATGTTACCCTCTGTATTATATAAATAGAACAGTGATTAATTGTGAAAATAAATTAATAAAATGTATTTACTTTTATAACTTAGAAAGTAAATGTTTTTTTTTAAATTATAAATAATGTAATTAACAAAGTTAAGAAATAGGTTACGTGGGTAGTGGTCCTGTGCAATAAATTTAAGAGAGGGGGAATTTGGTGAAAGCTAGGAGCACTGCCCACACAAGGAGAACGCAACCCGTCAAAAGTCGAGCATTTTCTTGCGTACATTTTTCATTGGTTAGACCAAGAATTGATCGATCTATTTATATATAGAGATAATGTTTATATTCCGTCGATTTTTACCATCGCTTCCGTATTTCCGCCTAGGCCAACCTAGGCCGTGGCCTAGGGGCCCATCCTTGGAAGGGGCCCTACAGTGACCGAAATTACTGTATTCGAAAGCATAAATCTATAATATCAATCGTAATTTATATTGGAGAAATTCCCAGGTAGAAAATTTTGTTTTAAAATTACCAAAATTTCTGCCTGGCAGTTTACGGACGCAGCCTTAAATCGCAATGTTTCATAGCTATCACGTATTTAGTCGACGATTGTTTAGAGCTTTTATCATAGACATAATAAAGAAATAGACACCTTACGCGGAGTTTGATTTGCCAAAAATATACGGGAGCGATAACTAGCAGACAACCGGTATTTGTTCCGTATTCCTGTGGTACCACGTTTAAGCGACGCCTGTCGATTAGGTGAGAAAATACAAAATCATCACGTGACACGTCACACATGTTCGTGTTTGTAATCTTTTAGGTACTCTGACGTGATTCGCGAATATTTTGGCTGTGAGAATTTAAAATAAGGTAAATTTTTATTATAATTTTTAAATAAGTCAATTAATTCTTTCAAAACCCAAATAAAAAGCAGCAGATGATCTTATAATTAAAAACAAAAAATTCTAATTGCGAAATGATATTTTGTCAAAGGCTTAAGTATCTATCCGGTTTGTTGTGGTTATGGCTTGTTATGGGAATATTCTGAGATTCTAAATTGTAAACAAAAGTAAATGGAATTTTGATGAAAAGGATGACTCTACCTTGGATTAATAATGATTCTACTAAAGGTATGTAGCTATTGTCCTTGAAATAAAATTAGCTTTGACAATTTAAGTCTGATGGCTTGACCCTTCATTTCTAGATTTTTGTCCTTCGCTAATTTGTGGAGTCTGAGCTTGCAATATAAATTAATAACTTTCTTAATGATGATGTTCGATTCCAACTTCAGCATCAAACATGTTCGTGGTGATCTGGTAAGATGTCCATGCCAACAATATTTCGTAATACAGCAAGTTCTAGTTCTTAGACTACATTTCTTTTATAGAAAGAGGAATATCTCTTCATAACAACTAAACAAAATTGGCTAAAAACCAAGGAGATCTTGTTCAAATTATAATAACATAATTAAACCTACACGAAATGATCCTTGGTCAAAATTTAAAGGTGAGAAGTTAGCATCACAGGTTTTTTCTATTTCACTTTCAACTGGATGTAATTTCTTTAAATTAAATAAAAAATTATTTTGACTATTTTTACTTGTTTTAATTCTATGGAAACCAAACCAGAGTTGGAATGGCTTTTGGTGTGACCCACCTTTTGCCATTTACAATTTGTATATCCTGTTCTAAAAAGTGATCATTACAAATTAAATCATGATTTGAATGTGTCGCGATTTACAGCAATTGTCCATTGAGAAAGTATTGTAGGTTTAGATAAGGGAAACCTATTTTATAAAAAGATTTTAAATAAGAATGAATATTCATTGAAATAATATGATAGTTTAATCCTACTTATAAAGCGTCACTAAACTTAAGTGGCGCTTTGGACTAGGCGCCCACTGGCTCTCTGTTTCGTATCCGTCCTGCCTTAAACAAGGCATTGTCTCCGTTACGAAGCAAAGGCTTGTGGAAGCCAGGACAGAGACGTTACGAGGAGTAGTGAGCGCTTGGCCTAGGCCATGTAGTACCTAACGCTTAGGAATATTTATCAGGTTTTAAATCAGATTAAAAAACTTTAGGGGTGAATTTGATAAACGGGTAGTACTTTTATGTTAGCTAACATGTTTCATAATTCGTTTTGGTGATTTTTTTATTAAAAAGTTATAGAAAAAGTGTTTTCTACTAAAAATCTTGTTTTTATTTGGTAAAAAAAGGTTAATTTAAGTGTTTTTACGCATTGCAATAACAAGTAAAACAATACCGGAAAAGGTTTCATTCCATAAGTAGGATTAAATTATCATATTATTTTGATGAATATTCATTCTTATTTAAAATCTTTTTATAACGAAACCTACAATACTTTCTCAATGGACAATTGCTGTAAATCGCGACACATTCAAATAATGATTTAATTTGTAATGATCACTTTTTAGAACAGGATATACAAATTGTAAATGGCAAAAGGTGGGTCACACCAAAAGCCATTCCAACTCTGGTTTGGTTTCCATAGAATTAAAATGGGTAAAAATAGTCAAAATAATTTTTTTATTTAATTTAAAGAAATTACATCCAGTTGAAAGTGAAATAGAAAAACCCTGTGATGCTAACTTCTCACCTTTAAATTTTGACCAAGGATCATTTCGTGTAGGTTTAATTATGTTATTATAATTTGAGTAAGATCTCCTTGGTTTTTAGCCAATTTTGTTCAGTTGTTATGAAGAGATATTCCTCTCTCTATAAAAGAAATGTAGTCTAAGAACTAGAACTTGCTGTATTACGAAATATTGTTGGCATGGACATCTTACCAGATCACCACGAACATGTTTGATGCTGAAGTTGGAATCGAACATCATCATTAAGAAAGTTATTAATTTATATTGCAAGCTCAGACTCCACAAATTAGCGAAGGACAAAAATCTAGAAATGAAGGGTCAAGCCATCAGACTTAAATTGTCAAAGCTCATTTTATTTCAAGGACAATAGCTACATACCTTTAGTAGAATCATTATTAATCCAAGGTAGAATCATCCTTTTCATCAAAATTCCATTTACTTTTGTTTACAATTTAGAATCTCAGAATATTCCCATAACAAGCCATAACCACAACAAACCGGATAGATACTTAAGCCTTTGACAAAATATCATTTCGCAATTAGAATTTTTTGTTTTTAATTATAAGATCATCTGCTGCTTTTTATTTGGGTTTTGAAAGAATTAATTGACTTATTTAAAAATTATAATAAAAATTTACCTTATTTTAAATTCTCACAGCCAAAATATTCGCGAATCACGTCAGAGTACCTAAAAGATTACAAACACGAACATGTGTGACGTGTCACGTGATGATTTTGTATTTTCTCGCTTAATCGACAGGCGTCGCTTAAACGTGGTACCACAGGAATACGGAACAAATACCGGTTGTCTGCTAGTTATCGCTCCCGTATTTACCCCCGGTAGAATCTTGGGTCTATTTCTTTATTATGTCTATGGCTTTTATTTAGTAATATAACCGTAGAGCTCAGACTTCTACGCTGAATCAGGGAAATTCGGGCACAGCCTAATTCCCGGGACAAAGGTAAATGCAGCGCGTGAAAAAGTGGTCCAGACTCCATATCTGCCTATGGGCCCTGGATCTCTAAGTCCGGCCCTGCCCGTTGCAGCCCTAGGATAAGAACCTGGCCCCTCCCCTTAAATACAATCAACTCCAGGCGGCGCATTATTGGCTCCCTGATTATTACGTCCTCTTGACCCGATTGACATTCGCGTGAGAGACGCGTTAAATAAGAACGCCTCCTTTTCCATTTCCTCCCCCCTGTAGTTGACTCCCCTGGTTCATGATGCGTCACGACCATAGATAAAATAACTTCGTATATAGATAGGAAACTTCATGTTGTAGAAGTGACGCCAGAATTTTGGCCGACATCTGGTGGCGACACCCGAATAATATTATTTGGTGAAGTTCGCACTACTTGAAGTACGTACTAGAACCTAGGTGTAACGCAATCCCACTTGCAAAGGCTTAAGCGAGCTATATGTATTACAAGTACTTGTTCTTGAACTGAGAGCAAATTTAAAAAAATAGCGCTAAAGAAATAGCATTCAGTAAAGATTTCAAGTTTGTTTTAAACGCTATTTCTGATATATTTGAAGACATTTACCTTGCAAAATACGTTTATTCCCAAAACTCCGACCTCAAAGTCCCAGGCCCGTACACAGCCGCCAAAACTCGGGGGCGCTCAAATTCTTTTTGGGGGTGCCAATACCTTGAGTAATTTTTATCTCCCCACCTATGAAATTGGTAAATATACTAATCCGGTTGTAGCCCTAAAATATCCGTCAAAACATTTTTGATAAGCTGGTTCAATATTTCTACAATTGAAATGTTTTTCTGGTGCCGTGAGACGCGCGAAAGCAATTTTCATAAACTTTAGTAAAATGGTTTCAAATATTTAATGATACCAGCTCGCTAGTAAAAGTAATTTTCCTTTTTGATTAATATACAAATATCTTAGATCATATCTTTCGGTAATTGAGCAATCGATTTTTTTGGGGTCGGTTGGAGTGGGGATGCTCAAGTACTCATTTGGGGGCGCTGAACATCCCCTGGCGCCCCACCGTGTACGGGCCTGCAAAGTCCTCAATACGTTCTACGCTCTTGAGAACACGGCCAACTGGCGCAGTCATTAGATGCCAGGGCAATCTCGTGAGAGTCAGTTTGCCCCATTGAAGTTTCCTATCTATATACGAAGTTATTTTATCTATGGTCGCGACTAATGGAATATAAACATTCTCTCTATTTATAAATAGATCAATTCTTGGTTAGACGCTTTAGCGCCTGCTGCCGTCGGAAGGGGAAAATTCTGAAATTGTCTTCCCCCTTTCCGTAAAACATTCAGCGTAAAGGTTCATCCAATGAAATTTGTACACCACACTGCCTTAGCGTGTTTAAAGGCTAGCTGCATTCTCCTTGTGTTTGTTGCTCCTAGGTGAAAGCAAGTCTGACTTATGGGCGCCATCCGAAAGCTTCAGTGGTTAAACCTCCTTAAGTCGAAAAACCCTGCCATTTAGGAGATAACGCAGCTAGCCTTTAATCACGCTAATAAAGTGTTGTATACAAATTTCATTGGACGAGCCTTTACGCTGAGCGTTTTACGGGCGGGGGAGAAGACAATTTCCGAATTTTCCCCCTCCGACGGCAGCAGGCGCTAAAGCGTCTAACCAGTATTAATTTCGGAGGCACCGGTCTAACCAATGAAAATTGTACGCAAGAAAATGCACGACTTTTGACGGGTTGCGTTCTCCTTGTGTAGGGTGCTGTGTTTGTTGCTCCTAGCTACCAGTATCAAGGATTATTCTTGATTTGTATTGGTGGAAATTTGCAATATTCAGTATTTTCAATGAAACACTATGAATATTTTCTGAAATGTATCGTCGTCTGACGTCTTTAAGTTTTAAAATATTCGACTCCAAGCTGCTTCACGTCGCTTTTCCCAAGAGGCTCCCAACTCGGTTGATAAATCACTTCGGAGTAAATAGTTCATTAAGAAAATAAAATACGAAATAAAAATTCTTCAGGCATTTTAAACAATTCGATTTTGAATTCTTAAGTTATTCGAGCTACCAAATTAATACCCTTGAGATATTGCTGGTAGGCTACTCGTTTTAATTGCAATAGCCTATCGCGGTGCCATTCATTTTGGCGAAATTGGAAGCCGTTCAAAGCGCCCGCCACACCGCCTATCGGGAAGGATTGGAACCTTATTTACTATTAGTGCCTCCTTTATTAATCTTAAATCCGGCGAGGCCCGTGCTTAAGACGACGTCAGACTTAGTTGTCTTTGTGTTTGGAGACGGCTTTTAATTCGTTAAGCCTTGGTCTTTAACGACAACTGCTTTTGGTTGTTTGCGACCCCCTTTGACCCACTTTAAACGTCGAAAACGGACAGTTCGGGCGACGTCCTATAAATTACCCATTGAGAACGATCCGCGCTTGTAATTAGTTCCGTTTCCCCGCGAAAGATGGCGCGGGGGTGGCCGTTCCCTTTTGTCTTGGACGCGTTATATGAATGGGGGAAATCTTGTAAAGTGGAAGTTTTAAACGTTTTTACGGCTCATTTGCCCTTTCTGAAGAGAATTAATTGAACTTTTTTGTGTTAAGCCTTTGTTTCTTTTGATTTGTTTTTATTTTACTTTTATGAACCGCCTAGCGTTAAGGGTCTTAAGGTCATGGTACTGTATTCGCTCAAATTTTTTCCCTATTCTTTGAATGCGTGTTGACAAAATGTATAATGGGACTCGCGATGCGAGATTATAATATGGAATATTTTAGACTTAATTATAGCTGACACCTTTATTTTGGTAGTATGTAATCGGTTGTAGAAGTAAATTTTGGTCAAAGTGTCGCCGCCTAGTGGTTACATTTTATATTGAATGTGGTATAGTTGTCTACTCAATCCAATTTATCTTTGTATAAATTTCAGCCAGTAACATAAAATTATGCTATTTCCATCAGATCTAGTTAGTAAGTATAACAGCAGATGGCGCTGATTGCTCTACCCTTTTATTTTAGCTATAAAATTCGGACAATTTACGCCGATTAGAAAGTATTTAAAATTTTGTTACCGTAAGTGCTGTCATCTACGGGCCAATTTGTTAACTTTCGAGTCGCAATTTATTAATCAAACGACCTTTACCGCGATATACCTCGAACCAGCTACGGAATTTCGGGGACTTTAAATTTAAATATTAGATTACACAATGGCTCTAAGCAACGAACCGCTCGTCCTTTTGTGTCCACTAAATCCTATTTAAATACGTTGTCAATAATGGGCCGCGCGTACCTGGCTGCCGAGGTACACCCTTTCCAAACTATTCAACTGTTAGAAATTTCTAGGAAGGGGCCCCTTTTGTTTCGCATTTCAAAGGCTGTATCATCTGTCTTCCGCCCCAACGGACTGACTGTATACTCGCGAGAAATCCCTTTATTTAATGAGGGTTTTAGCCTGCAAACAATCAGATAATACCTGTTTGATTTTAAATTAAACGGATTCTACGGATTATCTAATGGCTAGCGAGTCATTGAGAACAGCTTTTTGGTTCGTTTTCTATTGGAGCGTATTCAATTTCGAGACTGGCGCCCTATTTTGTTTAGTCTTAAGAGTTCGAATTCCTTTCATACATTTTTGTAGTACCGAAGAGTAAGAAGCTCTTCTAGGATATTTTTAGCTCAAAAGAAGATGAACCCCCGCTATATTTTGCTCAAAATAGTATGAACTTCTACTATAGTATTGGTAGCTCCAAAGGGTATGAACTCCTACTATAGTTTTTGTAGCTCAAAATAGTATTAACTCTTACTATAGTTTTTGTAGCTCAAAAGAGTATGAACTCCTACTATAGTTTTTGTAGCTCAAAGGAGTATAAACTCTTGCTTTAGTTCTTGTAGCTCAAAAGAGTATAAACTCTTGCTTTAGTTCTTGTAGCTCAAAAGAGTATAAACTCCTACTATAGTTTTTGTAGCTCAAAAGAGTATGAACCCCTGCTATAGTTTTTGTAGCTCAAAATAGAATTAACTCTTACTATAGTTTTTGTAGCTCAAAAGAGTATGAACTCCTGCTAAATTTTTTGTAACTCAAAATAGTATTAACTCTTACTATAGTTTTTGTAGCTCAAAAGAGTATGAACTCCTACTATAGTTTTTGTAGCTCAAATGAGTATAAACTCTTGCTTTAGTTCTTGTAGCTCAAAAGAGTATAAACCCAGCTATCGTCTTTGTAGCTCAAAAGAGTATGAACCCCTGCTATAGTTTTTGTAGCTCAAAAGAGTATGAACTCCTACTATAGTTTTTGTAGCTCAAGGGAGTATAAACTCTTGCTATAGTTTTTGTAGCTCAAAAGAGTATGAACTCCTACTATAGTTTTGTAGCTCAAAATAGTATAAACTCTTGCTTTAGTTCTTGTAGCTCAAAAGAGTATGAACCCCTGCTATAGTTTTTGTAGCTCAAGGGAGTATAAACTCTTGCTATAGTTTTTGTAGCTCAAAAGAGTATGAACTCCTACTATAGTTTTGTAGCTCAAAATAGTATAAACTCTTGCTTTAGTTCTTGTAGCTCAAAAGAGTATGAACCCCTGCTATAGTTTTTGTAGCTCAAAAGAGTATGAACCCCTGCTATAGTTTTTGTAGCTCAAAGGAGTATGAACTCTTTATATAGTTTATGTACCTCAAAAGAATATGTACCCCTACTCACTAGTGGTCTGGCAAATTCGCGAAACGCCACAACCCGCGCACGCACTAATATGAGTAGAGGGAAAGTAAGGGCGAGACATCGATCCCGGGTTCGGGTTTGGGTTCGGGATCGAAATCCGGGATTTAAGGGATGAAATGGGGGTAAAATCGTCAAAAAGTCAATGTATTTCTGATATTTCTCGCGACGATTTGTTTTTTCGTATATCAACATATTGTGTCCAGGCCAACTTGTTCATTTATCTACGCTTATCTCGAAAGATACTTGAACGTATATCTTATCAAGTTTTATCGTACGGAATAAGTTGAAATGATGTAAAAATTGATAACCTAGGCGACGCGTGCGCAGATTACCCCGGGGGACGCGGTTAATTTGAATTTAAGAGTGTTTTAACGTCATGGAATATTCGTTGTTAAAGTAGAATGGAAATATTTTTTCACTTCATTTTAATATCATTGTAGTACGCTTGACACTTGAACCAATCTCACGAGTATTTCTTAAAACGAATATCTCGATCGCGTTTTATCGTACGAAATAAGTGGAAATTATGATTAATAACCTAGGCAGGAAGATAGCGCGCGCGTGCGCGGATTACCTGGGAGGCGCGGATTGCCCGGGCGCGCGGTTAATTTGAATTTAAAACATGGATTCCCTCTCCGAAATAATTCATGTACCCAAAATTGGACCGCAAGTTTTTTTCTTTTAGGGAATCTCTATGGGAGTTTAACATTACAATAAAGCTAATAGGTCCAGTTTGGGGTACTTTTGGTCCGAAATGGGGTACATAGGGCCGAAAATGGTGACTTTGGTCGTTTTAAGGGTACTTTTGGTCTATTTCGGTCCATTTTTGGGTACATCAGAAAAGCAGTTGGAAAAACGAAGAGCCTTATTTTTTTTTCCACCCATCTCCAAACTCCAAAAATTTATTGCTTTAATTTATTTATCCCTTCCGTAGGTATAAAATAAGATAAAAACCACTTACCTATATTTTAATTACGGTAAATTAAAAATACTTAATTAGTGTACTAAGTTACGTTTAAAAGAACCTTTTGTAACAATTCCAATATGTAAATATAGGTATAAGGATTGAAAAAATACTTAAAATGGTTTTACTGATAAACTCTAAAGGAATTTAACTTTAAAGGGTATCTTAGATTATTGTTTTTAATTTTATTCAAGTTGAAAACGTATTAAGAGTCCTTCAAAGTACTATAAAAGGATTTTATTTACGAACTTAATTCATATTTTCTTCAAACTTTCAATTCGCTTTTATTACTATTTAAATACGGTAAAATATAATTCTTATACACAAATAGAGTCAGAAAGATACTATAAAACACTAAAATTAAAATTAAATTAAATTTGTGTGGATAAGATTTGTAAATATCATTTTGAAACTAATAACCTTCACGCTTTATTTAAGTCAAGCCAATAAAAACAATTACCTATATTTTAAATACGGTAAAATATAAATACATTTCCGATATGTAAATAGGTAGAATAACACTATGAAAAGTTCCTTTTTCTTCTTTTAATACGACAACACACAACTCTGATACGCAAATATATAAAGAAAATATAAAAACAAATTTACTCTACGTTCGATTCGTTAAAATACATTTCCGATACACAAATATAGATAAAGAAATACTATAAAATGTAAAAAGGTAGAAAAATACTACACATTAACCATTATGAATTTAAGCTTACAACATCCTCTATACTCTACATTCAACACGTTAAAATATACTTCCGAAATGCCAATATAGGTAGTAAAATACTACAAAATCTCTATACTTTACCTTCAATACGTTAAATTACATTCCAATATGTAAATATAGGAGGAAAAATACTACAAAAGCCTCTTTTCTTGGCGTTCAATATGTTAAAAAAGATTTCTGAAATGCAAATGTAGGTAGTAAATACTACAAAATCTCTATACTCTACCTTCAATACGTTAAATTACATTCCAATTTGTAAATATAGGTAGTAAATACTACAAAAGCCTCTTTTCTTGGCGTTCAATATGTTAAAATAGATTTCTGAAATGCAAATATAGGTAGTAAATACTACAAAAGCCTCTTTTCTTGGCGTTCAATATGTTAAAATAGATTTCTGAAATGCAAATATAGGTAGTAATTACTACAAAAGCCTCTTACTCTACGTTCAATACGTTAAATTAATGATATGCCTCCGATCGAATCGTTCATTTTTTCCTATTTAAATATACGCATTTAAATTAGAATTGCTTCTAGTGTTCGGCAGTCGATTAATTTTTATCCACAAATTTTCCGATTTATTTAAAAAACGTTGGTAAAATAAATATCATTTTAACTTATTTAATTGTGTTTTTTACCCAACCAAGCATTTATTTGAATAAAAATGGTATTTATTTAAATAACCAATAGTTAAATAAAAATTGTTAAATGTTTAAATAATCGAAAGTGAACAAGCCTATTTTTTAAATAAAACAAACAGACTTTAGAGTTGATAAGATTTGTAAATATCATTTGAAACTAATAATTTTCACGCTTTATTTAAGTCAAGCAATTACATTTTTAAAAATGAAAGAAGTTAAACAATATAAAAATTTGTAAATATTGTAAATATTTTTAGGTAATAAAGAAATTAAGAAATGTTTTAATTAAAATATCTTTCATTTTCTACTACATTTTTAAAAATGAAAGAAGTTTAACAATATAATTATTCTAATATAATTTCAAAATCAGGTATTATTTAAAGTACAAATGCATAATTTAGTGAAGCAATTCTTATTTAAATACTTTTATTTAATTAATTTGTGTATCTGAAATGTATTTATTGAAAAATAAGTGGGTTTTACTATTTATCACGGTTTTTTATATATATATATATATATATATATATATATATATATATTGGAATTGTTACAAAAGGTTCTTTTAAACGTAAATTAATATTTTCTTCAAACTTTCAATTCGTTATAATTTGAATTTAAATGAAAACATCATGGATTATAGGTGCGTAATCTACTATTAGACCGAACGGATTAAAAAATACTTAAAGTAAGTGGTTTTACTGATAAACTAAAGGAATTTAACTTTAAAGGGTATCTTAGATTATTGTTTTTAATATTATTCAAGTTCAAAACGTATAAAGAGTCCTTCAAAGTAATTTAAAAGAATTTTATTTACGAACTAAATCCATATTTTAGAAGTTAGTTTGTATGAAATACTTACTAATACCTGAAAAATGGACTTTAGAGTTGATAAGATTTGTAAATATCATTTGAAACTAATAATTTTCACGCTTTATTTAAGTCAAGCAATTACATTTTTAACAAGTTGGCAAGCCAAAATATACCTCTCCTCGGAAGAATTGTCCCTAGTGGTATTAATTTCTCGAGATAACCCTTAAAGATATATCACCGCAATTTAGAGTTATTTGTTAAAAATATTAACCCATTTCTATCCCGCCCGGTATAAAATTTTTATTATAATTAAAATAATTGAGACGAAACGACCAATTTTAATTTATTCAGAATATCATAAGTTAAGTAGTTACAACAGTAAGTTAGACGTACTATAACAATGCACAATTGAATTAAACCCTTTTACAGAACAAGTTTATCAGTTAAATATAATACGAAGCAAATTTTAATGAAAGAAATATCTACAGAGGCTTTTTGGAATTACTCGCTTACGAAATACTTGCCGCATCTTTAACGCTCATTTTATTTCAACACTCGCCCTTGATGAAGATACCGTAGATATCTGGTAGTGGACGACTCGTTCACTTCCTGTTGACGTTGTGATGCATACCACATGAAAAAGACCAATGCCGTCCAATTTCCAATATCATATAATGACTCGCACACCCAAGAAATCATTGACTGCGTTAGAAATCGTAGATATCCAAATATCCACACCAAATGTATTTACAAGAAGCAAAAACCTTACCATCAACAAAGCACAGAGAGCCACTTGACTAACTGCCACCTCTTAAAGCAATTAACGTTAAATTATCTCCTTTGAATTAACAGAACTATATATAGGTCGTTAAGAAAGTGGACCACCCACAGGGTCTACCCTTTAACCCTCTAATCTCGGCTGACTGCGCTAAAACAAGATTTAACCTTTAAAAAATACCAGATTAGGCCTTCATAAATTCATTAATAAAAAAAGACTTTATTACCTATTATGCTTACGATGCCTGTCTTAATTTCAGTGAATCTAAGCAGCTATCGGTGGTTCTGTGGTAGAGCGCTCGACTGCCAAGCCGAATGGTCTGGGTTCGAAACCTGGGTGGCGCATTTGTTTTTAATCAATAGAGAAACGCTAAATTAGAATTTCTTCGATGCAATAATTTTAATTTCAATTCTATTTCAATTAAACCAAAATTTCGTACTCTATTAAATACGCTTCCGATAAAGCTGAAGGTCTAATTTTCAATAAGGCGTAACAAGTGTCGGTGGTTCTGTGGTAGAACGTCCGCCTGTCAATCAGGAGGTCTCGGGTTCAAATCCCGCCCGATGCGATCGCAAATTGATACTAAGACGAATACCGTGTACAACTGGTGGAAACCCTGCCATTGGACGTTGAGAGGTAGCATTACACTCAGCACTCGGTCCGTCCCAAAGTCATTAAGAAGAAGTTGGAGAGAAAACGCCCATATAAACACAACAGACTCAACATGCACAACCATCAGAACACAAACACAACAAATTCAACACTCACAACCTACGCATAAACATTACAAAAACGTAATACACCAAACCGTCACGACGGTGAGCGAAAAAACACCATCCAAACCAAACCGCAAATGCATCCGTTAACGCTCACCGTCACACGGTGGTTTTGCCAACCCTTTGAGAAACTGCGTACGCAGTGATTACACTTTGCACCGAAAATGCGAACGCGTTCGCAGTCCTGACAGACAGACAGACCCACCCACAGACCCACCCACAGACCCACCCACAGACAGACACGGTCGTTGTATAACCCCTCCTAGGGGACTTTGTCCCCTCGGAGAGGTAAAAATGAAAGAAGTTAAACAATATAAAAATTGTAAATATTGTAAATATTTTTAGGTAATAAAGAAATTAAGAAATGTTTTAATTAAAATATCTTTCATTTTCCACTACATGTTTAAAAATGAAAGAAGTTTAACAATATAATTATTCTAATATAATTTCAAAATCAGGTATTATTTAAAGTACAAATGCATAATTTAGTGAAGCAATTCTTATTTAAATACTTTTATTTAATTAATTTGTGTATCTGAAATGTATTAATTGAAAAATAAGTGGGTTTTACTATTTATCACGGTTTTTTATATATACGTATATATATATATATATTTGAATGGTTACAAAAGGTTCTTTTAAACGTAACTTAGTACATTAATTTATTTTGGAAGTTCAAAACGTATTAAGAGCCCTTCAGAGTACTATAAAAGGATTTCATTTACAAACTAAATTAATATTTTCTTCAAACTTTCAATTCGTTATAATTTGAATTTAAATGAAAACATCATGGATTATAGGTGCGTAATCTACTATTAGACCGAACTAATTAAAAAAAATACTTAAAGTAAGTGGTTTTACTGATAAACTCTAAAGGAATTTTGGAATTTTCTAGAATAGCAAAGTAAAACTAAAACGTAAACCAAGTTTAAAACGAAACTAATAACTGGGAGAATGGTTGAAGTAAGTAATATTTTTTGATTTTTCGTTTTTTAATTTTTGAGTTCCCTATATTATTATAAACTAAATTAAATATAATTTTTGAAAATTTGTGATAAAAGATCTGCTCCTTCGTGTTTTAAATATATTTAAAAACTCGAGATTTTAATGACTAATAAAATATAAATTATACATTTGGTTTAGTATTTTACTATTGCAAGTAAAATTAATAATAATTTCAATTACTTTTTTAGTTTTTTTTTTTTGACAAATATGCAAACTATTTAGTTATTTCAAAAACAAATACGTCGAATTATTTGGTATTCGAAATACTATTGGTTAGTTTTTATATCTTTAATTTTATTTTTCGGAACAATTTCTCTTTGTCTAGCTTCTTCTAACTTTAATTTAGATGGCCTTAAAGCCAAGTATTTAACAAATTTTGTAACCAAGTAGATGGAGCTTTAAACAATTTTTCAGTCATGTAGTCAAGGAAATGTTCAAATATACGTGTATTTGGTCATTTTGATGGTCAAATAGCCCAGTATGGAACTGCGAGATGATAGTCAGACATTGAGACGCGGGTGGCGCCCGTGCCCCAGCGTCCACGCCAGCCAGAGACCGTAGTTGCTTTTGGCGTCGGGGGAATGTCCCATTCTAGCGAAAGGTACTTTTTTTCCGATGGTGAATTATCCCTAGCCGGACAGTTTGGAAAGAATCTAGCATGTTCAAGTTCTGGTACGTCTCCTGATTTCCATCCTTCTAATACGCCATGGCATTTGTAACATCGTACTTCATCGCCCCGCTGAATATAGTAGAATCCAGCCTTCGCTAGTTGCTCCTTAGTGACGTGCGGATTTTTCCAGTGACGAAGCGTTTCAAGTCGATACACTTCAATGTCCATAGCTGATCTAGACCAAATACGTTCTATAGTTTCAAATGATACATTCTCTAAGTCTACATTTACCCCTAAGTCTACTAAACCTAATTTTATCAATATGGTTAAATTTCTACCCGTAAAGTAAGTAACTATTTTTTCTTGGTAATAGACTATATTTTTAGACATATTTAAAACAATTTGCATATTGAAAAAAGCGTTTATATTGAGAATTTTAGCGTAGAAATTTAACCATATTGATTGACCATCAAAATGACCAAATACACGTATATTTGAACATTTCCTTGACTACATGACTGAAAAATTGTTTAAAGCTCCATCTACTTGGTTACAAAATTTGTTAAATACTTGGCTTTAAGGCCATCTAAATTAAAGTTAGAAGAAGCTAGACAAAGAGAAATTGTTCCGAAAAATAAAATTAAAGATATAAAAACTAACCAATAGTATTTCGAATACCAAATAATTCGACGTATTTGTTTTTGAAATAACTAAATAGTTTGCATATTTGTCAAAAAAAAAACTAAAAAAGTAATTGAAATTACTATTAATTTTACTTGCAATAGTAAAATACTAAACCAAATGTATAATTTATATTTTATTAGTCATTAAAATCTCGAGTTTTTAAATATATTTAAAACACGAAGGAGCAGATCTTTTATCACAAATTTTCAAAAATTATATTTAATTTAGTTTATAATAATATAGGGAACTCAAAAATTAAAAAACGAAAAATCAAAAAAATTACTTACTTCAACCTTTCTCCCAGTTATTAGTTTCGTTTTAAACTTGGTTTACGTTTTAGTTTTACTTTGCTATTCTAGAAAATTCCAAAATTCCTTTAGAGTTTATCAGTAAAACCACTTACTTTAAGTATTTTTTTTAATTAGTTCGGTCTAATAGTAGATTACGCACCTATAATCCATGATGTTTTCATTTAAATTCAAATTATAACGAATTGAAATTTTGAAGAAAATATTAATTTAGTTTGTAAATGAAATCCTTTTATAGTACTCTGAAGGGCTCTTAATACGTTTTGAACTTCCAAAATAAATTAATGTACTAAGTTACGTTTAAAAGAACCTTTTGTAACCATTCAAATATATATATATATATATATATATATATATATATATATATGTATATATAAAAAACCGTGATAAATAGTAAAACCCACTTATTTTTCAATTAATACATTTCAGATACACAAATTAATTAAATAAAAGTATTTAAATAAGAATTGCTTCACTAAATTATGCATTTGTACTTTAAATAATACCTGATTTTGAAATTATATTGGAATAATTATATTGTTAAACTTCTTTCATTTTTAAAAATGTAGTGGAAAATGAAAGATATTTTAATTAAAACATTTCTTAATTTCTTTATTACCTAAAAATATTTACAATATTTACAATTTTTATATTGTTTAACTTCTTTCATTTTTAAAAATGTAATTGCTTGACTTAAATAAAGCGTGAAAATTATTAGTTTCAAATGATATTTACAAATCTTATCCACTCTAAAGTCCATTTTTCAGGTATTAGTAAGTATTTCATACAAACTAACTTCTAAAATATGGATTTAGTTCGTAAATAAAATTCTTTTAAATTACTTTGAAGGACTCTTTATACGTTTTGAACTTGAATAATATTAAAAACAATAATCTAAGATACCCTTTAAAGTTAAATTCCTTTAGTTTATCAGTAAAACCACTTACTTTAAGTATTTTTTAATCCGTTCGGTCTAATAGTGGATTACGCACCTATAATCCATGATGTTTTCATTTAAATTCAAATTATAACGAATTGAAAGTTTGAAGAAAATATTAATTTAGTTTGTAAATGAAATCCTCTTATATTACTCTGAAGGGCTCTTAATACGTTTTGAACTTCCAAAATAAATTAATGTACTAAGTTACGTTTAAAAGAACCTTTTGTAACAATTCCAATATATATATATATATATATATATATATATATATATATATATAAAACCGTGATAAATAGTAAAACCCACTTATTTTTCAATAAATACATTTCAGATACACAAATTAATTAAATAAAAGTATTTAAATAAGAATTGCTTCACTAAATTATGCATTTGTACTTTAAATAATACCTGATTTTGAAATTATATTATAATAATTATATTGTTAAACTTCTTTCATTTTTAAAAATGTAGTAGAAAATGAAAGATATTTTAATTAAAACATTTCTTAATTTCTTTATTACCTAAAAATATTTACAATATTTACAAATTTTTATATTGTTTAACTTCTTTCATTTTTAAAAATGTAATTGCTTGACTTAAATAAAGCGTGAAAATTATTAGTTTCAAATGATATTTACAAATCTTATCAACTCTAAAGTCCATTTTTCAGGTATTAGTAAGTATTTCATACAAACTAACTTCTAAAATATGGATTTAGTTCGTAAATAAAATTCTTTTAAATTACTTTGAAGGACTCTTTATACGTTTTGAACTTGAATAATATTAAAAACAATAATCTAAGATACCCTTTAAAGTTAAATTCCTTTAGTTTATCAGTAAAACCACTTACTTTAAGTATTTTTTAATCCGTTCGGTCTAATAGTAGATTACGCACCTATAATCCATGATGTTTTCATTTAAATTCAAATTATAACGAATTGAAAGTTTGAAGAAAATATTAATTTACGTTTAAAAGAACCTTTTGTAACAATTCCAATATATATATATATATATATATATATATATATATATATATATATAAAACCGTGATAAATAGTAAAACCCACTTATTTTTCAATAAATACATTTCAGATACACAAATTAATTAAATAAAAGTATTTAAATAAGAATTGCTTCACTAAATTATGCATTTGTACTTTAAATAATACCTGATTTTGAAATTATATTAGAATAATTATATTGTTAAACTTCTTTCATTTTTAAAAATGTAGTAGAAAATGAAAGATATTTTAATTAAAACATTTCTTAATTTCTTTATTACCTAAAAATATTTACAATATTTACAAATTTTTATATTGTTTAACTTCTTTCATTTTTAAAAATGTAATTGCTTGACTTAAATAAAGCGTGAAAATTATTAGTTTCAAATGATATTTACAAATCTTATCAACTCTAAAGTCTGTTTGTTTTATTTAAAAAATAGGCTTGTTCACTTTCGATTATTTAAACATTTAACAATTTTTATTTAACTATTGGTTATTTAAATAAATACCATTTTTATTCAAATAAATGCTTGGTTGGGTAAAAAACACAATTAAATAAGTTAAAATGATATTTATTTTACCAACGTTTTTTAAATAAATCAGAAAATTTGTGGATAAAAATTAATCGACTGCCGAACACTAGAAGCAATTCTAATTTAAATGCGTATATTTAAATAGGAAAAAATGAACGATTCGATCGGAGGCATATCATTAATTTAACGTATTGAACGTAGAGTAAGAGGCTTTTGTAGTAATTACTACCTATATTTGCATTTCAGAAATCTATTTTAACATATTGAACGCCAAGAAAAGAGGCTTTTGTAGTATTTACTACCTATATTTGCATTTCAGAAATCTATTTTAACATATTGAACGCCAAGAAAAGAGGCTTTTGTAGTATTTACTACCTATATTTACAAATTGGAATGTAATTTAACGTATTGAAGGTAGAGTATAGAGATTTTGTAGTATTTACTACCTACATTTGCATTTCAGAAATCTTTTTTAACATATTGAACGCCAAGAAAAGAGGCTTTTGTAGTATTTTTCCTCCTATATTTACATATTGGAATGTAATTTAACGTATTGAAGGTAAAGTATAGAGATTTTGTAGTATTTTACTACCTATATTGGCATTTCGGAAGTATATTTTAACGTGTTGAATGTAGAGTATAGAGGATGTTGTAAGCTTAAATTCATAATGGTTAATGTGTAGTATTTTTCTACCTTTTTACATTTTATAGTATTTCTTTATCTATATTTGTGTATCGGAAATGTATTTTAACGTATCGAACGTAGAGTAAATTTGTTTTTATATTTTCTTTATATATTTGCGTATCAGAGTTGTGTGTTGTCGTATTAAAAGAAGAAAAAGGAACTTTTCATAGTGTTATTCTACCTATTTACATATCGGAAATGTATTTATATTTTACCGTATTTAAAATATAGGTAATTGTTTTTATTGGCTTGACTTAAATAAAGCGTGAAAGTTATTAGTTTCAAAATGATATTTACAAATCTTATCCACACAAATTTAATTTAATTTTAATTTTAGTGTTTTATAGTATCTTTCTGACTATATTTGTGTATAAGAATTATATTTTACCGTATTTAAATAGTAATAAAAGCGAATTGAAAGTTTGAAGAAAATATGAATTAAGTTCGTAAATAAAATCCTTTTATAGTACTTTGAAGGACTCTTAATACGTTTTCAACTTGAATAAAATTAAAAACAATAATCTAAGATACCCTTTAAAGTTAAATTCCTTTAGAGTTTATCAGTAAAACCATTTTAAGTATTTTTTCAATCCTTATACCTATATTTACATATTGGAATTGTTACAAAAGGTTCTTTTAAACGTAACTTAGTACACTAATTAAGTATTTTTAATTTACCGTAATTAAAATATAGGTAAGTGGTTTTTATCTTATTTTATACCTACGGAAGGGATAAATAAATTATAGCAATAAATTTTTGGAGTTTGGAGATGGGTGGAAAAAAAAATAAGGCTCTTCGTTTTTCCAACTGCTTTTCTGATGTACCCAAAAATGGACCGAAATAGACCAAAAGTACCCTTAAAACGACCAAAGTCACCATTTTCGGCCCTATGTACCCCATTTCGGACCAAAAGTACCCCAAACTGGACCTATTAGCTTTATTGTAATGTTAAACTCCCATAGAGATTCCCTAAAAGAAAAAAACTTGCGGTCCAATTTTGGGTACATGAATTATTTCGGAGAGGGAATCCATGTTTTAAATTCAAATTAACCGCGCGCCCGGGCAATCCGCGCCTCCCAGGTAATCCGCGCACGCGCGCGCTATCTTCCTGCCTAGGTTATTAATCATAATTTCCACTTATTTCGTACGATAAAACGCGATCGAGATATTCGTTTTAAGAAATACTCGTGAGATTGGTTCAAGTGTCAAGCGTACTACAATGATATTAAAATGAAGTGAAAAAATATTTCCATTCTACTTTAACAACGAATATTCCATGACGTTAAAACACTCTTAAATTCAAATTAACCGCGTCCCCCGGGGTAATCTGCGCACGCGTCGCCTAGGTTATCAATTTTTACATCATTTCAACTTATTCCGTACGATAAAACTTGATAAGATATACGTTCAAGTATCTTTCGAGATAAGCGTAGATAAATGAACAAGTTGGCCTGGACACAATATGTTGATATACGAAAAAACAAATCGTCGCGAGAAATATCAGAAATACATTGACTTTTTGACGATTTTACCCCCATTTCATCCCTTAAATCCCGGATTTCGATCCCGAACCCAAACCCGAACCCGGGATCGATGTCTCGCCCTTACTTTCCCTCTACTAATATGGTATTTGAATTTTATACTAATTCAAGTGACAGATAAGGGTTCCATCTGTCTCCAAATATTTGATCTTCGACCTTGGAAACCTTTACGAACTGTGTCCATTGTATTCTACAGAACGTTAGCTATGTTACGTTATGCTACTCTGAATATTGTCAGATAAGACGTTGGCTATGCTATGTTATCTTGGGTATTGCTATATAGGGTTTTGGCTATGCTATATTGGCTACTTTCGGAGTTAATTTTTAATGGTGCAAATGTTTCTTATACAGGGTGTTTGTTATTATAACAACAAAAATTATTGATAAACGTTAGTTTTCACTGGATGAATGACAAGATTAGAATTAGATTGTTGAGAAAGTGCTGATTTTTGATAACAAAATTCCTCTTAGGTTGTTATAGTGTGGTTATCAGGTTAATGTACAGGGTGATTCAAATATTGCCCCTAATAAACAGGTTGATTGGCAAAGCGTTGTAATTAATCTTTTTATGGTAAAGTTACTCTTATGTTAAAGAACAGGGTAATTGAGTTATTGTACAGGTCGGTTAATATTTTGGGGAAATTTACACTTAGCTTGTTACAGTGCGCTTATGAATTTAATGAACAGGGTGATTGAAATATTGTTCATAATTAATGGACCGGGTGATTTTAGGAGTTAAAATTACTCTTTGGTTATTAATGCTTAGTGCTATAGTTATGTTAAGCTACAGGGTGATTGAGATATTGTTTTTAAAATACAGGGTGTTTGAAAAAACGCTAATTTCCGACAATATATTTAAGACATCGGGGATTGTGTTAATTTAAATGTCCGTGACATCTAGGAGCAACAAACACAAGGAGAACGCAGCTAGCCTTTCAACACGCTAACGAAGGGTTGTGTACGAATTTCATTGGACGAGCGTCAGGAGCCTTTACGCTGAACGTTTTACGGGCGGGGGGGAAGACAATTTCCGAATTTTCCCCTTCCGACGGCAGCAGGCGCTAAAGCGTCTAGCCAATGAAAAATGTACACAATAAAATGCACGACTTTTGACGGGTTGCGTTATCCTTGTGTGGGGTGTTGTGTTTTTTGCTCCTAGGTGACATCTTGTTCATTATATATTTCTTCTTATTATTAAAAATATAGACTTTTGATTTAAAAAATTTATCTCCATTTTTAATTTAAAAAAGTTATTTCTAATTTGAAAAATCTCAATATCTGATTTAATCCGAATCACTGATTTGTGAGTGTTGGATGAAACGTGTCAGTTCGTAATTTGAAGAGCGTTTCATCCGTTGAACCAAAGTCATTGTGCACCTAAATATGGCACTTGGAAAATTTACAATTTTCTGAGAGTACTTAAGAGATTCGAACCTATTTTCTCTAATGGCTTTTACATCGGCATAATGGGCTTCTGATGGCATTAAGTCTAGACTTTACCAATTTTGATTAGCATAATTCGTCTCAGTATATCTCGCATTGTGAAGTTATCTCTCGCGATCAACGTGTTTGGAAACCGTCTCTCATTAATTTGTTGAGAAATTGGAATTTCATTGCACTAGCATAAATTTGCTTGTTCAGATTAACGTAACAAATACCATTTTTGTATTATTTCGTCGAACATTCTTATATTTTCAATCTTGTGAAGCAAGAAAAATCGTATTTTTATATTATTCCTACGAAAATTTGTGAATTCGGAGTGGTGTAGCAAGAAAATTCCCATTTTTATGTTATTTCTAGAAATATTTTTATATTTTCCAAGTTGGGTAGCAAGAAAAATACCATTTTGTTATTATTGCTTCGAACATTAGAACTTATATTTTCAATATTGTGCAACAGGAAAAATACAATTTTTGTATTATCCCTTCGAATATTTGTGTATTCAAAGTTGTGTAGCAAGACAAAACCCATTTTTATGTTATTCCTAGGAATATTTTTATATTTTCAAAATTGTGAAGGAAGAAAAATCGCATTTTGGTATTATTGCTTCGAAAATTTATATGTATTTAAAGTTGTGTAGCAAGAAAAATCCCATTTTTATGTTATTTCTAGGAATATTTTTATATTTTAAAACTAGTGTAACAAGAAAAATCTCATTTTTATATTCTTGTGAATATAAATTCCCATTTTTATATTCTTGTGAATATAAAAATCTCATTTTTATATTCTTGTGAATATAAAAATCACATTTTTATATTCTTGTGAATGTAAAAATCTCATTTTTATATTCTTGTGAATGTAAAAATCTCATTTTTATATTCTTGTGAACATAAAAATCTCATTTTTATATTCTTGTGAATATAAAAATCTCATTTTTATATTCTTGTTAATATAAAAATCTCATTTTTATATTCTTGTGAACATAAAAATCTCAGTTTTATATTCTTGTGAACATAAAAATCTCATTTTTATATTCTTGTGAATATGAAAATCTCATTTTTATATTCTTGTGAATACTAAAATCTCATTTTTATATTCTTGTTAATATAAAAATCTCATTTTTATATTCTTGTTAATATAAAAATCTCATTTTTATATTCTTGTTAATATAAAAATCTCATTTTTATATTCTTGTGAATATAAATTCTCATATTTATATTCTTGTGAATATAAATTATCATTTTTATATTCTTGTGAATATAAAAATCACATTTTTATATTCTTGTGAATGTAAAAATCTCATTTTTATATTCTTGTGAATGTAAAAATCTCATTTTTATATTCTTGTGAACATAAAAATCTCATTTTTATATTCTTGTGAATATAAAAATCTCATTTTTATATTCTTGTTAATATAAAAATCTCATTTTTATATTCTTGTGAACATAAAAATCTCAGTTTTATATTCTTGTGAACATAAAAATCTCATTTTTATATTCTTGTGAATATGAAAATCTCATTTTTATATTCTTGTGAATACTAAAACCTCATTTTTATATTCTTGTTAATATAAAAATCTCATTTTTATATTCTTGTGAATATAAAAATCTCATTTTTATATTCTTGTGAATATAAAAATCTCATTTTTATATTCTTGTGAATATAAATTCTCATATTTATATTCTTGTGAATATAAATTCTCATTTTTATATTCTTGTGAATATAAAAATCACATTTTTATATTCTTGTGAATGTAAAAATCTCATTTTTATATTCTTGTGAATGTAAAAATCTCATTTTTATATTCTTGTGAACATAAAAATCTCATTTTTATATTCTTGTGAATATAAAAATCTCATTTTTATATTCTTGTTAATATAAAAATCTCATTTTTATATTCTTGTGAACATAAAAATCTCAGTTTTATATTCTTGTGAACATAAAAATCTCATTTTTATATTCTTGTGAATATGAAAATCTCATTTTTATATTCTTGTGAATACTAAAATCTCATTTTTATATTCTTGTTAATATAAAAATCTCATTTTTATATTCTTGTTAATATAAAAATCTCATTTTTATATTCTTGTTAATATAAAAATCTCATTATTTGGATATTTTCGAAGTAGTTTAACAAGAAAATATTATTTAATTAGTAGTATTTTGATTAATTTTCAGAAATTTTAAGAAGGTAGTGAAATACGAAAATCAAATAATTAGTATTATTCCTTCTTTTGCAAAACTTTCCAAGCTGCGTAGTATATAAAATTTTGTATTTTTCTTAACTACACCTTATTTTACCTAATATTTCGTAAATATTTTATCAAGGTTTTGTATCAAGAAATTTTACAATTTTAATATTTTTTAAAAGATATTAATTTTATTGACCGAACAAAGAATACAAAAATAATAAAAAAGGTGAACTAATTATTTACAAACAGGAAATATAGTCTGGGGGGAAAGGGTTTAACATCAAAGCCGCGTTACAGCGTTGTACAAATATTTATTTATGTTCAAAGTGGTGTAGTAAGAAAAATCCAAGTTTTGGAACTATTTATCCAAATATATATATTTTGAAAGTTATGTAAACAATAAGAAATCCTTTAAATCCTTTAGTATTATTCATAGAAATATTTTGATCTCTTCAAAGTTTTGTAGCTAGGAAACTCCTTTTAAATTAATATTTATAACAGTTATTAATCTTTGGAAAGGATGGTCTTAGGTTTAAGAAAGTAGTATAATAATTAGTATTATTCCTTCTAAGTAAATGGAATTTAGTATTGTTTTTAACCTTACCTGGATATAAAATATCGACCATCCCAAGTAGCCGTGATTAAAATACTAAATCTAATATTTCATTTCGATTTTATCAAAGTTTGGTAGATCCCGTCTGATAAGAAACTGGAATAATTTTCCCTCCGAAAATACGAAACGAGGTCAGTGGAGGGAAATTACCGCGCGTAAGTAATGACGTTTACCGTGACGTAAATGATGCCCATCGACCATTTTTCATCCCCAAGAATCGAACAATTCCATTAAGTAGTTCGCCGCAATTTAAATGGGATTTTTAATGGCAAATTTTTTGGTCTTTCCCCGCGCGTAACAAGCCTACTTTTAACAATCAATTTTTCAAGAGGTTTCAACCTTGAGTTAATTAATTGCAATTTTAAATGCGTCTAAAAGTACCGTTATATATTTACCCAATTTTTCGGCTGTCAACTTCTCGGTTAATATTTTAAACTAAGAGAAAACTTTGGTCTTGATTTATAGGCTTTTTAAGATATAAAATTGCCCGTGAAATTTAGAAAGTTTTAAAAATGGTTTCGTTTAAGTTTGTCAGGAAAATTTATAAAAGTGGTCCGATAATTTGAGTCTCAAATTTGTGTGGCAAAAATGTTTAAACAGAACATAAACATGGTTAGTTTTTATTTGATTTAGAGATAATTACAGCAAAAATCAAACTGTGATTTTAATTTATTTTCTTATTTTTCATCGATTTTTTAAATAAACCAATTTATACAAATTAAGTATTGAAATCTGAATGACTGGGCAAAAATGTTGCTTAAAATATCGATTATTATTGAAATATACTACCTTAGTAATGTACTAGAAATTAACCTGATCGCTCAACCATTTGGAAAGTACCCAACTAATGTGGTATGGCATGTGTCAGGTTTATAGCCCGGTGTACCGGTAAGATTCAAACCACACCACCGGAGGTTATCATCAGAATGCCCTACGCCAGACATGTGACAAACCCAGCATCGGTAGTAGAACACTAATATGGTATGGCAGTTGAATTATTTAGAATGCTTGCCAAGTCATAACGCTACTCTCACATTAGTGAACAAATGTTTAATTGAAATTGAAACAATAACGTCATATTTAAAATATTTGTTTCTAATTCAAGAATTAAAAGTTTAAAGTAACCTTTTTTGTAACTTATTTTTTTCACTTATTTCAGAAATGTCCAAGAAAACGTTGTTACCGCCGATATTTGATGGCGCTTTAAAATGACAAAAATGACGAATTTTCAGAAAAGAGGTATTCCCGAGAGATCCGTCACTTCAAGGAATCATGTACAGGCCCTGATTCCTTGATTCCGAATCGCAGGAATCTAGGCGGGAATCATAAATTTTTCAGAATCAAAAAAATCGTGTTCGAATCATGGAATCATAAGGGAATCAACTTCGAATAACGAAATCATAGTCGAATCAACTTCGAATCCTGGAATCAGGAATCATACCCGAATTGTGGAATCATTCCTGGAATCTGTAATCATACCTAAATCATGGAATCATTCTGGAATCATACCAAATCATGCTGGAATCATACCAAATCATGCGGGAATCATACCTGGAATATGGAATCATACCCAAATCATGGAATCATGCTGGAATCATACCAAATCATGCGGGAATCATACCTGGAATCTGGAATCATACCCAAATCATGGAATCATACCCAAATCATGGAATCATACCCAAATCATGGAATCATACCCAAATCATGGAATCATACCCAAATCATGGAATCATACCCAAATCATGGAATCATACCCAAATCATGGAATCATACCTGGAATCTGGAATCATCCCCAAATCATGGAATCATGCTGGAATCATACCGAATCATGCTGGAATCATACCAAATCATGCTGGAATCATACCTGGAATATGGAATCATACCCAAATCATGGAATCATACCGAATCATGCTGGAATCATACCTGGAATCTGGAATCATACCCAAATCATGGAATCATGCTGGGATCATACCTGGAATCTGGAATCATACCCGAACCATGTAATCAGGCTGAAATCGTACCAAATCATGCTGGAATCATACCTGGAATCTGGAATCATACCCAAATCATGGAATCATGCTGGAATCATACCCAAATCATGGAATCATACCGAATCATGCTGGAATCATACCAAATCATGCTGGATTCATACATGGAATCTGGAATAATACCCAAATCATGGAATCATGCTGGAATCATACCAAATCATGCTGGAATCATACCTGGAATCTGGAATCATACCCAAATCATGGAATCATACCGAATCATGCTGGAATCATACCAAATCATGCGGGAATCATACCTGGAATCTGGAATCATACCCAAATCATGGAATCATACCGAATCATGCTGGAATCATACCGACTCATGCTGGAATCATACCCAAATCATGCTGGAATCATACCCAAATCATGGAATCATACCGAATCATGCTGGAATCATACCCAAATCATGGAATCATACCAAATCATGCTGGAATCATACCCAAATCATGGAATCATACCAAATCATGCTGGAATCATACCAAATCATGCGGGAATCATACCTGGAATATGGAATCATACCCAAATCATGGAATCATGCTGGAATCATACCAAATCATGCGGGAATCATACCTGGAATCTGGAATCATACCCAAATCATGGAATCATACCCAAATCATGGAATCATACCCAAATCATGGAATCATACCCAAATCATGGAATCATACCCAAATCATGGAATCATACCCAAATCATGGAATCATACCCAAATCATGGAATCATACCCAAATCATGGAATCATACCCAAATCATGGAATCATACCCAAATCATGGAATCATACCCAAATCATGGAATCATACCCAAATCATGGAATCATACCCAAATCATGGAATCATACCTGGAATCTGGAATCATCCCCAAATCATGGAATCATGCTGGAATCATACCGAATCATGCTGGAATCATACCAAATCATGCTGGAATCATACCTGGAATACGGAATCATACCCAAATCATGGAATCATACCGAATCATGCTGGAATCATACCTGGAATCTGGAATCATACCCAAATCATGGAATAATGCTGGGATCATACCTGGAATCTGGAATCATACCCGAACCATGTAATCAGGCTGAAATCGTACCAAATCATGCTGGAATCATACCTGGAATCTGGAATCATACCCAAATCATGGAATCATGCTGGAATCATACCCAAATCATGGAATCATACCGAATCATGCTGGAATCATACCAAATCATGCTGGATTCATACATGGAATCTGGAATAATACCCAAATCATGGAATCATGCTGGAATCATACCAAATCATGCTGGAATCATACCTGGAATCTGGAATCATACCCAAATCATGGAATCATACCGAATCATGCTGGAATCATACCAAATCATGCGGGAATCATACCTGGAATCTGGAATCATACCCAAATCATGGAATCATACCGAATCATGCTGGAATCATACCGACTCATGCTGGAATCATACCCAAATCATGCTGGAATCATACCCAAATCATGGAATCATACCGAATCATGCTGGAATCATACCCAAATCATGGAATCATACCAAATCATGCTGGAATCATACCCAAATCATGGAATCATACCAAATCATGCTGGAATCATACCAAATCATGCGGGAATCATACCTGGAATATGGAATCATACCCAAATCATGGAATCATGCTGGAATCATACCAAATCATGCGGGAATCATACCTGGAATCTGGAATCATACCCAAATCATGGAATCATACCCAAATCATGGAATCATACCTAAATCATGGAATCATGCTGGAATCATACCAAATCATGCGGGAATCATACCTGGAATCTGGAATCATACCCAAATCATGGAATCATACCCAAATCATGGAATCATACCCAAATCATGGAATCATACCCAAATCATGGAATCATACCCAAATCATGGAATCATACCCAAATCATGGAATCATACCCAAATCATGGAATCATACCCAAATCATGGAATCATACCCAAATCATGGAATCATACCCAAATCATGGAATCATACCTGGAATCTGGAATCATCCCCAAATCATGGAATCATGCTGGAATCATACCGAATCATGCTGGAATCATACCAAATCATGCTGGAATCATACCTGGAATATGGAATCATACCCAAATCATGGAATCATACCGAATCATGCTGGAATCATACCCAAATCATGGAATCATGCTGGGATCATACCTGGAATCTGGAATCATACCCGAACCATGTAATCAGGCTGAAATCGTACCAAATCATGCTGGAATCATACCTGGAATCTGGAATCATACCCAAATCATGGAATCATGCTGGAATCATAACCAAATCATGGAATCATACCGAATCATGCTGGAATCATACCAAATCATGCTGGATTCATACATGGAATCTGGAATAATACCCAAATCATGGAATCATGCTGGAATCATACCAAATCATGCTGGAATCATACCTGGAATCTGGAATCATACCCAAATCATGGAATCATACCGAATCATGCTGGAATCATACCAAATCATGCGGGAATCATACCTGGAATCTGGAATCATACCCAAATCATGGAATCATACCGAATCATGCTGGAATCATACCGACTCATGCTGGAATCATACCCAAATCATGCTGGAATCATACCCAAATCATGGAATCATACCGAATCATGCTGGAATCATACCCAAATCATGGAATCATACCAAATCATGCTGGAATCATACCCAAATCATGGAATCATACCAAATCATGCTGGAATCATACATGGAATCTAGAATCATACTCAAATCATGGAATAATACCGAATCATGCTGGAATCATACCCAAATCATGGAATCATACCAAATCATGCTGGAATCATACCCAAATCATGGAATCATACCAAATCATGATGGAATCATACCTGGAATCTAGAATCATACCCAAATCATGGAATCATACCCAAATCATGGAATCATACCCAAATCATGGAATCATACCTGGAATCTGGAATCATCCCCAAATCATGGAATCATGCTGGAATCATACCGAATCATGCTGGAATCATACCAAATCATGCTGGAATCATACCCAAATCATGGAATCATACCCAAATCATGGAATCATACCCAAATCATGGAATCATACCCAAATCATGGAATCATACCCAAATCATGGAATCATACCCAAATCATGGAATCATACCCAAATCATGGAATCATACCCAAATCATGGAATCATACCCAAATCATGGAATCATACCCAAATCATGGAATCATACCTGGAATCTGGAATCATCCCCAAATCATGGAATCATGCTGGAATCATACCGAATCATGCTGGAATCATACCAAATCATGCTGGAATCATACCTGGAATACGGAATCATACCCAAATCATGGAATCATACCGAATCATGCTGGAATCATACCTGGAATCTGGAATCATACCCAAATCATGGAATAATGCTGGGATCATACCTGGAATCTGGAATCATACCCGAACCATGTAATCAGGCTGAAATCGTACCAAATCATGCTGGAATCATACCTGGAATCTGGAATCATACCCAAATCATGGAATCATGCTGGAATCATACCCAAATCATGGAATCATACCGAATCATGCTGGAATCATACCAAATCATGCTGGATTCATACATGGAATCTGGAATAATACCCAAATCATGGAATCATGCTGGAATCATACCAAATCATGCTGGAATCATACCTGGAATCTGGAATCATACCCAAATCATGGAATCATACCGAATCATGCTGGAATCATACCAAATCATGCGGGAATCATACCTGGAATCTGGAATCATACCCAAATCATGGAATCATACCGAATCATGCTGGAATCATACCGACTCATGCTGGAATCATACCCAAATCATGCTGGAATCATACCCAAATCATGGAATCATACCGAATCATGCTGGAATCATACCCAAATCATGGAATCATACCAAATCATGCTGGAATCATACCCAAATCATGGAATCATACCAAATCATGCTGGAATCATACCAAATCATGCGGGAATCATACCTGGAATATGGAATCATACCCAAATCATGGAATCATGCTGGAATCATACCAAATCATGCGGGAATCATACCTGGAATCTGGAATCATACCCAAATCATGGAATCATACCCAAATCATGGAATCATACCCAAATCATGGAATCATGCTGGAATCATACCAAATCATGCGGGAATCATACCTGGAATCTGGAATCATACCCAAATCATGGAATCATACCCAAATCATGGAATCATACCCAAATCATGGAATCATACCCAAATCATGGAATCATACCCAAATCATGGAATCATACCCAAATCATGGAATCATACCCAAATCATGGAATCATACCTGGAATCTGGAATCATCCCCAAATCATGGAATCATGCTGGAATCATACCGAATCATGCTGGAATCATACCAAATCATGCTGGAATCATACCTGGAATATGGAATCATACCCAAATCATGGAATCATACCGAATCATGCTGGAATCATACCTGGAATCTGGAATCATACCCAAATCATGGAATCATGCTGGGATCATACCTGGAATCTGGAATCATACCCGAACCATGTAATCAGGCTGAAATCGTACCAAATCATGCTGGAATCATACCTGGAATCTGGAATCATACCCAAATCATGGAATCATGCTGGAATCATAACCAAATCATGGAATCATACCGAATCATGCTGGAATCATACCAAATCATGCTGGATTCATACATGGAATCTGGAATAATACCCAAATCATGGAATCTGGAATAATACCCAAATCATGGAATCATGCTGGAATCATACCAAATCATGCTGGAATCATACCTGGAATCTGGAATCATACCCAAATCATGGAATCATACCGAATCATGCTGGAATCATACCAAATCATGCGGGAATCATACCTGGAATCTGGAATCATACCCAAATCATGGAATCATACCGAATCATGCTGGAATCATACCGACTCATGCTGGAATCATACCCAAATCATGCTGGAATCATACCCAAATCATGGAATCATACCGAATCATGCTGGAATCATACCCAAATCATGGAATCATACCAAATCATGCTGGAATCATACCCAAATCATGGAATCATACCAAATCATGCTGGAATCATACATGGAATCTAGAATCATACTCAAATCATGGAATAATACCGAATCATGCTGGAATCATACCCAAATCATGGAATCATACCAAATCATGCTGGAATCATACCCAAATCATGGAATCATACCAAATCATGATGGAATCATACCTGGAATCTAGAATCATACCCAAATCATGGAATCATACCCAAATCATGGAATCATACCTGGAATCTGGAATCATCCCCAAATCATGGAATCATGCTGGAATCATACCGAATCATGCTGGAATCATACCAAATCATGCTGGAATCATACCTGGAATATGGAATCATACCCAAATCATGGAATCATACCGAATCATGCTGGAATCATACCTGGAATCTGGAATCATACCCAAATCATGGAATCATGCTGGGATCATACCTGGAATCTGGAATCATACCCGAACCATGTAATCAGGCTGAAATCGTACCAAATCATGCTGGAATCATACCTGGAATCTGGAATCATACCCAAATCATGGAATCATGCTGGAATCATACCCAAATCATGGAATCATACCGAATCATGCTGGAATCATACCAAATCATGCTGGATTCATACATGGAATCTGGAATAATACCCAAATCATGGAATCATGCTGGAATCATACCAAATCATGCTGGAATCATACCTGGAATCTGGAATCATACCCAAATCATGGAATCATACCGAATCATGCTGGAATCATACCAAATCATGCGGGAATCATACCTGGAATCTGGAATCATACCCAAATCATGGAATCATACCGAATCATGCTGGAATCATACCGACTCATGCTGGAATCATACCCAAATCATGCTGGAATCATACCCAAATCATGGAATCATACCGAATCATGCTGGAATCATACCCAAATCATGGAATCATACCAAATCATGCTGGAATCATACCCAAATCATGGAATCATACCAAATCATGCTGGAATCATACATGGAATCTAGAATCATACTCAAATCATGGAATAATACCGAATCATGCTGGAATCATACCCAAATCATGGAATCATACCAAATCATGCTGGAATCATACCCAAATCATGGAATCATACCAAATCATGATGGAATCATACCTGGAATCTAGAATCATACCCAAATCATGGAATCATACCAAATCATGCTGGAATCATACCCAAATCATGGAATCATACCAAATCATGATGGAATCATACCTGGAATCTAGAATCATACCCAAATCATGGAATCATACCGAATCATGCTGGAATCATACCAAATAATGCTGGAATCATACCTGGAATCTGGAATCATACCGAATCAGCGTGTAATCACGGAATCACTTAATCAGTGTGAAATCATAGAATCAGAGTAGAATCAACGTGGAATCACGAATCTTTGGAATCAACAAGAATCAACTCTAAGATTCCTTGATTCCAAATCTTGTACACATTTTCCTTAAGTGACGAAGACCAATCCACTTTGAATAAGGTCTTGTTCGGATCAAATAATGTCGTTGAAATCGGAATAAAGTTGATTACTTCCATTGTAATTTAATCAAAAATAACACATTTTGTGTTGTAATTGTTAACTGAAAAGTTTGATAATTTCTCAAATCGAGAGGTCACTGCTTAGTTAGTTAATTATTCCATGACGTAAATTATTTTTATATTTGTATAAATTATACATTATAACGTGCAGAATTTCTGACGGGTTTCTGTCTTTAACATTTATTCTATACGGGAATCCATACCTCTACTTGGAATGCTTATCCTGCTGTATTGTAATTTGGATCCCCCTAATTTCCGATATGATTTTGGAATCATTTTGACCCACCATTTACGTGCCAAAGTGCGTGGAAATTTTTGCGTTCTCAGTACTTTCTTGCTCCAATTTTATTTTTACATTTATAAAGGTATACCTAAAATAGTTTCCAATCACCGGCAAGTTCCGAAACAAAAATCCTATCGAAATCCTGCTCATTTTGTTAATTAACAGAAACTCACCCAATAAACAGATCGCCTGAAAGCTAGTAATGGAGTGAGGTCATCACAAGAAGAAAATCTCCCCCTAGCGAGGCTCTATCAAACACGTCAGCAAACGGACGCAAAACGGCGACGAAGGCCGTAATGCAGTCTGTCTTGCGAATAGCTCTCATTAAAACTTTTTCATGTGAAGAATAGGAAGTGTCACACCTATGTAACAATATTATACACTTATTGTTAGACTAATACCTAAGGCGTGGTACTTAAACCCAAATCAGCTAACGACTTTTAATGCCATTAATTCAGGGGGTGGTAAGCCCTTCGCGCCACGCGAGCCGACAGCTCCCTACACTCACTATTACCATTAGGCTCTAGGTATGGGGAAACCGAAGAGCTCGGGGGAAAACCCATTTAATCAGTGAGAAAAGATCTAACAAACCCAACGCGGAATAAGTTGTTCCGAGTTTTCACCAAATTTCACAAACTAGGATCGATCCTGAATTAATGGCTTTAAAAGTCGTTTGATGACTTGGGCCAAAGGTGGTGCCTTGGGTATTAGCCTAGCTGATTATTATTATTATTCCCGCCTCCTCTTTCTGCGAGGCGAAAGTGCTAATCACTGCGCTACCCCACTTCTAGTAAGCTGTATTTAAAAGTATATCTCATCCAGAAATATATTCGGCGGGTTGTAATTTTTCCAGTTGGTGTACAATTTATTACTAACTCTAAAGTTTGAAATTGGCGTTTACTAGGTTTTGCCTTAGAATATCAGGCGTTCGAACGTGCTAGGAGCAACAAACACAGCACCCCACACAAGGAGAACGCAACCCGTCAAAAGTCGTGGATTTTCTTGCGCACGTTTTTCATTGGTTAGACGCTTGAGCGCCTGCTGCCGTCGGAAGGGGAAAATACTGAAAATGTCTTCTTCCTTTTCGTAAAATGTTCAGCGTAAAGGCTCGTCCAATGAAATTTGTACGCGACACTACCTTAGCGTGTTTAAAGGCTAGCTGCGTTCTCCTTGTGTTTGTTGCTCCTAGCTGGGAGCTTCCACCACGCCTACATTTCAATATAAAAGGCTAGGATTTAGCGTTCGGACGTACGGTGCTTAATCTCCATCGCAATTATATCCCCGATGGATGCAATACCTCAGCTTCGGTTTTTAATTAAGAATCGCTTAGCTTTTAATTTTCCGTTTGAAGTTTTTCCCCATTTGGGATCGGAAAAAGTTCTCCATCCTCGTTACGAAACGCGATTCTGAATTTTCCGCGGTGACACCTGGCGACCAATTCTTTAATAAACTAAATTAAAGTTGACTGGTTGAATTTTTTTACTTCGAAACAAATTGAGGATTTTCTAGCAATTTTCTGTTAAGCTTTTCTCTGAAAGAATTTTTTTACAGATAATTTTAAAGGATGATTCATTCGGTGAAGGATTGAAAGCTTTTTTTTTTCAAGAATTTGTTTAATTTATTTTTAAAGTTTTAATTTAATGGTAATTTAATTTTATTTTGAGAAAAGTTTAGAAGGCGAATTAGTTCAATATTTTTTCTTTGTGGGTGTAGAAATTGGAACTATTTTAATGGAAAGGTAAATTGTTTGATTTCCGTACCAACGAGCTGACTATTAATTGATTTAAATCTACGAGAAGCGTACCTTCAAACCTTCTTGATCTCCACTTCTTAAGAAATCAAGACTTTCTATACCTCCATTACCTACGAACTCTGGACTTTCAATACCACCAATACTTACGAACTCTGGACTTCAAATACCACCAATACCTACGAACTCTGGACTTTCCATACCTCCAATACAAACGAACTTTCGACGATATAGTCTTTAAATACACACGACCTTTGGACGATAAAGTCTTTAAATACGACCTTTGGACCATATAATTTTTAAATACCTTCGAACATTTTGATGATATAGCTTTTAAATACCTACGAACTTTGGACGATATAGTCTCTAAATACCTACGAACGCTGGACGATATAGCCTTTAAATACCTACGAACGTTGGACGATATAGCCTTTAAATGCCTACGAAAGTTGGACGATATGGCCTTTAAATACCTACGAACTTTGGACGATATAGCCTTTAAATACCTACGAACGTTGGACGATATAGCCTTTAAATACCTACGAACGTTGGACGATATAGCCTTTAAATACCTACGAAAGTTGGACGATATGGCCTTTAAATACCTACGAACTTTGGACGATATCTTTAAATACCAACGAACTTTGGATGATATAGCCTTTAAATACCTACGAACGTTGGACGATATAGCCTTTAAATACCTACGAACGCTGGACGATATAGCCTTTAAATACCTACGAACGTTGGACGATATAGCCTTTAAATACCTACGAAAGTTGGACGATATCGCCTTTAAATACCTACGAACTTTGGACGATATCTTTAAATACCAACGAACTTTGGATGATATAGCCTTTAAATACCTACGAACGTTGGACGATATAGCCTTTAAATACCTACGAACGTTGGACGATATAGCCTTTAAATACCTACGAACGCTGGACGATATAGCCTTTAAATACCTACGAACGCTGGACGATATAGCCTTTAAATACCTACGAACGTTGGACGATATAGCCTTTAAATACCTACGAAAGTTGGACGATATCTTTAAATACCAACGAGCTTTGGACGATATGGCCTTTAAATACCTACGAACGTTGGACGATATGGCCTTTAAATACCTACGAACTTTGGACGATAAGGCCTTTAAATACCTACGAACTTTGGACGATAAGGCCTTTAAATACCTTCAAACTTTGGACGATATCTTTATATACCAACGAACTTTGGACGATATAGTCTTTAAATACCTAAGAACTTTGGATGATATAGCCTTTAATTACCTACGAACATTGGACGATATAGCCTTTAAATACCTACGAACGTTGGACGATATAGCCTTTAAATACCTACGAACTTTAGACGATAAAGTCTTTAAATACCTACGAACGTTGGACGATATGGCCTTTAAATACCTACGAACTTTGGACGATAAGGCCTTTAAATACCTACGAACTTTGGACGATAAGGCCTTTAAATACCTTCAAACTTTGGACGATATCTTTATATACCAACGAACTTTGGACGATATAGTCTTTAAATACCTAAGAACTTTGGATGATATAGCCTTTAATTACCTACGAACATTGGACGATATAGCCTTTAAATACCTACGAACGTTGGACGATATAGCCTTTAAATACCTACGAACGCTGGACGATATAGCCTTTAAATACCTACGAACGCTGGACGATATAGCCTTTAAATACCTACGAACGCTGGACGATATAGCCTTTAAATACCTACGAACGTTGGACGATATAGCCTTTAAATACCTACGAAAGTTGGACGATATCTTTAAATACCAACGAGCTTTGGACGATATGGCCTTTAAATACCTACGAACGTTGGACGATATGGCCTTTAAATACCTACGAACTTTGGACGATAAGGCCTTTAAATACCTACGAACTTTGGACGATAAGGCCTTTAAATACCTTCAAACTTTGGACGATATCTTTATATACCAACGAACTTTGGACGATATAGTCTTTAAATACCTAAGAACTTTGGATGATATAGCCTTTAATTACCTACGAACATTGGACGATATAGCCTTTAAATACCTACGAACGTTGGACGATATAGCCTTTAAATACCTACGAACTTTAGACGATAAAGTCTTTAAATACCTACGAACGTTGGACGATATGGCCTTTAAATACCTACGAACTTTGGACGATAAGGCCTTTAAATACCTACGAACTTTGGACGATAAGGCCTTTAAATACCTTCAAACTTTGGACGATATCTTTATATACCAACGAACTTTGGACGATATAGTCTTTAAATACCTAAGAACTTTGGATGATATAGCCTTTAATTACCTACGAACATTGGACGATATAGCCTTTAAATACCTACGAACGTTGGACGATATAGCCTTTAAATACCTACGAACGCTGGACGATATAGCCTTTAAATACCTACGAACGCTGGACGATATAGCCTTTAAATACCTACGAACGCTGGACGATATAGCCTTTAAATACCTACGAACGTTGGACGATATAGCCTTTAAATACCTACGAAAGTTGGACGATATCTTTAAATACCAACGAGCTTTGGACGATATGGCCTTTAAATACCTACGAACGTTGGACGATATGGCCTTTAAATACCTACGAACTTTGGACGATAAGGCCTTTAAATACCTACGAACTTTGGACGATAAGGCCTTTAAATACCTTCAAACTTTGGACGATATCTTTATATACCAACGAACTTTGGACGATATAGTCTTTAAATACCTAAGAACTTTGGATGATATAGCCTTTAATTACCTACGAACATTGGACGATATAGCCTTTAAATACCTACGAACGTTGGACGATATAGCCTTTAAATACCTACGAACTTTAGACGATAAAGTCTTTAAATACCTACGAAATCTTCTATTACCTACGATGCCCGTACGATCCGGTCTCCTACTACTTATGAATTCTTGACGATCGCATCTTCAATCCGATCCAATATTAACATTTTTACAATTTTTGGACTATTCCGACTTCTAATACCTACGAACTATTCAACTACCACCAACGCGTCAATCAAATAACCTCTAAACTAGGAGCGATTACGTGTACAACCTTCAAAATAAATTCCATTCCTCCAAAAAAAACCTATTTGTCCCTCTGGGAAAGTCCAAGCGACGCGGTAAGTAAACCTTCAAATTTATTCGCAATTCATTTTCCATTTCCTGTCCGAATGGACTGAGCATACGCCACTTCCTACAGCTCCCGAAACTTCAATTTTCGCCCGATTGAATCGCTTCCATAAATACAGAGAGTGTTTTTAAGCTTTTTCCCGGCCATCTTCCAATCGACGACTCCCGTCACGCGCCGCTCAAATCACCGAAATCAGGCCCCAAATCGAAGCGAAAATAACCTTCGCCTTCGGGCTTGTATATTTCCCTGGTAATATCTTATTCGTCCCGTCCCGAGGAGCGACGCTAAGTAACCATTAAAGCCCGATGACTTTACCCCGCTCTTCGCCTTTCGTTGAAGTGGCCGGTTGTTACCGGTTATTTTGGTTTATGGAGCACCGGTTTCGTATCCACTTGGGAGAGTATACGTACGAAAACATTTGTAGCCCTTATTCGTTATTTATTCGGCGGAGAACGTTTTCGAACCGCTTGTTTTATTTTTACAGTTCTTTTCCCGCATGAACGAATTTTCCACTGAGCTGATCTTTTTTTTACCCTTTTTTTCGTGATTTTTTCTCTAAGTGCGCCCAGGGAAAATATGACGGCAAATGCTTTGTTACTTATTTCTCAATGTATACAAGGTGCTTCATTTGTCTCGAACACAGCGTATTTCAAAGTGTTGGCAGGATTACTAATTTGTTTAGAAAACAGCGTTTTATTCAAGGTATACCAGGTGTTTCATTTGTCAAGGAAACAGCGCTTTTCTGTATGTTGAACCAGGTGTTTTATTTGTATTGAACACAGCGTTTTTCTGAAGGTATGTAAGGTGTTTTATTTGTTTTGAAAATAGCTCTTTTCTGAATGTGTACAAGGTATTTCATTTGTTTCAAACACAGCGTTTTCTGAATATACCCCCAGTGTTTCATTTGTCTCGAACACAGCGTTTTTCTGAATGTTCGCAAGGTGTTTCATTTGTCTCGAACGCATCTTTTTTCTAAATGTACGCAAGGTGTTTTATTTGTATTGAACAAAGTGTTTCATTTGTCAGCGTTTTTCTGTAAGTGGAACCAGGTGTTTTTTCTAAATGTATGCAAGATGTTTCATTCATCTCGAACGAATCTTATTTTAATGTTTGTAAGGTGTTTCATTTGTTTCTAAAGCATCGTGTTTTTTAATATATGCAAGGTGTTTATTTTGTCTCGAACGAATCGTTTTTCTAAATGTATGCAAGGTGTTTGGTCTTCCATATTTATGGCGGGTCAACGAATGTCTAATTTTTTTGTCAAAAGGTTTAATAGAATCTAGGAGTGATTGGCACTCTGTACATTATATACAAGACGTAGCACTTGTTAGAATAAAATATTTCCTCCCTTTAATTAGTTTAATATTTTGTTCCTAAGTCACTTATCCATTTTAAAATTTAACATTATTAAACAATTGTGAATTTATTTTTCTAAATTGTGAAAATTGTATGCGGAAAAATTCCAAAACTGGTCTTTAATAGTTTCGTGAAAAATTGTACTTACGTTAGTTTAAAAAGTAATTCAAGAAAAACGCATTACTTAGTCGATGCGAGATTTTAATTCCTTTTGCCTAGGAATAATTGAATTTTGAATCTCTTCAGTAACTAAATTAAAGAATAGTCCATTAATTGTGTACCTTCAAACGGAATCCGAAGCACGCGACAAACATTCGCAAATACATTTCAGAGAAAAGATTCCATAAAAAGATCATCCATAGAAATTAAATCTTGTTAGCAAGTAGTTAAACTTTTTCCCGAATTTGTTAAACGAAGAATTGACAGAGTGTGTAGGCTAAACCTTGTTAGCCTCATGAAACCCGCCTTTCCTCGTGGTAATCCTTCCCTCCCCTTCCTGGCGGAAAAGGGGGAAGACACTACACGTAATCCTTCCCTCCCCTTTCTGACGGTAAAGGACGAATACACTACACGTAAAATTTCCCAATTACCAGCGTCATGAAAGCAGAGTCTACAGCCACGTATTCTTCGTGCGGTTGATTATATTCTTGGTGAAAATCTTCTCTCTTGGGGATAACCTCAATTTTGGCGTCTAATTAACTTCGAAATCTCGGTATTTGTCAATCAAGTTTAAAAAAAGCTATTTGAGTAAAAATACGTTCTTATTTGAAGTAAAGCTCCAAAATTTGATTAACTGTTTATTTATGGATATTATTCGCGGTTTTAAAACGATTTAATAGCCAAAAAATAAGTTTTAATTCGGATAATTTTCGGTTATGGATAAAAAAATATATAACGGATATTTCTTATCCAAACTCCAGAGCTTTATTTTGAAGCTATGTTTCTAATCTGCATCGCAAACCTCAACACGTTTTTATCTAAAAATAAAACAGACGGGTCACGGGGATAGCAGTTTCAAATTAATGAGCTTTCAGCCAGTGCTACAAACTGGGTTTGAAGAGGGCTCCTCTCGTTGCCACGTGAAAGCGCTAACCACTCCACCACCTCACGGCTAAATCTGCAACAATGACCATAGTAAATTAAAAAATAAAATACCCAAAAGAAGGTTAAAAACTTAAAAATAAAATTAAAGGAGAACTGTGACCAAAACCAAAATGTACGAGGTTTGTTTACAGATAGATAGAAAATATATTAATAATTATGTCCCTGAAATTTTATAGTTATTGGAAAAGTATTTCAAAAGTTACGATACGTTTTTCGCAACCTACATCGAACGGCTCCAAAAATTTCAGAAATTGCGGTTGAACCTACGTGCAGCGCCAAAAGAATGAAGCGGCAAAAATTTGAGAAAGGGCGGCGTGTAAGGCATTTTAAAAACACGATAATCTACAATCTACGGATATAACTAGGTTAAAAAGCCAAGGAGAATGTCGTAGCAGACGGCAGTTCCGACCGAAAAACGATACAACCGGGGAAAATAATATTTCTTTCACGAGATGGCGCTGCAGGTAGGTTCAACCAAGCGGTTCTGAGATTCTCGAGTCCGGGGGGGGGGGGATAAAGCACGAAATTTGGTTGCTTATAATAAATCAAATACTGGAAATAGTAACATGAAATTTTTTGTTTAACCATTTTCGGACGTCCTCTATCCATTTAAATGGTTTTTAACCAATTTTAGGGTGGTGACAGTTCTCCTTTAAGTTATAAAATCCATTGAAAATTCTTATTTCAAATTCCTTTCAAAAGCCACGTAACTCGACTCAAACCTCTCGCTAAGTTAGAAGAAACCACCTATGGACTGTGCGAAGGATGATAAAATACGCGAAAAAGTAGATTAGTCCATAATTAAAAGGGATAATATAGCTAAACCCTAAACAAATTTAAAGAAATTAAAACACTTACTAATAACTCGTACCGATAGGTCTTCGAGCAAACAAAAAACGCGAATCTCGGATTAAATAGATCTTCGAGTAATAAACTACATAAAAAATAAAATAGCCAGAAATTCCAACGGTAGACCGGTTTCGTTCTATTTGGAACTCATCAGTACCGTGCGGGAAATCTGGCTGGCGACTGTTATATCGAAAAGAGAAACTAAGCCTAAACATTATCATTTTTTAATACCTTTGGAATTTCTGGTTATTTTATTTTTTATGTCGTTTATTACTCGAAGATCTATTTGATCCGAGATTCGCGTTTTTTGTTTGCTCGAAGACCTATTGGTACGAGTTATTAGTAAGTTATTTAATTTCTTCAAATTTGTTTAGGGTTTAGCTATATTTTCCCTTTTAATTATGGACTATTCTACTTTTTCGCGTATTTTATCAAACCTCTCGCTCTCAGATAGCGAACTTAGGTAAATGTGGTTGAACTTGAGGGCGCTGACTGGCGGGAATTTCGGGAACGAACGTTTTCTTTTCGATGCATTTAATATTGATGTTTTCCGAGAAAAGGTCTTTTCCAATGCTTTTTTCCCATTCTTGGTCCATAGCCGTTTGGTAATTGCTCCGGAATTACGGCCCTGCATTCCCTTACGATCGCAACTTAATAACTGTGTTTTGGGTTTTATTTTAGTTTGTAAAAGTTTCCGCTAGTTACAGAGAAAATATATAACGTTGTATTTTGTATCGGTTTTCTATTTTTCAAAGCTGCTCCAAGTTAGCGAAGAGAATTGAGTGCAGCTGTAGTTAGAAACAGAAAGTTTCCGAATCGGGAAAAAAATAAGTTTCCTATTTCCGGGAGAAAGCGCCACGCATCGGTCATTTTTAGCCAATGATAATTACCTTCACTACCCTCTGCCTGTCTAGTGGAGAATAGAGCTTGACAGCCGTCAACGTGGCGCCATCTCTAGATATATTGTTGAACCTTTAATAAGCAACGGCCGCGGGATTCTAGAAACTATCGTCTGCTAAATTGTAGTTCAGCAATGAATCTAAAATAAAGATGGCGCTAGTGGTATGACGAGAATGTACAGTAAGGTTGAATATCTAATAAATTCTATCAATCTCGATCTTTAGATTTTAATTATTTAATTTTAGTGTTCGGTAGTCGATTAATTTTTATCCATGAATAAAATAAGCTCGGCTATATTTAAATAATATTTATTTAAATAACCAATAGTTGAATCAAAATTGTAAAATATTTAAATAATCAAAAGTGAATAAGCCTATTATTTAAATAAAACAAACAATTATTTAAATAAATACCCATTTTATTCAAATAAATGCTTGGTTGCGTAAAAAACATAATTAAATAAGTTAAAATGATATTCTTTTTACCAACGTTTTTAAATAAATCGGAAAATTTGTGGATAATGAATAAACAATTCCGAACACTATTTAATTTTAATTAAAACGTTTAATTGTTAAATTTAAGTGGTTTTATCTTATTTTTAATTCTTGGAATCGGTACCGTTTTCTAACGTAATGATTTACCGTTTGTGGTACAGTAGGATACACGAAATTGAAATGAGTACATTTTCAGTTGTTCGCGTTGCAAATATATCCATTTCACGTCATTTTTGAGGTATCCCAATATCCTAACGGGAACAGGGTTAAAAATAGGGGTTTTGGGTGGGGACAAAATATATTCTATTTTAGAGAGATATTATTTATTACATGGTGTTTTGTTATAGAAAAGACATTATTTTACGAGATAAAAGTGTGTTTTTATCAAAACATATTAACCGGAACAGGGGTAGAAATATGGGATTTGGGTGGGATAAAAAATATATTATAATCAAAAGATAATGAGATTTTTTTAGGGAAAAACAAGGAAAAAGTGTTTTATTGAGAAATTGAGATTTGATTACTTTTTTGTGATCCATTGAGATCCATTGAGAATCATTGAAATGTGCTGAGGTTAGGTGAGATTTGAGGTTGTTTTGAGAAATTGAGATTTGATTCGTTTTTTGAAAGCCATTGAGACCCATTGAATTGTGCTGAAATTTGAGTTTTTTTTTAGAAATCGAGATTTTATTAGTTTTTTTTTTTCAGATCCATTGAGGACCATTGAAATGTGCTGAGATTTGGTGAGATTTGGTGAGATTTGAGGTTTTTTTAAGAAATTGAGATTTGATTAGTTTTTTTGAAAGCCATTGCGAACCACTGAATTGTGCTGAAATTAGGTGAGATTTGAGGTTTATTTTGAGAAATTGAGATTTGATTAGTTTTCGGAGATCCATTGAAATGTGCTGAGGTTAGGTGAGATTTTAGGTTTTTTTGAGAAATTGAGATTTTAACATTTGATTAGTTTTTTTTAAAGCCTTTGAGAACCATTTAAATGTGCTGATTGGTGAGATTTGAGGGTTTTTTTAGAAATTGAGATTTGATTAGTTTTTATTGAGATCCTTTGAGAACCATTGAAATGTGCTGAGATTAGGTGAGATTTGAGGGTTTTTTTGAGAAATTGAGATTTGATTAGTTTTTTTGAGGGGTGTTGATTTTTTTAAAAAGGCACGAAAATAACTGGATTTGAGATATCTTCAGTGACGTAGGAACGTTTGAGAAGCTAGGAAGGTAAATCAGCTGAAACCCGGCGATAAGGAAAAAAAATAAAAACAAATTTTTTTAATTAAATTTATAAAAAACAGAAGAACAGAAGAGATTTTAGTAAGTTTCAAGTTTATTTCGATACAAAAATACAGTATGGTTAAAACCGGTTTTAACTGGAGGCTTAAACTTATTAAAACCACTAGTAATAAATGCTCAAATTGCTTATATCTAGCTCTCATTACTTCGAAAATGCACAAAATTACCTTTATATTGTGAGGTATAGCAGACTTATTTACCTGCTTTTATATCCTAACATGGCAGCGTATTTTCACGTGCAAAATGAATTTTAAGATCCCCCAATTGCTTATATCTAGCCCTCATTACTTCGTGAGACGACATAGCAGACGACAAAAAGTGAAAGTTAAGTTTTAGTTTCGTTTTGGAATAAAAAATTCAGAATATTTTATTCTGCATTTTTATTTGAAATAAATAATATTTAAATTTTCGATATTTCTAATTCATTTCTCAATATTTTTTTTATAAAAAAAAGTGGTTTTAACAATGGATTTTATTTGGTGGTTAAGCTTTTGCTACCTTTAATTAATTAATTTTGGCAGCCTCCCCCGCAAATTGTTTGGGACGGGCATTGTTATTAGCATCGCACGTTCTCCGTAACGTAAATACGTTCTGGTCGGCAATTCCACGAAACCAATCAAATCCTTCAATCGGGCCAATACCAGAAACGATATCTCGTACACGACAGAGGTCTTCGCCGATGGAGGTTTTAATATCGAACTCAAAACTGTGTTTTACAGCGCCAACTTTCGATATATCCAATATAACGGGAAAAACACCAAGTTTAAAACCTGCCCGCAGCCTCGTCTTGGACCGCCGTTTTTGCTTTTTAGATCAAAAGTGATAGTCTTGCCAAGAACGGCTGGCTGGATGGCTGGTTCACATTTTAGTTTCTTAAAAATTATATTTTTTTCATTATCTTTATAAATACACCAATATTTTCCAGGTTTTTTTAATTGAACTGTTGATGATTAGAGCCTCATCTTTAGTTAGTTAAGTGTATTTTTATTTATTTAAAAACTTCGAACCGTAGTTCTTCGTCAGCCGCGTCTAACAAAATGAGTGTCTTTACAATATAACTTTTTAAGAAGCAATAGAAAGCTTAAGCAGAGCGCTCTAGAAGTCTGAACGTCGTGAGTCACGTGATCATTATCCACGGTTTTCTTTTCGCGTTTCTACTTCGAAGTAGGAACCTTTTATAACTTGAAGACGACGCCATATTCTGCCGAGATAATGTAACAAGTAGTTTTAAAGATTTGGGTACATTTGTTCGAATTTCATTCGTCCGAACGGTGGTACAAATGTCCGAATGCCGGAAAACCGGATCGTATGTCCGAAAACGTATTTCATTTGCACGAAACATTTATCTCAACTTTTGTTGGTGATTTAGTCGTTCAATTTATGTTAACCTTACTAGAGAATTTCATTTGTTCGAATAATCGTTTGTCCGTTTTTTCGAACATTAGGAATTGGTTGTTTTTTTTAAATATTGTTAATATAAGAAAATATTCAAATTAACGTGAACCTAACCTAACCTAACCTAAAATATCCACAACATTCAACGCAATTCCCACTTACTATATCGGCCTAAGGAAAAATGGACATAATAGGATAAAATGATTAGACATTATAAAAAACAGCAATAAGAAATACTAATTTAGCGACAGAATTCGGACAAGTGATGCTACCGATTCGGACGAATGAAACAAACAAGTTGTCCAATTCGAACAATTGAAACATTTGTTATTTCGGTGGTTCGGACGAATGAAATTCGAACAAATGTACCTACCCCGTTTTAAACCTATAACGTTTAAATAAATACTGCAAAGTACATCTTTCCTGCTCAACAGATCGAGATGTAATTATGGGAGGTTGTTCTTTTTCTAGCAACGTGTGTTTTAGCAATCGTAAATACCGGTTTAAATTGAAATGTTCCTAAGCTTTGTTTATTATAGGTGAAATCCTACTACGGAGACACATTTAAAGCAAGTGTCGGCTCTAGGTCGAAATCAAAACAAGATGCTGGAGCTACATTTTGTCCCAAAAGGCGGGGCATAAAGTATGCTTCGCGTTGATTGGCTCGTTTGCAAATATGTCAATAACTTTAATTATAGTAATTGTTTACAATATATTTTATATGGGATATATAATTTAGGTTAAAGTTTACTAAGTAGAGTAAAAGTGGACTAAATATAATACTCTATAATGGCTCTCTGACGACGTTATTGTTTCGCTACTTTGAATTTTAGCTTCCGTTCCCATTAATAGATGGCTCCACGCTCTCCACGAAAGTAATTTTTTTCGAACATTCGGAGAGATTCATGGCCATCTCTAATAACCGGGGCCTTTTCATAATACAGGTGGCAATGATAGAGCCGATAGTTGCTTTAAAGTAAAGCTGTAATGTTTGTCTTTAGACAATGCTCACAGCCGTGCATAAGGCGCATTTTAGTGTTGGTTAAACACTTTTTTAATTTCGACATGTACCCGGTTTTAGCCAATATTTCTAAAATGTGTTAAAATTCTATTGTAACTGAACAGATTTTCTTTAGCCATCAAAGTGAAAGCACCGCGCGGAAAGCACGCTTAACTGATTTTAAATAAATTAATTTCGGCGTCTTGCTTAACTTCTCTAATATGTATGAAAACTACATACACAGATTACAAACAACTATTCCTTTCTCTACGTGCAGTGGCATCTATAATTAATATTGCAAGTTTTGTTTGAATTTTAAAAATCAACCATTCCTTAATATCAATCATCCCTTGCTGGGTCTTGGCAGAATAAAGAGTTTAAGCAGGACGCTTTAGAAGTTTGAACGACAACGTCGGTAGAATCTAGACATTCGTGAAATTAATTTCTTCAAAAACAGTAACCGATACAATAGAATTGCAACACAATTTAGAAAAATTTGCTAAACACGGACTCGTGACAACAATCAAAAGAGTAGTCTCATATAAATATTGGAAAACATTTAGCGCTTCGATCTCAAAAGTGTAATTTGTGGTAAAGCAACTTGTTTTTTTCTTCGCGTAGGGTAAAGATATACTCAATAATCTTTAGGCGAGCAGCCGGAGGAAATAGTGGGACTATTATTGACATTTTTATTGATTTTATTATTAAATTTGAACGTACAGAAAAAAAGGGAAAGTTTTCCCTCCGCTTTGATCCCGAAGTTCGACGCTCGATCCGGAATTCAGTCGCTTCTTTTTCCTGCCTTTTTTCGCCCGAGATATTAATATGAAAAGGTATACGCTATTATGGGAACGGGTCAACTAGTGGTTTGCGAAAAGGCTACGCGATGGGTAAAGTATACCTTTGTCAAAAACGCCATGAATTTGTTGTTGGAAAACGGGTTTTGGAAATTTTAGAAATGAGCTTGGAAATACGGAAAATCACATGTAAAAGTTTACCCAATGAAAAATGCTGTTTTAATACGATTTTATTTCGAAAATAGGAAGATTAATCTAAAAATCTCGGAATCTTCTGTCAAAATGCTGCGAATTTTGTTTGAAAATTGTTCTTGGAAAATCCAAAATTTGCCAGAAAATAAAATACATTTTTTATATAATATTTTTCGCAAATTAGATCTTAAAATATCTAGACCTAGACCTTCTGTTAAAATTCCGCTCAATTTATTTTCGAAATTTTTTAAATCACCTTTAAAATACTATTAAAATTTTCTGAATAGTTTTTTGGAAAATCAGACGCAAAATCGTAAATTCTAAAATCTTGAAATCGTCTCTCAAAAACCTGAAATCCACATAAAGTTTCAATATTTTTCTGTGGTTTAAAATTTTGTACCTCTTCGAATTGTGGTTCCAACAGCAAACTGATCAGGTTAATCAGGCCGTTATACTCAGATATCTGTATGTAATCCGTTGCTCAGATCTTATATATTCCCCTCACATAGCGATCTGATCTGAAAATGAATCTGATTAATTAATAATAATAAATAATAATAAGCTAGGCTACTACCCAAGGTACCACCGTAGGCCCAAGTAACCACTCCGAATTGATATGATATAATTAATATGATCAGATTTTGCTAGCTGCATAGTTATCTGAATTCTAAATTTAGTATATATATATATCGGTGGGTTTAAAATTAATTCGGATTAGTTTCGGGTTTAAACTATAATGTTTGTAATGCAGATAATCGTAATCGTAATTATTAACTCGGTTCTGATAACCTAATTTGTTGCCAACACTATCTTTGACAAGCCGATTGGTTTTTTTCTTTATGTCTTACGTATTATCACCAGGTAAGGTCACAGAGGTCAAAAACTAAGTTTTAAAAAATACGGTATTTTGGGTATTACCGAAACAGTTTTTTGTAATTTGAAATTTCAAAGACCAATCAAAAAATATTTTTTGTTCAAAATAAATAAACACGGTAGCAGGTTGGTTCAATACCTTCAAAATGAGTCATAAAACACAAGTCTACCACATTTAGAACCAATGTTATAGACATTTTTGCTAAAGGGACAACGGACTTAGCCAACCAGCTAGGCTAATATCCAAAGCACCTTCTTAGGCCTAAGTCATCTAGAGACTTTTAATCAGGGTTGCCAACAAACCGGCTTTTTTAAATTAAAAAATCCCGTATGGTAAAAACAAGTTGTAACCGGTGGTTTAAAACACGAATAAAAAATGATCAAATTGCTTATCTAGCCCTCATTACTTCGAAAATACTCAAATTGACCGATTTCAAAATTACGTTTTTGCGCGTGACAGTACCTTTACATTGTGAGGTATAGCAGGCTTATTTAGTTGCTCTTATACCCCAACATGGCGGCGTATTTTCACTTGCGAAATGAATTTTAAGATCCCCAATTGCTTGTATCTATTATTCATCGTGAGACGACGTAGCAGACGACAAAAAGTGAAGGTTAAATTTTAGTTTCATTTTGGAATAAAAAATGCAGAATATTATATTCTGCATTTTTATTTCAAATAAATAGTATTTAAATTTTCATTATTTCTATCTAATTTCTCAATATTTTTTAACCGTGGATTTTTCCCGTGGGTAAAACCGGTTTAAACTGGTCTGGCAGGTTCTTTCCAGCCCTGCTTTTAATGCCTTTAAACAGGTGGTCAAGTTACAATGCGTAAGAGGGTGGTGGAAAGCCCTTCCTGCCAACATTTCCCTACACTCACTATTAGCGTTACAATTTTTTTGTTTACTCCTTAACTTCCCCAAAAAAAATTTACAAACTTTAGTTTTACAAGATCTCGTTTTACGCAAAACTACACCTATTTACCAAATGTCATCGAAATCGACGAGTGATAAACAATCATTTATCAAGTTTATAAACTTTCCAATTTGTTGGTTATTTTTTTTATAAAATATAATTTATTTCCTTTGTAATTTTTTATACTGCTTTAATCAATTTAATTTAGTTTCGTAGGCAAACATTATAACCAATGAAACTAATCTATCGCTTTATCGAATACAAAACCCGAGCACAATTGTTACTTGTAGTAAAAACCGTATCTAAACATGGTCAGATATTGGCAGGACAAATAAATGCTTTTCTCCGAATTATTCTTTACTCAGCGGGAAACTCGTGGAGAAAATTAGTCGGTCTTATTTGTATTCCTTGATAGATGGCGCTCTCAAATCCGCTGGGCTCGCTTAGTTAGTGTTTGCTTTGCCAAATAAGAACTTTCTGTCGTCCCTAATAATATTATGTGTTAAATCCTTTGGCCCCGTAGTTGTTCACATTCAGTTCCGTATTTTTAACTCTCCTTGCTATTGTTATACTGCCTTTAAGCCGAAAGAAAATTAATATTTTTATAGATTATTTTTATTTAATTATGTAAACTTTTCGTGCCAAATAATTTTACGAAAGAAAAACGTAACATCATTACTGAGAAAATATCCTAGTAGGCACTGTCACAAGCGGCCTGCCTGCAGCCTGCAGTCTTAGTTTGCATGAAATATTATTTATTTGCGGTAGTTCGGTAAACAGATACTAGGTCGTAATCCAATATTTGGTTAAGTTTTAATTAACTCGAAACTTTAGGTCGCCTCCGTTTATTTCGTGCGGGCTGCTGGTCAGGAAATATTTTGTCAATGCGTTGCGAAAGTTGTCTTTTTCCGAAATTTGGTTCCGTGGACCAAGAATTCAGTAAAGGAACTCGGTGCTTCAACTCAGATTAGTCGGCAAGGTGAAGATCGATTGCGGAAAATATTGTGTAGAGAAACGTAATGTAGCTGAGAATATCGTATTGTGGCGCTGAAATCGGGCACGAAAGTGTTTAAAGAGAGCAGTTAGCCTTTTCAGTTTACAAAAAAGCCACGTAGCGGCCAACGCGAGAAGCTCATAAATTGCTGAATTTTCGTCTGCTAAGCGTACGCTTTCATTACACACTAAAAAATCAGACGAAAATCAAAAATTGTTTAGCTTCTCACGTTGACAACTAGGTGGCTCTTAGACCAATCCCACCGGTATAAAATTCCTATCGTAGTAGATAGAATTTCCTAAGACCACTATCGCCATCTACTATTCGCTGTTGAACAACCATTTAAATCTTTAAAGTTTCTAAAGTATAGAGACCCTATTTTCGAAATTAATTTATTAACCCTTCAAAAGTAATTTATGTCTCAATTTTTTATTTTTCCGATTTGCGGAAAATTTTCCACATTTAATTTTTCCGGAAAATTAACAACTCTAGTCTGAAACAAATTGTCTGATTTCAAGTCCCATTTACCTTTCCGATCAAATTGCTATTAGTAAGTCCCTCTACAAATTGATTTGGTCCACGGATCAACAAAGCCCATACATATAAAATTATAATTATTAATTTATAATTGCTCTTACTGCTGACGTCACTTTCCCCAAGAGCATAATTATATCTAATGGAAAATAAACATATTAATGGTGTATATCATGCACGTTAATTCCATAAATAAAATCAATTTTTATTTAATGTAAAAGTCATTATAAAGTAAATCGTTCGATGGTGGATCAACGCATTTCATGGCTGTGCCGCTGGGGGCGCTGTTGACTGGAATATAGAGTGAAAATTAATTAGGAGCCTCCATTCAACATTTACTACCTCCAGTTTTTATAAACACTTTATACTCCCTTTAAAATTTCGCCCATATAAAGGCGTATACCCTTTTCAGACGACGCTTAGATACCATTAAGTAAACGACAGTTAATTTTTATACTTAAATATATAGTATAAATAAATTATTTTGGTTTTCTCAGGACAAGAACATTATTTTATTAAAATTAAATTAACATTTTAGACATATTTATGTCAGCATAAATTAAAATGTGTTTAAAATTTAAAATTATTGTTAAGCTAATAAATTAATAACTTATTATTATTAATAATAATTAATAAAATATAAATAACATTTACGTAACCATGGAACAATACAGGTGTAGCGCCAGTGGCACCATCTCTATGCGATGTAAACAACTAAAACATTCTTATTTCCTTAGTTGTGACCATTGCGTAAAGATGGCGCCAAGAGCATTCCAACCCTTCTTTCGGGTCATTGAAGAAACAGAAATCCTCAATCGTTCGCTAGTACTGAGCTGTGGGTTTTATTTATCCAAGACTAAACGGTATCGGTTTGCAATCAGTTTGAATATAATTAAAACCTGATTAGTTTTACAGATAACATCACCTCTAGAATTTCTCTTAAATGCTTCCAAAATTGGTCGCTCGGGCATACGACTGTTGACCTTTTAGCGCAGCTTAGTGGTTTGTTGCTCAGCCAATCCTTAGAAAATTGGTCTACTAGACTACTCCGTAAGGAATTCGTAGACGATTCAGGGTCGTTTGGTCCAATGGGCATAAAGGGCATGTGCCCAGGGCTTACAAAGGTTGTCGAGTATGAAAAAAAATTAATTAAAAAATATCTTCTTAGAAATAGGGCCTATAAAGATCTTAGTGGCCAGGGCCTACGAAGGTCTAAAACGTCACTGAGGCGATTACGTTTCCTTTAAAGGAAGTATGACTTAGAACATAAGTAACATAATAACAATAAGTATGACAATTAACGAGATTTACAACCAAACTGATTTTCATAGCTATTGCCTAATCAAGATGTTTTCTCAGCACAGAGCCCTCTAGTGTCTAAAATATGTGAGACTTCCGCTAAGCCGAAATATCTGGTTTCCGATAGATAGGCGGAATATTAGGCTAAAATGATAAAAATTAAAAAAGTTTTTCTCGGCGCCACGAGCTTCTGTTTTTTTTAACCCGCGTGATTCGCACGCGGGCTTCAAAACAAAGCCAAAGCCCCTCGCGACTCCAGAACGTGCTCTCCGATATTAGGCTTAAATTTTCATCAAAAAGTAGTCATCCAAAACGGTAAGTCGCGAGTCCAAGTCACAGCTTGAAGAGAGTATCAGTGCCGGAAAAAGGTTCGGTTAGAAAATTAGCATTAAAGCAATAGGAAGTGTCATACCTATTGTTATTATGTTACTTATGCTTATAATAATAATAATAGTCAGCTAAGCCACGGCCAACTTAGATTCACTGCTACTCGCTTTATGTTCTTCCCATGTTAACGAGCGTATGAGGAAAAGCCGATTTACGCTGGAAAATTCCGCTTGGCGCGCTGAAAGCCAGGACGACCCTTCTACTGTTATCCTACGGGGAAAACTATTCGTAAGGGTCCCATTTTTAGGATCCTTTTCCGTTATTTTTGCGATTTTTGTCAAAGCTGAGATTTTAATATGATTTGAAGTAAGATTTAAGCTTTATTTTAAGCCCATGTTTGTAATTTTCCGATCTTTGGTTCGCTTACAATCTTCTTTTGAAATCGATCAAAATTTTAAGGCGAAAATAGGTGTTTCTATAAAATAAAACCATAAAAAAATTAAAGTGTAAAAATGTTTTTCTCCGTGTCACGAGCTTAAGCTTTTTAGTACTTTATTGGCACGCGCGTGTCGCACGTGGACTTCAAATTCCAAAATCTTTATCGACTCCAGGGGGCCTATTCTGTAAATATTCGAAATCCAATTTTCGATCGAAAACTAGATTTCGAACTTTGAGATCTCGACGAATGGTATTCGGTAAAGATTTCGAATAAGCATAAATCAATGCAAATTGTCGAAGTCGATTATGGTAAAGGGTATCGAGATCGAATTCCCAGTCGATTTTTTACAGAATTGCCCCCCTGCGCGTGCTCTTTATCTTCAATAATTATAGCTAGTGACGTAGAAAAAACATTTACACGTGATCTCCCGTATTTTATAGAAACACCTATTGACTCCGTATCTAAACTAAGCCTCGGCAACATCTTGCGCGGCGCGAGATTTAAAAATGTAAAACTAAGAACACAAAATAAAATATCTGTAAATACATCTTTGGTTCTATTTTTTACTTTAGTTATTATGTGATTACTTTAATTATTACGTTGTAGTATTATTAAACTGTTCAAAACATTATTTAAAATGGTTAAAGTTTGCTATGTAACAGTTTGGAAGTTGCTGGGTTATCGTTCCACGAGTTTCCAAGTGATCTTATTTTATGCGATCACCAGAACCGAACGTTCAGCCAGACCCTCACACCAATCTTAGGATTACCTGAAATAGTGAAAGTATTCACAGACGAAGATATCTAATATCTTCCCCGAAGAAGAGTATGGTATGAATCTTCAAAAGTCATATCTGATAACATCCGGTCGAAAACCGCCCAGTCTCTATTAAACAAGCAACAGTGGTACATCTTGGAGGTGTGAAGCGTGTGATTATCCGTTACTGTGAAAAAGATGCCGTTTTTGAAATGTGCAGTTTCTATCGATAATTGTTTGCAATTCCCTTTAAGCTAATACAGCGTCCTCTATTAATTGGCGATTGTAACAATCAACAACACATTGAGAAATTTGTACCAACCATTAGCAATTTGATGCACAATTGACGGCTTTTAAAATTCATTTTGCGCGTGAAAATGTCTCTACATGTTATGGTCAAAAAAGCACGCAAAGAAGGCTGTGTGCCCAAGACATGTACCTGTAGTGTCGCGCGCTAAAACGTCATTTCAAAATCCGTCCATATTGCTAAACAAATTTAGAAAATGAAACACCTACTGTACAAACCAGTTAGTCGAAACGTTTTTAAACTTTAAATTTTATGTTAAACGCTTATATATTTCATGTGAAATTTGTTACAAGAAATTAGATTCAATATGTAAAACTATGAAATTGAATATAAGTCAAGTTATTAAAATATAATGTAGAGTTTGAAATACTTACTTGTGTAATTTATGTTTACAGTTTTCAATCAGTCAATTCATCGCCTTAAAATTTTGGTCGTTTTTAAAGGGAATATAACCTCAGGTATTTGGTGTGGAACACCAACGTTTGCAGATCTAGCCGCTCTTGCCTTTGGCTTTAAAAATGTTTGGCGCTATTGTACAGGGAAATTTGAAAAATTGAAGGGGTCTTCCTTAAAGATTGCTTTGCAGGTTATATTCCCTTTAAAAGAAGATTGTAAGGGAGCGTCCATTAATTACGTGCGGTGATTTTGACGATTTTTCAACCCCCCCTCCCCCCTTGGTGAGATGTCGTGAGATTTGGCTAAACCCCCTCCCTCCCCCCTAATATCACGTGAGATTTTCAAAATGCGTATTTTTTGTGTAAATACGTTAGTATGTGTTTGATAGCGTTAAATTTATTTAAAAAAAAACAATTTGCTTTATTATTTATATTTAAGACTAGTTTAATAAGACTAGTATAGACAGAACGTTGTCTGGAAACGGTCTATTAACAAATCATGTAAATACGCCACCGTCGTGTATTCCGTTTTATGAACAAATTCAAGGCAGTTGCAAAATAAAGTGAAGTAAAGTATAACTCCTTAAATTGCAAATAACCAGGTGCACAATGCGCCTGTGTTCAAGGTATTTTACCAGAATAAGATTGTTTGAACGTGTTTTTTCGGTAAATAGAATAACTATAAAGGTTTTATTATTATATTTTCCCATCATAGCCTAGGTAGAAACTTAGAATTAGTTGGAATTAAAATGGGTTTTATATAATGGTATATTAGTATTACCTAAACAAACTATTATATTTTGTGTGGTAGTGTACCGTACTACATCAGAAAAATATGGGGTGTTTGAGGAAAGCAATAGTTTTAGTTTCACTTTCAATTTTAAGATTTTCGATCTTAAACGTTAATTCAGGATTATTAAGCTTAATTCTTAACTATATGCACTATCACTGTTATGTTAAATTAATGAAGTAATAAAAAATACAGAAAAGGAAAAGAACTTACAATTTTAATTTAGACTGAGTCATATGAGTGATTTCTAACGGTATAATCAGGTTTCGTTAATCTATAAGACTGAATATGATCGTCGATCGGCTAAAACGTCGACGCGGTTGGATGGAATTTATAACTTACGGTTATTACTACGTTGGTAGCCGCCGGACTTAGAAAGGAAAATTCGTAATTGGAATCTTGGACAATACTACAACAGACGCATTTATATTTATTATGTATGTTCTTCTTTAATTTTCTCTGTAATTGACTTTATTTATACGGCGTTTTTTTCGTGGAACACCGATCGGATAGTCGACAAAGTGAAGGTTTATGGGCACCCTATCTACGGTGGGTCCCAATGCACTGCATCGGCGTAGTTACGCCACTGCGCAAGGTGTTATTGTGTAGCATTTAGCCATATTTTAGTTGAGAAACATGATTTACTTATAAATTTAGCCCAGTTTGCGTGATATTTTCCGAAACCCCCCCTCTCCCCCACATGAGATTGGGTGAGATTCAGCACGACCCCCTCCCTCCCCTAAACGCCTCACGTAATTAATGGACGCCCCCTAAGCGAACCAAAGATCGGAAAATTACAAACATGGGCTTAAAATAAAGCTTAAGCCTTACTTCAAATCATATTAAAATCTCAGCATCGACAAAAATCGCAAAGATAACGAAAAAGGTTCCTACAAATGGGACTCTTTCGAAAATTTTCCCCGTAGGATAAAATTAGAAGGGTTGTCCCGGCTTTCAGCGCGCCAATCGGAATTTTCCCGCGTAAATCGGCTTTGCCTCATACGCTCGTTAACATGGGAAGAACATAAAGAGACAGTGTTTCCACTTTGCGGCGAAAAAGGGCGTTTTCGGCGAAAACTGTCTCGGTGGGCACGATAAATTTTAAAACCGGCGAAAAGGCGAATAAGCGGCGAAAACCATTGAAAACGGCGCAAATTGCGGCGAAAATATTTTTCGATATTTTCAGTCAGAAAAACTAAAAAATCGTCTTCTCTGTAGTCCCTCTACTCTGACCCCTATGACCGCCCATTCAATTTTTATATATACCAATAAAAAATGTGTAACATTTAAAGAAATAAAATGTATTTTTTTATATAAAAAAATATTGCCTAAATCTAAAATTGGAAATGAAGAGAAGTAAAATATGCAGTGAGACTCACTAAAAAAAATTAAGGTAAATCTATGGGGGGAAATTGCGGCGAAAACGGCGGCGAAAATCGACTATAGAACCGGCGAAAACTGGTAAAATTGCCCCTAAAATAGGCGAAAATCTCTACCGCAGAGTGGAAACACTGTAAAGAGAGTAGCAGTGACTAAGCTTATACCCAAGGCACCACCCTACGCCCAAGTTAGCTAACTGCTTTTATTGCCACTAATTTAGGTACCAAAAATGTAATTTATTTATACCAGAAGACTATAATAAGAGAAGCCTCTAACTCGCCCAAAATAGTAAAATGCCTCGTTGTTTGTTAAGGTGATATGTGGCCAGAAAATGTAGTCGATATATTCATACCGAGGGACTTCAGGTGTACAAATCAGCAGTGAAATAACTTTAATCAATGAAATATGGAAATCACTTGAAATCTGAAATCAGATGTACAATATTTCTAACATCGGAATGATTGGATCGTTGCATACATTAATCAACGTTAATTAACGTAGGCAACGATTGGATAGTCTCTCGATTCTACGCGAGCACTAGCGGAGAAAACCTTTGAAAAATACAGACAATTCTTTACATTTTAGCTCGTAGAATTCCCATCGGATTTTGCTGGGGATTTTAAATTTTGAGAGACTCGCCTCGATTTGATTGAACTTGGTAATTTCTACATTATAAAGGTAATAAATGTTAAAACTATTATTTGCTATCATAAATATACGTACTAATGAACAATAATCGTGATTCTGAAGGCGATATCTCCGTGTAATTTTATCAATACGCTTGAAAAACCTTAAGCCTTGCCCGGCTTTTGCGTTTAAAGTTTTAAACCAAAGAGTATAAAAACTATGTAACCTAGAGATATAATGACGGCCGAAAGCAGTAAAGGAAGTTGTAGCAACCGGGGGGGGGGAGGGAAGGCACTCAGTGAATTTGCACTTCAAATTTCGGTACCGCAGCGCCACTACGGCAGTTTTTAGTACAATAAATAATAATACCGGAGAAAAATGGCAGTTACGGTGTTGCGGAGGTGCTAAATTTGGCATTTTGGATATTTAATTGTCTAATATCTGTCAATTCAAAAAAGTGACAGTAATTGGTTACTGTTTCGTGATTTTTTTAGTTAGAATTTGTGGATTCGTTATTTCGGTGTTTATTTTCAAAAAGTGAAGAATAAGGCGTTTTTTCTCTACCGTTGCCAAGTCCTAAAGGTAGCCAAGTCCTTAAGGAATTTTCAAGAATGTTGAACTAAATCAAAATGATTGCCACTTAAAACTGCCGTAGTGGCGCTGCGGTACCGAAATTTGAAGTACAAATTCACTGAGTGCCTTCCCCCCCGGTTGCTACAACTTCCTTTACTGCTTTCGACCGTCATTATATCTCTAGGTTACGTAGTTTTTATACTCTTTGTTTAAACCAAGGATGATCTATACCTACGTTTCAGGTTTGCCAACCGACGTTTTGGAGAGCAAACCACTTTTTCGCTACAAGGACTAAATATAGCGCTCACTAGATTCGCTAGTCCTAGGCCGCGTTCATTTCTTCTTTGCTCCGTGTCGAAAACAAAACGTTTTAAAAGTTTTACGTTGGCGGTATAGCGAGTTAGAGCCGTTTCTCTTATTATATAAGGCTTCTGTTTATACTTATAGGTAGAATCACTGTTCCATGGTTGAATTTCCCTCGGAACGAGTGAGGAGTAGGGGTGGAGCTTTCTGGAAGATCATAAAAGGGATTTACAGCAACGCTAAAAATCTCCTCAGCAAACTCGTTCTCTCTAATTTGAATTAAATGCATTACTGGTGTTACCTTAAAAATTTAATAATTAAATTAATGATAGTAAAATAATCTAATTAGGGTGAATACTCGGAACATCTCGTGAATGCAAAGAAAATGATAGATTTGTTATTATCTACAAAATAACATGGGCTCAATGGGAATATGGAATTAACTTCTGCTGCAAGGAATTTTGAAATAAAGCTATGGAACGGAAACTACTTAATACTCCACCAAGAATAAATTTATTTATATTGTCAGTGTTTGGGAACCGAACTGGTATTGATGGTTTTAGTGGGGTGGTGGAGTGTTTAGCACTTTCACCTCGCAGCGAGAGGAGCCGGGTTCGATCCCAGCTTATGGCACTGGGTGAAAACTCGGAACCACTCCTTCCGCGTTGAGTTTGCTAGTTCTCTCCCCACTGGTTAAAGGGGTTCAACAAAATATTGCGGAGGCAAACGATAATTGCGAGTGTAGGGAGCTGTTGGTTCGCGTGGCATTAAGGGTTCCTCTCACGCATTGTAACCCAGCCACAGGAATTAAAGGCATTAAAAGCCAGCAGGTTTAACCGAAGCTAGAGGTCATCGGGCCAGCACCGTAACCAGGATTTGATTTCAGGGGGGGGGGGGGGGGGCACGCAATGGAAACAAAAAAAAATAAAGAATTGTACATACAACCATACGGCTCAGGGTGGGCACGGCCCGACCGCCCCCCCCCCCCCTGGTTACGGCCCTGCATCGGGCACTAGTTACGTTCACAACAAGTGGTAGCGCGTAATAGCGCACGATGTTTTGATTTAGTTCACGCTCCCTTTCAGGAAAGTTCTACATATTCAAATCCGAAATCGCCAACTGCAATCGGGACCACAGCGATCTCCAAAACCTGGCGGAAGACAGCGTAATTATAATTGTCGAAACATAATTAACCAAGCCAGGTTTAACGAGCAAACCTGGAATCAGAACGACCTTCTCCGGGAAACGAGCGACTTTGTTAGCTTATAGACGCCGACTGATTTCTGACTTTGGCGCAATTTCGGTAATTTCCCGGCGCTCTCGTTACGAAGACCATAAACGGGCAAAGGCAGCGCCATCTTTCGTTTACAAGCGGAATATTTCAAACCTCCTTTTATTGAGCCAACCTCCCCCGCAGTCTGTTTTATTACGTAGGCTGCCGATACGACACGTTCTTCGAGAACACTAACCTGATAGCGCCGTTGAAAGCCGGGATTGGATCGGTAGGCTTAGGTTACCGCGGAAGGGTTAAGTCAGATTGGATTTAATTTAAAGTGCGCCTCCTCGCGTCCGAAATGGCGTAAATTCTGTAAATACCTGATTAGATGTTTGCCAAGAGTGTCTAGTTATTAGTTTCGAGGCTTCGTTGAAATTTGGGACGACATTTCGCTTCGCAGACTTTATTCGGGCTTTGTTCAGCGTGTCGGCCGTAATGCGAATGTTATTAAATTGCGCCTCTATTCGTGGGATTTAATGTGGCGCTGGAATTAATTTGGTGGAATTTTTATGGTTCTTCTATGGCGTATTGATAATAACAGCGGTTTTTGGAATGATTTCATCAAATATTTGGAAATTGTCCTATTGTTGGTAGTATTTATACTAAATATAGGGTGATGAATAATTTCATTATATTTTTAAAACTTTGTAAAAATAATGTTCCTTTTGGATTGATGTTGTTTTCGAATGAATTTAGTAGTATTTTTATAGTGCTTATGATTTATAACAGCGGTTTTTGGAATGATCTCATCAAATATTTGGAAATTGTCCTATTGTTGGTAGTATTTATACTAAATATAGGGTGATGAATAATTTCATTATTTTTTTAAAACTTGGTAAAAATATAGATCCTTTGGGATTGATGTTGTTTACGAATGAATTTGGTACTATTTTTTATAGTGCTTAACAGCGGTTTTTGGGATGATTTCAACAAATATTTGAAATTTTTCCTACTGTTGGTAGTATTCATACCAAATAATGGGTGATGAATAATTTCATTATTTTTTCAAAACTTTGTAAAAATATAGATCATTTTGGATTGATGTCGTTTTCGAATGAATTTGGTACTATTTTTTATAGAGCTTATGATAAATAACAGCGGTTTTTGGGATGATTTCAACAAATATTTGGAATTTTTCCTACTGTTGATAGAAATTATACTAAAAATAGTGGAAAATAATTTTATTTTGGTAATTGGTCAATTTTTTATCCGTTTTTATTAGTATTTTATATTATGCTTGAATTAGTTTTACTCGTAAGTTGATAGTGAGTATGATTTATGACATTGAGTTTTGGGATGATTTTCACAAATATTTGAAAATCTTCTACTGCTGGTATTATTTATACTAAATATGGTGTAAAGAATTTTTTTATTTTTAATACTTTGTAAAAATATTGATCATTTTGCACTGATGTTGTTTTCGAATGAATTTGGTAGTATTTTTGTAGTGCTTATAACAGTGGTTCTAAAGTTCTAAAATTTTCCGGGTATGTTTATTGGCAAGGGAACCTTTTTAAATTGTAAATTTCGGAAAAATCCGAAAATATTTCGTAGTTATCTTAAAAGTTATATTTTCACCGATAAGCGGCAAACAAAACGTTTCAAGGAGAAAGTTGTAGAGCGTAAACTCGAACCTAAAAATAAAATTTCCAGTTAGATATTACGTCATGAACAAAAACAAGCTGGTGCTACCAAAAAAGCTTTGGCTGGGCCATTTCTAAATTCAGTTATAAGCAAAATACTATTCAGTGTACCAAAGAATGAGTTTTTTTATGCAATTAAACAATTTGACATTTAAAACCTACAGACATTGTGTGTTATTGACATTAAACAAAAGATATTAAGGAAATAAAGTCCAAAGAGTTAAAAGATCAAGACAATTAAGCCACGTTCACACTAGAGCCTAAAACACAGTTAAGGTCGGTTTGAATGCCAGTTTTGACCGCCTACGATAATTCTTGGTTCAGACGTGCGAAATCTATTCAGCCCGGTTCGCTTATAGCCAAGGCTTAACGCCAATTAGTTAATCATGTTAACTATAGATATAGTAATATTATTTGATATTATTTAGAATTTTATCCCCATTATTTTTGAAAATACGAGCAATTTTACTTCCCCGCCTTGTCGTTTTGAAAGCGATCCTAAGCGAACCGACTTGGACGAGTTGCTTCCCGAACCCACACGAAGCGATTTCTCACGTTGGTTTTAAAAACCAGTTATCTAAACGAAGCGAATTTAGGGGTAAGTGTGAACGTAGCTTTAATTGCAGGTAGGGTTCAATAATTTCTAATTCTGCTGCGATGCAGATCTCGGCCAAATGACCCCTGAATCATATCAGCGTCGATGATTCTCTGGTGCAAGTCGTCAACAGTGGTGCCATATTCGTGAGACCCCACTGAAGGGTGTCTAGCGGGCGATCTTGAAGGCCATGTAAGTAACCGTTTTGGTCAATCCATCGCTGAGGGAACACCGCATTGAGATATTCCACAACATCACGCTGTTGATGTTGTGGAGCACCGTCATGCTGGAACTTGTTGCGCCCTTTGCTATACGCAACTACAGTAGGAAGAGCTTTTAGATATAAAGTTATCAAAAACGACTGAAAATCTTTGCTAACTATTTAATCTTTATTGTAGAACTCTTTTATACAATCTTAACTCTTTGGGAGTTTATAAATTCAACGTTTTTTTATAGATTTTACTCTGATTTGCAGAGCCTAATTTTTATAACAACTTTTCCTCTTTTGGGCCTTTTATATTCTTATTTTAAAAACTCGTCTCGCGCCCTCACGCGCTATTTCGGCAAATTTTAAAAGACTTGAGAGAAAGAGTACATGTACAAATAAGGGGTGATTAACAAAACTTATACCAAACAGCTGGCAATTTTAAATCCAAGTTCCCTTTATGGAATACAAACAAAATATTTTTCTTAGACTGATTTATAGTCTATATTATATTGATCAATTTTTTTCTTTAAATCCTACAAATATTCAACAGAACTAAAGTCATCAAACATCTTCCAACTCGTTCGCAACTTTGTTTTGTAAAAAAACCTAGTAGTTCTACCCATTGAGAAGAGGTAGAAGAACCAAACGGACCAATAAGACGATCTCCGACCAGGCGTTTAACCGAAATTGGTGAGGATTGGCACTGGTGGTTGAAAGCGCCATCTCTTGAAAAAGAACATTCATCATATACTACCAATAGACGTAGAAAGTGAGATCTTAATGGGCTATGTTCAGGAGACCGTGCGGTAATTTGTTCTTCTATTAGGATAGCACCTTCTGAACAATTGGCTTACACTAACAAGGAGACATCCCGAAGTGTAACCCACCGATTTTGTTCAAACTCGGGGGATTGGTAGACCTTCATGGATCATGAAAAATCCCAAAGGGAATTTATTGAATGGGCAACCGTTTTGCCATGGCAACGAAAAATGTTTATCACAACAAAAAATATTACATTTTCCCATTGAAAATAACATGGGATTTTGACCCGAGGGGCAGCTCACTCCAATGATTATTAGGACACCCTCATATGATTAAATCATGATTAGATTAGATTAAAATTGAATCTGTAGCTTTGACTGTACAAATATTAAAAATGAGTAAATCATGATTACATTTTTAATCATGATTATTAGGACACCCTGTCAAAAAGTGATCTGCCCCTCGTTTTGACCTTAAATTGCTCAACAGTTGATCAATTTTGATGTTTTTTTTGTCAATTTTTATCCATTTTTTCTATTTTTGGCATTTTCAAAATTTTGAAATTTCTTCAAATTTTTAACCTGGGAAGTCGTATGAATCGGTCAGAATCCCATGTTATTTTCAATGGGAAAATTTAATATTTTGTGTTGTCAAAAACATTTTTCGTTGCCATGGCAAAGCGGTTGCCCATTGAATAAATTCCCTTTATGATTTTTCAAGTTACATGAAGGTCTACCAATCCCCCGAGTTTGAACCAAATCGGTGCGTTACACTTCGGGATGTCTCCCTGTAAGTGACTAATAGCATTATGATTGCAATCACCAAGAAATAATTCTAGCATAAACGCGTGCTGTTCCAAAGAGTAACGCGCCATACTTAAATAAAATGAATATCTTTTGAGAATTATTTTAAATACAGACAACGTGACTTTAAATTCTAAGGAAAATTAAATCTTAGGACAAAGCATTAATATTAAAAACATGTTTTCTTGTATCTAGTGCGTTTTAAATTTCTAATTGTTTGATTGAATAAAACATATTCTTTAATGTTAATAATAGTGGTAATTTAGAAATGGCTCAGCAAAAGCTATTTTAGGTAGTAGCAACTTATTTTTGCTCATGTAGTAAAAATTTACCTTTTTCGATGGAACAAATTTTATTTTTAGGTTCGAGAGTACGCTCAACAATATTCTTATGAACCGTTTGGTCTGACACCTAAAAAAATTGTTACCTAGGAAATAGATTTTTCTGAAACTTACAAATTAAAAAAAGGTTCCTTACCAATAAATATACACTGAAAATTTTATTATTAAACGCACTATTTATTAATTAATTAAAGTAAATTAATTAACTTTTCACTACTTATAATTAATAACATTAAAATTAGACTTTCAGGGATACTAAAGTTTTATGATTTTCCTACTGCTGGAAGAATTAATACTGGAAGTGGTATGAAAATTACTACGTCATTTTAGTAGTTAATACGGCTTGCAATCTTATTAATGTGATTCGTGCCGATTTAGAGGTATTATTAGTAGAATTTCTATCAAAAGATAAAATAGCGAAACATATTTCGAGTCTCCCTTTCTACCCGCGTCGCAGATGGCGTCGCAGTTTAACTGGCTCTCGAAATAATACTTTAGAAAGCGGCATTCCAAAAATTATTATTATTCCCCGTCTATTCCCATTCCAAATATACTTTTTTTCTTTATATAACCCGTTTGAAAATGAAGTTTAAAAAAAACGTGATAATGTATGTCATTTCTCTTTTGAAAATGCCCCCTTAGCGTGGGCTTTGCCGCTGTATTTTCCGGCCAACGGAGCAAAGGTCTAACGCAGTTATTTTTATTTGTCTTTAAACTCGCTGTACCTAAGCCTAGGCCTCAATTTTTCCACAAATCGAACGCAAAGGTTTTGTTTTATGGCGTTAAATCCGGCCAAAACCTTTTCGAGATAATGCTTTTTAACGTCTATTTTTTTCGGAGTAAATGCGTTTTCGTGTTTTTAGGCCATGGTCTAATGGCGCCGACCGAAGTTAAAGAGTGAAATATTATTTAATGGTTGTAGATTCTTATTAATTTCGAGCATAGACGATTTCATATTTTTAATTAAGTCCGATATTGTGTGCTAAAAAACTATCCAATAAATAAACAAATTTGGGGAAAAGTTCATTATCTACTTTCCTGTTCCATTAAAATTCAATAAAGCCGCCCGTTTTGACTTTTGTCTATTTTTGGTCAACTAGTCCCTGTAGAAGTGTTCTAGCAGCAATACACCGGTGCTCAGGGTGAAGATAGTTTACACGATTTCGTAATAATACATTACCTATGATGAGGTCGAAACGATTTTTAGTGTATAATATTAATAATAATACTAAGCTAGGCTAATACCCAAGGCACCACCTTAGGCTCAAGTCATCTAGCAACTTTAAGGTTTTTAATTCAGGTGGCCGTGTTATAATGCGTAGGAGGGTGGTGGTAAGCCCTTCATACCAAGCGAGCCAACAGCTACCTACAATAACTATTACCTTTAACCTCAACAAGTTTTTATGGAAAGAGGAAGCCCAAAAAATCGGGGGTAAACCCCTTGAACCAGTGGGGAGAGAACTTGCAAACTCAGCGCAGAACGAGTGGTTCCGAGTTTTCACCCAGTGCCACAAGCGGGGATCGAACCCGGCTCCTCTTGCTGCGGGGTGAAAGTGCTAACCAGTCCTCCACCCCACTAAAACCATCCGAACCTAAATAAATGGCTTTAAAAGTGGCTTGATGACTTAGGCCTAAGGTGGAGCCCTGGGTATTAGCCTAGCTAATTATTATTATTATTATTATTATTACACTGACAAAATAAATAAATTTATTCTTGGTGGAGTTTTAAGTGGTTTTAGTTCCATATCTTTATTTATAAATTCGTTGTAGCAGAAGTTAATGAAAATATCCTTTACAGAGAAGTATTCCATATTCCCATTGAGCCCATGTTATTTCGTAGAAAATAAAAAATCAATTATTTTCTTTGCATTCACGAAATGAAATGCTAAAACTTTGCATTCGAGTACATTTTATTTTTTGTCTGAAAATGCAGTCGCTGCTGTTGAGTCTATGGCAAATATAGATGGTTAACAAGTTAGCCAGCCGAAATATTAGTTCCACGTCGCCCAAATGTATGGATCACCAAAGGACCCCAATGGGCATCACTATCGAAAGAAAATTTTATACCTCATGAAACGACGTATCATTTACATCAGCAGTTTCCAAGAAATCAATTTGACTCCTTACCTACGTAGGTCGGGGGTCGGCTGGACTTGCTACAGCATCCACTCTTAATCCCACTGCTGTGTGCGAAGCGGGGATTGGTCCACCCATTGCTGCACCTTCTGCTGGGTTGAGTGGCTTGCGTCAAAGGTGCGACCATCAGTAGTAGGGTTCTGCTACCCATGCTGGATTTGTCACCTGTCCGGGCTAGGGGGACGCTGGCGTAGGGCACTATGATGATAGGCCTCCGGTGGTATGGTCTTTGTTACTAGGTACACCGGGCTATAAATTCTGACACACTGTATATTGGTTGTCCTTGCCCGTTACGTGTCCGGCTATGATAGAGTGGCAGAATATTTTGAAAATTAATTTCCAAAACATTGGACGGCTGAAAAATCGGTTCCATATTATCGACAGGGATGATAGTTTTCGTACGTCTGGCCACGCGGTCCTGAATAGCGATTTCGCGCAAGCGCATTGAGAAACCAACGGAGATTCAAAACAATAATATTATATATATATATATATATATATATATATATATATATATCTTTGGCCGTGAGCGTTAGCTTTCAGACTCGCTGAATATAGTTTGAAAAAAAAATATATTCACTCGGCGCTAGCGCCATCTCTAACGTTGTCGGGGCATTAGACTACCACTACTACTACTATTACTACTACAAAAAATACTACTACAACAACAACAACAACTACTACTACTACTACTACTACAACATTTCGGTCATAGCAATAGTTCCACTCGATATAAATAACGATGTGGAACTAAAAACCGCACAAATGGGAAAAGTTAAAACGTCTAAAATGCTCACGTGACTCCCGACGTTGTGGTTCAAACTTCTAGAGCACTCTCCTTAACCTCTCTAGTATCCACAACAACGCTCTGTTTTGAATTGCAATTTTCATTGAATATCTTTCCCATTTAAAGCGAGTGGTGACTCTAGTGTAATATGTCGATCCCTCAATAGATGTCACTGTCTTTAGGTGAGTCAGGTCCAGTTTGTTGAGTATTTCCAAAGCTACGTACGGGGAATTATGTAACAACCGCAAAAATTAAATTTATTTATTTTTATACAGAATTTTATTTTTAGTTTTTACATAAAAAGTCATTTAAAAAATTAAAAGTTCGCATTATAATTTCAATCTTAATTTAAATTTAAACTTAAATTTATATCTTATTACTTCGCATATCAAGGATTTTGCTTCATACATCATAGATGGCGTTACACAATTTTCCCACCATTACTCGTACATCCCCGTGTATATACAATCTCAAAGCACTAGATCAACAACGTAATCCAAATTTACAGCCCTTTTTATACACGTTCCCTCTTTTACGAGCGCGTCATCTATAAAGAAATATGACGCCATCTACGAGTAAACTTCGTAACTAAATAAAATCGCGGAGCAACGTCGTAAAAAACGCCGGTAAATTAATAAATTAATTTTGTCCCGTTATAAAATTGGAGCCCCGAGTTTACATAATTTAGGAATATTTGGCTTACCTGAGCTTGAAAAAGTGACTCGTAAGTTAAAAGTTATTCCCGGCCAATATATATTTCGCGTGTGTGTTGATAGTTTATAATTCGGACGCTAGATGGCACTATAAAAACGACGTCGTAAAACGAGGTATTTTTACTTTATGCTTGTTGACTATCGGGGTTAGTTTCTTAAGGCTAATCAGCAGTGTAAGGGTGAAGTGTGGACAGAGCGTTAAAAAGGTTACGTAGGTGTCGTCAGAAGCATATAAAATATATCTTGCGAGAGAAGTAACCATTTAGACTATTAAACATAAACATAATTGTTTTTCATTTTCATTTTAAATTGAAAAATCGATTTATTTGATTTAAATCAGATTTTTATTGATAATGATTAATTTTTTAAGGTGTTTCTTGACAAATGCATTAATAATTTTAGTGCAATAAATTTAATTATTAAATAGAAAATAAATTTATTTCAGTTTTATAATAAATAATACAAATGATAACAATAAAATAAATAATAAATAATACAAATAATAACAATAAAATAAATAATAAATAATACAAATAATAACAATAAAATAAATAATAAATAATACAAATAATAACAATAAAATAAATAATAAATAATACAAATAATAACAATAAAATAAATAATAAATAATACAAATAATAGCAATAAAATAAAAGATAAATAATACAAATAATAACAATAAAATAAAAGATAAATAATACAAATAATAACAATAAAATGAATAATAAATAATGCAAATAATAACAATAAAATAAATAATAAATAATACAAATAATAATAATAAAATAAATAGTAAATAATGCAAATAATAACAATAAATAAAATAATAAATAATGAAAATAATAACAATAAAATAAATAATAAATAATACAAATAATAATAATAAAATAAATAGTAAATAATACAAATAATAACAATAAATAAAATGATAAATAATACAAATAAAACCAATAAAATAAATAATAAATACATTATAGATGATTTAAATCCATTATTTTAAAAAACAAAATGTGATTTTGATTGTAACCCGGCCACCTGGGATAAAGGCATTAAAAGCCGCTAGATGACTTGGGTATTAGCCTAGCCGATTATTATTATTCATAAACCAAGAATCGAAGGGTTAATATAGAAATCGTGGAATCAATGCATATTTCAATTCAGACTAGCGATTTTTGGGAGCCTATATAGTCAATATTGCCAACCTATTCACACTTTTATCCTTCTTAATCTAAATATTCAGAAAAATCATCCCCAAAAAAGTTTTCACACTCGTTCCTCGAATATATTAATATTTTAAAATATAGACTGAGAAAGGAAATTGCCTATTCGAGGAAATTGTCACTAGAGAGCGCCCCAGAAATTATGAATTCAGTATTCCCAAAATTCCTTCGTGTATTTCTACAGATTCCCAAATATTTCCAACTTATCCGAAAGGACCTCCTCATTTTTCGGCGGCGTTGAATTTCATGCATTATGCAGTAGCGGAACAGGTACAATTTCTCAGCGGATAGTGTTCGCTAGGGGCGCGACGGTCAGTTAACTTTCATCTCTAAAAAAACCTCAGATCCCTGACGTCGCATAGTCATTACATTTTAATAATTCATTTAAAAGTATATTGCTTTACTAGGCTATTGCCTAATTATCACGTCGTTTTCTGCCTAATTATTAACTAGGTCACTGTCTAATTATCACTTAATAATAATAATAATAATCAGCTAGGCTAATACCCAAGGCACCACCTTAGGCCCAAGTCATCAAGCGACTGTTTAAAGCCATTAATACAGGTGGCCGGGTTACAATGCGTAGGAGGGTGGTAGCAAGCCCTTCATGCCACGCGAGCCAACAGCTCCCTACACTAACTGTTACCGTTAACCTCGACAAGTTTTTATGGAAAGGGAAACTTAAGTCACTGTCTAATTATAACGATAGCCACTGCCTAAATAACCCGAATGTTTTTGCCCAATTATCACCTTAGTCACTTCCAAATTATTACCTAGGTCATGCCTAATTATCAACTATATCACTGCTTAATTAACACGAAGGTCATTGTCTAATTATCACGAAGGTCATTGCCTAATTAACTCGAAGGTCATTGCCTAATTAACTCGAAGGTCATTGCCTAATTAACACGAAGTTGATTGACTAATTAACACGAAGGTCATTGCCTAATTAACACGAAGGTCATTGCCTAATTAACACGAAAGTCATTGCCTAATTAGCACGAAGGTCATTACTTAATGAATTATAATGAAAGTCACTGTCTAATTGTCACCCAAGTCCTTGCCTAATTATCACCTATATATCACAAATTTTTACTTAGGCCCCTGCGTAATCCCTTTTGTCACTGCCTAATTATTACCAAGGTTACTGCCTAATTAAAACGCGGATCAATGCCTGCTTAATTTTAACGTCACTTGTTAGTTATCTATTAAATTATTTTATAAATCATTTCATAAATACATTTATAGATCAGTGCCTAATTTAATATATAAGTCTGATTAATTAAATTTATAGGTCAATGCCTAATTAAATTAATTGGTCAATGCCTAATCAAATTAATTGGTCAATGTCTAATAAAATTAATTGGTCAATGCCTAATTAAATTAATTGGTCAATGCCTAATACAATTTATTGGCCACTCCCTAAATACGTTTATAGGTCAATGTCCAATTAAAATTATAAATTAGTTCCTAATTGAATTTAGTTAATTGAAAAGGTAGATAATTTCTTAATTCGAGAGGTCACTGCTTAGTTAGTTAATTATTCCATGACGTAAATTATTTTTATATTTGCATAAATTATACATTATAACGTGCAGAATTTCTGACGGGTTTCTGTCTTTAACATTTATTCTATACGGGAATCCATACCTCTACTTGGAATGCTTATCCTGCTGTATTGTAATTTAGATCCCCCTAATTTCCGATATGATTTTGGAATCATTTTGACCCACCATTTAAGTGCTAACGTGCGTGGAAATTTTGACTCGTGCGTTCTCAGTGACCTAAATACTTTCTTGTTCCAATTTTGTTTTTACATTTAAAATGGGTACCTAAAATAGTTACAAATCACTAGGGATGCACCGATATGGGTACAGCCGATATATCGGCCGGCCGATATATCGGCTAATCGTGGCCGATAATATCGGCCGATATATCGGCCGATTTTATCGGCCTAGGATAGCCGATATATCGGCCGATATTAACAAAGTTACCTATCACAATATTATGCTTTTTTGTTTACTTTCGTAACCACCTGTTAAAAAATGATATGATCTATGGCTTTTGGAGTCTAAAAACCACTTATGATTCCTGACCGTTTTGGACGCGAATAATTATTTCCTACAACAGCGATCAACTGGCCTTTTTAAAAGGAAATGTAAGGTTGTGACAATAGATGTTTTCCATTAATTAGTTAGTTGAGTATCGGCTTTTTTTAAAGTTTTTCCTGAAAATATTTTTCTAATACCAGAAGTATCGGCTAATATCGGCCTCGCTTAAGCCGATATTGGCCGATACCGATATTTGAAAAAATAGCCGATATATCGGTGCATCCCTACAAATCACCATCAATTTCCGAAACAAAAATCCTACCGAAATCATGCTCATTTTGTTAATTAACAAATAAAATAAACAAATTAACAAATAAACAGTTCGCCTGTCCCGTAGAAAAGCCAAGTAAACGCCATTTTGTCATTAATTTTGTATCTTATGGTAATGAAAACCAGGAATCCATACCTCTACTTGGAATGCCTATCCTGGCGTATCGCGTATGGTAAGATCACTCTGACGGCTTTGACCCCGCCTACGAGAGAAAAAATCCCCTTTGCGCGCGCTCCCTCTCACATAGTTGTTTGTTAAGTTAACATACTATGTTAACTTAACAAACAACTATGTGAAAACCGTCAGCCACAGCGAGACGAAAATCTGCCGCGATAAGCATTCCTAGTAGAGGTATGGATTCTAGTTCTATAGTTTAGCTCGTGCCTGGCGATCACGAGATTTCGATTCCAAAGTAACCACCTTTTCAATGGCACAAGGATTATATGAATTTTGGCTTGAGACAAAGTCCCACTGAAATGTTTTCTGTACGGAGGCATACTTTCGAGTGATTATATTACGTATGGTCTTACATTATTAACGAAAGAGTAAGGGGAAGTATTGGATATATTTTTCTATTTTCCGTTTCATTTCGAGGCGATGATATCCGGGAGCTTAGAGTTGCGAAATAGTTTCGGTACATTCCCGAGGGACGTCAACTTGAGTCCTCGAAGCAAGCGCGCGACGGAAAAAGGGGTTCCCGATAAACTTGACTTCCGATTTAGCTAGTCCAAGGCTCACCTGACTTTTCTACGTAAGGCTATACATCGGGTATTATTCTACGCGCATTTATCTTTACCTTCGTAGCGGCTAACCCTAGCGTTTAAACTAGAGACGCGACGATTCATCATCCGCCTTCGACTGTCGTATCGGGTCCCCGCTTGCATTAGCGCTTGCAACGCCATCTATATGTCCCGACGCGAACTATATCGTATATTTTCTTCGAGTTGCCATTTTTCGCGTCGTAAATTTGATAAAATGTTCCTAAAATGGAGCCTCGCGCTAAAAGCGTTTGGTTTTATACAGTTCGTAATTGGATTGAACTCTGTAAAAGTGTTAGAGTTTAAAAGGGGATTTATTAAGAGGGCTCTTCACGTATAGATTGAAAAGCGCCATCTAGGTTTCGAAACAGGATTCCCCCACAATTAGATCATCAGCTTTCCAGATTCTACCCATTGAGTTGGGAATATTAATCTAGAGATCCAATCAAATCTGCTCCTCGTGAAACAAGTTGTTGAAAATTACGAATGTGTCGTCTTCTCTAAAATGACGAGAAAACGTTATCATATGACCCGTGGCGACATCCAATATTTTTGAAAAAAAATCTTTTTGTCGGAAAATGCGTCTTATTTTAACGAACCATTGAGAGATAGACGGCGCCACGGGTAGAATGATAAAGTTTTCTCGTAATTTGGGAGCAGACGGCAGTATTCTTATTTTTTTAAAACTTGTTTCTCAAAATACTGAGATCCGACATTTTGATTGGACCTCTAGATTAATATTCCCAACTTAATGATTCTACCACCTTGCGCCATCCTTAGATTCATTGTTGAACTATTAATTAGAAGCTATTGGGGTTTTCTTGAAACTGTCGTCTGATAAATTCGCGACTAAAACAAGCCTCTTGCAGCTAGGAGCAACAAACACAGCACTGCCCACACAAGGAGAACGCAACCCGTCAAAAGTCGTGGATTTTCTTGTGTACATTTTTCATTGGCTAGACGCTTTAGCGCCTGCTGCCGTCGGAAGGGGAAAATTCGGAAATTGTCTTCCCCCCCGCCTGTTAAACGTTCAGCGTGAAGGCTCGTGACGCTCGTCCAATGAAATTCGTAGACAACCCTTCGTTAGCGTGTTTAAAGGCTAGCTGCGTTCTCCTTGTGTTTGTTGCTCCTAGCTGGCAGCTAGGAGCAACAAACACAGCAACTAGAGAGCTGCAGAGCAGCGAAAATACCATACCGTTTCTGCTCCGTTTTTTCCCCCGGTATGGTACATATATCCGTTTCCGGTCACCTTTGTTTCTCGTCCGTTGTTTCTGTCCTTTTCCGGTCTGTTTTGTTTCTCGCCTATTATTTTCGTCCGTTTCCGGTTCGAATTGTTTCTCGTCCGTTATTTCCGTCCATTTCCGCTCCGGTTTATTTCTAGCCCAATGTTTCCGTCCGTTTCCGCTCCGGTTTATTTCTAGCCCAATGTTTCCGTCCATTTCCGCTCCGGTTTATTTCTAGCCCAATGTTTCCGTCCGTTTCCGCAACGGTTTATTTCTAGCCCATTATTTCCGTCCGTTTCCGCTCCGGTTTATTTCTAGCCCAATGTTTCCGTCCATTTCCGCTCCGGTTTATTTCTAGCCCAATGTTTCCGTCCGTTTCCGCAACGGTTTATTTCTAGCCCAATGTTTCCGTCCGTTTCCGCTCCGGTTTATTTTTAGCCAGTTATTTCCGTCCGTTTCCGCTCCGTTTTGTTTGTCGCCTATCATTTCGGTCCGTTTCCGCTCCGTTTCATTTATCGTCAATATTTTCCATCCGTTTCCGCTCCGTTTGTTTTTCCGATATTATTTCCGTTCGTGTTCCGCTCAGTTTCATTAATCGTCTATATTACTTAATATTTATGCTCAGTTTCACAGTTACCGCTCCCGTTTTATTTTGTTGCTTCCCCTCAATATACACTCTTTTTGGATACGTTTACTGGGCGCCGCCATTATCGTACAGACAACCAACGAGCCAGCCCTCTACCGCAGAAATTTCATCCCCCCAAAACCGGTTTTTTCATCACCCTCCCCGTAGATGTCGATTGGGAAGGCGCGTTTAAAGAGTCTCTAGTCTTGAAAAATGAGGAAAAATTATTTTATTTTCCTGAATACAGAAATTTACAGAAACAATTATTATTTCTATTGAATTGAATGTAAAACTAAAACTTTACCGCAAGCCGGGTCACCCCATCAATTTATTCCCCCTTTTCGCTAAACGGCCTTTGTACCTTTTGCGAAACTGCGCATTGATGTACGGAACGTAGTCGTAGAGAAAAAGGCTTAAGTTGCAGTTATGTTTCCCATGAGCCGGTGAAGAAGGGGGATTATGATCTCACTGTCTAAAAAAGTGGGATACCCAATCAGCAGCCAAGAGAGAAATTAAAACAGTGTCCATGCTTCAATATACGACGTTTTTTTCGGAAATTTGCTCCGATCCCGTTCCATTACAAAGGTTTTGGAAAATTTTACTCCGATCCCGTTCCGTTACAACGATTTTTCGGAAATTTGCTCCGATCCCGTTCCGTTACAACGATTTTTCGGAAATTTGCTCCGATCCCGTTCCGTTACAACGATTTTTCGGAAATTTGCTCCGATCCCGTTCCGTTACAACGATTTTTCGGAAATTTGCTCCGATCCCGTTCCGTTACAACGATTTTTCGGAAATTTTGCTCCGATCCCGTTCCGTTACAACGATTTTTCGGAAATTTGCTCCGATCCAGTTCCGTTACAACGATTTTTCGGAAATTTACTCCGATCCCGTTCCGTTACAACGATTTTTCGGAATTTTGCTCCGATCCCGTTCCGTTACAACGATTTTTCGGAAATTTGCTCCGATCCCGTTCCGTTACAACGATTTTTCGGAAATTTGCTCCGATCCCGTTCCGTTACAACGATTTTTCGGAAATTTGCTCCGATCCCGTTCCGTTACAACGATTTTTCGGAAATTTGCTTCGATCCCGTTCCGTTACAACGATTTTTCGGAAATTTGCTCCGATTTCATTCCGTTCCTCTACTTTCTTATAATTTCCGCTCCGTTGCAGCTCTCTAACAGCAACCCACACCAGGAGAACGCAACCCGACCAAAGACATGCATTTTCTTGCGTACAGTTTTCATTGGTTCGACGATTTAGCGCCTGCTGCCGTCCGAAGGGGATAATTCGGAAATTGTCTCCCCCCACCCGTAAAACGTTCAGCGTAAAGGCTCGTCCAATGAAATTTGTACACAACACTGACTTATTTAATCATGATTAAATCAGATTTAAACATTCTAATCATGGATTAAACGTGATTTAATCAACATAATCGTGATTAAATTGAATTTATTCAACGTAATAAAGGCGTTATTAAATTGAATTTATTCAACATAATCGTTATTAAATTGAATTTATTCAACATAGTCGTTATTAAATTGAATTCTATCAAAATACTCACGATTAAATCGGATTTAATCTTTCGAGGAGTGCGTCGTTAATCAAGGAAGTGACCTGCCCCTCGACCAAGTCCATTACTTCGCTTGAAGGTGTAATGTGCTAACCAATGCGCAAGGTATTTACCTATTGATAAACCATATTTTCAAAATGAAATAGTATTAAAACATTAAAATAAGAATATTTTTTTTTAAACTCAACCGGAGTCTGCGGACTTGCGAAGGTACATTTCGAGGGGTAAGACACTCTGCGAACTCGGTGTACACTGCCGTACCTTTAACAGTGCTAAATGCACGAACTCGGTGTACAGATTATCTAAGACTGTCTTACCCCTCGGTACATTTTTCAAAAAACTTTAACGGGATAGAAATATGAATACTTCTTTTGTAAGAAATTTATATAAATTTCTGATATCACACGTTTTATTCTTTTTTTTTAGTTTTCTAGAATTTATCAGTTTTGGTACCTCTATTTTTCTTTAAACTTAACGAAATTTAAAAATTCAATTCCATCTTAAATTTTAATTTTAATATACCCAAAATTTAAAAAAAAAGTTGAACTTCTTCAAGAGTTTTAGAATGACAAATGGTCTGGTCTAGAAAACGTAGAGCCCCTGTACCTAACTTCCCATCGAAGCTTTTAACAAAAATCGTTTTCTATTAACTCAAAACGTTTCTTGTTTATGCCGCCAGGGAGCGGCTAAAACCGAAAGTACGCTTTAAAAGCCCCGACTAAAACTTAGGCTTAGCGCGGTAGCTTTTAAGAAGAGTTCATCGACTTGTAAAAACGAGCCCTACTTAACCTCATCTGACACCGCGCTGACTGTTACGCTAACCTACATACGAACTGTCAACCAACGCTGTACGTTGCTTTAATATCTGTAATATACGACAGTCTCATTAGACAGTGCTAAAACGGGGGGATTGGCTAAATGTCAATAGGAGGTAACAGGGGGATACTCCGTAAGCGCTAGTCAGAAGCTAGAAGCGCTTTACGGCTTAAATTCTAATCATATCTTTTATTTTGGCGTTATCGCGAGTCAGAATCGGTTTCGGATCGTTCACATTTAGAAGCTTAATAAAGTTTGACTGGCCGTTTTAAGGTCTTGCCGTTTTCCGCAATTTCGAGGGCTCGATTACGGCGTAGCGTTTTGGGGGGGATGCCCGTTCGCGTTTCGAAGTTTCGGAGAGCCACTTAGCTCAGTCTTTATTAGGGCGCAAAGTGTACCTATATTCGATTTAAAATTGACAGTTTTGTTTTTTTAAAACGTATCAAGGAATTTCTAGCTTTATTAAGCGTAAAATTAGCTACTCAAATTTGTTTTTTTCGAGGTGTTGATGTAAAAGGTCGTTGCCAAGCTGATTATGTCCATACGTTTATAATTCCCGTTCACATCAGAGTGTTAGTTTCCAATCTTTTCACTGATTATTTTCTTAATTATTCGTATTTCATAGATATATGACACGCCATCCAGGTCAAAATTTAAAAAAAAAGAAAAATTTGATATTTTCTCCTTGTGTTTGTTGTTCCTAGCTGACACACTATTGTGAAACGAAATTAAAAATTTATGGCACGCCATCCAGGTCAAATTTAAAAAGAAAAAACTTTTTTTTCGCTGAAAAAAAAGAAAAATTGGATATTTTCTCCTTGTGTTTGTTGCTCCTAGCTGACACACTATTGTGAAACGAAATTAAAAATTTATGGCACGCCATCCAGGTCAAATTTAAAAAGAAAAAACTTTTTTTTCGCTGAAAAAAAAAGAAAAATTGGATATTTTCTCCTTGTGTTTGTTGCTCCTAGCTGACACACTATTGTGAAACGAAATTAAAAATTTATGGCACGCCATCCAGGTCAAATTTAAAAAGAAAAAACTTTTTTTTCGCTGAAAAAAAAAGAAAAATTTGATATTTTCTCCTTGTGTTTGTTGTTCCTAGCTGACACACTATTGTGAAACGAAATTAAAAATTTATGGCACGCCATCCAGGTCAAATTTAAAAAGAAAAAACTTTTTTTTCGCTGAAAAAAAAAGAAAAATTGGATATTTTCTCCTTGTGTTTGTTGTTCCTAGCTGACACACTATTGTGAAACGAAATTAAAAATTTATGGCACGCCATCCAGGTCAAATTTAAAAAGAAAAAACTTTTTTTTCACTGAAAAAAAAAGAAAAATTGGATATTTTCTTCTTGTTTTTTTTGTTCCTAGCTGACACACTATTGTGAAACGAAATTAAAAATTTATGGCACGCCATCCAGGTCAAATTTAAAAAGAAAAAACTTTTTTTCGCTGAAAAAAAAGAAAAATTGGATATTTTCTCCTTGTGTTTGTTGTTCCTAGCTGACACACTATTGTGAAACGAAATAAAAAATTTATGGCACGCCATCCAGGTCAAATTTAAAAAGAAAAAACTTTTTTTTCGCTGAAAAAAAAAGAAAAAATTGGATATTTTCTCCTTGTGTTTGTTGCTCCTAGCTGACACACTATTGTGAAACGAAATTAAAAATTTATGGCACGCCATCCAGGTCAAATTTAAAAAGAAAAAACTTTTTTTTCGCTGAAAAAAAAAGAAAAATTGGATATTTTCTCCTTGTGTTTGTTGCTCCTAGCTGACACACTATTGTGAAACGAAATTAAAAATTTATGGCACGCCATCCAGGTCAAATTTAAAAAGAAAAAACTTTTTTTTCGCTGAAAAAAAAAGAAAAATTGGATATTTTCTCCTTGTGTTTGTTGCTCCTAGCTGACACACTATTGTGAAACGAAATTAAAAATTTATGGCACGCCATCCAGGTCAAATTTAAAAAGAAAAACTTTTTTTTCGCTGAAAAAAACAAAAATTGGATATTTTCTCCTTGTGTTTGTTGCTCCTAGCTGACACACTATTGTGAAACGAAATTAAAAATTTATGGCACGCCATCCAGGTCAAATTTAAAAAGAAAAAACTTTTTTTCGCTGAAAAAAAAGAAAAATTGGATATTTTAACAAAACAAAAATATTTTTTTCTTCTAAATTATAATTTTTATTTGGAAGAAAAAATATATTTATTAATTTTTGGAAGAAAAAAAGTTATTTTTGCATTAAGTTTTCTTTCAAAAATATTGTTTTTCTTCCAAAATAACAATTATAATTTAGAAGAAAAAAATATTTTTGTTTTGTAAAAATATCCAATTTTTCTTTTTTTTTTCAGGGAAAAAAGTTTTTTCTTTTTAATTTTGACCTGGATGGCGTGCCATAAATTTTTAATTTCATTTCACAATAGTTTGTCAGCTAGGAGCAACAAACACAAGGAGAACGCAGCTAGCCTTTAAACACGCTAAGGCAGTGTTGTGTACCAATTTCATTGGACGAGTCTTTAAGCTAACGTTTTACGGAAAGGGGGAAGACAATTTCCGAATTTCCCCTTCCGACGGCAGCAGGTGCTAAAGCGTCTAACCAGGAAACTATATAAGTTTACACTTGGAATGTCTGCGGAAGATTTTGACGGCCGTGATGAAGCTCGTAGAAACGGGCGTGTCTTAAAGCGGGAAAACTCACGAGAAAACCTCTCGCGCCTCGCTAGTCGCTACCCTAATTCGACCAAAACTCGTCACTAAGCCTAGTCATGGTTATTATATTATTAGCTTACCTATTATATCTTTTATAACCATACAAATACCTGAAATTAGGTATCACTACACTTATTTCGCGAAGAACATCATAATTACTTCAAAAAATTAAAGGGAATATAACCTGCAAAGCAATCTTTACGGAAGACCCATTCAATTTTTCAAATTTCCCTGTACAGTGGCGCCAAACATTTTTAAAGCCAAAGGCAAGAACGGCCCTAGCTTCAAACGTTGGTGTTCCACACCAAATACCTGAGGTTATATTCCCTTTAAGTACGATAACAAATTGAGGTTTTTAAATCCCTTGTTTTATAAGCCTTTTTTTGCGCGGGAAGATGAATGAATTTGAAATGTCGTGTTACGTCTTACACTTGACGTAGTTAAGCCCCGCCTTTTTCTCGGCGCGCTTTCGTATCACCGTCCCAATGGAACCTTAGACATTCCAAGTGTATATACCTCTATAATTTCCTGGTCTAACCAATGAAAAGTGTACACAAGAAAATGCACGACTTTTAATGGGTTACGTTCTCCTTGTTGTGTTTGTTGCTCCTAGGTGTCAGTTACCTAATTCGTCATGGTTATTTTTATAAAATATTATCCACCACTCTCCCCCTATTCGGCTTTCAGTTGCTACGCAACGCGTTTTGAAATTTTGAATGTTTAGGCTTAGTTTCTCTTTTCGGTGTTATAGTCGCGAGTCAGATTTCCCGCACGGTACTGACGAGTCCCAAATAGGACGAAACCGGTCAACCGTTGGAATTTCTGGCTATTTCATTTTATTTAATTCAGTTTTTAACTCGAAGATCTATTTGGTCCGAGATTCGCGTCTTCGTGTTTACTCGAAGACCTATTGGTACGAGTTATTTGTAAGTTTTTAAATTTCTTCTAATTTGTTTAGGGTTTAGCTTTTATATCCTTTTCATTGTGGACTATTCTACTTATTCGCGTGTTTTCAATGCAGTCTATAGGTGGTTCTAATTAACATAATAGTTATTTTTTAACTTGTTCGTATTTCATAGGTTATTTTCACGTTGATTATGTTCATAAGTTTATAATTACTTCTCACATAAGTGTGTCGGTTTCAAATCTTTAGCAATAGTTATTTACTTATTTAATGGTATCACTTGACTTCGTCGTCATAGCGACCATGTTTTTAAGTTGCTTATATTAATAATAATAATTATAATAATAAGCTAGGCTAATACCCAAGGCACCGCCTTAGGCCTAAGTCATCGAGCGACTTTTAAAGCCTTTAATTCAGGTGGCCGGGTTACAATGCGTTGGAAGGTGGTGGCAAGCCCTTCATGCCACGCAAGTCAGCAGCTCTCTACACTAACTATTACCGTTAACATTGACAAGTTTTTATGGAAACGAGAAACAACGGAGGTCGTTAGCGTCGAAAGAAAAAAGGCGGTACTAATTGGTACCCCTCGCGTTGACTGGATCGTTTGTAAATTGGTCCATAACATAAATTACAGCAATTATAAACAATATATATTAAATACACGTGCATCTTTTTGGATATGTCGTCATTTTACATATGTCTCCAGTCATTACTTCGTCTAATTGACACACTTATGAAATGTAGCTATAAACTTATGGTACAACCTATCCGTAAAGAGCATCCAAATATAAAAAATTGTTATCGCTTACGAAAATGTTTACCGAACATTTTAAATCTTCCGACTTACAATAAATATTTATTTAAGCATTTCCTAATGAGATCTTTTTCGCAAGGGAAAAATATTTATCTTCCTTTGGCCTAGGGTATTTCCGGGCAGGTACTAGATCCCGAGTAGAATCGCTGCCCAGCGGCTCATAAAGAATCTCCAGTTCGGTGCCTAGCAATTAAGCTAGTGTAAACACCGTTGAATTCTCATTATAACTTCTAAGGTAGGATTGGGGAGATTCGAAATGAACTCTATTATGGTTAGGAAGAAATTTTTTTCCTTTCCGAAAAACCAAATGCCAAAGTTCATTGCACCCTTTTCAACCACGTGGCGGAGTGGTTAGCGCAGTTTTCGCCTTGCAGCAAACGGAGTTGGCTTCGATCCCAGCTTGTGGCTCTGGTTGAAAACTCGGAACCACTCCTTCAGCGATGAGTTTGCAAGTTCTCTCCCCACTGGAGAATGAAATCTATTATTACCATTTGAGCATGAAAATTACTATTACAGTTTGAGAATGAAAACTGTTATTACAGTTTGAGAATGAAAACTATTATTACCGTTTGAGAATGAAAACTGTTATTACCGTTTGAGAATGAAATCTATTATTACCATTTGAGCATGAAAATTACTATTACAGTTTGAGAATGAAAACTGTTATTACCGTTTGAGAATGAAATCTATTATTACCATTTGAGCATGAAAATTACTATTACAGTTTGAGAATGAAAACTGTTATTACCGTTTGAGAATGAAAACTGTTATTACCGTTTGAGAATTAAATCTATTATTACCATTTGAGCATGAAAACTGTTATTACGTTTGAGAATGAAATCTATTATTACCATTTGAGCATGAAAATTACTATTACCGTTTGAGAATGAAAACTGTTATTACCGTTTGAGAATTAAAACTATTAATACCGTTTGAGAATGAAAACTATTATTACCGTTTGAGAATGAAAACTGTTATTACCGTTTGAGAATGAAAACTATTATTATCGTTTGAGAATGAAAACTATTATTACCGTTTGAGAATGAAATATTTTTGGAATAACCAAATTCTTTGCATGACGAAAATTTATATACTTAGCTATTACCTTCAAAAACGAAGAAAGTTTTTGTAAAATTCGATTCAATAAATGGTCATTATTTTCCCTTTATTATGAAAACGTTTTAATATTTGATAAGCCTTGGTGGTAATCAAACATTAACTGTCGAAGGAGATTCTTGGAAGTTAAACACAGCGCCAAGCTGTTTAGCGGCGTGTGTGCGAACTTCATAGTACGGTCGATAATTGTCTCAAATGTCAAGGAGATTTATATCCCTTTGAAAGCCGTGAGAGGAAATAGGTGTGTCTGAATGACCCAACACTCCTGACAAGAAAAATGAACAGAGATAATGTGAAAGCAAAATTAAATGTTTTATATATTTTTGAAATGGTAACTAAAGATTTTTAAGCAGGTAATTAAAACTTTAAAAAGGGTAATTCGTGGTTTTTAAATGTGTAATTTAAGTTTTAAATGGGTAGTTTAAGATTTAAAGGGATAATTTAAGTTCTTCAAGTGGATAATCAAAGGCTTTTAAATAAGTAATTAAATTTTTTAAATGGTTAATTAAAGGTAAATTTTTAATTTAAAATTAAAATTTTCAATTGGAAAGTAAAGTTTTCAATTGGAAATTAAAGTTTTGAAATAGTAATAAAAGTTTTTAATTGGAAATTACAGACTTCTACTAGAGAAGTAAATGGCTTTTGTTGCGAATGTAAATTCTTATTTAATCTTTCACGTATTAAATTAAAATAAATTTAAGAATAACAAATTTCTGAAATGAAGAAAACAAAATTCTAATTAGTTGATGCATGCTTAGGTCGGGAGGGTGCCTGTCCGTCGGGAGGGAGCCTGTCCGTCGAGAGGACGCCTGTCCATTGGGAGGGCGCCTGTCCATGGGGAGGGCGCCTGTCCATTGGGAGGGCGCCTGTCCGTTGAGAGGGCACCTGTCCGTCGGGAGGGTGCCTGTCCGTCGGGAGGGAGCCTGTCCGTCGAGAGGACGCCTGTCCATTGGGAGGGCGCCTGTCCATGGGGAGGGCGCCTGTCCATTGGGAGGGCGCCTGTCCGTGGGGAAGGCACCTGTCCATTGGGAGGGTGCCTGTTCATGGGGAGGGCGCCTGTCCATGGGGAGGGCGCCTGTCCATTGGGAGGGTGCCTGTCCGTCGGGATGGTGCCAGTCCGTCGGGAGGGTGCCTGTCCATGGGGAGGGCGCCTGTCCATTGAGAGGGCACCTGTCCGTCGGGAGGGTGCCTGTCCGTCGGGATGTTGCCTGTCCGTCGGGAGGGCGCCTGTCCATGGGAGGGCGCCTGTCCATTGGGAGGGCGCCTGTCCGTTGAGAGGGCACCTGTCCGTCGGGAGGGTGCCTGTCCGTCGGGAGGGAGCCTGTCCGTCGAGAGGACGCCTGTCCATTGGGAGGGCGCCTGTCCATGGGGAGGGCGCCTGTCCATTGGGAGGACGCCTGTCCGTCGAGAGGACGCCTGTCCGTCGGGAGGGTGCCTGTCCGTCGGGAGGGAGCCTGTCCGTCGAGAGGACGCCTGTCCATTGGGAGGGCGCCTGTCCATGGGGAGGGCGCCTGTCCTTTGGGAGGGCGCCTGTCCTTTGGGAGGGCGCCTGTCCGTGGGGAGGGCACCTGTCCATTGGGAGGGTGCCTGTCCATGGGGAGGGCGCCTGTCCATGGGGAGGGCGCCTGTCCATGGGGAGGGCGCCTGTCCATTGGGAGGGTGCCTGTCCGTCGGGATGGTGCCTGTCCGTCGGGAGGGTGCCTGTCCATGGGGAGGGCGCCTGTCCATTGAGAGGGCACCTGTCCGTCGGGAGGGTGCCTGTCCGTCGGGAGGGAGCCTGTCCGTCGAGAGGACGTCTGTCCGTGGGGAGGGCACCTGTCCACTGGGAGGGTGCCTGTCCGTCGGGATGGTGCCTGTCCGTCGGGAGGGCGCCTGTCCATGGGAGGGCGCCTGTCCATTGGGAGGGCGCCTGTCCGTTGAGAGGGCACCTGTCCGTCGGAAGGGTGCCTGTCCGTCGGGAGGGAGCCTCTCCGTCGAGAGGACGCCTGTCCGTCGGGAGGGTGCCTGTCCGTCGGGAGGGAGCCTGTCCGCCGAGAGGACGCCTGTCCATTGGGAGGGCGCCTGTCCGTTGAGAGGGCACCTGTCCGTCGGGAGGGTGCCTGTCCGTCGAGAGGACGCCTGTCCGTGGGGAGGGCACCTGTCCACTGGGAGGGTGCCTGTCCGTCGGGAGGGTGCCTGTCCGTCGGGAGGGTGCCTGTCCGTCGGGAGGGAGCCTGTCCGTCGAGAGGACGCCTGTCCGTGGGGAGGGCACCTGTCCTTTGGGAGGGCGCCTGTCCGTGGGGAGGGCACCTGTCCATTGGGAGGGTGCCTGCCCATGGGGAGGGCGCCTGTCCGTCGGGAGGGTGCCTGTCCATGGGGAGGGCGCCTGTCCATTGAGAGGGCACCTGTCCGTCGGGAGGGTGCCTGTCCGTTGGAAGGGAGCCTGTCCGTTGGGAGGGAGCCTGTCCGTGGGGAGGGCGCCTGTCCATGGGGAGGGCGCCTGTCCTTTGGGAGGGCGCCTGTCCGTGGGGAGGGCACCTGTCCATTGGGAGGGTGCCTGTCCATGGGGAGGGCGCCTGTCCATGGGGAGGGCGCCTGTCCATTGGGAGGGTGCCTGTCCGTCGGGATGGTGCCTGTCCGTCGGGAGGACGCCTGTCCATTGGGAGGGCGCCTGTCCATGGGGAGGGCGCCTGTCCATTGGGAGGACGCCTGTCCGTCGAGAGGACGCCTGTCCGTCGGGAGGGTGCCTGTCCGTCGGGAGGGAGCCTGTCCGTCGAGAGGACGCCTGTCCATTGGGAGGGCGCCTGTCCATGGGGAGGGCGCCTGTCCTTTGGGAGGGCGCCTGTCCGTGGGGAGGGCACCTGTCCATTGGGAGGGTGCCTGTCCATGGGGAGGGCGCCTGTCCATGGGGAGGGCGCCTGTCCATGGGGAGGGCGCCTGTCCATTGGGAGGGTGCCTGTCCGTCGGGATGGTGCCTGTCCGTCGGGAGGGTGCCTGTCCATGGGGAGGGCGCCTGTCCATTGAGAGGGCACCTGTCCGTCGGGAGGGTGCCTGTCCGTCGGGAGGGAGCCTGTCCGTCGAGAGGACGCCTGTCCGTGGGGAGGGCACCTGTCCACTGGGAGGGTGCCTGTCCGTCGGGATGGTGCCTGTCCGTCGGGAGGGCGCCTGTCCATGGGAGGGCGCCTGTCCATTGGGAGGGCGCCTGTCCGTTGAGAGGGCACCTGTCCGTCGGAAGGGTGCCTGTCCGTCGGGAGGGAGCCTCTCCGTCGAGAGGACGCCTGTCCGTCGGGAGGGTGCCTGTCCGTCGGGAGGGTGCCTGTCCGTCGGGAGGGAGCCTGTCCGCCGAGAGGACGCCTGTCCATTGGGAGGGCGCCTGTCCGTTGAGAGGGCACCTGTCCGTCGGGAGGGTGCCTGTCCGTCGGGAGGGTGCCTGTCCGTCGGGAGGGAGCCTGTCCGTCGAGAGGACGCCTGTCCATTGGGAGGGCGCCTGTCCATGGGGAGGGCGCCTGTCCATTGAGAGGGCACCTGTCCGTCGGGAGGGTGCCTGTCCGTCGGGAGGGAGCCTGTCCGTCGAGAGGACGCCTGTCCGTGGGGAGGGCACCTGTCCACTGGGAGGGTGCCTGTCCGTCGGGATGGTGCCTGTCCGTCGGGAGGGCGCCTGTCCATGGGAGGGCGCCTGTCCATTGGGAGGGCGCCTGTCCGTTGAGAGGGCACCTGTCCATTGGGAGGGTGCCTGTCCATGGGGAGGGCGCCTGTCCATGGGGAGGGCGCCTGTCCATTGGGAGGGTGCCTGTCCGTCGGGATGGTGCCTGTCCGTCGGGAGGGTGCCTGTCCATGGGGAGGGTGCCTGTCCATGGGGAGGGCGCCTGTCCTTTGGGAGGGCGCCTGTCCGTGGGGAGGGCGCCTGTCCGTGGGGAGGGCACCTGTCCATTGGGAGGGTGCCTGTCCATGGGGAGGGCGCCTGTCCATGGGGAGGGCGCCTGTAAATTGGGAGGGTGCCTGTCCGTCGGGATGGTGCCTGTCCGTCGGGAGGGTGCCTGTCCATGGGGAGGGCGCCTGTCCATTGAGAGGGCACCTGTCCGTCGGGAGGGTGCCTGTCCGTCGGGAGGGAGCCTGTCCGTCGAGAGGACGCCTGTCCATTGGGAGGGCGCCTGTCCATTGAGAGGGCACCTGTCCGTCGGGAGGGTGCCTGTCCGTCGGGAGGGAGCCTGTCCGTCGAGAGGACGCCTGTCCATTGGGAGGGCGCCTGTCCATTGAGAGGGCACCTGTCCGTCGGGAGGGTGCCTGTCCGTCGGGAGGGAGCCTGTCCGTCGAGAGGACGCCTGTCCATTGGGAGGGCGCCTGTCCGTGGGGAGGGCACCTGTCCATTGGGAGGGTGCCTGTCCGTCGGGAGGGCTTTCGTCAAACGATTTAATTTTGAAATTCTAGATTTAATTTTAAATATTTTAAACTGCAATAAAATGTATGAATCCGAATAAGAACACGCTTTAAGAAATTTATTTCTTAAGCTCTTTCTTAGCTAAGCCTTTTAGTTTCGTTCCGAAATTTAAATATCAAACGATTCGTCGGTTCGTCTTTACTTCATTTGCATATTATCCCCTCACTTGGATTTCCTTTTTCATTGCCTTTTTTATTCTTCTGCCGGAAACTTTAGGCGATTCGAATTCCAATGAATTTTCTCCTTTTGTCTTTCGTATTTCATTAGAAATGTAGATGAAATTCATAAGCGAAAGACTTTTATTGTGTTTTCTTTAAGATCTTTTTTATCTCAAAGTCCCAGCCATTATCGCTTCGGCGAAAATCCCGGAAACAGTAGAAAAGAAAAATAGTTCGTTTTTACGAATGTAGATGTCGCTCGTAAATTAGGGGCTCGTGTCGTCAAGTCGAGACAAACTAGAAGGAAAAGAACGCCCAATTTTAAGCCTTTTTTTTACTCCGGCGACTTTTAACTTTCGACCCCGTTTTCGCATTTTATTATTTTTATTTTGGAGCGAAGGTCTTTTGTTTTTTCCCCAATAATACGTTGAAAGTTTGATAGATGGCGTCACTGCATCTGTAATTTCGTGAAAGGTCACGCCCAATGCACGCCCTCAATTGACGTAAGTAACGCCACCTGGCATACATTGTTGTTGTTTTTTTTTGTTTCTGGTGGGTTTTTCATCGGTTTCAAGTTTTGTGTTATCGCCGGTTTAGCAATAATTTTAGAGACAAAATATTTCTAATTTTTTTCTACACTCCCAGGTGGAGACACAATCGGTATAATTTAAATGCTCAAAATTTAATATATTCGGGGAATTTCATAAAAATATATTCTTGAAATTTAAATAATAAATATATGACAAAAATATTTCAGTCATTATATTTAATTTAAAGAAAATTTATTTATTTTCACTAATTTTCATAGAATAAAATTCTTAAAGTATCTGGGTTGTAAAATAACACCTTCCAGATGGCATTGTGCGCAGAATTTAGGGCTTTTCCGTATGTATAAATGCATCTCAACCCAGAAAAAATGATCTCGACCTTCAAAAAGGCGATCTTTAAAATGGCAAAGTTGATCACCCTGGTATAAAAGCAACTCAGCAGTTACAAAAATACGTTCATGGTATAAATATTGTAGGTTGTAAGGAATCCATACCTCTACTTGGAATGCTTATCCTGCCGTATCGCGTATGGTAAGATCACTCTGACGGCTTTGAAACCGGCTACGAGATCCCATCTGCGCGCGCTCGCCTCTCACGTTGTATTTTGTTAAGTTAACAAAGTGACGTCAAAAAAAACCCGTCAGCCACATCGAGACGAAAATCTGCCATGATAAGCATTCCTAGTATAGGTATGGATTCCTGAGGTGGTCTATACTCTATAGTAGTTATTCCATATTTTTGCATATGTTGTAGCTAGGAGCAACAAACACAGCACTGCCCACACAAGGAGAACGCAACCCGTCAAAAGTCGTGGATTTTCTTGCGTACGTTTTTCATTGGCTAGACGCTTTAGCGCCTGCTGCCGTCGGAAGGGGAAAATTCGGAAATTGTCTTCCCCCCGCCCGTAAAACGTTCATCGTAAAGGCTCGTGACGCTCGTCCAATGAGATTCGTACACAAACCTTCGTTAGCGGGTTTAAAGGCTAGCTGCGTTCTCCTTGCGTTTGTTGCTCCTAGGTTGTAGCTTAGAACGTTATCGTTAGGAATTTAGTTATAATGGCGCTCACTACTCAAGCAGGGTGTCAGGGGGGGAGAGAGGGGGGAAAGCTTCAATATCTTCAGATACCTATAGATATAATTTCGGAAAACATCATTAAACGCACATCCATTAAACTAGACGAACGGGGAAAAGAGAACCCAAAATTGACGTTATGGATGAAATATCGCGGGTAAACCTCGTTTATAATAAGTATAAATCAATTTGACAATACCAAACTTTGAACCGTACGTAGGGCCATCTAACGAGTGGCCTCGAAAATAAAAACAACAAAAATAAGGTTTTAATGGGTAAAAAAAAGAGGGACCAAAATGTTTATGGCCGAGGCTTAGCCTATGAAATTTCCCCAGACGCAAAGGCCCGCGTGCACTGAAAACTGACATAAAATAGCAAAAATTCTCGGCTCAATAGTAGCTAATCCATCATCCGTTCTATGGTCTACTACAAAATATATATACTTTTATATATATATACGTATATTTCGATTTCGAACCCCGTCAAGAAAATGATTGTTGCCTACTTCGTTGCTATCAAAATACGCATTGGTGATAGCATTCCTGCCTTCGATAACGCTTCCAATATTTTCTGAGATCCAAGTTGTTAGGCTTAAAACGCTACTATAGCCGCACGATTCGTTTTATAGGGTAAAGTCTAGGCGTCTAACAGCCTGTGCCGAAATCTACTAAGCCTTGGTGATTGAATTAGACCTATAACTACCAGTGTTGGGCATTTTCGTCAAGGAAACGCTCACGCTCACGCATTTTGGAGTGGGAAAGTCAGCGCTCCACTATTTTAACTCTTTTTTGAGTGGGAAAATCGGTGCTCCACTGTTTTAGCTCTTTTTTGAGCGGTAAAATCGGCGCTCCTCTCTTTTCGCTCTTTTTTGAGCAACAAAATAAGCGCTCCTAAATTTTCGCTCTTTTTTGAGCGATAAAATAAGCGCTCCTCTCTTTTCCCTCTTTTCTGAGCGGTAAAATAAGCACTCCTCACTTTTTAATCTTTCTGAGTGGTAAAATAAGCACTCCTGTCTTTTCCCTCTTTTCTGAGCGTTAAAATAAGCACTCCTCACTTTTTAATCTTTCTGAGTGGTAAAATAAGCACTCCTGTCTTTTCGCTCTTTTTTGAGCAACAAAATAAGCGCTCCTGTCTTTTCGCTCTTTTCTGAGCGATAAAATAAGCGCTCCTCTCTTTTCCCTCTTTTCTGAGCGGTAAAATAAGCACTCCTCACTTTTTAATCTTTCTGAGTGGTAAAATAAGCACTCCTGTCTTTTTGCTCTTTTCTGAGCGTTAAAATAAGCACTCCTCACTTTTTAATCTTTTCTGAGCGGTAAAATAAGCACTCCTGTCTTTTCGCTCTTTTCTGAGCGATAAAATAAGCGCTCCTCTCTTTTCCCTCTTTTCTGAGCGGTAAAATAAGCACTGCTCACTTTTTAATCTTTTCTGAGCGGTAAAATAAGCACTGCTCACTTTTTAATCTTTTCTGAGCGGTAAAATAAGCACTGCTCACTTTTTAATCTTTTCTGAGCGGTAAAATAAGCACTCCTCTCATTTTCGTTTCGCGCTCATTTAAAAAAATATTTTGCCGCTCAATTTCGCTCATAATAACAAAAGCGCTCACAATGAGAGGAGGGGTGCCCATCACTGATAACTACTTCTCCGGAGGACAGAAATATAGGGAGAGGGTTGAGTTTGCTGACGACTAGTTTTTATGATTGATAATACGTTCTTGTTTTTGGAAAAAACGGCCTGGGTTTCATTTTGTGTTCCTATCATTTTCTTGCCCTTAGATCACGCAATAAAATTCGATTCGTTTTAGAATCTGCCCAAATCGCGAGTACAGTGTCGAATTTACCTTGATTGTATCTTGTCAGTTTCTCGCTTCTCCGTAGGAGATCGAGCGACTGTAACACTAGTGGTTAGGTTTACAGGTATAGGGACGTTCCTAAGGTCCAGGGAATAACTGGCAACGTTTTAGTCAGGTGGTCCAAGTGGTGCTTCCAACTGTCAACTGATCAGCTAGGAGCAACAAACGCAGCAACCCCCACACAAGGAGAACGCAATCCGTCAAAAGTCGTGCATTTACATTTTTCATTGGTTAGTCTTAATATTTTGAAGTAATAATAATGTTCTTCGCGAAAGAAGCGCAGTGAGACATAATTTCCAGTATTTGTATGGTTAATAAAAGAGATAATCAGGTAAGCTAATAAGATAATAACCATGACTAGGCTTAGTGACGAGTTTTGGTCGAATGAGGGTAGCGACTAGCGAGACGCGAGAGGTTTTCTCGTGAGTTTTCCCGCTTTAAGACACGCCCGTTTCTACGAGCTTCATCACGGCCGTCAAAATCTTCCGCAGACATTCCAAGTGTATACCTCTATAGAATTCGGAAATTGTCTTCCCCCCGCCCGTAAAACGTACAGCGTAAAGGCTCGTCCAATGAAATTTGTACACAACACTGCCTTAGCGTGTTTAAAGGCTAGCTGCATTCTCCTTGTGTTTGATACACCTGAAGAATAAGTGTGGTAAAATTAAACGACACTAGGCTTTAAACGTAACTCTTTGTTAATATATTCTTCCAAATCTTTTTACACATGCATCTACACTCTTTTAAATTCAATCTTCAACTGCCTTCTTCACGCGCCTCCGTTTTCAAAACTCTCCTCGTTCTCGCAACCCGCTCCGTTTACACGCGCTTTATTCTTTCTCTACAATTTTGTTTATCATATACATTTGTTTTACAATTTTGTTACGCTGAATATGCCAAATTATATTACACTCCTATAGCTGATCAGGTTATTCAGGTCATAATTTTCAGATATCTGAAGATTATAATTTAGTTAGGTTAAATTCATTCTCCCAAGTAACCGCTCTGCGGTATACGTGGGAACTAGCAGGAATCCATACCTCTACTCGGAATGCTTAGAAAATCACATTGTTGTTTGTTAAATTAACATAGTGACGTCAAAAAAACGGTCAGCCACATCGAGACGAAAATCTACCGCGATAAGCATTCCTAGTATAGGTATGGATTCCTGAGGTTGTCTATAGTAGTTATTCCATAATTTTCCATATGTTGTGGCTTAGAACGTTATCGTTAGGAATTTCGTTAGGATGGCGCTCACTTCTCAAAACGATTGTAGACCATTGGACCGAAATCCCATTCGTCCGAATGTACCATTCAACCGAATTCCAATCGACCGAAAACCGCGTTTTGCGCGGTTTTTATTCAATATACCGTTAGTGATACATATTTATATATCGTAGGTTACGTGACGATAGTATATCTAATTTGGACTAAACTATGTCTTAAATATTTATTATTTCGTACCGACGTGTATTTTTAGACCTTTTTCCCTTGAAATTTGATATTTTCCGGGTTTAATTTTGGAAAATAACCTTGATAAGACCCGACGTGAAATAGTTGCCTACCATATCTAACCTAACCCAACCTAACCTAACCTAACCTAACCTAACCTAACCTAACCTAACCTAACCTAACCTAACCCAACCCAACCTGAACTAACCTAACCTAACCCAACCCAACCTAACCTAACCTAACCTAACCCAACCTGAACTAACCTACCCGAAGTGAAAACGAACCAGATTTAAATTTCCCATTCAACTGAATCCCGCCATGTTGGGCTATAAACGAAAATACTTTTCGGTTCAATGGGATTGGGTCAAACGGGATTCGGTCCAATAGTATAAAACCCTCAAAACCAGGGTGCCATGGGGGGAGAGAGGGGAAAGCACTGGATTCTTGGAACTAGTTAATCAGGTCGATAATTTCATTAGGTTAATATTTTTATTTAAAGGTTCACACCGGACTTTGGATTTTCCTTATTTCCTGTACGAACGTCCGAAATGGCTGGAAAATTTAGAAATATTATTGATCGTTGTTACATCTACGAGTTACGGTATTTTCACCCAGATTTTTCGAAATGCCAGTGTGATCCATTAAACAACGCTTACGTGTAATGGAAGAATTCGATTACCATAACTTTTAAACTCGACCAAAACTACTGCTTTCCACCGGTTTTCCGATAACAGTTGCGTTCAAAATAATTCTAATTAGTCAGATTACACGCAGATATCAAAACAGTTAATATGCAAACTAGATAGCTTAAACCCGAAACTAATCTGAATTCATTGACAGTAAATCGACATACAGAAGGTGATAAGATTTAATACGCCTCACAGTTATAGATTTTAAATAAATTCCGATTAAATTCCTTTAAAAAATTACTTTTTTTATTTTCTTCCTCAAGGTAATATATCATAGAGTAACCCACTAACATAGAGTGGAAGGCCCTATGGAAGCGCATGAAACATTCATCCTAACGGACCAACTTGTTTTCGAGGCGTGAATCAATATAGTCCGAAGAGCGATGGTGTTGTTTTTACATTTTTTAGAACATAAACTTACTTTTTATCCAGATATTGTACATTAACTTTAGGCCAACTTGATTATTTCGAAAACAAGACGTTCCGTATGAAAAGTGTTCACAAGTTTCGCTAATAGCCTTCCAATCTATGTGTGTGGGTTACTCTATGGTAATATATATACCAGATAACTGTTTGCCTAACTGAAACTAGTGAGACTAACGACGCAAGTATGTACATAAGTAACATAATAACAATAAGTGTGACAATTAACGAGATTTACAACCAAACTGATTTTCATAGTTATTGTGTAATCAAGATGTTTTTTCAGCACAGAGCCCTCTAGTGTATAAAATATGCGAGACTTTCGCTAAGCCGAAATAGCTGTTTTCCGATAGATAGGCGGAATATGAGTCTAAAATGATAAAAAATTAAAAAAAGTTTTTCTCGGCACCACGAGCTGATGTTTTTTTATCACGCGTGATTCGCACGCGCGCTTCCATACAAAGCCAAAGCCCCTCGCGACTCCAGAACGTGCTCTGCGATATTAGGCTTAAATTTTTATCAAAACGTAGTCATCCAAAACGGTAAGTCGCGAGTCCAAGTCACAGCTTGAAGAGAGTATCAGTGCCGAAAAAAGGGGTTCGGTTAGAAAATTAGCATTAAAGCAATAGGAAGTGTCATACTTATTATTATTAGGTTACTTATGGTATGTATAATAGCCGATCAATTCAGATCTGGTACTTTGAAATGAAAAGATACAATACGGGATTTTTAAATTTAAAATCCGGGATTTTACGCTGGATTTCGCGATTTCTTGTTGGATTTTGGATTTATTAACTTTGGTGCCGGATTTCAGTATTTATCGTCGGATTTCGGGATTTGGAAATTTCTAAATTTCCTGTTGGATTTCTGAATTTCTTTTCGGATTTCGGTATTTATCGTCGGATTTCGGGATTTGGCAATTTCTCGATTTCCTGTTGGATTTCTGGATTTCTTTCCGGGTTTCAGGATTTGTCAATTTTTCGATTTCCTGTTGGATTTCTGGATTTCTTTCCGGATTTCGGGATTTGGCAATTTCTCGATTTCCTGTTGGATTTCTGGATTTCTTTCCGGATTTCAGGATTTGTCAATTTTTCGATTTCCTGTTGGATTTCTGGATTTCTTTCCGGATTTCGGGATTTGGCCATTTCTCGATTTCCTGTTGGATTTCTGGATTTCTTTCCGGATTTTGGGATTTGGCAATTTCTCGATTTCCTGTTGGATTTCTGGATTTCTTTCCAGATTTCGGGATTTGGCAATTTCTCGATTTCTTTCCGGATTTCGGGATTTGGCAATTTCTCGATTTCTTTCCAGATTTCGGGATTTGGCAATTTCCCGATTTCTTTCCGGATTTCGAGATTTGGCAATTTCTCGATTTCTTTCTAGATTTCGGGATTTGGCAATTTCTAGATTTCTTTCCGGATTTCGAGATTTGGCAATTTCTCGATTTCTTTCCGGATTTCGAGATTTGGCAATTTCTCGATTTCTTTCCGGATTTCGGGATTTGGCAATTTCTCGATTTCTTTCCAGATTTCGGGATTTGGCAATTTCTCGATTTCTTTCCGGATTTCGGGATTTGGCAATTTCTCGATTTCTTTCCGGATTTCGGGATTTGGAAATTTCTCGATTTCTTTCCGGATTTCGAGATTTGGCAATTTCTCGATTTCTTTCCGGATTTCGGGATTTGGCAATTTCTCGATTTCTTTCCGGATTTCGAGATTTGGCAATTTCTCGATTTCTTTCCGGATTTCGAGATTGGCAATTTCTCGATTTCTTTCTAGATTTCGGGATTTGGCAATTTCTAGATTTCTTTCCGGATTTCGAGATTTGGCAATTTCTCGATTTCTTTCCGGATTTCGAGATTTGGCAATTTCTCGATTTCTTTCCGGATTTCGGGATTTGGCAATTTCTCGATTTCTTTCCGGATTTCGGGATTTGGCAATTTCTTGATTTCTTTCTGGATTTCTTTCTGGATTTCGGGATTTGGCAATTTCTCGATTTCTTTCCAGATTTCGGGATTTGGCAATTTCTCGATTTCTTTCCGGATTTCGGGATTTGGCAATTTCTCGATTTCTTTCCAGATTTCGGGATTTGGCAATTTCTTGATTTCTTTCTGGATTTCGGGATTTGGCAATTTCTCGATTTCTTTCCGGATTTCGAGATTTGGCAATTTCTTGATTTCTTTCTGGATTTCGGGATTTGGAAATTTCTCGGTTTCTTTCCGGATTTCGGGATTTGGAAATTTTTGGCTTTCCTGTTGGATTTCTGGATTCCGGGATTTAGAATTTTTTTGTCGATTTCCTGTTGGATTTCTGGATTTCTGGATTTGGCAATTTCTCGATTTCTTTCCGGATTTCGGGATTTGGCAATTTCTCGATTTCTTTCCGGATTTCGAGATTTGGCAATTTCTTGATTTCTTTCTGGATTTCGGGATTTGGAAATTTCTCGGTTTCTTTCCGGATTTCGGGATTTGGAAATTTTTCGCTTTCCTGTTGGATTTCTGGATTCCGGGATTTAGAATTTTTTTGTCGATTTCCTGTTGGATTTCTGGATTTCTGGATTTGGCAATTTCTCGATTTCTTTCCGGATTTCGGGATTTGGCAATTTCTCGATTTCTTTCCAGATTTCGGGATTTGGCAATTTCTTGATTTCTTTCTGGATTTCGGGATTTGAAAATTTCTCGGTTTCTTTCCGGATTTCGGGATTTGGAAATTTTTCGCTTTCCTGTTGGATTTCTGGATTCCGGGATTTAGAATTTTTTTGTCGATTTCCTGTTGGATTTCTGGATTTGGCAATTTCTCGATTTCTTTCTAGATTTCGGGATTTGGCAATTTCTCGGTTTCTTTCCGGATTTCGGGATTTGAAAATTTTTCGGTTTCCTGTTGGATTTCTGGATTCCGGGACTTAGAAATTTCTTGATTTCCTGATTTCTTTCCGGATTTCGGGATTTGGCAATTTCTCGATTTCCTGATTTCTTTCCGGATTTCGGGATTTGGCAATTTCTCGATTTCCTGATTTCTTTCCGGATTTCGGGATTTGGCAATTTCTCGATTTCCTGATTTCTTTCCGGATTTCGTGATTTGGCAATTTCTCGGTTTCTTTCCGGATTTCAGGATTTGAAATTTTTTCGGTTTCCTGTTGGATTTCTGGATTTCTGGATTTGACAATTTCTCGATTTCCTGATTTCTTTCCGGATTTCGGGATTTGGCAATTTCTCGATTTCCTGATTTCTTTCCGGATTTCGTGATTTGGCAATTTCTCGGTTTCTTTCCGGATTTCAGGATTTGAAAATTTTTCGGTTTCCTGTTGGATTTCTGGATTTCTGGATTTGGCAATTTCTCGATTTCCTGATTTCTTTCCGGGTTTCGGGATTTGGCAATTTCTCGATTTCTTTCCGGATTTCGGGATTTGGCAATTTCTCGATTTCTTTCCGGATTTCGGGATTTGGCAATTTCTCGATTTCTTTCCAGATTTCGGGATTTGGCAATTTCTAGATTTGTTTCTAGATTTCGGGATTTGGCAATTTCTTGATTTCTTTCTGGATTTCGGGATTTGGCAATTTCTCGATTTCTTTCCGGATTTCGAGATTTGGCAATTTCTTGATTTCTTTCTGGATTTCGGGATTTGGAAATTTCTCGGTTTCTTTCCGGATTTCGGGATTTGGAAATTTTTGGCTTTCCTGTTGGATTTCTGGATTCCGGGATTTAGAATTTTTTTGTCGATTTCCTGTTGGATTTCTGGATTTCTGGATTTGGCAATTTCTCGATTTCTTTCCGGATTTCGGGATTTGGCAATTTCTCGATTTCTTTCCGGATTTCGAGATTTGGCAATTTCTTGATTTCTTTCTGGATTTCGGGATTTGGAAATTTCTCGGTTTCTTTCCGGATTTCGGGATTTGGAAATTTTTCGCTTTCCTGTTGGATTTCTGGATTCCGGGATTTAGAATTTTTTTGTCGATTTCCTGTTGGATTTCTGGATTTCTGGATTTGGCAATTTCTCGATTTCTTTCCGGATTTCGGGATTTGGCAATTTCTCGATTTCTTTCCAGATTTCGGGATTTGGCAATTTCTTGATTTCTTTCTGGATTTCGGGATTTGAAAATTTCTCGGTTTCTTTCCGGATTTCGGGATTTGGAAATTTTTCGCTTTCCTGTTGGATTTCTGGATTCCGGGATTTAGAATTTTTTTGTCGATTTCCTGTTGGATTTCTGGATTTGGCAATTTCTCGATTTCTTTCTAGATTTCGGGATTTGGCAATTTCTCGGTTTCTTTCCGGATTTCGGGATTTGAAAATTTTTCGGTTTCCTGTTGGATTTCTGGATTCCGGGACTTAGAAATTTCTTGATTTCCTGATTTCTTTCCGGATTTCGGGATTTGGCAATTTCTCGATTTCCTGATTTCTTTCCGGATTTCGGGATTTGGCAATTTCTCGATTTCCTGATTTCTTTCCGGATTTCGGGATTTGGCAATTTCTCGATTTCCTGATTTCTTTCCGGATTTCGTGATTTGGCAATTTCTCGGTTTCTTTCCGGATTTCAGGATTTGAAATTTTTTCGGTTTCCTGTTGGATTTCTGGATTTCTGGATTTGACAATTTCTCGATTTCCTGATTTCTTTCCGGATTTCGGGATTTGGCAATTTCTCGATTTCCTGATTTCTTTCCGGATTTCGTGATTTGGCAATTTCTCGGTTTCTTTCCGGATTTCAGGATTTGAAAATTTTTCGGTTTCCTGTTGGATTTCTGGATTTCTGGATTTGGCAATTTCTCGATTTCCTGATTTCTTTCCGGGTTTCGGGATTTGGCAATTTCTCGATTTCTTTCCGGATTTCGGGATTTGGCAATTTCTCGATTTCTTTACGGATTTCGGGATTTGGCAATTTCTCGATTTCTTTCCAGATTTCGGGATTTGGCAATTTCTAGATTTGTTTCTAGATTTCGGGATTTGGAAATTTCTCGGTTTCTTTCCGGATTTCGGGATTTGGAAATTTTTCGGTTTCCTGTTGGTTTTCTGGATTCCGGGATTTAGAAATTTCTCGATTTCTGGATTTCTTTCCGGATTTCGGGATTTATCGTTGGATTTCGGGATTTGGAAATTCAGCGATTTCCGGTTGTATTTCTGGATTTCTTTCCGGATTAAGGGATTTATCGTTGGATTTCGGGATTTGTCAATTTCTCGATTTCTTTCCCGATTTCAGGATTTGGCAATTTCTCGATTTCCTGTTGGATTTCTTGATTTTGGGATTTCTCGTCGGATTTCGGTATTTGGCAATTTCTCGATTTCCTGTTGAATTTCTGGATTTCTTTCCGGATTTCGGGATTTATCGTTGGATTTCTGGATTTGTTGCCGGATTTCGGATTCTTGTCAGATTTCTTGGAAAGTGTACGGGATTTCTTGGAATGTATATAACCATAAGTGTATAATATTGTTACATAAGTGTGACGATTCCTATTCTTTACATGCAAAAGTTTTACTGACAATTTTGTGAGAGCTATTCACAAGACCGGCTGCATTACGGGCTTCGTCGCCTTTTTGCGTCCGCTTACTAACGCGTCACACGTAGCCTTTGACAGCGCCTCACTAGGGATAGATTTTCTTTTTGTGATCACGTAACTCCGTTACTAGCTTTCAGTAAAATATTCAACAAAGTGACAAACTTATGGAACATTATTATAGACTTATGATATAACATATCAACCTGGTCCGACTAACTGATTATCTGAAAATTACGACCGGAACAACTAGAACAGTTGGCCGTTGGAAGCAGGAGCCGAGGTAGCTGTCTTGCTGGCGAAACAATTAATACTCCTAATTGTTCAGTTTCCCTGTTAGTGTTAATTGATTCGCCAGGAAGAGAGCCTATGTCCACCAAAGTACCCAGTTTTTCTCCCGAAATAACTCGTTAGCGTTGTACACGTTCTAGATCTTCCAAAAATTGGAATTTCACCTAAGTACCACTTTGATTATTAACAAGAACTTTCCAAAGTTCGACTAAGCCGTCTTTCGTATTAAAATATTAAAAAATAAACAAATATAATAATAATGGATACTGTAACGTTCATATTTTATAGCCAAGGCTTAAGATGAAAAGGCGTTATTATTAAAAGTAGGCTAGGAGGGAAACTTCGTCTATAAATAATCGAAAAAATATCACCGCTTTTTACCTAATACGGGCCTTGGTTACAAGCCGTTACATCACTCCAGGATTTGCCGTTGGCGATTTTTTTTTAGTTTTTGCGTCTTTGGCAGCCGCCATTGCTTCCATTTGGGAGTAATGAGGCGCAAAAAGCAAAATGATTGATAGGGTCTCGCAGCGCCATCTCGTTTTGCTAGTGTCGTTCCTATCATGAATAATTTATTTTTTTTCGTGTTCTTAGCGCCTTGCTTTTTAGCGTGGGAAGTTTCGTAGGTAGATACGCGCGACTGATAAGAGCTACCTCTTTATTTATTTACGAACTAGTATCGCTCTGGGATTCGCCAATTATTGAGTCGCCAAGGCTTGACGTTTTTGAGTCGCGTTCCTTTCGCGAGAGATCGTTCAACCTGTGTTAAACCAAAATTAGTCACTATAAATTGTGTAGGGGGAACTTGTAGGATTGTAGACGTACCTTTGTGTGTACCTTTGTGTGTACAGTCTGCACCTTCTACAAGTTTTCCTTACACTTTTTCGATCCATTTGCTGGTGCTGGCTTAACCATTGGGTTGCGAATATTAATCTAGAGATCCAATCAAATCTGCTCCCCACGAAACAAGTTTTTGATAATTACGAATGTGCCGTCTCCTCTAAAATGACGAGATAACGTTATCATATGACCCGTGGCGCCATCCATTATTTGTGGAAAAAAATATTTTTGCCGGAAAACGCGTTTTATTTGAACGAATCATTGTGAGATAGACGGCGCCACGGGTAGAATGATAAAGTTTCCTCGTCATTTGGGAGCAGACGGCAGTATTCTTATTTTTTAAAAACTTGTTTCGCGAAAAACTGAAATCCGACGTTTTGATTGGACCTCTAGATTAATATTCCCAACTCAATGGGCTTAACCTCTCTATTATCTATGGGGATAATTTCAATCAAAACATATAAATAGCTTGGTTGGTTCATTTTCGTCTGCTAACCCCTAAGCCTCTGCAGTACACCACATAATCATTCCGAAAATTTAGTATTGAAATGCCAGATTATCATAAGTTGAATATTCTATCATAGGGCATGAAATTCGCGATTAATTTATCAAATGATTTTGTGGTCCTTTAAAGCAACTGTCGGCTCTATCATTGCCACCTGTATTATGATAAGGCCCTCGTTATTAGAGATGGCAATGAATCGATACGATTCTTTGAAAATAAAACGACTTTACTGGAGAGCGTGGTGCCATCTATTAATGGAAAGGAAGCTAATAGTCAAAATAGCGAAACAATAACGTCGTCAGAGAAACATTATAGAGTATTATAATTAGACAACTTATACTCTGCTTAATGGACTTTAACCTAAAATATATTGTTCAAAATACTATAATTTAAGTTACAGAACGGGTTCTGCAGGCACCTCTTCAATGTACCGGCCACCTTGACTATTTAACGCCATCTATTGGCAGCGGCTATTCAGTTTTAGTTGTGGACCTCAAATTTTACACTCACGTGGTAAAACTAGCTCGGACCATTGCTACTTCACAGTAAATCGTTAGATAATTTCCACATTATCTAATGGAAAACGATTCAAAACGGCTGCCACCTTCCTCCGTAATCAACAAAGCCACAAAAATTATTTAGATGGCGCAAAAAGCCAAATCATGTCCCGTATTTTTCCAACCTCGCCACCCCACCTCGATTCTCATAATTATGTTACATATGCCTAAAAACAACTGTTCGTCTGATCCAGGGATGAGAATTACTCCTCACCATAACCTATTTGCATGTTCCAGGAGTTTTTGTCGAAATTAGTTAGATTACTAGTAAATAAAAATACGTCAAAGCAGGTTTTACGGGAGGCGGAGGAAAGTTTTTACGTTTAAATAATTGGAAGTCACGAGTCTTTGGAGCGCAACATTTGGCTGTAAAATTGATTTCAACGCACATCTAATTTCCGGTAGAAAATAATTTTCTGCCAGTTGCAAGATTCAGGGCTCCCACCACAATCTAAAAAAAAAAATAAAGGGGAACGGTCAAGCTTTAACCAGTTAGATAGCCCTATAGCCCATTAAAAACTAAAATTTATGGCGAAAACCGCATAAAAAATATTGAGTGGTTAGTTTTTAATAAAATAAAGACATTTCGGGAAATATAAAAGCGCGCATCCGCCGCGACACCTGGTGAGAAGTCGGTGAGACAGAAAAGCAACGTAAAAGCGCGCCCTGCTGAAGACGCAAAAAATTGTTTTTCACGCGCGGCGCGTTGCAGTTATAAGAGACTTAAGCCTAAATTGCGCGATTTTAAAAGTTAGGATACTTCGCAAATCGCTCATACGGGGTTAGGGGCGCTGGCGGCAGCCCCTAAGATGGCGGCGAAAATTCAAACCTAAACACCTGGCGTTATTTTTCGTTTCAAATTTTTGGGCCAAAAGCTATTTTTTCAATACAAAAAAAAAGGTACGTGTTAGTATTTTGAACGTCTTGTTAATCTTTTGATACGGAAATAAGGCCATATTTGGAAAAGCTTGGCCGTTCCCCTTTAAGGAAAAAAGGGGGTTTTTTTCAGGATAGAAATAGGGTGAAATAGGAAGTTTTAATAAAAATGAGAGGTCTTTATTTAAACTTTAATTTTTACAAAAAAAAGCTACTTTAGGTTTTTAATAAGACAACTTGATCCAATTATTTTATTCTTTTTCTATAATTTGAAATCGCATTTTGGTCTACCACTAAGCTGATCCAGTGCTATAAAACCAGTTAAAGCAAGTGTCGGCTCTATCATTGCCACCTGTATTATGAAAAGGCCCCTGTTATTAGAGATGGCCACGAATCTATCGAAAAACGCGACTTTACTGGAGAGCGTGGTGCCATCTATTTATGGCAAGGGAAGAGAAAATTCAAAGTAGCGAAATGATACCGCCGGTCAGTAAGCCATTGTAGAGTATTATAATTAGACCACTTATACTCTATTAATATTAAGTGAACTTTAACTTAAACTATGTATCTCATACAAAATATATTGTTTTAAATTACTGTAATTTATATTATTGATCAATTTAAAAACGAGGCAATCAAGGTGATGGATACTTATAAGTACCAGCCTTTTGGTTTTTATTTCGACGATAGCGACATCTGTTGAAAAAAGAGCTACTTAACTACTAAATCATACACAGAAAAATATTCCCCATGATTTTATAGTTCCATAAATTTTTTACGTTTATTCAACTTGTTAAAAGTAGAAGTATAACATGTTGCTCATACGTCACAAGACTTAGCTTTGGCAGAATTATCTTAGCTCACGCGATTTGGAAAAGGTAAATATAGTGACGTAAGAGCTACATTAAAACAAGAAGGCCGTGTTAGTTTATAGAAAGAACTATTTAATAAAAATCAACATACAACTGCCATTAGTGCTATAAAACCAGTAAAATGAAATTAAAATCGGGGAAAATAGTCATCAAATTTTATCTGAAAAATATTCCCCATAAATTAATTTAATAAAAATCAAAATACAACTGACCTGGAGCTCAGTCTAAGCTTACATAATAATATCAAACCAGTAAAATAAATAAATTAAAATTGGGAAAGTAGTTGCCAAATTTTAACCGAAAAATATTGCCCTTAAATTAATTTAATAAAAAAAAAGCTGACCTAGTTATATTAAACCAGGCTAGGGTAAATTCTTTGACTTTGTCCTTCATTGGCTCAGTTTGCACCACTTTGCATATTTCTTCAGTCATTTCCTTGTACAAGGTGGCCATTTCAACAGTTCCAGCAAGATCACTCATCTCTTCAGCTTATAATTCTTTGGCCTCAATTGAGTCTTTGGCTTCCTGAAAATTTTAAAGTAACTTTGTAATACAAAATAATTAAATTATCTTTCAACTTCTTTGGCTTGAGCTAGCTGTTTTTGTAAGTCAGCTTTAGCCTCGGTTATCTTGCTCATAAACTCTTGCCACCGTTGCTTTTGGATTTTGGGTTTTTTGAACCCATTCTACGAGTTTGGCTTGATCTTCAGCCTGTTTGATCTTTAATGTTTCTAGCTTCTCCGCAAGATCTTTAAATTCAGCTTTGATGCCTATAATCTCTTCCGAATCTTGATTGGAATTAATTTGAGGAGCTGAATCTGGCATAGCGGGAGTTCCTGGAGTTACATTTTCTGAGGATAATGGCTACAATGTTTGAAAAATATTTAAAGCAGTTAATTCACAAAATTCAATTAACGTAATACGAAAAACCATACAGCTGGCAAGAAGGATGCAATGGGGCAGGAAGCTGCGCTTTGGGAAAATCTTAAGGAATGCCTCTCAGAGCTGTCTTCCACTAAAATACAAAATCATTTGAAATGGTTTAGCAATAGTTTACTGAATTCTAAAACACCAATAACCTGGTAAAGTGGATTTCCCAATTTCAAAGGAGCTGGTAAGTCTCTCAGTAAAAGTAGTGGAACTTGAAGAACTAAAGGAAAGCCTCTTAGCGTTAATATCAAAATCATCATCCAACACACGCAACTGTTTATTAAGGGTATTTTTAGTTTTAATAATAATACTATCATTAAAATTATTTAAATACTTGGGACTGCCGAACATATATTATATGGTTATCCGGACACAGAAAGTAATTACTTTCCATTACAGCTCCATTGTTTTGGCCCTTCGGATCATCAAGAACAACACCAATCCATTTTCCAGATGAACCCAAAGTGGTACCAACATATGCAACTTTCCCTTTCAAATCTTTCCCAATAACTTCAACAAGAGCACCTAATATTATAGGTTTTTCAGCCATATTTTCACTCTTGCTAGACTTCATCCTGAAATAAAAATTGGATTTTTTACGGGATAAAATTCCCAATTAAATTCATAACTTTTATAGCAGAATAATATTTCCAATAAGTTCAAAGTTCAACAAAAAAACTTTGATTCATTTCAACATTTGATTTTTCAGCTATTGGATTCTATAGCTACTGGAGACATGTCTATTAAGGTGAAAATTTGATAAAAGTTCTGCTACTTCCTAGAAATTAATGACATATGATTTATTGTCAGGAGCTTATTTTATTAAGTTCTTTAACATAGCAGAACTTTTATAAAATTTTCACCTTAATTATAATTTACCATGGAACGGAATTTCAGTACATGTCTATATCAATATGAATTTAATACCATACTAATTTTATCTTAGAGAGTCATAAAAATGGTCAAAAATTACAACTCGGGTTCTCAAACAAAAATCTACCTGGCTAATTCCCAAGGTTGCCATGGAGTTCTTTTCAAGACATTGATTAAAAAAATAATAATTTAGTGACTCCATATTTACAGGATATTAGTAAATATTAAAAACAATGGCATTTTATCATCAATACTCAATTTCACAAATATGATTAGAAGATGACATTGCTATTACAAATGAGGTTAAACTTAAAATGAAGTTCCAAAACAAGCGAGAAAAACTTACTATCTCAACATCAAATAAGCGTTGATTCAGATGCTTGGTGATTGGTGAATGGTGATGACCTTTTCTATCAGTAAAAATATGACGGTAATTTAGAGTTAATAACTTAATTAAGTAATATTTTTTTAACCTTTTAGTCAATCACGAGTTCACGACTTAATCAACTTTAAAATGTATTCCATTACTTTTTCAGCAAAAAAGATTGCGACTTTGCGTTCAAAAGGTCAATCGTAAATCCATGGATAACCTGCTTTTATATTCCGCATTTTGGGTCAAAATGTAGCTTAGGTATCTTGTTTCAATTTCGACGCTAGCGACATCTGTTGTAAAAAGAGCTAGTACACGTCGAGCCATTATTCCCAATTCAATGGGTTAGACCATAGAAATAGAAATGAGACTAGATCCCGGGCTCGCGGTCTTCTCAGACCCCACCAGCCCTTATTTATTTTCTTTGAATAAAATAAAAGACTAGAACCACTGCGCTATACGGTAATCTCAAGGAAAACGGGCAAGTTAGAAAGCTTCCATGAGAGTGGAATCTCTACTAAATCCACGCAGGAGTGCGCCATCTATTAAACAAAATGTAAACTTTATTTTTTTTTAAATAGATGGCGTGCTCCCACAAAGAATACTGGCGATTTCACTTTCATGGCAACCTTCTTACTCGTAATTCTTGCTTCAGAATCTAGTCTTATTTCTATTTATATGGGCTGGACATAAGGCACTAGTCACGGCATTTGACTAACGAGGAGAGTACCCTAGGTGATAAGCACCGATTTTGTTGAAACTAGGTGGGTACGTAGACCTTATGGTAACAAAAAATTTCCCCAAGGGAAAAGTTGAAATGGACATTAGTTTTGCTATGGAAACCAAAAATTCTATAGCAGAAATCGGTAATTTTTCTTGGGCGGGAATTTTGGATCTTTTAGGGTTAATCCGAATTTGACTTGTGCGGGAATTTGGGCTGGTTTTAAAGTTGGTTTGTGCGAGATCTAAAATATTATTCTGGCAACTCTCAGGTAGTCTCCTCGTAAGATAAATGCTCTGACTACTAAAATTAATTAATCTAAATCTGAGGCTCACTAGTCAATAGGCGCTTAAATAAAACATCCTTCAAGGTTATTGCCAATAAGTAATATTTCCGAGAGCCAGGACCTACAAGTACTATTTATATAGTACTTGTTTAAATAATGGAAATTTTTCACCTGTAAACAGAACGTCGTGTTTTGTTTAGCCTTATTATGTCAAAAAAAGCTACTTGTTTAAAAGGGAACACTTGTTGCATATTGGTGAAAAGTTTCCCTTATTTCCACAAGCACTATATAAACAGTGACTTGCAGGTCCTGACTCTCAGAAATTTTACTTCTTCGGAATTTCCTTGAAGATGTTTTATTGAAGCGTTTATTTGACTAGTGAAAAAAATTCCCAAATTAATAAATTCATCATTCATCATAATCAATCCCATTTTATTTAAAAAAAATGTGATCGGCGAAATTCATGTAACTCGAGTGATAAAAAATTACTATTTTAATTCTGACGGGTTAAGCAAAATATTTACTGTCCTTATTGTTTTTATACCCCCATTTCTACCCTCACTAGTCAGGCTGCTATTAAAAAATATCCTTATGTCTAACCCTGACCGACACTCTCTATAAGCGAACTTCCAGCGGTGGTCCAAGCATTGAGTTGGGAATATTAATCCAGAGGTCCAATCAAAACGTCGGATTTCAGTATTTCGCGAAACAAGTTTTAAAAAAAAGAATACTGTTATCTGCTCCCAAATGACAAGAAAACTTTATCATTCTACCCGTGGCACCGTCTATCTCTCAATGGTTCGTTCAAATAAGACGCGTTTTCCGACAAAAAGATTTTTTTCTTCAAAAATAATGGATGGCGCCACGGATCATATGATAACGTTTTCTCGTCATTTTAGAGGAGACGGCACATTCGTAATTATCAAAAACTTGTTTCGCGGGGAGCAGATTTGATTAGATCTCTAGATTAATATTCCCAACTCAATGGGTCCAAGCATGGAAGAAAGGTCAAAGAGTGGTGCTGCAAAAATAAATTAACGTGTCATCGTCATACTAGCTGACGTCATCTCAATAGCATCACGGTGACTCGTCAGAATTATTTTACAAAACGACTCGTTACCACGAAATAGATATTTCACCTCCGGAAATAAGCGGTGGTCACTGGGTCAAAGACCAGTTTATTAATTGCTTGGACCAGTTTTTTTATTCAAAAGCTAGGGGTTCACTGGTCCAGTGTCCAGTTTATTAATTTAAAATTATCTACCGTATTATTAACGAACTGGTCTACGTGACCACTTAAATAATTCAAGAGTTGGGAGTCACTGGCCAAATAGACCAGTTTAGAAATAAACCTTATTTCCAAGCCTGCTTATTTCCAGCAACGTAAACATCGTCTGCTAGAATAGTATTAAGACTGGCGGTTACTAGAGCCAGAACACAACGACAACGAGCGTCGACCCCAATAAAATTATATCAGGCCAAGTATGTAATTATTTCCGACGATCGAATTTTACACCGGCACGAATTAGGGGATGGTAAAACGTTTCTATACGCCTATATTAAAAGGTGGGTAAAAATGTCGACCCACACTGCGAAAATTTTAATTTATATGAAAACGAATTTCCTGTCTCGAGTAGTTTCGTGTTTTCGGTTTAAAATCGTCGGCGTTTCAGACGACGTGTCATGAAATAGCAGTTTCTTATAGAGACTTGGCACTCCGTAGCTTTGGCCATGGCCGCCATTGTGATATTATTTTTCTCCCCACGATAAAAACTATTTAAAAGAAACTGTGACGTAGCACTGCCAAGTCCCAATTGGTCTTTTATATAAATTCAAATTTTGCTGGGTGGGTCGGCATTTTTACCCACCTTTCAATATAGGCGTATTGTGTTTGTCGACGTAAATTTAAGGGAACTAATGTTGTTCATTTTCCGAAAAAATAAAATGCCAAAAATTTCCGATTTTCGGAAAAATAAAAAATTGATACAAATTACTTTTTAAGGGTTTTTTTTTCGATGTAAAATGTCTAATATCGGTAAACATACTACAAAACATTAATAGTGTTACATTGTTAATCAGTTTAAACTAGTCTAGAGGTTTAGTTTTACTTTTAGACTCAGACCAGTTTATTTATTCAAAATTTGTAGTATAGGTTTTTTTAGGCTTATAAATGACATTGGAACATTTTATATAAGACCAGTTTAATAATTCATAAGCTAGGGGATCACTGGTCATAAGGACCAGTTTAATAATTCATATGCTAGGGGGTTAATGGTCATAAGGACCAGTTTAAAAAAATCCTTATTTCCAAGGCTGGCCGCGTGTTGCTTTAACAAAAACGTGTTCTACTTTTTAAGATTTGATATCCCATAATATAACATTTTTACTATATTAAAAAAATCCGTCAAACCTTTTATTTTATCCTTTTTAATCCAGGTATCTAGTTTTCGTGTTTGATTTATTATTGTTATTCAAAATCGTTGCCCGATTTACGTTTTCGATTTAACATTTTTATTTCTACGCGCTGGTTCGCGAAGCAATGCGAAGAGCGTTCGGCGGTTCGGCGAGCAGTTTCGGCTCGAGTTTCGGCGGGGAAAGCACTCGCTTGCACCTTTTTCTGTTAAAGCAGGATGCACGAAGAAGAAAAAGTGATTGAACGACACTATAGCAATGGTAAAAATCCCATTGGACTACAGTCAGGGACGTCATTTCTGGATTTTTCAGGAGGGGCCAGAACTTTATTTAATTACATCTTACAAAAAACTACGTGTTTTATTTTCTTAATAAAAACTAGGGAATCTCCCCGACAGCGTTACACTACACCCTAGGTACTACCGAAAATGCCGCAGTTTTGGTTACAATTTCCTCATACAGCTCAGCCCTACTAAAAACGCAACAATCCGACGAAAACTTCCCAGTTTAAAATCTAAAAAACGAAATCAACGGCCGACCCGTCGCTTGTTTAGTCACTGAAGCTTAAATATTTTAGTCATCGCGAATTCTACTGCATGCCGCCTGCGTCGTTTTATCTCTAGTTCCCGTAGGCATATACATAGTTTGCATCCCTACGTCATCAATGACGCAGTTCCAAGTATAGATATAAGAACCAAGAATAAATATTTAATTTGAGCAAGAATGAACGATTCTATGCCGCCATTTTGCCGGTGTAGATTTCTTAGTAAAACGGGAGGGTGAACAGTTTCAATCGTCTGTTTGCGTATTTTAATTATTTTCAAATGATTAAGAAATTAGTTTCACGTTAAAAATGGTTATCTGCCTGGTTAAAAATTGTTCGAGTAGTTCAATTACCAAGGGAGAGCGAAAATTGTTTATTTTATTCGATAGCGAAGGTAATTGTAAAAAGGATGACCGCAAAGGCCTAACTTTGATAAGCTTTGTCAACTTCTTTTCGTAGATATTTCTGTCGTAATTTGATATTTTATTTAAATAACCCGGCCTTAGAATCTTATCTGACTTTGTTTAGGGCCCATTTAAAATTTTAAAGCATAAATCTAATTAGTTTTGTGGCTTTGACGAGATTACCAACAAAATGGCTACCTATTTAGTAGCTACGCGCGAAATGGTTTGAATTTTTGATCGCCCTCCCAGTTTCCTTGGAGACCATAGGCCCCTCCCTTCGGTGCAAACTATGTATATACTATCAAAGATAATTTAAACTCGAACCCTAGATTCGAATACTGAGAGCTTTCCCATTGACGGTTTTGTTACGAAGCGTTTACCCTTTTCCGGCACGTGACCTCAGAAAAATCGGGCTCCATCGGTTGCGGTAAGGCGCAAACCATGGAGCGAAATTTTTCTGAGTTCCAGCGGGAAGTGGGTAAACGCCATCGGCAACGGGCGAGAGAGTGATTTCGAATCTAGGCCCTCTAGGGTACGAGTTTAAATTATCTTTGATACTATTTTGTTTTACGTGGGACGATTTGACGAAATAAAGGCCTTAATCATTTTTAGAGTAATAAAAATATTACAACTTGCAAGAAGTTACGTCCTTTATTTTCTAAGAAACCGGAAAATCCCAGTTTAAATTTAAAAAAAATCGATGTTTAGACCATCGCGTGTTTAGTCACTAAAGCTGCATATTGTAATTGGATATCGCCGAACTACTTAAGAATGAAATAAATAATAGCATTCAAGCGAAAACAATTTATACATGAAATTAAACAAGACCTTTCTAATGTAGTTATATGAACTTTTTTCGTAACCTTTTTGGCTCACAAAAATGCCGGGGGCAATGCCCCCTGCCCCATTCTAATGACGTCCCTGACTACAGTCCATGCTTAATATGCCGTCATCATGTATTTCGCTGTAGCAAATATAGTTACGACGTTGTACTAACGAATACTAGTTGTTTTTTAGGGCTCGTGTGAACTACATTTAGTAAACTAACATAGAGTGTTGTCGTCTGATACGATTTTGAAAACTTGTAACCGTTTTTTATCAATAGGCAAATTACAATGGTGACGTCGCAGGGTTTCAGACGACAACACTCTATTGAAACGGTTAAGCCGTTTTTAGCAGCTAGTTTAAAATATACTATCGAATCAGTACAGTCGCCAATTCCACAAACAGTTTATTAAAATATAAAATACGTGTCCGAAAACGCCTGGGACTGAATCTAGAATATCACCAAATAACAATTTTTTTTTTACTTGTATTTTACATTCTTATCTTTTTATAGATTTTCTCTTGTTCTAGTTTAGAATCTTATTTTGGTGGATTTTAGGAAATTTTGGGCACCTACAATGTTAAGGCTTGCGCCCTTTTTTCCCAGATTTTTTGCGCTCTTTGGCCCCTTTCAGTTTTCAGGTCGGGCCATAGCCCACCCTGGCCCTATCGTGCGCACGCCTATGAATATATTAGACTAATCATGCAATGAAACTTTTTTTAATTTTTTCGGAAAAATACGGAACATTTTCCGGAAAAAAGGCCTCGGTCATTTTCTGACTTTTACCCTAGTGTAAACCAGCCAACAACGTTCAAACTTCGAGTTAGTTTTAACGCCGACGGGATATCTTTGGTTGTTCGAAATCTTCCAAAATATTCTAAATCTAGTCCTAAATCAATATTTTCGGGCACCACACGCAATTAGTACGCAATAATATAATTATTTAAATTTAATTAGATAAGTCGCGATTACACATTAAAAAGAATCCCCATGCAGTTGATTTAATTAAACCCGAAAATTAGCTTTATACCGTTCTTGGGTCTACGATTGTAGTTTGTGCCCTATAAGGTCTTTCTCGGATTCCGCCGCGCTATCCGTCAATTATTCAGCGCCCCCGGTGGTTGTTCTTTGAAGTTTTGGAGCTTCCTCCGATGGCAGCTAGCGCCCGTAAAGGTAACTTCACCGACGGCTCCAATTTGATTAGTGGGTAATTGGCAAAGCTGCTTCGGAATTGACCCCAGAGAGTCTTCCGGATAAAATTGTAAGCTTCCTGCCTTCCTCGTGTGCAAAGAACGAAATTTAATTTATCAACATTAAACTGATTCCGATATTTACTGATATTAAACCGATTCACATAATTCAACCCATATGTCGATTTTTCGTATATTAATATGATACTGATATTTCAACCCATATGTCGATTTTTCGTATATTAATATGTTACCGATATTTCAACCCATATATCGATTTATCTGATATTAAACCGATAATCATATTTCAACCCATATGCCGATTTTACTGATATTAAACTGATACCGATATTTCAACCCATATGTCTATTTCTCTGATATTAAACAGAAACATTTTTCAACCCATATGTCGATTTTACTGATATTAAACCGATAAACATAATTTCAACCCATATGTTGATATTTCAACCAATATATCGATTTTACCTATATTTTTTATGAAATCTCAAAAATTCGAGTCTTAACGCCTACACGGTTATATTACTTATGATCGTATCAATTCAGATATTAAATAAAACTGCGTTTGTTCATACTCCTAACCAATTGATCCGCGGTTGATTCTAGTTATTAAGGAGACGCTAGCAAGATCTGAAGCACGTTCCATTTCTTCCGTTGACGATATTCATAAATTGCCTTAGCCTGACCCAGATATCCAATTTTAATTTTATACAATCGATAGTGGCTGATATAAGGCCCTCAAGGCCTTCGGAAGGAGACCAGAAAAAAAATAAACAGAAACCTATATCAACTTATCAAGTTACTCCCAAACAACTGAATTATACCTGCCTTCGTCGTATGTCGGGACGCCCTCTAGGGGCGAAAACACCCCCAATCATATTTTGTTGCCTTGGAAGGAAGCTATTCGTCAGGGGTAAGGGGGAAGGAAGGGGGAAAGAATAAATATGACGTTGATGCATTTTCGGTTCAATCAAGCCTACGCCGCTAGATGGCGCGGATAAAAACCGAAGCTGGGCGTAATCACGCGACGAATACGAGCGTAACCTTCACGGCTCTTCTATCTATGTCAAATTAATCAGAAATATATTGCGTTCGGTGCCGTGTTTTCGCTGTAGCTAAGCCTCGGTTGCGTGATGGCATATTTTTCTTGAAGGACAGATGAACGATATTCGGCATACCTTGTATGTTTTACTTATTAGTGCTTGCTTTGATCGTTTTTTATTTAAAATAAAAAGGTAGAATTTTGTTATTTTGAAAGCGCGTGGGAAATCATGCTTCAGGTAACCGCCGCCATATTTGAAATGAAAAAATAATTATGATCGATCAGAGATTCGATTATCCGCATTGACACTCTGATATTATTAGATCAGTTGATATGGGTCAAATTGTAAAGCAGATAGTTTATATGTATACTAAATGTAGAAAACAGATAACCGAATCTGTTGAGATTAATTTTAGTAGGTCAGTTCCGATAGGTTACTTGAAATAATGAATCAGATATAATTTGAGATCAGATTTCTGGGTGATTTCCTGAAGATTAAATTGATACTTAAATGTAGAAATCAGATAACTGTTTAGCTAATTGAATCTGATGAGATTAATCTTAAAGCAACTGTCGGCTCTATCATCGCCACCTGTATTATGAAAAGGCCACTGTTATTAGAGATGGCCATGAATCTATCCGAATCTTCGAAAAAAATGACTTTCGTGGAGAGCGTGGAGCCATCTATTAATGGGAACGGAAGCTAAAATTCAAAATAGCGAAACAATAACGTCGTCAGAGAGCCATTATAGAGTATTATAGTTAGACCAATTTTACTCTACTTAGTGAACTTTAATCTAACTTATATATCCCATATAAAATATATTGTAAACAATTACTATAATTGAAGTTATTGACAAATTTACAAACGAGCCAATCAACGCGAAGCATACTTTATGTCCCGCCTTTTAGGTAAAAATTTAGCTTCAGCATCTTGTTTTGATTTCGACGCTAGCGACATCTGTTTGAAAAAAGGGCTACTTCACCTAGAGCCGACACTTGCTTTAACAGATCAGTTCCGATTGGTTACTTGAAATAATGAATCAGATACAATTTGAGATTAAAAAGTGAAGGAAATCTTAACTAGAATCTGATTAACTGATTACCTTCAGGTGTCTGGAAATTACGACCTGATTAAATTGATCAGCCCTATTAAAGAAATATAATTTTGTGTCAGCTAGGTAATTGTCATTTCTAACCATAGGCTAAGACACTCAGGTGCAGATTAAGAAAGGCGAAATATCTAGTACATTTGGCGGAAAGGTACTAGCACGAATTTCTGGTAAATCGGCGGCGGGAATTTCGAATTTCGCCTATTTTCTGTTGAATTCCTAAAGGGACCTACTCCGTGTTATATTAATCCATTTTAGAAATGTCAATTACGTAAATTTCAAAGTTATCAATAAATATTTAACGTTGATTATTATTTTTAAGCTTCAATATAACGTATTTTTAGTATTATGCTCCTAAACAGTCATCAAATCGCGCGTTTATGAACGTCAACGTGGTAATCTCGGCATCACCCGTTCTATACTTACCCTGTACTTGCCAAACCGAATCTGTTTAGGTATGCCTCACTTGAAGTACCAAAAATAATTATGACAACTGTTTTTAAATCTTAACTATTTTAATTAATTAATTATCACTTTGAATCCAGAATTATAAAACGCGCGCCGGTATACTTAGAAATTCAACCGTAAACATGCCAAATTCGAAATTCCCGCCGCCGATTTACCGGAAATTCGTGCTAGTATCTTTCCGCCAAATGAACTAGATATTTTGCCTTTTTTAACCTGCACCTGAGTATAGTTTTCAATAATAGCTATTTTTCCGTTAAATATTCCGATTCACGACAGGGAAACAAACGAGGGGCAGGTCACTTCCATTTTGGGTGCGTCTTAATCATAGTAAAATGATTAAATCAGGGTAATCAAGATTAAAAAATCTAATCAAGATTGGAAAATCTAATCACGATTTAAACGAGATTTAATCCTTCTAATCTTTATGATCAGGATTTAATCATTTTAATCAGATTTAATCAATTTAATCACGATTTAATCAACATAATCGGTCAAATCGAGATTTTAAAATTAAAATCAAAACAAAAGTCAGATAATTTAATATTAATTATTAATATTGATGGTTCTATCGCAATTGTATTTGATTCTCGTTCTAAAATTTCTAAACGCGATTTAATCATACTAATCACGATTTAATCGTTTCAATCAGGTCTTAATAATTTTAATCATATTTAATCATTTAATCATGATTAAATCAGATTTAAACATTCTAGTCATGATTAAACGTGATTTAATCAATATAATCGTTATTAAATTGAGTTTAATCAAAATATTCACGATTAAATCGGATTTAATCTTTCGAGGGGTGCGTCGTTAATCAAGGAAGTAACCTGCCCCTCGGAAACAAATATAATATATTTTTATAAATACGAATCAAAGGAAGAATTAAAGAATTCTGTGTATTTTTTCGTCATTTTATAAATTTAAATATAACGTTTTTGTAGATGGCGTAGTAAAATTGGAACGCCCGCGAAAGGTGTAACGGTCAGCGCCATCTGTTGATTTTCATTAGTACTAATAGTCTAAAATGCTTCCCTTTAAGAGCGAAACCAATAGAGTTTCAATTATAATGATCTTATCTACTCTAGATGGCGCCAATTTCAACTTTTTTGCTGTAAGGACACTTTTTGTTTAACTTAAAATTCCTGTTTAGGAAGTATGGCAAGATATATATTATTTAAAATAAATTATGATTAATTACTTCTGCTTTCGTTTATTCAACTGAAAATTTAGTATGCATATGATTAATATTAAGAGATAATATTTGTTATGAATATAAATTAAAGTTCAACCCAAATATGTTGGACACCGAAATGTTCATAGGTTAAATAAAATTTCCGTTGATTTCCCAAAGCGACCTACTAGTTTCACTCTTTTCAAGGCAGGAACGACAAAAATAAAGAAACAATTTAATATGTTTTGGGCTTAGTTACGGAGAACGTGCCGCCATCTATCTGTCGTCGGAGGTGGCAAACACTGGAAATTGGATAGAGGGGGAAATGGAGACAGAATTTTGTCCTGAAAACATTTGTCTTAAACTACCATATTTTTAAACCAAAATTAACATTTTAAGTTTAGTGGAAAACATATTGATTCCGACAATAGTGGAAATTTCCTTCCCCTATCTTGTGAAACCTCACTTCCCCTACGTCATAATGTTGTCTATTCCATCGTCTTCATTCCTACTTTGGACTATTTACGTTCGTAGGGACTCGTAACGACACACTAAAAATATTCGTCACCAAGATTGCATGAGTAGGAATAAAGCTCTTCATTTTTCTATTCATTATCCACAAATTGGGAGATAATTTTAAAAAAAATTATGCTTGTAGATAATTTATCCATTTTATTTATCCATATTTCTTGTGGATAAAACAATTAGCCACGAAATTTGGCGAATATTTGAAGAAGAAAAATTATTGAATAAATCAGTTATTTCATTCAAAATTTATTCATTTATCCCTTACGTATACTTTAATTAAACCAAAAATTGTTTAAAGAAATTATGTGAGTTTTATCAATGTATAATGAATATCCGAACGCCGACCTCTAACGACGTAAGTAGGAACTCAGACCACTTACATCCAATGGGACTCGTATGCTGGCAAAGATAAATCTTCTCTTATAGAAAAGCGAGTGTGGTGACATCTGTTCTTAGTTTCTATAAGCTTTGAAGGTGCTTAGTAAATTAATATATTCGCGACCGAAATGAGTCTAGATGGCGTAACGGCGCTAGCTTATCCGAGGTAGCGCCTATAATTTAGCGTCTGCTATAGACAAATTATAAAGTCATAATAATGTTTTTTCTTAAATTAACTTAAATTTACGAATAGCGATGAGAAAAAACTAATAGCGTCTGCTTCAGCCGCTACCTATCTTGGTTTCAATAGCGAACCCAAGGGGGCGTAGCGATAGTTTTCGGTCGTGAATATTCCAAATAATAAATATTTTACCAATTATTACGAACAATAAGTGAGTTACAATAATATCTTACACATGCGCAGCTAGACGGAAAGGGTTCTGTGACTTTGTAGCTCAGCGTGACCTATGACGTCAGCTTAGGCTTCCCTTTGTTGTGACAAGTACCATACTAATAGTTATTTTAAAAGCCGATAGATGGTGGTGTGGTTATTGAAACTCGCTAATTATATTCTAAACTACTTAAAAGTTTATATTAACCAACAAATGACAGTGTCACCAAACTTTATTGGCATTACGAGTCCCATTATATGTACTTGGTCTATGGATGACGAATCTTTTTAGTATGGCGTTACGAGTCCCATTGTATGTACTTGGTCTATGGCTGCCGAATCTTTTTAGTATGGCGTTACGAGAAAAAATGATCAACATTAAACCATAGTTTAACCAAGAATGTATGTTGCAGTCGAATAGCGCGGCGCTTAAAAGATAAATTCTCTATGGGTGCTTAGTATAGTAATACTAGTCCTTTAGTAGTAGTTGGTCGATGGCTAGCTAATGTTTGATTGAACCCAAGGCCTATTGAAATTGGAAATTTGAGATCAAGTACTCGTTTTAGATTATATTTATCGACATCAACGTAATCTGGTAGTCATACTGCCGAAAAAGATTAATAAACTGGTAGCTTGTCCTCAGTAGCTGAGGTTACGTGAGGTATAGTGTTTCGTCTACGGCGACGAGGTTGGCGGGCCTTGACATCTGCTTGTACACTGGTGTAGCCCCAGGTACGTAGTCTAGATTATCTTTGCCCCAACCGAGGACGGCGTTTCTGACTAAGCAATTTAGGCAATTGCCTAGGGCCCACACTTTGGAAGGAGCCGGATTCTAAAGCTGGGTTTCCTTACAGTTATGTTGAAAAATAGATTGGGGCCGATTAGAAAACTTGCCCTAAGGCACGGAAAAATGGTAACCTGGTTTTGGCCCCAGTAAACGAAAAATAAACCTTACAGTTATTTTAGAAGAAAACAGGGTTGCCACAAAATTTTTAGATTCAAATTCCCTGACTATTCCCTGTTTTCCCTGACCATTTTAAGAGATTTTCCCTGACTTTTTAAGGCCAAATTTTTATTTTATATTTTACTTTTATCAGAAGTTAATAAATTTTAATGAACTTATATTTCAGTAAAAAGGTTATTGCAATGTTGAAAAAATTAGCCAAACTTTCAAGGAAATAAATGATAATCATAGAATTTGTCATAGATCTGGTCTAAAAAATAAACTTAAAAAAGTGCCAAGATAAAATTGAATTCCCTGACTTTTCCCTGACTTTTTACAAATTCTAAAAATTCCCTGACATTTCCCTGACTTTTTAGGTCCATTCTTAAATTCCCTGACTTTTCCCTGATTTCCCTGTTTTCCCTGACGTGTGGCAACCCTGGAAAAAATTTGGGGTCTGGTTTTTAAACTTTTCTTGGGGCCTGGAAAACTGCTAAAGTGGCCTTGGCCCCAATAGACCAAAAATAGACGCATTTATTTTAGAAGAACAAAATAAAATGCTACATTGGGGCCCGGTTTTTAAATTTTGCTTGATGCCCGGAAAACTACTTATATATCTTACAGTTATTTATAAAACAAAAATAACGTATTACATTGTGGCCCGGTTATAAAACTTTTGCTAGTGCCCGGAAAACTGCTAAAGTGGCCTTGGCACCCTGCTAAAGGGGCCTTGGCGCCCTGCTAAAGTGGCCTTGGCACCCTGCTAAAGCGGCCTTGGCACACCTTTAGACCAAAAATACACCTTACAGTTATTTAAAAACATTGGGGCCCGGTTAGAAGTTTTTCCTTAGGGCCCCTAAAACTATGGCCCTGGCCCCAGTAGACCAAAACCAGACCAAACTTAAATATCAGACATTATATTTATTAACTTTCCAAATAACAAGACGTAGTTGAATTTATTTCGTAGATAAAACTAGTAGTTAAATCAGCTTATCCCGACTGTAAGAATCCGGGGAAATAACTTTGAAAACTCCATCTGGAGAATAAATTTGTAGTGGCCCATCCCGCAATGCTCGCCCAACCCTTAAATCCCCTCCAAATTGCGTAAGGCCCCCTAAGGACGCGTTTTTCCCCGTAAAACCCTCGATAGGGCTTCCCTTCTCCAGCAGGGGGCGCTCCTTTCCGCCTACTTCTTAAGCGATGTAAGATCCCCTGTTTAACAACTCACTTTGAACGGACCTCCCCTCACATTGGCGCCGATATAGGTGGCTACGAGACGCTGTTTGTTAACTGCACGCCTCGGTGGCTCTCTGGAGGCCTGCGAAACCCGCTGGGAACTATCGGCCAACCGGGCGCATCCTTGTCAAGTAACCGCTTTGACTCCTATCGTTAGATAGATTGGTTTTTGGAGACTACGCTAGGTGGCGGGGTATGTTGACAGTTGGCCCGAAAGGCGTCGGGCTTTCCTCTCCAGTAGCGGGTGACTTGGCAAACTCAAAAATTCGTCTAAATAGAAAATTCCAGCAGTATTGCGTTTGGAAAATTTATTCAGCATTGGAAATAGCCAAAGGTTCGTAAAAATGTTTGCCGCACTAAATAGCTAGCTTTATCTTCTAAGAACCGTAAGTAAGAGCAGAGGTATATAAGTACATAAGTTTCCATCTCCAGACCTCTAAAACGTGTAAGTAAATCTTAAAGGAGGTTAGACATACAATTTAACATCTTACAAGTTTTCTCACACGTTTAAGGGGGAAGACTACTGTGGCCATTGTCTACTTTCGCGCTATTTCAAGCTGAACTATTTTAGTTTTGTATTTTAACTTATAAAATTAATATGTAAGTGTAGAACAGCCTCTTGTTTAGTGACTAAAATAATTTTGACAATTTTAAACTTAAAAGTAAATAAATTATTACGTTTTAATTCGGACCCCCGGAGCTAAACAAGTTCGACAAGCGCCCAAACTACCCTTTAGTTAGGACTTGATATCTCATTAACTATTAATATTAGAATTATCAAAATTATTTTGAGCACTAGAGGAAGGTTCAGCCTAATAAGAAAAGTATAATTCAATGATGTAATTGTTAAAACAGAAACGTTCAGTTTGAACGAAAAAGAGGCTTTTACTGTATTCTTCCCCCTTAAAATGTTTTTCTTAACCGGACTAATAAAATTACGAAACCGTAAGTAAGTACAAAAGTATATAATACTTCTATAATAGAAGAATCCATCACCAATGTAATTCTAAATACTTTTTACCAATTTCTCAATCAATTGATATTTTTGCCAGAAGAACCATAAATGAACATTGCCTAAGCATTTACATAAAATTATTTAAAGTTACTTACACTAATATGACGTTTACGCGAACTTCTACAACGTCAAGGAGATTCATAGACGTTCGCGTTTACAGAAATTACATATTACTATTCTATTGAATCGTGTACCTTCGTAGATATTGATAAAATTCTTTATTATAGCAATTTTGTAAACAATATTATATCGATAAAATATGATTTATAAATATCTAATTGTTTCTAAGTTGTGTTCTTTGCAAGTTCTCTCCCCACTGGTTTAATGGGGTTTTCCCCGAGCTCTTCGGTTCCCCTTCCATAAAATCTTGTTGAGGTTAACGGTAATAGTGAGTGTAGGGAGCTGTTGGCTCGCGTGGCATGAAGGGCTTGCCACTACCTTCCTACGCATTGTAACCCGGCCACCTTAATTAATTGCTTTAAAAAGTCGCTTGCTGACTTAGGCCTTGGGTATTAGTCTAGCTGATTATTATTATTATTTATTATTAATGCTTTTAATTCAAGTGGCCGGATTAAAATACGTAAGTGGAAATGGTAGCCAACACAACTTCCTACACTCAGGAGGAAGTGGTGGCCAGCCGTTCATGCCTACACTCACTATTACCGTTAACCTCCACAGTTTAAATGAAAAGGGGAAACCGAAGAACACTGGGGAAACCCCTTTATCCAGTGTGGAGAGAACTCGTGGAAGGGCTTGCATTGGGATCGCACCCGGCTCCTTTTGCTGCGAGGCGAAAGTGCTAACCACTCCGCCACCCCACCATTGTACTCCGACCTAGTCCCTGTATAGCGTGCTTCGTCCACGCCTTACCTGAAACTCTGAAACAAGCCCGCTGAGCCTTCGACAACCGTTGCCATCGCGTTGAAGAGTCTGTCGTTAGGGGGGAGGTTTTACTTCCTCTTTTTTCCACCCGATGGCGCTGCCATGTCAGCCTCGCTTTTCGCTCCAATGGAAACGGAGGATTTGCCCACTTGTGACACCTGTCGCTGCTACTTACCGTCGCTAGTCGCTGCCTACCTACCTTCAGAGCGCTTCGTTTCTTCGGCCCTTAAGCCTTTGACCGGAAAGAGTCGCTTAAGTCGGTGTCGCCACCTCTTGCACGCCGAAAGCAATTATTTTGGCGCCGTTACAACTTTCGCGCCTTCATCTCACTTTCATAGATTTTTCGTGCGCCAATTTTTATTTTTTACTTTTTTTTGTCTATTTAATTGTAGGCTTGCTGTTTTCGTGTAGTTTGTTGATGCGGGGGGAAGGGGGTGCAGTTAATTTTGTAAACTGGTTGAACACGCGTTTGACGCGCGATGGCGACACTAGACTCGACAGGAGTCGAAACCTTTACGTTTTAACCTATAATAACATTTGTTTTTGGTTTTATTGGTTATAACCAAGTTTGGGGACTTGGCCCTCAGGTCACGTTGTTGCAAAGGCGTATTTTTGTTCAATATAGCCCGCAGATTAAAAGTGCTGACTACTCCACTGCGTTCTAAAAATAATAGAGAGATTAAGTAAAGCGCTGTACAATTTTAAACGGCAACGTTGGTAGTACCATAAGTGTATAATATTATTACATAAGTGTGACACTTCCTATTCTTCATATGCAAACGTTTTAATGAGAGTTCTTCACAAGACAGACTGCATTACGGGCTTCGTCGCCGTTTGGCGTCCGCTTGCTAACGCGTCACACGTAGCCTTTGACAGCACTTCGCTAGGGGGAGATTTTCTTCTTGTGATGACGTCACTCCGTTACTAGCTCTCACTCAAATATTCCCCAAAGTGACAAACTTATGGAATAATATTATAGACTTATGGTAGTACCTAATAATTTTTTTAAATTGCTTAAAGCTAGGAGCAACAAACACAAGGAGAATGCAGCTAGCCTTTAAACACGCTAACGAAGGGTTGTGTACGAATTTCATTGGACGAGCGTCACGAGCCTTTACGCTGAACGTTTTATGGGCGGGGGGAAGACAATTTCCGAATTTTCCCCTTCCGACGGCAGCAGGCGCTAAAGCGTCTAGCCAATGAAAAATGTACGCAAGAAAATCCACGACTTTTGACGGGTTGCGTTCTCCTTGTGTGGGGTGTTGTGTTTGTTGCTCCTAGCTTAAAGTGACACATAATAGTTCGAATATTTTCGGTTAAATTTCAGATAGCTTGTCCCATTCTGTCACGTGACTCAGGCATATCTTCACTCTAAAACACGTGCTTTCATTTCGATCGAAAACCATTGTGGTTCTAACGGTGCCTACGTTATTACCGGTTCTAACAGACTTGTAAATAGTGTATATTTTTAAGAGAGTCCACTGGACCCGGACCCCTCCGCCGATCTATTTTTTCGACGAGTCCAAGACTCTTCCCCCTTTTTTCGCCCCCTCGTTTAAATTTCTTTAATCTTTCTTTATTCCTCCATTTTATATTCGAAAATAAATGGCACCTAACCAGGCTAAGCCTATAAAATTTTTATTGTAATTATAAAAGAGACCGTCTGAAATCGAACTGCAGCAATTATTTCATTATATATTCCCAACAACAAAGTTTACATATTTTCATAAATAATTGTGATCGAGTAAATGAAAATGCTCGTAAATATTATCACAATTAATTGAACCATGAAAGTCATCATTTCAAACCCATCGGGCTTATTTTATTTTCTAACTTTATTAATTTTAATAAAACTAAATTTTGATATTCAATTGCACTGTTACAATTACTGTGCCTAATGGAATACAGAGTAACAGAGCAAGACTAAAGAAGTATGAATATTATTCCCCACACGGTCCACACCTGTTTAAGTTAAAAGAGGTTTTTTCCCTGGTAGGCCCAAGTTTTCCAAATTTTTCGTTGGTCATTGTCCAAGGTTGGTAAAAAATAGTCAGTATAAGGTTTGCGCATAGACCGCAGGCTGGAAACGTGATTTTTCAGAGAAGAGGTGGGGGGGCATGACACGAGAGTTTCCCTTTCTTGTGACGTAGTTGGATCCCAGCGAACAAACGTCGCGGGAAAATAGGCTTTCAGTTCGGCTGCAGCAAAGCGCCAGGTCTAACTTTGGCTGATATTGTGAAACTACTTAAAAGTGCCAACACATTATTGTAAAAGTGATAATGAAGTTACAATTAAAGTTAAATATGTATTAAAGTTTTAAAAGTTAAAAGTATTAGGATTTTATATCCATATAAGTCTCATTGTATTAGTAAGTTTTCTAATATTAAATTTTGAAAGTTCATTTCGAAATGATTTTGTTTTAATTTGAAATAGTAGTTAAACTACTTAAGTTTACTGAAATAGTATTATCAATTTATTTTTAAGGTTTTTTATCATTCCACAAGCCAGTGTGATATTTCATTGTAATATTTTTGTATTTAAAGCATCTAAATTTTTAATTGTTAAAATAAAATATCTTTAAGTATATATACGTTTCTCAATTTATTAAATCAATACTTAATGGACCTAACTTTAATTTTAAAATATAATTTTTAATTAAAAATTACTCCATAAGCCACTTTTACATTTCATGTAAAAACGTGCAAAGGGCAGACAAAGTTTTGAGTTTGTAAGACTCCCGTATTTCGTCGAAGTTGGGATCCAACTACGTCATCACCTGAGGCACGTGGAGGTTTCGCTTTTTTCTGCGGAGAGAGATAAATTTTCCCGCGAATAATCCCCCCTTGGGTCATTGTCAATTTCTATAGGCCTCACAGATAAGTAGATAGGGGAGCTCCATTGAATTGGGAATAATACTGCTAGAATTACAATTACCATTTCGGTTGCCATGGTTACGCGGGACCTGTTCTGAGACGACTGTACGATATTCATCTTTATAATTGGGCGGTAGCGCCATCTATATTTTGTAAAGTTATATGATTCGCGCAAAAATTTAATTGCAATATAGTTGCCACCACTAGAGACAGATGCCGCCACGGTTGAACGATATAGTTTAAGTCTCCATATTGAACGAAATTGGTCCCGCGCTAGCCAGATTTATTTGTACCTCTATTTATTCCCAACTCAATGGGGAGCTCTAGCTCCGTGGGGAGTCGGTCCGACTAATATTCGGAGAAAAGTCTGTTGTCTCAAAGAGAAAAATAATTTTCCCTCTTTTTACACAGCTAACGAAATAATTTGAGAGTCCTGTGAACTCTTTACCCCCTTCTAAAGACATTTTTTAGGAGTCCCGTGATTTTTTTCAGCGGTTTTTGATGCGTGGACGCTATTTACAAGTCTGGGTTCTAATATAATTTGAAGACCTTTTACACATTTTGTTAAACCAGGGTACACGACGAATACACAAAAAGTGTTTGAACAATACTAAAACGAGTCATGTATGGCTGTAAGCATGGTTCTCTAAACACAAGATTTGGTTTTGGTGTACCTTGGTTTACAGCGTATCTTTATCCTTGTTTTCTCGTACCTTCAAATTGTATCTCCCTCCAGCGCTCCTACCGTGAGAAACTCGAACCATTTCCACCCAAATACAAAGAACGTGTGAAAAATATAGATGAGCAGTTATAGATGTAAGTTCTGACGTCGTTCGCTTATTATATAGCGCACGTGTTCAATATTTGGGTGGAACTCTTTTCAATATCTATATTCGGGTCCAGCAGTTTATTTGTCCAATCTCGTAATTACACAAGGCTTAAAGCAACTATCGGCTCTAGCATTGCCACCTGTATTATTAAAAGGCCCCGGTTATTAGAGATGGCCATGAATCTATCCGAATCGTCGAAAAAAAAGACTTTCGTGGAGAGCGTGGAGCCATCTATTTATGGGAACGGAAGCTAAAATTAAAAATAGCGAAACAATAATGTCGTCAGAGAGCCATTATAGATATTATATTTAGACCACTTTTACTCTACTTAGCAAACTTTAACCTAAATTATATATCCCATATAAAATATATTGTAAACAATTACTATAATTGAAGTTATTGACAAATTTACAAACGAGCCAATCAACGCGAAGCATACTTTTATGTCCCGCCTTTTGGGTCAAAATGTAGCTCCAGCATCTTGTTTTGATTTCGACGCTAGCGACATCTGTTGAAAAAGAGCTACTTCACCTAGAGCCGACACTTGAAAAAAAGCGGCGCTGCTTCGTTGCGAGTTGGTCGCAGTTTTTCGCTCTCCGTTTTGTAAGTTTTGTTTTTCGGTTCTTTTGTTTATTTAGCCCCAGTTTTTTTTTGTTCCTTGTCCCTTTTGTTTTCTGTCTCCCTCCCCTTTCCTTCCCTTTTGCATTGCCGTTTTTGTTTAAGTTGGCTACCGCCAAGTCCTTCGAAGTGGCTGGGCCGCGTGTGGACGAGGGGTCGGCCATGTTGATGAGCTCGGGCGAGGAGGATTTCCCAGAATTGGGCTTTACGACGGTAGAGAGAGGCAGAAAAAAGGCGCGCACACACGAACGGCAGGAGGGAGCGACTATCCCCCCACTTCGGACGAAGGACTTCCCGTTCAAATTGCGCCCCGCTGTGGGATCAAAAAAATTCCACGAACTTGGGACGAAGGCGTTGCATCGTTTGGTAGAGTCCACTTTCGGGAGGGGGGTGGAAGCGAAAGCACTGAAAAGCGGTGAATTAATGGTCTCCGCTGCCACGGAGGAGCAACGACAAAATATCCTGCAGACTACCGCTCTCGGTGACGTCACCTACACGGTGGTGACGGGTAACTCCGCTACGTCAACGGTGTTCAAGAAAATTATCGGAGTACCGCAAGATATTACACGGGATGACATTTTGGAGGTTTTACGTGACACTGGTGTGGCGATCTCCAGTATCCGTCGCTTGGGGGGCCGTAGCTCGGCGTTTGTTTTGGGATTTCCTGGACAGGCCCCCCACCGAGTTATGTTCTACAGCGCCTCTTACCGGCTGTTCGATTATGAGGCGGGCCCTAGCCAATGTTACAGGTGTCGCCGTTTCGGCCATTTTGCCCGGGAGTGTAAAGCCTCGGTGCAATTCGAAATCTGTGCCCAATGTGGCCAGGACCATGTTTATGACAAAACGACCCCGTGTACGAATCCACCAAAATGCGTTAACTGCAAGAGTGCGCACAACTGCAAGGATGGTCGCTGCCCGAAGTTACGTTTGGAGAAAACGGTGGTCACCTTACAGCGCACGGAGCACCTTCCGTTTCCAGAGGCCCGCGAGTTGGCCCAATCACGGAGCTATGCTCAGGTCTCCCGTCGGACCAGGTCTCGAGCTCCCGGACCCCAGCTTGTCCAGCAACGGACCTCTCCTCCCCAAATTACGCCGGCTCGCATTACTTCCTCGGATATTTCGCGTCACCGTTAGTCCTCAGAGCTATGTCGCTGTCTCCGCCCCCACCGATAGGCGTTCCGCTCCCCCTCCCGCACACCAAGATGGGGCTACATAACTTCGCCCTTCTTCAGTGGAACACGAAAAGCGTTAACGCCCGCTTTGGAGAACTGTTTAATCTCATCCGCATCCATCAGCCGTCCGTTATCGCGCTTCAAGAGACATGGCTTCAACCCCATGACCTTCTTCGTTTAGACTTTGGTATTTACGAGGTCTTCCGTGTTGACCGTCCGCACCAACCGCTCGGGAGGGGCGGCGGAGTCGCTACTCTAGTTGATCGTCGTCTCAACCCTACCCAGATACCCCCACCCAGGGGTGGCGGGGTTGAAGCATGCATGGTCTCATTCTCTCTCGATGGTCGACGTGTGACTCTCGCCAATGTCTACGATTCCAAGCGCTCGGTGGATCGGTCTTTTCTGGATCGCCTTTTACGGGTTGCTGGCCGCTCATGTATTCTTTTGGGTGACTTCAATGCGCATCATACGCTTTGGGGCTGTCAGGAGATAAACGCGCAGGGTACCCTCCTTGTAGACTGGCTAGAAGATGAAGATAGGATGGTCCTGCTTAATACGGGCGATATTACTCGTCATGCCCGGTCCTCTGCCGATAGTGCGCTGGATCTGGCGTTCGTCACTTCTGACTTGGCGCCCACTCTGTCTTGGCGGACGCTCCAGGGAGGCTCAAGCGATCATCTCCCCATACTACTGGAGTCCGATGCTCTGCTTGCCACCCGCACCAAGAGTGGGACACGCTGGCACTACCCGCTAGCAAATTGGAACGGCTTCCGTCGTATGTTGGAGGCTGGTGTGGCCGAACCGGCATTTGAAGCAACGGTGGCCTCCACTACGTCTCTTCTCCAGAGCGCGGCCAAGGCGCATATTCCGAAGAGGGTGGTTGGCCCCGCCTCACAGCCTCGTTCAAAACAGTGGTGGGATGCTTCATGCGCTATGCGGGCTAACCTAGTGACGGCTCTGAGGAGGAGGGCTATTCGTAGCAAAGACACAGCAGTATACATCAAATTCCGTAAGGCTTCGGCCAAGTTTCGGCGCCACGTGAAATCGCTTAAGCGGAAAAGCTGGCAAGAGTACTGTCATAGGTTGAATGGTCACTCGTCCCTGACGCAAGTCTGGAACCAAGTAAAATGGTTCACGAAAGGATCCACCTCGCCTCGAGCCATTACGTTGGTTGATGGTGGACACACCTACAACAATGCGGTTGATGTTGCGAGAATTTTGGCCACCTCCGCTCAGGCCTCTGGTCATCTTCCACCAACCCGCCGTTTTTTTGCCGAACCTTCGGTCGTTGACCCCCCTCAGGGGGCCCAGTATAACGTACCCTTTTCGTTTGCGGAACTTGCTACGGTCTTGTCGTCCCTAAAGAACACAGCTCCAGGCGCCGACGATATTTCCAATCTGATGTTGACGAACACACCCTCGCTCTTCCGTGAATCCCTCCTGAAGCTATTTAACTCCTTGTGGGAAGCGGGCTCCTACCCAAAGGCTTGGAAATACGCTATCTTGCACCCGATCTGCAAGCCGGGCAAAGATCCCCAAAAGGCGTCTTCCTACCGGGAAATTTCCTTACTTCCGACACTTGGCAAGGTCTTCGATAAACTGGGGCTAGGTCGTTTGACTTGGTTCTTGGACGACAACGCTGTCATCCCGGATTCCCAATCCAGCTTTCGTAAGGGCAGGCGGCCAACGGATAACTTAGTTCGCCTCGTGCAGGATACTCAATTGGCCCTTGCCAGGGGACACTCTTGTGTGGCTATCTTTTTGGATCTGAAAGACGCTTTTGGAAGCATTCACCATGATGCCCTGTTGGAGAAACTTCGGGCGACGGGTTTGTCTGGCTCCCTTTTTCATTGGCTGGCAGATTTTCTACGTGCACGGACAGCGGCGATACGAATTGGGGAGACGGTATCGGACACTTTCGAGGTCAAGCGAGGCGCGCCGCAGGGGAGTTCACTTAGCCCAACGCTTTTCAACGTCATCCTCGGGGCCATCACGGACTCTTGCCCAGTGGGCGTTTTACACAGTGAGCATGACGATGATCTGGCGCTCTGGGTCACTGGTCTTCATGCCGTCACTCTGCAGGAGCACTTACAGATTGCACTTGACAATATGGTGGAGTACTGTAGCGAATGGGGCCTCACTTTTCAACCGTCTAAGTGCAAATACATGGTCTTTTCCCGCAAACGAAGCGCGGCCTTTTACGATGACATCTACTTTTCACTCGGGACCTCTCCTTTGGCGAGGGTCGAACAATTTGTCTACCTCGGTGTTACCCTCGATCATAAACTGACCTGGCGCGCCCACATTGATGCCTTATATCGATCGTCCATGCAACGGCTAAATTTGTTGCGCGCGGTTTCTGGTACACGTTGGGGAGCCTCTCGCAGCGCCCTCAAGGTGTTGTATTTGCAGTTTATTCGCTCCCGGATCGATTATTCTAGCATCGTCTATAACTCCGCGGCTGCCACCCACTTACGGCGCTTGGACCGTCTCCAAAATGCTGCGCTTCGTGTCATCTTGGGTGTTCCCAAGTCGACGAGTATTCAGTTAATGGAAGCTGAAGCGGCGATCATGTCGCTTTCCCACCGTAGAGATCTGCTGGGTATGCAGTTTGTCAACCTGGCCGCAGCCGCCGATGCTCCCGACTACTACAGGCGCTACATAACTGGCTCGGTGGCCACTCTCAGTCACTTTGAACACTTCTGGACGATACATAGTACTCCAACGATCCTCAAATACTGGCGTCAACTTGTCACTCTTAATCTTGACTGGCTTCATGATTTGGTTCCTTCTCCCAGCCTTATTTCCCTTCCTTCTTGGACCCCTGTCCAGGCGGACGTCAACTGTCGCTGGCTGCGCTCCTCAAAGTCAGAGTTCTCGGATGTCGAGTTGCGCCAGCTCTTCTTTTACGAACTCCATGCCATGGCCGGCGATTCCGTGGTCATATATACCGAAGGCTCCCTCCAGGACGTATCCAGCTGTGCCGGCGCCAGCTTCTGCATTCCTGATCGCGATGTCGCTCGTCCGTTCGTTGTGGATCCGGGCCACCCGATTAACACGGTGGAGCTCTTTGCCATTAATCAAGCGGTGGCTTTCGCTCGCAGTGAAGGTCTCGGGAACATTGTCGTATGTTCCGACTCCCAATCGGCCTTGGCTATGATTTTGGGGGACGGCCCTGACCCTCAAGTGCTACGTTTCCGGAGCCTCTGTCACGGTTACCCCGGGCGTGTTAAACTGTTGTGGTGTCCGGCTCATGCCGGTATCCCGGGAAACGAGATGGCGGACAAATGTGCCACAGTGGCGGCTATCGACCATCCAGCGCGGCCTATGGTTTTTTTGCCTTGCACCAAAAGCTACCTTAAAGCACGGGTTTCGGTTCTGGTTGCGGACTCTTGGCAGGTTTCATGGAACCACTTTGTTTCGGCTCGGGGCGTCGGGTGGTACAAGACTGATCCGTCACGGGACTGTATTGCGGGTCTTCGGTTGCCACGTTGGCAAGACTCGTTAGTAGCACGTGTTAACTGTGACCGGCTTCCAACTGCTGCGGTGCTTTTCCGTTTTCGCTTAAGAACGTCTTCAGTGTGTCGCTCCGGTCAGTGCGCGGCGATAGAGACGCTTCACCACATTCTTTTTGAATGTCGGGCGGCTAGCGGTCCCCGCCATTCGTTTTTGGCGTCGCTTACGGCAGGTGACTTTCTCCACTCTGTATCGGGTCTCCGTTTGGCCTTTTCTCGAGGTGTACTACAGATTATTTCGGACGTGTGTAATCTGCTCCGCGCCGTTGGCATTCGTTAACTTTGCCGGGTACAATAGTTTTGTTTTTGTTTTGTGTATTTATCTTCTTATCGCTGTTTGTATATACTTTAAATTTGTAGTCTAATTCTGTATGATGCACATGGTGTGAAGGCCTCCGCTGCCATATACACCAATAAAGTCTTTCTTATTTTTGAAAAAAAAAAAAGAGCCGACACTTGCTTTAAGTGCCTTTCAATTGTGACCAACATTTACTCTTTTTAACACGCACAGCGCTGTCAAATGGTCAATTATCGATTTGATATAAAAATTACCGTAACCAAAAAATGGCCAGTTTATTTCAATTATGAGGGAAAAATCAGATATCCTGTAGTCGCTGCGCTTATAGAGATATGAATCTCTCACGAAAACGCGTCAAGAAAAATTAAAAAAATAAAACCTACTAAATCACACTACTCCCTTTAAATCCTTTAATGCACTAAAAACGTTTTTCAAACTAAAATATGGTATTTGACAGAATAATTTGATAAGAAAATGAATTTGGTCCAAATTATTTGGTCATTTTCGAAATTCGATTCGTCAAATGGTTCCCAAAAACTGACGTATTTGGTATTCGCCAAATGACTTAACAAACACTATTCGCACAGCCCTAGAGAAAACCCATTTTTCGCTTATGGCATGGCAAAATCTTTCTCCCAGACGTCGAGGGGCGCCACCGTCGGCCAAAAATAGAGGGTCGTGGGGGTATTGGGAGTTGCATATCTATATAAGCAAAAGCGACATATGTCGCTTTTGATATAAGTGCAGGATCTCGGGAAAACTGACGTTCAATTTAAGTTAATTTATGTTTGAATTATGTTAATTAAACCAAAATTTTTAATAACTTTTAAAATAATATCCATAGATCTATTGAAAATATCTATACTCAAATACAAATCTAGTGTTAACGCCACTGTCGGCTCGACGTGAAGTAGCTCTTTTTTAAACAGATGTCGCTATCGTCGATATCAAAACAAAATAGTTAAGTTACATTTTGAGCCAAAAGGCGGGTACTTATAGTACCACTCGCGTTGATTGGCTCGTTTGTAAATTGATCAATAACAAAATTGCAGTAATTTTAAACAATATATTTTATATGGGATATATAGTTTAAGTTAAAGTCCACTTAATAGAGTATAAGAGGTCTAAATATAATACTCTACAATGGCTTACTCACGACGGTATCATTTGGCTATTTTAAATATTAGCTTCCTTTGTCATAAATAGATGGCACCACGCTCTCCAGTACAGTCGCGTTTTTCAAAGAACCGGATAGATTCATGGCCATGTCTAATAACAGGGCCCTTTTCATAATACAGGTGGCAATGATAGAGCCGTCACTTGCTTTAAAAAGCTGCAGTTTAAACTTGTTTTATGCCAAATTAAAATAATATCGTACATTATTGTACATGCAGGCTGAATTCTCGAAAAAAGCGTACAATATATTACGCTATTATCGACAAATATCGTACGGCACAAAAACTTGCTCGATTTTATTGACGGTTACGTCTGCCTACGCTGTATAAAGGCGTTAGAAAACCGTCGATAATGGTCACAAGAATCTCAACGTTGTCGTTCAAACTGGAGCCTTTCCGTAATATCTGTAATCAAATCTTAATTTTTTTTCGGAAGGCTAAACATATTGACATTAGATGGCGGCACAAATTGTCGATCTAGTTTTGATATCCTTCAACCTTGACCCGAGAAATACCGAATAGTATAAAACCACACTAGGAAATAGGGGAAATAATTGTTAGAGAGGGATATAAACTTATGCCGAACTCGAAACCTAGATGGCGATAATGTTTCCAAGCGGGATTCTATTAGCTAATCACGTGTATCTTTGTTTTTAGTTCTAGAAAAATCTCTGTGTCAGTCTACTTTTGTACGTCATCATAATAAACCATATTATTTTATTTAGCTCTGTATTTTCGATTTATTCCGTAAAAATCTAACAATAATTAAATCTTCGCCTACCAGCTAGTCCAATGAAGTGTCTTTTTTTTTTAAATAGAGCTAATACCCAAGGCACCACCTTCGACCGGGTTACAATGCGTAGGAGGGTGGTGGCAAGCCCTTCATGCCACGCGAGCCAACAGCTCCCTACACTAACTATTACCGTTAACCTCAGCAAGTTTTTATGGGACCATAACCCGAGGATCGTAGCGATGTGATTTTTCTCATTAACTCTGGTATGGAAACACGAGTCGAGGCCTTAGGGGTATAACATTATTAGAATAAATTGTAGAATTGGCGCCAGTAAAGGTTTAACACTCTAACGACCAGAAACTGAACGCGGTAATAGTGAGTATTGGGAGCTGTTGGCTCGCGTGGCATGAAGGACTTGTCACCACCCTCCTACGCAATTTAACCTTACTGCCTGAATTAATGTTTTTAAAAGTCTCTGTGGTCTCTGGCTGATTATTATTATTAGTTACAAACGTAAATTTTCCAATGTCTGAGGTCATAGCCAACTCATATATGACGTCGGCTTAGGCTTCCACTTTGTTGCGATAAGTAACAATATATCATTATTTCTTAAAATTGATACATTACGGTGCAGCGTTGCCAGATTTTCCTGACCGAATTATTGTACAAAGGGTAAAAAATTCTAGTACAACAATAGAAATTATGGTACCAATATAAAATAGTATTCATTATTTTTTAATTTAAAGTGTTTGTTGCAAAACATGCACATAACTGTTCTCGTGTGTCGTTTCTTTATGGGGAGTGGATGTAATCAGTATCGACCATAGAAATCGGAATAACTTAATTTTGCAGCGCGTGCCTAATAGAAATTCTGATTTCTATGGTATCAACTATCGACCGATCTGGCAACACTTGAACGTGGGCCTGAAAGCAAAAACTACGTAACTTTAACTATACTTTTAACTTTTGCTTTCAGGTGACGAATTTATGTATATTTAATTCTTATTATTTTAGTAGTAGAAATTAGTGTTGTAAGTCGGACAATTTCCCTGAAAATGACCGAGGCCTTTTTTCCGGAAAATTTTCCGTATTTTTCCGAATAAAAAAAAGTTTTCATTTCATTAGTCTAGTCATAAGCCTATCAACCCTAAGATTGAATCGAAAGGCAGTGTTGGCTCAAGCAAACGACTAGCGAAAGTACAGCGCTAAATCCACCCGGTGGCGGAAAAGAGAAACGTGACGCGTCCCGCAATGCATGATGCCAGCTGTTTTGGTAAGAGAGAGGTGCGTAGAGAGAGAAAGGGGGAAGGAAGAAGCTTCAATTTATCTCTACCAGGTGCCGATACTATCGCCTGATTTCTTCTTTTTCGCCCGTCCAGTGGTGGTACAAAGGGCGCTATGCGCGTTTCAAACTTAGAGGTGATAGGCTTATGGTCTAGTATATTGTTTGCAAAAGTGGCATTTTCGCCTCATTTTTTCGAATCTAAAAGTAAAACTAAACCTCTAGACTAGTTTAAACTGATTAACAATGTAACAATATTAATGTTTTGTACTATGTTTACTGATATTAGACATTTTATACCGATAAAAAGTTAAAACCATTAAAAACCCTTAAAAAGTAATTTTTGTTTAAATTGTTTATTTAATGAGACCCGAATGTTCGATAGGCCATATCTTAGCAGCCGTTCGACGTAGCCGGATAACAATGACACATTATAAAATAATGTTCTTGTCCTGAGAAAACCAAAATAATTTATTTATACTATATATTTAAGTATAACAAGTTGGCAAGCCAAAATATACCTCTCCTCGGAAGAATTGTCCCTAGTGGTATTAATTTCTCGAGATAACCCTTAAAGATATATCTCCGCAATTTAGAGTTATTTGTTAAAAATATTAACCCATTTCTATCCCGCCCGGTATAAAATTTTTATCATAATTAAAATAATTGAGACGAAACGACCAATTTTAATTTATTCAGAATATCATAAGTTAAGTAGTTACAACAGTAAGTTAGACGTACTATAACAATGCGCAATTGAATTAAACCCTTTTACAGAACAAGTTTATCAGTTAAATATAATACGAAGCAAATTTTAATGAAATAAATATCTACAGAGGCTTTTTGGAATTACTCGCTTACGAAATACTTGCCGCATCTTTAACGCTCATTTTATTTCAACACTCGCCCTTGATGAAGATACCGTAGATATCTGGTAGTGGACGACTCGTTCACTTCCTGTTGACGTTGTGACGCATACCACATGAAAAAGACCAATGCCGTCCAATTTCCAATATCATATAATGACTCGCACACCCAAGAAATCATTGACTGCGTTAGAAATCGTAGATATCCAAATATCCACACCAAATGTATTTACAAGAAGCAAAAACCTTACCATCAACAAAGCACAGAGAGCCACTTGACTAACCGCCAGCTTTTAAAGCAATTAACGTTAAATTATCTCCTTTGAATTAACAGAACTATATATAGGTCGTTAAGAAAGTGGACCACCCACAGGGTCTACCCTTTAACCCTCTAATCTCGGCTGACTGCGCTAAAACAAGATTTAACCTTTAAAAAATACCAGATTAGGCCTTCATAAATTCATTAATAAAAAAAGACTTTATTACCTATTATGCTTACGATGCCTGTCTTAATTTCAGTGAATCTAAGCAGCTATCGGTGGTTCTGTGGTAGAGCGCTCGACTGCCAAGCCGAATGGTCTGGGTTCGAAACCTGGGTGGCGCATTTGTTTTTAATCAATAGAGAAACGCTAAATTAGAATTTCTTCGATGCAATAATTTCAATTTCAATTCTATTTCAATTAAACCAAAATTTCGTACTCTATTAAATACGCTTCCGATAAAGCTGAAGGTCTAATTTTCAATAAGGCGTAACAAGTGTCGGTGGTTCTGTGGTAGAACGTCCGCCTGTCAATCAGGAGGTCTCGGGTTCAAATCCCGCCCGATGCGATCGCAAATTGATACTAAGACGAATACCGTGTACAACTGGTGGAAACCCTGCCATTGGACGTTGAGAGGTAGCATTACACTCAGCACTCGGTCCGTCCCAAAGTCATTAAGAAGAAGTTGGAGAGAAAACGCCCATATAAACACAACAGACTCAACATGCACATCCATCAGAACACAAACACAACAAATTCAACACTCACAACCTACGCATAAACATTACAAAAACCGTAATACACCAAACCGTCACGACGGTGAGCGAAAAAACACCATCCAAACTAAACCGCAAATGCATCCGTTAACGCTCACCGTCACACGGTGGTTTTGCCAACCCTTTGAGAAACTGCGTACGCAGTGATTACACTTTGCACCGAAAATGCGAACGCGTTCGCAGTCCTGACAGACAGACACACCCACAGACCCACCCACGGTCGTTGTATAACCCCTCCTAGGGGACTTTGTCCCCTCGGAGAGGTAAAAAGTTGTCAAAAACGATATTTGGCGTTTCCGGCGGATATGGAAATGCTACACGTGAATCAAGACATAGGTATGAAAGATATTAGTAAAATATTAAAAATAAAATTGTTTTCAACTTGCTATCTTTAATAGTTTTTGAGATAATCGCAAATAAATGCCAAAATCCCAACGGCCGAAGACTTGGCTAGATCATTAAGACTTTCTTGGCCACATGCGTTAAGAAGGTATTTTAAGCTATCTTGGGAAAGTTAAGATAATTGGGTAAAACCGGGTACGCGACTTTGTGATTTTCTGTTTGGACGAATCTATCGAAATAAATTTTGGGCTCAATCTTAATGTCGCTTGCATCTTCAATATCAAAATAACTGAATTGGAACCAAAATAAAGGCAGTGATATTCGATTTTTTTCCTGATTGCTATTTATTTCCAATTTTTTTCTGTGGGGGCTTGAGCCCCAGAGCCCCCACGGGGTCGCCGCCAATACAGGCAAATACCACAAGCAATAAAAGAAGATGAATACTTCTAGCGTAAGATATTTGTTTACTTCTGGTAGTACTATGACAAAATGCGTCTAAAATAACTTAGTGTTGAAGAAAATGACCGTGGCCTTTTTTTCCGGAATATGTTCCGTATTTTTCCGCAAAAAATAAAAAAAAGTTTTCATTCCATGATTAGTCTAATATATTTAGGGTTGGTGGAAAAATTGGTAAAAACCGGGAAAAATGGAAAAAAGTGGAAAAAAACTCTTTTCATGCTAAATTAATAATTTATAATAATAATAATAATAATAATAATAATAATAATAATAATAATAATCAGCTAGGCTAATACCCAAGGCACCACCTTAGGCCTAAGTCATCAAGCGACTTTTGAAGCCATTAACTAAGGTGGCCGGGTTACAATGCGTAAGAGGGTGGTGACTAATTTGGTCATTGCCAATTGAAATAGAGTGCCATTTTCGACTCATTTCTTCTAATCTGAAAGTAAAACTAAACCTCTAGACTAGTTTAAACTGATTAACAATGTAACACTATTTATGTTTTGTACTATGTTTACTGATATTAGACATTTTATATCGATAAAAAGTTAAAAACATTAAAAGTCCTTAAAAAGTAATTTATGTTCCAATTTTTTATTTTTCCGATGTTCGGAAAATTTTTCGCAATTCGGAATATTTTCTGGAAAATTTTCCGCATTTTATTTTTCCGGAAAATTAACAACACTAAAATAACCTAATTTGATGGAGGAATCATTCGCAAGCCCGATGACAGAAGGGTGGAATCCGGTGGAAGTTAGTGGGGCCCGTGCATCCTGGGGGCCCACATTTAAACAAACAAGGTCTTTTTTTATCTTGTCCCTAACGAAATCGTATTGTTATTTCCAGCGGTAACGGCTCTTGGGACCTGAGTTTTATAAGGTTGGTTGTTATCTCAAATCATAAAGGTACTATTTTCTACCCGGATTTGAACAAAAACAAGCCATTTTTCTACTAATGTTTTCCCTAAAAATTTAGTTTTCTCCAGTACTAACGGTTCTCTTAGGGCCCGGAGTTATAGTTTTATCGGGGCCCGCTCTAGATGATTTGAACAAACAAAGTATTTTTCTGTTTTCTCCCTCTTAAAGTATATTCAGTGGCGTAGCCAGAAATTCCTCAAGGTGGTGTCAAAATATGTGAATGTTAAAAGGGGGTCGAGAAGGGGGTGGGAATTTATTATAGTCAAAGGTCTGGATCCGGAAACCCCCTCCCTTGCCTACGCCACTGACAAGGAGACGACCCGAGGTGTAACGCACCGATTTGGTTCAAACTCGGGGGTTTGGAAGACCTTCATGTAACTTGAAACACCCTAGAGGGAAATGTCTCCATAGGCAACCGTTTTGCCATGGCAACCAAAAATGTTTTTGACAATACAAAATGGAAATTTTCCTATTGAATATAACATGGGAACCTGACCAAATGTAAGGGTACCCCTGTAAAGATTTTAATCAACTTCGAACTTTTTCATTATTTTCTTATTTATATTTTCTATTTTTAGCATTTTCAAAAATTGAAATGTTTTACAGGGGGACCCTTAATATTGGTCAGATTCCCATGTTATTTTCTATGGGAAAATTTCCATTTTGTGTTGTCAAAAACATTTTTGGTTGCCATGGCAAAACGGTTGCCTATGGAGACATTTCCCTTTAGGGTGTTTCAAGTAACATGAAGGTCTACCAAACCCCCGAGTTTGAACCAAATCGGTGTGTTACACCTCGGGTCGTCTCCTTGTGAGTATATTGATCTCCAGTAATCACGGCTCACTTGGGACCTTGAATTAGAGTTGTATCAGGACACGGTATCCTGACGAATCAATAAGTTACCTTCGAAACATCCCCACACCACGTCGGATTTTTGCGTGTCAGACTTATTAGGTACGCGCAACAAAGGCGTATTGACGTTGTTCACTTTTTCGGACTCTGTTTATTCAACTGGCAGATGGCCCGCCTTTTCAAACTCCCGTGTTTTCGTGATGAGGACTATTATCCAGCAATTCAATTCTGAACGGGTACGAGCGGACATTTAGATCTAAATATCGTCCCTTCTCAAAGAGCACCATGACTTTCGATGGGAAGTTGGGTTTACGTTTAGTGGCGGTCGCCATTTTCGCCGCCATGGCGTCTTACGCCGAAGACCCGCCCAAGTTCAAGTCACCTCCTCGATCCATGGTCGAAGAGTACATTAGCTTGATAACGGAACACTGCAGTGAGTATTTCAATTTAGTTCATATTCTCGCTAACTTAGGCCTAAAGATACGGTCAACATTTTCAAACGAGCCCACATTTTTGCCCAACTTTGCTGGTGAGCGTAGTTGATGGCAAAACACGTCGCGTTTTCGTATACACATTCAACAAAATGTTGTCGAGATTTCAGGCGTTAACCAGAGAAGTAAATTAACGAGTAATACTTAAAATAATTCCTCTTCTACAACCAAATATATCAATTTATATTAATAAAGGTATTTAATATTAATAGTATCATTTAGTTTTGTGTAATCAAAAGGATCTCTACGAAAAGAATTAATTTCAATATTTGGAGCTAAGCCTCGGTCAGAAAACTTGGCCGTTCTTTAAAACTTAACCAACCTTGGCCACGGCCAACTTTGTTCTCTCCCGCTACAGCAGCCAACCCATTCGTCGAAATTCCGCGATTAAGGATTTTCCCCCTATAAACTGTACTATAACCTGTAGGAGTTCAGCGCCACGCTCGTTTTTTATATTGGTTTCAATGCAAAAACTATTCGGAAAATAATATTGCGCTAGGGGCGCTCAAACCATACACACATTTTTTGCTCATAGGTTAACATAGAAACTATAACGAATTGGTTGGCAGCTGTAGCGCGAACAGCGCGTGATCAAAGTTTGCTGTGGCATAGCTTAGCTTAAATTTAGATAATCTGATGTCTGATTTATAGTAATTATATTCTTTGTTGAAATAATATCCCCGGTTCAAATAATGCAACTGTTATACACTAAAGTATAAGAAAATTGATTTTAAAACCCCGTTTAGAAAGCAACAGATAATTTGTTATACTGAAAGATATATGAAAAATTAATATTGGTTTACTAAACCCGGTATAATAGGACTAGTCTGAAAAGGTAATAAGACTACGACTTGATTTCAAGTGAAAGTGTTAATAAAAGATATAGCACGCCAGCGCCCCCAGTGGTCTTTCTTTGAACTGGATTCTGCCCCAGTCCCCCTACCCAACGCCAATTTGCTTGCCTTTTTAATTTTACAAAAATTCAGTACGTACTGATTAAACATCCTTTATTCAATTAAATTCCGTTTACACAAAAACTTTTATGAGCTATAATTTTTACCAAAAACGATTAAGAATTGTAATTTTTACCAAAAACGATTAAGAACTGCAATTTTTACCAAAAACGATTAAGAACTGCAATTTGTACCAAAAACGATTAAGAACTGTACTTTTTTTTAAGAGTATTTACAATCTGAAATATTTATCCAAAAACATTTACGAACTGCAATTTTGTTCCTAAAAATTTTTACGAACTGCAATTTTGTTCCTAAAATTTTTTACGAACTTTAATTTTGTTAACAAAATCGTGTACGAACTGGAATTTTGTTCCCAAAACGTGTAAGAACTGGAATTTTGTTCTCAAAAACGTGTACGAACTCCAATTTTGTTCCTAAAAATTTGTACGAACTGCAATTTTGTTCCCAAAAAGTGTGCGAACTGGAATTTTGTTCCCAAAAACGTGTAAGAACTGGAATTTAGTTCCCAAAAACGTGTACAAACTGGAATTCCATTTCCAAAAACGTGTACGAACTGGAAAGGTGTAAGAACTGCAATTCCATTTCCAAAAACGTGTACGAACTGGAAAGGTGTAAGAACTGCAATTACATTTCCAAAAACGTGTACGAACTGGAAAGGTGTAAGAACTGCAATTCCATATCCAAAAACGTGTACGAACTGGAAAGGTGTAAGAACTGCAATTCCATATCCAAAAACGTGTACGAACTGGAAAGGTGTAAGAACTGCAATTCCATTTCCAAAAACGTGTAAGAACTGGAAAGGTGTAAGAACTGCAATTCCATTTCCAAAAACGTGTACGAACTGGAAAGGTGTAAGAACTGCAATTCCATTTCCAAAAACGTGTACGAACTGGAAAGGTGTAAGAACTGCAATTCCATTTCCAAAAACGTGTACGAACTGAAATGTTTCATAATTATCAAAGTGAACGTTTTAAGGACGCATTCACTTTGTAGTTGTTTTCATCAAAAGCAAATATGATTTTTAAATAATCCTCAAAAGTAATTAAAATGAGAGATGTTTTTAAGTCTAACGATGGAGTCCAAGGCTTAGCCCATTCGCAGTTTGCCTCACCGGTTTTAGAACCAATAAAAGGCTTTGGAATCACGCCACTAATCACTCAAGATTTCCGCTCTCCGAGACTGTGACAATGGAATATCCGATCCATTGAATAAAAGCTAATTAACAAAAGAAGTTCCTGATGACACAGCTTCTCAAATAATGTCCTTTAATTAAAAAATATAACGCTCGCCCATTTACAAATTCCGTCAGCATTGCGTACCAAATAAAAATATGTCCGCAATGACGTTCTAACTTCGCTAATTTATTAAAATTATACCCGTTAAAATGTCTCGTTATTAACCAGACATTTCCATTCAACCTTGGTTCTAAGCGAGGGTTTTATAAGGAGTATCACCTTTTCGGGAATTTGGGGCTATACATAATTCCCTCCCCTTCCATTTTTAATAAATAGCAGGGAAATTTCCATTTTTAATAAATATCTGGGAAATTTCAATTTTTAATAAATATCAGGGCAATTTCAATTTTTAATAAATATCAGGGAAATTTAAATTTTTAAATATATATCAGGGAAATGATCTTTTTATATAAATATCAAGGACGTGTATGAAGGTTACGAAAGTTTGCCCTAAAGAACACAAATTTACATCTTTAAGTTTTCCTTATTATAGATTTGACTTTATTACTAACAGAACCAATGAGTAACCATATACCTCGTCATTAAAAAATTGATTAAGTTAGCAATGCCATGGAGATTTACTCTAACAAGGAGAGTACCCGAGGTGTTTATTGCCGATCTTGTTCAAATTCGGGCGTAATGTAGACCTATATGAAATATGAAATTTCCCAAAAGGAGACGTTGCACTACCCATTCGATTTGCTATGGCAACCGAAAATGTTTTTGATCACTTAAAACAATAAAATCTCCATTTAAAAAAGCATGGGATTTTCTCGGTTTCACAGGGTCCTAGCTACGAAAATTTTGAAAAATTTTGAAAATCACGAAATGTGTAATTTGGACCACATTTAGGTAAATTTCATCAAGTTTGGGTAAATTGAAACATTTTTAGGGTAAATTTGTAACAAATTTTGGGTAAAATAAGCAAAAAATCTTATTTTGGTTGTAAGTGGTCAAAAACATTTTCAGTTGCCATGGCAACTCGAATGGGTAGTGCAACGTCTCCTTTTGGGAAATTTCATATCTAATATAGGTCTACATTACGCCCGACTTTGAACAAAATAGGCAATAAACACCTCGGGTACTCTCCTTGTAAGTAAGGGTTTGTAACATAATATTATCATACCTTAGTTTTTATCTAGGTCATCTTGAAACATTAGGTGCCCTTGCACAGGTCTGTAATAATCAAGGAAATATGAGTGATGCAACCTGGAAATATCAGGGAAATCGGCCATTTAGAAAATACCTAATTTAAGGTTACTTTTCTTGCTGTAACTAATTTTAAATAACACATACTGTTTACCTATATTCAACTATAACAGTCATGTTTTATAAAAAAAAATAGTGCTTAAAGGGAGTATAACCTTTTCAGGAATTTGGGGCAATACATAATTCCCTGTCCTCATTTTTCTAACCACATGTTATACGTAGTTAGAAATACAGTGGTTTTTGAGGAATTATAACACTAAAACTATCCCCGCATTGGTAGGGCCTTAATTTCTCATATCTACTAGAACGCCTTTCGTGAATCTAAAACCACGTACCTCATTATTAAGAAATTATATTTTCATAAATATCCAAACTATAATGAAAATAATTACATTATAGCTCGGATATTGTTGTTTATATGTTAATTAAGTGTGTATTTAAAAAAAACACTAAATATGAAATAATAAAGGTTTCAAGTGAGAAAACCTCTTCAGGGCGGGCACGCTTTCTCTAATAGAAGAATTTTGTGTTCCTACTATCGTTCTAGACTAGCGCCATGAGCGAGAAAAGAGAGAAGCTATGGCACACCCTACCAAACAAAGAGTTTTCTCAGAGGCGTAGCGAGGGGGGCAGGGGGGCATCCGCCCCGGGCGCCACTCATTAGGGGGCGCCAAAAACTGTTTGACGACCTTTTTGTCAACGGAAAACGTTGCATTTTGGGGATTTTATATGCTAAAAGGGCGCCATTTAAGAGATTTGCCCAGGGCGACACAAACCCTCGCTACGCCACTGAGTTTTCTATTCCCTTTAAAGGGGCTCCAAAGTTCGGTGGCAAAATGTGTGTAAAGTCAGTAAAGTGCGAAATTTACGGTTGACTCTGCCCGCCTCTGCCAAGGCCAAGTGAGGGGTTGGGGGGGATGAAAAGCATGCTCAATTTTCTTTATTTTTGCCACCCAACTTTGGAGCCCCTTTAAGCATTCCATACAATTATGAACCCTTTTTCGTTTCAGAAAGTAGAAACAGTTTGGAAAGGGACAAGTACAAAGAATGCTTCAAGACCGAAAAACCGAATTTGCACTATAATGTAAGTCAAGGTTTACTCTTAGGCCTTGCGTTTCCATTTTTGATGTTATTGTTAAAGGTAGTATGAACTAATTAAAAAACATCCTCAGCAACTAGCGGCATTCGTCCCGTAGCTTCTGTTTAACCTAGTGGCGGAAATGGGCAACTCATGGATTAAGCCAGGGCTTCCACATTTGATCTCTAAAATTTCCCTTTTGCGATAGATTCATTGAACGAAAAATCCCTTTTTTCCCTTTGAAATTCCCATTTTTATCCCTCGCTATATTTTGGAGCTTTTAATACTTATTTACATAAATATTCAGTTAAATTCTTAATAGAAAATTTTCCAAATATAAGATTTCATTTTTTACTAAATTACTTACATGTGAATAATTTTGCCCAAATATATAAGTCTCAAAAGGAATATTTAGATCAAAATGACCAGCATTTTAGGAACGTATTAAAAATAATTTTTACATCTGTAACTCATAACATATTCATCGACTAAATATAAAATTAGAGTAGACTACAGCAGGCAATGTTATCCGAAAAGTAAAAAATTCCCTTTTTTCCCGTGCACACTTTTCCCTCATTTTCCCCCGCGAAAGGCCGTTTTAACTATCTTGTTTTGATATCGACGATAGCGACATCTGTTGAAAAAAAACTACTTCACGTCGAGCCGACACTTGCTGGGTCATTCCAGGACAGATTTTCCCACTTGTTCACCCGACCATCACCAAATTTCCTGAAAACTTGTAATTAGGTAGTAAATACTGTTTGAAAAAGGAAGATAGTTCGAAAAGAGAACAAACTTATTCTATGTCTCAAAATAAAAACATTGCATTACTCTAAAATATATATTTTTTAAATTTCAATATATTTTTTAAGGAGGGGTTTGCAAAATAATTTTTTTTCTCGAAAACAAAAAATATCACCCTCGCAGTTTTTTGACTGCAACTAAAGCGCTTATAGGGAATGTAGAAAACGTGATTTATTGTAATTTATCGGAATTTTTCGGTTAAGTAGAAGCTGAGATAAAAAATGGTTAATGGTAGGGTTCAAGGTCATTTTCAAAAATGTGACTACACTGTATCTCAGCAACCGCTCAACCAATCTTCCCGAAAATTTTCAGAATCGACTTCTACGGCCAAAATAACCCTATTTACTAGTTTTCAGGAAATTTGGCGATGGTCGGGTGAACAAGTGGGAAAATCTGTCCTGGAATGACCCTGCTATTAATACTGTTTGTTTCTAATTTCAGAGTTTGACTGTTATCGGCGAATGTAACGATATTTTAAAATCGGAGAAGACTGACGTGGATTTGATATGCGAGCACGTTCACAATGTGGTCTGTCTATTTGCATTTTTATTCCCTTGAAATTAGTTCATTATTAGTTAATAATTTTATAAAATATTTCTTACGGTAGAAGTATCCATTTATGTTTTTAAACCGCAATACGGCTCAAAATGTACCACCTGGACCACTACGATTGAGGATGTAAATTATCAAAACGTAACTGCCTAGAAATATTTACTTGTTTATAAATCATATTTTTTCCTCTGAAATAGTTTTAATAATTGACAGAGTAACATTTGAGAATATGTGGTCAATTGATCTGGTTATTCAGGTCGTTATTTTCAGATACCTGAAGGTAATAAGTTAGTCAGATCAGGTTATTCAGGTAGTAAGTTTCAGATTTCTAACGGTAATAAGTTAGTAAAGATCAGGTTATTCAGGTAGTAAGTTTCAGATATCTAAAGGTAATAAGTTAGTCAGATCAGGTTATTCAGGTCCTAATTTTCACATATCTGAAGGTCATTAGTAAGTCAGATCAGGTTATTCAGGTCATAATTTTAAGATATCGGAAGGTAATAAGTTAGTCAGATCATGTTATTCAGGTCATTAGTTAGTCAGATCAGGTTATTCAGGTCATAATTTTAAGATATCTGAAGGTAATAAGTTAGTCAGATCAGGTTATTCGGGCTCTAGTTTTCAGATATCTGAAGGTTTTTAGTTAGTCAGATCAGGTTATTCAGGTCATTAGTTATTCAGATCAGGTTATTCAGGTTCTAATTTTCAGATATCTGAAGGTCATTAGTTAGTCAGATCGGGTAATTCAGGTCGTAATTTGCAGATATCTGATCGCAATAAGTTAGTCAGATCAGGTTATTCAGGTCGTAATTTTCAGATATTTGAAGGTAATAAGTTAGTCAGATCAGGTTAATCTTTTAGATTTCCCTCTCAGAAATCTGATCTCAAATTGAATCTGATTCATTCTCTCAAGTAAGCGATCTCTATCTGATCTACTATAAATAATATTATCAGATTCAGTTAACTGAACAGTTAAATGACTTCTACGTTTAGTAAATGTGTAATCCTGCGGAAAACAAATCGAAGTACGCAAAATCGATAACTTTGAGGCATCTGAAATTGGCTCACTTTCTATCTGAATTCAAGTTAGTTTTGGATTTAAACTGATCTGATAAAGTCTGAGTGAAAATCTGAGATATCTAATCTATCGTAATTATTAATTCGCCTCGGATAACGCATCTGTTATTTGAGAATCACCCATGGATTATCAATCGACCTTAATACATTTTTGATTGGATATTTCTCTCATAAGAGATATCTTATATACTTATGTTAATACTTAAAAAAAGTTAATTTGCTTTTAGCCCGTGAACTTTGACTTTTTCGAATGCATCTTGAACAAAATTAAATCCGAGAGTGAGTCGGATGGAAAAGAAGCCTTGAAAAACAGCCGAGCTTTGATCGACGTTCGTATTTTTATTATATTTAATTTGTCCAAATATTTCACAAATTTATCAGATAAATATTTCACAAATTAATTAGACAAATATTTGACCAATTAATTAGACAAATATTTGACCAATTAATTAGACAAATATTTGACCAATTAATTAGACAAATATTTGACCAATTAATTTGACAAATATTTGACCAATTAATTAGACAAATATTTGACCAATTAATTAGACAAATATTTGACCAATTAATTAGACAAATATTTGACCAATTAATTAGACAAATATTTGACCAATTAATTAGACAAATATTTGACCAATTAATTAGACAAATATTTGACCAATTAATTAGACAAATATTTGACCAATTAATTAGACAAATATTTAACCAAATAAATTCGGGAAATTTTTTATAAGATTAACTAGACAAATATTTAACCAAATTGAATAGACAAATTTTTCATAAAATTAATTAGACCAATTTTTGTTAAAATTGATTAAACCAATTTTTGATAAAATTAATTAAACCATTTTTTATGAAATTAATTAAACTAATTTTTGACAAAATTAGACTAATTTTGACAAAATTAGACTAATTTTTGATAAAATTAATTAGACTAATTTTGGCAAAATTAATTAGAATAATTTGTGACAAAATTAATTAGAATAATTTGTGACAAAATTAATTAGACTAATTTTGGCAAAATTAATTAGAATAATTTGTGACAAAATTAATTAGAATAATTTGTGACAAAATTAATTAGACTAATTTTTTACCAAATTGATTAAACCAATTTTTAATAAAATTAATTAGACCATTTTTTATGAAATTAATTAGACTAATTTTTTACCAAATTGATTAAACCAATTTTTGACAAAATTAATTAGACTAATTTTTGACAATTTCGACTAATTTCTGACAAAATTAGACTAATTTTTGATAAAATTAATTAGACTAATTTGTGACAAAATTAATTAGACTTATTTTTGACAAAATTAATTAGACTAATTTTTGCCAAAATTCGACTAATTTCTGACAAAATTCGACTAATTTCTGACAAAATTCGACTAATTTCTGACAAAATTAGACTAATTTTTGATAAAATTAATTAGACTAATTTTTGATAAAATTAATTAGACTAATTTTTGATAAAATTAATTAGACTAATTTTTGATAAAATTAATTAGACTAATTTTGGCAAAATTAATTAGACTAATTTGTGACAAAATTAATTAGACTAATTTTCGGCAAAATTAATTAGACTAATTTTTGACCAAATTAATTAGACTAATTTTTGACCAAATTAATTAGACTAATTTTTGGCAAAATTAATTAGACTAATTTTTTACAAAAATAATTAGACCAATTTTTTATACAATTAATTAGTGGCATTATTGACAAAATTAATTAGACTAATTTTTAACAAATTATCTCCTTAAGAAATGCATCGACCGATGTTTCCCGAAGCCATAAAGAAGTTGGCAATTTTAAGAGACACCAACTAATGGAATGCTAATAAATGAATTAATAAAGAGTTTTTCTTATTTTTATTTTTAATTATATTAATTTTCGACATTTACTTTTCTAATTTTGAAGTGCATAATAACCTTATAGCGTTTCTATTGATCTATTAACGTATTAATGTAATTGTTAATATATTTAATTTTGGAATGGATTTATAGTAGTAATAGTTTGGTAAGGTGGATTTTTAGTAGTAATAGTTTAGTATGGTGGATTTTTAGTAGTAATAGTTTAGTATGGTGGATTTATAGTAGTAATAGTTTAGTATGGTGGATTTATAGTAGTAATAGTTTAGTAAAGTATAACATAGTAGAAGACGGTTAATTGGAATTGTTTTAAGGGGGAGGAAGTGGTTTTGGTTACCTGATCAGGTTATTTAGGTTGTACTTATCAAATATCTGAAGGTAATCAGTTAGTCACCCAACAATCTGATCCCAAATTTATCCGATTCATTATTCCAAGTAATCGATTCAGTTTACTTAACAGTTATCTCACTTCTACATTTAGTAGATATATAATTTTATTTCAAGAAAATTTAAAAAGTAATTGAAATTTCGAAATTAATTTAAACGGGAGATACCAAGAATTCAGAGTAGTTTCAGGTTGTGAACTATCAGGTTTGTATTTTGACCTTTATCAACTTATCTGATAAAGTCTGAGAGTGAATGCGGATAATATGATATCTGATTCATCGTTACTATTTCTTCAGTTCAGATAGCACATCTGTTATTTGAGAATTGGTTGTAAGAATTAGTTTAGGCCAAGAATAAAAGATCTTGTAATCGAAATCATAGAATAGTTTTATTTAAATATCATTTTTGTGTAAATGAAGTTAATTATTAACCGTCCTAAAATACTTCGATGGTGACCTATCTAATTATTATTGATTTAGTTAAAAGAAATACTTTATAGACCTATCTTGCTATATAACTATCGTCAAAACTAAAATTTTGTGTGATTGAGCAAGATTGTGAGTAGAGCTAAAATTTCAATTATTTGAAACACAATAAAACAAATTTTAAATAATGTAAATATTTGTTTCAACTATTTTACGCGTGTAAGTATATTTCTGTTAAGAGTAAATTTTTATTGAATTAATATATTTAAAAGTATTTTAAGAAAATAGTTAATTTATAAAGGCACCATTTTAGGCCCAAGTCATGTAGCGACTTTTAATGCCTTTAATTTAGGTGGCCGGGTTACAATGCGTAGGAGGGTTGGTAGTAAGTCCTTCATGCCACGCGAGCCAACAGCTCCCTACAGTCACTATTAGCCGTTAATCTCAACAGGTTTTTAAAGGGGAAACCGAAGAACTTGGGGTTAAATCCCTTTAACCAGTGAGGAGATAACTTGCAAACTCAACCCCAACTTTTGGGTATTGAATTAATGGTATAATGCATAGGGTTAATTTAAAGGATTTAGTTTTTGGTCAATAACTATAGTGTTTTATTTACACTATAATATTGTTCTATAAGTTTGTCACTTTGAGGAATATTTTAGTGAGAGCTAGCAACGGAGTGACGTCATCACAAAAGGAAAATCTAACCCTAACGAGACGCTGTAAAAGGCTACGTGTGACGCGTTAGCAAGCGGACGCAAAACCACGATGAAGCCCGTAATGCAGTCTGTCTTGTGAATAGCTCTCAATAAACCTTTTGCTTGTGAAGAATAGGAAGTGTCACACTTATGAAACATTATTATATAGTTATGACACTACTAATGAAAAATTATGTAAATAGCATTTTTGTTTATTTAAAAAAAATTGAAACTAGTAATTTAGTTGTTTGTTTAGTTCTATTTTGAATTAATTAAGAATGAGAAGAAAGACTAGGATTATGAGATTGAATTAATTGGGGGTACTCCTTTTAAGTTATTTATTAAGATAATTCATTAGAAAGATGGTAAAAATTGTTATTCTTCGGGTTAAGGACGAGCCTAAAAGTAATTTTAGCTCTTGGTGTTAGCAATTTTATTTAAAGGGACTAACAAGTGTAAGTGTAAAATAAACCTCAGCTATTAAGGACACGCTACGGGGTTCATACAAACCTGGAGAACCTGGAAAACCTGGAAATATCAGTGAAACAGATTCTTTCCAAAAAAATCAGGGAGATATCAGGGAAATTTTAAATATTTATCCAAAACCTGGATATATCAGGGAAATTCGTTTGAGTCTGGAAGCGCCTCAATAATTTCATATAATTTTTTTCGATTAAACGAAAATATACGGTGCTTTAGCACCTGGAAATATCAGTGAAATTTCCAAGAGAAAACCTGTAAATATCAGGGAAATAAATTTTCCAAATGTTGTATGAACCGTGCTAGTAGTTTATCTATCTCCGTTGACAAAATCGAGGGGTAAGACAGTCTCAGATTATCTGTACCCCGAGTTCGTGCATTTAGCACTGTTAAAGGTACATATTTTCAAGAGTTCGAGAGTTCCATTTAGCACTGTCAAAGGTACGGCAGTGTACACCGAGTTCGCAGAGTGTCTTACCCCTCGGACAAAATGACTACCAGGTCAGGTAGTAGTTTGAAAAATCATTTTGATTCTCAAATTACAAAATAATTATCTTGAGATACAGAGATTGTTTCAATTTCACATTCCGATTCGATAACTTATCAATATTTTGAGGAAGTAAACGTTATTTTTACTTTCGAAAGCTTATCATTGTTAGTAAGCATTCAAGGCTCAATTTCAAGTTTTTCCTCGTAAGTTAAACTTCACAACGAGGGTTATAGCAGGGATGCCAGATTGAGGGAAATTTTCCACAACTAGGGAAATTTTCAGCTCGAAAATTCTAAAATGGGAAAAGGAAAATTAGGCCGAAAATCTAGGGAAATTCGAGGTGGGAAGATTTTAAAAAGAACCTATTGAAAATTCACAAGATCTAACAAAACTAATAAAGATTGAAAAAGTAAATACAATAAAATTAGGAACTTATAGTAATTTAGGCTTTGGTCAAATTCAGTTCAGTTGACCCTCCTGCAATCTGGCTTTGGTATTTTATTTAAACCTTCGTTAAATAACTATATTGAAAAATCAAACAATATTACAATGAATTATGGGTTTATTTTTTTATATAGAGAATATATATATATATATATATATATATATATATATATATATATATTCAATACTATGCGCCTACATTAATAATTATTCTGAAATAGTGTTGTTAATTTTCCAGGAAAATGAAATGTGGAAAAATTTCTGTAACGCACCGATATAGTTCAAACTCGGGGGATTGGTAGACCTTCATGCATCATGAAAAATCCTAAAGGGAATTTATTCAATGGGCAACCGTTTTGCCATGGCAACGAAAAATGTTTTTGACAACACAAAATTAAATAACATGGGATTTTGACTTCAAATTGATCAAAAGTTGATCAGTTTTTATGGTTTTTTTTTGGCAATTTTTATCTATTTTTTCAATTTTTGGCATTTTCGAAATTTTTTAATTTGTTAAAATTTTTCGCAGGAAATCGGTCTATTATTTTCAATGGGAAAATTTTAATTTTTAGTTGTCAAAAACATTTTTCGTTGCCATGGCAAAACGGTTGCCAATTGAATAAATTCCCTTTAGGATTTTTCAAGTTACACGAAGGTCTACCAATCCCCCGAATTTGAACTAAATCGGTGCGATACACCTCGGGTCGTCTCCTTGTTAGTTTAGTAGTATTTAGGCCAAAAAGTGTTCCGCTATTTCGAAACAAATATTTTTCCCGTTAATCTTCGCGTCGCGAATATTCCTTCGAAGAGTGTCCACCGTTTCCGTCAAGGTTCTTTCTTTCTCTTTGGCCATCTCCAGATTTCGCGTCAATGTCTCAATTTCCTCCAACCCACACTGTTCCTTGAAATTGTCCCTGTTCAGCTCGTTCAGACGCGTAGCATTAGCCACTTTTAAACGCAAATTGACGATGACTTCGGTTTGCCTGGCCAAATCCGCTTTCAACTGCTTCAAATTGATCGCCTTGTCGTTCACTTTCAAAATTAGTTCTTGCAATTCGACCATTTTCGATTTCAAATTCGAGATTTCCTCCATTTCTAATATTCGATTCGATCGGCTGTTCTTCAATCGATCCAATCGGGTATTTAAAGAGCAGGTGCATTCCATTCTGTCTTTTCTAGTGTCCAGTTGGTCAACTTCCGGTACTAAAGAAAAGTCTTCGTTTTTCGAAGCTACCATTTGATCCACGATTTCCCAATTCGACGGTTCCGACGTGCTTGGGGAATCTTCTTTACGTTCCTGAGCCGATAATGGATAGAGGAACGAGTACTTGTAAATGGTGTCGTAAATCGCTTTGCAATCCCTTATTTTTCTATCAGCCAGTTGAAACGGCGTTTGGTCGTCTTCATTCACCGCGTCTAGATCGGCTCCCTTCTCCAGAAGAATTTCCACCGCGCGTTTCTGATTGGTCACGCAAGCCAAATGTAATGCTGTTTCCGACTTGGACGTAGTCGCGTTTATATTAGCTTCGGGTATTTCTAATAGCGTTGCAATTATCGCTTCGTCTCCGTTAAGAACCGCGGAATGTAATGGCAAGTAACCGCTTTCGTTTTTAATGTTAGTATCGGCTCCTTTTTGCAAAAGAAGTCGTACAAGGTCACGATGACCCTTCTCCACCGCCACGTGCAGTAAGGTGTTATTTTTTAATGTCGTGTTTACATCCGCACCCTGGTCTAACAATAAGGAAACCACCTGCGCGTCTCCAGCGCTCGTCGCCCAATATATCAGTGGCAAATCTCTGCTTTTCTTTACCTGGATACCATCCGCGATAGCTCCATTTTTCAAAAGTAACTTGACGAATTCCATATGGTCTCCGTCCAAGGCAGCTCGTAACGGATTCCAGGCGTCACTTGGACCACAATCGGTAATGAGTCCATCCTCCAGAAGCTTTTTGCACTGATCATACTGTCCTCGAAGCGCCGCATAGTACAGGGCATGTCGTTGTAGCAATGCAACGGTGTCACCGTGTCCATTTTCCGCGGCCAAATCCGCGGCCGTTTTGTTCTCTTTATTTCGAACTCGCGCCTCGGCTCCCTTTTCGAGTAAGAATCGAACGACTCGCGAATGACCTTTAAAGCAAGCCGTATGCAGCGGAGTCGAATGACCTTTATCGCTGGTGATGTTTATGTCGGCGTTTAAATTCAAAAGTAGCGCGCACATTTCGTAATGCCCTTCCCAAGTCGCGTAATGCAGCCCAGTGTATCCATGCGAGTCTTTCGCGTCGACGGCCACGCCCGACTCTAAAATAACGAGGACTTTCTGACGATTGTTTTTTTGAATCTCGTTTATCAATTTTTCGTTCGCGTGTGCCATTATAACACACTGCTGGTTTACGAATATAAAACTTTTTAAAACAAAGCTCTTAAACTGTCTGTCTTTAAACTTCAATGTTTAAAATAAAGCGAATATTATAACTCTTCCCGAAGATTTTGCCCGTTCGTACGAAATGATTAGATAGCAAAACTAAAAGTTAAGAGACCGCTAGTAGAAAAATTATTCAACAGGTTTATTTCCCTCTGTCTAGCCTTCAAGGACGACCGCTCCTTTTTCGTTGCCTGATCCTGTAACGTTTTGAGCTGTAAATTTGAAAAGTTTTGAATTAAATATATGAAAAAGTTGGGTAAGGGCACGCACCTTGTAAAAAAAATATGTTTTTATTGAGTTCTGACCACTGATGTTAGAATTCATAGTAAAATTCAAATAACATAAATTTAAATTTAAAACCGTGAAATTCGTTTTACGTGGTTTTTCTACGTACAGACTCTTTAAGTAGTTATTGTGGGTTATATTTCCTGTGGCATTTCTAATTCAAATCACATTATCAGAGCAATTTGAGAGAAGTCGTACCAGAGAGGGTAAAGTCGCTTCGCTACTGTGAGGCGTCTCTCGTTCAAAAATCCGTATTTATTTTTTTGAAATTTTTTCCGCGAAAATGCCCACAGGATCCGAACGTTTGATGGCGCTGCAAGAGTATCCGCCAGTCCCAGCGTGCGATTCAATATTCAGCTTTTTTAGCCCCATTTTCATGCTCGAGGGTAGCGGATAAAAATCGTCAGAATTCACTTCAGCTACAAGCTTGCTTCATTTTCATGCTCACTAAAGCAAAAATAAGTCGCGTATTTTCTCAAGTCCCCGCCGATCTGATTGAAATAGATATTTTACGCTTCCACTAGCAAAACCAGCTTTACGTCAAAATCACGTGTCTAATTTCCTCCAATCATCGTTTAAATCAAAAATGTTATTGGTTAAGGTGTCGATGAAAGACTTTACAAATTAATGCCTTATCCAGGCCTGTGGGTGCCCGGCCACCTCAAAAATAATTTGTTTCCCCTCAACAAAATCTGAGGGTGCCGATCGTACACCTCAAAAACTCTCTCAGCCCCTTAAAAAAAGCATTGTGTCCCTAGAAAAATATTAAAATAAGTAAACAAAATCATTAAAAAATTTCCTATTCACATATTATATTTACTCTATGGACCAAACTATATTTTTTGCTTTCTGAACTTCTGTGCTTGCTTTACTATATTAGTATCACCATTATAAACTTATGGTATCACTTCACCATTATAACTCGACACCAGGCCTTACTTACGTCAAAGTAAAGCTTCGGTTTTAACTGCGGATATACTATTTTAGTGTATATTTATATTGGCTTGGAGGAACTAAGCCAATTTTTTGTTGCCATCCAAAAATTTAAAAGTATAAAAAAACATTTACCTAGATGGCTGAAGGTAGGCAACATAAAGACAGATATGTTAGCACTTATCTGAGAATAAAACGCCTTTCTATATCTGTGGCCTCGTCGGTTACCGAAACCAGATAAAACAAGACGTACGACGGTCGGAATACACACAATCCTTCTAATGTGTTAAGTTTGTTTGAGCTATTCACAGCAACCTGCAACGCCAGTATCGCAACCAAAATATATCCACGGTCACACATATAAACATATTTACACTTATTTGTTACTTCTAGTCATACTTTGAAAGCATCGAAAATTTCTTCGATCAGTGTCACTTTTATTTTTTACTTCTGATCACACTTATTTGTTACTACTAGTCAGCCGTTGAGTGTCACACTTATTTCTTCTAGTAACTTATTAGTTACTTCTGATCACATTTATTTTTTCTAGTAACTTGTTAGTTACTTCTGATCACATTTATTAGTTACTTTTGATCACACTTAATTGTTACTTCTGCTCATACGTTGAAAGCGCGGCCCACTCTGAACGGCCTTGAAAAACGCCAGAGGGAAACGGGCGCGTAGACTTCTATAAACACGCGGATTTACAATGTTGGAAATTGCGGGGGTCCGTATACGCTGCCCAAAAAACCTTACTTAGAATGAAATTTAAGGAACGTATTTGCCATTCTAGGTTAAGTGTAAACCACAGCTACTCAAAAATATAACTCTCATGAAAATTGGACTTAAATATGTAGATTTTTAGGCGAAAATATTAAACCACCAAAATTGGGGTCCAGTAAATTACCCTGAAAACTATACTTAAATTTAATATTTACTGATATAACCGAAGTTGTAGGTCCGCTGAATCCTAACCTATCCAATAATATTTTTTTTAACGTTATCGGACCTAATTTTAAACAAACGGCTACACTGTACGTGAGACTAATACACACAAATCCTTAGGATTGTGTGTAAAAAGCGTACACGGAGCCAGTGGCGTAGCCAGAAATTCGTCAAGGGGGTCGAAGTAAGTGAATGCTAAGAGAGGGGTCGAGAAGGGGTAGAAATTTAGGACACTCAAAGGTAAGCCCAAGGGGGGGGTCTGTACATGGACTTTAGTTGCTGGCAGGCCCAAAATCTGAAGCTTTTTCACTACTAAGAACATTACATTTTTTAACCTCGTTTCCGGGTCCTGTGCGGCCTTAACTGTGGCACCTGTCTATTTACGGTAATGGCTCTAGGCGCGGGGCCCGTAGCATTTGCTACTTCTCCTATATGACTAATCCAGCACTGCAAATATTAAAACTCAACTTTGTTCAACGGTCGCGATGGGAAACTGGAAATTTTTACCTCTCCGAGGGGACAAAGTCCCCTAGGAGGGGTTATACAACGACCGTGTCTGTCTGTGGGTGGGTCTGTGGGTGGGTCTGTGGGTGGGTCTGTGGGTGTGTCTGTCTGTCAGGACTGCGAACGCGTTCGCATTTTCGGTGCAAAGTGTAATCACTGCGTACGCAGTTTCTCAAAGGGTTGGCAAAACCACCGTGTGACGGTGAGCGTTAACGGATGCATTTGCGGTTTGGTTTGGATGGTGTTTTTTCGCTCACCGTCGTGACGGTTTGGTGTATTACGGTTTTTGTAATGTTTATGCGTAGGTTGTGAGTGTTGAATTTGTTGTGTTTGTGTTCTGATGGATGTGCATGTTGAGTCTGTTGTGTTTAAATGGGCGTTTTCTCTCCAACTTCTTCTTAATGACTTTGGGACGGACCGAGTGCTGAGTGTAATGCTACCTCTCAACGTCCAATGGCAGGGTTTCCACCAGTTGTACACGGTATTCGTCTTAGTATCAATTTGCGATCGCATCGGGCGGGATTTGAACCCGAGACCTCCTGATTGACAGGCGGACGTTCTACCACAGAACCACCGACACTTGTTACGCCTTATTGAAAATTAGACCTTCAGCTTTATCGGAAGCGTATTTAATAGAGTACGAAATTTTGGTTTAATTGAAATAGAATTGAAATTGAAATTATTGCATCGAAGAAATTCTACTTTAGCGTTTCTCTATTGATTAAAAATAAATGCGCCACCCAGGTTTCGAACCCAGACCATTCGGCTTGGCAGTCGAGCGCTCTACCACAGAACCACCGATAGCTCCTTAGATTCACTGAAATTAAGACAGGCATCGTAAGCATAATAGGTAATAAAGTCTTTTTTATTAATGAATTTATGAAGGTCTAATCTGGTATTTTTTAAAGGTTAAATCTTGTTTTAGCGCAGTCAGCCGAGATTAGAGGGTTAAAGGGTAGACCCTGTGGGTGGTCCACTTTTTTAACGACCTATATATAGTTCTGTTAATTCAAAGGAGATAATTTAACGTAAATTGCTTTAAGAGCTGGCGGTTCGTCAAGTGGCTCTCTGTGCTTTGTTGATGGTAAGGTTTTTGCTTCTTGTAAATACATTTGGTGTGGATATTTGGATATCTATGATTTCTAACGCAGTCAATGATTTCTTGGGTGTGCGAGTCATTATATGATATTGGAAATTGGACGGCATTGGTCTTTTTCATGTGGTATGCGTCACAACGTCAACAGGAAGTGAACGAGTCGTCCACTACCAGATATCTACGGTATCTTCATCAAGGGCGAGTGTTGAAATAAAATGAGCGTTAAAGATGCGGCAAGTATTTCGTAAGAGAGTAATTCCAAAAAGCCTCTGTAGATATTTATTTCATTAAAATTTGCTTCGTATTATATTTAACTGATAAACTTGTTCTGTAAAAGGGTTTAATTCAATTGTGCATTGTTATAGTACGTCTAACTTACTGTTGTAACTACTTAACTTATGATATTCTGAATAAATTAAAATTGGTCGTTTCGTCTCAATTATTTTAATTATAATTAAAATTTTATACCGGGCGGGATAGAAATGGGTTAATATTTTTAACAAATAACTCTAAATTGCGGAGATATATCTTTAAGGGTTATCTCGATAAATTAATACCACTAGGGACAATTCTTCCGAGGAAAGGTATATTTTGGCTTGCCAACTTGTTATTGAATGGATTTAATGGAACGTTCACAAGAAATACAGGAACCAATTTGGGTGTCAAGAAAAAATATACAAACCAATTTGTGTGTCAATAAGAATTACACAAACCAATTTGTGTCTCAAGAAAAAATTCACAATTTGTGTGTCAATAAGAAATACACAAAAAAATTTGGGTGTCAGTAAAAAATAGCAAATTTCCATTAAATTACAATAGTTCTTATTCTAGAGTCTAGACAAAACAAAAAAGTTGTTTTTCTCAAAATATATTATAAACAACAAATATGGGAGAGTATATTTTTCAATTCCTGTTTTATTTTAAATTTATGTCCGTGATTTTGTATGTTTATTTTTTTTAAATAAATTATGTTTATTTCTTCTAACAAGAAATTTCAAAATTACCTTATTTCACGTCCTAATGCATAACGTTGCTCTTACGTCTTAAGCGAGGGGTCCGTCACTTCGAGGAATCTCGTACGGACCTCGATTCCGTGATTCCGAATCTCAAGAATCTAATCAGGAATCTTGTGAATATTCGAATCTTCGGAATCTTGGAATCCTACTCGAATCGATGAATAACATACGAATCACGGAATCTCGTTCGAATCACGGAATCTCGTTCGAATCACGGAATCTAAAATTGATTTAAGGAATCACAGTGAGAAGCCTCGGTCACACTTACAGCAACTGTCGGCTCTATCATTGTCACCTGTATTATGAAAAGGCCCCTGTTAATAGAGATGGCCATGAATCTATCTTATTCTTCGAAAAACAACCGACTTGAGTGGAGACCGCGGTGCCATCTATTAATGAAAAATAAAGTTAAATTTTCTACGTCCACTTTGGATTTTATGTGTTCCGTGCGGACCACGTTTCTCTTCCACCCCCGGCGAAAGGTGCCAGGGGCGGCGTTGTGATTCTGGTCGATAGGTCTCTTCCGGCGGTACAGCTTCCTTCCCCAGGATGTGTCGGGATGGAAGTGCTGGCTCTTAAGATCCGCTTTACCACTGGCTGGATTACGCTTTTTAACATCTATGACCCGGGTGGTGTAGTCTCCAGACAATTTTTCGACGATCTTCTCCTAGGAGTTGACAAACCAGCTATTATCCTAGGCGCTTTCAACGCCCACAACACAGTCTGGGGTAGTAGTCATACGGATCAGCAAGGCCGCCTCATCCAGAGTTGGCTAGAAGCCCAGGACCCACTGGTCCTCCTCAACACTGGAGACGCCACCCGCTGCACAACTCGGGGCCCAGAGGCTGCCCTAGATCTGACTTTCGTAAGCTCCACATTGGCTCACTCCCTCCCCTGGACAGTCTTTAACCGAGGAACAAATGATCATCTCCCTATTTTTAAAGGCGACACAGCACACACTACAAGTTCTACGGCAAGAGGGTGGTTTCGGTGACTGGCTGGGGGGCCGACAGGAGCAGTCCTTAGACTGCTTTATACCCATCTCATTCGCTCCAGGATGGATTATTCCAGCTTTCTCGATGTGTCGGCCACCTCCACTGTTCTTGCTAAGCTCGACAAGGTTAAAATTGCAGCTCTCAGAGTCATCCTTAGGGACCTCCTCAACCTCACTCCGTGCGGCGTGGTGGACACTCCTGCTTACTACACCTGGCCCTTAACGGGTCAGAGTGTGCAATAACTGGTGGCTTTACCGGGGAGTCGGGGTCCGGCTCTTGTAACCTGTAAGGGTGGTGGCGCACTGGGATATGTTATCTCTGGTCAAATGGTCCTATCTCCACCTCCGACTTCGGTCATTTTTGGGCTGGAAACTGAGTTTCGGCTCAGGCTAACGGAGAGGGTTCGTGCAAACTGGCCACCTTGGCGGATTGGGTAGCCTGCTGTCAGGCGGCGGGTCTCCGTATGAGGGCACGACAGTCCTGTTTCCCGGGCTTTTGGAGTCACACCGGGATCTCCGGTGCCAGCTGTGCCGGGTTACTAAGACTGCTGTGTGCTCGTCGTTCCCCTTGAGGAGCTCTCTCCAAAGGGTTTGACTCTTTACCTACGTAGATGGAGTGTCGGCTGGAGTTGGTACAGCATCCACTCTTAATCCCACTGCTGTGTGTGAAGTGGGAAAAGGTCCACCCATTGCTGCACCTTCTGCTATAATTGCTGTAATTTATGTTATTTACCAATTTACAAACGATCCAATCAACGCGAGGTGTACCTAAAATTATCGCCTTTTGGGTCAAAATGTCACTTATAACTATCTGGTTTTGTTGTCAACGATAGCGACATCTGTTGCTACTTGATGTCGAGCCGACACTTGCCTTAAGGCCCGAAAACGGTTTTTTAGAGATTTGAAACGGTTTTAAGCGATTTAATATTATATTATAAATTCTCTCTTATTTAACTAGGTTCACACTTATGGTCGAAAACGATTTGAAGGGCTTCGAAACCTTTTTAGACGTATCGCGTATGTGTGAACGTGGCTATAGTTGAATCGTATTCGTATTACCGAGCATATTAGCCTCGGTATTAGCTCGTCGTATTCTCGGGCGTATTACAATCGATAATCATTTGGTTGGCTCGTATTTGTTTTATTTGATTGTAACGTGTGGGACAGTTCAGTCCTCTCGTCCATTTGATTAATCAGGGCGAGATATGTGTTGGGGGATTTGCGGTCATCCTCACACGGCCATCCACAAACTCTGCCTCCCGGACGCTTGGGATTACAGGAGTGAGCCACTACTCCCGGCGTGGGCTCGAATTTGGAACTTTGAAGGCGAGGTTTGAATCTCAAGCAGACGGAAAATAAAGTGAGCCCCTTTACAGGGAAATAAGGAAATTTTTAAAGTGAACCAGTGAGTGGCAGTGACCATCGACTTAGCCTTCGACTCCGTGCCCTGAATTTCTTGTGCGAAATTAAGACGTAGGGAGGAATGAAAAGTCACCTGCTACTCGATTTTCGGGCTGGATTTTTCAAACACCAGTGGGACCCTTTTATTAAGTGGGCCAGTGAACAACTGACCCCTGAACTGACCACTTTCGATTTAATTTTTAAACTGACCTAGACAATTTTTAATTGGTCATTTGCCTAGTCACACCGCCTTTTCTATAATATTCAAACAGCTAGATTGGTTTTGGTTGCGAAAAGATGAATCAAGGAACCTTGTACAAGTGTGTAGCCGAACAAGAATCACGGAACTGAACAAGAATCACGGAATCGAACAAGAATCACGGAATCTGGCTAGAATCTAGAATCTTAGCAAAATCAAGAATCTTGATTCCAGATTCCTTGATTCGAAATCTCGTACACGATTCATGAAGTGACGGACCCCTCGGTCTTAAGCAGCGTGGGAAATAAGGCGGTGGCAGTGGGCAAATGACCAGTTTAAAAATTGCACGGACCAGTTTATTAATTAAATCGGAGGGGGGTTAGTGGTCCACTGGACCACTTAATTAATTCGAGGTGTTTTAATTTTTTTAAATGATTATATTATAAGTCTTTGGATTCGAAGGTCTGTGTAACGGCGGCTGTGGCATGTTTGTACACTCCAATTCGAATTCACGAGGACTGCGCGAGTAGTGGTTTTAGGCAATCGTGTCGGGTATCGAAAATTCGAGTCGAGTAATATTGAAGTCGAGTCGAGTATCGAGTACTTGATTAAGGGCAAACTTTGTCTCATTCGAGTCAAGTAATTCAGAAAAAACTTTTAACGAGTAGGGTTATCGAGTATACTTGATTAGGAGCTGGTTTTATTCGAGTAATTAGGAAATTAAATTTAAAATGAGTATTAACTAGCTTTCAATGCTGAAAAATATTCCTTAAATTTAAATGAACCACAGTTTCCAGAACTTTAGTAACATTATAGTGACTAGTGGTATATAAAAAGACTATTATACTAATCTACTAGCCTAATTATAGTAATTAATAGTAAAATAACAATACAATATACATTTTTTAAATTATTAATGTACCATCTGTCCGTATATTGCTTAGGAAGTTAAGACTCCTAAGTTCTAACGCCGGCCGAAATCCGAATTCATGAAGAAGAAAAAACTACGTATTAAAAACCGTGATCCATCCCAAAGGTCAAAATTTCTATGGGTCATTCAAAGCATTTGTTGTTTGTACGTCTTGTAGGTACCGTTTATTATTTCCACCTCAACAAGTTGCAAACACCCGTCTTTGAACTTACAGCAGCTTATTCGAGTAATCGGGTACCCAACTATTCAATTTCTTGGTACTCGATAATCGACAAGTGTTTTCCAATTACTTATTCGAGGTCCAGTTCGAGTACTCGATTTCAAAAAATGCCGAGTAATCGATGATGTTCGAGTACTTGCACAGCCCTAGAATTAACCCTATTAAAAATTGTTAAAAGTTAAAACACGCTATTCTAATGTAGCAGACGAAGTGCACTGGTCATGGTCCAGTTTATTTGTTCTAGGCCAATGGGGTCACTGGTCACTTGTCCACTTTCAAAAAAATCCTTATTTCCCACCCTGGTCTTAAGTCTTAAGATTCTTAACTTGCTTGTGAAATGCTGTCTGCTTAAGAGTCTATCATTGAGAAATGGTGACTTCCGTATCACGTACACGTGTTTTTGCAGTTACCTTTGATTTTTAATCGATTTTATTTGAAATTTAATTTTAATAGTTAAAATGGCTGACGGACCATTAGAAGATAGAAGGATATTTGTGGGAAGTTTATCAGATCGTATTACGGAAGATGATTTAAAGAAAACATTCTCCAGGTTTGGTTCTGTTAGTGATGTTTCAATAAAACGAAAACACGTCGTAAGTTCTGGACCTGATGGATCCAGCGTGGAAATGTTTGCCTTTGTCAATGTAACATGTAGTCAGTCTGAATTAAGCCGATGTAATTAAGTTTTATTATAAATTTTCATTGCTGAAAAATGTTAGATGTAACTTGATCATTTTATGGTTTTTAGGTTTTTCTTTGCTAAATAATACCAAATGGAAAGGGGCTCGTATTGTAGTTCAACTTGCAAAGGAGAGCTATTTGGATAGGTGAATATTATAATTTTAGTTTTTACATAATATTGATTATTTTTTAAATTGCCTGACATTAGATTGAAGCGCGAAAGAGAAGAGCAACAAAAGTCAGCAAAAATACAAACACCAACTGTTACCGTTCCTAAGCAAATAACGGAAATTAAACTAGAAGAAACTTTGTCTTCTAAACCTTCCAAATTAGTGTGGAAGAACCATTCAGAACCAAGTGTTGAGATTAAAGAAGAACCAAAAAATTACATAGATCTTGAGAGAAAACCTTCTAAAACGGTTGCCTCAAAAGTACCAGACACGAAATCTTACAATAATGTTAAAATAAAAACTGAATCGGAGATTGTGTCAACACCAGAAAATAATACTGAAAATGATTTATTGTCTCGTTACTCATCCAAGAAGAAAGCTTTCTCGGAGCAGAAACGATTAGAATCGCAAAATGCCCTTTTGCAATTGCATAAACAGCGTGCCAAGGAAATTTCAGCTTCGTTAATGGTAATTTTAATATTGTTAAACTTTAAATCTTTATTAACCCAAATTTAAACTAAATTAGAATCCGGATAAAGCAGTCAACAAAAAAATCAGATTTGGAGATTCTGACTCTGAGGATAATAACAAAAGCAACAATTTCAGTGTAAATGAAGAAACTAAAACAACGAAGAGCCAAAATTTGTTTGATTATAGTGACAATGATGATGAAGTAGATCTGGAATTTAAAGATAAGCCTCAGTTTAGCGGGAAAAAGGGACAGAAGCTGTTTCAACTTCAGTCTAGTTATCAAAATGATCCACGTTTTGTGTTAAATGATAAATTCGTATCAGACTCTGAATCGGATAATGATGATAACAAACATGAAGAACAAGATCTTGTTAATGAAAGTAAGAAAAATATGGGGATTTTAGAGCAAGTTTTGGGTCATCAAGTTTCAAACCATGATGAAGTTAGCAAGCGTAATGCAGCCAAGAATCAGTTTAAGTGAGTTTTTGTTTATTTTTGTTTGGGTGAATTTTTTATGGGAAAAATTTATGGTGTCCGCCAAAGGCCCTCGACACCAAAAACCCTGTATAGAAAATCCTACCATTTACTTTTTTTAAATTTTAACAAATTGCTTACTACATTAAATACTAGATGGCAGGATAACGCTTAGTGGGGAGGGGTTGGTATTTAGGGCGGGTGTTACAAAAGCTTCGATTTTTAATAGTGTATTCCAAACTTAAAGGGCCACAGAATCGATTGATTCTTGGTCCATGGTGGTTAATAATGTAATAATGTTATGGTATAAAATGGGAAAAGTGGTAGATAATGGTGTATAATATATTTCCCAGACTGATTTGCAGTATTTAAAACTAGAGATGCACTGATATATTTACAAATAAAAAACAACGATATTAGATTTGTGATGGAAAATATGTATCAAGTAATATGAAAAGAAACATATTCAGATATGCTCTTGCAAACTTTTTTTCGTGAAAAATTAGGATAAAATGGTATGACGGTGTACTGAACCGTGATTTACAATGATTTTATCTTATACACCACTGTTATGATAGATAACTTTGTTTATATCATCCGATATTACCACTGATATTATCAGTCACGAATAGCTGATATATCAGTGCATCCCTATTTAAAACTTAAACATACATTTATGGAGGCAAAACCTTTAAGATTTAGAACAGACTTGTAGAGTAATGAAAATAACGTTGAGGATCTTCTAAAGTTGATACATACTGTTTTTTGAATGGTCTTCTTGATTTCACATATTAGTATACCCTATTTGGGTGAAGTGTAGTACAGCGGCCTCATCGAATTTGATATTAATTTTGGTTGCGCCTGATAGACCTTGTCACGTAGATGTCGAGGGTATTTTTTATTTTGGCCGCAAATGATTATTTAATTGTTTAACTTAATTTTTTTAATTTTAAAAATTTCTCATTTTCATTGAATTTAATATTAATTTTGGTTGCGTATGATAGACATTGTCACGTGGAGGTCGAGGGTAATTTTTATTTTGGCCGCAAATGATTATTTAAATGTTTAACTTAATTTTTTTAATTTTAAAAATTTCTCATTTTCATTGAATTTTATATTAATTTTGGTTGCGCCTGATAGACCTTGTCGATTTTGGCCGCAAATGATTATTTAATTTTTTAATGTAATTTTAAATTTCTAATTTTTTGGCATTTGCACGTGTTTCGTTGTACTTATTTCCGTCGTGTGTTCGCCGGCAACACAGTTTCGGTGTCCTAATGAATTCCACGTGATATTCCCTTTTTGTATAAAATCAGTTACAGTTTTTGTTCATTTTCTCGGTGTTTTGTATTTTTGGGCCACAAAGTGATATTCCCGTACTTTATCAAATCTTTTACAGTTTTTGTTAATTTTCTCGGTGTTTTCTATTATTGGGCCACTTTGTTAATGGTTGAGATTAAAAGTACATACTTGATGCGTAAGGCTTGGTACTGTCCTCTAGGTCGCGTTATAGATGGCCCATCGCTTTTTTTAGTATGGGGTTGGGGAGGCGCTGCGCGCCCCCAGCGCTTGAGCGAAGCGAGTGCGCGGCGCCGTCAGGCGCCAATACGGGGAGTTTAGTAACGCGTCAAGTGCTACATTCTCCGCCACCCAAAAATACAAAACCACGGTAATTCCCTAAATTAGTTCATTTTTAACATAAAGTTAATTAATTTAATTATCATTTGCGGCCCCAAAAAAATTAGTTTCGTAATCTACGCGTCAAGTGCTACATTCTCCGCCACCCAAAAATACAAAAACACGGTAATTCCCTAAAATTAGTACATTTTTAACATTAAGTTAATTAATTTAATTATCATTTGCGGCCCCAAAAAAATTAGTTTCGTAATCTACGCGTCAAGTGCTACATTCTCCGCCACCCAAAAATACAAAAACACGGTAATTCCCTAAAATTAGTACATTTTTAACATTAAGTTAATTAATTTAATTATCATTTGCGGCCCCAAAAAAAATTAGTTTCGTAATCTACGCGTCAAGTGCTACATTCTCCACCAAAAAAAAACACGAAATTACATGAGGCCGCTGTAGTGCAATTTTGCCCAATATTTACCATTAATTACCAGTGGTATGCACAGTATTGAAAAAAGTGTTATTTTTGGAACACTGGTTTTGAGGGTGGGGCTACATAATCATGTGTTTTGGGAAGCGATAAGGTATGCCTGAATCACTTGACAGAAGGGGAGGAGTTACCTGAAATTCATCCCAAAACAAATCTGTGGACCTTTGAGTCTGGGAATAAGAATTTGAACTGCTCTAAATTTACTGACCACTTATCTAAACCACTGATTTTTTCCATTTTTCTTTTTAGGGACTTTGGTTTTTTACGATATGATCCAAGAAAACCTGATTCCGAACGTTTCCTGATTAAAGCCAAACCAGAGGAGGAAAAGTCGATTAAGAAAAATAAGAAAAAGGTCGAAACACAAGAACTCCAAGATGAGGTTGACCTTACCGATAAATCGCAGTTTTACGAAGTTTCTGAAGAACTTAACAAAGCACTCGCGGCTACTCAAATGGGTGACGAAAAATTTAAACTGCTCATGGACTCTGAATCAGAGAATGATGAACAATCGGACAATGAGGAAACACCACCTTACGAACTGAGCAAAATAAAACCACCAACAAAACTACCAGTTCTGGATCAAGGTAGTGCTTCTGATATCATTCCCACTAAAATTAAGAAAGAAGTACTTCATGATGAACCATTCTTCTTTCAAGTCAATGATGAGAGACTGAAAGGTAAATATTGTTTATTATGAGTCTATTGCTTTTGAGTAAATCATTTGTCTTGGTGTTGTGGCGGAGTGTTTAGCACTTTCGCCTCGTAGCAAGAGTAGCCGGGTTCGATGGGACTGGGTGAAAACTCAGAACCACTTCTTCTGCGTTGAGTGTGCAAGTTCTCTACCCACTGGTTGAAGGGGTTTTCTCTATAAAAACTTGTAGGGAGCTGTGGCTGGTTAACGTTAATAGTTGGTGTAGGGAGCTTTTGCTCGCTTGGCATGAAGGGCTTGCCACCACCCTCCTACTCATTGTAACACGGACACCTGAATTAATGGCTTTAAAAGGTGGTGCCTTGGATATTAGCCTAGCTGATTAGTCCTGATTAGACTTGTAGGTTTGTATTATATTAACACCCAAGCAATTTAATTAGCTTTGCTGGTATTCTCATCATAAGTAACATAATGAGTATGTAAGTTGTCCTTGCATTTGTTGTTACTAACTACAGCCAACACCAACACATTCGTCGAAATTCCGCGAGCAATTATTTTCCCCCTATAAACTGTACTATAATGAGTAGGAGGTCAGCGCCACGCTCGGTGGTTATATTGTCTTCAATGTAAAAACTATACTAAAAATAATAATCCGCTAGGGGCGCTGACGTCATACACATCTTTTGCTCATAGGTTAACACAGAAACGTCAACGAATGAGATGGCCGCTGTAGCGCGAGAGATGCGCGATAAATCAAAGTTGGCCGTGGTTCAGCCAATCCAAAATACTCAAAAAAAATGTTGATTTATATTAACCACCAAATAAAAATGTGTTTGCTCTTGAAATTGCAAAAATAATACCTTTAAAGGCAAAGCGAGGGGTTTATTTTAATTATCAAGTTCATAATTTATTGTTATTTTTCCAAAGTAACCATTAGTTTTCATTTAATAAGCGTCTTAAACTTCAAAAGGTCTCTTTCATTACCAAATATCTAGTTTATGAAGCAGCTATTTAAATATATTTTAAATTGTGAAGAAAGGATGTAGTAAAAAATTTACCCTAGTGTCATATTTATATTTTTATGTTATTTTTGCTCATTAATATTAATATTAATTAATGTTATTATTTTTGTTTGCTTTATAGAGGGGGTGGCATTCTTCTTCGAGAATAACTTCAATTCTGGACCTTATTGCGAGAAGCGATGGCCTGAGAAGAGAGCTGGACTGCTGAAAGTGAGCTCATTTTGTTTTTCAACCTACCGGCTGAGTTTTAAATTCAACAGCTGAAAGTTTTAACCATAGAGATAGAAAAGAAATAGAGGGAAGATTACCGCGTTAAGGCACCCCTGTTTTTGACCGGGAAAATTAATTCCCCCCTCCCCTCACGCATGTATGAAAGCGGAGATGGGCAGAATTTGCAACGCCATCTATCCTTCCTTTGTTTACATCAAATGACAGTTGATTTTCAAAAAGGAATAATGTATTTCATTTCACCGCGCGTCGATGGCGCCACGTAATCTGCCCATCTCATGGCTTCCTACAATGGCGAAAAGGGGGTAGGCACTCACGGTCAACTTCGCCAGATACAATACTGTCTCTATTTCTTTTCTATCTCTATGGTTTCAACCAAAAAGAGTGATATCCAAAAGTCGTCTGCTATTTCTTCACCTTTTTAGTTGAGGAACATTAAGGCAGATGGCGCTGTATTTCCTAAGCTTTAAGTCTAAAGTACGGCAAAAAATCGACTATTGGTTGTATCATAAGTTAATGATACCGGTTGTATCATAAGCAAAGTCTGGTCTATGACAAATTTTGGACGATCACATACCCGTTATTAAGAGGTGGGTATTCAAAATCAGCACCACCTAGTGGCTACATCCTCAACTATGCACTTCTAAAATAAATTTCGCGAAATGCATTATGATTGCGCACAAGCCGCGTGCGAACGTTTTTAAACTTAGAACCACGCGGGAGATACCTCCGCCGCTAGCCCTTAATTATCACCGTAGCCAAGGCTTATTCACAATTTTATCGCTTTAAAACTCAAAATTAACACTTATCTTTGCAAAATGATTCATCAGAACCTAAAACTGGCTTTTAAAAATAAGATAACTTGTTTCTGAAGGTATTTATTTTTCAAATTTGAGATTTAGACGCGTTTATCAACTCGAGCGCGGCTGCTCTACCAAGTACGTTAATTTTGTTCTCGCATGGACAATGCCGTAAACATGAGGCACTATGCTAGATCTTTACTTATGTGGACCTTATGATAGGCTTATGGTTGTATGCTGGTCTGACAAAAGGTGCCTTATTTTTGCTCTCCAATTAGATGTAACACATAATAATAATAATAATAATAATCAGCTAGGCTAATACCCAAGGCACCACCTTAGGCCTAAGTCATCAAGCGACTTTTAAAGCCATTAATTCAGGTGGCTGGGTTACAATGCGTAGGAGGGGTGGTGGCAACTAGGATAAACTAACACAAGGAGAACGCAGCTAGCCTTTAAACAAGCTAACGCAGGGTTGTGTACAATTTTCATTGGTCTAGACTTTAAGCTGAACGTTTTACGGGCGGGGGGAAGCCAATTTCGGAATTTTCCCCTTCCGACGGCCGCAGGCGCTAAAGCGTCTAGACAATGAAAAATGTACACAAGAAAATCCACGACTTTTGACGGGTCGCGTTCTCCTTGTGTGGGGTGCTGTGTTTGTTGCTCCTAGGTAGCAAGTCCTCCATGCCACGCGAGCTAACAGCTCCCTACACTCACTATTACCGTTAACCTCTACAAGTTTTTATGGAAGGGGAAACCGAATAACTCGGGGGAAAACCCTTAAAGGCCGACTACACAAATCTTCGGTTTACTCTGTCTTTAACTGGAAGTAGGCTGACTGCATGGCCCACGTGTATTGCAGTAAGCCTACTTCCAGTTAAAGACAGAGTAAACCGAAGATTTATGTAGTCGGCCTTTAAGCCAGTGGGGAGATAAATTGCAAACTCAATGGTTGGTGGAGTTATTCCGAGTTTTCACCCAGTGCCACTTGTTGCATACCGTACAGGTGAAAAGTTTTCATTATTTCAACAAACACCGAATAAACAGTAACTTGTAGGTCCTGGATCTCCTGGTAATTTCCTTGAAGAATTTTAATTGAAGGGCCTATAGGATAATGCGTCCAAAGTATATACGATTTATAAAATAACAAATTAAATTGGATATTGTATCATACTCGTACATTTTATTATATTTTAGAAGAAACCACCTATAGACTGTGCAAAGGATGATAAAATACGCGAAAAAGTAGATTAGTTCATAATGAAAAGGGATGAAATAGCTAAACCCTCAACAAATTTGAAGAAATTTTAAAACTTACAAATAACTCGTACCAATAGGTCTTCGAGCAAACAAAAAGACGCGAATCTCGGATCAAATAGATCTTCGAGTAAAAAACTACATGAAAACTAAATAAAATAAAATAGCCAGAAATTCCAACTTTAGACCGGTTTCGTTCTATTTGGAACTTATCAGTACCGTGCGGGAAATCTGGCTGGCGACTGTTATATCAAAAAGAGAAAATAAGCCTAAACATTAAAAATTCAAAAACGCGTTGCTTTTTTATCCCTTTTCATTATGAACTAATCTACTTATTCGCGTATTTTATCATCATTTTATTATATTATACATATTATATTTTATTGCATACATACATTCTACTATATTTTATTATATTATACAAATTTTCTTTATTATAAATTCTGGTTTACTAATTTACTAAGAATGCAATTTCATAAATTTTCGTTTCTGCATTTCAGTACATGGCTGCTCGTAAAAAAAGCTACATGAAGAGGAAAAATCGATCCTTTCAATTTAGCAAACTAAAACGTGGACAACCTCAATTTAAGAAGAGAAAAATCAACAAATAAACATCATGTAATAAATAATAAATCGTGCATGGGCGACTAATTTATTTAAATTTTCAAATTAATTTTAAAAGTTGAACTGAATTCGTGAACCAGCCTCAAACGCACTCCGAGAAGAAGCGGTGTATATTTTCTACTTCCGGGCATGAACTTTAAAAAGTATATTTCGCGTTTTATGAGTTCATTAATTTTCGATAAATTTTCTTTGGATTCTTCAGTTTCATTCTGAAAGAAACAATTTTATTTTTATACAATGTTATCAAAGGTTTATTACTTAAGTTCGACGTATGTCATAAGCCTTTAGAGTCAGTAATTTTGCGAACTAATAAATTATAAATAGTCCTTTAAATAAAATATCATTCAAAGCCGATTATAGAGTTTGTGCTGCTGCGACTGGACATATAACATATTTGTCTATGGTTTGTCTTTATATTGCCAAAAGCTGAGAATTTTCTATGCATAGATCTGGCAGCATTTTTCAGCAAGACAGAGATTGGTTTATTTAAGCGCCTATTGGACTGCATTTTATGGATTTTTAGTAAAACTAGATCAATATGAGTTGGCCTATAAAAGTCTACTAGAGCAAACTTTTGTTAGTTTAAATATGGTTCTTTTATGGTGCAACTTACCTTGAAAAAAATTTACCAACTTCCTTAACTAAATTTACAGCAAGGTGAAAGTGTTCAATTTGTTCTTCACTTTGTAGAATCATCCGGGGTGTAAGATGTTTTTCACCGCTAGCTTCGTGACCGAGCTAGCGTTCCTCAAAGCAGACGACGAATTATTTCATAATAGGAGAAAGATGCGTCGTCTGCTTAAAGGAACAATTTGATTTAAATCTTATAGCGTTTTCAGGGCCGTGCTTAGGGGGGGGGGGCGAGCCGGGCCGTCGCCCAGGGCCGCTAAAAATTTACCATAGGGATGTATCTTGGAGGAGAGAAGTATTCTGGAGTGGAAAAGTCGGGCGCCACCTGCGACTTTGTAAAATTCCCATCATGCTCTTTTTGGTCGGACGTCATCAAGCCAGAATGATGGCAGATAAAGCTGACGTCCGACCAAAAACCGGGGTAGTCTGTGTAATTCTAACAGCAATAGGCGGGAAAGGTCGTTCTAATTACCGCTATGGGATTTTCCACTCCAGAATACTTCCCTCCTCCAAGGATGTATATACCGGAGGGCCGCTACACTCAGTTTCACCCATGCATTTCGCCCGGGGCCGCGAGACCTCTAAGCACGGCCCTGAGCGTTTTACATTTTACTGCTCTCGAGCGCTCTAGGTCGCTCTGATCAACATTTTACGTTCCATTTGCATGCTCGGTTCTGCGCCGATCAAGTTTCGCGCGTTCCATTTCCCGCTCTCGGCTGTCCTTCTGGTTTGTATACTCCCATTTAAACAACGCACGAAGCCAAAAATACCAAGGATAATCCTTGGAAATACATGAACCGAAATCATAGATGGAATAGCTAAAAAGGTTTTTAATTCGTCTACTTTTTCCCTTTTGGACAGCTGCACTGACCTCTAAGTCCTCTATCAAAAAGAAAACACGGCTAAGCCTAGGTTTGCAGACCCAGTTTCTCACGATTTTCTTCGATGAAATAATTTCTCTTAGCCTCCCTAGACGGCGGTCTAGTTACCCGTGGTGCATTCGAAATTTTCCCTGTAGTCGCGGGAGGCGGAAAATTAACAAGGCCTCGCTATTTAACCCTCCCCTGTCGCACGGTTAAATTGCCCCCCCCCCCCCATAAAAAGGAGGTCGTTGATAATTTCGGTTCAAGTATGTCTGACGAAGCATGTATATTCCTATAAAATAATATATTTTTTAAAAATAATCCTATGAAGTCCTATAGAAATATAATCCTATTTTTCCCATCGAAATATAATCCTATTTTATCCTATAGAAATATAATCCTATTTTTCCTCTAGAAATATAATCCTATTTTTCCTCTAGAAATATAATCCTATTTTTCCTATAGAAATATAATCCTATTTTCCTTTAGAAATATAATCCTATTTTCCTTTAGAAATATAATTATATTTTTCCTATAGAAATATAATCCTATTTTTCCCATAGAAATATAATCCAATTTTTCCTATATAAATATAATCCTATTTTTCCTATATAAATATAATCCTTTTTTTCCTATAGAAATATAATCCTATTTTTCTATAGAAATATAATCCTATTTTTCTATAGAAATATAATCCTATTTTTCCCATAGAAATATAATCCAATTTTTCCTATAGAAATATAATCCTATTTTTCCTATATAAATATAATCCTATTTTTCCTATAGAAATATAATCTTATTTTTCTATAGAAATATAATCCTATTTTTCCTATAGAAATATAATAATATTTTTTTCCTATAGAAATATAATCCTATTTTTCCCATCGAAATGTAATCCTATTTTTCCTATAGAGATATAATCCTATTTTTCCTATAGAGATATAATCCTATTTTTCCTATAGAAATATAATCCTATTTTTCCTATAGAAATATAATCCTATTTTTCCTATAGAAATATAATCCTATTTTTCCTATAGAAATATAATCCTATTTTTCCTATAGAAATATAATCCTATTTTTCCTATAGAAATATAATCCTATTTTTCCTATAGAAATATAATCCTATTTTTCCTATAGAAATATAATCCTATTTTTCCTATAGAAATATAATCCTATTTTTCCTATAAAAAAATTAAAGATTTGAGTGTCTTAGAGGCCTAGGTTTTCTTATACCAGTCAGCTAGGAGCAGCAAAACACAAGGTGAACCCAGCTAGCCTTTAGACACGCTAACGCAGTGTTGTGTACAAATTTCATTGGACGAGCCTTTACGCTGAAAATTTTACGGAGAGGGGGAAGAAAGCGTCTAACCAATTAAAAATGTACACGAGAAAATGCACGAATTTTGACGGGTTGCGTTCTCCTTGTTTGGGGTGTTGTGTTTGTTGCTTCTAGCTGTCACCCTTTAAATTTACTTTCCTTCCAAACAAATCCCCTGGTGGTAGGCCAACGTGTTCTGCTGTTGGCCTACCACCAGGGGATTTGTTTGGAAGGAAAGTAGATTTAAAGGGTGACAGGCAGAAGAAAACCTAGGCTTTTAAGTTCACATTGGGTGAATTGTTTTGGCCAAAACTAACCGCGTTCAGAAAGCCTTGTAGCTCTTGTAGAAAGGTTAATCGTTGAACTGGGTTCTCATCAGGTTGCGCTTGATTGTAACACGATGCCAGCAGCTGAAAGGCGATCCTCCGGACTTGTTCATTTTCGGGGCAATTTTCGTATTGTCTTTTGAAGTATCGCGCCGCGTTCCGACTTCTCTGTATCCTATTTTTCAAATGATTAAATTTTCCTTCGAAACTGACGCGTTGCACGTGATGTTTGTAGAGCTCTTCTCGTTTATTCTCCCCATTCGCCGATGCGACGCGGCTCAGGCTTTCCAATTTCCATTCTGTAACGGAACGTTAGGCGTTATACCAAGAACATATTTATTTATTTATTTTCTAAGAGTCAGCTGTCGCCATCTATCGAGCGAAATCAATAGTATTTATAATGATAACTTTCACGAATACCAAATTTTCCCAATTTCTGACTATTTCTATCTAAATATACTTTTGGAAAAATACTGTAACCTAGGAGCAACAAACACAGCACCCCACACAAGGAGAACGCAACCCGTCAAAAGTCGTGGATTTTCTTGTGTACAGTCGGAAGGAGAAAATTCGTTGTCTTCTCCCCGCCCTTAAAACGTTCAGCGTACAGGTTCGTCTAATGAAATTTGTACACAACACTGCGTTAGCGTGTTTAAAGGCTAGCTGCGTTCTCCTTGTGTTTGTTGCTCCTAGCTGTAACGATAATATTTAATCTAAAATGAGTACCATTTTATACTATTAATTAATTAAATTAACCCATATAAAACAAAATAAATTAATTACATTTCAGTCATTGTAATTAATATGCTATATTTTAATATTACCAAATATGACGTATTTATAATAATTTATTAATATAATAATACTTTTGAACAATGTTTCGTAATCCTTTCAAGAGATGGCGCTGTAGACTTGAAATCAAGATGGAGCTTAAAATGGGGTGGGATCCAGATAGATGAAATAGCATAGATACCTTACGCTGCATACGGTCCCGTGGGAAGAAACCGGTAGAGACAGCTAGCAGAAGACCCATAGTGCCATCTATTGGTGACCAAAAATAGTATTTGGAAAAAAGAACGAGGTAAATTAAGCCTAATAATGCTGATTGCCCTAGAGTAACGCGGAGTTGAAGTCACGTGTCATTATTGTTTTTGCTTTTGGTGGGAAGAGGGCGCTATAACGTAGCACATCCAGAAAATACGCGTTGTCTGCTAGCTGTCGCTTCCGTATCAGTCCCTCGTAGAATTGTGGATCTATACTATTTCATATATCTATGGGCTGGGCGTGGCTATAGCAACGGAGCTATAAGCTGCAGTCCCAGGTTGTTCCTCACGTAAATTAATTCTTATTTATACACTTGGACATTGGCCTTCTTGTTTAGATGTATCGGGCGCGTCACTCGTGAAGTAGAAGTTAAGTTTCACTATGATAGCCAATTAAAATTCGACGAGTTGCCCTTTTTATAAAGATCTAACCATCAAAACTGAACTGCACTGAACTCCTACGTATCTCGTGACGAAAGCGATACATTATAACAAGTTCGGTAAGCAGGGTGGGAAATAAGGATTTTTTTTAAAGTGACCTAGAATAAATAAACTGGACCATGACCTTTGCACGTCGTTTGCTACATTAGAATAGCTTGTTTTAACTTTTAACCGTTTCTAATAGGGTCAATTCTATAGCTGTGCGAGTCATAGAAATAGAAATGAGACTAGAGCCACTGCGCTATACGGTAATATCAAGGGAAACGGGCAAGCTAGAAGGCGGCCATGAGAGTGGAATCGCTACTAATCCACGCAGGAGTGCGCCATCTATTAAAAATAAATTAAACTTTAAATTTTTGAAAATAGATGGCGTGCTCCCACAAAGAATACTGGCGATTCCACTCTCATGGCAGCCTTCTAAGGGGCTGTTCACAAATTACGTAACGCGGAAAAACTACTTTTTTGACTCCCCCTCCCTCTCGTAACAAAGAGTAACAAATTGAAAGACCCCCCCTTAAATTACGTAACAAATATCGAGCCCGCCCTTAAATTATTATAGTACATAACAACTAATATGCTGGTAATGAAGTACAATAAGATCAGGTACTAAATTTTATTGTTTGTAATTTACATTGAAATTACAATTTATTTTTACGCAACACTTCATACCCATGGGTATGAAATTCTTTTAAACGTGAGCAAAGATAATTTAAACTCGTACCCTAGATTCGAATACTGAGAGCTTTCCCATTGACGGTTTTGTTACGAAGCGTTTACCCTTTTCCGGCACGTGACCTCAGAAAAATCGGGCTCCATCGGTTGTGGCACGGCCAACTTCGATCACGCGCTGCCCCCTACCACGTTACGTAATTTGTGAACAGCCCCCAACTCGTACATCTCACCACAGTTTAATCTTGCTTCTAGTCTCATTTCTATTTCTATGGTGCGAGTACTCGAACAACATCGATTACTCGGCATTTTTGTGAAATCGAGTACTCGAACAACATCGATTACTCGGCATTTTTGTGAAATCGAGTACTCGAACAACATCGATTACTCGGCATTTTTGTGAAATCGAGTACTCGAACTGGATCTCGAGTAAGTATTTGGAAAACACTCGTCACACGAGTACCAAAAAATTGCAACTTTTTGGGGTGTAAATAATAAACGGTACCTACAAGACGCACAAACAACAAATGCTTTGAATGACCATGGGCATGGATCACGGTTTTTAATATGTAGTGCACCTGTGCGGTTTTTCTCCAAACCATATTATTAAGTTTTGGATTTGGCTGGCGTTAGGATTAGTCTTAACTTCATAAGCAATATACGGACAGACGGTATATTCATAATTTAAAAAAGTTCTATATTATGGTGGATCATCTAATTTGATATTTCTGCAATCAGGCTTAACAGAATCTAAAGTAAATGGCGCTAGTAAATGGCGCTAGTTACATAAAAAATTAATTTAAATACTTTCATTTTATTTTCGAATATTTATTTCTAATGTAATCTATTCATTTAAAAAATATATTATTTTTTAATATAAGCATAAGTAACATAATATTAATAAATATGAAAATTAGCCAATATTATCACCAAACTGATTTTCAGAGTCATTGCGCCATCTAGGTTTAGTTCTAATCACAGAGCCCCATAGGGTCTAAATATGCACAAGGTAGAAAATACTACTACCAAAGACGATAACACGCTAATCAGTTAGAGTGCAAGTCCCAGTTAGAGCTTGGCGAGAGTGTCAGTGTCGAAAAAGGTTCGGTCAGGAAATTAGCATTAAAACAATTTAGGAAGTGCCATACTTATCGTTATTATGTTACTTATGAGTTAAGTAATATCGTAGTAGGACCAATTGAAAATTGTAACTGGCTATACTATAGTTAAATTATTTAGTTGATAATGACCTTGGATTTTCAACAAAACGCATTGAAAAAATAAGTAAAACCAGAAATATTTAAAATTAGGTTATACGTTTCTCAAGCCCAGTGAAAAGTTAATGGCTTTTACGGTAGGCTTAAGGAATGTACCGAACGAAGCCAACATTTTAAAACTTTTTTTAGATGCTTTTTAAGGGTTTTACCCTTTCTTATATCTACGGAAACGTTAAAATTTAGAACTAAATTAATTTCTAAACCTTAGAAAACTTAAAAATTAATCTACCCAGAATTTAAAACCAAACTTCAAACATACTCTCTATCTCTTCTTGGAGGCGATCCAGCTGTTCTACGTAAACATTCTTAGCACACATGGCGCTTTGGTTAATCAATAAACACCTTCGACACTCTGTTTACAATTTTTTAATGGACGTTTCCATGGTTACCGACCCAACGAATCGATACCCGCGTAATTTACAACATCCACGTGCTTTTGAGTATCCCTCGAAAGGACGTTACATCGATGTCCTTTAGAAGTGGTGTTGAGATCTTTGTAACTTAGTCTAAATGCAAATTGTCACCATGTACAGCCTGTGGAAGTTCTGTTATTGTATTCGAAATATTGAGTGCCTAGATTTCTATCAGTGGCTCTAGCTGGGTCGGGTTCCATGTTCCTAGCATAGTAGAATGTCTGGTAGCAGAGGTGCTAGAGTGGATCGTAAGTACCCCTACGGTCGGGGTGTTCGTCTGACCGATGTCTTGGACAGGAGCATTACGAGGAGGTTACCACACATCCCCCCGATCCCCCAATGCCCGATTGACAGGTACAAGGAAGCGAATCAAGAGCTCTTGGATATGGCCAAAAAATACCGACAAGAAGAAAGGTAAGTTCGAATTCAGTTCCGGTTATTACTCTATAGCAGAAGCATATAAATATATATCTTGCGAGAAAAGTGTACCTTTTGATATTTCAAGGCCGCGTTCAGTGACGCTCAACGGAGAGGAAATTGTTGATTAACCGTTGATCTCCGTTTTCAATCGTGACGCCACGTCTATTGAACGCTTTTTTACGATTGTTGTAAATGTTATAAAATATCGTCTGTCGTGGCGTCTGCAACTAGCCTTCCCGCGTGCTGTGACGTTTATCAACAAAATAACCGGCTCTTCCAGCCGCTTATTTCGATAGCTATTCGATTGCAATCGTGAAGTCAAGGCCGGAAATAAAAAAAGTCGTACAGTAGAGAATTTCGCATTCAACGTTGAGTTTGTTGACGGTTACTGAACGCAACCCAAAATTTATACGAAATAGTGTGAAGGCAAAACGTCACTATTCGCCTCCGAAAGCTATCGCTACGCCCTCTGGGGGCTGCCGTCGAAAACAAGATAGGTAGCTATTAGCATCTGGCAGCTAGTAGGGTAATGACCTTTTACCGTACGCAATTTAGTGTATTAGAGGGTAATGATGCGTGAAATACAAGCTATAAAAGGTTAATCTTTACATTTTTTTTATAATTTAACACTGTTTTAGTTTTCCTCCACAGAGCAATTTCAACCACCAAAATCAGTAATTTTTCCCTAATTTGACAATAGCAGATGCAACTTCACAGGCCCAGAAACGGATTCTGGTAATAATCATCTAGGCTAATACTCAAGATTTAATTCAGGTGGCCGGGTTAAATTGCTTTTCACAGCAGCGCCACCTAGGCTCCGTTTAGTCTTTCTAAAACTATTACATCGGGAAAATGCGGTTTATAAATAAACTCCGTATAATTTGACAATAGCAGATGCAACTTCATAGGCCCAGAAACGGATTCTGGTAATAATCATCTAGGCTAATACTCAAGATTTAATTCAGGTGGCCGGGTTAAATTGCTTTTCACAGCAGCGCCACCTAGGCTCCGTTTAGTCTTTCTAAAACTATTACATCGGGAAAATGCGGTTTATAAATAAACTCCGTATAATTTTATAAATTTATAATAAATAATAAATTAATTAATCCAAGGTGGAGTATTATATAAGGTCATAAGAAAAATAGTGAAGCTCACACATTATTTGACTTACATTTAATTAATTTGAAATGTCATTTCTATATTAATGTAGTACTTTGTATCGCCAATAGATGACGCCACAAACGGCCGGAGAAGACCCCGTTTACATAATGTCTATGGCAGCTAGGAGCAACAAACCAGCACCCTATACAAGGAGAACGCAACTCGTCAAAAGTCGTACATTTTATTGTGTACAATTTTCTAGGTTAGACGCTTTAGCGCCTGCTGCCGTCGGAAGGGGAAAATTCCGATATTGTCTGTCAGTAAAACGTTAAACGTAAATGCTCCGTTTATTCCCATTCAACCGAAATCCCATTCAACCGAAATCCCATTCGACCGAATCCCATTCGACCGAAAGAATTTTAAAATGTAGCCCAATTGGCGGGGTGATTTGGTATTTTATTTATAAGGTATGTACTATCGAAGATCCATGTTTAGGTTAGGTTAGGTTAGGTTAGAGTTGGTTAAGTTTACTATTTCAGTTTTGGTTCAGTTACTTTTCTTGACTAGGTGAAGATAAAAATATAATTCATGCTCATTCCATTTTATTTTCAAATAAATGCATAGTACAAAGATATTAAAATGGCATCGCTAAATTCATAGCTACTGCATCTAGTAGGGAGAGTGCTACTTCATTTTGAGATTAAGACGGAATAAATAATTATTATTGATGTATAAATACCCTCCTTTATTAGCTATCCGCTCCATTGCAAACGACTTCAGTAACTAAATTGAAAACATAGCAAAAGCCAATTTATATAGCAGCGTTCGGTCGAATGGGACACCTCAAAAACCGCCTTCGGTCGAATGGGATTTCGGTCGAATGGGACTAAAGCTAATGCTCGTCCAAAGAATATAAAGCCCCAGGCATGGAAGGTGTAGCTCCGTCTAGTGGAACTTTGGCGCCTCTCGTTTTTAAAGAGATACCGGGTTGCGGTAACCGTTTCCGGTTAAACTGATTTGCTTTGCCGGAAGTTTCTAGCTCAGCCAAAACACGCGGCCAATAATATAAATCCTTCCATTCCTGGGGCTTTATATTCTTTGGCTCGTCCAATGAAATTTGTACACAACTCTGCGTTAGCGTGTTAAAAGGCTTGCTGCGTCCTCCTTGCGTTTGTTGCTCCTAGATGGCAGTGTTTAATTTAAAGGGTTATATTATTTTTCTTATAATAAGGTACATTTTGAACAGTGATATAGTTGTAAGCATCCGCGATTTGGTATTAATTATGAACTTCTGATTTTGGTGATATCTTGGTTGGTTTTATTATATGATATTTGTAATATTTGATTATATTCTATAAAGTAATAAATATAATTAATTTCTTTTTATTCCGTTGAAGGCGAAAGGCTTCGAGCCGTTGGAAGAAGTACCAATCAGCTTCCAAAGATTCCAAACCTCCATCCGTAGGTTACTCATTTACTCTCCTTAAAAACCATACGTCACATCCTTCATAAGTATGATCTTATTATGACTGCGTTCAACAACCTTCTGATTAACCAAGGACTGTAGATACAGGGACGAGAAAGTGTATTGGCGGCCTCTGTTGGAATATATCACCTAAAACGACCTAAACGCGAGGAGAGTTAGTTGTAAACAAAAAAAATGGCGGTCACCTAATTTTAGCGGTTCTTGACGAGGCTTAAGTGTTCAAGACAAATGGGCATTTTTTTATTTACGCCCGTAGTTTTATTTTTAATTTAACATCAAAATGGTAAAAACTAACTACAATAATACTGTCCATGGTGAACCACGTCTTAACAATGGCCGCGGTTTGTTTACATCTAACTCCCCGTGAATATGAAGACGTTTAAAATCAATTTTTTCCCCTGCTTTCTCGTCCCTGTATCTACTGTCCTTGGATTAACCACGTTCACACGTACCCTCGGAAACGTTTTGCCTCGTTTCGATCTCGCTGCGGTTCGTAGCGTTTGGAAATCTGTTTGTTCACACGTTAGATTTCCAGTGAGTTGGGCACGCGTAGTATAAGCACGTAATTAGGAGTTCGACTGCTCACGCAGTTGAGTCACGTTTTAGGACCATCTAATTGAAAACGAAGAATTTTAAGATTGCCAATTCCTTTGGCTTTTCTGGTGTTTTTACCGAGGTTTTAACTAAATTACATCCCACCGATTTATGTTTTAGTTTAGGCTTGTTCATTAGAAACATATTACACTGCGTAAATAACTGTGTTTGCGACACGGACTGTAAAACATACTTTCCGAACTTCCATAGTAAATTTCTTAGTCCGTGTTTATTAGAATTCTCCCACTAGAAACGCCAGGTTAAGGGGATTCCCAAAACTCGTCTTTTTAGGGGGGGGGGGGGGATGGGAAAATGAATCCAACGTTACCGAGGTAGGTCGCTGATAATTTTGGTTCATGTATGTCTGGTATAATGGTATTGTGGTAAATTCTGTAGTCACACCCTCAAATATCAAACGGTCCTCTGGTCCTCTAAGGGACGGTCGATGTATTAAATTTGTATTTTACCGGCTATAGGAGCGCTGTTGAATGATAAGGTGGGGTGGCAGAGTGGTTACCAGTTAGTACTGTGGCCTCGCAGCAAGACGAGCTTTGTTCGATCCCAGCATGTGACACAAGTTATCTCCCCACTTGCTTTTCCAACGAGTTTTTTCAATGAAAAATTGTTGAGTTTAACGGTAATTGCGCCACCACTTCCTACTACGCATTGTAACCCGTCCACCTGCATTAATGTCATTAAACGTCGCTAGCTGACTTGGGCTTAAGGTGGTGCCAAGGGTATTAGCCTAGCTGATTATTATCATAGTGTGAAAAGTCTTTAGTAGCCTCTATTCCTACCACCTTATGCAAACTTTCGGAAAAAGATGTTTCCTTCAAAGAAGATTCTACTTAGCAACTCACTCTACAAACTGGGGTAAAACCCGTATACCGGAGATTTGGCTATACATATATGAAGTTCGGATTTGAAATATAGTAATAGACACCACCAGATCTACCCCCAATTTTCAAAACGCTTCATACTTTATTTATATACTTATAACGTATAATATTACGTGAGGAATCCATACCTCTACTTGGAATGCGTATCGCGTATGGTAAGATCACTCTGACGGCTTTGGCCCCGCCTACGAGAAAAAAAAATCCCCTCTGCGCGCGCTCCCCTCTCACGTTGTTGTTTGTTGGGTTAACATAGTGACGTCAAAAAAAACCGTCAGCCACATCGAGACGAAAATCTGCCGCGATAAGCATTCCAAGTAGAGGTATGGATTCCTGGTTACGTATGTTAAATCGAATAATTTTGGTGTGAACTTAATGGATTTCGATTTAAGGCCCAAGCACGAGCGACGCCGAGTGTACCCTTAAATCCGACTCTGCCCAAAACGTGGGAAAGAAATATTAGCAAGAAAATCTCGTCTTTGGTCAAAGATAAGTTCCAAACCGAGCTGCTCGCTTCTATGACGAGCGAAGTTCAAGCCGAGTACGTGGCGTGCATGAAAGAACTAGACGTAGTTCAACGGGTTAACAGCGACAAGAAAAAAGTAGTTCAAGCTGTTGAGACAAAATCGCCTGATATTGTCAAATTAGAAAGGTATTTATTTATGATTATAAATTTCCTACCAATTTGAACCAACATTTCAAGGAAAGCCATAAGAGGTTCTATTTTAATGCTTTTATCTCTAACTAGATGGCACCAGTAAAATTCGTCAGAAAAAAAGAAACATGAAAATATTGATATTTTTCGAGACTTTTAGCTAATTAGTCTTTTCAGTTTCAATAGAGTCGCGTAGCGGCCAAAGCGAGAAGCTCATTAACTGCTGGATTCTCTACTGCTAAGCAGAGCTTTGGGTTCAAACAATCGCGAATCGTCTGCTTAGCAGACGACAATCCAGCAGTTTATGCGCTTCTCGCGTTCGCTGCTACGTGGCTCTATGCAAACTGAAAGGGCTAATTTGAATTTTATACGTTTCACAACGCTGGCGCCATCTGGTTTGTCTTCGGGAACATAAAAGTCGACCTCTAATGGCGTTACCCTCGTGACAGCATCTTTTCATTTGTACATCGGTCTATTTAAAAGGGTTTTAATTTCAGTTTTTGAAATCTTGCAGCTTGTTATCGCTAGTGACGCCTGCTTGGCGGAGAAGTCGCAAAAGCGCCCAAAGTGCCTTGAGGGTTAAACTTCAAACTTTTCATCCTTGCGTTCAGAATGTGTATCAATGCTGTTTGAAGCACCTCAGGTGTAGCGACGCCTTGATTGATTTGAACACGATCAGGTATTATTTCTGAACGTTACGTTACATACCAAGAACGTGTTTAGGTGCTTAAGAACCTTGGTTCTTGCTACCACGCTCTTATACTTTTCGAAATGGTAACTCGCCATCTGGTGGTTGTAATCATTGAGTTGGGAATATTAATCTAGAGATCCAATAAAATCTGCTCCCCGCGAAACAAGTTTTTGAAAATTACTAATGTGCCGTCTCCTCTAAAATGACGAGGAAACGTTATCATATGACCCGTGGCGCCATCCATTATTTTTGGAAAAAAATCTATTTGCCGGAAAACGCGTCTTATTTGAACGAGCCATTGCGAGATAGACGGCGCCACGGGTAGAATGATAAAGTTTTCTCGTCATTTGGGAGCAGACGGCAGTATTTTTTTTTTTAAACTTGTTTCGCGAAATACTGAAATCCGACGTTTTGATTGGACCTCTAGATTAATATTCCCAACTCACTGGTTGTAATACGTTTTTATTGCGATCCGAAGGGTGAAATCTTTTATAAAGGGGAGCGGTCAAGCTTTAACCAGTTAGATAGCCATATAGCCAGTTAAAAACTAAAATTTATGGCGAAAACCGCATCAAAAATATTAAGCGGTTAATTTTTCATAAAAAAAGACATTTCATGAAATCGAAAAGCGCGCGTCCGCTGCGACACCTTGTGAGAAATCGGTGAGGCACTCCTTGCTGGATTAAAATTGAAATACAACATAAAAGCGCGCTGCTGAAGACGCGAAAGATTTTAGGTTTTTTGCACGCCCGGCGCGTTCCAGTTATACGAGACTTAAGCCTAAATTGCGAGATTTTAAAAGTTAGGCTAGTTCGCACATCGCTCAGTTAGGTCATGCTGGCGCTGCCAATACACCTTAAGATGAAAATTAAAACACAAATATTTTGCGTTTCAGCTTTTTGGGCCAAAAATTATTTTTTCAAGTCAAAATAAGATATGTAAATAGGGCGATATTTGGAAAAGCTTGGCTGTTCCCCTTTAATAAAGAATTTTATTTTTATTTATTAATCGAAAAGCCGCATCTGGGATCTGAACCTGGATCATTCAAATTAACACGATATCCTAGTTTTACAATCCACAGATGGCGCCACGTGTAGATTTTAGGACATGTATAAAGGCCCTTGGTTATACAGATTGCTGGTCCGCGCCGTATAGTTAGTGGAGTTAGTGCCATTTGCGGGCACGTCAACTTTCGTCCAATTTGCGGACAAATATTTTTTGAAATAAAATATATGAATTGTAAAAAAATTAAGTGGTGCCTTTTGCAGACATGGTCTAACCTAATCTTACCTAACATAAACCAAACTAACCTAACCTAAACTATCCTAATACAATTTTAAGAACATTGGCTTACGTTTAAAAGAGACAATGAATTTTGTATCAATATACGAATAAATAAACCATTTATCCGCAAATGGCACTGCTTTTCCAAAAATATTAATTTTTTATATGGCACGAAAATTGACGTGTTCACAAATGGGACCTTCCTTTAACAATGCCATCTGTCGTAGTTTTCAGGAAGCGGTGAGTATGAGGCATTTGCAAGATTCGTTTAACCTGGCCTGCGAAGCGATGGAATACAGACTGCTAAATAGGTACGTCCTATTACCTCGCTTTCAGATTACGCTTTAGCAAAAGTAAAAAAAGAGTTTTAAGAAAAGGGAGAGCGATTGGAGGAATTCTATTGGCTCTTTGTTTGAATCACGTGATTTCGAATTTAAAAAACATGTTAATCTCAGTGGAATTCGCGATTTGTCCGAAACTTTCTCTCGATATTTACTTTGGACTTTAGCAATGATAATATAAAATTATTTTATCCGCCAGAACACGAGATGGGGCTAGGTATTCATTTCCACCATGAATATGGCACTACGCTATTATATTACCCTTTATATCATGTGAGGATAGGATGGGCGGTGCCTTTCCTAGTTTTATGTAATCTCTTAAGCCAATCAGGAGACAGTAACTGATTCGATCCAGAAATGTTTCCAGGATGACGAATTTTGTACTATTACCAAATAAGTCAGTAATCGTAAATAAGGTTAATATGTATCTTTAATCGAAAAGATTATATTATAATATTATAAAATTTTACGGAATAAATTTCGCGCTAAGCCTCGGCAATAAAAATAGGCGTTTTCAAATTATTGGCCATCAAAGCAATTAATATAATATTATTAAATTTTACGGAATAAATTTCGCGCTGAGCCTGCCTTGACAATAAAAAATAGGCGTTTTTCAAATTATTGGCCATCAAAGCAATTAATATAATATTATTAATTTTTACGGAATAAATTTCGCGCTAAGCCTTGGCAACAAAAATAGGCGTTTTTCAAATTGTTGCACATCAAAGCAATTTTTGAGTGGCGGCGCGTGACCAACGTCATAATAACGAAGCCCCTCCCACCTAATGCAGTTCCATATTCATGGTAGTGGAAATTATGAAAAAGAATAAATGACTAAAGTCCTTGAGGACGCTAGAGTCGTGTTTCAAAAATTACCGCTCGCACCTCAAAGGCGGACTTGGCTCTCCTTATATTTACTCCGTGGCTATAATTAACTACTACCATAAGTAACATAACAATAAGTATGTAAATTAGGAAAATTATCACCGAACTGATTTTCAGAGCTATTGCCCAATCTATATTTAGTTCATCAGCACAGAGCCCCCTAGTGTCTAAATATGTCTAAGGCGAAATATACCAAAGACAACAACACGCAACCAGAAGAAAATAGGGGGAAGTACGCTTCTAGTCAGCTTTGGAAAGGCGTCACTTTTCACGAATTTTCGCGCCAAAACGGTTTGGCGGGAAATCGCGGATGAATACATCGTTTAAAAAATCAATTTTTCTTAAATAGAACAATTGTAACATAATGTCCTTCTCATTCTCTGCTAATTGAGCTAAGGCGTATTTGCTTTCGTCGTTTATAGCCGAGTTGAATCAAAACAAAAGTGGAACTACTTTTTCAGTTTGGTTTATTATGCGTAAAAAGGCATTTTCGTGGGTCACACGACGACTTCTATGGCTCAAAGCTACAGATACGTACTTCCCCTATTTTCTTCTGACGCAACTCAATTCGAGTGCAAGTCCAAGTAGGAGCTTGGCGATAATGTCAGTGTCGAAAAAAGGCACGGTCAGGAAATTAGCGTTAAAACAATAGAACGTGTCATACTTATCGTTATTATGTTACTAAATTTAATTAGTACCATTTATCAGATGGTGGAAACCGGTGCGCGAGGAAATAAACGGTATGTGGACTTCGAAATCGACCAGCACCGTCCGCGTCCGCCAAACGGTGTTGCAAACTTCGGCCGCTCTGATATCGCTGGAGCTGCGATCTGCCAAAGAAAACATGATTCATTTCTTGTTACAAGAAACCATCAAGTCGTCTTCCATCAAATTGAAAGGCACCAAACTGAGGGTTGACATTAAATTGTTGGGACGCGAAGTCGCCTACACGCCGTCCGAGGAACATATTGTACAGACTTGGTTTGGTCTCATTCGGAGGGTAAGTTGCTTTTTCACATCTTGGAATACCTGAGTTCGAATAGACGGTAAAATAAATGGGGGTGGAATTTTAAACCGTCATTGCCACTTAAAAACTGGACGCTAGCCAGGGAGGGAACACCGGATTGGTTGGTATTGGAGCATGCGCAGAGACCAATTTTTAACTGTCGCCGAGTAACAAATATCTAAATCATGATTCTTCGTAGAGCACGTGGCGCCATCTAAGTAAACTGACCATTATATTTCCAAATGGTTGTTTAACTGTAAATTTACCGATAACTTGAATTCTTTAAATTAAAATACAAATTATTAATTGAGATCAATCGTAATAGACGAGAAAAACGATTGAAATGATTTAAGTGACAATTAAAGTCGCGAAGTGGGGAGGCTGGCAGCCATGCTGTCACGAACGTTTCCCCTTTTTTCCTACCCCCAAATTCAAAAACCCTTCAGAGGCTGGGAAGCCGTTGGAATTTATTTTACCGTCTATTGTCACATATTAGAAGGGCTGCGGAGTGGTACTGTGGTTAGCACTTTCACCTCGCAGCAAGAGGAGCCGGGTTCGATCCCAACTTGTGGCCCTGGGTAAAAGCTCGGAACTACTCCTTCCGCGTTGAGTTTGCAAGTTCTCTCCCCCCCCCCCCCCGATTAAAGTTCTTCGGTTTCCCCTTCCCATAAAAACTTGTTAACTGTATTAGTAAGTGTAGGGAGCTGTTGACTCGCGTGGCATCAAAGGCTTGCTAGTGCTACCACCCTCCTACCAATTGTAACTCGGCCACCTGTTTAAAGGCATTAAAAGTCGCTCGATGACTTGAGCCTAAGGTGGTACCTTGGGTATTAGCTTAGCTGATTATTATTATTATGCCTTAAAGGGAATATAACCTCAGGTATTTGGTGTGGAACACCAACGTTTGCAGCTTTGGCCGCTCTAGCCTTTGACTACAAAAATGTTTGGCGCCACTGTACAGGGCAATTTTAAAAATTGAAGGGGTCTTCCATAAAGATTGCTTTGCAGGTTATATTACCTTTAAACATGTATCTAAATTATGTCAGTTATCGCGTTAGGAACGTTTACAGTTTTTAATCCACCATTTAACCGAAAACAAGAGATAGAATCTGCTTGGTGTGACCAACCAATATAGACCATTTTAAATAAAGTAAAAACTACGGAAGTTATGGCATCAGGAACGTTAAAGCTCGCCACAACGTAGTAATTCTCTCTTAGTAGAAATAAATTAATTTTTGCTGTTAGCTCAGTATAAAGTTCTCTTCAACGAAAATTTACATTTTTAATATTTATAAATCATACCGGAAATACCTAATTGCATATGGTGATACTTCCGGTTACTTAAGTGTAATTATTTTCAACGTAAAAAAATTGAACTAATTAAATATCTTATCGCTATTAAGTTTTCAAAAATGAAGTATAACTTCTTGGATGTGTTGGTTAAATGGAGACCACTGCAAATATTTTAAGGATAACCCGCTTAACAAACCACTAAGCAACGCCGAAATGTGAAAAGCCAAATTATGAGAGAACGACCATTATTGACATAAATAGTTGAGGTTAATTCCCTTGAAGTACCGGAAGTTCATGATTCGATATGGCCGAACTTCCGAATGTCAGTGATCTGAACGGAACTCTTCAGATACTATCAAGGGGAGTACCCGAGGTGTTTATTGCCGATTTTGTTCAAATTCGAGCGTAATGTACACCTATATGAGGTATGAAATTTCCCTAAAGGAGACGTTGCACTACCAATTCGATTTGTCATGGCAACCGAAAATGTTTTGACCACTTAAAACAAAAATAAGATTTTTGTTTTGACCACTTAAAATAAAAATAAGAATTTTTCCTTATGTTACCCAAAAATTGCTTTAATTTTACCCCAAAAATCTTCCAATTTACCCAAACTTGATGAAATTTACCTAAATGTGGTCCAAATTTCCCATTTCGTGATTTTTTTTTTTAATTTTCCTTGTGAAACCGAGAAAATCCCATGCTTTTTTAAGTTGCCATGGCAAATTGAATGTGTAGTGCAACGTCTTCTTTTGGGAAATTTCATATCTCATATAGGTCTACATTACGCCCTACTTTGAACAAAATCGGCAATAAACACCTCGGGTACTCCCTGGGAAAGTCGTCTAAAGTAATTGCATTGCAGTTGGATGAAAGTTTATCAAATTTATTCGACCAATTCGGACATGTCGAAGTCCTTAAGGGAGTGTCCTTAAAAATCCATCCGGACATTCTGAAGCGAATCGAACTCGAAGTGTCGTCACTCATTTCGACTCAGAAAGAATCGCTTGAGGAATGGGCGAACAATTACGGTAAAACGTGTTAATTTCATTCATTCAAAAGATTCATTTTATTTTATTTATTTTTATTTTTATTGAATTTTTTTTATAAACATTGTTACTGCCATCTTTATTAATAATTGCAAGCATTAGTAACGTAAACTAAAATTAAGTTAATTACCTTAATCACATTTAATAGTTATTGTATGGAGCTGTTGGTTCGCGTGGCATGCAGGGCTAACCACCACCCTCCTACGCATTGCAACCCGGCCACTTGTTTAAAGGCATTAAAAGTCGCTGGATGACTTGAGCCCTAAGCAGGGCTGGACATAAGGATATTTTTTTTAATAGTGAGCCTCCTATCTTAATTTATTTAGTAGTCACCACGGCCAACTTAGATCCACTGCTACTCGCACTAGTGCGAGTAGCAGTGGATCTAAGTTGGCCGTGTAGTCACTGACTAGTGGGGGTACAAATGGGGGTATAAAAACAAGAAGGACAGCCAACATTTTGCTTTACCCGTCAGAATTAAAATACGAATTTATAATCACTTGAGTTACATGATGTGATTTTTTTAAATAAAATGTAATTGATGAATGATGAATTTATGATACGCCATATTTGCCATTATTATGAATATTTAGGTAAATTTTTCACTAGTCAATTTGACTAGTGAGCCCCCAGATTTCGATTAATTTTAGTAGTCAAATGCCCTGACTAGGGCCTTATGTCCAACCCTGGCCCTAAGGTGGTACCCTCGGTATTAGCCTAGCTGATTATTGTTATTAGCAGGAAACTATATAGGTACTTGGAATGTCTGCGGAAGATTTTGACGGCCGTGATGAAGCTCGTGGAAACGGGCGTGTCTTCAAGCGGGAAAACTCACGAGAAAACCTCTCGCGCCGTGCTAACCCGAGGGGCTAACCACTCTTAGAAAGTCTGTACACCGGATTACGCTTAGATTAGCACTGCCAAAGGCAGGGACTTCAAAGACTACGCGTAATCCCATTAGTACAGTCAAAGGTACGGCTCTGTACACCGATTACGCGGAGTGATCAGCCCCTCACGCTACCCTAATTCGACGAAAACTCGTCATTAAGCCTAGTCATGGTTATTATACTATTAGCTTACCTGATTATCTCTTTTATAACCATACAAATACCTGAAATTAGGTATCACTACACTTCTTTCGCGAAGAACGTTATAATTACTTTAAAATATTAAAGGGGCTCCAAAGTTCGGTGGCAAAAAGAAGAAAATTGAGCATGCTTTTCATTCCCCCCAACCCCTCACTAGGCCTTGGCAGAGGCGGGCAGAGTCAACCGTAAATTTCACACTTTACTGACTTTACACACATTTTGCCACCGAAGTTTGGAGCCCCTTTAAGTACGATAACAAATTGAGCTTTTTAAATCCATTGTTTTATAAGCCTTTTTTTGCGCGGGAAGGTCGCCTATTTGTTACCATGACGACGCGTTCTTTTCGCGTCAAACCTCGAGCGAATGAATATGAAATGTCGCGTTACGTCTTACACTTGACGTAGTTAAGCCCCGCCTTTTTCTCGACGCGCTTTCTTATCACCGTCCCAATGGAACCTTAGACATTCCAAGTGTATACCTCTATAGTTTCCTCATAATAGTGATTTAAATCAGACAGCATTGACTGACTTTCCACCTTGTTCAGTCAAGGACTATTTGTTCATCGTCCATGGTGACGCCGAGGAGCACGTCTCGCAGTTCTTAAAGGTTGACAATACGTTCGAGACCTTAGAAACGGAGCTTTCGAGACATCAGTTGATTCTCGGAGAGTTGCGAGAGAAGTGCAACGGTGAGAATTTCTCGATCTTGTACGCTGACGTGTCGCAACTGAAACGAGGCCTCAGCGAAATCTTGGAGCATCTCATTCGTAGAATTTTAGACGCCACGTATCAGTACCACACCAAAACGAACTCCAGGTTAGTCATCGTTCACCATTACATCACCTTCCCCTATCTGGGCTATCCAAAACAGAGATACTGCACGGTGGTTTGTAAGTCTTTTAACGACCTTTTGCTCACAGCAATTGGACATAGGACGGTACCCGAAGCAAACGTTGTTCGAAGTAATTAATTCGAGCCCCCATGCAGTGATGGTAACCCGAGTACCTTAGCCGATTAAGTCAGAATTCCTACACTGTTCTGATCAGCCCAAAAGGGCCAAACCAGGCAGTGGTGGGCATTTTGAAAATTTTGTAATAACCCTCACTCCACCTCATTCCCGTTTCTAAAAACCGATCTCCTCTCACCACCGTAAACTAACTTTTTATCTCCTCTCCTTTCATCGAATTTCGCTAATTAACCCAACCCCGCGCACACTCCCGCTAGTTTTGTTGAAAAATCTAATCTCATCTCACGCCCTTTTCCGTTTATGGAAGTAATAAAATATCTCCTTTCAATCTCCTCTCTCTGAAAGGCGTACTTTGTGAAACTCCTCCCTTTTTGAAGTTTTACGCATCTCACCTCCTATCAGATTCTCACGCTGTTCTCACAGGGGTAGAACAACGACCATCACTAGCCGGTGGCCACGTTAGATTTACTGTATTTAACTTCTTTATAACCTTCCATGGATTAAACACTAAAAGATGTTCCACGAACTAAGATTTCAATGCCGAGTTCGCGTTGGCTCGGTCGTAACGCGTTTCCTCCCCCGCGCTCAACTCCCCCAGGGGCACCGGATATGATTTTGTAGCACCAACTCGTATTTTTTTAAATTAGGACGTCACAAAACCCCAAAGGGTATTTTTGACGCAGACTTGAGCGGAGCGAGCGAGACGTAAAATAAGAGCATACAAGAAATAGTTATTAAATTGAGCAAACATATTTTATACATCGCCAAAGTTACAAAAGCTCTAATCTCTCTAGTTCTTTTTTTTTTGGTTGGTAGCCCAGGTTTACTATTAACCTTCAAAAGGCGCTCAAAATTGAAACCTGGATCGAAGATTATGCCATCCAATGTTTAATGAGTAACGCCTGTTAAAACCGGAGGAATAACGCCTGTTAAAATCGTTGGAGCAAAAACAAATCGTGCCTCGCCCCAAAACGTTGCTGCCAAAACAAATCCTACCTTCGCTACTCAACAGCCACAAACAACCCCTAACAAAAAGCAGCCGCTCCACCAGCAAAGTACGTATTATAATTAAATTTAAATTATGTAAATAAACAATTTAAAATTAGTAGTTAATTACCTAAAAACTAATTAAATACCTAATTAAAATATATAAAGAACTAATTAAATACCTAATTAAAATATATAAAGAACTTATTAAATACGTAATTAAAATATATAAAGAACTAATTAAATACCTAATTAAAATATATAAAGAATTAATTAAATACCTAATTAAAATATATAAAGAATTAATTAAATACCTAATTAAAATATATAAAGAATTAATTAAATACCTAATTAAAATATATAAAGAATTAATTAAATACCTAATTAAAATATATAAAGAACTAATTAAATACCTAATTAAAATATATAAAGAACTAATTAAATACCTAATTAAAATATATAAAGAACTAATTAAATACCTAATTAAAATATATAAAGAACTAATTAAATACCTAATTAAAATATATAAAGAACTAATTAAATACCTAATTAAAATATATAAAGAATTAATTAAATACCTAATTAAAATATATAAAGAATTAATTAAATACCTAATTAAAATATATAAAGAACTAATTAAATACCTAATTAAAATATATAAAGAACTAATTAAATACCTAATTAAAATATATAAAGAACTAATTAAATACCTAATTAAAATATATAAAGAACTAATTAAATACCTAATTAAAATATATAAAGAACTAATTAAATACCTAATTAAAATATATAAAGAATTAATTAAATACCTAATTAAAATATATAAAGAATTAATTAAATACCTAATTAAAATATATAAAGAATTAATTAAATACCTAATTAAAATATATAAAGAACTAATTAAATACCTAATTAAAATATATAAAGAACTAATTAAATACCTAATTAAAATATATAAAGAACTAATTAAATACCTAATTAAAATATATAAAGAACTAATTAAATACCTAATTAAAATATATAAAGAACTAATTAAATACCTAATTAAAATATATAAAGAATTAATTAAATACCTAATTAAAATATATAAAGAATTAATTAAATACCTAATTAAAATATATAAAGAACTAATTAAATACCTAATTAAAATATATAAAGAACTAATTAAATACCTAATTAAAATATATAAAGAACTAATTAAATACCTAATTAAAATATATAAAGAACTAATTAAATACCTAATTAAAATATATAAAGAACTAATTAAATACCTAATTAAAATATATAAAGAACTAATTAAATACGTAATTAAAATATATAAAGAACTAATTAAATACCTAATTAAAATATATAAAGAATTAATTAAATACCTAATTAAAATATATAAAGAATTAATTAAATACCTAATTAAAATATATAAAGAACTAATTAAATACCTAATTAAAATATATAAAGAACTAATTAAATACCTAATTAAAATATATAAAGAACTAATTAAATACCTAATTAAAATATATAAAGAACTAATTAAATACCTAATTAAAATATATAAAGAACTAATTAAATACCTAATTAAAATATATAAAGAACTAATTAAATACCTAATTAAAATATATAAAGAACTAATTAAATACCTAATTAAAATATATAAAGAACTAATTAAATACCTAATTAAAATATATAAAGAACTAATTAAATACCTAATTAAAATATATAAAGAACTAATTAAATACCTAATTAAAATATATAAAGAACTAATTAAATACCTAATTAAAATATATAAAGAACTAATTAAATACCTAATTAAAATATATAAAGAACTAATTAAATACCTAATTAAAATATATAAAGAACTAATTAAATACCTAATTAAAATATATAAAGAACTAATTAAATACGTAATTAAAATATATAAAGAACTAATTAAATACCTAATTAAAATATATAAAGAATTAATTAAATACCTAATTAAAATATATAAAGAATTAATTAAATACCTAATTAAAATATATAAAGAACTAATTAAATACCTAATTAAAATATATAAAGAACTAATTAAATACCTAATTAAAATATATAAAGAACTAATTAAATACCTAATTAAAATATATAAAGAACTAATTAAATACCTAATTAAAATATATAAAGAACTAATTAAATACCTAATTAAAATATATAAAGAACTAATTAAATACCTAATTAAAATATATAAAGAACTAATTAAATACCTAATTAAAATATATAAAGAACTAATTAAATACCTAATTAAAATATATAAAGAACTAATTAAATACCTAATTAAAATATATAAAGAACTAATTAAATACCTAATTAAAATATATAAAGAACTAATTAAATACCTAATTAAAATATATAAAGAACTAATTAAATACCTAATTAAAATATATAAAGAACTAATTAAATACCTAATTAAAATATATAAAGAACTAATTAAATACCTAATTAAAATATATAAAGAACTAATTAAATACCTAATTAAAATATATAAAGAACTAATTAAATACCTAATTAAAATATATAAAGAATTAATTAAATACCTAATTAAAATATATAAAGAATTAATTAAATACCTAATTAAAATATATAAAGAATTAATTAAATACCTAATTAAAATATATAAAGAACTAATTAAATACCTAATTAAAATATATAAAGAACTAATTAAATACCTAATTAAAATATATAAAGAACTAATTAAATACCTAATTAAAATATATAAAGAACTAATTAAATACCTAATTAAAATATATAAAGAACTAATTAAATACCTAATTAAAATATATAAAGAATTAATTAAATACCTAATTAAAATATATAAAGAACTAATTAAATACCTAATTAAAATATATAAAGAATTAATTAAATACCTAATTAAAATATATAAAGGACTAATTAAATACCTAATTAAAATATATAAAGAACTAATTAAATACCTAATTAAAATATATAAAGAACTAATTAAATACCTAATTAAAATATATAAAGAACTAATTAAATACCTAATTAAAATATATAAAGAACTAATTAAATACCTAATTAAAATATATAAAGAACTAATTAAATACCTAATTAAAATATATAAAGGACTAATTAAATACCTAATTAAAATATATAAAGAACTAATTAAATACCTAATTAAAATATATAAAGAACTAATTAAATACCTAATTAAAATATATAAAGAACTAATTAAATACCTAATTAAAATATATAAAGAACTAATTAAATACCTAATTAAAATATATAAAGAACTAATTAAATACCTAATTAAAATATATAAAGAATTAATTAAATACCTAATTAAAATATATAAAGAATTAATTAAATACCTAATTAAAATATATAAAGAATTAATTAAATACCTAATTAAAATATATAAAGAATTAATTAAATACCTAATTAAAATATATAAAGAACTAATTAAATACCTAATTAAAATATATAAAGAACTAATTAAATACCTAATTAAAATATATAAAGAACTAATTAAATACCTAATTAAAATATATAAAGAACTAATTAAATACCTAATTAAAATATATAAAGAACTAATTAAATACCTAATTAAAATATATAAAGAACTAATTAAATACCTAATTAAAATATATAAAGAACTAATTAAATACCTAATTAAAATATATAAAGAACTAATTAAATACCTAATTAAAATATATAAAGAACTAATTAAATACCTAATTAAAATATATAAAGAACTAATTAAATACCTAATTAAAATATATAAAGAACTAATTAAATACCTAATTAAAATATATAAAGAACTAATTAAATACCTAATTAAAATATATAAAGAACTAATTAAATACCTAATTAAAATATATAAAGAACTAATTAAATACCTAATTAAAATATATAAAGAATTAATTAAATACCTAATTAAAATATATAAAGAACTAATTAAATACCTAATTAAAATATATAAAGAACTAATTAAATACCTAATTAAAATATATAAAGAACTAATTAAATACCTAATTAAAATATATAAAGAACTAATTAAATACCTAATTAAAATATATAAAGAACTAATTAAATACCTAATTAAAATATATAAAGAACTAATTAAATACCTAATTAAAATATATAAAGAACTAATTAAATACCTAATTAAAATATATAAAGGACTAATTAAATACCTAATTAAAATATATAAAGAACTAATTAAATACCTAATTAAAATATATAAAGAACTAATTAAATACCTAATTAAAATATATAAAGAACTAATTAAATACCTAATTAAAATATATAAAGAACTAATTAAATACCTAATTAAAATATATAAAGAACTAATTAAATACCTAATTAAAATATATAAAGAATTAATTAAATACCTAATTAAAATATATAAAGAATTAATTAAATACCTAATTAAAATATATAAAGAATTAATTAAATACCTAATTAAAATATATAAAGAATTAATTAAATACCTAATTAAAATATATAAAGAACTAATTAAATACCTAATTAAAATATATAAAGAACTAATTAAATACCTAATTAAAATATATAAAGAACTAATTAAATACCTAATTAAAATATATAAAGAACTAATTAAATACCTAATTAAAATATATAAAGAACTAATTAAATACCTAATTAAAATATATAAAGAACTAATTAAATACCTAATTAAAATATATAAAGAACTAATTAAATACCTAATTAAAATATATAAAGAACTAATTAAATACCTAATTAAAATATATAAAGAACTAATTAAATACCTAATTAAAATATATAAAGAACTAATTAAATACCTAATTAAAATATATAAAGGACTAATTAAATACCTAATTAAAATATATAAAGAACTAATTAAATACCTAATTAAAATATATAAAGAACTAATTAAATACCTAATTAAAATATATAAAGAACTAATTAAATACCTAATTAAAATATATAAAGAACTAATTAAATACCTAATTAAAATATATAAAGAACTAATTAAATACCTAATTAAAATATATAAAGAACTAATTAAATACCTAATTAAAATATATAAAGAACTAATTAAATACCTAATTAAAATATATGAAGAACTAATTAAATACCTAATTAAAATATATGAAGAACTAATTAAATACCTAATTAAAATATATGAAGAACTAATTAAATACCTAATTAAAATATATGAAGAACTAACTAAAATAAATAATTAAATAACTTATTTACAAATGTAACGATCTACAAATAATTCATTATTTCCAAAGGAGAAACGTTTCGGAGGACCCAGCGTTCGACAGCGACGACGAATTCAACGAAATGGCCAATTTCATTCCAGTTACTTTAATGTCTGGGGAAATAGTTGTAAAATTAGGCAGTAGAGTCATTGCATAAAAAACCGCCTTTCATTCTTCTCATCTCGCCTTTTACGCGCGCTTCGCATAGGTTATTTTGACGGCTTCGGACAATCACAGGACCAGCATTTTTTCCCCATAGCAGTCGTTGCTAAGGGAGCTACGCTCAATAATTTCGCGGATTTTTGTAATTACGTGATTTTCGTCTGCTCTTTTAGTTGAAGATTGTAACCACATGTATCAAAACACGCTTATTTTATCAATCTGGAATTTCGTTTAAAATTACAAATAGTAAGTAGTGAAAAGGTTGAAACTGCAAAGCTTCAAATCCTAAAATAAAGATCTTTGGTAAGTATATAAACGAAGTATCATTGCACGCCTGTTTGTTTGCCCCTGGATAGAAAACAATTTCCGGTTTGCGGGCTCGCGCCGCTAGGTGGCAAGGTTACAGAGTATTTTTGCGTTTTTTCGCTCGTGGAACATCCTTTAGTGTTTAATCCATGAACCTTCTAACATCAGAATATTATGTTATTTTCTCTAATTGTACGTTTGGGCTTTGTTATTGGCCAAAGTTGCATCATTATTTTCAGGATCGTCATGTTTCTATATTTTCTTGGTTTTCTTACATCAAAACTCAAAACTCACCTCCTCTGACCTACCACCGCAAACTAACTTTTTAGCTGATCTCCTCTCATCGCATTTCACTAATTAAATTAACCTCGATCACACTCCAAATACATTCTTTGAAAAATCTTATTTCCTCTCACTCTCCTTTGCTTAAATTCATAGCTTGGAAACTCATCTCACGCCCCTCTCCATTGGAAGCTTATAGAGCATCTCACCTCCTCTCAATTGCCCTCACTGATCTCACGGTGAGAGGAGAGTGCCCATCACTGAAACCAGGGGTACGTCAAGTGGATAAGATATTTTCCTTATTATAAGAAACAGTCTAGCAAGAAAAATTCTTATTATAAGATTTCGCGAGTTTGCGTCAAAATGGCGGCTATGTCAGAACATGGATGTAGAAAGTAATTCATTAAGCCTTGTCATCAAATGATATTTCATAAATAGTACGCCGAAATGTTGCTTTAATTATTATAAAAGCCTTGAAGAACATTGAAGATATATTTACCATTCAAAATTCGCTGAAATTCTTCGGCAGGAACTTTAAATTTATAAATTATTCCCGTATCATCGTCTTTGAGGTCTATGTTAAATAATTCACCTCCATTCGACGCGATTTTGAATTCTTATTTAAATCTACCATAAGCCTATCACCTCTAAGTTTGAAACGCGCATAGCGCCCTTTGTACCACCACTGGACGGGCGAAAAAGAAGAAATCAGGCGATAGTATCGGCACCTGGTAGAGATAAATTGAAGCTTCTTCCTTCCCCCTTTCTCCCTCTACGCACCTCTCTCTTACCAAGGCAGCTGGCATCATGCATTGCGGGACGCGTTACGTTTCTCTTTTCCGCCACCGGGTGGATTTAGCGCTGTACTTTCGACAGTCGTTTGCTTGAACCAACACTGCCTTTCGATTCAAACTTAGGGTTGATAGGCTTATGAATATACCTATAAAGCGATCTTACCGAGCGGATCTTACTAATCTTGACAGATCTCTGACGTCAATCGCTCTTACTCGCGAGAGCACAAGAAATCTTACATTTCTTGCAAGAAATCTTATCAACTTGACGTACCCCAGGTGTATTGTTGGAATGTCTGGCTTATGTTTCTTCTTCGTATACTTGAGTTAATTGAAATATCAATCCAAAGGCTCTGTGGCGAATTTTACCAATTGAAGGAAGACATTCAAAACGCTCCCCGGAACACGCAAGAGATGTTGAAGATGAACGTCCTTTTGGATCAAATTTGTTCCAAGAAGTTGCCGGAGTTGACGCTGGAAGTGAACGCGAGCGGTGTCCGCATGATGAAATTGTTGGATTCGTACCATTTCCTGCCCGAAGACGTGGAATTGAACGCCGAAGTGCTGTCCTTGCCCACCAATCTGCAACCCTCCCTCGAAGCCTGCACTGCCATGTTGGACAATTCCAAGTGGAATTTGGAAGACCAGATGGCCTCCGAAGTTGATTTCGTCGTCAAAGAAGTAGACAGGTTCGTACTAACAAGGAGACGACCCGAGGTGGTTATCTCCGATTTTGTTCAAACTCGGGTATAATGTACACCTCCATGTAACTTGAAAAACCTGCGAGGGAAAAGTTGCGATGGGCTATCGTATTGCCATGGCAACCGAAAACGTTTTTGACAACATGATTGGGATTTTTTTCCATTGAAAATAACATGGGAATCTGAAGGATTTTAGACGGGGAAGGTAGCCTTCGCAACGTGAAACCATTGAACTTAATACAATATAGACATCTAGCGGAAATAGTATGAACTTAAGAAAATATGTTCGTCTGCTAATTGTTGGCACGCCACGGGTTTTTTATAGTTTTTACAATGAAACAAGGAAAAGCTTTCAATTTAATTTTCCAAGAACACAACTATACGGTTTTTTCCAAAGGAAAAAAAAACCAAATAATTGTATAAATATATATTGTTTAATATTTACAATATTTTGTTACTAAAACCAAATATTTAGCTTCTTCCACTAATTAAAATCAGTTTCCACTACTAAACCAAAGAAAAACCCGTTACCACCAGTGTTGGAAATAAGGCGGTGGCGTCGGTCAAAGACCAGTTTATTTTGGGCTATGATCAGTAAATTAAATAGAATCTGGGGGGTTCACTGGTCATAATGGCCAGTTTATTTTTAATTAAAAGTAGAATTCTATACCGAAAAGAGAAAATGATAAACGCGTTGCGCTCTCAGCTCCTCACAGCCAATTAAATTGCGGATTTTGGCTTATTTCTACTCCTAAATTGAGCGTATTTCGTGGCATCTGGCAGTAATGCAATTTGACGTTCTTCCGCTACAATCAGGCAGATTCGTCGAACTAAATGAGAAACATCTAGATCATTCATTAAGAATATGATTAAGAAACATAAGCATAGAAGACATTCAGGGTTCGTTCAAAATTCCGGAATTAAATTCCCTGAAATTTCCAGGTTTTCCCTGACTAAATTTCCAAATTTCCCTGACCATTTTTGTAGAATAAATTTATGTTTTGAGGTAAAATCTTGAAAAATGTTTAGTATGTATTTTTAATAAATTTTTCAAAAATTTATTTTCCGGATTGGTTTTTGGGGTCATTTTAAAATTCCCTTACTATTTCGGACAATTTTAAATTTCCCTGACTATTCCCTGACCATTGGGAATCATTTTCAAATTCGCTGACTTTTCCCTGACCTTTTGGAAACATTTTCCAATTCCCTGACTTTTCCAGGTTTTCCAGGTATTCCAGGTCATGTACGAACCCTAACATTGCAATTTCTTTATGACTTTTACAAACAAAAAAAAGGTCAAAAAGGAGTAAAAGAGGAAGATGATGAAATATTTTTTTGGTTTGTGGTAAATAAAACTCATTATAGTTCCTAATCGCTATTAACAATTCACTTTCAAAGGTAAAATAAAAGGGGCGAGAAAGGTGGGGCAGGAAAGGGTGGTCATGACCAGTTCATTTATTTTTAAGTAGGGGTATAGTCGTCACATTGACCAGTATACTTTTAAAAAGCTTATTTCCAACACTGGTTACCACTTCTTCTTTCGAACGTCTAGCAGACGAAATTATATGTACACAAGGATTGGACATAAGGTTATTTTTTTAGTAGTCAGCCTGGCTAGTGAGCCTCCTATCTTAATTTATTTAGTAGTTACTGACTAGTGGGGGTAAAAATGGGAGTATACAAACCAGAAGGATAGCCAACATTTCGCTTTACCCGTCAGAATTAAAATAGGAGTTTATTACACTTGAGTTACATGATGTGATATTTTTTAATAAAATGGGATTGATGAATGATGAATTTATGATACGCCATATTCTCCATTATTTATGAATATTTAGGGATTTCGATTAATTTTAGTAGTCAGAGCATTTATTTTGGTAGTCAAATTTGTAGTGCCTTATGTCCAACCCTGTACACGCATATGTTAATCTAGTAACACTGCCTGCCGTAAGATGGCGCTATAGGCTTAGGTTGAGGTTTTAGATCAAGCTACGTTACTGCCCAAGGTTGCCAGAGATGCTGCTAATATGACGTTACCCTAGGTTTTGGGGGACTACAGTTTTCCATTCCAGGATACGGGTCTTTTATATTCCTACCCAAAACACTGCTCTAAATATTCAAATTTATCATTTTCAATGTTTCGATCCTCTAGTTAGGTTTTTTAAAAAATGCTATATATATAACAGTTTCTTACACCAATTAGATTATCGAAACAAGTGAAGGACTTTGACGATTACGGCGACATAACCCTGCTGCGTCAATACTCGATGGAAGCCAAACTCTTCCACAAACGCGTCTTGAAAGTCTTCAGCGCCATCTCGTGGATCAATCGCGAAGAGACGCTTTTCAAAATCCCAGTTAGCAGCTACCCCGACGCGGATAGCGTGTCCCAAGAACTGCAACCGTACCTCCAACTGTACTCCGCCATCCACAACTGGCAACGCGTCGAGAAGAACTGGTTGAACGGCAGCTTTCTGGTCATGAAGAGTGACCAGATCGAATCCAGCGTGGAACTGTTCAGCGAGCAGGCCTACGAGTTGCAGAAAACCTTCCGCGGCAAGTTTAAGAACCTGCTGACCGGTGGAAACCGTCGAGCTTTGAACTCGACCAAGACCGAAGTGGCGCCCGTAACGCTAGCTAATTTACCGGCGCCCTTGAAGCTTGGCGAGTTTCTGACCAGTGGTATTGTGAAGTTCAAGGAGAATCTTCAAGCCATAGCCGTCTTGTGCAATCCTGGTTTGAAAACCCGGCATTGGCACGAAATGGCGGAGGAATTGGGCGTTGGTGATATCGTGCCTAATACGGGGACCACCTTGAGGCGGATGTTGGAACTACCCATAAGCTCACACATGCAGAAGTTGGAGACTATTGCCGCTGTGGCCTCAAAGGTAAGCTATACGCGCCGACCTGATATTGTCAGGAGTTACTTCTGGCTATGGCCGCCATCAAAAGCGGCATAAGACCCAAAAGTGTGTCAGTACGGTCAAGGATCCTATATGTTAGAAGGATATGAGGCGAGGGACGAAAAATGGCAGCGCCGTCGGTGGGTCATGCGCGATAGAGAATCCGTCTTTAGATTCCGTCAAGGACAAAAGACGGAGGAAGCACCGCCTAAATTTGTCCTTGAGGGAAAAGAAACAAGACGTCCCACGTTTAGAGGCTCTTTTAATATCGACAGCGCTGCCGGCGTTTTGAAAACACGGGCTGGCCGGAGGGCTACCTATCCTTCTAACATATAGGATCCTTGGTACGGTAAAATGTTTAATGGGAGCTTGTCGCGAAGTAAAAAGAGGGAGTGGGAGAGGGGGTTGAAAATACGTCATCAAAATTTGAAATTTTCTCCACTCCAGCGCCGCCGAGTGAGGCGTTTTAGAACGTATGTCTACGGGAGAATAAAACAAAGAGATAAAATCGCGGCACACCATAGACTAGTAGGTTAAGTAGTCTATTGTGAGACTAGCTCTCGTCTCAGTAAATATTTTAACGGGCGCAAAGATAGAGTTGACACACTGTTGGGTCTTATGTCACTTTTGGTAGGAGTAAATTCGTTTGTTGTAGTGTTGTAAGTCGGAAAATGTTCCGCGGAAAAGGACCGAGACCTTTTTTCCGGAAAATATTCCGTATTTTTCCGAAAAAAATAAAAATGTTTTCATTCCATGATTAGGTAGTCTAATATATTGTTTGCAAATTTAAATAAAGCGGATTTTTCGCCTCATTTTTTGGAATCTGAAAGTAAAACTAAACCTCTATAGTTTAAACTTATTAAAAATGTAACACTATAATGTTTTGTAGCAACATGGACTAATTAATGTATACACAGGGACGGTCCGCACAACGCCACTCTCTCATAAAATCGGCGACTAAGTCTTGTTAATGCTGTTCCCTCTTTTCCTCCCCCCTTAAGCAAAGTTAGCCGAGTCAAAACGTCATCAAACGGAAAAACGATGCTGCCCTCTATCTGCAAGTCTTGGAGTCTATCGATGTTGGCGTCTGCTTATGATTTGAAAAACAAACGGGTTTTTTTCGTTCATTTGAATAAGGTGTATGATTTAAGAGCTTTAATTTATTTAAGTAGTTTTACAAATTAATTATGAGGAAAAAGCTGTGTGTTTACCCTTAGTGTAAGGTGGGGTGGCGGAGTGGTTAGCACTTTTCGCCTCGCAGCAAGAGGAGCCGGGTTCGATCCCAGCTTTTGGCACTGGGTGAACACTCGGAACAACTCCTTCCGCGTTGAGTTTGCAAGTTCTCTCCCCACTGGTTTAAGGGGTTTTCCCCCGAGTTCTTTTGTTTCCCCTTCCATAAAAACTTGTCTAGGTTAACGGTAATAGTTAGTGTAGGGAGCTGTTGGCTCGAACGCGTGGCATGCAGGGCTTAGTAGAAGGAAAGTAAGGGCGAGGCTCCGACCCCGGGGTCGGGGTCAGGTTCGGGATCGGGGTCCGGGATTTAAGGGGTGAAATGAGGGTAAAATCGTCGAAAAGTCAATGTATTTAGGGTATTTCTCGCGACGATTTGTTTTTTCGTATATCAACATATTGTGTCCAGGCCAACTTGTTCATTTATCTACGCTTATCTCGAAAGATACTTGAACGTATATCTTATCAAGTTTTATCGTACGGAATAAGTTGAAATGATGTAAAAATTGATAACCTAGGCGACGCGTGCGCAGATTACCCTGGGGACGCGGTTAATTTGAATTTAAGAGTGTTTTGACGTCATGGAATATTCGTTGTTAAAGTAGAATGGAAATATTTTTAAACTTCATTTTAATAACATTGTAGTACTTAAATATGCTTGACACTTGAACCAATCTCACGAGTATTTCTTAAAACGAATATCTCGATCGCGTTTTATCGTACGAAATAAGTGGAAATTATGTAAGTTGTATGATACTTGATAACCTAGGCAGGAAGATAGCGCGCGCGTGCGTGGATTACCTGGGAGGCGCGGATTGCCCGGGCGCGCGGTTAATTTGAATTTAAAACATGGATTCCCTCTCCGAAATAATTCATGTACCCAAAATTGGACCGCAAGTTTTTTTTCTTTTTAGGGGAATCTCTATGGGAGTTTAACATTACAATAAAGCTAATAGGTCCAGTTTGGGGTACTTTTGGTCCGAAATGGGGTACATAGGGCCGAAAATGGTGACTTTGGTCGTTTTAAGGGTACTTTTGGTCTATTTTGGTCCATTTTTGGGTACATCAGAAAAGCAGTTGGAAAAACGAAGAGCCTTTTTTTTTCCACCCATCTCCAAACTCCAAAAATTTATTGCTTTAATTTATTTATCGCTTCCGTAGGTATAAAATAAGATAAAAACCACTTACCTATATTTTAATTACGGTAAATTAAAAATACTTAATTAGTGTACTAAGTTACGTTTAAAAGAACCTTTTGTAACAATTCCAATATGTAAATATAGGTATAAGGATTGAAAAAATACTTAAAGTGGTTTTACTGATAAACTCTAAAGGAATTTAACTTTAAAGGGTATCTTAGATTATTGTTTTTAATTTTATTCAAGTTGAAAACGTATTAAGAGTCCTTCAAAGTACTATAAAAGGATTTTATTTACGAACTTAATTCATATTTTCTTCAAACTTTCAATTCGCTTTTATTACTATTTAAATACGGTAAAATATAATTCTTATACACAAATATAGTCAGAAAAATACTATAAAACACTAAAATAAATTTGTGTGGATAAGATTTGTAAATATCATTTTGAAACTAATAACTTTCACGCTTTAATTAAGTCAAGCCAATAAAAACAATTACCTATATTTTAAATACGGTAAAATATAAATACATTTCCGATATGTAAATAGGTAGAATAACACTATGAAAAGTTCCTTTTTCTTCTTTTAATACGACAACACACAACTCTGATACGCAAATATATAAAGAAAATATAAAAAAAATTTACTCTACGTTCGATACGTTAAAATACATTTCCGATACACAAATATAGATAAAGAAATACTATAAAATGTAAAAAGGTAGAAAAATACTACACATTAACCATTATGAATTTAAGCTTACAACATCCTTCACGTATAGAGCATAACATATATGTTCAGAGTTAACTTGTTTCCTCGTTATCTTTATCGCATGTGTTTTAAATAGCGTATGGAATAAGTTAAGAATGTACTGAAATGGTGTATGTTTAAACCTCGTAGAATAAAGAGTAAAACATATGTTCAGAGTCGGCTTGATTACTAAAGCGAATAACACAGAGACGTTTCCGGTGTAGTCACGTAGGAAGAAAAATACTACAACACTCTCTATACTCTACATTCAACACGTTAAAATATACTTCCGAAATGCCAATATAGGTAGTAAAATACTACAAAATCTCTATACTTTACCTTCAATACGTTAAATTACATTCCAATATGTAAATATAGGAGGAAAAATACTACAAAAGCCTCTTTTCTTGGCGTTCAATATGTTAAAATAGATTTCTGAAATGCAAATATAGGTAGTAAATACTACAAAATCTCTATACTCTACCTTCAATACGTTAAATTACATTCCAATATGTAAATATAGGTAGTAAATACTACAAAAGCCTCTTTTCTTGGCGTTCAATATGTTAAAATAGATTTCTGAAATGCAAATATAGGTAGTAAATACTACAAAAGCCTCTTTTCTTGGCGTTCAATATATTAAAATAGATTTCTGAAATGCAAATATAGGTAGTAATTACTACAAAAGCCTCTTACTCTACGTTCAATACGTTAAATTAATGATATGCCTCCGATCGAATCGTTAATTTTTTCCTATTTAAATATACGCATTTAAATTAGAATTGCTTCTAGTGTTCGGCAGTCGATTAATTTTTATCCACAAATTTTCCGATTTATTTAAAAAACGTTGGTAAAAAGAATATCATTTTAACTTATTTAATTGTGTTTTTTACCCAACCAAGCATTTATTTAAATAAAAGTGGTATTTATTTAAATAACCAATAGTTAAATAAAAATTGTTAAATGTTTAAATAATCGAAAGTGAACAAGCCTATTTTTTAAATAAAACAAACCTATTTTTTAAATAAAACAAACAGACTTTAGAGTTGATAAGATTTGTAAATATCATTTGAAACTAATAATTTTCACGCTTTATTTAAGTCAAGCAATTACATTTTTAAAAATGAAAGAAGTTAAACAATATAAAAATTTGTAAATATTGTAAATATTTTTAGGTAATAAAGAAATTAAGAAATGTTTTAATTAAAATATCTTTCATTTTCTACTACATTTTTAAAAATGAAAGAAGTTTAACAATATAATTATTCTAATATAATTTCAAAATCAGGTATTATTTAAAGTACAAATGCATAATTTAGTGAAGCAATTCTTATTTAAATACTTTTATTTAATTAATTTGTGTATCTGAAATGTATTTATTGAAAAATAAGTGGGTTTTACTATTTATCACGGTTTTATATATATATATATATATATATATATATATATATATATATATATTGGAATTGTTACAAAAGGTTCTTTTAAACGTAACTTAGTACATTAATTTATTTTGGAAGTTCAAAACGTATTAAGAGCCCTTCAGAGTACTATAAAAGGATTTCATTTACAAACTAAATTAATATTTTCTTCAAACTTTCAATTCGTTATAATTTGAATTTAAATGAAAACATCATGGATTATAGGTGCGTAATCTACTATTAGACCGAACTAATTAAAAAAAAATACTTAAAGTAAGTGGTTTTACTGATAAACTCTAAAGGAATTTTGGAATTTTCTAGAATAGCAAAGTAAAACTAAAACGTAAACCAAGTTTAAAACGAAACTAATAACTGGGAGAAAGGTTGAAGTAAGTAATTTTTTTGATTTTTCGTTTTTTAATTTTTGAGTTCCCTATATTATTATAAACTAAATTAAATATAATTTTTGAAAATTTGTGATAAAAGATCTGCTCCTTCGTGTTTTACATATATTTAAAAACTCGAGATTTTAATGAATTGTTTTCAAAGCATGAAAAATATAGCAGATCCTTTGATTTTAATTGTAGTTAGTAGTTACTTAAAAAAAAAGTCGCTAGCTGACTTGGAGCTGGTGTAGTTAAATTTTAAAAATGTGTATTTTAAATTTTGTTTGTAAAAGTTTTTTTGAAAAAGTTTAGTATTATAGTTTAAATTTATTAAATAAAATAAAATATAAATTATACATTTGGTTTAGTATTTTACTATTGCAAGTATTGATGGTGCCCCGAGCCTCCATCGACGGGGCACCGACGGGGCTGGCGCGGACGCTGGGGCACGGGCGCCACCCGCGTCTCAATGTCTGACTATCATCTCGCAGTTCCATACTGGGCTATTTGACCATCAAAATGACCAAATACACGTATATTTGAACATTTCCTTGACTACATGACTGAAAAATTGTTTAAAGCTCCATCTACTTGGTTACAAAATTTGTTAAATACTTGGCTTTAAGGCCATCTAAATTAAAGTTAGAAGAAGCTAGACAAAGAGAAATTGTTCTGAAAAATAAAATTAGAGATATAAAAACTAACCAATAGTATTTCGAATACCAAATAATTCGACGTATTTGTTTTTGAAATAACTAAATAGTTTGCATATTTGTCAAAAAAAAAACTAAAAAAGTAATTGAAATTACTATTAATTTTACTTGCAATAGTAAAATACTAAACCAAATGTATAATTTATATTTTATTTTATTTTATAAATTTAAACTATAAGACTAAACTTTTTCAAAAAACTTTTACAAACAAAATTTAAAATACACATTTTTAAAATTTAACTACACCAGCTCCAAGTCAGCTAGCGACTTTTTTTTAAGTAACTACTAACTACAATTAAAATCAAAGGATCTGCTATATTTTTCATGCTTTGAAAACAATTCATTAAAATCTCGAGTTTTTAAATATATGTAAAACACGAAGGAGCAGATCTTTTATCACAAATTTTCAAAAATTATATTTAATTTAGTTTATAATAATATAGGGAACTCAAAAATTAAAAAACGAAAAATCAAAAAAATTACTTACTTCAACCTTTCTCCCAGTTATTAGTTTCGTTTTAAACTTGGTTTACGTTTTAGTTTTACTTTGCTATTCTAGAAAATTCCAAAATTCCTTTAGAGTTTATCAGTAAAACCACTTACTTTAAGTATTTTTTTTAATTAGTTCGGTCTAATAGTAGATTACGCACCTATAATCCATGATGTTTTCATTTGAATTCAAATTATAACGAATTGAAAGTTTGAAGAAAATATTAATTTAGTTTGTAAATGAAATCCTTTTATAGTACTCTGAAGGGCTCTTAATACGTTTTGAACTTCCAAAATAAATTAATGTACTAAGTTACGTTTAAAAGAACCTTTTGTAACAATTCCAATATATATATATATATATATATAACCGTGATAAATAGTAAAACCCACTTATTTTTCAATAAATACATTTCAGATACACAAATTAATTAAATAAAAGTATTTAAATAAGAATTGCTTCACTAAATTATGCATTTGTACTTTAAATAATACCTGATTTTGAAATTATATTAGAATAATTATATTGTTAAACTTCTTTCATTTTTAAAAATGTAGTAGAAAATGAAAGATATTTTAATTAAAACATTTCTTAATTTCTTTATTACCTAAAAATATTTACAATATTTACAAATTTTTATATTGTTTAACTTCTTTCATTTTTAAAAATGTAATTGCTTGACTTAAATAAAGCGTGAAAATTATTAGTTTCAAATGATATTTACAAATCTTATCAACTCTAAAGTCTGTTTGTTTTATTTAAAAAATAGGTTTGTTTTATTTAAAAAATAGGCTTGTTCACTTTCGATTATTTAAACATTTAACAATTTTTATTTAACTATTGGTTATTTAAATAAATACCACTTTTATTCAAATAAATGCTTGGTTGGGTAAAAAACACAATTAAATAAGTTAAAATGATATTCTTTTTACCAACGTTTTTTAAATAAATCGGAAAATTTGTGGATAAAAATTAATCGACTGCCGAACACTAGAAGCAATTCTAATTTAAATGCGTATATTTAAATAGGAAAAAATTAACGATTCGATCGGAGGCATATCATTAATTTAACGTATTGAACGTAGAGTAAGAGGCTTTTGTAGTAATTACTACCTATATTTGCATTTCAGAAATCTATTTTAATATATTGAACGCCAAGAAAAGAGGCTTTTGTAGTATTTACTACCTATATTTGCATTTCAGAAATCTATTTTAACATATTGAACGCCAAGAAAAGAGGCTTTTGTAGTATTTACTACCTATATTTACATATTGGAATGTAATTTAACGTATTGAAGGTAGAGTATAGAGATTTTGTAGTATTTACTACCTATATTTGCATTTCAGAAATCTATTTTAACATATTGAACGCCAAGAAAAGAGGCTTTTGTAGTATTTTTCCTCCTATATTTACATATTGGAATGTAATTTAACGTATTGAAGGTAAAGTATAGAGATTTTGTAGTATTTTACTACCTATATTGGCATTTCGGAAGTATATTTTAACGTGTTGAATGTAGAGTATAGAGAGTGTTGTAGTATTTTTCTTCCTACGTGACTACACCGGAAACGTCTCTGTGTTATTCGCTTTAGTAATCAAGCCGACTCTGAACATATGTTTTACTCTTTATTCTACGAGGTTTAAACATACACCATTTCAGTACATTCTTAACTTATTCCATACGCTATTTAAAACACATGCGATAAAGATAACGAGGAAACAAGTTAACTCTGAACATATATGTTATGCTCTATACGTGAAGGATGTTGTAAGCTTAAATTCATAATGGTTAATGTGTAGTATTTTTCTACCTTTTTACATTTTATAGTATTTCTTTATCTATATTTGTGTATCGGAAATGTATTTTAACGTATCGAACGTAGAGTAAATTTTTTTTATATTTTCTTTATATATTTGCGTATCAGAGTTGTGTGTTGTCGTATTAAAAGAAGAAAAAGGAACTTTTCATAGTGTTATTCTACCTATTTACATATCGGAAATGTATTTATATTTTACCGTATTTAAAATATAGGTAATTGTTTTTATTGGCTTGACTTAATTAAAGCGTGAAAGTTATTAGTTTCAAAATGATATTTACAAATCTTATCCACACAAATTTATTTTAGTGTTTTATAGTATTTTTCTGACTATATTTGTGTATAAGAATTATATTTTACCGTATTTAAATAGTAATAAAAGCGAATTGAAAGTTTGAAGAAAATATGAATTAAGTTCGTAAATAAAATCCTTTTATAGTACTTTGAAGGACTCTTAATACGTTTTCAACTTGAATAAAATTAAAAACAATAATCTAAGATACCCTTTAAAGTTAAATTCCTTTAGAGTTTATCAGTAAAACCACTTTAAGTATTTTTTCAATCCTTATACCTATATTTACATATTGGAATTGTTACAAAAGGTTCTTTTAAACGTAACTTAGTACACTAATTAAGTATTTTTAATTTACCGTAATTAAAATATAGGTAAGTGGTTTTTATCTTATTTTATACCTACGGAAGCGATAAATAAATTAAAGCAATAAATTTTTGGAGTTTGGAGATGGGTGGAAAAAAAAAGGCTCTTCGTTTTTCCAACTGCTTTTCTGATGTACCCAAAAATAGACCAAAATAGACCAAAAGTACCCTTAAAACGACCAAAGTCACCATTTTCGGCCCTATGTACCCCATTTCGGACCAAAAGTACCCCAAACTGGACCTATTAGCTTTATTGTAATGTTAAACTCCCATAGAGATTCCCCTAAAAAGAAAAAAAACTTGCGGTCCAATTTTGGGTACATGAATTATTTCGGAGAGGGAATCCATGTTTTAAATTCAAATTAACCGCGCGCCCGGGCAATCCGCGCCTCCCAGGTAATCCACGCACGCGCGCGCTATCTTCCTGCCTAGGTTATCAAGTATCATTCAACTTACATAATTTCCACTTATTTCGTACGATAAAACGCGATCGAGATATTCGTTTTAAGAAATACTCGTGAGATTGGTTCAAGTGTCAAGCATATTTAAGTACTACAATGTTATTAAAATGAAGTTTAAAAATATTTCCATTCTACTTTAACAACGAATATTCCATGACGTCAAAACACTCTTAAATTCAAATTAACCGCGTCCCCGGGGTAATCTGCGCACGCGTCGCCTAGGTTATCAATTTTTACATCATTTCAACTTATTCCGTACGATAAAACTTGATAAGATATACGTTCAAGTATCTTTCGAGATAAGCGTAGATAAATGAACAAGTTGGCCTGGACACAATATGTTGATATACGAAAAAACAAATCGTCGCGAGAAATACCCTAAATACATTGACTTTTCGACGATTTTACCCTCATTTCACCCCTTAAATCCCGGACCCCGATCCCGAACCTGACCCCGACCCCGGGGTCGGAGCCTCGCCCTTACTTTCCTTCTACTGGGCTTGCCACCACCCTCCTACGCATTGTAACCCGGCCACCTGAATTAAAGGCTTAAAAGTCGCTCGATGACTTAGGCCTAAGGTGGTGCCTTGGGTATTAGCCTAGCTGATTATTAAAAGTGATTCGAAGTATTGTCGTAAAGAACACACGAAAGATTTCTTTATACCTTTCCTGTTCATCTTTTTCTAAGCCTTGTCCAAAAAAATCTTTGATTTACCATTATCGGAATCACTTAAATCCACTTTGTTAAAGGGAATATAACCCGCAAAGCGATCTTTATGGAAGACCCCTTCAATTTTTCAAATTACCCTGTACAGTAGCGCCAAACATTTCTAAAGCCAAAGGCAAGAGCGGCCAGAGCTGCAAACGTTGGTGTTCCACACCAAATACCTGAGGTTATATTCCCTTTAATTTTATTTTTGTCTGGACAAATTGAGAATAACGTCTCGAATGTATGGGCCGAAAAATTAATATCAATCAATTTAATTGTTGATATAAATGAATTCATTTACCAAACGCACGTGGAGCTTACAACATCGCCGGCAAGGCGACTGCTTTTTTTTGTACCCTTAAACCTTTCCTCCCGTTTCCATCCCCCTTGACTCAGTTTGTCGTTAGTTCGCACAATCGCCGCTCGAGGGCACATTTAGCAATCGTTAGCCGCTAAATTTCCTATGCGGACCGTCCCTGTGTATACATTAATTAGTCCATGGTAGCACGTGCAGTGATATTAGACATTTTATATCGGTTAAAAGTTAAAAACATTAAAAACCCTTAAAAAGTAATTTATGTTTAAATTTTTCCGATTTGCGGAAAATTTTCTGGAAAATTATCAACACTAGTTTGTTGTATTACGCGGTGAGCTCTGTTAGCCCAACTTGGTTTCTAAACACAGTAGTTTCTTTCTTGGGCAGAAAATTTACATAATTTAAAGAAATTTTTAAAAACCACGTTTATCCTCAAATATTTAAATCAGTTAATTTGTACAGTGTCGGCGTGATAGAGGTGAATTGTAACTGTCCAAATTTCTTTATCTATTTGTACCCTATGCCAGGGCCAGCGTTAGGGGGGGGGTAAGCGGGGCAAAAGTACCCCGGGCCCAGGCATCCGAAAAGGGCCCGCCGGCCGGGTTGCCAAACTATAAATATTTTTAACAAAACATTTGGTGGGCACGGGCCTGAGAAGACTTACCTGGGGCCAAAAAATCGTAGCGCCGGCCCTGCCCCACGCCCTAACTTTCCACTCCCAACAATTTTATAAATAACATTTCAATCTACTGGGTGTTTCAAAAGGTGATGCAAAAATTTGAAGGGGTTGTAGGGGGTGAGTTGAGAAGTATGCCTGTTTTTTCCCCATTTTCCTACGATGAGTTCAAATAATATTTAAGTGTAGAACAGCCTGTTGTTTAGTGCCTAAAATAATTTTGACAATTTCAAATTTAAAAGTAATTAAGTTATTACGTTTTAATTCGGACCCCCGGAGCTAAACAAGTTGGGCAAGAGCCCAAACTACCCTTTAGTTAGAACCTTATATCTCGTTAACTATTAATATTAGAATTATCAAAATTATTTTAAGCACTAGAGGAAGGTTCAGCCTCATAAGAAAAATATAATTCAATTATTTAAATGTTTAAACAGAAACGTTCAGCTTGAACGAAAAAGAGGCTATTACCAAGGATTCTATATGTTAGAAGGATATGAAACGAGGGACGAAAAATGGCAGCGCCGTCGGTGGGTCATGCGCGATAGAGAATCCGTCTTTAGATTCCGTCAAGGACAAAACACGGAGGAAGCACTGCCAAAATTGGTCCTTGAGGGAATAGAAACAAGACGTCACACTTTTAGAGGCTCTCTTAATATCGACGGCGCTGCCGGCGTTTTGAAAACACGGGCTGGCCGGAGGGCTACCTATCCTTCTAACATATAGGATCCTTGCTTTTACTGTATTCTTCCCCCTTAATGTTCGCGTTTTTCTGCTGCTTGATTTTGCGCTTGCTGCAGCCTACTTCCAATGGCTAGTAGGCCACACTTTGAAGCTCTCTGGCAAATGGGGGGAAAACAGGCATACTTCTCAACTCGCCCCCTACAACTCCTTCAAATTTTTGCATTACCTTTTGAAACACCCTGTATAGTTTTCCAAATACATTCGATTAAAGTAGGGTACAAGAGGACAGAAAAAGAGTAATATTTTGGAAAATATTAATAAATGGCTTTTAATTAATTTTCGGTGAACGCGAATAAAGGAACAATGTGAGCTCCTGAATTTGTATATTCATCTTTTCTACAGAATAAAAATAAGTTAAATATAATTAATGTTACATACCTCAATTAATGATAATCGACGAATTTGGTTGTAGCATAAGTCTATAATATTGTTCCATAAGTTTGTCACTTTGGGGAATATTTTACTGCGAGCTAGTAACAAAGTTACGTCATGTAGTAATGTCATGTAATGTTTAGCAGACAGAAAATATATTTCAAAACTACCAATAACTTTACTTACTAAAGTGGTTAACGAATAAAATAGAGGTATTTACAAAATTTAATTAGCAAGTTCGGTACGTTATTGAATCTTTGGTACCCAAGATGGCGGAGGAAAACATTTTGGGTCGTATGTTATCCCCTATTAGTATAAACATAAGTCTATAATATTGTTTTATTAGTTTGTCACTTTAAGGTATATTTTACTGAGAGCTAGTAACAAACTGACGTCATCACCAGAAGAAAATCTCCATCTAGCGAGGCGCTGCCAAAGGCTACTTGTGAGTCGTGACGCGGGAGCAAGCAGACACAAAACGGCGAGGAAGCCCGTAATCCACTCTGTTTTGCGAATAGCTCTCACGTCGTCAGGAAAACTTTTGCATGTGAAGAATATAAAGTGTAACACTTACGTTACAATATTATACACTTATGGTTGTAGTAAAGGTATTTTTGTAGTTGGAATTACGACTACTTGTCTGCGATAGTTAACGAACGATAAATGCAACGCGTCTTTATGTTTTGGTCTACAAACAATTGGCCTTCACATAAAATATTTCTACGTGCTTTCACTGTTTTTTTCTACGTCTATCAATTTCGCTAAAGCTAAACAAAAAGTTGGCTGCATTTTATCAATTTCCGGTAAGATTTCCCCAAACATTTTACACGGAGCTCGGGTTAGGCTTAGTGACTTCGGAGTTCAAACTGATTTTAATTTATTTTCGACACTAATTAAATGAATTATTATTGCAATACTCATATCACCTAGAGCTGTGAAAGTATTGTTAATCAGATATTTATTAGCTAGTATTTTATGATAAACAACAATCTTTACCTGATAAACTACAGTGGCTGTCAATGAAATCTTAAGCCTTAGTTCACAAGGCTATAAACATCAACTGTTATTCTGTTAAACAACATCGAAACCGTGCTAAATTTTTCGTTATTTAAAATATTTAAATCATATCCTTTTATGACTAGTTAAGTAATCGAAATACTTTTATACTTTAAACATTTGATATAACAAATTTATTAATATAACTCGGATTAATTTTAATACGCCGTGTTTTGTAAATACTTACACTCGGTAGCAGACGACATACCGAGCTCAAGAGTAGAGCGAGGCTAAAAACAAGGAGTAATATATATAACGTTGATCTAAATCATCCTTGCAAAAACAGTTTTTCTAACCCCTCTTACCGTAACCAACATTTTATGGAAAGGTCTATTGTAAGTTGGAACCAAATGTTAACTCGTATAAATAGGTTATTATAAACCTACTTTGATAATTTAATAATGTCAATGAGACATTATTTGCGTCGTATTATCTTTAAAAATATCGTCCGCTATTTTAGGAATACAGTTTAGAACAATCATTGGTGAAAATGAAACAGGAATGGGAGGCCATCACTATTCCACTTTTACTGTACAAAGACAAGGAAACCAGTATTCTGGCGTCTATTGAAGAGATTCAAAATCTTCTGGACGACCACGTCATCCGAACCCAAACCATGAGAGGGTCGCCTTTCAGTAAACCGATTGAAAAAAACATCAAGGTGAGAATGGGACAGTTTTCAATATATTTAAAGCCAGTGGCGGCTCCAGTCTAGTTGCATTCGCTAGCACTAGATGTCGTTAGCGTAAAAATCAAACAAGTTGAGTAAGGTGTGGAAAACAGCCTTGGAAATAAGGTTTTTTTTTAAAACTGGTCCTGATGACCAGTGAACCCCTAGCATATGAATGATTAAACTGGTCCTTATGACCAGTGACCCCCTAGCTTATGAATTATTAAACTGGTCTTATATAAAATGTTCTAATGTCATTTATAAGCCTAAAAAAAATATTTAGATTATGTTGGTAACATAAACTTTACACGAATTCAAAATAGTTAACTTTATTTTATGAGTACCACAAGAATAGTACAATATAGTACTATCTCACCTAAGACTACTACCATAGCCTAGAAGACCCTCGTAATTTACCGTATTATCTTTCTTTCTTTAGGCACCGTAACTCCAGAGTCCCCGGCCCGTTAGCGCGTAGCCAGGTAGCCTACCGTACTCGGGGGAATGCGAGACTAGAGGATTGAGGGTTTGCAGCCAGAGGGGGGTTAGACAGTTCGACTCGTTCGAGGGATGCGAGCGAAGGGACTCTACATAAAACCTCGAGGTGGACCGCGGCGGTAGTAAGTGGAGTCGCTGTACACAGAAATCCAGTGAATAGGGAATTCAAAATTGATAAAACCTTAAATTAATAGGTCATCTCCTATTATTTTTAATTATTAAACTGGTCACCTTCTGTTTTTTTTGTTATTATTTCGAATTAATAAACTGGACACGGTGACCATTGACCCCCAAATTTTGAATAAATAAACTGGTCTGAGCAATTAATTAAATGGTCTTTGACCACCTGACCACTGTTATTTCCAAGGATGGTGGAAAATTGGGAGCTTCTCGCGTTCATTGGCTTTTCGAAATCACATGATTATTAAGCCAATAGATGGCCAACAACTCGCCTTCCGCTGTAAGTCCCGGAAGGTGCTGCCACCTAGATGCGCTTTTAGAAGCATTTGTTTAAATTTTTTTCACTTTTTTTGATAGAGCAGCCACTTGCTTTAAAGCAAGCGTCGGCTCCACGTGAAGTAGCTCTTTTTTCAACAGATGTCGCTAGCCTCGAAATAAAACCAAGATAGTTCAGCTACATTTTGACCCAAAAGGCGGGTACTTATATTTTTGTTACCCCTCGCGTTGATTGGCTCGTTTCTAAATTGGTCAATAATATAAATTACAGTAATTTTAAACAAAATATTTTATATGGGTTATATAGATTAAGTTAAAGTCCACTTAATAGAGAATAAGAGGTCCAACTATAATACTCTACAATGGCTAACGGACCTGCGGTATCATTTGGCTATTTTAAATATTAGCTTCCTTTGCCTGTTTGTCATTAATAGATGGCACCACGCTCTCCAGTAAAAGTCGTTTTTTTCGAAGATTCAGATAGATTAATGGTCATCTCTAATAACAGGGGCCTTTTCATAATACAGGTGGCAATGCTAGAGCCGACACTTGCTTTAAGTAACTTACTTGCGAATCATAAAATAAATTGTACGTTTAGGAATGGGAGGGTATACTAAACCTTCTTCAAGACACGTTGGACGCCTGGTTAAGCGTCCAATCGCAATGGCTGTACTTGGAGCCCGTCTTCAGTTCCGAGGACATCATGGTGCAAATACCAATAGAGAGCAAATTATTCAAACAAATCGACATCGAATGGAAAGCCGCCATGTCGGACACGACCCGGTCACCGAAAGTACTCTCGATTGTCAAGACATCCCATTTTCTGGACACGTTTCACGGCATTTTGGAGAACTTAGAAGTCGTCAGCAAAGGCTTAAGTTGCTACTTAGAACAGAAGCGGCTCTTGTTCCCTCGTTTCTTCTTCCTGTCCAACGACGAAATGCTGGAGATTTTGTCCGAGACCCAAGACCCGAAACGCGTCCAACCTCACTTGAAAAAATGTTTCGAAGGCATCGCCGAATTGGCCTTCACGCGCAAATTAGAAATCGAAGCCATGATCAGTAGCGAAGGCGAGCGGGTTCAATTTTTCCGCAGAGTGGACACGGTCAAGGCCAATGGTCAGGTAGAAAAATGGCTGTGCGAAGTCCAAGACGTCATGAAGGCGTCTGTCCATAAGTCCATCGTTGACGGAATGAATGTAAGTCGTCGTCCGCAGTTGTTGTTCGTCCAGATAATAACAAGATCCTTTTATGAAGACGTCAGCGCCTATAACTAACATTTTGTTTAAATTCGGGGTATAAGTAGACCTTTGTGTAACTTGAAATTTCCCAAAAGGAAAAAATTCGACGGGCTTTAGTTTTGCCATGGCAACCAAAAATGCTCGTGATAACTTAAAATCAACAATTCCCTATGGAAATTAACATGGAGAAGTCGCAGATTTAAAGTGTTGGTTGCACGAAAAATCGATAGCAATAAAACCGAATGAATGCGGGCTTGTTTTGAAGCCCAGGACGTTCTCTTTCCAAAAATGTCATTGTCGAAACAAGTTTCCAAGCCTAAGTGTATTAACTTTGAGTCCGAAACTGACCTTTTTCGCTCGCCAAAATCCTGAAATTTTCGGCGAATTTATCTCCGTAGCACGAGCAATTTGGGGCAAATCAAAGCTGTAGTTTTATTCCTAAAATAGAAGGAACTGAAGTGGAGAGATTCTGTTTACTTGTAGAAGTTTTCAAACCAGAGGTTTTTAATCATAATATTGGGCTTATTATCGAAATAATTTTTTTTTTTTTACGCGCGCGCGACCCGACGTTTAACAAATAATTTACGAGGAGCCTTCGGTTTCATATCGTTTTTCTACTACGTAGGGTTGTGTATGCCTATTTCAATTACTATTGCGTAGGACTTTTTCATGGGTGTTAAATCAACCTGCTTTTAATCCCAGATGTAAAGAAATGTATTACAGACAATTAGCCAATGATACGCTTCGCATTTTCTGACGTCATGGGTGCCGAGAAAGTCTGGAAATTCGCCGAAAAACTCGATTTCCACCATTTCGACTTCTTTTTATAATAATTCAAAGACCACTTAACCGATTTTGATGAAATTTTCTGTACTTGCTATAAAATGTTTGCTCTTTCTAATGAATCATTAATTAGCCATAGCTAATATTTCGTGCAACCAACACTTTAATGGTTTAAAAAAAATTATATATTAAAAAAATTGTACATTGGGTAAATTCCGGTTAATTTTGGTAAACGCGTGTAAATTTGGGAAAAAATAAGCAAATTGGTAAATACAAGTAAATTTGGGTTATATTATTTAAAATGGGCATGTTCATTTCGGTAAATATTAGTAAAATGTGTAAATTAGGTAAATGCAAGTAAATTGACAAAATTTTACCCAAATTAACCTGAATTTACCAAATGTACATTTTTTTAAACATAATTTATTTTTTTAATATTTAAAAATGTTTCAAAGGGGGGACCCTAAAAATCACCGATTTCTCCATGGTAATTTCCATCGGGAAAAGTATATTTTAAGTAATCAAAAACATTTATGCAACCATGGCAAAACTATTTAGCCCGTCGAAACTTTTCCTTTTGTGAAATTTCAAGTTACATCAGGATACAGCTATAAAATTTGGCCTTGACGGAATAGTAAATTTGAAGCCGAGCTAGGATCTAATGCGCATTGCCGGAATCAGTTTCGCCAGTTTTTCTCTTTGCCTCTTATCCTCTTAATACAGTATACAGTATCCTTGGTTACATTAAGGTCTACTTATCCCCGGAATTTAAACAAAATCGGTGAAAATCCCCTCGGGTCGTCTCCTGGTAAGTGCAGCTCTTTCGTCACTAAAGTGCAGTGTGCGTAGATGGGAAAATATCCCTGTGTCTCGTTGCGCCATCTAACGGAACTAATATTTTAGCGCGTAATTTATAACAGACTGAATAAAAGCTTACGCTATTACGCATCATCTATTGAATCTTAAAATTTAACTTCATTACATAGTTTCCCTGTTATTATTACTAATAACATATGTGAGTTTCAATAACCGCACCGCCATCTATCGCCTTAAATAAAATAAAAACTTTTAACAAGGTACTTGTGACCACGTAGGGAAACCTAAGCTGACGTCGTTGGTTCCATCCTTTTCTGCTTTTTCGATTAACTGCGCATGTGTCAAATATTATTGAAACTCACACATTATAAAGACAAAATACCATAAAATAATTTGTTTTCTATGAATTGCTAAATCTAGGAGCAACAAACACAACACCCCACACAAGGAGAACGCAACCCGTCAAAAGTCGTGGATTTTCTTGCGTACGTTTTTCATTGGCTAGACGCTTTAGGGCCTGCTGCCGTCGGAAGGGGAAAATTCGGAAATTGTCTTCCCCCCGCCCGTAAAACGTTCAGCGTAAAGGCTCGTGACGCTCGTCCAATGAAATTCGTACACAACCCTTCGTTAGCGTGTTTAAAGGCTAGCTGCGTTCTCCTTGTGTTTGTTGCTCCTAGGTTAAATGAAGTTTTGGGTAGAGCCAAACGGCACAGTGAGATTTTTACCGACCTGAAATTGACGAACGAGTTGCAATTAAAAACCAGTTGTGCGCCGACCTCTCCATAAAACGTTTTTGATAATAACAATCGTTTTTTAGGCCTATTCGGACGAGGCGAGGGGCAAATGGGCCACTCAGTGGCCGGGTCAAGTGGTCCTCTGCGTCTCTCAAATCAAGTGGACTTCCTCCGTTCATAAAGCGCTGCTCAGCGGCGACAAAAGCGAGCTGGCGAATTACGCCAAGTTGCAGGAGAAACAATTGGCAGTCGTGGTGGATTTTGTCCGTTCGGAACTGCCCCCGCTGGTCCGGAAAACGATGGGGGCGCTGATTGTACTGGACGTCCATAGTCGAGACGTCGTGACCGATCTAATTGGTCAGGCCGTCGTTGACGTCGAAGACTTCAATTGGACGTCGCAGTTGCGTTACTATTGGCAGATGAAGAACGTTTTAGTTCGCATGATTTACACCGAGGCGCTGTATGCCTACGAATATCTCGGCAATAGCGACCGACTAGTGATGACACCCTTAACCGACCGTTGCTACCGTACCCTAATGGCGGCGTACCATTTGCACCTGAACGGGGCGCCGGAAGGTCCAGCCGGCACGGGCAAAACGGAGACAACTAAAGACTTGGCTAAAGCCCTGGCTGTGCAATGCGTCGTGTTCAATTGTTCCGAGGGTCTGGACTATTTGGCCATGGGCAAATTTTTTAAAGGCTTGGCATCGTCCGGCGCTTGGGCCTGTTTCGACGAGTTCAATCGGATCGAACTGGAGGTCTTGTCCGTTGTCGCTCAACAGGTGTGTGGTGTCACAGAGAAAAGGTTAGGAGTGGTGCTGTCAAATCCATTTTAACGCGTTATAGGTTATGTCAGCCAAAGATTTAGGGAGGGCCTTACGTAAGGGCTCCAAAATGGGAGTAGCACCGGGTCTTTTCTCCACGTTACGACGCCATTCCGGGCTATGACGCTCGCTTTGACGTCATCACACGCAAAAAGGCTCGGTGCCGTCAAGCCCATATCACGGTGGGTACGTTCAATAACGCTCATCAAAAATATCGGTGAATAATCGATGCAATAATTTCCTTACTGTACAACTTATTCCGTTTCCGGTTGTGGATGCATGATGCCCATAGTAAAAACCAGATAGAAGATATGATTTTTTGATGACGTGACGTCTCACGCGTTGTTTGTACATTTCACCGCCAAGTTTTGAAACACCGGTGACTTAAAAAGAAACCATTCAACAACCTCACAGAACCAAAATCAAGCAAACACCGATTCCCAACTGAGTTTCGTTACTTGAACGTACCCGGTTTACTCGTTAAAATTCATGCTAGGAGCAACAAACACAGCACCCCTCAAGAGGTGAACGCAACAACCCGTTAAAAGTCGTGCACTTTTTTGTGTACAGTTTTCATTGGTTACGCATTAGCGCCTGCTGCCGTCTGAAGGGGGAAAATTCGGAAATTATCTCCCCCCGCCCTTAAAACGTTCAGCGTAAAGGTTTGTCCAATGAAATTTGTACACAACACTGCGTTAGCGTGTTTAAAGGGTAGCTGCCTTCTCCTTATTTTATAAAATCGACTATTTATGCTAGCTGTTATTATATCGCAAAACGACTCCTTACGTTTACTCCATTGTGGTGTCTGTAAATGCTGAAGTACTTTTTAACACTCTATATTTAATAGATTCAAAGTATAAGCCAAGCCATTCAAGCGAAGAAAGTTGAGTTTGAATTCGAAGGCACTCTAATAACGCTAAACCCAACGTGTTACGTTTGCATCACTATGAATCCGCATTACGCTGGCAGATCCGAGCTACCGGACAATTTAAAAGTACGTCTCTTCTAGGGCTACATGAAATAATGTAGCAGTATTCAGTTGCGGGGAACCACTTAGATACTGGCTAATTTGATTGGTTTAGGGGGGAGGAGCTTACTCTTCGACCACGAGGAGGATTGAGAATAATATCATATGTAACATAATTTCTCATAAGTACGCCACTAGCTCTATTCCTTCTAGGAGGATGGAAATACTGGAGGGGAAATATGGGATTCATAGGCCTGGCAATGTGGGGAATTCGGACATAAGATACTAGAGACACCTAGCGGACACCGTAGTCAAAATTTCGTCCGCGTGTTCGTTGGGACTTGGTTAAAAATGCGTGCCGGTTTTAAAGATTTATTTATTTTGTCTTCAAATTAAATAAACATCTCCGAAATTAGTTTCGTAGAATCCAGGTAGAATATTCGTGTTTCAACTTGTACAAAAAATCCTTGTGAATAGAATGAAAAGTAGGCAAAATTTATAGAGACAAAAAATGCCGCCTATTTTCACGATGGCGCTACGCTCGTATGTCCGAAATTGTATAGCTCTCGCGTTGCCGAAGCTAAATCAGCGAGTCCGTGATGGGGGAATGCAAATTTCTGTTCCAGGTACGCAGTATTATATTCCTAGATTCCTTCACAGATTCACTAACGGTTTGTTTCACAGATATTGCGTCATCCGTACCCTACGTAATATTTGACGTCATATTTGATGTCATCGAATCTCAACGGCTGATTATACCGTCGCGCAATTAGCTCTACGTCTGATAAACCGACGGCCATTATTTTAGTAAACAAACCCGTTTGTACAACCAAGGCTTATACTCTCTACAGCCGAGGCTTATAAGCCCGGGTTTAGATCCCGTTTTTAAACCACAGCTTATTTAGCTATACTGAAATGTGCTATAAAAATTTAACTTTGGTTTACTGAACCCAGTTTTATTAGCCTCGTCTGAATAGGGTATTAGGAGCTAAAATGAACTACAAGCTGTTAATGCAATTAATATGCAAATTAATGAAGTTTTCGGAGACTCAGGTTCTAAAATAAATTTTGCATTGTCAAATAAAAGAAGCAGGTTTATTGGAAAAAATTGTTGAAATTCTTTAGAGCCTAGGCCTAACTCTTCTAGGCTTAGTATGGGTTTTAATAACGCTGGTGGAATATCCCATTTTGACGACTTGTTCCATATTCGATAAGCGATCACTGAACCGAACCATATTGATCATTTTCCCCAACCTTTTATTTTTCTAAACTACTCATTATTTAACTTCATCCGCACAAACCGAGCGAGTTTATGAATTTCAATAAAGCTACATTGGGCTGACTAAAATTCCGAATTTCCGACACAAAAAATTCCTTCTCAATTAGCTTAAATATATATGTTAGTATCCAATAGTGTGGCTTCCAAAATTACTAGGATGAATAAAAAGGTTAAATCTAACGTAGTCCACCTTTTTACTGGTTCGTGGTGAGACAAACCGTTAGTGAAGATTTTTTAATCGAATAAAAGTACTGTGGCATACTTATGAGTAATTATGTTACATATGATGACACTAATAATTGTCTCAACATAGTCATTATCTTTATGTTCAAATAAATACATGCTTGGTGCTACTTCCGAAACTAAAACCACAAGCAGGCTATGAAAATTAAGACAAATATTAAAAAAAAAAACATTTTACTCCTTATTTGCATGTTTTAAAATATTATCGATGACGTTTCGTTTCAAAGTTGAATACTAATAACTGGATACCTATCAAGGCATTTTTAAAAATATTTCCCACTAAAATAGGTGATTCCGAAAAACATCGGTGGTCACATGATTTGGTTACTTTCTAGCTGTTGTATGGTTAAAGCAGAGATGCTGCGCTTATAGAGATATGGAACTCCCGATACCCCCAGCTGCCAAAAAGAAATAGAGGGTAGCTGCTGCAGCTACCCTCTATTTTTTTTTGCCGACGGTGGCGCCCCTCAACGTCTGGGAGAAAGCTTTTGTGATGCCATAAGCGAAAAATGGGTTTTCTCCCGGCCGAGCGGCGACGCTGATGCTTGAATTTTTCTTGACGCGTTTTCGTGAGAGTTTCATATCTTTATGGGCGCAGTGACTAGCAGAGATCTAGGAGCAACAAACATAACACCCCACACAAGGATTTTCTTGTGTACATTTTTCATTGGCTAGACGCTTTAGCTCCTGCTGCCGTCGGAAGGGGAAAATTTGGAAATTGTCTCCCCCCCCGCCCGTATAACGTTAAACGTAAAGGCTCGTCCAATGAAATTCGTTCACAACATTGCGTTAGCGTGTTTAAAGGCTAGCTGCGTCCTCCTTGTGTTTGTTGCTCCTAGCTAGCAGGATCTCTGGTTAAAGTATTTGAGCGCGCGCTTCTTTTTTATTTTTCAACGCGCGTGCAAAACATTGAGTTGGGAATATTAATCTAGAGATCCAATCAAATCTGCTCCCCGCGAAACAAGTTTTTGAAAAATACGAATGTGCCGTCTGCTCTAAAATGACGAGCAAACGTTATCATATGACCCGTGGCGCCATCCATTATTTTGAAGAAAAAAAATCTTTTTGCTTGAAAAAGCGTCTTATTTGAACGAATCATTGAGAGATAGACGGCGCCACGGGTAGAATGATAACGTTTTCTCGTCATTTGGGACGCCGATGGGAGCAGACGACAGTATTCTTATTTTTAAAAACTTGTTTCGCGAAATACTGAAATCCGACGTTTCGATTGGACCTCTAGATTAATATTCCCAACTCAATGGTGCAAAATCGCGCTTGCCACAATCTACTAATATAGCAAGAGCGAGCGCCCAGAGAATACACTCTTTTATACATGTATTGGTCGATAGGTGGTTTCTTTTTGCCTGTTCCGGGATTTCGGAGTAGGGTAAGAAGACTCCGATTCTGTGGTGGCGAATATTTTGAGTCGGAGTAAAAACATTTTTCCAAAATGGCTGCCTGTGGCTATTTTAGCTGATAAATTCTGGCTAGCAGACGACCAAATCCGATTTACTCTATTTACACCTCCTTTTCAGAAGGAGTAAAAAGAGTAGACATAATACTTTGGAACAAGCGTATAGTTTGTGGGGCTGAGTAATTCTCATCCCCAGAACAGGCGAATAAAACGTTTTAGGGTAAAAAGAGTGCAGAGTTTGATTGGATATTTCGTTATTGTAATGTTTATGTGTAGGGTGTGAATGTTGAGTTTGTGTTATGACGGTTGTGGGTGTTGAGTTTGTTGTGCACAGGCGAAAAGAAAGCACCTCTTATATTTGATTATCACCTATTCTTCTAGGTTCTTTTTCGCACCGTCGCCATGATGGTACCCGACTACGGTATGATTGCGGAAATTCTGCTCTACTCTTACGGATTCTTGGCTGCCCGGCCGTTGTCCGAAAAGCTGGTCGTGGTATTCAAATTGGCATCGGAGCAGTTATCTCCGCAGTGGCATTACGATTACGGCATGAGAGCTTTGAAAGCCGTGTTGGCCGTTGCGGGACAACTGAAGCTTCTGTATCCCCACGAACCGGAGGAATCTTTGGTACCATCGCTAGTAGAAGACTCGTAATTATAAGTAATAATTACGAATTTTTTTATAGTTGCTGAAAGCGGTCATCGACGTCAATACTCCGAAATTCTTGTCCCACGACATCCCGTTGTTTCACGGAATCTTGCAGGATCTCTTTCCAAATATGAAACAAACTCAAACGGATGAGGAGGTTGGTCAATTTGCGCTTTTGAATACAATTTTGGGGATTTTGAAAGGACCCTTAGCGTTCTTGGGCTCACCTTTTGTACAACAAATGATCGACAACCAATCACGCGAAGACGGGTAGGCATACAGTCCTGTAATTATAGAAAAGTTAGCGTTTTAGGTCTAGCAAAAGTGACATAAGACCCAAAAGTGTGTCAGCCCTACCTAAGCGCCTTTTGAAATATTTACCGAGAGCACTGCTAGTCTCACATCGACAACAAAGCCTACCAGATGGTTGGTCTATGACGCCTCTTTAGTCCGAAAACGCCACACTTGGTGGCGCTGGAGTTACGAAATTTTTAAATTTTGATGACTTGAGATTAAAATAATTAAAAACCACGGTTGTACAATTAAAAGGTTTTATTAAAAAACACAGCTACGGCCGTTTCGACGCCAACATCAGCGTCGTCCTCAGGCTAATATACAATATTAACAGTGGTTTTTAATTATTTTAATCTCTTAATTATGTACAAGAACTGTCCTTTTATTAGTTTAGTTTTGATGACTTATTCTTTACTCACTCTCTTACACTCTCTTTTCATTTCGCGACAAGTTCTCGAGTGGAATATAGAACGATATTTTGGGTCTTATGTCGCTTTTGGTAATTGTCATAAGCAGTGGTATTTGTAACATCAGGAATGTCTATGGATCCATCGCAACCGTGCTGCGAACATCAATGGCTGCGAATGCGTTTTGAGAAACGGGCGAAGCTTAAACTACGTGGAAAGCAAGGCAAAGCACCTTTTTCAAATTCATTGGCTAGTCGCCGTCGCTAGGAAACCACTCCGCGAAAAGAATATTAATTTCATTCTCTCGGAAAATTAACTTACCAGAAGATCTTCGAAATTTTGCACAGTTCTTCACCAAACTTGCTAGTTCCGCGTCAAATTTAGATGGTTAAAATAGAGCAAGGGATGTCAGTGAACTTCTAATCGAGACAAGGCTAACCTCCGACTAGAAGCCGAGTCGAGCGTACAGTGTTCAGAGGTAGAAAATGCCAGGTGGACAATAGTGTGGTAAATAGTGGAAAATTCCGGCCTGGTCAATAAAGAATTTAGTGGCCAATCAATCTTTTTACCACAGATAATTATAAAATAATAATAAAAATATTTTAACACTACCTCCTGAAAGTAGGCTGCAACAAGCACAAAACCAACTGAACATTGCGCGCAGCCCGTGGTCGACCTACTTCGTTCCTGTTATGTAAAACGAATAATACGTTTGTAAAGAACCAGTTGGAGTTAACGGTAATAGTTAGTGTAGGGAGGTGTTGGCTCGCGTGGCGTGCCGGACTTGCCACCACCCTCCTACGCATTGTAACCCGGCCACCTGAATTAATGGCTTCGAAAGTCGCTTGATGACTTAGGCCTAAGGTGGTGCCTTGGGTATTAGTCTAGCTGATTAAAAAATTAAGTAAAGTACCCAGAATGTGCCTGTCTCTCACGTAACCGACGATGGACATTGGTAAAAGTCCGTGAGACGGGGTTGCGCCGGTTCGCGTACCTTTCCTGGTAGAGACGTTGAGCAGCCAAAGTATTGCCATCCGCTAGTCCATACACAAAATGAATATCCGCCAGTTCTTCCGTAGTGAACTGCATTGTGGCAGTTTGAAAGTCCATCACGACTTTAAATACTGTTTAAGTTTACTTTTTTACGCTGGTTACCTCGATTTGTTTACAATTCCTTTTTTACCTATCACACGAACCCAAACCTTAATGTTCGCGTTTCCCTGCTGCTTGGTTTTGCGCTTGTTGCAGCCTACTTCCAGGGGCTAGTAGGCCACACTTTGAAGCTCTCTGGCGCTCTTTTCACTTGGGAAAATGGGGAAAAAAACAGGCATATTGCTCAACTCACCACCTACAACTCCATAAATGTTTTCCATAACCACTTGAAACACCCTGTATATGCATAGGAATGGTCAGATTCGGATTAACATTAGAATAATCTGTTATTTTGTGAACTAAGACATTTTTTCAATAATTTTTTTAAATGTAATTCCAATTACTTTTTTGAGCTTTGAAATGCAATTTTTCTTTATTTGCCACTATTGGGCACTTTTTGCAAATTTTCCACTATTTGCCACTGGCCTGGACTTTTGTCCAAAAAGGTGACTTTTTAGGAACATTGCGAGCACAGTAAATCACGCCCGTTTCTATGAAAAATCATCATTGTCACCAGTCTTCCTTAAACATTCTAAATGTATACATATAAAGATAAATGCGTTTGTCACCAAACAATTTTGATAGTTAAATTTTCATGAATAAAATGGTATCTTCCCATTGTGCCGAATCCCATTCGACCGAATTCCCATTAGACCGAATTCCGCCAATGTTTTTGATGAAATTTTATGGAAGCGTTTAATATCTTTTTAAGTCTGTTAGGTTAGGTTAGGTTAGGTAACACTGCATGCTGTTCTGACAGATGCTGAAACGGATAAAACCGAATCCTAAACCCGGAGAAGTGCGGGTTTTTCGGTCGAATGGGACAATCCCATTAGACCGAATCCTAAATCCACCAAAGTGCGGCTTTTTCGGTCGAATGGGATTGGGTTCGGTCGAATGGGATTCGGCGCAATGGAACAGATTCAATAAAATAGTAGGAACAAAATTGACAAATTAAAACTTGACATATTTGCAAAATTAACTTGCCAATGTCCACAAAGCTATTCTTCGAAACGGCCAAAGACGTTTGTCAAAGTTTGAACCTCCAACCTGTGGATAGTTTTTTGGAGAAACTCTCCCAGACTTCTAGCGTCATGACTGGACGTCACGGGTAATAACTGCATTCTTACGGGTACATTTCTAATAGAAAGTATTTCATTTAACACGGTTATCGCTTTTTGGAACCAGATTTATGTTAGTGGGAGCACCCGATAGTGGGAAATCTACTATCATAAAGGTACTGGCGGAAACACTGTCTAAACTGGACAACCACACCGTGCTGATGGAAGTTCTCAACCCGAAAACGCTAAACTTGGCGCAGTTATTTGGACAGTTTGATTCCGTTTCTCGCGAGGTAGGTTTTTTAAAGATAATTTCATACATTTTAAGATTAATTTCGATGGAAAATATATATTTGTACATTTTAAGATTAATTTCGATGGAAAATATATATTTGTACATTTTAAGATTAATTTCGATGGAAAATATATATTTGTACATTTTAAAACTTATTGCGATTGATAATAGATAATCTGTACATTTTAAGACTTATTTCGTTGGATAACAGATAATCTGTACATTTTAAGACTTATTTCGATAGAGGAGACTTATTTCGATGGATAATATACAGGGTGTCTCAATTTGCTCGATCAGGCCATTTTTCTCAAAATGTAATGCTAGGGTTCTGAAATTTTCAGGGTTTATTTGTTAGGTATGGAAGGCTTTGGTTTCTAAATTTCAGAAAAATCGAAAGATTTTGTGCCGTTTTGGAAAATTTATTTTTTCACCGGTAGGTGTCACGCAAAATGTTTCAATAGAAAAGTTGTAGGGCATAGTCGAAAGTGTAAAAATAATTTTGGTTCGGTTGAAAAAGACCTATTTTTCACTGAGTTTGGAGGTCGGGGGAAAAAACAAGTTGTACTAGCAGGCAATAGCCTTTAACGAATTGTAGGTAACATGCATTTCAGTTATAAGATTTCGAAAAATAAACAAATAATAATTAGCCCAAGTGACAAATGTTTTTTAATGACTTCTACAGACTGTTTTCAAAAATGCCACCTTCTGATGCAATGCACAAATATGCACGATGTTGCATATTGCGAAATGCTCCCCGAACCATTTCTGGAGTCACCCGGCGACATGCTTCGATGATTCTTTGTCGTAAATCTTCAACGCTCGTCACAAGTGTTTGGTATACGTAGTCCTTTACGAATCCCCAAAGAAAAAAGTCGAGTGGTGTTAGATCAGGGGATCTTGCAGGCCAACGAACAGGACCAGTTCTTCCGATCCATCTTCCAGGAAACTCGTCGTTTAGATATGCAACCACGTCACGATATTGGTGAGGTGGCGCCCCATCTTGCTGGAACCAGATGCGTCTGTACTCGGCCAGAGGAATGTCGTCCAACACGTTGGATATTTCATTTTGAAGGAACTCCAAGTAGTTTTGACCGTTCAGACGATTTGGCAGGAAGAACGGGCCAATAATTCTGTCACCTAACACATTTAAGCGAAACTGCACTTGGTGGCGGTGAGAAAATCCCCAGTGTGGATTCTCGTAGTCCCACATATGTTGGTTTTGACGGTTGAAAGGCCCATCTCTTCCGGATGAACATTCGTCGGACATCAGTAGTTGATCGTGAAAATCCTGGTGTGCGTCAGCCATGAGGCAAAACCAATTGCAGAAGTCGAGTCGGCGCTGTCTATCACCGTCATGCAGTCCTTGGTGAAGTGTCGCTCGATAAGGATGAAAATGGTGTCTTTTGAGTGTTCTCCAAACGTAGTTTCGATCCAACCCTAAGTCAAAGCTGGCAGTCCTGACGCTCGCTCGAGGATAGGCGACGAAGTAGGCAAGTATGGTGTTTTCCATGTCAATGTCCTGGAGACCACGACCACGAAACCTCGGATTGATATTACCCCAGTTGTCGAAGTCGTTGACCACTCTAAGAACCGTCGTATGACTTGGTCTGCAATTGGGAAATCTTCGTCTAAATAACTGACTTACTAGAGTAGCATTAATTACGACGACCTTCTCCGTAAATTAATTCTAGCATATGAGCGCGCTGATCTCGAGTGTAAAGAGTCATACTGGACAACAATCGGCCAAGCTGAGATAATGTTTTAACTTTGAAATGTAAACGCTTTAAATACTACTCGGACAAATGATATTTCACGTTAAAAAACAACAAAAGAAAAATAAGCGTAATTTTTGGTCTACAAATCTTTGTTTGATGATCTTACTCGTAACCACGTCGAAATGGAAGACGCGGTCTTTGTCTACTTTGTCTAATTAGGTGTTGAACGTAATAATTTTCTTTAACAATAACTTTTTGCAGATCTGATTATTAACTACATAGCTGAAAGCATAAGTTCCCTAAAATAAATGTACATGTGTGTTGTGGTTATGTACGATTGTTTACGTTAAAGGCTATTGCCTGCTAGTACAACTTGTTTTTTCCCCCGACCTCCAAACTCAGTGAAAAATACAACTTTTCTATTGAAACATTTTGCGTGACACCTACCGGTGAAAAAATAAATTTTCCAAAACGGCACAAAATCGTTCGATTTTTCTGAAATTTAGTAACCAAAGCCTTCCATACCTAACAAATAAACCCTAGCATAAATACATTTTGAGAAAAGTGGCCTGATCGAGCAAATTGAGACACCCTGTATAATCTGTACATTTTAAGACTTAATTCGATAGAGTCGGAATTGGTACATTGAACAATTTATTTGAACAGTGGAATGACGGTCTCGTGGCGCTGATATTCCGAAAATTCGCGACTTTGAATACTCCGCAGAGAAAGTGGATAATTTTCGACGGGCCCGTCGATACTCTGTGGGCGGAAAGCATGAATACTGTTTTGGACGATAACAAAAAAGTACTTTTTATTTGAACCTCAATATTCAATAATATATTTAAGTGAACAGATAATATACGCAAGCGTATCATATTTGACCATGATTTGCGGAAGATAATCTCCGCCTACTTTTTGATTTTAATGGTTTTTTTTGTTGATTTTAATTCATTTATATTATTTTTTTATTGATTTTAATTGATTTTTATTTATGATTTTATTATTGGTTTTAATCGATTTTTGTTGATTATTGTTTTTATTAATTTTAATTAATTTTAAATTTATTGATTTTAATAGATTTATAATTATTTTATATGATTTTAGTTGATTTTTTATTAATTTTAATTAATTTTTAATTTTATTGATTATGAATTATTTTTATTCATTTTAATTAATTTTTAATTTTATTGATTTTTAAAGTTTGATGCCTGTTTTTCTTGACAAATTGAAGTGCAGCGGTAATTTAATTTAAAGTTTAAATTAATCATCAATAAATTTAATGATTTCAAATGTGCGTTTGTACATTTTCAAAAGTACATTGAATAGGTGATTTAAATCAATTTAAAAAACACTTGATTTAAATCAGACAGCCCTGCCAGATATTATCAGTTCACCTAAATACTATCTTGAGTTTATCTATTAACGTCTCACAAATGGTTCTAACTCCAGCTTTGCCTCATGAGCGGGGAAACGATATCTTTATCTTCCACTATGAGCCTCATCTTTGAAGTGACCGACCTCTCAGGAGCTTCAGTAATTAATTTCATTCTTTACAAAAGTGTATAACATATCTCTTACTAGAGAAGTATTTAATTGGAATATGTACCTTCGCACTTTTCAGTGGACACTAATTTCCCGTCAAATCGCGGATGTATAAAACCGCATAACGACTTAAAATATACCTCTTGTATAACTCCGCCTAGCATGTACCCCTGGGCCCTGTAGCAAATCATAACCGACGTTGGAAAATTCACTTCTTAGATTAAGTTGGCCAACCATTGGTTTTAGGGTCGAAATGTCCTACCGGATTGCAGTGGCGTAGTGAGGTTATTTGGCGCCCAGGGCCAAACTCCAAAATTCCACCCCCCCCCCTCCTACGCCGGCCCCAATTTCCGCCATAAAATTCCTTGTTTTTAAACGAAACCTAATCATTATCAATAACAAAATAAATATTAATTTAATTGATATATTAAAAAAATTTCAAGTTTCCAATATCCGCTTTAATACTTTAGGCGCCTCTTTGGCGCCCCTCTGACCGTCGGTGCCCGGGGCGTATGCCCCCCCCCTACCCCCCACCTCACTACGCCTCTGCCGGATTAATCAAATTCGTGTGTGAACCTACACTAAAAGTCGTTATCTTTACATTAATTACGACCATGGAAAGATAACAAACGAAGTTTATTCTCTTAAATTTAAGATCGCCGATGATTTTGGTTTGTTTTTCTAAATTTGTCCATATTTCCTAGTGATTTATCAGTGTTTAGCAAATAGGAAATCTAATACAGTGTTTTATTTATATAATTATATTATGTATATAATTATTATTTCTGTAGATTTTGGGAAATTATAGACCAAAATGTATTTTATTAAATTTTTTGAAAGGGCATTTTAATAATAATAATAAACAGCTAGGCACCACCTTAGGGCCAAATCATCTAACGACTTATAGTGCCTTAAACAGGTGGCCGGAATCTCAACAAGTGTTTATGGAAAGGGGAAACCGAAGAACTCGGGGGAAAACCCCTTAAACCAGTGGGGAGAGAACTTGCAAACTCAACGCGGAAAAAGTGGTTCCGAGTTTTGAACCCAGTGCCCCAAGTTCCTCTTGCTGCGAGGCGAAAGCGCTAACCACTCCGCCACCCCACCTGGAGAGTATAAATACATTAATTGTACTTCCGCCTGAAATCTAGGAGGGCACATAGCGTATAGTAAGAAACCGTTTACTCAAAGCTGGGCCCTTTGATAAAGTCAGTCTGGAAAAAGGTTCTGTTTAGAAATGGACGCTTCAATAAAAGATACTCGGTTTCTACTCCCCTCTCCAAATTCTTCTGGGAAGGAGCTATTTCCGGTCGGTCGGTTAAACGGTTAGACTGGCTAGCCACAAAGTCATATTTAAGCCAATTGGAGACGCGTTTTTGCCCTCATGAGAATTTTGCGTCAGATAAGAAACGCGTCGGCTCACGTGTATAAGGAACATACTAATGTTTATTTTCGATAATATATTTTAAGGTAACATATATAATGTTTTTAAAACGAAGTATAAGAAGATAATATTATTATTATTATTATCATCCTCTTATGGTATAAATAATTAAAATTATATGTAATATTTTTATAATACCGGGCAATCTGCTTCTCATGGAGGCAGAGTTAATTCATTTCGTATAAAATTATCTTTTGGAAAAAGATGAAAACTCATTCCTTTAGAACTAAACATATTACTTTTGCGGTACGGTATGCAACAAGTGTTTCCTTTTAACCAGGTAACTTTTTTGGCATGTTAAGGCTTAGCATAAAACCGATGTTACGTTCGAGAAAGTTTCCAGCTTTCTAATATTTCACCAAGCACTATATAAATATTAACTTATGAGTCCTGGCTGTCGGAAATATTACTTCTTGGCAATTTCTGGGAAGATGTTTTATTTAAGCGCCTATTACCCTTAAACAATAAATATATTTATATCGTACTTATGGCGGATTAACCCTTTCGGCGACTTTAGGCACAGAAAAATTAGGCGCCCCTTGGCATTGGTTAGCTAAGGAGGGGCGTATCGGTTTTTAATAATTAAATAAATAAACAAACCTTTTCGGCGTTATTTTGAGTAGGGGCAAGCCAAGTACATGGACCATGGGGCTTTATAAAAGTTTTGGCGCCCCTAGAAATATGGCGCCATAGGCACGTGCCTACTTTGCCTAATGGTTAATACGCCCCTGTATATACTTCTGTTATTTATAAATCGTAGCACTTCAACTTAATAGGTGATAGCATAAATTGTTTTGGTCTTAGCTAAATTGTTAAAATGTTCCCGGAAATTGAAATAGAACTGCCAACTAGGAGCAACAAACACAAGGAGAACGCAGCTAGCCTTTAAACACGCTAACGAACGGTTGTGTACGAATTTCATTGGACGAGCGTCACGAGCCTTTAGGATGAACGTTTTACGGAAAGGGGGGAAGACAATTTCCGAATTTTCCCCTTCCGACGGCAGCAGGCGCTAAAGCGTCTAGCCAATGAAAAATGTACACAATAAAATCCACGACATTTGACGGGTTGCGGTCTCCTTGTGTGGGGTGTTGTGTTTGTTGCTCCTAGCTGCCAACTTCTATAACGCGCTTCCGCGATCGGGATTGGCCGTGGTCAAAACATAGGGGCTGCTTCACTAAGCTTAGGTTAAAAACGTGTTACAATTTTCTAGTTAGAGACTTAACATCACTATCACCAAAAGTGTGACAATCCCTGTACTTTCGTATACTAAAGGTTTAATGAATGCTCGACTCGAGATCGACCACATAAAAGACTATTTATTGTCGCCTTCCTGTATCTTTTTTTAATCTATGGTATTATATCGTAGGTAGATGGCGATAGCATCTCCACAGAACGACGAATAATCAAAACATACACAAACTTTGACCAGTGCTACTTAGTTCCTTTGTTCCTCACTACGAGGCGTCATTTGTGGGTTTTAAGTTAACTTCCTTCCCTCCCCAAGGCATACTTTCCCTTCTCCTCTCCCAACTTGTATTTCGCTCGTAGCATTCATTAAGAAATTGGTCCGATTGACACACTTTTGGCAATTATGTCACTTTTGCTATCACAATAATAATACTGACGTCCAAGTCGTCGTTAAATTAAGTTTAACAAGTTAATCTTTTTTCTATTAAAAAGTATAAATATTTAAAAGCATAACTTACCACAAAATCTTAAGTATGACTTGATTTAAAAGTTACACTTTTAATGATTTATTTAATTAAGCTGGAAGTCGCAGTTAACTCTAAACTTTTAAATTTTATAACCACGTGACTATTTTTAAAGGTTTCTACCGTTTGATATCGCTCAAATGTTCCCCGGAAGAAATTTTGCCCAGTATACCTTGCAATTTATGCTATCTTGATTGTTTTCAGCCGGCTACAGTGAGTCGATGCGGGATGGTGTACGTGGAACCGGAAATGTTGAGTTGGCGACCTCTAGTGACGTCATGGCTGGTGACTATACCCGAAAAATGGCGACTCACGGAACTCTTGACCAACTTATCCGAATGGCTCATACCAGTTACTTTGGATTTTCAACGTAAAAATTGCAAAGTAATGAAAACCTAAACCTTTTTAACTTGACTTAATTAGTCCTTGACTAGTTCTAACGAAGTGAACCGTTGGACCATTCGGTTTTCATTCAATATAATGTTAGGGATACATTTTTATATAAATATATAAAAGATACAATACAAACCACTACTATACATTCGGTCAAATGGGAATTCGGTCGTATGGGAAAACTCATACAAGTGAATTCCCATTCGGCCGAATCCTACGATTTTGACGGATTTTAATCTAACCTAACCTAACCTTACCTAATCTCAACCAGAACTATACCCTATACTATGTATTTAGTGTTGGTTTGACTTATAAAACGTGCAATGTATTCTAAGTATTGGCGCCTGACGGCGCCGTGCACTCACTTCGCTCGAGCGCTGGGGGCGCGCGGCGCCACCCCAACCCCATTCTTGCTATCACGATGGGCCGTCTGTAACGCAACCTAGAGGACACAGTACGTAGAAAAACGCACCTAGTATTGTCCAATCCGATATTAATTCAACATAACCAACGCCAACCTACCAAATCAGATATTACTTGATTCGGTTGAATGGGACCCCGCCAACTTTCGTGCAATTTTTATAAATATATTGGCTATATATTGATGCGGTCGAATGGGAATTCGGTTATATGGGATATAACCAGTTCTAACACTAGATTAGAAATGTTGTTATTAAATCTGCGTTACACGATAACTGGTGTAAATTTTATCTAAATGCCTTTAAAATATAAACATAGTGTAACTAAGTAGTTGACGCGCCAGATACTATTAGGTTTTGGTGGTAATTGGTGAATTTATTGGGGTAGTTTTGGCTTTTTTATAGGCTTTGGGCAGTAGAAAAGCAAATAAAATGTATACGTATTGAACTGTTAGTCCAAATGCGCCCCCCCCCCCCCGCCTCGAAAACCAAAACCCAATGCCAATACCACCAAAAGAGCCTAAAATTCCCAAATTGCAAAACAAACGAAAATATTGCCCGGAATTGAAAAAATTCCTAAAATTGCCAAACAAACTACTCGAAATTGTAAAAAAAATGCACAAAATTGTATCAAGTGTCTCAACTGCGCAAAATTATAATATTGTCAAAAAAACGGTCAAAACCCACAATATTTCAAAACGGTGTAATCCGTCACAAACTGCCAATTAACCACCCAAAATAAGCTCAACTTTGAGCTTGTATCGGAAATTCAATCCTTAAGTATTGTTTTGTGTTAGGAATGGATTCATATTGGAGACCAAAGCCTAGTTCGTTGTCTGGTGGACATCGTGACTATGGTGATGGAAAAGGGCAGTTCAAGGTCATCGGACAACAGCGACATGCGGTTCATTCGTACCTGGGTCATGGGAGCCTTCGCGTTCGCCATCACGTGGTCCATCGGCGGTGTCCTCGATGGCAAAAGCCGAGAGAAATTCAGCTACTTCTTGAAAGAACTCCTGATTGGTTGCTGTAAAGAATGTCCCGTTCCAGACTCGATTGTCAAATTTGACTGTCCGTTCCCGATCGAAGGATTGATCTACGACTACAATTTTGAAGTAAATAGGGTCAACATAAGTTTATAAATGCTTCCTTGTGTAGTTAGTCGAAATATAAAAAATATATGGTGAATGGTTATGCGAGTTAAGACCGAGAAAATCAGACACTGAATTTTAGATTTCAGATTACAATTTTCGTGTTGATTTCTGATTTCAAGATTTTGGAACTGATTTTCGCCCAAGTTCATTACAAAAATTCAAGATTTCTAAAATAATTTTTCGCTAGAGTGTATGGGATTTGTACGAATGTCGGACCCCTCAGTTAAAAAAATTGCCGCTAGGTTCGGGATCGAGCTAGTGGTCCTCTCATCAGACGACGCTTCTTTTCTATTCTGTAGTAATTTGTTGTCTGCTTAGAGGACTGCCAGCTCGGAAAATTGGTTTTCTTACATAGCCATTCAACGTCTCACAATTAAAAAACAATAATTATAACTATACCCCTCGGCACGATTCCCAGCTCACTATGACGACAAAGCAAAGAGCACGTATTAGGCCTAAGTTTGAAATCCTACAAAAATGAGTGATCGTTATGAAAATGGATCTCGGTAAAAATGTAAAATACAGATCATAGGCAACTGATACCAGACCTACCATTAGGGGCAGTCTGGGGGCCATTACTCTAAAAAAATGCTGGGACCCTCGGAATAAATCATTCAAATAGGGGTCGAGGGTCATCAGGACCCCCAATTTAAATGAAACACGTTTTAGAAAATTTCACAATATATCGTAAAATATTTACTATCCTGTAATTTCTGTATATATTTATTGAATATTCACTTCCCCACGAGTCAGTGAATCTCATGAAAAATATACATGAGGGGGTTGGGGGTCCCAAGGACCCGCAAGTCTGACTGACACACTGATATAAAACATAATTATAAATTTATTTTTTCCACCAATGATGTCGCTATATACCGCGGTATGTGAATAATGTTTTCTTCGATTCAGTGTCGCGGTAGAAGTCAGTGGGTATCCTGGACTGAAAGTCTACATCCTCTCGACGACGATTCGGTTGATATCCGGGAAGTGATAGTACCAACTGTTGACACTGTCAGATACTCAATTTTGATGGATTTATTTATACAAAACTCAAGGTAAGAAGATTCAGTTAATTTTGTTTTTCCGTAAACGTCGTATAAAACGTTTGAGCTCTTAAATAGGCCTTTGCTTCTGGTTGGACCTACCGGCACTGGCAAAAGTGTCTACACCAAGGATACACTACTTAGAGGACTGCCCAAATCCACATACTTGCCTATTGTTTTGAACTTCTGCGCCCATACTACCGCTCCGCAGATACAGGAGATTGTCATGTCCAAACTCGAGAAACGCAGGAAAGGTGTCTACGGACCGCCCATTGGTCAAAAGTGCATCATTTTCGTTGATGATCTCAACATGCCCCAAGCCGAAACTTACGGTGCCCACCCCCCTTTGGAGTTACTGAGACAGTTACTGGATCATGGCTACTGGTAAGATACGTAGACGAAGAAGGCACCTAGTTTTTCAATTTTAAATACTAGTGATGTATTGCATGACATAAGCCAATCTCACCCTACATTTGTAAAAATATACTATAGTGATTCAACCTTCACTTCAAACAAATCTTTGGTAATTTCAGTACCACCATCTCTAAATTCGTTTGCTAAAGCGCTAAATAGCAGACGAAAGTTTCTCGAATTTGCCGTTTCAGTTTACATAAAACCACTAATAAGGAGAGTACCCGTGGTGTTTATTGCCGATTTGGTTCAAAGTCGCGAGTAATGTAGACCTATATGATATATGAAATTTCCCAAAAAGATACGTTGCACTACCCACTCGATTTGCAATGGCAACCGAAAATGTTTTTGATCGTTTAAAACCAAAAAAAATCATGAAATATATAATTTGGTAAATTTCATCAAATTGGGGTAAATTGGAACATTTTTGGTGTAAAATTGAACCAATTTTCGAGCAAAATAAGGAAATGGAGATTTTCTTATTTTAAGGTATCAAAAACATTTATGGTTGCCATGACAAATCGAATGGGTAGTGTAACGTCTCCTTTTGGGAAATTTATTCTCTCATTACGCCTGCTTTTGAACCAAATCGGCAATAAACACCTCGGGTACTCCCCTTGTAAGTGGTCATAAATAAAACAACGTCCGCATAGCAGACGAAAATATCGCAGTTTATGAGATTCTCGCGTTGGCCGCTACGTGGTTTTGTGTAAACTGAATATGCAAAAAATTATAGATGGCCCCAATTTAGTAACCGCAACCAGGTGGGATCGGCTTATGGTATGGTTTCTGTTCAATAAATTTAAACATAAAAATTTTAGGTTCGATCGAAAGGACTTGTCCAAAATTCACTTGAAAGACGTCCAATTAATTTCCGTAATGGGTCCACCAGGCGGCGCCCGCAGTCAGTTTACGCCGCGTTTGCTACGTCACTTTTCAGTCATATCCGTCAACCCTTTTAGCGAGGAAACATTAACCAGAATCTTCACTACGCTGATGAACATACATCTTCGAGTACGTTTTTGTCAAAAACATTTTACAGGGGCTATAAACCTCATTGAGACATAATAAAATCATGGACGCTGTATCTCTAACCGGACGGGAAAAGCTGTAGCTTCCACCATACAAAATCACCTGCCGCCGCCACCGTCTCTCTGTAAAGGGGGGTAGGTTCAAGAATTTTGAAAGTTTCGGGCTGTCAAGGACATATAATTCGTCACGTGGTCGACAAAACGTTCCGTTTGAAATGGGGGTTTACATTCTTTCGAATGACCTTGACGGCCCTGCGAATCGAGTACGGCCGACTATTTCAGCTAATACGAAGTAGGACGCAAATGGACAGTGAGGGGGTACCTCTTTTAAGCTGCTTGTCGTGTCCATGATCAAATGTTTTCAAAATAAGTAGTCGATCTCGACACAAGCCCCAAAGCTATGTTTGGTCGTTCTCAGTGGCGTCGATCGGTTCTTGTCGGCGGTCAAAACTGGCATTCAAACCGACCTAAACTGGGTTTTAAGCAGTAGTGTGACCGTCGCTTTAGAGTAGACTAGAACAGGCAATATTATCAGAAAAGTTAAAAAAAATCCATTTCTTCCCGTGCCAAGAACACTTTTCCCACACTTTCCCCCGCGAAAGGCCGTTTTCCCTCTTAAATTGTATTATTCCCTTTTAGCGTTTTGGAACGGTTGAAAAATCCAGGAAAAGAGAACAATTCCCCGCATGTGGAAGCACTGATTAGCTTGTCTGTAGCTGCAATAACTCACCAAAACTGCAATTATTCTTTTGTGTCTTAGGCGCAAACCTTCCCAGTGGACATGTTCTCCGCGGTTGGGACGATCGTCAGAGCCACGCTGGACATTTACCAAAGTACCCTGAGTCACTTACTGCCAACCCCGTCCAAATCGCATTATATTTTCAACCTGAGGGATTTCGCCCGGGTTATTCACGGTTGTTGTCTGATTAAGAGGGAATCAGTGCCCAACAGAAGGGTTTTTGTCAGACTGTGGGTTCATGAAGTATTGAGAGTGTTTTATGATCGTCTCGAAGACTCCGTGGACCGGACTTGGATTTTTACGTGAGTTTTCTTAACGCTTCATAATAGTTTAACCCTAGTTTAGATTTAAGTTTTCCACATGTTTTTGTTCAACTAAGCATTTTCAAACCAATATTAATTGTGGGCTTTTATAGAAGGGTACCTTTTTATGTCGAACTTGTTTCAAATATGTTTCGGATTTTAGCTTTACAACAAGTTGGTAAGCCAAAATATACCTCTCCTCGGAAGAGTTTCTAATTTTCAGTGATGCGTAACATGTATCCGTGGTTCTGTGGTAGAACGCTCACCTGTAGTGCAGAAGGGCTCAGGTTCGAATCCCGCCTGGTTCTAACGCAATTTGTAAAATATTTATACTACACCCAATGGCAAAAAGAGGGTTCTTTTGGAAAAACCTTTTCCCTAATTCTAAGAAACTGCGTATTACACTTTGCCCCGAAAATGCGTACGCGTTCTCAGCCCAGACACACACACACACACACACCCACCCACCCACCCACCGACAGACACGGTAAAGTCGTTTTTCAATGCGCACCAGAGCCCTCTCTTGGCCAAAATCCTAAGCTCCTCTTCCTGTAAAAGTTGAAAAGGGAAAACCAGATGGCGCCAGCGGGCCGACACTTTAATTATGACGAATTTTTACTGAGATGTTCTTTTGTTTATAGTTTTTACTTAAAAAACTCTCATAAAATAGTGTTATAAGTAGTTTTCGTAAAAGCAAAGTATTTATTGCCTTCCCGTCAAAACATTTAAATTGGTACCATCTTTGTATAAATTGAAGCATTTATAGAATACCTGTATGCAATTTGTGAATCGCTTTATTACAGCATGATCAAAAATTGCGTGAAGACTCATTTCAAAGAATCGTTCGAGTTAGTTTTCGCCCAACAAGCCGAATTCGGCAAAGTAACCGAGGAATCGATGCAAAATTTGATGTTCGGAACTTTCATGAACCCGGATGCGTCTCTCGAGGATCGAGTTTACGAAGAAGTGATCGATCTCAAATTGCACGACTCCATTGTTCGAAATGCCCTCAATGACTACAACAGCATTCATAAAACACCGATGAATTTAGTCATTTTCAGGTATTTCATTAAAATCCACTAACTAGAAAGATTAATCCAAAATCTTTTTATGGACGGGTCAGCACACTCGTTTTTTTTTCTGCCGTCAAAGTTCTACCTTTGTTACTGTGCTCCATCTACATTGATATCCCAAACTCCTTATAAGGAATTATATAAGCTTCGTGCGTAGTTATTATTTTGGTCACAAGTATCGCCACCTACCCAGCCAGTTTTAAATTGAATATATGAAAGCTGTCTTCTCGTTCAAAATTATCTCTGTACAACAGCTGAAAGTTTCAACCGAAAATCATAGAAATTCCGCTATTTCTTCACATATTCAGTTGACGGATATTAAGGCAGATGGCGCTATATTTCCGAAGCTAGAAGCCTATTAAGCCAATTAGTATATGGTAGCGTTCTTAACTATTTCCAAAAATACCCTAACATTTAATCAGAAATTAACGAATAAAATAAAATGTTAAGATTCAATAGATGGCACATTGTGGTGTACTATAAATATCATATTAATTCCACTAGTGGTCGTTTGATGGCGCTATGTTGTAGAAGGATCTTTTTCCCTTGGTTTACTCCCTTTCCCTCGCCACAGGAATCCATACCTCTACTTGGAATGCTTATCCTGCCGTATCGCGTATGGTAAGATCACTCTGACGGCATTGGCCCATCCTAAGAGAGAAAAATCCCCTTTGCGCGAGCTCCCCTCTCTCGTAGCTGTTTGTTAAGTTAACATAGTGACGTCAAAAAAACCGTCAGCCACCTTGAGACGAAAATCTGCCGCGATAAGCATTCTAAGTAGAGGTATGGATTCCTGCTCGCCAGGATAAGACTTCTTCGCTAATGCGACGGACGGGTTTCAATTCGTTTGAGCATGAATATATCTAGCTATGAATATACAATAGCAATAGCCTCTCTAACCTCCCGCTAAAATTTGGGTTGGGCTTATCTAGTCACGTGATCAATCACATCTGCTCCGACCGAGTGAGGAGCATGCCGTCATTTCCTTCAGTCTCCTGATTGGCTGAAAACGCGTCACTGGTCTCGAAAGTTGCCACCCAAATCAAATCAACATGATAGAAAGGCTATATCGTAGGGTTGGATATTCATAGCTAGATATATTCATGGTTTGAGAGAATGCCCTGAACTGTCCGTCAAAAGATCTTTCTAAAACCATGTCTTCTAGGTACGTTTTGGAACACGTTTCACGAATCTGTCGAATTTTGGCGACGCCTGGCGGCCACGCGTTGCTAGTTGGCGTTGGCGGTAGCGGTAGGCAGTCCTGCGCGAGGTTGGCCGCTTTTATCGCCGGCTACACTGTCTTCCAACCAGAGGCGACCAAAAGTTACACCTTTTTGGATTGGAGAGAAGACTTGAAGAAGGTTTTGAAATCCGCCGGCGCTTTCGGGAAGCACGTGGTGCTGCTCATTACCGAATCTCAGATCCGAGAGGAGCGCTTCTTGGAGGATTTGGACAGTTTGTTGAATTCGGGAGAGATTGCTAATTTGTATGCAGTTGACGAACGGCAAGAAATTATCGAGGTATAAATTTTAAAGCTTCCATTTAAATACTGTGCGAGTTAATAGGCGCTTCAATAAAACATCTCCAAGAAGCGTCTAAGGGGGGCTTATTTTTCATCGTCTATTGTTTTTTAGGCTGTTCAGAGATGCATGACCCAACAAACGGAATTGTCATTGTTGGAGATCTTTGCCCTGTTTGTTCGCAAATGCAAAAGCAACCTTCACATCATTTTCGCCTTCAGTCCCATTGGTACCACATTCTTCCGAAGACTCCGCCAATATCCGTCTTTGGTCAACTGTTGCACCATCGACTGGTTCTTGCCATGGCCACCCGATGCCCTGGAGAAGGTGGCCACGTACTACATGGAGGAGGTGGCCATCCCTTACCAGATCAAACCAGCCGTGGTTAACTTATGCCGGCATTTCCATACATCAGTCTACCAACTCAGCGAACGGTTCTTGGCCGAGCAAAACAGAGCGACGTACGTTACCGCGTCTTCTTATTTGGAATTGTTAGGTTGTTACCGCGACCTGTTGGCCAGTCAACAAACTAAGCTCCAGGAAGCGAGGAAACGCTACCAGGGTGGTCTGGAGAAGTTGGCTAACGCCGCTAAACAAGTCGAACGCATGCAACAAGAACTCGAAGAATTGCAACCCAGACTGGTAGTTGCGGCGACTGAGGCTGAAGAAATGATCGTAACGATCGAGAAGGAATCCAAAGAAGCCGAAATCAAGCGCCAAAAGGTCCGAGAGGACGAGGTACTTGCCAACAAACAGGCTGATGAGGCGCAAGAATTAAAAAACGAATGCGAAACTGACTTGGCCGCTGCGTTGCCGGCGTTGGAAGCTGCGGTCGCGGCCTTGGACACTTTAAAACCGTCAGATATCACCTTGGTATGTCATGTTTATGATACGAGACACTAAGTGCAATTAACATTAATTACACAGTTTTAATTAAACTCGTTTAGAAAACCTCTACAGGCGACAGCAGTTAAAAAAATATTCAATTATATTTATATTGACAGGTAAAGTCTATGAAGAATCCACCGAAAGCCATTAAAATCGTAATGGCAGCCGTTTGTGTCATGAAAGGCGTCAAAGCGGATAGAATTACAGATCCCAACGGAAAGAAAGTTTGGGATTTTTGGGCGCCATCTAAGAAATTGCTCGGGGATTTGTCATTTTTGTCGCAGTTGAAGGAGTACGATAAAGACAATGTCCCCGTGAGTGTCACTTTAAATTGTTTGCTCCCGAAATACGCAACCGTATTTATTGTGTCACCATCTACAACAGTTGCTTGAAAGCATATACTATTTATGTTTTATAGCAACGGGAGAAAAGGAAATTACGTTTTAAGTATTTATCATTTCTGATAGTAGATGGCGCTTCAATCATTGTGGAGCGACCTGTTGTTGTTTAATCTAGAGTCCCAAATCTCTATTAATGCAATTCTTCTTTTTAGGGCAACATTATGGCTACCATTAGAAAAAGCTATCTGACATTGCCAGAATTCAAACCCAAAATTGTGGCCAAGGCGTCCACTGCCGCGGAAGGACTGTGCAAATGGGTCTTAGCCATTGAATTTTACGATAAAGTTGCCAAGGTAAATTAGACCCTGTGGGTCTTCCAAAATAGTTACTAGATGCATATTTTTACGTAGGAAGTAGCTCCTAAAAGAGAAAAACTGGCATCGGCCGAATCTCAACTGGAAGAAACCATGTCCGCTTTGGCGACGAAACAAGAAGAATTGCGTTTAGTTGAAGAACACGTCCGGTCTTTGAAGCAGAAGTTTCAAGAAATGTCCGAGCGCAAGCGAGAACTAGAAGTGCAGGTCGAGGTTTGTTCCCGTAAACTCGAGAGGGCTTGCAAGTTGTTAGGAGGCCTGGCTGGCGAAAGAACTCGCTGGTCACTCGAAGCGGACCGCCTCACCGCTTTGTACACTAATCTACCCGGTGATGTACTACTGGCTTCTGGGATGATCGCCTATTTGGGACCTTATAATGTGGTCTACCGACGGTGAGTTTTGTCGCCAACTACCATTAGCCTTAAGCTTCGTAAGATAAACCAATCCGACTTGGATATCCATATTAAGGAACTGCCTGACAGACTGGCACCATCGATGCGTGCAGAACCAAATACCCACGTCCATAGATTTTCAAATACGTCACATTTTGGGCGAACCGGAAGAGATCCAACATTGGTTCCAACAAGGCCTTCCGAGTGATTTCTTCTCGGTCGATAACGCCATCATAGTTCATAAAAGCCGTAGATGGTAAACTAAAACCTTAAAGTACCGTTTAACGCGTTACCAGTAAATTTACTTTCTAGGCCTTTGCTGATCGACCCCGAAAACCAAGCCAACAAATGGATAAAGAAATCAGCGGGCAGTGAACTACGAGTGGTCAAGCTAACGGACCAAGATTTCATTGTCAATTTGAAAATGTGCCTTCAACTGGGCATTCCATTGCTAATTGAAGGCTTGGGCGAAGAGTTGGACCCCAGACTAGATCCGGTTTTGTCCAAACATACTTTTAAACAAGCCGGGTTGGATATGCTCCAATTAGGGGACTTCGCCATAGAGTATAGTCAGTCTTTTAGATTATACATGACCACCAAGTTACGGAACCCACACTATTTACCGGAAACGGCCACCAAAGTGTCCCTATTAAACTTCACCATCACACCGGATGGGTTGGATGACCAGCTCCTTGGCATCGTTGTCAGTGAAGAAAGACCGGATTTGGAGGAGGCTAGGAGTAGTTTGATTGAACGTATTGCCGATCATAAGCGTTCTTTGAAGGGGATTGAAGATAAGATACTACTGACGTTGGCGTCGACTCAAGGCAATCTGCTGGAAGACGAGACGGCGATACAAATCTTAGATCATTCCAAAGCCTTGGCGACTGATGTAGCCGAGAAACAAGAAGTTGCCGAACAGACTGAGATTAAAATACAAGTAAAGTTAATTTCCTTTGTAATGGCATGGAATTTACAAGATATTTTTATGCACAGGTCAGCGCATTTCCAAATATCTAGCTAGCTGCTATGTAAGTGCAGCCCATAACGCATTCGTTACAAACACAGTCCTAGTGGGGAATATGTATTACATATTAAGGGGAAACAGCCTTCTGCGGCTCTGCCTCACGCGCTACCTAAAGACTTGTCTTAGTGAATGTAAAATTAGGCTTTGCGCGAAAATTGTAATAGACTGAATAAAGGCTATAAACAACAACGCGCCATCTACCTAGTTTCTATTTAAATTTTATGCTATTTTGGTACCAGTATAGATGGCGCAAAACAATAGAAGTATATATTTTTCCCGGTCCAAAACTGAGTAACGAGTTGCACAAAAAAAAAAGCCAGAAGTGTGCTGACTTGTTCATAAAAAATTTTGAAGGTTATATTTACTATTTCCTTTAAGGCATCACGTCAAAAATACAATCCAGTCGCGGTTCATTCTTCCAAACTATTTTTTTGCCTAACAAATCTTCCCAATGTGGACCCGATGTACCAATATTCTTTGAGTTGGTTCATTGGACTCTACGTCAACTGCATCAGGAACAGTCCTAAGACGGAGGACTTGCAGAAAAGACTGGATCTACTGATAGACCATTTCACTTACAGCCTCTTCTCCAGCGTTTCGCGTTCGCTATTAGAAAAACACAAACTGCTCTTTTCTTTCTTACTATGTTGCAACTTGGAGCTGTAAGTTTCCTCTTAGGCTAGGCGCCCACCAACTCTTCGTATCGTATCCGTCCTGCCTTCTACAAGCCATTGCCTCTGTAAGAAGATAAGGCTTGTGGAAGGCAGGACGTAGACGTTACGGAGAGCAGTGGGCGCCTGGCTTAACATGTTGTCGCCGTGATTGTCCGTTTCAACTGACACAAAACCTGTTTTAGCGGTAACGAAGTAAATGAAGAGGAGTTCAAATTTCTTCTCAAGGGTGGTATTGGGGTTAAATGCGATTCGGTGCCCAACCCTACGAACTGGCTATCGAAAAACAACTGGGAACAGTTGTGTTGTCTAAATCAAATGTCGTCCTACGAAGGAATCTGTGATAGCTTTACCACCGACGCTGATAAATGGGTGTCCGATATTCCTCAACCGTGGTCGGATACACTCAACGATTTTCAGAAACTGTTGATATGTCGTTGTATAAGGCTTAATCAAGTACGTTGCTTGGTTACTTACTAACAAGTAAGTTGTATATTTGAAAGTGTTCACTTTTAGATCAGCTACTTAGTCCGGCAATATGTGGCTAATAAAATGGGAAGACGCTACATTGAACATCCCATATTCGACATTAAGAACAGTTTCGACGATTCATCGTGCCGTAATCCTTTGATTTTTATCCTATCACCTGGTAGTGACCCGATATCGGCCATTCAACAGTTTTCCCAAGTCCAGAATGTCCAATTGCGTAGCGTGTCCTTAGGACAGGGTCAGGTAAGTTAAAAAACATATCAGACGTAAATGTTCCAGTGACCTAAACGACTCTTTCAGGGTCCAAATGCGGAACGAAACATCAAAGAAGCGCAAAAGGATGGTAGTTGGGTGGTCTTGCAAAACTGTCACTTGGCCCTATCTTGGATGCCCAGCTTGGAGAAACTCTGCGAAAACGTACCGGAAGACGTCAATCCAAACTTCCGCCTATGGTTAACCAGCTACCCATCTGATCAATTCCCGATTCCGATACTCCAAGATGGCGTCAAAATAACCAATGAAAGCCCGCCGAGTCTTCGAGACAACCTGTACCGTTCCTTCTCCAAATTCTTCGACGCAAACATGCCAGAAACGGTGGCTAAATTGACCTTCAGCTTTTGCCTCTTTCACGCCGTGGTCCAGGAACGTTGTCAGTACGGACCCATCGGTTGGAACGTGCCTTACAACTTCAATGAGTCCGACTTGCAAATTACATTAATGCAATTGAAAACCTTTTTAAGTAGTAGCGAGGTAGTGCCCTTTCAAGCATTGACGTATTTGATTGGCGAGTGCAATTACGGTGGACGTGTTACGGATGACTGGGATCGACTGTGTTTGCAAACCATTTTGAAGGATTTTTGTAATTCGGAGCTGCTCAGTGTTGATTGTTATAAGTTTTTGGAAAATGCGTTTTACCATGTACCGAAAGGGAATTATCTGGATTACATTAAAGTAAGTAAATTAATTAATTTATACCAACCGTTACACATTTGACACAGGCTGCGGTTCTGCGTTCAGTAAAACTTTTGTAAAACTAGCGCTGAATCATCGATGGTTTCCCAATTTTCAGCGCTTACAATCAGAAGTTGTTGAACGGCGTTGAAGGCACGCGATTTTTACCAAGAAACCGATGATTTTCCAAAACATCGGGGTTTCGAGACGATAACTATAATTGCTCAGCGCTGACAATCGTGACGTCACAACATAAGTCGTTCAACAACTTTCATCGCCTCAGCGCTTGGAGCGTTGGATTCCAGGACTATATAGTTACTGAACGCAGCCTAAATACACAAAGTCTTATCAGATAGTGCTAGCAGTCGTACTTTTTTTTTAAAATACCTAAAAACCGCGAAAATATATTTTTTTGTGTTTATTTTGTTATTTATTTCCTTTTACAGAAAACATTGCTTAAAATAGTGTTAGGGGTTGGATTTCCCAATAAATCAGTATTTATTACCATGAAACAATACGGTTTAATTGGCGTTATCTAGTATAAAAAATCAGTAAGAATTGGACCTCCAATGGCTTTGTTTTAAATGTTATTTTCACTTTGAGCAATTTATGAAACAGTCTCAATAAGCAACGTATGACTTTGATAACAAAAACACAGTCCATATGATTTAAATTTATTATCCAATCCAGAAACTTCCCGAGAGCTCGGGACCTGGTATTTTAGGCATGCACGACAATGTCGAAGTTCAAAGAGAACTAATGTGTAGTCAACAACTACTGGATAACTTATTACTAACTCAAATTACAACGGCTGGAAACACTAGCCTGCAGAAGGAAGAGCCACTGTTAAAAACCATCATTCACGATCTTTTTTCCAAAGTAAACGCAATCGCACAAGCTATAGCTATAATATCGAAACACCTAATTTCTATATTTAAGCTATCTTCTGAGCTTCCAGACGCGGACAAAGACATTAAATTCGGGTTGATACTCCAACAAGAAACCGAACGTTTCAATGGCTTGCTGAAAACAATCCAATCCAGCTTGACCCATCTCGAACGGGCGCTAGAAGGAAAAGAAATGATGACGTCTGACATGGAACGTCTGGGGTCCAGCTTGATCATGGGACGTATACCTCAAATGTGGTTGAAACACTCGTACTTGACTCGCAAACCCTTGGCAAGTTACATTACAGATCTTGGTCAGCGCATTTTATTTTTCCGAACGTGGACTGAGACTTTGAAAACGCCATGTCCTTTCTGGCTTCCGGGATTCTTCTTCCCGCAAGCGTTCTTGACTAGCGGTCTTCAGTACCATACCCGTCATGTTTCCACGTCATCAATGCCCATTGACAAATTAGCGTACGACTTCAAAGTAATGGCGGAAAATGACAGTTTGGATGTCGAAGAAGGATTTTGCGTCAATGGCTTGTTTTTGGAAGGTGCGAGGTGGGACTCCGAACTGTAAGTGTTTGGTTACGTTTTTTGAAGGTCAAATTTGCATGGTTCAGGGTCACTAGTAGACTAGGTTCGTAATAAAAGCAAGATGGGGCGTATTACAAGATAGAATGAGCTAGCCTTGTTTAAAGCAGGAGTTCACTAAATTCAATATAGCGTCTAGTATTTCTGTTGCCCTGCTCAAAGGGTTTCAACATTGGCCGCTCCCTCCTCTAGCTGTTGACATTTTCGGCGCTGCTTATTGCTTTGTTGCGGGGGTGATCCCTAAAAAAATGTTGGATGCTATATTCCCTTTATGCTAGGAGTATTCAACTGCCAGTTTGTCGTAAAAGAACCCAATGAAAAATTGTAGCGTTCGAAAGGGTCATCTGGCTGTTGAAACATAAATCTATGACTTTTCCCTCGTATGTTAAGAACATCTCTTGTAATACGTACTTTGATGAGGGCATATAGAAGTTTCATTTCAAATCAAGGAATACCTCTGCGTATTGTTCCATACCAGAGTGACTGAGAAAAATCATTTCACCTCGGGCAGGAATCGAACCTATGACCTTTGGGTTACCGTCCCAACGCCACTACCATTGGACTACCGAGGCCACGTATAATCAGGCCTCGGACATCCAATTTAAGAATGACTCGATCTGGTTCACATTATTGACGGGATACATTTAACCCGTTGTTGACGGTGCCGTAGCATTTTACGTCAACTAATTTATAACAGGACCTTGATAGCCTGTAGTCATAACATTGAGAATTTATTATTTATAATTCCTGCGTAATTATAAATAATAAATTCTCAATTTGATGAGGGCATTTTCTTGAAATAACGAGTCTAATTAATTCTTTCATTAGATTTTGAAAAACGTTTCAAAAACTCTGTGGTCATTTCCTTGAGAGTTTTACTATTCCAGCAGTCCAATATTACATTAACCGAATTCGCTCTGTACCATACTTATGTTTATTATCCATTTATGTTAATAGTAAGTGTAGTGAGCTCGCGTGGCATGAATGGTATTACTTGGGCTTATGGTGCATGGTGCCTTGAGTATTAGCCTAGCTAATTATTGAATTATTAAATCTGTCAAAGCCTTAGAGTTCATTATCAATTACGTCAGGAGTAAATAGGGGGAGTATATTCCTTCTAGCTCTAGTTGGCGTTTCAGTCGAGGGTTAAGGCTTATTCTCGGTAATATTTTCACTTTCTGTAACGCAAAAACGTTTAATTCGGAATGCTTGGAGCAAGAGACATAGAAGAAAAATTTCCAACTTCTCCGTCATGTTCTCTCCCCCTGGCGCATGATTACATTTGACCGGCGTAGCACTTTGAATATGCGTTATTCGTGAGTTCGCACGGTAGAAGCTATAGGGGATGGCTCTCGGGGCAGGCTCTTTTTCTTCTATGTCTTTTGCTTGGATGATCTGGTAGTATGTTAATGTTTAGCAGACCGAAAATATATTTCAGAACTACCAATAACTTTACTTACTGAAGTTGTTGGCGAATAAAATAGAGGTCTTTACAAAATGTAATGAACAAGTTCCGTACGTTATTGAATCTTTGGTACCCAAGATGGGGGAGGAAAACATTTTGGGTCTATAATATTGTTTTATAAGTTTGTCACTTTGAGGAATATTTTGCTGAGAGCTAGTAACGGAGTGACGTCTTCACAAGAATAAAATCTCCCCCTTGCGAGGCGCTGTAAAAGGCTACGTGTGACGCGTTAGCAAGCAGACGAAGCCAGTAGCGGCGCTAAGGGTGGGCTGAAGTGGGCTTTAGCCCCCCTGCATTTCTGAGAGGGGCCACATATTTATATTAAAAGGGCCACATATTCATAATTAAGAGGCCACATATTTTAATTTATGAATTTTCATTATCTCTAGAAATTTGTTTTATTGCCAAGAAACCTTTTTTCTGGAAAAAATCTTTCCAAATCAATTTGTTTACTCAAAAAGGTAGTAGACCATAAACATATGGATTCGGGAGGAAGGTAGCGGAAATTGAGATAAAGTTGAAAAGAAAGGGGCTTATGGGAATTTAGGGAAATATCCCAGGCATGCACGTGTCCCCTCCAGGTCAGATACAAGGTCAGTAGGGGGTCCACAAAACGCGACGAGAGCCGCAACAATAAAACGACCTTGCTCTTCTCGCTTCCTGGAAAATTTTGGGTTTTTTCGATTTCACCACTTTTCCGAAATATGGTCAATCCAAGGTTCCCGCTAAGGGCCACAAAATTCTTAGGGGCCACAAAATAATTAGCCCACCTGTTAAAAAACCTTAGCGTCGCTACTGGACGAAGCCCTTGACGCTCAACGGAGGGGAAATTGTTATTTGTTAATTAACCGTTGATCTCCGTTTGCAGTCGTTGAACGCTCTTTTTCGATTGTTGTAAATGTTATAAAATATCGTCTGTCGTGTCGTCTGCAACTAGCCTTCCCGCGTGCTGTGACGTCACGATTGCGTTTATCAACCAGCCGCTTATTTCGTTGACTCTCCGTTTGCAAACGTGACGTCAATCCCGTAAGTGAAAAAAGTCGTACAGTAGCGAATGCGCATTCAACGGTCCAACCGTTTGCTGTTACTGAACGCGGCCCGTCATGTAATCTGTCTTGTGTATAGCTCTCAGTAAAACTTTTGCATGTGAAGAATAGGAAGCGTCACACTTATGTAAAATATTATAAACTTATGGTTTAAAGTATATTGACCAATTTTCAGTGATCTATGCAAAGTATAAGACGATGGCATAATTTTTAGGTTGTCACCTCCAATGTTGCACAAATTATTTCAATTTTGACAAACTTCCCATGAGGGGATTTAGGTACAACTTTAAATCGACTGGACTATGAACACAGTTGCATTTGTTCTAATGTACTTCAGTCCAGTTTAGGCAATTTTACCAAATCAATAAAATTGCAATACCATACAGCAACTTTTGAAGTCCTAAATTCCTCTAGAAACTCTCTGGTGGAGCAATATCCAGGACAATTATGGGAAGAATTACCTCCACTATGGTTGAAACCAGCATTATTGAAGAACATTGAAACAAACAATAGATACAAGTAAAAAATTCTTTATTTTATAAAAAGGATAGAAAGTTTATTTTAAAATTGTTTAATTTAAATTTGAAGGTGTCCATTGTATAGAACTAGCGAAAGGCGTGGCACAATATCAACAACGGGTCATTCTTCAAATTTTATATTGTCTGTTTATCTTCCAACACACAAACACTCGAGTCATTGGGTAAAACGCGGTGCTGCGCTCTTTTGCCAGCTTGATGATTAAATTAGTGAACAATCGGATTTAGAGGTTCGGCTTTGATGCTTGATAAATCAACACGAGAATCCAATTCATCATCAACTTCACCCACAACAGCACTGAAATAGAAGGCGTCGTTATTTCTGATAATCAACTGCCATAAAAATTATAAAATGTACTAACACATTATCACCCCTGATGATGTACAGGCCTAAAACGACTTGTTCAACACCTTGCAATGAGTTATATACCCTTTCATGACTTTCATCCAATACTAGATTTATTGTTTGATCAAACCCTTTTAACGTTCCCTATTAGATAAGTCATTAAAAAAAAACAAAAAAAGGAAAGTATTAATGTATAGTGAAATACCACAATATTTCTTCCATCAGCTGTAATGACAGATATAGTATCTAATGTTGTTATTAAAGATTATATAGCAATATTTTCTGTAAATATATCGTAAATAAAATTTTCAAAGGATACGATTCAAATATCCTTCTAAAGTTGCCGCCATATTTCATAAGCCTTGGAAAATTACAGTCCAATTACTTATTCACTTTACTACGAGTCAATGCTTATAAACTTAATATTCAAAATATAACTTTCAAATTAATTTAACTCACTCGAAACTTTCAATAAGTCAGAATATAATAAAATTATAAACTTTTATCTGAATTTTTAAAGCGGCCGATTGATTGTAAAAGGTCAGAGGTAAGGGGTTCTTCAAACTTGCATCTGATTGGTGAACTTACTTTCATATAATAATTGGTTCATTTCCTTATCACGTGAGGACGCGTTTCTCTGCCTTTCAAAAGGAGGGTTGTTTGAATCGCTAAAAATTGGTACCAGTAATAGTTGTACAAACACGAAAAAATAAGGCATTATGAGCTCGTTTAAATCTAAACTGAGAACTAGAGATGTTCTTCATCCTAGACCAGGGTAATTATTTTACTTTATATTAAATATTAATTCCATCTTTAACGTTTGTCGTGACCCATATCTAAGCCTTTGCCGACTTTGATTTTTAGACGTATATTTTTGCGTTCAATATCCGGCGAGGGTCTGGATTCTTTCCCCGTGTTTTCTCAAACGCAAAGGGATTCCCAATGTACCATCTCATCGATGAATAAAACAAACTCTCAGCTGTCTTTCAGCTCTCAACTGTCTGAACTCGCATCCCCAAAACGCGCCAGCTCGGAATTTCTAGAACCACCAACAACGTCATCAAGTTACAGTTCCAGATCTAGAGATTCGGGTCATCAATCTAAAAACGTATGGTTTTTATAACTCTTTTTAAGTTATGCAGATACTAAAATGTATTGGATAACTTTACTCAGGAGTCACGTTGGGGTAGCCTCTACAATTTTGTTTTTAAAAACAAATCGAATTCTCTAGAGACGGCTTCAGAGAGTGGTATTGGGAGTTCCAAAAAATCTGAATTTAATGGGAATTTCTCATTTAAGCTGTCAGCTGAGGAGAGGTATGGTTTATATACTTATATACTAATATTAGTATGATTTATAATTTTTTCCAAGTATTTGATGTACTTTTTAAATTTATTAGAGAAATGTTAATGAAGATTGCATCAAATGGCACTCAACAGTCTGAACGGTTAGAAACATTTTTCAAAGACATGAACTCTCATTTTGATAGCCTTGGGGAGCTTCAAGATAATTTTCAAAAATTCAAAGCAACATTTGAGAAGTCCATTGAGGTTAATAAAAAGTCCCAAGCAAAAAAAATGGAGCAAGAATTTACAATCTTCCTGAAAGATATTAAGAAAGATAACGCTGCTATGGCAAAGCTACTAAGGGATATATCTGCTACCATGAAATTGCAAAATGATGACAGTACTATCATGCAATTGCAGAAGGATGTGGTTGCTATTACAAAATTGCATAAGGATGTTTCTGCCATCCCAAAATTACATAAGGATATCATTGCTCTTACAAAATTGCAGAAGGATATCCCCACAATGCTTAAGTTGCTAAAAGCGAAAGAGTTTGAAACCACTAAACAAGAAGACAAAATGTTGAAAGAAATCTCCATCGATACGAAAAAGATTTTTTCTGAACTGAAGCGAGTTTCTCTTGGTTGATATAGATATTTTCATACTAATATTTTAATGTTTTATTTAGAATTCTGAAACAGGACATAGCCAAACAAGGAAATGAGCTCGGATTAGTACAGGAAGAGCTTAAAAAATTTCCTTGGCAGAATCAATTGCTTAAAGAGCCAAAAAAAGACCCACAACAAGTGGCCACAAGATATGAAGTGCCAAAACCAAAAATAAAGAGATATCAACCCAAGATTTTAACAAGCCATGCAACCAATGAGATCAGATCAAAGCTGCGGAAAAATATTCAAATTACCAGCAGAGTTTGCAATGACAACATTAGGGATCTTGATATGGATTTGTCAATGAGTGATGATAACTCTCTTTATGAACCATCGTTTATTGAAACTCCGTTTAGAAAAGTCAAGCCTTACGAACGAGATCAAGTCAATTGTGAATATATTTTTGATTCAATTGCATTTTCAATAGAATTCCCTTGCCGGAATACTCAAAAGTAAAATTACACCCTGAGTATAATGTGATGTTAGTTAGGAAGGTATCAACAATAAACAACAGTTAACAATATATTAAAAAATGTTAATACACATTTATGTTTAGGAAAATTGAGACCAGCGCAACAGGCTAACTCACAAAGCCATAGCTCCTCTCAAATTAAAATATTCCTAAAACATGTTAAAGACCAAATTCCAATTGTAACTATGGTTATTTTTTGATAGCCTTTCTAACTCAAAGAACTTTATCTTGTGGTGTAATTTTCGTTTAATTCCCAACCTGATAAATAAAAAAAATCATAGTTCAATTTCTATTAATAAAATATTGTACCAATATAGCACTAATTAAAAAGTGTGCAAGTAAAGTTTATTTAAAACAAATAATAAACCCAACTAGTTTCGGACACGTTATTACACCGTCATCACGGGTATGACCGAGGGGTAAGACACTCTGCGAACTCGGTGTACACTGCCGTACCTTTTGACAGTGCTAAATGGAACTCGCAAACTCTTGAAAATATGTACCTTTAACAGTGCTAAATGCACGAACTCTGTGTACAGATTATCTGAGACTGTCTTACCCCTCGGGTATGACCCGTTTACAAAGTTTTGCTTTTAAAAATCCTTTAAAACATTTTTTTTCAGTTATCGAATTTATCAACACCATGTCCAAAATTTGATAAATGGAAAAAACTGTTTTAAAGGATTTTTAAAAGCTTATAAATAAGAGAAACTTTGTAAAGGGGTCATAACCCTGATGACGGCACAATAACATGTCCGAAACTAGTCGGGTCTATATTTTTTTGTTTTAAATAAACTTTTCTTGTGCACTTTTTAATATCGTTGTTATTGTCTTTTTAATTAGTGTATTAGCACAAGTAGCTATTATTATTTTAACCATTGCAGCACCTTGCAGTAATAACAAGAAAATGGAAAGTAGTCTGTACAGGACCAAAAATTATGTAAGATATTTTAATACTTCAAATAGTCATATATTTATTTATATAAAATTGATCAATAAATCTTTAAAAAGTGGAATAAAGTAAAATCAAATGAGGATTTTTTTCCTGTTATAGAATCCAATTGCCTGGATTTAGTAGCAGCGTCACATCTTATGCAATGTTACTGGCAGTTTTGTTTTTTCATTTTCTTGAAGCTGTAAGTAAAGCTTCTTTTTTATTTTATGTTTAAAGTCTAAGTAGTTTTTACATTGTTATCCTTGTCTTTATTATTACTTTCACACGTATTTATTATCAGATATTAAAAGGTTTTTACCCTTGAATGAGTGTATAAAATGACTCCAAGAAATGTAGTTACGATGCCAAGTAGCTGCAATGACTGAATGGTTTCTTGGAATACTAAGTAGCCACCTATCAGCGTTAAGCAAAATTTAAGTTGACCCACAACGTTATAACTGGTTAACATAATTAAGGAAATATCTTTTGACTTAAGATTAACGTGGCTAAATTAGTATCAGTGTTGTACTCTTTAAAGGATACGTAACTGCGGATGTATTTCCAATAATCCAATAAATAGAGAGATTGATCGCAAACGCTACTGTACACGACGCAATAACAAAAACCTATTGAAAATAATTTATCAATTAGTTTCTGTAGTATTGCAAGAATTTATGATTGACGTACAAATTCTTTCAGTGTCCATATGTTATTTGTTAATAAATACCATGGTTGATCTACGATTAAAACAATTATAAATAGTAAGGCAGCTGACAATGGAGCTTGATAATATAAGAGTTGCATTGAATTGACTTGGAATTCCTTCTGTTTCTCTCCAACCCACTAAATGAACAAAAAATTCATTACTTAAGAGTTTAGGAATATATTTTGGAATAGGTAACAAACCACTTGATATAGAGATGTAATAAACACTCCTGTTAACGCAAATATTGTTCCCGTTAAGTTAAACTTAATATCGTAAAGAGAATTTAGGAATACACCCAGGGAAACTGGAACCTAGGAATTTATTTAAAACTTGTTACTAAAACTGATAGTGTTTTGACATTATATAAAGGTCTTACTAAAGTAAGTTTGACTCGAGTAGAAAATGTTTTCTGATAGAAAAATGACTGAATAATCATGATCACAGGCATCGTAAGGTTTTTCGTAACTTGATATGTTCCAACAGTATTATATTCTAACGATAAGTTGGTGAAAACCACAAACCCGCAAAATGTAATAGCTAATGGCACCATTTTAATTAAGGGTAAGTATTTAACTTGAAATATATCAAATCTTTGGCACAATTCGAGACCGAGGTAGGTGGTTACGAAGTGTATGAATGTTAATGTCATGTTAGGGAAATTGACATTTTGGTACAACCATTTATTCAATAAAACAATGGTTATGGATAATGCCAAATTACTGACTAGGCAAACTAAAGTTAAGCTTTTCGAAGGCATGATACTTAGCTAAGGCTATATCAAATGAGATATACGGTTTTCACTGTAACAAAGCAATTCATGAAATTTTAATATTCTAAATCTATATATTTATACAATATCTTCATTCTATAAAAATATTAAAAATTTACTTTAATTAACAGATTTTAAACTCAAGAACTTTCCTCCATTTTGAATTTCCCGAAAACTGTCGAAAGAGCCACCTACCGGTGACTCTGTAATAAAACATTATTTTTCCATCATTGCGATATACGATAATTATTGTAAACGTCGATAATTTCAAGTAAATTATTAATTACAATAATTTTGAATGACTATTGCGATATTTTACAGAGATGTAATGTTAATCGACGCCTAGTGAAATAAAATAGTATACATAGTTTATATACATTATACAGAGATGTTAATTTATTAGGGTAAGTAATACCATAAGTTACATAATAATAATAATAAGTATGACACTTCATATTGCTTTAATGCTAATTTTCTAACCGAACCTTTTTTGGCACTGATACTCTCTTCAATCCAGCTGACTTACCGTTTTCGATGATTACGTTTTTGTTAAAAATTTAAGCCTAATATAAATATCGGAGAGCACGCCTATTCTGTAAATATTCGAAATCCAATTTTCGATCGATAACTAGATTTCGAACTTCGAGATCTCGACGAATGGTATAAATCAATGCAAATTGTCGAAGTTGATCTCTACATGGTATAGGGCATCGAGATCGAATTGCCCCCCTGGAGTCGCGAGGGGCTTTGGCTTTGTTTAGAAGCGCGCGTGCGAATCATGCGTGATAAAAAAGACATGAGCTCGTGGCGCCGAGAAAAACTTTTTTAATTTTTTATCATTTTAGCCTAATATTCCGCCTATCTATCGGAAACCAGATATTTCGGCTTAGCGAAAGTTTCGCATATTTTAGACTCTAGAGGGCTCTGTGCTGAGAAAACATCTTGATTACGCAATAACTATGAAAATCAGTTTGGTTGTAAATCTCGTTAATTTTCATGCTTATTGCTATTATGTTACTTATGGTAATACCATATGTAACATATTTACTCATAAGTATGCCACTAGCTCTATTTCTTCACTAACGGTTTGTTTCACAGATATTGCGTCATCCATACCCTACGTTATATTTGATGTCATCGAATCTCAAATACCGATAATGCCGTCGCTCAATTAGCTCTACTTCTGATAAACCGACGGCCATTATTTTAGTAAACAAACCGGTTTGAACAACCAAGGCTTAGGAGCTTAAATGAACTACAATATACTGTCAAGTGCTGTTAATGCAATAAATAAAGTTTTCGGAGACTCAGGTTCTAAAATAAATTTGCATTGTCAAATAAAAAAGTAGGTTTATTGAAAAAATAGTTGAAATTCAGCTTTTCTGGGGCATCTACAAAGTCTTTGCAGATTCTTTTGACCCTAGGCCTAACTCTTCTAGGCTTGGTATGGGTTTTAAAAACGCTGGTGGAATATCCCACTTCGACGACTTGTTCCATTTCCGGAAAGTTATCTCTGAACCGAACCGTATTAGTCATTTTCCCTAAGTTTTCTTTTTCTAAACTACTCATTATTTAACTTCATCCGCACAAACCGAGCGAGTTTATAAATTTCAATAAAGCTACATTGGGCTGACTAAAATTCCGACGCAAAAAATCTAACGTAGTCCACCTTTTTACTGGTACCGTTAGTGAAGATTTTTTAATTGAATAAAGGTACAGTGGCATACTTATTGAGTAATTATGTTACATATGATGACACTAATAATTGTCTCAACATAGTCATTATCTTTATGTTAAAATAAATATATGCTTGGTGCTACTTATCGTGATTTTCCGAAACTAAAACCACAAGCAGCCAATGGAATTTAATATAAATATGATTAAAATATTTTACACACGATCTCCTTATTATTGGCATATTTTCAAATATTATCTATGACGTTGGAAGCGATTGCTCAAAAAGTAACGAAACCAGTGGCGGCCTAAGGGGGGGCGGGGGGGCGGTCCGTCCCGGGTACCAGGGCAGCAGGGGGTGCCAATCAGAACGATCAAACTTGAAGAAGACGGACCCGTGAAAACTTCTGCACGGTCCTGGGGGGTGTCACAAAACACTGCCGCCGCCCCGGGGACCCAGTCTTCTTAAGCCGCCACTGCACGAAACCAGAACAAAATTGGTCCTTGAACACCAGCCCTCTCAAGTTGACGGATTTTGAAATGACGTTTTAGCGCGCGACACTACAGAAACATGTCTTGGGCACACAGCCTTCTTTGCATGCTTTTTTGACCATAACATGTAGAGGTTTTTTCAAGCGCAAAATGAATTTTGAAAGCCGTCAATTTTGGGATTAATTGTAAATTTAAGCATAATTTTAAATTTTTACTGCTCATTAAAATAACTTAGCTCAATTTTATCACTTATGTTCTAAAAAAATCGTATTTACCGCCAAATTTTGCAGAATATTATCAATTGTTTCTGAAATCGATATTTTTCTGGATTGGTACTCTAATTTGATTTGCAAGACCTGGCAACGCTGGCCGCTTCGCCCTAAAAAATGTGTATTGCCGGAAACTTTTGTAAATATTTCAAAGAAATTGTTTAAACTTATTCTAAATCGTCTAGTTTGTTTTAAATTGGTTTTATATTGATGTAGATGTATTTAAATGGATACTTTTCATAGAATGAGTTTACTTAGAAACTACTACTTGTATTGTAGTTGTTCGTTAAGCCTTTGCTTCGTGAAATAAGGAATTCTTGTTTTTCATCATTAAATGATTATCTGTTCATCAAAGTAGTAGTAGTAGTAGTAGACATAATTAATCAACGATGTTTAATCGATTCCTCAACAAGATTGCTGACACTGGAAAAGTAATTTTTAGTTTGTTTTATCATGTCTTGTTTCCCAATTTCGACTTGGTTGAAACTATGGTCTTTGTAGGCAAGCCCTAATCGCTCTGCAGGCTCAGGTAGTGAAGATTTGGGCAGTCCTGATGAATTTCAAACACCAGAAGCTGCTGAAGTATTTGCCAGTGTTCTATTATTAAAATAAATTACCTGATTCCTAAATAATTATCATATTTAAGGGCTTTCTATGTCCAGCTTGTATGATTGGCTTCCCAAGTGCGGAAACTTTACAAGATCATTATGAAACTAGTCACACGACTAGCGGCTCAGGTGAAACTCATGTTTGTTCTGCCTGTAAGATGAAATTAGCCACCGCAAGAGAGTTGGAGGCCCATTTTGCAAGACACCATATGCCTCCCAAGATCAACGATAAGTCTGATATCGAAGAAGCTGAGTTGTTGTCTAATTCAACTCTGCGACAAGAATTAGATGATTTGCACACTTCTTTGAAAGAGGAACGATGGTACACCCATGAGTTGAAGAAGGAAATTGAAAGATTACACACCAGCGTAGAGTTTAGCAAAGGAAACGCCAATTCTCGCACTGAAGCTGACATGTTTTACCAAAATCAGATTAAAGTGTTGGAAGAAAGTAAATCACTGGCCTTAAATGAAGTGGTGTTATTGAAAGAGCATTTGAGTGATAGCCGCGAGGAACTGTCACGATTAAGGCTTGAGAAAGATAAGCTTGAACAACGGGCAGCTACTCTGGTAAGCTTTTCAAATTTTCTATTTCCTTAGTATATTAAATGTGCAGTCACTTGTACTCATTAGGCAAGTGATTTGGCTAATATCAAAGCCAATTTAGACGAAGTTGTAACCGAGAAGTTCGTTCTTAGCCAAAAATATAAAGATTCACAGGCAGAGGTTGCCAGTTTACAGGTGGAGGTACAGCAGAGAATTGGTGCAGAGGATGCCCTGCTTCTACGTCAAGAATTAGTCAATGTTCAACGTGCCATGGATGAATTGACTTTAGCCAAAGAAGTAGAGAGGGAACAGCTACAATTAGTTTGCCAAAAGTGAGATTTTATTTTAAAACTTACTTGCATTTCATTTTTAATTTCAATTAACATGATTTCACTTGGTTTTCCTTTAGATTAGAAGCGGAGAAAGGTGATTTGCAAAATGCTCTCTTATGTACACCTGACTTAGCTGAAATTGATAGGTAACTCGCTATTTCATTCTTGCGCTCTAAATTTTTGGTATTTTTGGGTTCCGAGCCACGCTTTTAGTATGAAAAACTTCACTTTTAAAGTGGTTTCCAGTACTCTAATAATTAGGCTTACAACAAAAAAATAGTGAACTGATAGACTGCCAAACAACTGACAATAAACTGCTAGTGCACCCTACGTTATGTAACTTGTGGTTTCGTTTTCTACATTTAAAATCAGTGACCAATCAGAAACAACTGAGACTTTACCTCACTGAATAAGAAATCTTAAGGCGAAACCAAAGGGAAATTTTTTGTAGCTTTTCCCGCCATTTTTAAAGGATTGCGAGTAGTGTTTTGGTAATTATTATTAGCTGAAAACTATTCGTGAGTTCTGAACCGTTAAGAGAACGGCTTAGGACTCGGCTGTGACGTCACGCAAAAGTTCTGGATAGTTCAGAACTTTTGTACGAATAGTTGTGATTCGTACGATTTGACGTATGCAGCCCGATGTGCAAACGAATTTTAGAGATTTCAACCTTGAGTTCCGGCCAGTACTTGCTCTTGAGCAGGTACCATTTAGAACGGTTCAACAAGAGGTTCTTGTCTGCGAATAGTTTGCATTTGGGTAGTTCTAGAATATTTTTTTGCTGAATAGTGCGCATGGGGACTGGTTGAACGGTTCAGAACTCACGAATAGTTTTCAGCTATTATTATTATCTTTTGTAACATAATTAGTATTAATTACTCATAAGTGTGCCAGAAAGAACTTTTTCTCAATGAGACCTTGTTGCAAGGATATGACGTAATTGACGTCACTTCCCAGTCGATGCCGGTTTTATCATCAAAAAACCAGTTCTAGGGGGGAGGGAAGGAAGTTAATACCAGTTTTACGCGACGTTAGTCAGTATTTTCTTTGGTGGCTGTGAAACAAGGTCTCATTTAAATTTTGAATACAGAGATGTTAAATAGACGGTAAAATAAATGGGGGTGGAATTTTAAACTTAAAAACTGGACACTAGCCAGGGAGGGAACACCGGATTGGTTGGTATTGGAGCATGCGCAGAGACCAATTTTTAACTGTCGCCGAGTAACAAATATCTAAATCATGATTCTTCGTAGAGCACGTGGCGCCATCTAAGTAAACTGACAATTATATTTTGGGAATAAAAGCTAGACCAAATGGTTGTTTAACTGTAAATTTACCTATAACTTGAATTCTTTAAATTAAAATACAAATTATTAATTGAGATCAATCGTAATAGACGAGAAAAACGATTGAAATGACTTCAGTGACAATTAAAGTCGCGAAGTGGGGAGGCTGGCAGCCATGCTGTCACGAAACGTTTCCCCTTTTTTCCTACCCCCAAATTCAAAAACCCTTCAGAGGCTGGGAAGCCATTGGAATTTATTTTACCATCTATAGAGGCACACTATTAGTAATTATGTTACATATGTTATTATTGAAAGGGGTGGAAAGCCGCGCACTTCGACCTTAGGTCCATTGTGCAACCCCCAGCCTGTGACTTTTAGTAAAAGTCCTATTTCGGACACAAAATAATAATACTTTTGAGCACTCGAAAGTTAATATTAAACCTCGATTTGAGACTAAACCCATTTTCAGCTTTTCATCGGAATCGAGTACTTGCACATGCGTATTTACGCTATTGTTAGATATTTGAAAACCCAGCTTAGATTCTTGATTATGTTTTACTCATTTATATATTTTTTTTATTTTATTTAATAGGATGCGGTCCCAAATATCAGAGTTAAACGAGACAGTCAAAGAACTAAAAGATGAGAAAATGAAAATGCATGAAACATTCGAGGAGAGGTTTGAAGAGTTCCATTCATCGTCTGCAAAAGAACTTTTAGCGGAGAGGGAAAAGGCTTCCAAACTGGAAAAGCATAGTGCTACGATAGAAGCATCCCTTGAGGAAACTAAAAATGCGTTTAAGTTATTGAAAGAAGAAAGTTCCAAACAGATAATTCAACTTCAACTGGAGTCGAAGCAAAATATGCAAGAACATTCCCAAGAAATGTACGGATTGCGTTCCGAATCTGATAATTTACAAAGGCATTTAGAAGAAAAAGAAGTTCTAGTCGATGAAATGAAAGCCAAATTACAGAGGCTCGAAAATCAGTGCCAAGAAAATGTAAGATTCATTATTTAGCTGACTAGGAGCGTAATTTTGGCGATGTCTTCTATTAATGTTACCACAGGTATTTAATATATATTTGCCATAAAAGTGAAATATGAACCTTCGCTATCTTGAGTTAAGTTGAAATGGTCATGAATTGACCTCAAAAGTCCAAACCAAGGAAGAATACGTGACAGATATTCGTGATCTTATAGTTTAAGAAAATTGCTATGTGATATGTATTCTGCCCTGCACTGTTGCAAAGCAGCTACAGCAAAAAATATCAAGTATTATATGGGCAAAGATATTTCTGACCAGTAGGGTCATTCGGGAGTTGCAGACCACACTTGATAAAATGCTCATGATAATAAATTCATTTTTTCTGTTTTATTTTAATAAATTTACTTTATCATTGCTGTACTCACAAGGAGAGTTCCCTAGGTGTTTATTGCCGATTTTGTTCAAAGTCGGGCGTAATGTAAACCTATATGTTGTATGAAATTTCCCAAAGGGAGATGTTGCACTACCCATTCGTTTTGCCATGACAACCGAAAATGTTTTTGACCACTTAAAACAAAAAATCTCCAATTAAAAAAGTATGGGATTTTCTACAAATGTTTAATAAATTTAAAATCACGGTAAATTGGAACATTTTTGGGGTAAAATAATGAAAATCTTATTTTTATTTGAAGTGGTCACAAACATTTTCGGTTGACATGCCAATTGAATGGGTAGTGCAACATCTGCTTTTGGTAAATTTCATGTCTCATATAGGTATACATTACTATCGACTTTGAACAAAATTGGCAATGAACACCTCAGGTGCTCTCCTTGTGAGTGACACTGCCTTTAGTGACGTAAAATTGCTTCTTTTCTAGAATTCTTTACTGGAAAAGTACAAAGATGAAATCTCAGAAAAATCTTCGCAGCTTGACGAATTCCATAAGCTTTTAAATGAGAAGCAGTTAAAAATGTCTAGTATTGAAACTCATTTTATTAAATTACAAGAGCAGCTTGGAAGGTTGGAAGTAGAAAGAACAGATCTTTATGCTAAAGTAAAGAAGGTTTTTTTTTAACATATTAAGTTTAATTTGCACTTACATATGTGATTTTTCTATAATTTTAATAGATTGAATCTGGTGATGGAGCTAAAACAGCGATAGCTCAGTTACAGCAGGAAAATTCTACTTTACAAGATCAAGTGAAAAAGCTTCAGGATGCAGCAATCGAATTTCAAAAGGAAATGAAGACTAAAGTGGATGATGCCAATAACCAACTTAAACAGCAAAAAGAGAAAACTTCGAATGTTGAAAAGGAAGTTAATAAGGCAAAAACTGCATTAACTCAAGCAGATGAGCAAATTAAAGAGCTAACTGGGAAATGTGGAAGATTGGAAAATGAAATTGAGAAAAAAGTAAGTTTCTTTTACAATCTTATATTTTGACAGACCAAGGCTTAAGCACGTTTTAATGGTTTTTTTTTTGGCAAGCAAAGGCTAATTAAAGATAATTTTCCTCAGGAAAAACGATTAGCGAATATTGAAGCTTCCAAAGCTGCTGAGAGGCTTGAAATGGAGAAGCTACTGCTGGCTGAACAGCAAAAAATTGATGACAACCTTCTCAAGGTGGCTGAAGTTCAATCCCGCCTTGATGAAGCTAACAAACAACTCTCAGCTGAACAAAAGTCTTCCCAAGATTATAGACAAAGACTTCAAAAAGTACAAGCCAAGAGTGTTGAAACAGAAAAACAGCTAACTGCCATGCGGGAGAAAGAAAGCTCTCTACTCAATCAATTATCGGAAGGAAAGAAGGTGCTAGAATCAACTAAATCCAAAAAGACAGCTGCAGAAGCCAAATTGGCAAAATTAGACGAAGAGCTGAAGAAAAAGGATGCATCGCTTAAGGAGTCTATTGAATTGGTGCAAAAATTAGAAGGTAATTGCGCATTGGTTTTCTTAGCATTTACAAATTCAGTTTAACCAACCCTTAAGGGTCTTCTAAAGCCAAGGCTCAACTTTATATTAATTTTGACAGGCCAAAGCTTAAGTTTTAACATATAAACCAACCCAAGATTAAGTTTATATTCATAGTGACATGCTATGGCTTAAGTTCAAATTCATATTGACATACTATGGCTTTTGTTTCAATTCATGTTGACGTGCTATGGCTTAAGTTTATATTCGTATTGACCAACAGGATTAATTTTTTTCCTATTAACCAACAGGATTAAGTTTATTCCTATTGACCAACAGGATTAAGTTTATTCCTATTGACCAACAGGATTAAGTTTATTCCTATTGACCAACAGGATTAAGCTTATATTCATATTGACCAACAGGGTTAAGTTTATATTCATATTGACCAACAGGATTAAGTTTATATTCATATTGACAGCCCAAGGCTTATGTTTATATTCATATTGACAGCCCAAATGTTAGGTTTATATTCATATTGACAGCCCAAGGCTTGTTTATATTCATATTGACAGCCCAAGGCTTGTTTATATTCATATTGACAGCCCAAGGCTTATGTTTATATTCATATTGACAGCCCAAGGCTTATGTTTATATTCATATTGATAGCCCAAGGCTTGTTTATATTCATATTGACAGCCCAAGGCTTATGTTTATATTCATATTGACAGCCCAAGGCTTATGTTTATATTCATATTGACAGCCCAAATGTTAGGTTTATATTCATATTGACAGCCCAAATGTTAGGTTTATATTCATATTGACAGCCCAAATGTTAGGTTTATATTCATATTGACAGCCCAAATGTTAGGTTTATATTCATATTGACAGCCCAAGGCTTGTTTATATTCATATTGACAGCCCAAGGCTTATGTTTATATTCATATTGACAGCCCAAGGCTTGTTTATGTTCATATTGACAGCCCAAGGCTTATGTTTATATTCATATTGACAGCCCAAATGTTAGGTTTATATTCATATTGACAGCCCAAGGCTTGTTTATATTCATATTGACAGCCCAAGGCTTATGTTTATATTCATATTGACAGCCCAAGGGTTAGGTTTATATTCATATTGACAGCCCAAGGGTTAGGTTTACATTCATATTGACAGCCCAAGGCTTATGTTTATATTCATATTGACAGCCCAAGGCTTATGTTTATATTCATATTGACAGCCCAAATGTTAGGTTTATATTCATATTGACAGCCCAAGGCTTGTTTATATTCATATTGACAGCCCAAGGCTTATGTTTATATTCATATTGACAGCCCAAGGCTTGTTTATATTCATATTGACAGCCCAAGGCTTATGTTTATATTCATATTGACAGCCCAAATGTTAGGTTTATATTCATATTGACAGCCCAAGGCTTGTTTATATTCATATTGACAGCCCAAGGCTTATGTTTATATTCATATTGACAGCCCAAGGGTTAGGTTTATATTCATATTGACAGCCCAAGGGTTAGGTTTACATTCATATTGACAGCCCAAGGCTTATGTTTATATTCATATTGACAGCCCAAGGCTTATGTTTATATTCATATTGACAGCCCAAGGCTTATGTTTATATTCATATTGACAGCCCAAGGCTTATGTTTATATTCATATTGACAGCCCAAATGTTAGGTTTATATTCATATTGACAGCCCAAGGCTTGTTTATATTCATATTGACAGCCCAAGGCTTATGTTTATATTCATATTGACAGCCCAAGGCTTGTTTATATTCATATTGACAGCCCAAGGCTTATGTTTATATTCATATTGACAGCCCAAGGCTTGTTTATATTCATATTGACAGCCCAAGGCTTATGTTTATATTCATATTGACAGCCCAAATGTTAGGTTTATATTCATATTGACAGCCCAAGGCTTATGTTTATATTCATATTGACAGCCCAAGGCTTATGTTTATTTTCATACTGACAGCCCAAATGTTAGGTTTATATTCATATTGACAGCCCAAGGCTTGTTTATATTCATATTGACAGCCCAAGGCTTATGTTTATATTCATATTGACAGCCCAAGGCTTATGTTTATATTCATATTGACAGCCCAAGGCTTGTTTATATTCATATTGACAGCCCAAGACTTATGTTTATATTCATATTGACAGCCCAAGGCTTGTTTATATTCATATTGACAGCCCAAGGCTTATGTTTATATTCATATTGACAGCCCAAATGTTAGGTTTATATTCATATTGACAGCCCAAGGCTTATGTTTATATTCATACTGACAGCCCAAGGCTTATGTTTATATTCAAACTGACAGCCCAAGTCTTATGTTTATATTCATATTGACAGCCCAAGGGTTATGTTTATATTCATATTGACAGCCCAAGGGTTAGGTTTACATTCATATTGACAGCCCAAGGGTTAGGTTTACATTCATATTATCAGCCCAAGGCTTATGTTTATATTCATATTATCAGCCCAAGGCTTATGTTTATATTCATATTGACAGCCCAAGGCTTATGTTTATATTCATATTGACAGCCCAAGGCTTATGTTTATATTCATATTGACAGCCCAAGGCTTATGTTTATATTCATACTGACAGCCCAAGGCTTATTTTTATATTCATATTGACAGCCCAAGGCTTATGTTTATATTCATATTGACAGCCCAAGGCTTATGTTTATATTCATATTGACAGCCCAAGGTTTATGTTTATATTCATATTAACAGCCCAAATGTTAGGTTTATATTAATATTGACAGCCCAAGGCTTGTTTATATTCATATTGACAGCCCAAGGGTTAGGTTTATATTCATATTGACAGCCCAAGGGTTAGGTTTATATTCATATTGACAGCCCAAAGGTTAGGTTTATATTCATATTGACAGCACAAGGGTTAGGTTTATATTCATATTGACAGCCCAAGTCTTATGTTTATATTCATATTGACAGCCCAAGGCTTATGTTTATATTCATATTGACAGCCCAAGGCTTATGTTTATATTCATATTGACAGCCCAAGGCTTATGTTTATATTCATATTGACAGCCCAAGGCTTATGTTTATATTCATATTGACAGCCCAAGGCTTATGTTTATATTCATATTGACAGCCCAAATGTTAGGTTTATATTCATATTGACAGCCCAAATGTTAGGTTTATATTCATATTGACAGCCCAAGGCTTATGTTTATATTCATATTGAATGCCCAAGGCTTATGTTTATATTCATATTGACAGCCCAAGGCTTATGGTTATATTCATATTGACAGCCCAAGGCTTATGGTTATATTCATATTGACAGCCCAAGGGTTAGGTTTACATTCATATTGACAGCCCAAGGCTTATGTTTATATTAATATTGACAGCCCAAGGCTTGTTTATATTCATATTGACAGCCCAAGGCTTATGTTTATATTCATATTGACAGCCCAAATGTTAGGTTTATATTAATATTGACAGCCCAAGGCTTGTTTATATTCATATTGACAGCCCAAGGCTTGTTTATATTCATATTGACAGCCCAAGGCTTGTTTATATTCATATTGACAGCCCAAGGCTTATGTTTATATTCATATTGACAGCCCAAATGTTAGGTTTATATTCATATTGACAGCCCAAGGCTTGTTTTTATTCATATTGACAGCCCAAGGCTTGTTTATATTCATATTGACAGCCCAAGGCTTATGTTTATATTCATATTGACAGCCCAAGGCTTGTTTATATTCATATTGACAGCCCAAGGCTTATGTTTATATTCATATTGACAGCCCAAGGCTTATGTTTATATTCATATTGACAGCCCAAGGCTTGTTTATATTCATATTGACAGCCCAAGGCTTATGTTTATATTCATATTGACAGCCCAAGGGTTAGGTTTATATTCATATTGACAGCCCAAGGGTTAGGTTTATATTCATATTGACAGCCCAAGGGTTAGGTTTACATTCATATTGACAGCCCAAGGCTTATGTTTATATTCATATTGACAGCCCAAGGCTTATGTTTATATTCATATTGACAGCCCAAGGCTTATGTTTATATTCATATTGACAGCCCAAGGCTTATGTTTATATTCATATTGACAGCCCAAATGTTAGGTTTATATTCATATTGACAGCCCAAGGCTTATGTTTATATTCATATTGACAGCCCAAGGCTTATGTTTATATTCATATTGACAGCCCAAGGTTTATGTTTATATTCATATTAACAGCCCAAATGTTAGGTTTATATTAATATTGACAGCCCAAGGCTTGTTTATATTCATATTGACAGCCCAAGGGTTAGGTTTATATTCATATTGACAGCCCAAGGGTTAGGTTTATATTCATATTGACAGCCCAAAGGTTAGGTTTATATTCATATTGACAGCACAAGGGTTAGGTTTATATTCATATTGACAGCCCAAGTCTTATGTTTATATTCATATTGACAGCCCAAGGCTTATGTTTATATTCATATTGACAGCCCAAGGCTTATGTTTATATTCATATTGACAGCCCAAGGCTTATGTTTATATTCATATTGACAGCCCAAGGCTTATGTTTATATTCATATTGACAGCCCAAGGCTTATGTTTATATTCATATTGACAGCCCAAATGTTAGGTTTATATTCATATTGACAGCCCAAATGTTAGGTTTATATTCATATTGACAGCCCAAGGCTTATGTTTATATTCATATTGAATGCCCAAGGCTTATGTTTATATTCATATTGACAGCCCAAGGCTTATGGTTATATTCATATTGACAGCCCAAGGCTTATGGTTATATTCATATTGACAGCCCAAGGGTTAGGTTTACATTCATATTGACAGCCCAAGGCTTATGTTTATATTAATATTGACAGCCCAAGGCTTGTTTATATTCATATTGACAGCCCAAGGCTTATGTTTATATTCATATTGACAGCCCAAATGTTAGGTTTATATTAATATTGACAGCCCAAGGCTTGTTTATATTCATATTGACAGCCCAAGGCTTGTTTATATTCATATTGACAGCCCAAGGCTTGTTTATATTCATATTGACAGCCCAAGGCTTATGTTTATATTCATATTGACAGCCCAAATGTTAGGTTTATATTCATATTGACAGCCCAAGGCTTGTTTATATTCATATTGACAGCCCAAGGCTTGTTTATATTCATATTGACAGCCCAAGGCTTATGTTTATATTCATATTGACAGCCCAAGGCTTGTTTATATTCATATTGACAGCCCAAGGCTTATGTTTATATTCATATTGACAGCCCAAGGCTTATGTTTATATTCATATTGACAGCCCAAGGCTTGTTTATATTCATATTGACAGCCCAAGGCTTATGTTTATATTCATATTGACAGCCCAAGGGTTAGGTTTATATTCATATTGACAGCCCAAGGGTTAGGTTTATATTCATATTGACAGCCCAAGGGTTAGGTTTACATTCATATTGACAGCCCAAGGCTTATGTTTATATTCATATTGACAGCCCAAGGCTTATGTTTATATTCATATTGACAGCCCAAGGCTTATGTTTATATTCATATTGACAGCCCAAGGCTTATGTTTATATTCATATTGACAGCCCAAATGTTAGGTTTATATTCATATTGACAGCCCAAGGCTTGTTTATATTCATATTGACAGCCCAAGGCTTATGTTTATATTCATATTGACAGCCCAAGGCTTATGTTTATATTCATATTGACAGCCCAAGGCTTATGTTTATATTCATATTGACAGCCCAAGGCTTGTTTATATTCATATTGACAGCCCAAGGCTTATGTTTATATTCATATTGACAGCCCAAGGCCTATGTTTATATTCATATTGACAGCCCAAGGCTTTTGTTTATATTTATATTGACAGCCCAATGCTTATTATTATATTCATATTGACAGCCCAAGGCTTGTTTATATTCATATTGACAGCCCAAGGCTTATGTTTATATTCATATTGACAGCCCAAGGGTTAGGTTTATATTCATATTGACAGCCCAAGGGTTAGGTTTATATTCATATTGACAGCCCAAGGGTTAGGTTTACATTCATATTGACAGCCCAAGGCTTATGTTTATATTCATATTGACAGCCCAAGGCTTATGTTTATATTCATATTGACAGCCCAAGGCTTGTTTATATTCATATTGACAGCCCAAGGCTTATGTTTATATTCATATTGACAGCCCAAGGCTTATGTTTATATTCATATTGACAGCCCAAGGCTTGTTTATAGTCATATTGACAGCCCAAGGCTTATGTTTATATTCATATTGACAGCCCAAGGCTTATGTTTATATTCATATTGACAGCCCAAGGCTTGTTTATATACATATTGACAGCCCAAGGCTTATGTTTATATTCATATTGACAGCCCAAGGGTTAGGTTTATATTCATATTGACAGCCCAAGGGTTAGGTTTATATTCATATTGACAGCCCAAGGGTTAGGTTTATATTCATATTGACAGCCCAAGGCTTATGTTTATATTCATATTGACAGCCCAAGGCTTATGTTTATATTCATATTGACAGCCCAAGGCTTATGTTTATATTCATATTGACAGCCCAAATGTTAGGTTTATATTCATATTGACAGCCCAAGGCTTGTTTATATTCATATTGACAGCCCAAGGCTTATGTTTATATTCATATTGACAGCCCAAGGCTTATGTTTATATTCATATTGACAGCCCAAGGCTTGTTTATATTCATATTGACAGCCCAAGGCTTATGTTTATATTCATATTGACAGCCCAAGGCCTATGTTTATATTCATATTGACAGCCCAAGGCTTTTGTTTATATTTATATTGACAACCCAATGCTTATTATTATATTTATCCTATTGTAAATTCAGTTGCGATTGTTTTGCCTATTAAAAAAGTCAAAACTTAAGATACATACCAATAATGTACGAAAGCTTTGGCTGCCTTTTTCTAACCACTCATAACTTTTTTTCTAGAAAATAAAAAAGTGGTAGATGTATCATTTGAAGCTCTAAGAGCTGAGTTAGCATCCGTAACTGAAGCCTTAGAGTTGAAGGAAAATGAGCTTGTTAATCGGGAAAAGTTTATAACAGAGTCAAGCGAAGAAATTGTAGAGCTTAAAAGACAAATGGAAGATGATGCCGCAGAGTATCACAAACTTAATGATTTGAAAATTGAATTTGGAGAAAAAGTTAAACAACTGGAAGCTCAATTGGTAGAGAAAGACAAGGTCAACAAATCTGTTAGTGACGAACTGGAAAATGCCAAGAAAACCATTACAGTGCTACATGAGTCTGAAGGAAAGTTAAACAGAGAAGTTGAAGAGATTAAATCAGTAAGATTATTTTTTCAGCTAAAAATTTTCTTTTGTGGTTATTAAAGTCAATTTAATTTTTAGCGGGTTATTGATACGGCAAAGGATTTAGAAGAGACCAAAACTCAGGCTTCAGATGTAGCGAAAGAATGTGAAAAACTCCGTGACCGAGTCAGCTCCACTGAAAATGAATTAGATTCATCCCGGACTATGTGCAAGAGCTTTGAACTCAGGTGTGATAATTTGGAAGACGAGTTAAAGGATCGAGAATTTCGTTTGCAGCAAGAGACGGAAAGCTTAACTAAAGCTGAAGACGCAAGAGCTTTGCTGATAGATCAAAAATTGAAATTGCAGGCTGAACTCGAAGATAATATGAAGCAAGTTGAAATGGTAAAATCCTCATGATGTATTGTGTGTTTCAATGTATTAAGTTATACATTATATTGTAGGAAATCCTAAAATGTAAAAAGTTAACGGAAGAATTTGGTTCAAAGGAGAAGGATATGCAAGAGCAAGTTACAAAACTCAATGATGAAATTGTAAGTATGTCTGTTGATATACAGCAATTCAATTAACAATGCATCATAATTGGTTTTTAATTTAAGGAAAACCAAAGAAAAAAGCATAAAGATTTGCAACGTCAATGGGACGATGCACGATCGCAACTTGAAGGTCAAGTTAGTGTCATGCAAGAGAATCTCTCAACTTTGCGGCAGGATTTTACTGCGGAGAAAGATAGAACTACAAAACTGGAGGCTAAAGTGGATGAACTCGGAGGACAAAAGTTAGAGTTAGAAGCTAAGCTGGAAAATGCCTTGGATGAAAGAAGGGCCTTATTAGACAGGTGGATATTATGCGAAGAACTTATTACGTCAAAATTGTGTCTTAACTTTGGTTCATTGTACTTAGATGTTTGAGAAGTGAGGATGAGTGTGAAAAACTTCGTGGTTCGACTGGGGACCTGCGCCGCAAATTAGATGACACTTTGGCGGCTCTTCACGAGCTAGGTCGTGAGAACCAGTCCCTCCAAATAGAAAATACTAAACTAGTTCAACGAAAATGGGCTGAAGATGCGGAAGTTACTCATTGTACCGCTTGTAGGAAACAATTTACAGTCACCATAAGAAAGGTATTGTTTAGGATTTTTTTGTAGGGGTATGAAGTTTTGGAAAAATATCAACACACCCATGCATGTTCGATTCGCTGAGACATTAATTTTTGAAAATTAGACAAAATTAATGTTTTCCAGCGTTACCTTTCACCAAAATTCGGTCCGCTTCATTGTTGTAGGTAAAGTAGGATACGCGATGGGCTTAAAAGAAATAAATATGCAATAAAAGTAAATCATTGTCCAATTTTTATTTGTGGAAATGGTTAAACTAGCGTAAATTAAATGTTAGTTAAATTTTTTACATGGCCACGCTCCTCTGCAAAATTTTGTTAAACTGCCCACGTGCCCTCTGCAAATTTTGGTAAAGCGCCTATCTTCGAACGCAAGACGAGTGAAAAAAAGTATAGTGGAAAAATTCCAAAATATAATCAAATTAAGTGTTGGCACTGCACATTCGCTAGGCTCTCGTGCTGGGGGCGCGCCGCGCTACCCCAACCCCATTCTTGCTAATCACGATGGGCTGTCATCATGACCTAGAGGACATATTACCAAGAAAAATAGAAAATACTTTGTCCGCACTCAATATTGCACAATACATAAAATTTAGTGTATCCTACTATTATACTATACCACAAATGGAAAAGTAATGCTAGAAAACTTTAATTTTGATTAATTTTCAAAAAGTTAATGTCTGAGCGATTTTTCATTTCCGCAAAATAATTTTGACAACGAAGTGTTCAGCATAGTCTAAAGTATCCAAAAAAAAATTAAAAATCTTATATACGTTGGTGTTTTGATATTCACCCAAAGTTTTTACTATTTAACCATTATTTTACCAGAATTAAGCCTATTTATTGCACCTTTAATTCCATTGGTTGATTTTCTAAAGAACTGTCTTCCATTAACCATTAGCTCGTTATGAGCTTATAGCGTTTTCAATTTGACTGCTTAGGGGCTGTTCACAAATTACTTAACGTGGTAGGGGGAAGGGGGGTTTTGGCAAGCATTAGGAATTGTTACGTGGGGGGGGGGGGGAGGGAGGGTTCACTAAAATGTTACGTAACACATCTTATTTTTACTATCGTAGAATAAAATTTTCATCACTTTCAGAAACAGTCGTAATTATTAAAAACATCTTCATTGGTTTACACAAGTTTAAAAGAATTTCATACCCATGGGCATAAAAATACAGTTGTAATTTCAAATGTAAATTACAAACAATAATATTTAGTACCTGATCTTATTTATAATAATAATAATATAATAATAATAATAATAAGGCTTTATTATGGATATCCAACTCAGTATGACTATACTGATTTCCAGTTGGGTCCAGTGTACATAAAATTTTAAGATACAAATAGCAATAGACATAACAATAAAAGATAAGTTAATCAAATGTTAAAATGAAGTCACGAATAAGATTTTTGAACTTTGAAAGAGAGGGGTTGCTGGAGATTAGTTTAGACGGAAGAGAGTTCCATAGAATTATTCCACGACATCTTGGGCTAACTTTGGCAAACGCGGGAGGTAATTTTTCCAAGTAGAATGATGACGCACTGTTCATAGTTCTATAATTATGCACCGACGAAACACGCGTAAATCGTCGAGCCACATACTCCGGGACTTGATTGTAGTAGATTTTGTACATAAAGACGAGTATGTGCAAGACGTAGCGTTGCTTAATGGTGAGCCACTTAATAGTTGAACGGGCGACAGTAGACGAGGATCGACTTTTGGCTCCAATGACGGTTTTTGCGGCTCTGTTATGCAAAATCTGAAGTGGTTTTAAACGATAGTTTGGAGCGACATTGTAGAATAAGTCCCCGTAGTCAAATAGAGGCTGCACAAGGGCTTTAAAAACTGTGTTTAAAAGTTTAATGTCAAGGGCGGGCTTAAGAGTACGAATGCACCACAGTCGTTGGTTCAGTTTCTTGGAGAGGTGGACCAAATGAAAGTCTTTCATCGATTAATACGCCAAGATACTTCATAGATTCGACTCGTGAGACGCGACTCAAGGGCAATTCCGATACATTTGTAAATTTGGTGAGCATTTTAGGGGTACCAAAAACCATGAACGTTGATTTGGACTTTTGGAGGGACAAGTGAATGTCTTCATAACCTTTTTCAATGTTAAGTACATCAGCGTCCATCGACGCAATTAAGGCCTGAGAAGATAGAGCTCTACACAAAGAGGCGGCATCATCGGCAAAGAGATGGGCCGTGCTGTGCTTTAGCGATTTCGCAATGTCGTTAATGTAGATGGAAAACAACAACGGACCCAAGACACTTCCTTGGGGTACACCAATCGACGACTGGACATATTCAGAAGAGACGCCGTCTATTGTGACAAATTGAGTTCGTCCAGTTAAGTAGGAATCAAACCACGAAACAGACTCCGGGGAGAAACCAAGCTTCTCTAGCGTATGTAATAAAATCTTGTGGTCAACCGAGTCAAAGGCTTTCGCAATATCGAGGAAGACTACTCCAACATAGTAGCCTTGAGAAATAGCATCTAGAATGTCCTCGAGCAGATTAAAAATACAAGTTTCAGTAGAATGTTGAGGACGGAATCCAGACTGCAAATGATATAGAACGCGCTGGTCCGAGAGATATTGTAGAATCTGCACTTGGGATAAGCGTTCGGAAAACTTCGTCACAGATTGTAATATGGCAATTTGTCTATACATCTTTATTACCAGCATATTAGTTGTTACGTAATATAATAATTTAAGGGGGGGGTCAATATTTGTTATGTAATTTAAGAGGAGGGGTCTTTCCATTTGTTACTCTTTGTTACGAGGGGGAGTCAAAAAAGTGGTTTTTCTGCGTTACATAATTTGTGAACAGCCCCTTAAGATTAGCTACTTATCCAATGTCCATATCGTTTGTTGCCCAATCTCAACACAAACTCTCAAACCTTATTTAACTAAACCAAAAACCTAAACTTGCATTTAGTACTCAAGGAGGCTAACAGCGTATTGTGATAAGTGTTTAGTTTGTGAGAATGATACTTAAGCTCATTTATAAACATAAAACCTGGATGAAGTAAATAAACCATCGTGAGCTTTTATGATAGAACGCTTATGGACACTGAAAGGAACACAGTTTTCCTTAACCGTAAGAATTTCTCAAATATCACATTGAATGCAACTTGTTCAGAAAGGGGGATTTCATTAATTTTATGTATAAAACAAGTTTAAACATGAATATTGTTTGTTTCATTTTTTACAATCAGCATCACTGCCGAAGTTGTGGTAGCATTTTCTGTAACGAATGCAGTATGAAAACTGCCACCATTGCCTCTTACAAGAAAGCAGTGCGAGTGTGCGACTCTTGTTACGAGGAAGTTGGCCAGTAGACTCTTTAAACGGTACCTTAGCCTTTTAAATTTGCTAATTTACATGTTAAAACGAGCCATTATAATGTAAGATATATTTTGCATTTTGGCTAAAACGTCATTGCTTCCAGGGCATTTTTGTCGTTTTAAGAAAATATTGTGGCACAAAAAAACCTCTTATGTCAAACTTGCTAAAAGGAAATACTTTTGTTAATTTTTAAATACTTTAAATTTCCCAAGAATATTTTATATTATAATAAAAGAAACGCGGTACGATATTTAAATTTAGCAGATACATGCCTAGTTTTTTTTTTAAAAGTCATAAAACAAAATAACTTCAATTGAATTCAAATAGATGATTGATCTGCGTATCAATTTATGGATCAAATAACGATAAAAGTTAAGTATGAGGACAACTAGTAATTATTCTGTCTATAAACTCTGGGATGACTAGGAGAGCCTCCTCATTTGTGGTATTAATATTTTAATGACTTTCAGAACTTAACTTTAAAAAGTCTTAAAGGGGTCTTACTAGAATTTTGGAGAGGTTGAGAAGGGAGTTAAAATATACCATCAAAGTTCTACATAAGGGGGTTATTGACACGAAATATTCACCTTGTCTATGCCACTAGGAGGAAGTGCAATATAAAAGGAAATCCAAGGTAATGTGTTCTTACTCTTGAGATGTTTAGACCATCGAGCTTCCATTAGTGCGAAGCAGGACGTTTTGACCCTGCCAGTTTCACCTCGTACCTTTCAGGGTTAAATTGGTATTGTTGATAAGCCTCAGGAATTACAATTGGACCATTTTAAACTACTTTTGCGCTGAATGATTTTCTTAGTAGCTGATTTACTCTGAAGGCTTTTCGAAGGTGTCCTTTGTCTCTTGATTCTGGTTCGAATCTTTACTACTTCAATTTCCGCAACATCAATTTCATGTGAATGTTCGTTGAGAATGGATATGACATTAGTGATATGCTAAATTTAACAAAATTTAATTATTTTTATTACTTTCTGAAACTATTTCCAGGCATGGATTTTAATTTTAAAGGCATATTAATAGTATTATCTAGGAGGATTATTATTATATTCCTAGGTATTATAGCTAGCATGACAAAAGTGAGCGTTTAAATTTTGCGCTATTTTTATTTAGTGGCGTCATCTGCTGTGTCAAATCCGAAGCCATGGGTAAACTTCAAACGAGGACAATTCCTAACAGATGGCGATAGTGTTTCAGTTGCCAAATATTTTGCCGTCATCAAACTTTGGGAAAGTAAACGCGAAGGGAATTCCTCTTTAATAAACAAACTTATTAACTTAACAACATAGAAAGTACATGTATACTAACAAGGAATAGAATCATTTTGGACGAAGGAATAATTCAGTTTGTATATTTTACAAATAATTACTACGCACTTCTCACGGATCCTTGATCAAATGCTTTAAAGCATGGACTAATTAACAACAGGGACGGCCCAGATCTATAACATTTCCCTATAAAGACCCCAAATAAAAGTGTTAACTCGTTCAGCAGCGTTGCCAGGCAAATATTTTTTAACCTGGTGATTCAAACGTCATAAACAGGAAACAAATTTTTAACGGTTTTAGCGGTTGTGATTTGAATTTTCAAATTATTCATCATCAAAAAAAAGGTAAACAACTATTAAGCCTTGGTACAATCATTTATATTTATGAATAATAATAATTACCGTAACAAATTTGGGAATTGCTTTCAGACGGTAAGCAGAATATTTTACTATTTGTACGATTGAAAAAGCTCGACATTCTAAATTTTTACGACGATTCATTTAAAAGACTAAAATATTAGCACCGCATGGTAATCTCGTGGTTAAAATTTTAAATTCCAAGCATTCCAAGGAAGCTTCTTGCCCTATTTTACTCCCCCCGCCTATTTTGAATCACCAGCCTATACAAGCATTTCCTGTTATGCCCGCGAGTACCGCTAGAGTGCGTCGATGCTTGTTCTTTTTACTTTTTCCCCGGGCTGGACCGTCCCTGTTGTTAATTAGTCCATGTTTAAAGCAAGTGGCGGCAGCGTTGCCAGATTCCGAAAGCCCGGTTATCGTACAGAGCTATGATCAGGGCAGGAAATAAGAAATTAAAGTTATCGGACATTTGTCCAGTGACCCCCCTCATTTAAAAAATTTTATAGGACATTGTCCAATAATTTTACATTTTTTTATTTTGTATAAAAAAACATTCCCAGTTTAATGAAAAAGTTATCGGACAAATGTCCAATGACCCCCTAAGATTTTGAAAAAGTTATCGGACATATGCAAAATTTATCGGACAATGTCCAGTGTCCTGTGCTTATTTCATGCCCTGGCTACGATATGGATCGTATTTTCAAAATTGGGATCGTACGGCTCCTCAACCCCCTCTATTAATGAAAACTCCCCGAAAATAGGCACAAATGTTTTGTGACCAGCAATTTTTCTTTTAGATTTATATAAAAAGATTTAATAATAAATAAATTTTACGATGTACGGTGTAAGGAAACGTATGTAAATTATAGACCAATGGTTTTATTAGTTTTAAAATAAACCAATGGTTTTAGTAGTTTTATTATAGACCAATAGTTTTAGTAGTTTTGTTATAGACCAATGGTTTATTAGTTTTATCATATGCAACATAATCACTCATAAGTATGCCGTAAAAGCATTTTCTTTAATGAAACCTTGTTCACTGGATATGACGTAAAGTACGTCACTTAGAACTCCGTGATGAAATACGCGTCATCAACTTTACTGATGGGAAACGGAAGTTAGTGAGAATTCCTCTCGCGTTTCTGGCTTTGCCCATGTCAAGTTTTGCTCGTGAGTCGCGATCACATGATTTCATTTCCATGGTAACCTTTTCAATAGCGCAAGGATTATAAGCATTTTAGCATTTTTGGGTCCGCTCAATGTATGTTCCGCGTGAAACAAGGTCTCATTGGATTTTTTTCAATGGAAATATTATACAGAGGCATACTTATGAGTAATTATGTTACATATGGTTTTATAATAGACCAATGGCTTTATTAGTTTTGTCAGAAAACTATATAGGTATACACCATAGAAATCAGAAAGTAGAACGATTTTTGCAATGGTATTCCACGCGACGATTTGAAACTGGGGGATTAGTCAGTAACGCCGTCTTTTAACAATATTCTTTATTCAAAACGAAGGTAGCCCTTTTTAGTTAAATTAGCGGGAGAGGCCGCCACGGGCGGATTCCGCCAAGTTTTAGACTTAAAGCTAAAGGCGAGTTGTCTGCAATCTATTAGTTTCTTGAAACTACGTTTTAATAAGTTAATAATCAACGCGAGAAGCTCCCAATTTGCCACACCTTTTGAGCTAGATTTTGATGCTTACTCAACTTGTTTTGATTATTACACTAATGATATCTAGTGCGAGCGAATGCAACTAGACAGGAGCCACCACTTGCTTTAAGTCTTTACTGTAGAACCATGGATTGACAATCTGCATTCTAAAATAGCAATTTTCAAATTCACATCCGATAGCTATCGCTACGCCCTCTTTGGTTAAACCTGTCCCATTTCAATTTTTATGAAAATTTAAGAATTAATAAAGTAGTCCCATGGACCACTTATCCTAGGTTCTCGAGAAGGCCGTGCTCGAGCTGATTGATACGCGGGGAGAAATAAAATGCACTGTGGAAGGCTATCGAAAACCTGTCCTCTTAATTTATTCTAGGAATATGAAAACTCACAAGGAGACTACCCGAGGTGGTTATCACCGATTTTGTTGAAACTCGGGGGTTATTTAGACCTTATGGTAGAATGAAAATTGCCAAAGGGAAAAGTTGCAATGGGCTTCAGTTTTCCTATGGCAACCGAAAATGTTTTTGATCTCTCCATTTAAAAAAGCATGGGATTTTCTCGGTTACCCAAATTTTGTTAAAATTTAACCAAAATTGATCAATTTTAGCCAAAATAATTGATCAATTTTACCCAAAATTGGTCAAATTCATTTTAATTTAATTTTTTCAAATTTTTTAAGTAATTAAGTACCCTGTGAAACCGAGAAAATCCCATGCTTTTTTAAATGGAGTTTTTTGGTTTTGAGAGATCAAAAAAATTTTCAGTTGCCATGGGAAAACTAAAGCCCATTGCAACTTTTCCCTTTGGAAATTTTCATACTACCATAAGGTCTACCTAACCCCCGAGTTACAACAAAATCGGTGATAACCACCTCGGGTAGTCTCCTTGTCAGTTTACTTGAATCCTCCTAGATTTACTGTCCATGGTTAAAGAAAAAACATTCTTATGTCTTTTTAATTATTCTGTAGCAGACGCTAGATCATAAGCGCAACCTCGGAGAAGCTAGCGCCGATACGCCACCTAGACTCGTTTCGGTCGCGAATAGCTTTTCAGCTTACTCGGGATTTACTAGATATTTATAACAAACCTTTTGGAACGAAAACATCTAATGTTTTATGTAAATGAACATCCCGATTTTCTTCACGAGCTTGAGTAACCGTTACTTCAACCATACTGTAGGGCAAACGGCGGTTGAATTTTAATAGCTTTCCGCACGAGTACTGGAAATAGGGCTGAAAAAAATCCAAGATTAGGATATCACCAGGAATTCATACTTCATTTGTAAAACGCCAGTATAATCTTTTAAATAACATAAAAAATATAATATTTAACCTTTTTTTTTGGGGGGGGGGTATGTTTTTTAGATTAACAGTTTCGTTATAAGATGTAAAAGTAAATTAGTCATTAGCTATAAAATAAGATGTAAAAGCAATGCCTTTCTGTCGACGTAGTGGCGACATCTGCCGTTGTTAATTGTAGTTGAAGCTTAAGCTCTTGTAACGAAATGCCAAAGGTTCGAATCCTTATGTACATTTTTCTATACAAAGAAACATTGTAACTAGAGAAAATTAGTGTATAGAATAGCTCTTTATATAAAATACGAGAGGTCACGTGATTACGTTAGATTCATCGTGCAATTAAAGTTAGAGAGCTCGCGCATATTTTTGTTTTTGTTGAGCTCGCGCGAGACCCTCTACACGGAAATATTACGAAGTGCGCGCTCCAAAAAATAACACTTTTTATACATGTATGCGTATATATTATTTTATAGTGAGAGCGCATGGTTACAAAATATACCCATATTGTTCGAAATTGGTATACAGCTCTGAAAATTGATATACACGTGCCTTGAACTATACTCTCGACTACCTAAATTTTATTTTTCAAAAAAAAACCGACTGGAAAAACTTTTATAAGCCAAAAATGCCGTTGTTGCCGAGGACGCGCGCATCTTAGTTTACTTGTGTTTTTAAAATGAAATGTTCTAAGTTACACCGTATCTCCGCAACTTAAGGAATACAAATGGTAAATCGCGTGTAGCTCGCGTGGTAAAGGTGGTAAAGTTATGAATTTTTTAATGGTAATACGTGTCAAAGTGCTACTTAAAACCTGATATGGAACCACATCGAGGTATTTTTTTTACTTGACGTTTTTTACCATTTTTCATTTTTCTCCATAGGTAAAAATGGTAAATTGCGTGTATCTCGGGTGGTAAAGGTGGAAAAGTTATGAAATTTTTTAAGGTGATACGTGTAACAGTACTTTTAAAACCTGATATGGAACCACATCTAAATATTTTTTTTACTTGACGTTTTTAACGATTTTTCGTTTTTCTCCACTAAAGTTGCGGAGATGTGGTGCAACTTCGAACATTCATTTTAAAAACTCTAAATACTAAGATGCACGCTTCCTCGACAACAAGGGCGTTTTTTGCTTATAAAAGTTTTTCCAGTCGGTTTTTTTGAAAAATAAAATTTAGGTAGTCGAGAGTATAGTTCAAGGCACGTGTATATTAATTTTCAGAGCAGTATACCAATTTCGAACAATGTATCACCATGTGCTCTCACTATTATAATTATGTTTTTATCACTAGAATACAGTTTTAAAGAACTTTTAAAAAAACGAAACTTATGGCATTATTAGTCGATTCTTAAGTTGAGAAGACGCGTTTTAGAGAGAATAGAGTAATACCTACGTGACGTTTGTCGACGTCATCCATATTTTTTTCTATAGAAAAAAAAACTGCTATAAAAATGGCGGCCATAGCTCAAAGCTACAGAGCGATACTACTGTATAGAGGTCATGGATAATATTTTATTCGTCTATGATTACTTCCAACTAAAAGGGGTTATTATGGACTTCTGACAGAACGTAAATACAGAAAATCAGTGACGTCACGTAAGACCTACTTCAGACCAGATGTATAATCACAAAAAATTCCCAAACAACAATTAGTAACGATATTATTTTATTGAAAAACATTTCAAACAAAAGTGTTCTTTTTTTAATAATGCAGTCTAAAAACCTTTAATCATTTCAAGCCTATTTTGTTGATAAATATTAACTATTTTTTTTGATCAGATATGATTTTTTTTTGCATTTTATTGGAAATAATTTATACACGTACGAACTTTCTTTTCGAAGCGGGAACGCATTTTTATTTCGGTCAGTAACAAGGTTTTTATTTCTTATATATATTTAATAATGGTCCCTTTTGGTTGGTTAACTAATAATACTTCGTAATATTCTTTATTATTATTATTTATAATCAACGTAGTTAGATCTATTATCAACCTTTTGAGAAGGGTAACGGTTCATCCTTGGCTTGTTGTTGCACGATTTGGTTCAACGATTTGGCCAAGAGGGCGCAAACGTCGCGCGCGTTTTTCACTTGGAATTCCGCGAATTTCTCTATCGCGCCTCCGAACGTCTGAACGCGTTGCCGGTGGAACCTTTTGATTTCTTGACGGGCCACGTCCGAACACTCTTCGAAAGATTTCTCCGCCGCTAGTTTAGTTTCTTCCGCCTGTAGGGGTTCAAATGATAATTAGTTTTTACGTTTAAATTACCCTTATTTTGCTGATTAAGTTAGGAAAACCGTGTATTTAAAAGGGAGTATACACTAAATCGAAAAATTGTCTGCTAAAACTCGCTACGAGCGGAAATACCGCCATATTAAGATTGAACATCCGGTTGAAAAACAGTATAAGCTAAATCTAAAAATCGACAAATTTAAAAAACTTTCCACTAGTTTTAAAGTAAGCTAGGGATACTTGCGCTAGTTAAATAAACAAGTTATGTTAGCAGGCGATCTTTATATTTAGTTTATATTCCCTTTAAAACTCTGAAGAAATTATTTACACATATATACAATTAATGTTGGCGAACCGTAAATACCACCATATTAAGATTGAACATCCGGTCGAAAAGCAATATTAACTAATTCGAAAAATGGTCTGCTGACACTCACTACGAATTGTTTTTAAACGTAACTAGCGCCAATCAGCCATAGTGGCGTAAATGTGAAATTCGTTGACTTAAATTTTTTTTAAACAGGGTTGCCACAAGTCAGGCAATATACATAAAAAACCAGGGGAATTAACAGAATTTGTAAAAAGTCCGTTTTATAAAACAAAATAATTGTAAATTTAAGATCACTAAGTTTAAAAGTCATCAGAGTCACCGGAGTTCGCTTCAGTCGCGTTATGGAAGACATCACTTTTAATGAAACAATCATTTGATTTTTAGTTAGGGGGGGGGGGGAAATCTTACTCCTCGAGCATGAGAGGATTTAGAAACAACGCTAAAAAACGTCTCAAACTTATGTTATCTTAGATATTAGCTTAGCTTAGTATTATCATATGCACCATAATTACTCATAAGTATGCCTCTGTATGACATTTCCATTGAAAAAAATTCAATGAGACCTTGTTTCACGCGGAACATACATTAAGCGGACCCAAAAATGCAAAAATGCTTATAATCCTTGCTCTATTGAAAAGGTTACCATGGAAATGAAATCATGTGATCGCGAGGCACGAGCTAAACTTGACATGGGCAAAGCCAGAAACGCGCGAGGAATTCTCACTAACTTCCGTTTCCAATCAGTAAAGTTGATGACGCGTATTTCGTCACGGAAATGGAAAGTGACGTAATTTACGTCATATCCCGTGAACAAGGTTTCATTAACCAAAATGCTTTTATGGTATACTTATGAGTGATTATGTTACATATGGTATTATTGTAGACCGTGATGCAGCATATTGCCAGACTTACGATAATGATCGTACACTTCGATAATTTGAGCTAATTTTTGGGACGTACGATAATTTCAATATAGTACGCATTTTTAGGTAATTCAACTTGCGCGTACGATAATGTAAGATATTTTTCTTAATTTGGCTGAAAACCAGTTAAAACTGCGACTTAAAAACAATTTTTTATTCGGTCAAACTTTAAGTGTTATTAAAAATTTTGATTTCACAACTTTAACGTTAGAATTTCGCACAAAATACAAATTTACCTCCAATTTTCTGAAATCGATATTTTTTGGATTTGGTACAATAATTAATATTGTTACATAAGTGTGTCACGTCCTAATCTTCACATACAAAAGTTTTACTGAGAACTATTCGCAAGACAGACTGCATACGGGCTTCGTCACCGTTTTGCGTCCACTTGCTCCCGCGTCACACGTAGCCTTTGACAGCGCCTCGCTAGGGGGATACTTTCTTCTTGTGATGACGGCACTTCATTACTACTGTAGCTCTCAGTAAACTATTCCCCAAAGTGACAAACGTATGGAAACATCTTATAGACTTATGGTATAAATAAATATATTCTTGATTAGGCCTTGGCGGTATTAGCATTTTAGATTGATAAAAGTTAGAGAATTTGAGAGTCTTAAGGTGGTGTTCCGGGATTTTGGAGTAGGTTAAGAAGAGTAACGCTATGGCGTCATTTTACTCCGATAGTTCTTTTTATAAAATAACCTTGGTCATCTTGTTGAAATGTTGCCTCCCCGCTTCAGCTGGGGAGCCGTTTTCTCTCCCACTAAAGAGTTTATGAACTCATTCTTAGACATTGGCTGAACTATTCCAGGGCAACATTTCAACAAGTTGGGCAAGCGTAAAGACCTTTTATAAAATCAACAATTCTGTGATGGCGAATAGAATAGTTCGAGTCGGAGTAAAAACGTTTTTCCAAAATTTTGTTGGTTTCTTTTCGCCTGTACTCGGACTACAAGTGTACTCTTTTTACCTTAAAACGTTTCATTCGCCTGTTTTGGGGATAGGAAATACTCCGGCCCATAAACTATTCGCTTGTTCCGGATGATTAGGCATTTTTAGCAGATACATTTTGGGCTAGCAGACGACAAAATCCGATTTACTCCTTTACACCTCCTTTCCAGAAGGAGTAAAAAGAGTAGCCCTAATACTCCGGAACAAGCGAATAGTTTGTGGGCTGGAATAATTATCACCCCGGAACAGGCAAATTAAATGTTTGAGGGTAAAAAGAGTCTGAGAACCGGCGAAAAGAAACCGCCTTTATTTGGATTTGTTTGACTTATTATTGCTTAATGCATCGTCTGGATGATGACTTTTACAATCACGTTTAATTACTTTTTGAAGTGAGTATAACCCTAGCAGGAAAGATCAAGCTTCCGTCATTACACACTAGTGGCGCGACAGTCTTAAACATTGCAAAAACAAACCTGCCGCGAGAGTATATCTCAGAGCAGGAATTCATACCTCTACTTGGAATGCTTATGGCGGCAGAGTTTCGTCTCGATGTGGCGGACTGTTTTTTTGACGTCACTATGTTAACTTAACAAACAACAACGTGAGAGGAGAGCGCGCGTAGGCGGGACCAAAGCCGTCAGAGTCCTCTTACCATACGCGATACGGCAGGATAAGCATTCCAAGTAGAGGTATGGATTCCTGCTCTGAACGATATTTAATTATACCTCGCAGGAGGGTGGCAGCTTGAAATTATCTACTTCGTTATAGACTGTAGCGCCACCAGTGAGTATTGGCGGAAGCTTGACATCCCCATAGAAAATATAGCAACTCTATCTTTGGCAATATTATCAATGATAAAATGTTAGTTTCTTCCCTATCAATTCCCGTGTTAAATTTGACTGACACTGTTTCCGAGAGTGACAACACAATTTAAGTGTACTTCTGAGTATGATTTAACTGTGGTCTGATAAATGTTCGTGATCATATTTCTGTTTACTGTTATCAGAGGTATATAGTATTTATATTTTACGAGGGTGCTACCCAAATCCACATACTGCTTATGTCATTTGCTTGAAAAAAATGTGCTTTTCAGAAGAAAATTGTATCCATTAACAGTGGGAAAAATGGAAAGTAAATATCCCTGCAGAATATAATTTTAACATTTAATTAATAAATTATTATTTTTGCTACAGCAGGACTCGCGACGACGAAATTGTAAGCGAGGACTGCAACCGCATGTACTTGCCACAGTTTTTTTACAATCAAATTTCCTGACTTTTCCAGGTTTTCACTGACCATCTCCTGAGATTTTCCTTGACTTATTTTGTGCCAAGATTGTATTTTTTAACCTATAGTTTAGTAAAAGTTTCCTATTTGTAACTGAACTTAAATTCCCTGACATTTCCCTAATTTTTATACCCATATTCAAATTCCCTGACTTTTCCTGGAATTCCAGGTTTTACAGGTACCGTGGCAACCCTGTTATGTAATTGCTGTAGTAAAGTCCAATCACTTTCTTCTTAATCGCGTATCCGGGTTTATTACAAAAGCTAGCAAAACTTTATCAGTCACAACTACTCCCCGGAACCTTCTTCGCGAACCAGCGCGCACGAATCAAATTTAACGTGGCAACCTGCTTCGATGCCAACATGACAGAATTCGGCAAATAACTAGTTAATTAGACGTGTTTGAGCTGTCATATGACACTTATAATTACTGGAAATTACAGGCTTATTTACCTGCTTTTATACCATAACATGCCGAAGTATTTTCCTCGAGCAAAATAAATTTTAAGACCCACCAAATAGATGTTTCTATAAATGTATAAAAACGTTTTTCTCCGCGTCACGAGCTTAAGCTTTTTAGTACTTTATTGGCACGCGCGTTTCGCACGAGGACTTCAAAATCTTTATCGACTCCAGCGCTTGCTCTCTATCTTCAATAACAGGAATCCATATCTCTACTTGGAATGCTTATCGTGGCCATAGATATAGGAAACGTATATAAAGGTCTAGATAAAATATTTCAAAGGGAGTGAATACGGAGGTGACCGCTAGCAGAAACGCGTAATTTCTGCAGGCTATAAGGCGCTATCTATCGGTAAGAAAGCTCGTGCTATCGTCGCGAGAGCCATTGTCTCCTGCTTACAAATTATACTAAAAGTCACCAACAGATGGTGTCTAAAGACTATGGCCTGGGGAAAGGTCAAGTACTTAGTACTAAAATGCTAAGAGAGCTCGCGCTCTTGGTCACGTGCCTTCCTCGGTGTCCGCTAGGTGTCAATTCCGTATTTTATGTTAGGCTTAGACGCCCCGAAATTTATCTAGACCTTTGTATACATTTCTTATATCTATGATCGCGGCAGAGTTTCGTCTCGATGTGGCTGACGGTTTTTTTGACGTCACTATGTTAACTTAACAAACAACAACGTGAGAGGGGATTTTTTCACTCGTAGGCCGTCAGAGTGAACTTACCATACGCGATACGCCAGGATAAGCATTCCAAGTAGAGGTATGGATTCCTGTCAATAACTATAGCTAGTGACGTAGAAAAACCTTTACACGTGACCTCCCGTATTTTATAGAAACGCCTATTGGTCGATTTCAATTTGCGCGTGGAAATACGTCGCCACGTTAGGGTATAAAAGTAAGTAAACAAGCTTACTAAACTTCGAAAATATTTTGTAAAAGCTACTAGTCTTGTTCCATGAATTCCATTGAATTATCTAATAAGAAACTTTCGCCGCTAGTCGCGTGACCAAACTAAAGGTCATCTACGTCACGGCCAACTTTGATTTATCGCGCATCTCTCGCGCTACAGCGGCCATCTCATTCGTTGACGTTCCTGTGTTAACCTATGAGCAAAAGATGTGTATGACGTCAGCGCCCCTAGCGGATTATTATTTTTAGTATAGTTTTTACATTGGGGACAATATAACCACCGAGCGTGGCGCTGAACTCCTACACGTTATAGTACAGTTTATAGGGGGAAAATCCTTGCTCGCGGAATTTCGACGAATGTGTTGGCCGTAGTAGCGCGAACAGCGCGTGATCAAAGTTGGCCGTGTCTACGTAGAAGGAGCCTAATTATTCCATTGGTCTAGTCTTGACTAGAGCCACAGTCACACGACAACTAACTGGTGGTTTTGGAAGCAACACGAAGACGGTTCGGCGGCTAGTTATGAAGGATCACGGCCAACTTAGATCCACTGCTACTCTCACTAGAAGTTGGCCGTGGAAGGATAAAAAAAATTGTGTCTATATTTTTGCGATAAATCAGGGTACATGAAGTGATTGGACGATACTACAACCATGGTAAAAGGCTCATTGGACTCCAGTCTATGCTTTAATACTTCGTCGTCGTGTATCCTGCTTCATAAAAAAATACAATCACGCCATAAAGATTAATACTGGTTGCTAAGTAAGGCCTGTGTGAACCATTGAATTTGGAATAATACTGCTAGAATTGCAATTACGATTTCGGTTGCCATGGTTACGCGGGACCTGTTCTGATAAGACTGTACGAAATTCATCTTTATAATTAGGCGGTAGCGCCATCTATATTTTGTAAAGTTATATGGCTAAAAATAAATAATTATTAGCGAACTCACCGTAAATTTAGTTAAAAAGGATCGTGATGTCAGAATAAAATTATTTTTAAGCAACTTCAAAGGTTTGTTTGTTACGAGTAATCATACATTTCAATTTCGCATCAGATTCACGAAAAAATTCAATTGCAATATAGTTGCCACCACTAGAGACAGATGCCGCCACGGTAGAACGATAAAGTTGATAAAGGCTCCTTTATTGAACGAAATTGGTCCCGCGCCAGCCAGATTTAGTTGTACCTCTATTTATTCCCAACTCATCTCTATTCTACCTCATTGAATATATATATATATATATATATATATATATATATATATATATATATATATATATATATATATATATATATATATATATATATATATATATATATATATATATATATATATATATATATATATATATATATATATATATATATATGGCTTAAATAATACATTTAATATTAGGCCTATAGCATCCAGATACAATAAACCGAACAAGCTGATATTCCTTTTCTATATTGTTTATGGAAAATTGCGTCGAAGCCCGTTAGAGTTTGTGTTGTAACTGATCTCAGTAAACATTTTGCATCTAGATTCTAAGTACAGTACTCAAATCTTCAAAAGAATTTATAGGAAAAATAGGATTATATTTCTAAAAATATAGGACTTTATAGGACTATTTTTTTAAACATTAAGGGATTTAATAGGACTATATGCCATTTCATTTACTAACTTTATGCATTTAAAAACTAAATCTATATTTAGTGAAATAAATCTTTGATTTTCATTTAAAAATAGAAACTATTTAATCATTTTATCACAAAATATACTAATAGCTATAACCAGGTTAACAATAACAAAAGTAAATACTAGAATGACTTTGTATAGGAAATTATCCTAAGCTAAATCTAGCAATTTAACTGACAAGTGAGTGGCGGGATTTGAAATGGGCAAAATACCAAAATTATAGGATTTTATAGGACTTTTTGGAGATTTTGCTAAACAATATATTATAAATAGGACATTGTTGAAAATATAGGAATTATAGAACCTATGGGGGCCCTGAAGTGTAATATTTAAAAATATTACAGACTTATGCTAACATTTATGGCCATGGGTTAGTAGGTTTTTACATTTTAGGTCTCCATAAACGAAAACATCAATTTAGACCCTCAAAGACTGTAACTAAGTAGGGCAATAATTTAAAGCGACTCGGTTAATAAACGCTACAAACCCAAAAAGGTATAACGGGGCTGTTCATTTATTTACTTAAGACAAAAAATTCCTCTAGATTTTATTGTATCAAGAAACTAACCACCGCGTCACGAAAAATTTGCTCAAATAATTATAACATTTAAGGATTCGAAAATTGTTTGAAAACCACAGTCACCCTCCAAAGAAGCTGAATAATAATAATTATAAATACAGAAACATTCCAACTGAAGGAACCTCGAGTCTTCCGCGTTAAGTTCGCGTTTTAATTATAGTTTTTCCCGCTTTTTAAATACTTCGAAAACTTTATGGCCTGTAAAGCATTCAAAACGTTATAAAACAGTTACGCCAACTAATTCCCACTCCAGTTTATCCCCTTTTTTATTTAACGGGAAAAAAGCGAGCTTAAAATTGAGTGGTTCATTAAATTTCTATTGAACTATAAAAAGTTTTGACGTTTTAACGACCATGACATTGAAAATAATACCAAAATAATAAAAAGTAAAAAAAACGCGTACGGAAGAACGATACTCTAGGCGGTTTTTACTTTTTGCTTCCTTTTTTAAACACCACATTTCCTTATTATCGGCCCTTTTTTCGCTAAGCGCGCGAGCAAGGAGTAATAAGTAACGAACGGGATTAGCGAACGTGATACCAATGGCTACGGGATAAAATAACTGTAGTTGCCAATCCGCACGTGCTCCGTCGTACTTAGTGGTCCACGCAAGCCGTAGAGAATAGTCTGCTACACGGTTTTTCGACGCAAAAAACTTTCAAGCGTAACAGGGTCCGACTGGTCGTTCAACTCTCATTTGATTTGACGTGTTCCGTAAGTTTTCACTCAAAAATGTGGTTAAGGCTAGTTTTATCAAAACTGCAGCGTGTCTATCTTAATTGGTTTTTGTCAAATCCATCCGAGCGTTGAAAACCCCGTCGCGATTTACGGTTTAAAGTCACGATGGACAAATTACACGCGACCCACGTTTACACCTTTTGGACAACTTTCTAGCCCCTAATTGCTGGATTCTTTGTTTAGTTTTTTTTTAACGTTTTATGATGAATAAGGGTTCCGTTTAACGGTGATTTATTAGCCTCCTACCCTTATTGAAGGTTTTGAAATGGTATTGTTCTGGCTGTGGGCTGTAAGGCATCATGTTTATGTCGGGCAATTGTAACAGTAATTTTACGCCCCCTAACGAACGCCTTTATTACTGGAGACGTTTGGATGGTTTTTACCAAAAGTTTTTATCGGAGAAAATCTTTCGCGGTAATTGTGGAAAACATTAAGTACCGAGTTTAGTTAGGCTTATTTCCGGTCTTCCTTTTATGTTTCAAATCTGGGCTGGACATTTACCTGTCTAATATTTGACAACCCGTTGTTTCATAATCGTGGTTGCATATCAGTGTGCTGTCTAATTGTGATAGTTATTCTTCGCTTTTTTTTGGTATTATTTTTTCGAAAGGGACTACAATTATTATTTGTCGGATGTTTTAGAATTGGTGCTGGGAATTTGTCAGAATTTTTATTGTTTTTAAACAGGGTAGTCATGAGTCAGGGAAATTTGTAAATAGGCCTAAGAAGTCGAGGAAATTTCAGGGCAATTATAAGAACTTGTAAAAAGTCAGTGAACTTACCTTAAATTTTTATAAAACTAAGCTTGCAATATTTTTTAAGTTAAAAATAATTGTTATAATGAAATATAAACTGAAGTCAATTAATAAACTTTGGATAAGATGAAAATGGTTTAATTTTCGCCATAAAAAGGACAGGAAAAATCTAGAATTATCGGCGAGAAATCAGGGAAATTTTATCTGAAACTATTATGGCAACTATGTGAAATGACCGTTTTTATGAAGAACATAGTCGTATTTGTTTTTTTCTTTTAAACTATTTAAACTAAAAAAACACACGACTATACACTGTAACAGTGTATAGTAGAAAATTTCAAGTCTTATTTACATGGCGACCATAGATATAGGAAACGTATATAAAGGTCTAGATAAAATATTTCAAAGGGAGTGAATACGGAGGTGACAGCTAGCAGAAACACGTAATTTCTTCAGGCCATCCTTATAAGGCGCTATCTATCGCTAAGAAAGCTCGTGCTATCGTCGCGAGAGCCATTGTCTTCTACTTAAAAATTATACTAAAAGTCACCAACAGATGGTGTCTAAAGACTACGGCCGGCGGAAAGGTCAAGCACTTAGTACTAAAATGCTAAGAGAGCTCGCGCTCTTGGTCACGTGCCTTCCTCGGTGTCTGCTAGGTGTCAATTCCGTATTTTATGTTAGGCTTAGACGCCCCGAAATTTATCAAGACCTTTATATACATTTCTTATATCTATGATGGCGACGCACGATTTCCAAAAAAGTTTAAAATCTGTATGGCTAAATTTTTTATTATATTTTAGGTTAATTATTAATTTTTTGTTATTTTTTCGAATTCCGGTTTATTTTTTTTAATTTTTTTTTGTAAATTATAAAAAATTAATAAAAAACTTTCTCGAAAATAATTTGTTAGTCCAAAGTTATAATTAGTTTATTGTGTATGTTTCCCGTTCGTAACAAATAATTTAAGACACTATACCAATTTTCAAAATGGGAGGGGGAAATATACAGAAAAATAAGGGTTTATATTTAAAATTTGGAGCTGATATTGTTTTGTAGCGAACTAAAACACAATTAACCCAGTTTTGTTAGGTAAAAGTTACAATAGTAGCGAATTTAGGCCGATAGGTAACGTTATTGTTGTTGGTGAATATAGCGACCGTTGCTTGAAGGCTAGTCGCTAAGGGGGAAAAGGGGAACACTACAGATACAATAACGTCACGCGAATACTGATTTTGAGATCAAAAGAAGAGTGATTTCTGTTTTGGGGAAATTTTTGGATTTAATGTTTAACGTTCTCTGATACTATTTATAAATACCGCTGCTTAACAGGGCGTCTAAGCAATCGATGCAACACATTCTTCAGAAATAAATACGCTTTCGGACAGATTTTCATAGTTAGAGCTAAAATCGCTTCGTTAAACGTTCGTTTTTAGGGAACCAATAAGATACGATTTGATTGGCTTCTGAGTGGAGGAACATAATGGTGAAGTGGTTAGCAATTTCGCCTTGCAGCAAGAGGAGCTTTTGGCACTGGGTGAAAACTCGGAACAACTCCTTCCCCGTTAAGTTTGCCAGTTCTCTCCCCACTGGTTAAAAGGGTTTTCCCGCCAGTTCTTCGGTTTCCCCTTCCATAAAAATTTGTTGAGATTAACGGTAATAGTTAGTGTAGGTAGCTGTTGGTTCGTGTGGCACGAAGGGCTCCTACGCGTTGTAACCCGGCCACCTGAATTAAAGCAGAGATAATAAATTATCTCTGATTAAAGGCATTATAAGTCGCTAGATGACTAAGGTGGTGCCTTGGGTATTATTAGTCTAGCCGATTATTATTATTATAGGAACGTTCAGTGAATTTGTAGGAAATTATAATGATTTTAATAAAGATAAAACAAATGCTTTTAAAGCCACTTTGGTATAATAATAATAATAATAATAATATTACATTTAATATGACTAACAATTTTTAAGTTGGTGTATTATTATAGACCGTGAAGCAGCATTGCCAAACTTACGATAATTATCGTACACTTCGATAATTTGAGCTAATTTTTGGGACGTACGATAATTTCAATATAGTACGCATTTTTAGGTAATTCAACTTGCGCGTACGATAATGTAAGATTAATTTCGTTGAAAACCAGTTAAAACTGCGACTTTAAAACAATTTTTTAATCGGTCGAACTTTAAGTGTTATTAAAAATTTTGATTTCACAAGTTTAACGTTAGAATTTCGCACAAAATACAAATTTACCTCCAGTTTTCTGAAATCGATAATTTTTTGGATTTGGTACGATAATTAACAAACGTTAAAAATTAGTGTTGTAATTCGGAAAATTTCGGATTTTTACGAAAAAAATTAAAAAAAAGGTTTCATTCCATGATTAGTCTATTATATTGTTTGCAAATTTAAATAAAGCGGCATTTTCGCCTCATTTTTTCGAATCTGAAAGTAAAACTAAACCTGTAGACTAGTTTAAACTGATTAACAATGCAACACTATTAATGTTTTGTAGTATGTTCACTGATATTAGACATTTTATATCGATAAAAAGGTAAAAACTTTAAAAACCCTTATTTTTCCGATTTGTGTAAAATTTTCCGCAATTCGCAAATTTTATGAAAATTTTTCCGCATTTAATTTTTCCAAAAATTTACAAAACTATTAAAAATCGACTCAATAAAGTCATTCTCCGCAAGTAAAAATAAGTAGGCATTCTTGGTTGGGCCTAAAAAGAATGTTTTGAAGTTTTTTAAAAACCAGTTCTTCATTTGAGCATCCGTGGTACTGATTGGGATGCCACTTCTTGTTTAGATTAAGGTTTGAAACCTCGAGTTGAGCAATAAATCAAATTCAATTGGAGTTTATCGGTAGAGATAACCTCGGGACACAAATTAATTACGGAAAAAAGGTCATAGATGGCAGCATAGAGAGGCATGTAGACCGCTTTAATTTGGGACTAAACCTTGTCCTCGAAATCCAATTTTAACGCAAGTTCAGGGTCCGCACTCAAATCTTCAATTTTTTTATAGGAAAAATAAGTTTTATTTTTCTAAAATTATACTATTTTTTAGGACTATTTTTTCAAAATTATACTATCTTATAGGACTATTTTTTCAAAATTATAAGATTTTATAGGACTATTTTTTTTAAATTATAGGATTTTGTAGGACTATTTTTTCAAAATTATAGGACTTTATAACATTATTTTTTCAAAATTTTAGGATTTTATGTGTCTATTTTTCCAAAATTGTAGGACTTCATAGGATTACTTTTTCAAAAGTATAGCACTTTATGTTATTTCAATTACTTTATGCATTTAAAAACAAAATCTATATTTCGTGAAATAAATCTTTGACTTTCACAAAAATAAACTAGTAGCTAACCATGTTAACAATAACAAAAGTATAGACTAGAATGACTTTGTATAGCAATTTATCCTATAGCTAAATATAGTAATTTATCCTATAGCTAAATATAATAATTTAAACTATAGCTAAATCTAGCATTTTATCCTATAGCTAAATCTAGCAATATAACTGACTTGTGAGTGGCGGGATTTGAAATGGACAAAATGTAAAATTGATGGATTTTATAGGACTTTTTGGGGATTTTGTTAAAAATATATGATGTTATAGGACATTTTCAAAAATATAGGATTTTGTTAAAAATATAGAATGTTATAGGACATTTCAAAAATATAGGATTTTTTAGGAATTAAAGTTTGCAAGTTCTTGCCAAATGTTTTTTAGTTACGTTGGGAATACTAGACGCGAGACTTTTAAATTATAAAACTTGATTATCAGTGCTGCTGATTTTAATTTAATAATTCGATTTAATGCTTGAAACGATAACAGTACCATGTTATGCACGAATAAGGTATTAATCAACTAAGATTGAAATTTTGGGTTTTTTTTAAATAGCCTTTTTAGTTAAGCCAGGAAAATTTCTTATCTAAAATTCCTGACTTTTCCAGTTTATCCCTGACCAATGTTTGCCAATATTCCTGACCTTTTTGTTTATATTTTTTGACTTTTTTTTTCATTATTTTAGGTCAAAAATTCTATGTTAATGTGTGGTTTGGTTGACTAACTAAAATCCCAGACTTTCTACGAAATTATTTAAATCCCTGACATTTTCCCTCCATTTTACAGATCCCTGACTTATCTAGGTTTTCCAGGATATCCAGGTTCTGTACAAACCCGGACCCAGTTCGACGATTAACCTTTCTACACGAGCTTTCTGAACGCGGTTAGTTTTGGCCAAAACAATTCACCCAATGTGAACTTAAAAGCCTAGGTTTTCTTCTTCCTGTCACCCTTTAAATCTACTTTCCTTCCAAACAAATCCCCTGGTGGTAGGCCAACAGCAGAACACGTTGGCCTACCACCAGGGGATTTGTTTGGAAGGAAAGTAAATTTAAAGGGTGAAAACTAGGAGCAACAAACACAGCACCCCACAACCCGCCAAAAGTCGTGCATTTTCTTGCGTACAGTTTTCATTGGTTAAAGGTAGAGCTCGGCGTTTGGATAAGAAATAATAATTTTATTTATTTTTATCCACAAACGAAAATTATCCGAAAAAAAAACCCGATTATTTTACATGTTAAATTTCTATATAGCCGTGGATAATATCCATGGATTATCAGTTAATCGTAATTTTTATGGTTAATCAAAACTGTAGCGGTTAATTTATCTGTTTCGCCGAGCTCTAGTTAAAGGCTTTAGCGCCTACTGCCGTCGGAAGGGGAAAATTCGGAAATTTTCTCCCCCCCCGCCCGTAAAACGTTCAGCGTAAAGGCTCGTCCAATGAAATTTGTACACATCACTGCGTTAGCGTGTTTAAAGGCTAGCTACGTTGTTGCTCCAAGGTTAGAGTGACTCTATGGTAAAACTGAAATTGATTTAAATTAAACGATGCACATAGTCCAGTTTGAAAGGCACTAAATAAAAAATCGTCTTGTTCGGTTAATTCTAATTGATTCGTCATTAAAATATATTTCCTTTAGTTTAATATCTTTGCGTTAGACGTACGCGTAGCCATTTCTCGGTGAATTCCTAAACCTCCCTAATCTAGCGTAATAAATGATTTTAACCTCAAAAAATTTCAAAGCTGTGAAATAAGATTTGGGATAAACAACAATATATTCCAATTTGGTTCCTTCCAGACAGTATTCTCGTGACGTCATCGTTGCTGTAGTGGAATGCCTAGTGCTTTCCCCTTGCCCCCATAAGACTCTGCCTTAGAGCTATGGCGCCCATCTTGTCTAAATTTATCGTAAATACCTTCTATAAACAGCGAAGAATATTTGAGTCGTTCCGGCTGACTGGTTTCAAAAGGTGCTATCTTCCATTTTGGCCGTTTTGCGTAAATTATTCCCGTTTTAACGGTTGAACGGGCGGCCGAGGGTCCATAAATTCACCGCGAATCAATCTGACCGCTGTCACAAATCACTAGCTTTCTAATTTGGTATTTGGCACGTTTCAGAAATCCAGGAAAAAGATTCGGTTCCATATATTTTATTTTACGATTTTTTTTCATTTTCTTTGAAGGTCGGGTCAAGAATATACTTATTTCCAGTCTGGGAGAATGACTATATATTGAGTTTGAGGCGAAAGTCAGTTTGACCTTGAAATTTATTGTGTTGCGTATTTGTTCAGATACGTTCGTCTATTTACCTTCTTAAAACTTGGATTAAACGCTACAGGGTGGCCACAAGTTAGGGAAATTTCCGAATGTGTAAAAAGTCGAGGAAATTAAAAATAATAAATTGACGGGGAATTTTTCAATAGGGATAAAAAGTAAGTTAAATTTAAAAACAAGTATAAAAAGTAAGGGAAATTTAAAAACAAGTATAAAAAGTAAGGTAAATTTAAAAACAAGTATAAAAAGTAAGGTAAATTTAAAAACAAGTATAAAAAGTAAGGGAAATTTAAAATGTATAAAAGTCAGGGGAATTTAAGAAATATATAAAATCAGTGAAATTAAAAAGTATATAAAGTCAGTAAAATTTAAAAATGTATAAAAAGTCAGTAGAATTTAAAAATAAGTATAAAAAGTCAGGGAAATTTAAAAAAAAATAAATTGCGGGGAATTTTAAATAAGCTTAAAAAGTAAGGGATATTAAAAAAACTAAATTGTCGGTGAATTTCCAAATAGGTCTAGATAAGAAGTCAGGGAACTTTAAACAAATATAAATCTTCGGGGAATTTCGAAATAGGTCTAAGAAGTCAGGGAAATTTTAAAAAAATGATAAATTGTCGGGGAATTTACAAATATGGCTAAAATTAAAAACAATTATATTAAGTCTGCGAATTTAAAAATATCCCTAAAAAGTCAGTTAAATTAAAAAATATATAAATTGTCGGGAGTTTTCAAATAGGCCTAAACAGCCAGGGAGTTTAAATTTATCCTGAATATTATAGGGTGATCTAAAAAACTAAGGTTGCAATAAAACACTTCAAGTTAAAAGTAAAAGTAAGTTAAAAATGGTATAATTTTGGCCTTAAAAAGGTCAAGGAAAGTCTCTAAGAATGAATGGTTAGGGGAAAAATCAGGGAATTTTTATCTGAAAATATTATGGCAGCCTTGCACTATTAAATTCGCTCTTAAAATCGTCGCATATTTAGCCTAGAGTATTTCCTCGTTCATATTTAGGCTTCATTTCTTAGGTTATCGTTCTGCATAATATTAGATATAGAAATCGCAAAACCATTTCCCCGATTTGAATCTATTACAATTTTCCCGTTAAAGAGTTCTATTTTATTGGGGAACGTGAAAAAGTAACAAAGATGAATGTTTTTGAGGGGAAAAGTAATATTTAGAAGGGAAATAATACGATACTTCGTCTGATAAGGCTTCCAAGAGAATACAAAAATGTAAACGAACGAATAAAACAACATCAAAATATTTACATACATATATAAATATTTTGAAAATGTTTTGTTTGTTAGTTTTAAGGTTTGCATTTGTCAGGAATACCTCGACGTTCTAGGAGAACCATACGTTAAAATCGGTTAAGCTAGCGGGCTTTCAGTTCGCCGGGCCGCCGGCTAACGCAATCAAGAAAGTCGTTTACAATCAAATTTTAATAAATTGCACACCTTTCGCTAACCCGGGGCACACGAAGAATTAAAAACGTCGTTTGAACAATACTACAACAGGCGTTATATATGGGTATGAGTTTTGTCGAAATATAATTAGTTGTTTCTTCGTGAGCCCGGGTGTACCGCGAATTTATATTTTTGTATACTCGTACTTATTTCATCAAATTCGTCTTAATTGTACAAGGCCTAACATATTTCAATTCAAACAAGTTTTTACGCTTTCTAACAAGTATGCTGCTAGATAAATGATAAGTTGCCATAACTCTGCCTCGATTTGTTGAGTTGGAAAATTATAATTATTAGCATTTTTATTTAAAACACTAAAAAAATATTGCGACGTGTCACGTAAGCTTGACAGAAATTGTAAGTTGTTAAATATTCGACTCCGAAGTACAAACGGGAAAATTACGTGAACGTTTTAGACGCCCGTCTAAAACGTTCACGTGACTCCTGACGTTTTTGATCAAACTTCTAGAGTTCTCTACTTAGCCTTTCTATTTCCCCAATAAAGTTTTATAATTATAAGTGGCATTCGCTTAAAATTTAGACAAGATGGCGGCCATTGATATAAGATAAGGCGTTAGGGGGTAAAGGTGGAATGTCACTAGTCTTTCACCATAAATATGACGACGTCACGAGAATACACCCTATACAGTTCAAAATAAAATACGTCAACTAGCTAAGACAGGTTCAGCCAACGCTAGAAAACTTGTAGGAGTGCCGACATAGCTTAGCCCGTCTTTTAAAAACAATTTATTCGGTATTTTTCCCATTTTTTCCTATCGACATCAATGGAAGTTACTTGTCCCCAATAATGGATACTTTGATATCTACCAAAAATCCACTGTGGCAATGTTCCAAAACCGCCTAACAGGGCCCTTTGAAAGTGCGGGCCCTAGCCCAAAGTATTCCAACCTGGTCCCATGCATAGCATTTCTAAACTGTAAGGCAATCTAACATTCGAAACCGGGCCCTAGGCAATTGCCCAGTGTTGGAAAAAATGTTTTTATTTTAAAAAACCGTTAAGAATAAGGTTTTTTTAGACACTGCTTTATTTTACTTTTAATCTATTTTTCGCTTTTGTTTAGCCGTGCATACATATTAGGCCTACCAATCAACAAAAAATTATTATGACTATTTTTACAAGTCTCACGTAACCAAAACAAAGATTTAGTTTTAGTTTCGTTTTTTACAAGTCTTACCAGAACCAAGTTTTAGTTTTTAAATGAAGGGTGACCAGGAAAATGCCTCGAAAATTTAAAAAAAATAGGAAATTTTCAAGCGAATTGAAGGAAAATATAGGAAAAACCATAAGCCAAAATAAGGATTCTTATCGAAAAACAGGTAGATAAAATAAAGTGAAATATAGGATGAAGAAGGGTACACGACGATGGAATGTTTTCGGGTTATATACTACACGAGAAAACCTAAGGAATTTATAGGAAGGTATTGAAAATATAGGAAATGTGGTCACCTTGAAAATGATTTATAAAAGTAATCATTTCGGTAAGAAAATGTACAAACATTTTGGAATAATTTTTAGTTAATTAAAAAAACCATTGGTTTTTTAAAGAAATCACTTTGTTTAAACCATGGTTTAAACCATCAGACCCTGCAATGGCCTATATTGCCTAATAGGAATCGCGGCCCTGCCCCCAAAAACAATAAGCGACGTTGATAACCTCCTCACCTTCCTCTCGCAATCAAATCAAGCGCTCACTATTGGACGTCCAAGAGACACCTCGCGGTCCCGTGGAAACCCCCGCCATGGACGTATTCGCGTGACTCAAGTTCCTCAGCGGGTTGCTGGTCACGTTAGTCCACTGGGTTTCCGACTTCCGACGGGCCGACGAGGGTCCGGAGTTCTTATTCCCGCTGGACGCGGTGGGGTTGCGATGATGGCGGTGCAGCGTGTCCACCAAGTAGGAGCAGGCCTGCCAGGATGGCCCGTCCGTCTCGTCCGAGGTCTCCAAACTGTCCGGAGACACGTCCCACTCCATCAGTCTCCGAGGCGGCTCGATGCAAGTGCATTGAGGATGGAAGTCCGGGTCGTAGGACGATTCGGAGGACGACGAAGTACTGGTACTGTCTTCGGACTTGTAGCGCGTCCCTCTGGAGGCAAATGTCCGTTGGCAATGGCACGAACGCGGTATACTGTAGTTGTAACTAGGCCGGCTGCTCGAGTTTAAATTAGAACCGCTGAAGTGTAAGGCGGAAGCGGTACCGAATGGTAATCGGTGGCCGAACACCTTCTTACCGGGAACGGTACCCGTCGTCCCGTTAGAAGTCCCGAAGAGAGGCGCGTTACTTCCCAAATTACTGGGACCGAGGGACCAAGTACCGCAGGTACACTGGCAACTTTCGCAGCCACTCTGCGTGGCGCGACGGGCGAAGGTGTAATGGTAAGAGGACGGACTAACTGGCACGAAACTAGGACTGTCGAAGGAGGGCCTGGGCCACTTTTTCTCCACAAGACGCGTTTGGTAGTGTTCCCTACAGCGCACACTCGTCGCCACGATCACCAAACACAATATGCTCAAACCGCAACAACTTCCGATTAGGATGTACGCCAGCTTCTCCGTGGTCAGTTTGAAACCGGGTTCTTCGTCGTCGTCCCCGTTTTGGGCCCTGAACAGGATACTGGGTTCGGTGGTGTACAAATACTTGCGACTCGTCTCTCCTTTGCGGATGATGTGGCTGGAAGCGATTAAGGGCGGGTTGGACACGGACACCCTGGCCGAGACGTTCGCCTTCTTGGTTTCCGTTTTGGCACGGTAAGTGAAATCAGTGGACTCCAGCGGTTCGATGGAGCTGATGGTACCCACGCCGATCTCAATGGGGATGGTACTGTTGCTCACGTCCCGGCCATCGAAATAAGGGTCCGTTAAGGCCGTGATCAAGACTGCCCCTTCCCCAGGCCTGGCGAAGATAACGGCCGCTCCAGCCGACTTCGACATGGCCAGCAAAGTTAGTTGCAATAGTACCGGGATGGGAACCATTAGAATGGTCATGAGTTACGATTCCGAGTAGCTTTTGCCCTATTTAACATCGTTCGAGGTTTACAGGTTTGGGTTATAACATCGTTGATTGGACATATTGTCATAATGAATTCCAACTTTTTAGTAGTAAATCCACCATTATCTTAGTAGAAAGATAATAATTATAATTATTTAACTTTTTAGAAACGCTTTAAAGATGGTAAGGCAGTAATAGTAATGGCAGTAGCGATAGTTTTGTGTTATCGTTTTAAGCGTTTATTCCAATAATTACAAATGTGATTTTCATTCAGCAGTTTAGTAACGCCCGAAATTTGAAAATGCTGAACAGTCAATTGTAACGTAGTTACGGTAGTTTTATTTTCACACTTTGAAGGTATTCGATAACACGTTGAATTTAATCCAATGTATTCTAAAATTTAACCGAAACGTTGAATTTCAGTCGTAAATATAACACATGGCACTATAGAGGCACTGACCTTGGCGGCTATATGTAGATTCGTACGTTTAAGTCGCTTAGTAATTTCCCAGCGCGCGAAATTATTCCAATCTGTTGCACAAAAAAGAAAGTAGCGCGAGTTACGCGACGCGATTTAAAAAGAATCGTCACCTTGTAAGACTAAACTAAACGACTAAATTTACACGTAAAATGCAGAAGACGCGAAACTAAAATATGGAGTTTCGCGAGTAGAGGGTGAAATTTTTTAGCAACCGCTTCGGGTTGGGAGCGCACTTCTTCTGATCCGCATCGTTAATTTGGAGAGAGCCGCTGCCAGCCATAGCGTTAGTTCACATTTTTTTTTGCTCCAGAAAAAAAAGGAAGAAGGCATTGAAAAAGTTTTCGGGCGCATTTTTCTAGTTGAGGGCTTCCGATAGGTGGCGCTCGGGAGGATGAGCTGAGCATTGAAATGCCGGGGGAATGGACGGGGGTAATAACAGGATGGGTCTACCTCTTTTGACAGGGCCTGTATTTAAATCGTACTGGTTTTTGGAATTGAAGAAGATTGGCTTTTCATTCAAAGTACGGAGAAGCTTATGATTTCAGATGGGTTGTGATACGCTTTTATAACTTCCACACTTATGGTGCATCAACGAATTTAAAATTTCTGAAGCTAGGGCTAATTGGCGTTAGTTACGTTAAAAACGAGCTGTTTTAGCAGACGATTTTTCGATTAGTTCATTCTTACTTTATGGATTCCATCATTTTAAATTAAATTTTAAGTTCAATATTTATATATATATTTATCATTTAGGCCACCAGGTATAAGTGAAGCTTGGGTTTATTGGCGTTAGTTACGTTAAAAACATATCGAAGCGTGTGCTAGCAGACGAATTTTAGATTTAATAGGCGATATAATAAAGTAACGTGGCCTTCTTGTTTTGATGGGAAAGGCCACCTTCCAATATGCTTCCATTAGCTTTCCCACCAAAGAGCCTATAAATTCATCCGTAGGCCTTAATTGTACTATTTCGTTATCCCATTTTAACAAGTTGAGCAAGCATATCTGACTTTATAATATCGCCTATTCAGGATGGCCACAGGAGACCCTCCAATTTTTTATAGGAAATTATAGGAACGTTCAGTGAATTTATAAGAAATGATATTAACATTCAGTGAATTTATAGGAAATTATATTAACATTCAGTGAATTTATAGGAAATTATATTAACATTCAGTGAATTTATAGGAAATTATAGGAACGTTCAGTGAATTTATAGGAAATTATAGGAACGTTCAGTGAATTTATAGAAAATTTTAGGAACGTTCAGTGAATTTATAGGAAATTGTAGGAACGATCAGTGAATGTATAGGTAATTTTAGGAACGTTCAGTGAATGTATAGGTAATTTTAGGAACGTTCAGTGAATGTATAGGTAATTTTAGGAACGTTCAGTGAATGTATAGGTAATTTTAGGAACGATCAGTGAATGTATAGGTAATTTTAGGAACGTTCAGTGAATGTATAGGTAATTTTAGGAACGTTCAGTGAATGTATAGGTAATTTTAGGAACGTTCAGTGAATTTATAGGTAATTTTAGGAACGTTCAGTGAATTTATTTATTTATTAACTATAATAATTTTAATAAAGATAAAACAAATGCTTTGAAAGCCACTTTGGTGTAGTAATAATAATAAATTACAGGAATCTATACCTTTACTTGGAATGCTTATCGCGTTAGATTTTCGTATCGATGGGCTGACAGTTTTTTCACGTAACTATGTTAACTGAACAAACAACAACGTGAAAGGGGAGGGCGCGCCAAGTGGATTTTTTCTCTCGGAGGCGGGGCCAAAGCCGTCAGAGTGATCTTACCATACGCGATACGCCAGGATAAGCATTCCAAGTAGAGGTATGGATTCCTATAATATTACATTTAATAAGACTTTGTGACTAGATATATGTATAATATGTTAGTAAAAGACTGGCGGTTTTTGAGCGCTTTCTATCAAACTTTAAAACTATATTGAAATAAAAGTACGAAAAACATAACAAAAAATTTTAAATATAATAAATTATAGGAAGACAATCTAAATATACGAAAAATGATAAAATATTGGAAGTGTGGTTTAATTAATAGTGCTTTTCAACCGGATGTTCAATCTTAATATTGCGGTATTTACGGTTTGCCAACACTAATTGTATATATGTATAAATAATTTCCTAAGAGTTTTGAAGGGAATAGAAACTAAATATAAAAATCGACTGCTAACAACGCTTCTTTTTAAATCTTATTAATTGTTACTTTCATTCTATCGTTTAAATAATAAAAAATTATACACAATGTTAATTAAATTTATTTCCTATTTATTACTTTTGTTATGATTTGGTTAATTTGTCTTACTCAATAATAAATGAAACAAAAGCATAAAGTTTCTTAGACATTCGCTATTTTCGGTGTGGACAAACAGCGCTGCCAGGCAAATATTTCTCAACCGACCAAAAACAGAAAACAGTGTTGCCAGTTTCATATTATTTTGTTTGCCAACACACCGAAAATGGCGGGACTTTAATTTCTCAGCCTAATGTGCACGTGGGAATGAATATTATCGACTAGGACTTAAATAAATCATCCTCCCAGGAAATCGCCAAGAAGTAATATTTCCGAGAGCCAGGACCTGCAAGATATTGTTTATATAGTGCTTGTTGAAATAATTGAAACTTTTCACTTGTAAACAGAACGTCGTGTTTTGGACAAGGCTTAATAAGTTAATATACGGCAAAAAAGCTACCTGGTTAAAAGCGATCGCTTGTTGCTGCCATAAAGGTGAAAAAAGAACTATATAAACAGTGACTTGCAGGTCCTGTCTCTCGGAAATATTAATTCTTGGCTATTTCCTGGGAGAAGGATTTATTGAAGCGTCTATGGTTATAGAGCGTATTTTTGTCAATTTTATTTTATTAATCCAGGTAATTTAAATCAATTATTGGACTTTTCAATTGAAATTAAATTAAGATTTATATCGGCCAATCTGGCCAATACCCGCGGGAATGGCAGTAGGAATAGAGGCTTCTGAAGTCTTTTCACCTCAAATGTAAATTACCAGCGCTGCTGCAAATGGCAAAATTAAGTGTTGTTAATTTTCCAGAAAAATAAAATGCGGAACATTTTCCGCAAATCGGAAAAATTAAAAATTGAAACATATTTTACTTTTTAAGGGTTTTTAACTTTTTATCCATTTAAAATGTCTAATATCAGTAAACATACTATAAAACATTAACAGTGTTATATTGTTAATCAGTTTAAACTAGTCTAGATGTTTAGTTTTACTTTCAGATTCGAAAAAATGAGGCGAAAATTCCGCTCTATTTAAATTTGCAAACAATATATTAGACAAATCATGGAATGAAAACTTTTTTTTATTTTTTTCGGAAAAATACGGAAAATTTTCCGGAAAAGAGGCGTCGGTCATTTTCCGCAGAAAATTTTCCAACTTACAAAAACGTTAATTCATTGATCCATCATCAAACTTCCTACTTAACCATTTCCCCTCACAAACTGTGAAGCTTGGTTATGGGATGTGGCTATCTTGTTTCAATCTGTTATTCAAAAACGATAGCCTCAATAATAAACGAGGTAGAAGGGGTAATGTTAATAAACCGTTTTCACTCCCGCCTTTTATATTAAACTTGTAGTTGTAAATCGTCTGCAATCATAACTTTTCATTTTTTCACGCTACCTGATCTGGCTACACTAGAAACTGAATATGTTAAAAACGCGTCTATGGAAGCGTTATACATGCAAAGTAGGACCTACCGCTATTTAGAAAGTCTTTTGAAAGACGAGTTTTTCGTGAGGGGTTCTTTTCTATACCCCCAAAGAGCCCCAATAACTCATTTTTTGTTTGTACTTACGGCGTAACATATAGAAAATATATAAGAGGAATAACAACTCTGCACATTTATCGTCTGGGGTATTTTAGGCCTATTAACTACGGCTAATGTAATGTATAAATATATATATAAATATACACGGTTTAACCGGGAGTAAACCGCCCAAACCTTTAGCTTTAAAACATAGAAATACATTTTAAACCCTAGTCAAAAATATGGTTGCTATTCCTCATTTATGTTTTCTATAAACTTACTATCTTAGAGAAACGACCCCTGTTCACTTTTAAATTGTGAGAATTTTAAACATTAAACCTAGGCTTAGCGAACACAAAAGATGTTTTGAAATGAAACCTTTTACAATTTCGCGTCTTCCCGCTAAGACGCGGTCGTGTTTATTATATTACTGGATTTTCTCTCTCACTGTATAACTCTTAATTCCAATATTAGAATCATTTTTTTATGCGGATTATAAGTAAAGATTACCTCCCTAGCTAGTAGCTTTCCTGACATAAGCTTGGAGGAATAAAACAAGTATACAGGAGTTGCGGAGTGCTGCGAAATCGGTTTCGTCAGTGACCGTGAACTCGCGCGAGACGGAGGGGTTCAAACGCGAATAGCGCCAACTGCTTACGGAATTTTGCAACTATTATAATTTTATATCATTGTTTTCGCGTCGTCTGGTTTGTTTTGAAACATTTCTAAATTCCTTGCGCCTTTTTCCAAAATGACTCGTATTTGTTTGGAGGAATAAAACAAACCAGATGACGCGAAAACAATGCTATAAAATGAGAATAGTTGCAAAATTCCGAATGCAGTTGGCGCTAGTCGCGTTTGAACCCCTCCGTCTCGCGCGAGTTCACGGTCACTGACGAAACCGATTTCGCAGCTCTCCGCAACTCCTGTATACTGGTTTTATTCCTCCAAGACATAAGGAGTTCAGCCCTTGCCTGAGGCGTCTTTATTGCAATTTCTTTTAAAGCAGACGACGTTTCCGGCATTTGGATTATAGAGTGCTGGACATATTCAATTTAGTTTCTTCCCTGAATGCGACCTTCAAATTATTAACCGCTGTAATGGGTTTAAGATATTTTCGTTTTTAGCGTAAATTACTAAATCAGTTTCTGTCGTTCGTTTGTTTCTAATTTATTTTTAGGATGTCACTTTGGCCGAATTTCCTGAAGTTATTTAGATTCTAAAATGATTTTATCGTGAAATATTTGCGATATAAATTAAAATTCACACAAATTCGTTTTTCCTTAATTTAAAATGTAGCACGCGATATCTACTTCGCCTTTGGGATGAGTCTTTATCAATAAAATATATTTATTTATATTTACCTTTTAGCGAAACTCGTAAATACATATAGCGATAGTATTTGAGGAAATGTATCCCAATTTAAATTAAACATTTATCCTTGTTATCAGAAATATATTTTATAGTATTAATGTCCCTCTTGTGATAGTTTTGTTCCTTATTTTAGTCCCTAAAATGTAGTGTGGTATTTAAATTATTGAAATTATGTTTTTAAGTTTCCGACAATGCGCCCTATTCGTTGTAAAGAAAAACAATTGAAAATACACTTATCGCTTAATTGCGTAAAAACCACCTCTGATACCAATTGTAATTAAGCAAATTAGGCCTAAATGGAGAAAATGAGAACTTTTGTTCTAATTTGTAAACGTTGAAACGTTATAATGGTAATCTAAGAAAAACTTTTGCCGCTAATGGCGTGACCGAGCTAGAAAACCTCTAAACAGACGACAAATATTTTTGTTTTAAAAACACGCGTCTTCAAGACTACCAATGGAATAAATACTTGTCAAGCAGGGGCGTTTTAACGAGAGCGGCCGCAAAAACAATTTTAAAAGCACAACCTTGTTAAATAGGCTGCGTCCGAAAAAATACTGAGGGATAAAAAACAAAACACAAAGATGTCGCGTGTTTAGTCAACTTGTTAGGTTGACTAAAATTGCGACATCGTAAGAATCCGTCAGAGGCCAATAAGTATGAGTGAAAACAACAACAAGTTTGCCCCCGGTGTTTGGCACTCCCCTGTTGTCAAGACTACCAATGAAATATATACTTATCAAGACTACTAATGAAATAAATACTTGTCAAAACTACCAATGAAATAAATACTTGTCAAGACTACTAATGAAATAAATACTTGTCAAAACTACCAATGAAATAAATACTTGTCAAGAATACCAATGAAATAAATACTTGTCAAGACTACCAATGGAATAAATACTTTTTGTTAAAACTACCAAATGAACAAATTCTTGTTGTCAAAACTACATACATTTATATATTTTATACATACTAGTGCATCTGCTTGTAGGTAAAGCTTTCGAAAACCGCCGCTTGGGGGAAATAGGAATAACGGTAATTAGAAGGAGAGTAGGAGACACGAATGCTTTTAGGTCAGTTTCATCCGTCATTTTGAAATGACCGCCATATTGAATAACCGGGCGATAGACTATGCTACCATGCAACTTTTATCACATATCCACAAGGTATTGTTTATACAGTACTTATGGAAATAATAGAAACTTTTCGCCTGTAAACAGAACGTCGTGTTTTTGCCAAGCCTTAATATATCAAAAAAGCTACCCGGTTAAAAGGCAACACCATGGGGAACGCTTGTTGCTGCCGTACAGGTGAAAATTTCCATTCTTTTAACACGCACTATATAAACAGTGACTTGCAGGTCCTGGCTCTCGGAAATATTACTTCTTGGCGATTTCTTGGGAGGATGATTTATTGAAGCGTCTATTGCGGAAATGTTTTAAAATTTAATTGAAAAATTTACCTGTGCTGTTAATTTATAATTATTATTAGCAAAACGTGTAATGCTCATTCCTAGCAATAGTTCTGGTTTAAAATGTGGGCCGAACGTATGATCCTAATCAGATAATCTTTGATATATCAACTGTAACAAACTTAATTTAAAAAACACCCATCTTGGTCGAAAATCCAATTAATCCTTGTCATATAAATTGCGTCGAGGATTTGAGAAGAAATAAACCTAAATATATAATTTATTTATCATCTATTTAGGATTCGTATCACAAATTTAACCTTATTTTTGTATCGAAGCGGATACCGTGTGTGCGTTTTCTATACCTTGGTACCAGACAATTTGATAATTAATAATCAACCACAGAAGTCGCTAATCGCGTATTTCAATGACGCGATAAAAACCTGTTCCAGAAGAACGTGCTTCTCATAAAATTTAATACTTTGTTAAAAAAGCTGAGGCTTATTACGCGAGATCATTTAGTTTACATAAGATAGCGATCGCCCATGACAAGGAGTGTGATATCTTAACCCTTGGCTACACGATTCGCGGCTAACAGAAAGATAAGGCATACTAGACGCTTCGAGGCGAAAATGCGCCATAACTGTTTTTTTTTAATCTGATGAAGAGACGCAAAAATGGGGGTGGCGCCATCTTTGAAAGAATGCAGGAACTAAATAACTCCGGACATTTGGTATAAGATTGTGTGATACAATTACGTAACGCCCTTACTTATAGACCATTATAACGTTAAAGCGAAAAAAGCTTTTAAAAACCGGTAGGTCTTGTATTTTAACGAACTTAACGTGGACCTTAAACTTTCTATACAAAATGCTTTTAAGGTAAATATTCTAATAAAAGGTAATCATGCGTAACCGCGCAAGGTTAGTGGTTTGGTTTTGGAAAAAAGAAGTTATATAAAAGTTTATGTCTTTAAACTTTTTTCTGTAAAAGTTGAATGACTTTCCATTATACTCAGCATTCATTTTGTATCAAAGAAAATTGTTTAAAAAAAATTTAACACTTTAGAAACTTAGCAACTAAACAATAACATTAAATTCAAACGTTATTTTAAATTTCTTGCGATGACTTTGAAGAAACTTACTGAGGCGTTCTTTTTTTAATAATTTCCTATTTCGTGGCAAGGCTTAGTAGCTATGGTTTATATGTATAGTGACTTTACCATATTCGCGGGTTTCCTCGAGCCCCTAATTTAGCTACCGCTTTTAAATGATATTTACATAAAAATTGTTAGCGCGAAAATTTTTAAAAGTTTTGTCACGAAGGTAATTATTTTCACGCTACGAATGTTACAAACGTTTTTTTAAACCCCTTTAAAATTATAGAAAATTGTTATAATTGTGGCCACAATGTGGCAGTATTTAATTTAAGGGAATTTAGAAAATGGCATTCAACTCACCGAATCTCTTTTATTGGGCTTGGCTTTGTCTAATGATTTGTTGGCGTTTTCGTAGTCCACTAATAGGCCTGTCCTGCGGGCCATCATTTCCTGTGAGAATGGGAAAAATAAATTGGAAATGTGCGGGTTAAAGACTAATTTTGCTTTAATTATAAGTTATTACATTTAATTGTATTTTTTTTTACCTTCTCGGCTTCAATATATTTTGTATAAAGTTCTAAAAATGATCCCAACGTCCGGTCGCAGTTGAAACTTTCAACTTCGAAGCCGTGCTGTGGAAAAAGCAATTTTTTGAATCATAAGTAACATAATAACTATAAGTATGACTAGAGGTCGGTAACGGTTAATCATTATCCATGTTTAAATTGTTTTTTTTTTCGGGGAAAAAATGTAAACAAAGAAATTTACCGGTTAATATTTCGAAAAATGATTAAAACATGTATTATTCGTAAAATGTTAGCTTTTTATCGAAAAAAAACGTCGTTTTTCCGATTAATTTTACAAATTTATCAATAAATTAATCGGATAATACAGAAATATAAATTACTTGATCAAAACGTTCTACGAATAATTTTGAGAGCTTTATCTATTGAATAAAAGTTAACCATCCCCGACCTCTCAGTATGACACTTCCTTTAGTTTCAATGCTTATTTTCGACACTGAAATTATCGGAAAGCTCCGACTTGGACTCGCACTGAGTAGCGTGTTATCATCCTTGGTAGTTGCATAAGTAACATCATAACAATAAGTATGTCAATTAGGAAAAATTTTCACCGAACTGATTTTCAGAGCTATTGTGCACAGTGTTACAAAAATATTTTTTTTTTTCTAATATTGTGCATACCGCTGATATTGGTAAATATGGTAAATAATCGTTTTCGTTGTATCATAATATGTGAAACCATGAAAATCATTAAAAAAAACTAGAATATCATCTTAATCTAAAATTTTCCGGAAAAATAAAATGCGGAAAATTTTCCGCAAATCGGAAAAATAAAAAATTGAAACATAAATTACTTTGTAAGGGTTTTTAATGTTTTTAACTTTTTATCGATATAAAATTTCTAATATCAGTAAACATACTACAAAACATTAAGTGTTACATTGTTAATCAGTTTAAACTAGTCTAGAGGTTTAGTATTACTTTCAGATTCGAAAAAATTAGGCGAAAATGGCGCTTTATTTAAATTTGCAAACAATATATTAGGCTAATCATCGAATTAAAACTATTTTATTTTTTTCGGAAAAATACGGAAAATTTTCCGGAAAAAAGGCCTCGGCCATTTTCCGGAAAATTTTCCAACTTACAACACTAATCTAAAACTTTATAAAATAATAAATAATAATCAGCTAGGCTAATACCCAAGGCACCACCTTAGGCCTAAGTCATCATGCGACTTTTGAAGCCCTTAATTCAGGTGGCCGGGTTACAATGCGTAGGAGGGTGGTGGCAAGCCCTGCATGCCACGAGATCGAGCCAACAGCTCCCTACACTAACTATTACCGTTAACCTAGACAAGTTTTCTAAACCTTCTAGGTTTTGTTTCCATAAATGTAGGTTTGAAATACTGTAAATAATTCGTGTAAATATATTTGTTATTTATTATATAGCTTTACAAGTCTTTACTACATTTCTAATTTTATACCACGATGTTATTTAACATTATTTACCACCTGTTAAATACCACTTCGGAACCCTGATTGTGCAATCTAGGTTTAGTTATCAGCACAGAGCCCCCTAGTGACGAAATATGCCCAAGGTGAAATATATTGCTACCAAGGACGATAACACGGCACTGAGTTTAGTTGCAAGTCCAAGTCGGATCTTGGCAAGAATGTCAGTGTCGAAAAATGATTCGGTCAGAAAATTAGCATTTAAACAATAGGAAGTGTCATACTTATCGTTCATATGTTACTTATGGTAGTAGTATATTTCGCCGAAGGCATATTACGTCACTAGGGGGCTCTGTGCTGAGAACTATACCTATATTGCGCAATAGCTCTGAAAATTAGCCCAGTGATAATGTTCCCTAATTTACATACTTATCATATTATGTTATTTATGATTGAATGTCAGTTTGATGTTTATGCGCGACCACTTGATCATTTTCGGATCAAAGTTAAACAAGATGATACGTTAATTGTTTAGCAAGACTAGGGATGCACCGATATATCGGCCTATTTTTCTTATATCGGTATCGGCCAATATCGGCTTCGTTTAAGCCGATATTGGCCAATACCGATATTAGAAAAATATTTGCAAGAAAAACCTTTAAAAATAATAAAATACTCGATTAACTACCTAATTTCTTAATTTTTCAAGTAACTTTCCGGTTGTACTAAATAATCTTTCACTATCGACACTGGATGCAGGTGCCGATAGATATATTTTGTACACTACTGTTATGATAGATGACTTTGTTAATATCGGCTGTACCCATATCGGTGCATCCCTAAGGCTAGGCGCCCACTGTCTCTTCGTTTCGTATCCGTCCTGCCTGCAACAAGGCATTGTCTCCGTTACGAAGCAAAGGCTTGCGGAAGGTAGTACGTAGACGTTAGTAAGAGCAGTGAGCGCTTGGCCTAAGCAAGACTGTATTCGGGTATCTAAGAACGTGGGAATATATACCATTAGCCTCGTCTGGTACCAAACTCGCATACTTCATCGTGTAAGTTAAGTTTGTCTGCTTTCTAATTAAAAAACGTATACTTCGATGACGATTGTCTGTTTTTAAAGACTCTGGAGCACGTATGGACATAAGTATATTTTGTTTAGTAGTCAGCCTGACTGGTGGGGGTAAAAATGGGGGTATAAAAACAAAAAGGACAGCCAACATTTTGCTTTACCCGTCAGAATTAAAATAGGAGTTTAGTATCACTTGTGTTACATGACTTTGGCCGATCACAGTTTTTTTTAAATAAAATGGGATTGATGAATTTATGATACGCCATATTCGCCATTATTTATGGACATTTGGGTTAATTTTTCCACTAGTCAAATTGAGCTCCCAGATTTCGATTATTTTTAGTAGTCAGAGCATTTATTTAAGTAGTCAAATGCCAAGCTAGTGCCTTATGTCCAACCCTGCTCTGGAGTTCGGAACTTCGAACGATAGAAACTGTCGTCTGCTAAATGAGTTTGGTTCGGTTTTTAAGTTTTTTTATTGCATTTATAACTAAAATCATAAGCAATATAACACCCGTAAGTATAACACATTGTTCATAGTGACAACAAAAATTATTATAATAATTATATCATAATGTAACGATTTCATACTGTTTGACGCCAAGGGTTAGAAGAATTTAACACATAAATTCTGTTAATTTTCGAATTTATGTTTCGTATTAATTGCCATCAAGCGACATTTTTCAAGTATTAATTGATTTGAATGAATTTGAATTGTTACCACTGAAAAACCCCACAAATCCTACTAAATTGCCATATTATAGATTTACTAACCATTCTACTAATTTGTCTAATTATATTAATTATGCTAAATAATTGAATATATTGTTACTTACTTTATAGTTTTCTAAAGCATCAGAAAGTAATACGCAATCTCTGTAAAAATAAGTTTAATTGTTACACAGTTACAATCTCCGTTTCAATGTGAACTAGGATAATTAAGCCAAGGCCCGAAATTAAGCCTAATTCGTAATATTCCGGATTTCTTTGTTCAGTGATTCTTAATTATAAGCAAGTAAGCCTTTAATTAATTTACGACCATCAAGAAAATAATTTCGATGATATAAAACCATTTAATTGCCCAATTTGAAATAGATGGCGCTTTAACTAGGTAATTAATTAGACTAATAATAGAACAAGTCTTAGACCTACCTTAATCCGGTATCGTCATTACCGTTTACGCCAACACAGAGGGTAAACGTAGTAGCCAAATGGCCTATTACCCCACATAGCCCTGTATGAGTAACGATGTTAACAATCAGTACCTCAAATGACGATAATTAGCTTAATTATAGTTAAGACGGACAGACTGGAGCTTACTTTGTTGGGAGTAAATCATAGCGTTGAATGACTGACTGGTTTCTTTAATTACATGGCCGTAGTTATTAGCCCAGTCGCGTTCTTTTTGAAAGAAGTCCTCGCAGTCTTTGTGGCTTCCTTTCCTGCTGTCCAACGAGTCGGAGATACGACTTAGAAGACCTTTTTTGACTTTGGCTCTTACTGGAGCCTGTAGTAATTATAAACGATTTATCGTTTTATATTAAGTTAAATGTAATACATTATAGTTCAAAAGGATTTTTAAAGGATTAACATTAAAATACCGCTATTTCTTCTTTCACTGAATTATATTTCACTTAATTATTTGTGTTAGAAAAAAAATGTCGAAACTAGGTATGCTTATTTCCAAGACCGAAAACCAAAGACTACATATACGCTTCGCTTACTAGACCGGCGTGTTCTATGGCTCAACTTACATACCGATTGTGGCTCCATCTTGACGCTGGTCAAAATTTTCCCCTAGCTTGAGCTGTGTTACTAGTGGCGCCTCTAGCCGCGGGTCAAAATATTACCCCAGCTTTTACAGTGCTACAGATGTGTTAACAGGTTTTTCCTAGGAACACGCCTGTCTAGAAAGCGAAGTGTATATATAGTCTTTGCCGACAACAACCCTCATTGAAATCACTAGTACCCTTTGGGATGAATGGTGTACACATTGAATTGGGAATAGTACCGCTAGAATGGCCATTTCAATCTGCCTTCCGCGAAACAAATTTTTCAAAATTGAGAACTCTATCATTTGTCGGTGGCGACGTCCGCTGTTAGCGGCGGAAAGTATATCCTATAAAAATAACTTTTTATAATATTCCACCTTGAAAGTGATAGATGGCGCTACCCGTATAATGATGGAGTTGACGGCTTGGTGCGCTGACCCGAAATTTCAGAATTTGTTTCGCGAAACCACAACTCCCGAACACGCCTATGCCATTCTAGCGGTACTATTCCTAATTCAATGGGTGTAAACGAATATTTCAATCTAATTATTCGCGATCGAAGACTATCGCTACGCCCCCTTTAGTTCGCCATTGAAACCTTGATAAGTAGCAACGGGTCTCGATCGAGAAATGGTTTGAAAGAATTTTTGGATTGCCTCCAAAATTCGTCTGTTGTGACGTCACCCAGATGAGATCCCATTGATTTTCAATAGGATCTCATCTCAGTGACGTCACGATGTTCGTTAGCAACGAAGTTACCAACATTAGCCCTTAGCAACCACAGCGTATCGAGGCAACCTTTTATAGCCTAAAATTTACTAACCTTGGATAAGTAGCGGCTAATTAAAAGCAGACGCTATTAGATTTTCCTCATCGTCCTATTTAAATTTGACTTTACAAATAATGATACTTGCATTTTAATATAATTTTTCCATCGTTTACTTATATTTTGATAAGTATATTTAAACAAAAACATTCTTATAACTTTTTAATTAGTCTATAGCAGACGCTAGATCGGCGCAACCTCGGGGGGGGGGGGGGGGGGTGGAATAGCACCGTTACGCCACCTAGACTCGTTTCAGTGGCGAATTGGCTGCAATGATTTAAAACATTTGAGTTTGCTTAAATTTTCTAGGATCTCATTTTATTTCTTTATTATGTTTTGTTTTTGATTGCCGCCCACGCAAAAAAGTAGGGGGATTTCTATAACTGCATTCAACCCAATCTTAAGACGGACAGACAAGGGAATACGTCCGGAAATTATCCTTTATGCTAGAACAAAATCGAACCAATGGTTAACACTTTATCGCCCTCTATCAACCATAATTGTCTGTTTTGGAACCAAATAAATAATTCATTTTAAAGTATTATTAGTATTAATTTACCTCTTTTGCTGTTAGGAATTTTTCTAAGAACAAATCGTTCCCAAACAATGGATGGGCCAACAAAAGTCTTAAATACCTGAAATAAGAAAAAAGTAATTAACTCTTATCTCTTTTGATAACCAAGATAAGAAACAAAACATGACTTCCACAGTCATTTAACAAGGGATAAACTAAAAAAGAGTGTTTAAATGTTAACTTTAAGATAATCTTAGATATTATTTAGGTAAAAAAGACAAAACAGTGGAATAAAATGTTGGAATATAATTGTACTTACTCTTCAAGTACACGACAATCTTTGAAGAAATCATCACCCATCAACGTTCGTGTGTTACTTCCTAATTGTTTCTTAGATTTTGCTTCAGCCATTTCAGACGTGATAGCAGGCTTTGGCGGTAAAGGAGGGACCTTCAATAATAATGTTATGCGTTATTTATTTATTTAAAAATAAGCTTTAGAAATGTTTGAACTGTATCAACTTACTATAATTCCTAATACAGGATTAGAAGTTAAAAGGCAATGTTCCAACCATTCAAAATCTTCATACTGACGTTGTACAAAATACTCTGTGTGTGGTTGTTTATCCTTAGAAACATTAACGCAAATAGAGCAAACTTATGGATCAAATCTACACCAAAATATTGACAAAAATCTTTAATTACTGTTGGAATGGTTTTGATGGTATATTTCACTATATCTCCGTCTTTGAAGACATCATCTGTAAACCAAATGGAAAAACGAGGTTGGAATGGTTCCGTTGGTATCGGACTGGAGCACGAAGAAAAGCCAGAGACTGTATCTAATGTCGGGGATTCGAGATCATTATCAATCGAGTTGCTTCCATTTCCCAAGTCTCCGTTGTGTCCAGAGTCAGAATCGGATGGGTTACGAAGGAAATCCGATGGGTCCATTGTGTCTAACTAAATTAAATCTAAAAAAATAAATTAAGAAAAAGAACTTTAAATAATTTTTGGTTATGTTTAACCATGACATGATGGCCTAGATTATTTTTTTTTTCATCTATTAAGTACAGTTTATAACTGTATAACTTACCAGAGTAATAGAAAAATAACTGATAAATTATAATAACTCTTTTATTTCATTGGAAAATACTTAATTTACATTTTAAATTAAGTTATTACACAAACTTCATTTCGTTCGTTTGTGGTATTTTTGGGGTTGTCAAATGATGCTACGCCCCTTAATTGAGCGCGTGACGTCAATTATAATCGACCAATCGAATATAGTGCACATTTTCTCACAGATGGCGACACCATAGAAATCTCATAGCTAACTAGAATGCTGCCGTGTAACTGGCAAATGGCCCAAACGCCGTGGCAGACGATAGCCAGATCTCAGCCAATCAGAGCTCAAAGAGTGGTTCTGCCAAGAATTTAATGTCACCAGAGAGAATGACGTCACCTTTCTCCCGCTATATTAGCGGATCCAAGGAGGATTATTATCCTCCTTGGCGGAACCACTCTACGGCCTCTCATTGGCTGAAGGTTCAAGGCGAACTGGCGTTAAGCTCGGCCGTAGGCGACAGCATTCTAGTTACCTATGAGATTTCTATGGGCGGCACCGAGCTTGAAAACTTATGCTTGATTTTTTTATAAGTCTAGAGATTACTAGAGGTGGGAAATTATCATGCAAATTAGTGATCGCGAAATTTTGTATATTTATAATTTTTTTATCCATTTGCTAATTGGCATTAGTTAAACATGATTAAAAGTACATTGATATGAGTAAACTTTCATTTATGAAATTCCCGACCTTCAAGCTGTAACTATTCATGCCTCTCGGGGAATTGTTTTGGTGGACATAAGCAAAGTGTTCCCAAAAATATACCTGAATGCATTCTTGGCCGTTACTAAGTAAAAGATGCGGTTATTAATTAAAATTGTATTAGACACAGATAAAATCTAAATCAATTTTATAGGAACCAATTTGTACAAAACTATTTGAGTTATTTTATCAATAGACGCTTCAATAAAAGTTTCCATTATTTCAACAATTAATCACCATATAAATAGTAACTTCCAGGTCCTGGCTCTTGAATATATTACTTCATGGCAATTTCCTTGAAGATGTTTTATTTAAGCGCCTATTCGAGAGTTTCTTTGTAAAGGTATTTTAAAATACCGCCAGTAGAGCCAATTTCAATAGTTTTGACACGCGCTTTTAATTTATCGCAATTAGCTATACTGGTACTTTTGCGTGAGACTAATTTCAAGAATGCGGCTTATTATCATATTTTCCAAAGTGAATGTTGTTTGGCCGGTGCATATGTGCATATGGCATCAGTGCTACATTTTAGAATCCGATAGATGGCGGTAATGTTATTGAAACTGGCAAATTTTAATAAGATTGGACAGGAATGGAGTTGTCAAAACGGTCGTTCACAGGGTTTGCACAATCACGCCCACCTTAAAGAAGGGGAAATCAACGTATTCATCTCAAACCTCTGGTAACATAATATCAAGACCCCTTATCACCTATTTGTTGTGAGCTTTTGTTAAGTTGGTGTGATCGCCAAGCATGGGTAGAGAAGCAAAATAAATTGCATGAGTGAGTCAGTGAGATCATGGGCCACACATAGACATGGGCCACACCGGCGTTTGAATTTTTTTACTATATGACGAGAGCGCCGGAAATAGGACAAGAAGTGGAAGAATTTGACTGGCTATATATCATATTATGAGGTACGGAATGGGAGGAGCTTCTGGATTTTCACCCAGATTTTCCAAACGCCAGTGTGGCCCATTATAATAACATAAAGCGCCTATTATCACGATTAGAAAATGCTTTTCGGATTGAACTACGGCCAACTTTAATTACTCGCTGCAACCAGTAATCAAAGTTAGCCGTGCTTTAACAAATTATTAAATAAACTGGAAACCATTGAGTTGGGAATATGGTACTTCTAAATCCACAATTTATATCTGCTGTGAGCCTGTGGCTGGGGTCTTGAGGAACATTTTCAGAAAATCACGTACGAACCGAAACATTAATAGGTGGTTTTTTTTTCGCTTGTCCGGGGACAAAAAGTGTAAACTTTTTACCCTAAGATGTTTTATTCGCCTGTTCTCGGGGTAAGATTTACCCTGTCCCGAATTTTGTTCGCTTGTTCCAGAGCTCGAAGGTTACACTTTTTACTCCTTCTCGAAAGGAGATGTAGACTGTAGAGGGAGTAATCTAGCTTTGTCGTCTGCTTAAATTTCGTTTCACGAAAACATGACGGGAAACTTTTTATAAATAACCTTTAACCTTTAACTACTCCCTTCTTACTCCAACTCGTTTCTTTCGTCAAGACAGAATTGAAGTAATATGACGTCATATGGCTACACTTTTTAACCTGCTCAAAAAACCCAGGACAGACGAAAAAAACCACCTATTTTTATCAATAGTCAGTGGCGTTTCCTATCGTTCAAAGAGAATATAATTTTTTAAATGTCGTCTGCTTATACTCGTTTCACGCGTAGAGAGCACCACTAGCTTAAACTATTATTACGACTAACTTGCGGTAGATGACGGCACCAACTAATGATAACTGTTTCACTTCATACATGAAGCCATCAAATACATATATTGGCTCTAGAAGTACTATATTCCCTGCTATATTCCTAACTCAATGCAGCTGGCAACACTAGTCTTCTAGTTGTCAAAAAGTAGGCTTAAGAAATTCAAAAGAAGGATGTTGAGGTGTTTTATTCCTCTACGGCCCAGAAAAATTGATTAAAATAACCTTGTGCTTATAATTTTCATGATAAAGAAAGATAGGAATATCTTTTGCGTGGTTATTTGATAAGTTTTGTAATGGCTTTTGTTAAACATTACTGGGTTTTAGTACGTAGTCTTTTTAATTGCTTGTCTTGATTTACCTCGATTTAAAGTAAATAAAATTTCCATTTCAGAGTAGACATGCAACACATATTTTGAAAATTATGTCGAGACAAGCTCATTTTCAGTCTCCATTGCTTAAGGATAAAGCTTATATAAATGGAAAATGGACAGCTGCGAAGAGCGGGAAAACATTTGAGGTAAATATAATTAACAATAAGTAAATTTCAGAGTTGCTTCGACAGAATTTTGGGTCTCAGGCAAAACGAGACATAAATTTATTTACAAGTGTTTCTTAGGTAATTAATCCATCAACTACTGAAATAATTGGCCATGTTGCAGACTGCCACACCGATGACGTGCATGAAGCCATAAGCGCTGCTACTAAGGCATTTGAGACGTGGAGTGTTACCACTGCAAAGGTACCTAACCTTTTATTTTGATTTTTTTTGGCTTAATCTAATGAGATTAATGGTTATCTAGGAACGCGGAAAGTTGTTGAGACGCTTATTTGAGCTACAGAACAAATATCAAGATGATTTAGCCAAAATTATAACTCTAGAAATGGGCAAAACATTGAAAGAGTCTCAAACTGAAATTACTTATGGCTCTTCATTTTGGGAATGGTTTTCTGAAGAAACCCGTAGAATATACGGAGATGTTGCCCAGTCTCCATTTCCTGGTCGTGAGATGTTATTCATAAGGCAGCCTGTTGGAGTAGCAGGACTAATTACTCCCGTAAGTTGAAGTTAAATTTTCCTTGATTGCAAGCTTTTTTCTTTGGTTTTAACTTGTTCCATTATGAACTTGAACTTCAGTGGAACTTTCCAAATGCAATGATTACTCGCAAAGCTGGAGCCGCATTGGCTGCTGGTTGTACTGTCGTGATTAAACCATCGGAAGATACCCCATATTCTGCTTTAGCATTGGCTCACATCGCTGAAGAAGCCGGTTTACCACCTGGTGTTTTCAATGTGTTACCTACATCTCGTGCCCACACGCCCGCTGTTGGAAAATTACTGTGCGAAAGTCCATCAGTAGCCACAATTTCATTTACAGGCTCAACTGCCGTTGGAAAGGTACAGTTCTTGTGAATTTGACAATATTTTTTTGACAAAATGTAATTTTATTAATTTATTAGCTATTATTAGAACAATCTGCATCAACAGTTAAAAAGGTATCGTTGGAACTGGGTGGTAACGCACCCTTTATCGTGTTCAAATCTGCGGATTTGGATAAAGCTGTTGCTGGAGCCATGGCTTCGAAATTTAGGTGTACGGGGCAGGTAATTAACTCTTTGAAACTGTTATAGATAATCAGCGAAATTAATTTGTACATTACGATACAGACATGCGTTTGCACAAATCGTATGTTAGTACAAGAAGAAGTTTATGAAGATTTTGTGAAACGATTATCGACAGCCATGTTGAAGGAACTTCATGTTGGAGATGGTTTTGATGAAAAAACAACTCTTGGACCTCTAGTCAATGAAAAAGCTGTTCATAAGGTTTTACTCTTTAGTTTATAGAAGTGTTGGCCGATATCCTAATTTAACTGATACCGTTTTTAGGTATACCAATATCGTAATTTAACTGATACCGTTTTTAGATATACCGATATCTAACCGATTATTACTGATACCGTTATCTAACCGATTATTACCGATACCGATATCTAACCGATTATTACCGATACCGATATCTAACCGATTATTACCGATACCGTTATCTCGCCGATTACTACCGATATCTAACCGATTATTACCGATACCGTTATCTCGCCGATTACTACCGATATCTAACCGATTAATACCGATATCTAACCGATTAATACCGATACCGCTATCTAACCGATTATTACCGATACCGCTATCTAACCGATATCTAACCAATTAATACCGATATCTAACCGATTATTACCGATACAGATTTCTGACCGGTTATTACCGATACCAATATATAACCGATTATTACCCATATCTAACCAATTATTAGCGATGCCGTTTACCGATATCAATATTCTAACCGATTATTACCGATACCGATATTTAACCGATTAATACCGATATCTAACCGATTAATACCGATATCTAACCGATTAATACCGATATCTAACCGATTAATACCGATATCTAACCGATTAATACCGATACCGCTATCTAGCCGATTATTACCGATACCGCTATCTAGCCGATTATTACCGATACCACTATATAACCGATTATTACCGATACCGCTATCTAACCAATTATTACCGATACCGATATCTAACCAATTAATATCGATATCTAACCAATTAATACCGATATCTAACCGATTATTACCGATACAAATTACCGATATCAATATTCTAACCGATTATTACCGATTTCAATATTCTAACTGATTATTACCGATATCAATATTCTAACCGATTATTACCGATACCAATATCTAACCGATTATTACCGATACCGATATATAACCGATTATTACCGATACCGAGATCTAACTGATTATTACCGATACCGAGATCTAACCGATTATTACCGATACCGATATCTAACCGATTATTACCGATACCGCTATCTAACCGATTATTACCGATACCGCTATATAACCGATATATAACCAATTAATACCGATATCTAACCAATTAATACCGATAACTAACCGATTATTACCTATACAGATTTCTGACCGGTTATTACCGATACCAATATCTAACCGATTATTACCCATATCTAACCAATTATTAGCGATACCGTTTACCGATATCAATATTCTAACCGATTATTACTGATATCTAACCGATTAATACCGATATCTAACCGATTAATACCGATATCTAACCGATTAATACCGATATCTAACCGATTAATGCCGATATCTAACCAATTAATGCCGATATCTAACCAATTAATACCGATATCTAACCGATTATTACCGATACAGATTACCGATATCAATATTCTAACCGATTATTACCGATATCTAACCGATTATTACCGATACAGATTACCGATATCAATATTCTAACCGATTATTACCGATATCTAACCGATTATTACCGATACAGATTACCGATATCAATATTCTAACCGATTATTACCGATATCTAACCGATTATTACCGATACAGATTACCGATATCAATATTCTAACCGATTATTACCGATATCAATATTCTAACCGATTATTACCGATACCAATATCTAACCGATTATTACCGATACCGATATATAACCGATTATTACCGATACCGAGATCTAACTGATTATTACCGATACCGAGATCTAACCGATTATTACCGATACCGAAATCTAACCGATTATTATTGATACCAACGTCTAACCGATTATTACCGATACCAATATCTAACCGATTATTACCGATATCTAACCGATTATTACCGATATTTAACCGATTAATACCGATATCTAACCGATTAATATCGATATCTAACCGATTATTACCGATACCGATATCTAACCGATTATTACCGATACCGATATCTAACCGATTATTACCGATACCGTTATCTCGCCGATTACTACCGATATCTAACCGATTATTACCGATACCGTTATCTCGCCGATTACTACCGATATCTAACCGATTAATACCGATATCTAACCGATTAATACCGATACCGCTATCTAACCGATTATTACCGATACCGCTATCTAACCGATATCTAACCAATTAATACCGATATCTAACCGATTATTACCGATACAGATTTCTGACCGGTTATTACCGATACCAATATATAACCGATTATTACCCATATCTAACCAATTATTAGCGATGCCGTTTACCGATATCAATATTCTAACCGATTATTACCGATACCGATATTTAACCGATTAATACCGATATCTAACCGATTAATACCGATATCTAACCGATTAATACCGATATCTAACCGATTAATACCGATATCTAACCGATTAATACCGATATCTAACCGATTAATACCGATACCGCTATCTAGCCGATTATTACCGATACCGCTATCTAGCCGATTATTACCGATACCACTATATAACCGATTATTACCGATACCGCTATCTAACCAATTAATATCGATATCTAACCAATTAATACCGATATCTAACCGATTATTACCGATACAGATTACCGATATCAATATTCTAACCGATTATTACCGATTTCAATATTCTAACTGATTATTACCGATATCAATATTCTAACCGATTATTACCGATACCAATATCTAACCGATTATTACCGATACCGATATATAACCGATTATTACCGATACCGAGATCTAACTGATTATTACCGATACCGAGATCTAACCGATTATTACCGATACCGCTATCTAGCCGATTATTACCGATACCGCTATCTAACCGATTATTACCGATACCGCTATATAACCGATATATAACCAATTAATACCGATATCTAACCAATTAATACCGATAACTAACCGATTATTACCTATACAGATTTCTGACCGGTTATTACCGATACCAATATCTAACCGATTATTACCCATATCTAACCAATTATTAGCGATACCGTTTACCGATATCAATATTCTAACCGATTATTACTGATATCTAACCGATTAATACCGATATCTAACCGATTAATACCGATATCTAACCGATTAATACCGATATCTAACCGATTAATGCCGATATCTAACCAATTAATGCCGATATCTAACCAATTAATACCGATATCTAACCGATTATTACCGATACAGATTACCGATATCAATATTCTAACCGATTATTACCGATATCTAACCGATTATTACCGATACAGATTACCTATATCAATATTCTAACCGATTATTACCGATATCTAACCGATTATTACCGATACAGATTACCGATATCAATATTCTAACCGATTATTACCGATATCAATATTCTAACCGATTATTACCGATACCAATATCTAACCGATTATTACCGATACCGATATATAACCGATTATTACCGATACCGAGATCTAACTGATTATTACCGATACCGAGATCTAACCGATTATTACCGATACCGAAATCTAACCGATTATTATTGATACCAACGTCTAACCGATTATTACCGATACCAATATCTAACCGATTATTACCGATATCTAACCGATTATTACCGATATTTAACCGATTAATACCGATATCTAACCGATTAATACCGATATCTAACCGATTATTACCGATACCGATATCTAACCGATTATTACCGATACCGCTATCTAACCGATTATTACCGATACCGCTATATAACCGATATCTAACCAATTAATACCGATATCTAACCAATTAATACCGATATCTAACCGATTATTACCTATACAGATTTCTGACCGGTTATTACCGATACCAATATCTAACCGATTATTACCCATATCTAACCAATTATTCAGGGTTGGCAAAATCCTTGTTTTTTTTAAAAAGAACAAAAACAATGTTTTTTATTGTTTTAAACAAGATTCATTGTTTTAAACTGTTTTTAAAGCGAACAATAAAAAACACATAATAAACAATAAAAAACTATGTTTAAAACACGTTTTAAACTAATCATTATACTTATGAATCACGAGTAAACTCATTTAAAGTAATATTACGTATCATTAAACGTATTATCATAAGTGGCATAATTACCCTAAGTGTGTCAATAAGATGAATTTTTCCATGATACCTTGTTTAACGAAATTGACGTAAATGACGTCATTTTTCCAGTGACGAAATTTACGTAATGTGTTTGCGAAGCGGCGTCTGCGGCGCGAGCATTAAAAATACCATATAGAGTACTTGAACGGAATTCGCGAGTCCTACGGTTCTTTGGTCTGTTTAGAACAAGCTCAAATTGAAGATTTTCTGTGGGAAAGGCTCCTATTGGCACACTTAGGGTAATTATGCCACTTATGGTATTATAAATAAACTCACAGGGAGAAGAACCAATGAGTACACGCTTATTTAAACGAGCCAAGAATTTCGCTAAGCGTTGTTGACCAACCATTGACGGCCTTAGGGTTTTCGATGCCCCATGCAAATACTACCTAACCCGTAGTAGGGTTTTTAATATAGCTATCATCCTGGAATTTTTGGTCGCATAGAACTAAGAAAAGGGAAAATATCCACCCATTGTTTTTAGTTTTGGTTTATTGAAATGTGCACGTCTGCAGTCATAAATCATCACAAATAAACAATGTTACATAAAATAAGATTTTAGGTACCTCTATAATCTTAAAACTTCCATCACGTCATAAAATTTCTAAAAAATCGAGAAAGGGGACCGAAATCCCTTGATTTTTATCTTGGAGTGCCGCCTAGTCGGTTTTAGCCCGATCTGTCCAGACCGGCCGTGCTTCTTGTTACTTAAAACCCGGCACAATCCGACTAAACAGCAACCCTACTTTTATCTCGTGCATAGGTAGTGTCCCAAATAGATGTATATTGGCAGCTATATAAATTCTATTTAAACAAAAAGACAAAATTCAATGCGCTCGTAGGATTTTTGCACTGGTAGGAAATTTATGAAATCATATCGAGCCTTTTCAGTCGCTCTTTTCAGAGAATCTTTAAATCAAACTACCCGTTATAAATACAATTTACATTTCTTAGAGCCTTGGAATGGTTTTTTCTACCTTTTCCCTCATATTGAATAACCAAAATCTTACAAAAAACAATGAAAATTTACCTTATAAAAAACATGTTTAAAACAGATAGTTTAAAACGTTTAAAACAAATTGGTGTTTGTTTAAAATAATTGTTTTAAACGTGTTTTAAACACTTGTTTTAAACCTTTTGTTTAAAACTTGCCAACCCTGCAATTATTAGCGATACCGTTTACCGATATCAATATTCTAACCGATTATTACTGATATCTAACCGATTAATACCGATATCTAACCGATTAATACCGATATCTAACCGATTAATACCGATATCTAACCGATTAATACCGATATCTAACCGATTAATGCCGATATCTAACCAATTAATGCCGATATCTAACCAATTAATACCGATATCTAACCGATTATTACCGATACAGATTACCGATATCAATATTCTAACCGATTATTACCGATATAAATATTCTAACCGATTATTACCGATATCAATATTCTAACCGATTATTACCGATATAAATATTCTAACCGATTATTACCGATATCGATATCAACCGATATCTAACCAATTAATACCGATATCTAACCGATTATTACCGATACAGATTACCGATATCAATATTCTAACCGATTATTACCGATATAAATATTCTAACCGATTATTACCGATATCGATATCTAACCGATATCACTATTCTAACCGATTATTACCGATACCGATATCTAACTGATTATTACCGATATCAATATTCTAACCGATTATTACCGATACCGATATCTAACCGATTATTACCGATACCGATATCTAACCGATTATTACCGATACCGAAATCTAACCGATTTTTATTGATACCAACGTCTAACCGATTATTACCGATACCAATATCTAACCGATTATTACCGATACCAATATCAAACCGATTACCGAAACCAATGTCGAACCGATTATTACCGATACCAATTATTACCGATACCGATATCAAATATTACCGATACCATATTTTCCAATAACTTAGCAAAGTCTAGGGTCAAGGTTAGTGGCGCCATCTGCCTTGTTTTCGAGAATATTGGTTTTAAAATATCAGAAAAAATTCGAAAATAACGGTATCAGGTAAAATCGGTAATTTAGACGCGAACCGTTTTATCGGTAACTGATACCGACATCGTATCGGTTTCGGCCGATCACTAGTTTATGGTCTATTTAATACTAAATTTGTCCACTTGTTTTGAAAGATTGAACAACATGTTTCTGATGCCAAGGCTAAAGGAGGTTCGGTAGTTATTGGTGGAAAACCTCATTCCTTAGGGAGAAATTTTTACGAACCGACTTTAATTACTAATATAACTACCAATATGCTTGTTTGTGAGGAGGAAACCTTTGGACCATTAGCAGCTGTTGTGAAGTAAGTGGCTGTGGTATTTGCCACACATAATATCCATAAACAGTGTTGCCAATGTTTGATAGACGCAATTCCCATAGCTAAATAGTAAATTATCTATGAACTCAAACAACCAATTGGCCTTTCTATAAAGTAACATTGGCCTTCTTGTTTAGATGTATCGGGCGCGTCACTCGTGACGTAGAAGTGACGTTTCGCTCTGACAGCCAATAGACGCTAGCATAAACTCTATTCATGTCTTATTCAACTTGTTTAAAGTTCCACGCGCGTCTTGATATTTTGGGGTAAACGGGCTCCAGCGATTTCGCGCGTGCTCCCTGAAATAAAAATGCGCGAGCCTTTTATGCTAAAATATTAAAGAGCGCGTGGAACATTTTAGCAAGTTGAACAAGATATGAATTAAAATTCGACGAGTCGCCCTTTTTATAAAGATCTTAACTTGGAAACTGAACTGAACTCCTACGTATCTCGTGACGAAAGCGATACATTAAAACAAGTTCGGCAAGCGTAATGACTTTATAGAAAGGCTTATTTAGCCCCGCCCTCAACGAAAACTTATTAACGTATTTATTTAATATACCCGGAAAAATTAGCTCTTTCTTTTAAAATTTAATTCGTATTATAAGGAGCTTTTTAGGACCATTTACAGTCGTTAGGAACTAGAAATGAAATTACAAAAGCATGGCTTGTGATTTCCAAAAAAAGTATTTAAAATATGTGGCTCATTTTCACTTATAATAGCCCTTTAAATAAAAGATCATTCATAGCCGATTATAGAGTTTGTGCTGCTGCGACTGGACATACAACTGGTTTGTCTATGGTCTATCTTTATACTGCCAAAGCTGATAATTTTCTATTCATAGATCTGGCAGCATTTTTCAACAGGGGGCATGACAGTCAGAGAGGGGTTTATTTAAGCGCCTATTTCCCTTTTTCCTTTTAGAAAAAATCGCGGAAAATCCCGCACATTGGCAACACTGTCCATAAACTTATTTTCTGATTACGTTTTCTTACATGTAAAATGAGTAATTTTAAACAACCACCAAATTGGGACCAATCAGGGTCGTAACTACAATTTCTGGGCCCCAAGCAAAATATAAGTTAAGGCTCCACTACGCCAGCGCCTTTTTTGACTGGGCCCAATAAAAATGTTAAATACCGCTACTGTCTACTACTACTTATTTCGAGTAATGTTTTGACGTAAACTACTAATCTATTAACTGTAAATCTAACCCGCAAAAACAATAGCTTTCAAACATCGAGATGGTTTTAGCATCTCTGGGAAATGGGAACCTACAGGTTATAGTCCTGTGAACTGTAATAGGGCCAGTTTAAGGTAGGCGGTACAGCTAAATCTGGGGACCCTAATTTGGGGTATCATAATTAGAAGGCCAAACGGTTTAAACAAATACAGGGCCGCCCACCAGAGATATGGCCCTAGGGATTGATGTAAACCCACTTACAAGGAGACGACCCGAGGTGTTACACACCGATTTTGTTCAAACTCGGGGTTTTATTCAATGGGCAACGGGTTTACCATGGCAACGAAAAATGTTTTTGACAACATAAAATTTAAATTTTCCCATTGAAAATAACATGGGATTTTGACCGATTTCCCTTTGAAAAAACATTTAAAAAATTGATCAAAATGTGATCAATTTTGGATTTTTTTTCGTAAATTTTTATAATTTTGGTATTTTTGTTTTTTCAATTTTGTAAAATGTTTCACAGGGGGAACCCTTGGAATCGGTCAAACATTAGGTACATATCAATAGGGTCCTTTGTCACAACTATTTTAAAACGGCGCGCGACGCACGCTCGGTGATACGTTCAAAATTAACACGTGACACCGAGCGTGCGTTGCGCACCGTTATAAAATAGTTGTGACAAAGGACCCTATTGATATGTATCGCCATCTTTAGTCGGAGTAAACAAGAGGAGGGTGGTGTAAAAACCCTTCATTAGTTCCGGCGTAAGTGGATAATAAACATAAGTATGACACTTCCTTTTCACCCAATGCAATTTTTTTTAATGATAGTCGGTTTCGTCAATGACAACGTAAACCATTACGTACCGACGGACTGACAACTCTCCGCGAACTGCTCCTAGTATTCGGAGGATGCCCGTAAAATCGCCGACAGTCCGCCGGCAGCCTTTTCGACGGACCTGCCAGGCCTATTAAAAATTGGAATGCTTTGAAAGGTGTAAATAACGCTTACTCTTGGAAAATAATGATGAATTATTGAATCGGAAGATAAAAATAACTATTATAAACACTGGCTCCATTTCAGAAGTTGGTTATTTTCGAATTTCAAACCCAAGCGCGTGTACGCTCGTATTTCTCGCCATCAAACTAACCAACTATTTTGCCAACGGAAACACTAGTAAATGACGAGTTTCCTGTTCGAAAACTTCCTATTTCGCAATCACTCCGCGACAGACTATCATTCTGTGCCATACTTATGGTTATTATGTTACTTATGGTGCCGTTGGATTATCAACTGTCACACGTCATATTATTATGTTACTTATGATATTATATAGATCTGATAATAATGAACATTTCAGATTCAAAAGTGAAGAGGAGGCTTTAAGTATAAGTAATTCCGTGCGAACTGGATTAGCGGGATATTTCTACACTTCAGACATCAGCCAAGCGTGGAGAGTCGCCAAGAAACTCGAGGTCGGGATGGTTGGCATCAACGAGGGTTTACTTTCTTGCGCGGAAGGCGCGTTCGGGGGCGTCAAAGAATCGGGACTTGGTCGGGAAGGTTCCAAATACGGCATTGATGAGTTTGTTAATATAAAATATATCTGTTTTGGAAATTTGCAATAGAAATATCATAGTTTTTATAGTCGAGTATTTTTTTTTATTAATATTGTTATCAAAATACAAGTCTTCCATTGTTAAGTTTGTTATTATTTTAAATAAATTTTAAGCTCGTGTAATAGGGTTTATTTAAATTATCAATATTTGTCAAATACAAATTACGATAGTTCAAAATGACATTTCAAATTACACGAAATATGGTTTCCATATTATATTGTCTTTTTTTCGCAATTTTACAGTGGCGCCATCTATTGCTATCTATATTCTTCTTAATTATTTTATTTAATAAATGTCTTTCAAAGCTATAATATTAATTATTAATTTTAAACTTTTTAGTGTAGTTAAATAAAAATATTTTTTGGTTCTCATTCCTTATTAATAATTTAGTTTCGTTGGTAATAGCTAGATGGTGCGTAAGTATCGCGTTAGGGGAAATGTACCTCCCATATCAATTCGAACAAAGATTAAATTCGTCTGCTTGATTTCGTATTGGTGGGATTTAACAGTTTGCTAGAGTTATTAGTTTATCACTGTTTTCAAAATTAATAGATCGAGCACACGACAAATAAAGCCGTTTGTTAAATATTTCGCGTTTTTACGTCATTAGGTTTGACAAAATTTGAAAGAGGGCCTTTAGAAGAAAATATAAAATTATATTTACAGAAATTTTGCGATTTAATATCAGAAATCTATAAACACGTTCAATCTAAAAATCTAAAAGAGTGATTGAGTCAAATCAACATCGACCTAAAAACCTTAAGCCTTGGCTACCTCAAAGCATGAGCCAAGAAATAACATGCTCAAAGCAGGTGACTGGTATCGTTCAAAGGCTTCACAAATAGTGACGTAACCCGAGCCTACAATAATAGCGGTTCGTGGGGGCAAATGAAGACGTGTATTAGTGTCAGAAAATTGGAAAAATTTACGTCCCCTTAACTATTGTAGATTGAACCATAGTCGTTCCTTTATTATATATATATATAGATCGTAGCACATTATTCAAGAGCGGAAAGATCAGCTTAAGGAGGGGGGTAAGGCCCCAACCATTTCCCCCCTCTGTACGACTCGTATTTCCCACGCTACCCCATAAAAAATACCACATCTTGAAGCACGCTTTTCAACACTAGAAAAATCCGAAATCTTAAGATACCGTTTGCGTCAACAAGGCGTGCTTTATCGTTTCGTCAGCCACTCGCACCGTTTTCAACGTTATTTTTTTCGCGTCTCGACGGACGGACTGGACGCGTTCGTGGCGTCATCTAGTGAGGAAGCGAAACAGCTGCGAGCGATGTTTGGGAGAGTCTTTTACGCTTGGGTATTTCGCTATGCTTCGCGCCGCTAAACCAGTGAATTTCCTATTCCGACTTGGCCATTTTAAGTCTACTAATCTACGGGATTTATATAGGAAAAATTTTGTTTATATGTTAGGCCTCCGTTTACTTAGGAAATGTGGGTTGTTAATAGGCCCTACGCAAACTGAATGCCCTAATAGTTTTGACAAATGTTAAGGCCCCACGTTTTTGACACGCAAAGGCTTAACTCGGTTTTTGATTTTAAAGCGGTCTTTCTGAAGGCCTTTGACTCTGATCTAGAGTGGGTTTTATGATTTATAATGCAGTGTTGGATTAGGCGGGGAAATTGTTAGAATTTCAATTTTGAAATTGAAACTTTGAGTTGTTCCCCGAAATTTCAAACTTCCTCAATTAAGGCATTTTAAATGCACGTTTTTGGACGACCTCTACATTTTAGGGTCTAACCGACCTAATTGCATTTTATATTCGAAAATTTTGAATTATTTTATGTAAACTTATGACGTTAGTTTGGAAATCGGTAAAAATAAGGCATGACTTTATAAAAATTAAGGCTTAATGGTGATTCTAATTATAATGAGATGTTCAACGTGAACTAATAATTTACATTAATTTTAGTTAAAAAACCAATTAAATAAACTAATTAGCTAAGTCAGAAGTAAATGAACCGAAGTTATTGAAATAGCGCTCAGAATCGGAGGGCGTTTTCCTTATGAAAATGATGAGAAAATCGAGTCAAATAAAAGCTAATTTCCATCCCCGTCTTTTAACATGATAAATTGCACTTGGGAATTGTTGGTATAGTTATTTATATATATAAAAAATGGTTTCATAAAGACAAAAACGTTTTTTTTTTCGGCCTGGGAGCGCACAAAATTTCCAATTCGAGGTAAAAATGTAACTTCATAAGGAAAACGCCTCCAACATGGGGAGTATAGCAGTCTGATAACTCTGCTAATTTACTTCTGGCCGAGTTTAAATAGTTTTAACATAATTCTTACTACATTGTTTAAACGTTGTGCTGAAACTAGTAGGTTTTTACCGAGTTTTTTACTAATATCAGAAGCTGCTAATATTAATGATTATTTAAATAATTACGAAATATTGTTAAAGTTTTTACCATTATTCTAAATCATTAAGTATTATCATAAGTGTATAATATTATTACGTAAGTGTGACACTTCCGATGTTTCACATGCGAAGGTTTTACTGAGAGCTATTCACTATACAGACTGTATTATGGTCTTCGTCGCCGTTTTGCGTCCGCTTGCTAACGCGTCACACGTAGCCTTTGACAGCACCTCGCTAGGGGGAGATTTTCTCCTTGTGATGACGTCACTGCGTTACCAGCTCTCAGTAAAATATTCCCCAAAGTGAAAGACTTATGGAACAATATTATAGACTTATGGTATTATGATGCATTACAATTATTTTCGTAAATTCACGACCGAAACGAGTCTAGGTGGCGTAACGGTGCTAGCTTTCCCGAAGTAGATTTAGCGTCTGCTACAAACAAATTGAAAAGTCTTACGAACGTTTTTTCTTAAGTAAACTTATCAAAATATAAACAAACGATGTAAAAAATTATATTAAAATGAAGTATCATTACTTATACAGTCAAATTTACGAATAATGATGAGGAAAAACTAATAGCGTCTGCTTTAGCCGCTACCTATCTAGGTTTCGATTGCGAACCAAAGAGGGCGTTGCGATAGTTTTCGTTCGCGAATAGCAGTCTAGATTAGTATTGGACCCAATCGAAAGTTGCAATATTGTTTACAAAGTGAAATTAGCTTAGCCAATAGTATTTTTCTATTTGGAAATTAGATATAAATAGCAACGCCATCTACTGTATATTTCACAAATTTAAACCAAATAGTAAATCAGCTTAATAACAACAGCGCCCTTTTAAAATAATCTCCGTAAATCTAGCATGGACTTCGATATTAAACCATCTTTTCAATTAAATTTAAAAGCTGCTTTGGTGAACCAAAAATCAATGGACTCGAAAATTATCAATGTATAGGAGTAGGTTTTCCTCGAGGACCTCATAAACAGAGCCCTTCCAATCTTTGTAGCAATCAATTTAGAAGGGGAGTTTTGACTAGAGGCTGGCAGGATGAGGCAATAGGAACAAGCTAATAATACCAGAGACTACCAGCCTCTTATTATCGGCTCCTTCGAAGTGTCGGGGAGAAGTTGGGGTACAATTTTCCACCCAATTTTTAATGGCTGCAAATTAGCGCTAGTGGGAGTATCCGAAGTTCGCATGGAGTACATTCTAGTTTAAAACTAGCCGGTAGAGGGTTTAAAATCGATATTTAGGGAGGTTATTTTAATAGGTGGGGGAAGTTCAACGTGTGTTAGCCTTTAGCGGAGTTACCAAGGCCTAAATTAAAACGGTATGAAAGGCTCGACGCTTTACGACGCCTCGGCTTTATAACACCCTTCCCTTCCTACTCAATTCGGGCCTTTACCGTATTTTTATGACCGAGGCTTAGAATTTTGAAACGGACAATACAAAGGGGGCGGTAACGGTACGGGGTTTGCTAATAAATTTGCCTCGTAGCGTCATTAAAACGGAACTTCCTGGTTTTAAATCCAGAGGGCTCTACCGTCGCTTGCCGGGTTATTAATTTACTACGCGTTTTTAAATACTTTCTAACGTTGTTTATGGACAAGGCCTACCGACCTCTAACCTGTTTTCAGCGAGCTACGTGATTTTTTTTATACCGGATAGTACAAGGCTTAAGATTTATTAGGCCCATTTTTGCGTTTTTAAAATTTTTTATCCCGTATTTCTGTTACGTAGTTGAAATTTGGGACGTGAGGTTTATTTTCGGTTATTTTTCTCCGTAAAAAATAATTGGGAAAAATTTCGTAGATGTTTATCGCGGTTTTAACGAATTTGAAGACGAGGCCTATTTTGGAAAGCTTCCAAATTTGAGAAGCGTTTTTCAGTTAAGGGCTGCCATTTTCGTTCTTCTTGGAAAGCGCAAACGACTGACGTTTTAACAGGACCATCAAGTTATTGCGTCTTCTTAGAACTTATTATGTCTAAAAGCAATTTATTTTAATTGGGTTATAAATATTTGCAAAAATGTTTACTAGAAGTGATTTAATATTTATATTTTCTGACGAGAAATGTCTCTTAAAGTGACATTTTATTTTTTTCTCTTTTATAGTACTTTATTTAAAAAAAAATCCTTTTCCAAAGATGGAGTTTAAAGGGTGATCTCAATTTGTCATTTAACAGAAGATATCAATATCTCGATATTTTGAAATCTTTAAATCAACACGTAAAAAATGCTGTATACTTTTCTTATTTATTGTTAGAAAGCAAGAATAATATTTTTCGCGATTTATACCAGATGTCACTAGTATCGCGTTTCTCAATAGCTTTGATAATGATAAACTTTGTTAGTCACGTAGTGAGAATGACCTGCCATAGTTCTGTGATATTTTTTAATAGTATGACATTTTCTATTCTTATTAAGCGAGTTTCAATCATCGCCCTGCCATCTATCGGCTTTAAAAGTAACTAGTAGGATAGTACTTTTGGAAACAAAGTGAAAGCATAAGCTGACGTAACTAAGGTCGTAATGCGGTATGACGTCAAAGTACAATCCTTGTCTTATTTTTCACGAAACTGCGCATGTACCACACATTTTTTAAAATCGCTCATTCGATTATAAAAAAATTAGTGAGAGCTATTCGCAACACAGACTAAAGGGTTTGTACGTAGTTAAAATTTTGGTCATAAGTATCGCCGCCTTCCGAACGAGTTTTAAATTGAATATATGAAAGCTGTCTGCTTGTTCAAAATTATCTCGGCACAACAGCTCAGACTTGGAAATAGTGATATTTCTTCACATATTTAGTTGACTGATATTAAAGTAGATGGCGCTATATTTCCTAATCTCTAATCCTATATGACGTCCACTCGCTCTCTCCCTTTGTATGGTTTTAACGCTCCCTAGTGGGCAAACTGAAAAACCAAGTGATTCAATACCGGAAATAAGAGAGATTAGTGTCTGAGGTTTCGTGTTAACTAGTGCACGAGGTTAACGGTAGATGGCGAGTTCAACTTCCGGATATGAATCACAAAGGGATGACTAGTTTTAAAGCAAATAAATCTAACAGCCTTGTCAGGAATAAACTAAAATAAATCTATTGGGTATGTGGGCGTAAAAACATCCTGGGATTTAATTGATCCGGGGAAAATATCGACGTCGCTATGCTCTATTTGAAATAATCAATTTTATGTTGTTCCCTTTCAATAATGCGTCATTATTTCGCCGAAGTAAACGTCAGTTTTCATTAGGAAAGAGTTTCATTTTCAAAAGACCTTAGTCTCAATAAAAAATTAGCTGTGCTAAGGAGATTTATCTCCACCGTTACTTAGAAGTTACACAGCGTCAACTTCGATTGTGGTGTGAACTTCAAATTAATGTGGATAATTTTTTTGTGTGTAAACGAGGCTTACAGGTCTTTAAAGCAAGTGTCGGCTCAACGTGAAGCAGCTCTTTTTCAACAGATTTCGCAATCGTCGATATCAAAACAAGATAGTTAAGCTACATTTTGACCCAAAAGGTTATAGGTACCCCTCGCGTTGATTGGCTCGTTTGTAAATTGGTCAATAAAATAAAATACAGTAATTTTAAACAATATTTCTGCATGGGATATATAATTTACGTTAAAATCCACTAGTGGTCTAACTATAATACTCTACAATGGTTTTCTGACGACGTTATCATTTCGCTACTTTGAATTTCCTCTTCCCTTGCCATAAATAGATGGCACCACGCTCTCACTAAAGTCACATTTTTCGAAGAATCGGATAGATTCGTGGCCATCTCTAATAACAGGGGCCATTTCATAATACAGATGGCAATGATAGAGAAGTCAGTTGCTTTAATGGGAGTAGAAACTAAATCGAAAATTCGTCAACTAACACTGGCTATTAGTTTTCAACGCAACTAGCGCGAATCAGCGCTGTTAAACCAGATGGAAAAAATGTGAAATTCGTTTATTCACCGTAAATATGGAAGTTCATAATCGATTTAAACCGATTTAGTAATCCGAAATACGTTATCAAACCAGGGTTTAATAAATAATTACAATAGACGCTTCAATAAAACATATTCAAGGAAATTGCCAAGAAGTAATATTTCCGAGATCCAGGACCTTCAAGTTACCGTTTATATAGTGCTTGTTGAAATAATGTAAAAATTTTATTTGTACCATATGTAGCAAGTGTTTCCTTATAACCAGTTACCTTTTTTGGTGACACATTAAGGCTTAGCAAAAACACGACGTTCTATTTGCAGGTGAAAAATTCCTATTATTTCAACAAGCACTATATAAACAGAGACTTGCAGGTTCTGGCTTTGGAAATTTTACTTCTTGGCAATTTCCTTGTGGAGGTTTTATTGAAGCGCCTATTAGCGGCCAACACAAGAATGTTATAAACTTATGGATTTTCGTTTTCTAAACAGACGCTTTGTGTTTTTTTAAAGCAAGTGTCGGCTCTAGGTGAAGTAGCTCTTTTTTTCAACGGATGTCGCTAGCGTCAAAATCAAAACAAGGTAGCTAAGCTACATTTTGACACAAAAGGCGGGACATAAAAGAACCCCTCGCGTTGATTGGCTCGTTTGTAAATTTGTCAATAACTTCAATTATAGTAATTGTTTACAATATATTTTATATGGGATGTGTAATTTAGGTGAAAGTTCACTAAGTAGAGGAAAAGTGGTTTAAATATAATACTCTATAATGGCTCGCTGACGACGTTATTGTTTCGCTATTTTGAATTTTAGCTTCCGTTCCCATTAATAGATGGCTCCACGCTCTCCACGAAAGTAATTTTTTTCGAAGGTTCGGATAGATTCATGGCCATCTCTAATAACAGGGGTCTTTTAATAATACAGGTGGCAATGATAGAGCCGACAGCAAATCGTCTACGTAATTTGAAAAACCTAATTTCTTGCCTTTTAGGGAATATTTACTACCCTATTTATGTTGTATCAACGATTTTAACATTTATGCCATTAGGGCTTTTTGGCGCTAAAAGCAAGTTAGCAGACGATTTTATGTAGCGACCAATTTAAAATTCCATAGTTTCGTTATTTACAGTTCCTTTAAACACCTTGTCTTATTCCTAAATATATATTTATTTCCTACGTTTTCAAAATTCGACCTTGTCTCTTTTTAAGAAATTTATTAGTTAGTATAGCTTTGGGCTACTCTGGCGGCGATGCTGGACGTCACCATCAGGGGGCCCGGGTGAAGCTCTATCGTTCTAATTGAAGTGACGGTCATTGGGAAGGGGTCGTCATAGGTGACCTTGTGGCCAAAGGTATCCTGGGTTTCCCCTTTCCCTTTATTATTCTCTCTCTCCGTTCTCTCACTGTTGGGATTAGCCGTCGCGAGTCCCCTTTAACCCTTTATCTTCCCTATGCGTTTCTTGCCAGTCCGAATTGAGGGTTGCCAATTATCTGGTTCGGAGAAATTCTCCGTTGTTGTATATTTTAAGAAATTTCGATAGTTTATTGTTTGAATGCCTGGCGACAGGATGGCGCCAGGTTTGACATTACTTTTAAGCAGTGATTTATTGGAGACGCTACGGCTGACCCTTTGATTGATCCCGATCGTGGGAACTGAAAGATGGAAACGAACATCATGTCGCCATCGTGATGATTGGTTGGGTCCGGCCAGGTTGACTGGTCTCGAGCCTGTTGATTGGGGTGGAAGTTCGCGCCACCAAAAACCACGTGACGAGGCCATGAACAAAATCGGGGTGTTGGCGCTCTTTTGGCAAGACTTGACCGGGTCTCACGGTGACACCGAGACCACGAGGGTGACCGGAGCGAAAAACTCCTGGGCCACAAGTGGCGGTCGGTCAGACGTATTCCGGGAGTCGCAGACGTTAAATAAGTGAACTCGCGCCTAAATGACCTCCGAGTGAGAAGCAGGCGACTCTACGGAGAAAGAAAAGTCAGGGAGTGTGTGCCGTGTGCGGACTGAAACGCGACCGTATGGTTCGCGGACGAGTGCGGGCTTAAACGCCGACGGTATGGACCTTGAACCGGACCTTTAAAATAAGTATCAAAATTTATTGACATAAGTGTCAAATTTCCATGTCTTCAATCGATCAATCTAATTCTTTTTTTTTATTCGTAATCATTAAACTTTCTTTTGTTAATTATATTTATGGCAACTCCCAATCATTTAATTTCAAGCATTACCCCTAGACACCCTATTCAACCTCGCTAACCCCACCAGTAAAGTTACGCGAGAGGGAGGACCATATTTTAATGTAGGCTTGGTCGCCGGGTTTCCTTTATTTTAGGAATAGCGACTTGGGTTTAAAAGTAAATCCCCTACATATATTAGAAGTACGGTCTTCGTAAAAGCATTTTATCTTATATTTATATTTTATGGTCGTCGTAGTGTGTGTTAGAAAACGAACTTTCCATTTTAGTTTCTACTCCCTTTAAGTAGGAACTGGTAACGCGGTTTTTGAAAAACAAAAATGAACTAAGAAATATGAATTGTAAATTTTGAAAACAGTAGAGCCAGGTCATTTCCTGTTTGAAAAATTTCTGTTAAAAACAATAACACGTACGCCGCCAACTAAAACGCGTCAAAATAATTTTGACAAATTCCCCAAACAAAACACTCAGGCCTTGTCAATCCGCTTACGTAACAGCGCAGACGCGATATAAACTAACGGAGATTCGAGGAACTAAATTTTTTATCAACCCTTCAATTGTCTAACCGAAATGAGTCTAGGTGGCGCCACGATCTTCTATGAAGTATGATCTAGCGTCTAATATTATCAAATTCGAGGAAAATGCCTAAATCTGGGCGTCGAATTTATTCTGTGTTACCATGAAGGAAACACCAAACAGTGTAATCGCTTCCCATAAAAAGTCCTTACGCTACAGGCTGTCAAACGCTAATAGCGTCTACTGACAAAAATTGAGAGTTGCATTTTGGGGGTTTTCAAGTTTCTACAAATAAATATATTTTTCATACAAGCTAACAAGAGTTGAATAACGCCAGGAAACACTACCGTTTTTAAGTTTCGTAACCTAAGAGCTAAAGCCAAGTAAGTCAAGACACGTGAATTTTGAAAAACATCTGAAATAAAAATCCTGAAGTGTTTCTAGATATAATGTGACTGCTATCTTCTTTATACTATATACCCATTATTATTGCAATAATTCTAACTATAAAAAAGCTAGTTTTTATCAAAACTGTTTTTTTAGACTTGATTAACCTTTGCCCTCAGGTAGCAATTTACCCCGAAAAATTACCCTTTCTCTTACACGGGTAGACTAACGCCTGCCAACACTGCCATTTTCGTAGTGCCTGACAACACTGCCGCCATTGTAGGGTCTTGTTCACCCAAGGCTGATTCTTTCAGGAAGCAAACTCTTTTTAACATTAAAACAATCAGGTCCTTAAAATTCTGAACGTATTTCACGCCTTAGAAAATTAATTAGTCCATTTTCATCGGCTTTCACTGGGAATCTCTAAGGCGTCAATATATTATCGTAAGTTTTCTTTGTATTAATAATAGAAGCTAATCCAAGCTAAAATTGAGTCGAGTTTGCGCTTATGAATAATGATGTATTTTCGGTTGTACATGATCACCCAAGCGCGGTTCACCAGTAATGAACCACAGTGCCATTAATATCCTTAATCAGATCGGCCAAATTGTGTTTGTGTATAATTATAATTTTGAAACAATTGACAAAGGCCTAACTTAACGCTTTTCGAGGATCGCGTATTTTTAGTCTCTTCAAGAATTGGTGTTAAGCCCCGTTAAAGGTTACCCAAATCCCTACATTTAAAATACATATTATCCATTGTTGTCGTTTAATAAAAGCGATTGTTAGGACTTGGAAATAAAATTGTTTGTACACAGGCCTAAAATATTCTGGTCGTACTATTAAATTTTATCACCAAAGATAAAAACTAATATTTAAAATCAAATCGTGCCAGATTTACGTAAAGTGAAATAATATACATTTTGCGATGAAGTAGGGTACGCGAAGAAACGGAACGTATCTACGGACTGAACTAAACGGAATGAACTGGAGTCGCTGCCCGAGCTTAAAATTATTGTAGTACAAAATGGTGACGCAAAGTTCAGTTTCGGCAACTGAAACCAAATTTATATTAAAATTAACGGATGTTCTTTACTTCTGCCCTCAAGACAGTGATGGGCATTTTTGAAAGATCATTCTCAGCTCACAAGCCGCTCAGGAACACGTTTGCTCTCTCATTAGCTCATTTTCGAATTGAATACTGCTAAAGCTCTCTCACGCTTAGATCACATAAAATATAATAAATTTCGCTCGTCTCATCAAACAGGTCAACGAACGTAGAAAACTGAATAATTTCTTTTAAAACCACTGAAAACCTAAACTAATTCCATCATATTACCTATATAATCAATAAAATAAATTCTAGAAGCTAACAAAATATAAAATTCTGAAAAATCAACGTAAAAGCATAGATTTATTAGCTTTTTTAGGTTAATTATCATTCGCTCGTTTCAGTTTGTCGTGATTTTAAGATGGAAAAAGACAGCTCTGCTCTTCTCTCCTCTCGCTCAATATATGACCAAGTGCAGCGCTCATCTCTAAGGACCGCTCACCTTCCGCCCGAAAGAGACACTCCTCTAACGCTCATTTAAACAAGCTAAATTTTATAGTATCGATCACTCTCGCTCATTAATAACTAAATATACAGGCAGCTCCACTCTTCTCTCAATTATTTGTTACTCCAAACCTCTCTAAAATGAGCGGAGCGCAGCCATCACTGCCCCAAGATATTATTCGGGTTCGTACACGACCTGGAAAAGTCGGGGAATTTGAAAATGTTTCCAAAAGGTCATGGAAAACTTAGGGAATTTGAAAATGATTCCAAAAGGTTATGGAAAACTTAGGGAATTTGAAAATGATTCCAAAAGGTTATGGAAAACCTAGGGAATTTGAAAATGATTCCAAAAGGTCATGGAAAACTTAGGGAATTTGAAAATGATTCCAAATGGTCAGGATATAGTCAGGGAATTTTGAAATGGTTTAAAAAGGTAGGGGAATTTTGAAATGTTCCAAAAAAGTAGGGGAATTTTGAAATGGTTTAAAAAAAGGGGAATTTTGAAATGGTTTAAAAAAAGGGGAACTTTGAAATGGTCCAAAAAAGTAAGGGAATTTTGAAATGTTCCAAAAAAGTAAGGGAATTTTGAAATGTTCCAAAAAAGTAAGGGAATTTTGAAATGTTCCAAAAAAGTAAGGGAATTTTGAAATGTTCCAAAAAAGTAAGGGGATTTTGAAATGTTCCAAAAAAGTAAGGGAATTTTGAAATGTTCCAAAAAAGTAAGGGAATTTTGAAATTGTCCAAAAAAGTAAGGGAATTTTGAAATTGTCCAAAAACGTAAGGGAATTTTGAAATGGTCCCAAAAAGTAAGGGAATCTTGAAATGGTCCCAAAAAGTAAGGGAATGTTAAAATGGTCCAAAAAAGTAAGGGAATTTTGAAATGGTCCAAAAAAGTAAGGGAATTTTGAAATGGTCCAAAAAAGTAAGGGAATTTTGAAATGGTCCAAAAAAGTAAGGGAATTTTGAAATGTTCCAAAAAAGTAAGGGAATTTTGAAATGTTCCAAAAAAGTAAGGGAATTTTGAAATGTTCCAAAAAAGTAAGGGAATTTTGAAATTGTCCAAAAAAGTAAGGGAATTTTGAAATGGTCCCAAAAACGTAAGGGAATTTTGAAATGGTCCCAAAAACGTAAGGGAATTTTGAAATGGTCCCAAAAACGTAAGGGAATTTTGAAATGGTCCCAAAAAGTAAGGGAATTTTGAAATGGTCCCAAAAACGTAAGGGAATTTTGAAATGGTCCCAAAAAGTAAGGGAATCTTGAAATGGTCCCAAAAAGTAAGGGAATTTTGAAATGTTCCAAAAAAAGTAAGGGAATGTTAAAATGGTCCAAAAAAGTAAGGGAATTTTGAAATGGTCCAAAAAAGTAAGGCAGTTTTAAACTGACCCCAAACAAATCAGGCAAATAAATTTTTGAAAGATGTATTAAAAATACATAATCAATATTTTTCAAGATTTAACCTCGAAACATTCATTTATTTTATCAAAATGGTCAGGGAAAACCTGGAAATGTCAGGGAATTTAATTCCGGAAAATTATACGAACCCTGTTATTTGGAGTAGTAGGCGACACGACTTTGCAAATTTTGTCTGGGCAATACCACATTGCAATGGAAGTGAAAATGTACTACTCTATCAAAAGCAGCTTAATTTTTGAATGTAGTATTGTCTAGACGCAATATTCGTCGTCGTGTATCCTACTACTTGCAATATTATGAGCGCAGAAGTAAGGAATAAAACATTTAGCTTCGCAAGCTCAAAATCGCGGAAACGTCATGGATCGAAGTTTACACGGGCTGACGCTGTAAAGATTACACTGCTTATTTTTAAACCACAGTTTTCTTATATACAGGGTGTTAATTCAAAACGGTACAGGACCAATAACATGTGTTTTAGCTAGGAATTTGAAATTTTCCGTACACAGAACGTATAGGGGTCACTAGATAACGGAAATTTCCATGACCTTGAACCATGTCGTCTTCAAGGTTATTCAAAAGTTATCTATAGAACCTTTAGAGATACAAAGTTGGTTTCCATTAGAAATTACGTATTTCCCGTCATATTTTAGGACTAAATATCTTTGGGCCTACCTAATTTGACCAATAACAACTCATGCTAGAGTATCAAAATTGGCTAGACATACTCATGGTTCAAGGTCATGGAAACTTTATCTCGAAAACCAATTGTTGTCAGTTTCTATAAGCTTCAGAAGTGCTTCGTAAATTAATATTTACTTAAAATATTAATTATTTGAAGAATAATTACTTGTAAGAGCTTTGAAGTTCTTATTAAATTAAGATTTAGTAAAAATATTAAATATTTATTATTATATTATTATGATTATAATTAAAAGGCACATTAATGGTTTATATTTAGGTCAAAATGATTTTATTAAAATCTGATATATTTAATTTAATTTAATGTTTTTTTATACAATTAAATGATTTTATACGATTGAACGATTTTATACGATTGAACGATTTTTATACGATTGAACGATTTTTATACGATTGAACGATTTTTATACGATTTAAGGATTTTTATACGATTAAACGATTTTTATACGATTAAACGATTTTTATACGATTAAACGATTTTTATACGATTAAATGATTTTTATACAATTAATGGCTCTTTTCCCGTAAATTTACTGATATTTTACTTTCACTAGTCAGCTTATCTTGAATTAACTTGTTGAGGTTAACGGTCGGTAATAGTGAGTGTAGGGAGCTGTTGGCTCAAACGCGTGGCATGCAGGGCTTGCCACCACCCTCCTACGCATTGTAACCGGCCACCTGAATTAATGGCTTCAAAAGTAACTTGATGGCATAGGCCTAAGGCGGTGCCAAGGGTATTAGCCTAGCTGATTATTATTATTAAATGAAATCAAAGTTGCTAATTCTATAAAATATTTATTTTTATTCAGCGAAAATCAGAAAATATTTACTTCTAATAAACAATTATTAATTTAGTAAATATTAAATATTAATTATTAATATTATTATAAATAATAATATTAATAAAAATATTAAGTTGACTTAAAAACTGGTGACATTATCTCAAATACCCCAAAAATAAAAACCAGACAATTAAAATCTATTATTACCCTTTTTTCTTATCAAATTAAAATTGAGACCAAAAATTTAAATTAGGGGCCATTAAACTTGCATATTCTCATCGAAAAAGCCGCTAACTTTAATGAGCCATGACCAAAGCCCCTGCTACGGGATAAAAATATAACTCTAATTAACGAAAGTGAAACTGAGAAGCAGCTAGTCTTTGTGGGAATTTTTAAAAGTATTTCCCCGTTATTTCACAAATATATTTTTGGGTGAGATTTTCCTGCTCTCCAACTGTTGCCATTCAAGCTAGCTGAAATAATTTCTAGACATTACTTTTTTTTCTCCCGAAGAAACAATTAATTTTATCGTGCCCATTGTTTCATTGTTTTAAGTTATTGTGAATCATTGTTTTGAACTCTAAATTTAAAGATATTATTTATAATACAATGACTCTATATTTACATTTTTGAATTTAAATTTTTGTTTAGACAGGAAAAATATTTGTTTCTTCGTAAAACATTTTTGATTTTGATTTTTATAACGTGTTTCCATAAGTAACGGAATTATTTTTTATATTTTTGATGATAAGTATTTCGCCAATAACCACATTAATCATTTAGTGACTAAGCACTGTCAACTGTACGCGATATGTTATTAGTCCTACCATAAGTAACATAACGATAAGTATGACACTTCCTAAGACAGTTTGTCTTACCATAAGTAACATAACGATAAGTATGACACTTCCTAAGACAGTCAGTCCTAACATAAGTATGACACTTCCTAAGACAGTTAGTCTTACCATAAGTAACATAACGATAAGTATGACACTTCCTAAGACAGTCAGTCCTAACATAAGTATGACACTTCCTAAGACAGTCAGTCCTAACATAAGTATGACACTTCCTAAGACAGTCAGTCCTAACATAAGTATGACACTTCCTAAGACAGTCAGTCCTAACATAAGTATGACACTTCCTAAGACAGTTAGTCCTAACATAAGTAACATAACGATAAGTATGGCACTTCCTAACATATTATGACAGACTAACATTTAACGAAATCGGTTACTGTCAAACTTATAACTGTTATGATACCTATGCTGCTACTTCGTGTTAGGTTTTCTTTTTAAATTATAAGATTTTTATTAAATTAATCGTTAATTTTAAATTGAGCTTTTAAGGTACTTAAATAAATGATCAGATTCTAGAATTTTGCTACTTTCCGTGATAAATAATAAACGAAAATGCAGAAATAACGCGTGACCTTTTGAAATGTCAACTTTTCAAGAGGAGGCAGATTCGGGCAAGGCTTAAAACAAGACATACATGATACTTCAACGGATTCTAAATTGTAGTAGAGAGGAAACTTAGCTTGGGGACAAACTGTAAACACCGTTAATATTTGTATTTTTTTATTTGATCTGTATTCGTTATTACAATAAATATACCATTTGGAAATAGAAAATATGCTACAGCCCGGGGTAGGTCCTTTAGTTTTTAATGATATTTTTTATTGCATGGATTTGTTTGTATATTGCTCGAGGGCCTCTTGTTATTAACGCGTTTGATGATAGGCCTAGGCTTAAGATATGTTTTTTCGCGTCTAGGGCACGGTTTTTCCCACCGTCGCTAACAGATGGCGCCATTTGCCGTTTTAGCATCGTTATTTGATACTTTTGGCGATGCGATTTTATTTAAAACAGCGATACGTAATTTGAGCGAGCGAATTTGAGAGTTCTTATGACGATAATATTTCGGTGCGCGTTTGTTAGACAATTGAATGGTTGATAGAGATTTTAGTTCCTCGGATCTCGGTTAGATGATACCTCGTCTGCGTTGTTACGTAAGCGGATTGACAAGGCACTAGTGTTTGGTTACCATGATTTGTGATGATATTTTGTTAAATACGTCTTATATTGACGCGTTTAAGTGGGCGGTTTGTTAATATTGTTTTTAATAACAAACTTTTCAAACCGGAAGTGAGATGTCGCTACTGTTTTTAACTTTTTAAAACTCGTTCATTTATTTATGCATATTCAAAAACGGTGATTCAATAATTTCAATTAAATTAAAACTTGGTTTATTTTGTATAAAAACATGTTGGTTACACTTTTAAAATTTATACAGAGGTTAAGTTTGTTATATTTTTTTTATATTGTTACAAAAAATAGCACACAAGTTTTACATATTTGTTTGTCATGTTTTACTTACGTTAAGTGTTTAAAAAAATTTAAGTTAAAAGTTTAAACAAAGATGAGCGATTCGGTTATGTATCAATGTCAATTATCTCAGCGGAATGAAATTCCAATTTGGTGAAAAAAGTCCGGGATAAGTCGGGGATTTAAATAATATCGAAAAAATTCAGGAATTTAAATAATATCGAAAAAATTCAGGAATTTAAATAATATCGTAAAAATTCAGGAATTTAAATAATATCGTAAAAAGTCGGGGATTTAAATAATATCGTAAAAAGTCGGGGATTTAAATAATATCGTAAAAAGTCGGGGATTTAAATAATATCGTAAAAAGTCGGGGATTTAAATAATATCGTAAAAAGTCGGGGATTTAAATAATATCGTAAAAAGTCGGGGATTTAAATAATATCGTAAAAAGTCGGGGATTTAAATAATATCGTAAAAATTCAGGAATTTAAATATCGTAAAAATTCAGGAATTTAAATAATATCGTAAAAGTTCAGGAATTTAAATAATATCGTAAAAGTTCAGGAATTTAAATAATATCGTAAAAGTTCAGGAATTTAAATAATATCGTAAAAAGTCGGGGATTTAAATAATATCGTAAAAAGTCGGGGATTTAAATAATATCGTAAAAAGTCGGGGATTTAAATAATATCGTATGTGAAATAGTTTTAGTCAATAATTCAGAAGTTAATTAAAATATTTCGGCAACGCAAACATTCGCTATTTTCAGTGTAGACTGTAGTGGCAAAATAATTCCCAAACGGCAGTGTTGTCAGAAAACTTTCGTTTTCCCAGCGAAGGAAGGAAATTAATATTTTGCTGCGCGGGCAGCGTGGTATCGACTATCCACCATAACTAAAATATTAATATAATATTATAATATTATTTTATAATTATAATATTTATAATACAAACGCTTCTGGCCAAGAACTAAGTCAGTTCGTAAACTTGTCTTCAAGGTTTAATTTTCGAGATAAAATAAATATTCGCAAACCGCGTTAATTCATAAAATTCCCGTTAGGACGAGCTGACATCAAAATAGCTGTGGGGCTCCTTTTGTGTTTAAAAATACAAAGCTTTCAAACAACGATTAGGTTGTCCAGTGAAAAACAAAGCGGAATTTCAGGCATTTGGAAAGAGAAGACGCGTTTTGAAATCCATCTCGCCGCGGCTAAAGTCGGGAAGGAAGAACGGAATTGCGCGCGCTTTAAGGTCTGGCTTCGTGCCATCTCTCTCCATTCGACTCGAAAAGCAAAACATCTAATGAATTCTTTTGATCTTTGCTATTCCGCCCGGGTGTCTCGAAGAACCGATCTCCAGGGTGCAATTAGCGAACAAGATGGCCCAGGATCCCTAATTTTAGTTTCACAACACCGTCGCTTGCTAGAATCACTGGATTTTGCACCGGGTTACCTGATTTAAATCAGATGATTTATTTCCACAAAAATGATGGGTTTAGTTCTATCATAAGTAACATAATATATACATTCTTTTTTTGGGGAATTTGCTGGGCGCGTTCATTTTGAGTTTACCCCCCTTAACCCCCCATTCTCCATATCCTGGGACCAAAGACCCGAGCCTAGACCCCCCCACCGGTGGTTCCAGGTAATGGCCGACTAGCGGGCGGCCAAAAAGAGGGGTCGAAAAGACCGCGAAAAAGAGTGTTAATACCACCTTAGGCCCAAATCAACTAGCGACTTTTAATGCCTTTAATTCCGGTGACCGGGTTGTGGCAAGCCCTTCATGCCACGCGAGTTTTTACGGAAGGAGAAACTCAACGTGGAGGAAGTTGTTCCAAGTTTTCACCTAGTACCGCAAGCTGGGATCGAACCCGGCTCCTCTTGCTGCGAGGTGAAAGTGTTAGCCACTCCGCCACCCCACCAAATATCGCCTCATTTGCATATCAAAGGATCGACAAGACGTTCAATATACTTACGCGTACCTTATTTTGCCTTGAAAAAAATAGTTTTTGGCCTAAAAAGTTGAAACTCAAAATAACGACAAGAATTTGGGTTTGAATTTTCGCCGCCATCTTGAGGTGTATCGCCAGCGCCAGTAGCATCTTAGTGCGAACTATCCTAATTTTTTAAATGGCGCAATTTAGGCTTAGGTCTCGTATAATTGGAACGCGCCGCGCGTGCAAAACAAATCTTTCGCGTCTTCAGCAGCGCGCGCTTTTATGTTGTATTTATGTGTCGTCGATTTCTCACCAGATGTCACAGCTGACGCGCGCTTTTCAATTTCCCGAATTGTTTTTATTTTATTAAAAATTAACCACTTAATATTTTTTATGCGGTTTTCGCCATAAACTTTAGTTTATAACGGGCTATAGGGCTATCTAACTGGTTAAATCTTGACCGTTCCCCTTTAAAATAACTAGGCCTAGCAATTATTTCCCAAATTTCATAGACCAGGGCATTCCAGCATCGTATCAATTGTTAAATTGTTTTTAGCTTATACGTTCTCCATTACCTAAATGGGCTATTATTCTGAAAATAGTAGCGTTCAAATATTTCGTTGTGTAAAGTGCAATATGATACTCAAATCGAAAAAAAATCCACTGAGAAACAAAATTTAAAAACTCACTTTTAAAGCAAGTGTCGGCTCTAGGTGAAGTAGCTCTTTTTTCAAACAGATGTCGCTAGCGTCGAAATCAAAACAAGATGCTGAAGCTACATTTTGACCCAAAAGGCGGGACATAAAAGTATGCTTCGCGTTGATTGGCTCGTTTGTAAATTTGTCAGTAACTTCAATTATAGTAATTGTTTACAATATATTTTATATGGGATATATAATTTACGTTAAAGGTCACTAAGCAGAGTAAAAGTGGTCTAAATAAAATACTCTATAATGGCTCTCTGACGACGTTATTGTTTCGCTATTTTGAATTTTAGCTTCCGTTCCCATTAATAGATGGCTCCACGCTCTCCACGAAAGTCATTTTTTTCGAAGATTCGGATAGATTCATGGCCATCTCTAATAACCGGGGCCTTTTAATAATACAGGTGGCAATGATAGAGCCGACAGTTGCTTTAAATATTTCCGAGAAGTTTTACTATTTTAAAAATATATATTTGTACTATAATATATCTTTTTTTTAACCCATCTTGTAGCCATTTCCATTTGGAATAAGCGCAGCAAAAATATGGACATAGAACAACATTTAGAACAAGCATTAATGCTTCAAGAAATGCTGTTCGCCGCCATCCGAGGGGACCACGACCAAATTTCGTGCATGGTGGAAGCGGGCGCCGACGTCAATTACGGAAACCATACCAAAAATCACCCGTTGCATATAGCGGCGTCCAAAAACCACAAGCGAGTTTGCCAAACCCTGCTCGAAGCCGGAGCGGACGTCCACGCCACTGATCACGGAGGAATGACCGCCTTGTCCATCGCCGCCCTAGGGGGCTTCGAGGACATCAGCTCGTTGATGCTGCAACACGGCGCCGATATCGTGAAACGTTGCGACGAAGGTTATACGCCGTTGCACTTCGCGGCCCAAGAAGGTCATCGTGACCTGGTCGCTCTCTTGATCGAGAAAGGGGCGCCAATTGACGCCCTGGGATCGCGGGACATGACGCCTTTGTTCTTGGCGTCCATGCACGGACATCTCGCCACCGCGAAAGTGCTACTAGAGAAGAAAGCCAAGGTTGACGCCTTGAAGACCGACGGAGCGACGCCGTTGTACGTGACTGCCATCGGTGGTCATATTGAAGTGGCGAAACTTTTGCTCGAATATGGCGCCGACGTCAACGTGGTACTGAAAGAAGGCTATTCGGCCGTCATTGTTCCCTGCGAACGAGGGGACATGGATATCCTTCAATTGTTCGTGTCCCACGGCGCCAACGTTAACGGCACCGCTACGAAAAAATACAATCCGCTGATGGTCGCGTCCAATCGAGGTCATCATGACCTTGTACGCTATTTACTGGCTAAAGGTGCCAAAGTAAATTGGAGAGACGAGACTGGCCGTACCGCGCTGTACGTGGCCACCGAACGCGGCTTCCACGAATGCGTCGCTTCCTTGCTACGGTACAAAGCCGACGTCGATTTGGCCGACAACCGGGGAAACACTCCATTATGCGTGGCCATAGATGGCGACCATCTTGAAGTCATCCAGACTTTATTGGACAACGGCGCCAACGTAAATATGCCTGGTCCTCAAGGTTTTACTCCGCTGGGCATCGCTAGCGTGAATGGTCGTAATGAAGTGACGTTGTCGCTGTTGGAGAGAGGAGCCGACCCTAACCGCCAGTTCTCCAAATACGGCACCACCGCTCTAGTCGAAGCCTGTCGCGTTTGCAACTTCGAGGCGGTGAAGATTTTAACCAGTCACGGAGCCAATGTAAACCACTTTCTTATTAACGGCGTGACAGCCCTGCAACTGGCCATCGAGCTTGATTACGTGGAATTGGTGGTGTTTTTGTTGGAAACAGGAGCGGATCTTAGCGCCGCCCATTTTAATAGTAAACTCAGCCCCTTGCACTTCGCGTCTTCGAGGAATCGGCCAAAAATTGTGGATCTTCTGCTCCATTACGGTGCTGACGTCAACGCTCGAGCGGCTAAAGGAGAGACGCCTTTGTACTTGGCCTGCAAGGAAGGACACAAAAAGGTCGTCCGATTGTTGCTTCTAAATGGCGCCGATGCCGAGCTGCAAAATATCAAGTCCAGACATAAACCCTTGGACGTGGCGCGTATGCACGGACATAAAGCTGTCGTGGAGGTTATTGTGAGGCATAACGGGGATATTGAAAAAGCCAAACGGAAAACCGAAGCTCAAAGTGGCGAATCTATTACTAAGTCCAATGCTGAAGCCGGCACTTCCGACGATCAGCAAGGAAGCACCAAGTCCAATGACCAAGTTACAGCCGCAACTAACTACGGCCAACAAGGAAACACCAAATCCAATGACCAAGTTACAGCCGCGTCTAACTACGGCCAACAAGGAAACACCAAGTCCAATGACCAAGTTACAACCGCAACTAACTACGGCCAACAAGGAAACACCAAGTCCAATGACCAAGTTATAGCCGCATCTAACTACGGCCAACAAGGAAACACCAAGTCCAATGACCAAGTTACAGCCGCATCTAACTACGGCCAACAAGGAAACACCAAGTCCAATGACCAAGTTACAGCCGCATCTAACTACGGCCAACAAGGAAACACCAAGTCCAATGACCAAGTTACAGCCGCAACTAACTACGGCCAACAAGGAAACACCAAATCCAATGACCAAGTTACAGCCGCGTCTAACTACGGCCAACAAGGAAACACCAAGTCCAATGACCAAGTTACAACCGCAACTAACTACGGCCAACAAGGAAACACCAAGTCCAATGACCAAGTTATAGCCGCATCTAACTACGGCCAACAAGGAAACACCAAGTCCAATGACCAAGTTACAGCCGCATCTAACTACGGCCAACAAGGAAACACCAAGTCCAATGACCAAGTTACAGCCGCATCTAACTACGGCCAACAAGGAAACACCAAGTCCAATGACCAAGTTACAGCCGCAACTAACTACGGCCAACAAGGAAACACCAAATCCAATGACCAAGTTACAGCCGCGTCTAACTACGGCCAACAAGGAAACACCAAGTCCAATGACCAAGTTACAACCGCAACTAACTACGGCCAACAAGGAAACACCAAGTCCAATGACCAAGTTATAGCCGCATCTAACTACGGCCAACAAGGAAACACCAAGTCCAATGACCAAGTTACAGCCGCATCTAACTACGGCCAACAAGGAAACACCAAGTCCAATGACCAAGTTACAGCCGCATCTAACTACGGCCAACAAGGAAACACCAAGTCCAATGACCAAGTTACAGCCGCAACTAACTACGGCCAACAAGGAAACACCAAATCCAATGACCAAGTTACAGCCGCGTCTAACTACGGCCAACAAGGAAACACCAAGTCCAATGACCAAGTTACAACCGCAACTAACTACGGCCAACAAGGAAACACCAAGTCCAATGACCAAGTTATAGCCGCATCTAACTACGGCCAACAAGGAAACACCAAGTCCAATGACCAAGTTACAGCCGCATCTAACTACGGCCAACAAGGAAACACCAAGTCCAATGACGAAACTAAAGCAGCAACATCCAACCCTGTAAGCAACTTTAAACCAAATCTACCTAAAAAATTAACAATTGTGAAGTGCAAGAAATTTGATGGTACCCAAGAAACCAGTGACGCAATAAGTGAATGCATCGCTGCTATGAACATTAGCCGTAAAGAAAATTAATGGTTACATTAAAAAAACGGGCTACGATCATTACTTTTTCATTTAAACTTTATGTCAATTTTGGTCATAAACATTTTATTTCATTTAAATCTAAAGTCAAATTCAGAAATTATTCCAAATAAAAGTTGTATTCGTAATATTTTTCTTAATAAACATGACTTTTTTCAACTTTAATGGTTTGAAATATAACCGTGTAAGGGTCTCCACACGTCAGGAAAGGGTCAAGAAATTTAAAAATAGGCCTAAAAAGTCTGGAAAGGGTCGGGGAATTTAAAAATAGGCCTTAAAGTCGGTAAAAGGTCGGGGAATTTAAAAATAGGCCTAAAACGTCGGGAAAAGGTCCGGGAATTTAAAAATAAGCCGAAAAGGTCAGGAAATTTAAAAATAGGCCTAAAAGTCGGTAAAAGGTCGGGGAATTTAAAAATAGGCCTAAAACGTCGGGAAAAGGTCCGGGAATTTAAAAAAGACCTATAAAGTCAGAATTTAAAAATGGGCCTAAAACGTCAGGAAACGGTCAGGGAGTTCGAAAATAGGCCTAAAAAGACAAGAAAAGGTCAGGGAATTTGAAAACAGGCATAAAAGGGCAAGAAAAGGTCAGGGAATTTGAAAACAGGCCTATAAAGGCAAGAAAAGGTCAGGAAATTTGAAAATAGGCCTAAAAAGGTAAGAAAAGGTCAGGGAATTTGGAAAAAATGAATTAAGTCAGGAGATAGCCACGTTCCCAAAAGTTCTTCGAAACGGTTTGAATCCATTTCAAGGCTTCGTGTGAACGTGGCTTTTGAGAGTAATTTACTCTAATTCTTTGACAAACTCTTTTTGTTAGTTAATTCCTTAAAAGTCTTGCTATTTTTTTCGTAGAACATAAATTTTATACTGAAATATACGTTGTTTTAATTTAAAAATTGTCCAATTTTGGCCTTAAACAGGGAATTTGGATCTGAAAATATTGTGGCAACTTTTAACAATAATTGCTATCAGGAGCTTAAAGACGAAGGATCGGACATTCAGAAAAAAAAAAAATTTATAAATTACAAAGATTTTTATTTTTGCTGGTTTTGTGGTTAAGCTAAAAAGATTAAATCATTGAAGAATTTGTTTGTAGGATTTTTGATTTTTCCGTTTATTTGTGGGTTTTATCGATAATTTTGATTATTCATAGATTTGTTAAAAAATTTTACATTTTTCCAAAAACTTGTACAAAATCATTGCCTGATTTCACGAGTGTATTTTGACTGGCTGACTAATCTTTATCTATAGACGGTGGCATCTAAGAGCAGCAAACACAAGGAGAACGCAGCTAGCTTTTAAACACGCTAACGCAGTGTTGTGTTCAAATTTCATTGGACGAACCTGTTCGGGGGGAAGACACCGAATTTTCCCCTTCCGACGGCCGCAGGCGCTAAAGCGTCTAACCAATTAAATTTGTACGCAAGAAAATGCACGACTTTTAAAAACCTAAGTTAAGCCGGAGACCGAGCACAACTGATATTAGACCACTTAGGACGAAAGTTATGTCATTTGTCGCGATCGTAGTAGGCAAGCTTTCAGCTCCGAGTAGAAGTCGAGTTCCAAGCGTGACTTAGGAAAAACTATTTGGGTTATCGGCTCTGCAGCTTAGTTTTGTTCGAGCCTCCTGACCATCAACGGAGCGTCATTGTTTCCATTACCAAATCGTCGGCAAGGTTCTGACCTTTTATTACTCAATTGGTGAAGGGGTCACACCCCTTACACCTGGAGGCTGGGACACACACGTGGAAATTCTCTTGGCACATGGGGAACACAGTACCATCGGTACACCTTCAACAATTGGGAAACATACGCGACTCTTTTCAACATGTGGGATACATTTATAAATCCGCTGGCAAACCATATTTAGAAAAGTTAAAGAAAGAACGAGTATTCGCGGGGTGAAGGAAAGATAAGGAGATGGCCACGTGTGACCTTCATTTTACGGTTGAAATACTTTAAAAATACAATGGCATTACGTTTTACGCAAGGGGGGAAAGACAGCAGCAACTATCGCTTTAAGCGGACAATAGAGTGTTGTCGCCTGAAACCCTGCCACGTCACCATTGTAATTTGCCTATTGATAAAAAACGGTAACTGTCATGGCGGCCACTATGAACACTACAGCTGAATTCCACGGAATAATAATTAGGGTTTGAAATATAATTAACGAGAGCTAAGAACTTTTTAATGTAACGGCTAAATGCAATAAGTCCATTATTTTATGTTACACGTTTTAACGAATGGGATTCCGCTTTTTTAATAGCGCGCTATCTCACGGCAAGTAGATGCAGTTTCAAACTTGAGCACGATGAGGTTGTAGTGAGCAGGCTTGGAAATAAGCGGTGGTCACTGGGTCAAAGACCAGTTTATTAATTGCTCGGACCAGTTTTTTTATTCAAAAGCTAGGGGTTCACTGGTCCAGTGTCCAGTTTATTAATTCCAAATTATCTACCGTATTATTAACCAACTGGTCTACGTGACCACTTAAATAATTCCAGAGTTGGGAGTCACTGGCCAAATAGACCAGTTTAGAAATAAACCTTATTTCCAAGCCTGGTAGTGAGATGTACGAGTTAGAAGGCTGCCATTAATCTTTTTTTTTTCTTTTTTTTTGAGTAGATGGGACAATACAGTCCACTAACCGCTATGCGATTAATCAGGGTTGAGACATGTGTAAAGGCCACGCCAACGGGGGGATACGTGGGGACATAAAGTTATGTATTTGTACCCCGCCGTTCCGCTAGGCACTATGGCGGCCCACAACACTCAACCAGGTCCGGACAAAAATGCGCTTTGCGAAACAAACGTTCGGCCAGTGAGACAGCTATAAGAACAGGCTCACATATGGCAAACAAACGCCCTCATCACGGCCCAACAAAAGGCGACACCATGGGCCTGCTCGAGAACCCATCCTCGCACAGCTGAGGGCTAGAGAGACTTTCTCTTCCACTGCAAACACCATCCCCGATAAGGTTATCAAATGACAGGTATGGAGCGAAGCATCGCGCAAACCCGAAGTCCGAGCCCAGCAACCACGAACACACCCGTCACCCCTCCGGCTGGCGGCGAAAGGGGCGATGCGAACTGGCGCGCAAGCCCAGAAATCAGGCCCGGCAGCCGCGAACGACACCAGTGACCCCATTAAGGACAAACCGGATAGGGACAGTGATACCTGTGCAAATCAGCCGCAGGTTATTAGCCATACGTTGCCCGGCTCTCGCCACGAGGAGGCTTTGCAACCAGGATTTAAGAGAGCCGATACGTGGGGACAGGGGTGGGAACACCCGTGGCGGAAGTATTCCGACCACCCGTTGGGGGATCGGTAGTCGTCCTCAAACGGCCATCCACAAACTCTGCCTCCCAGACGCTTGGGAATATAGGAGTACGCCACTACTCCCGGCGCCAGTAATCTTTGTGGGAGCACGCCATTAAAAATAAATTAAAGTTTCAATTTTTTATAATAGATGGCGCACTCCTGCGTAGATTAGTAGCGATTCCACTCTTATGGCAGCCTTCTAGCTTGCATGTTTTCCTTGAGATTACCGGATAGCGCAGTGGTTGTAGTCTAATTTTATTTCTATGGTTTCAAAGGTACAAATTAAATTTATTTCGTAAAATAAAGAATTTTCGCGCGCTATTGGGTTTTCTGTAAAAAAATCCGCATCTCTTTTGAGACACCTTTTTTCGAGATGATGCAAGTCCTTCTTGGGGTACGTGGTCTGGGGTGTTACCAAGTAAGGTTTTTTTCCGAATTTACACGACTAATAGATGGTGCCACCAACATATTAAAAAATTCAAGATTTCAGCAAACGTTATGTATCGCGTAAAACAGATTTGAACTATATCTCTAGTTATACTACAGTTGTAAGTCAGAAAATTTTCCTGAAAATGACCGAGGCCTTTTTTCCGTAAAAAATAATATAAAAAGTTTTCATTCCATGATTAGTCTAATATTGTTTGCAAATTTAAGTAAAGCGGCATTTTCGCCTCATTTTTTCGATTCTAAAAGTAAAACTAAACCTCTAGACTAGCTTTATCATAAAAACATTAAAAACCTATAAAAAGTAATTTGTTTTAATTTTCCGGAAAATTAACACCTAAGTTAACTAAGCAACAAACACAGCACCCAGGGCCGGACTTAGGATCCTGGGCCCCCTTTTCACGCGCTGCATTTACTCTTATCCCTGGAACTAGGCTGTGCCTGAATTTCCCTGATTCAGCGTAGAAGTCTGAGCTCTACGGTTATATTACTAAATAAAAGCTCTTAACAATCGTCGACTAAATACGCGATAATTATGCAACATTGCGATTTAAGGCTGCGTCCGTAAACTGCCAGGCTGAAATTTTGGTAATTTTAAAACAAAATCTTCTACCTAGGAATTTCTCCAATATAAATTACGATTGATATTATAGATTTATGACTTCGAATACAGTAATTACGGGTCACTGGAGGGCCCCTTCCAAGGATGGGCCACGGCCTAGGTTGGCCTAGGCGGAAATACGGCACTGAGTCAGCACCCCACACAAGGAGAACACAACCTCTCAAAAAGTCGTGGGTTTTTTTTTGCGTACATTTTTCATTGGTTAGACGCTTTAGCACCTGCTGCTGTCGGAAGGGGAAAATTCGGTAATTGTCTCCCCCCCCCCCGCCCGTATAACGTTCAGCGTAAAGGCTCGTCCAATGAAATTTGTACACAACACTCCCTTAGCGTGTTTAAAGGGTAGCTGCGTTCTGTTTCCTAGGTTATACCATACCCAACTCGATGGTTCCAGCTATGCAAATTTCGTAACCATGGCAACGAAAATAGGCCACACCCACGAGCGATCTACGAACGAACCAATTAAATTAAAACTCACACAAATTTACAATAAAACGTGTTTATTAAAAATACCAAAAGTAGTCCATTTTAATTCAAAATGTCATACTTAAGACTAGTACTTTGAAAAAAGTAGTGTATGGAGCTTAAGATTCGGAAAACTACTAGCACGTAGTGTGTAGTTTACTTGTCAATTTTCAGAACCGTGAAACTGTCGTTCAATTCTTCCATCAGTTCATCAATTTGTTCCTGGAAGTGTTTTTTTTCCTCGTCAGAGTTATCACACGATTTCATTTTCTCTCCGAGTAGAGTCAAATTTTTCCGCAGTTCTTTGGCGCGGTCCGCGATATCCCGAACCAAGTCCCTTAGACTGTCCGAATTAGCGCAGACGCCCGCGTCTATTGCAACCGCAGCATTTGCCTTTGATTTGCCTTCGTCCGTTTTCACATTTGAGTTATTCTTTGATTTGCGTCCAATTTTGTTAGCAGAGGATTTAACCTTTGGTTTGGTCGCATTATCTTGAACCACTGCTTTACTTTTTTGTTTTGTTTCGTTTACTTTCACCGTGGATTTAGTGTTCGATTTGGAACCACCTTGTTTAATTTCGGAGGAAGTTGGTTTGGTTTCGTCTAATATCCCTGTTGAGTTTGGCTTCGTTTCAACTATTATGATGGAAGATTTTCGCCATATTCCAAATTTTTCTAGTTCAGTCGTTGGTTTGACTAATTCCAAGTGGAACTCTGATGTTGATTTGCTTATATCTCCCTTCATTTCAGCTATTGAATCGACTCCTGCTTCAATTTCCACATCCGGTTTGACTCCTGCTTCGATTTCGGCATCCGGTTTTACTACAGCTTCGATTTCGGCATCCGGTTTGACTACAGCTTCGATTTCGGCATCCGGTTGGACTACAGCTTCGATTTCGGCATCCGGTTGGACTACAGCTTCGATTTCAACATTCGGTTTGACTACACCTTCGATTTCAACATTCGGTTTTACTACACCTTCGATTTCAACATTCGGTTTGACTACAGCTTCGATTTCCGCATCCGGTTTGACTTTAGCCTTTGATCTAGCACCATTCGGCTTTAGTTCCGCCTTTGATTGGGCTTCACGATTTCGGATTTCAGCTGGTTTGACCTCTGCTGAGGCTTTCGTTCTATCTCGTTTGACTACGGACACGAACTCCAACTCGATTTCTTCAAGATTGAAGCCGACGTCTCGATACATTTCCCAAGTAACATTCGGTTGGACTCCTACTTCCAGTAACAAATCCGCTATGTCCATTCTGTCGACAACCGTAGCCACGTCCAAAGGATTAGCTCCCTCATTGTCCATCGCGTGCGGATCAGCTCCGTTATTCAACAGACACGACACGACCTCCAACCGACCTCTGAAGGTAGCCGCGTGAAGAGCAGTACCCCCTTTCTCGTTGGCGTGGTTGATACGAGCCCCGCGTTGCAGTAACCGTTCCACGACAGTCTTCAGACCTAAATTGGACGCTATGATGAGCGCGGTATTCCCCTTATTGTTGGCCACATTGACGTCCGCTTCGCCATTCAGTAATTCCAGGATAACATGATCCCAACCTTTGACCAAAGAGGCGTGGAGGGAAGTGCAGTTCTCGTGGTTTGGCATGTTGACCTTGGCTCCATTGCTGATTAGAATCTTGACGACATCGAGTTGTCCCTCTTGACAAGCTCCGAAAAGGGCGGTGTGACCCAACACGTCGGTGGCGTTGACGTCGGCACCGTTGCTCAGTAACAAACGGACCATGTCATCGTGACCTTGAAATGAGGCCAGGGACAGGGGAGTATATCCGAAGTCGTTGCAACTATTGACGTTTTCCTTTCGCACCAATAATCCCACCGCGGCTTCGTGGCCGTTTCGCGACGCTTCTAAGATGGCGGTGCTGCCTTTGACGTCTTTGACATTGGCGTCGGCGCCAACTGCCAACAATAAAGAAACGATATGCTCGTGACCATGTTGCGCCGCGCTGTAGATCGGAGTACGTCCCAGTTTGTCGGGCAAATTGACGTTGACGCTGTGATCTCGCGGCGGCTTGACCGTCTCGGGACGTCCATTTGGTGACGAGGCGGAGGTCGCGCTTTTGTCTCGTTGGTCGTTGCGATTCAGTTCCGTTTTCTCCGCCTGCGACAGAGCGTCGATTTCGGGCTTACTAAAAAACAGAAGAGATAATGACATCAGAACGGCCATTTTAGTTAAAACTTTTTGTACGTGGCACCCTAATCAGGGTTGGACATAAGGCACTAGTCCAGGCATTTGACTACTAAAATAAATGCTCTGACTACTAAAATTAATCGAAATCTGGTCAATTTAACTAGTGAAAAATTGACCTAAATATTCATAAATAATGGCGAATATGGCGTATCATAAATTCATCATTCATCAATTACATTTCATTTAAAAAATCACATCATGTTAGTTATAACTCAAATGATAATAAACTCCTTAATTTTGACGGGTGAAGCAAAATGTTGGCTGTCCTGGTTTTTATACCCCCCTTTTACCCCCACTGGTCAGTGACTACTAAAATAAGTTAAAGGCCAAGTATTTATTTTGCCTATTTTCCTTTAAGTTTACTTCCCGCCGCGGATATATCCTGGTGGTAGGCTCGGTGGTAGGGCAACCGCAGAACACGTGGGCCTACCACCAGGATATTACAGCTCAGGAAGTTAATAAATTTAATCAACTTTTTATTTCGGTACAAAAGTTATCTCAACGTTAAAAAAACTTTCAAGGATCTAGATAATAATAGCAGAATTTGATAAACGATCATCATAGAATGGACGCTTCAATAAAAGATACTCGGTTTCTAGTTTTTACTCCCCTCTCCAAATTCTACTGGGAAGGAACTATTTTCGGTCGGTCGGTTAAACGGTTAGAATGGCTAGCCAAAAAGTAATATTTAAGCCAATTGGAAACGCGTTTTTGCCCTCATGAGAATTTTGCGTCAGATAAGAAACGCGTCGGCTCACGTGTATAAGGAACATACTAATGTTAATTTTCGATTATATATTTTACCTTAAAATATATAATGTTACTAAAACTAAGTATAAGAAGATAATAATATTATTATTATCATCCTCTTATGGTATAAATAATTAAAATTATACAGATTATTTTTATAATACCGGGCAATTTTAAGGCTTCTCATGGAGGCAGAGTTAATTCATTACGTATTACTTTTGCAGCACGGTATGCAACAAGTGTTTCCTATTAACCAGGTAAAGTTTTTGGCATGTTAAGGCTTAGCAAAAAACCGATGTTATGTTCGAGAAAAGTTACCAGCTTTCTAATATTTCAACAAGCACTATATAAATCAGCGGTTCCCAATTTTGTTTTGCTATGGAACCCTAAATTATCCACCTAATTCTGGCGGAACCCCAACTCATTTTTTTACTTATCTTAAAAGACTCTTGACACAAACAAAGATGGCCGTTCTGCGAATTCTCGGAACTCCTGTGACCCTTCCAGCAGGCCCATGGTGTCGCCTTTTGTTGGGCCGTGATGAGGGCGTTTGTTTGCCATACGTGAGCCTGTTCTTATAGCTGTTTCGCAAAGCGCATTTTTGTCTGGACCTGGTTGAGTGTTGTGGGCCGCCGTAGTGCCTAGCGGAACGGCGGGGTACAAATACATAACTTTATGACCCTTCCACGGAACCGCTGATATAAATAGTAACTTATGAGTCCTGGCTGTCGGAAATATTACTTCTTGGCAATTTCTGGGAAGATGTTTTATTTAAGCGCCTATTTGCCATAGATCTAGAATAAAATTACTTTCAAAAAGTGTCAAGATTAAACTGAATTCCTTGAATTTTTACAAATTATTATAATTCCCTAACTTTTTTGGCCCATTTTTAAATTCCCCGACATTTTCCTGATTTCCCTGACGTGTGGTAGCCCTTTAAAGGGAATGAAACCTCAGGTATTTGGTGTGGAACACCAACGTTTGCAGCTCTGGCCGCTCTTGCCTTTGGCTTTAAAAATGTTTGGCACCACTGTACAGGGTAAGATTGCTTTGCAGGTACTCCTCTGACGTAATTTACTCCGATTCTGTGGTGGCGAATAGTTAGAGTTAGGGTAAAAAGTATTTTCCCAAAATTCAAGGATCAAACTGAGCTTTTGGCCACGACGTCGCACAGTGGGGCAAACTGAGCCCAAACCTGGCCAAAAGTCAAAGAAATAAATCGCGCATATGAACTTTATTTTAATTTATAATATTTGATTATAAACCACCGCACACTTTACCGGTGTTTGATTTTTGACTGCAAAATTTTATTCTCCACCAGGCTCCTTAGAAGTAGTAGAATATTTTTAGAAATTTTAAGTAGGAGTTTTGGCATAGTTTTTGGTATACATTCAGGCTTGATTTAAAAGGTAAAGATATTTTTTTGCAGACTTTAGTTTTGGAAATATCAATACCAAGTAGATATCGATATTTTCGAGTTATGAAACTATTATACAAAGCCGCGTAATTCAAATAGTGTGAATTCTGGAAAACGACGTTAAAGGTCTTAAACTAATATATTCCTTTTAGAATTAATGTGACTTTTAGTTATGAATTCAGGTAGATTAAGTTGCAATTTTTGATTTAAGTTCATGAATGTTCATTATTTATCACAATATCGATTAAAAAATTTGCCAATATTTGCCTATTTTCTAATTTTTGTACAGATTTTCAATAGATATATGAAATTAAAAAGGGTGTCCAATTTAAAAATGATCCATGGCGATAACATCAAAATCGTTTCCTGTGCTAATTTAAATTTTTGTGGCACTTAACACGTGTTGGGGGACAATTAAAAATGATAACATCGATGACCTTGAACCGTTTCTTCAAGGTCATTGAAAAATTATCTTTGAGTACCATTATATTTAGAAACTTACTTGATGACCAACTTGTTTTTCGACTTCCAATTGATCAAATGAATTCGGACCAACATTATTTAGACATGAAATATGATGAGGAACAACTTTCTAAATCTAACGATTCTCGAGATGATTTTTCAATGACCTAGAAAACTTGGTTCAAGGTCATCGATGTTATCATTTTTAATTGTCCCCCAACACGTGTTAAGTGTCACAAAAATTTGAAAAGTAGTACAGGAAACGGTTTTTGAGATATTAATTTTGACCAGGTTTGGGCTCAGTTTGCCCCACTGTGCGTCGGCCATTTAGAAGGCCCTCGGCGAGGAAACGTTCTAATTAACACGTGACACCGAGCCTGCGTCGCGCGCGTTACTAAATAGAAATGGGGGAAGCCCCCTAATGTTGCGTGGCGCCATCTTTAGCATAATCGGAGTAAAACTCTTCCTCGTTCGTTTCGATGACAATAGTTCTTTTTATAAAATAACCTTGGTCATCTTGTTGAAATGTTGCCTCCCCGCTTAAGTTGTGGATCCGTTTTCTCTCCCACTAAAGAGCTTATGAACTCATTCTTAGGCATTGGCTGAACTATTCCAGGGCAACATTTCAACAAGTTGGGCAAGCGTAAAGACATTTTATAAAATCAACTATTAAACGTGAAACCAAAATATTTTTTCTAGTGGCACCTAGGAGCAACAAACACAACACCCCACACAAGGGGTACGTTCAACAACTAGGTAACGTTCATTCAACGTAATCTTAAAAAAAACTCAACGCTTCAACGGTGGGTATCGTGACGTCATCAGTTGTTGAACGGCAAAATAAATTCAACGCTTCAGCGTTGAGAATTTATTTGTTGAACGGGGGATGCGTTGGATTGTTGAATTTTTTTGGGCGTCGTATTCAAAAGTCATGGAAAGGAAAAGGAAGCTTGCCTCTATAATTTTCGTTAATGACGATGAAACAGAGGATGAGTTACATTCAAAATCCCGGTTTAACAAAAGAGTAGCGTTAGGTTGGCAAAACTGATCAGACGCTTCTGCAGACGACCTTTTAGCGCACTCAACGTACTTACAACGTCTCCCCTAGGCGTTGAGTTTTTTCCTCAACCGTTGAGCATCGTGACGTCAATACCGGAAGTTCTAAAAGTCGTTCAACAACTTTCAACGCTCCAACGCTGCCACCGTTGACTCCGTTTCCTAGTTGTTGAACGTACCCAAGGAGAACGCAACCCGTGAAAAAGTCGTGGATTTTCTTGCGTACAGTTTTCATTGGTTAGGCGGTTTAGCCCCTGCTGCCGTCGGAAGGGGAAAATTCTGAAATTGTCCACCCCCTTTCCGTAAAACGCTCAGCGTAAAGGTTCGTCCAATGAAATTTGTACACAACACTGCCTTAGCGTGTTTAAAGGCTAGCTGCGTTCTCCTTGAGTTTGTTGCTTCACGGCCAACTTTGATCTCTCGCGCTACAGCGGCCATCTAATTCGTTGACGTTTCTGTGTTACCCTATGAGCAGAAGATGTGTATGACGTGAGCGCCCCTAGCGGATTATTATTTTTAGAATAGTTCTTACATTGAAGTCAATATAAAAACCGAGGGTGGCGCTGAACTCCTACACGTTATAGTACAGTTTATAGGGGGAAAATCCTTGCTCGCGGAATTCTGCCGTGATTTGCACAAAGGCATTAACGACCAAAACTTAATTTTAAGAAAAACTCAAGTTTTGTTTCTTTTTTTTATCAATGAAAAACTTTACCTCGAATTTTTCTGGAAAATATCCTATCCAGTAGTATTTTTTCTGCTCTTTTTAAATTTATAGTTCCTGATGGAAAATAGCGGTTCCTTTATTCTGCTTTTTAAGTTAAATTCCGATGTGCATGGTTTTTTTTGGTTATATATTTTCACAAAAGCATTAACGCTTTTGCGCAGATTATTTAAAGGTAATCTCATATTACTTAAATTATTAGCACAAAAGCATTTAATGCTTTTTAGCAGACGATATCGATAGCACGTGTACCAAATACACAATCGCTGATTGGATAAACCCATAAAATGCTTTTGTGATAAGTAAAGGATGGCGCTTAATGCCTATTTGCGAAGTATTTCCGTGAAAGTACCGAAATAATGCTTTTGTGACAAGCGTATATCTTTTAACCTAAGAGGGCTAGAAACAAACTGATTTCAGATTCAGAATCAGCACCACCAACTTACCCAATTAAAACTAAAACATAAAAATGTCAAAAATGGTCGTTAATGCCTTTGTGCAAATCACGGCAGAATTTCGACGAATGTGTTGGCCGCTGTAGCGGGAACAGCGCGTGATCAAAGTTGGCCGTGGTTGCTCCTAGGTGGCGTATTGCGACAAATTAGCCTTTTTCAGTTTACATAGAGTCACATAGCGACCAACGTGGGAAGCTCATAAGCTAGCTGGATTTTCGTCTCCAAAGCAGACGAAAAATGCCAAAGCGTCTGCTTAGCGAAAGGAAATAAGGTTGTGACTATGTAAATTGAAAACGTTAATTACAACTGAAACCGGAGCGCCGAGGGCGGGCCCTGGCCCCGGCACAATATAAGTTTCGGGCCCGAAGAGCGCCGTTACTTATGGAGATACATGTAGCTATACTTTTTCGGAGAGAAACTCTGAGAGGTATACCTGGTTTGTTCAAACACGGGCCCCTAAGCTGCAGGGGCCCCGGTTATTTGTGCCGCCTTCCCCCTCTCTTGTCGAGCCAGAACTGTAGCAGACGAAAAAAAACAATTTACCATTATTCTGGCGAATTACTAAAAACTCGCGATTAACGAAATATAATTCTAGACCTTACTAAACCATTAAAATAATAAAATTGTATCGTACACTCTAGTCAAAAATTATATTAGAGTCTTAAGTCGGAAAATTACAGGGGCCTTTTTTTCCGGAAAATTTTCCGTATTTTTAAAAAAAATTAAAAAAGGTTTTCATTTCATGATTAGCCTAATATTGTTCGGAAATTTAAATTTCGCGACATTTTCGTCTCATTTTGTCGAATCCAAAAGAAAAACTAAACCTCTAGACTAGTCTAGAATAAAAAAACCTTGGAAATTAATATTTGGTTCAATTTTTTATTTTTCCGATTCGCGGAAAATTTTCCGCATTTAATTATACGGAAAATTAACCACTCGAAATTATATTATAAATCTTGAAATCAACTTGAAAATTCTGAAATCTGGGTGCAAATCAATTCCAAATCTCTAAATCAGCCTAATAAACTAGAAATCAACACGAAAAACCAGATATCCGAAATCCTTTTGAGATTCAAAATCCCGTACGCAAAATTTGCAAATGTCGGACCCCTCAACCTAGAAATTCATTCTTGATAATAACATTTCTACTAGAACGGTTGTTATCACTTTTACGAGCTAAAACGTTCTTGACGACTCTGGCGTAACTAGATGTCTTGAGGTAAGTATATCTGATAAATGTCTACGTATATACTTTACCTGAGGGAATTTTGTCCTATTTCCGACTGTTGACTTACGTCTGAATGTTCGAGAAATAGACGAACAATTTGTTCGTGTCCGATTGCACTGGCTATAATGAGCGGAGTGTCACCGTTCATGTCCCCAATGTTCGCATTGGCGCCGTGTTCCAATAACATTTGGATCATGTCCACGTTTTTGGACACAGTGGCCTCTACCAAAGGCGTCCAACCGTCTTCTTTCCGGCGCACGTTAGGATCGGCCCCCGCTTGCAACAACGCCTGACACGTGCGCCAATTGTTGCCAGCCACGGCGCAAAACAAAGGGGTTTCGTTGACCAGGCCACCTCCGTTGACGTCGCAGCCAGATCTTAAAAGCTTTTGTACCTTTTTGACTGTGCCTTCTTTTGCCGCGTCCACTAAAGCCAAGTCCTTCATAAACTGTTCCATTACCAGTAATATTAGTCAATTTTTGCATGAACGATAAACACTAATAAGTTAAAATCCTTTTTAAAACTACGCAAAGGCTTAAAAACGTACGCGTTGTCGCTGAACGCTGATAAACGTCTAATGGAAAAAATTATAAAAATATTGGCTGACAGTGCGCATGCGCTATTATCGTTCTAGTTTTATACTCCCCCCCCCCCCCTTTGCGTGGCTTTGCGTATAAAAAATAAGAAACTCTAGGAAAAAAGAGAAAATATAGAAGAGGAACGGAAACTTATCCGGTTTGTCGTCTCGGAGTGTATAATCTATAAACCTTGGCCTCGAAATACCTTAAGCCTAATAACTTAAAGTAATGTTATAATTTACACCTCGTCTGTCGAAATATGTATTTGTAAATACCTCGCGTAAACCTTTTACGTTAAAAACCTCGAGGTACAATTTTAAACTTTGTCAAGGTAGAGTTGCGACTTCTCTTGTATATTTTCTATAGAAAAAACCGGCGCTTAGTCGAGATTTTGCAAAATGTTAGTCATTTTACAGTCGCGTTGGGAAATATTTACGTTTTTGGATCATTTTTATCGTAACTAGACAGTGTAAATTTTATATTTGTGCACATTTTACCCTTAAAAATGGCCCCATTGGTCAAGTTCTTGAAGAAACTAGTGAAAAAAAATATTTTGGATATCTTAAAATCAGCGGAAAAAAATTTCGACCCGAATGTCAAGTGGTGGGGTAGAAATTAGTAAAAACCGAAAAAATAAACAAAATCCAAACATTATCCTCGTGTACGCTACGTTACCACACAATACCTACAATCGATTAATTTTTTTTTCAAAATTATAGATTGAAATATGATTTATAAATTTTTTGGAAGTGCAATAAATACTTTGCACCCCAGTCGGAAATCTGAGGGGTACTCTATACCTACTAATTTCGTCACCACTGACCAATGTAGCAATCGACGATGAATCGAGCATATCTTAACTTCAAGTGGGGAATGAAATTTCAGTTATCAGTTCCTATATTCTGATCTAAATGCATTTGGAAGTCCCGCAGCAAAATTCACTGTTGCTATAATTCTGCCAAAATATTATTTTGAAAAATAACTTGATGAAGAACGAAGTAGGATTTCTTTTTACTAAATCGTTGTAGTTATGTTAAACTAGATGGAAGTGCGAACCGGCTGTACTCCGCCGATTTAACACGAGGGGGCGCTTGCGAGGGGTCCGACATTTTGCTTACGGGATTTTGAATCTCAAAGTTTTTTCAGAAATCAGAAACTGATTTTGTAATTTCAGACCACGATTTACGTGTTGATTTCTGGATTTTGAGGATGTTTTCGAGATTTTGGAATTGATTTTCGCCCAGATTTCGGGATTTTCAAGTTTAGTTGAAGATTTATAAAATAATTTCTGGTCGGCTAGCTCAAGGGGGCCCCAAATTGCATATAATAAATTTTGCCTGAAGGTCCTTTAGACGTTTCAAGTTAATGTGCACGTAGAATCTATTATACTTAAAATGTTATTTGTTGTCCTTAAAATAAGCATTTAGATTTTTATTCCATACCCCCACACCGCCCGGTCTCTTCAGTCTCTAGCACAGGGGCGTAGGAACCAGGGGGGGGGGCAAGGGGGGCAATGCCCCTCCCTAGAATTTTACTGGGAGGGGCAACTAATGTTATTGCCCCCTCCAACTTTTTGGTCAGCTGAAATCTTCGCAAGGCTCAAATTATCATTTTAAAAGCATAAAAAGCTTATTGAACCTCAACTGTGTTTAAATTTCAGTCTTTTCCCGCCAATGTATATAGTAGAAAAATGTGCAAATGCATTCGGAGAAGCTACACTCCATTAAAAAATTCAAAACCATTCTCCAGACCCTTCTTGGTTTCACTTTGCCCTAGAGCATAGCGCCGAACCAATTTTCAACGGCGGCGGCGGGAACGATAATTAGTTCGGCAGCGGCGTGGCGCGCCGATTTTCCGAAAATAATCGGCGGGGTTGAAAAAAATCGGCGGCGGCGGCGGCGCCTAAGGGGAAAAACTGCCCCCCCCCCCTCAGAAATAGCGCCAGCCTTTTAATAGACCGCTAGAACTTAAATTGTTAAACACATTTAAAAAATACATGTTTATTAGAATGTATTTTATTAAAATAGGAACCACTTGTTTCCAAAACAAAGAAGAGGTAACTTTGGTTACCTACTATCAGATGTAACTTATTTAATCATAAGTGTGCCTGAATGAATTTTTTCATAATGATACCTTGTTGCAAGGATATGACGTTATTGACGTCACTTCCCAGTCGATGACGGTTTTATCGTCATCAAAACTAGTTCTCGCGTAGGGGGGAAGGAAGTTAAAACCAGTTTTACGCGACGTTAGTGCTGTATTTTCTTTGGTGGCTGTCAAAGACTATATAAAGTTACGCGTAGCTTTATATAGTCTTTGGTGGCTGTGAAACAAGGTCTCATTTAAATTTTTAATACAGATATGTTAAACAGAGGCACACTTATGAGTAACTATGTCACATATGATACTATTAAACTAAAACATTTACGCTAGTAATAACAATACTGTACTAATTTACTACCATTTCACTAGTATTATTATCTATACACTCTTTTTAGAAACTTTTGCTGGGCGCCGCCATTATCGTACAGACAACCAACGAGCCAGCCCTCTGCCGCATAAATTTCATCCCCCCAAATCCGGTTTTTCCCCGCGCATTTAAGTCTATTATCACAAATTATTTTACCTTTGTATCAAAGGAATTTTTAAAATGTAATAGAATAGTTATTGCTGAATGCAGCCAATGCAGCTGATACGTTTCTGTACTTATTACAAAATACGAGGCGAGGCAACTCCAAAGCCGTTTTCATTTCTCTCTCTCCTATCCCAGCTATCTGCTGCAGAAAATCTTGGTGCGCGCGGTGCAGTGGTGCCAGATCTTTTGGAAATTATTAATTATTTTTAATTTTATAACGCTAATACGGTGCACCCAACAGCCTAGGAATCGTAGCACTACCAAAAGAAAAATCTATGTAGTTTAGATCTCAAAACTTAATTATTATACTTTAATAATGGAAATTAATTCGGCGGCGAAATGAAAATGTTTCGGCGGCGGCGGCGGCGGCGGCGCCACCGAAATTAAATTTATCGGCGGCGGCGGCGCTATCCTCTACTTTGCCCCCTCCAACTCCTAGAACGTTCCTACGCCCCTGCTCTAGCAGAGGGCCCCCAAAGGAGCCAGTCCGGGCCTGGAATTTTCTCTAGAGTGTACCTAATTTGTACGAATGTCGGACACCTCGAGCGATTAACTACCTTCCATTTTAGTACCAATATATGCAATACAAGCTAACAGCGCCACCACTCGAGTTCACGAAATGCATTATGGTTTCGGTTGACACTTTTTTAGAGGTAGAGTTTCCATTGGATATCTTCCATCAGACTCCCAGTGGAATAAAAACTTGTAGAGGTTAACGGTAAGTGTTGGCTCGCGTGGCATGAAGGGCTTGCCACCAACCTCTCACTTATTGTAACCTGGTCTTTAAAGGTCACTTGATGACTTAAGCTTAAGGTGGTGCCTTAGGTATTAGCCTAGCTGATTTTTATTATTAGTTTATAGGGGCCGTTTCGCTTCGTCGCTGTCTGTTCTAGGAATCGTTTGCAATCTATCTAGTGAGGCTTAAGGTTAAATTTAAAAGTGTAATTTGGAAATGTAATTAAAATTTAAAACTAAATAAATATTAAATTAATTTTAAAATATTACTGAACCTTTCTCGACAAATGTTCGGCTTCACGAATGAAAATGGCGTTATAAGCGACTAACGATATTTTTGATTTTGACAACTTGTTTTATAAGTAGCAATAGGTGCTTAAATAAAACATCTTCAAGGAAATCGCCAAGAAGTAAAATTTCCGAGAGTCAGGACCTGAAAGTTACTGTTTATATAATGCTTGTTGAAATAACGGAAACTTTTCACCTGTAAACAGAGCGTCGTGTTTTTGTTTAGCCTTATTATGTCAAAAAAAGCTACCTGGTTTAAAGGAAAACACTTGTTGCATATTGGTGAAAAGTTTCCATTATTTCCACAAGCACTATATAAACAGTGACTTGCAGTTTCTGACTCTCGGAAATATTACTTCATGGCAAAAAACATCAAAAGTTGTCTGCTATTTCTTCACATATTTAGTTGACGGATATTAAGGCAGATGGCGCTATATTTCCTAAACTCTTAAACCTATTAGGGCCGCGTTCCAGGGGCGGATTAACCGTTTTGGCGCCTTTAGGCACAGAAACATTTTTTGCCCCTGGGCATCGTCTAACGGGCTCGTCAACTAAGTAGGGGCAAGCCAAGTACTTGGACCGTGGGGCTTTATCAGAGTTTTGGCGCCCCTAGAAAAATTCCGCCCTAGGTACGTGCCTACTCTGCTAATGGTTAATACGCCCCTGCCGCGTTCAGTAACAGCAAACGGTTGGACCGTTGAATGCGCATTCGCTACTGTACGACGTTTTTGTCACTTCCGGGATTGACGTCACGTTTGCAGTCAACGAAATAAGCGGCTGGAAGAGCCGGTTGTTTCGTTGATAAACGCAATTGTGACGTCACAGCACGCGGGAAGGCTAGTTGCAGCCGACACGACAGACGATATTTTATAAAATGTACAACAATCGTAAGAAAGCGTTCGACAGACGTGGCGTCACGATTGCAAAAGGATATCAACGGTTAATTCACAATTTCCCTTCCGTTGAGCGTCACTGAACGCGGCCATGGAATTCTTTCAGTGGCGTTTATGATTAAAATCGGTGCTATTTAAAAGGGCCCCGAGTTGTTTTTCGCGGGGGGGGGGGCGGAGTTCCTAGTTACGCCACTGACCTCGTTGCTTAGGCAACGGCCAAATTTCATCTTTCAAAGAGTTAAAACCATAGATATAGGAAACGTATATAAAGGTCTAGATAAAATATTTCAAAGGGAGTGAATACGGAGGTGACAGCTAGCAGAAACGCGTAATTTATGCAGGCTATCCTTATAAGACGCTATCTATCGGTAAGAAAGCTCGTGCTATCGTCGCGAGAGCCATTGTCTCCTGCTTAAAAATTATACTAAAAGTCACCAACAGATGGTGTCTAAAGACTACGGCCTGCGGAAAGGTCAAGCACTTAGAAGTACTAAAATGCTGAGATCTCGCGCTCTTGGTCACGTGCCTTCCTCGGTGTCTGCTAGGTGTCAATACCGTATTTTATGTTAGGCTTAGACGCCCCGAAATTTATCTAGACCTTTATATACATTTCTTATATCTATGGTTAAAACCCACAAACAAATATGGCGTTGTATCAAAATTAAGATTTTTATATAAATTGTGGTTTTTTATCAATGGAAAATGTAAAACCTTTTTTCGAAAATTCCTTATTAGTAGCGGATAACAGAGCCATCTTTCGTGTATCAGAAGCAAAAAACGAGTAATACCCTTGTCCGGCAACGTTTTAAGCAACTGCCATTCAGCACGGTATTTTTTATCACGCGCCGCGTCGCGAACAACATTTTAATTTTGATAATTTCAAAACGTTTTAGTAAAATTTTCAATGGCCTAATTTTAAGTGTCTTGCAGTTCTTCGTTGTATCCAAATACAGCTCGAACGGAATGAAGACTTCGGTAAATTTAAATTAATACAGTTAATTCTCACGAAGACTTCGGAACTTTCAGGTAAGCTTTTGTTTTTTTTTAAATATTCACGATTATGCAGTTAAATCTTAGGCTTAAAAATTTATACCCGGTGCTTCTTCATTAACACACTCCACAATAGTTGCTGAGATTTCTGGCGTTAACCAAGCGAGTACTTGGTACATTAATATTAATATTAATATTAATATTAATATGTACATTAATAAAGGTATTTAATATTAATATAATCGCTTTCGCTTAATTTTTCGTAAAGATGTCTACGAAATTTGTATATTGATTTTATCTAAGCCTTGGTCACAAAAACCGGCCGTTCTTTTAAAACTTAAGCCAAATAGAGTAGTATCAGTGCTACGTCACGCAACGTCACCCATGCTTTTTCCTATAGAGAAAAAACGCGCCTTAAATGGCGGCCATGGCCTAAGCTACGAGGTGATACTACTCAATAAAATATTTTTTTTAGTGACCAAGTCGTTGACGAAAGCTATTACTGCATTCACACTTAGCAACTCTGTTTGCGACCTGCGTAAACCAACAATGAAAATGTTGACCTACTCGGTGGGAATGAAGAAAAATTTCCATATCGAAATTTTTAAATGTCGGTTTTTTAACCGAGGCTAAGTTACAAATATTTAATTAGAAAAACGTTTAGTAACATCCTTTAAATTACGCAAAACTTATTCATACTATTTATAATTAATACCTTTATTAGCATAAATTGACATATTTTGTAGTAGTTGATAAATTTTGTTCAGAATTACAACGCAACGAGTTTTTTGCTGACCAACAAAGATTGACCAGTGGTGGATTAACCTATAGGCTTAGTAGGCTGAAGTCCAGTTAAAATACGTCATTCGGTCGCCGTTCATTGCATTTACAAAGTTAGACTGTGATGACGTTTCAGTGACGTTTTTTTGAATCGACTTTCGACCCCTCACACCTTCCTTGAAAGTCCCTTTAAGCTTAGTGGCCCGCAACTTGTCAAAAGCAGTGGTGGTTTAAACAATAAGCTGAGACAATCAGCGGCGGCGATCGGAAAACATTTCTGTGGGGGCACGGCCCAATATTTTTTAATCCAAAAATTCATATACTTAAAAGAAAATGTACAGCTCTAAATTTTTATTACTATATATATTTCTTTCTGATATCTCATCCGTCAAGGGGCTGTTCACAAATTACGTAACGCAGAAAAACCACTTTTTTGACTCTCCCCCTCGTAACAAAGAGTAACAAATGGAAAGACCCCTCTTCTCAAATTACGTAACAAATATTGAACCCCCCCCCCCTTAAATTATTATATTACGTAACAACTAATATGCTGGTAATAAAGTACAATAAGATCAGGTACTAAATATTATTGTTTGTAATTTACATTTGAAATTACAACTGTATTTTTACGCAACACTTCATACCCATGGGTATGAAATTCTTTTAAACTTGTGTAAACCAATGAAGACGCTTATGTTTTTAATAATTACGACTGTTTCTGAAAGTGATGAAAATTTTATTCTACGATATTAAAAATAATTTGTGTTACGTAACATTTTAGTGAACCCCCCCTCCCCCCCTACCACGTTACGTAATTTGTGAACAGCCCCCAATGATTACATTGATAACAAAAGTTAAGTCGATATCTTTAGAAAATATCTGTGTACATGGCTAGAGAATTAAGCCCTTCTTGGCCACATACTTTACGAAGGCATTTTAGGTAAAATGGGGTACACAACGCGGCGATTTTCGGTTTGGACAAATCTATCGAAATCAATTTTACGGTTATAGCTTCTTAATGCTATACGCATCGGCAATCTCCAAATAAATTCTGTAAGAAGACTGAATTCGGACCAAAATAAAGGCAGTGAGATTATGAATTTTTCCCTGATTGCGGTTTTTCCCCAATTTTATTTCTGTGGGGGCTCTGCCCTCGTTTGTTTTTCGCAGTGGGGGCTGGGGCTGCAGAGCCCCCACGGGATCGCCGTCACTGCTGCTGAGTAGGCTTAAGCATAGGGGCCCACTACTGGCCTTGAGGTGAGGAGCTCGAGATAAGCCTAGGGGCGCGGATGATAGGTAATCCACCACTGGTCAAAAAGTAACAGGGCCCCTGACGGAGCTAAAGCAAGGTCATGCGGACCCCTAATTAAGCGCCCAGGTGTTTCTCCCTGATTTTGTTCAAAATCGGGGATTAAGTAGACCTTCAAGTACCTTGAAAGCCATGCCAACCAAAAATGTTTTTTACAACTCAAATTTAAACTTACTCTACGTAAAATAGCATGGCAAAATCACGAATTATAAGGGTCCTTTGCCAAAATCGATAAAAAAGGGTAAAAACAGTTACCTAATTTTATCGATTTTACCCAATTGTTTTGCCAAAATTTAAATTTTTTAATCTTTTTTAAAATTACATACCGTGATATACCAATGCTATTTTACGTAGAGAAAGATTAAACATTTTTGGTTGTCATGGTGAAACGAATGGCCATTGAAACATTTAGGAGCTTTCAAGGTCTACTCAACCCCCGAGTTTGAACAAAATCGGGGAGAAAGTTGGAAACACCTCGGGATGTCTCCTTGTGAGTGTGAGCCGAAGACATGGTAGACGGTCTAATCATTTTGCAAAAGATGTAGTTCGAAAATCTGAATCTATTTGCAGGTACCTAATTAATCAGAAGGGATTATGGAACGGGCTTTAGTGAATGCGGTCAAGAAATGCGACCTCCAGAAAGTGAATGCTCTGTTGAATTCCGGAGTGGATATAAATGGCGGCGACCTGGAGAAGCAAACTCCATTACATTTAGCCGTTGTCAAGGGCAACTACGCTTTGTGCGAGACCCTGTTGGTAGCCGGCGCTAACCCGAACTTTCGAGGGAAACATAGCTTAACTTCGCCGTTCGACGTAGCGTGTTATTACGGACACCACGAAATTGCCAGAATCATGTTGGAAAATGGCGCCGATATCAAGATCGTCGACCGTTTCGGAAACAGCGCTCTTCACATCGCCTCCAGACACGGTCACGTCAAAGTGGTGTCCTTATTGCTGGAAAAGGCTGACGTCAACGGAACTTCCACTAAGGGAATTACGCCTCTCATTGAGGCGTCTTATCGAGGTCAACTAGAGGTCGTGCGCTTATTGTTGAAAAACGGAGCTAAAGCCGACCTGGTTGACCATAGTCACTGGGCCGCTCTTCACAACGCGACGCGAGAACGGCATTTAGAAATAGTCGAGACTTTATTGACTCATGGCGCGAATGTGAATCTGTCCACTAGCGTTGGGAATACGCCCATCTTTCTGGCAGTACGTACAAGACGCGAAGAAATAGTCTCAGCGTTGCTGACACACGGAGCGGAGACGGACTTGATAAACCTTGAAGAACAGACTCCGCTCAGTTTGGCGGCTCAGTTGGGTAACAAGCGTATTTTGACGCGTTTGTTGGAAGGTGGAGCTAGCGTCAACTTCTCAAGTCCATCGAGGGGGACAGCCCTGTACACCGCGTGCTATTACGGACATCTTGACATTGCCGACTTTCTATTAAAAAACGGAGCCGATCCTAACGCGACTCAAATCAATATCGCGAAGCGAGACGTGAAGCCGTTGCAAGTCGCCATGATCTCCGAAAAACTGGACGTGGTGGAATTGTTGTTGAAAAGTGGCGCCGACGTCAATGGGGTTTACGAAAGCGGATGTTCGCCGTTGCATATGGCGGTTGAAATTGGAAATGCCAATTTGGTTCGCCTCCTTCTCGAATACAAAGCGGATTCCAGCAGGACATTTATGGACAATACCGCTTTGGACGCTGCCCGTCGATTCGGCCGTTTGCCCTTGGTGAAAATACTCGCGCAACACGAGTTAGCTTTAGCCAAGCAAATGTCTAAATCTGGTGTCGACCAAGATTCCAATCAAGATGGCCACAAGATTGAGGACAAAACGAACTTAATTCCCGCCGAGTTTGAAACGAAAGCGTTATCTGGAACCAAGAAAAAAACTAAACTTAAATTGAAAAAGACCAAGAAGAAAAATCAAACTGCCAAAGTCATCAAAGACGTTAATACAAATAATTGCAAGTCCGAACCCGTATCTCCGCCTGACGTCGATTGGTCCGACTCCTATCGAGATGAATCTGATGATCTGGCGTACGTGAGGAAGCTACAACGGTCCTTCAACGCGCTGATTGAGAAGATTGAATCCAACCAGGACCCCGAAGAGGCGAATGCCTTGTCCGAAGAAGTGAACAAACTTGTGGGGCTGTGCTGTCAAGAAGCCAGAGCTCTTTACCGAGAAGGAATTAACGTGATCCAAAGTGCTAAAGTGGACATTGGAAATAAGACCCTCTAAATTATATAATCGAAGACAAATTCGAAATAAATATCAATTTTTTTTAAAATATTTACACTACACTCGCATTTAAGTGTAACAGTGTCTATTTACAGTGAAAATTATTTTGAACTATCGATAAATAAAAAAATTTTAATTCCGGGAATTTTAATATTTTATTTCAATTTATATAATTCTACAATTATTTTTATTGTAGGATTAAAACTTAAGAACAGATGGTATTGATCCTAAATTAATTTCGTGAATTCTTATTAAAACTCTCATATTTAACTGCGAACAAATTTAGTTTCTACTCCTTTTTACTTACATTTACTGTTTGATTTGAGAATAAAGAACACTCCAGGAATGGAAATTGTGGGTCTGGCCTTGCGTGACTTATTTCCGGTTTGTACGATTTTATTTACCGGAAGTTCGTAATTCAACTGGGCTTGGAATCGAGACTGATGACCAGGAAATTTCGAGTAACATAATTTACTTGTATAAAATAATAAAATCAGAAGTTCATTATCAAAAATTCTCTATTCGAAATGCTTAACAATATGAGTTAAGATTCGTAATTCTTCCTTCTAAATTTATAATCGTAGAGTTTCTGATGATAGTAGCTTCAGTGCAGGCCATTGGATATCTTCCATCAGACTCCCAGGGTATAGTGCAATAACTTGTCGAGGTTAACTTTAATAGTAAGTTTATAGGGAGTTGTAGGCTCGTGTGGCATGAAGGGCTTATCAAAACCCTCCTACGCGTTGTAACCCGGCCACCTGGGATAAAGGCATAAAGAGTCGCTAGCTGACTTAGGCCTAAGGTGGTGCCACCTAGAAGCAACAAACGCAAGGAGAACGCAGCTAGCCTTAAACAGGCTGACGCAGTGTTGTGTACAAATTTCATTGGACGAGCCTTTTCGCTGAACATTTTACGGGCGGCGGGAGGGGGGAGACAATTTCCGTATTTTCCCCTTCCGACGGCAGCAGGCGCTAAAGCGTCTAACCAATGAAAAATGTACCCAAGAAAATGCACGACTTTTGACGGGTTGCGTTCTCCTTATAGTCTAGTCAATTTACCTTTTGAAATGGAAAAAATTCGCGACAAGCAAAACTCAACGGAATTGTACTTGTATTGCGGCCTGTACGACATTCTAAAATGTACCACTTTGTACACGTGCCAAAGTGGTCTAAAAATGGCCGCCATTTTTTCTATTTTAGAATTTCCCAATATTTCACTTACCCTTTTATAGATAGAAACATTTAGTCAATTACAATGTTGTATAACTTTCCATTTTACATCTTTTGGCGTATCATTTGGTGATGTAAGCCGAATCGATACATACCTGCATAGACTAAATCAAAGTCGGAACAAAAACGAAATAACTTGAATTACCGCTCAATCTATATATAATACGTTATTAAGGATTTACAGAAATTATTTACACTAAATCTAGAAAATGACTTAGCCAGAGCAGTCCTTAATTTAACCAAATATTAGTATTTTCATTTTTATTTATAATTATACATGTATTTAATATTTGATACCCATTTTTCTCTTACACGTTGTGTAGTAAAAATATATACTTTCAATTATGTATTTCTTCGTCTTTAAAAGAATTTAAACATGTTATACCGTTACACTGTTCACACATTGCTGTACAGTACATTCCAAGTTTCTTGCAGATGCATGATGTTCCGCAGTTACTAGATTTGCAGCCACAAAATATTAAGTTTAATATCTTTTGAGGGGCTGGAGGTATTTCACCGCGAATTGGTTTCAAATATTCACCATTGCTTTTCCACCCCAGTCATGGGGTAACAATTCCGTAACCAGCCATTCTTGAGTCTGAAAATACACTCGGTGTATGTGATGTTTGGCGGCTTCAGAGGTTGGTGGGAGTGACGCCATCTCAAATGTGCTGCTGATAACCTGCTTTGACGCAAATCTATTGTACATTAGATACCTCTGCTGGTTTAGGGGCTTTGAGCGTTTTAAAGCTCCATACAGTTTTAAAATTAGCTTTCTCCAACTTCGTTTAGTTTATTTTTGTCACTGTTAACGGAATTGAAAATAAGAGCGTCTTCTGCCAAATCGTCATTGTCTTTAAAGAGTTTCAAAACCGGTTTTTTACCCTTTTCTGTAAAATGCTGAGGTGGTATCGCACCCAGAAAATGAGTGAAGAAATGGCAAAATATCAGCTAAAATCCCTAATTTAACTTTCAGATTATGTACATTAGTAATCTTGCCAGACTTTGCGCCTTTACCTGGTCGTAGCATAAAAGTATCGTTAATCAATCTTAAATATTTGCAGTGGTAAATTATTAGAACCATTACATCGGTGTCCTCTGAGATGACAAATGTAGGATTACTTTGCGCTCTAATTTCTATAGCCTTTGAAACAATGAGCGTATCAGCATCGCTTTTCGCGTGACAAACAGTGAACCCCGTTTTCACTAGTTCCAAATATAGGTTCCTTATAAATTATTTTTTAGTTTTAGACATTCGATAGAAAATCACTTTGCGACATAATGCACACAAGATCATTGCGAATTAAGACTGTAGGGCTGCTGGTCTTTGTACTAGTTTTCTCGGAGTCGTATCCATCAAAAACAATTGTGGTGTGCAGACCGTAGTTAGATAACTATACTATTTTAAAATTAATGATTATTTTCCAACTATTTGTTAACATATTGTGGGAAAATATTAGAGTATGTCGAAATGCGTTGCCATTTTACTTTGTGCAAGAGATAACCCCCGTCAATAACATCTGTTATTTAGATTCTTAGTTAATCCACCTCTTCTAGTAAATCTGATTTAATCTTTTTCCTTATAATTCCTTCGTTGAATATAGATGTAGGATATGAAGACAATTCGTACTCAAAACATTTTTCTAATTCCTCGGGCGACTTAAGCGTGCAAACAATTCTATTATAAAATATTTTGATATGCCAAAAGATGTACAATGGAAAGTTATACAACATTGTAATGGACTAAAAGTTTCTATATATAAAAGGGGAATTGCCAAAATAAACAAAATGGCGGCCATTTTTAGACTACTTTGGCACGTGTACAAAGTGGTACATTTTAGTATAATAATAATAAATAATAATCAGCTAGGCTAATACCCAAGGCACCACCTTAGGCCTAAGTCATCAAGCGACGTTTGAAGCCATTAATTCAAGTGGCCGGGTTACAATGCGTAGGAGGGTGGTGACAAGCCCTGCATGCCACGCGTTCGAGCCAACAGCTCCCTACACTAACTATTACCTTTAACCTCAAGTTTTTATTGAAGTGGAAACCGAATATCTCGGGGGAAAACCCCTTGAACCAGGACCCCAATACAAGTTCAATTCCGTTGAGTTTTGCTCGTCGCGAATTTTTTCAATTTTTAGCCCAGTTTTCGGGTAATTTGACTAGACTATTGCGTGGGGTGCTGTGTTTGTGGCTCCTAGGTGCCACGGGAATAAGCTTAGCTCATTATTATTATTATTATTCGCGACCGAAAACTATCGCAACGCCACCTTTGGTTCGCCATTGAAACCTAGATAGGTAGCGGCTAAAGCAGTCGTAAATTTGACTTAATAAATAATGATACTTGCATTTTAATATAATTTTTGCATCGTTTGCTTTAATTATTTTTATTCAGGACACAGGAGTGGGTGGGACACAAAGTCCGGTCACTCGTGCATTATTCATAAATAGGGTTTTAATATAGATCATATTTTGTTTATTTAAGAAAAAAACGTTCTTATTACATTTTAATTTGTCGAAGAAATTAAGCGATTTCACAATTTAGTTTCAACCATAGGTACTTAAATATTATTTTGATATTAAACATTATGAACGACAATCATAGTGTTATAAATAGATTTAGTAACGTTAATTTTTATATTTTCATTTATGATAGAGATGCCCATTAACTGTGTCGAGTATAAAATTTTATTTGATAACCAATGGGTGAAATGTGTAATAACAATTTTTTTGGTCGTCTGCCGCGAAAGGTATTGGAAAAAGGAGCCGACGTAAGCCGAGGCCAATACGATGAACTTGGTCTTGGCGGTGCTCAACAGCCATTGTTCTGTCGCCAAGGTCCTCCTGGGAGCAGGGCTAACCCTAATAATCAAGGTCAAGGTGAAGAGGCCACGCCTTTGCTGCCCGCGACGGTACAAATTCCCGTGGCCCGCGGAGCCTAAGGGCCCGGGTTTTAACAAAAAGTGTATACTTCTTCCTGATTTATCTAAGAAAAAGTATTGCTATCTCCATTTAGTAATGACTCTCTTAGGGCCCGGAATTTATATTTTCCCGGGCCCAGGCCCAATATCGGCGGCCCTGGTGCTAATTACGTTATTTTATTTTATCTTCGACAAGAATTATGATAGGAAACGTTTATCGGAAAATAGGATGAAATGACAAAATTGATAAGTCCAGAAATCAATTTCAGATAATTAAAAAAGTTTAGTTTTTCGAGTTAAATATTCCTGTATTATTTTTCTCAAAATATTTCCCATACATACTTGTAGCTGAGTGTAGATTTACCCTTTTCTGTACAGCCATTTTCTGGTGCTGGCTTAACCTGTCTAATATCAAACGAAAAATATTTTACTTTAAATAACGCAATATAACTTCGTATTTCAAAACGTAATACGAATAAACGGCTACACCATTATCAATTTCATAACATTCTCCGCGACCCAAACGAAGGAGCCTACGTAAAGAAACAATGTCCCGCGAGGCTTAGCGCGCGTATTAATTGAGTTAGAGAGGAATTAGATGGCAAAAAATGCGTTTTATTTTTAGCCAAAGGTATTTTTTATGATGGCGTCACAGCGTCAAACAAATAGGTCCGCCGCGCCACGCCGTGGATGTTTTGTTAATTAACTTTTTGCGAACTTTGGAAGAGAAAATCGGGTTCTTTTTAAATTGGGTTGGAGGGGTGGGGGAGTGTTAGCTGGCGACATAATGGAACAGTATTGTTCCTTCGGGTGTCATGTTTCCACCCTCTTGCGCGGGAGGGAAATGGTTGCCTGCTCTACTGTTTCTGTTTTCACGAAAACGCGTCAGTTTATCGAGCCGAGGCCTAACGAAGTTTGTTCGGCCAAAGTACGCGTTTTGTGTTTGGACTCGAAACGGACCCTTTTCGTGGATTGAGCTAAATGTAGCATTTTATGTTACAGGGCTCCAAGTCCTGTTTTGTGTCATAAGTAACGTTAATATTTATAAGTATAACACTTAATTGGTCGTTGCATATTTTTCGCCACTGACAATTAGTAGAAGAACTATAGCTATTTCGTAACTCGGAAATTAAGTAGTCTCCGTTATTTTTTGTTACAATTGGTCAACCGAATTCAAATTCCAATAATTTATTTTTTTTAAATAAAAGATATATTTAAATTCAATTAAATATATTTTTATTTTTATTTTTATTTATTTGTATTTTATTGACATTGATTAATAATTTGCGAGCAGCGGTATAGTAAATTAAAATTAAAATTAATCTTAATCAAATTTAATTACCATATGCTATTTATTTTCTTCTGAATTGACATTGCTACATTTACTACTTTTGATTAAATCAAATTAATTGAAATCACCGATTAAATCAAAGTAATTGAAATCACCGATTAAATCAAAGTAATTGAAATCACCGATTAAATCTAATTAATTTAAATAACTGATTACATAATATTAATTTAAATCACTGATTAAATCTAATTAAATTAAATCACTGATTAAATCTAATTAAATTAAATCACTGATTAATCTAATTAAATTAAATCACTGATTAAATAATATTAATTTAAATCACGATTAAATAAAATTCATTTAAATAACTGATTAAATCAAATCAATTTAAATCACTGATTAAATAAAATTAATTTAAATCACTGATTAAATCACATCAATTTAAATCACCGATTAAATCAAATTAATTTAAATCACCGATTAAATCAAATTAATTGAAATCACCGATTAAACCAAAGTAATTGAAATCACCGATTAAATCTAATTAATTTAAATAACTGATTAAATAATATTAATTTAAATCACCGATTAAATAAAAATGCATTTAAATAACTGATTAAATCAAATTAATTCAAATCACTGATTAAATAAAATTCATTTAAATAACTGATTAAATCAAATTAATTTAAATCACTGATTAAATCAAATCAATTTAAATCACTGATTAAATCAAATTAATCGAAAAAATTACCTCTAGAGAAGAAGAGTGTATAGACTAAATTTCATGTTCTTATTCAATAATTCATCTTTCATTTTGACGAAGTATGCTTTATTTAACGTTTTCAAAGCCTTTTAAATTTCACTAAGCCTTGACCTAAAAAATTAAATAAGTTAGCCGAGGAGTTTCTTATTGTCGATGCTATTTCGATATTATTTGGCGTAACTGTGACGAATGGACGCGGTTAAAAATTTGCATTTATTTAAACTTTGGGATAATGACTAGGTCGAGGCGAAATAAATAAAATGCCTATTAGATTATTAACTGAACTTAATATGTTTAAAAATGTATAAAAAAAATGTTTGATAGCTAGGAGTAATAAACTAACACTCAGGACTACGCAGTACGTTCGGCAGAAAATGTATATAATTCATTTTTAAATAGAAGTTATATAAATGAATAATTAAATTTAAATCGTTCTTAGGTTTTTCAAAAAATTAGAAAATTATCGTACATTATCGTTCGTTGAGGCAGAATTATCGAAATAATGGTACGATATCGTACGCCATGAAAATTATAGTACGCCCTAAACATTTCGATGAAATTATCGCACTGTGCGATATTTATCGTACGTCTGGCAACGCTGAATCGTGTCGGAAGACGTCAGTTTCAGGGAACCAATCAGATCTTGGGCAGATTTAATTGTTATTTAGGGGTAGGAACTTACAGCTAGAGCGTGAGGGTATTGGGTAACGCTATAAATCATGAGAGAAAATTGTTTTAAATTTCGAATGTTTATAGAAAATAAAGTTTTTACACTTTTGTCTATTGATAGAAAATAAAGTTTTTACACTTTTGTCTATTGATAGAAAATAGTTTTACACTTTTGTCTATTGATAAAAAATGAAGTTTTTACACTTTTGTCTATTGATAAAAAATGAAGTTTTTACACTTTTGTCTATTGATAAAAAATGAAGTTTTACACTTTTGTCTATTGATAAAAAATGAAGTTTTTACAATTTCGTCTACTGAAAGAAAATGAGGTTTTTACACTTTCACCTATTGAAAGAAAAATAAGTTTTAAACATTGAATTAAATGAAATTTTCGGCACTATAAGATGATATTATCATGTTGGAAAATGTAAATCAACTTAAAAACCCGGCTTTTATCTGATTGAAATATAAGTCGCAAGAAGACTTGGCCCTCGAACATTTAAAATCGCTACGATACTTAATAAAACAATTTTGATTTGATTTGATTTGAATATCTCTTTAACACTTTGAACACGATTGGCAATCAATAGACACAATGTAATTGCGTGTTGTAATTGCAAAATCAAACAGAAACCACACGCGTGACCGTAATCGAAACCCACTAAAATCTAGTTCCTCCCAGAAACTAATCTCTGGATTCAAGCACGTTATAATTCGCCTTCTAATTAACCGAACCCAGTGGAGACAAAAACCCAATTTCGGCGATAGCTGGGAAGTGGGAGTCACAATCTGTCCTATGTCAACACTATCAAGTCAAGATTCCATTACGAAGGCGCCAAAACCAGCTCTAGTCGGTAGCCGCGCTTCAAAGGGGGCCTCATACCAAGACAATTAATATTACTTAAGCCTTAGCCCGACCGTAGACAACGCTACCCGTCAAAGTTGATTCATCTGGAGCGCCTAGACTGGCTTCCGTTAGTCCCTCCGACAGCCCGGTTCGCACTAGATCCGTATTCTATATTCACGAAGAAGTTAAAACTGTGAAGATTATGAATATGATCTTCAACTAGAAAATCTAAATCGGATTTAAAACTATGAAGATTATGAATATGATCGTCAACTAGTAAATCTAAATCTTATTTAAAACTACAGCTTTAATAGAAATTAGGAATTATTTTAATAGAAATTAGGAATTATTTTTAAATAAATTATGAATTATTTTTATTGAAATTAGGAATTATTTTTAAAGAAATTATAAATAACTTTTATAGAAATTAGGAATTATTTTTAAAGAAATTATTAATTACTTTTATTGAAATTAGGAATTATTTTTATAGAAATTATGAGTTATTTTTATAGAAATTATGAATTATTTTTATAGAAATTATGAATTGTTTTTACAGAAATTATTAATTATTTTTAAAGAAATTATGAATTATTTTTATTGAAATTAGGAATTATTTTTAAAGAAATTATAAATAACTTTTATAGAAATTAGGAATTATTTTTATAGAAATTAGGAATTATTTTTAAAGAAATTATTAATTACTTTTATTGAAATTAGGAATTATTTTTATAGAAATTATGAGTTATTTTTACAGAAATTATGAATTATTTTTACAGAAATTATGAATTGTTTTTACAGAAATTAGGAATTATTTTTAAAGAAATTATGAATTATTTTTATTGAAATTAGGAATTATTTTTAAAGAAATTATAAATAACTTTTATATAAATTACGAATTATTTTTATAGAAATTACGAGTTATTTTTATAGAAATAATGAATTATTTTTATATAAATAATGCATTATTTTTATAGAAATTATAAATTATTTTTATTGAAATTATGAATTGTTTTTAAGGAATTTATGAATTGTTTTTATAGAAATTATGAATTGTTTTTATAGAAATTGTGAATTATTTTTATAGAAAATTAGGAATTATTTTTAAAGAAATTATTAATTACTTTTATTGAAATTAGGAATTATTTTTATAGAAATTATGAATTATTTTTATAGAAATTACGAGTTATTTTTATAGAAATAATGAATTATTTTTATATAAATAATGCATTATTTTTATAGAAATTATGAATTATTTTTATTGAAATTATGAATTGTTTTTAAGGAAATTATGAATTGTTTTTATAGAAATTATGAATTGTTTTTATAGAAATTGTGAATTATTTTTAAAGAAATTATGAATTATTTTTATTGAAATTATGAATTATTTTTATTGAAATTAGGAATTATTTTTATAGAAATTATGAATTATTTTTATAGAAATTAGGAATTATTTTAATATAAATTACGCTTCTACGTTAGGAATAGACAGACTATTCGATGAAGTTTGTGGTACTAACAACTTTCTCATATCCTCTGGTTCCAAAACTTTACCGTTTTTTCGGTCTTTGTGCGGGTCAGGCATAATTTATTTTTCGGGGTATTTCTATCGATTTTGGTTCGAAACCGACCTCATGTTTGCCAGACAAATAATTTTATCTCTGTCGAAAATCTGGCCAAACTTAAATAACAGTAATTTTTCAAAGGGGGAAAACCAGTCTTTTCTATTTACATGAAACCATAGTTCATTAGTCGCTGGATTTTCGTCTGCTTAGTAGACGTTTCGCGTTTTAAAATGACCAAGTGTGCTCTCAACAGACGAATATCCAGATGCTAATTAGCTTCTAACGTTAGCCACTAGATGACGCTATGTTAAAGTTCTATAGAATCGTTTGAGAATTTCTGGTAGTTACTTACCTTTGCCACCTTAGGCCTAAGGCACCACCTTAGCCAACTTAGGCCTAAGGCACCAACTTAGCCAGCTTAGGCCCAAGGCACCACCTTATCCACTTATTCCCAAGGCACCACCTTAGCCACCTTAGGCCCAAGGCACCACCTTAGCCACCTTAGGCCCAAGGCACCACCTTATCCACCTTATTCCCAAGGCACCACCTTATCCACCTTATTCCCAAGGCACCACCTTATCCACCTTATTCCCAAGGCACCACCTTAGCCACCTTAGGCCCAAGGCACCACCTTAGCCACCTTAGGCCCAAGGCACCACTTTAGCCAGCTTAGGCCCAAGGCACCACCTTTGCCAGCTTAGGCCCAAGGCACCACCTTAGGCCCAAGGCACCATTTGAAAAAGGGAATGGCGCTTCTTCTCTCTAAATCATTTCAAAATAAGTGCTCTAAAATATGCGCTCGTTATTTAAATTTGATAGAAAACTAGATTTATGGGCTGAATTTGATAGAAAACTAGATTTATGGGCTGAATTTGATAGAAAACTAGATTTATGGGCTGAATTTGATAGAAAACTAGATTTATGGGCTGAATTTGATAGAAAATTGAGTGGCTGCTCTTCGAAACCGACAAAGAGAAATGCTGTAGCAAATGATAATGTGTTTTAAATTTTGTAGAAACTAGAGTTTATGGCCAGTATTTTATAGACATTTTGCGCCTCTACACTTTGAACCGGATTTAAAATGCTCTTGAAAATGCGCTTATATATATTTTTAAGTTTGTTATAAAACTAGAGTTTATGGTCTGAATTCAATAGAATATTGTGCTTCTACGCTCTGAATCTGATTAAAAATGCTCTAGAAAATGGGCTTATATATTTTTAAGTTTGTTTACTAGAGTTTATGGTCTGAATTTTATAGAATATTGTGCTTCTATGCTCTGAATCTGATTAAAAATGCTCTAGAAAATGGGCTTATATATTTTAAGTTTGTTATAAAACTAGAGTTTTTGGTCTGAATTTAATAGAATAATGTGCTTCTATGCTCTGATCTGATTAAAAATGCTCTAGGAAATTCCCTTATATATTTTAAGTTTGTTTAGTAGAGCTTAAGGTCTGAATTTAATAGAATATTGCGCTTCTATGCTCTGAATCTGATTAAAAATGCTCTAGGAAATTCCCTTATATATTTTAAGTTGGTTTACTAGAGTTTATGGTCTGAATTTTATAGAATATTGTGCTTCTATGCTCTGAATCTGATTAAAAATGCTCTAGAAAATGGGCTTATATATTTTAAGTTTGTTATAAAATTAGAGTTTATGGTCTGAATTTAATATAAATTAGCACTTCTACATTCTAAAACGGATAAAAATAATCTATCAAGCATTTTATATGTAAATTATGCTATAAATTTTAAATTTTAAAGTTTATTTAATCTAATTTAAAAAGAACGACGTTGCAAATCGAAGATTTTTGTCAAAAATCGCGTCCCGAATGTGAACCGGCTTTTTGGTATCAATCCTGGCGGTCTGTCGGTGGCGCCGTTCAGACTCTAGCGGCGGTAGTGAGAACTATCCCGGAACCGTATCCGGACGCTAGATGGGGGTGGGGAAGACAAATGGTATTAGCCAATTAGCATGCTCATTAGGCCTAGGACTCTCCCTGCCGCTTCTCGATGTATATATGAGTAAACCTTAGTTCCGTTTGCGTCTTTCGCGGGGCCTTGTCAGAAGCCATTCACCTGACTGTACAGTAACCGCTAGTGGCGTTGTAAGCTACCGCTTTTAGCGGCTGTTAGGTAACGGTGTGGTTTTCGTTTAATTCATTTCCGTGGTATAGTTTTGCTGTTTGAGGGGAATTGAGAGCCGCTGCTTGGTTTTAGTGGTATTGAATGTTTTGGCTGTGTTAACCGATAATTACGCCAGCAGTTTTAACCATTGTTTTGTCGATTTCGTGGAAACTAAATTAAAGACGATTTTTGGAAGTAGACACCGTTTGAATCTGGAAATTGTGTGTAGACCTAATTTTTATTAAACGTCTCGGAAGGACGCGTAAAGACCAAGGCCTAGTATTCAGTAAAACGTTGACGCAAAAACATTGTACAATCTTAGTCGATAATTGACGACACTATACATGTTTGGATCAAAAAGCCTTGTTTATTTGCTTTTTGCCCAAAAGATGGCGTGGTATTTTCACGTGCAAAATAATTTTCAAATAACGAACATCTTTGTAAAATATTTCGGCGGCGAAAACGTTCGCCATTTTCGATGTGGAGGAACTGCGCTGCCAGCCAATAGTTTCTCAGCCAACCGAAAAATAGATAGCAGTGTTGCCACATTCAGTTTTTTTAGATAATTTTTTTTTCCCGCCAAATATGGAAGTCGGAATGATTATTTTGCGACGTAGCATTGACTAGGACTAGGCTAGCGATTAGGCCTAATGGCATCGTTGCCAAACGTACGAAGATGATCGTAGACGTCGATAATTACCAGAAGTTTTGTTTTGGCCGGACGATAGTTTCATTCAATTATAATAATAATCATTGAATTCACGACCGAAAACTATCGCTACGCCCCCTTTCGTTCGTCGTTGAAACTTCGATAGGTAGCGGCTAAAACAGACGCTATTAGTTTTTCCTCATCGTTATTCGTAAATTTGACTGTATCAATAATGATACTGGCATTTTAATATAATTTTTGCATCGTTTGCTTATATTTTGATAAGTTTATTTGAGAAAAAAACGTTCTTATGGCTTTTTAATTTGTCTGTAGCAGACGCTAGATGATAGGCGCCACCTAGGAGAAGATAGCGCCGTTACGCCACCTAAACTCGTTTCGGTCGCGAATAGAATTATATAGTACGCTATTAGGTATGAGCGAACTATAATTAATTAATAATTTTCGAACTAAGCGGTTAAACGTTTTACCATTGATATTGGCTTTCGGTTTTTGTTAATTTTTATTAAAATTATCCGCTGATTTTAAAGCATAAACGAATTTTTTTTTCTGAAATCCGTAGTTTTCTGGCCTTGGGACGATAATTTGATTTTCAAAACTTGGAAACGCTGTTAAAACGGGAATTTTGTTTTCGTCGACTGTCGGTTTTCCGTCGTTTTTATCAACTGATTTAATGATTTTATTATAATATTTTATTATAATATTTTATTATAATATAATATTTTATTATAATATTTTATTATAATATAATATTTTATTATAATATAATATTTTATTATAATATAATATTTTATTATAATATAATATTTTATTTTATAATATTTTATTATAATATAATATTTTATCGTATAATATTTTATTATAATATTTTATTATAATATAATTACTTTGATAGTTGACACTATTAAGTGCTTAAAACACTTTTCGTTATGATGCGTTTTAATGAACTAGCTCAATATCTCTGTTAAGTACGTTTAAAATGCCAAATGAATACATCGAATTTCGTGGTGCAATTTATTTGAAAATAAATTATCGCAAACATGAATATAAAACGTTTCTACAGAATATGAAATAATTTTTTATCGTAATCGAGAATTACTTCACAGTCTTAAACGCAACATTTTTCTAGGGAAATGGATTTATAGTTTACCAAGAATATTCTTATTTCTACTGTTGAGATTATTATACTTGGTTTATCCGATATTTCTTGAATATTTCCGATATTTCTTGAATATTTCCGATATTTCTTAAATATTTCCGAAATTTCTCAAATATTTCCGAAATTTCTCAAATATTCCCGATATTTCTCAAATATTTCCGATATTTACCAAATATTTCCGATATTTCTCAAATATTTCCGATATTTCTCAAATATTTCCGATATTTCTCAAATATTTCCGATATTTATCAAATATTTCCGATATTTATCAAATATTTCCGATATTTACCAAATATTTCAGATATTTCTCAAATATTTCCGATATTTATCAAATTTCCGTTATTTCTCAAATATTTCTGATATTTCTTAAATTATTCTTAAATATTTTGAGAACCGATATTTGTAGAATTTCGGAAATATCGAAAATATTCCGTTTATTTCTCTAGATTTCCTATATTTATCCTGGGTTTCCAATATTTCCAATATTTCCTATATTTATCCTGGGTTTCCAATATTTCCAATATTTCCTATATTTATCCTGGGTTTCCAATATTTCCAATATTTCCTATATTTTTTCCTGGGTTTCCAATATTTCCAATATTTCCTATATTTATCCTGGGTTTCCAATATTTCCTATATTTATCCTGGGTTTCCAATATTTCCTATATTTATCCTGGGTTTCCAATATTTCCAATATTTCCTATATTTATCCTGGGTTTCCAATATTTCCAATATTTTCTATATTTATCCTGGGTTTCCAATATTTCCTATATTTATCCTGGGTTTCCAATATTTCCTATATTTATCCTGGGTTTCCAATATTTCCTATATTTATCCTGGGTTTCCAATATTTCCTATATTTATCCTGGGTTTCCAATATTTCCTATATTTATCCTGGGTTTCCAATATTTCCTATATTTATCCTGGGTTTCCAATATTTCCTATATTTATCCTGGGTTTCCAATATTTTCTATATTTATCCTGGGTTTCCAATATTTTCTATATTTATCCTGGGTTTCCAATATTTTCTATATTTATCCTGGGTTTCCAATATTTCCGATATTTCTAGAATTTCAGAAAATAGCGCGTGAAAATGCTTTATTTTACGAAATTAAATGAAAAAGTCGTGCGCGAGCCAGCTTCTACAATACATTTTTTATTATCGCGTGTGCTCGTCTTTAAAACTGACTTTACTTACCGTGAGATGGCGCGCTCTTAAAAAAGCCGCATCACGTTCGAGACATAAAAAAATTTAATTTACAACCAGCGATGTTTTGGTGTAGGTGGTCTGTAATCCCGAATCCACCATAGGAAAAATAATACTTTAATTTAAAGCATTGAATAACATAATCTGCCGTAAGTATAGTCCACCAAGTCACCACTGCTAGCATTTTATTTAATTCTTTTAAATTTAAATAGTTTTTTATTTACGTATTTTAAACGAAAATTCTCAAATTCTTGTTATTTTATTTTTTAATTATTTGTTTGTAACCACACCGAATGTGAAATTTTTTAGGTTTTGTAAATACGTTCTAGCAGATTAAAAACTTTGTACCTTAATTAGGTAATTAAGGTACTTTGGAAATTGGTTTCGCCACGGGAAATTCGAATAAAATCAAATACTTTCCTGGTAAAAACCTTTTGTGGGATAATTATATTGTTTTGCTTAAACGGAAAATGCAGTAGTCACATGGACTTTACGTATTTTTTTCAAATAACGTACAAAAAAATTCAATATTCCCATGGTGAAACCAGGTAAGTTTAAGAATTACTTTGTGTGGCCAGAGCAGAATTTTCAATATTCCCATGGTGAAACCAGGTAAGTTTAAGAATTACTTTGTGTGGCCAGAGCAGAATTTTCAATATTTCCCATAGTGAAACCAATTAAGTGGGATGTACACGGTTTTGCCAAAACAATTTGTTTATGTATGTTAGGCTTTTTGCAGGTTTTTCACATACTAAATTTTGAAGCTGTTTTTAGAGAAATAATTTTATTTTACCAAATATTATTGTACTTATATTGAATTAATATTAATTAATCATCTGAGTTTAATGGCATTAACAGTCGCTAGTTGACTTGGGTCTAAGGTGGGGCCTTGGTTATTAGCCTAGCAGCCTAGCTGGTTATTAGCCTAGCAGTCTAGCTGGTTATTAGCCTAGCAGTCTAGCTGGTTATTAGCCTAGCAGTCTAGCTGGTTATTAGCCTAGCAGTCTAGCTGGTTATTAGCCTAGCAGTCTAGCTGGTTATTAGCCTAGCAGTCTAGCTGGTTATTAGCCTAGCAGTCTAGCTGGTTATTAGCCTAGCAGTCTAGCTGGTTATTAGCCTAGCAGTCTAGCTGGTTATTAGCCTAGCAGTCTAGCTGGTTATTAGCCTAGCAGTCTAGCTGGTTATTAGCCTAGCAGTCTAGCTGGTTATTAGCCTAGCAGTCTAGCTGGTTATTAGCCTAGCAGTCTAGCTGGTTATTAGCCTAGCAGTCTAGCTGGTTATTAGCCTAGCAGTCTAGCTGGTTATTAGCCTAGCAGTCTAGCTGGTTATTAGCCTAGCAGTCTAGCTGGTTATTAGCCTAGCAGTCTAGCTGGTTATTAGCCTAGCAGCCTAGCTGGTTATTAGCCTAGCAGTCTAGCTGGTTATTAGCCTAGCAGTCTAGCTGGTTATTAGCCTAGCAGCCTAGCTGGTTATTAGCCTAGCAGCCTAGCTGGTTATTAGCCTAGCAGCCTAGCTGGTTATTAGCCTAGCAGCCTAGCTGGTTATTAGCCTAGCAGTCTAGCTGGTTATTAGCCTAGCAGTCTAGCTGGTTATTAGCCTAGCAGTCTAGCTGGTTATTAGCCTAGCAGTCTAGCTGGTTATTAGCCTAGCAGTCTAGCTGGTTATTAGCCTAGCAGTCTAGCTGGTTATTAGCCTAGCAGTCTAGCTGGTTATTAGCCTAGCAGTCTAGCTGGTTATTAGCCTAGCAGTCTAGCTGGTTATTAGCCTAGCAGTCTAGCTGGTTATTAGCCTAGCAGCCTAGCTGGTTATTAGCCTAGCAGTCTAGCTGGTTATTAGCCTAGCAGTCTAGCTGGTTATTAGCCTAGCAGTCTAGCTGGTTATTAGCCTAGCAGTCTAGCTGGTTATTAGCCTAGCAGCCTAGCTGGTTATTAGCCTAGCAGCCTAGCTGGTTATTAGCCTAGCAGCCTAGCTGGTTATTAGCCTAGCAGCCTAGCTGGTTATTAGCCTAGCAGCCTAGCTGGTTATTAGCCTAGCAGCCTAGCTGGTTATTAGCCTAGCAGTCTAGCTGGTTATTAGCCTAGCAGTCTAGCTGGTTATTAGCCTAGCAGTCTAGCTGGTTATTAGCCTAGCAGTCTAGCTGGTTATTAGCCTAGCAGTCTAGCTGGTTATTAGCCTAGCAGTCTAGCTGGTTATTAGCCTAGCAGTCTAGCTGGTTATTAGCCTAGCAGTCTAGCTGGTTATTAGCCTAGCAGTCTAGCTGGTTATTAGCCTAGCAGTCTAGCTGGTTATTAGCCTAGCAGTCTAGCTGGTTATTAGCCTAGCAGTCTAGCTGGTTATTAGCCTAGCAGTCTAGCTGGTTATTAGCCTAGCAGTCTAGCTGGTTATTAGCCTAGCAGTCTAGCTGGTTATTAGCCTAGCAGTCTAGCTGGTTATTAGCCTAGCAGTCTAGCTGGTTATTAGCCTAGCAGATTAGCTGGTTATTAGCCTAGCAGTCTAGCTGGTTATTAGCCTAGCAGTCTAGCTGGTTATTAGCCTAGCAGATTAGCTGGTTATTAGCCTAGCAGATTAGCTGGTTATTAGCCTAGCAGTCTAGCTGGTTATTAGCCTAGCAGCCTAGCTGGTTATTAGCCTAGCAGCCTAGCTGGTTATTAGCCTAGCAGCCTAGCTGGTTATTAGCCTAGCAGTCTAGCTGGTTATTAGCCTAGCAGTCTAGCTGGTTATTAGCCTAGCAGTCTAGCTGGTTATTAGCCTAGCAGTCTAGCTGGTTATTAGCCTAGCAGTCTAGCTGGTTATTAGCCTAGCAGTCTAGCTGGTTATTAGCCTAGCAGTCTAGCTGGTTATTAGCCTAGCAGCCTAGCTGGTTATTAGCCTAGCAGTCTAGCTGGTTATTAGCCTAGCAGCCTAGCTGGTTATTAGCCTAGCAGTCTAGCTGGTTATTAGCCTAGCAGTCTAGCTGGTTATTAGCCTAGCAGTCTAGCTGGTTATTAGCCTAGCAGTCTAGCTGGTTATTAGCCTAGCAGTCTAGCTGGTTATTAGCCTAGCAGTCTAGCTGGTTATTAGCCTAGCAGTCTAGCTGGTTATTAGCCTAGCAGTCTAGCTGGTTATTAGCCTAGCAGTCTAGCTGGTTATTAGCCTAGCAGTCTAGCTGGTTATTAGCCTAGCAGTCTAGCTGGTTATTAGCCTAGCAGTCTAGCTGGTTATTAGCCTAGCAGTCTAGCTGGTTATTAGCCTAGCAGTCTAGCTGGTTATTAGCCTAGCAGTCTAGCTGGTTATTAGCCTAGCAGTGTTTCTTTCAGAAAATTTTCGTCGGGGGGGTTTCCCAGACATCCGGGGGTGCCGGTATCCAGTGGCGAGCGTAGCACTCCATGCACGCCTGGCAGTGGCGTCGGAAAAGGGGGAAGCTTCGGGGGGGCGATAGACATTTTCAGGAGAGATGCCTGAAAGAAACACTGTAGCCTAGCAGCTTAGTTGGTTATTAGCCTAGCAGCTTACGGAGTTATTAGCCTAGCAGCCTAGCAGCCTAACTGATTATTAATAAAATATTTTTTGAATAAAACATTTTACTGAAGATGCAAAATAATTTTTAAACCTTAAATTCACAACTAACTTTAAAAATTTCAAAATGACCTTTACTAGGGTTTGCAAAATAAAAACTTACCCATATACATAAAATAAACTTTAATTAGAAAATCAATTATGTGGACAAATTACTTCTTTGTATAAAATTTAACTAAACAAAAATTCCCTTTATATTAATTAAATGTACATATATCAATGTCATAGTCGTACGTTACTTATGGTAATAGATTGGTAAAAAACTTAAATTAGAAAAATAATTATCATATGTGTATAAATTAGAATATTAATTAAGATATGAGGATAAATTAGTTCCTTGAATAGGCCTAATATTTAAGTAAACAAAAATTAATTAAATGAAATGTGTTTATGGCCTAGCGAGCAAAAACGTAATACTTACAAAATCCTCTAATTTACTTCTGTGTGCACATTACTTATGGTAATACACTTTTCAATAAAATCTTCCCTATACAGACAAAATAAACTTTAATTAGAAAATTAATTAAGATATGTGGACAAATTAGTTCCTTGAATAATAGTTAATGAAACCAAAATATTGCCCTTGATTATATTAACTAAATTAATTAAATAATCATGTGTTTATTGCCTATGGGTGAGACAAAAACGTAATATTTACAAAACCCTCTGATTTACTTCGGATTCTACATTACTTATGGTACTAAATTTGTAAAACCATACGCTAAAACTTCCCTATCTTGAAAAAATTTTAATTAGAAAATTAATTAAGATAAGCGGACAAATTAGTTCTTCGTATACTATTTAACTCAACAAAAATATTCCCTTTGATTATATTAATTAAATTAATTAAATGGACATATGTCAATGCCTGAGGGGGATCCAAAACCCTTAATCCTAACAAACTGTACTCGAGAATGGCCAAACTAGTTATCATTTACTCTTGAAAGATGAACCAGTTTCGTTTACCACTTATGTAAAAGTCGAGGTACGAATGGAAAAAATTCTTCGTCGAAATAATTACTTTACGTGAGGTTTTTGCCCTGTTAAATTCATTCTGAGAATTCTACGCGTTTAAAGCGCGGCGTACTCACGTCAAATCTGCAAAGTAATATAGTCTTGACTGTATTAATTTACTCGTAAATAGTCTTATCGTTCTTGACAGTGTGTGTAAAACGTAGGACAACTCATAACGTTCAGGTACGTATTGAGATTGCGAATATGTAGAGGGTTGAATTGGCATATTTGGTAATGTTGGGCGCAAGTTCGCGTAAGCTTTAAGAAATATTAGTGTGGGTTGAAAACTACCTATTAAGGTGTTATTCTGGAGCAGGTATCAATCTTTTTTATTATTTTAAATTGCTGTGTTTAGTGGGTTTTTTCGAAATTTAAAATTTATTATTAATTATAGTGTCATATTTTTTAAACGAATCTATTGGTGAGTAGAACAATTTTGAATTAATTAGTTGCAGGATTTTAAAATATTTAAAATTAAAGCAACACTTTCAAATATTTTTACCGCAATTTAACTTTTGACAATTAAATTTAAATATCCTAAACTTTCAAATATTTATCCCGAAATTAAGCTTTTGAAAATTTTATAAATATTAACTAAATTGCGTAAAATAAGGTTCATTTTGGGTTTTAAATAAATGACTTGTTAATTATGAAATCAGTAGCTAATCAGGTTCATCACTGTGTTTGAAAATAAATTTAAAATCAGCAGAACTGTTCAAATCATTTGAAGAGCATTAAATTATTAATTACGCGAATTTAAGAACAATCATTTCAAAAGAGTAAGTCCATGATTTAATAAAATAATATTATTTCAAATAAAAATAAAAATTACATTACGTTACATAATAATTTATATAATACTGTTCTTTTGTGTTTTATGCATACATTTGGAAGTTGGAATGTCTAAGTTTGGCTAGTTTAGTGTTTTCAGTGGCGTAGCTCGGGGGGGGGCAGAGTAGAACCATGATAAAACTGATTTATAGAAAATAAAATTATAAGGAATGGTTAAGCTTGAGTAGTAAGCAAAAACACCCTTTGAAAAAAATATTGTATCGGCCAATATCGGCTTAAACGAAGCCGATATTGGCCGATACCGGTATTAGGAAAATATTTTCAGGAAAATCATTTAAAAATAAGAAAATTTTCGATTAACTAATGATAATATTTTATTTTATTGGCTGCGCCACGTACGCCAGAATTAAGAAGCTAGAAAATACCTTTTTTTAGACAGGGGGCCACGAGTTTAAACAAATAAAAAACAACGACATTTGATTTGTGATCGAAAATATGTATCACGTAAAACGAAAAAAAGTATATTCGGATAGGCTCTTGCCAACTTTTTTCATGAAAAATGAGAATAAAATGGTATGACAGTGTACTGAACCGTCTTTTACAGTGATTTTATCATACACACTACTGTTATGATAGATAATTTTGTTAATATCGTCCGATATTATCGGTCACGAATAGCCGATATATCGGCGGTACCTATGTTAGTGCATCCCTAAAGTAAATTTAATTTAATTTATCAGGAAAATAACATATTTAAAGCATGCGTAAATTTAATAATTATAATTAATTAAAATGCATCGAACCATGCAAGTTCAATAGGTATATGCAAAAGTTTATTATAAACCCTCTTCAAGGAAAGTATTTAAATCTTTATTTCTTCAAGAACTTCAGTGTTAAAACCGAGGGGCAGGTCACTTCCATTTTGGGTGCGTCTTAATCATAGTAAAGTGATTAAATCAGGGTAATCAAGATTAGAAAATATAATCAAGATTAGAAAATCTAATCAAGATTAGAAAATCTAATCAAGATTAGAAAATCTAATCAAGATTAGAAAATCTAATCAAGATTAGAAAATCTAATCAAGATTAGAAAATCTAATCAAGATTAGAAAATCTAATCAAGATTAGAAAATCTAATCAAGATTAGAAAATCTAATCAAGATTAGAAAATCTAATCAAGATTAGAAAATCTAATCAAGATTAGAAAATCTAATCAAGATTAGAAAATCTAATCAAGATTAGAAAATCTAATCAAGATTAGAAAATCTAATCAAGATTAGAAAATCTAATCAAGATTAGAAAATCTAATCAAGATTAGAAAATCTAATCAAGATTAGAAAATCTAATCAAGATTAGAAAATCTAATCAAGATTAGAAAATCTAATCAAGATTAGAAAATCTAATCAAGATTAGAAAATCTAATCAAGATTAGAAAATCTAATCAAGATTAGAAAATCTAATCAAGATTAGAAAATCTAATCAAGATTAGAAAATCTAATCAAGATTTAATCATTCTAATCACGATTTAATCATTCTAATCATGATCTAATCTTTTTAATCAGATTTAATCATTTTAATTCGATTTAATCATTTTAATTCGATTTAATCATTTTAATCAGATTTAATCATTTTAATCACGATTTAATCATTTTAATCACGATTTAATCATTTTAATCACGATTTAATCATTTTAATCACGATTTAATCAATATAATCGGTCGAATCGAGATTTTTTAATTAAAATCAAAACTAAAGTACGATAAATTAATATTAATTATTTATATTGATGGTTCTATCGCAATTGTGTTTGATTCTCGTTCTAATTTCTAACCGCGATTTAATCATACTAATCACGATTTAATCGTTCCAATCAGGATTTAATCATTTTAATCAGATTTAATCATTTAATCATGATTAATTCAGATTTAAACATTATAGACATGATTAAACGTGATTTAATCAACATAATCGTGATTAAATTTAATTTAATCAAAATTATCACGATTAAATTTAATTTAATCAAAATTATCACGATTAAATCGGATTTAATCTTTTGAGGGGAGCGTCGTTAATCAATGAAGTGACCTGCCCCTCGGTTAAAACGAATCGGCGTTGCTTAAATCAATTTTAGTTAGTTTGTTTTCGGTGTGAGCCTCGTCTATTTTTTCTAATGAATTTGGTAATGCATGTCACGTATTATTTTCGACGTAATTTAAGCCAAGCCCTTTCTCCAAGTTTATTCAAAATTCGATGTCAGTGGAGCATTTGACGTTCCTTGTGTACAACTGTACACGTATATAAATTCACTATGATGCCAAACTTGTTCTTGAGATAGTGCACTCAAGGCTATGGACGAATTCACTAGGTCTCTTCAGTGGGAGAACTGTGGAAGCATTTTAGCCACTTTATTTATGGAAATGCCTATTTCCCGATATAAAAGAAATTATCTCTTACAATGTTAGATCAAGAGCTAATAAGCCTTTTTATAGAGTAACATTGGCCTTCTTGTTTCGATGTTGCTGCGTCGTCACGGGTGACGTATCGATGACGTTTTACTACGAAAAGCCCTGGACATAAGGGTAAATTCGACGAGGCACCCTGTTTTAAGCATAAACTGAACTGAACTTCTACGTATTTCGTGACGAATGAGCTACATAAAAACAAGTTCAGTAAACGTAGTTTATTTTATAGAAAGGCCTATTAGACTGATAATATCATAAGTAACCTAATAACAATTAGTACGACTATTAGCGAAAATTATCACGGAAATAATTTTCAGAGTCATTACTCAATCGTGGTTTAGTTCTCAGCGCAGAGCCCCCTAGTGTCTAAATATGCCCAAAGAAAATACAGTTATACCAAGGACGATGGTATACTACTCAGTTCGGTTTGCGAGTCCAAGTCAGAGCTCGGCTAGAGTGTCAGTGTCGATAAAAGGTTCGGCCAGAAAATGAACTTTAATACAAATGTGTGTCATACTTATTAGTATTATGTTACTTATGGCAATATATATTAAAATAAAATTATTTATCGTACGTTTAGAGTGACATTTTGCATTCAATGCCAAACTTTTAATTTCATTGTACGATATTGAAACTACTCAAATTAATGCGTAGAATTCAAAGGTACTTCAGGTTGTTTCGGTACTGGTACAATTACACCATAGATTTACATAATATGATTATATATAGAACCTCAATCAGGCAACAACTTAAACGACTCTAAGCCTTTGTACTCTCTACGATGGATCTAACGATTTTCCATTGAAATCGCCAAGTCCGTAACATTGCCCGATTCTCAGTATAAATCTAAGCAAATTTCTCCGAGGTTAGTTGACAGCGAAAGCTAAGCTTTATCCCATACGTACGCGACGTAGTCCCGATAGATAAGTAACCTTAGCAATTCGACCCAAATTGAATTATCTGGAGTAGCCTCTTCACTTTTGATAGGAGAACATTTTCTAAGAAATTTCTCTTCAGGTTTTAGGTTAGATTTTCTCCGATAGTTCGCCTAAGCCTAATACTCTCTATTTCCATTTAATAGCATTTTTGCCTGGATTAAAGTCGTTTATTTACCGGAAACGCCGCCATTTTATTGAGTTAACTTCCGGTTTCGTTAGAAGGATTATTGGTTTGGAGAAACGTGATTTTAGAAGCATTGCGTTTAAAGGGAGTGTATTCTAAAATCGATAAATCGTCTGCTAACACGATAACGTAAGTCCAAGCTGCTGTTAAACCTGGCGGCAGAAACGTGAAATAAGGTAAAACTATAAGTAACGTAATACATATAAGTATGTCACTTTATATTTTTTAATGATAGTTGGTTTCGCGAATAACCATATCGGCTATTTATTAGGATCGACCAAGGCCTGGTTATTGAAATTTGAAATTAAAAATAACGTACACTTTATCAAAATAATGATGAACTATGGAATCGAAACATAAAATTAACTATTATAAACAACCCATTTGTTTATGAAGATATTTAATTTTCAATTTAAGACCTGTAAGCCAATTTGCAGTCGAAATTATCGCTATCACACCGAAGAGAATAGTGTGTGACACGTTTCCTCTTCAGAAAGTTGATTACGTAATTATTAACTGAAATTGTTCAGTGTCATACTTATAACTCTTATGTTACTTATGGTAAAACGTAAATGTAAACGTTATAGCAACCATTTACTTTTATATAAACATCGAGTATTTTCCTTTTCAACCTTGGCAATCAAAAACAAAACAATATTATTAAGTGGAAAAATGTTGGCAAAGGCTTAGCAATAATTTAAACGCGTCTTAGCCGTTAAAAGCTTCCATCCTCGAATACTTCTACCTCAAATAAATTAAGAGCGAAACATAATTAATACGATGTTTTCCTCGATTTTCATTGTTTGGTATTTAGCCCACTTTGGAGCAGAATTATATTATGTTACCCGGCCTATAAAACCCATATTTTGAAACTACAATATAATATACTTTTTATCCTTCAAAAATGCATTAAGTTTATATTTTTTAATATAAATATATAATATAAAACATTAGAGGTCCCTACAATCATATGATCTCAGATTTTTCCCTGGTTGATATAAAAGAGATGACCCCTTTAGCGCTAGGCCTAACTCAAACTATGGGCGTTGCCAGGTTGCCATCTTAAAAATTTCCCGATATCAGTAATCGCGGCAAAATCGCGTCCCTCCCGGCGCGCTTTGGTTTATCCTAGTCAATCGTGATACGCGTGACTCAAAAATTTAATTTTCAGCAAAATAGTCGGAACGGAAAAACGCGATAGCACGCCCGTGAACTGTTTTTTATTTCAGTTTCGGTTCTTATACTCTTTAAAACTTTTTCCCACTTTTTCTTTCCTCGTAATTATTTAAAAATAATGAATAAAAAAAAGCCCCGAACATACCGTTACGCCAAATCAGTGGTCATTTTACTCATTTAACGCTTATAATAATAATTTTCGCTTATCTCGCGAAACGCTTCACTAGCGTTGAGTACCTACGCCGAGTCTCGCACCACAGTGTTGCCACATTGTGGTTTAAAACCGCCAATTCAACTATTTTTGGTTTCTTAGCTTTACCTTATGGCGTTTTTTTTAAGACTAGGGACTACATAATGCCCGCAGTTAATTGACCTAAACACAAAACAGTGGAAAATACTAATAAAATACAATTATTAATCTTTTATAGCTTTTATTTAATCCATCATAGTCCTATAATACGCGTAAATCCTTACGCAACTAGCTACCAAACACTATTAGCGTGTCCTAATGCGACGTCCTATGTGTAGTAGGTAATCGTTAGGGAAATATTATAAATCTGAGCTGTGCTTTTATTTAAAACTTTAGCTTAGACTTGCCGCCAAAATACTACATTTATAATTTATAAAACTGCATGGTCTCCATAGACATACGAAATGTATATAAAGGTCTAGATAAATTTCGGGGCGTCTAAGCCTAACATAAAATACGGAATTGACACCTAGCAGACACCGAGGAAGGCACGTGACCAAGAGCGCGAGCTCTTTTAGCATTTTAGTACTAAGTGATTGACCTTTCCGCAGTCCGTAGTCTTTAGACACCATTTGTTGATGACTTTTAGTATAATTTTTAAGCAGGAGACAATGGCTCTCGCGACGATAGCACGAGCTTTCTTACCGATAGATAGCGCCTTATAAGGATAGCCTGCAGAAATTACGCGTTTCTGCTAGCTGTCACCTCCGTATAGAGATGTATCACGTCGTCTGCTCTCCCTAGCTTTACCAGTGGAAACGGTCGCCATGTTGTGGGGGTTTCTCAATGCTAAAAAGCATTAGTGACGTTAGTCACGTGGTCACTAAAATATCTCTATTCACTCCCTTTGAAATATTTTTTCTAGACCTTTATATACGTTTCCTATATCTATGATGGTCTCTAACGGAAAGGCTTGGGCTATTTTCGCGCTACTTCATTAAGAAGACGGGCAACCATGCAAAGTCGGTTTCGCCTGAGAGGACGGGAAAATTAAAAAGTAGGCTTAAAAGATTTTTACGCCCGTAATAAGTTTAATAATTGATTCCCTAATGAAAACAAAAGCTGTTAAATGTGACGTGCGTCTTTCTACGCGGCAAAATCGAAGGTTACGGGTAGTTTATTTTTGGGTTTCGATCGAGTACTTTTATTATATTTTCGCGGTTTCGCGTCTCGGCGCTGAGGGGGACCAAGGCTTAAAGACGGAGACGGGGAGGAAGTCAACATTTTTTTTGCGTCGTTCGAAGTGCTACGCCGGGCCAGGAAGTTTCAACTCAACGCGTTCTACTGTGAATAATGTATTTTCTTTTGGAGTCGAGAAAAAATCTTTCTTGATAAGAAAATATTGAGGAAAAAAAAAGTAACATAAAAATGCGTTTCCAAGTTCAATGACGAAGTTGCAAAAAATAAGAAATAAAAGATTAGGTACTGTAACACCGGCCGAGAAACCATCGTTTTAGATTGTTTTTTCTCTAGTTTTTTTTTGCGTCATGATTTCAAAATTGTTGCTTCATAGCCTTTATAGGTGAAATCACAAACGTTGAGTTGTGTTTTTGTTCTCCGCTGCGATTTAGGTTGCAGATTAGATTAATTTTATTAAATGAGGGTAACAATATGGTTTTGACGATATTAAGGTTACCGGTAGTGGTGTATTAGGGTAGGTTTTGTTTAGTGATTTCACCGGGAAACATAGATTGTCGGATATGCCCAGATGATTTTGAAATGCCAACGTAGCCTATTGAATTAATTAATAATTAATTCCATATTTCATTGAGTTATTTTATTGCTGGATACATTCTCGTGTTATTACTACGCCCGCCATCGTCGCTCGCTACGCCCGCCATCGTCGCTCGCTACGCCCGCCATCGTCGCTCGCTACGCCCGCCATCGTCGCTCGCTACGCCCGCCATCGTCGCTCGCTACGCCCGCCATCGTCGCTCGCTACGCCCGCCATCGTCGCTCGCTACGCCCGCCATCGTCGCTCGCTACGCCCGCCATCGTCGCTCGCTACGCCCGCCATCGTCGCTCGCTACGCCCGCCATCGTCGCTCGCTACGCTCGCCATCGTCGCTCGCTACGCTCGCCATCGTCGCTCGCTACGCTCGCCATCGTCGCTCGCTACGCCCGCCATTGTCGCGTAGTAGACGAAGATTTTTGAAAATTCCAACAATCATCCTATAGCGGCTTCTGCTAGAGTTATTACTACCATTCGAGTAGGAAAGGTCGAAGGTTTTAGCATATTTTTAAGGGAATATAACCTGCAAAACAATCTTTACGGAAGACCCTTTCAATTTTTCAAATTACCCTGTACAGTGGCGCCAAACATTTTTACAACCAAAGGCAAGAGCGGCCAGAGCTGCAAACGTCGGTATTCCAAACCAAATACCGGACGTTATATTCCCTTTAAATACGAATGTGAAAATCTACTTATTTATCAGTGAAATTTTTAAAACGAACCATTGTAAAAAAAAGCTATATCAATATTGTTTTACTTTTTCTTTTATAATATCGCCATATATAAAAAAAAATACTCTATTGACTTAGATTACCTCAACTATATATTTAAAATCGATCTTCCACTCGGACGGATTTGAATCCTTGTTTACTTATTAACTGACTTACTTATTTGTACCATACTTACTAATTTACCCACTAATTTGTAAACGTGTTTACCAAATTGTTCACTAATTTGAACTCTTATTTACTAAATAATCAACTTATTTGAGCCGTGTTTACTAAAATTACTGAATAAATCCAACCCTTGTTTACCAAATTACCGAATTAACCAAACCCTTGCTTACCAAATTAATCAAACCCTTGTTTACCAAATTACCGATTACCGAATTAATCAAACCCTTGCTTACCAAATTACCGAATTAACCAAACAGCTGTTTACCAAATTACCGAATTAGCCAAACCCCTGTTTACCAAATTACCGATTACCGAATTAACCAAACTGTTGTTTACCAAATTACCGAATTAACCAAACCCTTGCTTACCAAATTACCATTTACCAAATTAACCAAACCCTTGCTTACCAAATTACCTATTACCGAATTAACCAAACTGTTGTTTACCAAATTACTGAATTAACCAAACTGTTGTTTACCAAATTACTGAATTAACCAAACTGTTGTTTATCAAATTACTGAATTAACCAAACTGTTGTTTACAAAATTACCGAATTAACCAAACCCTTGCTTACCAAATTACCGAATTAACCAAACCCTTGCTTACCAAATTACCGTTTACCGAATTAACCAAACCCTTGCTTACCAAATTACCGATTACCGAATTAATCAAACCCTTGTTTACCAAATTACCGAATAAGTCCAACCCTTGTTTACCAAATTACCGAATAAATCCAACCCTTGTTTACCAAATTACCGAATAAATCCAACCCTTGTTTACCAAATTACCGATTAATTTTAAACCCCTGTTTATCAAATTACCGATTAATTTTAAACCCCTGTTTATCAAATTCTCGAATAATTCGAACAATAGTGTACTAAATTTGAATAGCATTAGCGTAATTATCCTTCAAAGTAAAGTCTACAGTTGTTAATTTTCAAGAAAAATTAAATGCGGAAAAATTTCCGCAAATCAGAAAAAAAATTTAAGCATATGTTACTTTTTAAGGGTTTTTTATTCTAGACTAGTCTAGAGGTTTAGTTTTACTTTTGGATTCGACAAAATGAGGCGAAAATGCAGCGAATTTTAAATTGGCGAACAATATTAGACTAATCATGGAATTAAAACTTTTTTAAAAGGAACATTTCCCGAAAAAAAGACAGGAAATTTTCTTACAACTCTAAAGCAAACCCTTGACTCGAACCACTCACACAATTATCACCAAGATTACCCAACCCTAAAAAGTTCAACGCCTTTTTAACACCTAAAAACCACTACACGCCAATAAAACATCATAAAACATTTCGTTAAAAAAACGTAGGCACATCGAATCCGCCATAATTTACAACAGCACAGACAAGACAATATAATTAAATCCGAGAATTTACGACCCTAAAGACCATGCATGATAATCCCACGCGTATAAAACATCGAGGAGACGCAAAAAGTTTCCTAGATTTAACATCACAACGGTGTTGCCAGGTCGTCTTGACAGTCCCAAATATAAATCGTGCCAAGAAATAATCCCAAATAAAAGAAAAGGCGGCTATCCCAGCTCCTAGGAAACCGACGCTCTATTGTCTATGCCCAACAAATAATAAAGACAAACCATAGAGCGAAACAAAACGCAAAAACTACGATAGATAACTCGGCTGCCATTTATTATTCCATCCCCCCTCACGCGTATCGCTCCTCCTTGGTCGGACATCCTGCGCTTCCATTAGGGCCGTGACGTCACGGCCCCATCACCAGCCTCGTTCTCGGCGCTCCGCGCGCCTAGCGACTATCTGGCCACCTAGCGGCGACGCCACGAGACAGACGCGAAATCTTGCCTTCATTTTTCGGCTGGTAGCCGAACCCTACCGAACGTGTCGTGTTACGGCTCCGCGTAAGTTTGTTACGTCCGTTAAAATGTAAACAAATAGCGCCAAATCGACGAAATTTATACAAATTTGGATTAATATTAACTACCGCTAAATACAAGGTATGTTTCTCGTTCTTTTAAACCTAATTTTTAAGCCTTGGTAGGTCATAAAGAAGATAAATTAAAATGCCCGAAAAAACGTAGGCTTACGATGAGGACCTGTGTTACTACTTTTTGCTAGCAAGTTTTATACCACCGTACCTGTTATATTTTGGATTTTTGGCCTGGGTTATAATGTTATATTGGCCCCTAGGGCAGAAATCGTTCACGGCCGTAGAAGTATCAGGTGTGTGGGGTCGCGCTGTTTTTACTACGGCTTTTCTTAGGGGGGTTCGTTTTAGACCTTCTATTGGCAAAATGTAGGCCTCTTGGTGGTCTTTTTTTCTAAGTGATTTTTAGGCGTTGGTTCCCTTTTATATCTTAGTATTTTTGGGCTCTTTTTTTGGTTCGTATTTCAAAAACCAGGTGATTTTCGTTAACGTTTTTCGTGGGAAATTTACCTCGTACCTAGTTTCGCCACTTTTCAATGGGTAGTTTTTACGGTAATGGGGGGGGGGGGATCATTACGTTAGAGTTCTAGGGAATTATGTAAAGTGGCGTGTTTGCTACTCCTTGTGAAATTTATATACGGTTCCATTGAAGAAAGACCTGTTGGATGTGAAATTGATATTTTGCGTTTAACGCGTTTCTTAGTTCCGAGTAAGTTGGCTTCCTGAGCTTGAATGTAGGTTTAATCGAAGTTGATAGGCGGACTTATAGTCGAAATTACGTAAGTGCATTATTCGCGTTTACGAATAGTTTCGGAATTATACCCGTTTTAGTAATTTTGCCGATAAATTATGTAGTTGTAATACCCTTTTCAGACTATAAAGTCCAAAAATTATGTAGCTGTAGTTAATGACCTCGGCTTAAAAATTAAAATTTCTTCTCTAAACCACAGTTTTGAGAAAACTCGCCTGAAAAGCATAGAAGGACTAATTCAAAAATTACGTAATTGCATAAAAGCAAGATTTAGATATTTGGTTTGATTTCAATGCTTTATATTAACCATTTAATTAAATGATTTTTAACTTTATGATTTCCCACGGTTTACTAGCTTTTAAGATTACAGCCCCCCCGGAGGTCCTATAATTCCTATAAAATCCTATATTGTCTAAAATGTCCTGTAACATCCTATATTGTCTAAAATGTCCTGTAACATCCTATATTTTCAGCAAAATCCCCCAAAAGTCCTATAAAATCCTATAATTTTGATATCTGGCCCATTTCAAATCTCGCCACTCACGTCGTCAGTTAAATTGCTAGATTTAGCTATAGGATAAATTCCTATACCCAGTCATTCTAGTCTATACTTTTGTTATTATCAGCTAGGCTAATACCCAGACACCACCTTAGGCCTAAGTCATCAAGCGACTTTTGAAGCCATTGTTATTGTTAACATGGTTTTCTACTAGTATATTTTTGTGATACAATTTTTTAAGTGAAAGTCAAAGATTTATTTATCTAAATATGGATTTCGTTTTTACATGCATAAAGTTAGTAAATTAAATAGCATATATAGTCCTGTAAAATCCTCTAATTTTGTAAAAATAGTCCTATTAAGTCCTATATTTTTCGAAAATAATCCTATTTTTTCCTATAAAAAAATGGAATATTTGAGTGGGGGGGGCTGAGATTAAGCAACTGACTGTTGTTTGAACAAAAACGCAATTTTTGGGTTAGAGTCAAAATTACATAACTTCCAATTTTCGTTTTTTGGTTAGGTGTTCTTTGTTTATTATTCTAAATTGCGTAAAGTTAACACATAAAGCTTCCGTAGATAAACTATAGTGACTCAACTTTTTTGTATTGATAACAAGTTTGTGACTAGTCAATATTTTTATTTAATGAGTATTTTTGGGGGCCCCTGAAAGTGTTTGTTGTATTTCAATAACTTCCAAGTAGTTTGTTTTTGAATGAAATTTTGGTTTTCACACGTTGGTACCACTAGGAACTAAGTCGATTATTATATCGTATTTTCTGTCCGAAATTGTATGGTTTTGTGTACAGTATCAATTTGAAACTATTTTAACCATTTTCACCACTCAACCGTTATTCAAACCAAAATACCGTGAAATTGACTTACTGTGGCGAGTTTTCACTTAATTTTTTTCTATATTTACAAGGTATTTTGGAATCTTATAGACCTTTGATATTTACAAAAGCTATTATCAAAAATATTATTGTTATCAATTTAATTGTTAACATTAAAAATACTCAGAACTGAATAAAAAAACCACATATAGAATAAATTAAATTTTATTCACGAAAATACTTTCAAAGTTCAAATCGTTATTTCTCAAAACAAAACATCATAATTTTCCAAGTTAAAACCAAATTTCAAAACTTAAATGTTTTTCGAACTTTTGATTATTGTGTTAGGAAAAAAAATCGAATGAAACAGTATTTGTAAAACATGGAATATGGAACCGATTCCAAGCTTTTAAAAAATACAATATTTTAGATAAATAATTTTAATCTAGAGATAACGTTATTTTTTAGTTAAAAACATTTCCAAAACGCAGTATCTCACATTTTACGAATTTTGGGTTTGAGCTGTAATATGCAACGGTTATAATTAGAAGCAGGATTGGCTGATTTAAATCGAATTGATTTAAATCAAGTTATTTAAAAAAATCGTTGATTTAAATCACAATGTATTTCAAAATACATAGAACATCTAAAACTAAAATTATAATAGTAATTAAATTTAATTTTGATTAGCTAACTGATGTAAAGTAAAATACCCATTAATTATACAACGAAAGAGACATTAATTGTGTAAAAATCAATAAAATCAAAAAACTCGATTGATTTTATTTTTAAAAAAATCAGAAGGTGCCAACCCTGAATTTAGAAGTTAATGAACTTGAGTGTTTTTTATCTTCAAAACCCAATGTGGTTTTTTTTTCTAATATTCCATAGGGTATTTAAAAAAACTTTTTCCAACATTGTCTAGTTGTTTAGTTTTAATCAACGCACAGTTTTTTGTACTTTTATAACTGCAATTAAAGTTTTGTGTAACAAGGGCGTAGGAGCGTTCTAGAAGTTGGTGGGGTCAAAGAGAAACGAAAAGGGGTCTAAAGAATGGTTTTGAATGTGTATTTTTACTACTATGTAAATTTTCGGGAAAAGACAAATTTAAACACAGTTGTGGTTCTATAAGCTTTATAAGCGTTAAAAATGAGCATTTGAGCCCTTTGAAGATTTCAATAGACCAATAGCAAAATTCTAGGGCGGGGCATTGCCCCCCCCCCCTGGTACCTACGCCCCTGTTGTGTAATAGAACATATTTAACTGAACTTACAGAAGCGTCAATTAGTTTAAATTATAAGCAGTATTTGAAATTAAACCCGGGCTAAACCAAAATAACTCCTAATTTATTGAATCTATTACTTCGCTTAAAGGTGTTAAATGTAAAAATGACACAGCGTAGGGATACTTAGTTAATTATTTACCTATTAATAAACTATATTTTACTTACAAAATGGTTTTAGAAATTTAATTTTCTTATAAAAACATTTTTTGTAAAATAAATACTATTTATTTATAATTTACTTATTTTATTTACTTATTTTGTTTATTTATTATTTACTTATTGGTTATTCAAAATTGCAAATACATCTACGCCGAAAAAATAAAAATAAATATAATGAAATCACACTAAACATAACCTTCCATACGACATAATTCATCGCGTGTCATGCAAACTATAAAACAGTATATTCCCTTGGGTCTCGTACAAACGCGCCATTATTCATACAATTATTTCCCCTTTTTATATAACAACCTGTCATAACAAAACGTCTAACGATATCACACTATTTACAGGTATATAAAAATAAGAATACGCCTGATCAACGCCACCTGCACTGTACGCTAAACGCCAGGTTGAAAAAACCATCAACGATGCTTCATTTTGGATTAACTCTCTCTAGCCGTCTGCGCGGCGGTAGCGACATCTAGTGACGGAAAAATAAAACACGTTCCCGAAAATAAAATAAAAAAATGCACCTATAAAAAATAAAAAAACTTTCCCGCGCGCGCGCCATGGGTTCTACGGTCGGCAAAGGAACTTCGCTACTGGATAGTTTACCGCCCAATCAAAGTCTTCACGTAGTGATGCTGGGTTTGGATTCGGCCGGCAAAACGACCGCTTTATACCGACTAAAATTCGACCAGTACCTGAATACGGTACCTACGATAGGTTTTAACTGCGAAAAAATTAAAGGTACCACCGGGAAAGCCAAAGGTACTAGCTTTGTGATTTGGGACGTGGGCGGACAGGATAAGTTGCGACCGTTGTGGAGGTCGTACACGCGATGTACGGACGGTATTGTGTTCGTGTTGGATAGCGTGGACGAAGAGCGCATGGAGGAAGCCCGAATGGAGTTACTGCGGACTGCTAAAGCGCCAGAAAATGTTGGTGTCCCTATTTTAGTCTTGGCTAACAAGCAAGATTTGCCCACGGCGAAGGACCCTCGCGAAATTGAACGGCTACTCGGACTTCACGAATTGGGTCCTAATCATCTGTGGCACGTCCAACCCGCATGCGCCATCATCGGGGACGGTTTGGACGAAGGATTGGAAGCCTTGTACGAGATGATTCTAAAAAGGAGACGTTTAGCGAAACAGTCTAAGAAAAAAAGATAATTAAAGTGTTTGCTAATGCGCAGTTAAAAGTTATCTGTTTCTCGTCCTATTTCCCAGTTTCGTGGCGTTTGATAATTCGGATCTAAATTTTTCATGATTTTTTTTGATGATTTAAATTAAAATACGTAATTTGATGGTTTAGTTAGTTTTGGCGTTGGTAGATGGCGCTTCCTGTGAACGGTGGTGATCTACGGTTATTTTCCGCAAACACTGCCTCGTTGGTGTCATCTGGATTTATATAGCGTAGGCTATGGGTATGATTTTAATTTGGTACTCAAATTGTAGTATATTTTTTTATAAGCTTAATCAAGATAAAATTGCAATAATTATACTTGGATTATTATTCTAATTTATGCATTAGATTGCATTAAATGTTAAAAAAAATTTGGTTGGTATTTTGCGACTAGGTTTCGCATGTCTAATTTGAATCCACCAAGTTAAAATTTGCTTTAAAATTAATTTATAAGCTTCTTTTCACGAATAATAATTTCAGTTTCGATGTAGAACAGATTGCATTATTTTTAGCTTTAGCTTTCACGGTAAATTATAGATGGCGGTGACGTCTAATGTTAGAGAAATACTTAATTTGTCTCCAAAGTGACATCTAGTTAGATAATTTTCAAACTACCAAACTGCCAATTTTCTTAAATGTGAAAATAGCCCTTAGCACTAATGTACGTTAAAATTAAATGTGAAATAATTTTAAAAATGGTGCTTGGACAATTTGGCAGCACTGTTTATTGGCGACAATTATAAAAAAATTAAAATTAAGAGTAAGATTTAAAGGTAAACGATCAAAGATTTAATTTCTATAAAAATTGTTCAAACGTGATGATTTTTTTGTAAATATGGTTTCTAAGCTGTTGTGATTCCTTCATATTTCCCTGTAAAATTAAAAGAAAAATTATACTTCAAAATTTTATATAATTTAATAATAATTTTACATTTTGGCCTGTTTCTAATATAACTTTCGTTACAGCGAAAACCAAATAACTCGACTTACGTAGTTTCAAGTTAAATGACATAAATGGTTTATCAAAAAGCTCTAAGTCGCAAATCAAATGTTTACAGTTAAATGGTTTTTACACTCAAAATAAATTTTCTAAAAAGAAAGTAATACTTAAAATTTTACGTAAATAAAATTAATAGTCTTAAATGCAATAAACGAAATTGCATGTTTTCCTTAAAATTAGTACGATACCTCTAAATACCAAAAGAAAACCAAATAACGAGTTAAATGGTTTCGCTCTCAGATTACATTTATTAAAACAAAAATATCGCAAAAAAGTTGGTATAACCCGAACTTGACCAATTTCCTCCAGCTCGCGTGCTTAGTCAATTTCAAAAGAAAATGGTTCCGCGATGACGTCATCTACTCTAATCTCTAAATGCTATTTTCAAAATGGCCGCCAATGGTGTAGCTATGACGTCAATACACTCAAATATAATATTAACCTTTGCCTTTAACAACCAGACAACTTCAGAAATGGGCTAAAATGTAAAAAATAAAATCTATAAAATACTTATTTTCCAAACACTTCCGGTAGTTCTTACTAGCCAATCGAATCACACTTATTTTCTTGCTAGCCAATCGAATCACACCTAGCCCGTCTTCCTCTTGTGAATATGGAGAAACTCATTAGTTTTAAAAAATTGTAAAATGTAAAGAAAACACATTTTGTATATTATTTTTCATCGAATGTCTGTACTCCCTTCTCCCCCCCCCCCCCATAAAGTTCCTAATTATTGACCCCTATTGTAGTAAGTAAAACACCTCATTTAAGTATGTAATGACAATGTTTTTTATAAACATGTAATAAACAAAAACTGCTCAGTTCGAAGTTATATATTGCTTATGTTCAAATGGTATTGACAAAGAATTATTCAATTGTTGTTGATGATAATACAAATTACATTGTTCAAAATCCCAAAACAAATGTTGCCGTTATTTTACTTACGCGTACTACCAGAAGTTGATAATAAATCTATACGAGATAAGTGAAAAATTTACTTTCGAAGATTAGTAGAGGTATGTTATTAACTTCTAGTATTACCTATTTTTACCACTAACTTGATATTTAGTATATCAGGGTTGCCACACGTCAGGGAAAAGTCAGGGAATTTAAGAATGGACGTAAAAAGTCAGGGAATTCAATTTTATCTTGGCACTTTTTTAAGTTTATTTTTTAGACCAGATCTATGACAAATTCTATGATTATCATTTATTTCCTTGAAAGTTTGGCTAATTTTTTCAACATTGCAATAACCTTTTTACTGAAATATAAGTTCATTAAAATTTATTAACTTCTGATAAAAGTAAAATATAAAATAAAAATTTGACCTTAAAAAGTTAGGGAAAATCTCTTAAAATGGTCAGGGAAAACAGGGAATAGTCAGGGAATTTGAATCTCAAAATTTTGTGGCAACCCTGTATATGTTTTTTCTATTGGTCATCCAAATGGTCAATCTAATAGCGTAAAAATACAAAAGCATTTAACAGGGTTGCCGCAGTACCTGGAATTTCTGGAAAAGTCGGGGAATTTGAATATGGTTCTCAAAGTCTGGAAATTTCTGAAATTAATATAAATGTCAGGGAGTTCAAATTTGGTTGCAAATAAGAAACCTTTGCTAATTATAAGTTTCTTTAATGACTAATATATTTAGGTAGGTATTTAAATTTAAAATATCTTTTAGAAGTGTTTCACACTAAAGTCAAACCATAGTACCATAAGAAAATAGAAACTAAATGGGTATGATAGTAAATGTAGAAAACGTTTGCCTTACGAGTATTACTTGTGAAACGAATAAAATGATGCTCTTGACGAGGATAGAATCTATCTAGGCCACAATATGTATCATGTACCTTCCGTACAGGCAGGTTTCGATGGAAGCGAATTTCCCTCCCAAGAGCGTATGTGTACACCACCTACGCCTGTAGTCTAACTTTATATGAAATGAAAAATTTACACTTGCCTGAAGTCTAACTTTATATGAAATGAAAAATTTACACTTGCCTGAAGTCTAACTTTATACGAAAAGAAAAATTTACACTTGCCTGAAGTCTAACTTTATATGAAATGAAAAATTAATACTTTATTGTAATTTTAGTGTTTAATAGTTTAGGATGTTTGAAGTTTGTACGGGCATTTTACTACTACTACTCTAAAATCATTCCGCTTGTAAGAACCTTGGACGCAAACCACTTTAAATCCGTTCTTAATTGCCCCAGGGATAGTTCTCTGGGGTACAATATTTGCTCCAAACGTACCCTGGTGGCCAGAATTGTCAACGACCGGAAGTCTCGATTTTACCGATACACGGGGGGGAAATTGCAAAGGGGGTGCAATCACGATTGATGAAATTATTATTTTTGAAGGCCAAGGCCTATCTATTGAAAACGTTTTTTACAGTTTGAAAGCCTATAAACAATTTAACGAAAAATTAGGTGATATACATAAATATACAATATGTTAGAGAGAACTATCCCTGTAAGGTTATTTAGCTGAATAAGCAAATTGTTTTCCCCACCGACGAACTTGTTTCACTGTTGGGGTCGACGTCGCAAAAACGTCATAGAAACGAGTTACGCGTTGTTTTGTTCGAATTTGGCGTCTGCTTCAGGTACACTGGGTGATAGTGAAACAGCAGCGGCCTTTGAGAAAATAACAACTTTGGTCCTATTTAGTATTTATCCTATATGTTGGCACAGTGTTGGGTGGGTTATGGACTCCATAAATGAAAATATTCCTAGGTAGGTTTTAATATATTTTATAGTTTTGGTCGTGTAGTTTTAAGATTTTCTTTACGTAGGACAAGGCCTATCGGAAATAATGGCACTATCAAAAGTTTGCATATGGTACATACCTTTAGATATACAAGAAAAGCAATTTATCTTTTCTTGAACCCTTCAAAATAAGTTTCAAATGTTTAACTAATAATTTTCTAGTTTATTAAATAACAATTTAACCTAAAAATATGGCGAAACGATCGAAACGGTCTAGGTAAAAAAACAGTAACAAGTGAAGCGGCGGATTTACTAAAACACCTAAATCCGTACATACATCAGATATATATAAATACTTCTGTCGTACCAGATATATTATAAACTTCTGATAGTAGCAATAAAAATCTGGCATTTTAGTACTACTACACTAAAACCATTCCCCTCTCAAATCACATCGAACAAGTTGTTAATTACCCGAGGGGCAGGTCACTTCCATTTTGGGTGCGTCATAATCATAGTAAAATGATTAAATCAGGGTAATCAAGATTAAAAAATCTAATGAAGATTTAATCACTTATCACGATTTAAACGAGATTTAATTATTCTAATCATGATCTAATCTTTTTAATCAGGATTTAATCATTTTAATCAGATTTAAACATTTTAAATATATTTAATCATTTAAATAACGATTTAATCATTTAAATCACGATTTAATCATTTTAATCTCGATTTAATCATTTTAATCTCGATTTAATCATTTTAATCACGATTTAATAAAATCGGTCAAATCGAGATTTTATCAGAGTGCAGTAAATACGAAGTATTAATTTGAATCACATATTAAATTATTCTAATCAGCTCGTTCTAATCACGCGCAATTATAATCATTCCAATCACCAATGTAAATATTCTGATTCTCGTTCTAATTTCTTATCGCGATTTAATCACACTAATCACGATTTAAACGTTTCAATCAGGATTTAATCATTGTAATCAGATTTAATCATTTAATCATGATTAAATCAGATTCAAACATTATAATTATTGATTAAGCGTGATTTAATCAACATAATCGTGATTAAATCGAATTTAATCCAAATAATCACGATTAAATCGGATTTAATCTTTCTTTAGACAATTACTAAATCCTTACATCAGATATATATCTAAATACTTTTGTCGTACCAGATATATTATAAACGTCTGATGGTAGTGATAAAACCGGGCATTTTACTACTACTACACTAAAACAATTCCCCACCTCGAACCAGTAGTTAATTAGCCAGTAATTTCCCATAACACAGTTAAAGAGACAAATAAATAATGGCGAAATTCTTTAATGAGAATAAGGTTCCTCCTTTCCTGTCGATGCATTGGGTAATGAGGCTACTCGTTCCGGCGCGGGTTGGACTTCCGTTCGAAGGGCATCAACATCCAGCCACTGGCTGGTTATCATTCTATTATCAAAACAAAGTTTTTCTTCACGCGAGCGCGGCTAACCTTGGAATTTTGGAGAAATATTACCCCATTGTGCGCGATTCTCCGTTACGCCTTTTAAGTCATCCGTTTGAAGGGAGTTAAGCTCTCTGGAGAGAGAGAGACCGTGAAAACGACCACAAAACCCGGAAGCCCAACCTCAATTGGAATGTTTTAGGCGATAAAAATGTCGACATAAAAATCGAGGTTGACTTCTCGGAATTGACGGCTTGTGTTTTGCTTTTTTCCACTGTTTTTGTAACGTAGTGGTTTCACGCTTTTCACCGCGGATGTTGGTTTTGCAACGCTTTGTATCTTTTTGCGATTGAGATGTTAGAAATAGACGCAGCGTTGCCAGACGTACGTGTCGATAATTTCGATCTAATTTTTAGGACGTACGATAATTATCGTACATGTCGATATTTTAGAGCTAATTTTTAGGACGTACGATAATTATTGTACATGTCGATATTTTAGAGCTAATTTTTAGGACGTACGATAATTATCGTACGTGCCGATAATTTCGATCTAATTTTTAGGACGTACGATAATTATCGTACATGTCGATATTGTAGAGCTAATTTTTAGGACGTACGATAATTATTGTACATGTCGATATTTTAGAGCTAATTTTTAGGACGTACGATAATTATCGTACATGTCGATATTTTCGAGCTAATTTTTAGGACGTACGATAATTATCGTACATGTCGATAATTTCGAGCTAGTTTTTAGGACGTACGATATTTTCTATATAGTACACATTTTTCGATAATTCCGCTTGCGCGTACGATACTGTACGATATTTTTTTAATTGGCTGAAAACCAGTTAAAACTTACTTTTAAACATAAGTTTTCAATCGGTCGAACTTTAGGGGTTATTAAATATTTTGATTTCACAAGTTTAACGTCAATATTTAAAACCAAATTCAAATATACGGCCAGTTTTCAGGCGTACGATAATGTTTTCCTGAAATCGATAATTTTTTTGGCTCTGGCACGATAATTTGAGTTTCAGGAACTGGCAACCCTGGACCATGGACTAATTAATTAGTCCATGCTCGAGCTGATTGATACGCGGGGAGAAATTAAATGCACTGTGGAAGGGTATCGAAAACCTGTCCTCTTAATTTACTGTCCATCGTTATACTTATCTAGTGAAGATATGGATATAGAATAGAACGGCCATTTTAGTGAAAAAAATTTGTACGTGGTACCCTAATCAAGTTATAATTATTTAATTAGTTTTCTTTAGATAAATACAGCGCAGGGTGGCCACAATATTCTCAGATTCAAATTCTCTGTTTTCCCTGACAGGAATCAATACCTCTACTTGTAATGCTTGTCCTGGCGTATCGCCTAATGGTAAGATATACGGCTTTGGTCCCGCCTACTAGAGAAACAAATCCCCTCTGCGCGCGCTCCCCTCTCACGCGGTTGTTTGTTAAGTTAACATGGTGACGTCAAAAAAACCGTTAGCCACATCGAGACGAAAATCTGCCGCCATAAGCATTCCAAGTAGAAGTATGGATTCCTGAATAACGTCATAGGAGTACTCTTCTCACCCTACTCCGAAATCACAGAACAGGCCAAAAATATCCACTTATTGAAATACATTTCGCGAAATAAATCAAAGATTTAAAAAAAACCGATTTAAATTATTTTCTTAAAAACATTTTGATACAATATAATTAATGAATTTCGTCTTTTTAGTTTGCAATTCCAATGGATCCAAACGCTTAGAAATATTAACTACAATTTCAATGTCTACATAACATTAAGTCTCAGCATTTAATTTAACTCACATCCTGATTCAAAATTAAACATTCATTTCCGAAACTGCGAGCAAACAGCGCCGCCTACACTCGTTAGCTGCATCTTCTATTTACACTTTCTCGAACTTTGAATTTCAAATTAAACGCTCGTCGACTTAGAAACTAGCGCCCCGCCTCGGTCAAAACGCGAAGCTTTAACTTTCAAAGACTTAAATTCCCCGTTCTACTCTTACCAAGAATGTATATAGTTCAATTTGCGGAGAATGACCATATCGAGCGGATTTTTAGCTCCAAATCCCCCCCCCCTCTACGCTCGAAAAGTAAGCTCCCTCTTTCCCCCCCCCCGTAATAAAAATATCGAGGTATCTCATTGGTTGTCAGACTTGAGGGAGGGGGAGATTTTTCCCTTCCCTCCACTCTCATTCTTGGCGGTGGTTGGAAAGAAACTAGACTATGATGCACTCGGATAACCATTCTCCTTAAGTTGAAATACGTCCATTCTTGGACTTTCAGCGCGCAGATAAGCAGGGTTGGAAGGCAAGCATTAATTAAAAGTGATTTAACTAGCATTCCTCGTTACTTTTATCTTCTCGACAGATAAGGCGGGTTCTTCGTCCCACGCCGTTTATACACTTCAAACGAAGTCTTCCGTATTTGCATTTTTGCTGCCAACCGTTCAGATTTGTTTTCAGTTACATAAATTGCATTTTAAACACGTTGGAAATTTCCTAAAGCTTTGAGATCGTAACGCCATCTAGCGGTTAAAAGGAGCGTAATTGAACGGGAGTACGACTTAGCTAAAGTCGTCGAGGCCCGTTCTTAAAAGGCCACAAAATCATTTTATCATTCTAATAGGCCTTTCTATAAAGTAACATTGGCCTTCTTGTTTTGATGTTGCTGCTGCGTCACGGGTGACGTATCGATGACGTTTTACTACGAAAAGCCCTGGACGTAAGAGTAAATTCGACGAGGCACCCTGTTTTTAAGCATAAACTGAACTGAACTTCTACGTATTTCGTGACGAATGAGCGGGAGAGTTTCGTTTGGCCGACTTCTCATTTGGCCGACCACAAAATACACGTTACGCCGACTGTCCATTTGGCCGACTGCACATTTGTCCGACTGAGAAGTCGGTCATATGGACAGTCGGCCAAATGGACTGCTCATTTGACCGACTGAACATTTGTCCGACTGTCCATTTGTCCGACTGAGAATTCGGCCAAATGGGCAGTCGGCCAAATGGACAGTGCATTAGACCGACTGCTCATTTTTCCGACTACTCATTTAGCCGACTACTCATTTAGCCGACTGCTCGTTTGGCCGACTGCTCGTTTGGCCGACTGCTCGTTTGGCCGACTGCTCGTTTGGCCGACTACTCGTTTGGCCGACTACTCGTTTGGCCGACTACTCATTTGGCCGACTACTCATTTCGCCGACTGCTCATATGTCATTTAGACGATACTAGGTGCGTTTGGCTAGGTACTGTCCTCTAGGTCGCGTTTTAGAAGGCCCAGCTTGGTTATAAAGAACGGGGCTGGGGGGGCGCCGGTCCGGCCCCCCAGCGCTCGAGCGAAGCGAGTGCGCGGCGCCGTCAGGCGCCAATACTTAGAATACATTGCCCGTTCTATAAGTCAACCTAACACTAAAGACATAGATAAGGACAGGCTATAGTATAAGAGTCAGTTAAATGAGCAGTCGGTCAAATGAGCAGTCGTTCAAATGAGTAGTCGGCCAAATGAGTAGTCGGCCAAACGAGCAGTCGGCCAAACGAGCAGTCGGTCAAACGAGCAGTTGGCCAAACGAGCAGTCGGTCAAATGAGTAGTCGGACAAATGAGCAGTCGGTCAAACGGGCTGCTCATTTGGCCGACCAGAATTTCAGCTAAAAGAGTAGTCGGCCAAATGAGTAGTCGGCCTAATGAGTAGTCGGCCATATGGTCTGCTCATTTGGCCGACCAAAAAGTCGACCAAATGAGCTGTCGGCCAAATGGGCATTCGGACATATGAGCAGTCGGCCAAATGAAAAGTCGGTCAAATGAGGAGTCGGCCAAATGCGGAGTCGGCCAAATGCACCCCACCCGAATGAGCTACATAAAAACCAGCTGGGTGGGGTGAATTTGGCCGACTCCTCATTTGACCGACTTTTCATTTGGCCGACTGCTCATATGTCCGAATGTCCATTTAGCCGACAGCTCATTTGGTCGACTTTTCGGTCGGCCAAATGAACAGACCATATGGCCGACTACTCATTAGGCCGACTACTCTTTTAGCCGAAATTCTGGTCGGCCAAATGAGCAGCCCATTTGACCGACTGCTCATTTGTCCGACTACTCATTTGTCCGACTACTCATTTGGCCGACTGCTCATTTGAACGACTGCTCTTTTGACCGACTGCTCATTTGAACGACTGCTCTTTTGAATGACTGCTCATTTCACCAACTCTTATACTATAGCCTGTCCTTCTCTATGTCTTTAGTGTTAGGTTGAATTATAGAACGGGCAATGTATTCTAAGTATTGGCGCCTGACGGCGCCGCGCACTCACTTCGCTCGAGCGCTGGGGGGCCGGACCGGAGCCCCCCCAATCCCGTTCTTTATAACCAAGCTGGGCCTTCTAAAACGCGACCTAGAGGACAGTACCTAGCCAAACGCACCTAGTTTCGTCCAAATGCCAAATGAGCAGTCGGCCAAATGAGCAGTGTGTCAGAATTTATAGCCCGGTGTACCTAGTAACAAGAGCATACCACCGGAGGCCTATCATCATAGTGCCCTACGCCAGCGTCCCCCTAGCCCGGACAGGTGACAAATCCAGCATGGGTAGTAGAACCCTACTACTGATGGTCGCACCTTTGACGCAAACCACTCAACCCAGCAGAAGGTGCAGCAATGGGTGGACCAATCCCCATTTCGCGCACAGCAGTGGGATTGAGAATGGATGCTATAGCAACTCCAGCCGACACCCTACCTACGTAGGTAAGGAGACAAACCCTTTGGAGAGAGCTCCTAAAGGGGAACGACGAGCACACAGCGGCCCAAGTAACCCGGCACAGCCGGCACCGGAGATCCCGGTGGGCTCCAAAAGGCCGGGAAACAGGACCGCCGTGCCCGCATATGGAGGCCCGCCGCCCCACAGCAGGCTACCCAATCCGCCGAGGCGGCCAGTTTGCCTGGACCCTCTCCGTTAGCCTGAACCGAAGTTCAGTATCCAGCCCAAACCTGACCGAAGTCGGAGGTGGAGATAGGACCATTTGATCAGAGCTAACATCTCCCAGTGCGCCACCGCCCTTATGGGTTACAAGAGCCAGACCCCGACTCCCCGGTAAAGCCACCAGTTGTTGCACACTCTAACCCATTTAGGGCCGGCCAAATGAGCAGTCGGTCAAATGAGCTGTCGGCCAAATGAGTAGTCAACCAAACGAGCAGTTGGCCAAACGAGCAGTTGGCCAAATGAGCAGTCGGCCAAATGAGCAGTCGGCCAAATGAGCAGTCGGTCAAATGAGTAGTCGGAAAAGTGAGCAGTCGGTCAAATGCACTGTCCATTTGGCCGACTGTCCATTTGTCCGATTTCTCAGTCGGCCAAATGGACAGTTGGCGTAACGTGTATTTTGTGGTCGGCCAAATGAGCAGTCGGCCAAATGAGCAGTCGGCCAAATGAGTAGTCAACCAAACGAGCAGTTGGCCAAATGAGCAGTCGGCCAAATGAGCAGTCGGCCAAATGAGCAGTCGGCCAAATGAGCAGTCGGTCAAATGAGTAGTCGGAAAAGTGAGCAGTCGGTCAAATGCACTGTCCATTTGTCCGATTTCTCAGTCGGCCAAATGGACAGTCGGCGTAACGTGTATTTTGTGGTCGGCCAAACGAAACTATCCCTTACGGTTCCCGAGATAGTTCAATGACCTTGACGACAAAGTTCAAGGTCATTGAGTTTGGTATTATCCTAAGTGTACAATATTGTAACATAAGTGTGACACTTTCTATTCTTCACATGGGAACGTTTTACTGAGAGCTATTCACAAGACAGACTGCATTACGGGCTTCGTCGCAGTTTTGCGTCCGCTTGTTAACGCGTCACACGTAGCCCTTGACAGCGCCTCGCTAGGGGGAGATTTCTTCTTGTGATGACGTCACTCCGTTACTAGCTCTCAGTAAAATATTCCTCAAAGTGACAAACTTATGGAACAATATTATAGACTTATGGTATCATCTAATGACCCCTTGCGCGTGCTATGCGAACTGCCTTGGGTATTAGCCTAGCTGATTATTATTATTATTATTATTATTATTATTATTAAATATCAAATTACCAAGATAATTTAAACTCGTACCCTAGATTCGAATACTGAGAGCTTTCCCATTGACGGTTTTGTTACGAAGCGTTTACCCTTTTCCGGCACGTGACCTCAGAAAAATCGGGCTCCATCGGTTGCGGTAAGGCGCAAACCATGGAGCGAATTTTTTCTGAGTTCCAGCGGGAAGTGGGTAACGCGCGAGAGAGTGATTTCGAATCTAGGGTACGAGTTTAAATTGTCTTTGATTATTAGCTCTCGATCGTTTTTAGTAGACACCCTGTATATATTTGACGACGAAACAATATATATCTATGATTGTAACTAAAACGAAAAACAATAAAAGAAACTGTATAATTGGCGCTAACCGTAACCCCATTCTTTATGAATATATATATATATAAAAATCCATATATTTATATATAAATCCCACCAACTGACATCGTAACTACTCTCATCATACCTAACCAGAAATACATGAACCGAAATTATCAGCGACTGATTTTTTTTCGGACATCATTTTCTTTGCGCGCCAGGGGAGGGTGAAATAGGGGAGCCATGGGGGGGGGGGGGGTACCAAAATTTCAACCACCCGCGATCCCGAGGAAAACATTTTAGAGCATCACGGGTAGAGTTAGTCGCCATCTAGGGTCTTTGTATGTTTCTTTTTCTTTTTGAAAAATTGTGAAACGTCGTCTGTAAACCTAGGCTTAGTGTTCAGTAGTTATAGAAGAGTGTTAGTACAGTAAGTTGGCACAGATGGAAAAAGTTGAGAACTTAATAGATTTTTTTAAAAACTTAACCAGGCCGTTTATATCTGAAAGAAAAGAGGAGTACTTATTATTACTAGCATCAGAAAATGTACAGAATTATGTAGCAGATCTATTAAATTTATATGACACTGTAAGAGAAAAATTTATACCAGCTGTTTAAGTTCAAAGGCAATAAATAACACTGAGTTGTCGCATTTGCAGTTTTGGTCAAAGGCTTAGGCGCTAAAATTGACACTTTTTTTGGTTTTTCTGCGGTTTTAACTAAGTTACAAACTACCGACTTATGTTTAACTTTCGGCTTATTCATTAAAAAGATATTACATTGCGTAGAAACATCATTACGCGCCATTTCGGAAATTGAAATAGAAAATTTTAAATGTGAAATACGTTAGAAGATTTACAGGAAACAGTTTTTACACTGACCAATAACGATACTTTTGGTAGTAAATTATTTAGTCCGTGTTTCGACACAGTTTCTCAATGTAACCGCGAGGTAGAGCACTCAAACATTTATGGGGGAGAAGGGGGAGTTAACTTCTAAGAGGAGAGGGATGATTTTAGCGCGGCGTAGAAGGGGGGGAACAGAGAACTTGCCGCCAGCGTTACAGGAATAGGCCGCTGATAATTTCGGTTCATGTATTTCTGACCTAACCTATAGTGAACCACATTTCTTGAAATATCAGATAATTGCTAATCGTCAACTGAAAGCAAAAACCACGTAACATTATGGCGGGAATTTTGAGAAATATCGATTTAAATATTTGAAAGAGAAGGGGATAATGAAGGTACGCTAGTTTTGAAAAAATATATATCGTCGCAAATAAATGTGATAAAGGATTACAGTTTTCACTAATGGTATCAGAAATCATCGTACAATTTAAATTACTTATTAAAGCAAACACCACGTAAGTCGAGTTACGTGGGTTTAATGACCGTGGTGTGCCGTCTTGGATTAGGGTTCAGTATAAAATCGGAATTTTAAAACTTGCGGCGGTCAAACATTTTATTATTGTGTTTTTCGTGCTCCACGACCTCTACTCTAGGGCACCACTATACTATAATTGTAGCAAAAGGTGCCCCAAAATCCTTTTAAGGGGTCTAAAAGATATAAAATGGGACCCCACATAAACAGAATCAAAATCCTGGTGCCGATACTGAGAAGGGATCCAAGAGCCTATACTACCAGAAGTAAATGAACCAAAGTTATTGAAATAGCTCTCAGAATCGGAGGGCGTTTTCCTGATGAAAATGATGAGAAGATCGAGTCAAATAAAAGCTAATTTCCATCCCCGTCTTTTGACGTGATAATTTGCGCACACGACGATAAAATCTCTGTTTGGACAGTAGTAAATCCAATAATACGTATGGCCTACGTGTCGTCCTTTTCGTCGTGTACCCGGCTTTACCAACACGATAAAAATGTGCAGCCAATATTTACGACTTTCCAACAGTTTATCGCTAAGCGTTTTCGACCAACAAACAACGAGTCAATTTTCTTGAACGAAAACTATCTATTATGGAAATAAGTATTTCAAGCCTTGCAACCCAGAAAAACCATTGTTGGAAGTGAGTAAGCCTGACATATCTATAAATCTATTTTTATTTCGTATCTATAAATTCTTTTCGTGAAAGTTGGTCAAACAAAATTGATTTTGTTCTACGGGAAAGTGCCCTTGTCCAATACTTTTAAATTCACCTTTTTGCATAAAATATAACCTCTAGAATGTGACCTACATTCACCGAAAGACGCAAAAACCTTTAAAATCCTCTTATTTACCATAATACTCCGTCTAGACAATTTGCTAGGCCTAAAATGTCTTAAGCCCAAAACAAAATATTTTCTTACACATCTATTAATTTCTTCGTTGAAAGTGCTAAGAAAAATCTAAAGAAATCCATTAAAATGCTTCGTACGCGAAAAAGGCCCTTCAAAAAGAGCCTAAAATTCGGTCTTTACGTTAAATTCTTCCATTCTTTAAAATGACATGAGCTTCGAGGCGGTATTAATGTAAAAAGCGCCGGTGGCCATTCGCGCGCCCCATCTACCGGTGAACTTTGGAACTAGCGATAGTATAAAAGGCGGGAAAAATCGCGGCGTAAGAGATCTTATTTTCTATATGGTTTTTTCTTTTTCCCTTCTCGTATTAAGAGAGTGGATTGAAGCGATTTTTCAACGTGCAGGTAAGAAAAATCAATTGACATTTGTAGAAGAGCTCACTTTCTGAACGTTTCCGTATCTGGCAATGTTGTCAGTGAGATCAAAGGCTTAGCTTTCTTCCTGTTAGTGCCAGGTGACGTACCCGCTGATAAAGTTGAAGCCAAGTAACACGCGTTTTTCGCTCAAATTTAAGAAATACTGAAGAAGTAGATAAATTGTTATAGAAGTATGAATTTCAGATAGCTCCTCCCCTTTGGTACCTCGTAATAGCTGATATGAAGGCCCGACAAAAGAGGGGAGAAGCCGGTACAAATGACCGGGGCCCTCGCAGCCTAGGGGCCCGTGTTTGAACAAACGAAGTATACTTCTCTCCGAAAAAGTATAGCTGTCTCCAATCGTAATTTATATTTTAACGGGGCCCGGGCCCGCAGCGGTGGCCCTGCTGATCCGACGAATGACAATTTTGCATATTTGAAACCCTATTTCCGAAATTCAAAAGATTCTGTAGCCCTTTAATAAACGTACTGGGTTATTCCGGTTCAGCTAAAACTCTAGCGGTGAGAAAATGCAAAACTATATCTGCGTAAGCTCGAAAAACACGACACAGAATTAACCTAGGTGTGCCTAGTTCTTCGCGCACGCGTATATTAATGCATTTTCTTTTACTGTTGTAATGAAGCCTTGGTCTAGACGCAAAGATAGCAAAATTTTTAATTGCAAAACAATGTAAGTGTTGTTTGTAATTAACTTAACCCTAATTAAGCTTTATGTTTTTATATGTAAGTCGATTATAATTGTGTTAAAAGCAGTTTTACTTTGGTGTTTAAGCCTTGGTGAACCCATATCGCGTAGCTAGAAAAATTGGGCCCAATGCATCCGTCTTGGCAAACGGCCGATCTTGTGGGGTCCTTATAAATAACGCGGACCCCAAATGCATCACATTAGGAGTTACGCCACTGGTGAACGCGAGATAAATTTGTAACTATGAAGGCGTTAAAACTTTAAACACTAGATTGATGTTGATATTATTACGATAATATCGCTGATAATCCACAATTATTTTCATACTTTTAAACATTGGAAATCCTCGAGGGGTCGGACATTTACCAAAATCCCGTACACTTTGTCTAAAATCGCAAAATCTTTTAACTCTCTCTATGGTAAATTAACATTGAAATCGCAAAATCAGTTCAAAAAGTAATGATAAAATCGCCAAAATCCCGTACAAAATAATGGCAAGTGTCCGACCCCTCCGAAACCCTTCAATTACATCGCTGATAATTCTCAATTATATTCATAATTTTAAACATTGAAAACTCTTCAGTTATATCCTTAAGCCTTGGCGAAGACACAAAACAAGCATAGCTCTAAAATCCGTAAAATATCACTTTAGAAATGAAAATGACTTCGCCTACGTGTTAGTTACGTAAAGGTTTTCGTAGCGTTTACAGTGGCTCTTAAACCTTAAGCTAAAACGAACGCGAAACGGTAGGTACAATCCACCATTACTTTCGCGTTCCCCCGGGCAATTTTAGATAGGCCTTTAAGCCTTGGCGTAAACAGACAATCCACCGTCACCCGAAACTTCCCGAAACGAGGCTTCCAGGCTTCGACCGCGCTGCCAAAATCATAGCGAGAAGTTCCAAAAACCGAGGCTTAGCTCGTTCCATCGCAACTAGGAACTGAGTAGAACTTTCACCCATTTCCAGCGCTGAGTTACAATAGCCATTGACAAGAAAGGGAATATCTGGCTGGTGCTGCGGGGATTTATACCCAAGTTGCCGCCTCAGGTACGCGGCTTGAGTTATACGAGGAAAAAGCTCCTTTGTTGGAGGATTTGGCGGGAAAGTTTCTCCAAAAGTCAGAGAGGATTCTTTTGAACCGCTTATAGCTCAGTAGCTTTGCCTTTGTCTCCTCGCATCCCACCCTTTTCCCTGATTCAAAGAAACTATAGACAGCTCTCCACCCACCCACACTACGGCACCATTTGGACTTGAAATGATGTATAGATATTTTGTAGGCGGTGTAAAGGGATTTCTGTGTTCACTTTTATCAGACGTAGCCTACGGGGCAGCTTTGGTCGATTGTTTTTAAACGGTGTGTTTGTATTGTTGGCTGTTGGCTTTTGGAGGTTTGTTTGATGGAGTGGAGAGAGCTTGGATTTCTATGGGGTTTGTTTGACTGGTTACTTTGACGTATTTTGTATTACTTTAATAGAAAACCGATTCCAGGGGGGAGGGCATGTTAAAGGTCGATTTTTAAATACTCCAAGTCACCACCAGATGGCGACAACCATCTAAAACGTAGAAATATTCACAACATTATTTTTATATTTTTTACATTTTTAAATGAAACATCGCCTAAAATAGTGTCATTAGGTGTTTTCAAGAATGTATTTATTTATACTCAGGGAGAATGAATATGTCGAGACTATCGACGGACACGTTGGGGCCCTAACCCCGTCACGCTGAGGGAGGGGGGGGGGGGGAAGGAGGCGTCCTCGCAGCAGCGTTAATCGCGTCGAAAAACGTAATTTTCAAGAACCAATGAGATTGCAGTATTATTTGATTTTATTAAAGCGGAGGAGCATACCGGGGGCCCCAACGGCTGGAATTAGAGAAACGCTAAAAATAATCTCAACATATTCATTCTCCCTGAGTATAAATAAATACATTCTTGGTGTTTTGTAATAAATATCATTCCCCTAAAAAAAATTAAATAGGCGCCATCTAGTATAAATAAAATCATAAAAAGTTAACCTCTAAGGGCTTTGCTCTAATTATTTGTTTTCCTGTAAACATTTTGTGCATGGATCTGTAGATTCCTTGCTTTAACCAAGATGGCGGCGAGTGTTTCAAAGGCGGCCCGGTAGTGATGGGGGAAAGGAAAATGAAACTGGCCCTAAACTGTAAAGATGGTGACGTCAGATGAACACTACCAATTGTGTGCTTGCTCGTAGCGTCGTCATAACTAAGCCCCGCCTTGAAACGGCAAAAACAACCCACGATCCTTCGAAATAATCACTTGACCACCATGGGCGTCTTAATGTTATGGCCGACCTATACGGGTTGCCATGGCAACTAACACAAACCACACCCACGAGCAAGCTACGAATTTTCATGGACAAGAAATCACAATACGCTGTGGTTTGCAATTCTAAACGTCTTGCCCTACTCTACTATTATAAAAGTGTGTCAGTTCTCTATCTTCAGCGTGTTGATTATTTACAGACAGCAATTTCTACAATGACTACTCATTTTTGATGCAGTTCGGACTAACAAGTTATTAAGCCCAAATACGCGCTCTATACCTCATCATCAAGTACGAATTTACCTAAGGAAGAACCTAGAAATGCAGCTTATAGCTGTTATACTGGGCTAGGTTCAATAACTCTAAAAAAGCTCAGCCATTTTAGGCCCCATCTTGATTTTAGGTCTAGAGCGCCATCTTTTGAAAGGAATACGAAACTTTATTTAGTATCTTTTTAATTGATGATTATAAATGTATTATTTTTATAAATACTTTATATTTTATATAAAAATTACATTTCGGTCATTTTATTTAATTGTTTTTATTTTATACATAATTTATATCTTATTTTATATATAATTGATACCTTATTTTATATATAATTTATATCTTATTTTATATATAATTGATACCTTATTTTATATATAATTGATATCTTATTTTATATATAATTGATATCTTATTTTATATATAATTTATATCTTATTTTATATATAATTTATTTATATCTTATTTTATATATAATTTATTTATATCTTATTTTATATATAATTTATTTATATCTTATTTTATATATAATTTATTTATATCTTATTTTATATATAATTTATTTATATCTTATTTTATATATAATTTATATCTTATTTTATATATAATTTATATCTTATTTTATATATAATTTATATCTTATTTTATATATAATTTATATCTTATTTTATATATAATTTATTTATATCTTATTTTATATATAATTTATTTATATCTTATTTTATATATAATTTATTTATATCTTATTTTATATATAATTTATATCGTATTTTATATATAATTTATATCTTAATTTATATATAATTAAAGTGGGGCGTCATAGTCCAGTTTTCCCTGATTAGTGGTTACCATCGAAAACTAGATAGCTATTAGCATTTTACACTCTCAATGTCAGTAGGTTTAGGCATATTACAAGGTGAACTGATAATGCGTTAAATATATTTTGCGTTTCCTCCATGGTAACATGCACGGACCAATCACGACACACAGATTTAGGCATTTTAGTAAATTGATAATTGTAGACTCTACCTCGCAAGAGCTTGGTGATGCTTCGCACCTTAGACTCGTTTAATTGTGGACATACTTATGGAACGAAATTATAAATAAAACGGCTTTTTTAAAATTAAAAAATCCAGTATGTTTAAAACCGGTTGTAACCGGTGGTTAAAACTGGTTAAAACTACTAATTAAAAAATGCTAAAATTGCGCGTGACAGTACCTTTACATTGTGAGGTATAGCAGACTTAATATTTACCGGCTTTTATACCCTAACATGGCGGCGTATTTTCACGCGCAAAATGAATTTTAAGATCCCCCATTTGCTTATATCTAGCTCTAATTAAAAATGCAGAATATTATATTCGGCATTTTTTATTTGAAATAAATAGTATTTCCAATTTTCAATATTTCTAATTCATTTCTCAACAATTGGGTAAAATCGATAAAACTGGAAGATATCAATAAAATTGGATTAAATCAATTAAATACAATCCGTGATATCGCCATGCTATTTTACGTAGAGAAAGTTAAAATTCGAGTTGTGATAAACATTTTTGGTTGCCATGGCCAAATGAATGACCAATGAAATTTTCGCTTTCGGAGCTTTCAAGGTACATGAAGGTCTACCCAACCCCCGAGTTTGAACAAAATCGGGGAGAAACACATCGGGATGTCTCCTTGTTAGTTTAAAGGGAATATAACCTGCAAAACAATCTTTATGGAAGACCCCTTCAATTTTTCAAATTTCCCTGTACAGTGGTGCCAAACATTTTTAAAGCCAAAGGCCAGAGTGGTCAGAGCTGCAAACGTTGGTTTTCCACACCAAATACCGGAGGTTATATTCCCTTTAATATTTATAGCGTTTAAAAATAAATTCGGAATATTATTACAAATTGTGTAATAATTATGGGATTGTGTTCATTTTCTAAAAACGTGCGTTTTAGCAATCGTAAATACTGGTTTAAATTGAAATGCTCCTAAGCCTTGTATATTAAAGGCGAAATCCTCCGTAAAATTGGAGACACATGTAAAATAAAACCGGGTATACGAAAACAAATGTTTGTCTTTAGACAATGTTCAAAGCCCTGCATATGGTGCGTTTTAGTATTGGTTAATCATTGTTTTATTTTCGTCATGTACCCGGGTTTAGCAAGTATTTCTAAAATGTGTTAAAATTCTATTGTAACTATAACTGTGCTGATACGATTTTGAAAAATTGTAACGTCACAGCTGTAGTCTTAAAAGTGGCCGCCATGACAGTCAAAGTGAAAGCACTCTAGAGCAGTCATAGTGAAAGCACTCTAGAGCGGTCAAAGTGAAAGCACTCTATAGCAGTCAAAATGAAAACACTCTAGAGCAGTCAAAATGAAAGCTTTCTAGAGCAGTCAAAATGAAAGCACTCTAGAGCAGTCAAAGGGAAAGCACTCTATAGCAGTCAAAGTTAAAGCACTCTATAGCAGTCAAAGTTAAAGCACTCTAGAGAGGTCAAAGTGAAAGCACTCCAGAGCAGTCAAAATGAAAGCACTCTAGAGCAGTCAAAGTGAAAGCACGCTCAACCGATTTTAAATAAATTAATTTTACGAACGTCTAGATACTCTCGACGTTGTCGTTTTAACTTCTAGAGCGTCCTGCTTAACCTCTCTATTTTAATACGGAATGGATAATTGCAAAACGGCGCTATTTTTTCTTCGTATGACAAAATACCTTCTGCACACGTATCATAACCAATCTACGAGTACAGACCTAACCCCTTTTGCAAACGCGTTGTAAAAAACCACGCAAACAAACTGCCTTGGCCTAGTTCCAAATACAAAGGCTACGGGAATAGTTGAGCGGAACTCATTACGTATCCTGGGCGTCTGGGCGGCTTAAACATACCAGTCTAGGATCCTATGAAAATAATTTCAATTTTCTGGGCCAGTGGAGCTCGCCGGAGATAGTTGTTGGACCTGGTCCAAGGTATTTCCTCAGCCCTCCGCAAAAATTGTCGTTGCAATCAATTCTATTTCACCTCCCGCCAAGCTATGTCATTTCCCACCGCTCGTAGATCTACGCCGAGTTTTCCAAGTTTAGCAGACGAACAATAATTAAGCCTGGGCTTAGATTCTACTTTAAGCCGCGTTCACACTATAGCTTCAAATTAATTGTCATGGACAGTTTCTGATCAAAACTGGCTTTCATACCGTGGCTTAAACTTTAAACTTAGTTTTTAGCTGTAGTATGATTGTGGCTTTAGTCACAGGGAAGCTTAAACTGGGTTTTTAGCTGTAGTATGATTGTGGCATTAGTCACAGGGAAGCTTAAACTGGGTTTTTAGCTGTAGTATGATTGTGGCTTTAGTCACAGGGAAGCTTAAACTTAGTTTTTAGCTGTAGTATGATTGTGGCTTAAGTCACAGGGAAGCTTAAACTTGGTTTTTAGCTGTAATATGATTGTGGCTTTAGTCACCGGGAAGCTTAAACTTAGTTTTTAGCTGTAGTATGATTGTGGCTTAAGTCACAGGGAAGCTTAAACTTAGTTTTTAGCTGTAGTATGATTGTGGCTTTAGTCACAGGGAAGCTTAAACTGGGTTTTTAGCTGTAGTATGATTGTGGCTTTAGTCACAGGGAAGCTTAAACTTAGTTTTTAGCTGTAGTATGATTGTGGCTTAAGTCACAGGGAAGCTTAAACTTGGTTTTTAGCTGTAATATGACTGTGGCTTTAGTCACCGGGAAGCTTAAACTTAGTTTTTAGCTGTAGTATGATTGTGGCTTAAGTCACAGGGAAGCTTAAACTTGGTTTTTAGCTGTAATATGATTGTGGCTTTAGTCACCGGGAAGCTTAAACTTAGTTTTTAGCTGTAGTATGATTGTGGCTTTAGTCACAGGTAAGCTTAAACTTAGTTTTTAGCTGTAGTATGATTGTGGCTTTAGTCACAGGGAAGCTTAAACTGGGTTTTTAGCTGTAGTATGATTGTGGCTTTAGTCACAGGGAAGCTTAAACTTAGTTTTTAGCTGTAGTATGATTGTGGCTTTAGTCACAGGGAAGCTTAAACTTGGTTTTTAGCTGTAGTATGATTGTGGCTTTAGTCACAGGGAAGCTTAAACTTAGTTTTTAGCTGTAGTATGATTGTGGCTTTAGTCACAGGGAAGCTTAAACTGGGTTTTTAGCTGTAGTATGATTGTGGCTTTAGTCACAGGGAAGCTTAAACTTAGTTTTTAGCTGTAGTATGATTGTGGATTTAGTCACAGGGAAGCTTAAATTTAGTTTTTAGCTGTAGTTTGATTGTGGATTTAGTCACAGGTAAGCTTAAACTTAGTTTTTAGCTGTAGTATGATTGTGGCTTTAGTCACAGGGAAGCTTAAACTGGGTTTTTAGCTGTAGTATGATTGTGGCTTTAGTCACAGGGAAGCTTAAACTTAGTTTTTAGCTGTAGTATGATTGTGGCTTTAGTCACAGGGAAGCTTAAACTGGGTTTTTAGCTGTAGTATGATTGTGGCTTTAGTCACAGGGAAGCTTAAACTTAGTTTTTAGCTGTAGTATGATTGTGGCTTTAGTCACAGGGAAGCTTAAACTTGGTTTTTAGCTGTAGTATGATTGTGGCTTTAGTCACAGGGAAGCTTAAACTTAGTTTTTAGCTGTAGTATGATTGTGGCTTTAGTCACAGGGAAGCTTAAACTGGGTTTTTAGCTGTAGTATGATTGTGGCTTTAGTCACAGGGAAGCTTAAACTTAGTTTTTAGCTGTAGTATGATTGTGGATTTAGTCACAGGGAAGCTTAAATTTAGTTTTTAGCTGTAGTTTGATTGTGGATTTAGTCACAGGGAAGCTTAAACTTTGTTTTTAGCTGTAGTATGATTGTGGCTTTAGTCACAGGGAAGCTAAAACTTAGTTTTTAGCTGTAGTATGATTGTTACTTTAGTCACAGTGAAGCTTAAGCAAGTTACTGTTTATTTGGTTCTTGTTAAAATAATGGAAACGGTTCACCTGTAAAATAGCTATAAACAGAACGTCGTGTTTTTGCTAAGCCTTAATATGTCAAAAAAAAGCTATCTGGTTAAAAGGAAACACTTATTGCATACCGTACAGGTGAAAAGTTTCCATTACTTCAGCAAAGCACTATAACACAGTAACTTGCAGGTCCTGGATCTCGGAAATATTACTTCTTGGCGATTTTCTTGAAGATGTTTTATTGAAGGGCTTATAGTCCAAGATCTAACTAAAACGCTTAAAATTAAAATCTGTTTATTTTAAAAGCTACTAGACCCAATTATCGTAAATGAGCATAAAAACATTTTAGTTTTAAAACGATAAAATATTCCAAACGCAATTTTCCGAATTTGCGAAAAGTATGCGAAAACCTGAAGAGACGCTATCAAGACAACCAGAAAATGGAGCGTAAGTCTTTCCAGGACAGCCCTGACAAATGGTAGGTCGTCATCGTACACTGGATTCCCTAGAATATGGAATGCGGGAATTAATATTTTTAGCCGACCCGGTGGGTGGTGTACTAGGCGCGTGGCGCCACTTGCCGGGGAGCGTAGGCGACATTCGAAAGCGATTTGTCAAAAGTGTAGTTATAATACTTCGCGCCGGGCCAAGCCGGCAGACCAGAGAGATGTGGGAATTCTACGCGGAAGTATAATTAGCCGCGCTCTTAATGGATTAAATAGGAAATTAAAAAGGTGGTTTAGTGGCTAGGCCTTGTCACATTCATTAGGCATTGAGGCGACGCGTTTATGAAAACGTAAGACTGCTTCGACTAATTTGGGTCGAGCCATTAATGCAGCTTGACATATTAAGTATTTTAAAGTTGGTCGCTAAGGTGATGATGGAATAACTAAGTTTTCCCTTTTCGTAATGATAGAAGTTAGTAAAAGTGCAATAATTTTTTTTATTAGACCATGATACCTAGGAGCAACAAACACAAGGAGAACGCAGCTAGCCTTTTCACACGCTAACGAAGGGTTGTATACAAATTTCATTGGATGAACCTTTACGCTACGCTGAACAATTTCCGAATTTTCCCCTTCCGACGCCAGCAGGCGCTAAACCGTCTAACCAATGAAAGATGTACACAAGAAAATACACGACTTTTGACGGGTTGCGTTCTCCTTGTGTGGGGTGCTGTGTTTGTTGCTCCTAGATGATACCATCCTCGAGCCTGGTTCGTTTAACTAAAGTCACGCTCGGGATTAACGAAAATCTTCAGAAGGTTTCCGGGTAAAATGTCTAAATATAAAGTTGTATTCCGACTACGCTGTAGATGGCGCCACACGATGCTAGGGAGCTTATCCGCTTCTATTTAATAACCGCGCTAGACACGCTCTGTGTCACGTGTTAATTGGATCGTGCAACCGAGCGTGCATTGCGCGCCGTTATAAAATAGAAGCGGGAAAGCTCCCTAGCGTCGTGTGGCGCCATCTATGGCGTTGTTGGAGCATGGGCCCAATAATGATAAATCCAGGACATGACTCTATGCGAAAAACCCGTCCAACAGCGCTAACACCCGACCACTATTGCCCCCTATTGGGAAGAACGGGTGATCGCGGACCCACGTCATTTTGGGGGCAAATTTTTTGGGGGCAGTTTTCAAAAATAATACACGTGGTCGGCGTAATAAATATCCTGGAATATTTATTCACAGTTTTTATATATATTGTTGTTTTTAAAGTAAGTACTTATTTTTAAACGTACTAACAAGGAGACATCCCGAAGTGTACCCCACCGATTTTTTTTAAAACTCGGGGGATTGGTAGACCTTCACGAAAAATGTTTTTGACTACATTAAATGGAAATTTTCGCATTGAAAATAACATGGGATTTTGACCGATTCCTAGCTTCGCCCTGGCTGAAAACTCGGAACCACTCATTCCGCGCTGAGTTTGCAAGTTTTCTCCCCACTGGTTAAAAGGGTTTTACCCGAGCTCTTCGGTTTCCCCTGCCCGTAAAAACTTGAGGTTAACACTTAAAGTGAGTGTAGGGAGCTGTTGGCTCGCGTGGCATGAACCACCACCCTCCCACGCGTTGTAACCCTGCCACCTGAATTAATGGCTTTAAAAGTCGCTTGATGATTTAGGCCTAGCTGATTAATATTTTATTAATGGCTTTAATTTTTTAAAATTGCTAAATGTCTTGGGTATTAGCTTAGCTGACTATTATTTTTATTTATGTACCACTAGAGGCAAGTGGATGTCGAGGGGCCCAAAGAAGCTTGAGACGAGTCGGGCTGAAAAAATATTTGGCCCGACCCGGAAAAATTAAATTACATTTTGTCCGACCTAAACTTGAAAAAAATTAAATTAAATTTTGTCCGGATGGACCCGGTTACAGTAGGGGCCCTGCCATGGATTAATGCGGCACTGACCAAAGAATATAAAGCCCCAGGAATGGAAGGTGTAGCTCCGTCTAGTGGAAGTTTTGCGCCTCTTTGCTTTGCTCGGCCAAAACACGCGGCCAATAATACCAATCCTTCTATTCCTGGGGCTTTATATTCTTTGCACTGACAAGGAACGACCTGTTGAAAAATATTTCAAGAAAACAAAGTGTATATATGTAAAATTACTTATGGGAATTCATTTACTTCTGGGAACGAAATAAAAAAGACAAATTTAGCGAACGGAAATAGAGGAGCCGGGCTGGCTACTACAATAAAGTTAGATTGACAGGTTGGCTCGTTTCCTCTGTAGAATCTTGGAAAAACCCCAATCCGTTAAAAGGGTATTTCCCAATTTGTTGTAATGCCCACCTGCAAAAACCGAATCGTACTGGTAACGTGGAAGGCAGAATAAGGGCACTTGGACCTAGGACTCCGAAGAGAGAGTCCGACGAAATTTATTAACAATAAAATATTTTTGGAAATTAGTAAAAACCGTTATCTTCATTTTAGTTTGTTTTGGAAGAACAAACCGACTGAAAAATTTGTTTAGGAAAAATTAGCTCTCCCAGTTAGAGATATTAGAAAAATTAGTACCAGTTATTCTTCACGACCCGAGGTGTAACGCACCGATTTAGTTCCAAATTCGGGGGATTGGTAGACCTTCGTGTAACTTGAAAAATCCTAAGGGGAATTTATTCAATGGGCAACCGTTTTGCCATGGCAACGAAAAATGTTTTTGACAACACAAAAAAATTAAATTTTCTCATTGAAAATAACATGGGATTCTGACCGATTTAACAAAATTTCGAAAATGCCAAAAATTGAAAAAATAGATAAAAATTGACAAAAAAAAACATAAAAACTGATCAACTTTTGATCAATTTGAAGTCAAAATCCCATGTTATTTTCAATGGGAAAATTTAATTTTTTTGTGTTGTCAAAAACATTTTTCGCTGCCATGGCAAAACGGTTGCCCATTGAATAAATTCCCTTTAGGATTTTTCATGATACACGAAGGTCTACCAATCCCCCGAGTTTGAACTAAATCGGTGCGTTACACCTCGGGTCGTCTCCTTGTGAGTGTTAGAAGTATGTATTCCCTTTCCCGCCACAAAAAAAAAGTGAAATTGCTGCCATCTAGCATAAATAAAATGAAACCTCTAAATGTGTATTTCGCTGTAAACGCTCCGTAAATGGGTCTATCTCAATCATCACAGCGATAGAAATCAAAAGGAATTAAAAATTTTTTTTTTGGAAAGAGTATACCACAATCGTTCATCCTCCGGAAACGGTTTTGGGTTTAATTAACTTGTTTTTTTTGGTACGTGGCTTTATAGTTCGATAACTTTCAATTCGAGTTAAAATCCCTTTTTTGTTGCTCGGTACACCTGAGTGCTCGCATTGTGTGGTTTTTTGTCCCTTTACGAAATTCGTAGACACAAACCCGCAGGTTTCCACGCGAATTACGCGTTATAATTCTTTCGGTGGCCGATGAACTTAAGCCTTGGTCAAAGGGTTTTTCTGCCATTTGATTGTTTCGACCTCCGTTCCGAATCAGGCTAGGAATGCATTTATTTATATTTGGGGATAAGTTTCCCACGAGCACGATACGGGGAGGGGGGGGGGGGGGTAGTAGTAGAGTAGAGTGGTAATACACGGATTAATCAAACGTTTGATTAATCTATGCGTAATACGTCAGTTTAAAGGGAACGTTTGCAGCTCCGGCCGCTCTTGCCTTTGGCGCCACTGTACAGGGGAATTTGCAGGATTGAGGGGGTCTTCCATAAAAATTGCTTTGCAGATTATATTCCCTTTAAGCAGAATGATTTGATTGTTATTTAGGAGGGGGAAGGAGCTTACTTTAAAACAGGTTTAACATTTAATTTGTCGCTAGGTAAAAACAAGCGTAGTACGAAAAGGGTTGGACATAAGGATATTTGTTTTTGTAGTCAGCCTGACTAGTGATTAATTAATCAGTTTATTTAGGGGGCGGCGGAGTGGTTAGCACTTTCGCCTCCTAGCAAGAGGAGCCGGGTTCGATCCTAGCTTGAGGCACTGGGTGGAAACTCCTACTGCGTTGGCTTTCCACCACTCTCCTACGCATTGTAACCCGGCCACCTGAATTAATGGCTTTAAAAGTCGCTTGATGACTTAGGCCTAAGGTGGTGCCTATCTTAATTTATTTTAGTAGTCACTGACTAGTGGGTATAAAAACCCGTCAGAATTAAAATAAGGGCTAATTATCACTAAAGTTAAATAATGTGATTTTTTAAAATAAAATGGGGTTGATGAATGATGAATTTATGATGATGATACGCCATATTCGCCATTATTTATGAATATTTTTGGCAAATTTTCCACTAGTCAAATTAACTAGTGAGCCCCAGATTTCGATTAATTTTAGTAGTCAAATGCCGTGACTAGGGCCTTATGTCCAACCCTGAGTACGGAGCGGTTTTTGTCGTGCTTCTTTTTTAGGCCTTTGCCTCGATGCTGCGAGCTTTTTTTGGGTCCTATTCAAATTGTAATTTCGGACTGAAAGGAAGGCGTATTGTTTGCGGGGGACGCTTGTGTTTTTGTCAGGCATTTTTATCAGGGAATGTTTTGGTGGGTGTGTTGAACCGTACTCCGCGTACTCTATTGGTTTTGAAGGGCGTGCCCTGAGCTTCCTCTGCGCCGATAATTGATGTTTGTCGTGCTGGGTTCAAAGCTTCCTCAATTTCCCCTTTTTTTAAAGGTTTGTGTTATTTAGAGATAAACTCTCTTTTGCGCGACATATGGCTCGTCCATTACCAACTTATTTCTTAGAATATTTCAGTTTCAATGGTTTGGGATAGTTAATTTAGTTGTATATTTAGAGCATAATTAGCTTATTTTTTTGATATTTTATTAGGTTCTACTGGATTATTTAATTTGGTTCTTATGGACAGTTTAATCTGGTTCTTCTGGACAGTTTAATTGGGTTCTTCTGGACAATTTAATTTGGTTCGACGGGGAAATTTAATTTGGTTCTTCTGGACAATTTAATTGGGTTCGACGGGGAAATTTAATATGGTTCGACCGGGCAATTTAATTTGGTTCTTCTGGACAATTTAATTTGGTTCGACGGTGCAATGTAATTTGGTTCGACGGGGAAATTTAATTTGGTTCTTCTGGACAATTTAATTTGGTTCGACGGGGAAATTTAATATGGTTCGACCTTGCAATTTAATTTGGTTCTTCTGGACAATTTAATTTGGTTCGACGGGGAAATTTAATTTGGTTCTTCTGGACAATTTAATTGGGTTCGACGGGGAAATTTAATATGGTTCGACCTTGCAATTTAATTTGGTTCTTCTGGACAATTTAATTGGGTTCGACGGGGAAATTTAATTTGGTTCTTCTGGACAATTTAATTTGGTTCGACGGGGAAATTTAATATGGTTCGACCTTGCAATTTAATTTGGTTCTTCTGGACAATTTAATTGGGTTCGACGGGGAAATTTAATTTGGTTCTTATGGACAATTTAATTTGGTTCGATGGGGAAATTTAATATGGTTCGACCTTGCAATTTAATTTGGTTCTTCTGGACAATTTAATTGGGTTCGACGGGGAAATTTAATTTGGTTCTTCTGGACAATTTAATTTGGTTCGACGGGGAAATTTAATATGGTTCGACCTTGCAATTTAATTTGGTTCTTCTGGACAATTTAATTGGGTTCGACGGGGAAATTTAATTTGGTTCTTATGGACAATTTAATTTGGTTCGATGGGGAAATTTAATATGGTTCGACCTTGCAATTTAATTTGGTTCTTCTGGACAATTTAATTTGGTTCGACGGGGAAATTTAATTTGGTTCTTCTGGACAATTTAATTGGGTTCGACGGGGAAATTTAATATGGTTCGACCTTGCAATTTAATTTGGTTCTTCTGGACAATTTAATTTGGTTCTACGGTGCAATGTAATTTGGTTCGATGGGGAAATTTAATTTGGTTCTTCTGGACAATTAATTGGGTTCGACGGGGAAATTTAATATGGTTCGACCGGGCAATTTAATTTGGTTCTTCTGGACAATTTAATTTGGTTCGACGGTGCAATGTAATTTGGTTCGACGGGGAAATTTAATTTGGTTCTTCTGGACAATTTAATTGGGTTCGACGGGGAAATTTAATATGGTTCGACCTTGCAATTTAATTTGGTTCTTCTGGACAATTTAATTGGGTTCGACGGGGAAATTTAATTTGGTTCTTCTGGACAATTTAATTTGGTTCGACGGGGAAATTTAATATGGTTCGACCTTGCAATTTAATTTGGTTCTTCTGGACAATTTAATTTGGTTCGACGGGGAAATTTAATTTGGTTCTTCTGGACAATTTAATTGGGTTCGACGGGGAAATTTAATATGGTTCGACCTTGCAATTTAATTTGGTTCTTCTGGACAATTTAATTTGGTTCTACGGTGCAATGTAATTTGGTTCGATGGGGAAATTTAATTTGGTTCTTCTGGACAATTAATTGGGTTCGACGGGGAAATTTAATATGGTTCGACCGGGCAATTTAATTTGGTTCTTCTGGACAATTTAATTTGGTTCGACGGTGCAATGTAATTTGGTTCGACGGGGAAATTTAATTTGGTTCTTCTGGACAATTTAATTTGGTTCGACGGGGAAATTTAATATGGTTCGACCTTGCAATTTAATTTGGTTCTTCTGGACAATTTAATTTGGTTCGACGGGGAAATTTAATATGGTTCGACCTTGCAATTTAATTTGGTTCTTCTGGACAATTTAATTTGGTTCGACGGGGAAATTTAATTTGGTTCTTCTGGACAATTTAATTGGGTTCGACGGGGAAATTTAATATGGTTCGACCTAGCAATTTAATTTGGTTCTTCTGGACAATTTAATTGGGTTCGACGGGGAAATTTAATTTGGTTCTTCTGGACAATTTAATTTGGTTCGACGGGGAAATTTAATATGGTTCGACCTTGCAATTTAATTTGGTTCTTCTGGACAATTTAATTTGGTTCTAAGGTGCAATGTAATTTGGTTCGACGGGGAAATTTAATTTGGTTCGACCTTGCAATTTAATTTGGTTCTTCTGGACAATTTAATTTGGTTCGACGGGGAAATTTAATTTGGTTCTTCTGGACAATTTAATTGGGTTCGACGGGGAAATTTAATATGGTTCGACCTAGCAATTTAATTTGGTTCTTCTGGACAATTTAATTGGGTTCGACGGGGAAATTTAATTTGGTTCTTCTGGACAATTTAATTTGGTTCGACGGGGAAATTTAATATGGTTCGACCTTGCAATTTAATTTGGTTCTTCTGGACAATTTAATTGGGTTCGACGGGGAAATTTAATATGGTTCGACCGGGCAATTTAATTTGGTTCTTCTGGACAATTTAATTTGGTTCGACGGGGAAATTTAATATGGTTCGACCTTGCAATTTAATTTGGTTCTTCTGGACAATTTAATTTGGTTCTAAGGTGCAATGTAATTTGGTTCGACGGGGAAATTTAATTTGGTTCTTCTGGACAATTTAATTGGGTTCGACGGGGAAATTTAATATGGTTCGACCTTGCAATTTAATTTGGTTCTTCTGGACAATTTAATTGGGTTCGACGGGGAAATTTAATATGGTTCGACCGGGCAATTTAATTTGGTTCTTCTGGACAATTTAATTTGGTTCGACGGGGAAATTTAATATGGTTCGACCTTGCAATTTAATTTGGTTCTTCTGGACAATTTAATTTGGTTCGACGGGGAAATTTAATTTGGTTCTTCTGGACAATTTAATTGGGTTCGACGGGGAAATTTAATATGGTTCGACCTTGCAATTTAATTTGGTTCTTCTGGACAATTTAATTGGGTTCGACGGGGAAATTTAATTTGGTTCTTCTGGACAATTTAATTTGGTTCGACGGGGAAATTTAATATGGTTCGACCTTGCAATTTAATTTGGTTCTTCTGGACAATTTAATTGGGTTCGACGGGGAAATTTAATTTGGTTCTTATGGACAATTTAATTTGGTTCGACGGGGAAATTTAATATGGTTCGACCTTGCAATTTAATTTGGTTCTTCTGGACAATTTAATTTGGTTCGACGGGGAAATTTAATTTGGTTCTTCTGGACAATTTAATTGGGTTCGACGGGGAAATTTAATATGGTTCGACCTTGCAATTTAATTTGGTTCTTCTGGACAATTTAATTTGGTTCTACGGTGCAATGTAATTTGGTTCGATGGGGAAATTTAATTTGGTTCTTCTGGACAATTAATTGGGTTCGACGGGGAAATTTAATATGGTTCGACCGGGCAATTTAATTTGGTTCTTCTGGACAATTTAATTTGGTTCGACGGTCCAATGTAATTTGGTTCGACGGGGAAATTTAATTTGGTTCTTCTGGACAATTTAATTGGGTTCGACGGGGAAATTTAATATGGTTCGACCTTGCAATTTAATTTGGTTCTTCTGGACAATTTAATTGGGTTCGACGGGGAAATTTAATTTGGTTCTTCTGGACAATTTAATTTGGTTCGACGGGGAAATTTAATATGGTTCGACCTTGCAATTTAATTTGGTTCTTCTGGACAATTTAATTTGGTTCGACGGGGAAATTTAATATGGTTCGACCTTGCAATTTAATTTGGTTCTTCTGGACAATTTAATTGGGTTCGACGGGGAAATTTAATTTGGTTCTTCTGGACAATTTAATTTGGTTCGAGGGGGAAATTTAATATGGTTCGACCTTGCAATTTAATTTGGTTCTTCTGGACAATTTAATTGGGTTCGACGGGGAAATTTAATTTGGTTCTTCTGGACAATTTAATTTGGTTCGACGGGGAAATTTAATATGGTTCGACCTTGCAATTTAATTTGGTTCTTCTGGACAATTTAATTTGGTTCGACGGGGAAATTTAATTTGGTTCTTCTGGACAATTTAATTGGGTTCGACGGGGAAATTTAATATGGTTCGACCTTGCAATTTAATTTGGTTCTTCTGGACAATTTAATTTGGTTCTACGGTGCAATGTAATTTGGTTCGATGGGGAAATTTAATTTGGTTCTTCTGGACAATTAATTGGGTTCGATGGGGAAATTTAATATGGTTCGACCGGGCAATTTAATTTGGTTCTTCTGGACAATTTAATTTGGTTCGACGGTGCAATGTAATTTGGTTCGACGGGGAAATTTAATTTGGTTCTTCTGGACAATTTAATTGGGTTCGACGGGGAAATTTAATATGGTTCGACCGGGCAATTTAATTTGGTTCTTCTGGACAATTTAATTTGGTTCGACGGTGCAATGTAATTTGGTTCGACGGTGAAATTTAATTTGGTTCTTCTGGACAATTTAATTTGGTTCGACGGGGAAATTTAATATGGTTCGACCTTGCAATTTAATTTGGTTCTTCTGGACAATTTAATTTGGTTCGACGGGGAAATTTAATTTGGTTCTTCTGGACAATTTAATTGGGTTCGACGGGGAAATTTAATATGGTTCGACCTTGCAATTTAATTTGGTTCTTCTGGACAATTTAATTGGGTTCGACGGGGAATTTTAATTTGGTTCTTCTGGACAATTTAATTTGGTTCGACGGGGAAATTTAATATGGTTCGACCTTGCAATTTAATTTGGTTCTTCTGGACAATTTAATTGGGTTCGACGGGGAAATTTAATTTGGTTCTTCTGGACAATTTAATTTGGTTCGACGGGGAAATTTAATATGGTTCGACCTTGCAATTTAATTTGGTTCTTCTGGACAATTTAATTTGGTTCGACGGGGAAATTTAATTTGGTTCTTCTGGACAATTTAATTGGGTTCGACGGGGAAATTTAATATGGTTCGACCTTGCAATTTAATTTGGTTCTTCTGGACAATTTAATTTGGTTCTACGGTGCAATGTAATTTGGTTCGATGGGGAAATTTAATTTGGTTCTTCTGGACAATTAATTGGGTTCGACGGGGAAATTTAATATGGTTCGACCTTGCAATTTAATTTGGTTCTTCTGGACAATTTAATTTGGTTCTAAGGTGCAATGTAATTTGGTTCGACGGGGAAATTTAATTTGGTTCTTCTGGACAATTTAATTGGGTTCGACGGGGAAATTTAATATGGTTCGACCCGGCAATTTAATTTGGTTCTTCTGGACAATTTAATAGGTGATTATGAAAAAGAATTGCACGCAGAGGCTCACGGGAGTTGGTTATTTGTTGACAAATCGTCGCTGCTTAAATTCGTCTGCACCTACCAAGGCCCGCGGTCGTCCGCGTTTAGTAAAAAGCACCAACCATGGATTGATTGTTTGAAAAGTTAGTATTTTTCTAAAATTATTAAAAATACATAAAGTTAACAAATTTATTATATATTTTTTTATTTCGTATAGTTCTAGACCAAGTATTTATAAAGAAACAAGCCCAATTTTAATAGAAGACACAAGGTTATATTTTCATACATGTTGCCATTATTTCTGTTTCTAATTATGAACATCTTGTATAATAGGATGCTTAGCCATAGTAAATATTAACCTAATGTTGTAGTGGATAGAATTAAAAAATATTTCATTTAATAAATCAATTACCTTAATTTAACGACTTTGCAAACTTCTCTCAAACAAAAAACGAAAAATCCTTTCGATTGAACAATGAAGTTATAGAAATCTCGCTAACCCTTGCCCACAGAGCTGCCAGATATAATTTTACTTTACCGCCCAAAAACTCTTCAAAGGAGCCCAATTTCCAGCCCAATTATAAATAGGCCTTATTTTGTAAACAAGCCCAAATTCTAGCCCAATTTGGCGAGAGTTAATTTTTTAAAAGGCGCGCTTTTCAAAATATTGGTGTTTGCGTGATGTTATAATTTCAAGTATCATGGGAAAGTTTATAGAAATTCCAATTTTTATTATTCGAAATATTTTTTTAAGTACAAATTAATCGAATTTTTGAAGAAAAATTGTACATATATTGAGAGTAATATTGCTTTAAAGCGTATTAATTTGAAAGAAATCGGTATCCTACCGATTTTAGTGTATATTATCGAAAACCTCTGAACCGTTCGACCGGGCAATTTAATTTGGTTCTTCTGGACAATTTAATTTGGTTCTACGGTGCAATGTAATTTGTTTCTACTGGAAAATTGAATTTGGTTCTACTGGAAAATTTCAGTTGTTTCTATTGGAAAATTTAATTTGGTTCTAGAAGAAAATTTTATCTATTTCCCGTCGCTTAATAAAAAAAATTAATCCCACGCAGTTCTCTAATTTAAACCATTTGTTCCAGCAATAGTGAAATAGATCGGAAAATAAACCGTCGCAACTCACATTTGATAATGAAACAAGCATTCTCCGTCTGATAGATGGCGCTGGCGCGACAAGTTATCTCGCGGGGCGAAAGGGAATAGCCGCGGGAGAGAAAGAAAGAAACTGCTCACTAAGCCTCGGTCCCTTTTCTTTCAGTCTCAGATAAAAAGCTTTTAGCCAAAAATCTATCAACGACTGCGCAAAGGCCTATCGGAAGTCAATCTTGTATATACAATCGCCGTAATAGCTTAGCTTTTTTATCAATACTTTTTACCCACCCCGGCCGAGTCAGAAGTCGGATTCCCATTTTTAGTCCGGCGCTTCGTTGATGGCGCCGGAATTATACTGTGATGAAGAGATACATTTCGTTAATTTTAAAACTATATCTGCGCAGGTGCGAAAAACGGAACGTACCTAAAATTCTAATTGAATTATGTGCTTAGTTTTTCGCGCTTGCGTTGATATAGTTTTGCATTTTCTTGCCGCTAGAGCGCCATTAGAAAATGTTTTAGTTTTCCGGTTTAACTGTGACGGAATATCCTTGTGCACATCCAGGCTTTTATTTTGGGTGGGGTTTAAATGTTGCTCCCCTTTTCGACTTAAAAGCCACTAAATTTCCTTTAAATACGCCCTGTTCAGGACATCATTGCAAGGGGCAGAGCGGCACTTGGATATCCGCCAACTGGATCCCAGGGCAGAGAAGGCTTCGTCGCTGTCTGTTCTAGGAATAAGGATTCCTCGATCTAGTGTGCCTGGAGATTAAACTTAATAGAGCAATTTAGAATTAAGTAAAAATTATGGATTTAATTAATATTAAATTAAAATTAAAGATTTATTTAATATTAAATTAAAACTAAGAGTTAAATTTCTATTAAATTAAAACTAAGAGTTAAATTTCTATTAAATTAAAATTACGAGTTAAATTTCTTTAAAATTAAAATTGCGAGTTAAGTTTCTTTTAAATTAAAATTACGAGTTCAATTTCTTTTAAATTAAAATTAGCAGTTAAATTTCTATTAAATTAAATTAAGATTGAAATTTCTATTAAATTAAATTAAGATTGAAATTTCTATTAAATTAAATTAAGATTGAAATTTCGATTAAATTAAATTAAGATTGAAATTTCGATTAAATTAAATTAAGATTGAAATTTCTATTAAATTAAATTAAGATTGAAATTTCTATTAAATTAAATTAAGATTGGAATTTATATTATTTATTTAATTAAATTCCGAGTTCAATTTCTTTTAAATTAAAATTAGGAGTTAAATTTCTATTAAATTAAATTAAGATGAAATTTCTATTAAATTAAATTAAGATTGGAATTTATATTATTTATTTAATTAAATTCCGAGTTCAATTTCTTTTAAATTAAAATTAGGAGTTAAATTTCTATTAAATTAAATTAAGATTGAAATTTCTATTAAATGAAATTAAGATTGAAATTTCTATTAAATTAAATTAAGATTGAAATTTCTATTAAATTATATTAAGATTGGAATTTATATTATTTATTTAATTAAATTCCGAGTTCAATTTCTTTTAAATTAAATTCCGGGTTCAATTTCTTTTAAATTAAATTCAGAGTTCAATTTCTTTTAAATTAAATTCAGAGTTCAATTTCTTTTAAATTAAATTCAGAGTTCAATTTCTTTTAAATTAAATTCAGAGTTCAATTTCTTTTAAATTAAATTCAGAGTTCAATTTAATATTTAATTAAAATTATGAACTACATTAATATTTAATTAAAATTATGAACTACATTAATATTTAATTAAAATTATGAACTACATTAATATTTAATTAAAATTATGAACTACATTAATATTTAATTAAAATTATGAACTACATTAATATTTAATTAATATGATGAACTACATTAATATTTACTTAATATGATGAACTACATTAATATTTAATTAATATGATGAACTACATTAATATTTAATTAATATGATGAACTTCATTAATATTTAATTAATATGATGAACTACATTAATATTTAATTAATATGATGAACTACATTAATATTTAATTAATTAATATGATGAATTAAATTTATTTTAAATTAACTTAATTAAATTAAATTTATTTTAAATTAACTTAATTAAATTAAATTTATTTTAAATTAACTTAATTAAATTAAATTTATTTTAAATTAACTTAATTAAATTAAATTTATTTTAAATTAACTTAATTAAATTAAATTTATTTTAAATTAACTTAATTAAATTAAATTTATTTTAAATTAACTTAATTAAATTAAATTTATTTTAAATTAACTTAATTAAATTAAATTTATTTTAAATTAACTTAATTAAATTAAATTTATTTTAAATTAACTTAATTAAATTAAATTTATTTTAAATTAACTTAATTAAATTAAATTTATTTTAAATTAACTTAATTAAATTAAATTTATTTTAAATTAACTTAATTAAATTAAATTGTAAATTAACTTAATTAAATTAAATTAAATATGATAACTGTGTTTTTTTCGCCGGTTCGGTTTCACGGAGATTTGAACGCCGGACTATATAGTTTCCGACTTTCCGTTCGACAACTTTTTCTCCCAAAGCAAGCCAGATATTTGTCTTCGTGCGCCCTCTAGGCCGGCTTGCCCGATTTATTTATTTAGTTATTGTAAACAAGTTGGGACTCCCCACCCCTAAATTACCACCGCCAAGGCTTAAGGTTTACCTAATGAATCAATGTTTTTCTATGTAAAGAAAAATTACTTTTTTCTTTAAAAAAAAAATCGAAAGAGGTTCAATTTTAATTAATTTGTCACTTTCCGATGGCATTGTTTTTGCTGGGTTAGTTAAGTGTCGGTATTGACCGCTAGGTTCGCGACGGTTAGGACAAATACTTTTATTTGCAGTCCTAATTCTGAAACACATAAAAATGTCAGTTTTTCCATCGTAAGTCAGCTAATTTGTGACCGAAAAACTATCGCAACGCCCTCTTTCGTTCGCCATTGAAACCTAGAATGATAGCGGCTATAGCAGATATCTTTATTCGTAAAATTGACTTTATAAATAATGATACTTGCATTTTAATATGATTTTCTTATATTTTGATAAGTTTATTTAAGAAAAAACGTTCTTATGACTTTTTAATTGGTCTGTAGCAGACGCTAGATCAAAGGCGCCACCTAGGAGAAGCTAGCGCCGTCACACCAGGGTTGGTTGATTTAAATCAACTTGATTTAAAGGGAATATAACCTCAGGTATTTGGTGTGGAACACCAACGTTTGAAGCTAGGGCCGCTCTTAATTTAAAAGTTAAATTAGCGATATTTGGTAAGAGCACGTTGAGACCAATCGAATGATACATATATCAGGTCAAATCAATTTTCAAGGTCACCGGTAGTGACGTCACGTGGTTCGTATTTCCGGAAAGCCCCCACTTTGACCCGCAAGACAAACAGTTCTTTGTTACAAATCAGTAACTTAATTAAAAAATACCTTGACCCATCGTGTACCTTATCACATGCTTATTTTGTCACGGGCTCTTGGACTATTAAGTATTGTAGTGACGCCCCATCCAAGTGTGTTTAGACCCGATCACACAAATGTTAACAATGCCGGTGAGGCATGATATTTTCAATTGATGACGTATCATGTGGCTTTGTACCTCTAACGTACCGCGATAAATCGTGCGGACACCATTTGCGAAACCATAAGTAAATAATATTTTTTTCATAAGTGTGACGCTTCCTATTCTTCACGTACAAAAGTTTTAATGAGAGATATTCGCAAGACAAACTTCTTTACCGGCTTCGTAGCCGTTTTGCGTCCGCTGGCTCCCGCGTCAGACGTAGCCTTTGAAGATTTTCTTCTTGTGATGACGTCACTCCGTTACTAACTCTCAATAAAATATTCCCCAAAGTGACAAACTCATGGAACTTATGGTGAATTGTGTGTAAAAACCCTTAAAAAGTAATGTATGTTTCCATTTTTATTTTTACCGATGTTTCCGGAAAATTAACAACTATTAATAATTATGAATATAATTTACAATTATATTTGTAAACAGGCTTCGTGCGTAGTTTAAATTTGGCTTACAAGTATAGCCATCTACCGACCAAATGTGTAAAAGCTTTCTGCTCGTTCAAAAGTTTATTCCTTTAATAGTTTAAAACAAAAAGTCGTCTACTATTTCCCAACACTAAAACCAGATGGCGCCAGGGGTCCCAGAATAGATGGGACAAATAGAAAGGAACATTTTCCCAACTTGAAACTGACAAACGAGATGCTAAAAAATAAGGGTAGTATGTCGACCCCTCCATTAAAAGATCCTGCTTTTACTAAAGGTTATAGTTTTTTTCATTACGAGCTGTTAAAAAATTACGTAACGCAAAAAATTAACATTATCAACATCCTACCTTCCCCCAAACCCTAAATTACGTCACAAATACTCAATTGAAATAGCACCATAAACCTTGAAATAATTACATTTATTTCAAAATTAAACCGATTTAGCTATTGTTTTACCTCTAGAAAACTATTCCTAAAAATCCCGTATTCTCTAGAGAAAATGATTTTCGAAATCTTGAAATCAACTGGAAAATACCGAAATCTTGGTGGAAATATTTTCAAAAATTACGGAATCCGCGATTCTAAGTTAAAGCAGCTCTATCAAAAAAAAAGTAAAAATAAGTTTACAAAAATGCTTCTAAAAGCGCTTCTAGGTGGCAGCACCTTCCGACACTTAAAGCGAAAGGCGAGTTGTCTGCCATCTATTGGCTTCCCGAAACCACGTGTTTAATAAGTTAATAATCACGTGATTTCAAAAATCCAATCAACGCGAGAAATTACCAATTTGCCACACCTCTTAGGCTAGATTTTGATGCTTTCTCAACTTGTTTTAACGCTAACGACATCTAGTGCGAGCAAAAGCAACTAGACAAGAGGCGCCACTTGCTTTAAAATAGTTGATAATTTCGGTTTGAACAGTACAGGATTTACTGAAGGCAGATTTTGGTGGGGGCCTATGTAAGGAAAGCATGAAAACGCAAAACTCGCTGAGCTTATGTCACGAGAAAAATGATTTTTCAAATAATAAAGAAACAAGCCTGATATGTTTTTCTCTTAAACCGTATCAGTGGAAAAATGCATTGATTTCATCAGTGGTGGGGGGCCTTCTGTTGGTGGGGGCCCTTAGGCCTGTGCCTAGCTAGCATCAACAAACACAGCACCCCACACAAGGAGAACGCAACCCGTCTAAAGTCGTGTATTTTCTTGCGTACATTTTTCATTGGTTAGACGCTTTAGCGCCTGCGGCCGTCGGAAGGGGAAAATTCAGAAATTGTCTTCCCCCCACCCGTAAAACGTTCAGCGTAAAGGTTCGTCCAATGAAATTTGTACACAACACTGCGTTAGCGTGTTTAAAGGTTAGCGGTGTTCTCCTTGTGTTTGTTGCTCCTAGATTCCTAGTAGGCCTAGTTCTTAATCCGGCACTGGGTTTCAGTATAAAATGGTGATTCGTGACGTAACAATTGAGCGTACCGTAATCAAGTTAGGTATTTTATTTTGGTGCCAAACTATAGTTTATATACGCCAACTATCAATAACCCCGGTTAACTGTATGACAAACTATTTATCCCCCATCACAGTCAAACAAAACGACATTTATTGACATTTTCGTTACGAATATAACGACGCGAAAGATAACGGGAAAAAAAAACAAAAAAGTTGGCAGTCTTGTCAGGACGCAAAAAGTCGGAAAAGAAAAACGACGTAAAGAATCGAAGCTCGAAAAGATAAACTTTCCTTTCTATTTTGCTTTCTTGTTAAAAAGATCTCGTATCGGTTTTTGGGAATTCTCTTTTGCCTTTGTCGTCGTTTCAAATCGAATATTTTTATTTTTTTAATGTTAGAAGAGATAAGTTTACCTTCTCGAGTCCAAATCCCGTTAAGCCTTTGCTCCATCTCCGGTCCGCGCATTCAGTTCGCGATTTGGTAAACGTAATCTTAATATAACTTTTTTGTATTTTTAATCGAGTTTCCGAAAAAGGGTTAATGTTTTTAAATCCCGCGTGAAAGTTACCGAAAAAAACTAAGTCATTTACATAATGATGAATATATTTTTCTTACTCCCAATTATTTTACCCTTAAGACAGGATCTTTTTATGGAAAGGTCAGCGCACTCCTGGTTTTTCTTTCGAATCTCTTTTGTCAATTTTAAGTTGAGAAAAATCTGACTGTGCGCCGTCTATACTGGTAATTCCATTCAACATATAAGAAATTATGTTAAACAAATAATAGTATTATTAAAAATAAAAATAAATTTCGAATAGTAGTATGAATATTTAGTCGTCTTGATTATTTTAATAATATATTAATATTTAAGGGGGAAGAATACGGTAAAAATCTATTTTTCGATCAAACTGAACGTTTCTGTTTTAACAATTACGTAATTGAATTATATTTTTCTTATTAAGCTGAACTTACCTCTAGTGCTTAAAATAATTTTGATAATTCTAATATTAATATTTAACGAGATATAAGATCCTAACTAAAGGGTAGTTTGAGCGCTTGCCCAACTTGTTTAGCTCCGGGGGTCCGAATTAAAATGTAATAACTTAATAACTTATAAATATAAAATTGTCAAAATTATTTTAATCACTAAACAAGAGGCTGTTCTACACATAAATATTAATTTTATAAGTTAAAATACAAAATTAAAAGAGTTCAGCTTGAAATAGCGCGAAAGTAGACAATGGCCACTGTAGTCTTCCCCCTTATACACTTTTAACAAAAAAATTTAAGATTCCATAAATTAGGATCGTAGTGTACAGCCTAAAAATCATATGAGTACCACAAGTGATAGTTAGATGGCGCAGTTACGTTTAATCTCTGTATATACTCGCTTTTCTTCCGCCAGGAAGAGGCTAGGCTTGAGACGAACGGGTTTCAATTCGTTATACGCCAACCTCTCCGTAAAACGATCTTGTTACGGCAATGGAAGAGTTTTTTTTAATAGGCGTCCATTAAGGGTTTTTGAAGAGCCAAGGCTTAATGACACCGCGACAACTATATAAAGGAAGGTAATTTTGCTTCCAACGCGTCCCTTTTTTGGGGGAGCGATTTTATCCCACTTTTGCGGTCTTGTCATTTTTCTTATTTTTCGCATAATTGGCGGCAAAAAAAATTATAGTGTATTTTTAACGTTCTTCATCAAACGCAATGAATAATAACATTTTAACTCCAAGGACGAACGGAAAGATACGCTTCCCAACCATTTCTTTATTTATGTCTTAACATTAAGAACGTTAGGCTTAACCAATGATGCATTTTTTAAACAGGGTTGCCACACATCAGGGAATTTCAAAATGGGCCTAAAAATTCAGGGAAAGATCCGGGAATTGTAAAAATTTGTAAAAATTCAGGGAATTTGATTTTCTCTTGACACTTTTTGAAGGTAATTTTACTCTAGATCTATGGCAAATTCTATGATTATCATTTATTTCCTTGAAAGTTTGCGTAATTTTTTCAACATTGCAATTACCTTTTTATTGAAATTTATTAACTTCTGATAAAAGTAAAATATAACATAAAAATTGAGGCCTTAAAAAGTCAGAGACAAATCTTTTAATATGGTCGGGGAATTTGTATCTGAAAATTTTGCGGCAACCCTGTTTAAAGGTTATTCTCAACTGACATTGTTTGTGTAAAGACTAAATGCTGTTTTGTACAGGCTTTGTTAATCAGAGTTGTTTATTCTATTTCGGGAAGACCAGACTAAATGTAGACTGAGAAGCGATACGTATGGATGTGACATCGTGGAAATTACATACGAGGAATAGCAACTTTACCTTTCAAAATATATCTCGAGGGTCATAGGTCATTGGTTTTCGGAGGTACTTCTGGTGATGTTAACAAAGTGGCTATCACTTTCGCCTCGCAGAAAGAGAAGCCGGGTTCGATCGAAGGTGGTGGCACCAGTGGCGGATACATATGCCCCCCCCCCCTTTGACGCTTAAAGGGGAACGGTCAAGCTTTAACCAGTTATATAGCCCTATAGCCCATTAAAAACTAAAATTTATGGCAAAAACCGCATCAAAAAATATTGAGTGGTTAATTTTTAATAAAATAAAGAAATTTCGGGAAATCGAAAAGCGCGTCCGCCGCGACACCCGGTGAGAAGTCGGTGAGACAGAAAAACAACGTAAAAGCGCCCGCTGCTGAAGACGCAAAAAATTTGTATTGCACGCGCGGCGCATTCCAGTTAAAAGAGACTTAAGCCTAAATCGCGTGATTTTCAAAGTTAGGATAGTTCGCAAATCGCTCATACGGGGTTAGGGGCGCTGGCGGCAGCCCCTAAGATGGCGGCGAAAATTCAAACCCAAACTCCTGGCGTTATTTTTCGTTTCAACTTTTTGGGCCAAAAGCTAATTTTTTCAATACAAAAAAGGTTCGTGTTAGTATATTGAACGTCTTGTTAATCTTTTGATACGGAAATAAGGCCATATTTGGAAAAGCTTGGCCGTTCCCCTTTAAGCTTTGCATGTTTAACCACCCTTCTACACGCCTTGTAATTAATGACTTTAAAAGTCGCTCGATGACTTGGGCTTAAGGTGGTGCCTAGCCAGAGATAGTGTCAGCTTTTACACTCTACCTAAATGATTAGAGAAAAATGCAATATCAGAACGAAATCTGACACCCGGTATTTACGTCTAAATAAACATCAACGAAATAACTGTTTTAAAAGTGCCGTTTTAGGTCATTATTTTTAAAAAGCGAGCAGTTTTGGGAAAACTCGATTAAAAGGGATTCGGGTATCAAACAGCTTTTAAAGAAAAATAATCAATGATGACATATAGTCCGCATTTGAAATTTTCTTTCAAATTTGGAACCATAGACAGTATATATCCCTTAGGGATATATACTGTCTATGTTGGAACAAAGCTTAAAATCATCCTAAGTTACAAATTTTCCTTAGTACAAATGTAAAAAAGATGTGTCAGAAATCGTAGCGGTTGCAAACCGCCAATCATTGCTTTTATTATACAGGGTGTTTCAAAAGGTTATGCAAAAATTTGAAGGAGTTGTAGGGGGGGAGTTGAGAAGTATGCCTGTTTATTCCCAATTTTCCTAACGATGAGTTAAAAGAACGCCAGAGCTTCAAAGTGTGGCCTACTAGCCCCTGGAAATAGGCTGCAACCGGCGCGAAAGTAACCAGGGAAACGCGAACATTAAGGTTTGGGTTCGTGTGATTGTTTAAAAATGACTTTGTAAACAAATCGAGGTAACCAGCGTAAAATTTAACTTAAACAGTATTTAAAGTCCCTGCTGCTTGGCTTTGCGCTTGTTGCAACTTGCAACTTACTTTCAGGGGATAGTAGCCTTAGTAGGCCACACTTTGAATTTAACTCATTGTAGGAAAATGTAAAAAAACAAGCATACTTCTCAACTCCTTAAATTTTTTGCATAACCTTTTGCTGGGGTGGCGGAGTGGTTAGCACTTTCGCCTCGCAGCAAGAGGAGCCGGGTTCGATCCCAGCTTGTGGCACTGGGTGAAAACTCGGAATAACTCCTTCCGCGTTGAGTTTGCAAGTTCTCTCCCCACTGGTTTAAGGGGTTTTCCCCCGAGATCTTCGGTTTCCCCTTCCATAAAAACTTGCTAAGGTTAACGGTAATAGTTAGTGTAGGGAGCTGTTGGCTCGTACGCGTTGAATACAGGGCTTGCTACCACCCTCCTACGCATTGTAACCCGGCCACCTGAATTAAAGGCTTTAAAAGTAACTCGATGACTTATAGGCCTAAGGTGGTGCCTTGGGTATTAGCCTAGTTGATTATTATTAAACACCCTGTAGATCTCTTACAATACAATAAGTATCTAGAAAACTACGTAATAAACCATTTACAATTTTCAAGCAAACAGTGAAACACTCAAGTGGTAGGGATCTCAATGGGCACCTTAAAAAGAACACTTAATCTAGCCAAAAAAAAATAAGTTTCTTATTTTAAGGAGACATTGAGACAACTTGTGGTCTTTTATAGCGAAAAAAGGCGAGGAAATCTTCAGCGCCATCTTTCGGGGAGGATAAATGCCATTAGCGGTCGCGTTCCTTGATGAAACGATCTAAATTGAGAAGGGCCCCGCGAACACAATAGACGAAGCATCTCGTAGAAGCGCCCTCTTCCGAAAAGAATCGGACCGTTAATACGCTCATAATGGTCCACTTCTTTCAATGGACGCCTTGACTCTTAAGACCCCTGGTGTTGTTCGAGGGCAAAAGTCTTTTATACTGGAAACTAAGACTCGACTCTGTACTCACTCTGGCTTTATGGCGGCAGCACTCTTTTTATCACTCTTACAGTGCCAGGTTATTAATCTACTTTATTGATCTACCCTTATTTGGCGCCCTTTCTGGCCGCTACCCTTATTCCAACGCTTACGTTGTCTTTTCCGAGTAGCCTTGAAGAGGTCACCGCTAGATGTCGTTGACGAGCGACCTCCCGCCCCGCCCTTTACCCCCGCGTCGTCTGCCACTCGCAGCTGCGGCCGAAGCTTCACTTTAAAAGCGCCGTCTCGCGTTTAGTCTAGACACGCGTTTTTAACTTTCGCTTTCCGAGAGACTCGAACAATAGTTTATAATACGTTTCTGGTATTTATGGGTGGGTTAAGGTGATGACATCTGGATTTTGTAATAGGAACTTGTAGTTTTTAATGGGTAGAGTCTTTGTGGAAAGTAATTACGCCTACTGTCTGCCCTATGGTTTTGGGGAACGTTTTCTGATTTTTAGTACGGAATTTGCATAAAGAAAGAATTAGGGATAATGCGAAATATATACATAGGCCTTTTACAATAATCAACTTGATTGAAATCAATTTTTATATAGTATTTTTGAAAAAGAAAAAACCTCGCTAATTGCTATAATTAAGGTTTAAATATATTGCATTGGATTCTACTGTGGGTGGAGATTCCGCCGAATTTGTTTTGTAAAGTACCAAAATAGGTTTAACAAAAATAAAAACTACTATATGATTATTAGCTTAAATTTAATAAATTCATGATACATATATATAGATTAGCCTTTAAAAATTAAAACATATTTGTTTTAGGTAAAATTATGATACTAAATTATATAAAAATCAAAAAAATCAATAAAAATCCGATTTTAATAAAAAAAAATGATTTATTTGATTTTTTTTTTAAATAAAAAAATAGCCAACCCTGTAGCGAGGTTGAACCATCCCACAAAAACGTGTAGGGAAAATTTGTGTAGCTAGAATAAAGCTACATCTACATTCCTAAAAGTTTCCCGTACACGTTTTCGAGAGGTGGCTTAACCCGTCTACTAATCAACTTTAAAGGGAGTAGAAACTATAGAAAATACAGGGGAGGAATTGCAACTCGATCAGTGGATCGTCTCGCGGTACATAAGGCTTATTAACTTCCGGTTTATCGAAATATATCCTATATTGACCGAAAGTATCTTACGAAAACCCCCACATTTGATTAGCTGGAGATACATTTCCAAGGCTTTTGTCAAAGTTTCAATGTGGAAGATTATTTAGTCCGAAGTTATTATACAATAAAAACGTAGGCAACGGTCCGACTTAACACGTGAAACCGAGCGTGCGTCGCGCGCCCTTATTAAATACCAGCCCTCTAACTTTGTGTTTAGCGCCATCTTTAGTTTAGTCAGAGCACAGACTACCTACCCCAAGAATGACATTGCTGGTAGCCATTTAAAAAAATTTACGTCGCGGCTTTTTTAAGACCGCGCCATCTCACGGCAAGTTGAGGCCGTTTTAAAGGTATAACGCGCGATTAAAAAAATGTTTTGTAGAATCTGGCTCGCGCACGACTTTTTTATTGTTAGTTCGTAAAATAATGAATTTTCACGCGCTATTTTATGTTTCCTGTAAAAAAAGCCGCATCACTTTTGAGACACCTTTTTTAGTTCCACATCGAGATATACATCGAAGTGGGACTATTGCTATGGACGGAATGTCGTTAAGTGTTGTTTGTTTGTGTGTTTGTTGTGGAAAGTGACGATACGGTAGATGGAGCTGCGAAAAATAAGTTATCAATATAATTATATTAGTGGCCTCACCGAGACTCGAACACACATAGCTGCGGACCGCCTAAACTACATAAACCCCACGGCCTACCAACCGAGCCACGCCGTCTTCAGTAAACGTTTGCTTAAAATTTTACCCTTGAACAGTTTTTGTTCCGTGCCCGCCCTATAGGGGGGCGCATTTCTTCCATTGGGGGCGGAACGACATTTCAGGAGAGCTTATGTAGCAGAGAGCATGTTTTCTATATAATAAAACTCTAAGGCCTTTTCGCCCCTCGCCCCTGAAAAGCGAGGCCCTGCTGACGGTGCGGTCTGCGGGTCGGACTGGGGATTTGCGGACAACCATATTCCGTTCTCTTTTCGTATCACATAGGCTTTTTCGCCCGACAATTTTCTCCCTCGCCCCTGAATCGTGAGGCCCCGCTGACGGTGCGGTCTGCGGGTCGGACTGGGGATTTGCGGACAACCATATTCCGTTCTCTTTTCGTATCACATAGGCTTTTTCGCCCGACAATTTTCTCCCTCGCCCCTGAATCGTGAGGCCCCGCTGACGGTGCGGTCTGCGGGTCGGACTGGGGATTTGCGGACAACCATATTCCGTTCTCTTTTCGTATCACATAGGCTTTTTCGCCCGACAATTTCCTCCCTCGCCCCTGAATCGTGAGGCCCCGCTGACGGTGCGGTCTGCGGGTCGGACTGGGGATTTGCGGACAACCATATTCCGTTCTCTTTTCGTATCACATAGGCTTTTTCGCCCGACAATTTTCTCCCTCGCCCCTGAATCGTGAGGCCCCGCTGACGGTGCGGTCTGCGGGTCGGACTGGGGATTTGCGGACAACCATATTCCGTTCTCTTTTCGTATCACATAGGCTTTTTCGCCCGACAATTTTCTCCCTCGCCCCTGAATCGTGAGGCCCCGCTGACGGTGCGATCTGCGGGTCGGACTGGGGATAATAAGTGTTTCACTTTCTTATCGAAACCTTGTTTGGTCCGAAGTAATAAGTGTGGCACTTTCTTATCGAAACCGTATATGGTCAGAAGTAATAAATAAGTGTGGCACTTTCTTATCGAAACCGTGTATGGTCAGAAGTAATAAATAAGTGTGGCACTTTCTATAGCGGTACAAGTAGATTGTTAACTAGTAGTGCCCGTAAAGGCAGGAGAGATAGATCCGTTAGACATTGCAGCAGAGAGCATATAATATTATATAATAATAATAATAAGTGTGGCACTTTCTTATCGAAACCTTGTTTGGTCAGAAGTAATAAGTGTGGCACTTTCTTATCGAAACCGTGTATGGTCAGAAGTAATAAATAAGTGTGGCTCTTTTTTATTGAAAGAAACCGTGTATGGTCAGAAGTAATAAATAAGTGTGGCACTTTCTTATTAAAGGGATAGTGACCGAAAAAAAACAGTTGGTCTCATTCGATAGAACTCTTTAACGTGCACGCCATTGTACTTGAGACTTTAATCTCCGTTAAATTTCTATGAATCTGCTGCCCACACAACTCCGTCGAACACCAAAACCAAATATAAAATTGCATAAACTAAGTTGCAAGTTAAGAAGGGTAAAATATCTAGTACATTTGCTGGAAAGCTAGGAGCAACAAACACAGCACTGCCCCCACAAGGAGAACGCAACCCGTCAAAAGTCGTGCATTTTCTTAAGTATATTTTTCATTGGTTAGACGCTTTAGCACCTGCTGCCGTCGGAAGGGGAAAATTCGGAAATTGTCCTCCCCCTTTTCGTAAAATGTTCAGCGTAAAGGCTCGTCCAATGAAGTTTGTACGCAACACTGCGTTCTCCTTGCGTTTGTTGCTCCTAGTCTGCCAGTATCTTTCCAGCAAATGTATTAAAGATTTTGCCCTTCTTAACCTGCAACTGGCGGCTGGAATTTCGAATTCCGCCTATTTTCTGTTGAATTCTTAAAGGTTTCTGCGCGTGTTATATTAATCCAGTTTAGAAATATCTATTGCGTAAATTTCAAAGTGATCAATATATATTTAATGTAGATTATTATAATTTTTAAGTTTCATTTAGTATTATACTCCTAAACAATCATCAAATGTTAATGTACATGTACGTCAATGGGGTAATCTCGGCAATACCCGTTCTCTACTTACCCTGGACTCGCCGAACTAATATTTGTAGTACTAAAAAAAACAGTTTTTAAATCTTATCTATGTTATTTAACTAATTATCACTTTGAAATATAATTCCAGCCACCGATTTACGGAAACTTCGTGAGCACTAGTATCTTTCCGCCAAATTCTAATATCGGTATCGGCCAATATCGGCTTAAGCGAAGCCAATATTGGCCGATACCGATATTAGAAAAATATTTTCTAGAAAAACTTTTAAAAATAAGAAAACTCTCAATTAACTAACTAATGATAATATTTCATTCGATTGTCCGCGCCACGTACGCTAGACCAAGGACAGTAGATAAAGGGGCGAGAAAGCACTGCTTTCTCGCCCCTTTATCTGCTTTCAAAGCAGGGGAAAAAATTTCGATTTTAAACGTCTTCATATTCACGGGGAGTTAGATGTAAACAAACCACGGCCATTGTTAAGACGTGGTTCACCATGGACAGTATTATTGTAGTTAGGTTTTACCATTTTGATGTTAAATTAAAAATAAAACTACGAGCGTAAATAAAAAATGCCCATTTGTTTTGAACACCTAAGCCTCGTCAAGAACCGCTAAAATTAGGTGACCGCCATTTTTTTGTTTACAACTAACTCTCCTTGCGTTTAGGTCGTTTTAGGTGATATATTCCAACAGAGGCCGCCAATTCACTTTCTCGTACCTGTATCTACTGTCCTTGGCCAGACTTCAGAAGCTAGATCATGCCTTTTTTTAGACAGGGGTTACGAGGTCAAACAAATAAAAAACAACGATATTCGATTTGTGATAGAAAATATGTATCCAGTAAAATTAAAAGAAACATATTTGGATATGCTCTTGCAAACTTGTTTTAATGAATAATTATAATAAAATGGTATGACAGTGCACTGTCAAACTGTCTTTTACAATGATTTTATCATATACACTACTGTTATGATAGATTTTTAACTTTGTTAATATCAGCCGATATTATTGGATGTACTATACGTCTATAATATTGCTCCATACGTTTGTCACTTTGGGGAATATTTTACTGAGAGCTAGTAACGGACTGACGTCATCACAATAAAAAAATCTCCCCGTAGCGAGGCGCTGTCAAAGGCTACGTGTGACGCGTTAGCAAGCGGACGCAAAACTGCGACGAAGCCCGTAATGCAGTCTGTCTTGTGAATAGCTCTCAGTAAAACTTTCCCATGTGAAGAATAGGAAGTGTCACACTTATGTAATAGTATTATACACTTAAGATGATACCAAACTCAATGACCTTGAACTATGTCCTCAAGGTCATTCTATTTCGGGAACCGTTGGGCTTAGGGACTCGATTTAATAGGCCTTTCTATAAAATAAACTACGCTTACTGAACTGGTTTTTATGTAGCTCATTCTTCACGAAATACGCAGAAGTTCAGTTCAGTTTATGTTTAAAAACCGGTGATTCGTCTAATTTACTCTTGTGTCCAGGGCTTTTCGTAGTAAAACGTCACCCGTGACGTCACAGCAACATCAAAACAAGAAAGCCAATGTTACTTTATAGAAGGGCCTTTTGTCCGCGGGAAACGAAGTTCGTATGTTGGCAACCCTTCCCACGGATCGTCTCTCAACAAAGCTATTCTCCATAAAATATAAATAAATACATTCTTGGTAAGATTTACGATTCCAATACTCTTTAAATAAAATAAAAATGTATATCATGTAGATCATGAAGCTAGAAATGTTTTGACCTCGTTTTTAGTATCGTCTAGAAAATAAAATAAAGGAAATATCATTTTTATAGAGGTTCCACTGAACAAGAAAAGGGTTATATACTGCCGACAGCGCACAAACGTTAAAATTAATGGTTGCCTCGTCTCGGAAACTTTGAACTTTCTAAATAATGACACCGCCAAGCCTTGCCGTAAAACCGTTTAATAAAGAAAAGCATAACATCAGTTTTAATTTTTTTACGTACTCAAATCACGATTTAACTTTCACTTTTTTATTATTTGAATGGGTTTTATAATCGTTTCGCTCTAACGCCTTCAACTTTAGTACTTCCGGTTCTAAATTATTCATTTCTTTCACTTCCGGTTTACTTTATTTTTTCGCGTCTAATGCGACATTTTTTATTCCCGGCTCCTACGTTTCTCTCTCGGTAAACAGCGCTCCCTGGTTGAAAGATAAAAAGGCTTAGTCTATTTTTGTCGCGAATTGTATTATACCGTCTTGGAGGAATATAGCCTACTAGCTGGAATAGGAAACCCATAGCAACGCTATATTTTAATCATGACGAAAGCTTTCGATACATTAGGCTTCTGATGAAAGAATTGGATCACTGCCTACGCATCAGTCCGACCAAGGCTTAAGTTAGTTCCCTAATTCACTATCGCTCTGATTCCTAATTTTCAGCAGTTTATATATATTTAATCGTTAGGCCTAAGTCAATCAAAGCGATGAGACGAATTTGGGCCAAAACGCCGTTAATATTAATCGACGTAACTCCTATCTCGTTACTTAGTTTAATTAGGTTTATCATCTTTGCCCATCAAAAACGCGTCTAAAAAAATCACCTCGTGTACTTAGTAAAGCCATTTAGGCCTAACGTTGGAAATTTCCACCCGGAGGCATCGTCGACTAACTCGAAAAAAGACACAATTTTTGCTTTGATTTGGACCGTTCCGTCTAACTGTACAGAAGAGCGTCTAAAACTGTACTTTTCCCCATTAAAATCGCCGCCCATACTCCTTTACCTAGTTTCATCGATTTTGGGTGGCCTTGTGCGAGTTTCCAGCCCTTTTTTCTCCCCGCCTTCCAGACTGAATGTAGGTCAAGTCGCTAGATGGCGATAGCTGTAGACACGCTCTTTTGGGTTATAAGGTCCTTTAGGTTCAGCTGGCCCGTGGATTTTTCTTTAAAATCTTGTAGATCGCTATTAGATTTCCCGTATCTACGAATTCTACTCGGAAAAAGGTCGCGATAGGGTGTTTTCTGGTATTTAGTTCCTTTTTTTCCCACCAGGGCGGAAAAATGCGTGACATGAATAATTTAAAGAACAAGGCGTATTTGGAGGGTTTGTGTTTTGGATTTGGTTTCGAAAGTTTTATTATGGAAGGACCGAGGGATTTTACGAATCTGTTTTTACATTACAATCTATTCCCAACTGTATTGTTTATAGCGTAATCTTTAGGCCTAGGTAATGTTTTCAATTTTATTACTGGTAATAAAGAATGTTTTTTTTAAATTAAATTAAATTAAATTAAATTAAATTGGGCTATATCATGTTTGATTAGTATTAAACTTGAAGGGTATTTTATTAGTGGTATGACGTAGGAGAGAACGGTGAGAGAATAGTTTACAGTGTTGCCAGTTTTACACGTATATTTATTTCCCTGTAAATAAAAAGTTTACAAATGGTTTTTTTTCCTTTGGCTCATAGAAATCCCGGATGAATCCTTTTAAAGGTCTACAGAATCGTTTAAAAAATTAAGGTCGAATTTCAGGTAGCTCCTCCCCTTCCGTCATGTGACTCGGTCTTCGCAAAACACGTGATTCTGGGGCCCTACACTCAAAATTTAAATAATTATGTTGCTATTTAAAAGAGGGGTTGCCTTAAGAGCCATACCTCTGATAGCAGATCCCGCCAATCATATCCTGCAGGGTTGCCACACATCAGGGAATTTAAAAATGGGCCTAAAAGTTCAGGGAATTTAAGATTTTGTTAAACGTCAAGGAAAAGTCAGGGAATTCAATTTTATCTTGACACTTTTTTAAGGTAATTCTACTCTAGATCTATGATAAATTCTATGATTATCATGTATATCCTTGAAAGTTTGGCTAATTTTTTCAACATTGCAATAACCTTTTTACTATAAGTCCATTTAAATTTATTAACTTAAAGGTAATTAAAAAGTCAGGGAAAACAGGGAATTTGAATCTATATCAAAAGTCAAAATTTAGGCCAGAGATTCCAACAGTAGACCGGTTTCGCCCTTTTGGGGCTCATCAGTACTGTGTAGGAACTCTGGCTTTACTCGGAAATCTGCCGAATATCAGTTAAACTAATAAACATTCAGAGTGCCCAATTTGAGTCTGAAAATTTTGTGGCAACCCTGTCCTGGGATTTTTATAATTTTAGTAAAATTCAATAGCTGGTAAAGGGAGTATTAACTAATTCGAAAAATTATCTGCAAATACGCAATACGACTTGTTTTATAACGTAACTAGCGCCAATCACCCCATCTTCGTTTACACCTGGTGGAAGATTATGAAATTCATTTTTCCGCCAGCAATATGGATGTTCATACTCCCTTTAAAGGCAGTGGGAACTAAGTAGAAAAATCGTCTGCTAGCATGCGCTACGATTGTCTTTTAACGTAACTAGCGCCCTAACTTCGGTCAACCCGGGTGGCAGAAATGCGAAATTCGTTGAGTATGAAAATTTATACTCGCTTTAAAGACGAACACGAGACAGACCGGAAGTTCGTCACAGTTCATCACTTTTTCTACAACCCCTCTTACCATAATTCGCAAAACGTCAATATTGTACCCAGATCTATTTAAATCCCAAAAATAACTCGTAATAACACCCAAAGGAGATCCAAAAACCTGCTTGAACGGAAACTAGACATTGAAAAAAAACCGCTTTTACAACATCCATTTTCTGGAAAAAACATTTAATCGATTTTTTACGATTTGTGGTAAAAATGTATTCGAGAATCGAGTAACAAACAAAAAAAGCCTGGGAGAATAATAAATTTTGACCTTCTTCCGAAAATATTCTCCCCTGATTGAAGTGGGAACTTCGGAAGAACTAGCGTCCAAGCCGGTTTCGAGAATTTAGGCACCCCCTGGCGGAGTTTTGTTAAAGAAGATCCACCAGTTCGTGGCCTACGTTATTTTGGCGACAGGTTTGCGAGAAGGAGGCCCTCTACCGGCGGGCCAGCCGCGATATCAATATTTCAAGATCACTAAAATGAGAAATCTCCGCGAAATCATGATTTATTACCTTCAGAAATCTAGCCCGAGGCTTTTCAATATTAAAATATTTTATCGGACGAAGGCGATCGATGCACCACCGTGCGGATGATAAAAAAAATCCAATATTAACTAAAATCCATTTTTGTTCGAAAATCCGTTCCACTTTTGACATTTTTCGAAATATTACAAAGTATATTTCACTGGACAGACTCGGTTATATTAGACTTCAGCCTTGGAATCATTGGTTACATAAATAAAACCTGTAGCTACAGGTTTTTCCTCAAGTTATAAAAATATTTTTTATTTATTTTCGCGCGATCCTTATCCGTAGACGTAAATAATCACTTTTTTTTCGTATCCCGTTCATAATATTTTTTTATATCCAACCGCCCTTAGTAAGGTTTTTACGTCGTCTGATTTTTTTTCTCGGAATTATTGCGTTATCGCTTGGATGATTTTCGCCGGAGAAAAAAATGCGTTTTCACTTTCATTTTTGGTTTGGGCGGCGAATATTAGGCTTAGCGTTTTGCGAATTTCTTTTAAGAAATATTTTCGTGTCTTATCAGCTTTTGATCTCTTTAACAGCTTCCATTGATGGAAATTATACGGTTGAATTTAGAATTTACGAAACGGGCTTCAATTTTTATCTAGTATCGCCATCTATGAAAGCGGTACGGTGTAATTTTGGATGCCGCCGTTCATTTATTTACCACCGGGCTTAATTCGAATCGAATGGCGCCATCTTTTTATTTTTTTTTGTTTGTAACGAGACCAAAAATAAAAATGGGACGTCCAAAATAATAATAGTGAAATAAAATTCGACAGAATGGCAACCCTGTTACAGACTATCGAAAGCTCCTCCACCGACTATGGATCACGGGCTAATTAACTTTGTCTAATTAATTGGTCTATGGTTCCGCTTTTTTTACGTCAATTATAAATCCTGGTTAATTGATTACGACGGAACAGATGGCAGTGCTGTCAATATAAATGACAAATCGTTTGCTTCAATTTATCTCTACAAGACTACCAAAGATTATACAATTTATCAAGGACGAATACTACATTGCACCTATTTTGAAAAATTACGCCCTCGCAGAAATGCGTATTTCACTACCAAGGGCGAACGCGGGTGACCTATTTCCTTTTATTTTAATAAATCAGAAAAACGACGCGTAAAATCTCTTTTGGGTGCTTTTTGACAAGCCAAGGCTTAACAAATTAGTGGGGCAGTAACGCGTATATCAAAATGTGAAAGTATTGGGTAAAGTTACTGTAACCAGTTAAACTTCATACCCGTACTGAAAAGGTAGTAGATTGATAGCATTTTTTTCTGGTTTCTTTGGAAATATGAACACGATTTAACCATTTAGCAAAAGAAGACGTGCTTCTACTTAATAACATTTTTCTCTCGGTTTTCTCCACCCACTTCACTGGATCTCTAGTAGCGTAATTTTGGCGTCCTCCCCTTTTTGGCGGGGAAACTTGAACCGAAGAGTATTCCTATATACTCTTTGCTTGAACTTTGGAGGAATAGATCCCTCAGGAATAGCAAATGGCTGGGTAGGTCTGTTTTCATTAGTGACCCTGGGAGTCGGGGTTATTTTCGCCTCGCGCCATCTTTATGCGATTAAGTCAACTAAGGCCAAATAGGAACATAGTTGTCTAAGCCGCATAAAGATGGCGCGAGACAAAAATAACCCTGACTCCGAGGGCGGGGCTTTAGCAGCTCTTCCACCATTAATGAAACCGAACCACCACCTTTTCGCTACTCCTGCAGTCTTTGGTACTCCAAGCTTGAACTAGAGCTGTTCTTTCATTTTTATAGTTCAGGGCTGCTAGTCTGCTACCAGTATTCAATCTTAAATTAGACATTTTTCGCGAAAATGTTTAGCTAGTTATGGTAATTTTTTGTCGCTCTGGTGGGCGAATAGAACAAAGAATTAGCGCAGCAACACACTGTCGTATCTGTACAATTCGAATCAATATATTTCATTGTCTTTATTTGCTTCTCTTGTTAAGGCAATAAAATTCAATAAGAAAGACCTAGTTTTTTTCCCTCTGAGCTAATCGAACGACTTATTAACCTTGTTTTAGAACAATGAAAGGAATGAAAATCGTGTTTTTAAAAGCGGGTCTCGATTGTCTATGCGTTATTTATTGAGCTAATGATAGACTTCTTTAATGTATGGCTCATTTTGAACGATTAATTTCTATTGTTTGTGAATTAGAAAGCATTGTGTTTAAAGGTTGACTAACGGTATTTTATTAGCCGCTAGTGTTATTTATTACTTAATTATTTGGTCGAAAAGCGTTAATTTTGTAATGCAATTTGCGACATTTCGAAAATGGTTTCTTAGCGAACCAGTCGCCATCTAGGTGTTCTTTTGTTAATTATTTATATTTCAGCGTATTTGTCGTCTGCACAAGTTTCGTCAACATTCGCTTCCCGTTTCTTGTGTTGTGTTTTTGTCGATGCTCACCTAAAATGGAGGTTTTGAACGATAATTCCGCGATGCTGAGTAATTATGAAGTTTTAAGCGTGTTACGAGAGCTTCAAGCTGAAAATAAAGGCCACAAAGTTCAAAAACATCAGCAGAATCTTGCGACTCTATCCTATGAGACTATAAAGTATTTGGAAAAGAGACCTTGCGCTCAACAAACTCCGGAAAATATCGAGGAATTTATGGTTCAAATACAGCCTTTCAATCTGACAAAAGCCGAAAAACTTCAGCTTTTAAATCAAAGACCAACAACTTTGGTGGAAATTCAGCTTATCATTGAAGAGTGTGAGGAACGGTTGACTGAAGAAAATGTGCAAGAAGTATTAGATATTGTTGCAAGTAGTTTGCCAGCCGATCCAGAACCTGATGAACAAGACGTTGAAATGGATTAAATTATTGTTTTGTAATTTTTGTTAATATTTTTAAAATAAAAACTTGGTTGACTTGTTTGGTGAAGTTCATTTATGGAGAAGCTGTCGCCATCTATCGCGAGTTTCTTGCACTTCTGTAGTCTGCTTTAATTCTGACGTTCTGGAAGTATTCATGTTGAACCATAGATTTTAATAATTAAAAAATCAATTAATAGCGAGAATTGACGAAAGAAAACAAATTTAAACATGGAAGAAAGTACAGAAGATGATGTTAGAGCTCTTTTTGAGAGCTTACAAGGTGATGTTTCTCAAGATCAGTGGGAAATGTACAAAGAACTGAAAAGAGTGGTAAGCCTTTGTTTACTTTTCGGCGTTAAATTTGAATTAAAATAATTTTAAACTAACGTTACTGTTGTATTATAGGGAGAAGGTTTAATTTGTAGTGATGACAGTGACTTATCTCAATCAGAAGATGAAGACGCTGCATCCATTATTGACCAAGCATCTACGTCGAAGGAAGCCGAAATTTCTAAAGTATGACTTTTTGTATTTGGGTTGAAATAGGTAATTCTATAAATTTGTGTACAGGCTGTGAATAAGATGGAAATTGCGGAAGATAGTAGCCCTTCTTCCGATGACGAAGCAAAGAAACCAACAACTACGTGGGAAGAAAACCTAACAGTGAAATATTTAGATGGTAAGTTATTATTTAATATTTCTATCAATAAAGGTATAATTAAGAAGTTTATTTTAGGTGAAATTACATTTGATGAGTTTGCAAATATAATGGAGAAGCATAACGTAGATGATGATAAAGAAATTGCCGATATTGGACAGTCTTCTGATGCAGGAGATTTAACAGATGCATCCAGTGAGTTTATATTTAAATTTTAAAATAATTCCTAATTTATTTTAACATGGTTTTCGTACAGAAAAAGACGTTTCTGATAAAGAAACTACAGCTGGTGATAAATTTGAGGAAGAGTTTCAGACATACAAGAAAAAAGTAAGTTTAATATTTGTTTTTGTTTTCAAAAAGACACTACAAATGGTAAAAATGAATGCAGAAAAAGATGAAGCGTAGAGGACAGCTTCCGAAAGATCTCCAAGGCTTGATGGGTGAAGCAAATTTGTGTTTTGTTCGGGGTGAAAGGGAAGACGCTGTTAAGATGTGCATGGAAGTCATTAGATTAGCTCCAAGAGCTGCTGAACCATTTCAAACACTTGGCATGATTTATGAAGAAATGGGCGATATGGAGAAGGCTTTTCAGGTATATTGTTTTTTTTATCAACACTTTATTACCGAATAATGAGTCGAAGTGTTATTATTATTATTTGGGTTTCGAGTTTGTTTCAGAGTCCTGGAAAAATAGGCTCATTATTGTCTCAAGTCCTTGAAAATAGGACTCACTCCAGTCCTTGTGTCCTAAATTTATCCCTAAGCTGTTTATATAAAAAAAAATTATAATTATTTAAAAAAAATTATAATTAATAGTTTAAAATATTATTATATTAAATTTAATTGCAACTTTAAAATAATCAGTTTAACTCCACCAAGGAAACCATTATCCTTAGTTCTAGTATAATTCGAATAATTTCTAAGCCTTAGTGAAGGACTTGGGTACTCCTTTATGTCCTAGAAATATTGGTACTCGAGTATTCGTTAATTCTAGTCTATTCGAGTAATTTCTAAGCCTTGGTGAAGGACTTGGGTACTTCTTTAAGTCCTAGAAATATTGGTACTCGAGTATTCGTTAATTCTAGTCTAGTTCGAGTAATTTCTAAGCCTTGGTGAAGGACTTGGGTACTCGTTTAAGTCCTAGAAATAGCGGTACTTGAGTATTCCTTAATTCGAGTAATTTCTAAGCCTTGTTGGAGGACTTAGGTACTCGTTGGAGTCCTGGAGTATTCGCACTCTTCTAGCTATTATAACAATATACAATGCAATAATAACTTTTTTTTTTAACAATTTTTAGTTTTCTTTGATTGGAGCCTATCTAAATCCTAGTGATGTTGAAGAATGGGTCAAATTAGCACAAATGTGTGTTGAACGAGAAAGTGTTAAGATGGCAACCACTTGCTATACAAATGGTAAAACAACATTCAAATTATTTGCTAATATTATGAAACTAATGTTTTGAATCATTTCTTAAGCCATAAAACACGACAACAAAAATATAAACTTGTTATGGGAGCGTTGCACACTTTATGAACAACTTGGGGAGAAGAAAAGTGCTTTGAGAGGTTACGAAACTATTCTGAATCATTTGGAAGCTGATCAGGGTGAAACTTGCATGCAATTTTGCCGTGAAATTGCAAAAATTCATAATGAAAACGGAGATTTGGCATCTGCTATTAAAGTAATGGAGAAAACTGGAATCAAATGCTCAGAGTTCTTCACTTCAGAAGGTGGGAGTCACATGTTCATCTGCATTTTTAATTCATAGTTGACAGTCAAAACAAAATTTCAGATGTCAATATTCTGGTTGAGCTGCAAATTACCCAAAAAATGTTCCTACAAGGCCTACAATGCATAGTACGTCATTGTGGTGTCACATTTGAAAAGCTTACTAGAGAAATTACAGAAGAGAGCCTAAGCAATGCAACAAAGTAAGTCTCGTTTTAACCATTTACATCTATATGTCAAAAGTTTATTTCAAACGCAGTCTATTAAGCTCGAACTTAGTTCAAGGCGGGCATAAAATTGAACTTTTGAAATTCCCGCCTTTCTTAGAGCTTAGCTTTTTTTTGTTCATGTCATAGTTGCGCCATCTATACGCCAACATTTCCCCGCCATTTCTGAAATATTTCCAAGCACATGCCTGAGAGAAAAAGGCAAGCCAGTCTTAAATAATAATAATAATGGAAATATAGTAAAAAGAAGGTTAAAGTAACATTAAAAATAAATTAATAAGTCAACCATATGTAGAAACACTCGAGGCTCTTGTATTCTCATTTCAAATTTCATTCAAAAGTCACGTATCTCAGCTTGCTTGACTTTTTCACACCGATGGGGATATTATCATTAATTAATTTTTCTTTAATAGCTGTTTGATACCCGAAGCTCTTCCGATAGACATTCAAGCTAAACTGGCCGTATGCCTCATCAACCTCAAACAATTCCATTTAGTTGTTGTATGTTTATTCAATTTTGAAATGAAAGTCCACGAATTTTTGATAATTATTATTCTTCGTAGAATGTATCAAATCCAATCTTCCTCGAGGACCCTGAGACGATGGGAGATTTGTTCTTAGACATTGCCGAAGCCTATATGGCTGTTGAAAATTTTATGGAAGCCTTGACAATTTTTGAAATTCTAGTAATTTCCAATAATTACAACTTAGCCGCTGTTTGGCTACGACACAGTGAATGCCTCAACTCTCTGGGTCGCCTTGAAGAGGCGACTATGAGTTATCACAAAGTCATAGAAATGGCACCGTTACATTTCGAAGCAAGAGCTGTTTTAGCGGGAATTTTATTGAAGCTCAACAAGACGCAAGAAGCGATTGAAGTCTTAAATCAAGGTGGGTTGGTTTATATTTTCTTTAGGCCAGTGCGAGCCTTGGTTTTTGGGTTTCAAGCCGAGCTTCGAGTATTAAAAATTTCACTTTTTTGAGTATCGAGCAGAGCTTTAAAATTTTATCAAGCTTTTGAGCTTAAAAAGTGGTTTCGAGTACTCCAATAATTAGGCTTAGCTTAAAAAGAGTGTTTCTAGCACTCAAGTAATTAGGCTTAGCTTAAAAAGTGGTTTAGAGTACTCGAATAATTAGGCTTAGCTTAAAAAGAGTGTTTCTAGTACTCGAATAATTAGGCTTAGCTTAAAAAGAGTTTCTAGTACTCGAATAATTAGGCTTAGCTTAAAAAGAGTGTTTCTAGTACTCGAATAATTAGGCTTAGCTTAAAAATAGTGTTTCTAGTACTCGAATAATTAGGCTTAGCTTAAAAAGAGTGTTTCTAGTACTCGAATAATCAGGCTTAGCTTAAAAATAGTGTTTCTAGTACTCGAATAATTAGGCTTAGCTTAAAAATAGTGTTTCTAGTACTCGAATAATTAGGCTTCGCTTAAAAATAGTGTTTCTAGTACTCGAATAATTAGGCTTAGCTTAAAAATAGTGTTTCTAGTACTGGAATAATTAGGCTTAGCTCTATCACTAGGTTCTACTATTTCTTTATTAGAATAATATTTACTGCCAGACCGTTTTTACGTTTATTTGAAGCCATATTTGTGAAGTCTAAATTAATAACTGGCCATACAAGGATTACAACCAGAAAATAGTGGACTGATGAACCGCCAAACGACTGACAATAAACAGCTAGGGCACCCGACGTTATGTAACTTATGGTTTTGGTTTCGTTTTATACATTAAAATAAGTGACCAATCAGAAATAACTAGGACTTGTACCTCATCCAATAATAGATCTTAAGGTGGGACCAAAGGAAATTTGTTTAGTAGCTTTTCCCGCCATTTTTAAAAGCTCGCGAGTAGTGCCTTGGTAAGAATACTCGAAAGTTCTGAGGCTCGAACAATTTTCAGCTTTTCAACTAAGGTTTTTCGAGCTTCGAGCGAATGAAATCTAGTACTCGCACATGCCTAATTTTCTTTCTTCATTTTTGACGTAATATTATGCCATTTTTTGTTCGTTAGATTACGTTGAGGGTCAATCCGAGGGACTGGTTATCGTAAGCAAATTGTGGTTGTATATTGTGGATTTGCGTTTAACTATTTTGGCTATTTAAGGATGCCAAAATACTTTTGAAGCAGTGTAATTTGTTGTATGAAAATGAGAAGTGGACTGAATTTGTTCCTCGAGCAAAACTTATGTTGACATGCCATTGTTACCCTGTTACAGTACCTATGGAATTCACAAGTGACTATTTTAACCATTTTTAATCATTAGTTCTATTTTAATTAAAAGTTAAATTTATATAGTGTTTAGCCAAATATTAACCAAATTATCAATTTCGGTCAGAAAGTCACTCTCCACCCGTAACTAATGAAACTTTTAACCTCTCGATGTAAATTTTAACTAGAAGTGGGGACCGAGGGGTAAGACACTTAGGATTTTTGTGTACACCGGGAGTTCGAACTCTGCAGAGTTCTCGAGAGTTCGGAAGAGTTCTCGAGAGTTCTTGGGAGTTCAAGGTTGAGTTCCAGAGAGTTCATTGGTGAGTTTGAGGGAGTTCTCGAGAGTTCTTGGGAGTTCAAGGTTGAGTTCCAGAGAGTTCATTGGTGAGTTCGGAAGAGTTCTCGAGAGTTTGAGGGAGTTCGTGAGAGTTTGAGGGAGTTCGTGAGAGTTCAGGGGAGTTCATAAGAGTTCCAATAGCAAATGTACACCTGAGTTCTTGAGTGTCTTACCCCTCGGTGGGGACATACAATCGGATCGCGTGTAAATTACCGATATTTTGATTTTATCGGTTAATCGTATCGCGTGTAAATTACCAATATGATTTTATCGGTTAATCGTATTGCGTGTAAATTACCAATATGATTTTATCGGTTAATCGTATTGCGTGTAAATTACCAATATGATTTTATTGGTTAATCGTATCGCGTGTAAATTACCAATATGATTTTATTGGTTAATCGTATCGCGTGTAAATTACCAATATGATTTTATCGGTTAATCGTATCGTGTGTAAATTACCAATATGATTTTATCGGTTAATCGTATCGCGTGTAAATTACCAATATGATTTTATCGGTTAATCGTATTGCGTGTAAATTACCAATATAATTTTATCGGTTAATCGTATCGCGTGTAAATTACCAATATGATTTTATCGGTTAATCGTATTGCGTGTAAATTACCAATATAATTTTATCGGTTAATCGTATTGCGTGTAAATTACCAATATAATTTTATCGGTTAATCGTATCGTGTGTAAATTACCAATATGATTTTATCGATTAATCGTATTGCGTGTAAATTATCGATATTGTGATTTTTATCAATTAATCGTACCGCGTGTAAATTACCGATATAATTTATCGGTTAATCGTATCGTGGGTAAATTACCGATATGATTTTATTGATTAATCGGATCGCGTCAAAAGACAATTTGTGTGTTTACCGATTAATCGAACCCGTCTAAATTACCGGTTTAAATTACCGGTCTTGTTGGTTTACCTATTAGGCCTAATAGGATCGCGTTTAAATTACTGATATTGTTATTTTAACGATTAATAGAGAGACCTTTTGTGTTCGGGTAGTTTGTTATCAATAACGGAATCGGCGTCGTTACGGACAGTTAATTTTAACTTTTTTTTTAGTTTGTTTGAACAATTTTACCTGTAAAAGGCGCCATGAAGCATTCAAAGATATTGCTGATTCTATAGATCGCTCTAGTAAGTAGTTAATTATGATTAAATAAATGCACATTTCATTTCATTGATATCAAAAATATTTAATTTAATCAGAAGGACATCCTGAATTTACAAACAAAGATATCGATTACGAAGAATTATGGGAATTTTATCAAAAAGTAAATTAAATTAATATAATATAATATAATATAATATAAATAAATTAAATTTAAGTTAATTTAATATAATATAATATAATTTAAATAAATTAAATTTAAATTAATTTAATATAATATAATATAAATAAATAAATTAAATATAAATTAATTTAATATAAATTAACTTAATATAAATTAATTTAATATAAATTAACTTAATATAAATTAATTAATTAATTAATTTAATATTAATTAATTAATTTAATATTAATTAATTAATTTAATATTAATTAATTAATTTAATAGTAATTAATTAATTAATTTAATATTAATTAATTAATTTAATAGTAATTAATTAATTAATTTAATAGTAATTAATTAATTAATTTAATATAAATTAAAAAAATAATTTAATATAATTGAAAATTCAATTATAATTAAGACTTGGAAGAAACTTTACGAATTACAAGCTTATGAAGATCTGGTGGTTATCTCAATACGACAGATGACCAATAAACTTTTCTACCAATGCCAGTCTTTAGTGAAGGTAATCTAAATGTGATTATTTTTAATTACTTATTAGCTAATCATTTATTCGTTACCTAGAATATTGAATTTATGGCATTTTTGGCTTGTTACTACGCCAAACACGCTGATAGAGCTTATACTCTAATTAAGAATTTTGCAGTTAAGGTATGTTGTATGTAATGTTATTAATTTATTCTAGTGTTTGGCCCAAACCAATATGACATCAGTAGCGGTTAACAATATGGCGATTTTACCGATTAATCGGTTCGCATCTAAAATATAGATATTTACTGATAAATCGGTTCGTGGCTAAATTACCGATTAATCGTTTCGTGGTTATAATATCAATTTAACCGACTAATCGTTTCGTGGATAATTTACCGATTAATTGGTTCGTGGTTAAAAACTTGAATATCAATTTAGCCGATTAATCGTTTCGTGGTTATAATATCAATTTAACCGATTAATCGTTTCGTGGTTATAATATCAATTTAACCGATTAATCGTTTCGTGGTTATAATATCAATTTAACCGATTAATCGTTTCGTGGTTATAATATCAATTTAACCGAATAATCGTTTCGTGGCTAATTTACCGATTAATTGGTTCGTGGTTATAATATCAATTTAACCGATTAATCGTTTCGTGGATAATTTACCGATTAATTGGTTCGTGGTTAAAATATCAATTTAACAGATTAATCGGTTCGTGGTTATAATATCAATTTAGCTGATTAATCGTTTCGTGGCTAATTTACCGAGTAATCGGTTCGTGGTTAATATAAAATTTCGATTTTACTGGTTAATTTACTCACGTCTAGATTACCGACTTTACTGATTAATCGATTTGCAATTAATACAGATTTCCGATTTTTAAAACTGATTTTCACGGTACCAGGTGAAACTCAAAATCAGTATCGGGAAATTTGATAAATCGGTATCGGTATTTGTCATATTTAAAAAAAATCGTTAACTATTCTGATTTTTCAAATCGGTACTCCAAAAAAAATAAGACTTTCGGTACTGATATGTCATATCGGTAATAAAATCGGACTTTCGGTACCGATTTGTCATATCGGTAATAAAATCGGACTTTCGGTACCGATTTGTCATATCGGTAATAAAATCTGACTTTCGGTACCGATTTGTCATATCGGTAATGAAATCGGACTTTCGGTACCGATTTGTCATATCGGTAATAAAATCGGACTTTCGGTACCGATTTGTCATATCGGTAATGAAATCGGACTTTCGGTACCGATTTGTCATATCGGTAAAAAAATCGGACTTTCGGTAACGATTTGTCGTATCGGTAATGAAATCGGACTTCCGGTACCGATTTGTCATATCGGTAATAAAATCGGACTTTCGGTACCGATTTGTCATATCGGTAATGAAATCGGACTTTCGGTAACGATTTGTCGTATCGGTAATGAAATCGGACTTCCGGTACCGATTTGTCATATCGGTAATGAAATCGGACTTTCGGTACCGATTTGTCATATCGGTAATGAAATCGGACTTTCGGTACCGATTTGTCATATCGGTAATAAAATCGGACTTTCGGTACCGATTTGTCATATCGGTAATAAAATCGGACTTTCGGTACCGATTTGTCATATCGGTAATAAAATCGGACTTTCGGTACCGATTTGTCATATCGGTAATGAAATCGGACTTTCGGTACCGATTTGTCATATCGGTAATAAAATCGGACTTTCGGTACCGATTTGTCATATCGGTAATAAAATCGGACTTTCGGTACCGATTTGTCATATCGGTAATAAAATCGGACTTTCGGTACCGATTTGTCATATCGGTAATGAAATCGGACTTTCGGTACCGATTTGTCATATCGGTAATAAAATCGGACTTTCGGTACCGATTTGTCATATCGGTAATGAAATCGGACTTTCGGTACCGATTTGTCATATCGGTAATGAAATCGGACTTTCGGTACCGATTTTTCATCGGTACCTTAATTTATTAGTTACTTCATCGGAAATTGATATTTGTTTAGGATATCAAACAAAATCGTATTTGGAACATATTTTCTCAAATTGTAACATTAAACCAAGATGTTCGTCATACTCGATTTTGCCTAAGATTAATTTTAAAGGTAAGTGAAATTTTTCTTTAATAAGTTTTTTTTATTAATTTAAATAGTTTTTGTTGTTAGAACCAAGATCATAAGGCTTTAAGTCTTTTGAATGGACATTCCGCAATGATTGTTGGAAGTTACAAACATGCTTTGGGAGAATATATGCATTTATTCAACGAGTACTCGGATGACCCATTACTGACTTTCTGTATCGGAATAACGTTCGTTCATTTGGCCATTCAAAAATTTACTACTAAGAAAAGTGTACTCTTTGGACAGGTAAATATGTATTTATTTATTTAATTTTTTTATTAATTTATAACAACAATCAGTAATTCTAATTTATTTGTTAAAAAATGTATACGTTTTGCATAGTTATTCTAAATTATTTGTTAAAAATAGATTAGTTAGGGACTATTTCTTCACGCGCCGTAATAAAATTTTGTGTGTCTACGGGGAATAGTCCGTCCACTTTACTGTGCTCCGCCAATTTCTTCCCATGCATGCGCCTTTAGTTTCTGCCCATAGAAAATATAAAAGAGGAATAGCAACTAAGTCGATTTATTTTCTTATAGTACTTTAGGCTTTTTAACTTTCGGAAATGTTATTGAAATTAATCACAAGTAGCCCTCACAAGGCCTATCTTTAGAACCTAAAGATACTTTTGAAGTCTTGTCAAATTTAGAGTGGCTATTTCCTTTCCTACAGGGTTGCCACGGTACCTGGAAAAGTCGGGGAATTTGAATATGGGTCTAAAAATCAGGGAAAAGTCGGGGAATTTGAATATGGGTCTAAAAATCAGGGAAAAGTCGGGGAATTTGAATATGGGTCTAAAAATCAGGGAAAAGTCGGGGAATTTGAATATGGGTCTAAAAATCAGGGAAAAGTCGGGGAATTTGAATATGGGTCTAAAAATCAGTGAAAAGTCGGGGAATTTGAATATGGGTCTAAAAATCAGGGAAAAGTCGGGGAATTTGAATATGGGTCTAAAAATCAGGGAAAAGTCGGGGAATTTGAATATGGGTCTAAAAATCAGGGAAAAGTCGGGGAATTTGAATATGGGTCTAAAAATCAGGGAAAAGTCGGGGAATTTGAATATGGGTCTAAAAATTAGGGAAAAGTCGGGGAATTTGAATATGGGTCTAAAAATCAGGGAAAAGTCGGGGAATTTGAATATGATATGGGTCTAAAAATCGGAGAATTTTCGGGGAATTTGAATATGGGTCTAAAAGTCGGGGAATTTGAATATGATATGGGTCTAAAAATCGGAGAATTTTCGGGGAATTTGAATATGGGTCTAAAAGTCAGGGAATTTGAATATGGGTCTAAAAGTCAGGGAATTTGAATATGGGTCTAAAAGTCAGGGAATTTGAATATGGGTCTAAAAGTCAGGGAATTTGAATATGGGTCTAAAAATCAGGGAAAAGTCAGGGAATCTGAATATGGGTCTAAAAATCAGGGAAAAGTCAGGGAATTTGAATATGGGTCTAAAAATCAGGGAAAAGTCGGGGAATTTTAAAAATTAGTCTAAAAATCAGGGAAATGTCAGGGAATTTAATTTCGGTTGCAAATAGGAAACTTTTACTAAAATATAGGTTAAAAATTACAAAATCTTGGCACAAAATAAGTCGGGGACAATTTCTGGAGGTGGTCAGGGAAAACCTGGAAAAGTCAGAGAATTTGATTATGACAAAAATGTGGCAATCCTATCCTATATTTTCCACGTCCTGAATCTCTTCTTTAATGTATTAATCAATTTTGAAGTCTCGATCTTTGTCAATTGCTGATTCTTTACAAATGTTAGGCCTTGGCGTTCCTGTCAAGATACAGGGATTTGCGCGGTGAATGTCAAGAAGTGTACTACAACTTGGGTCGAGCCATGCACGGCCTTGGACTCTTGAGTTTTGCCACATTCTATTACAAGAAGGGATTGTCGTTACCTCCAGCGGATGGAAGTAAAATGGTAAGTTTTTTTTTAATTGGCTTAGGCTTGCCATTCTTGACACCATATTTTTTTAATTATTGCGCCCCGATAATCCAACAACTGGATTATACTGGCCCATAATTTATTTTCATTGTGAAATAAATAATTAAAAATGCATGGCAACCCGGTAAGATAGCGTATGCCGCATGATCTTCCAAAAACACGCCGCTTGGCGGAAATAGAAATACAGCTCAGTGGCGTTAATTAGGGGGGGGGGTCGTGCCACCCGTTTGGGCGTGATTTGGCGGTGGAATCCGACCTTGAAAAAAAACACACAAACTAGAGACGAGACTAGTAAGTAGCACACCATGATATGATATCCGCTCTGGGTGTCACCCCATGCTATGATATACGCCCCGGAGGTAACCCCATGCTATGATATCCGCCCCGGAGGTCACCCCGTGCTATGATATCCGCCCCGGAGGTCACCCCGTGCTATGATATCCGCCCCGGGTGTCACCCCGTGCTATGATATCCGCCCCGGGTGTCACCCCATGCTATGATATCCGCCCCGGGTGTCACCCCGTGCTATGATATCCGCCCCGGAGGTCACCCCATGCTATGATATCCGCCCCGGAGGTCACCCCATGCTATGATATCCGCCCCGGGTGTCACCCCGTGCTATGATATCCGCGCACCAACGCATGTCCAATTTTATTTTTTTTGATAATAGGTGATTTCATTGAGTTGGGAATATTAATCTAGAGATCCAATCAAATCTGCGAAACAAGTTTTTGAAAATTACGAATGTGCCGTGGCGTCTCCTCTAAAACTACGAGAAAACGTTATCATATGACTCGTGGCGCCATCCATTTTTTTGCCGGAAAACGCACCTTATTTGAACGAACCATTGAGAGATAGACGGCGCCACGGGTAGAATGATAAAGTTTTCTCGTCATTTGGGAGCAGACGGCAGTATTCTTATTTTTTAAAAACTTGTTTCGCGAAATACTGAAATCCGACGTTCTGATTGGACCTTTAGATTAATATTCCCAACTCAATGGCTATAAATAAAAATTATACGTTTGTTGGTGTGTTGGTATTTTGCCCAAAGTGCTGTATTTTGGTCTTCTAAACAGATGCTTTTTAAGTTATCGGCTGCCTAGCAGACGTGGTTCTAGGCCGCTCTATGTATTAGAATTTGTGTTGTAGTTCGCATAGCAGAGTGCGTTGTTTCGGAATACATTGAAATCAAATATATAATGATTTCTTAAACAGGGAATATTGGACCTGAGCCGTGAGTTGTCTTACAACTTGTCTTTGATCTACCAGTCCTCCGGTTCCAACGATCTCGCGAGATATTACTTACAGCGGTATTGCATTGTGTAAATTTTACAAAATCAAATCATTCGTCTTTTTTTCATTAAAATAATTTTTTTATGAAATTATGATATTTCTTAATTAAAGTTTGATCGCTAAACGTTCGAAAAATATTAGTTGGTTTTTTCAAGGGATGCACCGATATGGGTACAGCCGATAAATCGGCTATTCGTGGCCGATATATCGGCCGATATTAACAAATTTATCTATCATAACAAAGGATGAAAAAATTAGCGAATAAGTAGATTAGTCCATTATGAAAAGGGATAATAAAGCTAAACCCTAAACAAATTTGAAGAAAATTAAAAACTTACAAATAGCTCGTACCGAGAGGGTCTTCGAGCAAACCAAAAGACGTGAAACTCGGACCAAATAGATCTTCGAGTGAAAAATTAAATAAAATAAAATAGCCATAATTACCAACTTTATTTTATTTAGTTTTTAACTCGAAAATCTATTTGGTTCGAGTTTCACGTCTTTTTGTTTGCTCGAAGACCTATCGGTACGAGCTATTAGTAAGTTTTTAAATTTCTACAAATTTGTTTAGGGTTTAGCTTTTTTATCCCTTTTCACAATGGACTAATCTACTTATTCGCAAATTTTTTCATCCTTTGCATTGCAGTCCATAGGTGGTTCCTTTTAACGTTATCTATCATAACAGTAGTGTATATGAGAAAATCATTGTAATAGACGGTTCAGTACACAGCCATACCATTTTATTCTAATTTTTCATTAAAAGAAGTTTGCAAGAGCATATCCGAATATGCTTCTTTTCATTTTACTGGATACATATTTTCGATCACAAATCGAATATCGTTTTTTATTTATTTACACTCGTGACCCCCTGTCTAAAAAAAGGTATTTTCTAGCTTCTGAAGTCTGGCTAATAATAAAATATTATTTCATTAGTTAATCGAGAATTTTCTTATTTTTAAATGTTTTTCTGAAAATATTTTTCTAATACCGATATTGGCCGATATCGATATTAGAAAAATAGGCCGATATATCGGTGCATCCATATTTTTTCCCTATGTGATCTTGTAATGGCAGATCAGACCAATTACATTCTGACATTTTCCAGCCCTAGTTCCCGAAACTAGAGCAGAGCTGGAAACTAGTCCAATTAGAGTTTTCAGTTTATAAAGTGCCACGTGGCAATTAATGTCCGTAGAGAAAATTACACTAGAAGGGTAGACGATAAAAGTTATGCAAGTTTGCAGCTCATAAGAAGACTTCAAGAAGGCGCCATCGACAGCGTTGCCAGGTCGTGAAAAGCAAATTAAGTTATCGATTTCAGAAACAAATTATCGTACGCCTGAAAATTAACTTTTAATTTTAATTTTGTTGCAATATTACACGTTAAACTTGAACGACGTTATTTACATGATAATTGGAAAAAAATTAGTAACGCTTAAATTAAATTCAGCCTACTGAAAAAATCTTGACTAAAATAAAATTACCGGTTTTCGGCCAAATTCTAAAATTATTGTGCATTATCGTACGCTCAAGCTGAATTATCGAAACTAGCGTACTATCAACAATGTATTTATTTATACTCAGGGAGAATGAATATGTCGAGACTATCGACGGACACGTTGAGCCCCTAACCCCGTCACGCTAAGGGGGGGGGGGAGGGAAAAAGGAGGAGGTCTTATTTTTTGCGTCCTTGCTGCAGCGTTAATCGCGTCGAAAAACGTAATTTTTAAGAACCAATGATATTGCAGTATTATTTGATTTTATTAAAGCGGAGGAGCATACCGGGGGGCCCAACGGGTGGAATTGGAGAAACGCTAAAACTAATCTCGACAAATTCATTCTCCCTGAGTATAAATAAATACATTCTTGGTACTATTTAATACGCCGTTGAAATTATCGTACGGTTCAAAAATTAGCTCAAAATTACCGACGTTTATGATAATTATTGTATGTCTGGCAACGCTGCCGGTCTGAGACCACACATCAAAGAGTAATAGAGATAAAACAACCGGGAGAGGTCCGCAACGAAACGTTCACCACCGAGGGGGTTGACAATGGCGAAAAACCTCTGGAAACCGAGCTTCAAAATAGCTACCGCAGCGCCATTTTGGGATTCTTCGTAATCGAAAAGGCACAAATTTAATTGCAACAATAGCGCCAAAGATAATTCTTTGATAGCGCTTGGTCTTTTCTTAGAGTACCTTTTTAATTTGAAAATGAATTTAGATCATAAATATGGCAAAGTGAAATCTACCAAAAGTTTCAAAACGAAAAGCTGGACAAGAATACCGAAATGGCGCTGCGGCAGAGGTGGGCAAAAATTGCGAGCGCTCGAATTTGAAAATAGTCTCGGAATGAGTGAGCACTTCAAATTCTAAGTTCAGCTGATCTATTCAGAAAGAGAGACAAACTGAGCAAGCTCAAGGCGAGCGCCGAATTTTCTTTTCAGCGGCTGAATGTTCACGACGCGGTGAGCGAGATCAGCCGATCGACGGGCTAGCCTGCTCACTTTTAAGCGATACTCCCTCTAGCGGCGTCGCGGTTTGTTCAGTTGAAAGCGCTTACGGCGGGTCGAGAAAAATCTACCCGATAGATTCAATTGGACGTTCAATTTTGAAAGCTAGTAGAGCGCGGATTTGATCACGTTGAGCAATGGGCTGTTTTTTTCTTCAAAAACCGCTCACCGGGCGGCGAACCTATATTGAAAATATTTTATTTTTCTCATCGATTTGTCCATTCTTTTTTAATCAATTTCGACTCGAATAATTATTTTCAGAGTTATTTTCACAACGATTTGTATACTCTAACATTAAAAAAAACCATTTTATATAAATGTAGGATATAGATACATTACTGTTACATTTATATTTTTAATATTCCTCGCTGTATAGTGATTAGCTACAGAGGTATCATAAGTAACATAGCCAATAAGTATGACACTTTCTAAAATGTTAATACGAATTTCCCTTACAGAACCTTGTGTAGTAATAGTACATTTGAATAACAAACAGAAGTGGGTGGTACTAGGCGGTATATACGAACAAATAAATTAATAATAAATAATAAATAGGCCTAATAAATAATAAATAATAAATTAATAATTAATAATATATAATAAATTAATAATTAATAATATATAATAAATTAATAATTAATAATATATAATAAATTAATAATTAATAATATATAATAAATTAATAATTAATAATATATAATAAATTAATAATTAATAATATATAATAAATTAATAATTAATAATATATAATAAATTAATAATTAATAATATATAATAAATTAATAATATATAATAAATTAATAATTAATAATATATAATAAATTAATAATTAATAATATATAATAAATTAATAATTAATAATATATAATAAATTAATAATTAATAATATATAATAAATAATAAATTATAATTAATAATTAATAATTAATATATATAATTAATAATATATAATATTATCTCGACATGATAGCACCAAAGACTTGGGTGCAGTGGCGCCGATCCCATGGGGGCAGCGGGGCCGAAGCAACTGCTTGGGTGTTATATTTGACAAAGGCCTGTATTTTCATAGTCAAAATGTCAAATTCATAAAACATTAGGTTCCTGTAAACGCTTGTTGGGAGTAATACTCAAACACGCGAGAAATATAAGATCTTCTCGTCATTTTGTTTTATTATTTCAGGCCCTTGTGCGCTCAAGAGCGATGTTTGGTTCCTTAGTTTCAGGCGACGTAGTCTAGATTATCTTTGATTAGGCCCACGTTCAAGTGTTGCCAGATCACTAAGTAGTCCATACCATAGAAATCGGAATTTTTAATCGGCGGGTGCGGCAAAATTTCAAAATTAATTCTAGTTAGTTATTCCGATTTCTATGGTCAAAAGTAAGTTCCTGTTGGTATGATTATATCATTTATCTTATAACCATAAAAACTTTTACAAAATTAAAATTTGCAATATAATAATGAATCACACAAATTAATTAGAATTTGATTTTAATACATTTTTAATAAAAAAACTAAGGAAAATTTAACTTTTTGAATATTTAACATGTTCTACTTCATCTTATCAACTGTATTATATACGAGTTAGATTTTTAACTATTTGTATACTGATGTATACAAATAGTTAAAAATCATTCATTATTATATTGCAAATTTTAATTTTGTAAGTTTAAATGTTTATAATATAAATGATATAAACATTCCGACGGGAACTTACTTTCGATTTTAGTTTAACCGTCAAACTGCGCCTGAGCGGCCTTTGTGGAAAAATAGGGGATATTATTATCTTTGCCAAGGTACTTTTCTGTACTCTATAGTAAGTTGCATGCAGACAGTGTCAAGCTGTCAACACAAATATAGTAAATTTTTAACTTAAGAAACACAAAATATAATTTTAAAGGGTTATTGGTTTTTAAAAAATAAAACAATCATTTGTTTTTCAAGTTTATAGTTTTTTTTTACATTTATGTATACAAAAACAATGAAGTTTTATTAACAAATATTCCATTTATACTCTTTTTTATATATATTTATAACTACAAAAACATTGAATTTGGGGAAATTAGTAAGTTTGCGTCGTGTAAAACGCGAAACAATTTTTGGTTGCAGCTCGGAGGCGGTCGTCATCAAAAATGATTCTCAGTCTAAAATAGAGATAAATCTGATTAGGTTTAATTATTCGCCGTCTATTAAATTTTACATTGGCAACTTACTTTAGGCGCGCTACAGAAACCGATATTCCCGGTAAGTGAGCAGCTGAGCTATGTGCTCCAACGAGATATTACTCCGCCGATATCTCATGATGGCACCAGCGACAGAAAACATCCTTTCGACATCGGCGGAGCATGCCGGGATGGAAATAACGCGCCGGACCAAATTAGCGAGAGTGGGAAAACGTCTTTCATTGGTTGCCCAGTAATCTAAAAGACTAACGTCCTCCTGTTCGCAAATGTTTTCTGCCAGGTAGGTTTTCAATTCTTTCTCATATTGAGTGGTTGTCTTTTGTGGAGGATTTATGGGGGCCATTAAGTGGGGAAAACGGACGGAAGGTTTTGACTTTTCGTTTTTCTTGGGATTTTCCGCCGTGGTTATACTAATTATCTTTAAGAACTCCAAAATAGTTTCGGTTGCCGTCTTGATATTCGGAGTTTGAAAATTAATTAAATCGCCTTCTATTTCCGGCAGGTCTTGCGGATCAAAATTGAAGGCCGGGTCGCTGTAGATTTCTATATAAAAATACGTTAGTTCCGGATTATACCATTAAGACAACAGTTTAACGAACCTTGAAACAGAGTTGTTTTTTGCCAAGGGTCCAGGATGGCAGCGGCTATATACTCCGAGTCTTTAATTTCTTCTTTAAATCGGCTGGACATATTTGAAAGTAAATTTGATTGAAATTTTCTTAACGATGGTATTTCGAGGGCTTTAATTTGGGTGAAAATGGTCATTAGCTGACCAATGACCAAATGAGAAGTCGGCCCGTTGATTTGGAAGGCTTCTGTTGCAATCTTAATTGGCTTCAGTAATGAAAGAATGTCCATCATTATCTTGCAATCGCCAACGCACGGAACTTCAAGGTCGTTGGGGCATTGCTTAGCTTCTCTCGCGTCCAAAATGGTATCACGGAGCGCTTTCAACATTCCGACCTATAGATAAATAATTTACGTGTTTTAAAATGGTTTTTTCTTCAATAAATCAATAAATTAAATTAGATCAGCGTTTAAAAAAGGCTTACCTCAGTTAAACGCTCCAATTCGAAATAGACGGCGTTCCACCTGACACCTCCAATACTGCGGACGTCCAAATGAGAAGGAGAACGATGCTTGAACGCTTCAGTCCATTTGGGAGAGCGATGCAGGAAAGCGATCCAAGCGCTTACACGCTCGATCATTCCTTTCACTGCATCGCTGTTCTTAATTGACTTATTCACTACAAGCTGTAGTGAATGCGCAATGCATCGCTTCCTTACCCATAATGGACTGTCATCCAGTACCTCCTGTATAACTTCTTCCGGCGTTGTTACAAAATCTTCATAAATATGTTCCGCCGTGATCTCGGGTTCGAATTCATTTGGTTCATTTAAAAACCTTTCCGGGTGAAATATCTGGTTTAACGAATCCCAACCTATAGACAATTTTTTTTAAATATATTAATCAAATGAAATTTAGTATAAAACTTAGAAACACTGTCATAGATAGGGGTGTAGAGGACTGAGAGCTAGTCACAAGAGAGACTATACAACGGGCTTGGGTGCCGTTTCGCGTCCGCTCGCTCTCTTGTCTCGGATAGCGTTTACAGAGGGCGATTTTCTTACCGTGAAGACGTCACTCCGTGAATAGCTCTCAGAAAAAATTCCCCAAAGAGACATACATATTAAAAAATATTATAGACTTATTGTTATACCTTCATCTAAAATGTGAGTGTATTTTGAATCTCCTGTCCAGTCATCGTCGTCACTCCCCACTGGTTCTGGTTCAACCTCCCCGGATGGTTTTTCACGTACAGTAAGCCCGGTTACGGTCCATTTTTTTTCCAAGACATCGATCATGTTCAATGCCTTGGAAATATTCTGGGCATTGTCGGCGCATACGCTATATATCTAAAAATATTTTTTTTAACCAAATGTTAAAACATTATTAAATCAATATCGAACTGCAAACTATAACAAGTTCGAAACCTGGATATACTCACCATTGAAGGAGCAAGCCCAACAGAACTCAGAATCTCCTTTAGTTTCGTGGCAATATTATCCGCGGTATGGCTACCGGGAAAATGAAGGAATGACAAAAGGAGGTTTCTAAACTTCCAAGACTTGTCGATAAACTGAGTCCTCACTCCCAATACGGATTCTCGCATCCTACTGCATTTGAAAATGTTTTAATTTTTTCGAAATTTTCAAAATCCCATGTTTTTTTCGGTGAGGAATTTTCCATTTTGTGTTGTCAAAAACATTTTCGGTTACCATGGCCAAACTAATGCCCGTTGAAACTTTTCCTTTTGGGAATTTTCATGATTCATTAAGGCCTACTTAACCCCCGAATTTGAATCAAATCGGTGTGTTACACCTCGGTAGTCTCCTTGTTCGTGAAAAAGGAGAAACTCTTCCTTTTTTTCGCTTTCCGTTGGCGAAAAAATTGCGAAAACGCTTTTAGATCGCAAATCCGGAATAATAAACAATAATCGTCAATTCAGCAACATTTCGAGTTAGTAGTAAATTCAGGTATAAATTAATTCTAATTATACACCTCAGTGGCGTAACCAGGGGGCACAGGGGCATGTGCTCCCCCGAAACGAATGGTTGTATAATATTAGATTTACACTTTATAAAAACCATGACAAAATGTAGTATCTAAAAAAAATATTGTTTAATGATGGGCCTATTTATTAAACCTATTAAAAGCGCAATTTACACGTTTACGCTATGGAACGATTATCTTATTTTTGCTTAGGCAAAACAAAATGTCATTTACAATTCAATGAAAATGATTTTCTGGGTTTTCGCGGTTTTGATTTCTGTGTGGTAGAGGTTTTGTTGAGTTGGAACCCCGAAGAAGACAGATTGTCTACGCACCCGCGCCCCCCGACCTCGAAGAGTGGACCCATTCGCGGGGCATATGTAGGGTATACGCGGCCGAAACACACAAAAAAATCTAATACTTTCCTTCCTCCCTCTTTCTTTGGTCGAAATTAACGCGACGACTCCATGTCTGGACAACACCTGAGTGGTAGATACCAAGCGATTTGTTCCCTGCGGGGGATGTGGATTAGGGTTTGGCCCGTTTGGCCTAAACCCTAATCCACATTTCCAAACCGTCTGGGGTATATATAGGTATACACTACACGTTATTTTGTCACATTTTACTTCCCTATTTTTGAGAAATCCGCAATTTCTACTATTAGAAATTATCGCTGATCTCGCTCACCGCGTCGTGAACATTCAGCCGCTGAAAAGAAAATTCGGCGCTCGCCTTGAGCTTGCTCAGTTGAAGAGAGATAACATTTTATCGCCTGCGGTAAGCTCTGGCGCACTTGAATGATTAAGGTAAAAATATCTGATCGCTCGCTTTGCAAAGCTGCTCAACATTTTTGCCCACCTCTGCGCTGCGGTAGCTATTTTGTAGCTATTGTCAATCCCCTCGGTGCTGAACGTTTCGTTGCGGACCTCTCCCGGTTGTTTTATCTCTATTACCTCCATACTCTTTGCACACATGACGAAAATGACTGAATCTAATTTCCAAATATGGATCCCATTGTATCAAATAATTCTCAACAAACCGTAATGAAGTTGATTTTCGAATATGACACAATTTGGATCGAAGTTTCGACCAAAGTCTAATTTGGATCTGTCCAATCTTTTGTCGATTTGTTGGAAATCCAGGAGGTAGGTAGGTACAATAGCGGCGCTAAGGGTTGGCTGAAGTGGGCTTTAGCCCCCCCTGCATTTCTGAGAGGGGCCACATATTTATATTAAAAGGGCCACATATTCATAATTAAGAGGCCACATATTTTAATTTATGAATTTTCATTATCTCTAGAAATTTGTTTTATTGCCAAGAAACCTTTTTTCTGGAAAAAATATTTCCAAATCAATTTGTTTACTCAAAAAGGTAGTAGACCATAAACATATGGATTCGGGAGGAAGGTAGCGGAAATTGAGATAAAGTTGAAAAGAAAGGGGCTTATGGGAATTTAGGGAAATATCCCAGGCATGCACGTGTCCCCTCCAGGTCAGATACAAGGTCAGTAGGGGGTCCACAAAACGCGACGAGAGCCGCAACAATAAAACGACCTTGCTCTTCTCGCTTCCTGGAAAATTTTGGGTTTTTTCGATTTCACCACTTTTCCGAAATATGGTCAATCCAAGGTTCCCGCTAAGGGCCACAAAATTCTTAGGGGCCACAAAATAATTAGCCCACCTGTGAAAAAACCTTAGCGCCGCTACTGGCAGCGTTGCCAGACGTACGATAATTATCGCACAGTGCGATAATTTAATAAAATTTTTTAGGGCGTACTATAATTTTCATGGCGTACGATATCGTATCATTATTTCGATAATTCTGCCTCAACGTACTATAATGTACGATAATCTTTAATTTTTTTTAAAAATCTACGAACGATTTATATTTTATTATTAATTTATATAACTTTCCTACTTAAAAATGAATGATATACATTTTCTGTACGCGTAGTCCAGAGTGTGAGTTTATTACTCCTAGCTATTACCGCATTTTTTAAACATTTTTAAACATATTAAGTTCAGTTAATAATGATAATAGACATTTTGTTTATTTCCCTGAAATAAAACTCCTGTAGTGCTTTAAAAAATCATCTAAATTCAACGTATTTATGTATGAATTAAAATTTATCGCCAAAAAGAAATGTACGATAATTTCCCAGGAAAATCGATATTTTTTTGGCTTAGATACGATAATTTCAGATTTTCGATCTGGCAACGCTGGCTACTGGGTAGGTACATTTTCTGACATATTAAGGCTTAGCCAAAACACTACGTTCTGTTTACAGGTGAAAAGTTTTCAACAAGCACCAGGTTCTGGCTTTTGGAAATATTACTTCTGGGCGATTTCCTTGAAGATGCTTTAAGAGGCGCTTAAATAAAACAATTGGCTCTTTTTTCAACAGATAATCAAAACAAGATAATTAAGCTACAATTTGACCCAAAATGCGGGTACTTATAGGTACCCCTCGCGTTGATTGGGTCGTTTGTAAATTGGTCAATAACATAAATTACAGTAATTTTAAACAATATTTTAGATGGGATATATAATTTAGGTTAAAGTCCAGTAAATAAGAGTATAAGTGGTCATAATATAATACTCTACAATGGCTCTCTGGCGACGGTATCATTTGGTTACTTTGAATTTTAGCTTCCTTTGGCATTAATAGATGGCACCACGCTCTCCACTAAGGTCGCGTTTTTCGATGAATCGGATAGATTCGTGGCCATCTCTAATAACAGGGGCCTTTTCATAATACATGTTGTCAGAAATTTATATTACAGGTTGCAATGATAGAGACGACAGTTGCTTTAAAGGCAATAAAAGTAGCTAGATGACTTAAGCCTAGGGTGGTGCCTTGGGTATTAGCATGAAAGTATTCATTTCAACCATGAATATCGAACTATACCAGTACCCTTTCTACCGTCTGGGGCTAAGATGGGCTGTACCTTTCGGCATTTTACGTAATCGCTTTAGTCAATCAGGAGACAGGAGTCGAGCTGCAAAATGTTCCGGGCATTACGCGATTTAACCCGGCGAAAAAAATGACTTGTGATTCTTAGAAAAATATCTGTACTTTAACAGAATTGATAATATTAAAGAAATTTATTACTAATATTATTACCTATTTTCGTTCAATCAAAAAGATGTGTATCAAAATTTTAGAAACTAAATTTCGCGTTAAGCCTTGGCACTGAAAGCTGGTCTACTTTCAAAACGTTTCCCTTAAATACAATTTTCGATCTGCGGTGCGAGACCAACGTCATAATAACTTAGGCCCTCCCATCCTAGTGACTGTGGCCAGACTACCTAATGAGTAAATGAATGGTATTAGCTGATTATTATAATTATAAGTGGACAACGCAAACTTCGGGGTCACCGGCACCGCATAGGAACAAAGTGCACTTACTTCCTGATGTTCCTGTTTGGATAAACCTCAAACCATTTATACCCAATGGCCGATGTTGCCCTTTAAGCTGATTTAAATATTTCTATAGACCAATACACATTTGACAAATATGCCTTAACATGGATTATGTCAGTAAAGTAAGTACCAGATGGCGCCAACAGTCTAAAAAGTTAAAACCGCTGTACACAAAAAGGTACGTCTACACGTTTTCGAGCGGTGGCTTAACCTGTCTAATGTCTATTATAACTTTTGCAAATGAAACGAGTCTAGGTGGCGTAACGACGCTAGCTTCTACGAGGTAGCGCCTATGATCTAGCCTCTGCGGCTATTTTGAAGAATAGGTCCCCTTCCTATATATTTGTTTTGATTGTGCTATAATATTGTATTTTTCGCAAGGAATCTATTGCCGTTAAAATTATTTGTCGGAAATAAATACTTAAGGAGATATAGTTAATTCATAATTATTTATAATTGGCCTATTCTTCAAAATAGCCCATTTTGGGTGAAGTGTAGAATAGCTGCCCCCACCCTATTTGTTTTATGTATATTTTTTTGGATAGAGGGCAAGATGGGGATTATTTTAATGTAATTTTTTTGGCGGAAATGAATATTTACAAAGATATGAATTTTTAAACATTGGCCTTTTGCAGTGAATTTTCCCTAGGACGATTCTTTAAATTCCTAGGTTTTAATGCGTTTTGGATAACGTGGGGCTGATGATGAAAAAGAAAAATGTGGTAATGCAAAACATTACTAACTTATTTTTTTATTTTAGGTATTTTCGCCGTATTTCAACGCATTTTAGGGGTTTTGGCGGGGAAAATAGGTTAGGTTAGGTTATTTATATTATTAAGTTAGTTGGATTTATATCGGGTTGACGATACTTGATGCGTCAGGCTGGGTGATGTCCTCTAAGTTGCGTTTTAGATGGCCCATAGCTTTTTTTAGTATGGGGTTGGGGAGGCGCCGTGCGCCCCCAGCGCTCGAGCGAAGTGAGTGCGCGACGCCGTCAGGCGCCAATACTTCGAATAAATTCGACGTTGTTTAAGTCAACATCACACAGAAGACATACAATATGACATAGTATGGTTAAAAAAAGCCTAAAAAGCGTTGAAATGCGGGGAAAATTCCCAACCCTTAAAAGTTAGTACTGTTTTGCATTTCAGCCTTTTTCTTTTTCGTCATCAGCACTACGTTATCAAAAAAGAATTAAACTCAAGGAATTTAAAGAATCGTCCTCGTCATCAGTCCTACCTCATCCAACACGTACACAAATCTCGAAATATGTCGTATTTTCCGTTGTAAAAATTGCTGGCAAGTAACAATTTTACATTGATCATATCTTTTTAAATAATAAATTGCGGTTAAAACTTTTTGCATTACTGTAATCCTTGACAAATAACAAACCAAAAAAAAACACAAAAAAGTACCTATTGTTAAAAAATCCCCACTTGAATACTCAGTGCAATGCTCAAAAACATAGGGAACAAAGGCTTAACTTTGAATTTCCATAACTCCACGAATAATTGTTTCTGACAAAAGTTTTTTGCACCATTGAATCCCTAGCATCTTAACCTTTTTTTTAAAAATAAAATAAAAAAAAATTGGGCTCAGGGACCTATAATTAAAAAATCCCAAGGTTGAAGTTGGCGCCATCTATTATAAATAAAAGCATTAAAATCGAACCTCTAAGGGCTTCCTTGTAAGTATTAAGTTTGTAATCAGTCTATACCCCAAAAATCTCTCTTAGGCCTTGCCACACAAATAAAACGACAAAATTTTCATAAATAACCCAAGTTTTTATTTATTTTTTAACTTTTTACTAAAAATTAACATGGAAGATGTGTTATTTCATGGCTCAGTAGTTTTCTCAAATCAGTCTTTTGTTTAAATTTCTATCTACAATAATTTTTTCCTCTAAGTCTATGAAACAAAACAATATCAGGTACTCCTGAAATATATTAAAACTTAAATGCCACTTTTCCTAATCATAATTTTGTTTTAACATTTCACCTTTTATTTGGAATGATTGGTTTTTAAAAAGAGTGAGAATCATTTAATGGGTGTTGGGGGTGTTCTATAAAATAGAGGGGTGGTTCTATAGTAGGCTATTCTAAATATAGTAAATTTTTTTTAAAAGGTGGTGTCATTATAATTATCTAAAAAATGATTATGCTAATTTTTTTTCTTCAATTCTAAATAGATTAAAGAGTTCTAAAAATTTTACCAGTGTTTTTAAAATGTTGGTTCGTTGAAAACAAGTTTTGGCGTCATGGAGAACTTAAGTGAACGTTTAAATTTTAATGTGTAGAATTTATTAAAAATATTTACTTTTGACTTATTTTGCGTGGTTGGTAATAAAGTTCATTCCTGAGTTAATGGATGAATTATTATACACTGGGAACTTGGTCCGTAATGAGCAATAGTTTTAAGTACTTAATGTTTACGTATTTGGCGTCATTTAGGTTCAGTCTAATACTAAAACTTAAATTGAACAGTCATAAGTAAAATATATATGTTGGAAGTATGACACAGTCCAGTTTATTACAAAGGACGCAAAATAAGTCATGACATAGTTCTTACTGCGTCAATAAATTAAAAATTAGTCTTATACTTTTAAATGTGTAATAAAAATCCACAATGCAAAATACGTTATGACTATCTTTTCCCCTTTAACTATTCTTTAAAACATTTAAAAGCAATTCTTAATTAGATCCATGACGCAAAACCCATAATCAAGACCAACAATATTTAATTTCGTATTGAAGATATCAGTTTAAAGGTTATAAATTAGTGCCAATTTAAAAATTAGAATAATTCTGACTTTATCTTTAACTTAGTCAGTCGTTCCCTTGAAACTATCGTTGTAAGGCATCATGTGGATTAGTTAGCATTATTCTACAGACTATTTACACAACCTACCACCTAAAAAATAATCTTTTCACTGAATAGGAATCTCATAACGTGCACTAATTCTTGCCGTATGGGCCAGGATACAATTATGACGCGTTTTTATGCAAAAATAGCAAATTTTTTCATAGCGAGGGGGGGCCTAAATTGTGCATAAACTTGAAAATATGCTCGCATATAAATTTTTTTTTTATTTCGACTAGGCCTTAGTTAAGCCTTGGCCAATAATTTTTAGTCATAAGATGAAAATTAAGTTAATTTTAAAATAAACGAAGGCTAACTTTTATTTTTCTTTTAAAGGTTTAAGACTTGGCCGTCATTATGTAGATAAACCAAGGCTTAAATTTGGAAACAACTTAACCTCTGGCCCAATTTTTTTTCAAGAATTATCTTTAAAGGCTATTTTTTTTTTCAATCTCAGACTAAAAACTATTGACTAAATCTCTTATAGGCAACAACGTTTCCGTATATTCACATATCACACCGTTTTTTGACTTTCATTGATTCATAATACTTTTCTTGGAACATTCAAAATTGGTTAACTTAGCCTAAATTTACACACTTAATTTCCCGATATATAAATAAAGAGTTAAAAATATAGTAATACCAAGCGATTGTGGCAAAAGAAATGAAAAAACAGGCGTATTTAAAAAATAAAATCTCATTTTATGACAGATAAGGCTAAGATAAGCACCGTTTTAAGGAGAAATTAAGCAGCACCAAAAGCGTATGCTAAACTAAATATAGAGAGATTTCATGCATGACCATTGTCACCACTTGCGTGATTTGGCAAAGAGAGTCCCCACTAAGTTGTCATCTAGAAGGTGTGGAGCTCATCGCAGATTGGCCACTGTTGGTAGTATTGCCACTGTACGATGACTGCAAACTTGACATGGAACCTCTGCTCATCATGAATTTGGGTAAAATAATCAGAAAATTTGTAAGGGATTAGAATATTAAACCTGTGATTACACGACTAGCATACAGTAAAGTTTGGCTATAATTAAAGATAATTTTGGTGTCTAAGGCCTTTGGCTGACACCATAAGTTTGTTCTCAAATCAAAAAAAATTAAAGAGATTAATCATAATGGTACCAAAAACCACCTAAAATTTCCAACTATATTCATATTTCAGAATTTAATTAAAATAGCAGATATTTAATAAATTTCCATAAATTGAGCCAAGGCTTAGGAAAAAGAAAGGGAAGGTATTTTACACATGTATTAAAACCAAACTTCACTGTGTAGAATCAGTCTACTATATACTCACTTGTAATCTTGAGACTTTAAAACTTCGTGATAGTACATGACTTTGGCCTTGTGAGTTGTTAACGGGAAGTCAAATGAATGGTGGTGAGGATTTTCGTATTGCTTCCATTGTAGGATATATGCTCCATGTGAACAGGTTACATGCGAACCCTGAACGCTTTCTCCGTCATGGCACGTTAAAGCTGCTTCAACGCAAGTGTAGTCTTGGCCTAGCACCCATGTTTTAGGAATAGCGGTGTACTGCCCCTTTTCTTCTAGATTGAGCATTGCTAAGGGTAGGGGCGATGGAGCGCAACCCGCAACTTCCTCCTCTTTGGATTGTTCCTCGGATGGAGGCAAGGGCTTCTTGGTGTGAAGAACGCTGAACGTGACATCAATCTTCATCACGTCAAAATCCCAACAAATAACACTGCCCTTATCGTCTATGTTAATCACAACCTAAAAATTAACAGCTCAGTTTTAAAACAAATTAAATATATAGTGTTAGTTGTAAAGTATTGGGTTGAAAGAAACGTTTATTTAGTAAAACCTTGGCTTAGCTAGGGTCAAACCAGAATTCAACCCATTTAATAGGCCATCATCGGAGATGCAAAGTGAACTTCAAGCTTTGGTTGCCTAATGCAAATGTTTCTAAACAAGAGTCAACAAAGATTTCATCCAAACCTTTGTAGTTCTGAATGTTTTAACGTACTAATTTAACTACTGGCGAATTTCGTTTATTCTTTTAGGTTGTTTTTCTCTTTCCATTTCGAATAAAAGATGACATTACCATAGTGTTCTGAGTAGTGCTCGAAATGGACCAGAACGCTGTTCCGTTTAAGTTTTTCATCATATCGTTCTGGTTTGTAAAGATTATTTTTTAATGCACAGCTCCCGTTTTTCAGAATAATCGGAAGCTTACAAAGGAAACACATTTCGAGCACTGGTTATTAGACTTGTAAAAGGAATTCTGTTAAAGTTGCTTATAACCCCTTATTTAATATCCTTTATTGTTATTAGTTCTAAACTTCTATTTATGTCGTAGTTTTGGTTTGGTGGTTTACGAACCTCATGCACTTGTCCTTTAGACAGGCTAATCGAATGATACATGGTATCGTCAAAGAAATGATTACTATCGGCTCTTTCTCGCTCGTATTCCTCCATTGGCATGTAAAAATTTTTAGGTACCAAACCACCATCGGGTATTGTAGACTGAAATATGGGAAAATTGCATAAATCTTAGGCCACTTCAATCTGATATGAGAGACGTTATAAAAGGCACGCACTCTACAATTTCCACCTAAAAAGTCTGGTAATTTTTCTTTGTCGATATATTCTAGTATCCCACCAGTCCCAAGATAGTCATTTCCTCCGTAGAAAACAAATTTGGATCTTGTATTGTCATTAATAAATGTACTGACGATTGTCCATAGGATAGGGAAGACCCTAGGAGCACGGACAATCATAACTTGACCCATGGTTTCGGGATAATTTGCTTCTACAATCTCTATTATGTATAGCAAGGCTTTCACACCAGGACGCCATAAATGACGCATGTTTAAGCCCTCTAAATCTAGTAAAACACCCCAAGAGCTGAATCAAAGGTAAAAAAATCAAACGTTAATTAAAAAAAAGATTTGACACGACCAAAATTTAAATAAGATACCTTATAGGCTTGCCACTAGCTTTCGTGGCTTCTTCTGTTCGTCTTAGACCTTCTTCGCATATATGCAATGTCTAAAAAAGAGGAATCTAAGGTTAAAAATACTTGTTACTTATTAGTTTTTGTTTATTACCAGTTTAACAAGTCCTTCGGCTCCTATCGACTTAATAAAACCTTTAACATCCATCTGTCCAAGACGCAGGATGTACAATGGTTTACCAACTAGAAAAAGTAATAAATTATAGTCTAAAAGTTACAATCTTGAGCTATTTTTGACCTTACATTTATCAAAATGATGCCAACCACCAGGAAAAAACTCTTTAACCACTTGAGGAGGGTTGTAAGTTTTGAGAATGCGATCCAGTTGGTATTTCTTTCGCCATACGAGGGACTGGCATAGCATCTCACGAGCTTTTTCCAGATTGTAATCTTGAGCTTGCAAGAAGCGCATCATTGTGGTGTCGCTGGGAACTTTGCCCTGGTGAGCTTCCGCCATCCATTTTTTCAGTTGGACCAAACAGGACGCTTGGAACGGAGTTAGGTCACCAAGGCAACGTTCAATGTAATCCGATTCGAGCTTAAAATTGGACTCTGTCAATGGAAAAGAAGAAAAGTATTATTTTTCAACTGCAACAGAATGGGCTATTAATTTATTTAGACAATTTGAGGTATGGGTTAGTTTAAAAATTACTAATTGTGTAATTAAAATTGTTTTAGTAATACCACTTTAGTATCCACCACTTTCCCCCATTTTGTCTTTCCGTTGTTAGACAACGCGTTTTGAAATTTTCAATGTTTAGGCTTATAACGTTTTCCATTGGGCTGCTTCGAGCGATCTCAGATTACCCTGAAAAACTAAACGTTTTATATTGACCCTGTTTCTCCCTTGCGGATTGATCAGAGCTCCGAGAGAAATTTTCAGAGCCATCAGATCTCCAATGGAATACAAACTTCAGACACTTTTGCTTGACTTTTGGAAGATAGCAGACGATACGCCGCTCTCTTAAAAATTTTTATTTAATTGGGAAACATTTAGATCGATCCTCTGAGCATATCCGATCTAGAGAGATGACATAGGAGACAAAATTGGGTCGCTCTCGCAGTGGTTTCAATGGAAAACGCTATTAGTTTCTCTTTTCAGTGTAATAATCGCAAGCCAGATTTCCCGCACGACACAGATGAGTCCCAAATAGCCAGAAATTCCAATGGTAGACCAGTTTCCTCCTATTTCATTTTATTTTAAGATCTATTTTATCCGAGATTCGAGTCTTTTTATTTGCTCGAAGACCTATCGGTACAAGCCTTTTGTAACTTTTTAAATTTCTTCAAATTTGTTTAAGGTTAAGCTTTTTTATCCTTTTTCATTATGGACTATTCTACATATTCACGTTTTTTATCCCTCTAAGTAATACTAAAATTTAGTTAAAATTGAAAATAGTCAATCAAATAAAGAAAAATATTTAATAGTAATTGTTGATTTTCCATTTTAATTCCATAATGAAAAAATATTTTGCTAAAATTTGTAAAAAATATTACTAGACAAATTTAAAAAAATTAAATAAATAATGCATGCAAAGAATGCTAATGTATGTAATTGTCATTCCAATGATCAAAACAAAATTATCCTTTACCGTTACTAGACAAAGGCTCGGCCGAAAGGGTTGAAGCAATTCCGGAAGAACAAGGTTCAGAAACCTCTGTGGAAGTAGAGACTTTTTCAGCAACCTCAACATTTTTGGCCGCTTCGACTGCAGGTACGACAGCTGGGCTTTGGAAAGGAGGAATATAGGTAACGCCCTCGCTGATTATTTCATTCAGGTAATATTCGATTATTTCCTTTCCCTTCTTGATGTTAGTCGAATACTGTTTAATAGCTAGTTTTTCAACTGCATTTTCAAACCCGAAAAACGATTTAACATCCAAACTGGCAGACTGTTCGAAACAGGTCCAGTCTGGATTTTCGGGGTGAACCTAAAGTAGTGCAAAGTATATTAATACCACATTATCCAACTTTGAAAAAATGTTGTCCCATAAAGTAGTGTTGTTTTAGTATTTAAGGATTTTATTTTCTACGAATAATACGCTATCCAAAAAAAGGTTAAATTCAAAAGACCTTTGTCAAATGTTTAGTTTGAATTAAATTGAAATTTAGTTATAATTTTTAGGGGTTCACTTTGTCTAAATCATATTGCCATGAGCTTATTTATAGAGCCCATTGCGCAATTAGACTATTGATTTATTTAAACATTTTAAATATCTGGAAATATGCTAAAAAGTAAATAGCTCGCGATTTAAATTATATAGGCCTATGTGAGTGGGAAATTTGTAATCGGATAGAACAAGACAAGGGTTAGTCGAGGTACTGTCCGGTTACAATAGGATGAAGTAGGACCTAAGTTTAAATTTGGGCACTGTGATGTAATTTGGGTCAATTTAAGTGACTTGCTTGACCTGGTTTTTACCAAATTTAAAAATAGTCACAAATTTAAGTATTTAAAAGCATCTTGAACTCTTATTCTTAATGGTGTTATTTAATGAAACAACACTAAATATGGGCCAACAACCTCTGATAAATAAAAACGTACGGTATAAAGACAGTTTTCATTAACTACAACCCGGGAAGAAAATGTTTCGTTATGGGCTTCGATTTTAAGCGTACGCTCTTTGCGGTTCAAGGTATTTTTTTGAACAAAAAATACAAAATCCACTCCAATTATCTTTCGAAATGAATTTAAAAAAAAAATACCAATAGTTAGAAATGTATACACATTTATAATCCAATGGCTCCAAGATAAGGCACAAATAAAAAAAATTCTAAACAGTGTTATCATTAATCGGCCAGATTAAGTTACATTTTTCCACTGCCCTAGGGTACGTTAATTAGGGTGATAATTTTCTTGGATATGGCCTTATCTTAAAGACCATTACATCAATGCACTGAAAATGAACTCTGGCGTAGCTAGGTTGCGAAATTAAGAATTTTTAACATACAAAGCTTAGGCAATGACCTACCTTTTTTAATAAATAAGGTGCTTCAACATTTAATTTACAACGTCTTTCTATGATATGTAAACCTACTGCTTCATCTTTATATTCGGAAATGGTTTCACTGCCCAAGAAAACCGGTATCATTTTGCATGTTGGAAACCGTTTTTCATAAGCCTAAAACAATTTTAAACATGATTACCATGTTATAATGTGTTTAATGTAAATGAATTTACTTACAGCCATGACCATTTCAAAAGGATACTTATAAACACGTACAGGGGACTGGTATTTTTGAACCATCGTGGCAATTAAATACTACAAAAACCAATAGAGTTAAACATGTTAAATGTTTTGGTTTTAGACCTTAATAATAATTTAATAAATGGTTGTGTTACATATAATTTTTACACTAACTTTCTGCCATTTAGGTTTGAATTTTCATACGAATAATTATTTGGGTCAAATTTTGAGCCCTTGCATTTAAAACCTACGTATAAGCCCGTACAGGGACATTTACCACCTCATATATTTCATAAAATTTTCATTTTAGTACCTTTACGCTCTAGGCTCTACTAAGCTACTCTAAGCCTTGAAACTAACAAAATGTCTTTACCTTTGCTGGGGTGTTGGGGATAAATGAAAAAGGCTTGCAATTAAAAAACACCGGAAATAGTTTATAAAGCTTTTAAAACTTCATTTTTAAATCTAAACGCCACATTACCGATTTATTGAAATATCCGCACATACGTTAAAGCTCGCAAGGTCGATTGAAAGTAACCCGTACATTGGCGTAAGTGTTTGCCGATCAGTAATTAAGTCTCCCGGGGTTGCCAGGCAACTGCATAAACCTTTCAACGCAGTAGCCGAAAATTTCTCAAAAAGTAGCCAACAAATTTGTAAATTGGATCTAGGAGGATGGATACCGGTCATTCATATTCCTAAATTCAATAATCTACGAAAATCCAGCAGTTTATGAACTCATCGTGTTGGCCGCTACGTGTAAACTGAAAAGGCTAATAAGCTTCGTTTTTAGTTAAAATTTTGCTCAGATGTATCGCCGCATACTGACCGAGTTTTAAATTGAAAATATGTAATCTGTCTGCTCGCTCAAAAGAGTCTCTGCACAACAGCTGAAAGTTTCAACCGAAATACATTGAAATTCAAAAGTCGTCTGCTATTTCTTTACATATTTAGTTCACGGATATTAATGCAGATGGCACTTTAACCATTTTAAACCGGGTGTTATATCAGAGAGTGTAAAGATTATGGTTATATGACACTTGCTTTTTATATACTGCAATAAACATTTCAGAAAGTTTTAATTACGAAAATATTTTTTTGTTTGAATCTATTTTGTGGGTTTTTTTTTGGGCTGCTCCGAAACTGCTCTCAACTCCCACTAAGATCGTGATACTATTTCTTCTTGCTAGGATCATGTACATTTTACTCGTGATATCATCATTAGGGGACAATTTTGAGCTAAAATTTTAAATAAAGAAATAGCAAAGTTTTATAATCTTTCCCTGACTGGTATGGGGTTTTGGAGAATTGCATGGGGTTGGTGGTCCATTTTTTATAGTCTAACCTACCTCGAAAACAAATTGGTGACTCCATCAAATATCTAAGGAGAAACGTCAGCAATCAGTAGCCTATAGTCTCAATGATAAAAAAATTAAATTGCCAAATTTGGCTATAAGCGTAGAATCTGGCAATCCTGAAAATGAACCGTAACCAATTAGCGTCAAGCACGAATAGAGGGAAGTAATACCCGAGAATATGAATTTATAGTTAAACGAAATCGAACGCATAACAGGGTCGTCCAATAAACGTTCTTAATTTTTATCCTACTACTTAATGACATTTTCGTGACTGGCTCCCTCAAAACGATGTTCCTAGACGACAAGTGGCGTAAAACGTTTTTAGAAGGAAAACAATTCCAAAATAAAATGGAAATTGTAAATGCCCTGAGCAAAGCTTTGCAGCTCTTGTGTTGTATAAATTATTCAAAATAAACCTTGAAAAATACCTGTTTTTTTATTATACATTTTTAAAAAAACAATTTAATACTTGTACATTTAAACCGCTTTTTAAAGCAAGCATTAAAATATTTTATAAACATTATTAAGTTTTAACATTAAGTTTAATAATAAAAACATTATATTCGATACATTTTTAATTGGTCTTCAACGTCTTCAAAAGACGTGGTACCAAATTTTTCACTTTGTTCTTGCATGAGTTTATATATTTCAGATAACTGTATTTGTTGCGTGCTATTAAAAATAGCAAAAAATTAATAGTAACTGGACATATGGAAAATGACAACACCAAATAAGCTTAAATTTAAATTAAAAATATATTGCCAACTTCCACCAAAACCAATGAATCCTCCACCTTATTTATTACGTAAAATCCTTACCAAAGTATAAAAGTAGTTTATACGAGCTGTGAAAAACTCACATTTGCTCTTTTTTAAGTTCTTCTGGTGTTAGTTGAGATTTAATTTTCTCCTCCGCCACTGTAGCTTTCGATGTAGGTGCTTTTTCTTCTTCGGCCTATAGTATATTTTAGTTTATAATCATGGCAAAATTTAATTGAATATGTAACACATACAGGTTCCTCTTCATCATCCTCGAACAAACACTCCTGATTTAGTGAACATGGAAGATAAAATGCTGGTGGTTTTTTCTTGCGGTAGCGCTTTCCATTTTTCTCTATGAACTCATCCTCTTCAGCATTTTTAATTCCGTAGAATAAAGCCACCAACGAAGCAGCTATCAAAGTAGATAAAGCCAGAAAATAGGAACTGGATAGATTTTGAACTAACGTTTGAATACCCTCCATTTTTTAAGATTTATAATTTTTCACTACTAAATAAATGCAATATTTCTTTGCGGCCAAGGCTTCGTAGAATGATTCTGCTGACAAATCGGATCACCACCTAAAAATTCACAATCAGTTAATTTGGAGGCTTCCAAAATTCTCCAAATGGAAAAGTTATCTGAAACACAATTCGACAATATTACTTCATTTTGATCAGAGTAGAAATCGAACTAAATTTCCGGGTTTGCTACGAAAGAATTTCAAACGCCTTTTCTCGCTCTAATGCCTCAGCTTACTAAGCTAGTATGCATGCGACCCATTTACAGCTTACTTCTACACGATGCGAAATACTTTTGTTTACCTTTGTGTTGTATTAATATGCCGCTGCAGTTGAATACATTGATGAGAATGATCCGGTCTTTCTTTTGTGTTTTACGTCACTAGTACCCAGCTGCAGCAGTAAAGCCAGATTTTTATTTTTTATTTCCAATGATGTTTCAAGCCTCTCTAAGCTCTTACTGGCAGCACTTGAACACTAGGTAGTAGTAAAATTATGGGCCGAGAGGCTATGTTTACTGGACCATAAACAAACACCACCATTAATGGCCAGCGGGAATAGTCCTGCCTAGGACGGGAGAGTGGGGAACTGGAGAGACGGCTAAGCAATCTAAAGAATTTTGCGAGACTGCAGTTATTGCCCGACCACTTACCCTTCGACAGTTGGATTTTTCATACGATTGTAGTAAGACTAAATTTATGGCAGAGGCACGAGGCGTCAGAGAATTAAAATAAAAAAGATTACATTGTGTTAGACAGAAACCACAGTATGCATATTTTTTACGATACCTCGTGGGTTTAGGACAGAATTATTAATTAATTTTGATTTTCGAACTGGGTCTTTATTACTCCGCATACCCCATATTCTGGTTTTGTGTCGCCAAGTACGTACTGGGGTGGTGGAACAGATCGAGAATTATTCTTTAGATTCTCTATTGGGTTTTTTTGTACGACCATATTCATCTCGACATGGTAGAAATCCTGCTAATTACATTCTTCTTCTTCTAATTATATGCACCAAAGCCGATAGAGGCTGCTTATAGGCGCTCAGAGGGTGCGAAGGTTGTTAAGGAAGAGTGGTTTAGATTTGAGAGACACCGTTGACTGTGGGAGCTGATTCCAGAGTGGGACAGTGCGAGTGTAAAAATGGTGCTTGCGTTCCTTTGTAGTCACACGCGGTACAAAAAGTAAATTTTGTAGAAAAACGAGTGAAAAAATCACCTTCTCTTAAAATACTTATGCCCGATAAAATTGAAAAAACCTCTCCCAAGTCTGTAGCCGAATGATGCTCTTGAAGAGTTGGTATATGAAGAAAATTACGTCGGTACGCAGCTGTTTCGTTCCGAAGGGTTGGCACTAATTTAGTGAGTTTGTTGACTGACTTGTTTATGAGGTCCAAGTCTCTTTTTAATTGGGGGACCAAACTGGTGAAGCAAAATCCAGTAAAGATAAGATATAAGTTATTAAAATGGTCTTAATGACTTTAGGTGTTTTAAAGTGAAAAGTGCGTTGGACAAGACCAGTGAACATGTTGATTGTCTTTGCAATGATCCTGCAATGATGAGAGAAGGATAGCTTTTCGTCCACTTGCACGTTAAGATCTCGAACACATTTTACTGACGGTATCGCTTGTCCATGAAGGTAGTAAGTTGTCTTTGGGTTGTCTTTTCCGAGGTGAAGAACATTGGATTTCAATGTGTTGAACCCGAGACCAGACTCAGCAGCCCAAACCTCCACACGGAAGAGATCTTGTTGCAGTTCGGTAGAAGAGGTCAGAGGTGCCAGAGCTTTAATGAGCTTGGTATCATATCAGCAAACAGGCTGGCAAATGAATTTAAGACGGTAGAAAGTAGAGCGTAAATTTAAATTGTGAACAACAAGGGAACCAACACGGACCCTTGGGGCACACCGCTGGAAACTGCTCAAGAAGTAGAACTGGAATCACGTAAGACAACGCATTGTGTGCGATCCAGCGCCGTAACCAAAGACTATATATACGCTTCGCTTACTAGACAGGCGTCTCCATACAAAAAACCTGTTAACACTTTTGAAACATGGGAGAAGGCTTTGACCAGCCGTTAGAGGCGCCACGAGTAGCACTCTGAAGCGCGGAGAAAATTTTGACCCACGTCTGCTATCGTATGCAAGTTGAGCCATTGATCACGCCAGTCTATTTAGTGAAGCGTATATATAGTCTTTGGCCGTAACCAGCCTTAAAATTTGAGTAGGGCACTAGTAGGGCACTATTTTTAGTGGTGTAGTATGAGCGAGCGAGGCGCTCCGCAATGTATATTTTTAAATTGATGAAAATTTTAATGTTTTAATCTGTCGTCCAATACTCAATGGACAGTTGATCAGAGCCGGTAACGGGTGACGGGTGCCCCGTTTGTGTTAGATTTACTGCAAGTTTGCACGCGGAACCACAGAGTATGGAGGTAATAGAGATAAAACAACCGGGAGAGGTCCGCAACGAAACGTTCACCACCGAGTGGGTTGACAATGGGGAAAAAGCTCTGGAAACCGAGCTTCAAAAATCAAAATAGCTACCGCAGCGCCATTTCGGGATTCTTCGTAATCGAAAAGGCACAAATTTAATTGCAACAATAGCGCCAAAGAGAATTCTTTGATAGCGCTTGGTCTTTTCTCCTTTTCTTAGAGTACCTTTTTAATTTGAAAATTAATTTAGATCATAAATATGGCAAAGTGAAATCTACCAAAAGTTTCAAAATGAAAAACAGGACAAGAATACCGAAATGGCGCTGCGGTAGCTATTTTGAAGCTCGGTTTCCAGAGGTTTTTCCCCATTTTCAACCCCTCGGTGGTGAACGTTTCGTTGCGGACCTCTCCCGGTTGTTTTATCTCTATTACCTCCATACTCTTTGGCGGAACGAGCGCATGGAGGCGGCCATGATCAGGTGTAACGTTTTATTTTTGAACGAAAAAATTAAATTTTATAATATTAAAATAAAAATGCGTTCAACTGAAAAACTTTAATGATCACCAAAATATCTGGGTAGGGCACTTTCCTCAGATTTCAATTTCATCTCAAAATTCTAGGTAGGGCACGGCCCGAGTGGCCCTCCCCTGGTTACGGCTGTGGACTGCGATCTGAGAGAAACGCCATTAACCACTTTAGTACCTCTCCGGTTATTCCTGCAGACCGAAGACGTCGATATAATGTATGATGAGGAACTTGATCAAAAGCTTTTTTGATATCAAGATAGATAATGTCGACAGGTTGACCCTTTTCTAGAGCAGCAGTCCAAATATTTGTGGCTTACAACAGGTTAGTTGTACCAAGTATCCTATACAGGGTGTTTCAGAAGTCAGTGCAATAAATTTGAGGTGTTATAGGGGTTGAGTAAAGATGTTTGACTGTCTTTGTCGCGATCCTCTGCGACGAATAGGAAAAGTGCTAGAGAGCGTTAAAGTTTGGTCTAAAAACGCCTAAGTGTAAGCTTTCAACGAACATAAGAACCCAGATAGAAAACCGGTTTTAAAGGGGTAGTAGGGAATTTTCCTACTACAAAAAACACCATATTGTCGAGTGCAAAACAGTTTTATTTTTTAAAGTAAATGTTCAAATTGTCGTCCTCCAGCTCCTAAACAAAGTCGGCAGCGACGAAGAAGCGATGTCCGTACGGACTGAAACACTCCAGCTGTGGTACGAATCTTTTCCGAAGCGGCGTTAATTCGTGCTACCAAATCCACTTCCGTCTCCACTGGTGTTTCGTAGACAAGTTCCTTCATCCACCCCCACAGAAAAAAGTCAAGTGGGTTTAGATCCGGCTCACTTTTCGAGCGTTCCTCGACTTGCAATATCCAGAGAGATGGATTGGCAGAGGAGTTCCGGTCAACTGGCCTGCAAGATCGCCGGATCTAAACCCACTTGACTTCTTTCTGTGGCGGTGGAAAAGATTCGTACCACAGCTGGAGTTTTTCAGTCCGTACGGACATCGCTTCTTCGTCGCTGCCGACTTTGTTTAGGAGCTGGAGGACGACAATTTGAACATTTTCTTTAAAAAATAAAACTGTTTTGCACTCGACAATATGGTGTTTTTTGTAGTAGTAAAATTTCCTACTACCCCTTTAAAACCGGTTTTCTATCTGGGTTCTTATGTTCGTTGAAAGCTAACATTTAGGCGTTTTTAGACCAAACTTTAACGTTCTCTAGCGCTTTTCCTATTCGTCGCAGAGGATCGCGACAAAGACAGTCAAACATCTTTACTCAACCCCTATAACACCTCAAATTTATTGCACTGACTTCTCAAACACCCTGTATGTTAGAAGGATATGAGGCGAGGGATGAAAAATGGCAGCGCCGTCGCAGTAGCCCCGCCAGGATTTTTTCGCGAGTAGGCACTGCGTGATTAAGAGGCCCCCATAAAAAACTCCTTTGTAATTTTTGTTGTTCTTTAACTAGCCAAATTGTATAAAATAATTATTTAAAAATTTTATTATTATTAAATCAATAAAAGTTTTATTATTATTAAATTAATAAAAATTTTATTATTATTAAATTAATAAAAATGTTATTATTATTAAATAAATAAAAATTTTATCATTATTAAATTAATAAAAATGTTATTATTATTAAATTAATAAAAGTTTTATCATTATTAAATTAATAAAAATGTTATTATTATTAAATTAATAAAAGTGTTATTATTATTGAATTAATAAATTTTTTATTATTAAGTATATTATTTACAAATAAATATTACCAACTTTACTTTTAATCGAAGAATTCCACCCTACGATTACCTCTTTACCCATAATTCATCAACTACTTATTTAGGCTTGTCTCCCCCATTGTTAAGGGGGAAGACTACAGTGGCCATTGTCTAGTTTCGCGCTATTTCAAGCTGAACTGTTTTATTGTTGTGTTTTAACTTATTAAATTAATATTGATGTGTAAAACAGCCTCTTGTTTAGTGCTTAAAATAATTTTGACAATTTTAAATTTCAAAGTAAACTAATTATTACGTTTTAATTCGGACCCCCGGAGCTAAACACGTTGGGCAAGCGCCCAAACTACCCCATAGTAGTTGACCTCTTGAACAATAATTTTTCTCACTAAACTTGCTTTTAAATCATGACATTTTTTTTATAAATATCTAATATTGCAATAAAGTTTCCCCTATTCCCAATATTGTCGGCGGATGTGTAAGTGTTCCCCTGAAGTGCTAAATCTTGTTGGGCACATAAAATAATCACTTCCACGTGTGTAGATAGGACCTCTCTGTTTCTAATAACGTCTAGTCTATGGTGGTCGTTATCCTGGCAAACTATTGATCCACGGGATTTGGATTCCATGTAGTCTAAGTACATTTTGTAGGCTAGTTGGTGAGAAGATTTGTTGGAAGTGAAGTGTTCTTCGAATTGTGTCCCCATGTTTTTCCAATCCGAAAATCCCTTTAGAAATGCAGTGTTTCTACTGCCTAAAAATGACGGCAACAAAAACAATACACTGCATCCTTTGCAACTGAATATTCAATCATTTGATATTTGTCATACCAAGAAGAATTGAAACCTCGATTTTTACCGCCAATTAATCTTTTAGGAAAAGGATTTAGTTTAGGCTGAACTGGAAGGCAATCTTTATCTAGACTAATATCCAAGTTATTCAACGCGTGTAAGCCGTTATTTTGAATTGGACATGTTGTTTGATGTATTTTGTGCATGGTTAGAGTTGGGTTTGCAATTACTTCTGCAATTTCTCCTTCATGAGTCAGTTCCATTTCCATATCAGTACTGACGTTTGGAAGAACTTCAGCAGTATTACTAAAACAGTGACTATTATCAGTCTCCAAGGATTCTAAACCCTTTCCCAATTCTTTGACTAGGTTTTTCTCAGAACTATAGTTATGGCTTTGCGCCGACGATTTCAAAAAACGAGCCATTGCACCTTTCTGATTACTAACGAAACTATCTTCCCTTTTCCATTTTTCTCATTTTTGGGAGCCAGATAAAAATTTTCTGGTACTCATATTTGAAAATGCTACTATTATAATACTAATAGCGAAATAACCTTAAAAAGGTTTAAGAAAATAAAGCTTAGTTAAAGCTATGTAGTCTTCAAACAGACTTTTTAATAATACCAGCTATATCAAAGCCCTGAAAAAAGCGGTTTGAATATTTTTTCTAGAATAGCTAATTAGCCTTGAAAAAGGCTTTTTGAATAATTTAGCTAGAATAGCTAATTAGCCTTGAAAAAGGCTTTTTGAATAATTTAGCTAGAATAGCTAATTAGCCTTGAAAAGGGCTTTATGAATAATTTAGCTAGAATAGCTAATTAACCTTGAAAAAGGCTGTTTAAAAATTAGCTTAAAACAGCTAAATAGCCTTTAAAAAGGCTGTATTGGCAAAGTTAGTCTCGGAAGAGACTTAGAAAAAATTTGACTGGGAGAGAATCGAAATTGAGAACTACCTGTTTGTTCAGGAGCAGAAAACGAAATGAAGAAACGCGCGTTATCTGGGACAAGTCCGACCACCGAAGGTCTAGGTCCTTTCTCTACGATCAGTGGTCACTGATATCACGTGATTTCGGAAAAGGGGCAAGGAGTAAAAAAGAAAAAGCCCTAATCCCCAGGACGCTCTCTATTCAAAGTAGTGACTGGTACGATGCTTTACGCTTCGACTTCAGCTCCGCTGGGATTTCCCTTCGTTTAAGCGCTGCAACGGTTTAAGTCGTATTAAAGAAATCCAGTTTCTCACTTTATGCCCCCTTTTGTAGAATTCCTAGAAACTAAGCTTATGTTTATTGTGTTGGTTGGAGCTAAGTTATCACTGAGGCGAACAGATGTTTTTTTTTTTGCTGCTTTCCTTGCACGACGGACTTCCCCGTCCCGAGCCAGTCTTTTGTCATATACTCTATATCAATGTTAACAGAGTACACTACCAAAAGCAGAAACCACAGAGTTCGCTGCCTTTGTTTGTGTACTCAAGTAATATTGATTTCGAGTATAGGTGGTTCAAAAGGGAACGTTTTGTTAGGGCCATTTAGGACTCTTGGAAATTGGAATTGAATGGGAGTTCTTTTTTTAGGGGGCTAGATGACCAATTGTTAAAAATAAATAAAGTTTAAAAATCACATTTGGAGGCCCCAGAGGCAATTTTTTTAAACTTTTAGAGGCCCCTAAAATAGGCCTAAAATTTTTGAACATAGGCACGTGCCTACTTGTGCCTACTGCTGGTGGGGGCACTGCGCCGTCGGTGGGTCATGCGCGATAGAGAATCCATCTTTAGATTCCGTCAAGGACAAAACATGGAGGAAGCACCGCCAAAATTTGTCCTTGAGGGAATAGAAAAAAGAGGTCCCACGTTTAGAGGCTCTCTTGGTATTGACGGCGCTGCCGGCGTTTTGAAAACACCCCCTGTAGCAAATTAGAGTCCAGCCGACGTCGGCAAAAGGTACTAAACACTAAAGTCAGCCAACGGTCGGCCGGCCTTTGGATTTAGGGTCCAAATGTCCTAGGGGTAAAAGGGTCGGCCGCCTACAAAACGTCGACTCTTTACCGCCTTTTAAAAGACCTAAAAACCGACTCCGAAACGACGTCATCCCAACTTAGAATGTACTGTATAATTACGTCGAAACGACTAACTTTTTGATATTTAAGTGACGGAAAATTACCAATTAAAACCCTAAATATAGCTATATACATGTATGTAGTTGGTCGAGTCCCATGAACGGGAGTGAAACAATGAATTTATTTCCGTCAATCGGAAAGCTTTTGAATCTAGAGTGCAGAGTTCTAGAGTTTCTTGGGGCTTAGTAAGAGTAATGAATAAATCTTCATTAATAATATGTTAGCCTAACATATTTAGCTATACGAATGTAACCTACTTGAGCTGAGAGATTTTTAATAAGGAAATATTCTCAGATTGAATATATAATCTTTTTCAAAAAAATATAATACAGAAAGGAAGTTATTTTAAAAAATATTTTGATTTGTTTTATTAAATTGCCAAAGTTTCACAGTTTTGAGCGACTAATTGGCAAAGCGCGACCCTTTGTGCCACAGGGGTAATAATTAAATGTAAGGTCTATTTTAAGTCAGATAATGGTCGGCATTCCGACCATAAATAGTCCCAAAAAGGATTTACGGTTTTAGTGTCGAAAAACGTTCGGACGTTTTTAGGTCAGCATTTGGTAGTCGACTATAAAGCGACTTTTCGACCGTACCCCGACCCTAAAACGACTTCATGTGCTACAGGGGACGGGCTGGCCGGAGGGCTACCTATCCTTCTAACATATAGGAACCTTAGTATTCCAGAATTTTAACGATAAAAATAATTGAGCTAAGGTATTACCTTCGCTCGATTACCTTTATAATTTTACACCTGCAATGGTGCACCATGGACTAATTAATGTATACACATTAATTAGTCCATGGGTGCACCTCCCTATCGGTCTTTCTGACTTTTACGGAAAGGTTTCTCCATAGAAATCTCATAGGTAACCTATGAGATTTCTATGGTTTTCTCTTGATTCAAAACTTTCCCTTGAATCAGGAAATTTTTTTCATTACGAACTGACAGGCTGGTCGTGACGTTTACCGTCGTCGGCGCAGGAAACATCTGTGTTCGTGTTGTTAGGGCTTAACGACTTTGTATAATATATTTTATCAATAATTGCATAATAAAATTACCAAACAAAAGGGTATTTCCACATTTTGTGCAAGATTTATCAACTATTTCATCAGGCTTTTGCGTGATCTCTTTATACATTGTTGGGCTGACCAGTAAGTCGTTTGAAGTTTTAAAGAGCAGACGTCAATGAATCCAAGTCTTAAATTTACGTTTATGGTTTTTGGGTTAGCTAAAAATAGAAATATAAAAGGAAAAACATAGTAATAATATCAATGGGTTAGTTTTTAAAACTTAACGCGTACGTGTCTGCAAAGAGAAAAACATATGGTAATATTTGCGCTGTTAAATGTTAAGAAATTTTTAAGTATCATCGTAATTTGACAGATAATCTTTTGACCTTGAATATTGAATGTCAATATTATTGCTATTGGAAATAATTAAAAACCCGCAATTTTTCAAATTCTTTCTAGGGAATGGATATTGATTTTTGCCAGTGAATTATAAAGTAAAAGTTTCAAATGGCAGCAGTAATTGATCAAACTCCGACTACAGCAAAGTCGGTTGTAGATCTGTTTCTTCCATATAAAAATGGGCATTCAGAAGATTTAGACTCAACTCCTGATATTAGCAATAAGGTATTTTTCAATGCAATTGATTTAAGTTAGTTTTGATGCTAATTTATTTAATGTATACTAATAGAATTGCCTAGTAAGTCCATCCGAAGATCAGTACGATCTTCTACTACGCAATCTTCAAAGCAGGATAGAGTTAGGGCATGGTGAAGTAATTTACGTCTTAGGAACAGGAGAAAATGAATCTGAGGGCTTATCGGAAGAGGAATTGGAAGCTTCAGAGGCCACTTTACAAAGTATAGCAACAACATTAGGGGCCCATTGCGTTCTATTACGAAAACGTAAAGGAGAGATGGGTCTAGTTGCTGAATATCTAATTAGACGTAAAGCTGAAGAGCATGACTTCTCTGAAGTCAGGTACAATTTTTTTTTAATGTTATAGAAATTAAGCATTAGCAATGACCAACAATTGTTATGACAGAGTCGCAGTTGTAGGGAATGTAGATGCTGGGAAAAGTACCTTATTGGGGGTATTGACACATGGAGAGCTCGATAATGGACGTGGACACGCTCGGCAGAAATTATTTCGTCATAAGCATGAAATGGAATCAGGACGTACGTCCAGTGTTGGAAATGATATTCTAGGATTTGATAGTTGTGGGAATGTTGTTAATAAACCTGATAGCCATGGTGGACAGCTTGACTGGGTGAAAATCTGTGAGGCATCTTCAAAAGTTATCACGTTCATTGATTTAGCGGGTCATGAGAGGTACTTAAAAACCACCATCTTTGGCATGACGGGACATGTACCTGATTTTACAATGTTAATGGTAATTCTAGCAGCTCAAAATGATTGGTTCTGATGCTAAAAAGCTAAATTTCACAGGTGGGGGCTAATGCTGGTGTTATAGGTATGACTAAAGAGCACTTGGGTCTTGCATTAGCGCTTTGCGTACCTGTATTTGTCGTAGTGACTAAAGTGGACATGTGTCCTCCAAATGTCCTAGATGACACAATGAAGTTGTTAGTTAGAATTCTCAAATCTCCTGGTTGCCGCAAAATTCCTGTCATTGTTCATTCGGAGGATGATGTAATAGTATCAGCAACCAATTTTGTCAGTGAAAGGTCTGTGAAACTTGGTTTTCAATCTTCCAAATGTTTAAATTTAACTTTCATGCAAACTTTGTAGGTTATGTCCAATATTTCAAGTTTCAAACGTGACTGGTCTAAATTTGGCTCTGTTGAAAATGTTCATGAATCTTCTGACAACGCGAATGCCCAATTTGGATTCGGAGCTAGCCGAGTTTCAAATTGATGATACTTACTCAGTGCCTGTATGTTTTATTAAAACGTTTGTGCGAGATGTGATCTTTAAAGCCTTTTTTTTTAGGGTGTTGGTACAGTTGTATCTGGGACAACATTGAAAGGGGTTATTAGGTTAAACGATACGCTATTATTAGGACCTGATCTCATCGGTCATTTTCAACCAGTGGCCATAAAATCTATACATCGTAAACGAATGCCTGTGAAGGAAGTGCATAGTGGGCAAACAGCATCCTTTTCTTTGAAGAAGGTATTTAATTTGTTTTAAGGGGTTTGTAACCATATTCGGACAAGTATGCTTTCGGTTTTTGCTTGGCTCGTGTTGTATCGAAACTAACCAAATAGAACTCATCTTTTCCGCTGAGATACTTATCTAAGTTATCTGCTTAATTCTTCTGTTTCAGATTAAACGATCAGAAATTCGTAAGGGCATGGTAATGGTTTCACCCGAGGCCAATCCTGTTGCGTATTGGGAGTTTGAAGGGGAAATTTTAGTTTTGCATCATCCAACGACAATAAGTCCTCGTTATCAAGCTATGGGTATGTCTAAAACAAAGACAAACCTTCGATATACTATTAAATCTATAAAATTGAAATAGTTCACTGTGGGAGTGTCAGGCAGACCGCGGCCATATTAATGATGTCCAAAGACTGCCTACGAACGGGAGATAAAGCTGTTGTTCACTTCCGATTCATCAAAAATCCAGAATACCTGCGTCCTGGCATGAGAATGGTGTTCAGAGAAGGAAGGACGAAAGCTGTAGGGACTGTCGTACGCATGATACCCAACCATCAATCTGTGATTCAAGCTGCGAGATCGAAGCCTAATAAAATGCGACCAATCTCAACCCCAATCGCAGCAGGCATGAGTGTAACACTACCCGCCGAAGGTGTTTCGAAGAAAGAAGTAGATGGACAGCAGAAGTACAGCCGAAACAGAGGACACCATCGTAATAATCGTCACATCACGGCAGTTTGATTTGGAGAAATATGTACAAAGCAAATGATCTATGAAAATAGTGTTTCAAATAGTAAATGTCTAATTTGCCTTGTTTTTTTAGTTTTGAATAGTTTTCTCAGATTCAAAGTTAACCCGCACGAAGCAAGGGGTAGCAAAGTTTATATTGTTTGCTACTTTACCTTTTGTTTTAAGAGAAAGTTATATCTCATAAATATGAAGAATAATTTTCATATATAAATTAATCATTTTGTTCGCTAAAATGTATCTAGTGTATAAAACTGAACTACCACTTTTAATCAGATTATTAATAGATTAATTGTGCGAAACCCTGGATTATTTAAACACAGGAATATACCGATTCTTTTCAATAGCCCATTTTAGCATAAACGGCAGCTGTTAGTATCCTTCCTATCTTTTTTTTCCGGCAATATGTTTAGTCGACTTTCACCAATAGAGGGATAATGGCAGTTGTTCGTGCATTTTTCTTGTATGTGATATTCCTGTGTTTAATTAATCCATCACAGAACCATCATTTTATTTTTAAATAAATTCGATTTGAAATTAGATAAAGTATTTCTTTCAAAAATTAAATTAAAAATATGAAGCCATAAGCGTTGCCTACGTTAATTATGTAGACAACGCTGTAAGATAAATTTTTATTTGAGGTTTAAAATTTGTATGAAAAGAGGAGTAGAAACTAGTTACAATGAGGTGTTAAAACGGGACAGGATTGCTTTTGCGTCAAACACTTCTGGTGAATGAAATTTCAATTTACATCTTAATGTCGCAGGAAGTGGCCTAACTATGCTGATACAAAAAAAAATTCTATCCCTCTTATTTTACTGGTTAAAGGAGTTTTCTTCGGTTTCCCCTTCCCATAAAAACTTGTTTAGGTTAATTGTAGTAGTGAGTGTAGGGAGCTGTTGGCTTGCGTCGCATGAAGGACTTGCCACCACCCTCCTACTCATTGTAACCCCGCAACCTGTTTAAGGTATTAAAAGTCGCTAGATGACTTGAGCCTAAGGTGATTATTATTATTAAAACAATTTGTGAATTCTTTCACAATGTCAAATTAGTTTATTTTACTACGGATTTAGTTTTACAACATATATCAATTTTAAAATTCGACAACATTTTGAAATATACTTAGATAAGTGTAATTTGTATGATATTTACAGATAATGACCGTGACAAGCCATTAAATTTTAATGGACTATTTTTAAGTCTTGACCTTTATAAAAAATTTAATGACATTTTCAGTATTAAAATATAAATAAGATTAATTGGTTTATTATTTGAAACAATGTATCTTCATTGGATTAGTTACAGAGAAACATTTTTGTAATGTTTAAATGTTAGTCAACGCTGTTTTCTCAACCAAAGTCGAGGATTTGTATTACCATAGTTGGAATGTGGGTGTATGTAACAAATGAGCGATAATACACAACGCACAGCTTTTAAAACTATTTTTGTGTGGAAAAAGTTTTTAAACCGTTTAAAGAAATACAAAATTGGAGCTCATATAAATCTCTTCATGACTAAATTAATTTTTTCACATTAAAATGTTACTTTCATTTTGAAGAATAATATTGTACAGTGTACAGTTTTGAAAGAAGATAATTATATTAATTAATGTCAAGATAGCAAATGTTACTTGACTATAGCTAAGTAATTGTTTATTTAATTGCGGCTCTTTACAAATTAAGAGATGTAAAATATAACCTGTGTAGTTATGCGTAGTATTTTTGTTGTGTATTTCATTTTGAGTTAACTTTACCTTTGGTTTCTGTGGGATGTTAATAAATTCAATCTTTCAAATATGTTCTTGTTTTGAACTTGTATATATTTCAAATAAGGCTGAAGTCTTATAGTACTAATTTCTAGTTATACCACATCTTTGAAACACTTGCCATTTGGGTTTTAGCCTTTCCAGTTATTGATCATTCTGTTACTGTTACTTTCAAATTATAAATCAATTAGCTTGAACATTTCCCTATTTTGAAGAATTTTTGTCCTTGAGGTAAAAGTAATAATCAGCTAGGCTAATACCTAAGGCACCACCTTATGCCTAAGTCGTCAAGCGACTTTTGAAGCCTTTAATACAGGTGGCCGGGTTACAATGCGTAGGAGGGTGGTGGCAAGCCCTGCATGCCACGCGATCGAGCCAAAAGCTCCCTACACTAACTATTACCGTTAACCTCAACAAGTTTTTATGGAAGGGGAAACCGAAGAACTCGGCGGAAAACCCCTTAAACCAGTGGGGAGAGAACTTGCAAACTCAACGCAGAAGGAGTTGTTCCGAGTTTTCACCCAGTGCCACAAGTTGGGATCGAACCCGGCTCCTCTTGCTGCGAGGCGAAAGTGCTAACCACTCTGCCACCCCACTTGTATTAGCTGTTCCCTCTGAAATTAAAGGGGAACGGTCAAGCTTTAACCAGTTAGATAGCCCTATAGCCCATTAAAAACTAAAATTTATGGTGAAAACCGCATCAAAAAATACTGAGTGGTTAATTTTTAATAAAATAAAGAAATTTCGGGAAATCGAAAAGCGCGTGTCCGCCGCGACACCTGGTGAGAAGTCGGTGAGACAGAAAAACAACGTAAAAGCGCGCGCTGCTGAAGACGCAAAAAATTTGTTTTTCACGCGCCCGTTCCAGTTATAAGAGACCTAATCCTAAATTGCGCGATTTTAAAAGTTAGGATAGTTCGCAAATCGCTCATACGGGGTAAGGGGCGCTGGCGGCAGCCCCTAAGATGGCGGCGAAAATTCAAACCCAAACACCTGGCGTTATTTTTCGTTTCAACTTTTTGGGCCAAAAGCTATTTTTTGCAAGACAAAAAAAGGTACGTGTTAGTATATTGAACGTCTTGTTAATCTTTTGATACGGAAATAAGGCCATATTTGGAAAAGCTTGGCCGTTCCCCTTTAACCAAAATGAGAGAACAGCCAGGGGCGGACCGTTAATTTTGGGGGCCCTGGACTAACACTCTTTGTGGCCTACCCAAATTTGGGTTAGTTATGGCGACTCATTCGACATTGTAAAAATTCTTTTGTCTTACCCTTTTTTAATTTAAATTGTTTTTATTTATTTTTTGATCGCGAAGGGGCCCCGGGGCTGCAGCCATTTGATTGAAGCAAGTGGTGGCATCATTGCCACCTGTATTATGAAAACTTGAAAAAGCCCCTGTTATTAGAGATGGCCATGAATCTATCCGATTCTTCGAAAAACGCGACTTTAGTGGAGAGCGTGGTGCCATGGCAAAGGAAGCTAAAATTCAAAATAGCCATAGGAAAACGTTGTCAGAGAGCCATTGTAGAATATTATAGTTAGACAACTTATACTCTATTTAGTTAACTTTAACCTCGATTATATATCCCGTGTAAAACTATTGTTTATATTTGCTGTAATTTAAGTTAATGGGTGCATTTACAAACGATCCAATCAACGCGAGGGGTACCTATAAGTACCCGCCTTTTGGGTCAAAATGTTACTTAACTATCTTGTTTTTATTACGACGATAGCGACATCTGTTGAAGAAAGAGCTACTTGACGTCGAGCTGACACTTGCTTTAAAGACCATACCTAAATCCGCCCAACAGCAAACTGAGAATAATTATAAAAAGACCAACTTAGTAGGGGGAAATTGAACTAAATTTAACGCGGTACTTCTTTGGCTCAATTTGACATACTTGTGCCTTGGTAGTAAATTTGCAACATATGATTTTAAAAACGTTTATTGAAGTAATACAATTACATAGAAAAGGGACATATAAGAAAGGAAATATTAAATTACAATTCAATATGTACAGTAAACGTTTCAACATTTAAATATATTTAAGAGAAAGTTAAAATGGAAGAAAGGAAATTTTTGGTAATATCTTTTAAACGTGGCCTATGTTTTCGGGGACTCCTCCGTCGAAACTGGAGAGTCGCCTCATGAGGCGTTTGATATCCACTTGTGACGTGTACAAATCGTCGCCCAATGGCATGCCACTTCTCCTCCTTCCGGTTAAAGGAATCGCCTCAAAAGGCTCCTCCCCCAATTTCGGCCCTGTGTACTTCGCATCCTCGTCAACCTGGTGTAAAATTATTTCAAATATAATTTTGAAATAATGTGTTGGTTATTTGAAATAGAGTCAATGTAGTACAATTGCCATACATTTCACGTGCCCCTGAATTGCATACTTTATATTATTTTTGCAAGAAATGTATAGGGATTTTTGTGTATACAACGCAAGCTGGTAGAGCATTTTACTATATGTATTTACGTCAATTGTAGTGTATTAACCGATTGCAGAGTATTACATTAACTACCGTATTTAATCTTATCAACTAGGGTGCTTCACCTTAGTCATAGTCTGAAAATATACAGGATGTCCACTACAAAACGATCCAGAGCGAATAATCGAAAAGCTATTTTCCCTAGGAATTCGATATTTTCAAATCGCATAGCACGCACAGAGGGTCAATAGATGATACGAAACTCAATAACCTTAAACCATGTCCTCAAGGTCATCCAAAATTAAATCGCGAACCATTGGACTTAAAGACTCGGTTCCAATTAGAAAGGTTTGCGCCATCACATTTTATGTCCAAATGACTCTGAACCGATGTTAATTGGACAATAGGAAGCTATCAAAAACAAGACGTTCATAAATAAAAATGTCCACGAGATCATGCTATCTTATTCTTAATAGTTTAGAAAGTACTTGTGCAACGGCATCGACATTTTCAGGACAAATTCGGGTACAATATCTTAGGCTATTAAGATTCGGTTGACCTTGAACCATGTTTACAAGCAGGGCCGGTCTTAGGGCGAGGCGACTGCCTAGGGCCCCGCGCTTTCCGGGGGCCCCACTTTCAATGTAAAACTATTTTTGGGCCCCTATTTCATATCTTGCTGCCTAGGGTCTGCTTACAAGGTCATTCAAATGTATCTCAAAAACCGTTAGGTTTGGAAGGTGGGTACAAATTCGAAAAGGGTGCGCCATCACTTTTTAGATCCCAATTGATTTCCACCGACCTAATTTGAGCTTAATTTAAATACATTTTTATGTCGATAATTAGTCTTTGAACATTTGTATTTATCACCTTCTTGTTTTTGGTGTTTACATTCTTGGCTTACTATTGGCCAATTTACATCGGCTTAGAGCCACTTTGACATAAAATGCGATGGTGTATATCTTTCTAATTGGAACCGACGATTCCCTAAGCCTAACGGTTCACGAGATAGATTATGAATGGCCTTGAAGATATGGTTCAATGTCATTGAGTTTTGTGCTAAACGATCCGAAAATATCAAATTCCTGGGAAAAATAGCATTTCAATTATTAGCTCTGGATCGTTTTTTTGTGGACACCCTGTATATGTATACACTTAGAATGTCTAAGGAACAATCTGTAGTATTCTTTCTGTTCATGGTTATCAACCTACAACAGGCAGGACTTTTCATTTTTAAGCCATGTCTTCCACGTTGACACATTGTTAGTACTGACCAGGAGACATCCCGAAGTGTAACCCACCGATTTTGTTCAAACTCGGGGGATTGGTAGATGTTCATATATCATGAAAAATCCTAAAGGGAATTTATTCAATGGGCAATGGTTTTGCCATGGCACCTAAAAATGTTTTTGACAATACAAAATATTAAATTTTCCCATTGAAAATAACATGGGATTTTGACCTCAAATTGATTAAAAGTTGATCAATTTTGATGTTTTTATTGTCAATTTTCATTATTTTTTTTATTTTTTTGGCATTTTCAAAATTTTGAAATTTGTTCAAATTTTCCTAGGAATCGGTCAGAATCCCATGTGATGTCTCCTTGTGAGTTCCTCTATAGATTTCTTAATTCATGCTATAATGAATCAAATATCTCCATCTATCGATCGAAAATGGAATAATCACAAGTAACAAATTAAAGGTCATGACTGGCAGACTCAGTTTTGTGTTCGATAAAAGCTTTTCTCCCTTTTGCTACTACGATTTTACTTGTAGTAGCATTTTAGCTAGATAAATGGGGTAGACCCCGACTCTGCCGATGTAGGCGCTGCCGACGCCGATCGTTAAAGCAGATTACTTCGTTGAGAAAGCAGAAAAAGGAAATTCTTTAAATAAGAAACCGAACTCAGCGTTTACTCGTGACAACGGGGAATCCGTTGGGCTTAACTGAACGCACACAAGGACGCACTAAATTTACCGGCTAATAGGCAGTACCATATGTAACATAATTACTCATAAGTATATGCTTCTAGCTCAATTTCTTCACTAACGGTTTGTTTCACAGATATTGCGTCATCCGTACCCTACGTAATATTAGACGTCATCGAATCTCAAATGCCGATTATATGCCGTCGCACAATTAGCTCTACGTCTGATAGACCGACGGCCATTATTTTAGTAAACAAACCGGCTTGAACAACCAAGGCTTAGGAGACTCACGTTCTAAAATAAATTTGCATTGTCAAATAAAAGAAGCAGGTTTATTGGAAAAAATAGTTCAAATTCAGGTTGAGCTTTTCTGGCGCATCTACAAGATTGGAGTCTTTGCAGATTCTTTTGAGCCTAGGCGTAACTCTTCTAGGCTTGATATGGGTTTTAATATCGCTCGTGGAATATCCGGGAATATCCCACTTCAACGACTTGTTCCATTTTCGGAAAGCGATCACTTATTGGTTATTTTCCCCAACCTTTTATTTTTCTAAATTACTCATTATTTAACTTTATCCGCACAAACCGAGCGAGTTAATGAATAAACATTAGGCTGACTAAAATTCCGACACAAAAAATTATTTCTCAATTTAGAGGTTTTCCATTGGCTTAAATACATATGTTAATAGCCAATAGTGTGACTCCCAAAATTTCTAGGATGAATAAAAAGGTTATAATCTAACGTAGTCCACTTTTTTACTGGTTCGTGATGAAACAAACCGTTAGTGAATATTTTTGAATGGAATAAAGGTACAGTGACATACTTATTAGCAAGAACCCATAGACGTACTTAGAACACGTAATCATAGCTTTAGCCCGTCGTGAAGCCTTCTAATCTATATTTTCAAAATAAGCCCCCCTTTTTATATTTTCCACCAGTAGTAACTTAAGTAACCCAAAAAATAAGCGGTCTAAGGACTACTTAAACTAACTAAAAACCTACTTAAAACCAATTCTAATTTCGCTTAATGGAGGACACTTAAAGCCAACTTGAAAGCAACTTAAAAATAAAATGTAATTTTCTGTATAAGAAAGGGTTCGCGCCTTCTTCTTAGAAGTAACAATAGTGGAAGAAGACTCAATAGCTCCGCCTCTTTAAAAAAAAACGATTAGGAGGCGATCCAGCAAAATTTACTTTCCTCTGTCCTTGGTACGTCTATGGGTTCTTGTTATTAGTAATTATGTTACATATGGCAGTACTCTAAATCGAGAAATAGTCTGCTAACACGCTCTTCCTGCTTGACTCTCTCCTCCATCAGAGGCCGTTCATGAGCTGCCTGCTGCAGCTGCTGGCAGAAATAAATCTTGGAAATTTAAACAGTTGTTTTGGCGGTGAGCCTCCATTCGATTCTATTCTATTTTGGCGTGCATTCAAATCATCGGTATTATTATTTTCATTCTTTTGGGAGGTGTGTCTCATTTAACTCGAAAGTGACGTTAAGGTCTTACCAGTTTGCCAAAAGCGAAGAGACACCGGGTGACCTTGGGCAGGTGTCTCATGAACAAAAGGTCATCGGGCTCGAACAGCAGTTTTTGGGGAACGCCGTACTCCTGGCACGCTTTCAGGAACACTAGGATGTTGTTCTTCTTGTGCTTCATGTCCGTCCCAGCGCTAATTTCTCCCGGAATCGTGCCAGGTTTCACGAAGTTCATCAACCTACATTTATCACACATATCGAATTACGCGTGGTTCGTATGAAATGTTAATAGGCCGATACACATTTGTCAAGATATAATATTCATTGACGAGGGTAACACCATTAGCATAGTGGTAAATACCGACATAAATGGCCACTTGTGCCCAATAGTTTTAAAAAGAAAATAAAAAAAATTACGATTTCAGATTTAGCCTATTTTAGGCAATCGAGTATCAATTTTTTTTCGGTGAGTATTCGAGTCGAGTAATATTGAATTCAAGTCGAGTAATCGAGTACTTGATTAAGGGGAAACTTTATCTTATTCGAGTCGAGTAACTAAAAAAGAAACCCCGAGTAATATTTTTAACGAGTCGGGTTCAGTGCCGTATTTCCTCCTAGGCCAACCTAGGCCGTAGCCTAATGGCCCTCCAGTGACCGTAATTACTGTATTCGAAGTCATAAATCTATAATATCAATCGTAATTTATATTGGATAAATTCTTAGGTAGAAGATTTTGTTTTAAAATTACCAAAATTTCTGCCTGGCAGTTTACGGACGCAGCCTTAAATCGCAATGTTACATAATTATCGCATATTTAGTCGACGATTGTTAAGAGCTTTTATTTAGTAATATAACGGTAGAGCTCAGACTTCTACCATGGACTAATTAACACAGGGACACCCCGTTCCCGAATATTTTTTCTTCGGGCGATTGTTAAATGTGCGCTCTGGCGGTATAGTTAAGAACTAACGGAAAACTAGGATGCCATGTTGTGGCGCGTACCGTTTCGTTTTTCGGATTTAAAATTTTAAATTAGCTTGAATTGCCCTTCTTAATTTGAACTAAATAGAACATGAATTTTACGATGTTCATTTATCCACCTAAAAAAAGGGACAAAAATAATTGGATGTCAATTTTATTTCTGGTTAGTGTTTACCAAGGCTTAATAAACAGCCTTTTTATCGCTATCAATTTCCGAATCTCTATTGTAATATTGGTTTTATTTTGTAGATGATGTTGATTTAGGGTTTAGGGAATGTTATTAAACATACTCCACTCATATGCTGTATCTTGAACCACGATTTACATACAGAGTTTTTCATTTTTCCCAATAAAAATATAATCTAATGCTAAAAAACTAGTTCCAGGGATAAGAGTAAATAATGAGTAAATGCAGCGCGTGAAAAGGGGGCCCAGACTCCTTATCTGCCTACGGGACCAGGATCTCTAAGTCCGGCCCTGGTCGGGTTATAGAGTACGTACTTGATAAGGAGCTGGTTTTTTTCAAGAAATTATGAAATTAAATTTGAAAGCAGTATAAAGTAACTTTCAATGCTGAAAAATATTCATTTAATTTAAATGAACCACAGTTTCCACAACTTTGTAGGTACCGTTTATTGGCCTTGAAAAAGTTGTAAAAACCCCTCTTTGAAGTTCGAAGCAACGAGGATAGAAAAACAAATACTCGACGAGTTTAGAGAGTAACTTATTCAGGTACCCGAATTTGCAACTTTTTGGTACTCGGTAATCGACGAGTATTCTCAAATTACTTATTCGAGGTCGAGTACTCGCACAGCCCGAACACTGCTGATTAGAGGCGATTTTTAAATACGCGAAATCTTACCAGATGGCGCCAACAATGTAAAACGTTGAAATTTTTAATTATCTAAAAACCGTTCAAAATATTAATTTTTCTTTATTCCTTTTTATGAAGAATTTTTTCCGAGTTAAAATTTTCCAATTTTTGAGTAGTTTTTACGTTAATGTTAGAAGTTTTTTTTTTTTAAATAAATAATTACTTTCCCGCTAAAACGTTTAAATATGCGCCATCTAGTATAACCAAAAATTTTAAAATCGAACCTCTAATGGCTTCTTTCTAATTGATGTTTCATTGTAAGTCATTTGTGGATCGGTGTATTACCTGCAAAGTACTGTGCCGTCCCGCAGAAAGTGTTCGTAGTCGACCGTGCTGACTTCCTCCAATGAGTTCCAAATCCATATCAGTATTTGGCTTTCTTTGGCCGGGTCTCTCTGTAGGTTAGAAACAGCCAACTTAATAGTTAATTAATCGTAATTTTATGTACACGGCAGCGGCGGCGATCGTCAAAAATTCCTATTTATCCAAAAATTCATATACTTAAAACTTAAGGCATTTTATAGATAAAGTATGTTAAAATATTTTTTTTATTTTATAAATTTTTTTTATAAAAATATTAAAACATAATTAAATTATAAAATTCCTTTCCACCCCTTGCATCGATTGCATTGTAACCCTGATGTTGGCCTAAATAAGTGAAAACTATAGTCGATGTTTTAACTGATTTTAATATTGTGCACAATAAATACTGTTGGTTTTTAATCTATTATCTCTAATAGTTTTAGAGAACCACTATTATCTCGAATTTCGTCCATAACTTTTCTTTAAGAATGTTTTTAAAACATCAGCAGAATATGGAGATGGAAACTTATTGAGGTTAATGGTAATAGTTAGTGTAGGTAGCTGTTGACTCGCGTCGCATGAAGGGCTTGCATTGTAACCCGGCCACATGAATTAATGACTTTAAAAGTCGCTTGATGACTTAGGCCTAAGGTGGTGCCTTGGGTATTAGCCTAGCTGATTATTAGTATTATTATTATTATTATAGTCTGCTAGAGGTAGATTTAAAGAGAAATCGGGCCAAAAGTGGACGTCATGCAAGATTTCAATAAAAACTTAGGCAAACACAATTTTGAACTATTACGATCACCTTTGACTCTGCTGATCACATTTATCATGTTCAAAAAAAGATTGTTTTATTGAGGTTTCTTATTCTGTGTTATTTATTTAAAGGTGTAAGTTTGGTTTGGTTAAGAACAATGTATTTATTACCGCGCAGGTAAACATTATTACTATACCAAACTTTCATGTGCACTTTAAATACAATAATACAGTTCTTACATTAAACATTGAAAAATATTTTGAAAAACTTCAACGTCAATAGTTTTAAATTATGAATTGACATTGGTTCTAACGCTTAACGGCTAAACAATATTAATGTTCTATATATTAAAGGTTATTTTATCACTAAAATTTCGAAACTACGTTTTTTAGTTTTTAAGAAATGATTTGATCAAATAAACAATTTTTACATGGTGGCTGGTTTTGATTAGTTTGCAAAACAATATTGGAAGCGGTTCTTTCAACAATGCGTGGTTAAGTGTATATTAATTAAGGTTTACCAAAAGTATTTTAGATTAATTAAACATTAATCTGATAAACTTACGTGATGAGGTTCTAATTCCGGTTCGAGTGGGGTTTGAGACATGCTGTAATGAAAACTTTGATAATAATGACGTTTTGCGCAACCTGGTAGTTCCGCTCTGCAGTCTGGAATAAAGACTTTTCTTGGTACTTGATGGATTTGGATTTAAGGTTGATCTTTTCCCTCTGAAGAAACTTTGTTGACGACGGAGCGTTTCTTGGGTTTGGGCGCTAAATTTGGCGCTCATAAATAACGATTCCTTGGGTTCCAGCCAAAAAACCCCAGTTCTTATTCATTTTTTTCGTCAAGTGCTCAACTTTCTCTCCTCCTGTTTTAGTCGATTCTCAAGTGTGATTGCACTCTGTCTTCTGAGCCCTTGCCAATGAAGTTTACATCATCAAAATTGATTCTTGATGCTCATATTTTGCATTTATTTTTTCTGAGTGTTTAAGCCTTGCTTATAAACTTACTAATATTATAAGTCGCATATTTACCTATAAGTACGTCAGGGGAAGGGTTTGACATTTGCTAATGTTGTATGCGGGAAATTCAATCTAAATATGATTTAGGAAATCCGAAAATCCGAAAATTATTATTACTCGGATTATTAGGTTTTAAAGCATAATTTTCGAGGTTTTTTTGTCGATTTTTGAGATGTTAGGGTCAAATTTTCTAGCAGATTTTTGAGATGATAGGGTCAAATTTTCTAGCAGATTTTTGAGATGTTAGTTTTAGATTTTCTAGCAGCTTTTTGAGATGTTAGTTTTAGATTTTCTAGCAGATTTTTGAGATGTTAGTTTCAAATTTTCTAGCAGCTTTTTGAGATGTTAGTTTTAGATTTTCTAGCAGATTTTTGAGATGTTAGTTTCAAATTTTCTAGCAGCTTTTTGAGATGTTAGTTTTAGATTTTCTAGCAGCTTTTTGAGATGTTAGTTTTAGATTTTCTAGCAGATTTTTGAGATGTTAGTTTCAAATTTTCTAGCAGCTTTTTGAGATGTTAGTTTTAGATTTTCTAGCAGATTTTTGAGATGTTAGTTTCAGATTTTATAGCAGATTTTTGAGATGCTATGGTCAGATTTTCTAGCAGATTTTTGAGATGTTATAGTCAGATTTTCTAGCAGATTTTTGAGATGTTATAGTCAGATTTTCTAGCAGATTTTTGAGATGTTATAGTCAGATTTTCTAGCAGATTTTTGAGATGTTATAGTCAGATTTTCTAGCAGATTTTTGAGATGTTATAGTCAGATTTTCTAGCAGATTTTTGAGATGTTATAGTCAGATTTTCTAGCAGATTTTTGAGATGTTATAGTCAGATTTTCTAGCAGATTTTTGAGATGTTATAGTCAGATTTTCTAGCAGATTTTTGAGATGTTATAGTCAGATTTTCTAGCAGATTTTTGAGATGTTATAGTCAGATTTTCTAGCAGATTTTTGAGATGTTAGAGTCAGATTTTCAAGCAGAGTTTTGAGATCTTAGGAGACCTAGGGTCAGATTTTATAGCAGATTTTTGAGATGTTATGGTCAGATTTTTGGCGATTTTCGACGTGATTTCAAGATTACAGAAATCATTTTCTATAAAGTCTACGGGAATTTGACAAATGTCCAACCCATCGATGGCACATTTATAGTTGGAATTGAAATCTGTAATCAACTTTAATATAAAACTAAATTGTTGGTAACTTTAGTAGAATAAAATTAACTACTGAACACCAACAAATATATATAAGAATTAGCAAACGATAACTTCGAAATTTACAAGTTTGAAATTTGAAAACTAAAGCTCAGATACGTAAACACAATGGAAAACTATGTTTATTTAAATTTTCAACATTGTGATTTTTTTTCTACGATGTGATGGTTGTAACTGCAGGAGTGGTCGAGGCTTTCTCCAAGACTTCCTGAAATTAAAGTTTTACTTTTACACAATACGCCCTTTGGTAAACCGATGACGTCACTTCCGTGCGTATTACTTACGTCATCGAATTGTTTCATTTTTTCTATGAGCTCCATTTGGAACAGCGGTTTTAATCGTCCGAATACGCATTGGCTACTTTCCTCATTCTGTAAATTAATTAATCGGTAATTATAGGTAATTTAACGTGACGTCATCATTTATATAATAAAAGCATATGTAACATAATTACTCATAAGCATGCCACTAGCTCTATTTCTTCACTAACTGTTTGTTTCACAGATATTGCGTCATCCGTACCCTACGTAATATTTGACGTCATCGAATCTCAAATACCGATAATGCCGTCGCACAATTAGCTCTACGTATGATAGACCGACGGCCATTATTTTAGAAAAAACAAACCTGTTTGAACAACCAAGGCTTAGGAGCTAAAATGAAGTTAATGAACTACAATATAGTGTCAATTGTTGTTAATGATGTTTTCGAAGACTCAGGTTCTAAAATAAATTTGCATTGTCAAATAAAAGAAGCAGGTTTATTGGAAAAAATAGTTCAAATTCAGGTTGAGCTTTTCTGGCGCAGATTCTTTTGAGCCTAGGCGTAACTCTTCTAGGCTTGATATGGGTTTTAATATGGCTGGTGGAATATCCCACTTCGACGACTTGTTCCATTTTCGGAAAGCGATCACTTATTGGTCATTTTCCCAACCTTTTCTTTTTCTAAACTACTCATTATTTAACTTCATCCGCACAAACCGAGCGATTTTATAAATATCAATAAAGCTACATTAGGCTGACTAAAATTCCGACACAAAAAAATCTTTCACAATTTAGAGGTTTTCCATTGGCTTAAATAAATATGACAGTAGCCAATAGTGTGACTCCCAAAATTACTAGGATAAATAAAAAGGTTAGAATCTAACGTAGTCCGTAGCGGGTTTAGTGTGTTCGAGGCCCTGGGCAAAATTGAAAGCGCGAGGCCCCTTTTCATTGTTTAAATTCAAGCAATTTAAGTTGCTGCGATGGACAGACAAGAAAAACTAGTTGCGTAAATAAGCATTTGCAGAATTTTATAGATTATATTTGGTTTGATTATAAAGCAGAGTACACGACGAGGGTATTCTTTTTTAAACTAAAACAGAAATGTTTGCGCACATTCTCGCGAACTGAATCTTTGCAAGGTCGATATAACTTTTAAGCGAGAAGCCCATAGAATGATAGCTGAGCGAGGCCCCTAGAGCCGCGAGGCCCTGTGCATTTGCACCGGTTGCACCTGCCTAGAACCGCCACTGATTACGTAGTCCAGCTTTTTACTGGTTCGTGGTGAAACAAACTGTTAGTGAATTTTTTTTAAATGGAATGAAGGTACAGTGGCATACTTTTGAGTAATTATGTTACATATGATAAAACGTATTGACATTCTGCCCTTTGATTCATGTTGTACAAATTGGTATCGTTACCTTGTTGGCTAGTTTGCAATAGTCAATCTTGGGAACACTTCCAGCACAAAAGTTGTACGCGTAGATTAGAGCCTAAAATTTATGTTCTATAATTTGTTTACGAATATCAAGAATGTATTTAATTTTAATTTCGGGAGAATGACTATGTGACGACACAGACAACCTACCCCAAGAAGGACTTGCATCAACCTCGAAAAAAGTTGTCTCCAAAATGATGCGGCCTTTTTTACAGCAAATTAGAAATTAGCACGTGAAAATTCTTTATTTTACGAAATTAAAACAAAAACGTCGTGCGCGAGCTAGCTTCTACAATACATTTTTTATTATTATCGCGCGTGCTCGTCTTTGTACGTTTAAAGCTGCCTCTACTTGCCGTGAGATGGCGCGCTCATAAAAAAGTCGCATCATATTCGAGACAAATAGGCGAAATTATAAAATCCAAGGGGGCTGAAAACATGGTAGTCACGTGACTTGGTGGAGAATTGCAGCGCCATCTATCTTAAGAAATACCGACTATTTTTAATTTTATTTTGCTAATGGCGGTTCATCTAAATGATCTAATTATTATTATTATTATTTAAAATATCTTGTAATAGAAAGGTGTAAGATTAATTAGCTGTCTGCAGTATCTGGAAGGAATAATTTTTTTATTTAACTATGAACACGAGTTACCGAATCGAAGTTGGCTGTGATACGGTAGTCACGTGATTTTGTTTTCCCATTTTAACAAGTTGGTTAAAACCAAATTTACTTTATCATGGTCTTGTTTTCTACTCGGCACGAGGGGGGAAGGGTGGATTTGTTTTAGTGAGAAGGAGGGGGATTGCTAACTAAAAATCGCCTCAACCTAGTCATTCTCCCAAAGTTTAAATAAATTCTTGGTTATGTATAATTTAGAAATGAAGATTTTTACCACATGATAAGTCGAAGTGGCGTGCTCCGATCGCAAAAAGTCATAGTTGTCGTGCTTATTTGAAGCTAAACAAGAACGTTTTTAGGATTATTGAGAACTTTCGAGGCAGCCCTTTTTCGGGATAAGAAGCAATTTATATTTTATTTTTTACCTCTCCGAGGGGACTTTGTACCCTAGGAGGGGTTATACAACCACCGTGTCTGTCTGTCTGTCTGTGGGTGGGTGGGTGGGTGGGTGGGTCTGTCTGTCTGTCAGGCCTGCGAACGCGTTCGCATTTTCGGGGCAAAGCGTAATCACTGCGTACGCAGTTTCTTAGAATCAGGGAAAAGGTTTTTTCCAAAATCGCCCTCTTTTTGTCATTGGTTATAGTATAATATTTTAATCGGCCGGGATTCGAACCCGAGCCCTCTTGAACGACAGGTGAGCGTTCTACCGCAGAAACACGGATACAGTTACGCTTCACTGAAAATTAAAAACTCTTCCGAGGAGAGCGAGAGGTATATTTTGGCTTGCCATCTTGTTTAAATTATAATTTAAATCGTTAAATTCCTAATTGAAATTCGTGCAATCTGAATTTGAAGTAAAATCCAACTTTTCCGTGTCTAAGTATGGAAATATATAAGAAACTGGTTCGTAAGATGGATACAAGATGGCGTTAAAAATATTTTGTAGGAGGATCTTTGTTAGGCGATCATGTGATAGATGGAGTTGAAAGTTTACAGCTAATGCGAAATGATTTCATATATTTGTGAGAGGAGCTTAGGTAGGGTATCATGGATTTCATTATTACTCGAATCCTGCGTTAGTATATTAAGGATAGTTAATTTAAAAAAATAATGTTCGTTTGTGGGAGGGGCTTAGGTAGGTGATCATGTTTCTAGCTTGATAGGTGGCGTCGAAAGTTCTAAGCTAACGCAAAACTATTTAATTACAAATTAGGTTCCACGTGCTTATATTAATGGTAGATGAATTAAGGTTATAGTCCTGGCTTCTGGGAGGAGCTTAGGTAGGGCATCATGTTACTGGTTAGAAGGTGGACTCGAAAGTTCACAGCTCGCACGAAATGATTCCTTTATTACTTTGAATCTGCGTCCGTATATTAACGATAGTGGAATTAAGGATACCGGTTTGTGGGAGGAGCTTAGGTAGGGCATCATGTTTCTTTTCTTAGAAGGTGGACTCGAAAGCTCTAAACTAACACGAATTAATTTCATTACTGCTTGCATAAATTAAAAGTAATTACACACCGATTTTGTTCAAACTCGGGGCATTGGTAGACCTTCATGTAACTTGAAAAATCCTAAAGGGATTTTATTCAATGGGCAACGGTTTTGCCATGGCAACGAAAAATGTTTTTGACAACTTAAAATGGAAATTTTCCCATTGAAAATAACATGGGATTTTGACCGATTCATAGGGTCCCCCTGTGAGACATTTTACAAAATTGAAAAATAATTAAAATACCAAAAAATTGGTAAAAATTGACGAAAAAAAATCAAAATTGGTCGCATTTTTATCAATTTTTTAAATTTTTTTCACAGGGAAATAGGTCAAAATCCCATGTTATTTTATGTTGTCAAAAACAATTTTCGTTGCCATGGCAAAACCGTTGCCCATTGAATAAAATCGCTTTAGGATTTGTCAAGTTACATGAAGGTCTACCAATCCCCCGAGTTTGAACCAAATCGGTGTGTAACACCTCGGGTAGTCTCCTTGTAAGTAGCTACATGTAGACCTACCTTCGCATTCTTTATCGAGTAGTTTCTTGAAATCGGCTAGGAATTTCAAATCATGGAATCCCTTTTGTGAGCCATCCTTCGTGGGAAACGCGTTTATTTGACTAAAAATGACGATGGCCAGACCAAATGTAGTTAAAATGAACTTATGCATTTTCACACGTCTGACGTGGAAGCAAAACGACTTTGATTCTATGGCGTAGGTAGAATTAATTTACGCACGTCGTTAGCTGTAGAGCAGCTGTTTTGTCGTGTTTTGGCAAGACGTCATAAACAGTACAATATATGGAGAAATATTGTGCAAGGCAGATGGAAATTTATAATAGTGTTCATTATTTGTCCGCTAATAATAAATACGTCGTCAATGCAATCAAAAGTAAATAGACATAAATATAAGTCTTGGATTCGAGTCGTTTCGTACCTTTTTTTTTATTCAAAGAAGAAAGGGCTGATTTGAGTCTGAGAAGACCGCGAGCCCGGCGAAGACACCATCTGATTAATCAGGGCGAGATATGTGTAACGGCCACGCCAACGGGGGGATACGTGGGGACAGGGGTGGGGACACCCGTGGCGGAAGTATGCCGACCACCCGTTGGGGGATTGGTGGTCGTCCTCAGACGGCCATCCACAAACTCTGCCTCCCGGACGCCTGGGATTACAGGAGTGAGCCACTACTCCCGGCCGTTTCGTACCTTCCCCAATGGATTCCATCTAATCTGAGATGCACACACCTAGTTTCCGCCACCCCAAAAGAGCCATCCATCAAAACGGTTAAAACATTTCGAAATTTTCGGCGGGAATTTGTGAAATTAGCCCCTCCGATACTAGCGCTCCTGGCGGGACAAAGTGTAACCTCTTCAGGTTGTCTGCTTTTTTTGTTCTATTTTGATTCTACGTAAGACTAGGATTCGCGATGCCGCGTAAAAAAACTGCAGCTCATCCGCTATTAATGCCTAAAAACCAAGCAAATCAGTGTAATTTTTACATTAAGGAATTGTTTACCGTCGGAGTACAAACCGAGTTTGTTAATAGTAATGAGAAACATAATGATATTATAAAACAAAGCGAACCTTTAGGCTTAGGCCTTGGCTTAGAGACGGTATCAAAGACGGTACTAGATTAATAAATCCAATTGTGATAGCATATCTTGAATATATTCCTCCATACTTCCATTGTCTTTCATGTATTGCATGGCCTCTTTTCTTTTTCCAAGTTGATCAAGTTGAACTTTCCATGTTGGCGCAAACTTTCTTTCTATCGCGGAAAACGACGTTTCTGAAACCGGCTTTCGCATGTACCTCGCGCAATGCCCAAATTTGTAGTGATACGCGAGGGGGGTCGGCACCGCCAAGAAGGGATAAAGTAGTTTCTCAGTTTAGATGGCGCTGGCCTCATGGCCGGACTTAGAGATCCTGGCTGGGCCCCCTTTTCACGCGCTGCATATACTCTTGTCCCTGGAACTAGGCTGTGCCTGAATTTCCCTGATTCAGCGTAGAAGTCTGAGCTCTACGGTTATATTACTAAATAAAAGCTCTTAACAATCATCGACTAAATATGCGATAATTATGCAACATTGCGATTTAAGGCTGCGTCCGTAAACTGCCAGGCAGAAATTTTGGTAATTTTAAAACAAAATCTTCTACCTAGGAAATTCTCCAATATAAATTACGATTGATATTATAGATTTATGACTTCGAATACAGTAATTACGGTCACTGGAGGGCCCCTTCCAAGGATGGGCCCCTAGGCCACGGCCTAGGTTGGCCTAGGCGGAAATACGGCACTAGCTGGCCTTGGTGAGAATCGAAGACTTTCTGTTTATGTCTATTTACTTTTGATGTAATGTTCAAGTTCAAGTTTGTTTATTTTTAATCATGTGCTTTTACATTGTTAAGGGTTGCAAGGGCCAAGTCAGCAGTGACTTATGTAGTTTCTGGGTCTTTTGGGCGAAGTGCTATCTTAACTGAATATATTTTATGTAAGTGTGTCCAGTTCCCCCTATCGTCTGCGTTTTAAATGTTTACGTTTCCAGAATTACCTCACATTTGGTCAAGAAAAAAATATTTAATAAGCAATTTCGTGGTTGCCAATAAATTAAATTATTCTACGCTATGGTATAATAATAATTATTAATACGGTGGTACCAGGTTAAATTATTCTACGCTATGGTATAATAATTATTATTACGGTGGTGCCATGTTAAATTATTCTACGCTATATGGTATAATAATTATTACGGTGGTACCATGTTAAATTATTCTACGCTATGGTATAATAATTATTAATACGGTGGTACCATGTTAAATTATTCTAAGCTATGGTAAAATTATTATTATTATGGTGATACCATGTTAAATTATTCTACGCTATGGAAATTATTATTATGGTGGTATCAGTTTAAATAATTCTACGCTATGCTATAATAATTATTATTACGGTGGTACCATGTTCAATTATTCTACGCTATTTTATAATAATTATTATGATGGTGGTACCATGTTAAATTATTCTACGCTATGGTAATTTTTATTATGGTGGTACCATGTTAAATTATTCTACGCTATGGTAATTTTTATTATGGTGGTACCATGTTAAATTATTCTACGATATGGTGTAATAATTATTATTATGTTGGTACCATGTTAAATTATTCTATGCTATGGTTATTATTATTATGGTGGTACCAGTTTAATGTTTTCTACCCTATGGTATAGTAATTATCATTACGGTGGTACCATATGTTAAATTATTCTATGCTATGGTGTAATAATAATTATTACGGTGGTCCCATGTTAAATTATTCTACCCTATGGTATAATAATTATTATTACGGTAGTACCATGTGAAATTATTCTACGCTATGGTATAATAATTATTATGGTGGTACCATGTTAAATTATTCTACCCTATGGTAACATAATTATTATTTTGGCGGTACCAGTAGGCTGAAATAGTTGACCATAATATTTCGTAAAAAACTTAAATACATTTGATTCTATTTGAAGTAAATTTATTTGAAATTTAGCTGGTTTATTTTTTAGTAGGTGCAGGCGGGGCTGAGGTTTATGCTGCCGGGCCTGAGGTTCCTACTTCCGGGCCTGAGGTTCCAACTGCTGGGGCTGAGGTTCCTACTGTCGGGGATGCCGGGGCTGACGTGGTTTGTTGTAAAACATTCTGCAATGAAATCTATTTTACTCCAGCACAATACGCACATAAAATAATGACGTCACGTGCGTACGTATAACTTACGTCATCAAACTTTTGAATCTTTTCCAGAAGCGCCATTTGGAAATGCGATTTTAATCGGTCGAAGATGCATTGGCTAGTTTCGTCCTGGAAATTTATTCATTTATGACGAAAATCGAGATTAAAAGCAGCTTTCTTTAGGTCACAAATCCTCTCGCAAAACAGTAATTTCCTAAGGGGGGGGGGGGTGGCGCGTGGAGGGCTTGCTACCACTCAGGAGCAACAAACACAAGGTGAACGCAGCTACCCTTTAAACACGCTAAGGCAGTTTTGTGTACAAATTTCATTGGACGAGCCTTTACGCTGAACGTTTGGCAAGACAATTTCCGAATTTTCCCATTCCGACGGCAGCAGGCGCTAAAGCGTCTAACCAATGAAAATTATACGCAAGAAAATGCACGACTTTTGACGGGTTGCGTTCTCCTTGTGTGGGGCTGTGGGCAGTGCTGTGTTTGTTGCTCCTTGCTACCACCTCACTACGCATTGTAAACGTGCCACTTGATTTAAGGCATTGAATATCGATAGCTGACTGGGGCTGATTATTATTTAAGCAAAATACCTTAGTATTTAGGTAGTGACGTAACCTAAACTTTAAATTAAAACAGCAAGAAAAACTAGGTCTAGCAATTGACCGATTTCAATATTTCTATTGTGCACGTGACACTAACTTTACAGGATTATATATCTACTTTTATAGATTGATTTGCAATTTTTAAGTCGCAAAGACAACTTTAAAGGGATAATATTCATCCGAGGTAACGTGGTGATGGCGTTATTTGTTAGTAGATGGCGCTTTGATAGTAGCATGACGTCATAATTTTGATTTTCAACGATTGGTTGAAAGTTTTCAGTTTTTAGTGGAGAATGGTTTTGTCGAGATTTAAAATACTAAATTATCTTCCCTGATTGCGTAGTTTAAAATCGTATTATAGTGCCATCTATGGCGGAGAGTGTTAACTTCTGTTAAAATTAATTGTTAATATAAAAAACAAAAATCATATATTTTTAATAAGAATTTAAAGTACTATAATTTAGTAATAAATTAATAACTTTTTAAAAAGTTTATTTTTCATAAACTTTATAGCGTCGCCATCTACCTTAAACATTATTAAATAGGAAGGTACCTCGGGTGTATTTCGCCCCTTTTTGCATATTTCCCTGTAGGCAATATGTGAATGCGTCTATACCCTAAGATGGCGGCGTATTTCCACCCGCTAAATATCAGAATTTCATAGACTCCGAAAAAGAAACCCGATGACGTAATCCCCAGCCAATGAAATTCGGGAACCGTTGCTACGATCAGTCGCTTCTAAACCTTTAAGTTGTGGCCGCCATCTTGGTGGTTTTAACGTGCCATAAAGACTTACCTTTCGGGCCAATTCGCAATAATCAATCTGTCCATCTCTTCCAGTATTTGCGCAAGCGGTGTAGGCGTAGATTAGAACCTACAGTAAACTACCTTGATTAGAAACTTATATCATAAGTATATAATATATCCCTCCTAAGATATAAGTATCCATATACCAATACCAAAAGTAAATGAACCGAAGTTATCAGACTGCTATACTCCCCATGTTGGAGGCGTTTTCCTTATGAAGTTACATTTTGACGTCGAATTGGAAATTTTGCGCGCTCCTAGGCCGAAAAAAAACGTGTTTGTTTTTATGAAACCATTTGTTATACTTAGAAATAGCTATACCCACAATTCCCAAGCGCCGCGTCAAAAGACGGGGATGGAAATTAGCTTTTATTTGACTCGATTTTCTCATCATTTTCATACGGAAAACGCCTTCCGATTCTGAGAGCTAGTTCGATAACTTCGGTTTATTTACTTAAGATATTCGATTATTCCTTCCGTTGATTTTCTAATATAAGTCTGATATCAGTGGCGTAGTAACGAGGCACAAAATTGTTCTAGAAAAGCCTGTTGACGAGGGGGCGCCAAATTTATCAACCATTTGGTACCGAGTACCAAAAACTTGCATATTCGGGTACCCGATGACTCGAATAAGCTGCGCTTTCAACGCGTCGAGTATTTGTTTTTTCTATCCTCGTTTCTTCAAAGTTCGAGAGGGGGTTTTTACAACTTTTTGGGGGCCAATAAACGTTACCTACAAAGTGGAAACTGTTTTTCATTTAAATTAAAGGAATATGTTTCAGCATTGAAAGTTACTTTTTACTCCTTTTAAATTTAATTTCGTAATTTCTTGAATAAAAACAGCTCTTAATCAAGTACTCGATAACCCGACTCGTTAAAAATATTACTCGAGGTTTTTTTTAGTTACTCGACTCGAATAAGAGAAAGTTTCCCCTTAATCAAGTACCCGATTACTCCACTCGACTTCAATATTACTCGACTCGAATACTCAATGAAAAAAATTGATACTCGATATCCGATTCGATTGCCTAAAACCAATACCCTACTATATATATATATATATATATATATATAACAATATTACCAGTTGATCGGTCGAAATTGCAGTTTTCAATCTCAAACTGTCGTAGTTGTCTTCGTGTTTTGACGCTATCGTGTAAAGTATTAATAAAAGTAAATGAACATAAGTGCTTTTTTCCTTCAATGTTGGTGTCGTTTCCCATCATGCTCTTCGTGACTGGGTTATTATATGTTACCTTCACATTCTTTCTGCAGCAGTTTCTTGAACGTTATTTGAAATTGCAGATCTTGGTAATCCATTTTAGAAAATTGATTGCCACAAAGCACGCTTATCGGGCTCCAAACCAGCACCAGGAAATTGAAAAGAATTAAACTACTCATTTTCGTGTTTAACGAGAAACTAAATCTGACGCGTCGACAATCGTTTAATTGTTCCAGATTGTCGCCTAGTTCGAAATAATTTATTCCGTCGGGAATTTGTAGCCATTGTATTATGTTTTGTTAGTCGTCGTAAACATTGAGTTTTTATACATATACAGGGTGTTTTGAAAAGGTTATGCAAAAGGTTTAAGGAGTTGTAGGGGGTGAGTTGATAAGTATGCCTGTTTTTTTTCCCATTTTCCTACGATGAGTTAAAAGATAGCCAGAGAGCTTCAAAGTGTGGCCTATTAGCCCCTGGAAGTAGGCTGCAACCAGCGCAAAAACAAGCAGCAGGGACTTTAAATACTGTTTAAAGGGAATATAACCTCTGGTATTTCTGTCGCCCTCCCAGGGTTCCAATATTGTCCGCTGCCTCCCATGGCTTGTCACACCTGCGGCGCTGATAATCGCTGATTGTGAAGGGAATAAAGGAAATTGATGGGGTCTTCCATAAAGAACGCGTTGGAGGTTCTATTCCCTTTAAGTTACTTTTTACGCTGGTTACCTCGATTTGTTTACAAATTACTTTTTTACCTATCACACCAACCCAAACCTGAATGTTCGCGTTTCCCTGCTGCTTGGTTTTGCCCTTGATGCAGGCCACACTTTGAAGTTCTCTGGCGCTCTTTTCACTCGCCGTAGGAAAATGGGGAAAAACAGGCATACTTTTCAACTCACCCCCTACAACTCCTTCAAATTTTTCCATAACCTTTTCAAAAACACCCTGTATACATTTAAGAATGAATTTAGCAAACAAGTATAAATACTTGTTTGCTAAAAACAAAGAACACGCTAAATTTGTTTAAGTGTTGAGAAATATTTGACAAGGTAGTTGAAAGTTATTTTTTGTCGTAAATCATATATTTGCCTGCTAATATCAAAGGTCGTGTTGAAGCCATTTTTTTCTAGTTTTTACGACAAAGACTTCATTGGTTTATTTTATGATCAAAGTGTAGTTTACGTTTAGCCTTATAAGCAGCTTGACTAAAATCGAAGTGTAGTTTCTATTATCCTAATAGGCCGTTTGATCTAGGTCAAAGTGTAGTGTAATTTACTCAGGGTATCCGCAAAATCTAAATGTAGCAACTTCTCCGTTATTTGGCTAAAATCAAAGCGTAGTACGCTACCTGAGAGCAAAAGTCAAGTAACTCGAGATACGTGACTATTGAAAGAAATAAGAATCCTTGGGTGTTTTAAATTAAGGTGATTCAGTACAAAATTTTCAATATATATTTTCACTCTATTTTTTATTAATTTTCATTATTAGATTATTATTGTTATTATGCTAGATTTCGAACCTAAAACTGTTTTTTCCTCAAACAGGGGTTTTCAGACTTGCTTGACTCTTGCTCTATGGTAGCGCGTATCCACCCGTACACTAACATAAATAAGTAAAGAACGTTTTAACATTAATCGAATATACATTTTATTTTATTAATCGGTTAATCGTTATTATATGTACATTCAGTTTCTTTTTTAAACCATCGAATCTACTTAAGTCTAACTTTAATTTTTAACGGTATAATACTCGCTGATGTAACATTAACGCGGAACTAAACTACCGAATGAAGTAAATTTTGGGAAAATACAAGATGGCTGCGAGCTAACTTGTTTTGTAATTATTTCTTGCGATAAAACATGGATTCCTCATCGGGCAAGTCCTGGTCGTCTTCGGGGAGTTCCATCCAGTCCAGGACCGGCGTCTGCGGTTCCTGGTGGACTTTGTTGTTCCTCCATTTCTTGGGGAAAGCTCCGGTGGAGGCCATCTGTTGGTTTTTGAGGTCGACCATCTTTTTGAGGACGCTCTTGTTCTGGCTGTCCAGGGTGCCGTCGAAGTACATGTGGTCGATGTAGTTTAGCAGGCGGTCCACTTTCTCCGGGAACTCGTCGATCTGTTCGCCGATGCTGGGTTTTTTTAGGTCGAAGGCGATGTCGGTGTTGCCTCCCATGCCGACCATTCCCTTCATTTTGTTCACCATGAAGTCCACCACCTCAAAGTCGTTGTTTTGAAGATCCACGTCGCCTGGCAAGTTAGGAATGGAATTGAGATTTATATTCGGGTCAAGTGAGAGGTAATTAAATAAAACTCTTTACTGCCCTCTCTATGTAGCCTAAGTGGAATGACTGAACCAAATATTTTCGGTTGGTCGATTACAAACTCAAGCCCAACAGGTAGGGCTGTGCCAGTACTCGGACTTTTTTGAGGTCAAGTACTCGAATAAGTAATTGGAGAATACTCGTCAATTGCCGATTACTAAAAAATAGCATATTCGGGTACCCGATTACTCGAATAAGCTGCTCTCTAAACTCGTCGAGTATTTGTTTTTTTCTATCCTCGTTGCTTCAAAGTTCAAAGAGGGGTTATTACAACTTTTTGGGTGGCAATAAACGGGCCCTACAAAGTTGTGGAAAATGTGGTTTATTTAAATTAAAGGCCTAGGTTTTCTTCTGCCTGCTTTTCTTCCCGCCGCGCAAATATCCTGGTGGTAGGCCAACCGCATAACACGTTGGCCTACCACCAGGATATTTGCGCGGCGGGAAGTAAACTTAAAGGAAAACAGGCAGAAGAAATCCTAGGCCTTTAAAGAAATATTTTTTAGCATTGAAAGTTACTTTATACTCCTTTTAAATTTAATTTCATAATTTCTTGAATAAAACCAGCTCCTAACCTAATCAAGTACTCGATAAACCCAACTCGTTAAAAATATTACTCGAGGTTTTATTTAGTTACTCGACTCGAATAAGATGAAGTTTCCTCTTAATCAAGTACTCGACTTCAATACTATTCGACTCGAATACTCGATGAAATTTTTTTTATCATACTCGATAACCGACTCGATTGCCTAAAACCTCTAATTGCACAGCCCTACAAACAGGGACAAGTTAACGCCGAGAACCCCGTAACTTCTCGAGGGTAATAGTTCAAACCGTAACATGGCACGATTACGTGTTAGGTCTTGAGGGGCTGCGAGTCAACTATAGGTTCGACATTCATTTTATAGACGTATTTAGTTTCCTTAAAACTCGGTTTTTTTTTCAAAGGGACAAAAATCTGCTTTAGGCCTAACAAATGTTTTTGCGTCGACGGTCGCAGTCGCGTGGTTTTTACTTTTTTGAAAACCAACTTTTATTTCTGGTACGCTTAAGCCCAAGCGGCAAGGACCATATAAAGAGTAGCTTGCAAGTCCAGGTTCGACAGGGGCGTGCCAACCACGTGGGCAGCTACTTTTTCCCAGGGCAGACTTTGGGCAGTGGTGTAGTTCACTCTGGATTCTTACTTTCCAACCTGACAGTCCGACTAAACACGCGACACCCTTTTGGTGAATTTTCTATCTCTCGTCACTTTTTTCGGACGCAGCCTATTTAACAAGGTATGTGCTTATAATATTATTTTTGCCATCGCTCTCGTGAAAACGTTGGCCCGCCCCCGATCCTGGTTCGATGTATTAATACTTTCTAGCGAATCGGTTTTATTGAAGGTAGGACATGGTTACCTTTTACGCTCTCAAAAGCGCTGATGATGAGGGTGATAAAGATATTAAGTAGGACGACGGTCATGATGAAGGCGAAGACGAAGAAGAGTAAGGGACCCAGGACGGGTGCAGCCATGATCAGCGCCTCGAAGTCGAACTTGCCCTGAGTCATCGAAAAGCAAGACTGCGTGGAACGGACAAACGAGGCGAAGTCCAAGAGACTGGTGTTGAATAGGACATAGAAGCACTGGACGAAGGCGAAGAAAACCAACCAGAAGACCACGAAGAACGACTTCAAATCCTACGGAAACACGAGAAAGACAATGACACGTTTTTAATTGCGTCAAATCAAGCGTTGCAGTTACCTGTGAGCATTTGGATAAGGTGCTGTACAAGACGCCCATTCGTTTGTTGAAACGTAACAGCTTGATGAACTTAAGAATGGCCAAGAAGATCAGGAACGAGACCAAATAGCCAAAGGCCTCGTCGACGGCAGCCACAAACTGGAGTTTGACGTATCCGTTGCCGTGCGTTTTATCGAATATCTTGAGTATCCGATTGGTGACGATCATGCGGTAGATGTAGACCACGATGGCGCCGTAGGACAGTCCCAGGACGGTCAGCTCGGCGTAGCTCCAGTAGCTCTCGAAGTACTCTCCACGGTCGCGACGCATCAAGCGCACTTCGCGGACCGTAAAGTAGATGGCGTAAATGACGTACACCAACTCGCATATCATGACAAAGAGGCCGAAGCCTTGGTGGTATCTCATCAAGCGTATGGCGTCGATGCGGTGGTAAGGAATGGCGCCACCGCCCGGAGGAAATTCCACCACCAGCGTGCAGATGCCGAAGAGGTTTACTTGCGCGTTGTAAACGGAAAACTCGATAAAGATGGCTCTGGTTCCTCCGTCGATCCAATCCGAGACTTCAACTCGGTGCAAATCTTCTATGATCTCCTCCCTTTTGCCTCTAATGGGTATGATATAGCCTCCTCCTCCATACACATCCAATTGGGCCCAGAAGGGAAGGCCATCCAGTTCTTTGGCCGTGTGGTACCGATACTCGTCGTGTATCGTGTCATCCGTCGAGATGTTCTTCCAACCCGGCTTGTAACTCTGCTTGTCCTCGTTAATGATGTTACCGAACGCTCGACATTCTTTTACCACTTTCTGCATATCTTTGGGTACCTTACAAGAATCTACGAGTAGCGATGTCTTAGTAAAATGTTCACTCTCTGGAATGGTATTATTAAAGACTACTCACTGGGTTTGACTCTAATTTGTCTCAGGACCGTGTATCCCATCAACCTGTTGTTTCTGTCGTCCAAGAAGCCCCTGAGACCGAAAGGTTGTTCCCCGTTGTACCATTTACCCACTTGGACGTTGGGGACCACTACGTGTCGAGTCCAGTTCCAGAAACTGGCTATTGTGTTGATCTAAAAGAGATCAAGAAAGTGACGGTGGGTTATTAAGAAATACGGTGTCCATTGTGAAAGACACTGACCTGGCTGAAGTCGTCGGTGGCCGCTCCTTTGTTGATGAAATGATTGGCCAGGTTATTTTGAAGGTAGTAGGCGGCGGGGTCCCTGTTTCCGTAGCTGAGGATGGTAAGGATCCAGAGGAAGAACATGTACGAGACTATCTCTTTGATGATGGCGTTCATTCTCATTTCTTTGTCTCGTTCTTCTTTGGCCCTTTGCATCGCCTCCACGTTGACAGGTTTCACCTTCATTCGACGTCTTTCGTATTTGCCGCCCGGTTCTGAAAAGCAAAGCCGAATATCATTGACCATTTTTACATAGATAGACCCACTTTAAATACCACAATTTCTCACCATTATGTAGCCATTCTTCATCATGGGCTAATTCGGGTTCTTCTTCGTCGTATTCGGAGTCGTCCTTATCATTGTCCACGGATTTGAACAAGCTTGAAAAGATCATGGCCATAAGGAAGACCTGATAACCATAAAGATAACCACAGTTAAAAACCAATTCACATACCACCAATACATTAACAAATAGTATAAAGTAAAATCTTGGAGATATTCAGTAACAGACAGGTGAAGAATTTGGTTATTGCGTGGCTACCATGAGGTTGGAGCCCAGCTCTCCAAGTGAGGTTCATTTTTGCCAAGCGCCATCTGCATTCATAAAATGACTATTCCCCTATTTGTTCTTAGTTCTCTTTCCCGTCAACAAATGTCACAAGGCCACAATGAACCCCACTTCGAAGCAACCGCATATTTAGCTAAAATCCACACCGTTCCACTACTCCTTTTTGCACGGTGAGTACCTTGAGCGGTTGGGTGACCAAAATGGAGGAGAAGAATGAAATTAAGAGGGAGGTGACCCATTTCTTGGTCTTCTCGTCTCCGAAGGTGACTCCGTAGGCCCAGAGGAAGAACACGGAGATGAGCATGGCGGCGATGCAGAGGAGCCAGCCGATGATCCTGCCCCACCAGGGGAACATGAACGGGGGCTTCTTCTTCTTCTTCTTCTTGCCGTTCTTCTTGGCGTGCGGGTCGTGTTGCACGATGGTCCTGGTCTGTCTACCGTCCATCTCGCAATCGTCGCCGAGCTCTCTCAGGGTAGCTGTCGAGCGGGTGGTGGATCTCGAGGCTGATCTGATGTCGTCGTAGCCATTGCTTCGGGCTTCTGAACCAAAGATAAATGAAGAGCTGTCACAATAGATTTACCATCTGCCTATCCTGCTAATGGTATTCGCTTGAAATGTGCTCCTTCGTAGGCTCTTTCTGATAAAACTAGTTGATAAAACTATTAAATCTGCGAAAAATTATTTTGTACATAAGAAAATATCCCTACAACTGGAATCCATACCTCTACTTGGAATGCTTATCCTGCCGTATCGTGTATGGTAAGATCACTCTGACGGCTTTGGCCCCGCCTACGAGAGAGAAAATCTCCTTTGCGCGCGCTCCCCTCTCACGTTGTTTTTGGTTAAGTTAACATAGTGACGTCAAAAAAATCGTCAGCCACCTCGAGACGGAAATCTGCCGCGATAAACATTCAAAGTAAAAGTATGAATTCCTGCTACGTGGTTCAAGCTTGACATTTCATATCGTTATGTGGAGTATTTGAGCGGTGATACGATGTACGCCTTACCGATTTAAAGGGAGATTGGTTCTCATTGAAAAGGGTTTTGAGTCTGTGAAGCTAAGTTACATTTTAATGTCCTAGACACTTTGCTCTTATATTTATGGTGGAAAATAATTATCAATCGGACTTTACTTTGTTTCCTGAGAGCTTCGGTGATTCGGTTGGGTCTCAATTTTCTCAGTCGTGATTTCCGGAAAAGGGTGATGATCAGAAAACTGGGCGGAAAAACGATCAAGTTGGCCATGACACCGACGCCAATTTGCTCTGGACTCAAAGACAGAGGGCCCAAGCTGATGGCCGATTCTCCCGGCTTGGGCGGAACAACGCCGTACCACATGGCGTTGACCAACATGGACAGATATAGCAGCGCCCAACAACAGGACACCCGTTGACAGCGGGTGAAGCGACTCTTAGGAGGACGCATGAAGATGGAGAACCACAAGTGACCGTCAGCCAGATTCTTTTGGGTAGTCAGGTTGAACAAATGACTGAATTCCGTGGCTTCACCCTTGCCCGCTACTGGGAGCAATCGGTCGATCTGCAATATATGTCGATCATTTTGAAATTGCACATATTAACTTGGTGCTGAATTGGGACTACACTTCGCTAAAACTTAATACAAGCTTGCGCAATCTAAGCACTTTGAACTATAGGTAACTGCTTTAAACTATAGGGAACTGCCTTTAACAATAGGGAATTTCTTGAGGGTATTGGCAAATATAATGAAGACCTCGTACCCTATAGATTCGAATTTAGGGAGCTTTCCGTTTGTAACTAAGGGATTACCCACTTCCGGAACTTGACCTATGAAAGGTCGGGCTCCACCAAATGCTGTAGTATCTATATTTGGTTACCATGGTAATTATGGAGATAATGTTTTCGGACTTTCAGCAGGAAGTGGGTAAGCGCTATCGAATTCGCGAGGCAGTAATTTCGAATCTATAGGGTACGAGATTATGTTATCGTTGACTTAGGCAACTTCTTGGGACTCAATGGAATTGCTTGGAACTATAATAGAGCAGCCTGTAGATCTATTGAACCGCTTGGAGCTTTAGATAACTACTTTGAACTGACCTGTCCATCGTCCTTTTCGACTGCCAACCATTTGTTGCAGATGAACTCAAACTTCTGGTTCGTCTGGATATCTCTGACAATGATAAAACTCAAGAACCACGATTTGAATTTGCCCTTGCCCGAATTGTCGTGCCAGATCCGGATGTACGTCATACGGCCTAGAGCTCTGCCCAACAAAATACCGTAGTATTAAAACTACTATCATGATAGTGGTTAAAATTCTATATTATCACATGTACGTACCGAGGTACTGCCATAACGAACGAATCCATTTCTCCTCGACGGAAGATCTTGCGTTTCGCGTCTTCGAAAGTTCTGACATCGGTTTCGTCATCTTCTCCCGATAGTATGAATTGTACCTGTTTGGTAAAATGTTAGTAGCAATTCTTCTATATCGCGAAAATATGGATTTTTAATTGCTGTAGCTTACCTTGGAATCAGTTCCTGCCCCTTCTTTACTTCCGGTGTATACCATGATCTCGTACAAGTACTTATCAGTGTTATCGTTGTCTGGTAGGGGAGTTGCTCCTAACTGTAGTAGTAAATAAATAATCAGATAACTTAAAGGTAAAATGTATGTTATTTTTCTTATCCAGACCATCGTATAGTAATTGTACTTAAGGTTATTGCTAATCGCAATTGGAACCATATATCACTTATCTCGTTTGATTTCAACCACATTTGAAGTAAAAAATTTCGGTGACGTCATCCACAGCGCCATTTTTTAAAAAGGCGCTGTTAACCCGAAACTGTATTTACCAATATCTCGGCCAATAATGCAGATGGTTGAATACTTCAAATTGCAAACATGCACTATTTTCGGAGCTCTATCCACTGGACACCTTACTTTTTCATGATCTTTCTTGTCTTGTCGACGGGCCCATATCATTATTATTATGTAGAGAGACATAGTCACTATTATAGTCATGTATATCGTTATGTTGTCCGCGAAACCGGCATTGGCGAAAACGTACGAGAAATCGATTGCGTTGGGCATCACGAAAAAGCCACCACCGAATGATGTCAGATGATTACATTTGCAAACTGTCACCGCCGCGTTGGAGTTTTCCACCTGAAAATAGTAGTTATCATACTGTACAAAGAGTTCCATCAGTTTAACATGGTCCCAAAATAAGTCCTTATAACAAGGGAGCATTTTAAGAATGTTATCTTGTATTTCGTCAATAGGCGAAACTATAAAGTTCAGGCTTGGAACAGGGAAGTATTCTGGAGTGGAAAATTCCATAGCGGTAATAAGAACGTCCTTTCCCGCCTATTGCTGTTAGAATTACCCAGACTACCCCGGTTAAACCGGTTTTTGGTCGGACGTCAGCTTTATCAGCCATCATTCTGGCTTGATGACGTCCGACCAAAAAGAGCATGCTGGGAATTTTACAAAGCCACAGGTGGCGCCCGACTTTTCCTCTCCAGAATACTTATCTCCTCCAAAGTTCAGGGGGGCTGAAATGATGGTAATCACGTGACTTTGTGGAGAACTGCAGCGCCATCTATCCTAAGAAATGCGAACTATTATTCATTTTATACTAAATTTACAAAATTATTGCACGACGGATACTTCATGGTTCAATATTTTATTAAAATTAAAGGTTTACGCTAGCTTTCGGGTCGAAACCCCTCTTCAGGCGTTCGACCCGAAAGCTAGCGTAAACCTTTAATTTTAATAAAATATTGAACCATGAAGTATCCGTCGTGCAATAATTTTGTAAATTTAGTATAGAACTTCCACCATGGTTATAAAATTAAATATTTATGATTATTCATTTTATTTTGCTAATGGTGGTTTAAATCTTGATCTATTTATTATTATTATTTAAAACATTTTGTAATAGAAAAGTGGAAGTTAATTAGCTGTCTGCAGTATCTGGAAGGAATATTTTTTTCTTTAACGTCGCACGGCCAACTATTTACACGAGTTACTGAATCGAAGTTGGCTGTGAAAAGGTAGTCACGTGATTTTGTTTTCCCATTTTAACAATTTGGTTAAGAACTTAAGACCAAATTTACTTTATAGTTTCTCCTATTATGATAATTTACAGGAATCCATACCTCTACTTGGAATGCTTATCCTGCCGTATCGCGTATGGTATGACCACACTGACGGCTTTGGCCCCGCCTACGAGAGAACAAATCCCCTCTGCGCCAGGGTTGGCAAGTTTTAAACAAAATGTTTAAAACAAGTGTTTAAAACACGTTTAAAACAAATATTGTAAACAAACACCAATTTGTTTTAAACGTTTTAAACTATCTGTTTCAAACATGTTTTTTATAAGGTAAATTAAATGTTCATTGTTTTTTTGTAAGATTTTGGTTATTCAATATGAGGGAAAAGGTAGAAAAAACCATTCCAAGGCTCAAAGAAAGGTAAATTGTATTGATAACCGGTAGTTTGATTTTAAGATTCTCTGAAAAGAGCGAATGAAAAGGCTCGATGTGATTTCATAAATTTCCTACCAGTGCAAAAATCCTACGAACGCATTGAATTTTGTCTTTTTGTTTAAATAGAATGTATATAGCTGCCAATATACATCTATTTGGGACACTACCTATGCACGAGATAAAAGTAGGTTTGCTGTTTAGTCGGGTTGTGCCGGGTTTTAAGTAACCAGAAACACGGACAGATCGGGTTAAAACCGACTATTCGGCACTCCTAGATAAAAATCTAGGGATTTCGGTTCCCTTTCTCGATTTTTTTGAAATTGTATGACGTGATGGAAGTTTTAAGATTATAGAGGTATCTAAGTACTTATTTTTTATACTTTTTTGTGATGATTTATGACTCCAGACGTGCACATTTCAATAAACCAAAACTAAAAACAATGTGCTATATTAAAAACCATACTACAGGTTAGGTAGTATTTGCATGGGGCATCGAAAACCCTAAGGCCGTCAATGGTTGGTCAACAACGCTTAGCGAAATTCTTGGCTCGTTTAAATAAGCGTGTACTCTTTGGTTCTTCGCCTTGTGAGTTTATTTATAATACCATAAGTGACATAATTCCCCTAAGTGTGCCAATAGGAGCCTTTCCCACAGAAAATCGACAATTTGAGCTTGTTCTAAACAGACCAAAGAAAAGTAGGACTCGCGAATTCCGTTCAAGTACCCTAATATTTTTAGTGCTCGCGCCGCAGCCGCCGCTTCGCAAACACATTACGTAAATTTCGTCACTGGAAAAAATGACGTCATTTACGTCACTTTCGTTAAACAAGGTATCATTGAAAAATTCATCTTATTGACACACTTAGGGTAATTATGCCACTTATGATAATACGTTTAATGATACGTAATATTTCTTTAAATGAGTTTACTCGTGAGTCTGATTCATAAGTATAATGAATGGTTTAAAACGTGATTTAAACATAGATTTTTATTGTTTATTATGTGTTTTTTATTGTTTGATTTAAAAACAGTTAAAAACAATGAATCTTGTTTAAAACAATAAAAAACATTGTTTTTGTTCTTTTTGAAAAAAACAAGGATTTTGCCAACCCTGCTCTGCGCGCGCTCCCCTCTCACGCGGTTGTTTGTTAAGTTAACATAGTGACGTCAAAAAAACCGTCAGCCACATCGAGACGAAAATCTGCCGCGATAAGCATTCCACGTAGAGGTATGGATTCCTGTAATTTATTAGTGTAATCGGAAGTTTACTCCGAGGGGTAAGAAACTCTGCGAACTCGGTGTACACTGCCGTACCTTTAACAGTGTGAATTCACGAACTCGGTGTACAGATTATATGAGACTGTCTTACCCCTCGGTTTACTCGAACAACTTTCTGCTTAACAATAAGTTGGTTTTATATCAGAAGTATCATAATAATATACATCCAAGGTGCCCTAAAAACTTACTTTCTGTAATTTTGGTAATTCATAAGACTAAAATGCGTTTTTATGCTTAGGGCCTAAACTACAATATCTGGAGCCCCAAGCAAAATAAAAGTAAAGGTCCCCTCCTCCCCCTTGCGGGCCCCCTTCGCAAACGCCTAGGAAAATTTCGGATTAAGGGGGGTACGGCTAAATTTGGCGCCCCCCTCATCGGCAGGCTTTTTGAGCCCCTTCTAAAACAATTTCGCGCCCTTTTCAAACCAATTTGGCACTCTTTCCAAATTTTAAGGGAGGTACATTGTACTATACAGGGTGTTTCAAAAGGTTATGAAAAAATGTTAAGGAGTTGTAGGGGGTGAGTTGAGAAGTATGCCTGTTTTTTCCCATTTCCCTACGATGAGTGAAAAGAACGCCAGAGAGCTTCGAAGTGTGGTCTACTAGCCCCTGGAAGTAGGCTGCAACAAGCGCCAAACCAAGCAGCAGGGACTTTAAATACTGTTAAAGTTTCCTTTTTTACGTTGGTTAATTACCTCGATTTGTTTACAAAGTCCTTTTTTGCCTATCACACGAACCCAAACCAATGTTCGCATTTCGCTGCTGCTTGGTTTTGCGCTTGTTGCAGCCTACTTCCAGGGGCTAGAAGACCCCACTTTTAAGCTCTCTGGCGCTCTTTTCACTCAAGGTAGGAAAATGGGGAAAAACAGGCATACTTCTCAACCCACCCCCTACAACTCCTTAAAATTTTTCCATAACCTTTTGATACACCCTGTATGGCCTAAACAAAATATAATTAACACACCTTTTATTTTCACCTGTTTCCCAAAAATTGCCCTTCAATAGTTCCCTAACATATCCCGAAACGTTTCCAGCAACTTACATTGCATCCATCCCCGGACCAAATCTTCCACTCGGGGTTGAAGAAGTAGCAGCCGGATGTGAAAATGCGCACCGAGTAATTAGTGGAGAACTGGCGGACGACTTCGCCGTCGGTCAAGTTGACTTCGTCGCCCCAGTTGAGGTCAGCGGTGTAGCTGTCGTTGAGTTCCACGACGCCCAGGTAGAAAAAGCCGGTACGGTTCTTCACCACTTCACTGGAGAGGAAAATGTCGAAGGTCTTGGAAGTGCCGTTGGCCTTCCTGACGTCCTGCAAAGGGATCAGCAACTCGTACTCGTTGAGCTGGGGCTTCTCCCGGTAGTTGAAGTAGATCATAAACTTCGCGTCTTCGTACTCGGGCGTGATCTCCATATTGATGACCGAGTCTGCCTTGTCCACGATAAACTGATGGTAGATCATCTCTTCGTTCCATCTGATTTGTGGGTACACGTACGTTGGATCCGGCAGGGGCTACAATATTTTGAAACTTTAGTGGAACTGCACTGAACTGTTGTACGGGGATTCTTATTATATTTTTTCAATGTTTTTGGAACTGGACTGAACTGGTGTATGGGGATTATTATTCGAATATTTAAATATTTTTGGAACTGGACTGAATTGGTGTACGGGGATTACGATTTGATTATTTAAATATTTTTGGAACTGGACTGAATTGGTGTATGGGGATTATTATTCGATTTAAACATTTTGTGGAACTGGACTGAATTGGTGTATGGGGTTTATTATTTGATTATTTAAATATTTGTGGAACTGGACTGAATTGGTGTATGGGGATTATTATTCGATTTAAACATTTTGTGGAACTGGACTGAATTGGTGTATGGGGTTTATTATTTGATTATTTAAATATTTTTGGAACTGAACTGAATTGGTGTATGGGGATTATTATTCGATTTAAACAATTTGTGGAACTGGACTGAATTGGTGTATTGGGTTTATTATTTGATTATTTAAATATTTTTGGAACTGGACTGAATTGGTGTATGGGGCATTCTTAAGCTATTTTTTAAACTGAACTTAATGAATCTAAACTATATCGAAAGAATTATATAAAAAAATGGGTGAAATCTTGTGATAGCAGAATGATATTCAGGCATATTTCCAGCCCTATTTTCGAGCTAGCGCGGGGAAATAGTTAAATTCAAACTTTAATGTTTACCGTTACTTTGGTTTGGCGTTTATAGTCACGATTTCGAACAACTTAACTTTCCAATTTCTAACGAATTTAAGCAGTTTATGATTTTATAATTGCTAGCCTTAAGGTATCTCTAACCATTTGAAATAGCCAAAATATTATCGTAGGTATTACAAGGTATTATTTAAATGTCTTACCTGGGCACCTTTGGACGCCCTTGGGACTGTGATGCCGAATGTATCCGTACAATTACTGATGTCCAGTATGTTCATGTCCTTGTCGAGAAGAAGTAATTGCAAAGTGGCCGTGTCGTTGGACAGTACGTCCACGCTGTCACCGTACGATTGTAAAATTGACGGCCATGATACTGCCTGTGTGTTTTAAAGATGTTTAATAATTTTAAGGGGTGAGAGTTTGGTGATGGTTTGAAATGGGTGGTGTACCATGATGCCAATGGTTTCATTTCCCGAGCAGCCTTGATTGGCTAAGATGTCGCATACATCGGGGAAGTGGTACTTGGCGTCGCCGTGTTGAATTGTCCTGTTACTTAAGGTTCCGTCTTTGTACCTATTGAAATTTGTTATATCGAAATTAACTTTCAAAATTTGGAATGTTAATGAGCTGTTTGGATAGGATTAGTTAAGATTTTGCATTATAGCAGAATGTTTGTCTGTCTAAGGACGGCGTTAAATACATCTCAATTTCGAAATAATCTTTATCTACGGACATAGGTTTCTGGGAAGCTGTCTACGGAATACATATAAACGTTTTGAGTTTTAGGTGTTTATCTACTGGCAATTGTATTTTCATTTTAGGGGATTGTTTGATGATTAACGTATGTACGACATAGGGATGCATACCGATGGACACTGACAAATTATTCGGTTGTCTAAGGACAAATGTGTTTGTGTTTTAGGGGGTTGTCTAAGGACACACGTATCTGCGTTTTAGTGGATTGTCTAAGTACATATGAGTTTGTCTTTTAGGGGGTTGTCTAAGGACAAATGTGTTTGTGTTTTAGGGGGTTGTCTAAGGACAAACGTCTTCGTACACTTGGGTTTTCCTAAGGATAAACGCATTTGCGTTTTAGACGACGGTCTAAAGACAAAAGTATCTGAGTTATAAGGGGTTGTCTGAAGGCAATAGTGGTTGCGTATAGAAGAACACATGCAGATTTAGAGTTGTGTACGGTCTACGGTCTTTGCTTCATCGGTGTTAGTATTTCGGATACCAGATAGAATAAGCTTTGTATGCTTACATAGAGATAGTTAGTCCAAGTCCACTGGGAGCCATGAACTCCATAGGACTTTCACCCACAATAATATTCCTCAGAATGGTCAAAACGAGTTTAATAGTCAAGTCCACCATCTCTTTGATTTGCCCTTCAGCCTGCGTCGCGTCAAACCAGCATTTTACAATAACATAACTTCTACCAATTGCATTTTAAACTTACGGCTTCTCGTTCCTTCATAAGTACCGCCTTGGTCAGGGCCACCTCCACCGGTATGGTACCATCGAACAAGTACTCTGAGAGAAAAAACACAATTAAACCACGGTGACATCCAAGCGAGCATGCGTCACATTACCTGGTTCTTCTTCACCGTACATGGGAACCTCCACGTTGTATTCGATGTCCATTCCTTTGGCCCTGTCCGTTGGCATCACCACACCATCGACCAATTGTTGGCTCATTCTCTGCAACCAGAAATTAGTTAATTTCTTACTACAAATACCATAAGTCTATAACTATGTTCAGGAATCCATACCTCTACTTGGAATGCTTATCGCGGCAGATTTTCTTGTCGATGTGGCTGACGGTTTTTTTGACGACACTATGTTAACTTAACAAACAACAACGTGAGAAGGGAGCGCGCTCAAATATGATTTTTTCTCTCGTAGGCGGGGCCAAAGCCGTCAGAGTGATCTTACCATACGCGATACGCCAGGATCGATAAGCATTCCAAGTAGAGGGATGGATTCCTGCTATGTTCCATAATTGAGTTAGCTTTCAATAATTATGTGTGGAATGACGTAGAAGTAACGTCATACCCTAAAAGCTAAGCACATCTAGCGACCAAAATTAGAAACTTAAAAACAAATGATCACGAGCTGGTTCAAGCTTTCTGCACGCTATGTCCTTGGAGAAGAGAAGGGGTTTCTGCAGGGGTAAAACTAGTGCTGCCATCATTTAGAGGAATTTGAAACTAGCAATGTTATTTTTATCTTATTTAACCTTGAACACTAGATGTCTTTAAGATCGTACGTCGGACTAATACGACTACTCCCCCAGGAGCTTTGCACTCTCACTTATACACTCCTCAGAGGCGTACCGACCCGGGTTAAGGGGATTAATATTTAACCGGGCGCCAAGCTGGCTATCATGTAGGGGGTGCCAAAACACTCCTATCTTTGATGTCCAATTGTTCCTTCAACCAGTGATAATTCTGATTCCTCGTTCAATAAAACTTTAATTTTACAGTTTTTCAGATTTATATCTAAAACAATTACTAGTTTTTCCAGAATTTATCACAATATCTCATATTTATGATATATACAGAATGAAACCGAACTTAAGAAGGACGGACTAACGTTGTGGCTGGTAAATTAATCGGTAAATTAAGGTAGACCGTACCAACGACAATACCAAAATAACGGTGAATGGTAGTAAGTCTAGACTAACATCACGGTCTTTAATAAAAAAAATACAAAGCGTTTTTAATTTTTTTGGTAAATAAGGGGCCCTATTTTGAAACTTTTAACCGGGCACCATATACCATCGGTACGCGTGAAAGGCTGGTCTCACTAGGGCAAAAAACGCCACGTCAACGAGCATTGACGCAAAAATTCCCAGTTAGGCCTAATACATAGAGATAGAAAAAAAATAGAGGCACTATTGTATCTGGTGAAGTTGACCGCGAGTGCCGACCCCCTTTTCGCCGATGTAGGAAGCCATGAGATGGGCAGATTACGTGGCGCCATCGATGCGCGGTGAAATGAAATACATTATTCCTTTTGGAAAATCAACTGTCTCTTGTTGTAAACAATGGAAGGATAGATGGCGTTGCAAATTCTGCCCATCTCCGCTTTCATACATGCGCGGGGTGCCTTAACGCGGTAATCTTCCCTCTATTTCTTTTCTATCTCTATGGCCTAATACAATTTATTTGCCTCGTTGCGTCGTTTTTTCTCAAGTGAAAGCCCGCCTTAAAAGGTAATTATAAAGCTCTGCCAATACTTCAAAGTGGTCAAATGTAAAATGGCAGTACTTACAGCGACAACTCCGCCCATAGTACCCACTGAGTACATACAGAAGTCCACCAGTTGTTGAGGCGCTTCCACTTTGATCTCTGAGGCTAATTTGACCGTTTTCCGAAGTAGCAATATGATGGAATTTTTGCCGTCGTTGTCCAGCCCGCCACCTTTGCCGGCTATCGTCGTGAGGGCGCTGCCCAGCTGCTCCAGGTCACTCAGGGTGTCCGTGTTCATGACATTTCCCACTGACTCGATCATTTTGACTCTTGTCTATTTACGGATTTGTATTAGAAATGTTTGCGTTAAAGCGGTCATTAATCTTTTGTCACTAACCAGGGCTTGTTCTTCCATCATTTTATCGTAAGCGTTGGTAGCTAATGGGATGTTAAGATAGTTAGTCCATTGTAGTTAATAAAGGATTCTCTTTTCGATAGAGACCTGCAGCGGCATTTTTCTCCAATAAGTATGACAATTTGATAAGTTATTGCGCAGCCCCCTAGTATCTAAATATGCAACAAGGCGAAATAGACTACTGCCAAGGACGATAACATACAACTTAGTTTGGTTGCAAGTCCGAGTCGGAGCGGAGTGAGAGCGTCAGTGTCGAAATAAGGTTTGGTCAGAAAATGAGTGTCAAAGCAAGTGGGGGCTCCTATCTAGTAGCTTTCGCTCGCACTAGATGTCGTTAGTGTAATAATAAAAACCAGTTGAGTAAGCATCAAAATCTAGCCTAAAAAGTGTGGCAAATTGGGAGCTTCTCGCGTTGATTGGATTTTCGTAATCACGTGATTATTAACTTATTTAACATGTGCTGCTTTCGGAAAGCCAATAGATGGCAGACAACTCGCCTTTCATTTTAAGTCTCGGAAGGTGCTGCCACCTACAAGCGTTTTTAGAAGCATTTTTGTAAAGTTTTTTAAACTTTTTTTTTGATAGAGCCGCCCCTTGCTGTAAAGCAACTGTCGGCTCTATCATTGCCACCTGTATTATGAAAAGGCCCCTATTATTATTGAGGAGGCCACGAATCTATCCGACTCTAGTGGAGAGCGTGGTGCCATCTATTTATGGCAAGGGAAGATAAAATTGAAAGTAGCGAAATTATAATGTCGTCAGAAAACCATTGTAGAGTATACTCTATTTAGTGGACTTTAACCTAAAATATATATCCCATGTAAAAATATTGTTATTGACCAATTTACAAACGAGCCAATCAACGCAAGGGGTACCTATATGTACCCGCCTTTTGGGTCCAAATGTTGCTTGGCTATCTAGTTTTGATATCGACGATAGTGACATCTGTTGAAAAAAGAGCTACTTCCCGTCAAGCCGACATTTGCTTTAAAAGTCATTCTTCCAAAGATGAAATAAATTAATTCTTGATTTCCAGAAGAATCTCTAAGCAGCCGACATTTACTAGCCAATCGCCTTAGAGAGAAACAGCCACTGGAGGTCTTTGTCTCGTTGAGAAATGTCAATTGTTGGTTATTAGCAAAGTTACCGTTGGTTTCTTCTTCTTCTTCAAAATCATAGTCGTAGACGGTGGTATTGTCATTTACTAGTTCGATGCCCATCAGAGAACTGAGGGCTTGGGACACTTGGTTCATGCGACCCGTGTCGCCAGACGCGTTGGCGTTTTCCAGCTTCTTGTCCTTCATGAACATTTTGTATTCTTGTCTGGTCGGGGCTTCCGTCTAGTTTCATAAATAAACTTGTTCAAATCAATTCTAAGTCTGGGAGCCCTTGTAGTGTATTGAAAATTTGATCTATAAAACTATAAGCCTATCATAAGTTCCCCATAAGTAAACGTCTACCATAGGGGCCCATGGTAACGGCGTTGTCCCATAGAGAAGAAAATTAACGTACGACGATAGGGCAGTAGCGACATCTTCTTTTTTCAAAATTTCTACATCTAAAATATTATCTTACTTGGTAGAGGCTTAGAGCAGCCACACTCGGGTTTATAAGTTTAAGAACGTTCGCGCACGGCTTGTGCGCATTCATAATGCATTACGTAGCCACTAGGCGGTGCCGATTTTGAATTCCTACCGTCAAAAATTTCACCTAGTCCTTATGAAAGGTTAATGATATAACATATGTACATATGGTTTTCTCTAGCCATCATCTACCGTATTTTAGCGAATAAAACCCGCACCATTTTGTATGAAATTTCCGATTTTAGTGAGGGTTATAAGAAAAAAAAATACAGAAAACCGGAATAAGGTCCGGAATGCTTAAGACATATATTATGTATATTCAACATATGTTGCTCTCCGTTGTTTTCCAGCCGGTTTGAATGTGTGTCTACCATTTGCCATCCATTTTTCTCATTCCGCACGAATATATGTTTTGAAAGGATGGTTAACTGCTATGTCTAGTTGATGTTAAACATGTACCGTTAATGCCTACTTAATAGACGTACGAAGTTTAATTTAATGGTAATCAGGTAACCCGCGGGGTATATACTGTTGCGGGTTATCAAAGATTATATTCGCTAAAATACGGTAAATTTACTTATAAGAAAAGTCAACCACTCTAAAATGTTTGTGGATATTTGTAGATGAATAACCGGGCATACATACTATCATAAGTCTATAATATTATTCCATAAGTTTGTCATTTTAGATAATATTTTACTAAGAGCTAGTAATGAAGTAACGTCATCACAAGAAGAAAATCTTCCCCTAGCGAGGCGCTGTCAAAGGCTACGTGTGACGGTGTGACGCGAAAGCAAGCGGACGCAAAACGGCGATAAGGCCCATAATGCAGTCTGTCTTGTGAATAGCTCTCTGTAAAATTTTTGCATGTGAAGAATAGGAAGTGTCACACTTACGTTACCAATAATACTACCACTTCTCGGTCCAAGTAAAATATAAGTAAAGGCCCACATGGGGGTCCGCTTCGGGGCCCCTTTTGGCAGGGCCGAAGCCTTGCTTGAGTTGGTGGTTCCTAGTTATGGCCCTGATTCAGGTACCTAAGTATGTATACTGCACCCTAATATTAGCTTCTAGTACCACCCTCACACATTTCTTAGCAAAAATTCGTCTGCTCTTCAATTGCAAAACGTGAACATAGATGGCGATCGTCTATACGAAAGAGTGCCTTGAAAAATCGAAATCAGACGAATTTTCTCTACAAAGTACGCGAGGGTTGGGCTTAGAATATCTGCTGTGCAGTTCAATTTTCTTTGGTATCTAATACTATCGTGAATACATGACATGTATTTGCAGTCTTTTTATACTTTGTTCCATTTTTAAAAGGTCTATAAATCGTAGCTAGCTTTGAAAGTCTGAATTTCAACATGAAGTTCCGAATAGCAGCTTTAAAACTTGGTTATAGTTCCTACTACTTACCGTAATAATGGTGATGTTAGTTCTGGTTAGGGATCCTTCTTTGTCCTTGATGTCTACACCCAGCTGGAAAGTCCCGTATGGCAAGACTATCCTAGTTTTGGCGTCGGGTCCCACACTCAAGAAGAGCATGACTCCCGTGTCCACGTTCATGGCTACAAACGTAACACTCATTACCATACATGAAGAATTGTATCAAACTTCGAAGACATCGTGGCGAAACTCACTCCAGAATCCGTAGTGTTCGATGGCTCCCCCCTCGGGATCCACCCATTCCTTGCAATGTATGGTAAAGAGGTCCAAGAGGGCCTTGCCGTCATCCGGGGTGATGGTGCAGTTGCCGTCGACTGGCGGTTGGTTGATATGCAGGAAGATGTCCGATGCGCCCTTGTAACCTTCTTCGTTAGTGACTGCCAGCTTAGCGATGAAATCCCCGTACAAGGGGTAATATTGCTTGAAGAAGTCTTCGGCCAAGGCCATGACCATTTCGTTGGCACCTAAGAAGCCGAGAGGGATTAGTGTGTCATTTTGGATTTTTATTTTTCCCAAGTTTTAGCAAGGGCTTTTCATTAAGAGGTCAGCGCATGCGAGGTTTTTATCTGCAACTCGTTCGTCAGTTTAACTCTAGGAAAAATCCGAGCGGAAAAATCTCACTGTTGATTTTCGCCATCTATTCTGGTAGCCCAATTTAAACTACATATAACGAAAAGTATAGCAATTTATTCATTTTGTCTTGTCAATATTATTTGGTCTTTTTAAAGAGAATATAACCTGCAAAGCAATCTTTATGTAAGACCCCTTTAATTTTTTTTCAAATCACCCTGTACAGTGGCGCCAAACATTTCTAAAGCCAAAGGCAAGAGGGGCCAGAGCTGCAAACGTTGGTGTTCCACACCAAATACCTAATAAAATCCAAATATTTAAACAGCTGTTCTATAATATATTGAAATGTTGAGAAAATGTTAAACATTCAATAGATGTCGCATCCTAGAGTACAGACTGATACCTAGGAGCAACAAACACAGCACCCCACACAAGGAGAACGCAACCCGTCAAAAGTCGTGGATTTTCTTGCGTACGTTTTTCATTGGCTAGACGCTTTAGCACCTGCTGCCGTCGGAAGGGGAAAATTCGGAAATTGTCTTCCCCCCCGCCCGTAAAACGTTCAGCGTAAAGGCTCGTGACGCTCGTCCAATGAAATTCGTACACAACCCTTCGTTAGCGTGTTTAAAGGCTAGCTGCGTTCTCCTTGTGTTTGTTGCTCCTAGCTGATACAATCTATTAATCGTTAAAATAATATTAGTTCCACTAGCGGTCGTTAGACTGCACGCCGAGACACTGCCATATTTTCCCCTCTACTTACTCCCTTTCCCGCCACCAGGATCAGACTGGTTGCAAATTCTTATAAGCTAAATAGAGCCGTGCGCTGACCTCTCCATAGTAAGATCCTGGTTTTGAGGTAGTGGCTCGTATCTTACCGACAACATACTCCGTCGCTTCTGGTAGTAACTCTTCGGTTTCGTTGATGACCCCGTACAAAGTCCATTCGTAGGTCAACTCGCCTTCGCAATCTTCGCTGCACAAACCGATCAGGCCGACCCGGACCGGGTTGATCTTCTGGCCGATGGGGTCGTGTGGGTAACACAGTATTTCCGTCTGACATCTATGGTTAATCAAAACGTTGTAGTTTCCCGGCAAATACGCGCCCACAAAATTTATTTCAAGGGACATTCAACCTCGTTTAGTTGAGTCATGAGTTTTATTTTAGCTTCTGAATTAGGATTAAATTATATATATCGGCTTAACTTACTCGATATAAATACTCTCAGAAGCGAAATATAATAGTCAATTTAATGTTCAATTATTTGTCATTAATAGGTGGTTTCTTTTCGCCTGTTCTCGGACAAAAAGTGTGCTCTTTTTACCCTAAAACGTTTTATTCACCTATTCCGGCGATAAGAATTACTCCGGCCCATAAACTATTCGCTTGTTCCGGAGTATTAGGGCTACTCTTTTTACTACTTCTGAAAAGGAGGTGTAAAGGAGTAAATCGGATTTGGTCGTCTGTTAGCCAGAATGTATCTGCTGTAAAGGCCACAGGCAGCTATTTGGAAAAACCTTTTTACTCCGACTCAAACTATTCGCCACCGCAGAATCGGAGTAAAATGTCGTCATAGCGTTACCCTTCTTACCCTACTCCGAAATCCAGGAACAAGAAAAAAGAAACCACTTATTATAAATTTTCATTTTGTGTAAGCCTTTACTGAAACTTAAATAAGTGATCGAAGGAGATTGATTAGGTTTTTAAACCTTAGTATGGTCATATAGAAAATATAGAAGAGGAATAGACACTCTAGATTTGACAAGGCTTTTAAATGAAGTAAGAAATTTCAGGTAATAGGGCTAATCTACCCCACGACGATATATCGATCGAGTTAGTTACTATTCTTCTTTTATATTTTCTATGGGCAATTTCTCACTAGAACGAAAACGACGCAAAAAAATTCATTTGGCCTAAAATCTTTTTTTCACTAGAGTAAAAACGTTTACGCAAAAATTTGTATTAAGCCTAACGGGATTTTTTTGCTTCGGCATCACCATTATGACGTCATAGAATTTTGCCTACGTGAAAACGAGCCTTAAACGTACTTGACCGTAATGGCGGGAGGTGAGTAATCGAGTAGCACAACCCGAATGGCGCCCCAAGATGGCGCCCGGTCACTCAGTTCCAACTTGGAGGCGATTTCGTAGGTCTCGTTGGGTTTTCGGAACGACGTCGTGTTCCAGACGACGGAGCCGCCCTCTATCGCCAATTTCCCCGGTCCTTTCCCGAAGCATCCTCCCATGTCTTCTTCGGTGTCAACTTCGTTGCGGTCCGTGATGGGAGCGCTGATGTTGTGTTGAGAGTCTTCCAATTCGCGGTCCAATAACTCGTAGGGTACTCGTCGGCAGTACCAGTTCACCTTGAAGGCTTTGTTGTTAACGTTGTCCGGATCGATGGAGAATTCTTTGGGATTCAGTCTGAGCGTTTGTCCCCAGCCTCGAATGATTCTGGACTGGGCGCCGTCTCCCATTTGTACGATGATTGGCGACGGAAGGATCTTGACGTATGTTGAAATGGAGTTGATTAATGGACGTGGTGGATACATTTCGGGAGCTGGAAAACACAAATTTCGTTTGATCGATTTAGAACGCTTTGAGTTTTGGGAAGGTATTGTTGCCACCAGAATGGAATAAACAGATTTGTAAAATGAGCGTAATATACGATAGTGGTTTTGTCTCACTCTCTGGGAACGCTGTTGATTAGATTTTAAGGCTGGTTTGCATCAGGCCAAAAACGCTACGATGGTGAGCATTGTAACTCGGCCACCTGAATTAATGGCTTTAAAAGTCGCTCGGTGACTTAGGCCTAAGGTGGTGCCAAGGGTATTAACCTAGCTGATTATTATTATTACAAAAAATATCCGCTAGGCATAATAAAATATTTCGACGCTCGCCATCGCAGCGTTTTGGATCAAGTTAAAACCAGCCTTTAGGGTGAAAGTCTGTTGGGGACTCTATTCCTACTGCAATATGCAAAATTTGGATGCTCGCAACCAGTGCCGTATTTCCGCCTAGGCCTGCCTAGACCAACCTAGGCCGTGGCCTAGGGGCCCATCCTTGGAAGGGGCCCTCCAGTGACCGTAATTACTGTATTCGAAGGCATAAATCTATATTATCAATCGTAATTGATATTGGAGAAATCCCTAGGTAGAAGATTTTGTTTTAAAATACTAAAATTTCTCCCTGGCAGTTTACGGACGCAGCCTGAAATCGCAATGTTGCATATTTATCGCATATTTAGTCGACGATTGTTAAGAGCTTTTATTTAGTAATATAACCGTAGAGCTCAGACTTCTACACTGAATCAGGGAAATTCAGCACAGCCTAACTCCAGGGATAAGAGTAAATACTGCGTGTGAAAAGGGGGCCCAGACTCCTTATCTACCTATGGGCCCAGGATCTCTAAGTCCGGCCCTGCTCGCAACTTTTTTCACTGGCGTTTTTGGCCTGGTGCAAACCAGAATTTAAACAAAAACTTCACGACGGTGCGCGTCGACTTTAGTTTCCCCTAGCACGGATAATGACGTGTCACTTTGGATTTTATGCGTATAAAAAATAGCATTATAACGTGCTCTAGTGGAAATTAAACTTAAAGGAAATTTTTGCGTCGACGTTCACAGTCGTGTTATTTTTGTGCTTGTAATAGTAAATTGAATTTTGTTAAGTTCTTTTTGAAAAAGCTTGAAATTGTAGAGCACGAAGTAAATCAGTTAATTTTTGTTAAATCTACCATCAAAGTGTTATATAATTTAAGCACCAACCTGAGAGGTTAACTGTCAGCCTGAACTTATAAATGCCCGGATAGAGGAAAAACGGTGGTACGTAGAGATTAGACTTTCTGGAGGAGTCCAAACTGGACATGTCAAGTTTGTCGGTGGTTTTCCCCGTGATGTTGTCCACTTTGTAGCCGTCCCACCGTCGGATGACGCTGTTGGTGTAGTTGCAGACCACGATGGTTCCCGAGTACAGCAAGACGGGTCCGGCCCGTATGAACTCGGGGGCGCCGTCCATATTGGCCATACGATTCCTTATCCACGGAATTGGGGTTTTGCAATTCAAATCGGACACGTTGAAACTGTAACTGGCTTGGACTTCGGACACGTCGTTGAAGGCGATCATCCAAACGGTCATGTCTCCGGACTTGCGGTACTGGTATCGCAGGTGGAAAGGGTTGGACAGATCGCGGACGTACAGCAGTTTCTCCTTCTCTTTGTCCTTCTTGTTCTTCTTCTCTCGGTTGTTGTAGGGGCTGGACATGCAGGTGATCTCTTCCCCGTAGGCTCTTAGAGGCGTCTCATCACCGAAGTCCACCACCATGCAGGTGTCAGTGCCCAACGTCTCGTAGGCTATTTCGAACCTTTTATCCGAGTCGTCATCCGTGATGTTAAGGTTGTCCTCGATGTCAATTCCGGACACTTTCTCCATGATGTACAGGTTGATTGAGACAGGGGTCGATTTGGTTTGGATGTGGTTGTAGGCGTAACTCGTCATGTTGTACGAACCAGGCTGTTGACGGAGATAAAGTTTAGATTATCATTTTAATGAGATTCCTCATTGGCTTTTGAAATTTATGAGACAGCACCAGGCTGTTGACGGAGATATCAGTTTAGATTATCATTTTAATGAGATTCCTCATTGGCTTTTGAAATTTATGATACAGCACCAGGCTGTTGACGTTGATAAAGTTTACTAAGATTCCTCATTGGCTTTTGAAATTTATGAGACAGCTTGTTGAAACTAACTTCTGATTCTCATAATACCAGAAGTTTAAAATAAAACTTTTCGACAGAAGTACGCGTCTGTCGATACTGTTAAATTTATTGAAACTTGTATCTTCGCAGGTTGCCGCTTATTTTTTCATATTTTAACTTTCTAAGACTATGGTTTATATATAAGTAAATATCTACAGGGAATTTTATTTTAACATTTTACATAGCGAGATGGAGTATGTAGTTAGCAAGTATAAAGTGCTAAAGCAATAAAATTAACAAATAGGAAGTTAAAATTGCAATAAAATTAACCAATAGCAAGTTAAAATTGCAAAAAAAATTAGCAAATTGGATGTTAAAATTCCAATAAAATTCGCTAATAGGAAGTTAAAATTGCAATAAAATTAACCAATAGGAAATTGCAATTGCAATAAAATTAACCAATAGGAAATTGCAATTGCCATAAAATTGACAAATAGGATGTTAAAATTGCAATAAAATTAACAAATAGAAAGTTAAAATTGCAATAAAATTAAAAAATAGGAAGTTGAAATTGCAAACTACTGAAACATTTCACATAGCAAATAATAAGTGCAAATTACATTAAAAGTATTCATTTTCCATTTTTGAAATCTAAATTGTCAACTGCCCCAAAACACTAACTTTAAAACTAGCTCTAGACACATACTTTAGAATGCAAAGATATGCCCTACCTCATTCAACGTGAGCTCGGTGATATTCGTGGTCTTATTGGACAGCACCGTCCCGTTATCTAACTCCACAATGTAATACTCGACGTCACCTGTTGTCGCCAAAAAGAAGCGAAACGTGACATTAATACGCAAGTACTGGGGGATCATGTCACTGAAACCCAACACTAGCACCGACCTGTATGTATGTCCATCAAGAACGTGATCGGACTTTTGGTGGGGAATTTGTTCTTGGCCTTTCCGTATCCGGGCATGTACTCTTTGGCCTTTTCTGGTTTGTGGACGGTGGCCGTGGTGAAGTTGGTGATTCTGCGCAAAGCCTCGACCTCCATCGACATTTCCTTTTGCGAGACTGCGTTGGTCATCTTGACCACGAGTTTGTAAAAGCCCGGGTTTTGGTATTCGTGGTGGAAGCTCTTGGTGGCCCACGGTCCCTTGTTGGGTACTGACCAGTGGTCGAACTGTTCGTCTCCGAAGTTAATGTCCACTGTGGCGTTAGTGGGGAGTGGCTCCTTCTCGTTGTATTTCAACAGCATTGTCATGGTGCCTGCATTCGGAATTGTTAGTATTAATTTCTACTTCGGGACAATCAGTATTTTGAGATGATCAGCGCGGGTATCACGTTCTAATTTAAAGGAAAAACGTCACCAGCGAGGGGGAAATAACTTGAGTAATCTGGTGTACACTCGTTAGGTAATCCCTCGGGTAATCCCAGGTAATTTGTGTAATCTCAAGTAATATCCGTACTTCCCAAATAATCTCAAGTAATTTCAAAGTAATATCTAAAAAACGCACCCTAGCTACCTTCGCCTAGCCGACACTTTATTTCAATTTGTTGCAGTAGAAACTACTGTAGTCTGATCCAACATTTAGATATGCTTATGAGTTCTACTTTACCTCATTTAATTCGTTTCACTCGCGGTTTCACTATCGCGTGAAATATTTTCATGAAACAAAAGACAACGAACCTAACCACAGCCAATAGAGGAAGATTTGCCCGATAAAAATGTAAGAAAAACTGGGAATTAAACTATTTCACGAGCTATTTTCTTATTATAATGAGAAGTTCCGCCGACATTTTAATCGTAATATCAGTAATCTTGCGTAATATCTAGTAATATTTAGTAATCTCATAATAATCTCTAATAATATTATTTGGATTACTCGAAATAAGTAATCCCGCGTAATTTTTGGTAATCTGTTATAAGTAATCTCTGGAAATATGTAATCAGGGGCGCGTCAAAATTCTAAGAAGGAATTCTTCTCTTGAGAACAGTTCTTCGCGCGCAGAGCCGTACCTAGTCCAAATGGCGCCCTGAGCCAAAAACCAAAATGGCGCCCCCAGAACCTTAAGTAGAAATTTTAAATATCTAATTTCAATGAAAATCATCGATTTAGCGCCCCTAAAATCTTGGCGCCCTGGGCCCCTGCGCGTGTGTTTTTCTCCCCGTGAGAACTCCCTAAAAAGCGTCAGAAGTAAAAAGATTCTTCTAAAGATGGCGGCTTACGAGAATGCCACGAATGTTGTGAACCAAGCCGTTGACCATAAATATTATTTTTTTCACGATAAAATATCAAGGATCCTATATGTTAGAAGGATATGAGGCGAGGGACGAAAAATAGCAGCGCCGTCGGTGAGTCATGCGCGATAGAGAATCCGTCTTTAGATTCCGTCAAGGACAAAACATGGAGGAAGTACCGCCAAAATTTGTCCTTGAGGGAATAGAAACAAGACGTCCCACGTTTAGAGGCTCTCTTGGTATCGACGGCACTGCCGGCGTTTTGAAAACACGGGCTGGCCAGAGGGCTACCTATCCTTCTAACATATAGGATCCTTGAACATATGAAGAAAGAATACATTTATTTATAATTTAAAAATAAATATTTCATTATAAATTAACTTATCAAAAGTCAAAATTTTAGCCAGAGATTCCAAAAGGGTGAAACCGGTCTTACTGTTGGAATCGCTGGCTAAAATTTTGACTTTTGATATAATTATCTTAACGTTGGAATTCAACGGAAACCCGAGCTTAAAAGATGTCTGCTGAATACTGCCATGCAATAATTGGTAAAGAATTTCATTATAAATTGCAATGGACTGCTCACATATAGGGCACTCTGAATGTTTATAAATTAACTTAACATTAACTTTTCTATCGCGATTTAATCATTTTATAAAACATTAATTCGGTAAATTAGTTGAATATAATAATATTAAATAATAAATACTATCTAAGTAGTGTAAAACGTACCTGGTAATAACAGTTTGTCAGCGGGTAAATCGACGTTCCAGGTGTCGGTGATGGGGAACTGCACGGTGACAATTTCAACAGCCTGTCTTCGGCCCAGCAAATTGGAAGCCACCACTTTAACTTTGTAAACTCCTGGTTCGAAGTAAGTGTAGGGTCTAGCCAGGGTGGTCCCTTTGCCATTGGCGCCTGGAAAGGAACATTCAGTCTTTAGCTATGCCACCCCCAGTTCCAAAATGGCATGACGCGTTACCTGGTATCAGTTCCGTTTTACGCTTGCCGTCGCCAAAGTCCCAAACGACCTTAACGTCACTACCTCCCTCTAGTGTCGTATCGATGCTGATTTCGTGGTCTACGATGGCGTTTTGCGGTTCGATCTTCAATCGTACGGCTTTCAAGTAGTATTGGACGTTCAAGTCCAACGCCTTCGAGATCGGGCTGGCCGTATTATCGCTATTTAGAGCCATGGACATACGATACTTGCCGTCCTTGATGTAGGTGTGCTATTGGTTGGTAAAGGTCAATTTAGTCCAAGAGCCCATGACAAAATAAGCATGTGATAAGGTACACGGTGGGTCAATATATTTTTAAATTAGGTTAGAGATTTGTAACAAAGAACTGTTTGTCTTACGGGTCAAAGTGGGGGCTTTCCGGAAATACGAACCACGTGACGTCACTTCCGGTGACCTTGAAAATTGATATGACCCGATATTGGTATCATTCGATTGGTCTCAACGTGCTCTTACCAAATATCGCTAAATTAACCTTCAAATCTGAACCAAGAGGCGTATAAGATTAAAAAACTAATTTCGAGCCCCTCCAAAATTTACGTGAATAAGACCAAAATTACTTTTTTAGTCTTATACGCCGTTTGGTTCAGATTTGAAGGTTAATTTAGCGATATTTGGTAAGAGCACGTTGAGACCAATCGAATGATACCAATATCGGGTCATATCAATTTGTTGCAAATCACTAACCTAATTAAAAAATACCTTGACCCATCGTGTACCTTATTACTAATTTAACTAAATTATGACTAATGTAGTTAATCGTGATAGATATGTTATATTCTTTTAGTCATAAGAATGCTATACCTACCTCAAAATTGAGCATCATTGGAATTTCCACGGCAATGCTGACGTAGAACCTTCTGTGGGTCGGTACCAATTCCTTGGCGGGCAAATAGCCTCTCTCGACGAAGATAGATGGAGCTGACAGGTCTGAGAGTTCGTGAGGTTCGACTAATCGGGAAGCCACGTTGGCCGATACTGGTACGAATACTAGCACGTCACCCACCGCCATTTCCAACGGTTTGGGTGGTACGACGGAGTTGAAGCCCTGCTCCACCCTGATGTTGAGTTCCATGACGGTTTGGTAGTCCTTCTTCCTGGTGGCGGGGCAATTGGTTGGAGTGCCCAGGCTCATGCAGTCCTCCACGTTGGAGCAGAACTGTTCCCCTTTCAAGCACTTCATGATTCCCGGTGAGCACATGTTGTCTATGCATTTGAGTCGCATTACCTGGACGGTTCAAAGATTGCAGTTTGAAATAAAATCCTCTATCCATTTAAAGGAAACGAGTCATGTTTTCCCAAATATGGCCAAATTTACGTATTATAGGTTGACCAAGACTAATTAATAGGCAGGTTAAGCCACCGCCCGAAAACATGTACGGGGAACTTGTAGGATTGTAAGCGTACCTTTGTGTGTACAGCCTGCACCTTCTACAAGTTCTCTCTACACGTTTTCTTGACAGTTTCTGGTGCTGTCTTAACCTCTCTATTATTATAAACACTTACATTTAACACATCTATAATAGAACAACTTACTAACTGATTACATGTAAACAAACATTTAGAGCGAAGCGATTAGGCATTCGATTTTAATTATTTTATTTATACTAGATGGCGACCAGTTAAAAGTTTTTTTGTCGTGAAGGAAATAAATCCTTACTCAGTCATAACAGAAAAATTTTAAGATAACAAAAGTTTAACTCTGTAAAAATTCGTCATAAAAAAACGTTAATAAACAGTAATCCGGTGGTTCTTAATTAATTAAAATACTATCCATTTCAGATTGCTGGCGCCATCTGCTAAGACTTCGGGTATTTAATAATCAGTCTTAATTTTTCAATCATTAATTAGATTAATTAGAGCAATTAGTAGGACAGTCAAATCTGAGACCCACACTCGCAAATGTTCCGAAGGGAAATTTATGGATGAGCCCTTTAGTCGTACTGACGTGGACCAAATAAAACAACGAATCTAAACTTTAGATTCGTTGGATCTAGATTCTAAACGCACCCCATTGTCTCATGTAAGCCCGTCCAGACAGTGGGGGAAACAGTACAAATTTTCGGGGCCCTGGTTTGAACCATTCTCCCAATTTTCTACCAGAAAACGTCTAGTTGTCTCTAGTAATAACTTCTTTCCTGGGGTCCGGGTTAATGGTTTTACCGGAACTAGGGGTTAATGGTTTTACCAGAACTAGGGGTTAATGGTTTTACCGGAACTAGGGGTTAATGGTTTTACCGGAACTAGGGGTTAATGGTTTTACCGGAACTAGGGGTTAATGGTTTTACCGGAACTAGGAACCGAAACCATGGTTCAATAAGCTTACGCCGATTTTGAGGTCCCCTTCTTTGGTGGCGAAGACGTTAATCTTTTTGACGTGGCTGGTCCTGAGAGCCTCTGTCTCCGGAATGAGTATCATGTTGCGCTCTCCGGCTTTGATCGCTTTCATTTCGATGGTCCTGTGTTGAGGGATGGCCATTCCCAGAAGCGACGCGCTGGCATCGGGCAGGACGATCGTTTCCATGTTACCGTCGCCGTAGTCCACTTCCGCCGAGACACCCTCGCCTCCCTGGTACACTAGGTCACATAGAAATTCCTCGTTGGGCTCGATGACGGGCGTGCAGTTCAGTTGGACTGTCTCTTCCTCGATACCCGTGACCACGGTCATCACCGTGCTGGTCACGAGTCTGTAGGACTGCAAAATGACGCGATAATGAGGTTTCACAACGTTCATTGGTTAATAGTGTAGTTTGACACCCGTTCAAACTTCAAAGTGTAGTTTCTAAGGTAGATTACATAGTGCTTGACGTATCGTTTCTAGTGGATTTTAAACACCATGTGAGGTGTCGGTTCTAATTTAGGTTAGAAATTATTTGAGGTATCGTATCGAGTGCTTAAGGTATCGTCTCTAGTGCCTGAGGTCCCTTCTCTAGTGCCTGAGGTACCGTTTTTAGTGGTTGTGGAGCGGTTTCTAGCGCATTCTAAAGAGCGGTTGAAAAGTGCTTGAAGTATCATTTCAAAATTCAAATGTAGTTTATTAAGTAATTGAAGTACCATTTTCTCGTGCATTAAGAGTTATTGAGTTTACCGATTTTAATACATTTTAAGGAATGCATGAGGTTTCGTTTCTAGTGCATATCACAGAGTGCTCGAGTTACCGTTTGTAGTACATATCAAAGAGTACTTGAGGTACCGTTTGTAGTGCATATCAAAGAGTGCTAGAGTTACCGTTTGTAGTACATATCAAAGAGTGCTAGAGTTACCGTTTGTAGTACATATCAAAGAGTGCTCGAGTTACCGTTTGTAGTACATATCAAAGAGTACTTGAGGTACCGTTTGTAGTGCATATCAAAGAGTGCTAGAGTTACCGTTTGTAGTACATATCAAAGAGTGCTAGAGTTACCGTTTGTAGTACATATCAAAGAGTGCTAGAGTTACCGTTTGTAGTGCATATCAAAGAGTGCTAGAGTTACCGTTTGTAGTACATATCAAAGAGTGCTAGAGTTACCGTTTGTAGTACATATCAAAGAGTGCTAGAGTTACCGTTTGTAGTACATATCAAAGAGTGCTAGAGTTACCGTTTGTAGTGCATATCAAAGAGTGCTAGAGTTACCGTTTGTAGTACATATCAAAGAGTGCTAGAGTTACCGTTTGTAGTACATATCAAAGAGTGCTAGAGTTACCGTTTGTAGTACATATCAAAGAGTGCTAGAGTTACCGTTTGTAGTGCATATCAAAGAGTGCTAGAGTTACCGTTTGTAGTACATATCAAAGAGTGCTAGAGTTACCGTTTGTAGTACATATCAAAGAGTGCTAGAGTTACCGTTTGTAGTGCATATCAAAGAGTGCTAGAGTTACCGTTTGTAGTACATATCAAAGAGTGCTAGAGTTACCGTTTGTAGTACATATCAAAGAGTGCTAGAGTTACCGTTTGTAGTACATATCAAAGAGTGCTAGAGTTACCGTTTGTAGTACATATCAAAGAGTGCTAGAGTTACCGTTTGTAGTACATATCAAAGAGTGCTAGAGTTACCGTTTGTAGTACATATCAAAGAGTGCTAGAGTTACCGTTTGTAGTACATATCAAAGAGTACTAGAGTTACCGTTTGTAGTACATATCAAAGAGTACTTGAGGTACCGTTTGTAGTGCATATCAAAGAGTGCTAGAGTTACCGTTTGTAGTACATATCAAAGAGTACCTGAGTTACCGTTTGTAGTACATATCAAAGAGTGCTAGAGTTACCGTTTGTAGTGCATATCAAAGAGTGCTAGAGTTACCGTTTGTAGTACATATCAAAGAGTGCTAGAGTTACCGTTTGTAGTACATATCAAAGAGTGCTAGAGTTACCGTTTGTAGTACATATCAAAGAGTGCTAGAGTTACCGTTTGTAGTACATATCAAAGAGTGCTAGAGTTACCGTTTGTAGTACATATCAAAGAGTACACAGAAAAAACAACGTTAAGCTTTTCAACATTTGAATTGCAATTTAACGCGTTATAAATGTAAATGGCTACTTTTGCCGTTGATTCACTAAACACCAAAAATGGCAAAACAACTAAACACGAGGAGCAAGCGAAAATCTATAAAAACGCGTAAAAAACCTAGGCGTTTAACAAAATCAACATAAACCTAAACATCTGTGTTTTAAAGTGCTCAAAACGGATCCACTCAGAAAAAACAACGTTTAGCTTTTAAACACTTGAATTGCAATGTAACGCGTTATAGATGTAAACGGACCAAATGGCTAAACAACTAAACACGAGAAGGAATCGAAAATCTATAGAAACACATTTGAAACCTAGACGATTAACAAAATTAGCATAAACCTAAACACCTGTGTTTTAAAGTTTTCAAAATGGTTCCTCTGGCATATAGATTTGAAACGGCTTCTGTTATAAAAGCCAAAGTTTCCGCTAATAACGCGTTAGATCCGAGTGCGCCAATGTAACCGTTTATTTTGCTTCTTTCAAATTCTAATGTTCCTCACAGATTTAGTTATAATTCGTAAACGAGTTATCCTACGGATTTGTGGTCGGTGAAATTCGGCACTAAACAATACGTAACATACGAAAGTATGGTTGGTCTTGTCCAATATTTAGTGAAATTTACAGAAAATCACGTTTTTGATTGTACTTTTGGTCATAACTCGGAAAATATTAGTACTAGCGACCCGCGTTAACACATACTACAGAACGATACCCAACTCGACCAGAGTTCTAAATTTAAAAGGTTTTTTCATATCAGAGAAAAACGACCACGTAATTCAGTACAAATTACTCGGAAACAGGTCATCGTACAGACCTGTGGTTGCTCTCATTCGACTCAGCGTTAAAATTATCATCGGGCACAACACCAAACGCGGTCCAATTCGTTGAACGCAAATTTCGGGGCCAACTATTGCCTCCTTTCCCCCCCCCCCCCCCCCAAAACTATGTTCTCCACCCCGCATCGCTGCGGACTCATCATCCTTAAAGTAGGCCAAATTGCAAGTTGGGGCGAATTTTGCCGTTGAGCTATAGGGACGGTTTGCAGCCGTATATTTTATTATACCTCTCCTGAAAAACGTTCGTTTACAAGCCACCCCCGCGTCCCCCGGCTTGAAATTTGGTGATTTAATTCGGAAACTACTTAGTTCTTAACGCCATCTATCGTTCGGGTTTTAAACCAATATACGGAATTTTACCCGCCAAAATAGTCAAGTCGTCTGCTAAGTTTATATATGTTTTATAAATGATTTGTAATTTCTGACAATAGAGTAATGGCCGGCACTCCGTAGTTTTGACCATGGTCGCCATTTTGGTCGCGATTTTTTATCTATAGGAAAAAGCATGGGTGACGTGCCGTGACGTCACACACTCACACTGCCATTACTGTATACATTACTTTCCTGTATATCATTCCAATGACTTAAATTAGTATATATCACTAGATTATCATCGCTGTCATGTATTTTAAATAGTTTAATTAACTTCAATATTCCAATGGCCAAGGTCTTAGGCCAAGGAATAAAAATCAACCTATCTGAAAAACTAATTCCTTCATCATCACAAGGTGCTCTTTTTTAATATTCCCTACATTTACAAAATATAATTAATGGGTGCGGCTCTGATGTCTGCATGGCTCCAGATTATTATAGTTGCTAGCCAATGGCCCTTAAATAAATCAGGGGCCCCTTAAAATAAATCAATTGAACGGGGGTAGCGGGCCACCAGGGTCCTCATATTAAATTAAAAAATATTTTTAAGCTGTTTCTGAAACGCTGTTTTCCTACCCTAGATGAGAGCGAAATCTAGCGTTACTGATAGTCTGCTGATGTGTTACAAATTTTACTACTTAAGCCCAGTTCACACTATACAATTAATTGGTCCACTTAATTGTATGCAACTAATTGTAAGCAAGAACATTGTACAGTGTGAACAGAAAAAGTGGTGACATATAGTGTAAACAGAAAAAGTGGAACAATTCTTACAATTATTCGGCTCACACTATACAATTTTCTTGCTTACAATTAGTTGGATACAATTAAGTGGCCAATTAACTGTATAGTGTGAACTGGGCTTTAGTTACGTTTAATATGTTTTGAACATCTGGCAACGCTGTTCCTTGGAAATATTCGCATAGTCGCGTTATTTGTGCTTGACTTCCATTTCAAGACGATTCCGAGCTGCTCACGTTTTTCTTTGAAAGTAAGTCTACGTGAGAGATGATTTTATTTCTGATTAACAATTACTTGCAAAATAGAAGAGTTGCTTCTTCTTGTATATTAATGTAATTCCAAATACCTGCGTAACGAAAATTTAGGCCTAAGTTAAGCTTGGATGTAGTATTGTACTATTATCATGAATACCAGTGCTAGTCTGCCTAATGAAATCTATAGCCAAACGATTATTAAATAAAAACTTCAACATTTTAGTTCAAAGCTAATTATTAATTCGATCAAAAAATTAATATTAAATTCAACAATGTTATTACAATTTAGGGAAGACATTAATTATAAATGCTGGAGGTAAAGTTAAACTAGCGAAGAGGTTAAAAGTAGGAAGGGGTTAGTCTAGAAATTAAGCTTAGAATATAATTATTGGCAAATTGATATTATTGAAGTGAAGTAGAACTCATGAATTCCATGCAATGTGGTTTAGACAAGAAGCGATCTCCACTACGATAAAACTCTTATTAACTTGACCCCCTGACTCCTATTTTCGAAAAACATGGTGGTAATAAATAAAGTCAGTACCATTGTGGAGGAGTGGTTCGATCTGGGCTGCATTTGTAACGTGAGGCAATTTCATTTTGGGTTGGTACAATACCGTTCTTAGAGCGCTCGTGGCCCCGGGCGAAATGCATGGGTGAAACTGAGTGTAGAGGCCCTCCGGTATATACATCCCTATGGTAAAATTTTAGAGGCCCTGGGCGACCGTCCTGCTCGCCCCCCCCCCCCCCCTTAAGAACGGCCCTGTATGTTGGTATTATAACTGCCGGCCAAATTAAATGTTAGCCCAGGGCGCCAAAACCTCTATTTACGTCACAGAACTAAATCGTATACTTGGCGCTACGAATATATAGTGTTATATGTAAACACGCAAATTTATCGTATAAATGATTCTTGGGCATCTTTCGTTGTAGACACACAACTTACTAAATATTGTCCACGCAGCTCAAAAGCTTCTTTATGAGCTCTACGTCACTTCACTTCAGTTTGGTTGGGTCAAATAATAAAGAAAAACCAAAAATTCAGTTTTAGGAAAGAACATAGCGGAACGGGCTCGTCTCACAACAAGAGCCCGAGCTCGATTTGAAGCTAAGCTCAGCCTTTTTATGAGAATGATACGAGCCCGAGATGAGACCTTTATATTATAGCGTATTTTTGTGTGCTCGAACTGAAACTATTTTAATACAGCGTATATTTGTGAGCTCGAGATGAGACCATTAAAATATAGTAAATTGCAGTAATAGCGGAGTCCAATATAATGTACTACTACGAGTCCGAGCTGAGACCATATTTTTATAATGAGGCCGATATGAGACCTTTTTATTTTTAAGAGAAACGTTCTGTCCGTTTTTGCACGATTATATTTCCCCTTGGCCACTGGGGAGCGCTGCGGAGCAGAGCAAGAGTACGTACTTAATAATCGGTCCCCAAAATCGTCATTTGTTAAAACCACCAAATATTTAAAATTTGTGGAAGAACATCATATTGATATAAAATGTTTGATAATCAATAAAATATTTTTTGCAAATAAAATTTTTCTTTAGAATCAATTTTTTCTTCGAATAATCCGAAACGTCTCAAGAACTCGATACGTTTGGAATTCTAATGTTGCGGGAACTTGCCGCGTTTGAATCTTAAACGTTTCAAGAACTCAACGCGTTTGAATCTTAAACGTTTCAAGAACTCGACGCGTTTGAATCTTAAACGTTTCAAGAACTCGACGCGTTTGAATTTTAAACGTTTCAAGAACTCGACGCCTTTGAATCTTAAACGATTCGACAACTCGACGCGTTTGAAACTTAAACGCTTCCAGATTTCGACGCGTTTGAAACTTAAACGATTGGAGAACTCGACGCGTTTGAATCTTACACGTTTCAAGAACTCGACGCGTTTGAAAATTAAACGTTTCGGCAAATAGACGAGTTTACATTTTAAGCACTTCAAGACCTCAACACGTACAAAACAATCATTTCTAGAACTTAACATGCTTTAACCGAAAACGTTTTGTAATTCGACGCGCAAAAAGACTTAACGTTTCTTCTACTCAACGCGTGTTGGTATAGTATATGTCTGTGAGAGCGTTGCATTTTCCTGTTTAGAAAAACGTCTAGAATTTAAACATTGTTTTTTCTGTGTACTTGTGGCACCGTTTGTAGTGCATATCAAAGAGTACTTGAGGCACCGTTTGTAGTGCATATCAAAGAGTACTTGAGGTACCGTTTGTAGTACATTTCAAAGAGTGCTTCAGGTATTATTTTTTGTGCAAATTAACAGTGTGCATTGTGTCATTTCTACTGGCATCGTTTGAGGTATTGACAATTTAAGGTGTAGTTTCTAGAGTAGTTTTGCCTGGAATTTGTGCCTTATTAATAGTGTAACTTACGGGAGGTCCACCAGTTGGCCACACTATCACTGTAATCCTGAATGTTCCGGTTTGGAAGTAGATGTGTTCGGCTGGTACGTTCAAATTGGCGTGTACTACGCCGCTGTTGTCGCCGTAGTCGATTTGGTACTCGACGCTGCCCTTTTGACCTTCCACTTTGATCTCGAACTGAACCTTCTGGCCGTAGGTCACTTGGGACTCGGTCGTGGTCAGGGACACGCCATTGAGGGGCAACACCGGGTTCGCCTTGAAGAATTGGGTGTAGCCATTTTCGGAGGGACAAAATTCTTGCTCGACCGGCGTTAGGCTTTCGACTAAGAGATGACGTCATTAGTGCAAACTGTGGAGGAGGGAAGAGTGTCTAAATTAAAGAGGGTTGGGTACCTCCTTTTTCGTTGGAGCAGAGACAAAATCTGCCTTGGACTCCGGCGTAGGGATACTTGATGTCGGCGCATCTGGACTTGCAAACTTTGGAGTCCATGCTGTGGGTTGGATTGTAACCACCCGGGGAGATTGTAAAGTATTGCAGGGAGTCCATGCCCAAGCAGTCGCCATCTTTCAGAGCTGAAGGGAATTAAATTAATGTTTGTAGATTGTTTTATAGTTCCGGTTTTAAGTTTCCATGAGCCTGACGCAAGTCGTCGGCGTTTAAGAAATAAACGGTTTGTTTAATAAGCGAGTTTCAATAATCCTACCGCCATCTATCGGCTTTAAAAATAACTATTAGGATGGTTCTTTTCACAATAAAGGGAAGCCTGAATTGACGATAGGTCACCGAGGTCACGCTGACATATGACGTCATAGTACCATCCTCGTCTGGTTTTCGTCTAATTGCGCATGTTTCAGATATTATTGAAACTCTCTTATTAGCTTTTTTTAATTTTAAAGTATAGATTTATTAGTGTTGCATTATGAATTTTAATACACCAATACGAATATAAGAAGTGAGAGGACCATTTTACAGGGGTACCACCATTGTGTATAAATTATTAATAATCTACTTGTTACTAGAGGGCGCCATCAGTTCACAATCAGAAATATCAAAGATGATAAAACCCGCGAAATTCTAATTTAAATTGTGGTTATTTAAAAGCTGAAATTTTGAATAACTACATTTTCTAAAATATTTTATGTAAAGTTTCAGCTTGAAATAGCACTTAAATTAAAATATAATAATTTAATTTTTTCCAAATTTTGCGCCAAAATATCCACGCTGGCGTCCTCTAGTGTAGAAATACGAAATTAAAATTTTATACTCCATGGTGGTTTCTAAATGTTTGTTTCCCTGTATGTAATATGCGAATTCTTAAGGGAATCTTAAAGGGAATATAACCTCCAACGCGTTCATTATGGAAGACCACAACAAATTGAAGGATTACATAAGAAATAAAATCACTAATGGCTTGACCGAAATACTAGAGGTTATATTAAATTTAAATTTAAGATTTTCATTTGATTGAAGTTTGGTGTCTAAGGTCTTTGGCCGACACCATAAGTTTGCTCTAAAAAAAATTGATTGAAATATTAAAATTGACATCGTTACCTGCGTTCGTGGTCACCAAATTAAAAATAGCCTGGAAAGAAAACCAAATTGTATAAATATTAGTATTAATATTTCAATATTAATCAATCAAATTGCATAAATATTTGATTGGTCTAAGTGGGTTTTCTAAAAATAAGGTTCGGGCACTGGTTGCCTTGGAAACATTGTTTGTTGAAATCCGATTGGTTAGCCAAGCGTGAGATGGTCTCGATGATGAGCGCTGATTGGTCAAGCTTGGCTGACCTTCCTAAAGGTCACGTTTTAATTAATTTGATTGAGCACGTAATGTCAAATAGCGTAGCCAGTCACAAATGCGCTGATTTGCAGCCCGAAATAGTCTTTCCGGTGGTCAACAGAGTGAAACTGCACCACACCCTCTCAAAGACAATAATTAGGCTAATTGAACTCGCGGAAATAGACATTTTTAGAAACGTATCATTTTGAAAAAATCTTTGGCGTTCTGGGTGGTCATAAATTATTATTTCTCAGTTAAGAAACAATTTCCTCGCTTGAAATAGGAATGAAGGACAATAAAATGCTTCAATTTTCTGTAAGGTATTTTTTAATGCCTCAGAATTTGAAAAGTGGAAACAGATTTCTAAATTTTTAAACGGAGTTTGGGATTTTTGAGTAAGATTTTTCACTGTGGATTTTACATTTTTAAAAACCTTTTTTTCCGGAGATTTTTCAGTCCATATTTTTAGATTTTATAAACTTGATCAGTATTAACATAAGTCTATAACATTGTTCCATAAGTTTGCCATTTTGAGGAATATTTTACTGAGAGCTAGTAACGGAGTGACGTCATCACAAGAATAAAATATCCCCCTAGCGAGGCGCTGTCAAAGGCTACGTGTGACGCGTTCGCGAGAGGACGCAAAACTGCGACGAAGCCCGTAATGCAGTCTGTCTTGTAAACCTTTGCATGTGAGGAACAGGAAGTGACACACTTATGTAACAATATTATACACTTATGGTATTAATGAAACGATTTTATAACTCTCTCTCTTTGGAAATATGCGTATGGTTTGAAAAAGAACATTAAATATCAACCGATTAAAATGAAAATTTTAGCAAATCAAGTTGAACCAAGCTCGAATTTTTAAAATCTAAATAAGACCTGAGAAGATTTTATCAGCCCTGTAATGCGTATCTTAGAAATATTCTACGGGCGTCGTTACATCAATTTGAAATTAAATCATCGAGCAATTTTACTGTTAGCTAAAGAAACTTAGAATCACTAGATAATTTTTGGTAGTGTTGTTAATTTTCCGGAAAAATAAAATGCGGAAACATTTCCAGAAAATAAAAAATTGAAACAAATTACTTTTTAAGGGTTTTTAATTTTTTGAAACTTTTATCGATAAAAAATGTCTAATAACAGTAATCATACTACAAAACATTAATAGTGTTATATTGTTAATCAGTTTATGGCCTCTGAAATCTACCCTGGACCTGCTTAAATCTAGGATAAAAATTAGTTAATACATGTAGTTACCTTTAGTTCTTTACAATCAAAACAATCAGCTAAGCTAATACCCGAGGCACCACCTTAGGCCTAAGTCATCAAGCGACTTTTGAAGCCATTAATTCAGGTGGCCGGGTTAAATAGCGTAGGAGGGTGTTTGCAAGCTCTTCACGCCACGCGAGCCAACAGCTTTCTACTCAATTTTTTAACTACCCAAAATGATTTCCCGAAACTTTTGGTTGGATCTAAATTTTAGAACTACTCAAATATGGCAGAACTGCCCACTAGTTAGTTCTGATCATTACGAAACAAACCAGAAGATCTAGAGTTGTTAATTTTCCGGAAAAATGAAATGCGCAAAAAAAACTTTCCGGAAAATTTTGCGAATTGCGGAAATTGAAATTACGAAGTAGAAATCAATTAATTCTTGGACTGACGACGTTAAATATGACATAGACGCTTCAATAAAAAATCTTCCAGGAAAGTGCCAAGAAGTTATATTTCCGAGAGCCAGGACCTGCAAGTCACTGTTTATATAGCGCTTGTTGAAATAATGGAAAATTTTCACTTGTGCGGTATGCCAAAAGTGTTTCCTTTTAACCAGGTAGCTTTTTTGACGTATTAAGGTTTTGCAAAAACACAACGTTCTATTTGCGGGTGAAAAGTTACTACTTTTTCAACAAGCGCTATCTAAACAGTGACTTGCAAGTCCTGGCTCTCGGAAATATTATTTCTTGCGAATTTCCTTGAAGATGTTTTATTGAAGCGCCTATTACACTTGTTTACTTTGCTTATTTATAAACTATATTTTTACAATCTAATATACTAACGATAAAGCTAATTAAATTATTGAAACGCTTGTGTCGTTCTTTTATAGTAAATGGCGATTTCGACCTTCAAAATGGCGATTTCGACCTTCAAAATTATTTATTTCGAAAATATACAACCTTCATAATCTATCAAATTGTAAATTTTGAAACTAAATTATTTCATAACTTGCAACCGTTATTTTGGGAACTTAATATAACAGATTTACAATTGACCCGCTCAAAGTTTTTGCGTCGTTAGGTGACGCTAGTACTGTATCGGTAGTTTCACTGTACCAAAGATTTCTTTAAATACATTTTATTTTTTGTTAGGTACATTTTTATAATCTTAACGCGTTTTTGTCCATTAAGGGTAATTACCCTGCGCCTGCCAAAACCGGAAAGGGTGTGTGACCGACTTCCGTTTAACTCTAAATCCCCTGTACCTCAGGTACCTGCTTCTATCATTCGTTCACTTTCTTGGCTGTCACGACATTTCATTTATGAGGGTTAGAAACCTCGACACATTCTGAGGTCATAAAACTTGTAAAGGTTTGTTAAAGCAATAGTTAAGGATTCTAATAGTTAACTGTAGCAGCACTAACTATTCTCCTGTATCGCCGTGAAAAATATGGTTGTAATGCAGGTTTGAAAATTGAATATTTATTTTTATTAATTTCGAACATTTTCTAATTTAATTAATGTTTAGTTAAATTTAGTTTACGGTTTTGCACGCAGTCTAACTTTTGAATTGCTAAATAGTCTGAAAATTCGTTTAGTTTAGTTTTTTAGTTTACTTTAGTTTCATTCAAAATAACTTTATTTAATAAATATTAGTTTCCTGTTCAAAATGATTTACATTTACTTATAAAATATCTCAAAGTTGTTGCCAAATAGTCTGAAAATTTAATTTGTTTAGTAGTTTAGTTTATGAAAATAATTTTAATTGATAAATATTGTTCAAAAATGGATTGGAATTTTCTTAAAATTGTTTGAATTGCCAAATAGTTCGAAAATTCATTTAGTTTAGTAGTTTGGTTTATTTTAGTTTATGAAAATATAATTTTCTTGTTCAAAATGGATTGGAATTTTCTTAAAACTGTTTGAATTGCCAATAGTTCAAAAATTCATTTAGTTTAGTAGTTTGGTTTATTTTAGTTTATTAATAATCATTTCGAATTTTTTATCAATGGATAAAGTTTAGTTTAATGTTAAAAATGAGCCAAATAGTTTAAAATTAAATTTGTTTCTGAAAGCATTAATTTTTGGCAAAAAAAACTGAATGACAGTAATTGCTATAACATTATATTTAACTAAACATTAATATAAAACACATCAGAGTTCGAAATTTATCAGATTAAATAACAAAATTGTCTAATTTAATTATACTTATAAATATCGTAGCTCATTTACTTGTGACAAGGTTTTTAGTTTTTGCCAAAAATTCTGGAGTCTTTAAAGATAGAGTAAAATTTAACTGATATTTTGTATTTTTTACTCTAAAAATCAAGTTTAAAAGTACTTACCCACAAGAAGGCTATTAGTATCATGATGGTTGTCCAACGGACAAACACTTCACAATGGTCAGTTTGTCTGGACACTACTTTTTATACCCCTTAGTTACGTCATAATTGATTTTTCCATTCATATTCTTCTAAGAGCGCCATCTATAAAATTCCACCAATATTATCTATAATTAATTCATTCGCATAATTTTGTAATAAAGTAATATGTATACGTAAAACTAATGGTAAAATTATTATTTCGTAAAATTTACTAAAAATAAAAATTTTCCGTCGAGCCGGATTTGAACCAGCGACCTATGGATTTCAATGAAGTAACTCTACAGTCCACCGCTCTACCAACTGAGCTATCGACGGTTGAAAACATGTGGCTTAGTTTTTGTTTAGTAAAACAAAACAACCTATTTAGCGTATAAAGATAAAATAATTTTAAAATTAAGTCATTTCTTTATATTATAATCATATATCAAGCGAAAATCATTTATAAAGCCGTTAAAATAATTTTATTTACAATTTTCTTTCGTTATTTAAATTCAGTTTTGAAACGTAGTTTGTGATCCAAGCATAGATGGCGCCACCTACGCATGAAACGCTAAAATTTCCCGCTAAATTCAAAGAGTCATTTGCTCTAGTCATTAGTCGGTAAAATGCAAATTTTGCAACAGCCACATATGGGACTTATTCGCGACCGTAACGATTCTAGGTGGCGTAATATAATGCAAAAATTATATTCAAATGCAAGTATCAATATTTATTAAGTCAAATTTACGAATAACGATGAGGAAAAACTAATAGCGTCTGCTTTAGCCGCTACCTATCTAGGTTTCAATGGCGAACCGAAGGGGGCTATAGTTTTCGGTCGCGAATTGAATGTCAATAACATGTAATTATGATTCGGAATTATTAAAATATTTAATTGCGTATAATTTCAATGATGCATTTAATTGCGAGCGGTAATAAATAAGTTCAATGTGTTTCTCGCGTGATTTTTTTTCTACGGCGAATTCGGTGTAGCGTTGCAAATCACTTTATATTGAAAATCATCAGACATTAACCTCAGCTTTCCAGATAGTCGCCCGACTCGAAATTGTGTAATTTTAACTTCAAAATATTAACCATGTATGGCCAGATTTTGACAGATAAGTTTTTCTAACAAAGATACCTCGCGGTGCAAACGCAATGGTAGGCCTAACTTAAAATTGATTTGAAAGACCCAACCACTCCTCTATGGGAGGAAAAGAGGTAGACAAATTATACACTAGTGGTCCCGGACTAGCTATTACAATGAGGGCTGAACATAAACAACGGTTGTTTCCTGCAAAAATATTAATAAAAAAATAGGGTTGGGGAGTAGAAAACCTTTTGTAGCTCTCCAAGTAATTGCTATAATATTTTTCACGCAATGCTTGTCATTTCTTACAGAAATTTTTTGCGTCATTTCGCCCGGCATTGTTTTCAATGGATACCGACATGGCGTCGTCTGCTCTTTCGGCAACACTAACAGTCCATGACCTACCGCCATCTGCGGGGCGGAGTCGAAGACAATCATCAGTGAGGTACGACCAAAAACAAGCCTTTTTATGTAAAAAATATGGAAAGTTTTAAACGATTCGCGAATTGGGGAGGGGTTTTTTCTGCATTAGTGTCACGCGAGTTGCTGGCTATTTTTAGATCATTAATAGAGTTATTAACGGTAGGAGATAACAGTGGCTTATGTCTTTTTTGATTTATTGTTTGGTCGCTGTCTTTTTGAAGTTGGACTTGGGGTAACTGAGGACGAAATAGCTTAGATTTTATGGACCGATAATTATGATTATTTTTACTTAAGGTGAATTCTAATGTATGAGAAAGTTTTCGAGGTTTACGGTAGTACCGTCTAATTTACATAGCGGTTTTTCTGAAATTGTTTATCTAGTCGGCCGTCGAAAACTTGAAGGGTTAAGTTAGAGCAGACGATATTAGTAGTAACATATCATAAGCAAAGGTCTATGCCAAATTTTTTACGACGACATACCCGTTATTAAGAGGTAGGTATTCAAAATCTGCACCTCCTAGTGGCTACGTCCTCAACTATGCATTTCTGAAATAAATTTCGCGAAATGCATTATGAATGTGCACAAGCCGTGCGCGAACGTTTGTAAACTTAGAACCACGCGAGCCCTTAGCACCGTAGCCAAGGCTTATTCACCATTTTATCGCTTAAAAAAAAAACTTAAAATTAACACTTATCTTTGCAAAAGTGATTCATCAGAACCTAAAACTGGCTATTAGAAATAAGATTTTTCGAATTTGAGATTTAGACGCGTTTTGTGTAGCATTTATAAACCCGAGCGTGGCTGCTCTACCAAGTAAGATAATATTTTAGATGTAGAAATTTTGAAAAAGAAGATGTCGCTACTGCCCTATCGTGGTACGTTAATTTTCTTCTCTCCAGGACAACGCCGTTACCATGGGCCCCTATGATAGACCTTTACTTATGGGGGACCTTATTATAGGCTTATGACGAAACGTAAACCTAGATGACGATTGTCTGAGCGATTGTCTGTGTGAAAGTGTCAAGTAAGCAGACGAACTTTCGCTACGAAGTATGCTGGGATGAGTTTGCCGCCAACCAGCTAAGGATAATAACAACACTAGTTTTAATAAATGAAAACTATTTCAGTACCTAACTAACAATTTTCTCTTTATTGTAAGAAATTACACCAAGTTGAACACAAAAACCCCAAAAAAAAACTGTTGACATATTATCTTTAAATTTGGATCACAGATCCTTTCGTGTAAGTCTAGCATAGACCATGAAAAGGCGCCCATGATATATTCCCATTTACAGATTCATGCATCCAGAAAATTTAAAAATTACAATGCCATGCAATAAAATAATTTTGGCCATTGAACTTGTTGTTTTGTGGAAAATAGTTGGCGTGCATATTTTAAGTTTGATCAAAAAAGTTATTCATTTGTTTTGCAAAGTCAGGCTTCACAAAATAGCCATAGATAAGAATCTGGAAATTAAGGGCCAAGCCATCAGGCATAAATATTCCAAACTGACATTATTCCAAGGCCAATAAATACTCGAAATTGTTTGTCCAACGGTTTCATATAGAGAAAGGATCTGCAAGATACGGTTTGTTGAAATAATGGAAACTTTTCACCTGTAAACAGAACGTCGTGTTTTTGCTAAAATAAAAAAAAAGCTACCTGGTTAAAACGAAACCCTTGTTACATACCGTACATGTGAAAAGTTTACGTATGGTCTGTAAAATATTAATCTATTAAAATGTTTTGTAAAATTTCAAGAAATTCAAACTTATAAATAGCTTTATAATTTAATGGTAGTTTAAAAATTGTATGGAGAACGTTCGTAAATATTTTTGCCTCTTGATGAGGAGCGTTCGAAAGTATCTTTTCATCTTTATGACGATCGTTCGAAGTTTAGCCTCTTTATGACGATCGTTCGAAAGTATCTTTAGCCTCTTTATGACGATCGTTCGAAAGTATCTTTAGCCTCTTTATGAGGAGCGTTCGAAAGTATCTTTAGCCTCTTTATGACGATCGTTCGAAAGTATCTTTAGCCTCTTTATGAGGAGCGTTCGAAAGTATCTTTAGCCTCTTTATGACGATCGTTCGAAAGTATCTTTAGCCTCTTTATGACGATCGTTCGAAAGTATCTTTAGCCTCTTTATGAGGAGCGTTCGAAAGTATCTTTAGCCTCTTTATGACGATCGTTCGAAAGTATCTTTAGCCTCTTTATGACGATCGTTCGAAAGTATCTTTAGCCTCTTTATGAGGAGCGTTCGAAAGTATCTTTAGCCTCTTTATGAGGAGCGTTCGAAAGTATCTTTAGCCTCTTTATGAGGAGCGTTCGAAAGTATCTTTAGCCTCTTTATGACGATCGTTCGAAAGTATCTTTAGCCTCTTTATGACGATCGTTCGAAAGTATCTTTAGCCTCTTTATGAGGAGCGTTCGAAAGTATCTTTAGCCTCTTTATGAGGAGCGTTCGAAAGTATCTTTAGCCTCTTTATGACGATCGTTCGAAAGTATCTTTAGCCTCTTTATGACGATCGTTCGAAAGTATCTTTAGCCTCTTTATGAGGAGCGTTCGAAAGTATCTTTAGCCTCTTTATGACGATCGTTCGAAAGTATCTTTAGCCTCTTTATGACGATCGTTCGAAAGTATCTTTAGCCTCTTTATGAGGAGCGTTCGAAAGTATCTTTAGCCTCTTTATGACGATCGTTCGAAAGTATCTTTAGCCTCTTTATGAGGAGCGTTCGAAAGTATCTTTAGCCTCTTTATGACGATCGTTCGAAAGTATCTTTAGCCTCTTTATGACGATCGTTCGAAAGTATCTTTAGCCTCTTTATGAGGAGCGTTCGAAAGTATCTTTAGCCTCTTTATGATGATCGTTCGAAAGTATCTTTAGCCTCTTTATGACGATCGTTCGAAAGTATCTTTAGCCTCTTTATGAGGAGCGTTCGAAAGTATCTTTAGCCTCTTTATGACGATCGTTCGAAAGTATCTTTAGCCTCTTTATGAGGAGCGTTCGAAAGTATCTTTAGCCTCTTTATGACGATCGTTCGAAAGTATCTTTAGCCTCTTTATGACGATCGTTCGAAAGTATCTTTAGCCTCTTTATGAGGAGCGTTCGAAAGTATCTTTAGCCTCTTTATGACGATCGTTCGAAAGTATCTTTAGCCTCTTTATGAGGAGCGTTCGAAAGTATCTTTAGCCTCTTTATGACGATCGTTCGAAAGTGTCTTTAGCCTCTTTATGACGAGCGTTCGAAAGTATCTTTAGCCTCTTTATGAGGAGCGTTCGAAAGTATCTTTAGCCTCTTTATGACGATCGTTCGAAAGTGTCTTTAGCCTCTTTATGATGATCGTTCGAAAGTATCTTTAGCCTCTTTATGACGATCGTTCGAAAGTATCTTTAGCCTCTTTATGAGGAGCGTTCGAAAGTATCTTTAGCCTCTTTATGACGATCGTTCGAAAGTGTCTTTAGCCTCTTTATGATGATCGTTCGAAAGTATCTTTAGCCTCTTTATGAGGAGCGTTCGAAAGTATCTTTAGCCTCTTTATGATGATCGTTCGAAAGTATCTTTAGCCTCTTTATGACGATCGTTCGAAAGTGTCTTTAGCCTCTTTATGATGATCGTTCGAAAGTATCTTTAGCCTCTTTATGACGATCGTTCGAAAGTGTCTTTAGCCTCTTTATGATGATCGTTCGAAAGTATCTTTAGCCTCTTTATGACGATCGTTCGAAAGTATCTTTAGCCTCTTTATGAGGAGCGTTCGAAAGTATCTTTAGCCTCTTTATGATGATCGTTCGAAAGTATCTTTAGCCTCTTTATGACGATCGTTCGAAAGTATCTTTAGCCTCTTTATGAGGAGCGTTCGAAAGTATCTTTAGCCTCTTTATGACGATCGTTCGAAAGTATCTTTAGCCTCTTTATGACGATCGTTCGAAAGTATCTTTAGCCTCTTTATGAGGAGCGTTCGAAAGTATCTTTAGCCTCTTTATGACGATCGTTCGAAAGTATCTTTAGCCTCTTTATGAGGAGCGTTCGAAAGTATCTTTAGCCTCTTTATGACGATCGTTCGAAAGTGTCTTTAGCCTCTTTATGACGAGCGTTCGAAAGTATCTTTAGCCTCTTTATGAGGAGCGTTCGAAAGTATCTTTAGCCTCTTTATGACGATCGTTCGAAAGTGTCTTTAGCCTCTTTATGATGATCGTTCGAAAGTATCTTTAGCCTCTTTATGACGATCGTTCGAAAGTATCTTTAGCCTCTTTATGAGGAGCGTTCGAAAGTATCTTTAGCCTCTTTATGACGATCGTTCGAAAGTGTCTTTAGCCTCTTTATGATGATCGTTCGAAAGTATCTTTAGCCTCTTTATGAGGAGCGTTCGAAAGTATCTTTAGCCTCTTTATGATGATCGTTCGAAAGTATCTTTAGCCTCTTTATGACGATCGTTCGAAAGTGTCTTTAGCCTCTTTATGATGATCGTTCGAAAGTATCTTTAGCCTCTTTATGACGATCGTTCGAAAGTGTCTTTAGCCTCTTTATGATGATCGTTCGAAAGTATCTTTAGCCTCTTTATGACGATCGTTCGAAAGTATCTTTAGCCTCTTTATGAGGAGCGTTCGAAAGTATCTTTAGCCTCTTTATGATGATCGTTCGAAAGTATCTTTAGCCTCTTTATGACGATCGTTCGAAAGTGTCTTTAGCCTCTTTATGATGATCGTTCGAAAGTATCTTTAGCCTCTTTATGACGATCGTTCGAAAGTGTCTTTAGCCTCTTTATGAGGAGCGTTCGAAAGTATCTTTAGCCTCTTTATGATGATCGTTCGAAAGTATCTTTAGCCTCTTTATGACGATCGTTCGAAAGTATCTTTAGCCTCTTTATGAGGAGCGTTCGAAAGTATCTTTAGCCTCTTTATGACGATCGTTCGAAAGTGTCTTTAGCCTCTTTATGACGAGCGTTCGAAAGTATCTTTAGCCTCTTTATGAGGAGCGTTCGAAAGTATCTTTAGCCTCTTTATGACGATCGTTCGAAAGTGTCTTTAGCCTCTTTATGATGATCGTTCGAAAGTATCTTTAGCCTCTTTATGACGATCGTTCGAAAGTATCTTTAGCCTCTTTATGAGGAGCGTTCGAAAGTATCTTTAGCCTCTTTATGATGATCGTTCGAAAGTATCTTTAGCCTCTTTATGACGATCGTTCGAAAGTGTCTTTAGCCTCTTTATGATGATCGTTCGAAAGTATCTTTAGCCTCTTTATGACGATCGTTCGAAAGTGTCTTTAGCCTCTTTATGAGGAGCGTTCGAAAGTATCTTTAGCCTCTTTATGATGATCGTTCGAAAGTATCTTTAGCCTCTTTATGACGATCGTTCGAAAGTATCTTTAGCCTCTTTATGAGGAGCGTTCGAAAGTATCTTTAGCCTCTTTATGACGATCGTTCGAAAGTGTCTTTAGCCTCTTTATGACGAGCGTTCGAAAGTATCTTTAGCCTCTTTATGACGATCGTTCGAAAGTATCTTTAGCCTCTTTATGACGATCGTTCGAAAGTATCTTTAGCCTCTTTATGACGAGCGTTCGAAAGTATCTTTAGCCTCTTTATGACGATCGTTCGAAAGTATCTTTAGCCTCTTTATGAGGAGCGTTCGAAAGTATCTTTAGCCTCTTTATGACGATCGTTCGAAAGTGTCTTTAGCCTCTTTATGATGATCGTTCGAAAGTATCTTTAGCCTCTTTATGACGATCGTTCGAAAGTATCTTTAGCCTCTTTATGAGGAGCGTTCGAAAGTATCTTTAGCCTCTTTATGATGATCGTTCGAAAGTATCTTTAGCCTCTTTATGACGATCGTTCGAAAGTGTCTTTAGCCTCTTTATGATGATCGTTCGAAAGTATCTTTAGCCTCTTTATGACGATCGTTCGAAAGTGTCTTTAGCCTCTTTATGAGGAGCGTTCGAAAGTATCTTTAGCCTCTTTATGATGATCGTTCGAAAGTATCTTTAGCCTCTTTATGACGATCGTTCGAAAGTATCTTTAGCCTCTTTATGAGGAGCGTTCGAAAGTATCTTTAGCCTCTTTATGACGATCGTTCGAAAGTGTCTTTAGCCTCTTTATGACGAGCGTTCGAAAGTATCTTTAGCCTCTTTATGACGATCGTTCGAAAGTATCTTTAGCCTCTTTATGAGGAGCGTTCGAAAGTATCTTTAGCCTCTTTATGATGATCGTTCGAAAGTATCTTTAGCCTCTTTATGACGATCGTTCGAAAGTGTCTTTAGCCTCTTTATGATGATCGTTCGAAAGTATCTTTAGCCTCTTTATGACGATCGTTCGAAAGTGTCTTTAGCCTCTTTATGAGGAGCGTTCGAAAGTATCTTTAGCCTCTTTATGATGATCGTTCGAAAGTATCTTTAGCCTCTTTATGACGATCGTTCGAAAGTATCTTTAGCCTCTTTATGAGGAGCGTTCGAAAGTATCTTTAGCCTCTTTATGACGATCGTTCGAAAGTGTCTTTAGCCTCTTTATGACGAGCGTTCGAAAGTATCTTTAGCCTCTTTATGACGATCGTTCGAAAGTATCTTTAGCCTCTTTATGAGGAGCGTTCGAAAGTATCTTTAGCCTCTTTATGACGATCGTTCGAAAGTGTCTTTAGCCTCTTTATGATGATCGTTCGAAAGTATCTTTAGCCTCTTTATGACGATCGTTCGAAAGTATCTTTAGCCTCTTTATGAGGAGCGTTCGAAAGTATCTTTAGCCTCTTTATGATGATCGTTCGAAAGTATCTTTAGCCTCTTTATGACGATCGTTCGAAAGTGTCTTTAGCCTCTTTATGACGAGCGTTCGAAAGTATCTTTAGCCTCTTTATGAGGAGCGTTCGAAAGTATCTTTAGCCTCTTTATGACGATCGTTCGAAAGTGTCTTTAGCCTCTTTATGATGATCGTTCGAAAGTATCTTTAGCCTCTTTATGACGATCGTTCGAAAGTATCTTTAGCCTCTTTATGAGGAGCGTTCGAAAGTATCTTTAGCCTCTTTATGACGATCGTTCGAAAGTGTCTTTAGCCTCTTTATGATGATCGTTCGAAAGTATCTTTAGCCTCTTTATGAGGAGCGTTCGAAAGTATCTTTAGCCTCTTTATGATGATCGTTCGAAAGTATCTTTAGCCTCTTTATGACGATCGTTCGAAAGTGTCTTTAGCCTCTTTATGATGATCGTTCGAAAGTATCTTTAGCCTCTTTATGACGATCGTTCGAAAGTGTCTTTAGCCTCTTTATGATGATCGTTCGAAAGTATCTTTAGCCTCTTTATGACGATCGTTCGAAAGTATCTTTAGCCTCTTTATGAGGAGCGTTCGAAAGTATCTTTAGCCTCTTTATGATGATCGTTCGAAAGTATCTTTAGCCTCTTTATGACGATCGTTCGAAAGTGTCTTTAGCCTCTTTATGATGATCGTTCGAAAGTATCTTTAGCCTCTTTATGACGATCGTTCGAAAGTGTCTTTAGCCTCTTTATGAGGAGCGTTCGAAAGTATCTTTAGCCTCTTTATGATGATCGTTCGAAAGTATCTTTAGCCTCTTTATGACGATCGTTCGAAAGTATCTTTAGCCTCTTTATGAGGAGCGTTCGAAAGTATCTTTAGCCTCTTTATGACGATCGTTCGAAAGTGTCTTTAGCCTCTTTATGACGAGCGTTCGAAAGTATCTTTAGCCTCTTTATGAGGAGCGTTCGAAAGTATCTTTAGCCTCTTTATGACGATCGTTCGAAAGTGTCTTTAGCCTCTTTATGATGATCGTTCGAAAGTATCTTTAGCCTCTTTATGACGATCGTTCGAAAGTATCTTTAGCCTCTTTATGAGGAGCGTTCGAAAGTATCTTTAGCCTCTTTATGATGATCGTTCGAAAGTATCTTTAGCCTCTTTATGACGATCGTTCGAAAGTGTCTTTAGCCTCTTTATGATGATCGTTCGAAAGTATCTTTAGCCTCTTTATGACGATCGTTCGAAAGTGTCTTTAGCCTCTTTATGAGGAGCGTTCGAAAGTATCTTTAGCCTCTTTATGATGATCGTTCGAAAGTATCTTTAGCCTCTTTATGACGATCGTTCGAAAGTATCTTTAGCCTCTTTATGAGGAGCGTTCGAAAGTATCTTTAGCCTCTTTATGACGATCGTTCGAAAGTGTCTTTAGCCTCTTTATGACGAGCGTTCGAAAGTATCTTTAGCCTCTTTATGACGATCGTTCGAAAGTATCTTTAGCCTCTTTATGACGATCGTTCGAAAGTATCTTTAGCCTCTTTATGACGAGCGTTCGAAAGTATCTTTAGCCTCTTTATGACGATCGTTCGAAAGTATCTTTAGCCTCTTTATGAGGAGCGTTCGAAAGTATCTTTAGCCTCTTTATGACGATCGTTCGAAAGTGTCTTTAGCCTCTTTATGATGATCGTTCGAAAGTATCTTTAGCCTCTTTATGACGATCGTTCGAAAGTATCTTTAGCCTCTTTATGAGGAGCGTTCGAAAGTATCTTTAGCCTCTTTATGATGATCGTTCGAAAGTATCTTTAGCCTCTTTATGACGATCGTTCGAAAGTGTCTTTAGCCTCTTTATGATGATCGTTCGAAAGTATCTTTAGCCTCTTTATGACGATCGTTCGAAAGTGTCTTTAGCCTCTTTATGAGGAGCGTTCGAAAGTATCTTTAGCCTCTTTATGATGATCGTTCGAAAGTATCTTTAGCCTCTTTATGACGATCGTTCGAAAGTATCTTTAGCCTCTTTATGAGGAGCGTTCGAAAGTATCTTTAGCCTCTTTATGACGATCGTTCGAAAGTGTCTTTAGCCTCTTTATGACGAGCGTTCGAAAGTATCTTTAGCCTCTTTATGACGATCGTTCGAAAGTATCTTTAGCCTCTTTATGAGGAGCGTTCGAAAGTATCTTTAGCCTCTTTATGATGATCGTTCGAAAGTATCTTTAGCCTCTTTATGACGATCGTTCGAAAGTGTCTTTAGCCTCTTTATGATGATCGTTCGAAAGTATCTTTAGCCTCTTTATGACGATCGTTCGAAAGTGTCTTTAGCCTCTTTATGAGGAGCGTTCGAAAGTATCTTTAGCCTCTTTATGATGATCGTTCGAAAGTATCTTTAGCCTCTTTATGACGATCGTTCGAAAGTATCTTTAGCCTCTTTATGAGGAGCGTTCGAAAGTATCTTTAGCCTCTTTATGACGATCGTTCGAAAGTGTCTTTAGCCTCTTTATGACGAGCGTTCGAAAGTATCTTTAGCCTCTTTATGACGATCGTTCGAAAGTATCTTTAGCCTCTTTATGAGGAGCGTTCGAAAGTATCTTTAGCCTCTTTATGACGATCGTTCGAAAGTGTCTTTAGCCTCTTTATGATGATCGTTCGAAAGTATCTTTAGCCTCTTTATGACGATCGTTCGAAAGTATCTTTAGCCTCTTTATGAGGAGCGTTCGAAAGTATCTTTAGCCTCTTTATGATGATCGTTCGAAAGTATCTTTAGCCTCTTTATGACGATCGTTCGAAAGTGTCTTTAGCCTCTTTATGATGATCGTTCGAAAGTATCTTTAGCCTCTTTATGACGATCGTTCGAAAGTGTCTTTAGCCTCTTTATGAGGAGCGTTCGAAAGTATCTTTAGCCTCTTTATGATGATCGTTCGAAAGTATCTTTAGCCTCTTTATGACGATCGTTCGAAAGTATCTTTAGCCTCTTTATGAGGAGCGTTCGAAAGTATCTTTAGCCTCTTTATGACGATCGTTCGAAAGTGTCTTTAGCCTCTTTATGACGAGCGTTCGAAAGTATCTTTAGCCTCTTTATGACGATCGTTCGAAAGTATCTTTAGCCTCTTTATGACGATCGTTCGAAAGTGTCTTTAGCCTCTTTATGACGAGCGTTCGAAAGTATCTTTAGCCTCTTTATGACGATCGTTCGAAAGTGTCTTTAGCCTCTTTATGACGAGCGTTCGAAAGTATCTTTAGCCTCTTTATGACGATCGTTCGAAAGTATCTTTAGCCTCTTTATGAGGAGCGTTCGAAAGTATCTTTAGCCTCTTTATGATGATCGTTCGAAAGTATCTTTAGCCTCTTTATGACGATCGTTCGAAAGTATCTTTAGCCTCTTTATGAGGAGCGTTCGAAAGTATCTTTAGCCTCTTTATGACGATCGTTCGAAAGTGTCTTTAGCCTCTTTATGACGAGCGTTCGAAAGTATCTTTAGCCTCTTTATGAGGAGCGTTCGAAAGTATCTTTAGCCTCTTTATGACGATCGTTCGAAAGTGTCTTTAGCCTCTTTATGATGATCGTTCGAAAGTATCTTTAGCCTCTTTATGACGATCGTTCGAAAGTATCTTTAGCCTCTTTATGAGGAGCGTTCGAAAGTATCTTTAGCCTCTTTATGACGATCGTTCGAAAGTATCTTTAGCCTCTTTATGAGGAGCGTTCGAAAGTATCTTTAGCCTCTTTATGAGGAGCTTTCGAAAGTATCTTTAGCCTCTTTATGATGATCGTTCGAAAGTATCTTTAGCCTCTTTATGACGATCGTTCGAAAGTATCTTTAGCCTCTTTATGAGGAGCGTTCGAAAGTATCTTTAGCCTCTTTATGACGATCGTTCGAAAGTGTCTTTAGCCTCTTTATGACGAGCGTTCGAAAGTATCTTTAGCCTCTTTATGAGGAGCGTTCGAAAGTATCTTTAGCCTCTTTATGACGATCGTTCGAAAGTGTCTTTAGCCTCTTTATGATGATCGTTCGAAAGTATCTTTAGCCTCTTTATGACGATCGTTCGAAAGTATCTTTAGCCTCTTTATGAGGAGCGTTCGAAAGTATCTTTAGCCTCTTTATGAGGAGCGTTCGAAAGTATCTTTAGCCTCTTTATGACGATCGTTCGAAAGTATCTTTAGCCTCTTTATGACGATCGTTCGAAAGTATCTTTAGCCTCTTTATGAGGAGCGTTCGAAAGTATCTTTAGCCTCTTTATGACGATCGTTCGAAAGTATCTTTAGCCTCTTTATGAGGAGCGTTCGAAAGTGTCTTTAGCCTCTTTATGATGATCGTTCGAAAGTATCTTTAGCCTCTTTATGACGATCGTTCGAAAGTATCTTTAGCCTCTTTATGAGGAGCGTTCGAAAGTATCTTTAGCCTCTTTATGACGATCGTTCGAAAGTATCTTTAGCCTCTTTATGACGATCGTTCGAAAGTGTCTTTAGCCTCTTTATGATGATCGTTCGAAAGTATCTTTAGCCTCTTTATGACGATCGTTCGAAAGTATCTTTAGCCTCTTTATGAGGAGCGTTCGAAAGTATCTTTAGCCTCTTTATGACGATCGTTCGAAAGTATCTTTAGCCTCTTTATGAGGAGCGTTCGAAAGTATCTTTAGCCTCTTTATGAGCAGCGTTCGAAAGTATCTTTAGCGTCTTTATGATGATCGTTCGAAAGTATCTTTAGCCTCTTTATGAGGAGCGTTCGAAAGTATCTTTAGCCTCTTTATGACGATCGTTCGAAAGTATCTTTAGCCTCTTTATGAGGAGCGTTCGAAAGTGTCTTTAGCCTCTTTATGATGATCGTTCGAAAGTATCTTTAGCCTCTTTATGACGATCGTTCGAAAGTATCTTTAGCCTCTTTATGAGGAGCGTTCGAAAGTATCTTTAGCCTCTTTATGACGATCGTTCGAAAGTATCTTTAGCCTCTTTATGACGATCGTTCGAAAGTGTCTTTAGCCTCTTTATGATGATCGTTCGAAAGTATCTTTAGCCTCTTTATGACGATCGTTCGAAAGTATCTTTAGCCTCTTTATGAGGAGCGTTCGAAAGTATCTTTAGCCTCTTTATGACGATCGTTCGAAAGTATCTTTAGCCTCTTTATGAGGAGCGTTCGAAAGTATCTTTAGCCTCTTTATGAGGAGCGTTCGAAAGTATATTTAGCCTCTTTATGACGATCGTTCGAAAGTATCTTTAGCCTCTTTATGACGATCGTTCGAAAGTGTCTTTAGCCTCTTTATGATGATCGTTCGAAAGTATCTTTAGCCTCTTTATGACGATCGTTCGAAAGTATCTTTAGCCTCTTTATGAGGAGCGTTCGAAAGTATCTTTAGCCTCTTTATGACGATCGTTCGAAAGTATCTTTAGCCTCTTTATGAGGAGCGTTCGAAAGTATCTTTAGCCTCTTTATGAGGAGCGTTCGAAAGTATCTTTAGCCTCTTTATGATGATCGTTCGAAAGTATCTTTAGCCTCTTTATGACGATCGTTCGAAAGTATCTTTAGCCTCTTTATGAGGAGCGTTCGAAAGTATCTTTAGCCTCTTTATGACGATCGTTCGAAAGTATCTTTAGCCTCTTTATGATGATCGTTCGAAAGTATCTTTAGCCTCTTTATGACGATCGTTCGAAAGTATCTTTAGCCTCTTTATGACGATCGTTCGAAAGTATCTTTAGCCTCTTTATGAGGAGCGTTCGAAAGTGTCTTTAGCCTCTTTATGACGAGCGTTCGAAAGTATCTTTAGCCTCTTTATGAGGAGCGTTCGAAAGTATCTTTAGCCTCTTTATGACGATTGTTCGAAAGTGTCTTTAGCCTCTTTATGATGATCGTTCGAAAGTATCTTTAGCCTCTTTATGACGATCGTTCGAAAGTATCTTTAGCCTCTTTATGAGGAGCGTTCGAAAGTATCTTTAGCCTCTTTATGAGGAGCGTTCGAAAGTATCTTTAGCCTCTTTATGACGATCGTTCTAAAGTATCTTTAGCCTCTTTATGACGATCGTTCGAAAGTATCTTTAGCCTCTTTATGAGGAGCGTTCGAAAGTATCTTTAGCCTCTTTATGACGATCGTTCGAAAGTGTCTTTAGCCTCTTTATGACGAGCGTTCGAAAGTATCTTTAGCCTCTTTATGAGGAGCGTTCGAAAGTATCTTTAGCCTCTTTATGACGATCGTTCGAAAGTGTCTTTAGCCTCTTTATGATGATCGTTCGAAAGTATCTTTAGCCTCTTTATGACGATCGTTCGAAAGTGTCTTTAGCCTCTTTATGACGAGCGTTCGAAAGTATCTTTAGCCTCTTTATGAGGAGCGTTCGAAAGTATCTTTAGCCTCTTTATGACGATCGTTCGAAAGTGTCTTTAGCCTCTTTATGATGATCGTTCGAAAGTATCTTTAGCCTCTTTATGAGGAGCGTTCGAAAGTATCTTTAGCCTCTTTATGACGATCGTTTGAAAGTGTCTTTAGCCTCTTTATGACGAGCGTTCGAAAGTATCTTTAGCCTCTTTATGAGGAGCGTTCGAAAGTATCTTTAGCCTCTTTATAACGATCGTTCGAAAGTGTCTTTAGCCTCTTTATGATGATCGTTCGAAAGTATCTTTAGCCTCTTTATGACGATCGTTCGAAAGTATCTTTAGCCTCTTTATGAGGAGCGTTCGAAAGTATCTTTAGCCTCTTTATGACGATCGTTCGAAAGTATCTTTAGCCTCTTTATGACGATCGTTCGAAAGTATCTTTAGCCTCTTTATGAGGAGCGTTCGAAAGTATCTTTAGCCTCTTTATGACGATCGTTCGAAAGTATCTTTAGCCTCTTTATGACGATCGTTTGAAAGTATCTTTAGCCTCTTTATGAGGAGCGTTCGAAAGTATCTTTAGCCTCTTTATGACGATCGTTCGAAAGTGTCTTTAGCCTCTTTATGACGAGCGTTCGAAAGTATCTTTAGCCTCTTTATGAGGAGCGTTCGAAAGTATCTTTAGCCTCTTTATGACGATCGTTCGAAAGTGTCTTTAGCCTCTTTATGATGATCGTTCGAAAGTATCTTTAGCCTCTTTATGACGATCGTTCGAAAGTATCTTTAGCCTCTTTATGAGGAGCGTTCGAAAGTATCTTTAGCCTCTTTATGACGATCGTTCGAAAGTATCTTTAGCCTCTTTATGAGGAGCGTTCGAAAGTATCTTTAGCCTCTTTATGATGATCGTTCGAAAGTATCTTTAGCCTCTTTATGATGATCGTTCGAAAGTATCTTTAGCCTCTTTATGACGATCGTTCGAAAGTATCTTTAGCCTCTTTATGATGATCGTTCGAAAGTATCTTTAGCCTCTTTATGAGGAGCGTTCGAAAGTATCTTTAGCCTCTTTATGACGATCGTTCGAAAGTATCTTTAGCCTCTTTATGACGATCGTTCGAAAGTGTCTTTAGCCTCTTTATGATGATCGTTCGAAAGTATCTTTAGCCTCTTTATGACGATCGTTCGAAAGTATCTTTAGCCTCTTTATGAGGAGCGTTCGAAAGTATCTTTAGCCTCTTTATGACGATCGTTCGAAAGTATCTTTAGCCTCTTTATGAGGAGCGTTCGAAAGTATCTTTAGCCTCTTTATGAGGAGCGTTCGAAAGTATATTTAGCCTCTTTATGACGATCGTTCGAAAGTATCTTTAGCCTCTTTATGACGATCGTTCGAAAGTGTCTTTAGCCTCTTTATGATGATCGTTCGAAAGTATCTTTAGCCTCTTTATGACGATCGTTCGAAAGTATCTTTAGCCTCTTTATGAGGAGCGTTCGAAAGTATCTTTAGCCTCTTTATGACGATCGTTCGAAAGTATCTTTAGCCTCTTTATGAGGAGCGTTCGAAAGTATCTTTAGCCTCTTTATGAGGAGCGTTCGAAAGTATCTTTAGCCTCTTTATGATGATCGTTCGAAAGTATCTTTAGCCTCTTTATGACGATCGTTCGAAAGTATCTTTAGCCTCTTTATGAGGAGCGTTCGAAAGTATCTTTAGCCTCTTTATGACGATCGTTCGAAAGTATCTTTAGCCTCTTTATGATGATCGTTCGAAAGTATCTTTAGCCTCTTTATGACGATCGTTCGAAAGTATCTTTAGCCTCTTTATGACGAGCGTTCGAAAGTATCTTTAGCCTCTTTATGACGATCGTTCGAAAGTGTCTTTAGCCTCTTTATGATGATCGTTCGAAAGTATCTTTAGCCTCTTTATGACGATCGTTCGAAAGTGTCTTTAGCCTCTTTATGACGAGCGTTCGAAAGTATCTTTAGCCTCTTTATGAGGAGCGTTCGAAAGTATCTTTAGCCTCTTTATGACGATCGTTCGAAAGTGTCTTTAGCCTCTTTATGATGATCGTTCGAAAGTATCTTTAGCCTCTTTATGAGGAGCGTTCGAAAGTATCTTTAGCCTCTTTATGACGATCGTTTGAAAGTGTCTTTAGCCTCTTTATGACGAGCGTTCGAAAGTATCTTTAGCCTCTTTATGAGGAGCGTTCGAAAGTATCTTTAGCCTCTTTATAACGATCGTTCGAAAGTGTCTTTAGCCTCTTTATGATGATCGTTCGAAAGTATCTTTAGCCTCTTTATGACGATCGTTCGAAAGTATCTTTAGCCTCTTTATGAGGAGCGTTCGAAAGTATCTTTAGCCTCTTTATGACGATCGTTCGAAAGTATCTTTAGCCTCTTTATGACGATCGTTCGAAAGTATCTTTAGCCTCTTTATGAGGAGCGTTCGAAAGTATCTTTAGCCTCTTTATGACGATCGTTCGAAAGTATCTTTAGCCTCTTTATGACGATCGTTTGAAAGTATCTTTAGCCTCTTTATGAGGAGCGTTCGAAAGTATCTTTAGCCTCTTTATGACGATCGTTCGAAAGTGTCTTTAGCCTCTTTATGACGAGCGTTCGAAAGTATCTTTAGCCTCTTTATGAGGAGCGTTCGAAAGTATCTTTAGCCTCTTTATGACGATCGTTCGAAAGTGTCTTTAGCCTCTTTATGATGATCGTTCGAAAGTATCTTTAGCCTCTTTATGACGATCGTTCGAAAGTATCTTTAGCCTCTTTATGAGGAGCGTTCGAAAGTATCTTTAGCCTCTTTATGACGATCGTTCGAAAGTATCTTTAGCCTCTTTATGAGGAGCGTTCGAAAGTATCTTTAGCCTCTTTATGATGATCGTTCGAAAGTATCTTTAGCCTCTTTATGATGATCGTTCGAAAGTATCTTTAGCCTCTTTATGACGATCGTTCGAAAGTATCTTTAGCCTCTTTATGATGATCGTTCGAAAGTATCTTTAGCCTCTTTATGAGGAGCGTTCGAAAGTATCTTTAGCCTCTTTATGACGAGCGTTCGAAAGTATCTTTAGCCTCTTTATGACGATCGTTCGAAAGTATCTTTAGCCTCTTTATGAGGAGCGTTCGAAAGTATCTTTAGCCTCTTTATGATGATCGTTCGAAAGTATCTTTAGCCTCTTTATGACGATCGTTCGAAAGTATCTTTAGCCTCTTTATGATGATCGTTCGAAAGTATCTTTAGCCTCTTTATGATGATCGTTCGAAAGTATCTTTAGCCTCTTTATGACGATCGTTCGAAAGTATCTTTAGCCTCTTTATGATGATCGTTCGAAAGTATCTTTAGCCTCTTTATGAGGAGCGTTCGAAAGTATCTTTAGCCTCTTTATGACGAGCGTTCGAAAGTATCTTTAGCCTCTTTATGACGATCGTTCGAAAGTATCTTTAGCCTCTTCATGAGGAGCGTTCGAAAGTATCTTTAGCCTCTTTATGATGATCGTTCGAAAGTATCTTTAGCCTCTTTATGATGATCGTTCGAAAGTATCTTTAGCCTCTTTATGACGATCGTTCGAAAGTATCTTTAGCCTCTTTATGATGATCGTTCGAAAGTATCTTTAGCCTCTTTATGAGGAGCGTTCGAAAGTATCTTTAGCCTCTTTATGACGATCGTTCGAAAGTATCTTTAGCCTCTTTATGATGATCGTTCGAAAGTATCTTTAGCCTCTTTATGACGATCGTTCGAAAGTATCTTTAGACTCTTTATGAGGAGCGTTCGAAAGTATCTTTAGCCTCTTTATGACGATCGTTCGAAAGTGTCTTTAGCCTCTTTATGATGATCGTTCGAAAGTATCTTTAGCCTCTTTATGAGGAGCGTTCGAAAGTATCTTTAGCCTCTTTATGACGATCGTTCGAAAGTATCTTTAGCCTCTTTATGATGATCGTTCGAAAGTATCTTTAGCCTCTTTATGACGATCGTTCGAAAGTATCTTTAGCCTCTTTATGAGGAGCGTTCGAAAGTATTTTTAGCCTCTTTATGACGATCGTTCGAAAGTATCTTTAGCCTCTTTATGACGATCGTTCGAAAGTATCTTTAGCCTCTTTATGACGATCGTTCGAAAGTATCTTTAGCCTCTTTATGACGATCGTTCGAAAGTATCTTTAGCCTCTTTATGATGATCGTTCGAAAGTATCTTTAGCCTCTTTATGACGATCGTTCGAAAGTATCTTTAGCCTCTTTATGAGGAGCGTTCGAAAGTATCTTTAGCCTCTTTATGACGATCGTTCGAAAGTGTCTTTAGCCTCTTTATGACGATCGTTCGAAAGTATCTTTAGCCTCTTTATGACGATCGTTCGAAAGTATCTTTAGCCTATTTATGAGGAGCGTTCGAAAGTATCTTTAGCCTCTTTATGATGATCGTTCGAAAGTATCTTTAGCCTCTTTATGAGGAGCGCTCGAATGTATCTTTAGTCTCTTTATGAGGAGCATTTGAAAGCCTTTTTAGGATGAGAATCGAATTATATATTTACCATATGGTGAAGCGCGTTCGAAAGTATCTTGGCGTCTTTATGGGGAGCGTTCTAAAGTATTACTGCCACTTTATGAGTACCATTAGATAGTTTTGTAACTCTTTACTCCAAGCCTTTATGGGGAAAGTTTCAAAGTTACCTTTGCTTATAAGACAAGCGTTGAAAAGCGTTTCTATTTTCAAAAAGGTAAAAAGGCCTCTAGCAATAACGAACCCAGAGTTAGCAGTCGAAATATTTCGCTTATTAATAAGAAATGAAGCTTAGTTCCAATTCCCCGCACCAGATGCCAGCAGCGATACGTTTTACGTAACAATATTACGGAATCTCTTCCTCCTCTCTCGGTGCATATTTGAGTCGGGTATTGAGGGGATTTCCCAGCGAGTGAGTGTTGGTGTAGGCTCCGCGCTGGGGAATGCTGGGCTCATTTTTTTCGCCATCGACCGTGACTCTCAAAGAATCCAAACGTTTGTTGCAGAGAGAGAGAACTCGCAGTTTGTTGGCTGTAAACGTTTTTACCTCATTTTTGAGTGGCGGCGGAATCTTTATGGCGCCAACCTTGATTTTCGCCGGCGAGCTGCTGCTGTACGGATTACGCCCAATGCCGTAATATTGGCAAAGGCTTATGTTAGACGCGAAAAAAGGACAACCACTTTAACGTTAGTCTTAAGGCCTCGATCGCACCACGACACAGCGAATACAAAAAAACCGTTGGACAAGTTACCCGAATTTGCATTTTCATCATGATGTAATTCTATTGTATAAACGCAAACAAAATTTCAAAAATATTTCCTCATTTTTCAAGTAATAGGGGAATTATAGAATTTTGTTTCTGAATATGATATGTTTATTGCAGGATCTAAATTTTTTGGAAATTTAACCTCCAGAATATAACGTGTAGTAAATTAATTATTTTATTACGTTTGAATTAGGGTAAATAGGACTTGAAAATTTACATAATTTGATTGGTCAGGTAGGGGAGGAGTTAGCTGAATTTAGGGCGGAATTTTCAATTGATTCTGTAGCCCTTTAAGGTTACACGAAATAAGTTTAGGACTTTTTCCCTTTAAATATTATGTAATGTGAATAGGCCTTGGTCTGGCAAAAAAATCTCTATCACGTAGACCTATTTTATCATCAAAAAATACAAAAATATATTTTGATAAATTTTCGTCTAATAAAAAACCACGCCCCTCTTGTTTTTGTTATAGACCAGGGGCGTAGGAACCGGGAGGGGCAACTAATGTTATTGCCCCCTCCAACCTTTGGTCAGTTGAAATCTTCAAAAGGCTCAAATTATCATTTTAAAAGCATATACAGATAATAGAACCTCAACTGTGTTTAAATTTCAGTCTTTTCCCGCCAATTTACATAGTAGTAAACAGTACACACGCATTCGGAGAAGCTACACTCCATTAAAAATTAAAAACCATTCTCCAGACCCCTTTTCGTTTATCTTTGCCCCCTCCAACTTCTAGAACGTTCCTACGCCCCTGTTATAGACCAATAAGCGCTTTGCGTCTGGAATACTTTACGAAAAATAATTCTTTTAAAAATAGTTAATATAAAATTTTAAATTTACCTGAAGCTCCTCCCAGGATTCTAACGATTATTTTGGTGTCGAATACAGGACCCCCCCTGTTGGCCTTTGAAATAGATATTGTAAAATTCTTGACATTTTTTCACTTAGCCTTGATTAAAATGATCTTTGGAATTTTTTCATCGTTTGATATTTGATAGTTAGAATTAAGTGGTGTCTACGCCAAATGCGTTTAGCGTCGGAATATTAAGCCTATAGCTCAGGCTTTTCTTAAGCCTAACCGTTTTATCTGAAGTAGGTTCGGTCATAAGTAACGTAGGAAGTATAAAGTATGACACTTTCAAATTCTTCATACGCTAATTTTTTTAATGATAATTATAATAATAATCAGCTACTCTAATAGCCAAGTGAGTGACCAACTTAGCCCCAAGTAAACTAGCGACTTTAAATGCCAAGAACCATATTAATCACTACTTGGCTAAGACTGATAAATAGGCGTTTCAATAAAAGCCGCTCTCTTTTTCTTCCCTTCCCTACGCGCATGCGCGAGTCACTGAATAAAATAGTCACGTGTTTAAGTGAGTTTTATTTGTAAGTCTAAGGCTCTAAGCTTGATAGCGCGTACAATTTTTTTGCTTTCAGGAGGCGCGTGCCCTTCTATATTGAAATATTAAGCAAAGTGAGCTTTAATTTAAATTTACAAGTATGTCCTGGCTCTCTGTATTACCACTTCTAGGCAAATCGCTGAAGCGGTTTCAGTGGCGACTTAAGAGGGCTGGGTCCCCGGGGCGGCGGCAGTGTTTTGTGACACCCCCCGGGACCGTGCAGAAGTTTTCACGTCCGTCTTCTTCAAGTTTAATCGTTCTGATTTTCACCCCCCCCCCCCTCTCGAGCTTCTCCGATGGCACCCCCGGGGCAGACCGCCGCCCCCCCCCCCGCCCTTACGCCGCCACTGAGCGGTTTTATTTAAGCGTCTAATTGCCTGGCAAATCGTCTCCATCAGCATTATTAAGCGAAGAGCCAAGGCCTATTCAAAAAATAAATGATTTCAAGAGTGAAAATAACATTTACTCTGGCAAAATAATGTAGAATTAATAAATTTGGAACATAATCGTGAATTTCGTTTATATAGGTAGTTATTTTCGAAATTCAGAGTAGCCGAACAGAAAATATATTTATGTTTGGAAACTTCCGATTACGCAATCGCTATGTGATTAACATAAATAGTTCACAATCATACTTACATTTATTATGTTACTTATGACTTTGGGCAAATGCCTTGAACGTATTCTGAAAGATTTTTTTAATTTTTTTAATTTAGTTTTAAAAACTTAATTTTCTTAAATGGTTTCAATCCATCGGTGTAGCTTTTTGTTTTTAACCCCGAAAAGTTAATTAGGAATTTATTATTTTTGGTAGAATATGCAAATTAGGTATTTAAAAAAGCGGTTAAATATTTTCGGGGTTTTGTATATTCTTGAAAGTTATGAATCATGTTTCGGTGGTTAATTTAAATTTGTTTATAATTTCCTAATTCTTTTTTGTTTTACTAACTCAAATGAATAATTGTTAAACATAGAAACTGTTATGGTATTTTAGAAATAAATTTCAATTAAATTAGAAATTAAGCAGCCCAAAGGCAAGGACATTAAAGAGGAAAACAAAGAATATGTTGGAATAAAAGTTAATTTAAAAAATAAAAATCGATTTACTTGATTTAAAAATAAAAATTGATTTACTTGATTTAAAAAATAAAAATTGATTTACTTGATTTAAAAAATAAAAATTGATTTACTTGATTTAAAAAATAAAAATCGATTTACTTGATTTAAAAAAAAACAATTAATTTTATTTAAAAAATAAAAATTGATTTCTTTGATTTTCAAATCGATGCATTTGATTTTTTTAATCGTTTTATTTGATTTTTTAAATTTTATTTATTTCATTTTATAACAAATAAAATAATAATATTTTTTTTAATTTATGGCTTTTTATGCATAGTATGCCTTATTCCCCCTAAGCAATTGGGCATCGGAAACATAAACTTAAATTTAAATTAATCTTAATTAAATTAAAAATATAGTAATTAGGTTTGCTTTGAATTAGCATTTCTACCAAAACTAACTTGTACATTTTCATATTTAACCTTTTCGGTTGTTGAGCCACGTAGCGGCCAACGCGAGAGACTCATGAAATGCGGAATTTTCGTCCGCTAATCATTTCAACGGAAGGCTCGCAATAGACGCTTCCAGCAAAGTCACGAGAGCTTTCAGGGTTTCAGAATTATAGTCCACTAATGATCACAGATTCTAAACACTAGACTTTAGCTTTATAGATAATGAAATCCACCGATATAATATTTCCGTGTGTTGTACGCTAAGATGATAAAAATTCTTGCAATAATAGTAAGTGGTTTTTTTGGTCCTCAAAAACTGAAATAATAAAAAAAAACTTCCGGAGAGATTTGCCAGGATGGTTTCAACAATCAATATTTATATCTAAATAGTGGATGTTTCGTATGTATTCGCTTAATATTTGAGTAAATTTAGCTTTTCTTTTATCAAATAAAGTCGTTTTGCATTGTGGACTTTGCATGTTATATACCCCTTTCCGGCTAAGCTAATACCCAGGGAAGGGAAATGCTCTTGGGGACTTTGCAAGGAACCACACGGTACATTCCCATTCGACCGAAATCCCATTCGACCGAAATCCCATTCGACCGAAATCCCATTCGACCGAAATCCCATTCGACCGAAATCCCATTCGACCGAAATCCCATTCGACCGAAATCCCATTCGACCGAAATCCCATTCGACCGAATTCAATATGTTTCCGAAATATAGCCCAAAAGGCGGATTCGGTTCATTGGGGCCTTTTGTTTTGTTTTTTACTTCTGCCCCGAGATATAGTAGGGTACGCAAAAAACGTTATACCTAAACAAAATTGCTACAGGTGTACTAACGGTAAGGTTAGGTTAGGTTAGTCTCTCACTTCCCTAGGGTGGCGCGCTTTTATAAATATATTTATGCTTTGTACTTTTTATTTATATCAAGAATACAATAATAACTAGATTTATTTACCGTTTTGTTTAAGCGAAACACATAATCATCTTAATGCACGAAAACCCTCCTTTGTGAGCTATTTTCTCCATTTTAGCTAACTGGCTCCAATAAGACTATCAACACTTATTTATATAAGAAGTAAACCTATTTAAAAAACGTCTCATAAAAACGAAATTTGATGTCCTATAAAAAATAATATAAACGTGCAAAATTGGGCTGTAAACCGCACAATTGGGGTATTTTCGATCGATTGGGACTCAATGTTAAATCGTTTTCGAACGAATGGGATTTCGGTCGAATGGGACCAAAGCGAACCACACAGGCCTAAATCAACTAGTGACTTGTGAAGCCAATTACCGGTGGCTGGGGGAACATCAACAAGCATTTATGGAAAGGGGAAACCGAAGAGCTTTGGAAAAAACCCTTTAATCAGTGGGGAGAGAGCTTGGGAGTGGTTCAGAGTTTTCACCCGGTGCCTCAAGCAGCGATCGAACTCGGCTCCTACTCCTCTTGCTGAGAGGCGAGAGTGTTATACAGTTGACCACCACACAATTTCACAATGTTTAGCGTTACATATTATCATGAGTCTATAATTAAGTTCCATAAGCATGACATCGGAGATCCTGCGCTTATAGAGATATGCAACTCTCAATGCCCGCAGCGAACCTCGAATTTTTGCCGACGGTGGCGCCCCTCGACGTCTGGGAGAAAGCTATTGCGATGCCATAAGCGAAAAATGGGTTTTCTCCCGGCCGAATGGCGGCGCTGATGCTTGAATTTTTCTTGACGCGTTTTCGTGAGAGTTCCATATCTCTATAAGCGCAGCGATTAGCAGAATCTCTGATGACACCTGCTATTCTGCACGTGCGAAACTTTTATATCATCGCGTCTCGCAGACGTCACTCTCTGTAATATTTTTCCCAAAACTGACGCAATTATGTACCCATCTCTAACCCATTTTCATTTCCGGGTAGGAATTTCCCAATAGATGTCTCTGGAGTCGATGGAAACACCTCTAACGGAATTTATTCAAATAAGTGAAATACGTAGATGTATCGGCTGCTAAAAATAATCTTTCAAATAGACCTATCTATAAAATTAGCTACGTTTGCTAAACTGGTTTTATGTAGCTCATTCGTCACGAAATACGAAGAAGTTCAGTTCAGTTTATGCTTAAAAACCGGGTCCCTCGTCGAATTTACTCTTATGTCCAGGGCTTTTCGTGACGCAGCAGCAACATCAAAACAATTAGGCCAATGTTACTTTATAAAAAGATCTATTAACTAATTTCTCAAAACAATATTAAAATTTAAAATGATAAAAAATAGTATAATATAGTATTCCATTTTATTATTAATCATTTCAAATTGTAATATTTCAATTTTTAATAAATTAATTTGAGTAGTCTTAAGCAGCCGATACAAATAGAACTTTTAAGAGCAACCGTCAGCAATGGCCACTATTAAACAGGGTTGCCAACTCGAACGATAATATAACCCGCTTAATAGCCTGTTAATGCAAATTCGTGCAGGAAAAATACAAATTAATACAGAATATATAGGGAAAGGGGAGCGGTGAGCGGAGACCCGTGACGAGAAAGGGGACATTACAATATGTCAGGCCACGGGTCCGACAAATTAATTCAATCAACGGACGATGTGGGGGGAGAAACAAATTAGGAGATGTTTTCGAAATGCGCCAAGCGTGGAGGAAGACGTCACCGGTGACGTCGATGCCGCGCGGGGGTTTTCCAAAAGTCGTTGGATATTTTTTGCGTCTCGCGTGCGAGCGACTTTAGGAAGGAAATACTTTGAGTGCGATTATTTGCGAACACAAAACGCGTTTAGCGTCGGTGATTTTTGGCTATTTTTAGCACCTGCTTACGCGCGTCGTCACGTGTTTAGGTTTTGTGAGACGCGTTTGTTATCGCGCTAATTTTTGATTTAATTTTGAAAGGTTGGCCAGTGTAATACTATAATACTATGTCAGACACCTAAAAAGAATTGTCATAGTCGATACTACGCCCAAAAATATTAATTTTCTACCGGGAAAATTAAAGTGGACCATTTTCGTTGTATTTCAAATTTTAAAATAAAATAAACTGAATCTGACCCATAGATATAAGAAATGTATATAAAGGTCTAGATAAATTTCGGGGCGTCTAAGCCTAACATAAAATACGGAATTGACACCTAGCAGACACCGAGGAAGGCACGTGACCAAAAGCGCGAGCTCTCTTAGCATTTTAGTACGAAGTGCTTGACCTTTCCGCAGGCCGTAGTCTTTAGATACCATCTGTTGGTGACTTTTAGTATAATTTTTAAGCATTAGACAATGGCTCTCGCGACGATAGCACGAGCTTTCTTACCGATAGATAGCGCCTTATAAGGATAGCCTGCAGATATTACGCGTTTCTGCTAGCTGTCACCTCCGTATTCACTCCCTTTGAAATATTTTATTTAGACCTTTATATACGTTTCCTATATCTATGATCTGACCACACTGCTATCTTGAATTGTTTTGCCTGGCAGCACTGATTTACCCACACCGAAAATGGCGAACGTTTGAGCCGCTTGAGACTGTTAATTTGAATAGGCATGTCTATAAAATAAGCTGCTCTTTCTGAACTTGTTTTAATGTTGCTCATTCGTCCCAAAATACGTAGAAGTTCAGTTCAGTTTATGCTTAAAAACAGGGTGCCTCGTCGAATTTACCCTTATGTCCATGGCTTTTCGTAATATAACGTCACCGATAAGTCACCCGTTACGCAACAATTCGTCCTATCATAAGTGTATAATATTATAACATAAGTGTGACACTTCTTATTCTTCATATGCAAAAGTTTTACTGAGAGCTATTCCCAAGACAGACTGCATTACGGGCTTCGACAGCGCCTCGCTAGGGGGAGATTTTATTCTGGCGATGACGGCACTCCGTTACTAGCTCTCGGTAAAATATTCCCCAAAGTGACAAACCTATGGAAAATTTTATAGACTTATGGTCCTATTTATCATCTCGGTACATTAGCCCTATTAACTTCAGGTAATATTTTGACTTAAGCAACGTCTATACATAGTTTGCACCGAAGGGAGGGGCCTATGGTCTCCATGGAAACCGGGAGGCGATATCAAAAATTGAAACCATTTCGCCGATAGCTACTAAATAGGTCTCCATTTGGTTGGTAATCTCACTGAAGCGACAAAACTGAAGAAAATTAGATTTATATGCTTTAACATTTTTTAAATTAACATCGTTACTAGGTGGTTTTTTTTTCGCCTGTTCTGGGTTTTTTGAGCAAGTTAAAAAGTGTAGCCCTATGACGACATTTTATTCCAATTCTATCTTGACGAAAAAAACGAGTTGGAGTAAGAAGGGGGTAATTAAGGGTTAAAGGTTATTTATTTGTTTAGTTTTTAAGATGGCGACCGGTGGTGAGGTCATCAATATATGACTCATTTTTCTTAGTTATTTAATAATAATAATTATTATTAATAGTCAGCTAAGCTAATACCCAAGGAACCACCTTAGGCCTAAGTCATCAAGCTACTTTTAAAGTCATTAACTAGCCTTTAACAATTAGATTTCCGTTATTAAAAGCTTGCCACATGTGAAGATGTTCAAAACCCGTCATGTTTTCGTGAAACGAAATTTAAGAAGACGAATTTTCTATATAAGCGGACGACAAAGCTAAATTACTCCCCCTACACCTCCTTTCGAGGAGGAGTAAAAAGTGTAACATTTGAGCTCTGGAACAAGCGAACAAAATTCGTGACAAGGTAAATCTTACCCCGAGAACAGGCGAATAAAACGTTTTAGGGTAAAAAGTTTACACTTTTTGTCCTAGGACAGGCGAATAAAAACCGGCTATAGTCCCTAAAAAAACCAGATAAGATTTTAAACTCGGGTTATTTAAATAAAATATCAAACGACGGCAGGAATATCTACGAAAAGAAGTTGGCAAAGTTGATCAAAGTTAGGCCTTTGCGATGATCCCTTTTACAATTACCTTCGCTATCGAATAAAATAAACAATTTTCGCTCTCCGTTTCTAATTGAACTACTCGAACAATTTTTAACCAGGCAGATAATTTTTAACGCGAAACTAATTTCTTAATCATTTGAAAATAGTTATGACAGTTACCGTTTTTTATCAATAGGCAAATTACAATGGTGACGTCGCAGGGTTTCAGACGACAACACTCTATAGCTCTTTATATAAAATACGAGAGGTCACGTGATTACGTTAGATTCATCGTGCAGTTAAAGTTAGAGAGCGCGCGCCTATTTTTGTTTTGGTTGAGCTCGCGCGAAAACACAGGAGACCCTCGACGCGGAAATATTAGGAAGCGCGCGCTCCAAAAAATAACACTTTTTATACATTGTACGCGTGTATATTATTTTATAGAAAGAGCTATCAAGAATGTATTTCTTTATACTCAGGGAGAATGAATATGTCGAGACTATCGACGGACACGTTGAGGCCCTAACCACGTCACGCTAAGGGGGGGGGGGGAGGAGGAGGTCTTATTTTTTGCGTCCTCGCAGCAGCGTTAATGGCGTCGAAAAACGTAATTTTTAAGAACCAATGAGATTGCGGTATTATTTGATTTTATTAAAGCGGAGGAGCATACCGGGGGCCCCAACGGCTGGAATTGGAGAAACGCTAAAAATAATCTCAACATATTCATTCTCCCTGAGTATAAATAAATACATTCTTGGAGCTATTATGTCTTTGATATTAGGGCTGCGTTCAACCATAAGTTAATGATACCTCTAAGTAGACAAATGGCTATGCTGCCTATGGCGGATATGCTTGTCCAAATCCTATGTCTCTCCGTACTGCGTATCAAAGTAGCCTTAACATACACTTGGAACTGCCGAAGCTGACGTTTCTTTAATCCAGTTTGGTGCAAGGCTAGCTTGAACTTCCCCAAAAGAGATAAATTTCGGTATTCCCTTCGAAAATTCGTTCCCCCCACAGAGGCAAAAGAACGTTTTTTTGCTTTTGGTTTATTTCTCTCAGCCCAATATAGTTTCATTCTCGACCGTACAGCGGCACTGGGTCCGAGATATTTTTCAAGTCTTTCATTTTCGCGGGAATCGGAGAGACAAGATTTGACATCACATTTTCTGGACAAAGATTCCACCTTGAAAGGGCTTATTTGTATACTTAGAGGTATCATTAACTTATGGTTCAACAACTATCAACGGAGAAAAACCGTTGAGTTATCGTTGAGTTCTTTTAATCAACGCTACGTCACAAAAATCTAAAAGTTGTTGTACGATTTATACTTCGCTGACTAAAACGAACAAAATATCGTCTGCTACCCCTCCTTTAACTTTGTCAAATGACGTCACGACACCGATGAGCAACGGAAAAACCTGCTCCTCCGACCACTGACTTCGTTGAGCAACATGACGTAGAAACCGGAAGTTAAAAAAAGCGTACAGTAAGCTCAACGCTCAGCGCTGAGGTCAGCGCTGAGTCCGCTGAGTCTCCGATGATCAACGTGACGTCAAAAAACCCGTTCAGCAAAAAACCGCTGACCGTTGAGCTCAGCGCTGACTCCTCTTAGTCCCGCTGAACGTAGCCCAAAACGTACAAAGAAATATTAGAAATCAATATTATAAACCTATTTATAAACCAAACTTCCCTTAAAAACCGTGGATTTCCACTTTATAAGTACTTGAACCCTATACTTTCTTGTAATTTTAAGGGAATTTATATTATAGTTATGCAAAATTGACGGATTTTGAAATTACGTTTTAGCGCGCGACACTGCATATCTTGGGCACACAGCCTTCTTTGCGTGCTTTTTTGACCATAACATGTAGAGGTATTTTCACGTGCAAAATGAATTTTAAAAGCCGTCAATTATCTTATAAAATCCTAGAAATCGACTACACATTTCCTGTTTTTCCTATAACTTTATTTGGTTTAAAAAAAACCAACTCGTTCTTTATGAGAGAACTCAACAATTTTATGAATTAGCTTCTTAACAAACCTCTAAGTAGCGCTAAATAATTCTTCATTTTATTTAAATTATTTCATTTTATTTTTTATTGATTGGTTTCTTAATGTTTTAAAACTTTTTCTCTTAATTTAGCTTAATTTTTCTTTTATATTGTTATTTATTTAATATATGTTTTTAAAAATTTCCTGGCTTTGCATCTGCAAAATGTGGGCGAAATAAATATTATTATTATTAAATGCCACAGAAATTGCTAGACGACCGAAAACTATCGCTACGCCCCCTTTGGTTCGCCATTGAAACCTAGATAGGTTGCGGCTATAGCAGACGCTATTAGTTTTTCCTCATCGTTATTCGTAAAGTTGACTTTATAAATAATGATACTTGCATTTTAATGTAATTTCTGCATCGTTTGCTTATCTTTTGATAAGTTTATTTAAGAAAAAACGTTGTTATGACTTTTTTAATTTGTCCGTAGCAGACGCTAGATCAAAGGCGCTACCTCGGAGAAGCTAGCGCCGTTACGCCACCTAAACTCGTTTCGTTAGCGAGTAGATTTAATTCTAGGCAAACATATTAAATTAATATATATTAAGTTTAATGTCACATTGGCAGGACGTGATTCCAAAAAAGAGACTGATATTAGTCCATCATGACCAAATTTCCCCCCAGCACGAGAAGGGGGGGGAGGAAAAACGTCACAGGCGCGTTCTTCAATGGCGTCGGGAGACGTAAGGTTTAGAGCAGCGGTTCCCAAAAGGTGTTCCGCGGAACCCTGGGGTTCCGTGGAAGGGTCACAGGGGTTCCGAGAATTCGCAGCGCGGTCATCTTTGGTCGTGGCAACAGTCTTCTAAGATAAGTAAAAAAAATGAGTTGGGGTTCCGCCAGTATTAGCTGCATAATTTAGGGTTCCATAGCAAAAATAAATTGGGAACCGCTGGTTTAGAGAACCAATGAGATATCCGGTTGATTTGATTGGCATTTAAGGGGAAGGAACTTAACCGTTATAGCATCTAGGAGCAACAAATGCAAGGAGAACGCAGCTAGCCTTTCAACACGCTAACGCAGTGCTGTGTACTAATTTCATTGGACGAGCCTTTTCAATGAACGTTTTACGGAAAGGGGGGAAGAAAATTTCCGAATTCCCCCTTCCGAGGCAGCAGGCGGTAAAGCATCTAACCAATGAAAAATGTACGCAAGAAAATGCATGACTTTTGACGGGTTGCGTTCTCCTAGTGTGGGGTGCTGTGTTTGTTGCTCCTAGATAGCATGAGACGCTAAAAATCATCCCAATTAGAGCCTAGCGCCGCCGATCCAACGCCGCCGTGCCGATATTTTATCTTGCGCCAAAACGGCGCGGAGTCATTTACTTTTCGGCGCGCCGCCGCCGATAAATTTTGATCTCGACGCCGAACGTTTTTTAAATTTTCTACGTAACTGTATTGTTTTTCCTTCAAAAACCTTTTAGAATTTTCTTTTTTAGAATTTGAAAAGGGGGGATAAAATTTTGCCTCTTCGTGCCGAAAAAAATTAACGCCGTGGAGGATTTGGCGCCGGGTGTTCTTCCAATCGGAGCTACGCTCTAATCCAGTGGCGTAGAAACGGAGTGGAAAGGGCGCTAAAAGCCGGTTGAATAGCCAAATTCAAAAACCAAGCTGTACGAAAACGTACCTAATCTCAATAAAACATGGCTTAAAACTTTAAAAAATGATAACAAAACCCATAAACTTAAATACCATTAAATCTTGGAAGCAATTTTTCAAAATCTTCGATAACAACCGTTTCTTTCGAAATAAAAAAATAAATTATTATCTAATCCAAATAAAAGCGATGTTTTCCAAAACAAGGCTGGCCACGTGCGGTGGGGGATGGACACGTTATTTTGACGCTGGAGACCTCACGCGATATCGTTTCGCAAAATCTGCACCCATGCACTTCTGCCGGGGCTAAAATTTAAAACCTTCTTAAGCTCATAAAACCGCCCGAACATAAATAAAACTACTCCCCCTTTTTTTATCAGAATACGGTTTCATTTTTTCTTCGCTCGGGGATTTTTCACGATTTATTTCTTATTTTATTTTTACTAGTTTCGTGGTAAAACGGCATTCTTCGTGATGTTTAGATATTCTTTTTGAGTTTATAGTTAGTTCATATTTCTCATTAAAATATTTTTTTGACAAATATCAATTGCTTATAAAATAAAATCTAATTTGATTTTTTTTTAATTATACCGAATTTAAACCGGATATACGCTCTCAAATATGGCGTTACTTCCGGTTTTTATTCTTCATTTTTATCTTTAAATATTTTTTCAACCAATATAAATATTGTTTTTTTAATTTTGAAATTAAACCGGATATAGATCTTCAAATATGGCGTTACTTCCGTTTTGTTCATATTTATCATTAAAATGTTTTTACACAAATATTAATTGCTTATAAAATAAAATATAATATTATTTAATTTAATTTTTAAATTATATGCGTATTTAACCGGATATACGATCTCCAATATGGCGTTCCTTCCGTTTTGTTTCTTGATATTTATCATTAAAATATTTTTCGACAAATATCTATTGCTTATAAAATATATCTTCTTTAATTTTTAAATTATGCGTAAATTAAACCGGATATAGATCTTCAAATCTAGCGTTACTTCCGTTTTGTTCATATTTATCATGAAAATGTCTTTACACAAATATCAATTGTTTATAATATAAAATCTAATTTTCAATGTTATTAAACTATACGCGTATTAAACCGGATACTCGATCTCCAATATGGCGTTACTTCCGTTTTGTTCAAAACTATCATTAAATTATTTTTTGACTAATATCAATTGTTTATAAAATAAAATATAATTTGAATTTTTTTTAATTATACGCGAATTTAAACCGGATATACTCTCACAAATATGGCGTCACTTCCGTTTTTGTTCATCTAAACTTTTGAAAAATCATAACTGGTAACACTGCTACCATTGTTGTTTTCTAGTAAACACTATCTTTTCTTTGTGCAGCAAGAAAAATACAATTTTTTCGATAAACCTCCAAAAACTTGGTATTTAATTTTGCATATAAATAATACCCAAAATCAACCGGTTGTTGTTCATATTTATTGTTATAATATTACTTTATATAAATATCAATTGCTTATTTAACAAAGTCGATATACTTATTTAAAATAATCTTTTTTCAAATGAAAGATTTAAGTATTTCCCAAATTAAACCGGATGTTATAACTCCAACATGGCGGAACTTCCGTTTTGTTCATATTTATTATTAAAGTATTAGTTTATATAAATATCAATTGTTTATTAAACGAAATGAATATATTTGGTTAAAATTACATTTTATAAATTAAAGATTTAAGTATTTCCAAAACTAAACCGGATGTTATATCTTCAACATGGCGTAACTTCCGTTTTTAAACTTGCAAGGGTACTCGCACGGAAACTCGTGGTACTTCTTTGTCAGAACCACATATTTGAAGTAGTTTCTTGAACTTTTTCTATTAGTTTTCAGTGTATTTCTCGTGAATTTCGTGTGTTTGGGAAAGGATAATTTATGGAGATTCTGGGGCGTTTTTGACTGATATCACGCTGGTCTCGGCGCGGTGATAGCGGGCCCGTGGGTGGCTGCCACTGCCCAACAAATGTCTTTTCAAAATAGTTTTATAACCTTTTGTACAGTTTTGTTTTGACTTTACGAGTCCGGATTTTGACAGTTTTGGGGCGTTTTTTCGTCATGGCCCTAATATTAGACGCGATTCATTTCGAAAGTAATAATACACTATTGAATTGCAATTCTTCAGTTGCGCATCAAAATAATTTAAAATTCCCATTTTGTTAAAATTTCTTAATTTTGATTTTTGTAAAAATTTCTTAATTTTGATTTTTGTAAAAAATTCTTAATTTTGATTTTTGTAAAAATTTCTTAATTTTGATTTTTGTAAAAATTTCTTAATTTTTGTATTTGTGAAAATTTCTTAATTTTTGTATTTGTGAAAATTTCTTAATTTTGATTTTGGTCAGAATTTTGAAATGTTGATTTTGATTAAACTTTTGAAATTTCGTTTTTTTTTTAAAGTTTAAAATGTTGATTTTTGTAAAAATTTTGAAATTTTAATTTTTTTAAAAATTTTGAAATTTTGATTTTTGATAAAATTTTGGTTTTTGTAAAACAAAATTCAAATTTCGATCTGGTAAATTTTTTGAACCTTCAATCTGGTTAAAAGTTTTAAATTTAAATAGTTTTATTTAAATTATAAAAATTTAAAAAATTTAAATTTTAGTTGAAATTTTAAATATTTTTAAGTGTTATTTTGTAAATATTTAAAAAAATTAAAAATTTAGATTTTATTAAAAATTAATAGTTTAGATTTTTTTTTAAATTAAAATTTAGATTTTTATTTTATTAATTGAAGTATTATTATTTAATTTTTTGAAGAGTTATTATTCAATTATTTTGAAGTGATATTGTTTTATTATTTTGAAGTACTTTTATTTTATTATATAAAAGTATTATTTTATTATATTTAAGTACTTCATTTTTTCAAAGTATTATTGTTTAATTATTTTGAAGTGTTATTATTTAATTATTTTGAAGTGTTATTATTTAATTATTTTTAATTATTATTATTTCATTATTTTGAAATATTATTATATTAATTGGAGTATTTTTATTTTTTAATTGAAGTATTTTTTATTTTATTAATTGAAGTATTTTTTATTTTATTAATTGAAGTATTATTATTTAATTTTTTTAAGAGTTATTATTATTTTGAAGTAACATTGTTTTATTATTTTGAAGTAATATTGTTTATTATTTTGAAGTATTATTATTTTATTATTTTGAAGTATTATTATCTTATTATTTTGAATTATTATTTTTTTATTATTTTGAATTATTATTATTTTATTACAATGAAGTATTATTATTTCATTATTTTGTAAAATTATTATTTCATTATTTTGTAAAATTATTATTTCATTATTTTGTAAAATTATTATTTCATTATTTTGTAAAATTATTATTTCATTATTTTGTAAAATTATTATTTCATTATTTTGTAAAATTATTATTTCATTATTTTGTAAAATTATTATTTCATTATTTTGTAAAATTATTATTTCATTATTTTGTAAAATTATTATTTTATTATTTGAAGTATTATTATTTCATTATTTAGAAATATTATTATTTTCTTATTAATCAGGCGTTTACAATTTATTTCTAGAATTTTTGCAGGATTGCCATTAGAAATTCTACATCCTAAAAATTTAAATTTATTGCACAGAAATCGTTTAATTTCTCTTATGGAATTTAAAAACAAAATCTGAAACAAGAACTAAGTCTTTTTTCGTAGTTCTTGTGAGACTTTGACCCTTTAAATATTGTTTAATTTCTTTTCTGGAAACTTCCCAAAAACCCGCCAAAAATGTAAACCTTTCCATTTTATCAAATTTCCAAAAAAAACCCCTAAAAATAAAAATATAAAAAACTATAATCGTCTGATAAATGTTTTGTTCTTGAAGTGGAAGACGGTAGTCCATGGGGGAAAACCACCAAAGTGAAATGCTTTTCTGGCTCCGTACCTGAGTTTTACGTTATAGCTGAACCAGCGAGGTAAAATGAATTTGAACGCCTACGAGCCAAGACGCTATGGCGCCGCCCGAAAGACACCCGTATTTCTTATCCCCCCCCTCTCTCTCTTTCACTCTTCTAGCTGCAGCGTGTCACCAGAAGTCTATAAGATATCAATCCTTGGGTTAGCACTTTCGCCTCGCAGCGAGAGGAGCCGGGTTCGATCCCAGCTTGTGGCACTGGGTGAAAACTCGGAACCACTCCTTCCGCATTGAGTTTGCAAGTTCTCTCCACACTGGTTAAAAGGGTTTTCTCACGAATTCTTCGGTTTCCCCTTTCCAGTGGCGGATACAGAAAAACTAAAGGGGGGAGGGGGTGCTAAAAGACATCTTGAGCTATGGGTGTAATAACAAATCATCAAGTCATATACTTGGTGCTGGGCCGCTCACTGCCCCTTTCCATAAAAACGTGTGGAGGTTAACCTTAATAGTGAGTGTAGGGAGCTCTTGGCTCGCGTGGCATGAAGGTTTTGCCATCACCCTCATACGCTTTGTAACCCGACCACCTGTTAAAAGGCAATAAATTCGATAGTTAATTCAATATAAAGCGCAAAACTAGGCTTGAGTTACGAATTTATATCACATTAATCTAATCAACTAAACATCAACAAATGTATTTTAAACGCAAAATTTGTTGGACACATTATTTTCGCTCATAATCAATAAGCTTTGTTTTGGACAATGGTATAAAATTTTAAATATACCATTGCCCAAAACTAGACTTAATTAACATTTTATTATGACCAAAATTAACCTAGAGGTATTTGAAAATTAATACCGTTGAACCAAGGATCCCATATGTTGACCCCTTTTAAATTATAATTATAAATCACGTTATAATTATAATTAATTATCATGTTAAAATTATAATTATAAATCACGTTAAAATTATTATTATTAAACACGATAAATTATAATTATTAAACACGATAAATTATAATTATTAAACACGATAAATTATAATTATTAAACACGATAAATTATAATTATTAAACACGATAAATTATAATTATTAAACACGATAAATTATAATTATTAAACACGATAAATTATAATTATTAAACATGATAAATTATAATTATTAAACACGATAAATTATAATTATTAAACACGATACATTATGATTATTAAACACGATAAATTATAATTATTAAACAATTAAAAATTATAATTATTAATCACGTTGAAATTATAATTATTAATCACGTTGAAATTATAATTATTAATCACGTTGAAATTATAATTATTAATCACGTTGAAATTATAATTATTAATCACGTTGAAATTATAATTATTAATCACGTTGAAATTATAATTATTAATCACGTTGAAATTATAATTATTCAAACACTTTATTATATCATAATTATATCATAATCAAAAATTAATTAATGGTTTTGCTTAATTTATACATACTACAAAACCAAATGTTAAACAAATAGTTGATTTTATAAAATGTCTTTACGCTTGCCCAACTTATTGAAATGTTGCCCTGGAATAGTTCAGCCAATGCCTAAGAATGAGTTCATAAGCTCTTTAGTGGGAGAGAAAACGGATCCACAGCTGAAGCGGGGAGGCAACATTTCAACAAGATGGCCAAGGTTATTTTATAAAAAGAACTATTTACCAGCAGCTCTTACATAAATATCAAAGGTCAATATTAGATGGGCGATTCTTAGTTACCTGACATCACTATCAAAGGCCTAAACTATCGTAACTCTATGCCGTAACAATAATCTCTAAGTTCACTTATCATACAATGCTTATAAAATTTGCGTTTATTTAACTAAAGTTTGTTTTCCATACACATTACAGTATAAAAAATTAACTTTCAAAATTATTATTAGGTTTTAAAAATTTATAAATAAAATTTCGCCTACTGAATTTATCATATTCCCAATTAATTTCCGCTCGGATTGGTAGCACCCACAAAGGCCGTAAAGCGAGCTAAACAGATGCCATATATTTAACATTAACCCTACCTTAACCAACACTATCAACTAAGGGTTAATAACAAAAACTGAGGGCCTCATTGGGTGTATCCACGAAAAGCTACTTTAAATACGACCGTCACTTGGTAGTAAACCCGCGTTATAACCCCAGTAAAGTCACCTTTGATAGTATTACCAGGTAAGGTAACATCCAAATTTAAAAACAAGCGGCTAGAAAAGGCTTTACTGGGAGTCAAACCCGCGTTAAAATCCTCATACATCAGCCTTTGACAGTTCTATCGGGTAAGGTTAAGGCGAGAACTGAAAAACCAACGACCTTCTCAAGGTTAGTATAAGGCCGGAACACGCGCTTAGGGCGCCACCACCCAATAGCGGACAGCGGGGGAACTATCATTCATACCGCACACAATACCCACACACAAAAAAATAGTATTAGATAATAGCCGTTTTAAAAATTTACACTTCCAAAAACACCTAAGCCGTACCACTCAAGTTGGGGTCTTTCGTTAGCGCTTAATTTCCCGTCGTAAAAGGGGGGAATTTAAGCGAACGCTCCCGGCAACACTTTTAAGACTTTCTGGAAGATTAGCGCCAAAATAGCTTTGTTCTTTTTCGAGATAGATTTGAAAGATTTTTTTGATGCGTTTGAACTTCGCTTATCTCTCAAACTATAGTTCTTATCTGCACGTTAAAGTTAAGCTTTGGTTACTTTGTAACGTTTTTCCTTGATTTAGATCTGGTTTTCTTTATATTTTGAAGAGTTGAATTGTGGTTTTAAAATTTTAAAGGAAAACGGTTTATACGTAAATTTTTAAACAATATAATACGTTTTTAACAGATGTTACGATTGATATAGAATTTTTTACTGTCATAAGTGTTATATCAGAAGTATATAGTATGAGGCTCGTACTTGTTTTCATCTACATGCTACTTGTAACAAGAAATTATGCTAGTATACTTTATGTTGTGTATAATTTATGCTAATATACTTTATGTTGTGTATAATTAATGCTAATATTCGTTATGTGGTGTATAATTTATGCTAGTATACTTTATGTTGTGTATAATTTATGCTAGTATACTTTACATTGTGTATAATTTATGCTAATATTCTTTATGTGGTGTATAATTTATGCTAGTATACTTTATGTTGTGTATAATTTATGCTAATATTCTTTATGTGGTGTATAATTTATGCTAGTATACTTTATGTTGTGTATAATTTATGTTAGTATACTTTATGTTGTGTATACTTTATGCTAATATATTTTATGTTGTATATAATTTGTGCTAATATACTTTATGTTGTGTATAATTTATGTTAGTATACTTAATGTTGTGTATAATTTATGGTAGTATATTTTATGTTGTATATAATTTATGCTAATATACTTTATGTTGTGTATAATTTATGGTAGTATATTTTATGTTGTATATAATTTATACTAGTATACTTTATGTTGTGTATAATTTATTCTTGTATACTTTATGTTGTGTATAATTTATGTTAGTATACTTTATGTTGTATATAATTTATGCTAATATACTTTATGTTATGTATAACTTATGTTAGTATAGTTAATGTTGTATATAATTTATGCTAATATATTTTATGTTGTGTATAATTTATGCTAGTAAACTTTATGTTGTGTATATTTTATGCTAGTTTACTTTATGTTGGGTATGCTATCTCGGTTTGGTGGAAAATTAACATCTATTGGAATCGGCCTCAAACCTTCGAAAGTTCATGTTTCATTTTAATTTGTTAGATGGATACTACTCTATTAAGAGATACATATACTTCTGATAATGCATACCATTCCCATCCATTCCCGTAGAAATTATAATTCCATTTCCGTGTTAATATTTATCTTATAACAATTACCATTTAATTTGATATAAAATTTTTCATTCCCGTACTATTCCCATTCCCTAATTCCAGATGAAAAATCCATTCCCGAAATTCCCATTCCCGATTTCCAGATGGAAAATCCATTCCCGCCAATTCCCTACCATTCCCTAAATTCCCATTCCCGATTTCCAGATGGAAAATCCATTCCCGCCAATTCCCTACCATTCCCTAAATTCCCATTCCCGATTTCCAGATGGAAAATCCATTCCCGCCAATTCCCTACCATTCCCGAAATTCCCATTCCCGATTTCCAGATGGAAAATCCATTCCCGCCAATTCCCTACCATTCCCTAAATTCCCATTCCCGATTTCCAAATGGAAAATCCATTCCCGCCAATTCCCTACCATTCCCTAAATTCCCATTCCCGATTTCCAGATGGAAAATCCATTCCCGCCAATTCCCTACCATTCCCGAAATTCCCATTCCCGATTTCCAGATGGAAAATCCATTCCCGCCAATTCCCTACCATTCCCTAAATTCCCATTCCCGATTTCCAAATGGAAAATCCATTCCCGCCAATTCCCTACCATTCCCTAAATTCCCATTCCCGATTTCCAAATGGAAAATCCATTCCCGCCAATTCCCTACCATTCCCGAAATTCCCATTCCCGATTTCCAGATGGAAAATCCATTCCCGCCAATTCCCTACCATTCCCGAAATTCCCATTCCCGATTTCCAAATGGAAAATCCATTCCCGCCAATTCCCTACCATTCCCGAAATTCCCATTCCCGATTTCCAGATGGAAAATCCATTTCCGCCAATTCCCTACCATTCCCTAAATTCCCATTCCCGATTTCCAGATGGAAAATCCATTCCCGCCAATTCCCTACCATTCCCGAAATTCCCATTCCCGATTTCCAAATGGAAAATCCATTCCCGCCAATTCCCTACCATTCCCGAAATTCCCATTCCCGATTTCCAGATGGAAAATCCATTCCCGCCAATTCCCTACCATTCCCGAAATTCCCATTCCCGATTTCCAAATGGAAAATCCATTCCCGCCAATTCCCTACCATTCCCGAAATTCCCATTCCCGATTTCCAAATGGAAAATCCATTCCCGCCAATTCCCTACCATTCCCTAAATTCCCATTCCCGATTTCCAGATGGAAAATCCATTCCCGCCAATTCCCTACCATTCCCTAAATTCCCATTCCCGATTTCCAGATGGAAAATCCATTTCCGCCAATTCCCTACCATTCCCTAAATTCCCATTCCCGATTTCCAGATGGAAAATCCATTCCCGCCAATTCCCTACCATTCCCGAAATTCCCATTCCCGATTTCCAAATGGAAAATCCATTCCCGCCAATTCCCTACCATTCCCGAAATTCCCATTCCCGATTTCCAGATGGAAAATCCATTCCCGCCAATTCCCTACCATTCCCGAAATTCCCATTCCCGATTTCCAAATGGAAAATCCATTCCCGCCAATTCCCTACCATTCCCGAAATTCCCATTCCCGATTTCCAAATGGAAAATCCATTCCCGCCAATTCCCTACCATTCCCTAAATTCCCATTCCCGATTTCCAGATGGAAAATCCATTCCCGCCAATTCCCTACCATTCCCGAAATTCCCATTCCCGATTTCCAAATGGAAAATCCATTCCCGCCAATTCCCTACCATTCCCGAAATTCCCATTCCCGATTTCCAGATGGAAAATCCATTCTCTCATGATGCCCTTCAATGTTGATGGTATTGCGAGCAGAGAGAAAATCCATTCCTGACCATACCCGAACTTAAAATTACCTTTTCCATCCATTCCCTATCCGGAAATAATAAATCAATCGATTACCGTAGTAAATGAATAAAAAACAAATAACGAAGCTCTCTACTCTAAAGGTTTGCTTCTCTGCAAGCATTTTGCGAATCGGTCTATTCATGGCAAAATGGTCCTTTTTAAAGTCGATAGATGGCCCTGGCTTATTGTATAATTTCCCCAATCTTTCGCGCACCAGCTACAGTAGAATCACGGTTAACTTGATAGCGTTGATGACGGCAGGGATAACATTATAGCTGCGTCATAGACTTATGGTGGCTATTACCTTTATTAGCGCTACCAGGTAATCCGCGATTGAACTGAACAAATATAAATGACGTTTGCATTTAATTATGACTGTAGAACTTTGCTTTTTTTATTCCGCGAAGAGAAAATAATGGGTGTTAAATAACTTTAATGATTTACAAAGTGTGCGCTAAACAAATAATTTACTAAAACAAATCTCGGTATTTGAGTGTTAATAAGACTTAATGATTATTTAACTGTGTTATGGAAACTTCATGAATATTTTACACATTTTCGTAACAATATATAATTTTGGGGCTAAGTTGAGAAACGGAAAATTAAGTGCGGAGCAAACTCCAAAAAGTCCCAGGCAGCGTTTAAAATTACAGACTTCATTTATTTTAAGGAGAAAATTAGTCATACAGACAAGGATACATTTATGTCGCGTTACAAAGACGTTCACTTTGAAACGAGAGCTTCTTAAGGACGTTTTGAAAGTTTTTGAAATTTGTTTTTGATTTTCGTACTTAAGGCAAATAATTTTTCTTATGATATTATGAAATATATAAATTAAATAATTTACAGTATGAGCTTTTAGAAGGATGTATTGAAGCATTTTGAAAATTGGTTTGGAAATTTGTATACTTTTAAGAAATATGTTTCTTGTGTAAATTTTTCATACTTAAGGCAAATTATGTTACTTATGATATTAATAAATATATAAATTAAATAATTTACAATGAGAGCTTTTAGAATGACGTATTGAAACATTTTGAAAAATTTTATACTTTTAGAGAAATATGTTTCTTTTGATAAGATTTGCGTACTTAAGGGAAATAATGTTACTTATGATATTAATAAATATATAAATTAAATAATTTACACTACGAGATTTTAGAAGGATGTATTGAAAATTTGGAAAATTGGTAAGAAATTTTGTACATGTTTTAAGAAATATGTTTCTTGTGATATAATTTTCATACTTAAGGAAAATAATGTTACTTATGATATTAATAAATATATAAATTAAATAATTTACAATGTGAGCTTTCGAATGACGTATTATATGATTTTTAAAATTGGTTTTAATTTTTTGAAACTTCTTAGGAAATATCTTAGGTAATTATTTTTATAAGTAATTATACTAACTTGTAAGTAACTAGTAACGCTAGCTTTAAAATGGCGTATTGAAAGTTTTTCAAAATTAGTTGGAAAATTTTTCATGTTTAAGTTAAATTAATCGAGCTTAAATCGATTAACGTATTAATCATTTTTAAAAATTTGCCTGAACCGTTTTATACATATTGGAAATTAAGTTACTTATGACGTACAAGTTAATGTTACTAGGATTTCAAAATTAGTTTTCATACTTATGGAAAATTAATGGAAATTATCATGCTTATGATATTAGTAATTATATTAGAAAAATAATTTACAATAAGAGCTTTGCAATGGCGTATTGAAAGTTTTTTCAAAATTGTTTTAAAAATATGTTACTTGTGATATCATTATTTATATTAAATAAATAATTTACAATGATATCTTTGGAATGGCGTACATAGAAAGTGTTTTTCAATATTGTTTTAAAAATATGTTACTTATGATATCAGTAATTATATAAAGTAATTAATTTACAATGGGATCTTTGTAATGGCGTATTCAAAGTGCTTTTGTTTTACAAAATAAGTTCTAAATGTTGCAATATTCGTGGTACGTGAGTTACCGCACCAAAGGGGTCTTCGGTATCTTGGGCGTTAGATATTTGCAGGTATTTTGATTTGGCGAAGTTAAACCGATTAAAGGGCTGATAAAATTGGAATTCGGTGCCTACGCGAGTGGGAAAGAAGGTTTTACCCGTGCAATGGTGATAAATTTCTGGTTGGATTAGGACGGGATCCGATTGGATAAGCGCACGAAGCCACGCCTACCCCGTTGATAGACTTATGACCTTACCTGAAAATTATTTCTTTAAACGAGAATTCTCCGTTCTTGTTGACTTGACAGTCGTCTTAAACGCCTAGGTTTTCTTCTGCCGGTCCCCCTTTAAATTAGGCCAACATGTTCAGCGGTTGGCCTACCACCAGGGTATTTGTGCTCGACTAACAAGGAGACATCCCGAAGTGTAACCCACCGATTTTGTTCAAACTCGGGGTATTGGTAGACTTTCATGTATCATGAAAAATCCTAAAGGGAATTTATTCAATGGGCAACCGTTTTGCCATGGCAACAAAAATGTTTTTGACAACACAAAATATTAAATTTTCCCATTGAAAATAACAAAACGGTTGCTCATTGAATATATTCTCTTTAGGCTTTTTCAAGTTAACTGAAAGTCTACCAATCCCCCGAGTTTGAACAAAATCGGTGGGTTACACTTCGGGATGTCTCCTTGTAAGTTAATTTAAAGGGGGACAGGCAGTAAAAACCTAGGCCTTTAAAAGTGGAAATGATAATTTTATACTCATATCAGAACTGTCATTTCATTTACTGTTTTTAAAATAATTTTGATATTAGATTCGCCTGTTCTGGGGATAGGAATTACTCCAGGTGGGGTGGCGGAGTGGTTAGCACTTTCGCCTCGCATCAAGAGGAACCGGGTTCGATCCCAACTTGTGGCACTGGGTGAAACTCGGAACAACTCCTTCTGCGTTGAGTTTGCAAGTTCTCTCCCCACTGGTTTAAGGGGTTTTCCCCCGAGATCTTCGGTTTCCCCTTCCATAAAAACTTGATGGGGTTAACGGTAATAGTTAGTGTAGGGAGCTGTTGGCTCGTACGCGTGGCATGCAGGGCTTGCCACCACCCTCCTACGCATTGTAACCCGGCCACCTGAATTAAAGGCTTTAAAAGTCGCTTGATGACTTAGGCCTAGGGTGGTGCCTTGGGTATTAGCCTAGCTGATTATTATTATTATTATTATTAACTATTCGCTTGTTCCGGAGTATTAGGGCTACTCTTTTTACTCCTTCTGGAAAGGAGGTGTAAAGGAGTAAATCGGATTTTGTCGTTTGCTAGCCAGAATGTATCTGCTAAAAAGGCCTAATACTCCGGAACAAGCGAATAGTTTACGGGCCGGAGTAATTCTTACCCCCAGAATAAAACATTTTTGGATAAAAAGAGTATACACTTTTAGTCCGAGAACATGCGAAATGAAACTTCAAAAATTTTTGAAAAACGTTTTTACTCCTACTCTCGAACTATTCGCCAGCACAGAATGGGGAGTAAAATGACGTCATAGCGTAACTTCTTACCCTACTCCCTATTCCCGGAACAAGCGAAAATAAACCACAGAAACAGAGCATCCTAGAAAGTTCTTGAATGCATCCCTACTATCGGATATGTTGAGATGTTGAGACGAACTTGTATGAAACTACCCAACTTGTTTAAATGTTGCTCTTACGTCACAAGACACAGCTTTATTAGTATATTCTTCGCGCGAGCAATTGGCACGCGCGCTAGAAAAACCTATACTCCTCCGGCGAGTGTAGCGCGCGCTCGTAGACTTGTAATAGTAAGAGATTGTGACGTAAGACCAACATTTAAACAAGAAGGCCACGTTACTTTTTTAAAGGAACTTAATTTTGTTATTATTGTTAGCTTAAGTAACATAATAACAATAAGTATGACAATTAACGAGATATACAACCAAACTGATTTTTATAGTTATTGCGTAATCAAGATGTTTTCTCAGCGCAGAGCCCTCTAGTGTCTAAAATACGCGAGACTTCCGCTAAGCCGAAATATCTGGTTTCCGATAGATAGGCGGAATATTAGGCTAAAATGATAAAAATTAAAAAAGTTTTTCTCGGCGCCACGAGCTCATGTTTTTTTTATTCGCATGCGGGCTCCAAAAAAAAGCCAAAGCCCCTCGCGACTCCAGAACGTGCTCTCCGATATTAGGTTTAAAGTTTTATCAAAACGTAGTCATCCAAAACGGTAAGTCGCCAGTCCAAGTCACAGCTTGAAGAGAGTATCAGTGCCGAAAAAAGGTTCGGTTAGAAAATTAGCATTAAAGCAATAGGAAGTGTCATACCTATTGTTATTATGTTGTTAGTAATCTAAAAGTTCCTGACATGATAATTGCCGTTATTTTTAGCTGATTTGTCTGAAAATGTCTATGTTGATTGGTCACATTAAAGGAATCCCTCACTCACAACAGGGGAAGGCATAGGGGTCACCAAAAACTGGTTTTGAAGCACACTGCGAGTCTGGATTTTATGTTACCCCTATGCCTCCCCCTATTGTGAGGGATGGATCCCTTTAAGCAGATGATACCTTTCGGTTTCCGTTGAAATTCGACGCCATATTGCAAAATGGTGGAATAAAAGCTCTAATCGTTGCTAACGTGATAACTGATATAATGTTTATCCAATTTTACTAATTTTATGTGTAGGTTTTAATTAATTGGATTTAAATGAGTTATTTAAATGTCAATTTAAATAAAATTATTTATTGGTTTAAATCATAGGATATATTTCTACGTATTTATGAAAATAAACAAAAAAGTGTACTTTTGAAAATAAAATTAAGAACAAAATAGTTGCAAATATCTATTATAAATTATAGTTGCAATTACCAACCATGCAAATTATCAAGTAAATTTCCAATGTAAAAAACCTAAAATGTTTAAAAATCCAGTATAATAAAATTTCACATAAATTTAAAAATAAAGTAAAATAAGAAATCGATTTAAATTAAATCGATGTTTCCATTTTGCTTTAAATCAGAATAATAAAGAACCATTAATTTAAAATATTTTTAATGCGAAACCATGTTGTTATTCATGTTCACATTTAAAATAATAAGTACCATCAACTGAAAACAGCCCAAGAATCATTTCATAACTCAATCCTCAGTTGAGGAGAACTATCATTTCAGTTTCAGCTGTAATAAACCAAATCTCCTGTAGCCAAAAATTGTGTATTGGACGTTGAGCCCCGATAGATACGTAGTTAATATTTTCTACCATAAACGGTAGACGTATTCCTCTTAACGCGAATAGTTATCCATATCCTATTGACTTTTAAGTAGGAGGTATGCCTATCAACGATTTGCAACCATTTGGCTTTTGGTGAAGATCCGTTTGTAGAAGAACCTAAAAGGATGTTCATGGGCTTTGATTGTTTTTGATTCGACTAATGGTCACCTCACGCTGTTGAAGCTACTTTTCACTCTCGCAAAAAGATCATTCGAAAACGTTTAAAACCATTTAATTTTATTTTTCTAGGAAAAAAACCTTATTCGTTTACCGGGTCGTCGGAATCTTCATGAAGAAATATTTCATCTTGTAATATAAATGCTTTAAGACTCACGGTATAATCAATAATTAAAATATTTTATAAAGAGAGATTGAAGATACTATATGACTTAATCGTGGCTTGCGATCCAAAAGTTCGTCGTTGTAAACAATTTTATATGTTTCAATTTTAACTACATTTCGGTCTTGTTTATTTCTTTATAAAATATTTTAGTGTTGTAAGTCGGAAACTTTTCCGGAAAATTTTCCGTATTTTCCCGAAAAAAATAAAAAAAAGTTTTCATTCCATGATTAGTCTAATATTGTTTCCAAATTTAAATAAAGCGGCATTTTCGCCTCAATTTTTCGAATCTAAAAGTAAAACTAAACCTCTAGACTAGTTTAAACTGATTAGCAATGTAGCACTATTAATGTTTTCTGATATTAGACATTTTATATCGATAAAAATTTAAACACATTAAAAACCCATAAGAAGTAATTAATGTTTAAATTTTTATTTTTTCGATTTGCGGAAAATTTTCTGGAAATCTTTCCGCGTTAAATTTTTCCGGAAATTAACAACACTAAAATATTTTAATTAGAAATATTACATTTTTTATTACCTCTTCGTTAGTTTCTTTTAGTCGACTTCAAGTATATTAAAGGGACCATCAGCAAAATGTATAACCTTGTTTATCTAATGGTAGGTGTTTAATTAGAAATTGTTTTAAAGTTAATTTACAATTTCGACCAAAACTTATTGTTTTGTAGGTTTCGTAATATATCTTAAAAAGGGAATGAACAACTTGAGTAACTTATTTTTACCTAGTTGTAGGTGAAACAAGTTATTCTTTAAATTAACTTACAATTTGGTCCAAATATTATTGTTTTGGAGGTTTGTTAAGTATCTTAAAGCGATAATGAACATGGTGATTAATTTTATAACCTATTTGTAGATGAAAAGAAAATTAATTAACTTACAATAGCATGTTTTGGAGGTTTAACTGCTAAAAATCTTACAGGAATAATGAACAACTTGAATACATTTTTTAGTCTATTTGTAGATTAATTGGTTTTTAATTAATTTACAATTTCGTCCAAATTTATTTATTTTTCTCTGTATAAGAAAAAAAAGCTATTTTTTAAAAAAATTTCAATTTCGTCTAAAACGTTTTGTAAAGTATCTTAAAGGGACAATAAACAGCTTAAATAACTTATTTCTTCTATATTTGTAAATGAAAAATAAGATTTAAAGATCCTAATTAATTTGCAATTTTGTTCCGAACGTTCAAAACGTCAAACATCTTAAAGGGACAATGAACAGTCTAAAAGTCTTATTTTTTATCTATTGGTACCGCTAGAGGGGCTTAGGAGTAGCATAATTTTATGGCCCATTGTGTTACGAAATGCAACTGCCTCGAGTGAGCAAAATAGGACTCCTAAAATTAAGGGACATAATTAAAATATCATTTTACACATTTTATAGTACCAAATGATATGTTTATTATTTAAATGTTATTAAAATCAAAATTTGAACCCAAAGCTAAATTGGAAGAATCCACAGATGGGAAGACATCTTATCCCTGATTGGTTGGAATCTAAAATTTGTGAAATTTTTGAAATACTTTGAATCGGGAATGGGATTTTCAGGAATGGTCGGGAATGGACTTTGACTCTGGTAGTAATACTTTGAATCGGGAATGGGATTTTCAGGAATGGTCGGGAATGGACTTTGACTCTGGTAGTAATACTTTGAATCGGGAATGGGATTTTCAGGAATGGTCGGGAATGGACTTTGCCTCTGGTATTAATACTTTGAATCGGGAATGGGATTTTCAGGAATGGTCGGGAATGGACTTTGCCTCTGGTAGTAATACTTTGAATCGGGAATGGGATTTTCAGGAATGGTCGGGAATGGACTTTGCCTCTGGTATTAATACTTTGAATCGGGAATGGGATTTTCAGGAATGGTCGGGAATGGACTTTGCCTCTGGTAGTAATACTTTGAATCGGGAATGGGATTTTCAGGAATGGTCGGGAATGGACTTTGCCTCTGGTATTAATACTTTGAATCGGGAATGGGATTTTCAGGAATGGTCGGGAATGGACTTTGCCTCTGGTAGTAATACTTTGAATCGGGAATGGGATTTTCAGGAATGGTCGGGAATGGACTTTGCCTCTGGTATTAATACTTTGAATCGGGAATGGGATTTTCAGGAATGGTCGGGAATGGACTTTGCCTCTGGTAGTAATACTTTGAATCGGGAATGGGATTTTCAGGAATGGTCGGGAATGGACTTTGCCTCTGGTATTAATACTTTGAATCGGGAATGGGATTTTCAGGAATGGTCGGGAATGGACTTTGCCTCTGGTAGTAATACTTTGAATCGGGAATGGGATTTTCAGGAATGGTCGGGAATGGACTTTGCCTCTGGTATTAATACTTTGAATCGGGAATGGGATTTTCAGGAATGGTCGGGAATGGACTTTGCCTCTGGTAGTAATACTTTGAATCGGGAATGGGATTTTCAGGAATGGTCGGGAATTGACTTTGCCTCTGGTATTAATACTTTGAATCGGGAATGGGATTTTCAGGAATGGTCGGGAATGGACTTTGCCTCTGGTAGTAATACTTTGAATCGGGAATGGGATTTTCAGGAATGGTCGGGAATGATAACTTTGGTTGTATACTATTGGACCGAATGCCGTTTGACCGAATCCCATTGAACCGAAAAGTATTTTCGTTTATAGCCCAACATGGCGGGATTCAGTTGAATGGGAAATTTAAATCTGGTTCGTTTTCATTTCGGGTAGGTTAGTTCAGGTTTGGTTAGGTTAGGTTGGGTTGGGTTGGGTTAGGTTAGGTTAGGTTAGTTCAGGTTGGGTTGGGTTGGGTTAGGTTAGGTTAGGTTAGATATGGTAGGCAACTATTTCACGTCGGGTCTTATCAAGGTTATTTTCCAAAATTAAACCCGGAAAATATCAAATTTCAAGGGAAAAAGGTCTAAAAATACACGTCGGTACGAAATAATAAATATTTAAGACATAGTTTAGTCCAAATGAGATATACTATCGTCACGTAACCTACGATATATAAATATGTATCACTAATGGTATATTGAATGAAAAACGCGCAAAACGCGGTTTTCGGTCGATTGGAATTCGGTTGAATGGTACATTCGGACGAATGGGATTTCGGTCCAATGGTCTACAATCGATAACTTTACTTCAAATGAAAGACAAATATTTAAACGAAAATGAAATGGGAATGGATATTGATTCAACAGGAATAGGCCTATATGGTAACTTTTCCTCTTTCAAATGCAGCTCTTTACCTCTGATTGTGTTTGAATAAGAATGGATTTATTTGAACTTCGAGTGAATGACTATGTTGAGACGATTTTAGCGGTTAAATCCCACCAGCTTGATATCATATTGGTTCCCTCAAACCAGAAGACCACCAACCCCAAGAAGGGACTCGCATCAACCTAGAAAAAAAGGTGTCTCAAAAGTGATGCGGCTTTTTTTACAGCCAGCCGAAAATAGCGAGTGAAAATTCTTTATTTTACGAAATTAAAATAAAAAAGTCGTGCTCGAGCCAGCTTCTTTGTACCTTCAAATCTGTCTCTATTGGCCGAGAGATGGCGCACTCTTAAAAAGTGATGTTCCAAGCGATTTCTGGAACGTACTTTCCACAGTAGTTGATTTTATAAAATGTCTTTACGCTTGCCCAACTTGTTGAAATGTTGCCCTGGAATAGTTCAGCCAATGCCTAAGAATGAGTTCATAAACTCTTTAGTGGAAGAGAAAACGGATCCACAGCTGAAGCGGGGAGGCAACATTTCAACAAGATGGCCAAGGTTATTTTATCGAAAGAAATATTCGCAAACGTACTTTTTAAGAATTTTGAGGGAAACGTACTTCCTCCTATTTGGCGCTTAGTTCGCCATCTATGGTAGTATTTTTCGACGTTTTTATTAATTGAAAATTCAATTTCAATAAGAAGTTGGAACTATGACGTATAGATAAAAATAGTATACCAGCATAACTAAAGCTACGAAATACCATTAACAGGAATCCATACCTCTACTAGGAATGCTTATCGCGGCAGATTTTCGTTTCGATGTGGTTTTTTTTTGACGTCACTATGTTAACTGAACAAACAACAACGTGAGAGGGGAGCGCGCGCAGAGGGGATTTTTTTTATCTCGTAGGCGGGGCCAAAGCCGTCAGAGTGATCGTACCATACGCGATACGCCAGGATGAGCATTCCTAGTAAAGGTATGGATTCCTGTTAATGGTATTTCGTAGCTTTAGTTATGCTGGTATACTATTTTTATCTATACGTCATAGTTCCAACTTCTTATTGAATTACCAAAACGTATTAAATATGTCTAAAATTCTCAAAATGTATTTTAAAATTTAAAATTTTGAAAACGTACTAAATATGTATAAAAAATATCAAAACGTATTTTCAAATTTAAAATTTTGAAAACGTACTAAATACGTATAAGAGATATCAAAACGTAAAAATCATATCAAAATGTATTTTAAAATTTAAATTTTTAAAACGTACTAAATACGTATAAAAATATCAAAACGTATTTTCAAATTTAAAATCTTGAAAACGTACTAAATACGTATAAGAAATATAAAACGTAAAAACTATATCAAAATGTATTTTAAAATTTAAAATTTTGAAAACGTACTAAATATGTATAAAAAATATCAAAACGTATTTTCAAATTTAAAATCTTGAAAACGTACTAAATACGTATAAGAAATATAAAACGTAAAAACTATATCAAAATGTATTTTAAAATTTAAAATTTTGAAAACGTACTAAATATGTATAAAAAATATCAAAACGTATTTTCAAATTTAAAATTTTGAAAACGTACTAAATACGTATAAGAAATATAAAACGTAAAAACTATATCAAAATGTATTTTAAAATTTAAAATTTTGAAAACGTACTAAATATGTATAAAAAATATCAAAACGTATTTTCAAATTTAAAATCTTGAAAACGTACTAAATACGTATAAGAAATATAAAACGTAAAAACTATTTCAAAATGTATTTTAAAATTTAAAATTTTGAAAACGTACTAAATATGTATAAAAAATATCAAAACGTATTTTCAAATTTAAAATCTTGAAAACGTACTAAATATGTATAAAAAATATCAAAACGTATTTTAAAATTTAAAATTTTGAAAACGTACTAAATACGTATAAGAAATATCAAAACGTAAAAACAATATCAAAACGTATTTTAAAATTTAAAATTTTGAGACCAAAAATATTTAAATTGGTACCAGCGATACGTGTCCCTCTTGGGGTAGATGGTCTGTGTTTCCGACCATGACACCCGCAAATCGTCTAAAATTGGCCATTCTTCTTTTAGGAGCATGTTGGAATGAAAACACCGTGTTTAACTTTAAAATAAGCTAAAATTTATTCTCAATACGATTTTGTTTTAAGGCACCGGTATAGTTACAAGTTTCGCATTCAACCGCGCTATTTTGTTTTCTTAATATATATCATTATACAAATAAAAATAGATTTTAGAAAATATAGGCCTACTTTGTCGTCTGTCGTCCAGACAAGAATAATCATCACCATTTCTTTGTCTCTCTCCATATTTTAAATAATCACTTTGTTGAAAATTTTCACAACAAAAGTTCTGGTTTGGTTAAAGGAACGACGCGTGAATTGCGAAGCGCCATCTAGTTTTCGAATTAGAAAATTTAATTTCTTAAGTAGAAGCGTTTCTCATTACGGCTTTAAAGGGAATATGAAATTCCATTTCACTTTTCTGCCACCAGGTTCAGCAGAAGCTCGGGGTGATTGGCGCTAGTTACGTTAATAACCAGTCGTAGCGTGTGTTAGCGGATAATGTTACAAATTTAGTTTCTGCTCCCTTTAGTTGATTAAGGAAGGGAATTATATGGCGCCATCTACGGTAGTTTGCCGAAAGTAGATACTATACATGTTATTGTAGAAAAAATACTGGAAGACAATTGAGAGCTTAGTTTACTGTTGGTAACTTTTTTTACTGTGGCACTCGGTTTATTTACTTTGGATCAGATGTGCCCAAGTTTTCAATTCTGAATATCACCATTTTCAAGGTTTATATAAGTTAATTTGTATTATAGGATATTAGTAAGTTTTCGTGATAAACATTTTGAAGGTCAAGATGACAATTTTCAAGGTTGACACTGAATATACATAGTTTGCACCGAAGGGAGGGGCCTATGGTCTCCAAGGAAACTGGGAGGGCGATCAAAAATTCAAACCATTTCGCGCGTAGCTCCTAAATAGGTAGCCATTTTGTTGGTAATCTCGTCAAAGCTACAAAACGTATTAGATTTATGCTTTAAAATTTTAAATGGGCCCTAAACAAAGCCAGATAAGATTCTAAGGCCGGGTTATTTAAATAAAATATCAAATTACGACAGAAATATCTACGAAAAGAAGTTGACAAAGCTTATCAAAGTTAGGCCTTTGCGGTCATCCTTTTTACAATTACCTTCGCTATCGAATAAAATAAACAATTTTCGCTCTTCCTTGGTAATTGAACTACTCGAACAATTTTTAACCAGGCAGATAACCATTTTTAACGTGAAAATAATTTCTTAATCATGTGAAAATAATTAAAATCCGCAAACAGACGATTGAAACTGTTAACCCTCCCGTTTTACTAAGAAATCTACACCAGAAAAATGGCGGCAAAGAACCGTTCATTCTTGCTCAAATTAAATATTTATTCTTGGTTCTTATATCTATACTTGGAACTGCGTCATTGATGACGTAGGGATGCAAACTATGTATAAAAAATCGTATAGCGGTTTACTGTGATGAATTGTACATTTGTGGTTTATAATATAATATGAAACATCTTGAATTTACTACAGTTTACCTCGATTCAATTACTTTTGATAATTGTTACAAGTAATGACAACTTCGGTACTTTTGTCACATTTAATCGACCGATTTGTACTTTTAAGATTTACGATGGAGCCCATAATTTTATAAAGCAACGGATTTTTCGATTTAAAGTATATTACCTTTAAGGAATTAATATATATTTTACCGCCAATCAGCATTGTCAGTTACTGAAGGTCAAATTATCGTTCCAAGGTCAGAAAATTATCGATTTTCAGAAAAGCATTATCATATACCTGAATGATAATTGGTGGTAAATTTCCAGTTAAAATATATTTTATACTTTTTATTCGAATTTTATCGTAAAAACTTTAATATCGTCCAGATGAAATTCGGCATATTAAAAAAACCTTTACTAAAACCAAAAGTAAATGAACCGAAGTTATCAGACTGCTATACTCCCCATGTTGAAGGCGTTTTCCTGATGAAGTTACATTTTGACTTTGAATTTGAAATTTTGCACGCTCCTAGACCGAAAAGAAAACGGTTTGGTTTTTATGAAACCATTTTTTATACATAGAAATAGCTAATAGAATAACGAACTCCAAAAACTAGTGTAATTAATAATAAACTGACAAAATTCAACGATTACCAGTACACTATAGAGGTTTAGCCGAAATATGTAACGTGGTTTTAAATTGTTTTTAATAAAAACCTCTAAAGTGTACTGGTAATCGTTGAAATTTGTCAGTTTATTAGAAATAGCTATACCCACAATTCCCAAGTGCAATTTATCGCGTCCAAAGACGGGGATGGAAATTAGCTTTATTTGACTCGATTTTCTCATAATTTTCATAAGGAAAACACCTTCCGATTCTGAGCGCTATTTCGATAACTACGGTTCATTTACTTCTGCTAAAACTAAATAATAAGTTATAATTTAAACCGTTTTTCTGCCAAGATCGATCTTACATTGAAAATATCGTACCACACAAAATTTTGATTTAATTTATCGACAATAATTATCGTACGACTGGCAACACAGCCACCACTAGATGATTAAAACCGATTTATTGGCGAAACGTCGTTCCGTTAACCAAACCTGAGATTCTTGGAAATAATATTTGTAGACACAGTGAATCTAATCATCCTTGGTTCTAAAGTGGGCGGTCCGTTCGGAATTATCACTAGAAGAGGTGTCGTCCTCCACCGATCCGGGAGATGGCGGCACGAGCGTGGCCAGGTAGGACCTGAGCGTCCAGGAGGCGAGCGGGAGAGGCGCGTAGCAGGGGGCGGCGGCGGTGGCGCCCTCGGGTGGCGGTTGCACGCGCAACAGAGACAGCCTCTGTTGAATTTCTTCCATTTCCTCTTTTTCGAGCCTGAGGTGAAAGTCGGTGTGGGCGTCACTGAGTTCTCTGAGATCAGGCAACTTCAGCAGAAGTTTCGGGTAGACGGTGGCGGCCACGTCGCGCCCGCAGCGCCACGTCATGTAGCGGCGAAGCAGGACGTAGTAGCGCTCCTGCTCTTGGCTCACGACGTCGCCGCGCTCCAGCTCCGGACGGTCCGGCGACAGCAGCACGATCGCGATTAGTAACATGATTGTCGGTTCGTCCAGTTCCATGTCCTTCATTGACGCTACGAACCTAAGGGACAAAGACACATTTGTACCTTGGACGAAGTAATTACTGGACCCGAAACCCAATGGAGCGATTTGGGTATGTTTGATCGAATTTCAAATGATCGAACCCGTTCTCACGAGATCGAACGGAAAATGAACGAAAATACTGTTAGGATGAAACTACTAAACCTGCCATTTTAATCTAGAAGGTGAAGAGGTATTATTTAAATGATTAGACAGTTTACGTGTGTAACACAGTAAAAACGCTTCGGTCAACCACAAACTAATCGGAATAGATCAGATTTAACCTAACCTAACCTATTTCGACGAAAAAGGAAAATTTGGGCCGCCGACTTCTTAGTTTCGTCTGAACGCACATAGCGTTCTTCGCGAGTTCCACTACACCTCCCACTTCCTTCAAAAAGTGCTTAAACCACTATTCGATCAAATCAAGGACTGTAGATACAGGGACGAGAAAGTGTATTAGCGCCCTCTGTTAGAATATATCACCTAAAACGACCTAAACGCGAGGAGAGTTAGTTGTAAACAAAAAAAATGGCGGTCACCTAATTTTAGCGGTTCTTGACGAGGCTTAAGTGTTCAAAACAAATGGCCATTTTTTATTTACGCTCGTAGTTTTATTTTTAATTTAACATCAAAATGGTAAAAACTAACTACAATAATACTGTCCATGGTGAACCACGTCTTAACAATGGCCGCGGTTTGTTTACATCTAACTCCCCGTGAATATGAAGACGTTTTAAATCAAATTTTTTTCCCCTGCTTTCTTGTCCCTGTATCTACTGTCCTTGATCAAATGAACCTTCGATAAAAAGAACCTTCGATCAAAGAGCATTCGATCAAACCAAGATTTTTTGATCAAACATACCTAAACCAAATGGCGCGCTTGGTGCTTTTACGGCAGCGCCGCTTGTAGCGCCGTAGTGTCAAGATTTCTATCCAAATACTAAACAAGTGCCCAATATTAGCAGACGACGTTAGGCCTAGCGTTCTTAGCTCGTCACTGTCGTCAAAGCTTACACCTTTTTTTCATTTTGACTTGGCATTTTTATATTTATTATCTATTTAAACTTTCACACAAACTATACAGGATGTTTCAAAAGGTTATGGAAAAATTGAAGGAGTTGTAGGGGATGAGTTGAGAAGTATGCCTGTTTTTTCCCCCATTTTCCTACGATGAGTTAAAAGAGCGCCAGAGAGCTTCAAAGGGTGGCCTACTAGCCCCTGGAAGTAGGCTGCATAACCAAGCATCAGACTTTAAATACTGTTTAAGTTTACTTTCTTACGCTGGTTACCTCGATTTGTTTACAAATTTCTTTTTTACCGATCACACGAACCCAAACCTGAATGTTCGCGTTTCCCTGCTGCTTGGTTTCGCGCTGGTCACAGCCTACTTCCAGGGGCTAGTACGCCACACTTTGAAGCTCTTTGGCACTCTTTTAACTCACCCCCTACAACTCCTTCAAATTTTTGCATCTCCTTTTGAAACACCCTGTATATGCAAAAACATAAAAGTGAACTTCCTATTTAAATTAATTAAATCATTTTTATTCCAATACAATTATTACTGAATAATCTAAAGTCTATTAAAATTCCAAAACCCTCACTTCTATTAAAACCAGCAGAGCAGACGACGGAATGCGGGTCATCTGACATTTTTACGCCCGTGTTTTGTATTTGGATGGAAATATTTCGCGATTATCTCGGTAGGAGCGCTGACGGGCGATGCAAATTGTGGAACAGGGGATTTTTCTTAGGTTTCGAGTCCAGTAATTATTCGTCCAAGTTTGTACATTCACTATACACCTGTTAGGGCTTACTTTTGAACTGTACATTTTTGGGGAACGGGTGTAATTTTTGAGCCATGTATTAAAGCTACATTAGCTACGTTCACACGGATGCGGTAGAAAACGTTGTGAATCGGTTTACAACGGTTTACCCTCGTCAGGAATCCACACCTCTACCAGGAATGCTTATCGCGGCAGATTTTCGTCTCGATGTGGCTGACGTTTTTTTGACGTCACTATGTTAACTTAACAAACCACAACGTGAGAGGGTAGCGCGTGCAGAGGGAATTTTTTCTCTCGTAGGCGGGGCCAAAGCCGTCAGAGTGATCTTACCATACGCGATACGCCAGGATAAGCATTCCAAGTAGAGGTATGGATTCCTGCCTTGAAACGGTTTGAATCTATTTTAAGGCATCGCGTTATCGTAGCTATAGTAGGTGGTTTCTTTTCGCTTGTTCCGGGATTTCGGAGTAGGGTAAGAAGAGTAAGGCTATGACGTCATTTTCCCCCATTCTGTGGTGGCAGAAGTAAATGAACCGACGTTATCGAAATAGCGCTCTGAATCGGAGGGCATTTTCCTTATGAAAATCGAGTCAAATAATAGCTAATTTCCATCCACTGTCTTTTGACGCGATAAATTGCACTTGAGAATTGTGGGTATAGCTATTTCTACGTATAAAAAATGGTTTCATAAAAACAAAAACGTGTTTTTTTTTCGGCCTACGATCGCGCAAAATTTCAAATTCTAGGTAAAAATGTAACTTCATAAGGAAAACGCCTCCAACATGGGGAGTATAGCAGTCTGATAACTTCGGTTCATTTACTTCTGGTGGTGGCGAATAATTTGAGTCGGAGTAAAAACGTTTTCCAAAATGGTTGCTTGTGGCCTTTACAGCAGATACATTCTGGCTAACAGACGACCAAATCCGATTTACACCCTTTACACCTCCTTTTCAGAAGGAGTAAAAGCAGTACCCCTAATACTCCGGAACAGGAGAATAGTTTATGGGGTGGAGTAATTCTCATCCCCGGAACGGGCGAATAAAACGTTTTGGGGTAAAAAGAGTGCACTTTTAGTCCGAGAACCGCAGAAAACAAGCCACTTATTGTCGGGTCCGAAATGGGCGGGTTTTTAAAGTTGCTTTTAGGGTGGGCTCGGGTTCGGGCGGGTTTATTAGTCGTTTAAAGTAAAGAGATAGTGTCAGCTAAGGAAATAATTTAATTTTTTAATTTAGTGTTCTTCATAAGATAGCGTTTTAGGTCCTGATTATGAAAATATATATGTTATAGTACTTTAAAAAATTATTTAAGTATGAAAATTCAATTTAAAATTTTGGGTTATGTTCGCTTCCTTGAAACTCTAGATACCCAGTCTCTACGTCATACTTTCACGAGAAGTCAAGCCGGCTAACGCGTCCTACTCGCGCGCGAGCTGAGAAAAAAGATTTCAAAACTCATTTGTGACGTCAGAGAAAGCCTACCCATCCATTTATGAACTGAAATATAATAGTGAATGCGTAATATTTAATTAAAATCATTATTTCCACAATTATTATCAACGTATATTCATATATTTTATGTAAAAATTAAATATGGGCAAAAAATTCTGTCACTATCTCTTTAAGGCAGATTTTCACTTGGCTTTCGCGGCCCGGTATAATTTTAAAGCCAGGTGCGCTTATTTCTTGGTTACGTTTTGCTTGTAAACAGCCAATTGACCAAAGTAAAATTTAATTTTAATATCATGACGTGATGGAAAATCCGAACCGGGTTTTTCGGGCCTGAACCGGGTACCTGGTTAATCGGGCGGGTTTTTGAAAGTTCATTTCGGGTGGGCCCGGGCTCATGTAGGCTTTGAAATTTTAGAGCCTGAAGTGGGCGGGCTTATTTAATGAATTTCGGGCTTGGGCATGGGTCGGGTGGGGGCTAGGCCCGACTCACCTCTACTTTCAATTATGAGGAAGAAAGGGTTCCTTTTGAGCAACGTATTATGGGAAAACAGAGGGTTCCTTTTGAGCAACGTATTATGGGAAAACCGAGGGTTCCTTTTGAGCAACGTATTCTGGGAAAACCGAGGGTTCCTTTTGAGCAACGTATTCTGGGAAAACAGAGGGTTCCTTTTGAGCAACGTATTCTGGGAAAACAGAGGGTTCCTTTTGAGCAACGTATTATGGGAAAACAGAGGGTTCCTTTTGAGCAACGTATTATGGGAAAACAGAGGGTTCCTTTTGAGCAACGTATTCTGGGAAAACCGAGGGTTCCTTTTGAGCAACGTATTCTGGGAAAACAGAGGGTTCCTTTTGAGCAACGTATTATGGGGAAACCGAGGGTTCCTTTTGAGCAACGTATTCTGGGGAAACAGAGGGTTCCTTTTGAGCAACGTATTATGGGGAAACCGAGGGTTCCTTTTGAGCAACGTATTATGGGAAAACAGAGGGTTCCTTTTGAGCAACGTATTATGGGAAAACCGAGGGTTCCTTTTGAGCAACGTATTATGGGAAAACAGAGGGTTCCTTTTGAGCAACGTATTCTGGGAAAACAGAGGGTTCCTTTTGAGCAACGTATTATGGGGAAACCGAGGGTTCCTTTTAAACAACGTATTATGGGGAAACCGAGGGTTCCTTTTGAGCAACGTATTCTGGGGAAACAGAGGGTTCCTTTTGAGCAACGTATTATGGGGAAACCGAGGGTTCCTTTTGAGCAACGTATTATGGGGAAACCGAGGGTTCCTTTTGAGCAACGTATTCTGGGAAAACCGAGGGTTCCTTTTGAGCAACGTATTATGGGGAAACAGAGGGTTCCTTTTGAGCAACGTATTATGGGGAAACCGAGGGTTCCTTTTGAGCAACGTATTCTGGGAAAACCGAGGGTTCCTTTTGAGCAACGTATTCTGGGAAAACAGAGGGTTCCTTTTGAGCAACGTATTATGGGGAAACCGAGGGTTCCTTTTGAGCAACGTATTCTGGGAAAACCGAGGGTTCCTTTTGAGCAACGTATTCTGGGAAAACCGAGGGTTCCTTTTGAGCAACGTATTCTGGGAAAACCGAGGGTTCCTTTTGAGCAACGTATTCTGGGAAAACCGAGGGTTCCTTTTGAGCAACGTATTCTGGGAAAACAGAGGGTTCCTTTTGAGCAACGTATTATGGGGAAACAGAGGGTTCCTTTTGAGCAACGTATTATGGGAAAACAGAGGGTTCCTTTTGAGCAACGTATTATGGGGAAACAGAGGGTTCCTTTTGAGCTAAGTATTATGGGAAAACCGAGGGTTCCTTTTGAGCAACGTATTATGGGAAAACAGAGGGTTCCTTTTGAGCAACGTATTATGGAGAAACAGAGGGTTCCTTTTGAGCTAAGTATTATGGGAAAACCGAGGGTTCCTTTTGAGCAACGTATTATGGGAAAACCGAGGGTTCATTTTGAGTTATAAATTATAGGGAACGGGGGACAGAGAAGGGGAAAATTAAATTCCAGAATCTCTTTCGAACTATAAATTTTGGGGAACGGTTGGTTTCCGTAGAACTTCGAACTATTGTTTCGGGGAACAGAAGATCTCTGTTGAACTATATATTTTACACCCACCTTAAATGCTTATCGTGCAACTCGGGTGACACCAACTTGTTCAAGTCATGGGCAGTCAAGACGGCCGAATCTTGGTACAAGGGCCGACTCCGATCGGGCCAACACAAGTTCTGCTCGTCGAAAACGTGCGCCCCGCGGATAAAGCACAATTCCAAGACACCACACCTCAATAGCACTTCCTGGTCGGAATTGGGCAATTTGTGAAAGGAATCCAGATGGCGCGCGAAATGAGCGAACTGTTTGATCACGGTGAAGAACATCTCCAGGATATCCGTTCTGGAACGGACCGCGTCGCCGGCACGCGTAGGAACCAGAGGAATGGAACGGTAGCTGATCTCGTAGGCGTTGACTAGCCTCTCAATCAACTCCACGTCTTCGTTGTTGAGGTACTTGGACAGATCGGACAAGTCCGGTTCGTGGTCGGTGCTCCCGGAGCTCTCGCCGCCCGCTGACCCGCTACTGGCCTTGTAAGTTCGTCGTTTGTCCATCGCCGTTCCCGGTGGCGCCACCGTCGCTGCCGCCACCGCCCCCGCCGAGGTACTGGGGGCCAGGCCCTGGGAGATCGCCAGGCCGGAGGGCGACTTGCCGGAGGTGGTGGCGCCGGTGTCTGCGTGGCCGCGTTGCTTCTTCTCCATGCGGTTTTTGAGGAGCTGCATGCGTTCCTCCTCCGTCATGACCCATCCTTTCTCCATCCCGATTGAAAGACACTTGTTGAAACGGCAATACTGGCAACATTTTCGAGATCCTATTGTGATTTCGCACCTGCCGTCGTAGGGACAGTGGAAATTTCTAAATGAAAGAATGTAGACCAAAATATCGAAATCGTGAATTGCTTTTATTTTAGCAAGGGGGCGTCAAGTGGATAAGCATTCTGGCAAGAATAACAAAACGTCTTTCGTTCTGGACAGGGGCGTAGGAACCAGGGGGGGCAAGGGGGGCAATGCCCCTCCCTAGAATTTTACTGAGAGGGGCAACTAATGTTATTGCCCCCTCCAACTTTTTGGTCAGTTGAAATCTTCGCAAGGCTCCAATTATAATTTGGAAAGCATATAAAGCTTATAGAACCTCAACTGTGTTTAAATTTCAGTCTTTTCCCGCCAATGTATATAGTAGAAAAATGTAAAAATGCATTCGGGGAAGCTACAGACCATTAAAAATTCCAAACCATTCTCCAGACTTCTTTTGGTTTCACTTTACCCCCTCCAACTTCTAGAACGTTCCTACGCCCCTGGTTCTGGAACTAAGAACTTAAAATGGTCTGGTTGTTCTTGACAGATTTGTAAGAATGATTCAAAATTAGATTGTAACTGATGCAAAGAGAATTCAGGATGTTGGCCAGGTAAGATCTAAGTTCAAAATTTCAAATTAAAGGTTCAAGGCCGGGGCGGATTTAGGCATGGTCTTTAAGGGCTGCAGCCCAGAGCCCCGTTTAATCAAAGGGCACTCTTGGCAATCAAAAAATAAATAAAACCATTTAAATTAAAAATTAAAAAAGGGGTAAAAAAAGAATTTTTACAATGCCAAATGAGCCGCCACAAATAACCCAAAGTTGGGAAGGCCCCAAACAGCGTTAGTCCAGGGCCCTCAAGGTTAACGGTCCGCCCTTGGTTCAAAGGTAATATCATAAGTAACGTAATAGCGATATGGTTTAATGATTGTCTATCACTTTACTATTTCTGTTCGGCCAATTACTGCCAGGTTAGCAGGGTATTTTGCATGTACTGTGGCAATACTTTGAATGGTCTTAGCTATTGGAAAATGTTTTAATAACTTTAGAAGTCGAAAATAAAACCTTTATTTTTAACAGTATAGGTTTCCTTACAGAGATTTAAGGAAACAAATAAAATTATATATTGGGTCCCGGTTAAAATTATTTCACTCGGGCCCGGAAAACTGCTAACGCGGCCCTGGCCATTGGTTACCTGGCGTAAATAGGGCACCTGCGGCTCCGACTTCAGAGGGTCCAAAAAATCTTATTGATTTATGGCTAGATATCCACTTTTCCCCTATATACGCAGGGCCCGATGGCAGGGGCGTATTAACCATTAGGCTGAGTAGGCACGTGCCTAGGGCGGCATTTTTCTAGGGGCGCCAAAACTCCACAGTCCAAGTACTTGGCTTGCCCCTACTTAGCTGACCAGCCCGTTAGACAATGCCCAGGGGCGGAAAATGTTTCTGTGCCTAAAGGCCCCTGCCTGAGGGGAAGCTAACTCCAATGATTATAAGAATACCCTCGTATGATTAAATCATAATTAGATTAAAATTAAATGTGTAGCTTTGACTGTACCAAGATTAAAAGTGATTAAATTTTTAATCGTGATTATTAGGACACCCTGTAACAAAGTGATCTGCCCCTTGGCAGGGCCGTATTAAGGCATGTGCCAAGTGTGCCTAGTCACAGGGGTCCCCGAGGTTAGGGGCCCCCGTCTCCAAAACGAATGTTTCTTTTATAGTATATTTTATGTTTATAACAAAATTGCCATTAATAGAGTCAGTGTGTCAGAATTTATAGTCAAAAAGTAAGGTTTGAATTTAATTAGGGGCCCCAAATTCTACTTTGCACAGGCCCCCCAATAGTATTCATCGGGACCTGATAATAAGGGCTTCCAAAAGAGTTTATCGCGGATGGTCAGAGTTCTTAGCTACGCCACTGGTTACCTGTAGGCTTCGTTTTGAACAGATCGCCTGAAGAAGGCCTTGCAAGAGTCGCAGCTGATGCCTCCGAAGTGGTAGCTCTTGGCCCGGTCGCCGCACACGCCGCAGACCTTGTATTGGCGGCCCAGAGGAGAGGAGGCGCCCGACGCCAGGCCGGAAGGGGAGGAGCCGCTGAACGGCCCACTTCCGGCCGCCGTGACGGACGAGCAGGATCCCTGAGAGGAGGAGGAAGGGGAGCCGTGGTCCTGGTACAGCACCGTGGGCGACAGCAGGGGCCCCGGGGAAGACCCGGCCGACTGCTGAATGGCGGGCGGGAAAGGGAGAGGGCCGCCGAAGAAGAAATGCGGACGCCCCGGGGCGCCCTGGTGCAGTCCGTGCGCCGGTTGTTGGGGCTGCGGGGAATTCGGCGGCGGCCTGCCTCGGGAGCTGCTGCCACTGCCGCCATCTGCTGGCCAACTCATTCCTGCTGCAAAAGAGATTAAAATAATTTACTCAAGTCGTGTTTATGTTAGCTAAGAGCTACAAACACAGCACCCCACACAAGGAGAACGCAACCCGTCAAAAGTCGTGCATTTTATTGTGTACATTTTTCATTGGTTAGACGCTTTAGCGCCTGCTGCCGTCGGAAGGGGAAAATTCGGAAATTGTCTTCCCCCACCCGTAAAACGTTCAGCGTAAAGGCTCGTGACGCTCGTCCAATGAAATTCTTACACAACCCTTCGTTAGCGTGTTTAAAGGCTAGCTGCGTCATCCTTGTGTTTGTTGCTCCTAGCTTAAAGCAATAATTGTAGCTTCGTGTGGTATAAAACTATTAAAGGGAATATAACCTTGGGTATTTGGTGTGGAACACCAACGTTCACAGCTCTGGCCGCTCTTGCCTTGGCTTTAAAAATGTTTGGCGCCACAGTACAAGAAAATTTAAAAAATTGAAGGGGACCTTAAATTACTGTGCGCTATATAGCGCACAGTAATTTAAGGTCCCCCTGAACTAAGCGGGCCCTCTTTACGAAAATGGAATCATAAGTAACATAACTAACCAATAGAGTGTTGTCGTCTGATACGATTTTGAAAACTTGTAACGTCACAGCTGTAGTGTTAATAGTGGCCGCCATGACAGTTACCGTTTTTTATCAATAGGCAAATTACAATGGTGAAGTCGTGGGGTTTCAGACGACAACACTCTATGTATGTCAGACGGGTTAATTCATAATTTATTGACACCAACAGTGGCGGGTCATCCTCCAATAGACGCAGTACGCAGGGACATGCAGAGGGGCGGGGGCAAGGGGTCCAGTTGGAAAGGGCCTATGAGGGACTAGTGGGGAGCCCGTAGCTGTATGGCCCATCAAAGAAGTTCAAGAGGGGGGGGGGGTGCAAATCAAGATAACTTGGGAAAAGTTCTCAGGGCTCAAGGGGGGGGGGTGCAATCTGTGAAGAATTATAAACATAAAGTAAAAATAAATAAATACTTTTACATAAAGGATAATGTAACAAAATTACGCCTAGTAAACTAACATAATCCACTGAACGCCAAATATCCCAATAGCTTGATTGGGCACAGTCTGTTTATGCTACACGTTTCACCATAACGTTTTCTTAACCTCACTACTAACTCGTCAAATTATCCGAATTTGAAAAAATAAACAAGGGACTTCTAAGTTAAGTTAGAAGAAACCACCTATGGACTGTGAGATGGATGATAAAATACGTGAAAAGGGTAGATTAGTCCATAATTAAAAGGGATAATATAGCTAAATTCTAAACAAATTTGAAGAAATTAAAAAAACTTACTAATAACTCGTACCAATAGGTCTTCGAGCAAAACACGCGAAACTCGGATCAAATAGATCTTCGAGTTATAATCTAAATTAAGGGACTTCTAAGCTTTCAGATTATAGATTTTCAATGTCAAAAATATATTCTAAGAAAAATGTTAAAATTGCCATTACTTTTGGTTGGTTACGTTACTGGCGACCAAAATAAAATAATTTTATAACTGTTCTGAAATTGGACATTCTGATTCTAAAATTCCTTAAATTACCTGGATAAATTATCCACCATCTGATCATTTCTAAATTCTTCACGTTAAAGAAATTTCAAGTTTGGAAATGAAGACCTACCATAAACCGAAGACGACGTGTGGTAAATACCCCAAAAATATCAAATTAAAAAACAATATTTCCTCAAAACATTTGTAAATATTTGTGCACACACTATGACATTGTGTGTCGTGACGTCATAGGTACGTCATTTGGGGGCGTGGCCGAGCGACGGTTGTCAATTCGCGATACGTAATTTAGGAACAAAACGTATTTTAAAAAAATCTCTTTGCAACGTTTATCCGTTAGGTGTTACGTAAAGTTTTTAAAGTGACGTCATTATTTACGCGACTAAGCGTTTATCGAAGTCTTTGTTCGTGAAAGTGAATTAGAATTTTTCCATTTTTAATTCTAATACGATTGTTTTGCCGGTTGTAAAAACCCAACTCGACATTCCCACGTTGCCAACCCCGAACAAAAAATAATTTTATTTTTATTTTTTGGTTTATTTTTTAAATTTTAGTCGAGATGATTTCCTGGTTTGTTAGTTCCTAGAATGGTATCTACTACAATATCATTTGTGGTACTTTATCGAGTGTTTGGAACCTTTCCAGCGCGTGTCTCCGTGCTTTTGGATTTTGCGCTGGTTTTTTAATGGTTATGTCAGGAAAAAAGGAGTTAGTTTATAAAAATATTATTTAATTGATTATTTTAAATTTGATGTTTAATTTTATGTATTATTTTTACAAAATACATGTTATGTTATTATACATATATATATAATCATAAATAAATTTATAATAATTAGAGGTCGGGGACGGTTAATCATTATCCGTGTTTAAATTGATTTTTTTCGGGAAAAATGTAAACAAAGAAATTTACCGGTTAATATTTATTAATGTATGATTCGTAAAATTTGAGCTTTTTATCGAAAAAAACGTCGTTTTTCCGATTAATTTTACAAATTTATCAAAAAATTAATCGGATAATACAGAAATATAAATTACTTGATCAAAACATTTTACGAATAATTTTTAGAGCTTTATCTATTGAATAAAATTTAACCATCCCCGACCTCTAATAATAATGAAATTAAATGAAGAAAAAGACTACATTTACTAAGAATAACATTTCATCTCCATGGCGGAGATTTTAAATGACATGTAACAAATTTAGTGACCACATTTATATTTTTTCGCGTCAACATACATGATAATGTTCAGATTTTTTTAATTTGTTATAAATATTGTATAATTGTTGTGAATATCCTTGAAGGTATTTCTGTAAATTGAATTTAATTTCAATAAAATATAATATAATTTACTAACGTTATATTTATTTATAATATACATAATCATTGAGATTAAAGTTTTAAACAAAATACGTTTGTTAAAAGTAATAAAAACCAAACTAGAATTCAGTTTTTAACAAGGTTTTTAAATTCAGAAAAGTAATAAATACAATTTTTATAATATTTTAATCCATAATATAATATATTATATAAAAATCATTTAAATTAAATGTTTTCATACATTTTTCACTTTATTTAAATTTTGAATATTAGGTAAAGGATTAAAACAAATTTATAACTCAATTATATATAAAAAAAATTCAAAAACTAAAAGACTGCCTCTTCTAAACATAGAAAACTTTTAACTCGGAAAGGAAAAACCAGTATCGTAAGTAATTATCCTGCTTAATAATTTAAATATATTTAAATACCAATACAAAATTTCAATAGGTTTAAATTGCCTTAAACTAAAATATTATCCATAAAAGCCGCTTATAAAATATTCCATCTAGCTAAACATTACCCGACATTAATTAAAATATTTTAACCCCATAAAACCAAAATATTAATTACATTTAATTTAATAAATTTAAATAAATATTTAAGAAATCCAAATTTTATGCCAAAAATTATACTCCACCTTAAAATTAAAACCTTTAAGTTGCCATGTAATGATAATATTCAAATTTGAATTAAAAAAATTAACACCCTAAGTTAAAATGAAATCCTTTAAGCTGTCATGTAATTAAACTATTGAAATACCCCAAATTAAAAAGTACTGTATAAATATATATTGGTTATATTAAAACTTTAAAATTAATATCTTCTCCAGTTCCCAAACAATTTACAATATTCAAATTTAAACCCAAAATATTACCAAATGCATTAAACCTAACACCTTCTCCTGTTCCCAGATATTTCAAAAAATATTCAAATATAGACGCAAAAATACAATAATCTCGCCATCTTAACTAGCACCTTCTCCTGTTCCCAGATATTTCAAAATATATTCAAATTTAGATGCAAAAATAAATAATACCACCATCACAATTAAAACTTTCTCTTGTTCCGAGATATTCCAAAAATATTTAAAATTGAGAAGTAAAAATACAATAATCCCGCATTAAAACTAACATTTTATTCCATTCTCCGATATTTCCAAAAAAATATTCAAATTTATATGCAAAAATGCAATAATAACGCCATCACAATTGGCACCTTCTCATGATCCCAGATATTTCAAACTGAGACGCAAAAATATAATAATCCCGTATTAAAATTAACTTTTTATCCGATTACCAGATTTTTAAAAGTATTCAATATTGAAGGCAAAAATACAATAATCCCGCCATCATAATTATTACCACCTTCTCCCATCGCCAGATATTTCCCAAAATATTAAAATTTAGACGCAAAAATACAATAATCGCGCCATCATAATTATTACCACCTTCTCCCATCGCCAGATATTTCCCAAAATATTAAAATTTAGACGCAAAAATACAATAATCCCGCCATCATAATTATTACCACCTTCTCCCATCGCCAGATATTTCCCAAAATATTAAAATTTAGACGCAAAAACACAATAATCCCGCCATCATATTTATTAAAACCCAGATATTTCAAAAATATATTCAAATTGGGACGCAAAAATTCATTAATCCCGAATTAAAACCTTCTCAAAATCCCAGATAATTCAAAACAATATTCAAATAGGGACGCGAAAGTATAATACCTAGCGGGAAAACCCGTAAAACATATCGCTCGTCACGGCAAGCCTCCAAAATACCAAGCGCGTGAGAAAATAAACCCTAAAAGGATGTTTGATGAAAAGCCCTTACCTGATCGAACATCGGAGTGGTATCGGGCGGGAAGCTTCCGTAACCCGGGGGCGAAGAGTCTTCGGTCGGTGGCGTCGCTCTTCGGGAAGGAGCGCCGGAGCCGCGGTCGGGAGTCGTCGGGAGCTCGCAGCGCGGCGTGTCGCCAGGCCGTGGAAGCGGACGACGCGTCCCGACAGCGCGGCGGGATCTCTTCAAGGGCACAGTTGGCAACGGCCAAGGCCTCGTTGCGATCCCCGCCGCCCTGCCGCCCTGCCGCCCGGCGCCGCGCGAATTTCGGGGTCTCAGCTCGCTGGCCCGCCACTGCTGCGCTTCCTCGCCGTGCCGATAGGTAACCTTCATCTCATCGTCGAGAGGCGGGAAAAAAACAGGGAAAAAGTTTCTACCTTAGGAATTCCGCACATTTTTTGCACACTTTTTTTTACCCAAGTGTGTTTCTCTCTCTATCTCTCTCTCTCGATACCCGGGATAAATTTCTTTTGTCTCTTTTCGGTAATATTAAAAAGCTTTCTTTTTATTTTTCGCGTCGTGAATTTTTTTTATTAATCGCGAAGCCTTGTCCCCCTCCCCTCGTAAAATATAGTTATGCCAAGGACCTGCGAGTTTTGTAGCCTACATTTTTTGAATAGTTTCGATTACGGGGGTGTTTTCGGGGATTCAAACCAAAGGGCTTATTTGCCCGGGGGTTTTTGCGATATTTAGGATGTTGGTTCGGTGAGCGCTCAAATTAATTTACGGGTTCTGGAGACAGCTTTTATTATTTGGATTAATTAGTGGTCAGTGTAGGGTTGTTAGATATATATTTGGCCATTTAGTAAGGATTGGGACCATCAGTGGGATTCCATTTTAGGTTTGTTAATTAGATGCTATGGTCATTTCGGAGTTGATAATTAGGAGGCGCTATGGTCAATTTGTGTTTGTTAATTAGGAGCTATGGACAATTTGTGTTTGTTAGTTAGGAGCTATGGTCAATTTGCTTTTCTTAATCAGTAATTATGGTCATTTCGGGTTGGATAATTAGCAGGTATAGTCATATTTTGTTTACTAATTAGAAGCTATGGTCATATTTGGTTTGTTAATCAGGGTATATGGTCATTTCTTATTAACTAATTAGAAGCTATGGTCGTATCGGTTTCGTTAATTAATGAATATGGTCATTTCGGATTTAATAATTAGAAGCTATGGTCGTATCGGGTTTATTAATTAGGGTATATGGTCATTTTGGTTTGTTAATTAGTAGCTATGGTCGTATCGGGTTTATTAATTAGGGTATTGGGTAATTTTGGTTTGTTAATTAGTAGCTATATGGTCGTATCGGGTTTATTAATTAGGGTATATAGTCATTTTGGTTTGTTAATTAGTAGCTAGGGTCGTATCGGGTTTATTAATTAGGGTATAGGGTCATTTCAGATTTATTCATTAGAAGCTAGGGTCGTATCGGGTTTATTAATTAGGGTATATGGTCATTTCGGATTTACTAGTTAGAGGTTATAGTGATATAGGGTTTGTTAATTAGGGTTTATGTTTATTTCGGGTTTGTTAATCAGAAGCAATGGTCGTATCGGGTTTATTAATTAGGGTTTATGTTCATTTCGGGTTTGTTAATCAGAAGCAATGGTCATATCGGGTTTATTAATTAGGGTATATTGTAATTTATGATTTACTAATTAGAAGCTACGTTCGTATTGGGTTAAATATTGATTAAGGTATATGGTAATTTCGGGTTTGTTAATCAGAAGCTATGGTAGTATCGGTTATGTTAATAAGAAGCAACATTGGTAGTATCGGGTTTATTTATCAGAAGCTATGGCAGTATCGGGTTTATTTATCAGAAGCTATGGCAGTATCGGGTTTATTAATCAGAATTAAGCTATGGTAGATTGGTAGTATCTGGTTTATTAATCAGAAGCTATGGTAGTATCGCTTTTATTAATCAGAAGCTATGGTAGTATCGATTTTCTTAATCAGAAGCTATGGTAGTATCGGGTTTATTAATCAGAAGCTATGGTAGTATCGGGTTTATTAATCAGAAGCTATGGTAGTATCGGGTTTATTAATCAGAAGCTATGGCAGTATCGGGTTTATTTATCAGAAGCTATGGCAGTATCGGGTTTATTAATCAGAATTAAGCTATGGTAGATTGGTAGTATCTGGTTTATTAATCAGAAGCTATGGTAGTATCGGTTTTATTAATCAGAAGCTATGGTAGTATCGATTTTCTTAATCAGAAGCTATGGTAGTATCGGTTTTATTAATCAGAAGCTATGGTAGTATCGGTTTTATTAATCAGAGCTATGGTAGTATCGGTTTTATTAATCAGAAGCTATGGTAGTATCGGTTTTCTTAATCAGAAGCTATGGTAGTATCGGGTTTATTAATCAGAAGTTATGGTAGTATCGGGTTTATTAATCAGAAGCTATGGTAGTATCGGGTTTATTAATCAGAAGCTATGGTAATATCGGGTTTATTAATCAGAAGCTATGGTAGTATCGGGTTTATTAATCAGAAGCTATGGTAGTATCGGGTTTATTAATCAGAAGCTATGGTAGTATCGGGTTTATTAATCAGAAGCTATGGTAGTATCGGGTTTATTAATCAGAAGTTATGGTAGTATCGGGTTTATTAATCAGAAGCTATGGTAATATCGGGTTTATTAATCAGAAGCTATGGTAGTATCGGGTTTATTAATCAGAAGCTATGGTAGTATCGGGTTTATTAATCAGAAGCTATGGTAGTATCGGGTTTATTAATCAGAAGCTATGGTAGTATCGGGTTTATTAATCAGAAGCTATGGTAGTATCGGGTTTATTAATTACGGTATATGGTCATATCGGGTTTGTTCATTAGGATATATGGTCCTTTCGGGTTTACTAATTATAAGCTATAGTCATTTTGGTTTGTTTAATTAGGAGCTTGATTATTTATCGCCGATTTTCTTTACTTTATAATTTCTAAAATTTGCTAATTTGGTTAAATTTTTAGTTTTTGGAAGTTCATTAATATAATAAAAATTAATATATTTATCGGTACTAGAATTTCCGTAATTAGTGATTTAAAACTTTTAGTTTGTAAGTGTAAAAATATTTAATCATGGCCAAATTATTTATTGTATTTATAGAATATTTGATTAGCTGCAGTATTTAGGTTATTTCCGGTTTATCGAGAACGAACCTTCTGGCTTTCAATTATGTTGATTTTTTGATTGGAATTTACATAAATTCCAAATTATTCTGTCATTATTTAAGAAATAAATTATCCCATAAAATAATAATTTTAGTAAATTTTACTAAATAATCTCTTACGAAAATCGAGGGGGGCGATTATAGAAATAATTGAATTAACGAATAGTTTGTCAAAACCCTCATCGATGTAAAAATGCAAAGATTTAAATCCCCAGCCTAACTGGATTTTTTTCATAAATTAATTAAAAAATTTTTTTTTCAAATATTAAAAATTACGCAAAATTAAATTTAAATATGATAATTAAATAATGTGGTAAATGTTTTTTTTGGAATTCCTAAGGTATAAATTAAATAAATAACGCCAACACCAAGCCAAGAACGGAAAACACAAATTTATTAATATCCCAAATTCAAACATGCGATAACCGTAACCAAAATTAATAATCGAAACAGAATGTTGCTCACCCAACACCGCCAAAAAATCCCGCAATAGAGGGCAAATAAACCCCCATCGTTTGAGAAATAACGAAATTATAAACAATAAAATAGTCAACCTCTGGTGAATTTCCCCGTGATGGCAATTGCTGCAAATGGTTTCCAACTAACCGAAGAAAGGTTTACACGTGAACCGCCGGCATTTTTTTCTCAACTCATTTTGTGGTCAATTTGAAGACATAAAACCTCCGTTTTTACTCGGTTTTGACCCCTGGAAGGTAAACCCATTGGCCCCCCTGGCGGGCATATCTCGAAGCTCGGTCGCGTGGCGAGGTTGTTTATTACATAAGAACCCTCTCTCTCTCTATTCCTCTGTTACTACGGATTTGGATACAGAACGCTCAGGGGTTTTCCCTACCGTTTTTTTCCTACTATAATAGTAGAATTTGTAGTAGGAAGGTACTCTTTAGGAGATATTTTAGGTATAATCTACCTAAAGGTACTTGACTAAAGTGGAATTTAGATTTATTTTTAAAGTTTTGGAAGCTGTTTGGGGTTTTTCCGAACGTGGGTTCCAATTTTAATTTTTTTTTTAAAGATTTTCGAATTCTTACGTAGAGGGTTGGTTAATTCTAGACCTTACTTATGATTTAATTATAAATTTCTAATTCATGTTTTTTTTATTAATTATAAGCAATATACTCTTTAGTTTCTTAACCTTTTGATATATTTAGTACTATCCTACTTTTAATTCCGTTTCCGGGTTCATTTAAAATTAATTGTTTTTATAATTAGAGCTATTAGTGAGTCTTTTATAATTAATGCGAATATTGGAGAACTTTTATAATTGGAATATTTCTTGAACACTTATAATAATTGCGATCCATGGTTCCATTTATTTTTATAATTAACGCTATGTTTGGAGATTTCTATATTTGGAATATTTTTTATAATTAACGCTATAGGGAGATTGTTTATAATTAACGCTATATTTGGAGATTGTTTATAATTAACGCTATATTTGGAGATTGCTTATAATTAACGCTATATTTGGAGATTGTTTATAATTAACGCTATATTTGGAGATTGCTTATAATTAACGCTATATTTGGAGATTGTTTATCACTAACGCTATATTTGGAGATGGTTTATAATTAACGCTACATTTGGAGATTAAAATTAACGTTATATTTGGAGATTTTTTATAATTAAATCTATATATTTGGAGATTTTTTATAATTAAATCTATATATTTGGAGATTTTTTATAATTAAATCTATATATTTGGAGATTTTTAAGTAACGCTATATTTGGTTTTTTATAATTAAGGCTATATTTGCGGCTCATTACTAATTACAGCTAATGAATATAATTTATATATTTATTATATTATAATTATATAATTAATTAGGATACTATGATTAACGCGATCATCGGGGACCTTTTATAATTAGAGCTATAAATAATGCCGTCCTTGGATTCATTTATAATTAACGAGATCCAAGAGGTCCTTCTTTAATTAATGAGATCATTGCGGTTCCTCTGTCATTGATCAGCTCTTTAGGGTTCTTCGATTCAGTTATAATTAATGCGATCTTTGAGACCTTTTGTAATTAACGAGATCTGTGAGACTTTTCATAATTAATGCGACGTTTTGGAACGTTTATAATTAATTCGCTATTTGGGTACTCTTATAATTGACGGGATCTTTTCCACCAATTTTTAAATAATCTCATTTATTTCTTATTAATTATAATTTCATTAATTATTTTTATAAATTACGTACTTTTTAGATATCATATAATTAATGTAATCGTTTGTCAACCAAGTATTTACTTCATCTTAGGGAAAATGACTATTTGGAGACAATTTCTAGCGCTGCTTCGAATCTCACAGTCATTCGCCCTAAGTATAAATAATCTTGCTTTTATACTGACTGAACATTTTGAATAATTATGTAATTAATGCAATTCTTGGGTTAATTTATTTGCTCGATTTCCAAAAGAAAATCCTTGAATCCTTTCATAATTAACATAATCATCGGTATATGATTGCTTAAATAATAAGAACTATTTTTCAAATAGTGTTAAAATTATTTTCCAAAGACTAAAAATTGTTTTTCAAAGACTAAAACTTATTTTTTAAAGACTAAATTCTTCTTCAAAGACTAAATTCTTCTTCAAAGACTAAATTCTTTTTCAAAAGATTAAAATTATTTTTCAGACAGTTAAAAATTATTTTTCAAACAGTTAAAAATTATTTTTCAGACAGTTAAAAATAAATTTCAAAGACTTAAAATTATTTTTCAAATACTGTTGAAATTATCTTTCAAAGACTAAAAATTATTTTTCAAAGACTGTTTAAATTAGTTTTCAAATACTGAAAGAATTATTTTTCAAAGACTAAATTTTTTTTCAAATTGAAATATTTTTTTCGACCGCGGCAGTTGGTTTCGCGCGTCCCGTAACTCGGCAACGTGCTCGCGTTGAACCTAAAAACATTTAAAAAAGCATTATCCCAAAAAAAAATTTGTCCGTCGAGCCGGATTTGAACCAGCGGCCTATGGATTTCCATTGAAAGGTTAATTTCGTAACTCTACAGTCCACCGCTCTACCAACTGAGCTATCGACGGTCCTTACTATCAGCCCCAATTTGTTAGCTTTCAAAGCAAGGATCTGCCTTCCTAGTTCTGAGTCTTGTGACCCATTTGAACGGACGAGAGATAACTCTTTCCGCGAAATTATGCCTTGATAAATTTCCTTGTAAATATGTTCGTTCGTCTCATTCAGATGGCGCCAGCAGTCTCGTCGCCCACCGAAATTTCAACAAAAAAAATAAGGGATTGGGAAAGAACGTTGTCGTTGGGCTTAGATCAAATCGCGTTTATATTTATAGTTTAGATTTTTATCTAATCTTTCAAATTAGAAATTTAATTTCGGGCGAGTATTTTAATTTAGTCCTTTTCTTAAAATTTATTTCGAAACCGGTTGCGAATTTCTAAGAATTTACTGGTAATTAATTTAAAGGTTGTTGTTGTTAAGCCTAATGTGAGTTGTTGTGGCATGGATAACTTCAGATTTAGCACCTGTGACGTCACAACTGATTTATTTATTTATTGATGATGAGGACAAGGCTTAGCTTAATGCAGTATTTCAACGTCTATATTATTTATTCTACATTTTTACCTTTTAATTTTAGGAAATGCATCTGTTTTAAGTCACAATACGTTATTTTAAACATTGCTAGATTTTGTGAAGTCAAAAATGTGTATTTTTTTAAATAATGCTAGATTTTGTGACTTCACAAATGCGTCATTTTAAACTTTGCTAGATTTTGTGAGTTTAAAATGCGTCATTTTTAATTTGGCTTGATTTTATGACGTCATAATTGCGCTTTTTAAATTATGCTAGATTTTGTAACGTCATCAATGCGTCTTATTTAATTTTGCTAGATTAAAGTTACGTCAAAAATACATTTTTTAATTTTGTAATTGTTTACGTTAAAAATGAGTCTTTTTAGATTTTGTGACGTCATTAATACGTTTTTTTAAATTATGCTACATTTTGTGACGTCATAAATAAATAATTGGTGCGAGACAGTAAATAATAGTAGAATAATATATATATATATATCTTTTTTAATATAACCTACATAATGTAATATTTATGTATGAATATATGCACCTTAGTTTCGTTATAATTAAAAAGTAACTTTTTTATCGATTAATTACCGTAATTGTGGCAATTACAATTTTTTTTCGAAAGTTAAGATTAGTCAGTTTGAAAATTGCTTGTACTGAGGTTGGGTGGATTTGAATATATAAGTAGGGTTTTTTATGCTGTAGGCCTTAAATTTTCATTTGACAAACGGTTATCTGTGTAGTCTGTGGGTTTAAGCTCTGTCGGATGGGAAGCTGATGATCTTGGTCAAATATGGATGTCTGCCTTATTAGATTTCTGATGAATTATACTAAATAAGTAAATTTACTTTTTTTATAACATACTTGTTTCTAGTATGAACATAATTTAAAAAATTAATTTACTTACGCGTATAAACCATAATGGAAATTAAGAAATTAAGATTTCAGTTTTTTTCTTTTAAACATTCGCAGTCTTTCAGAATTTTTTCGGTCAAATTAACAAACTTTTTACTATACATATTTGAAATTCAAATGAACAAAACCAGGGTACCCCTTACAACCCTCCAAAACGCGACATCTTATTTTAACCGTTGGTAAAATTATCTTTTAAAAAAAAAGACTTAAAAAAATCAGTTTATATTTCAAGATCACTTTCATCCATAAATTTGAACCTACACACTGGTTACGACGCCAACCCGAAATCCCCTATAGTATTAAAACACCCGTCGAAATCCTACCACGACGGTAGACCTACAACCGAAATCCACTGCGAGCAGCTGGTGCCGGCATGGCGGGAAATGTAGTCTGACGTCCAATCAAAAAACGCGTCGAATACGTAACGCCGATTCTATCCCTACGCTAAAAAAAGTTTCGAAAAGCACGCGCTAGGGGGCGCCACGGGGGCGGACAAAAATCTCCAAGGACGATTTGACGGCCTTCGTTGGTATGTGAACTTTAGGTACTAGGGGGAAAAAAGAAACCTAAAAGTAAAAAAAAAACAAATTGCGAATTATAAAAAGCTCTTGCTTAGATCTTTTTATAGACTTTTTACGTTAACGTATTGTATTTTATTAAAAGTATATTTTTTTATTAGCGGTTTTTTTCTATCCAGAAAAAAATCTTTTTAATTGAACTGGTTTTCTGGTTTCTAATTAAAAAGGACTCATTTAATTTATTGATTTGTTACGGAAGGAAGCTTGAAGCGGTCCTGACTGGAAATTAGTTTTTATTTCTTATTTGAATTTATAATTTTTATTTTGCTTAACAACCGTTATAGAGTTTTTATGAGTTTTCTTAGTGGTGCTTTGTGGAAAAGTGAAGTTTTATAAAGATTGCATTAACATTTAAGTATCCTAGTTGAAAACTGTGTTAAAATATAAGCCTCTTAGTTTGAAATTATATTGAAATTTAAGCTTTGAAGTTGAAAATTATATTAAAATTTAAGCCTAGTAGTGGAAAATTATATTCAAATTTAGGCCGAGTAATGTAAAATTATATTCAAATTTAAGCCGAGTAATGTAAATTTATATTCAAATTTAAGCCTAGTAGTTGAAAATTAGATTCAAATTTAAGCCATAATAGTGGAAAATTATGTTCAAATTGAAGCCGAGTAATGTAAAATTATATTCAAATTTAAGCCTAGTAATAGAAAATTTCATTCAAATTTAAGCCTATAGTAGTCGAAAATTATATTCAAATTTAAACCACTCAGTTTAAATTATATTCAAATTTAAACCACTCAGTTGAAAATTATATTCAAATTTAAACCACTCAGTTGAAAATTATATTCAAATTTAAACCACTCAGTTTAAATTATATTCAAATTTAAACCACTCAGTTTAAATTATATTCAAATTTAAACCACTCAGTTGAAAATTATATTCAAATTTAAACCACTCAGTTTAAATTATATTCAAATTTAAACCACTCAGTTTAAGTTATATTCAAATTTAAACCACTCAGTTGAAAATTATATTCAAATTTAAGCCCCGTTGTTGAAAATTATATTACAATTAAAGTATCGTAGTAGTATCAAGAATGTATTTATTTATACTCAGGGAGAATGAATATGTCGAGACTATCGACGGACACGTTGAGCCCCTAACCCCGTCACGCTAAGGGGGGGGGGGAGGAAAAAAGGAGGCGGTCTTATTTTTTGCGTCCTCGCAGCAGCGTTCATCGCGTCGAAAAACGTAATTTTTAAGAACTAATGAGATTGCAGTATTATTTGATTTTATTAAAGCGGAGGAGCATACCGGGGGGCCCAACGGGTGGAATTGGAAAAACGCTAAAAATAATCTCGACATATTCATTCTCCCTGAGTATAAATAAATACATTCTTGGTAGTATAAATGTATAACTCGTAGTTGGTAATTATACTACATTACAGTCTTACAATTGAAAATTAAATTAAAATATTAGCCTTTTAGTTGCAAATTATATTAGTATTTATGTCTTGCAATTGAAATACATCTAAATTTTAACCTTACCATTGAAAATTTATAAATATTTAAGCCTTTGCATTGAAAATTTCAACCTGGCCAATTAAAATTACTTTAATATTTTAACCCTGCCATTTAATATTAAATATATAAATTCATTTTAGCCCTTGAAGGTTAATTTAAATTTCAATCTCGAAAATTAATTTCAATTTCAGTATTGATAATTAATTTAAATTTCAGTCTCGAAAATTAATTTCAATTTCAGTCTTGAAAATTAATTTCAATTTCAGTCTTGAAAATAAATTTCAATTTCAATCTCGAAAATTAATTTCAATTTCAGTCTTGAAAATTAATTTCAATTTCAGTCTTGAAAATTAATTTCAATTTCAGTCTCGAAAATTAATTTCAATTTCAGTCTCGCAATTAATTTAAATTTCAGACTCGATAAAATTAATTTCAATTTCAGTCTCGAAAATTTATTTCAATTTCAGTCTCGAAAATTTATTTCAATTTCAGTCTCGAAAATTAATTTCAATTTCAGGTTCGAAAATTAATTTCAATTTCAGGTTCGAAAATTAATTTAAATTTCACTCTCCAAAAATAACTTCAATTTCAGGTTCGAAAATTAATTTAAATTTCATGTTCGAAAATTAATTTCAATTTCAGTCTCCAAAATTAATTTAAATTTCAGTCTCAAAAATTAATTTAAATTTCAGTCTCCAAAATTAATTTAAATTTCAGTCTTGAAAATTAATTTAAATTTCAGTCTTGAAAATTAATTTAAAATTAGGCTTTGAAAATTAATTTAAAATTAGGCTTTGAAAATTAATTTAAAATTAGGCTTTGGAAATTAATTTAAAATTAGGCTTTGGAAATTAATTTAAAATTAGGCTTTGAAAATTAATTAAAAATTCACTCATGCCGTTTCAAAATAATTTAAAATTAACTCATGCCGTTTCAAAAAAATTTAAAATTCACTCATGCCGTTTCAAAATAATTTAAAATTCACTCATGCCGTTTCAAAATAATTTAAAATTAAGCCTTTGGAAATTATTTTATATTTCGGACTTTGAAAATTATTTTATACTTCGGACTTTGAAAATTATTTTATACTTCGGACTTTGAAAATTATTTTAAATTTCGGACTTTGAAAATTATTTTCAAATTCACCCTTTCAGTTTCAATTTTTACCCAATCATATTTAAATTAATTTCAAATTTTAGCCCTTTGAAAATTTATTTAACATTTTAGCCTGTGAAAATTTATTTAACATTTTAGCCTTTGAAAATTTATTTAACATTTTAGCCTTTGAAAATTTATTTAACATTTTAGCCTTTGAAAATTTATTTAACATTTTAGCCTTTGAAAAATTATTTAACATTTTAGCCTTTGAAAATTTATTGATCATTTTAGCCTTTGAAAATTTATTTCAATTTTTACCCAATCATTTCCAAATTAATTTCAAATTTTTACCCAATCATTTCCAAATTAATTTCAAATTTTTACCCAATCATTTCCAAATTAATTTCAAATTTTTACCCAATCATTTCCAAATTAATTTCAAATTTTAACGTTTGAAAATTAATTAAAATTTTTACCCAACATTTCTAAATTAATTTCAAATTTTTAGACTTTGAAAATTAATTTAAAATTTAATTAATTAAATTAATTTCAAATTTTTAGACTTTGAAAATTAATTTAAAATTTAATTAATTAAATTAATTTCAAATTTTAGCCTTTGAAAATTAATTTAGAATTTAATTAATTAAATTAATTTGAAATTTTATCCTCTAAAAAATTAATTTAAGATTTAATTAATTAAATTAATTTCAAATTTTAGCCTTAGAATTTAATTAATTAAATTAATTTAAAATTTTAGGCTCTGAAAATAAATTTCAAATTTTAGCCTATAAAAATAAATTTAAAATTTCACCCATGCCGTTTCAAAATAAATTTAAAATTTCACCCATGCCGTTTCAAAATTAATTACAAATTTCAGCCTTAATTAATCTAAAAGTAAAGGCATGTCATTGAAAATTAGTGGCGCATAACTAAGCATATCCTTAAAATGTCTGCAGCTATAACTCACCGATAGACCAAAGGTCAATAAAATAGCAAAGTTCTTAAAAAAATTAAAAAAATATTAAACAGAAAATAAAAAAATCCTTACTCTTTAAAAAAATATTTGATTAATTGTGGCTGCGGATATCACAGCCCTAATTATCAGGTGAGAGAATTATTATTTATTGAATAATCTCTGTTGGTATTTTAAGCGAAGTTGGAATGTTGGCGGATCAGTGGGAGTTTCCTGGCAACCGAGATAGCTTCAGACCCTCTGATCCCGGCAACTCGCCTCCCCCCCGCCGCTGTCAACCCCCTCTTGACTTTTCTTTTACAAATTGCGGATTATTGCGCCCTCTGTGAACCCCGTTCGGAACTTCAGACGCCGGCACATCGCTAAAGCAGCGTTCGCACACGCGTTTTCATTTAAGGGTTATTCCGAAAAAGACCGTTTCAAAAAACATTTAGACAGATTAAATTTTTGATAATTTTCCAAAATTTTTAGCCCGATGAGCTTAACAAATTTTCGAACTGATAATTTCAAAATAATAATAATCAGCTAGGCTAATACCCGTCCAAGTCATCGAATGACTTTTAAAGCCATTAATTCAGGTGGCCGGATTACAACACGTAGGAGGGTGGTGGCAAGCCCTTCATGCCACGCGAGCCAACAGCTCCCTACACTCACTATTACCGTTAACCTCAGCAAGTTTTTATGGAAGGGAGAAGCCGAAGAACTCTGGGGAAACCCCTTAAACCAGTGGGGAGAGAACTTGCAAACTCAACGCAGAAGGATTTGTTCCGAGTTTTCACCCAGTGCCACAAGCGGAGATCGAACACGGTTCCTCTTGCTGCGAGGTGAAAGTGCTAACCACTCCGCCACTCAACATATTTTCGAGATTCATAATTTTACATCTTTTCGAGATTAATAATTTTACATATTTTTAAGATTAATAATTTTACATCTTTTCGAGATTAATAATTTTACATCTTTTCGAGATTAATAATTTTACATATTTTTAAGATTAATAATTTTACATCTTTTCGAGATTAATAATTTTACATCTTTTCGAGATTAATAATTTTACATCTTTTCGAGATTAATAATTTTACATATTTTTAAGATTAATAATTTTACATCTTTTCGAGATTAATAATTTTACATCTTTTCGAGATTAATAATTTTACATCTTTTCGAGATTAATAATTTTACATCTTTTCGAGATTAATAATTTTACATATTTTTAAGATTAATAATTTTACATCTTTTCGAGATTAATAATTTTACATCTTTTCGAGATTAATAATTTTACATCTTTTCGAGATTAATAATTTTACATCTTTTCGAGATTAATAATTTTACATATTTTTAAGATTAATAATTTTACATCTTTTCGAGATTAATAATTTTACATCTTTTCGAGATTAATAATTTTACATCTTTTCGAGATTAATAATTTTACATATTTTTAAGATTAATAATTTTACATCTTTTCGAGATTAATAATTTTACATCTTTTCGAGATTAATAATTTTACATCTTTTCGAGATTAATAATTTTACATATTTTTAAGATTAATAATTTTACATCTTTTCGAGATTCATAATTTTACATCTTTTCGAGATTAATAATTTTACATCTTTTCGAGATTAATAATTTTACATCTTTTCGAGATTAATAATTTTACATATTTTTAAGATTAATAATTTTACATCTTTTCGAGATTAATAATTTTACATCTTTTCGAGATTAATAATTTTACATCTTTTCGAGATTAATAATTTTACATATTTTTAAGATTAATAATTTTACATCTTTTCGAGATTCATAATTTTACATCTTTTCGAGATTAATAATTTTACATCTTTTCGAGATTAATAATTTTACATCTTTTCGAGATTAATAATTTTACATCTTTTCGAGATTAATAATTTTACATCTTTTCGAGATTAATAATTTTACATCTTTTCGAGATTAATAATTTTACATCTTTTCGAGATTAATAATTTTACATCTTTTCGAGATTAATAATTTTACATCTTTTCGAGATTAATAATTTTACATATTTTTAAGATTAATAATTTTACATCTTTTCGAGATTAATAATTTTACATCTTTTCGAGATTAATAATTTTACATCTTTTCGAGATTAATAATTTTACATATTTTTAAGATTAATAATTTTACATCTTTTCGAGATTAATAATTTTACATCTTTTCGAGATTAATAATTTTACATCTTTTCGAGATTAATAATTTTACATATTTTTAAGATTAATAATTTTACATCTTTTCGAGATTCATAATTTTACATCTTTTCGAGATTAATAATTTTACATCTTTTCGAGATTAATAATTTTACATCTTTTCGAGATTAATAATTTTACATATTTTTAAGATTAATAATTTTACATCTTTTCGAGATTAATAATTTTACATCTTTTCGAGATTAATAATTTTACATCTTTTCGAGATTAATAATTTTACATATTTTTAAGATTAATAATTTTACATCTTTTCGAGATTCATAATTTTACATCTTTTCGAGATTAATAATTTTACATCTTTTCGAGATTAATAATTTTACATCTTTTCGAGATTAATAATTTTACATATTTTTAAGATTAATAATTTTACATCTTTTCGAGATTAATAATTTTACATCTTTTCGAGATTAATAATTTTACATATTTTTGGACCTGATGATTTTTACATATTTTTGAACCTGATGATTTTTACATATTTTCGACTACATAATGTATAACGTTATATAATTATAATCTATGTAAAATTTTATACATTCAAAAACTGCAATAATAATTTAACATGTTTTCAAACCCGAAGATTTTTTTTATAAAACATTGATTCTGATTTTTTTTCGAATTTTCAGATAATTTCTAAGAAATTATCCTGATAATGTTCTAAATTTTCACAACGGATAATTAAAAATCAGTTTAATCCCTATAATTACACAAAATTTAATAGATAATTTAAAGAACAATTAAATCTTAATAATTATCCAAATTTTCGAAAGATAATTAAAATAAAACAATTTAATTTAATTTTCTGAATAGTTATGAGTGCAATAACATAATACATATAACACTGATCCAAATAAGGGCTAATGTAATAAATAATTTAAACGTAGTTGCTTTTAGAGGTCGGGGACGGTTAATCATTATCCATGTTTAAATTGATTTTTTTCGGGGGAAAAATGTAAACAAAGAAATTTACCGGTTAATATTTCGGAAAATGATTAAAAAATATGTATTATTCGTAAATCTTGACCTTTTTATCGAAAAAAACGTCGTTTTTACTATTAATTTTACAAATTTATCAAAAATTAATCGGATAATACAGAAATATAAATTACTTGATGAAAACATTTTTCGAATAATTTTGAGAGCTTTATCTATTGAATAAAAGTTAACCATCCCCGACCTCTAGTTGCTTTAATGTATCTCAAGATGCGAACATGTCCTTCGATCTTTGGCAGTGAGTCATCAGTCAGATGAGTACGGCGCTTTTTCGGCTGATCGCGCGGCTCTGTTCGAAAAAGAAAATAAATTGTTAATAATTATGTAAATACAAACCAATGCTCCCCGAAAGAAGGGACTGATATCAGCGGCCCGACGAGCTTTTTTTTATATTAAAAATATTTGAAAAATCACTTCAAAACGTAATTTTCGTGGCTATGCGTGGGTGGATGGGTTCACATATAAATTCTCTTCTTTTTGGCAACCTTTACTTTAGCTGATGCTGCTTTATTTGGCAAGGCTTAACAATTACGAGTTTTTAAAGGACTAAACCGTAATAACGTCCCCCTAGCGACTGTCAGGTATTTAATTTATTATATGTACTATTACAAGGCACGAGCGTTTTTTTTTAAATATTAATTTGTAGAGTGAACTAATTTTGCATTATGTCAACGCTAACAAGTGAGTTCTTTGAAACAAATCCAATTAAAAAGTCCATCAAAATTACAGATACAAAGACTTATTTCGACCAAATAATGCTGAATCAGAAAATTAAATTAAATTAATAGTAATCGATGTGTATTTTATTTCGTAAACAACTATTATTAAGAAAAAAGGTTGTTGATATTTTCCGACAATTTATTTGATTTAAATAAAAATTTTATTCCTTGAATCTTGCTATAATTTTTCTATCTAACATTTTAATTTTTTTTTGGAAGATGGTTGTTGATATTTTTAGAAAATTTATTTAGATGTTTGAAAAAGGTTTTTGATTTTTTTAGAAAATTTATTTAGATGTTTGAAAAAAGCTGTTGATTTTTTTAGAAAATTTATTTAGATGTTTGAAAAAGGCTGTTGATTTTTTTAGAAAATTTATTTAGATGTTTGAAAAAGGCTGTTGATTTTTTTAGAAAATTTATTTAGATGTTTGAAAAAGGCTTTTGATTTTTTTAGAAAATTTATTTAGATGTTTGAAAAAGGCTTTTGATTTTTTTAGAAAATTTATTTAGATGTTTGAAAAAGGCGGTTGATTTTTTTAGAAAATTTATTTAGATGTTTGAAAAAGGCTGTTGATTTTTTTAGAAAATTTATTTAAATGTTTGAAAAAGGCGGTTGATTTTTTTAGAAAATTTATTTAGATGTTTGAAAAAGGCTGTTGATTTTTTTAGAAAATTTATTTAGATGTTTGAAAAAGGCTTTGATATTTTTAGTAAATTTATTTAAATGTTTGAAAAAGGCTTTGATATTTTTAGTAAATTTATTTGATTTAAATTAGGTTTTTATTCCTAAAATCTTGCCGATTAAATTAAATTTTTAAATTACATTTTTTTTCAAGATGACCGCCATAAATTAAAGGGATAATAAAGTGTTTTAAAATGTGGAGAGACCAGTTAAATTTTCGGAAATATAAAATGCGGAAAAATTTCCAGAAAATTTTCCGCAACTCGTAAAAATAAAAAATTGAAACATAAATTACTTTTTAAAGGTTTTTAACGTTTTTAACTTTTTACCGATATAAAATGTTTAATATCAGTAAACGTACTACAAAACATTAATAGTGTTACATGCATGGTTAATCAGTTTAAACTAGTCTAAAGGTTTAGTTTTACTTTCAGATTCGAAAAAATGAGGCGAAAATGCCGCCTTGTTTAAATTTGAAAACAATACATTAGACTAATCATGGAATGAAAACATTTTTTTATTTTTTTACCCAAAAATACGGAAAATTTTACGAGAAAAAGGCTTACAGCACTAGTAAATTCATTTCAAATGCTTATTTTTACACTCTGCCAAAACTTCAATCCAGTATACTACGATAGGCCAAAATTTAAAGGGCTCCAAAACCATTTGAAAAATTAGCGCCGAATTTCAAGTAGTTCCTCCCCTTTGGTATCTAGGAAGACGACGAAATAGACGACGCTATGACGTAGAAGGAAGTGAGTCTTCACAAGACAGGGGGAAGGTAATCTTCACGCGCGTCTTTCGCGTGACGTGTAAACCGGTATATTCCCATTCGATCGAAATCCCATTCGACCGAATTCAATATGTTACCGAAATATAGCCCAAAAGGCGGATTCGGTTCATTGGGGCCTTTTGTTTTGTTTTTTACTTCGGCCCCGAGATATAGCAGGGTACGCAAAAAACGTTATACCTAAACAAAATTGCTACAGGTGTACTAACGGTAAGGTTAGGTTAGGTTAGGTTAGTCTCTCACTTGCCTAGGGTGGCGCGCTTTTATAAATATATTTATGCTTTGAACTTCGTATTTATATCAAGATTCTTGATATAAATACTAGATTTATTTACCGTTTTGTTTAAGCGAAACACATAATCATTCTTAATGCACGAAAACCCTCCTTTGTGAGCTATTTTCTCCATTTTAGCTAACTGGCTCCAATAAGACTATCAACACTTATTTATATAAGAAGTAAACCTATTTAAAAAACGTCTCATAAAAACGAAATTTGATGTACTATAAAAAATAATATAAACGTGCAAAATTGGGCTGTAAACCGCACAATTGGGGTATTTTCGATCGATTGGGACTCAATGTTAAATCGTTTTCGAACGAATGGGATTTCGGTCGAATGGGACCAAAGCTGTAAACCATTCTTCGGTAACACTGTTTGGCTGTTTTCGTTATGAATACCAAATTGCTGTATTTCGTTTTCGAGAAATTCTGCCCCTTGGCAGCGGTCGTTGTAATTGATGTAATCCGAAATATCTAATCACACCTTTGACCTTGACTTGACCCCAATGTACCCTTACATCAAGATTGACCCCGAGGTCTGAAGTATCAGAGTAACGCCCTTACGATTAGCACGAACTCTTCCATGATTACTAGGTTTCAGAAAATGATTTTTTATCACAGTGATGTACGGAAATTTTATCTTCAATTTTTATTTATATAAGTATTTTGGGTTCCTTTCGAGGAAATTTCTTCAATTACGAATGCTTGTGATTATTTTGGAGTTTCGCGCGAGATAGGTGGGTTTACTGATGTATAACTGGGTAGTAAGTCACAGGGGCAGGCCGATGTTAGGATTTGGTTTTTAATTTCAGAAGTTCTTGAGATGGCGCCACTAGTACGTTTTCGCTACAATTTAGCAACTATTGGTGCCATCTCTCGATTGAAAGAAGCTAAAAAAGCCGAGTTTTTGCTTACCCCTGCAAAGCAAACTCGGCGTTGAACGAACTGTAAACCGACCTATTAGCCAGAATTTCTACCTTTTGGTTTAACTTTTTTTTTTAAAGTAAAGGTTTTCCAAGAAAATTTGGCCAACTTTACGGACTTTTGGTTTATCCCTTAAAGGGAATATGAACTTCAATATTTTTGCCACCAGGTTTAACAGAAGATAGAGATGATTGGCGCTAGCTACTTTAAAAATAAGTCGTTAAGCGGGTTAGAACACTTTTTTTTAAAGAACCGCAAAATCATTTGAAAAACTCAGCAGATGCAACGAATGATAATTTGGCATTTTTTTTAAAGTTCTATTTCCGAAATTCAAACGATTCGGTAGCCCTTTAAATTAATCGTAGGCGTGGGATGTTTAGTAATGACGTCATATAATAGAACGCCATTGATTACGCAATTTTAGGCGTAACATGAGCGAAAACTTGTGCCCAACTTGCTTGCCAAAAATGACCGTACAACTATAGGTTTTCCCCTGTTCACCAACTTGTTTTACCAGTTAACAAAAAGTTAAATCTACTAAATTTCATAAATTATTATCTGGTAATTAATCAAAAACCAAACAAAAATATTAAATATATTTTTTGGAATTCTTTAAAATTACTTCCGCAACTTGTTTGCCACAGAAACGTTTTTACAAAAGTCAACTGTAAATACGCTATAAATATTTAACTGAAATAATTTTCGTCATATCATTTGGTTTATACAAAACTAAATTATCACATACCAATTAAATACTTTTATTAATATATCTTTTATGTAATAACATTTCCAGAACCTCATTATGCAATAACTATTAAAATTCAAAAAATATAAATATTTTCGCGTTTTTGCCCTTTTAAAAAGGTGTTTACCCAGACTTCCGGACATTCAAGTTTTGCCACCTCCTGAAAAATCTTGAAATTACGTCAATGGCCAAAATTTAGTGGCGTCACGCAATAGCTTAATTAATTGGTTGAAATTCAAATAGTTGGATATCACAATCAAATTGTACACCCCAAATTCGATCACCTACTCGCAATAACTCGCCTGTAGGTCTAACAACGTTTGCTGCTCGCACTGCTTAAATAACTGCCATCTAGGGGCAACAAACGCAAGGAGTACGAAGCTAGCCTTTAAGCACGCTAACGCGGTGTTGTGTACAAATTTCATTGGACGAACCTTTACGCTGAACGTTTTACGGAAAGGGGGAAGACAATTTCCGAATTCCCCCTTCCGACGGCAGCAGGCGGTAAAGCGTCTAACCAATGAAAAATGTACGCGAGAAAATGCACGACTTTTGACGGGTTGCGTTCTCCTTGTGTGGGGTGCTGTGCTCCTAGCTGCCAACGAGTTGGACAAATTTGGTGTCCAAACTAATTTCCCTTTATATGTTATTTAATATCAACTTTTAATATCGAAACCTTTCTGATTGTATCGTTCGCGCAAATAAAGAACCATTTAAAAATAAAATCTTAATAAAAAAAGTTAAAAGTAGCAATAAAAATTTTAATTTTTCTTCTAAGCTTAGTCCTAATCCTTGGGAAGCAGGCGCCCACAATCTAGTCTAGTCAATAAAAACTTGGTCGACACTGGCGCCAAGGGTTACATCTTCCCTACCCCCGCGAAAGTTACTGAAGATAATCCACTTTTTTTGTCTCAAATATATATTTTTTTTATAGCCTACACAATTAAAGCCATTTATATATCTGTTAGCTGGTACTTAACGGCGTGTAGTGACGTCCAATCTATCGCCTTTAACGGTACTACGAGGTGATATTCGCCTTAAAGTGTAAATCTTAAGGGGTTTTTTATTATAACGCGTGTTTTTTTAAGAGGAGGGGGGTTTAGATTACCTTATAAAGGACGATATATATCGACGTGACGTGGCATGACGTCAACAACGTAGGACCGAAAGAATTTAGATTGATTGAGATCGGTGTGAAAATTTGAAAATAAAGTAATAATCAGATTTAAATCTTAAAAAGTCTAATCACATAGACGCCAACTTGTTTGCCAAACGCAGTTGACCAAATGTAAACTTTAACAAAAATTGGATGTTTGTTTAAAACAGAGATTCAACGGTATGTATTAAAATTTCATAATTTTCGTACTTTTAAACAAATGCTTTGTAAAGTTTTGCTTTGTGTAACTTTAAAAAAGGGTTTTCTTTAAATCGGTTGTATTTAAATTAATTAATCATTATTAATTAAAAATATTATATCTAAATTAATTAAATGTTATTAGCTAAAACCATTGTATTTCGATTATTTAAATATTTTTAGTTAAAACCAATGTATTTAAATTAATGAAATATTATTAATTAAAACCATTGTATTTAGATTAATTATTTAATATTAATTAAATCTATTGTATTTAATTTAATTAATTATTATTAATTTAAGCCAATGTATTGAAATTAATTAATTATTATCAATCTAAGCCAATGTTTTGAAATTAATTAATTATTATTAATCTAAGCCAATGTATTGAAATTAATTAATTATTATTAATCTAAGCCAATGTATTGAAATTAATTAATTATTATTAATCTAAGCCAATGTATTGAAATTAATTAATTATTATTAATTTAAGCCAATATTTTGAAATTACTTATTTATTAATTTAAGTCAATGTATTGAAATTAATTATTAATTACTATTTAAATGAATTACTTATAAGTTAAAACCATTGTTTTAAAATTATTAGATTAATTATTATTAATAATTTTAAATTTTTCCATTTAAAATAATTAATTATTATCAATTAATTTAAACCATTGTATTTTCAATTTATTCATCATTATTAATTATATTACACTTCTTTACTAATAACAATCGAAATATTAAAGAGGCATTTTCGTAATAATTAAAATCAATTTATTTGGCGGCTAGTTTGGAACTTTTCGTAAAACCAGAAGTACATAATATATCTCTTACGAAAAGAGTATCCATCTACTGACATTTTCTGCAAACGGGTCCCTTCGCAGTCTTTCGCTGATTTTACATGCTATTTGCCGTTTGATATTTCTCTCCGAAATTTAATATAAAAATTAGAAATATTAAAAATTTTTATTAAAATTTAACTACTTAATTTTTAATTAATTATGAATTGCTTTATTTTTATGGAAATTAAATCAAAATATATTTAATAATACCACTATTTATGACGCGATAACTGGCTTAAATTTGTTGCAAATGCTTCGAAACTTAAAAAGTAGTTAAAATAAGCGAACATTAATAATAATAAATAAATAATAAATAATAATCAGCTAGGCTAATACCCAAGGCCCCACGCTAGGCCCAAGTCATCTAGCGACTTATAATGCCTTTAAATAGGTGGCCGGGTTACAATGCGTAGTAGGAAGTGGTGGAAAACCCTTCATGCCACGCGAGCCAACGGCTCCCTACACTAACTATTACCGTTAACCTCAACAAGTTTGTACAATAACGTACAAGTATTGTACTTTTTTATTCCTGGTCACTCCATACGTCTTAAGCCGTGACGTTATCAGAACCATCCCTTGAGTAGGGTGAGCGGAGCAGTGGTTCAGGGCGCCAAAGTTTTAGGGGTGCAAAATCAAAGATTTTCATTTAAATTGGATATTGAAAAATAAAAATTTCTACCTAAGGTTCTGGGGGCGCCATTTTGTTTTGTTTTTTGCCCAGGGCGCCATTTGGGCTAGGTACGGCTCTGGACGTTATGAAGGTTCACACGTTTTGGGCTGGAAATTCGCGCCTCCTGAATCCTGCCTCGAACCTATCTGTTACATTTTTACACCTGGACGGGTACTTTTTTCGTTAGAATTATACTATACAGAGTCTTACCCACGTTAATAGTTCTTTTAAAAAATAACCTTGGCCATCTTGTTGAAATGTTGCCTCCCCGCTTCAGCTGTGGATCCGCTTTCTCTCCCACTAAAGAGTTTATGAACTCATTCTTAGGCATTGGCTGAACTATTCCAGGGCAACATTTCAACAAGTTGGGCAAGCGTAAAGACATTTTATAAAATTAACTATTATCCGTCGACGATAATTTCTCGGATATAAGAAAGCACTGTTATTGCTACCAAAAGTAAATATTATGTATCTTAAAGATAAGTATCCATTTTCCCCATTTTACTAATATCATAAGTAACATAATAGTTCTAAATAAAAAATAGTAACTTACTAAAACTATTCCATCTGGAAAATATGGCTGGTAGGCAAAAAATATACATGAATAGTCGAATCAAGAACGAATGTAAGCAACTAAGAACTTACTTCCAAAATTCAAGAAATTGATTTGCGCCCTCTAGTGCATACATTTACATTTAGTCGCGGACAATTCAGTCTTTAAATTCCAAGTTATTATTATTATTACTAAAGTTATAAAATATAACACTTCAGTTAGGCAATGCCTCGGGCAATGTAAATTGAAAAATTATCTTCGCATTTTTGAATCTCCAATCACCGCTGCTAAGGTTCCAAGTTTCGTAATAACGTCCTAGATGTATTATATGCTTCTGAAACTACTGATGGCGAGTGTGAATGTTTCAATTTCAGAAGTATTTCCACCGTGGTGGCACCAACGGATAGCAAAGTATGTTAGAGCCTACCTAGAAAATTTAAAAAGGTGAACCAAATCTGATCCAGGGCACCCAACCCCTACCAAGGGAGCCACTAAATCTTACCAAGGGCTCCCTGAATCCTACCAAAGGGCTCTCTAAATCCTAAACAGGGGCTCCCTGAATCCTACCAAAGGGCTCTCTAAATCCTACCAAAGGGCTCTCCAAATCCTACCAAGGACTCCCTGAATCCTACCAAAGGGCCTACAAATCCTATCAAAGGGCTCCCTAAATCCTACCAAAGGGCTCTCTAAATCCTACCTACGGCTCCCTGAATCCTCTCTAAATAATAACAAGGGCTCCCTAAATCCTACCAAAGAGCTCTCCAAATCCTACCAAAGGGCTCCCCGAATCCTACCAAAGTAGCCCCCTAAATCCTACCAATAGGTGACTCCAAACCCTACCAAAGGAGCCCAAACATTTAAAAAGTTTGGAAGTTAATTTTTAAATTCATGAAATTTCTACATAAAATAGTACAGAAAGCATAGAAATCTAAATTTGAAGTTTGTTTTTGCTTCAATTTTCAATTTAGTAGTACGAGACTGCCCCCCCCCTCCCCCCCCGCACACATACTTGGCCTATCTGACCAAAATTTCCTAGCACCACCATTATATTTGCAATAAAAAGGTTTCTGAGAATTAAATCTAAAAAAACAACGTAACTGAAAACGTTTTCGTCAAAACGATGAAAAATGTTAAAAAGCATAAAAAACAATTTTGGGTTCATTTTTAAAATTGATTCGAACAAGGGCGACCCGCTGCTGAACCGAACACGCTTTAAGTAATTCTATACGGGTCCGCGAAAAGACATTAAAAGGTCTGGTCCGGGATGAAGCTGCAAATCCCGCTGCGAGATAGATGCGCCTCCGAACGACCCGCAATTGAACTAAAAATTAAAGCAAGAAAAAAACGCATTTTTAAAATGCTGCCGCTTGTGATAAATATCCCTTCTCAAATCTGGCAAAAATGAGGTATTCTACCCAACGTAAAAATACCGCTAAATCAGAAGTAAAAAATATATTTCTAATAAAGAAGTATCCGTTTATCTATACGCTTGAAACAAGCACCTTCGCGGGTTCTGGCTGATTTTTTCAAAATACGTTTAGGCGTGGCTAAAATTTACTATTACTTTGCTTAAAAATGTAAAATGTAATTATGAATCTGCATAGGGATATTTACCTATTGATAAACTATATTTTTCCAATGAAATTGTATTATAAAATCAATATACTACGGTCTTCACCCCGCACTACTTTTTCTGGCGTAAGGTTTTCTTTTGAAAAATCAATGAGAGGTTGCGTAGGAACATGTTTCAAGTGAATAACGTTAGTCAGATAGTTCGATGGATACTTATTTCGTAAGAGATATATTATATACTTATGCTAAAGCTATTAAACCAGAGATATTAAGTTTATGCATAAGTAAATATCCCTCTTAGACGACCGACTTTGCGTGTGAAATTCAGAAAAGATTCGCCAGCGCCATCCCTCGCCGTGAGTGGGAGATAAATTAATTTATGTCCCAATAAAACACTAACTAAGCCCCTGATCTCTATGTTGTTTAATTTCTACAATTTGATGCGGTGTACACATCTTTCCCACTTAAAACTGCCTCAAGCCCGAGGGGCAGGTCACTTCCTTGATTAACGACGCACCCCTCAAAAGATTAAATCCGATTTAATCGTGATTTTTTTGATTAAATTCAATTTAATCATGATTAAGTTGATAAAATCACGTTTAATCATGATTAGAATGTTTAAATCTGATTTAATCATGATTAAATGATTAAAATGATTAAATCTGTTTAAAATGATTAAACCCTGATTAAAAAAAATATATCGTGATTAGTATGATTAAATCGTACTTTAGTTTTGATTTTAAGGATTTTTATATTGATTAAATCGTGATTAAAATGATTAAATCTAACTAAAATTATTAAATCTAACTAAAATGATTAAATATAATTAAAAAGATTAGATCATGATTAGAATGATTAAATCTCGTTTAAATCGTGATTAGATTTTCTAATCTTGATTAGATTTTTTAATCTTGTTAACCCTGATTTAATCACGATTACCCTGATTTAATCATTTTACTATGATTAAGACGCACCCAAAATGGAAGTGACCTGCCCCTCGCTCAAGCCTACGAAGGTACAGGTTTCATTTTTACACTAAGGTGGCCACTTCTCTTGTAAAATATATAAGATATACTTCTGGTTTGATGTATATAAGACAACTACAGCTGCAGACAACTTAACAAACCCATATTCAAGTTGTGTTGGCCAGTAGGGGGCTCTTTTGAAAATGAAAAGGTTAATTTATCGCTCTGTGATCCATTCGATTCTGGAAGTTCTTGCAGTATATTTACGGCGATACCTCGTTTGGCGCCTGTAGACGTGGTCAAATACCGGATGTCGAAAAATAAGATGGCGACGCTTCCGCCGATGACAAAAAATATTACTCCTAAAAAATTATAGAAAATACGAATTCATATTTTATATTTTTACATTGGCATTGATATATAAAGTCCAAATAACAGTAGCTTTTCTACACCTGTACATAAAAAAACCCTAATGTTCGTGAAATAGAAATCGCGGTGGGTCTGTATCCCTGACTTTGTCAACAGTATCAGGTAAGCCGTGACCAAACAGTCATCAGACTGGAAGACGCGTTTCTTTTCCCCAATAATATCTATGTTTAAAATGAAAGGAATTCTTTCGAAAGTCATCAGAAATAAATTTGAGAGTCGCGTCTTTTTCCTCGTATCAAATACGGAAGCGCGACAGCACGCGCAAGGATTATATATATTTTTTCGCGTTCAAGATAGCGGAGTCACCGGCCCGATAGAAAATGACTCTATTTTGTCCCTAAGCCTTGGCCATTGTTGAAAAAGCTATTCTCTATGTTATTATCTTTAAATATTTCGAGGAATTATTATATTTTTGCTAACGGACGCTAAAGCAATCTACCTATATTAAAGAGTTCGATTCGTAAAGCTAACGGCATCTGGCGGGGAACTTTGGAATGACCTCAAAAACAGGGCTGTACACAGGTGGATGAAAAAGTCAGAGTGACGTTTCGGAATTTAATTTTAGCTGACAAATTTATACAAAAGAAATAAACAACTTTAAGTTAAATGTTAAGCATAACCTGAAGGGTCAATTGCTCAAAAATAATTTTAAAATATCCCAATTTTCGCTTAACGGTTGGGGAAAATCTCTGAATATTGTCAGGGAAAACCGGGAAAAGTCGAGGAACTTGAGTCGTAAAGTTTTGTGGCAACCCTGTCAAACTGATTTCTTGTAAGGGGCCAGGCGCCAGGGCTATTATAATAGTCTGCTACTATGCAGCGTTGCCAGACGTCCTATAGGTGGGGTGGCGGAGTGGTTAGTGCTTTCGCCTCGCAGCGAGAGGAGCCGGGTTTGATCCCAGTTTGTGGCACTGGGTGAAAACTCGGAATAACTCCTTCTGCGTTGAGTTTACAAGTTTTCTCCCTACTGGTTTAATTGGTTTTTCCCCCGAGCTCTTCGGTTTCCCCTTCCATAAAAACTAGTAGAGGTTAACGTTAATAGGTAGTGTTGGCTCGCTTGGCATGAAGGGCTTGCCACAACCCTCCTTCGCCACCTGAGTTAATGGCTTTAAAAGTTGCTTGATGACTTAAGTGGTGCCTTGGATATTAGCCTAGCTGATTATTATTAGCTGTAATTTTAAGAGCGTACTATATAGTACCTCTTTTCGATATTTCATTATTGGCGTACTATAAAATCAATAATTTGGGGTTAGAAGGGCCGATTTAATATTTTTTCAAGTTTACTTCTTTAAAAAATGTGGCAAGTAACCCATTCGGAATTCTTTCGTTAAAATTTCCGGCAAACACGCATAGAGTTCAACGTCATCTTATTAATCTCACAGACTATGCTATTATAGCGCTTAGCCTTGGTTACGCTGGGTTTTGAGATTCAAATTTTAATTTTACGCCGAATGTTTTGGGTATTATACTGCCGTGATTTGCACAAAGGCATTAACGACCAAAACGTCATTTTAAGAAAAACTCAGTTTTGTTGCTTTTTTTTATCAATGAAAAACTTTCCCTCAGAATTTTCTGGAAAATATCCTATCTAGTAGTATTTTTTCTGCTCTTTTTGAATTTATAGTTCCTGATTGAAACTAGCGGTTCCTTTATCCCGATTTTTAAGTTAAATTCCGATGTGCATGGTATTTTTTGAGTTTTAAATGTTCACAAAGGCAATAATGCTTTTGCGCAAATTATTTAAAGGTAATCTCATATTACTTAAATTATTCGCACAAAAGCATTTAATGCTGATTGGATAAACCCATAAAATGCTTTTGTGCTAAGTAAAGGATGGCGCTTAATGCCTATTTGCGAAGTAGTTCCGTGAAAGTACCGAAATAATGCTTTTGTGACAAGCGTATATCTTAAAACCTAAGAGGGCTAGAAACAAACTGATTTCAGATTCAGAATCAGCACCACCAACTTACCCAGATAAAACTAAAACATTAAAATGTCAAAAATGGTCGTTAATGCTTTTGTGCAAATCACGGCAGTATAATTTGGACTGAAAATCTGTAAATTTCAGTCTTTGGAACGATAGTTTGACATTTTCAATGTCTTAGCTCAAAATCAACCGGGGGACGGGAAAGGTTACAATTTTGACCAGGAGATGGTTCTAAAGTCAATTGATCGAGTGTATTGGGCTTATTATAAAACTTGAGCCACGCCCATCGTCGGTGGTGCCTTCTATCATGAAAAAATAAACCCTAAAGTCGATTTTTCTCGAAAACGAGTTAGTTCGCACCTACGTAATCTTGTTATAATATGATACCGAAAAACGAGTATTTAAATTTTGTAAAGGAATAAAGGCTACTTCTAATACATAAAAAATGTTCGAAAAAGAATTTGGGAGTAGTTGCTTTTAGGTGTTTTATAGGTGGAAATAACGTCGCATATATCACATCCGGGTCCTTCTCTTTTGAAAGACGAAAGATCCTCTTTTAACCTTTCAGGATAATACCTCCTCCTAGCTTTTATGTTTTTTTTTGCGTATTTTTTTATTTTTAACTAGACAAAATTTACACCTACGAAAGTATACTGTTTTTGTCATTTAAATTTCGGTTATAAACGATTCAGGCTTAGCTTTTTGATCGAAGACGCGTTTCATAATAAAGCTTAGACTTAGCAAAATTAGCTCCAGTCACGCCATCTAGGTGTTTGCGTCTATTTAAATGTACGGCACAGTTTAATTTACGATTGAAATAAATTCAGGTAATTTTATTGCGCCATGTTTTCAATATCTGCTAAATTGAATTTCGAAATTTATAGCTCAGTTTGGGTGCTAACCAAATAAAATTTTAATTGAATTTAATATAAAATTTACTAAAAAGCTCGCCGATTCGAAATTTATGGTTTTATAGCACGGACTAGTTAATTGAATTTTTTCTCCATCTGTTATTTTAAGTTAATGTTTGTCTTAGAGTGGGGATACCATTGAAAATTTTGGGAGCAAATTAAAAGCCACCATATGAAATTATTTTTAAAAAGGCCAACTTTCAGGTTTTTGTTTTTATTTTGTTCTATACTTCGAAATGGATAATGAAATACGCAGTTGATTATCTTTATTTAGAAATAACACTATCAGGTATGCTGATAATTTACAAGTAGAGAATTCTAAATTTAAATATATTTTTAATAGTAAGTTATTCAAAAGGTTGCCTATACTTTATTGTGTGTGTTTTTACATTGAAAGTTAAGAAAACATGCACTTGTAGAAATAATGCGATTATAATTGTAGTTTTTAATAATTCTACTCAGAAAAAGTATTGTAAAAAAATCTGTATTATTACAAATAACAAAAATTGTTGGTTATTTTTTTACGTCTTTTAAAAGTGCGAAATTTCATTTAAATTACCAACAGTACGTGAACGTAAACAAAATACTTGTTTGTGGTAATTTACAACAGCCTACGGTGTTCAATTTATAATTTGAATAAATAGAAGTTATAGAACATAAAAACAATATAGTTGGAAAAATACAGCTTGGTGTTTTTATCTTAACTCTATTTTATTTTATTTTCCAGCACTATGAGTTCAAACGTATCAAAAATGCGTTTGCTATTTTAATTCGTTTTCTATAGCTCCAAGCCATGCCCTTCCCAGTTCAAAAAATTACTCAAATGGTTAGTGTCTATCATTTACTATTCAGTGTGATAATTATTTAATTGGAAGGTTGTAATTTTTATTGCTCGGATTGCGTCTTTTGGCCCCGAGGGGCGCTAGTAGTATGTACTTATTTCCAGGGCGGTCTTTAAGATAATTAACCGACAGTCATGTGGTGGTGGTTAATTTTTAATAAATAAAAGAAAAGATTTGGTGCGGTATAGAATTTTTAATTGGAATTCTTTGCGCCGTTTTTCTGGGAACCTTATCATTAATTTCTTTACGCCCTTTTTCAGTTATTTAATTATTTCCATCGAAACATTTTTCGCCGTAGGGTTTACTTCTAAAAATGGAGTCTCAAAAGCTTATGGTAATAAATCTCTGAGCCACATCCCAGAAACCTGACTCTAAATTAAGGACACAACTTTCAACCGTCGATAGCTCAGTTGGTAGAGCGGTGGACTGTAGAGTGATGACATTGTAATCCATAGGTCGCTGGTTCAAATCCGGCTCGACGGAAACTTTTGTTATTTATATGTTTTTAAATTTTGCTTTAAAATGGTCTAATTCATGTTTTAATTACTGTCAATTTATCATTAATTCTGAAATCATTATAGTTATTATTTTTAGTCATTTCTATTGATATATTGGTGGTGGCGACATATATGAGACAATTTACTGTGAACTCCAAAAGTGTGATGGTGGCGCGGTATAGCGGACAAATTCTCATTTAGTAATTTTTAAACAATTTCTTTCAAAAATAGCATAGTAGTGAAGGAAATATGATATCGAATTTTTAACGAAAACAATGAATTTATTTACTCGTTTAGCATAATTTCGAAATTAAAAACGCCGAATTTTTTATGAAATAAAATGGCTATTGTTAATTTAGCGTGTGACGTGGTTCCTACATGCCAAGTAAGTGGATTTTAAATGTTATGTTTTGAAAGTTGCAAAGGCTTAAGTTATTTATCTCAAAAGTGCGATCCTTTTTTTTCACAGTTTAGTTTATACGCTGGAGCGGCCATGATAATGACACTAGTTTTATGGAAAATATGCCGTAAACAGAAACAATATGTTGTTCCATTACGTGACATCTCGAAAGGTCACCACTGGTGCACAATTGATCTGCTCTCTTGCACAGCTTATTGCAGTGTATGCGAATCTCTGGTTGTTGATGGCTGGTACTGTGATTCTTGCAATATTTGCAGCGATAATTCATGCTTAAAAGTTGCTGATAAAACCATCTTTTGCAAATCCCTCTGTGGTACTGGGTCCAATATGAAACATCATTGGATAAAGGGCAATTTACCCAATGACTCTGTGTGCGATGTTTGTGAGAAAGGTTGTGGTCTGAAGAATGGTTTATCGGACTTGCGTTGTTGCTGGTGCCAACGAACTCTCCACACAAATTGCCAGCCAATGATAAGTGAAATATGCGACTTTGGCCGGTTCCAGGAGTTCATTATCCCCCCTTACTGTATAAAACTAAAAATGCTGGGTTGGAAAGGCCGCAGACATCAAATAGTCGGAGAAGTTAAAGCCCCAGTTTACCAGCCATGGACTCCTTTAGTTGTAATTGCCAATCGTAAAAGTGGGAATAACGACGGAGATTTGATCCTTCGCGCATTTAGAGGCATTCTTAATCCAGCCCAGGTTATAGATTTGGCGGATTTACCCCCAGAAAGTGGTCTCAAATGGGCCCATTTGATACCTGATCATAAGTGTAAAGTGCTAGTCGCTGGTGGAGATGGTACGGTTGGTTGGGTGTTGTCTGCGATTGAGAAATTAAAATTACAGGTAATTTAATTTTACGCATATCTGCAAGAGTTTTTAAAAAATTACTAATTAATATCTTTTTAGCCTCATCCTGAAGTTTCCATTGTACCTTTGGGAACTGGCAATGATTTAGCGAGAGTTATGGGTTGGGGAGAAGGCCGCAGTTCAGAAGATTTTGATGTTATTGAAGTTCTGGATGAAATTTCAAAGTCGGCTCCTGTCCAGTTAGATAGATGGAAAATGAATATCAATCATTTGAGAAATCTAGGAATTCGAAAACCATCCAAAGTAATTGTTCTATTTTATCCCTTTAAAAGCCACATAATCTTTTGAATTTCAGAAATAGGGCTTCAAAAATGCCAAAATGTGATTTGCACTTGCAAATCTTGCCAATATTTTTCATAGCAAAATATTTTCTCATTAATTGGAAAGCTGATACTTAACTAAAAGTCACTTTTTTTTCAAATTTCGTCACCTAAAGTCACTTTGTCTTTCAAATTTGGTCAATAAAAGTCACTTTTTTAAATTTGGTCACTATAACTCACTTTTTCAAATTTGGTCACTAAAACTCACTTTCAAATTTGGTCATTAAAAGTCACTTTTTTTCAATTTGATAGGTTTTCTATACAAAACTATTTCATAGGGAACGTTACTAATAATTTATCAAAAATTGTTAATTTAACTCAAATATATCATAACTCTATTTTTAAATGGATATTTTCCCTTCAAGGTCGATTATTTCTACCCCTATTATTTAATTTCTAATATGTTAGAGAAAACGCTAGTTTTAAGAAATAGAAAGTTACTATTACAAATGCTATGATTTTTACTTAAAGAAACTGTTTATTTTAAGTGACGTTTTGATCACTATTTAGTCACTTTTTAAGTCATTATTTTCAAAGTGGCTAGTCACTATTTACACTAAAATTTAGGCTAACTCTTGAGTATCAACACTGTAATTGCCAATGCTAGGTTATAGATTCGAACTCAATAAACACTTATTAGGCTAATCCGAACAATCTGAAAAATTGATTCAAAGTTATCTGCAAATTTTGGGTTCTTAAGCTGTAACCCAATAAACATAATTTAAATAATAGATTCTTATCTTCTAGGAAGTATTTATGGTAAACTACGCCTCAGTTGGTGTTGATGCGTTGGTAGCGCTTAATTTTCACCAAACAAGACAGTCAAAGTTTTATATTTTTAGCAGTCGTATATTTAACAAAGTAGGTTTGAAAAATTTCGATTCCGTATGTTGTTTTGTCATCTTTTTACTAAATCATACATTATCATTTCAGTTTTTATACATGCATTATGGAACCAAAAACTTTCTCGAACGCCAGTGCAAAAATTTGCAGGATAAAATGAACGTGTACATTGATGACCAAAAAATAACTCTACCGCAAGTAGAAGCTATTGTGGTTTTGAACATTCCAAGCTGGGGTGCCGGAGTCCGACCGTGGAATATGGGCTCTGTCGGAAAGAATGTCCCCGCTCAAAGGTTCGATGATGGAGTGTTGGAAGTTATCGGACTATACTCAACTTTTCACATTGCCCAGCTACAAATTGGATTATCCGAGCCGTTACGATTGGGACAAGGAAGGCATATTAAAGTCAGTTTAATTTTTGTGTTGAGTGACGTTTAAAACAGCTAGCATTGGCTGTGTCGTTTTAAGTTTTACTTTTGGTTTAAATAGAGCGTCTAATGCTCGAAGTGAATAGGTGGTATTCACGAGAAGATGGCGGTCATTGCACTAAGGTAGATAGTTATGGGGGAAAGGGGGATGACACTAGCCTTCCACTACAGCGATGATGACGTCACGAGGATACATTCTATAAATTGCGGGATTTTGTTCTGCTAACGACTTAAAGAGATGATTAGCTAATGGTGAAACACCGAGTCTGCAGCTGTTAATGAGCTTCTTGAGTTGATTCGAAGTAAATTGAAATGGTTAATTTTGCGATAAAAATTAAGCATGGGTTAAATTTATTTATTTTAGTAAAAAATCCTTTTTTAATTAAATAATAAAAACTGGGGGGAAAACCATATGTGGCCGCTGTGGCGTCATTAGCAAAATTTTAAATTGCCGCCCTTGTTTCTAGTTCGTTACAATGTTCATAGGTGGCACTAGTTTCAGTGTATGTCTAGTTTATCCCGCTGTTGCTAGATGGCGCTAGCGTTTCAAACTTTTTACTTAACACCCATTGGGCTGTTGTTTATTTTATTTGGCGCGTTTTTCAAAGAAGAAAATACCTGAACCGATCTTGTCTGCAAAACTGGTTTTACGAAATATATAAATTTTGGCGTTTGCGTGACTTTGACCATAAGTTTATAAAGATATAAATACATAAGTATGTCAGTTACCTATTTTCAACGTGGAAAAGTTTTACCTAGAGTAATTTTTAGAATGAAAACACATTTTGGTGTAAAGACTCAGTCATTTAGGACTCGTCGTCATAGTGATCGCTTGATTTTATCGCCAGAGGCGTGTGTATTTTTCAGTATGACGTCAATTCTACTTCTCTCCACACTCAGCCAATTATTTTTACTAATTGACACACTTATGGAACAAAAATATAATTATCCCACTATGGGTTAAAAATTTGTAACAATATTTTGAAATTAATAAGAAAATAGTTAGTAGTAGTCCTTGTTGGCCTTGAAAACATAAAACCTTATTGTCGTCTGCTAATCTTGGGATTTTATAAATTCTCCATCTAGCTAGTAAAAATATACTAGAGTTTAGTTCACCAATGAATCGAGGGATGGCGCCACATTTGCGGTTGGCACCAGCTTTCCTTTTATACATATTATCATAAGTAACATAATATCGAAGTATAACTTAAATAAAAAGAAAAACCACTGTTGAAAAGGTTTGAAATATATGGTAACATCAAAACTAGTCGTGTTGACATTTTTAAATAAGTATGACAATTAACGAGATTTACAAGCAAACTGATTTTTATAGTTATTGCGTAATCAAGATGTTTTCTCAGCACAGAGCCCTCTAGTGTCGAAAATACGCGTGACTTCCGTTAAGCCGAAAATCTGGTTTCCGATAGATAGGCGGAATATTATGATAAAAATTAAAAAAAAAATTTCTCGGCGCCACGAGCTCATGTTTTTTTTATCACGCGTGATTCGCACGCGGGCTTCGAAACAAAGCCAAAGCCCCTCGCGACTCCAGAACGTGCTCTCCGATATTAGGCTTAAATTTTTATCAAAACGTAGTCATCCAAAACGGTAAGTCGCGAGTCCAAGTCACAGCTTGAAGAGAGTATCAATGTCGGAAAAGGTTCGGTTAGAAAATTAGCATTAAAGCAATAGGAAGTGTCATACTTATAGTTATTATGTTACTTGTGCTACTACCAAGGACGATAATACATAATATAACTTTCAGATCCATTTGAAAGAACGATTGCCGGTTCAAGTGGATGGTGAACCCTGGGAACAATCTGCCTGTAACATTACCTTTTCCTACCAAGGCCAAGCGACAATGTTACTGAGAAATCAATAAACTGATTTTTTGTTATATACACGGAATTAAGTGACGTCATAGTTTTATTTGTTCCCATGGCAACGCCAAATGTCGAAACATTTTAAGAAAGGTTTTTAGATCAAACTTGGTTTTAAAACAGTTGTATTTTTTAGGGCTTTAACTTTTAAACTACCGTTGCCACGGAAACCAAATAAAAAGATGACGTCACTTGTTGTAAAGCTAACTCTACAAACATATAAAAAAATCTGCTTACTAACCATCGAAAGTATTATATAAATAACGTTTAGTATTAATCCTTGACGATACGTAGTAGTAAAAATACTACATTTTGGTCTTAATTCTACTTCGAAATTGCCAAGTTTTTTTTCATACTTCAAAGTTGAAACCTTGAAAGGAAGAGAAACGTAGCTTTAGCCTTTGATGTAGTAGCAACCATTTGTTATTTTAGGGTTTTTTTCTATACTAAAAACCTACTACTCAACTCAAAACGCAGTATTTATTTTCAGTAACCTTTATATTTATATGAGCTTAAAATTGAATGTAGATGTAATAAAAATTATAGATGAAATATTTACGTACAAATTTAAAAATTATTGGTGAGTGGCTTCTTTGTCTATGCAGCTATAGAATATGTTCATATCCGGACTGGCTAATTTAAATCATTTTAATTAAAGTCAAGATATTTTAAAAATTAACATTGATTTAATTTAAAAATAGATTATTAAACAGGATAAAATTAAAATATTAGTAATTAAAATTAATAGATTTATTCTAAATAGGATAAAATTAAAATATTAGTAATTAAAATTAATAAATATTTATTTTATATAGGATAAAATTAAAATATAAGTAATTAAAATTAATAGATTTATTCTAAATAGGATAAAATTAAAATATTAGTAATTAAAATTAATAGATTTATTCTAAATAGGATAAAATTAAAATATTAGTAATTAAAATTGATAAATATTTATTTTAAATAGGATAAAATTAAAATATTAGTAATTAAAATTAATTCAGATTTATTTTAAATAGGATGAAATTAAAATATTAGTAATTAAAATTTATAAAGATTTATTTTTTAATAGGATAAAATTAAAATACTAGTAATTAAAATTAATAAAGATAAATTTTTAAATATAATAAAATTAAAATATTAGTAATTAAAATTAATAAATTATATAACCTATATGAATTATCCACCAATTATACTTAAAAAGAGTAATTATTAAATCTAAAAAAAAAAATTACCAAAAATCACAATTGTGTTTTAAACTGACCCACCTTGGAGGTTTTCTAAAAAAAAACTATTTAATCTAAAATTCCGAAAATTAGCTACGGAACTGTGCAATTTATAAATTTAAGAAAAATCCGAAAAAGGTCCATGGTTTTGAAAAATGTATTTTTTCCCTGGTAGGTGGACGAAATCAGAAATTCATACCTACGTGCATTTGGTATGAATTCCTGCAATTATAAACAATCTATAACCTATTTTGACAGAACCATATTTATTTGTTAGTTTCACCAAGAATGTATTTATTTATACTCAGGGAGAGTGAATATGTCGAGACTATCGACGGACACGTTGAGGCCCTAACCACGTCACGCTAAGGGGCGGGGGCGGGGGGGGGGGAGGCGGTCTTATTTTTTGCGTCATGCTGCAGCGTTAATCGCGTCGAAAAACGTAATTTTTAAGAACCAATGAGATTGCAGTATTATTTGATTTTATTAAAGCGGAGGAGCATACCGGGGGCCCCAACGGGTGGAATTAGAGAAACGCTAAAAATAATCTCGACATATTCATTTTCCCTGAGTATAAATAAATACGTTCTTGTTGAAACTAACAAATAAATATGGTTCTGTCAAAATAGGTTATCGATTTTTTATAATTGCAGGAATTCATACCAAATGCACGTAGGTATGAATTTCTGATGGTAGCTATAGATTTTCGAACAAGCAGGCACTCACCATTTCCAGGAATCCATACCTCTACTTGGAATGCTTATCCTGGCGTATCGCGTATGGTAAGATCACTCTGACGGCTTGGACCCCGCCTAACAGAGAAATAAATCCCCTCCGTGCGCGCTCCCCTCTCACATTGTTGTTAGTTAAGTTAACATAGTGACGTCAAAAAAACCGTCAGCCACATCGAGACGAAAATCTGCCGCGATAAGCATTCCTAGTAGAGCTATGGATTCCTGCCATTTCTATTCGCCTATTTCAGTGTGATATTTCGTTTTAGATATGATTTTAGTCAAAACTACTTATTTATATGAGAATTTTATCTATAATTTAATTATATTTAGACAAATGAACGTGTTTGTAGCATAATGTGTACAGTGTTTACAAAATCAAATAATATACAAAATGTTTTCGCATTTTTATTACATGTAATATAAAAAGAAAATCGAATTATAATAAATTTCGAAGTTGTCTTTCAGATTTATTTCTTAATTTCAAGTAGGCAAGTTTATCTAACGCTAAGCGTTAGTTAATAAATAAATAAATTACAAGAAATCCTAAATCTAGTCTGGATTTCTTCAAAATCTCGAAATCCGATGCGAAATCTCGAAATCTTGCAAGAAATCCACAAATCCGACGGGATATCTTGAAATCCGGCAAGAAATCGTGAAATCTAGAAATCCGACGAGAAATCTGGAAATCACAAAATCCAACGAGAAATCTTGAAATCCCGAAATCCAAAGTAAAATCTCGAAATCCGACAAAAAATCTTGAAATCCCGAAATCCAAAGTAAAATCTCGAAATCCGACAAAAATCTTGAAATCCAAAGTAAAATCTCGAAATCCGACAAAAAATCTTGAAATCCCGAAATCCAAAGTAAAATCTCGAAATCCGACAAAAAATCTTGAAATCCCGAAATCCAAAGTAAAATCTCGAAATCCGACAAAAAATCTTGAAATCCCGAAATCCAAAGTAAAATCTCGAAATCCGACAAAAAATCTTGAAATCCCGAAATCCGACGAGAAATCTCGAGATCCTGTTATTTCTCCATGGACAAACTCTTCCGAGGAGAGGTAATATTACTTGTTATATGATAATATGGAACCAATTTAGCTTAAATGACAATCACAATATGATTAATTGTGGTTATCTTACACCTGGAAAAATCAGAGAAATATCCATGGGAAAACCTGGAAATATCAGGAAAATAAGGTTGCCATTAGTTCTATGAACCCTGCACCGAATGGCACCAAAATCTAACGATGTCGGTCATGTCCGCTTATTTTAACTATTTTACAAGTTTCGAAAAATGTAGACCAAATTTGCAGCAGTTATTCTGTTACGCAGATTTAGTGACAACACCTTTTCGAGAATAGTGGTATTAAAAAATCTATCTTGAATCATGTTTCATGTAAATAGAGAAAAACACCCTAATTAATATGTAATTTCACTTTCCTTCCCCCCTCTTGTGCCCGGGGGGGGGGGGGGAAACTATACCAAAAATAGTTATTGAAAGAGTCGGGGTTTCCGACATTCTAGATTTAATTTATTTGAGTGTGCAACTTAACTTAAAATAGCCAGAATTCTTTTTAGCTTTTCATTTTAGCCGACCAATTTATTAGCTACATGGCTTTAAGGCTCATTTCAAAAATGAGATAAATGCTAATGAGTAAATTAAGAATTCGTGCAAATATTCAAATTTAAAAATGAGGTATATCTAAGTAAAATTTCAATATAAGTTAAAAATCATTTGGTATATTCCAGTTCAATTTAGTAAATTCAAATGAAATTGGTAAATTTAAAGTTTGAATGAATAAATTAAATGGAGTTAAATTGAACAAAATCGCTTAAAATTAGTTAAATTGGACCAGATTGAATATTAATTTTAGTTTTCTTTGATTTTAAACTGATAGCTTCCAATAAATTTATTTTTTAAAGAAATTTGGGTAAACCTAAATAATAATAATAGTAAATTGAAGCTAAAGTGTGTAAAATCAATTACAAAATCTATTAAATCGAAAAGAATGGGTTAACCAAAAAGCATTTGGGTATATTCCAGTGCAAATAAATATTTAATTAAAATTAATTTCAGGTAAATTGAAGAAAAACTGCAATAAACTGTCCTTCTGTTTAAATTTTAATTTCAATGGTTTTGTTCTAGTTCCAAATTTCATCAATTTTCACAGATTTATTGGATTTTACAAAATTTTACCCTCGATTTTACCTAATTCAACCAATATGCTTGAAATTTCCGAAATTTATCTTATTTTATCTAATTTAACCTGAAAAAACTCGAAATAGTTAACTATCCAAATTTCACCCAATCTCATCTGTTTTAAATAATTTTACCCAATATATCCAAAATATATCAATTTTCCTTATTATTTAAAAACATTTATCCAATGTATCCAAAATATATCAATTTTCCTCATTATTTAAAAACATTTATCCAATATATCCAAAATATATCAATTTTCCTCATTATTTAAAAACATTTATCCAATGTATCCAAAATATATCAATATTCCTCATTATTTAAAAACATTTATCCAATGTGTCCAAAATATATCAATATTCCTCATTATTTATCAACATTTATCCAATGTTTCCAAAATATATCAACATTCCTAATTATTTATCAACATTTTTCAGATATTACCAAAATTATCCCTAAATTTCCCATATTTACCCAATTTTATTCACATGTATACAATTTTACTTAATTTTAACTAAATTTAACCCAATTATTTATAAATTTGTCATTTAAATTTTTTCCAATAATAAAAGTTCAATTTTCGAATATTTCATAAAATCTGTGAAATTCCCATTCTTATGCTTGTCAAAACCATTTTCAGTTGCCACGGCGAAACGAAAGCCCATTGTAACTTTCCCCGAGTTTAAACGAAATCCGAGATAAACCTCTCGGGTAGTTTCGTTGTTAGTCATTCTCAACAGTTGAAATAAATGTATACTAGGAACTATTATGAGCTCAGCTGCCGAACGCAAAAAACTTTCGCCTCCCCATTTCGAGCGAGAATCTTTCAAGGTCCACTGAGTTTTCTTTTCAGAATAAAAACGGTACCACCAAAATAAAAAAAGATTATTTAAACATCTTTACGTGGGACTGTGTTTTTTATGCCGATTTCTATCTGCCATCCATTTCCTGATTGTCGAGATTAAACAGTAACTTAATTCGACATTTCAATGACCGAGGCTTAACCCCAATAATATTAGTTTATCAGATTCGTTTCCGCCGTAATCAGTAGATATAATTTGATGTCAACAATTATAGGAGGTTTTCAAAGCCTATTTAGCCAAATCACTAAATTGGACGTTAATAATCCATCCGATATGCTTTGCATGCAGAGGCTTAAGGGTCTTATCTGTATAATAATTTCAATACCGTATTTAACCCATTTGATGAAGCAATTATTAGAAGCCATTATAGGTTTTATAAGTTGGTTTATAATGTACACCTTATTCTAACTACAAAACGGAAAAATGATGCTAAACATTATAATATGTGTAGATAAGGCTATGTGTATGTTAGGGATGGGTTACAATAAATACGTGATAGGTACAATACATAGGTACAATACACCGGAATACAACAACAAACTGCTTTTGACTAACTGATCCTAAACTTATCTGACTGCTATTAAGAAATTGGGTTTTATTAAGAGTTAATTCGCTTCTCTCCTACTAAAGAGCTTATGAACTCATTCTTAGGTATTGGCTGACTATTCCAGGGCAACATTTCAACAAGTTGGGCAAGCGTAAAGACATTTTATAAAATCAACTATTTCCCATATTTACCCAATTTTATTCACATGTATACAATTTTACTTAATTTTACCTAAATTTAACCCAATTATTTCTATGAAATAAATGTTATTTAATTTAATGTTCAGATTATAATCATAACATTTAGTACACCAATTAAGATAATTATTTTTAAATTATCAGGATGGTAAATTTCATTTAATAAAAATTAAAAATTATACGGATTTAAGCGTGAATAATTATATTAAATTGTATTTAGGTTTAACTGATCTCATCTAACGTCTATTAAGAAATTGGGTTTTATTAAGAGTTAATTCGCTTATGATCTAAATAATTGTTATTTAATTTAATGTTCAGATTATAATCATAACATTTAGTACACCAATTAAGATAATTATTTTTAACTTATCAGGATGGTAAATTTCAATTAATAAAAATTAAAAATTATACGCATTTAAGCGTGAATAATTATATTAAATTGTATTTAGGTTTAACTGATCTGATCTGACTGCTATTAAGAAATTGGGTTTTATTAAGAGTTAATTCGCTTATGATCTAAATAAATGTTATTTAATTTAATGTTCAGATTATAATCATAACATTTAGTGCACCAATTAAGATAATTATTTTTAAATTACCAGGATGGTAAATTTCAATTAAATTTAATATAATAAACAATTAGACGCATTTAAGCGTGAAAAATATATTACATTTACAAGTCGTAATATTTTTTGCATGGTGTACAATTAGTCCATCATTTATTGATTGTAATCTTATTAAAAAAAGCTATTTTTTATATTTTATTGGACTTTTTTAAACCTAAACTCATCTCCTCTCACCACCGTAAACCAACTTTTGAGCTAATCACCTATCATCGAATTTCGCTAATTAATCGAACCAAATATTTATCTTATTTCCCCTCATTCTCCTCTCGCTTAAATGCACAGCTTGGTAACTCATCTCAAGCAATTCGGGGTTGAAATCCTACCATAAGACGATCAAGGCCCTCCCCTAAGTTTGAATTGGCCATAATGGCCCACCTACCAAGCAGTTTCGGGTAGCATGTATTGAGGAATTTGTGCATAAGTTTTAGTTTTTGACCATCTAACGTAAAAATCCCGTTCGTTTCAAACTTAGGAGGGGGGGGGGGGCGTTTTGAAGGTCACCAGGCCAGGTTGAAGGTGAAAGTGTACTTAGTGTACTAGGCCTACGTGCGAATAGCCACGTAAAATTATTTGTTTACTTCAAAATGACCCATCTTTTTTTGAAGGGCACTATCAGTGAGTTTTACATTCCCAAATATTTTATCTTCGGAAATTGTTGAAATCTTAGTCGTGTTTGGACAGTTTTTTATCATTTAGTTTTAGTATTTCCATTATTATATTATTGTGATAATTTAATTTTTTCTCTTGTATTATACGGTTTTTAATATTTAGTTTTATACTTGATTATTTTATTATGTGATTGGTAATTGGCCCTTAAAATAGCATATAATTTACTAGTCAAATCAAAATCTGTTCCTGTGAGCTACCAGGGTTGCCACTACCCACTAGAGCTCGGGGAAATCGATAAATTAACCACTAAAATTTCAATTAATCATTAAAAAATTGTCGAAGCATTTTTTGGGGTAAAACGCACTTTTCGCTGTTCCGCTTAGTACGCCATCCAAAAAGTTCAATCGTACTAAATATGTGCCAAAAATATCAAAACGTATTTTCAAATCATGAATTTTCCAAACGTACTAAATTCGATTAAAAAAAATTCAAAACGAATTTTCGTACTAAATTTTTTAAATCGTATTAAAAAAGTACAAATGTGGCGCTCGGAACAACATTGCGTGGCGAGGGGTCCGACATTAGAAAATTTTGCGTACGGGATTTTGAATCTCAAAGTGATTTCAGAAATCAGAAAATGATTTTGAGATTTCAGAGCGTAATTTTCGCGTTGATTTAGTTTTTTAGGCTGATTTTGAGATTTTGGAACTAACTTTCGCCCAGATTTCAGGATTTTGAAGCTGATTTCAAGATTTATAAAATCATTTTTCTCTAGAGTGTACGGGATTTGCATGAATATCGGACCCCTCGTTGCGTGGAGCCCTTAGAATTTTAAATGGAGCCCTGGGTAGTTTTCGTACGGAGACCCGAACCCCGACCCCGAAAGTCTTTTGACCCCGAGCCCGACGATAAAAATTAAGTCGTGTTTGTCCATTTTTAGGGGTTAAAGGGACGTTCAAGTGAGCTCTGAAGTCAATTTGAAATACGTCATTCAGTCGCCACTCGTTGTTGTTCTCAAAAACGCCGCTTCACTTTCTGCTTAGAGAGGTGGCGCTAGTGTTCAGTGAAAATTTGAATTGAGTTGAGCTCACTTGAAAGACCCTTTAAGGCTTTTGAAATTTAATACCCCGACCCCGACTTCATGACCCCGTACGAACACTAGCCCCATTTGATAATCACTGCTCTAACTGTTTATTTCCCTGTAAGAATAAAATAATAATAATTATAACAACGCTTCGTAAGCATTCTGACAACGTTACAAAAAATTATTTTATGTTGAAACGAACTTGCAATTGTTAGATGAACCATAAACGTTTTTCAAATGCTTTATTTAAATTTAAAATGGAATTGAAAGTTAATTTTAATAACAATATTGACCTTTCAGAAGCCAACATAATTAAATATTGAAAATAACTTTTTCGATAAATAACAACTGGCGAACCAAATATGAAATCGTACTTTTTATTTTTCGAATATTAAACGCGAGGCCTAGTTTTCGGCGGGAAAACGTTAACCCTTACTGGCGCGTCACGTGATCTACCTGGGCCATCAATCAAGGCTTCAAACGTTTCGCGTCTAATCCTGGGCGTTGAACAAAAACGGCGGGGCGTCAGGCCTAAATTGTTACTTCGAAGATAACAGAAGACCCCAAAACTCCAGAAATCTAAAGACGAAACTCAATTTGTGTCATGGAAAAAGATACCCAAAAGCCAATATATCGTCCGGCGCTTAAGTCGCTATCTACATTCGTGAAACCCAACAGGCGAGAAAAGCACAGTAATCATTTACTTTAATATTAAATTAATATAAATATAATATTAATATGATATAATGTTAATATAATTTAATAATTATTTAATATAATTTAATAATTATTTAATATAATTTAATAATTATTTAATATAATTTAATAATTATTTAATATAATTTAATAATTATTTAATATAATTTAATAATTATTTAATATCATTTAATAATTATTTAATATAATTTAATAATTATTTAATATAATTTAATAATTATTTAATATAATTTAATAATTATTTAATATAGTTTAATAATTATTTAATATAGTTTAATAATTATTTAATATAGTTTAATAATTATTTAATATAGTTTAATAATTATTTAATATAGTTTAATAATTATTTAATAATTAATTTAATTCTGAAATGTTGCTTGTAACTTAGCAGGGCCGGAAACCACAGTCAGGGTACCATGAGATAGTATACCAAATGTGGTCGACCTAAGTTGAAAACTGTAGATTCCTGTAGCGGAGAAACATATATATATATATATATATATATATATATATATGTTTCTCCGCTATATATATATATATATATACAAACACTAGAAGAAGAAATTTTTTTATTGAATTTTTTCATACTTTTAAACTTTCGTAGGTCCCTTCAAACCCCCATTGGATAAAACGGCTCTGAACAATGGTGTCAACAAGTAAAAACGAAATTTATGTCCCTTTATCAGAGTATAGCTGTTCTCATCATAGATGGCGCCAGGCTTAAAAAAAACGTTCGAGCGTACCGAAAGATACCGTACGTACACCTTTATTTTAATAAAACATTTTTTGCGCTATATTTAGGACCGATATATGCGTTTCTTTTTACAAACTTTCGATTGCAATTTTTTTAACCCTAAAACGTATTTTCACTTGTTCAGTTTGCGAATATTTGGTATATGGAAATTGTTTCACGGTGTTTATAAATAGTTAAATTGGCGTGTATTTTGAAAATTTCACAATACGCTTTGAATCACTCCGAAAAAATATTGAGATTTGGAACTCGATTTTAGGTGCGAATGTCTAAAATTTTTACGTTGTATATTAGAGACTAAATTATTTGAAAAAAGTGTTTGATTTCTCGAAATCCGACGAGAAATCTTGAAATCCGACGAGAAATCTCGAAATCCAGCGTGAAATCCCGAAATCCGACGATAAATTTTAAAATCCGACGATAAATCTCGAAATCCAGCGTGAAATCCCGAAATCCGACGATAAATTTTAAAATCCGACGATAAATCTCGAAATCCAGCGTGAAATCCCGAAATCCGACGATAAATTTTAAAATCCGACGATAAATCTCGAAATCCAGCGTGAAATCCCGAAATCCGACGATAAATTTTAAAATCCGACGATAAATCTCGAAATCCAGCGTGAAATCCCGAAATCCGACGATAAATTTTAAAATCCGACGATAAATTTTAAAATCCGACGATAAATCTCGAAATCCAGCGTGAAATCCCGAAATCCGACGATAAATTTTAAAATCCGACGATAAATCTCGAAATCCAGCGTGAAATCCCGAAATCCGACGATAAATTTTAAAATCCGACGATAAATCTCGAAATCCAGCGTGAAATCCCGAAATCCGACGATAAATTTTAAAATCCGACGATAAATCTCGAAATCCAGCGTGAAATCCCGAAATCCGACGATAAATTTTAAAATCCGACGATAAATCTCGAAATCCAGCGTGAAATCCCGAAATCCGACGATAAATTTTAAAATCCGACGATAAATCTCGAAATCCAGCGTGAAATCCCGAAATCCGACGATAAATTTTAAAATCCGACGATAAATCTCGAAATCCAGCGTGAAATCCCGAAATCCGACGATAAATTTTAAAATCCGACGATAAATCTCGAAATCCAGCGTGAAATCCCGAAATCCGACGATAAATTTTAAAATCCGACGATAAATCTCGAAATCCAGCGTGAAATCCCGAAATCCGACGATAAATTTTAAAATCCGACGATAAATCTCGAAATCCAGCGTGAAATCCCGAAATCCGACGATAAATTTTGAAATCCGACGATAAATCTCGAAATCCGACGATAAATTTCGAAATCCGACGATAAATCTCGAAATCCGACGATAAATCTCGAAATCCGACGATAAATCTCGAAATCCGACGATAAATTTCGAAATCCGACGATAAATCTCGAAATCCAGCGTGAAATCCCGAAATCCGACGATAAATCTCGAAATCCAGCGTGAAATCCCGAAATCCGACGATAAATTTTAAAATCCGACGATAAATCTCGAAATCCAGCGTGAAATCCCGAAATCCGACGATAAATTTTGAAATCCGACGATAAATCTCGAAATCCGACGATAAATCTTGAAATCCGACGATAAATCTCGAAATCCGACGATAAATCCCGAAATCCGACGATAAATTTTAAAATCCGACGATAAATCTCGAAATCCAGCGTGAAATCCCGAAATCCGACGATAAATTTTGAAATCCGACGATAAATCTCGAAATCCGACGATAAATCTCGAAATCCGACGATAAATCTCGAAATCCGACGATAAATTTCGAAATCCGACGATAAATCTCGAAATCCGACGATAAATTTTGAAATCCGACGATAAATCCCGAAATCCGACGATAAATTTTAAAATCCGACGATAAATCTCGAAATCCGACGATAAATCTCGAAATCCGACGATAAATCTCGAAATCCGACGATAAATCCCGAAATCCGACGATAAATTTTGAAATCCGACGATAAATCCCGAAATCCGACGATAAATTTTGAAATCCGACGATAAATCTCGAAATCCGACGATAAATCTCGAAATCCGACGATAAATCTCGAAATCCGACGATAAATCCCGAAATCCGACGATAAATTTTAAAATCCGACGATAAATCTCGAAATCCAGCGTGAAATCCCGAAATCCGACGATAAATTTTGAAATCCGACGATAAATCTCGAAATCCGACGATAAATCTCGAAATCCGACGATAAATCTCGAAATCCGACGATAAATTTCGAAATCCGACGATAAATCTCGAAATCCGACGATAAATTTTGAAATCCGACGATAAATCCCGAAATCCGACGATAAATTTTAAAATCCGACGATAAATCTCGAAATCCGACGATAAATCTCGAAATCCGACGATAAATCTCGAAATCCGACGATAAATCCCGAAATCCGACGATAAATTTTGAAATCCGACGATAAATCCCGAAATCCGACGATAAATTTTGAAATCCGACGATAAATCTCGAAATCCGACGATAAATCTCGAAATCCGACGATAAATCTCGAAATCCGACGATAAATCCCGAAATCCGACGATAAATTTTAAAATCCGACGATAAATCTCGAAATCCAGCGTGAAATCCCGAAATCCGACGATAAATTTTGAAATCCGACGATAAATCTCGAAATCCGACGATAAATCTCGAAATCCGACGATAAATCTCGAAATCCGACGATAAATTTCGAAATCCGACGATAAATCTCGAAATCCGACGATAAATTTTGAAATCCGACGATAAATCTCGAAATCCGACGATAAATCTCGAAATTCGACGATAAATCTCGAAATCCGACGATAAATCCCGAAATCCGACGATAAATTTTAAAATCCGACGATAAATCTCGAAATCCAGCGTGAAATCCCGAAATCCGACGATAAATTTTGAAATCCGACGATAAATCTCGAAATCCGACGATAAATCTCGAAATCCGACGATAAATCTCGAAATCCGACGATAAATTTCGAAATCCGACGATAAATCTCGAAATCCGACGATAAATTTTGAAATCCGACGATAAATCCCGAAATCCGACGATAAATTTTAAAATCCGACGATAAATCTCGAAATCCGACGATAAATCTCGAAATCCGACGATAAATCTCGAAATCCGACGATAAATCCCGAAATCCGACGATAAATTTTGAAATCCGACGATAAATCCCGAAATCCGACGATAAATTTTGAAATCCGACGATAAATCTCGAAATCCGACGATAAATCTCGAAATCCGACGATAAATCTCGAAATCCGACGATAAATCCCGAAATCCGACGATAAATTTTAAAATCCGACGATAAATCTCGAAATCCAGCGTGAAATCCCGAAATCCGACGATAAATTTTGAAATCCGACGATAAATCTCGAAATCCGACGATAAATCTCGAAATCCGACGATAAATCTCGAAATCCGACGATAAATTTCGAAATCCGACGATAAATCTCGAAATCCGACGATAAATTTTGAAATCCGACGATAAATCTCGAAATCCGACGATAAATCTCGAAATCCGACGATAAATCTCGAAATCCGACGATAAATCCCGAAATCCGACGATAAATTTTAAAATCCGACGATAAATCTCGAAATCCAGCGTGAAATCCCGAAATCCGACGATAAATTTTGAAATCCGACGATAAATCTCGAAATCCGACGATAAATCTCGAAATCCGACGATAAATCTCGAAATCCGACGATAAATCCCGAAATCCGACGATAAATTTTAAAATCCGACGATAAATCTCGAAATCCAGCGTGAAATCCCGAAATCCGACGATAAATTTTGAAATCCGACGATAAATCTCGAAATCCGACGATAAATCTCGAAATCCGACGATAAATCTCGAAATCCGACGATAAATTTCGAAATCCGACGATAAATCTCGAAATCCGACGATAAATTTTGAAATCCGACGATAAATCTCGAAATCCGACGATAAATCTCGAAATCCGACGATAAATTTCGAAATCCGACGATAAATCTCGAAATCCGGCAAGAAATCTTGAAATCCGACGAGAAATCCTGATTTTATGTTCCTAATTAATAATTCGTTATTATTTTGAGTAAGCGTTAGTATTCATTTGGAAAGCGTTTTAAATTTCGTGAAGTCTGGTCCTCAAATGTTAACCAAGCCAGCGGAGGCCAATACATTCCAGGAGGTATAGTTCAAGAAGTCGTTACCCGGTGGCGCTATTTCTATATTTTTTACCTTCACTGTGAAGAATGAATGGCCGTCAACAAGTGGGTCCCAGTGGTAGACAAATGGTAGTTTTAACGAGGAAATTGAAAATTATACCGTGAGCTTTATGCAAGAAACCAAAAATAAATTCGAAATTTGGTTCCATTGATTTCTTTTAATTTATTAAAAATTAATATTTTATTTTTTTATTTTATTGATTATTAATCATTTTTTGCCTCTTTTTCTTTACAAATTAATGAATAAATTGCGTAAAGCGGTAATATAAACTAAAACATAATTTTAAATTAATTAATTATTACTTGTAATTAAGTTTGCTCTGGATTGACATACAGAAACTACTTTTCTACATTTTCATAAATTCATTTATTTAAATAACTAATTTTTAACAGAAAATCAATTTATTAAAATAACCGATTTTTATTAGAAATGAAATTGATTTAAATAAGCGATTTTTATTAGAAATGAAATTGATTTAAATCACTGATTGGTTTCTAAAATCATTAATTTGTTTTAGAAAATTATTTGATTTAAATCACTATATACTGAAAATAAATTTTGCGATACTAAATAAAACTAAACATTTCTGTCAACCCTACATCGGCTGATTTGGTTCACATTGGGAATTCTCGAACATACTTGAAATCGGACGGGTGGTTTTACAGTTACTGAACATCGCCATTTTCCAAAATTTTATGGTAATTCCATCCGAAATCGACCAACGTTTTGGCTCGATAGTGGTGGATTTCTGCCAAACCTTTTTTGTTGATTTAGGTTTATCTACTTAAAATATGGAGATTTCCGAAGTTTGGCGGGATAATTTCAAAAGTTTGGAAAGTTTAATTTACAGAAAGTTTCATTTAGAATTTTAATTATTTCAATTTTTTTAAATCGTAACCGAAAATAATTATATACATATGAAAAATAGTAGACCAAGCTAAAAACGTGTGCTGATTAAGAATTTGAAATCTAGTTTGCTGTATCTGGTCACGTTTTTGATGTAGACGCCAAATAGGGGGGTTGTACGTATCGTTAATTATATGTGGGAGCCTGAGCCATTTTTGTATCCAAAAATTAATGTACTTAAAACTTGAAAATGTAATCTTTATTACTTTTTTTTAAAGTGTTCTTTCTAAAATCTCCTCTGTCAATGAATTCATTTTTTAACAAAATTAAGGTCGATGTCTAAAGAAAAATCTGTGTACCTTTTATAGCATAACTTAAAGGGCAACAAAAGTGGTGTTTGGGTGAAAAATGTTTAGGGGGAGAACTACTTTTTATGGAAATAACTACACAGAAATTTAGGCCGAAAAGAGGCCTAATAATAATAATAATAATAATCAGCTAGGCTAATACCCAAGGCACCACCTTAGGCCTAAGTCATCATGCGACTTTTGAAGCCCTTAATTCAGGTGGCCGGGTTACAATGCGTAGGAGGGTGGTGGCAAGCCCTGCATGCCACGAGTTCGAGCCAACAGCTCCCTACACGTGATTTCCGGTAAAATGTAGTACGAATATTTATAAATCGCGCTGTGTTTTCTCGGTGTGTGTTTCTCGGCTTTTATTCTAGTCATTCACAAATTTCAATGGATAAAACCAAATCTCCATTAGATTTATTGATATTTTGCCATTGTAAGTCGAATTGTTTGGGAACAAAAGGTAGAAATATTTGCCTGTGCAGACCGAAAACCAAAAATGTAGCTTTTGTTTAACTGTGGACGAGAAGAAGTAACATGCAACAATGTAGACTATTGTACAAGGCCTACTACAACAACTGAAAGTTTTAGTTTATTTTATCTTAAGCCCAGTTCACACTATACAATAAAATAGGACACTTAATTGTAACCCACTAATTGTAAGCAAGAAAATTGTACAGTGTGAACAGAAAATTTTTAACAATAACTCCCACTTTTTCTGTTTACACTATACAATTTTCTTGCTTACAATTAGTTGGATACCATTAAGTGGTCCAATTAAATGTATAGTGTGAGCTGGGCTTAAATGTTACTCGAATTTTCAAAACCAAAATAACTTCTGTAAAAAGAGTGAATTTGGACCAAAATAAAAACAGTGATATTAATTTTTTTCCTGATTGCTATTTATCCCTAATTTTATTGATTGTCGCCACTAATTCCGTTGCAAGCGCTTTGGCCATGGCTAGTGGCAAAAAAAATACACTCTGCTTTAATATTAAAATCGTCTTCATCGTAGCGAAGGTTCATAGAACACTTGCAGTTCTTATATTTAAAAAATACATAACGCTTTCTTCTAAACTGAATTTTAATGTTTCTCTGTATACATAGTTTGCATCCCTACGTCATCAATGACGCAGTTCCAAGTATAGATATAAGAACCAAGAATAAATATTTAATTTGAGCAAGAATGAACGGTTCTATGCCGCCATTTTGCCGGTGTAGATTTCTTAGTAAAACGGGAGGGTTAACAGTTTCAATCGTCTGTTTGCGGATTTTAATTATTTTCAAATGATTAAGAAATTAGTTTCACGTTAAAAATGGTTATCTGCCTGGTTAAAAATTGTTCGAGTAGTTCAATTACCAAGGAAGAGCGAAAATTGTTTATTTTATTCGATAGCGAAGGTAATTGTAAAAAGGATGACCGCAAAGGCCTAACTTTGATAAGCTTTTTTAACTTCTTTTCGTAGATATTTCTGTCGTAATTTGATATTTTATTTAAATAACCCGGCCTTAGAATCTTATCTGGCTTTGTTTAGGGCCCATTTAAAATTTGAAAGCATAAATCTAATACGTTTTGTAGCTTTGACGAGATTACCAACAAAATGGCTACCTATTTAGAAGCTACGCGCGAAATGGTTTGAATTTTTTATCGCCCTCCCAGTTTCCTTGGAGACCATAGGCCCCTCCCTTCGGTGCAAACTATGTATATCAAGCTACTTTAGAAACCAACGCACTTCGTTAAATAAATGTTTATTTCCCCTTCGGTAATGAGCCTGAAAATGTGAAATAATGGCAAATTAAATAAAAAAATCCGTTACGACAGAAATAAAAATTTCTCCAAAACGAAAAAGAGTGCAATATTGAAAATTGCAAATTTTTAAAAAATTCGTTATGCTAGTAATAATTATTTCTCGAAACCCAAAATTATGGGCGACGTCTCTGTCGTCAGGATGGTGCTTAGATTAGAATTTGATTAAATTTCGAGTTGAATCTTTTTTCCATATTCCCCGTTAAGTGCTACCCCCAACTAACGCGAAAGTTTAAAAATCGCAAATTTCTAAAAATTCGTGGTCTACTATTTTTCATTTATAAATAATTATTTTCAATTAAAAAAAAAAATTAAATAAATTGCAAAATTAAGTCAAAAGCGATAATTAAATTACAAAAATTAATAACTTTTCAAACTTTTGAAATTAACCCGCCAAACTTCGGAAATCTCCATATTTTAGATAGATAAACCTAAACTACCAAAAAAAGTTTGGCAGAAATCCGCCACTATCGAGCCAAAACGTTGGTCGATTTCGTTTGAAATTACCATAAAATTTAATATTAAAAAGAAAATTTTGTCAATCAGTGAAATTCGAGTTTTATTTATTAATATCTCAAGGTCTAGAAATAATACTTTTGGATTTCTTTATTTTCGGAGAATTCGAAAATAATGTGGCATTTTAATTAAAAGCCACTGTAAAATCAAAGGTCAAAGGTCAAAACTAAATTTAAAAACTAAAAATTGAAAGTGGTGCTCCAAAATATACACTCTTTTTCGCGGTTTTTTCGACCCCTCTTTTTGGCCGCCCGCTAGTCGGCCATTACCTGGAACCACCGGTGGGGGGTCTAGGCTCGGGTCTTTGGTCCCAGGATATGGAGAATGGGGGTTAAGGGGGGTAAACTCAACATGAACGCGCCCAGCAAAATTCCCAAAAAAAGAGTGTATAGATTGTATCCCTTTTCCTCTTGAAAATGAAAGTGAAATCATGAATTTCGGACCATAATTGAACAAGTTACGCCATGGTCAGTTTTAGAGGTCAGAGCAATTTTGGAAAATGGCGATGTTCAGTAACTCCAAAACCACCCGTCCGATTTCAAGTATGTTCGAGAATTCGGTTTCTCCGACATTGAAAACCCTTTACACCAAATTTGAACCAATCAGCCGATGTAGGCTTGACCAGCTGTGTCCACTCATCAGAAATGTTTAGTTTTTATTTAGGATCGCACAATTTATTTTCATTATTATAGTGATTTAAATCAATTGATTTTCTAATAAAAATCGGTTATTTAAATCAATTTATTTTCTAATAAAAATCGGTTATTTAAATCAATTGATTTTCTCATAAATATCGGTTATTTAAATCAATTTCTTTTCTACTAAAACTAGGTTATTTAAATCAATTTATTTTCTAATAAAAATTGGTTATTTAAATCAATTGATTTTCTTATAAAAATAGGTTATTTAAATCAATTTTTTTTCTAATAAAAATCGGTTATTTAAATCAATTTATTTTCTAATAAAAATTGGTTATTTAAATCAATTTATTTTCTCATAAATATCGGTTATTTAAATCAATTTCTTTTCTACTAAAACTAGGTTATTTAAATCAATTTATTTTCTAATAAAAATTGGTTATTTAAATCAATTGATTTTCTCATAAATATCGGTTATTTAAATCAATTTATTTTCTAATAAAAATAGGTTATTTAAATCAATTGATTTTCTCATAAAAATCGGTTTTTTAAATCAATTGATTTTCTCATAAATATCGGTTATTTAAATCAATTGATTTTCTCATAAATATCGGTTATTTAAATCAATTTATTTTCTAATAAAAATTGGTTATTTAAATCAATTGATTTTCTTATAAAAATCGGTTTTTTAAATCAATTGATTTTCTCATAAAAATAGGTTATTTAAATCAATTATTTTCTAATAAAAATAGGTTATTTAAATCAATTGATTTTCTTATAAAAATCGGTTTTTTAAATCAAATGATTTTCTTATAAAAATCGGTTTTTTAAATCAATTGATTATCTACACCAAATTTGAACCTAATCAGCCGATGTAGGGTTGAAAAGCTATGTCCATTTGCCAGAAAATTACACGAGTGTCGTTGACATATAACTGGGGTCTGTTTTCTTTAAATGCAATCAGTTATATTTAAATATCATTTTAATTAGGGATTTCGTTTGATTTGGACAATGATAATTTTGTTCACGGTCGACTGGCTTTGAGATTGTGATCTACGTTTTACTTTTGCCATCTATGTTGAAATTGGTGAGTTTTTTTTGGAAATTTCAAAACATATCGTTAAATATAAATCTTCGTTTCTGACATTTCTTAATTTCAACGATTAAATATATAATACTTGCTTATTTATTTTCTTATATTTTTGAAATGTATTATTAAATCTAATTACGTGGCACAAGATTTGAATTTTTGTCTTATTTTTCCGGCAATTTTCAACGAAATAACAGCTAGCTTTTGAAAGTAAGAAGGACAATTGGGGAAATGCATTCAAAAACTATTCACGAAATTTGAAAATAAAATTGATGGCATAAATATAATGTGAAGGAAGGTTGTGGAAATTTTTCTAATTTAGACACTGTTTACGTCAGACGTCGTTTCAGTATACAAATAAGATTTCAAAATAATAATTTTTTAATTTCTATCGGAGTATTCACTTTAAGTCAAAAATTATGCTTTACATCGGAGTTGGCATTTCCTTATTTTCGCGTGTTATTCAATTTATTAGCCACCACCCTTACCTAGCTCTAGCCTCGCCTCACTCCCCTTTAACCGGGCCCTAGCCTCGCCTCAGGCCCTTTTTAACCTAGTTCTAGCCTCGCCTCACTCTCCTTTTAACAGCGCTCTAGCCTCGTCTCGGGCCACTTTTAACCTAGCTCTAGCCTCGCCTCACTCCCCTTTAACCGTGCTCAAGCCTCGTCTCGGGCCCCTTTTAACCTAGCTCTAGGCACGCCTAAGTCTCCTTTTAACCTAGCTCTAGCCTCGCCTCACTCCCCTTTAACCACGCTCTAGCCTCGTCTCGGGCCACTTTTAACCTATCTCTAGCCTCGCCTCACCCCCTTTTAACCTAGCTCTAGCCTCGCCTCACTCCCGTTAACCACGCTCTAGCCTCGCCTCACTCCCGTTAACCACGCTCTAGCCTCGCCTCACCCCCTTTTAACCTAGCTCTAGCCTCGTCTCGGGCCACTTTTAACCTATCTCTAGCCTCGCCTCAACCCCTTTTAACCGCGCTCTAGCCTCGCCTCACTCCCCTTTAACCGCGCTCTAGCCTCGCCTCACCCCCTTTTAACCTAGCTCTAGCCTCGTCTCGGGCCCCTTTTAACCTAGTTCTAGCCTCGCCTCATCCCCTTTTAACCTAGCTCTAGCCTAGTCTCGGGCCCCTTTTAACCTATCTCTAGCCTCACCTCGGGCCCCTTTTAACCTATCTCTAGCCTCACCTCGGGCCCCTTTTAACCTAGCTCTGGCCTAGTCTCGGGCCCCTTTTAACCTATCTCTAGCCTCGCCTCAACCCCTTTTAACCTAGCTCTAGCCTCGCCTCACTCCCCTTTAACCGCGCTCTAGCCTCGCCTCACCCCCTTTTAACCTAGCTCTAGCCTAGTCTCGGGCCCCTTTTAACCTATCTCTAGCCTCACCTCGGGCCCCTTTTAACCTAGCTCTGGCCTAGTCTCGGGCCCCTTTTAACCTATCTCTAGCCTCACCTCGGGCCCCTTTTAACCTATCTCTAGCCTCACCTCGGGCCCCTTTTAACCTAGCTCTGGCCTAGTCTCGGGCCCCTTTTAACCTATCTCTAGCCTCGCCTCGGGCCCCTTTTAACCTAGTTCTAGCGCAGTCTTGAGCCCCTTTAACCCCCCTTGACGCTTAAGCTCTGCATGTGACTGGATGATTTGTTATTACACCCATAGCTCAAGACGTCTTATAGCGCCCCCCCCCCCCGAGTTTTTTCTGTATCCGCCACTGCAGTGGTCCTTATCTTTTCGGGTATGACGTCAATTTCACGTCACATCGCTATCGGTAATTATTTTGAGTAGCTAACGCATTATTAAAACATTATTATACATTTATGTTACACTTTAAATTCGACATTCATTGGGAGACTATGCTGATGTTAAAAATTTAATTGTACGTTTGTTATAACCAAGGATATAATTTCGAAATACCTTGGATTAAGAAATTAGCGTTGTTTAATCAGTAGGTTTTATTTTGTCTAATGATGATATTATATTACCATTAATCCCAATTTCGATTCGAAAAATTGAGGTCTTGGCCGCCCTCAAAAACCAAAATGCTTACACAGTTGCCATGTCTACCATTGCTGTCAGTTATATATATTTCGAAAAAAATTTGCTTTTTAACTGCAAATACACCAACATTTTGTTATTGTATAAATAAAAAATATATATTTGTATGTACAAATTTAAATTGTAAATTTCCTACCAAAATTTTAAAGTTGTACAATTTTATATTTTTGCTATCTAGCGACACTATCATTTGGTTTTTGTATATTTAATATCCACAAATTTCCATATTTTTAGGACAAATTTAAATTGTAAATTTCCTACCAAAATTTTAATGTTGTGCAATTTTATATTTTTGCTATCTGGCGACCCTGTGATTTTTAGACAATATAAACTTTCCAAACACTAACTGAAGTAAATGATAAGTATATAATATATTTCTTAAATGATAAATATATATAACTTTATTAGCGACCGAAACGAGTCTAGGTGAGGGGCGTAGGAACCAGGGGGGGGCAAGGGGGGAAATGCCCCTCCCTAGAATTTTGCTGGGAGGGGAAACTAATGTTATTGCCCCCTCCAACCTTTTGGTCTGTTGAAATCTTCAAAAGACTCAAATTCTCATTTTAAAAGCATATAGAGCTTATTTAACCTCAATTGTGTTTAAATTTCAGTCTTTTCCCGCCAATTTACATAGTAGTAAAATGTACACGTGCATTTGGAGAAGCTACACTCCATTAAAATTCAAAACCATTTTCCAGACCCCTTTTGGTTTCTCTTTGCCCCCTCCAACTTCCAGAACGTTCCTACGCCCCTGGTCTAGGTGGCGTATCAACGCTAGCTTCTCCCAAGGTTGGTAAAATACTGAGTATAATAAGGTTAGCTCTTTCGACGGGGTCTGTAGAGAAGCGCTTCAGCGGGTACGTTGGGGGGCTTGGCAACTACCGGCCCACCTTCAGTGTCGTCGCTGGTTGACAGGAAACCAGAAACAAGCCGCGGGGAGGGTAGTAGAGCGCGAAGAGAGGAGAGACTAGAGAAATCAGTCGAATTCCTAATAAAAGAAACCAAAAAAAATGTGGTATAGAAAATAAATACGTGCGGTCGTTTTCCCTTCAATTTTACACTTGTTTTTGGCACTTAATATAAATTTCTGTAAGTATTATATTCTCTAAATTATTAAAACTTCCAATATTAGCTGACATTAAACCCCGAACTTTTATAAGCTTATAGCATAGGGCCTAGGCCTAATATTATTATAAATTAATAGTGAAATTGTAAAAGTGATAGTTTTAACTTTTAAGGTAAAGTTGGAAAGGAAATTAAGATTTAAATTTTTATCAATAACCTAACAAATGAACGTATGCCATTATTTTCAAAATATCCAAGAAAGATTGTGTTTTGTTATTTAAAAATGAGAACTAGAATTAAATATTTAAATTCAAAAAGTATTACTGAGGCCCAAGACAGGAAAAAAGATAATAAAACTAAAAAATTAAGTAGTTAAGTTTAAAAAATAAGCTGTTCAGTTGACAGATTTAAACGGAACAATTTAATCCTTTTTTATTGAATTTAAAAACGTGCCTTTTCAATATTAAAATATTCCTATTTTTTATTTTAATAAATATTTATTAAAAAATATAGTTCTTTTTTCTGACCACGTCCGACCACAATAATTGAAAAACCCAAAAATAATTCCAACGTTATTTATATTCTTTCACATTCTCCCAAGATTATGCAATTTCACCACATTTTTGCACAGATTTTTTTTACCCATGACAGACAAACTACACGGTACTTATAAGACACCCTACTCTCCGTGTCTACGGGAAAACCGTCAACCAGCTACGTCACTCGCGCGGTAGAAAGAGAGCTAGCGAGTTTTCTCAAAAGGAACGCCGGGCAAAAACGGGAATGCGCTCCCCTTGAGCTTCTCCGAGGTAGCGCCTATGATTTAGCGTCTGCTACGGACAAATTAAAAAGTCATAAAAACGTTTTTTCTTAAATAAACTTATCAAAATATAAGCAAACGATGAAAAAATTATATTAAAATGCCAGTATCATTATTTATAAAGTCAAATATACGAATAACGATGAGGAAAAACTAATAGCGTCTGCTTTAGCCGCTACCTAAATAGGTTTAAATTAAAAATACAATATAAGTAAAACCACGATAATATTGCGTAAGTAAACGGTTTATTTGGCCGACTAGTTTCGGCACAACTTTTCGTCTTGACATGGCACAAAGTTGGGCCGAAACTAGTCGGCCAAATAAACCGTTTACTTACGCAATATTATCGTGTTTTTACTTATATTGTATTTTTAATTCTCTAGCGTAAGGTGTTTTTAACTTACTAAATAGGTTTCAATGGTGAACCAAAGGGGGCGTAGCGATAGTTTTCGGTCGCGAATACGGTTCATATTATTGGCTTGAAACATGTTCCTTCGCAATTTTAAGTGAATTACTTAAATTATTACAACGGAAAAATTTGGTTAGACCCATGATGAAAGTTGGGGGGCCGAAAATTAACATTTTTACCTGGCATTTGGACGGAACATCCGTTTCCTTACTTCCGCCTGTATATTTCAATGGCGGTCACGTGGTTCAAAACGTCACAAACAGGATGTTCCGTCCAGAGGTCTCACTTAAGCCTCGTCTGCGGCCCCTCTTTTGTTATGGGTCTATTCAGAAAATACTCATATACATATACGGAGTTATACTGGTGATGGCGTGTACAAGGCAAAAATCATTTTAATGTTTAATTTTAGTAGCCTCGGTTTATACTTCTCCAGTAATAAATCAATAATTTTCATTAAAATCCGCTGAATTAAACCTTACAAATAAGTAACTCCCATCGGGATTTGATAACCTGTCGAAAGAGTCAAAACAATCCCTCGCAATGAAAGAGTTACTTTGGCCTAAAATTTCCCGAAATTTCCCATAATAATCTCTCAATCTTAAGCCCTGCCCAACGCGCGGAATAATGAAACAATAGAACATCGTATAATGGGTGCCATAGAGTACCAGTAATTCTCTAATCTCGTACGACCTGTAACCTAGTTTAGGTCAAAAATCTCTTCAAAAGGCGAAGACGCGACAGTCTTCCTCAAAATTTGTCTTCTCTTCCGTGAGAGAGAGAAAGAGACGCAAAGTTCGTAGCAGACAATTTTTAGGCGGGAGATTCCTCGGTTCGGGGGCTGAACATAAGGCTCTACCCGCCCTCCTCCTAGTCTAAAATAGGGTTTTCGCGTCTCTCCTCTCCGGCAGCCAGCATACTGGAGGATTTCACCCACATTCAAGAGTAGCAGGCCAAACCGAAAAGTCGCTGCCCTTTTTGTCAACTTTACAACAACAACCACGCCAAGTTTTGAAAACGAAGATGACAACTTGGTGGTTGCATTATTCGGCAATCGTTGTGTTTCTGGTAGCCGTGGTACGAGCCGTGCCATGGTTGGCAGACTTGGTTTACGCTTTTGGTTTCTATTTTATGCTATCCCACGCCGCTGTCTTGTTAGCCTTCTATACCAGAACCAAGTTGAACGGACATAAAGTATCGCCTACTAACAAAGCGGTACTTGTTACTGGTAAGTACAATCTTTTTTGTTTAAAGGAAAAAGTTATACTTTTATTTATTTAAATTTTATTGATTTTTAAACATTTTATGCCTCTTATTTTTTTGATAACTTTTCAATAATTTAGATTATTCTTAATTAAATTTCATTATTAATTGTAATCTTAATTTTATCTCAATTAGCAATTACTACTGAACCTACTTTTGCACATTTTAATGAAACTTTGAAGTATATTTTAGGATTTATAAAAAATAACTTGATTTTAGTAAAATTGTTTTAAGTCAGACAACCTTATTTTTGGCTTTCGGTTTTTCGTAGTATTTTGGTCAAATTTACTGATAGAACAATTATAGAACAGTTCTTTGCATTTGCCCAATCAATTTAAAAATGGGAAAATATGTTAATTCGATAAAACCGGGTAAAAATAAGTGTTTTTTCCCTGACAATACTAATTGACCTAATGTATTTTGTGTTAAAAGTCATTAAATTGCAATTTTATTCTAGATTAGTCTATGTAAAAACAAATAAAATTAGTTGATATTAACACATTTAAGACATTTTGCTAAAGCGGCAAATAGTTATGACAGATAAGGCGATTGTTTACTAGATTCCCGACGATGAACAATATTATTCAACAAAACTAACTCAAAGGTCAAAAGTTTGTTGAACTACATCTTATCTATTTCGTGGTGTACCCAAATTTACCAAAATAATTCTAGTTGCTGGTTAAATCTCTATTAAACTTCTATGAATAAACGACCATTTAAATCGCTTTCGTCGTGTATTCAGATTTACCATAAAAATCCTAGTGGCCGTTGAAAGCTCTAGTAAAGTACTTTGCATAAACTAGCATTTAAATTGCTTTCGTCGTGTATTCAGCTTTACCAAAACAATCCTAGTTGCCGTTTTAAAAGCTCTAGTAAAATATTTTAAATAAACGAGCTTTTAAATTGCTTTCGTCGTGTACTCAGCTTTACCAAAACAAAATCCTAGTTGCCGTTTTAAAAGCTCTAGTAAAATATTTCGAATAAACGAGCATTTAAATCGCTTTAAGTATTGAACCGAATTATCATGTCGCGTGATCTTGACCTTAAAATTTTCAAGTCATTCTAACTCCAAAAATCACGTCGGTGATCACACTTTTACAACTTTCAAACACTTCAAACAAAATTGTACCATATTTCCTCGGGCAAAAAAAAAGAAACAAATTAAATAACCATGCTGTTTTGTTTGCGTACTGCCTGTTGTATTTATTACGTAATTCAAAACGAGTCAGTGACAAAAACCATATCAGCATTCTAATATTTTTGAGTATAAAATTCTTGCTCCCCACAGTAGCTGTTTTCCGTTGCAGGCGGGAGATATTTTTACGTAACACAATGAAACAATTGGTTTATTTATAAATAAAATTTGATAAATCCCTATTCACTGCAAGGGGCATGTTTTTATTTATAAATGCACGTAGTCAGGGTTTCCAGCTAAGCTCGATTATAGCTCGGTGCTATTGTGACATAGATAACTCTCTAGGCGAATAGTCGTTTTTATTTTAAATATAACTTTAGCGTTATATATGGTACTTGTAATACGCAATTGTTAATACAGAAATAGCGCTTCTTTTGTAAACTCACAGTGTTGATCTCTCACCCCTCCAACCGAATTTCTGACTGCGCTACCGGTGCTGATACGGAGGCACGTTTTAAAAACTAAAAGTTACTATTTTTGAAATGGGTTACTAAAAGTTACTATTTTTGGAATGGGTTACTAAAAGTTACTATTTTTGAAATCGGTTACTAAACGTTTCTTTTTTTTTAAAATCGTTTACTAAAAGTTACTATTTTTGGAATGGGTTACTAAAAGTTACTATTTTTGGAATGGGTTAATAAAAATTATTATTTTTGAAATGGGTTACTAAAAGTTACTATTTTTGGAATGGGTTACTGAAAGTTACTATTTTTGAAATCGGTTACTGAAAGTTACTATTTCCAGATTCGGTTACTAAAATTTACTATTTCCAGATTCGGTTACTAAAATTTACTATTTCCAAATAGGATATATCTAAAACAAATATTCTGCCATAATTGGTTATTTAAACTCCAAAATGTGGTAACGCATATTTTGACCATGCTTGAAGAAGTTGAATATAGTTAAAAATTGCCGGTTTTAATCGTAAAACAATTAAGAAAAAGAGTAATTTTATTACTAATACATTAAAGACAAAATGAAAAGGTATTACTAAGAAAGTAACGTTTTTGTTACTATTTTCCAAATGGTTAGTTACTATTTTCACTGAAATTGAAGTCAACTTTGAGTATTTCAATTTTAATCGCATACTTTCACTATTTTTATAAAATTAGTTGTATTAAAATTTTGAAAATTCTAAAATATATTACACAAACTTCTTTTAAATATTACAAATATTTTTTTAAAAACCATGGTTTAAAAAAATAACGCCTACTAAAAAAATCATTAAGTAATGGTTCTTTCAGTAAACGTTTTAAAATAATTCTGTTGAATATTTTTTATTAAACTAGAATTTTCATTAACTTTTGATACTCTGATAAAATTGTTATACGTCAATATTTTAACCCAAAAAATCTGATATAAATATGTAATTTTAGCCGTATAAATCTCCAAAAACAATTCTCCAAAAGTTTCAAAATTTGTATCTTACAATTACTATATATTTTTGTATTAGTAACTCTGTAATTTTTTTACATTCAGAAAATTTGGAAAGCATTGTGCCAAAGATTGAATTTCCTACCCTAATAAAAACTAAAAACTTTCCTTATGTACAGACGTCTCCAACCAGGAAAATAATTCCACAAAAAGTGAAAGTTTATTTCAGCTGTTAAACTTGACATTGACGTTATATTGCTCCCTAAATTTTTTAATTCATTTCCTCCAAACGTTAAAACCAAAATTTGGAGATACGTAACTTTATTTGCAAAAAAAAATACCGTTGTTTTCGTAACTTTTCTTTAAGTTTGGGGAGAGTTTTTTGTATAAGTGTATTTCGGTAGAAGTCAATGACCACTTTAGACTGTTCGCAGGCCTCCGAAGTCAACGCGGAAACTTGAAAGGAACGCATTTTTGGGGCGGGTGGGAAGGAATTACGCCTTGAGCCCCCTCTAGCGGCTCAACGGCGAAGGTTTCTACTTTATTTCACGGCCACGGTCGTTGGCTGACGGGTTTTAACACAAGGGAGTTTATTTATTATATTTGAAAGCCGTTTTACGCTTGAACTGGGTTACGGGTACCCACTTCTTTGAAATTTTACAGCTGGAAATATTCATTTGAATTTTATCTTCCGGTTGTGACCGTATGAATGTTACTTGGTTCTTAACTTTATAAAACGTTCGATTAATATTGTCATAAGTAACAATATGACATCATAAGTGTGAAGGAATTTTAATAATTGGGTTATCCTTTCAATTTATATAATAATATCTTATAAAGAATGTATTTACTTATAATAAAGAATTTTGGCGTTGTGTAGGGAGAGCTCTGTTTTCTCGCGTGGAATGAAGGGCTTACCACCCCCCCCCCCTACGCATTATCAGCTAGGCTAAGCTAATGCCCAAGGCACCACCTTAGGCCCAAGTCATCGAGTGACCTTTAAAGCCATTCATTAAGGTGGCCGGGCTACGATGTGTAGAAGGGTGGTAGCAAGCCCTTGATTGCCACGCGAGCCAACAGCTCCCTACACTCACTATTACCGTTAACCCATACAAGTTTTCATGGGAAGGGGAAACCGAAGTGCTCGGGGGAAAACCCTTTAAACCAGTGGGGAGAGAAATTGCAAACTCAACGGTTGGTGGAGTGGTTAGTACTTTCGCCGGTTCAATCCTAGCTTGTGGCTCTGGGTGTAAACTCGGAACAACTCCTTCCACGTTGATTTTGCAAGTTCTCTCCCCACTGGTTTAAGGGATTTTCCCCCGAACTCTTCGGTTTCCCCTTCAGTGAGAGAAACAGCGGGTCGCCTGAATAACGTGGAAAATATCAAGCCACTGGAATAACGTGGAATCGGAAAAACGTAGAAACTGAATAACGTGGAAAATGAATGAAGTGGAAAATGTTTAAACTGGAATAACGTGGAAACTGAATAACGTGGAAAATATCAAGCCACTGGAATAACGTGGAATCGGAAAAACGTAGAAACTGAATAACGTGGAAAATGAATGAAGTGGAAAATGTTTAAACTGGAATAACGTGGAAACTGAATAACGTGGAAAATGTTTAAACTTGAATAACGTGGAAAATATCAAGCCACTGGAATAACGTGGAATCGGAAAAACGTAGAAACTGAATAACGTGGAAAATGAATGAAGTGGAAAATGTTTAAACTGGAATAACGTGGAAACTGAATAACGTGGAAAATATCAAGCCACTGGAATAACGTGGAATCGGAAAAACGTAGAAACTGAATAACGTGGAAAATGAATGAAGTGGAAAATGTTTAAACTGGAATAACGTGGAAACTGAATAACGTGGAAAATATCAAGCCACTGGAATAACGTGGAATCGGAAAAACGTAGAAACTGAATAACGTGGAAAATGAATGAAGTGGAAAATGTTTAAACTGGAATAACGTGGAAACTGAATAACGTGGAAAATATCAAGCCACTGGAATAACGTGGAATCGGAAAAACGTAGAAACTGAATAACGTGGAAAATGAATGAAGTGGAAAATGTTTAAACTGGAATAACGTGGAAACTGAATAACGTGGAAAATATCAAGCCACTGGAATAACGTGGAATCGGAAAAACGTAGAAACTGAATAACGTGGAAAATGAATGAAGTGGAAAATGTTTAAACTGGAATAACGTGGAAACTGAATAACGTGGAAAATATCAAGCCACTGGAATAACGTGGAATCGGAAAAACGTAGAAACTGAATAACGTGGAAAATGAATGAAGTGGAAAATGTTTAAACTGGAATAACGTGGAAACTGAATAACGTGGAAAATATCAAGCCACTGGAATAACGTGGAATCGGAAAAACGTAGAAACTGAATAACGTGGAAAATGAATGAAGTGGAAAATGTTTAAACTGGAATAACGTGGAAACTGAATAACGTGGAAAATGTTTAAACTTGAATAACGTGGAAAATATCAAGCCACTGGAATAACGTGGAATCGGAAAAACGTAGAAACTGAATAACGTGGAAAATGAATGAAGTGGAAAATGTTTAAACTGGAATAACGTGGAAACTGAATAACGTGGAAAATATCAAGCCACTGGAATAACGTGGAATCGGAAAAACGTAGAAACTGAATAACGTGGAAAATGAATGAAGTGGAAAATGTTTAAACTGGAATAACGTGGAAACTGAATAACGTGGAAAATATCAAGCCACTGGAATAACGTGGAATCGGAAAAACGTAGAAACTGAATAACGTGGAAAATGAATGAAGTGGAAAATGTTTAAACTGGAATAACGTGGAAACTGAATAACGTGGAAAATGAATGAAGTGGAAAATGTTTAAACTGGAATAACGTGGAAACTGAATAACGTGGAAAATATCAAGCCACTGGAATAACGTGGAATCGGAAAAACGTAGAAACTGAATAACGTGGAAAATGAATGAAGTGGAAAATGTTTAAACTGGAATAACGTGGAAACTGAATAACGTGGAAAATATCAAGCCACTGGAATAACGTGGAATCGGAAAAACGTAGAAACTGAATAACGTGGAAAATGAATGAAGTGGAAAATGTTTAAACTGGAATAACGTGGAAACTGAATAACGTGGAAAATATCAAGCCACTGGAATAACGTGGAATCGGAAAAACGTAGAAACTGAATAACGTGGAAAATGAATGAAGTGGAAAATGTTTAAACTGGAATAACGTGGAAACTGAATAACGTGGAAAATGAATGAAGTGGAAAATGTTTAAACTGGAATAACGTGGAAACTGAATAACGTGGAAAATATCAAGCCACTGGAATAACGTGGAATCGGAAAAACGTAGAAACTGAATAACGTGGAAAATGAATGAAGTGGAAAATGTTTAAACTGGAATAACGTGGAAACTGAATAACGTGGAAAATGTTTAAACTTGAATAACGTGGAAAATATCAAGCCACTGGAATAACGTGGAATCGGAAAAACGTAGAAACTGAATAACGTGGAAAATGAATGAAGTGGAAAATGTTTAAACTGGAATAACGTGGAAACTGAATAACGTGGAAAATGAATGAAGTGGAAAATGTTTAAACTGGAATAACGTGGAAACTGAATAACGTGGAAAATATCAAGCCACTGGAATAACGTGGAATCGGAAAAACGTAGAAACTGAATAACGTGGAAAATGAATGAAGTGGAAAATGTTTAAACTGGAATAACGTGGAAACTGAATAACGTGGAAAATATCAAGCCACTGGAATAACGTGGAATCGGAAAAACGTAGAAACTGAATAACGTGGAAAATTAATGAAGTGGAAAATGTTTAAACTGGAATAACGTGGAAACTGAATAACGTGGAAAATGTTTAAACTTGAATAACGTGGAAAATATCAAGCCACTGGAATAACGTGGAATCGGAAAAACGTAGAAACTGAATAACGTGGAAAATGAATGAAGTGGAAAATGTTTAAACTGGAATAACGTGGAAACTGAATAACGTGGAAAATATCAAGCCACTGGAATAACGTGGAATCGGAAAAACGTAGAAACTGAATAACGTGGAAAATGAATGAAGTGGAAAATGTTTAAACTGGAATAACGTGGAAACTGAATAACGTGGAAAATATCAAGCCACTGGAATAACGTGGAATCGGAAAAACGTAGAAACTGAATAACGTGGAAAATGAATGAAGTGGAAAATGTTTAAACTGGAATAACGTGGAAACTGAATAACGTGGAAAATGTTTAAACTTGAATAACGTGGAAAATATCAAGCCACTGGAATAACGTGGAATCGGAAAAACGTAGAAACTGAATAACGTGGAAAATGAATGAAGTGGAAAATGTTTAAACTGGAATAACGTGGAAACTGAATAACGTGGAAAATATCAAGCCACTGGAATAACGTGGAATCGGAAAAACGTAGAAACTGAATAACGTGGAAAATGAATGAAGTGGAAAATGTTTAAACTGGAATAACGTGGAAACTGAATAACGTGGAAAATATCAAGCCACTGGAATAACGTGGAATCGGAAAAACGTAGAAACTGAATAACGTGGAAAATGAATGAAGTGGAAAATGTTTAAACTGGAATAACGTGGAAACTGAATAACGTGGAAAATGTTTAAACTTGAATAACGTGGAAAATATCAAGCCACTGGAATAACGTGGAATCGGAAAAACGTAGAAACTGAATAACGTGGAAAATGAATGAAGTGGAAAATGTTTAAACTGGAATAACGTGGAAACTGAATAACGTGGAAAATATCAAGCCACTGGAATAACGTGGAATCGGAAAAACGTAGAAACTGAATAACGTGGAAAATGAATGAAGTGGAAAATGTTTAAACTGGAATAACGTGGAAACTGAATAACGTGGAAAATATCAAGCCACTGGAATAACGTGGAATCGGAAAAACGTAGAAACTGAATAACGTGGAAAATGAATGAAGTGGAAAATGTTTAAACTGGAATAACGTGGAAACTGAATAACGTGGAAAATATCAAGCCACTGGAATAACGTGGAATCGGAAAAACGTAGAAACTGAATAACGTGGAAAATGAATGAAGTGGAAAATGTTTAAACTGGAATAACGTGGAAACTGAATAACGTGGAAAATGAATGAAGTGGAAAATGTTTAAACTGGAATAACGTGGAAACTGAATAACGTGGAAAATATCAAGCCACTGGAATAACGTGGAATCGGAAAAACGTAGAAACTGAATAACGTGGAAAATGAATGAAGTGGAAAATGTTTAAACTGGAATAACGTGGAAACTGAATAACGTGGAAAATGTTTAAACTTGAATAACGTGGAAAATATCAAGCCACTGGAATAACGTGGAATCGGAAAAACGTAGAAACTGAATAACGTGGAAAATGAATGAAGTGGAAAATGTTTAAACTGGAATAACGTGGAAACTGAATAACGTGGAAAATATCAAGCCACTGGAATAACGTGGAATCGGAAAAACGTAGAAACTGAATAACGTGGAAAATGAATGAAGTGGAAAATGTTTAAACTGGAATAACGTGGAAACTGAATAACGTGGAAAATATCAAGCCACTGGAATAACGTGGAATCGGAAAAACGTAGAAACTGAATAACGTGGAAAATGAATGAAGTGGAAAATGTTTAAACTGGAATAACGTGGAAACTGAATAACGTGGAAAATATCAAGCCACTGGAATAACGTGGAATCGGAAAAACGTAGAAACTGAATAACGTGGAAAATGAATGAAGTGGAAAATGTTTAAACTGGAATAACGTGGAAACTGAATAACGTGGAAAATATCAAGCCACTGGAATAACGTGGAATCGGAAAAACGTAGAAACTGAATAACGTGGAAAATGAATGAAGTGGAAAATGTTTAAACTGGAATAACGTGGAAACTGAATAACGTGGAAAATGAATGAAGTGGAAAATGTTTAAACTGGAATAACGTGGAAACTGAATAACGTGGAAAATATCAAGCCACTGGAATAACGTGGAATCGGAAAAACGTAGAAACTGAATAACGTGGAAAATGAATGAAGTGGAAAATGTTTAAACTGGAATAACGTGGAAACTGAATAACGTGGAAAATGTTTAAACTTGAATAACGTGGAAAATATCAAGCCACTGGAATAACGTGGAATCGGAAAAACGTAGAAACTGAATAACGTGGAAAATGAATGAAGTGGAAAATGTTTAAACTGGAATAACGTGGAAACTGAATAACGTGGGAAAATGTTAAAACCGGAATAACGTGGAAAATGTTCAAACCTAAATAACGTGGAATCGGAAATAAATAAAATAATAAAAATTTAATTTAATTTAGCTGCGCAACTCAAAATTTCAAACATATTGTTTGATAAAATTATACCGTTTTCTTAAAGGGAGTGTATCTATCTAATTTAGGATTCAATTCACAATTGAAGTCACCAACGACAATAAAGTTATGAGGAAAACTCGGAATCACTCCTTCCGCGTTGAGTTTGCAAGTTCTCTCCCCACTGGTTTAAGGGATTTTCCCCCGAACTCTTCGGTTTCCCCTTCCCATGAAAACTTGTATGGGTTAACGGTAATAGTGAGTGTAGGGAGCTGTTGGCTCGCGTGGCATGAAGCGCTTGCCACCACCCTCCTACGCATTTTAGCCCGGTCACCTGAATTAATGGCTTTAAAAGTCACTTGATGACTTGAGCCTTAGGTGGTGCCTTGGGTATTAACCTAGCTGAGTATTATTTATTTATGTTGAAAAATGTTCATACGCAGGTTCCCGTTGATTTTTTTAAACCCCTTTGGTAAGAAAAATAGTGCTGACCGGAAGACCATCATATATTGATTTTATAATATAATTTCATCACGAAAATCTAGTTTATCAATATTAAAATATCCCTACGTTGGTTTAATTTTTTAGAGGTCGGGGACGGTAAATCATTATCCATATTTAAATTGATTTTTTTCGGGAAAAAAATGTAAACAAGAAATTCACCGGTTAATATTTCGGAAAATTATTAAAAAACATGTATTATTCGTCAAATTTGAGCTTTTTATCGAAAAAAACGTCGTTTTTCCGATTAATTTTACAAATTTATCAAAAAATTAATCGGGTAATACAGAAATATAAATTACTTGATCAAAACATTTTACGAATAATTTTGAGAGCTTTATCTATTGAATAAAAGTTAATCATCCCCGACCTCTATAATTTTTAAATTTTTAAATTCGTGGCCAACGGATTCCGCGTCGAGCCTGTGAAAGTACGTTTCATTTTATTTAAAATAGGTGTTTCTATAAAATACGGGAGGTCACGTGTAAATGTTTTTTCTACGTCACTAGCTTAAGTTATTGAAGATAGAGAGCGTGCGCGGGAGTCGATAAAGATTTTGGTAAAGCACTAAAAATCTTAAGCTCGTGACGCGGGGAAAAACATTTTATACATTTAATTTTTTTATTGATTTATTTTATAGAAACACCTATTGATATAATTTTCATTTCCAACTGAACAACTGCTTGACAATTCAATCCATTATTTTTTGCAGGGGCGTAGGAACATTCTAGGAGTTGGAGAGGGTAAAGATAAACCAAAAGGGGTCTGGAGCAGTGGCGTAGATAAGGCCCCCGCAGACCCCGCAGTGCGGGGGGGCCCCGGAGCTTTAGGGGCCCCCTAATTTCATATCAAAGTATATACTAGATACCGAATACAATTCCGAATATTGTTTTGCGGGGGGGCCTCGCGGGTCTTAGCTACGCCACTGGTCTGGAGAATGATTTTTAATGGAGTGTAGCTTCTCCGAATGCATGTGTACTTTTTACTACTATGTAAATTGGCGGGAAAAGACTGAAATTTAAACACAGTTGAGGTTCTATAAACTGTATATGCTTTTAAAATGAGAATTTGAGCCTTTTAGGAGATTTCAACTGACCAAAAAGTTGGAGGGGGCAATAACATTAGTTGCCCCTCCCAGCCAATGTCTAGGGAGGGACATTGCCACCCATGCCCCCCTGGTTCCTACCCCCCTGATTTTTTACACACCAAATCTACGCTACAAAACAAAATAAGCAAAAGCAATGTATGGCCAAGAATGTATTTATTTATACTCAGGGAGAATGAATATGTCGAGACTATCGACGGACACGTTGGGGCCCTAACCCCGTCACGCGAAGGGGGGGAGGGGAGGAAGAAGGCGGTCTTATTTTTGCGTCCTCGCAGCCGCGTTAATCGCGTCGAAAAACGTAATTTTTAAGAACCAATGAGATTGCAGTATTATTTGATTTTATTAAAGCGGAGGAGCATACCGGGGGGCCCAACGGGTGGGATTGGAGAAACGCTAAAAATAATCTCGACATATTCATTCTCCCTGAGTGTAAATAAATACATTCTTGGTATGGCAAACTATACACATCAATAGGTACATAAATACCGCTCTTTTTCATTTCCCTAACCTTCCGCGCATAAGTTGAAGTAAATAATTTCTTGATAACGTTAATTGTAAGATATATAAAAAGTACGTAATTTATAAAAGAAAAATTTAATTAATTAATAAATTGGATTATTTAAAAATAGATTGAAAAGATCCCGTTAATTATAAAAGTACTAAATCGAAAAATTAAAATTAAAAGAAAATTTTGTTAAGAGCAGCCACCCATTAGATGGCACCACTATATACTGTTTCCACCAATGGGAAAGCGGGTTAAAGGTTATTGCCTTCTTTTATATTGGGCAATGAAAAAGTGTAACCTTTCACCAGCTTTCCCATTGGTGGAAATAACTTGGCTCCCCAGTACTTAGTGGCGCCATCTAATGGGTGGCTACTCTTAAAACCTTACCTCGTTATGTAAAGAATTACGTAATAGACGTTTCAATAAAACATATTCAATGAAATCGCCAAGGAGTAATATTTTCGAGAGGCAGGACCAGCAAGTTACTGCTTGTTGAAATAATGTAAATTTTTAACCTGTGCGGTATGCAACAAGTGTTTCCTTTTAACCATGAAGCTTTTTTTGACATATTAAGGCTTGGCAAAAACTTAACGTTCTGTTAACAATGGGAAAATTTCCATTATTTCCACAAGCACTATATAAACAGTAACTTGCAGGTCCTGGCTCTCTGAAATATTTCTTCTTGGCGATTACCTTGAAGATGTTTTATTGAAGGGCCTATTTTATTGACCCACCTATTACGCCAAGAAGTAATATATCGGATAACCAGGACCTGCAAATTACTGTTTATATAGTACTTACTGAAACAATGGAAACTTTTCTCCTGTAAACAGAACGTCGTGTTTTTGCTAAACCATTAATACGTACAGGTGAAACGTTTCCATTATAAGTATAAACAGGAATCCATACCTCTACTAGGAATGCTTATCGCGGCAGATTTCCGTCTCGACGTGGCTGACGGTTTTTTTGACGTCACTATATTAACTTAACAAACCACGACGTGAGAGGGGAGCGCGCGCAGAGGGGATTTTTTCTCTCGTAGGCGGGGCTAAAACCGTCAGAGTGACCTTACCATGCGCGATACGCCAGGATAAGCATTCCAAGTAGAGGTATGGATTCCTGATATAAACAGTAGCTTGCAGGTCCTGGCTCTCGGAAATATTACTTCTCGATTTCCTTTATTTAAGCGTCTATCATAGATTATGTTTTATCTGATGGTTGATTTATAACAAAAATGAAAACTAATGTGATATCAGGTTGTGATTCCGGATTCGGACATGGCTTAGCCAAAGAACTGGACAAGCTGGGCTATTACGTCTTCGCTGCTTGCCTGTTCCCTGACGGAGACGGGGCCCGGGCCCTCCAGAACGAGTGCAACGGCCTCGAGGTTGTCCGCTTGGACGTCACCAGCGACGACGACGTCAAAAAATGTCTCAAAGAAGTGGTCACCAAACTCAACGGAATGGGTACGTATTGCATAGCAAGGTTGGCTGGTTTAAACCACACTGGTCCAAACCATGGTTAAATCCAGATTGGTCCAAACCATGGTTAAATCCAGATTGGTCCAAACCATGGTTAAATCCACATTGGTTCAAACTGTGGTTAAAACCACACTGGTACAAACCATGGTTAAAGCCACACTGGTGCAAACCATGGTTCAAACTACACTGGTCCAAACTATGGGTTAAACCACAATGGTCCAAACCATGGTTTAAATCACACTGGTTTAATAATGGTTAAATCCAGATTGGTCCAAACCATGGTTAAATCCACATTGGTTCAAACTGTGGTTAAAACCACACTGGTACAAACCATGGTTAAAGCCACACTGGTGCAAACCATGGTTCAAACTACACTGGTCCAAACTATGGGTTAAACCACAATGGTCCAAACCATGGTTTAAATCACACTGGTTTAAACCATGGTTAAATCCAGATTGGTCCAAACCATGGATAAATCCACATTGGTTCAAACTGTGGTTAAAACCACACTGGTACAAACCATGGTTAAAGCCACACTGGTGCAAACCATGGTTCAAACTACACTGGTCCAAACTATGGGTTAAATCACACTGGTTTAAACCATGGTTAAATCCAGATTGGTCCAAACCATGGTTAAATCCAGATTGGTCCAAACCATGGTTAAATCCACATTGGTTCAAACTGTGGTTAAAACCACACTGGTACAAACCATGGTTAAAGCCACACTGGTGCAAACCATGGTTCAAACTACACTGGTCCAAACTATGGGTTAAACCACAGTGGTCCAAACCATGGTTTAAATCACACTGGTTTAAACCATGGTTAAATCCAGATTGGTCCAAACCATGGTTAAATCCACATTGGTTCAAACTGTGGTTAAAACCACACTGGTACAAACCATGGTTAAAGCCACACTGGTGCAAACCATGGTTCAAACTACACTGGTCCAAACTATGGGTTAAACCACAGTGGTCCAAACCATGGTTTAAATCACACTGGTTTAAACCAAGTGATTTAAAAAAAAACAATGTTTTTTTTTAATAATTTGGTTTTTTCAATTAACTAAAAATTATTCCAAAATGTTTGTACATTTTCCTACCGAAATGATTACATTTCTAAAACATTTTCAAGGTGACCACATTTCCAATATTTTAATACCTTCCTATAAATTCATTAGGTTTACTCGTGTAGTATATAACCCGAAAACATTCCGCCTCTGATCTTGAGGCTTTAAACCGAAAAGTTAATTTAGCCTAGTATATTCTATTAATTCCATCTTCGCGAGTTCTACTTGAACCAAAAAGTTAATTTAGCCTACTATATTCTATTAATTCCATCGTCGCGAGTTCTACTTTAACCGAAAAGTTAATTTAGTCTAGTATATTCTATTAATTCTATCGTCGCGAGTTCTACTTCAACCGAAAAGTTAATTTAGCCTAGTATATTCTATTACAGGGTTGCCACGGTACCTGGAAAACCTGGAATTCCTGGTAAAGTCAGGGAATTTGAAAATGGGTATAAAAATCAGGGAAAAGTCAGGGAATTTAAAAATTAGTCTAAAGGTCAGGGAAATGTCGGGTAATTTAATTTCGTTTGCAAATAGAAAACTTTTTTCTAAAGTATAGGTTAAAAAATACAAAATCTTGGCAGAAAATAAGTCAGGGAAAATCTCCGGAGATGGTCAGGGAAAATCTGGAAAAGTCAGGGAATTTGATTGTGAAAAATTGTGGCAACCCTGTATTAATTCTATCGTATAATCGTCGCGAGTTTTACTTGAACCGAAACGTTCATTTAACCTAGTATACTCTTTTAATTTTATCGTCGCGAGTTCTACTTTAAACCACAAATTGAATTTAATTTAGCGTACCCTTTTAATTCTATAGTCGCGAGTTCTACTTTAACCCACAAATTGAATTTAATTTAGCGTATCCTTTTAGTTCTATAGTCGCGAGTTCTACTTTAACCCAAAAACGAATTGTTAGGAAATAATACCGCCATAATGACGTAGTTCGTTAATAGCGCTTTGATTCCTCAATTAGAACTGTGGGCCATCGTCAACAACGCCGGCGTGCCATGCCTCTCCGAAGTGGAATGGTGCTCCATGTCAACCTACAAACGCGTCTTGGAGGTGAATTTGTTCGGCATGATCCGCGTGACGCAGGCTTTCTTGCCGATGATCCGAGCCAGCAAAGGCCGCATCGTCAATGTCAACAGCGAACTGGGACGTCTCAATGTACCCAGCGTTTCCGCTTACTGCATGTCCAAACACGCTTCCATGTCATTCACCGAGTGTTTGCGCATGGAAATGCGACGCTGGAACGTCAAAGTCTGCGGAATCGAACCTTGGTTCTATAAGTAAGCCGTTCTTTTATTTATTTTTTTCCACGCTAGATGGGGACGCGAAGTTGTCGAGTTCTTATTTGGAGAACATGGGTGCGTCTAGTTTGTCATACTGTATTCTGACGAAAAAATCCGAAAAATTCTTAGCGTAAGATTCGAAACAGACGCGTTTATTTTACTAAGAATTCTTTGCCGCATAAAATTCATCTAAAAAAACAAAACAAAAAAGCACGTATTTCGGTTAGGCCTTGGCTCTAGAGCATAATTTTAAATGAGTAGGTACTAAGATAACTGTTAGACATTAAAAATCAATGACCAATAATAAGCAATAATGACCATTCACAATTTTTCCGTTTTCACACTGTTTTGCACTAACGGTAAGTTAGCGTAGGGAGCTGTTGGCTCGCGTGACATACAGGGCTGGCCACCACCCTCTTACGCATCGTAACCCGTCCACCTGAATTAATGGCTTTAAAAGTCGCTTAGTGGCTTAGGCCTAAGGTGGTGCCTTGGGTATTAGCCTAGCTGATTATTATTATTTATTTATTATTTTAAATATAATTTCTATCTGTTTCGGGATCATATAGAGTAATTTCACTTCGTACCATTGGCTATGGCCGCCGTTTTGTGCGGGTTTGTTTTTCTCTATGCGAAAAAGCATGGATGACGTCGTGTCACGTGATACTGAAATCACATCAAAATCAGCAGCACTACACCCCCCATTTTGATTTCTGTCGGCAAGTTACGTCGAAACTATTCCGACTCTTATAAACTTCGGATTCTAGCGATAGTTTCTAACTGTTTATCAAATTCTCATTAGGCCTAGCTCGTTGCCAAGGAAATGTAGGTGAATTCGAGCCATAATATGCTAATTACCGTGACGCGATTGACCGATATTGGCAATCGAAATTGAGCTCTAAAAACTTGTAGATTTATTCTGATCCGCGGCTGTCGTGGAACGTTCTCGTCGCAATTTAGTTATTTTTAGTCCCTTAAATAAGCCTTGGCCCGAAATTAGCAGCCGAGGCTTAGCGGTCGCGTTCGAAGCTTTACCACTGGGGGGTAATCTTGTTTGGAAAATTAATCCCAAATAGTAATCAGTTTCATTATCCCAACTTTTGTGTGGTAATTAACCTCCCCCGCGACTCCGAACCACGTCGTTGGCCCTTAATGACTTTTAGTTGGAAACATCTCCGGATAGAAGGCGCCACTTGTCGACGGACTCGTCGTTGAAGCCGAGGCCTAGCGCGGGGAAATAAATCGACGCTTTCAAACATCTATCTAGTTTTATGGTCGCTCCCTCCTTAATTGGCTTTTAATAATATAATTTGCCGAGTAATTAAGGTTTATTTATTTGGGTATCAGCAACCCGGATTATTTTTGTTTTGCTTTTAACTAGGCTAGTAACAATTTGTTCCCTAAATATGGACGCGTTGATTTAGCTTTTTCGCCGCGTTAAGCTTGTTATTTATGTTATATTACACGCTTGTTGTATCTTGCTGGGATTAACTAAAGCCTTAAAATATTTTACTGTTTTGTTAATTTTGTAAAAGTACTCCCATTAGCGACCAATTACAAAGACCAAAAAAATTCTACGTCACCATTTTACTTAATTGCTAACGAGATTTACGGAATCCTACACTTACTAAATTGTAGACTATGACTAAATTAGATGCTTAAATAAAACCAATCCAGCAATTCTCTAAAAGGTTAGAGGTATAAATACAAATGACGTGGACGTGCAAGTTACGACTTATGTAATAGTCCTTGTCGCTTCGCCTTACAGCGGTGCCAGAAATAAGGAATAAATTCAACACTCAAAAAATGTGTAAACCATTGAATTGGGAATGGCACTGCTAGAATTACAGTTTCAATCTGCCTTCCGCGAAACAAATTTTCTCAAAATTGAGAATTCTATCATTTGTCGGTAACTATATCCTATATAATTTTTATTCCTAATTGTATTGTACTAATGTACTTTGAAAGTGATAGATGGCGCCACCGTATAATGATAGAGTTGACGGCTGAGTGCGCCGACTCGAAATTTTCAGAATTTGTTTCACGAAACCACTACTCCCGAACGCGCCTATGTCTTTCTAGCGGTACTATTCCCAATTCAATGGTGTCAACTGCCGGGAGTAGTGGCTCACTCCTGTAATCCCAGGCGTCCGGGAGGCAGAGTTTGTGGATGGCCGTGTGAGGACGACTACCAATCCCCCAACGGGTGGTCGGGATACTTCCGCCACGGGTGTCCCCACCCCTATCCCCACGTATCCCCCCGTTGGCGTGGCCGTTACACATATCTCACCCTGATTAATCAGTAATTGTGTGTGTGCTGGTGTCTAAGGCCTCGGGTCGACACCGATGTTCGTGTATCTCAAAAAAAAAATGGTGTCAACTGGATTTTTCTGATTGTAGCCTTGGTTTACTTGATTATGTATTGTAGTTGCCTTTCTTAGCTAGACACCTTGGACTGAAACAAACGAGGCTTTATTGAAGCTATCTGCTATAATTTGCATGTTAATCTAGTCTATAGTATATAGTCTATGAAATAATAATAATTCACAATGATTCTTAATCTTAGGACCAATATGACAACAGTGGACAATTGTCTCGCAACCGCTCACAAAAACTGGGAAAATTTAGCCTCCGAAGTTAAAGACGCCTACGGAACATCGTATTATCAAGGTTACGTCGAAAGAATGAAGCATTTTCTGATAACTTCGAGTCGTCCCGACACTTCGGAGGTGGTAGAATGCATGCTGGACGCCATCACATCCGGAGATCCCAGCGAAACGTACGCGCCACGAGGATTTTACGATCGTGTTAAATTAGGACTTGCGCACATTTCTCCCGAACCAGTTCGAGATCTATTTATCGATTTCGATATAAACTACCATCAACTCAAACCAGATTCAATTAGAAAACGTGAAATTCTTTAAAAAAATTCTGTCACAAAATTTACCGTTAGGTTTTTGCGTCTTTAGTTTCACTCCATGTGGCGCTTTCCAGCCCCCTTCCGAGAAACGATAACGCGCGCCATCTAGGATATTATTTTAGATGGTAACTTAATTCGCGTACTTAGTATGCGGAAACTTATGTTATTGATATATTCAATCGTTCTTCCTCATTTTTATGTGATATAAGTACTATATCCTTTTTTATGTTAATTGACTCCCGTAGCGCAGACTCCCGATGCGGGCGTTTCTTTTTATAGCCACATCATTTTTATTTTTGTTGTAAATATGCATAGTTCATTCGCGCTGTATAAATGATTATTTTTGTATCTTAATAAAAAAAATCTTTTCTATGTTCATTATTTCCGATTTATTTTACTCAAAATGATATATTTTTTCCCGATAAAGTTGGCCGTAAGTTTTTCTATTGCTTCTGGCAGTAATGCTGATTGCTGAAGGACGCAAAAATTTCTCGAAAGTTGCGCTATAATCAAGAGTGTTCTTATACGTTCGTCGCGCCAATTTAAAGTCATTTAAAACGCGAATTAATACTAATTGAAGATAATCGGCGCAAAAATGATGGATGGTACGATAAATATATCCCAGTTAAGACCTGAAGCGTACGATACGAAAGTTTTATGCATTGTCATAAGCAAATCGGAAGTTAGGACTGTCAATCTAAAAAAAGGTGAACTGTATTTTCATCATCTTTATTTGTTTGTTTGCTTATGTAAATTAACTTATAACGAAATAGGTGTGGCTGAAACCAAATACGTTCTAAATTTTACTCTTCGCGATTCGGCGGCGGATACCATAAACGCGTCAGTTTGGGGTGACAAAACCTTTGTTCAGAACTTATCTGATAATTTTCATATGGGTGACGTTGGTAGGTTGTTTTAATTTTTTTTACTCGTGAAAAAGTTAAGCCTAACGTTATTTTAAAATTAGTGGAAATTAGAAACGCAATAGTTCAAATACGCCAAAATGAAAATGACAGATTTAACCCTAGCGTTTCTAGGTAAAATTGAATAGAAATATTTCTTAAGCCTTGACCATAAATTTTTAGTACAAACCAATGTTACAGCCCATTTCAGTTGTCATTCAGCGAAAATAGAGGCGAAGTTCGCCTACGCTGCGACCAAAATTTGAAATTTCAAAACCTTCTTAGCTGTCCGCCCATGGCTTATTCAACTTGTTTGAGCCTGGCTGACATAATTTACAGCGGCGATGCCGTAATCGGACAACAAGTTAGTCTGCTAGTCGCTGTCAAATCGGTAACTTAAGCCTTGGCGTTATAAACCACATCACGGCCAACTTCGATCATGCGGACCCGTCATTCGCCTCGCATCTAATGTTAATTTGCGTGTATGAATAATCCCGATAGGGGCGCTACATACGACCAAAACCTACTATCACCAAAGGCGGGGAATACAAGCGAAATCGCGGGAAAATGTTTTTTCTTCGGTTTCCCACTTTCCTATTTAGAAAAAACAAGGTATAGTAAGTTAAACTATCTTTTCGCAATATATTTATGTATAATTCATAATTTTTAAAAAATATTGCCTTATAAATATTAAATGAAGAAAAAGAGACGCGTTTTTTACGCGAAGGCGCCATATTAGAATACATAGTTTTGAAGGCTGTAGAGGTGTTTGGTTGTATACTATTGGACCGAATCCCATTGAACCGAAAAGTATTTTCGTTTATAGCCCAACATGGCGGGATTCAGTTGAATGGGAAATTTAAATCTGGTTCGTTTTCACTTCGGGTAGGTTAGTTCAGGTTAGGTTAGTTCAGGTTGGGTTAGGTTAGGTTAGGTTAGTTCAGGTTGGGTTGGGTTAGGTTAGGTTAGGTTAGGTTAGGTTGGGTTAGGTTAGATATGGTAGGCAACTATTTCACGTCGGGTCTTATCAAGGTTATTTTCCAAAATTAAACGCGGAAAATATCAAATTTCAAGGGAAAAAGGTCTAAAAATACACGTCGGTACGAAATAATAAATATTTAAGACATAGTTTAGTCCAAATTAGATATACTATCGTCACGTAACCTACGATATATAAATATGTATCACTAACGGTTGAATGAAAACCGCGCAAAACGCGGTTTTCGGTCGATTGGAATTCGGTTGAATGGTACATTCGGACGAATGGGATTTTGGTCCAATGGTCTACAATCAGGTGTTTAGAGCGTTTTGACGCGTAAATAATGTATCTCTTAAAATTTATAAATCTTTAATAATAACAAATCTTTATTAATAGTATATATATAGCAAATTCACGAGTTTATAACCGTTCTTAGGTAGTATTTTCTGTAAATCTAATTAGTTTTAAGAGTAAGAATATAATATAATTGAAGATAAAAGATGCTTAGGTACATCTTTGGAATTAAGTAGGTAAAAGATAGATGATCTTCAGCCTGCATTTCAAGGAGGATGATTTCTTTATTATGGAAAACTTTTTCGGTCAGATAAAATTACAAACCGGTCCTTTCAAAATATACAATATTATTCTAGGTTTAAAAAGATGAAAGCTTAAAACTTGTTGAAACCTAAAATTATAATTTATTGCGCTTATAATATATTTTAACTTAATATTAATTAATTATTAATAAAAAATGTTAAAATAATATATTTACCCTGAAGTTACAGTGAATCTTTTCACTTTTTGTTTTATTTATTTATTTACATGTGTTTCAAGTATTAAACAATAATACTATGTCGCTGGCAGCATCCAGTGGCGTAGCTGAGAACTAAGAGGCCCCCCCACAAAAAACTCTATGAGGCCCCCCTTTTTAATTTTTTTATGGTTAGTGGGACCCCCCTCCGAAGCTCGGGGCCCCCCTGAAGCTCGAGGCCCCCCTGAAGCTCGAGGCCCCCCGCACCGCGGGCCCTGCGAACCATCAGCTACGCCACTGGCAGCATCTAGAGGATGTTCTTGGTTTCTGTTTAACCCTTTTATAATTTATAAACACAGTTAAAAAATTTGAATCATGAAAAAAATATTATACTATTAGTTAAATTACTACATTCGGTTTAATTCAATGTTTTTTAAAATTTATTTAAAAATAATTGTTTTTTGTGGATTTTTCCTATCTGACTAACGTTAAATTTTGGCCGTAGCGAAAGCCTGGTGGGAGAATATATACACGGTAAATTCAGGCGATTGACGGGGCCGCTAAAGCGTGGTACGCGCGATCGAAGTTGGCCGTGACCACATTAATTTGTATTTGTTAAAAACCAAGGCTTAATTTTTAGATTGATGACGTTACAGAAATAGGGACGAAAGGTTTGAAAAAACTAGAGATGAAAGTTTTTGATCAGAGTTACCCTTCCTTCTTGGTTACTCTGTGAGTAATCTTTGTAACTTAAGCCTTGGCGGTCATTTTAAGAAAACTTAAAAGTTATTAAATTCCACAAGATGGGGCGGAGAGCTGTGCGGGTTTGCCAAAACGTTCGTGGAGTTGAAATCGGGTATTGCAAATTTTTATTTGAGCCTAAATCAAAAACCCTAATACATTAAATTAATAATATTGTAATTATAGTAATTTTGTTGTGTGACGTCAGAATTCAGTTCAACACGTACAGAAAAACCATTACCGCTTCTTCTACAAGCGCCACTTTACTTGTCATTAACCCTGGTAGGCCTAAGAAAACTACTTATTTCGGTATAAAGTAATAGTTTAAAACTCGTCATAAAACGTTTAGACTGTAAAGAAGGTTACAATTTGTTCCACTATGCCAAAAACCTTGATTTCTCTACCGAAGACGAGGACGACTTCGAACAAGAACAACGTAAGTCGAAATTTAATGTTCAAGAATAGAACTACGATTTGGGTGGTTTTCCCGGTAACATTTTATTTTGGGGGGGTGATAAACAGTCAACAATCTTCCAGCTTTTACCGTATCTCAAATGCTGGCAAATTTATCTGGGAAAAAACCAGAAGACGGAGATTTCAGAGGCATTATTTATGGCGTTTTAACCAAATTGGATTTGGATGGCCCTCTATCGGCCGTTATCGTCAACCAATGGTACTTATATTTTTTGTCTTTTCAACCGCCCTAGACCGACCACCCAATTGTTATAAATTGAAACGGGCACGTAATATTTCAGCGCCACCTGTCGCCAAATCTTAAGGAAAGAAGCGACTTGCTCCAACGAACAATGTCAGCTTTCCGGCGAAAAGGCGCCATCTGTTGAGAAAACGTACATGATTAATCTCTCGATCTCGGATCACACTGGAACTATCGAGAACTGTACGATGAAGGGAGACGTAGCCGCTAATTTTATTGGTTTTCCTGTATGTTATTGAGAAAATTGCTTAAGCCTTGGTTATTAATTTAATTAATTACTCGAAGGCTAACGAGTTTGCGCTCAAATCCGACGACGAAAGAACACTTTTGAAATGGAATTATCTTCTGGAACGCTGCAAAATGACCATATCGGCCAATTCTAGTGTTAAATTTCCCAATAAAATGTTTTTCCGTGTTTTAGGCTGCGCCAAAGTTGAGTTAGAAAAACTATTTACCAAAGGTTAACTTTGTAATTTTCGTATACTAAACGAAATATCAATATCCACTATTTTTAGCTTCAAAGTGTATATATTGTAATAAATATAGTTTTATCAGTTCTACGAAGAAATTACAGTTTTTATTTCATTAATTTAGGATTAAATACTTATTTGTACCTTGGTTTTTACTGTTCAAAATTGACGGTTTTTTTCTAGATCATTTTGCAATTTATTTACGATAGCCGTCGCCATCTAGCGAACAATTAATGAAACCACATTAATTTTTGAAGGCACGTCGTCTGCTACGAATATTTTCAAGCGGGATACTTTTGCTTCAGTCGATAAACAAAACACCAAATATCAAAAATGTCGTTCAAAGATTTAAGAAGTGAGTACAATTTTAATTTTGAGGTGTCTCATGGGTTAACTTTGAAATTGTTTTAATCCTAAACTAATGCATTGAGTATTATAGTTGATAATAGTTCTGTGGTAGCCAAGGTTTAAATGTAGTTGTAAAATGTTTTGCACCTTCATTTTTCATGGTGAAATTGTCTTATAGATTTTACTGAAATGATGAGGGCCTTAGGCTTTCCGAGATTAATTTCAATGGAAAACTTCCGAACTCCGAACTTTGCGCTGGTTGCTGAAATACTAACATGGCTTTTGAAAAGGTATTTTCACTATTTAACTCTAAATTACCCATAGCATATAAACTTTTGTTTCATTTTTATTCAAGATACGATCCAAGCGCAGATTTCCCAATTGATGTAGACACTGAGCAGGATCGGGTGATTTTTATACGAACCATTGCACATTTTATGGTATGTTTTAAAATTTTTCTTGTACCAAATTAGTATTAATTTATATTAACTTTAGGCAACAAAAGCGCACATAAAATTAAACACCAAAAAGTTATACATGGCTGATGGATATGCTGTGAAAGAATTAATAAAGGTTGCATCAATTCTGTATAATGCATCCAAAACTAATGTCAATCAAGAGTTAGATACTCAAGACGACGCTTTACCTACGTTCAATTTTGACTTGAACACTAAACTTGCCGATTTGAAAATAACTCGCAAATTAGCCTCTGAAATCACGATTCGAGGTGCAACATTGTACGATATGTTGGAGAAAGAACCTGAATTAAGGGTAAGTCAAGCCTTATTTTCAAGATAATTTTTTAATAGTAAAACTTGATTTTATTTACATCTAAAAATTGCAGGAAATCCGTAACGCGGTCGTATCGAAACAAATGGATATTTCCGTTATTGAAAAAGGCCTAAATGATGCTATAAAGAGTGTTGAGGAAGATATTCGAAAGACTAACAGCTTGATTGAAAATGTAGCTGCGGATGAAGCGAATTTGGAGGCTAAAATTGAAAAGAAGAAAGTAGAGCTTGAACGTAATCAAAAAAGACTTGTAACTCTAAAAAGCGTCCGTCCTGCTTTCATGGACGAGTTTGAGCGTCTAGAAATAGAACTTGAAAAGGTTTACGAGCAATACATGGTCAAATTTCGTTGTCTCGCGTACTTGGAACAACAATTGGAGGAGTTGGAGAAAAATGAACGGGAACATTTAGAGGTTTGTGTCCTTTTATTTTGTTATTTTACTTTTATTATTCGTAATAAATTTTTTGAAATCGTAACATCAGGAAAGGGAGCAACAAATCAAGAAAATGGTAGAAAAGTTGCGAGAAGAGGAGATGCTCCGCAATGATAACGATGACAGCTTAGAAGAAATGTCACCTGTGGACACTTCAAATACGATGGAGAAGGTGAAAAGACCTCAACCAGCAGGTATGAAGATTTTGAATGTTTTTCTTAAAAGTGACCCATAAATCTGAGGAAATTAAATGATCCCAGTAGAGAATGGAAGCTATGGTGTAACGTTATTGAAGCTTTAATAACATTAATGAATAAGGAAGAGCCAGAATAAGGCCCAACAAACATTTGGTATTTCAAACAGAGGGGCTGACATCATAGATATAAAAATGTATATAAAGGTCTAGATAAATTTCGGGGCATCTAAGCCTAACATAAAATACGGAATTGACACCTAGCAGACACCGAGGAAGGCACGTGACCAAGAGCGCGAGCTCTCTCTCTTTTTTTTTTTTTTTTTGCTCGTTATGAGCCATTGTGACGGCTGGGACAATACAGTCCGCTCGTCCACTTGATTAATCAGGTGCGAGATATGTGTTACGGCCACGCCAACGGGGGGATAAATGGGGATAGGGTTGGGACACCCGTGGCGGAAGTATGACAACCACCCGTTGGGGGATTAGTGGTCGTCCTCACACGGCCTTCCACAAACTCTGCCTCCCGGACGCCTGGGATTACAGGAGTGAGCCACTACTCCCGGCCGCGAGCTCTCTTAGCATTTTAGTACTAAGTGCTTGACCTTTCCGCAGGCCGTAGTCTTTAGACATCATCTGTTGGTGACTTTTAGTATAATTTTTAAGCAGGAGACAATGGCTCTAGCGATGATAGCACGAGCTTTCTTACCGATAGATAGCGCCTTATAAGGATAGCCTGCAGAAATTACGCGTTTCTGCTAGCTGTCACCTCCATATTCACTCCCTTTCAAATATTTTATATAGACCTTTATATACGTTTCCTATATCTATGGCTGACATCGTGCTTGATCAGGAGCACGGTTGCATCTACCAAATATCTCATCTACTACGATATAAACTATCACAGTAGGAAAACCCCCATGATCAAAACACTGACCATTCTCTTAAAGGGTTCCATCAGCCTCCTAAGGAGATAAACTTGCGCCCCCATAGCCATTCCGGATTTTGATTTAAATTACCGCCACTAGAGGGCGCACGTCATGCTAAACGAATGTACTATTCCGCGAGTTCGCCAGTCTGTTTTAAAATTTTCGGTTTTAACAATGATAAACTAAAAGAAAATCAATCCCTAAGACAATTCGTTGAACAAGAACAACTTTCCATATTAATTCTAATTAAATTCCAATAAAAGCAAAATAGGACAAGGTGACAAAAACTCCGTCCTTTGCGACCGATATCGAAATCCGAATTCCCGCGAAATGACCACGTGTTTCGTAAAGTTTCGTATTACCAAAAATATGTCTCCTTCCGCGTTAAAAAATAGTGCTATTTCACCCCCACTGTCATCCCCTTAGGAGGCTGATGGAACGCTTTAAGGGTTATATCAAAAGTATCACTACCGCAGTAGAAAACTACTACTGAACCTTGTTGTACACGATGTACTCCACAATGGTTATAGTTCGTTTGCACTACCTTAGATCTTAGATTTTCCCTAAATTAGCCTAATTTTATCAAAGGTAATATAAACCTCTTACCCTAGATTTAAATCTTGCGCGTTGTCAATAGCGTTTACCCACTTCCGGCGGGAACTCAGAAAATATTATCTCCATAGCTACCATGGTAACCAACTATAGTGAAGACCACGGTCAACTTTGATGAGGCGATTTTCGCGCAACAGCGTGCATCGAAGTTGGTCGTGATAGTACAGCACGGATAGTAGATTTACGGTCCGTGAGGACAGTGACAGCGCTTCTGGTGGCTTATTTTTCGGAGGAGACGTGCCGGAATTGGGTAAACGCTTCGTTAGAAAACTTGATCAGAAAGCTTTCTGATTTCGAATCTAGGATATGAGGTCTATATTATCTCTGATTTAATTAAAGGGGAACGGCCAAGCTTTTCCAAATATGGCCTTATTTCCGTATCAAAAGATTAACAAGACGTTCAATATACTAACAAGTACCTTTTTTTGTCCTGAAAAAATAGCTTTTGGCCCAAAAAGTTGAAACGAAAAATAACGCCAGGTGTTTGGGTTTGAATTTTCGCCGCCATCTTAGGGGTTGCCGCCAGCGCCCCTAACCCCGTATGAGCGAACTATCCTAACTTTTAAAATCGCGCCGAATTCTCACCAGGTATCGCGGCGGACGCGCGCTTTTCGACTTCCCGAAATTTCTTTATTTTATTAAAAGTTAACCACTCAATATGTTTTGATGCGGTTTTCGCCATAAATTTTAGTTTTTAATGGGCTATAGGGCTATCTAACTGGTTAAAGCTTGACCGTTCCCCTTTAACGAAAATTAGCGTTTCAACCTTAAGAAATTATTCCCTACAAGAATAGGGAAATGTGTTTTTATAAATTGTTACCAAATTGGGGGTTGTGTTGAATTAATTTAGTACCCCAAATCTTCAATTTATAAACATAGTTTTAAAATATAAGTTATTGAATAGAAAATCTTATTTTAAAGGCTCTGGAGTTAGAAGAGACTCTCGTCGCAGAGGATTTGGATCTATGAATGCAGAAGTAAGATTTGTGGCTTTATTTCTATCGTAAAACCAGTCTTAAGGAACTCCGATCATGTAAAAAAAACTTTATTAAATATTCAGCACGACAGTTTGGAGTCAGATTCGGATCTCGACTTGGAAGGTGAAGATGACGATGCCTCTGACCTCAGCGATGATGATGTAGAACTTGAGCATTTAGAGGCTGGGAAAAAGCCTGTTGCAAATCAGTTTGTAAACGATAGTGATAATGACTTCTGAAACAAAAGTTCTAGTCCATGAATATACCAACATTTGGGCAATATCTAGTCTCAAAAATTATAATATATTCACACCTTCACAAGACACGACCCTTAAAATTATTCACCAACAACTTGTTTCAGCAAAAATTCCAAAGCATAGCTTTTGAAAATGAATAAAAAAATGTTAATTTATTGCAAACAAATAAAGCAAGATTGAAGATTTTATTAAAAACATCATAAATTTACATTATTTGAAACCATAGTAAGGAGCGTGGTTTAAAAAAAAATTAAATTAAAATATATAATAGTTGTGGAAATGAAGGGAGGGTGCACTAACCGGTTTGACCAATAAATCGTACTTAAAATCCAAAATTATAGATGGCGCTACAAATTTATGTACAGTGCTCCTGGATACAGGTACAGGAGGAATGAACTAAAAATATTACTAGGTAATGTGATCTTTGCCTTCAGACGTCCATAAAACCAAGAATTAATTAAGCAGTACCTAAGAATAAAATAAGACAGATTCTAAACCCAATAGTCGCATACTTATAACGAAAATTCGACTGCTTTAGATTTTTTGTGGTTATTTTTCGCACAGACTATCGCCATCTATGTTTACGTTTTGTGATTAAAAATAATTTACGTTACGAAGTATGCGTGGATGGTACCTTAATGGGTTCCATTAGCCTCGTAAGGGGAGAAACTTGCGCCCCCCCCCCCATAGCCATTCCGGATTTTGATTTCGATTAACGCCACTAGAGGGCGCACGTCGCGCTAAACGACTGTATTATTCCGTGTAGTATTCCTCCGCGAGTTCGCCAGTCTGTTTTAAAATTTTCGGTTTTAACAATGTCGAGCAATGAAATTAGTGGTAATAATAAAATACATGATAAACGAAATGGAAATCAATCACTAAGACAATTCGTTGAACAAGAACAACTTTCGATATCAATTCTAATTAAATTCCAATAAAAGCAAACTAGGCCAAGGTGACAAAAATTCCGTCCTTTGCGACCGATATCAAAATCCGAATTTCCGTAAAGTTTCGTATTACCAAAAATTTGTCTCCTTCCGCATTAATAAAATAGTGCTTACGAGGCTGATGGAACCCTTTAATGCATTCTTGATAAAACACTTAAAACTGTGAGCATAAACCAATAATAGATTTCATCCTGTAAGTTTGAGTTAGTATACGTTTCCGAAATATATATTTAATACCACAATTCACGACCAAAAACTATCGGATTGCGTACAGCACCCGTTTGTGACGTAAAAACCGTTCAATATTAATCAAACAAAATGTCGGCTAATGCTTGTTAAACAACCACACGTTTATTAAACCTATCAGAAAAGTTTTCTTCCCGTCACAGCTGTAAGAAGCAAAAATTGTTCAATAACTGTTAAAGTTTTCCAAGGATTGGTTTTGTGAAACAGTTGCCAAGATCCGTTAAAAAAATGAATGTTGGCCCCTTAGCGCCACCTATGCTCGTTTCGGTCGTGAATAAGCCTCGTCTCCGTATATTCGCGATCGAAACGAGTCTAGGTGGCGTTGCGGTGCCACGCTCAACCGAAGTACTGGGAAGTAGCGCCTTATCTAGTGTCTGTAATAGTCGTTTCAATAAAACATCTTACAAACAAAGACAAGGAGAACAAATGTTCGAATTACTTTATAAAAACCTATAGGACTTCGCTTTTTGTATACTCTGTTGTCTTTGCAATACCTATTCTGACTGGCAACGCTGCTCCCAGCCTAAAGCTCCATGTAGACTTACTCATGGGTAAGTGGTAAGAATATGACTGTTGAAATAGCTCCTCTTTTGGTCACGTATTAGCAGACGCTTTTAAGAGTAAGGATTTTTATGGTACGCAATAGACGCTTCAATAAAACATCTTCAAGGAAATCGCCAAGAAGTAATATTTCCGAGAGCCAGGACCTGCAAGTCACTGTTTATATAGTGCTTGTTGAGCGTAGCTCTCACTGTGGAAACTTGCCAGGAAAGTTGGCTGTCCGTCGCGCATTGGGGGGAAAGAAAAGGGGAGCTCCGGAAAGCGACTCGAGAGAAAAGATTGCTGTCCTTCGGAAGCCAAAGGAGTTGGGGGAAAGGGGGAGCTTCGGAAAGCGACTCGAGAGAAAAGATTGCTGTCCGTCGGAAGCCAAAGGAGTTGGGGGAAAGGGGGAGATTCGGAAAGCGACTCTAGAGAAAAGATTGCTGTCCGTCGGAAGCCAAAGGAGTTGGAGGAAAGGGGGAGATTCGGAAAGCGACTCTAGAGAAAAGATTGCTGTCCGTCGGAAGCCAAAGGAGTTGGGGGAAAGGGGGAGCTTCGGAAAGCGACTCTAGAGAAAAGATTGCTGTCCGTCGGAAGCCAAAGGAGTTGGGAAAAAGGGGGAGCTTCGGAAACCGACTCTAGAGAAAAGATTACTGTCCGTCGGAAGCCAAAGGAGTTGGGGGAAAGGGGGAGCTCCGGAAAGCGACTCGAGAGAAAAGATTGCTGTCCTTCGGAAGCCAAAGGAGTTGGGGGAAAGGGGGAGCTTCGGAAAGCGACTCGAGAGAAAAGATTGCTGTCCGTCGGAAGCCAAAGGAGTTGGGGGAAAGGGGGAGATTCGGAAAGCGACTCTAGAGAAAAGATTGCTGTCCGTCGGAAGCCAAAGGAGTTGGAGGAAAGGGGGAGATTCGGAAAGCGACTCTAGAGAAAAGATTGCTGTCCGTCGGAAGCCAAAGGAGTTGGGGGAAAGGGGGAGCTTCGGAAAGCGACTCTAGAGAAAAGATTGCTGTCCGTCGGAAGCCAAAGGAGTTGGGAAAAAGGGGGAGCTTCGGAAACCGACTCTAGAGAAAAGATTGCTGTCCGTCGGAAGCCAAAGGAGTTGGGGGAAAGGGGGAGCTTCGGAAAGCGAGTCTAGAGAAAAGATTGCTGTCCGTCGGAAGCCAAAGGAGTTGGGGGAAAGGGAGGGCTTCGGAAAGCGACTCTAGAGAAAAGATTGCTGTCCGTCGGAAGCCAAAGGAGTTGGGGAAAAGGGGGAGCTTCGGAAACCGACTCTAGAGAAAAGATTGCTGTCCGTCGGAAGCCAAAGGAGTTGGGGGAAAGGGGGAGATTCGGAAAGCGACTCTAGAGAAAAGATTACTGTCCGTCGGAAGCCAAAGGACATGGGGGAAAGGGGGAGATTCGGAAAGCGACTCTAGAGAAAAGATTGCTGTCCGTCGGAAGCCAAAGGAGTTGGGGGAAAGGGGGAGCTTCGGAAAGCGACTCTAGAGAAAAGATTGCTGTCCGTCGGAAGCCAAAGGAGTTGGGGAAAAGGGGGAGCTTCGGAAATCGACCCTAGAGAAAAGATTGCTGTCCGTCGGAAGCCAAAGGAGTTGGGGGAAAGGGGGAGCTTCGGAAAGCGACTAGAGAAAAGATTGCTGTCCGTCGGAACCCGGGTTTTAATATTATTAAAAATTAACAATAAGAGTGGATTATCTGCAAAAAAAAACAGAACTTGAAAGGCTTAAGATCCTTTGTGGTATTACCACTTAGGCCAAGTTGCAAATAAGATAAGATAAGATAAGATACCAAATAAATAGTAATCTTTGATAAACTAAATTATTTCTCTCGCTTTTCTTTCTTTACTTGGGTTTAATTAATCTAAGCCTAATTAACCACTGGATTTGCAGCTCGCTCCGCTCAAGTCAGCGTTGAAAATGCCGTTTTCGGTTTTTGCGACGACCTAGTTAAAATAATATAAACTTTTCACCTGTTCGGTATACAGCAAGTCGGCCCAGGCCGTAATATTAGTTCCACATCGGTGTATTCGGGTGGGCAAACCCATACACCCTTAGTAGACACAGGTAGGCAAACTAAAACAAAAGCTGTTGAGGCTACGTGATTTTTTTATCGTTTGATATATAAATTGCCATCCTAAGGTAAAGAGTGGATGCCGCCCACCATCAGGATACGCGGGTGGGCAAACCAATACAAAGCTGTTGAGGCCATGTGATTTCCTATCGTTAGATATATAAAATTCCATCCTAAGTTGAAGGATTAAAACTTGGGCACCACTCACCCTCAGGATACGCGGGTGGGCAAAGCAATACAAAAGCTATTGAGGCCATGTGATTTCCTATCGTTAGATATATAAAATTCCATCCCAAGTTGAATGATTAAAACTTTGGCGCCACCCTCCCTCAGGATACGCGGGTGGGCAAAGCAATACAAAAGCTATTGAGGCCATGTGATTTCCTATCGTTAGATATATAAAATTCCATCCTAAGTTGAAGGATTAAAACTTGGGCGCCACCCACCCTCAGGATACGCGGGTGGGCAAAGCAATACAAAAGCTATTGAGGCCATGTGATTTCCTATCGTTAGATATATAAAATTCCATCCTAAGTTGAAGGATTAAAACTTGGGCGCCACCCACCCTCAGGATACGCGGGTGGGCAAAGCAATACAAAAGCTATTGAGGCCATGTGATTTCCTATCGTTAGATATATAAAATTCCATCCTAAGTTGAAGGATTAAAACTTGGGCGCCACCCACCCTCAGGATACGCGGGTGGGCAAAGCAATACAAAAGCTATTGAGGCCATATGATTTCCTATCGTTAGATATATAAAATTCCATCCTAAGTTGAAGGATTAAAACTTGGGCGCCATCCTCCCTCAGGATACGCGGGTGGGCAAAGCAATACAAAAGCTATTGAGGCCATGTGATTTCCTATCGTTAGATATATAAAATTCCATCCTAAGTTGAAGGATTAAAACTTGGGCGCCATCCTCCCTCAGGATACGCGGGTGGGCAAAGCAATACAAAAGCTATTGAGGCCATGTGATTTCCTATCGTTAGATATATAAAATTCCATCCTAAGTTGAAGGATTAAAACTTGGGCGCCACCCACCCTCAGGATACGCGGGTGGGCAAAGCAATACAAAAGCTATTGAGGCCATGTGATTTCCTATCGTTAGATATATAAAATTCCATCCTAAGTTGAAGGATTAAAACTTGGGCGCCATCCTCCCTCAGGATACGCGGGTGGGCAAAGCAATACAAAAGCTATTGAGGCCATGTGATTTCCTATCGTTAGATATATAAAATTCCATCCTAAGTTGAAGGATTAAAACTTGGGCGCCACCCACCCTCAGGATACGCGGGTGGGCAAAGCAATACAAAAGCTATTGAGGCCATGTGATTTCCTATCGTTAGATATATAAAATTCCATCCTAAGTTGAAGGATTAAAACTTGGGCGCCATCCTCCCTCAGGATACGCGGGTGGGCAAAGCAATACAAAAGCTATTGAGGCCATGTGATTTCCTATCGTTAGATATATAAAATTCCATCCTAAGTTGAAGGATTAAAACTTGGGCGCCACCCACCCTCAGGATACGCGGGTGGGCAAAGCAATACAAAAGCTATTGAGGCCATGTGATTTCCTATCGTTAGATATATAAAATTCCATCCTAAGTTGAAGGATTAAAACTTGGGCGCCATCCTCCCTCAGGATACGCGGGTGGGCAAAGCAATACAAAAGCTATTGAGGCCATGTGATTTCCTATCGTTAGATATATAAAATTCCATCCTAAGTTGAAGGATTAAAACTTGGGCGCCACCCACCCTCAGGATACGCGGGTGGGCAAAGCAATACAAAAGCTATTGAGGCCATGTGATTTCCTATCGTTAGATATATAAAATTCCATCCTAAGTTGAAGGATTAAAACTTGGGCGCCACCCACCCTCAGGATACGCGGGTGGGCAAAGCAATACAAAAGCTATTGAGGCCATATGATTTCCTATCGTTAGATATATAAAATTCCATCCTAAGTTGAAGGATTAAAACTTGGGCGCCATCCTCCCTCAGGATACGCGGGTGGGCAAAGCAATACAAAAGCTATTGAGGCCATGTGATTTCCTATCGTTAGATATATAAAATTCCATCCTAAGTTGAAGGATTAAAACTTGGGCGCCACCCACCCTCAGGATACGCGGGTGGGCAAAGCAATACAAAAGCTATTGAGGCCATGTGATTTCCTATCGTTAGATATATAAAATTCCATCCTAAGTTGAAGGATTAAAACTTGGGCGCCATCCTCCCTCAGGATACGCGGGTGGGCAAAGCAATACAAAAGCTATTGAGGCCATGTGATTTCCTATCGTTAGATATATAAAATTCCATCCTAAGTTGAAGGATTAAAACTTGGGCGCCACCCACCCTCAGGATACGCGGGTGGGCAAAGCAATACAAAAGCTATTGAGGCCATGTGATTTCCTATCGTTAGATATATAAAATTCCATCCTAAGTTGAAGGATTAAAACTTGGGCGCCACCCACCCTCAGGATACGCGGGTGGGCAAAGCAATACAAAAGCTATTGAGGCCATATGATTTCCTATCGTTAGATATATAAAATTCCATCCTAAGTTGAAGGATTAAAACTTGGGCGCCATCCTCCCTCAGGATACGCGGGTGGGCAAAGCAATACAAAAGCTATTGAGGCCATGTGATTTCCTATCGTTAGATATATAAAATTCCATCCTAAGTTGAAGGATTAAAACTTGGGCGCCACCCACCCTCAGGATACGCGGGTGGGCAAAGCAATACAAAAGCTATTGAGGCCATGTGATTTCCTATCGTTAGATATATAAAATTCCATCCTAAGTTGAAGGATTAAAACTTGGGCGCCATCCTCCCTCAGGATACGCGGGTGGGCAAAGCAATACAAAAGCTATTGAGGCCATGTGATTTCCTATCGTTAGATATATAAAATTCCATCCTAAGTTGAAGGATTAAAACTTGGGCGCCACCCACCCTCAGGATACGCGGGTGGGCAAAGCAATACAAAAGCTATTGAGGCCATGTGATTTCCTATCGTTAGATATATAAAATTCCATCCTAAGTTGAAGGATTAAAACTTGGGCGCCATCCTCCCTCAGGATACGCGGGTGGGCAAAGCAATACAAAAGCTATTGAGGCCATGTGATTTCCTATCGTTAGATATATAAAATTCCATCCTAAGTTGAAGGATTAAAACTTGGGCGCCACCCACCCTCAGGATACGCGGGTGGGCAAAGCAATACAAAAGCTATTGAGGCCATGTGATTTCCTATCGTTAGATATATAAAATTCCATCCTAAGTTGAAGGATTAAAACTTGGGCGCCATCCTCCCTCAGGATACGCGGGTGGGCAAAGCAATACAAAAGCTATTGAGGCCATGTGATTTCCTATCGTTAGATATATAAAATTCCATCCTAAGTTGAAGGATTAAAACTTGGGCGCCACCCACCCTCAGGATACGCGGGTGGGCAAAGCAATACAAAAGCTATTGAGGCCATGTGATTTCCTATCGTTAGATATATAAAATTCCATCCTAAGTTGAAGGATTAAAACTTGGGCGCCACCCACCCTCAGGATACGCGGGTGGGCAAAGCAATACAAAAGCTATTGAGGCCATATGATTTCCTATCGTTAGATATATAAAATTCCATCCTAAGTTGAAGGATTAAAACTTGGGCGCCATCCTCCCTCAGGATACGCGGGTGGGCAAAGCAATACAAAAGCTATTGAGGCCATGTGATTTCCTATCGTTAGATATATAAAATTCCATCCTAAGTTGAAGGATTAAAACTTGGGCGCCACCCACCCTCAGGATACGCGGGTGGGCAAACCAATACAAAAGCTATTGAGGCCATGTGATTTCCTATCGTTAGATATATAAAATTCCATCCTAAGTTGAAGGATTAAAACTTGGGCGCCACCCACCCTCAGGATACGCGGGTGGGCAAAGCAATACAAAAGCTATTGAGGCCATATGATTTCCTATCGTTAGATATATAAAATTCCATCCTAAGTTGAAGGATTAAAACTTGGGCGCCATCCTCCCTCAGGATACGCGGGTGGGCAAAGCAATACAAAAGCTATTGAGGCCATGTGATTTCCTATCGTTAGATATATAAAATTCCATCCTAAGTTGAAGGATTAAAACTTGGGCGCCACCCACCCTCAGGATACGCGGGTGGGCAAACCAATACAAAAGCTATTGAGGCCATGTGATTTCCTATCGTTAGATATATAAAATTCCATCCTAAGTTGAAGGATTAAAACTTGGGCGCCACCCACCCTCAGGATACGCGGGTGGGCAAAGCAATACAAAAGCTATTGAGGCCATATGATTTCCTATCGTTAGATATATAAAATTCCATCCTAAGTTGAAGGATTAAAACTTGGGCGCCATCCTCCCTCAGGATACGCGGGTGGGCAAAGCAATACAAAAGCTATTGAGGCCATGTGATTTCCTATCGTTAGATATATAAAATTCCATCCTAAGTTGAAGGATTAAAACTTGGGCGCCACCCACCCTCAGGATACGCGGGTGGGCAAACCAATACAAAAGCTGTTGCGGCCATGTGATTTTATATTATCTCGGTGATTAAATTGGTATTTTCTTAGAGCAGATATTTAATATGGATTATTAACAACTGCATAGATCATATTATTGCAAGAATGTATTTATGTACTAAGAATATGGCAAGACGGAGATTCTGTCCCCATTGTCGCATACTTTTCACTTTAAGGGCCTGTTGCCAAAGCCCTAGCCAAAGTGCTAGCCCATGGAATTTAACATGTGCGATTCTAGCAAAGCAGACTTTTGCAACAGGCCCTTAGTTCGACTGCTTCGGATTTTTTGGTCTCACTCTTTCACGTAGACGATTCCAATCTTTTACTTTTATTGTTCTATCGAATGAGACCAACTTGGTTTTTCGATCACTCTCCCTTTAAGGGGGTTGGTCGGAGGGGGCGGAAATTAACCGCACTGCGTGCGCGTCAAACAGTTCTATCGAATGAGACCAACTTGTTTTTTTCGGTCACTCTCCATATAGGGGGGTTGGTCGGAGGGGGCGGAAATTAACGGCACGCGTGAGGGGGCGGAAAATCTCTGGACCAACTATACAAACTATAAAAGTGTTCAAGGCCAAAAGTTCAAGCATGAAATTGGAAGAGGACGACGTGGCTAACTTGGTAAAGGCGTCGGTTTTGGAGATTACGTGGCCAGTGTGTCAGAATTTATAGCCTGGTGTACCTAGTAACAGAGACCATACCACAGAAGGCCTATCATCATAGTGCCCTACGCCAGCGTCCACCTAGCCCGGACAGGTGACAAATCCAGCATGGGTAGTAGTACCCTACTACTGATGGTCGCACCTTTGACGCAAGCCACTCAACCCAGCAGAAGGTGCAGCAATGGGTGGACCAATCCCCACTTCGCACACAGCAGTGGGATTAAGAGTGGATGCTGTAGCAACTCCAGCCGACACCCTACCTACACAGGTAAAGAGTCAAACCCTTTGGAGAGAGCTCCTAAAGGGGAACGACGAGCACACAGCAGTCCAAGTAACCCGGCACAGCCGGCACCGGAGATCCCGGTGTTGTTCCAAAAGGTTGGGAAACAGGATCGCCGTGCCCGCATATGGAGGCCCACCGCCCCACAGCAGGCTACCCAATCCGCCGAGGCGGCCAGTTTGCACGGACCCTCTCCGTTAGCCTGAGCCGAAGCTCAGTATCCAGGCCAAACCTGACCGAAGTCGGAGGTGGAGATAGGACCATTTGATCGAAGCTAACATCTCCCAGTGCGCCACCGCCCTTATGGGTTACAAGAGCCGGACCCCATCCCCGGTAAAGCCACCAGTTATTGCACACTCCGACCCATTGAGGACTCCAGAAATCTGGGTTCGAATCCCGGTGTCGCCAATAATATAAATTATTTTTCGCCGCTCCAACTACCGTGTAGTCGCTTTCCACGACGCCAAACAAACAAACACACAAACATCACTTAACGACATTCCGTCCATAGCAATAGTCCCACTTCGATATATATATCGATGTGGAACTAAAATATGTTCCCTTTTAACCAAATAGCTTTTTTTGACATATTAAGGCTTAGAAAAATACTACATTCCGTTTACAGGTGAAAAGTTTCCATTACTTCAACAAGCACTATAGAAACAGTGACTTGCAGGTCCTGGCTCTCGGAAATATTACTTCTTAGCGATTTCCTTGAAGGTTGTTTTATTTAAGCGCCTATTGCCCAAATCTGGGCGTCGTAATTGCAGTGTTGCCATGGAGCGAAACACAAAACAATGTTAAATTGTAATAGAATGAAATAATAACCTTATAACTTATATTTCATTTGTCAGATAATAATATTGCGTACCATAAAAAGTCCTTACGCTACCGGCTGCCACGTCTGCTAATACCGTACTTATCTAGTTTTCGAAGGCAACCAAAAGAGGGCGTAGCGATAGCTTTCGGTCGCTAATGAACTTTTATTGATTAATTATTTGGTAATCGTTATTGACAGTGGTGTAATTAGACCTGATTATTGAGTATCTTAAGTTTCTTCTGGTCTTTCTGGCCACTCCTTCTTAGGGTTAGTCAAGATCCTCAACCTTCCTTCCGTCGAGAATACGCCAAGCTAATACCGAAGCTAATACAGTGGCGGATACAGAAAAAACTCAAGGGGGGGGGGTGCTAAAAGACATCTTGAGCTATGGGTGTAATAACAAATCATCAAGTCACCGCGGCGCTTGTATCCACCACTGGGCTAATACGCTCGGTAATACCATAGACGAAGAACAAGCAAGTGGCGGCTCTATCATTGCCACCTGTATTATGAAAAGGCCCCTGTTATTAGAGATGGCCATAAATCTATCCGAATCTGCGAAAAACGCGACTTTACTGGAGAGCGTGGTGCTATCTATTTATGGCAAAGGAATCTAAAATTCAAAATAGCCAAAGTAAAACGTCGTCAGAGAGCCATTGTAGAATATTATAGTTAGACAACTTATACTCTATTTAGAGGGTTTTAACCTCGATTATATATCCCGTGTAAAAATATTGTTTATATTTGCTGTAATTTAAGTTTATGGGTGAATTTACAAACGATCCAATCAACGCGAGGGGTACCTATAAGTACCCTCCTTTTGGGTCAAAATGTTACTTAACTATCTTGTTTTGATTACGACGATAGCGACATCGGTTGAAGAAAGAGCTACTTGACGTCGAGCCGACACTTGCTTTAAGTGTGACCGAGGCTTATGACTGTGATTCCTTAAATCAATTTTAGATTCCGTGATTCGTTTGTGATTAATCGATTCGAGTAGGATTCCAAGATACCGAAGAATCGTATATTTTATGTTAGATTCTTGAGATTCGGAATCAAGGCCCGTACGAGATTCCTGGAAGTGACGGACCCCTCGGTTTCTTCTCAGTACCAGTTTGCTGCAGAAATCGAGTTACCCGTAGCACTTCCAAGAAGATTGCGCTTACGTTGGCCATGGTCACTAGGATATCAGGCACGTATTATTCTTTGATCTTGGAATTTTAACTCCATCACTGGGGCAGAATAGTCTGACTCGATTTAAAGAGCTTATAAGGAAACATTTTACAATTTAAGTTCTTTCACTATAAATTTCAAATAGCGTCACTTCTAACTAGTATTATTACTACTATGTTTTAAGTATTATGACTGTACTTGGAGCTACTGCCGTGCATGTTATTGGTCACTATTCTATTTGAACAAATCATTTCACTAAATTTCAGGTTTACTAGTCGCACCGATGAATCGAATTTTTGTTATTAATATTCTAGAATACCAAATTATGAATTTCAAAAAAAATAGTATTCTATTTATAAATTTTGAGCATTTAATTTTGAGAAATTAGAAAATAAAGTTCAGTATTCTATTTATAAATTTTGAGTATTTAATTTTTAGAAATTTGAAAATAAAATTGAGTATTCTATTTATAAATTTTGATTATTTGATTTTGAGAAATTTGAACAAAATTCAGTATTCTATTTATAAATTTTGAGTATTTAATTTTGAGAAATTTGAAAATAAAATTGAGTATTCTATTTATAAATTTTGATTATTTGATTTTGAGAAATTTGAACAAAATTCAGTATTCTATTTATAAATTTTGAGAAATTTGAAAAAAAATTGAGTATTCTATTTATAAATTTTGAACAAAATTTACCAAACTATTTGGAATTCGAATTTTGAGCTGCAACTTTGGCCGTGTTTGTGTGTGGGCGCTTAATTGGTTTCATATACCATTTCTCTCACGGGGTGTCGCCACCTTCTAACACGCGCTAGGTCAACAATGAGAAGCGGGCCTGACGTTTCCGATACGTTTCTAAGTTCTAACTGAGAATGAAGTATAAAAGGACGGTAAGGACCACAACTTTAAATATAAGGAATGACATGTTGTGGAAGAGTTCAATTTTGGTTTAAATGTGCCATTTTTCCATGTCTATTTTATGTTACAAATTTTCATTGCTAGTTTTTTTTAATTTAATAGTATTAAGATTAATTTGTAATACATGGTGAGAGGTGAATAATGATTAACTCTCATTATTAACAAAACTTAAGTGACCAAATTAAGTGTAATAAAATGGTGATATACGCTGATAGTCCAGCACTGAGCAGTGATATTTTATAGTGATAAATAAAATATTTTTCGGCATATGTTTTTCGATTAACTGATATATTTACTGATTTTTACACCTATATATTAAGTAATAATGATTAAGTAGAAAACACGTTTTCTTAGTAGAATCTCCATCACACAAAACTTTTATATTTATTAGTATAATTTTTAATTTTCGATCCAAACCAATAGGGTTAATAAGCCTAATAGAAATATCTGAACCTAGACCCTACGAGTTACAATATTTTTTGACGTAAAATAAAAAATAACACTGTAGAATATTTTTTATTTTGAAATTTAAATCGATAGCTATGGGAAAATATATCATGATGAAAACCTTTAAATTTGGAAATAGTAACTTAATTTTAGTAACCTCACTAGACAAATAATAACTTAATTTTAGTAACCTCACTAGACAAATAATAACTTAATTTTAGTAACCTCACTAGACAAATAATAACTTTTAGTAACCAAACTAGACAAATAATAACTTTTAGTAAACAAACTAGACAAATAGTAACTTTCAGTAACCAAAACTAGAATAAATAGTAAACTTTTGTAACCAAACTAGTAAAAATAGTAACATTTAATAACCAAACTAGACAAATGATAACTTTTAGTAACCAACTAGACAAATGATAACTTTTAGTAACCAACTAGACCAACAATAACTTTTCGTAACCAACTAGACCAATAATACCTTTTCGTAACCAACTAGACCAATAATAACTTTTAGTAACCAATTAGACCAATAATACCTTTCCGTAACCAACTAAACCAATAATACCTTTTCGTAACCAACTAGACCAATAATAACTATTAGTAACCAATTAGACCAATAATACCTTTCCGTAACCAACTAGACCAATAATAACTTTTAGTAACCAACTAGACCAATAATAACTTTTAGTAACCAACTAGACCAATAATAACTTTTAGTAACCAACTAGACTAATAATATTTGTTTAGAAATAAAATTTTAATTTTTTATTGAACGCTTTAGCTTTGTTATTTTTGGTGAAACTAATTTAAGATAAAAAAAAAAGTTGTTGGTTTGAAGGTCGAGTCTTTGTGGAAGAGTGTGAAAATAACATAATTTTTGTAACACCAAACAAAGCCAAAAGATTTGCATTTTTAAATTCAATCGGATTTTTGGCCAATTTCACAAAAATACAAATTCGTTGGAAATTCTGAAAATACAAACCAGATAGTTTAAACCCGGAACTAATCTGAATTCATTTTTAAGTCCACAGACGAAAGAAAAGAAGATTCCTCGCAGTTATAGATTTTAAATAACCCCGATTAAATTCCTTTCTAAAATTTAATTAGTGTTTATTTTGATTTGCTTTCCATAAGATTGTATATCGGTTAATTGGTAAAATGAATCACCTACAATTTGAGATCAGAATCTGACGGTATTATAAATGATTTACCTGATCTATAACTATTTGATTACCTTCAAGTATCTGAAAATTAGATTTAAGTATGTTTTATCGAATTTCAGTTGATCGATCACCGTTTCAAATGATCAAATTAACCTATTGATCGAACATCAAATGATAAAAAATGCCTTTAGGGAAACTACTAAACATGCTATTTTAAGATAGAAGTAGGGGGGGCGCCAATGCCTTGATACTAAACATCGTATATTTAACTCTCACTCCTGAAATTAGTAAATATAATGAAAACAGAATACTTTATTAAAAATACAGGTAACCGATGTTAGTTGGTATTACTTTTTAATATAATTTAAGGATTTGTTTTGTTCATTGAATTAATACAACTAATCTTTAAGACGATTAGCTAATAGTTTTCTTTAATGTAGTAGGATACACGTCGACGAACTGCAGTCCTATGCACGTTTAACCATTGTTGTAGTATAGTATTGTACAATCACTTTTCTCTATTTCGTGTATCCTGGTGTAGCCCAAAAATACCAAGTCAATGTTATATCCGTCGAAAAACTTTTGATTGGCTAGTTCGGTACATTGAATTGGGAATAATACCGCTAGAATGACATTTATGAAATTTAGAGTCGGCGTACTCAGCCATCAACACTATCATTATACGGGTGGCGCCATCTATCACTTTCAAAGTACATTAGTACTATTAATTCGATTGTATGAGATATAGTTCCCTCCGCTAACAGCGGATGGCGCCACCGACAAATGATATAATTCTCAATTCTGAAAAATTTGTTTCGCGGAAGGCAGATTGAAATTGTCATTCTAGCCGTACTATCACGGCCGTGCAGAGGTATCCTGGGGCCCGGGGTCAAACTTACTCGCAGGCCCCTTCGATTTTCACCCCCCCCCCCTGTATCCCTGAAAACTTTTCCCAATTTGTCTTGATTTGCACCCCCCCTTTGAGCTTCTTCGATAGGCCCTACAGCTACGGGCCCCGGGGATTTCCCCCCCCCCCCGACCCCACCCCCCTCTGCACGGCCCTGCGTACTATTCCCAATTCAATGGTTCGGTATTTCATGAATTGAAATATTTTAACTTTTGGTGCAGTGAAACGCGCGAAAACAATTTTTTTCCAAAACTATAGTAATGTACTGAAATTAAATTGTTATGTAGCTCTCCTTTTTGATTAATATACAAATATTTTAGATCATATCTTTTGGTAGTTGAGCGATCGATTTTTTTTGGTCGGATGGGTTGGGGATGCTCAAGCATCACCTGGCACCCCCCCCCCCCCCCCTATACGGGTCTGGTTAAAATCCCATTCGCTTCAAACTTAAGGGGGCCTTGATAGTCTTATGAAGTAACTAAGAACCAAAGCGACATAAGACCAAAAGTCACCGTCACTTTGGCTAAGAACTAAGAAAATTTTAAATGCTGGCATCATCAAAGAAATCTTGGTTATACGTCTCAAACTCTGGCGCCCTCTCGTGTCTACATTCTCATGTAGTTGTAGTCTCTAATTTATAATTTATTGTTATTTAATGAAATATGTGTCCCAAAACTCTTTGAAATAAGTAAAAAAAATTGTAAATTACGTCCCAAGTTTTTTATAATGCAACAGTTCGTAACGTCATATACGAGAGAACCTAGTGGTGAGAATTGGCGAACTAAAATGCCAGAAATAAATTGGAAGAAATTTTGAAATATTGATTTAATAATTTTCGAATTTCGATTTAATAATTTTGAAATATTGGTTTCATAATTTTGAAATCTTAATTTAATAATTTTGAAATCTTGATTTCATAATTATGGAATATTGGTTTCATAATTTTGAAATCTTAATTTCATAATCCTGAAATTACGATATAATCATTTTCAGATCACGATTTAATTATTTTCAAATTTCAACTAATTAGTTGTTGAATCATGATTTAATCATTTTCCAATTTCAATTTCATAATTTTGAAATATTAATTTAATAATCTTGAAATTACAATAGAGACTTGGCACTCCGTAGCTTTGGCCATGGCCGCCATTGTGGTATTATTTTTCTCCCCACGATAAAAACTATTTAAAAAAACTGTGACGTAGCACTGTCAAGTCCCTATACCATAATTTTCAAATTTCAATTTAAAAATTTTAAAATCTTGATTTAATCATCTTGAAATCGGGATTTAATAATCTTCAAATCTCGATTTAATAATCTTGAAATTACAATACAATAATTTTCAAATTTCGATTTAATAATCTTGAAATTACAATACAATAATTTTCAAATTTCGATTTTATAATCTTGAAATTACGCTTTAATCCTCTTGATATTGCGATTAAATAATTTTGAAATCACACTTTAATGATTTTGAAATTGCGATTTAATAATTTTAAACTCTGAAAATTACTATTTAACCATTTTGAAATTTCGACTAAATAGTTGTCAAATCATGATTAAATCACTTTGAAATTTCGATTTAATTATTTTCAAATTTCGATTTACTTATCTTGAAATAGCGATTAAATCATTTTGAAATTACGATTTACTCATCTTGAATTTACGATTTACTCATTTCAAATTACGATTAAATTATTTTGAAATTACAATTAAATCATCTTGAAATTACGATTTACTCATCGTGATAATTACGATGAAATAATTTTGAAATAACGATTTAATAATTTTGAAATTACGATTAAATAATTTTGAAATTACGATTGAATCATCTTGAAATAACGATTTACTCATCGTGAAATTACGATTAAATACTTTTTAAATTACGATTAAATAATTTTTAAATTACGATTAAATCATTTTGAAATTACGATTAAATCATTTTGAAATTACGATTAAATCATTTTGAAATTACGATTAAATCATTTTGAAATTACGATTAAATCATTTTGAAATTACGATTATATCATTTTGAAATTACGATTAAATCATTTCCAAATAACGATTTAATTATAATTAAATCTCTGAAGGAAGTGCCACTAATCGCGTGAGTAACCACCAATTAATGAAGCTCAGAGGGGAAAACCCCGGCCAATAAATATACAATACGTAACTTTCGCTTCTTCACGACTCGAAATGTTGAAGAAAAGGAGAAATAAAAAAATAAGAAACACTACTCGGAAATATGTGATATCAATAATACATGATCTTACGTAAAGACACCCCCGTACCTCGAACGTAATTCGGTCTCCCAAAACAGGATTTCAGAGTGGATCCGCTCTGGGAAGATGCGCCCCCTAGTTACCAGAGATGCTCGCGAGGATCTTATAAAGTGATCTGCCAGCCCGTCATCTCCATCACATGGTCCGAGCACAGGACTATCGGCCGCAAGCGGAAAAATGACGCTGTTTCATTGACATCGAAGCGAAATCTTTCGCACATCGAATTGAGAATTACATTTTTAACGGACTTGTTTTATAGTTATCGGTACAAAAAAAGTAACATTTTGAATAGAATTTTTTCCCCGATCAATTTCGCTCAAGTTACCGTCATGATTTTTCAAACGCGATGGCTATTTTTAAGTTGCGTTTTAATGTTTATTTGGTTAAATTTAAACGTGGACGATGTCCAAGCTGGGTTGGTCAGGATTCCAAGGGATAGGAAAACGGCACCCAGAGCTCCTAGAACAGGAACTTCTATTGGTAAGTTTTTTTTTTCATTTTTTGTTGGAAATTTTCAATACGTTTACAAACGTTGGTTTTTTGTCACGTTTATGTCTACCTTTTTTGCCTTCAAATTTTCTGATATTTTTTAAATATAACTAAATTTAATTAAACGATGCGCTTAATTTGAATTAGAAAAATAAATTGTGTAAAATAACCAAAATCACCCTGAGATTGGAATATTTACTTAAAAAATGTTCAAATTGGTAAATATTATTTAAAATTTTATGAAATATTACTAAATTTTACGAAGTTTAAGATTTCATATTATATCAGAAAGTCTAATAAAATATTAAATATTTACATAAAATTGAATAAAATATTAGTTAAGTTGACCAATAATTATACTTCATAAATTATTGGAAAATATCATAAAAAATGAAATGTCATTAAAAATATAATATATCATAAAACCATTTTACAAAATGTAAAATTTCCCAAAATATTATAAAATTGTACAAAATATTAAAGAATTTCAAAAAACATTATTTAATTTCAGAAAATATTTATATATTTAAGATAATATTATTAAATTTCAGAAAATATTAGTAGATTTAAGATAATATTATTAAACTTCAAATAATATAATTAAATTTCAGATAATCTTATTAAATTTCAGATAATATAATTAAATTTCAGATAATATAATTAAATTTCAGATAATATAATTAAATTTCAGATAATATAATTAAATTTCAGATAATATAATTAAATTTCAGATAATATTATTAAATTTCATTAAAGATAAATAAACCTGAATCTTGATAACATTACAATTTTACAAAACATTGATAATATTTTTAAAATTAGGAAAAGATGAACAATTTTGGGAAAGTTAAGAAAATATTAACATATTGGGAAATTAAGTAAAGATTAACAATATTGGGAAAGTTAAGAAAAGATTAACAATATTGGGAAAGTTAAGAAAATATTAACAATATTGGTAAATTTTGACAAAGGTTTTATAATATTTGGAAAATTAAGAAAATATGATATTCGTAGATTTCAGTAAATATCGATATTAGTAAAATTTATTAAAAAAAATTATAATAGACATAATTTTGATAAAGTGTTTTCATATCTGGTATAAAATTAATAAACGGTTGATAAAAATTTGGAACTAAAATTAAATATTAAGACAGTTAATTAAATTAAACTAACTTGGTAAAACCATTTACGAAAACTGTTAACTAACGCAGTTAAAAAAACAAAAACTATTTCATGAGAGATCGCAACTGAATTAATTTACAGATAAAAAAAAATATCGCTGAAAAAATCTATAGATATTATTGAGTAATTAAGGGGCACAAACTAGAATTCCAAAAAGAGGCCCACTTTTTATGGATCACTCTCTCTCTCTCCGGATTGAAATATCATTTCAATTTAAGCCGTTTCTACCGAGAATTATTTTCTTACACTGCAGCATTCCAGTGGTTTTAATCTTTTTCTATTAGGCTTAACATTTTCAAGGTCTTTGATATATATAATTAAAACAGAGGTAATTTTCATCAAAAGAAAATTATAAACGTAACATCTTCAAACTAGCCTGCCTTGAAAGTTAAATTATCCGTGTTTAAATTAGAAATGAAGATTTAATCATAGGCTAATATAATTATTGATAATAAATTTGACCCGGATTTTAAACTTAAATTGTTTTTACTTTTTTAGGTTTAATTTTATTTAATTTGGCAATAGAAAGAAATAATACAATGGTTAAGGTAAAGTTACCTATTAATATTGTTAATATTTTCTTAACCTTAAAACTAATATCAATGTTTTCTTAACCTTAAAACTAATATCAATGTTTTCTTAACCTTAAAACTAATATCAATCTTTTCTTAACATTAAAATGAATATAAATATTTTCGTAACATTAAAATGAATATCAATATTTTCTTAATTTTAAAATTAATATCAATCTTTTCACACTTTTAAAATTAATATCAATCATTTCTTAATTTTAAAATTAATATCAATCTTTTCTTAATTTTAAAATTAATATCAATCTTTTCTTAATTTTAAAATTAATATCAATCTTTTCTTAATTTTAAAATTAATATCAATCTTTTCTTAATTTTAAAATTAATATCAATCTTTTCTTAATTTTAAAATTAATATCAATCTTTTCTTAATTTTAAAATTAATATCAATCTTTTCTTAATTTTAAAATTAATATCAATCTTTTCTTAATTTTAAAATTAATATCAATCTTTTCTTAATTTTAAAATTAATATCAATCTTTTCTTAATTTTAAAATTAATATCAATCTTTTCTTAATTTTAAAATTAATATCAATCTTTTCTTAATTTTAAAATTAATATCAATCTTTTCTTAATTTTAAAATTAATATCAATCTTTTCTTAATTTTAAAATTAATATCAATCTTTTCTTAATTTTAAAATTAATATCAATCTTTTCTTAATTTTAAAATTAATATCAATCTTTTCTTAATTTTAAAATTAATATCAATCTTTTTTTAATTTTAAAATTAATATCAATCTTTTCTTAATTTTAAAATTAATATCAATCTTTTCTTAATTTTAAAATTAATATCAATCTTTTCTTAATTTTAAAATTAATATCAATCTTTACTTAATTTTCCCAATATTATAAATTTTTACTTAATTTTCCCAACATTATAAATCTTTACTCAACTTTAAAATTATTATGAATTTTTTCTTAATTTTCCCAACATTATAAATCTTTACTCAACTTTAAAATTATTATAATTTTTTCTTAATTTTCCCAACAATATAAATCTTTACTCAACCTTAAAATAATTATAATTTGTTTCTTAATTTTCTCAATATTATTAATCTTTACTTAATTTTAAAATGATTCGGTCACCGAGCTAAACAGGGTTCCAATATTATCCACTTCCTCCTATGACCTTTGAGATTTTCGACTCTGCTTAGTGTTTTTAAAATTCCCGAGAGGGAGTGACCAACATTGGAACCCTTTGCGCCGCAAGACAGAAATACTAGAGGTTATAATTCCCTCTAAAGTGGTGTCTAAGGCCTCGTGCCGACACCATTTATGTTCTTTAAAAAAATATATAATAAAGGTTTTCGAAAATTTGATAAGTTAGGTCATGTCGATGGTTAGGTTTTCAAAAATAAGTCCCGTTTTAGAACAACGGTACAATTTGTAATGACGCCAGACATATTGGCCCGGTAAACTTGTCAATAAGAAATTACGATGGCGTCAAATTGGTGACTTCCCTTTTTTATTCTCTTAATTACAAAATTATGTCTCAGGGCTAGAAAAAAGGGCGTAATTTTATCATTTCATTGGGTTGAAATTTTATTTTTGGCGCTATGGGCTATTTTGCGGTCTCGGAAGTTCTTTCAAACGCGTTACAAGTTGACACGTCTCCTGTCTAGATTCGGGGTTTGATGAATTATGTGGGTTAAAAAGGTTACGGCTAAGACTAATTGAAATATTGGCAGGTTGACAGCGACATCTCTCAGCCTGTATTAGAATTAAAGAAAATAACATTTTCAAATATTTGGAATTTTGTAAGAACAAATGACTTTAGATGAAATTGAAAAAGCGAAATTGCTTGAAACAGAATTACTTACGTATAAAAGAACTAAGCTTTACTAAGCTGAATATAAAGACAGATTAGTTACCTAAGAATAAAGTGAAGAAATTAGTTAATTAGGGGTAAGATATTAAGAGTGTTTAGGATAAAAGAACGTAGAGATTGATTAGTGTAAAATATAAAGTGACTAAGAGATAGTTAGCTAAGTAAAAATAATTGAGACATTTAGCTAAGTAAAATAATTGAGACATTTAGCTAAGTAAAAATAATTGAGACATTTAGCTAAGTAAAAATAATTGAGACATTTAGCTAAGTAAAAATAAACTAAGAGATAGCAGGGAGCACTAAACCCCTGGAGAGGTACTGTGGGGTAGAAGCTAGCGGCTGGGATAGTTCTATAATTTCCCCAAAATTCCTCCCCTCTCCTAGTTTTGAGGAACGGAGTTGGAAACTGCGCATGTGCCGCAGAATATTAGGGACGAGGTCTTTTTACAATGATGACGTTACAAGCATGCGCATTTCAGACTTCCGTCCCTATACCAGGAGAATGGGGGAAGATAATTTGGGCTGCAAGATATACTTCCTATAGCCGGTTTCACAGCAATTCTACCCCACAGGACCTCTCCAGGGGTTTAGTGCTCCCTGGACATAGCAAACTAAGTAAAAAATAACTGAGATACAGTTAGCTAAGTAAAAATAACTGAGATACAGTTAGCTAAGTAAAAATAACTAAGAGATAGTAAGCTAAGTAAAAAATAACAGAAGAATAAAGAATAATAATCAGCTAGGCTAATACCTAAGGCACCACCTTAGGCCTAAGTCATCAAGCGACTTAGCTAACTAAAAATAACTAAGAGATAGTTAGCTTAGTAAAAATAACTAAGAGATAGTTAGCTTAGTAAAAATAACTAAGAGATAGTTAACTTAGTAAAAATAACTAATAGATAGTAAGCTAAATGAAAAGGTACTAAGAGATAGTGAGCTAAGCAAAAATAACTGAGAGTTAGTAAGCTAAGTAAAAAATAACTGACAGTTAGTTAAGTAAAAATAACTAAGAGACAGTGAGTTAAATAATAATTAATTAATTAAAAGGAGACGCATAAATTAACAACGAGTTATATCCTTTTTAAAAGCGATTTTGTAAACAAGGTTAATTTATGGTTTAATAAAATAAATATTATTTTTTTAAAGAAAAATAAACTTTGGGATGCTAAACTCACGTTGAGTCTAAATAGTAAAAGTCGCTAAGTATATTTTACAGGGCTTCCAGCCAAAATAGTTTCGAAAAATTACAGCATAACTATAGGACAAATTATAGGATATATATATATAAGATGAAAATGTAAAATTTTCAGGGATATATTTAAATGGGTACAAAATATCCCTAAGCAGAAAATATTAGCGCCACGACTAGAATTATCTGTTAATTTATAAAAAATACTGGAATGCATATATTAACGGTTGGTGTAGTCTTTTTAAAATGTTTATAAGTTTGATTTTAACTAAAAGCCTAAAAATTATAAAACAATTTAAAAATTATATGATTGCTGGAAGACGTGAGATTACCTAAGCTCAGTAGACTGTAAGTTAGATTTAGTTATTTAAGAAACTGAGCACAAAAGGTGTTCCGATTTTTATGACATCCGTTCCAGTAGAAAAACAAAAAAAGGGAAAACCGTAAAGCTAATCCGGCAACCCTGACTCCTGGCACGAGGAGCGCGCCTTAACGTCACTCAACGACGCGTTATTTTCTAAGGGTTATTCAACAATTTTCCTCAAGAAGCTTCAATGGTTGGAGGTAAAACCCAAAAAGGCGGTTCGTCACTTTCCCAATAAAATCATCCTCTTCCAACTTGATCAGCGTCAAATTCGGAAGAAAAAAAAGTTAAACGTTACTTTATTATTGTTACGAAGGGGGCGCTTCCAAGTTAAGCCTTGGCTACGAGAAATCCCGGAGAGATCTCTCAAACCGTAAACGCAAAAAAAATAAAAACGCGTCAGATTTTAAATAATACGTTTCGTAGATCACCAGCCTTTATTAGGAACCGGAATCTGTCTTAGAATTTGGGCAGAAGGTAAAACACCAATTCGTGCTAGTTCTATTAACCGTTTTCGTCTGAAAAAGACGTCGGAGAAGAACTTCAAAGGGGATCTGACCACAAAAAACGTGAAGTTTTATTGGCATAGGGGTTAGATAAAGTTAAAAGTTAGATACAATGATTTCACTAAAATAAAAATGAAAAGTATTAAAAAAAACCATTTCCTTATAAAAACTGTACTTGAATAAATTGGTAGTGGGTGTACTAGTATTTTTTAAATAAAAGATTTTGTTCAGATGATTTAATTCGTATTTTGGAAATTAAATTACGTTATCTTGATTGTTTAGTTTTACCAGAACTTTAAAACTTCATTCCACTTTATGCTAAACGTTTTATTTAATTAATTATAACTATTTAACTTATTTCAGTTTTAATTCCTTCGCTGTCAGTGTTTTAATTCGAAATTGCTTACAATATAACATTTCAATTAATTTTTTTTTACTTCAAACTCATTAAATTTCAATTTGGTTTCAAACCATTGGAATTTGAATTAGTTCAGTACAAAACTTTTAAAATTTAATTCGTTTACTACAAAACTATTACATTTCAATTAGGTTCACTACTACCATAAGTCTATAATATTGTTCCATAAGTTTGTCACATTCGTTAATAATTTACTGAGAGTTAGTAACGGAGTGACGTCATCACAAGAAGAAAATCTCCCCCTAGCGAGGCGCTGTCAAAGGCTACGTGTGACGCGTTAGCAAGCGGACGCAAAACGGTGAAGAAACCAATAATGCAGTCTGTCTTGTGAAAAGCTCTCATTAAAACCTTTGCATGTCAAGAATAGGAAGTGTCACACTTATGTAACAATATTATACACTTATGCTACTACCCATTACCATTCGATTAGGTCACCTCCTTGAATTTCGATTAATTTACTACAAACCTTTTAAATTCCATTAGTTTAATCATTATAAATTATCTTACCAAAGAACCCTTTTAATTTTAATTATTTTATTACCAGCTGAATTAATTTCAGAAAAAACCTTATAAATTTCAACTTAGTCCAATTTTTATTAATTTAAGTTAAAACTTAATTTTTTGTAATATTTAATGCAGCATTTGGTTAAATTATATTTGAATTTTTCTTTCAAACTAAACTAGATTCCAAGCTACTACCGTTAATATATATTATTATATACGCATATATATTATACCTCCAATATCTTCACATTTATCAATTTAAATAATCATGTCCCCCAAAGGTACACATTAGACGTTTAACCCGAAGATCGTATTAAAGAGCATAGAATAACTATAATTTCTGATAAACGATTTCAGTAGACTATGAGGGTAATTTTTGTTACAGTGCATTTTAAATCCTGCCTTTATACGAACCATTTCAAATAAAAGCGAATCAGAAAACATCATGGTATCATTATATGATACGACAAGCTTGTAATTATGATGAAGAAACCGATATAATCATTCTACAAATTTGAATACAAGTTTATATAATAATTTTCTGTTATTTGTGAATCGTGATAAATATTTGTTTTGCAACCACTATATCAGGGTTTAACGAGTTCTTCTTCGGTAGTATAAGTCCTAAGATAACTTGTATTTTAGAAATTATAACTTGAAAGTTACTTTTCTTGTTAGCTGTGCTAAATCGCTTTACTCTAAATATTCATACTTACTTTCAATCATTTAAACTAATAGTAGTAACTAGAATACATAATATATTTATCCCAAAAACGGCCAAAGACAAGTTAACAAATCAGACGACAATTAATGTTAAAAAAAACCTTTTTTAGAACTGCATTCGAAATACCAAACTTTAAACTAATTTTCAAATTTTGGAAAAATTATACAATCAAACCAAAGAAATATAAAAATTTAAACACAACACTCTTAAAATAATTAAAACCGATTTAGACCTAACCAGAGGTTAAGAAGCGTTCATATTTTAAAAACATTCGGAAGTAGTCTATATAAAATGGCGGCATTTCCGGTGACACCAAACTCGCTAAGCCTTGTTTTAAAGGCTCCCATTAAAAAAAAACTTCCGGTAAAACTAAACGTTTCCTAACTTCCAAAATAACGCCTTTTGAGATAATAATTAAAATAAATAAAATACGTAAAATTTCCTTCAAACGACATATTATCAAAATAAACTGCCTCAGCGCTCGCTACCCGATCATAATTGTGTAAATAAATTAGATCTGAAAACCAGCCCCTTCGAATAACGCTCCAATTAGAATTAAACATTATTCTCTTAAATTCCTGACCGTAAAACGTTTAAATCTAAAAAGAGAGTAAAAATAAGTATAATTTTAATTAAAAACCAGAATACTGGGGCCAAATATCAGGATCGTCCTCCCCAATTAGCTAAAATAAAGGAAGTGCTATTTAAGAGAAAATTAATGAATCATCCCAATTTTAAAGAGACCGGTTACCTCCCTCGTATTTTAGCTTCCGATTTCCAGTGGTATACCGACTTTTAATTATAGAGTATTTATAAATGATATCGAGGCGACGGTGGCGCCGTCGTGACTCGCGGTGGCCAAAAGGTGAACGACTTGGGGTATTCGGTTGTTTTATATTTCAAGTTTTATATCATTTTAGATGGTTTTTTTAAAAGTGAATTTATTACCTTGATAAAATTTCGGTATTTTTAAAATTTTTATTTCACGTTCTTTATTTTCGTATGCCTTGGGAAGTCAATGGTTTTTTTAGCAAAAGATAAATAAAATAATTTTAATGATGTAATTAGAAGGTTGACTATTTATCGCTATAATTAAGTAATTAATTATAGTAATTAACATTTTATAAATATTATACTAGCTTGTGTATTTAATATTAAAATAACATGGAAACAAAATATACTACGATAAAATAAAAATTGATTTTAAAAATATTAAAATATTATCGCATTATATTATAAATTAAAATTATTGGAAAATTAATCATAAAAATACGCTTTACCATCAACAAACACTAAATTTCAATAACATTAGATTATTAAATTTTATTACTAATTCGTTTAGAATGTTCACTAAAATAAACTTAACTAATACCATATTGTTACAATATTATAGACTTATGCATGAACTTACTATCCTTAACTTAATGTAGTAAGTAAATGTTAACATTTAAATGATAAAATTAAAGTTCCCAACTTTTTAAGTGATAAAATTAAAGTTCCCAAATTTTTAAATGATAAAATTAAAGTTCCCAACTTTTTAAGTGATAAAATTAAAGTTCCCAAATTTTTAAATGATAAAATTAAAGTTCCCAAATTTTTAAATGATAAAATTACAGTTCCCAAATTTTGAAATGATAAAATTAAAGTTCCCAAATTTTTAAATGATAAAATTACAGTTCCCAAATTTTTAAATGATAAAATTAAAGTTCCCAAATTTTTAAATGACAATTAAATCGGTTCAAAACTCAAAATAGTATGAAGATTAAATCGTGGTTAAAAATAAATTAAATTTTTAATCGTAATTATAAGCAGAACTGTAATTAGCTAAATATATTAAACTAAACCCAAATTTCTAAAATAAACCATTACAGCTAACTCAAATACGACGAATCCAAATGGAACAGCTACTGGATCTGCCTTCTCGGCCGCAGGTTAGTCTAAATACTTCTAAAATTCCATTCAAATAAACAGCTACACTAAAAAGCCCTCTTTTTTGGAACTGATTAACCCTCGAAATGTCTTGGCTAACTTAGAGGGTCAATTTTCAACAAAATCTATTCATATATTTTTGCGCAATTTCAATTTTGAGGTCGGTTTAAGTTAAAACAAAAAAAAAACCCGCGCTTGTGACATATCTGCCCAAAAACAATAAATAATTAAAAGTCGGCGTAACCCCAAAAAGTTCAAACAGAAAAGCGACCAAGTGAAGACCTTTGTTCAAAAAGCCCCTATTGTTCGTCGCCTTTTCGGAGTTTGTGAAATAAAAAAACTGGTTATTAGAATCTACTATTTAAGAATTCATCTCAGACAAAATGATAATTTATGGATGAAGATGGTCGTCGCCAGTTCGATTTTAAAGATGAGCCAAGTTTTTTGTTTTTCATTTTGGAATTTTGAAGTTTTTCTTTTTTAAATAGTTGTGAAAAAAAAATAGAAACCAGGAAGTGATATTCGACGGAAATTTTATACAGTGCTTTTCAAACTTGCCTAATTTTGTCGATACGGCAGAATTTCGACACACAATAGAATTATTAGAAAAATTCAACGGATGAAATTTTCAGGGCTCCCAGCCAATACCCTCTAAAAAATTATAGATATTTTAGGTTTGTCATCCCTAAATTATAGGTTAAATATTGGTGTAAAATTATCATTATATAGGTTTTTATCGCATCAAAATTCACGGATACTTAAACTTTAAGCTAATAAACTAAGCTAATAGGCTTCTTGATTTCACTCGTTTTTAGAAATTGTAAATTTTTAAAGATATTTTTGGAGATTTGAGAGTTTTTGATCAGCTAATCTGCCATTTTAAAATAAAACCTTCATCACAAATTTATAGAGGCGGGGATTTCGAGAAAAAACGTAAACAATCCGAAATTTTTTCAAACTGTCTTAGTAGAATTTTCGACAAAATGTTAAAAATATAGGAAATATAGGATAAAAAAAGAATTATAGATTTTTATAGGACCATTTCAAAATTATAGTAAATATAGGTATAATAGGTTCGCTGGGAGCCCTGAATTTTATATTTACGTCGATAATTTTCGGACGATTTATTTTGGTTGCAGAATAAAATAAACTTAATTTAAAAATGAATATGAAGTTTCAATACTCAGCATACAAATTACAACAAAGAAATTGCTCAAAACAATTATTTTTTATTAATTATTTTTAGTTAAATTAAAACCAATTGATTTCAAATACTTCAACAGTAGAGGCGGTCACTTGATGGTTAGGAATAATTAAGCTAATTGAATAACAAAAATGCAAATCCACATGTCTCGATTTTAACATCTGAAAGTTTGAATTAATGTGCAAGGAATAATTATTGAAAAAAATCGTACATTTTATCGCCTATTAGGTCCTAATTATTCTCAAACTCGGCGGCCTTTGATTGTTTCTGGCACAGGTTAGTTAAGAGAAATTGGATCTATCGAATCGTATCGAATATCAAATATTTGTTCGAATAAAAGTTAAAACCAGAGAATGACAGTTACCTGTAGTTGGTTTTACAGTTTTAGTTTTAGTTTCAGTTCACTGTCGCTCGTTCGCTGTTCTTGGAAATTTCAAAACCCGCCAAAATTTTACGATATTCGCAAATTATTTGAAATACCAAATATTTTAGAAAATTCTAGAATTTTATTTGATCAGCAAAAAGCGAATGTTCTAGGAGATTTTTAAGATCTATTTCGATTCGACTCATCGAATATGAGATTGGACTAATCGAAAAATCGAGTAGCCGAATATCTTGCTAGCTAGAAGCAAATTGCAATAAAAGCGGTTTTAGGAAATTATATTATGAATTTAATTTGTTATTAATTTTGGAAAACCAAGTGAGCACCAAATTTGTCAGAAATGGATTCAAATTAAACTGTTACTAAATTACACCTACGAGCAGCAAACACAAGGAGAACGCAGCTAGCCTTTAAACACGTTAACGCAGTGTTGTGTACAAATTTCATTGGACGAACCTTTACGCTGAACGTTTTACGGGTGGGGGGAAGACAATTTCGGAATTTTCCCCTTCCGACGGCAGCAGGCGCTAAAGCGTCTAACCAATGAAAACTGTACGCAAGAAAATGCACGACATTTGACTGGTTGCTTTCTCCTTGTGTGGGGTGCTGTGTTTGTTACTCCTAGATTACACTAATGTTAGGTCCTTAAAATAGATTAAGACTTCGTTTAACCGGTTAACTACATTTAAATGAATTACTTAAAAAAATTATAAATATGTTTAAATTACATTAAATTAAAAAATCTTACGAGATTAACAAATTGACATTTAAAAAGCTAATACAAACAAGTTTTGGAATTTTTCATTAAACATAAACTACATCGAATAAATGGCGCCTAAAATGTCTTTGTTTTTCGCGCATTCAGAGCCACTGAGCCCAAGGCAAATGATGTAAACCAACCAGCCTTGACGTCATATTTTCGAGAGCATGTTTAGAAATTTGAAAAATAAGAATTAGTAACTGCTTGATAGCGAAAACTTATTTGATTTAGGCTTAAAAACGTAGTATCCTAACAAAGACTGTTAGGCCTTGGATTAAAAATTAGACTGTTATTAATCCAAGGCTAGGCTATAGTGCTAGCGTCATAGATATAAGAAATGTATATAAAGGTCTAGATAAATTTCGGGGCGTCTAAGCCTAACATAAAATACGGAATTGACACCTAGCAGACACCGACCAAGAGCGCGAGCTCTCTTAGCATTTTAGTACTAAGTGCTTGACCTTTCCGCAGGCCGTAGTCTTTAGACACCATCTGTTGGTGACTTTTAGTATAATTTTTAAGCAGGAGACAATGGCTCTCGCGACGATAGCACGAGCTTTCTTACCGGTAGATAGCGCCTTATAATTATAGCCTGCAGAAATTACGCGTTTCTGCTAGCTGTTACCTCCGTATTCACTCCCTTTGAAATATTTTATCTAGACCTTTATATACGTTTCCTATATCTATGGCTAGCGTTCAAATTTAACCCTCGGCTGCGGCATTTTCTTTGTTTACATCGACTCGCCTGTTCAGCGCGAAAAACAATTACAGCGCTGCCAGATGTTTAAACAAATAAGGAGAAAGGTATTAACATCGGCGACTCAAATTTACTCGTCCCGATAATAGAATGTCCATGGTGACGTCACGTGGTATCACGCGGTACCGGTACTAATATATTGAATGAAGCCTAAATTTATCATTTCAGTGTCCGAAGAGGCTCAACTACGTAACGCCAACCGAGATAAATTGCTCGACAAATTGAAACAGGTATAATAAATAAAATCAATCCAGGAAAAATTCCACAATCAACATAAACCATAGAACATATAGAATAGGAAAAGCAACACTAGCTTTAACAAGGCTTTAAAAAGTATCTTTAAATCCTAAAGCCAAAGGGTTAGGGTGTTGTATTTACAATAGTTCTTTTTATAAAATAACCTTGGCCATCTTGTTGAAATGTTGCCTCCCCGCTTCAGCTGTGGATCCGTTTTCTCTCCCACTAAAGAGTTTATGAACTCATTCTTAGGCATTGGCTGAACTATTCCAGGGCAACATTTCAACAAGTTGGGCAAGCGTAAAGACATTTTATAAAATCAACTATTAATATTTCAATTAGCAGACCCAAAGTTGGTAAAATATACTAGAGGTTCCACAATTTTAAAATTACACAATCGCCATCTCTAGATTCATTGCGGAAACGGTAGTTAGCAGACGACAGCTTTGCTAATTAATAGTTCAGAAATTAATCAAGGGAGGGCGCCACGTTTACGTCGACCTAGTGCTAAAGAACGTTTTTTCTTCAATAAACTTATCAAAATAAAAGCAAACAATGTAAAAATTATATTAAAATGCAAGATGAGGAAAAACTAATATCGTCTGCTTTAGCAGCTACCTATCTAGGTTTCAATTTCGAACCAAAAGGGGCGTAACGGTAATTTTCGGTCCCGAATACACAAGGCTTAACTTTTAAAATGAACTAAATTTAATAGGCCTAAAATATGCCGAGTTGCTATTCCTCTTCTATATTTTTTATCACGAGAAAAAAATTACAGGGTTGCCACAATATTCTCAGATTAAAATTCCCTGACCATTTTAAGTTATTTTCCCAGACTTTTAAAGGCCAAAATTAGACAGTTTTTAACTTTCACATTTATCAGAATTTAATAAATTTAATCAACTTATATTTCAATACCAAAGTTATTTCAACGTTAAAAAGCTTTCAAGAATCTTAATAACAAAAGCAGGATTTGCCATAGATCTTGAGTAAAATTACCTTAAAAAAGTGTCAAGATTAAACTGACTTCCCTGACTTTTTACAAATTCTTAAAATTCCCCACCTTTTTATAAATTCTTAAAATTCCTTGACTTATTACAAATTCTTAAAATTCCTTGACTTTTTACAAATTCTTAAAATTCCTTGACCTTCCCCTGACTTTTCAGGCCCATTTTTAAAATCCCTGACGTGCGGCAACCCTTATTTAACATAAATATGATATTGAACGATTTCGGATATGTCGCTCAGTCTTATACCTTTTTACGTTACTGATGTTTCTACGAATAAACCAATAGAATCCACGCTTTTTTTTCCGCAGGGTGGTGTCCGCCGTACACGAGAAACGAAGGACGCCTTCAGATACTTTTACGAGTTTTTGGTGGACAGAGGCTTAAACCGCATTTGCAAACTGTTCAGGGAAGCCCAGCTCGAAGACGTGTTGACGTCAGTTGGTAAGAATGTTACGTTCGCAGCGACGCATAAACAAATACGCTTAACCAGTATTAATTAATTATATTCAAGAGTACCCGGTTACTACCAAACAAAACGGGTTCCGTACACAGCCGGATATCATACCTTTGCTTAAGACATAAATAACACGCAGAAAGAGTTCAATGCTAATATATAATCCACGAATCGCTTTACTTCTACTCAGGGATAATGACTTTATCCAGACAAAGTTGCTTTCAATCCCCTTATGCCAGCGTTGCCAGTTCCTGAAAATTATAGTACCAGAGCTAAAATATTATAGATTTCATAAAACTGGCGGTAAAAATTGACATTAAACTCGTGAAATCAATTTTTTTATTAACACAAAGTTCGACCAATAAGTACTTAAATAAATCAAGGAGGATAGGAAGGGAGGCGAAGTAGGAGGGATGAACGCGCCAGCATCCTTGTAAGACGCTTAGCGCGCGCTCGGCGGGAAAATTTCGGAAAAATGGCGGCAAGGATACTGGCGCGTTCATCCCTCCTACCAGGCCCGTAGCCAGGGGGGGGGGGGGGCAGTACGGGCGCCGCCCGACCTAGCCTTTTCTGAAACTCAACTCCGACGCCCCCTTTTGGGACAATTCGCCCCTCCTAAAATATGGTTCGCCCGCTCTATATCGATGTCCTGGCTACGGCCCTGCCTCCTACTTCGCCTCCCTTCCTATCCTCCTTTGATAAATCATCCTCCCAGGATATCGCCAAGAAGTAATACTTCCGAGAGTCAGGACCCGCAAGAATTTTTTTATATAGTGCTTGTGGAAACAATGGAAACGTTTTACCTGTAAACAAAACGTTGTGTTTTGGCCAAGCCTTAATATGTCAAAAAAGCTACCCGTTTAAAAAGGAACGCCATGGGGAACGCTTGTTGCTGCTGTAAAGTTTAAAAGTTTCCATTATTTTAACAAGCATTATATAAACAGTGACTTGCAGGTCCTGGCTCCCGGAAATATAACTTTTGGCGATTTCGTGGGAGGATGAATTATTGAAGCGTCTATTGAAAACTTGCACTTAAAAGTCAGTTTTAACTGGTTTTCAGAAAATTAAAAACATTATCGAACGTGCAAGCTGAATTATCGAAAAATGCGTACTATACAGTATACAGTACGTCATTGAAAATATCGTACGTCCTACCTTGGACGAATAATTACTGGACTCGAAACCTAAGAAAAATCCCCTGTTCCACAATTTGCATCGCCCATCAGCGCTCCTACCGAGATAATCACGAAATATTCCTATCCAAATACCAAACACGTGCGTAAAAATGTCAGATGACCCGCATTCCGTCGTCTGCTCTGCTGGTTTTAATAGAAGTGAGGGTTTTGGAATTTTAATAGACTTCAGATTATTCAGTAATAATTGTATTGGAATAAAAATTAAAGGGTATAGAGTGCTAGCAGTTGATGCGTTTTTAAAAGTTAGTGACGTCACAGTCGTAGCTTCCGTAGTGGTTGTCATGAAAACGTGCGTTTTTTCTCAATAGATGTTTAACATTGGTGACGTCGCAGGGTTTCAAGCTGAGAGTCCCAGCCCCAAGGGCTTTTTGAAATGAATGCCTTAACGCCATCTGACGACAGTTACTAGAGTCCTAACCCTAAGGGCTTTTTGAAATAAATGCCTTACCGCCATCTGATGACAGTTACTAGAGTCCCAACCCCAAGGGCTTTTTGAAATGAATGTGTTAACGCAATCTGACGGCAATCACTAGAGTCCCAGCCCCAAGGGCTTTTTGAAATGAATGTGTTAACGCCATCTGACGGCAATCACTAGAGTGCCAACCCCAAGGGCTTTTTGAAATGACTGTCATAACGCCATCTGCCGAAAAGTAGTCGAACCATCGAAAGAAAATTAGGCACGAGATGAATATATCAATATTTTTTATTTATTTCTAAACGCCAATATTTAGAATCACAAGTTTTGAAACTATACGGAAGAGTAAAGTAATTTAGAGGTTTTCTAGAATTAATACTTAGTGTAAGCAAGAATGTATTTATTTATACGCAGGGAGAATGAATATGTCGAGATAATTTTTAACGTTTCTCCAATTCCACCTGTCGGGGCAACCAGTATGCTACTCCGCTTTAATAAAATCAAATAATACTGCAATCTCATTGGTTCTTAAAAATTACGTTTTTCGACGCGATTAACGCTACTGCGAGGACGCAAAAAATAAGACCGCCTCAGTTTTTCCTCCCCCCCCCCCCCTTAGCGTGACGGGGTTAGGGCCTCAGCGTGTCCGTCGATAGTCTCGACATATTCATTCTTGGTGTAAGCAAGTGGAGCTGTTAAAAAAATGTTCGGTTAGGAAATTTAGCATTAAAACAATATATCAGAAATACATGAACCGAAATTATCAGCGACCTATCTCTCTAACGCTAGACCCAAGTTCTCTGTTTTCCCCCTCTAACAGCGCTGTCAGATTTTAAAACGGAAATTATGGTATCGACGATAAAAAATTATTGAATTCTTCGCAAAATTATTGCACCTCCTATTTATGACGTTTTTAGCTAGTTTGGCGGGAATTTCAAATCTAAAAGTAATGCTGTAGTCGTTTTAAGTGTTTTCCTCAAAGATTTACATGTTCTTGAAATACTTGACCTGTCATTCGACCATAGTAAATAACTTTTATAAATAACTGCCGGCAACAGTGACAGACCACGCGAAACTACGGAAGCTTGAATGCAAGGTTCATATAATTGGCTTGAACTAGCGCTCCTCTGTGCTGGCTGCCAGATCAGTGTTTTATTCTACGACCAAGTCTGAGACTGCCGTAGGTTGAAAGAGAAGATTCAAGAGAGGACAAAGTTGCAAACCTGCCTGGCGCAGTGCTACCGCAGCCGTTACGAGAAAGCGGGGCTGAACACGGTGTTCAGAACACCAGAAAGTAAAAGCGTGCAATGACTTTGTTATTGAAATCGAAATTTTTTGAGAATATGATACTATATAAAAAAAATATTGAAATTATAGTACAGTCTATCAAAATTATTGTAAATAAGCGTACCATATGGTACATAGCAAAATTTATGGTACAACCCAAATTTCTACCTAAAATTATTGATTTGTACCATAATTATGGTACGTCTAACAGCGCTGCCCTCTAATAAGCGATGTCACCCCTCCCCTCCTCAAACCACCCGAAATCTCCCACTCCGACGTGAGTGCATGAATATGCCACCTAGAGGTGGTCGTAATAAACTTTGTAAACACAGACTAGAAAATGAGCTTCCCTGGTTTAGTATCTCGTCTGTGTAAAAAACGGCGCCAACAAAGTTTTCTCTTAAATTAGTTGTTGTGAAAATTTAATACGTAAATCTCCAAAATGTCGAGTGTAGATGTTTTTACGCAGTGCAATTTTTTTCTACAAAACAAGCAGAAGTTAAAACATAAATCGGTACTATGAAATTTAGATAAACCGCCAGAAAAGTCAAAGGAACTGAATATAAACGATAAGCCTTTGATCAAAACTAGAAATGTTAGTACTCTATGTTATTTACTGCCTTCAAATTTGAGTAAAAAGGTGAAAACCGTGGATAAGTTTACAAATACTAAAAATCAACCTAAAGATTTAAAAGTTTCCACAAAAGCTGTTAGCTCCCAAACGTTAATTTAAGACTGGCCACCCTTCATATAATTTGATAAGCTCTAACAAATAATTAGATACATTGTCTGACTTCAACAATGCTAAAAATAACTCTCTCCTTTCCAAAACAAACGGCCGTTTGAGATTTTTCAAATAACAAACTAAATCTTGTACATTCTGCATGATTAACAAATTATAACATTATTACAACCTTTACCCTAGGCTGTCAGACGATGTTTCGCGAGATTTTTTTTAAATAAAAACGTTACTTTTTTTTGAAAATAGATGGCGATATAATCTACCCGTGATGCACTCGTATATTTCCTACGCGGTCGGGTGGGATGAAATTTTCGAATCCCATTTTCCACCCTCCCCCTGCAGTACAGAGAAAGCGTGTCGCTAAAAAAAGGGCTTGCTGATAATTTCGGTTAATGTATTTCTGAATATATAGTATCATACTTATTGTTCTTATGTTACTTATGATATTAGTAATGATTTCGACAAACTGACACACTTGTAGAAATTATCATAGTCTTATGGTATGACTGTTATGGCCATATGAGCTGGAAAATGTATACTGGACTATGCAATCCGAATAGTGACAAAATTGAACCAAAAATTTCAATCGCTAGTGAGATAATTAACTAAAACCTCAATAAAACTTTTCAAAAACGATACCGCTAACGGTAAATTGAGTCATGCTAAAATTTCAAAACAAACCCACCTCTTTCTATTGCAACCACTTTCATCGCCGTTGAAATAACGCGTCCTTGACCTCAAATGGGTCACGATCTGACCTCTCGGGTCACTCGAAACCGTCAGCTTGCATCAAGTAGAACGCGCCGAGGAAAAACGCGCCAAAAATCCCTCAAGCCTTTGACATTCATCAAAATCATTAAAAGATTCTTATCTGAGGTATTCTTTACCCACAAATCTCACGCTGGCGCAATCAACGGAGAATCAGTTTAGAGGCCATAAAAGACGAGAATTGTACACATTTAAAGCATAATGTAAATAATTTGGGGAATATCTCACGTAAAATACATAAAAATTTATTTATTTGTTGAAATTATTGTTGACCTATCTCAAAATTCCATGCCACACGACCTTTTCCAGATTGGGTCTTGCAGGATTTGCCATTTATTTATTATCATCAATATTAAACTAGGCTACTACAATGAAACATTTACCTAGACTCAACGCAGATTACAATGGAAGTGAATTTTCCGATCTAGGGAATAATAGGGATAGTTACTTGTTTATCAACTTAAGTTTCCGATGTAATTGTTTTAGAAACGCATTACATGATGTATTTCGCCCATAGAAATCTCATAGGTAACTAGAATGCTGCCGTTTAACTGGCAAATGGCCCAAACGCCGTGACAGACGACGCCAGATCTCAGCCAATCAGAGCTCAAAGAGCGGTTCTGCCAAGAATTTAATGTCACCGGAGAGAATGACATCACCTATCTCCCCCTATAGTAACGGAACCAAGGAGGATTATTATCCTCCTTGGCGGAACCACTCTACGGCCTCTCATTGGCTGAAGGTTCAAGGCGAACTGGCGTCAAGCTCGGCCGTAGGCGGCAGCATTCTAGTTACCTATGAGATTTCTATGATTTCGCCCATACTCTTTTTTTATTCGAATTATTAACAGGGTTGCCATACATTTTCGATGTGAAATAAATAATTTTGAACAAAAATTGTATGGCAACCCTGTTAAAATAGCGTCTGCTTCACCATGTTCCACAGGCTTCCAAAAAAAGCCGCTTGAGGGAAATAGTAATAACGCTCATTACACGTATCAAACGGTTATGATGGATGAAATAGAAGCTAGAAAAGGTTTTTGCGTTTGATTACAATTTTACAACGTTTTGAGTTTCCTCCATGTCAATTACGACGCTCATACTTAGACATTTTTCTAATTTGACAATAGCAGACGCTAGATCATAGGTGTTAACTTAGAGAAGGTGGCGCCACCTAGGATCGTTTTGGTTCAGGAAGTCGACTTTCGTTCCTATTAAAAAATTTCGACGGCGTCTTGGGCCTAGTTTGCAGCCTTCCCTTGGGGACGCCTTAAGGGGACGCACCAGTGCTATTTCGAACTTTCCGTTGCGCCACCAATTTGATCCCCCTTTTGCGAAATCTATTGGCCTCCTATAAATCTTCTATATGCACCACAAAGAGCCCAAGAAACGGTGATCAAGACAACGGGGCTTATTCGAACCACCAAAATCATTCTGCTTAATGGATGCTATTTTTATCCAGTAGATCGAGTTATCCCTCCCGGCGAGCGTCAACCAAAAAAAGAAATATAGTACCGTAGGCCTAAAGCTTATTTTCCACTGGTCAAAATGTATTTTTCTTTACGCTTGTTTGTACATCCTAAAATTGAGTCCTTGAATTGACCTTTTGCTACACCAGATTTCAGTCTATCTCATCTCTACTCATGTCCAGGAATAGTTCATATGAAAAATGCCGCCCCCAAAAAAGTTAAGCCCGGGGCGGACCACCCTTCCTTGCTACGACACTGTATTGAGTGTCGCACCGTTATGCTCTATTGGAAACCGAGGCTTACGACGATTTTATTGCGTCGACGGTCGCCGTCGTGGCGATTTTTCCTATGTGAAAACCACACTTAACATATAATTTTTGCGTCGTTACTCGCAGTTCCTAGTGAAAACTTGTATTAATCATACCATGCTTACCCCATTGTTTTACTTTAAAAAAAATGTTATGATGCAACTTATAAGAGTTCAAATACGAAAATTAAAATTACAGGAACGTTTACATTGTTTGCACCAACGGACAACGCATTCGCTTTCTTAGAGGGTAAAGTATTGGAAGAACTCGAAAACGACACCACCAAATTACAAGGCTTCCTAATGTACCACTTGGCTCCTGGACCCCTGACCACCATCGAAATGAAAGACGACTCGGTAGTCAATAGCGCGCAAGGAGCGCCGTTACGCTTTAATACGTACGAAAACGGAGACGTAAGTTTTTGCGTTCAAATTCAATTATGGGACACCTTTCGCCATCTATAGTGTCATCAACGAACTAAATTCGATATTTGTAGGTGGTAACCGTTTCCGGATCCCAAATTTTGGAGCCCGATTTGAAAAACGGTGAAATCATTGTACACGTCATCGACCACGTGCTGTACCCGCCTCCCACCAATAACATACCCAACGAAATTAGAGCTAATTATAACACCATGTACCGACTCTTGGAGGTCGCTGATTTGACACACATTTTGTCTGGTACGTTACTGGTTCGTTAAGTTGGCCTATGTGGAATTCATAATTTTTGTCTGTCCATACAGATAAGTCTTTTACGTGCTTTGTGCCCAGTGACCAAGCATTTCGTATTTTACCACCGACCGTGAGAAACGCCATCTATACAAACGCGACGTTACTACAACGTAAGTAATCACTCGTCGACTATATAAAATATAATTCGAATGATTTAAGTAAAAATTATAGCGCATCGATTATTCGAAATAAAAATTGCACGTCGATTAATCGAACGAAAAATATGAATACTAGATTAATCGAACGAAAAATATGAATACTAGATTAATCAAAGTGAAGAAATAGAAACAAAACCGATAAAGGTAATCGATTTATCGAAGTAGAACGATTTTCAAATCGATTAATTTAATTAATAAACCCTACAATGTAAGTAATAACTCATCGACTAAAAAACAAAGTTCGATTAATTGAAGTAAAAATATAGCACATCGATTATTAGAAAAAGAAAATACTTCGATTAATCGAATTAAAATATGAAAACTAGATTAATCGAAGTGAAAAATAGAAAAACTCAATAAATGTAATCGATTAACCGAAGTTAGAAAATATTAACTTCATAAATGTAATCGATTTATCTAAACAAAACATTTTACAAATCGATTAACTTAATTAAAATGTAAAAAATATTGATTAATTTAAGTAAAAATATTTTATTATATAGAATAGAAATGCCTCAAAACATTAACTGAGCAACAAAAAAAATTATTTCAGGAATCCTTTTGAACCACATCATCCCAGGAACATTTTTCAGAGCGGGTATTCCGGTAGGTTACAGCCTGCAACCACTAGATGGCAGTCCTTTGATCTTCAGCACCAAACGAGGCTTGATACTGGTGAACGGAATCCCCATCGTCATCCCAGACGTGATCGCGACTAACGGCGTCATGCACGTCATCAACAGGGTCTTGTTACCGAACGACGTCCTGGAAGATTGCAAGTGCCTGACGCCGGCTGCCATGGCCACCACAACGGCCATGCCAGACGAGGAACCAGGAATAGCCATCGAAGAGAAGTACGAAGAGAGGTACTACCCAGAAACGACAGAGAAAGAGATGACGACCAAGCCGACGACGGTGACCAACGAGAAGCTAGAGACAGGACCACCGCTCATTCCAACTGTGCCACTCCCTGATCAGACGAAGAAACCAGATGTTGAATGTGACCAACCTGGTCCAGATTGTCCTGATAAACCCGATGAAGAAAAACCAAATGATGACAAACCCGATCAGGAAGAACAAAAGGATGGAAAACCAGATGATGATAAGTCTGATAAAACGAAGGACGAACCAAAGACCGATGAGGAAGAGCCGAAAGATGATAAGCCATTTGATGAAACCCCAAAGGATGATGGCGAGAAAACGAAAAATGAAGTAAATCCAGATGAGAGCAAACCAAAAGACGATAAACCAAATCAGGAAGAACCGAACGAAGATAAACCCGATGATGATAAGCCAAAAGAAGACAAACCCGATGATGATAAACCAAAAGAAGGCAAACCCGATGACGATAAACCAAAAGAAGACGAAGCAGATGATGATAAAACAAAAGACGACACACCCGATGACGATAAGCCAAAAGAAGACAAACCCGATGATGATAAACCAAAAGAAGACAAACCGGATAACGAGAAACGCCAAGAAAAACCAGATTACGAGAAACCTGAATCCAAGCCATCTTGCCCCGATGACGTTGAATGTCCTGAACAACGACCACCATTTGAAAAAACACCAGAGTGCCCTGATGACGTAGACTGCCCCGGACCCCAAACAAGTCCTAAAGGACCTTTATGCCCCGATGGTTTAGACTGCCCAGAAACGAAGCCCGATTATGAACCCGCTTGCCCTGAAGGTACCGACTGCCCAGAGCCAAAACCAATCGAAACACCAAAATGCTACGAAGGCGATTGTCCCGAGAAAACTGTAGAGCCGCCAACACCGTGTCCTGAAAGAGAAAATTGTCCCGAAGTAAAACCAAGTACAGAAGTACCAGAAGTTAAAATTCAATGTTTCGGACCAGATTGCTTATCTGAACGTCAGAAACCGACCTGTCCCGAAGGAAATTGCCCTGACGAGGAACCAACTTCGGAAAAACCAGAACCTGAACCATCTTCGCAAGAGCCAAGCTGTCTTGGCCCAGACTGTCCAGAAAACCCAAAAGAAGAGGTACCAGAAGACTGTCCTGGAGGAGTCTGTCCAACGATTACACCACTGGACGTAATGTCCACACAGAAACCAAGCAGTTTCGAGTCAAGGCCTCAAAAGGTTGAACCAACTTTACCGACGACAATAAACCCTAATTTTGAGCCGACTGGTACTAATACAATAAAAGCCACCTCTCTGAAGACGAAAGGACCTTTCGATTTATTCGACGACGTTGTAAATGGCCAGCCAACCGAAGCCACGAAAGCTGGTTTAACAGAAACTCAAACGCCCGAAACCACAAAGCCCACGCTCTCTACCGACGGATCAACAGAACCCTTTGCGGTTACTGAAAAGGCAACTCCTCCACAAATAACCACGGAAAAATCAACAGAACCATCAGCCCCAACGGAAAAAACCACGGTGAGCTCCCCAAATACCGATAAACCCACTGAGAGTTCAACAGATACCGAAAAACCTATTGAGCCGACGGAGCCAACCAAAAAATTAACAGAGCCTTCGGAGTCAACCGAGAAATCGACGGAGCCTTCGGAGCCTACCGAAAAATCAACAGAGCCTTCGAAGTCGACCGAAAAATCGACGACGGAGCCTTCGGAGCCAACAGACAAATCGATGGAGCCTTCGAAGCCAACCGAAAAATCGACGGAGCCGTCGGAGTCAACCGAGAAATCGACGGAGCCTTCTGAACCAACAGACAAATCGACGGAACCTTCGAAGGCGACCGAAAAATCGACGGAGCCTTCGGAACCAACCGAGAAATCGACGGAGCCTTCGGAGCCGACCGATAAACCAACTGAGACCTCAGCAGACAAAGAAAATCCAACTGAGCCTTCGAAGTCTTCCGATAAAACCACTGAGGCCACAGCAGATAACGAAAAACCAACAGATAAAGAAACTACACTTTCAGATTCTTCTACCTCTAAGCCAACTGAACCCACCGTAGCATCAGCCTCTACTGACCAATCAACTGAGCTCACCGTAGCCTCGGCCTCCACCGACAAACCAACTGAGACCACCGTAGCATCAGCCTCTACTGAACAATCAACTGAGCCCACCGTAGCCTCGGCCTCCACCGACAAACCAACTGAGACCACCGTAGCATCAGCCTCTACTGACCAATCAACTGAGCCCACCGTAGCCTCGGCCTCCACCGACAAACCAACTGAGACCACCGTAGCATCAGCCTCTTCTGAACAATCAACTGAGCCCACCGTAGCCTCGGCCTCCACCGACAAACCAACTGAGACCACCGTAGCATCAGCCTCTACTGACCAATCACCTGAGCCCACCGTAGCCTCGGCCTCCACCGACAAACCAACTGAACCCACCGTAGCATCAGCCTCTACTGACCAATCAACTGAGCCCACCGTAGCCTCGGCCTCCACCGACAAACCAACTGAGACCACCGTAGCATCAGCCTCTACTGACCAATCAACTGAGCCCACCGTAGCCTCGGCCTCCACCGACAAACCAACTGAGACCACCGTAGCATCAGCCTCTACTGACCAGTCAACTGAGCCCACCGTAGCCTCGGCCTCCACCGACAAACCAACTGAACCCACCGTAGCATCAGCCTCTACAGACCAATCAACTGAGCCCACCGTAGCCTCGGCCTCCACCGACAAACCAACTGAGACCACCGTAGCATCAGCCTCTACTGACCAATCAACTGAGCCCACCGTAGCCTCGTCCTCAACCGACAAACCAACTGAACCCACCGTAGCCTCAACCTCCACTGACAAACCAATTGAGCCCACCGTAGCATCGGTCTCCACCGACCAATCAACTGAACCCTCTGTTCCTACCGAAAAACCAGCAGACCAACCGTCAACCCAAACTGACAACACTGAAGCACCAGTTGACCCTGACATCAACGAAAGACGACCATCAACATCGGTAGATCCTCAATCGACAATCACAACTGTGAAACCCAAATTAGCCGTGGAGCAATCGGAAAAACCGGAAATTGAAGTAATACCGACCATACCTCCCAAAGAAGATGAGAGACCCACCGCGAGTCCACAAATACCCGAAGAAGCACCAGTCCCTCAGATCCCAGAGCTAACGTGTCCCGACAACGGGCAGAGGAAACCCATCCCAGACGTGGTCGATTTCTTGGGTCAACCGGGTTTGATTCTGAACCAAAAACCGGTTACATTCAAAATAGTACTAAGACTATTCAACACGGCCGGTTTAACTTCAATCCTGAGACGACGAGGTAAAATAATTATACATCTTAAACTCCTTTGTCTAATATAGGAACTGACTAACTTAAGTCTTTATTAGTTCCATGTTGTGATTGGGTTTCCATGGCAACTACGTTGTATAGTCAAATGGGGCTGTTAGTTGTTACAGATTTAAATTCCTTAACACATTTGAAGGTTTTCCGTGACCATTTTCACAGATTTTTCCCTGAATTTTTTAGACAACATTTTGATAAATTTTTACTTGCATTTTTAATTTATAACCTACAAATTATTTTCCATCTAATATTAAACAATTGAGTTAAAAAACAAAAGAACCAATACAAGGCTAATCATTAAATCTTAAAGAATCGAAGCTTAATTTTAGCTAATCATGTTAAAACCTTAAAGATTCAAAACTTATTGTTAGCTAATCATGTTACAGCCTAAAAATATGAAGCTTAATTTTAGTTAATAATGTTACAACCTTAAAATGTGAAGTTTAATTTTAGGTAATCATGTTACAACCTTAAAATGTTAAGCTTAGTTATAGTTAATCATGTTACAACCTTAAAATATGAAGATTAGTTATAGTTAATCATGTCACAACCTTAAAATATGAAGCTTAGTTATAGTTAATCATGTTACAACCTTAAAATATGAAGCTTAGTTTTAGTTAATCATGTTAAAACCTTAAAATATTAAGCTTACTTTTAGTTAATCATGTTACAATCTTAAAATATGAAGCTTAGTCTTAGTTAATCATGTTAAAACCTTGAACTTCATTTTAGCTAATAACCCCAAAAGGTTGATTTTAGTTAATCGCTCTAAATCCCAAGTAAAATTAAAGGTTAATATTAACGACTAACAATAATTAGTTAATAAGTGGGAAAAAACTTGTTTATCTAAATTTAATTATGTTATCCAGTACCATACACGTTATGTATCCCCACCGACGAAGCATTTTCGACAATGGCCCAGGAAAATATCAACAAACTACAGAAGGATTTGGTCCAACTACGTCGAATTCTGCTGTTCCACGTCATATCTTCGCAACTACCCAACTACAGCCTCAGGGACAACAGCGTCATCAAAACCTACCAAGGCTCTCCCATTATCATCAACGTTCTGAACAGAGGAAAGGTCGGTGTCGCAAAAATCAGGGTGGTTGATTTCTTGCAAATTAAAATTCGAACAAATTGGTTATATACTTCTTAACCAAATCCCATTCGACCGAAAACATTTTGGACGTCATATATTTAGAAGTTTCCTCTTTTTCCAGCCCAATGGCGGTTTTCGGTTAAATGGGCTTTACGTAAAAGATTTATAGATATGATTGCTCTAGATACATTCTCCTCTAATTTATGATGCGAGAATGCCTACCGTGATTAGCTAGAATTAGGTTTCCCCGGCGCAGCTCGAAGTGGGGCCGGAACCCCTGGACCGGATGTTCCGTAGAATGGAAGTCGGCTAAATGGGACTGTTCGATCGGATGCAATTCGGTTGAATGGGACTGTTTGGTAGAATGAGATTTGATTAAATGGGACTGTTTGGTAGAATGAGATTTGATTGAATGGGACTGTTTGGTAGAATGAAATTCGATTGAATGGGACTGTTTGGTAGAATGAGATTCGATTGAATGGTACTGTTTGGTAGAATGAGATTCGGTTGAATGGGACTGTTTGGTAGAATGAGATTTGATTGGATGGGACTGTTTGGTAGAGTGAGATTTGATTGAATGGGACTGTTTGGTAGAATGAGATTTGATTGAATGGGACTGTTTGGTAGAATGAGATTCGATTGAATGAGACTGTTTTTTAGAATGAGATTCTGTTGAATGGGACTGTTTGGTAGAATGAGATTCGATTGAATGAGACTGTTTGGTAGAATGAGATTCGATTTAATGGGACTGTTTGCTAAAATGAGATTTGATTGAATGGGACTGTTTGGTAGAATGAGATTCGATTGAATGGGACTGTTTGGTAGAATGAGATTCGATTGAATGGGACTGTTTGCTAAAATGAGATTCGATTAAATGGGACTGTTTGGTAGAATGAGATTCGATTTAATGGGACTGTTTGCTAAAATGAGATTTGATTGAATGGGACTGTTTGGTAGAATGAGATTCGATTGAATGGGACTGTTTGGTAGAATGAGATTCGATTTAATGGGACTGTTTGCTAAAATGAGATTTGATTGAATGGGACTGTTTGGTAGAATGAGATTCGATTGAATGGGACTGTTTGGTAGAATGAGATTCGGTTGAATGGGACTGTTTGCTAAAATGAGATTTGATTGAATGGGACTGTTTGGTAGAATGAGATTCGGTTGAATGGGACTGTTTGGTAATGAGATTCGGTTGAATGGGACTGTTTGGTAGAATGAGATTCGATTGAATGGTACTGTTTGGTAGAATGATATTCGGTTGAATGGGACTGTTTGGTAGAGTGAGATTTGATTGAATGGGACTGTTTGGTAGAATGAGATTCGATTGAATGGGACTGTTTGGTAGAATGAGATTCGGTTGAATGGGGCTGTTTGCTAAAATGAGATTTGATTGAAGGGGACTGTTTGGTAGAATGAGATTCGATTGAATGGGACTGTTTGCTAAAATGAGATTCGATTAAATGGGACTGTTTGGTAGAATGAGATTCGATTGAATGGGACTGTTTGCTAAAATGAGATTTGATTGAATGGGACTGTTTGGTAGAATGAGATTCGATTGAATGGGACTGTTTGGTAGAATGAGATTCGGTTGAATGGGACTGTTTGCTAAAATGAGATTTGATTGAATGGGACTGTTTGGTAGAATGAGATTCGGTTGAATGGGACTGTTTGGTAATGAGATTCGGTTGAATGGGACTGTTTGGTAGAATGAGATTCGATTGAATGGTACTGTTTGGTAGAATGAGATTCGGTTGAATGGGACTGTTTGGTAGAATGAGATTTGATTGGATGGGACTGTTTGGTAGAGTGAGATTCGGTTGAATGGGACTGTTTGGTAGAATGAGATTCGATTGAATGGTACTGTTTGGTAGAATGAGATTCGGTTGAATGGGACTGTTTGGTAGAATGAGATTTGATTGGATGGGACTGTTTGGTAGAGTGAGATTTGATTGAATGGGTCTGTTTGGTAGAATGAGATTTGATTGAATGGGACTGTTTGGTAGAATGAGATTCGATTGAATGGGACTGTTTGGTAGAATGAGATTCGGTTGAATGGGACTGTTTGGTAGAATGAGATTCGGTTGAATGGGACTGTTTGGTAGAATGAGATTCGATTGAATGGTACTGTTTGGTAGAATGAGATTCGGTTGAATGGGACTGTTTGGTAGAATGAGATTTGATTGGATGGGACTGTTTGGTAGAGTGAGATTTGATTGAATGGGTCTGTTTGGTAGAATGAGATTTGATTGAATGGGACTGTTTGGTAGAATGAGATTCGATTGAATGAGACTGTTTGGTAGAATGAGATTCGATTTAATGGGACTGTTTGCTAAAATGAGATTTGATTGAATGGGACTGTTTGGTAGAATGAGATTCGATTGAATGGGACTGTTTGGTAGAATGAGATTCGGTTGAATGGGACTGTTTGCTAAAATGAGATTTGATTGAATGGGACTGTTTGGTAGAATGAGATTCGGTTGAATGGGACTGTTTGGTAATGAGATTCGGTTGAATGGGACTGTTTGGTAGAATGAGATTCGATTGAATGGTACTGTTTGGTAGAATGATATTCGGTTGAATGGGACTGTTTGGTAGAGTGAGATTTGATTGAATGGGACTGTTTGGTAGAATGAGATTCGATTGAATGGGACTGTTTGGTAGAATGAGATTCGGTTGAATGGGACTGTTTGGTAGAATGAGATTCGATTGAATGGGACTGTTTGGTAGAATGAGATTTGGTTGAATGGGGCTGTTTGCTAAAATGAGATTTGATTGAAGGGGACTGTTTGGTAGAATGAGATTCGATTAAATGGGACTGTTTGGTAGAATGAGATACGATTTAATGGGACTGTTTGCTAAAATGAGATTTGATTGAATGGGACTGTTTGGTAGAATGAGATTCGATTGAATGGGACTGTTTGGTAGAATGAGATTCGATTTAATGGGACTGTTTGCTAAAATGAGATTTGATTGAATGGGACTGTTTGGTAGAATGAGATTCGATTGAATGGGACTGTTTTGTAGAATGAGATTCGGTTGAATGGGACTGTTTGCTAAAATGAGATTTGATTGAATGGGACTGTTTGGTAGAATGAGATTCGATTGAATGGGACTGTTTGGTAGAATGAGATTCGATTTAATGGGACTGTTTGCTAAAATGAGATTTGATTGAATGGGACTGTTTGGTAGAATGAGATTCGATTGAATGGGACTGTTTGCTAAAATGAGATTTGATTGAATGGGACTGTTTGGTAGAATGAGATTCGATTGAATGGGATTGTTTGGTAGAATGAGATTCGGTTGAATGGGACTGTTTGGTAGAATGAGATTCGATTGAATGGTACTGTTCGGTAGAATGGTACTGTTCGGTAGAATGGGACTGTTCAATAGAATGGGGTTCGGTAGAATGGGACTGTTCAATAGAATGGGGTTCGGTAGAATGGGACTGTTCGGTAGAATGGGACTGTTCAATAGAATGGGGTTCGGTAGAATGGGACTGTTCAATAGAATGGGGTTCGGTAGAATGGGACTGTTCAATAGAATGGGGTTCGGTAGAATGGGACTGTTCGGTAGAATGGGACAGTTCAATAGAATGGGGTTCGGTAGAATGGAACTGTTCGGTTGAATTGGACAGTTCGGTAGAATGGAATTCGGTGAATGGGACTGTTCGGTAGAATGGAATTCGGTGATTGGGACTGTTCGGTAGAATGGATTTCGGTTGAATGGGACTGTTCGGAACTTGGGTAAAATGTGACTGTTCGGTCGAATGAACTACAATCGAACAAATTGAGTTTATTGATTTCTTTAACATTTAATGCCTCTTTGTCTTGCTAAATTGATTAATAATGGTAGTTCAACGGCAACGATAGCTACATTTTTAATTAATTTTAATTAAAATTAATGGTTCAATGATTTTTCTTATGACTTGTTTTAAATCACTGATTTCAATCAGACAACCCAGTCAAAAACTAAATTAACCAATATGAGTAATGGTTCTGTTTAGTTGGTGCTGATTGGTGGAGCTCCGGTGATTGGGTTCCGCAAATCTCCGTTTGGACAAGTGTACGTCATCAGCAAACCCTTGAGCAAACTCCCTCAAGAAAATGTTCTTCGGGCGCTGAGGGAACGACCGAATTTGAACCAGTTTCACAATTTCATTCAAAGTTGTTCCTTAGGAAAAACACTACAGGGTATGTTTATTGAGATGTCTAAACTCTTAAAACCAGCTACGTCGTAAATTCACGTAAGGGGGCGCTAAAATCGGTTTTCTTATCGTTTAGATAAAATTAGGTTTCTTATCGTTTAGCTTAAATTAGGTTTCTTGTTGTTTAGCTAAAATAGGTTTGTTATCGTTTAGCTTAAATTAGGTTTCTTGTTGTTTAGCTAAAATAGGTTTGTTATCGTTTAGCTTAAATTAGGTTTCTTGTTGTTTAGCTAAAATAGATTTATTATCGTTTATCTAAAATTATGTTTTTTATCGTTTAAATAAAATTAGGTTTCTTATCGTTTAGCTAAAATAGGTTTCTTATCGTTTATCTAAAATTATGTTTTTTATCGTTTAAATAAAATTGCTCTAACTATATTTTAGCTAAAATTGCTTTAGTTATATTTTAGCTAAAATTGATCTAGCTATATTTTAGCTAAAATTGCTTTAGTTATCATTTAGCTAAAATTGCTTTATTACCTTTAGATTTTATATTACCTATTCAGCTACAATCGTTTTCATCTTTCAACTAAAACCATTTTCTAGCTCTGATTTGCTAATTGTTTTTTCGCAGGTAAAGGTCCATACACCGTGTTCGCGCCCACCAATGAAGCCTTCGGGCAACTACCAGACGAAACCTTGAATATGCTGCGATCTAACAAGCGGGCTCTCGAAAGTAGGTCCAATTTCGAGCCCTTATAAAAATGAAACACGATAAAATAGTTCCCATTTTAAAATAGGGTTACTGAATAACCACGTCGTTTACGGGGCGCAGTTTCTGTCGGGGGTCAATCAAGACCGCGCGGTCCCAACCATACAACAAGGAAGACTACAATTTCACAGACTAACAGGTAATTTAACCCTATAAATTGTAATCTCAACCCAAAAGTAATAATTGATCTACGAATGAATGAATCTGTTAAATTGTGTTTGATAAGACAAGGGAGAAGATCCTTCACAGGGGTAACGCCATTTAAGGTTCGATTTTTAAATACGCCAAGTCTTACTAGATGGCTCCACCAGTCTGAAACCTACAATATTCAAATTATTTAAAAACAATTAAAAATTGTTTTCTTTCTTATTTTTATATCGAAATTTTCATGATTTTATCATTTGTTATTAGTTTTAGAAGTAGGTCTTTTCTATTAAATTAGTAATAATTTATTTATTTCCCACCAACACGTTTAAATTGGCGCCATCTAGTGGAAATTAAACATTAAAATCGAACTTCTCAGGGCTTCTCTCTAAATGTTTGTTTCCCTGTAAGTAATTTATTAATCGTTCTATTTGCTTAATGTCTCGTTAGATGGCGTGACAATAAATGGAGCGCAGATAATAGAACCGGATATAGCGACCGGAAATGGCGTTGTTCACGCGGTCAATAAAGTCTTATTCCCAAAACCCGATAATGAACCACTAGAGTACGGTAAGCTATGTTTTCTTTCATTCCTTTCATTTCGGTTCGTACTAACTTACTCAAAGCTCATAATTACGAAGGCCTATGACACACTGTAATCTTGACCAAGCATTGATCTTGACAATACTTATTTTCAACATTAGCAAACAAGTTTAAGAAATAACAAATTCGTGATCCGGAAGTTAACTATGGGGCGGTCAGTCGTGAAATTTTTTACACACGATTACTGATTTTCGAAAGTCATTCATTGATTTTCAGTGATTTCCTGGTTAATTACCATTATTTCCACGTATTTCTTGGTGATTTACAGTTATTTATTGGTGATTTCCAGTGACTGCCACTTATTTATTGGTGATTTCCAGTGACTGCCACTTATTTATTGGTGATTTCCAGTGACTGTCACTTATTTATTGGTGATTTCCAGTGACTGCCACTTATTTATTGGTGATTTCCAGTGACTGCCACTTATTTATTGGTGATTTCCAGTGACTGCCACTTATTTATTGGTGATTTCCAGTGACTGCCACTTATTTATTGGTGATTTCCAGTGACTACCACTTATTTATTGGTGATTTCCAGTGACTGCCACTTATTTATTGGTGATTTCCAGTGACTGCCACTTATTTATTGGTGATTTCCAGTGACTGCCACTTATTTATTGGTGATTTCCAGTGACTGCCACTTATTTATTGGTGATTTCCAGTGACTGCCACTTATTTATTGGTGATTTCCAGTGACTGCCACGTATTTATTGGTGATTTCCAGTGACTGCCACTTATTTATTGGTGATTTCCAGTGACTGCCACTTATTTATTGGTGATTTCCAGTGACTGCCACTTATTTATTGGTGATTTCCAGTGACTGCCACTTATTTATTGGTGATTTCCAGTGACTGCCACTTATTTATTGGTGATTTCCAGTGACTGCCACTTATTTATTGGTGATTTCCAGTGACTGCCACTTATTTATTGGTGATTTCCAGTGACTGCCACTTATTTATTGGTGATTTCCAGTGACTGCCACTTATTTATTGGTGATTTCCTGTGACTGCCACTTATTTATTGGTGATTTCCTGTGACTGCCACTTATTTATTGGTGATTTCCAGTGACTGCCACTTATTTATTGGTGATTTCCAGTGACTGCCACTTATTTATTGGTGATTTCCAGTGACTGCCACTTATTTATTGGTGATTTCCAGTGACTGCCACTTATTTATTGGTGATTTCCAGTGACTGCCACTTATTTATTGGTGATTTCCAGTGACTGCCACTTATTTATTGGTGATTTCCAGTGACTGCCACTTATTTATTGGTGATTTCCAGTGACTGCCACTTATTTATTGGTGATTTCCAGTGACTGCCACTTATTTATTGGCGATTTCCAGTGACTGCCACTTATTTATTGGTGATTTCCAGTGACTGCCACTTATTTATTGGTGATTTCCAGTGACTGCCACTTATTTATTGGTGATTTCCAGTGACTGCCACTTATTTATTGGTGATTTCCAGTGACTGCCACTTATTTATTGGTGATTTCCAGTGACTGCCACTTATTTATTGGTGATTTCCAGTGACTGCCACTTATTTATTGGTGATTTCCAGTGACTGCCACTTATTTATTGGTGATTTCCAGTGACTGCCACTTATTTATTGGTGATTTCCAGTGACTGCCACTTATTTATTGGTGATTTCCAGTGACTGCCACTTATTTATTGGTGATTTCCAGTGACTGCCACTTATTTATTGGTGATTTCCAGTGACTGCCACTTATTTATTGGCGATTTCCAGTGACTGCCACTTATTTATTGGTGATTTCCAGTGACTGCCACTTATTTATTGGTGATTTCCAGTGACTGCCACTTATTTATTGGTGATTTCCAGTGACTGCCACTTATTTATTGGCGATTTCCAGTGACTGCCACTTATTTATTGGTGATTTCCAGTGACTGCCACTTATTTATTGGCGATTTCCAGTGACTGCCACTTATTTATTGGTGATTTCCAGTGACTTCCACTTATTTATTGGCGATTTCCAGTGACTGCCACTTATTTATTGGCGATTTCCAGTGACTGCCACTTATTTATTGGTGATTTCCAGTGACTGCCACTTATTTATTGGCGATTTCCAGTGACTTTCACCGATTTCTTGGTGATTTCCAGTGATTTCCACTGCATGGTTTCTTGGTGATTTTCAGTGATTTTTTAAGCGATTTCCCGTGATTACCTACGGTTTTATCACGTGATTACTAAAGTGACTACCTTCTTGGACGTTTAATAGTATATGTGGTTTTAATTTTTGCTTTGATGGTCACCAACAACAGTGTAAAAATATGATGTGTTAATCATTTATTATCGCTTACATACTTAAAATTAATTATGTAATGTTACTTAAAATGTTGCTTGAAGAGCAACACCTGCAATCAAATATCTGGGTTAAATTCTAACTAGCTCCTCCTTTTGTGCAAATCTAGCCAATCATCTTCGGGAATTGTTCCACCCTTATTTACAATGCTAGTAAAAATAGTTATCTGTCCAGCTAGGAGCAACAAACACAAGGCGAACGCAGCTAGCCTTTAAACACGCTAACGCAGTGTTGTGTACAAATTTCATTGGACGAGCTTTTACGCTGAACGTTTTACGGGCGGGGGGAAGACAATTTCGGAATTTTCCCCTTCCGACGCGAGCAGTGCTGTGTTTGTTGCTCCTAGCTGTCCAGTAACCTAAGTCAGGGTGGTCAAGTTATTTGGAATATTGAAATTCCCTGATTTTTCCCTGACTATTTGTAGAGATTTCCCCTGACCAAAAATTAGACCATTTTTATTTCTATAATTTACTTTTTTCATAAGGTAATGAATATATTTCAACTCATATATTAGTGAAAAATTTACTATTGTAGGTTATGTTTCACCTAAAAAATATTTATTAAAAAGTTGGAACTGACCAGAACATTTAAGGAACTAAGTAAAAACCACAGAATTTATCACATAGTGACATAACCATAGCAAAATTACGTACATAAAATGTTTAAGATAAATTTCAATTTACCCGCTTTTCCATGCATTTTAACCAATTGTTAAAATTCCCTGACTTTTCCTGGAGTTTCCTTATCAATATTATTTTTTTTTAAACTAAATTGTTTCAGTTCCGGTGAGCAAACCGCGCAACCAATTACTGGATAACTTGTCAAGAGGACTGGGAGTGGACAAATTCATTGACTTTCTCACCGAATCCGGTATCATGTCTCAAATTGAAGACGGACGTAAGCTCATGTTTAATCAACCAATCACTTAATAGCCTCCAAATTAGTCAACCAAATCGGAAATAGCTACCTACTAAAAAAATTGGTTCCTCTTGTTGAGTCTCCTAAGCCACGTTCACACTAGAGCCTAAAACCCAGTTTAGGTTGGTTTGAATGCCAGTTTTGACCGCCGACGATAATACTTGGTTCACACTTGCGAAATCGCTTCACCCCGGTTCGCTTATAGCGAAGGCTTAACGCCATTTCAAATTATGACTAGAATTTTGAAAATACTAAAATGTATCCCAAAACAATAAGTTAATCATGTTTACTATACATACGGTAATATTATTTGACATTATTTAGAATTTTATCCCCATTATTTTTGAAAATACGACCAATTTTACTTGAACCCCGCCTTTTCGTTTTGAAAGCAATCCTAAGCGAACCGACTTGGACGAGTTGCTTCCCGAACCAACACGAAGCGATTTCTCACGCTGGTTTTAAAAAGCAGTTATCTAAACGAAGCGAATTTAGGGCTAAGTGTGAACGTAGCTCTAGTGAGCTCTTGCGTTTTGTTTACGCGTTTCTGGAACTTGTGGTATTGGACTAATTATCAGACTGTTAGACTAAACTTAATTTTCTAAAATGACGAGAAGGAAATTTCACTACTATTATTTTATTTGACTATGTTTCTAACGCTCTCCTTTATTAGAGCCTAAATTGTTACCCTAGTGGTAATTTTACTAATTTTACTTTCCATGCAACTGCTTATAAAAAGCAACGCTTCCATACAAGAAAGCTTGGTCCTACCCTGGTTTTCCCCTCTCTCGCTGACCCTCGGTGACGCTGACCAATGCTTTTCTCTACCTGTCAATCAGGATTAAGGTTTTACCCCGTTATGCCGCAACCGAGTCCAGTGTAGAAATAATTAGAATCTTGCTTCATAAATGTACACATTTAACGCCATTAGAGGTCGATTTTTAAATTCTCGAAATATTACCAGATGGCGCCATCAGTATGAAAGTCGCGGATATATATTACCGAATTTTTCCTTAGTTGAACTTTTTTTATGTAAAAATTAGGTTTCACATAAAATAATCTTATGGCATATTCACACGAGCCAACATTTTTCGTCCCAAGTTATTGCACCCAATTTTCTACTTGACTGCGTAAAACACGTTCCTTTTTAGTTCGCACGTTCCACGAAACGTAATTCTTCTGCAGAATATTTCAATTTACATTCAAAACCATTTAATATTATCATTTAGTTTTGTGTTATCAAAAGGATGTGTACGAAAATTAGTAGATTTAAATATTTGGTGCTAAGCCTTGGTTACAAAAACAAAGAGTTTGTGTGTCCAACACGTTGGGGAAATATTTTATCCATTTCCTTAGTTTGGGTCTTTGCAACTCGTGTTGGTCAACAGTGTTTTTCAAAAATATTGGCTCGTGTTAATTTCCCCTTAGATGTTCTCTCTGTATTATAGTTACCCTTCCCGCCAAAACGAATAAATTGGCGCCATCTAGAATGAATTAAACCATTTAAGTTGAACCTCTTCTATATAAGCAATTTATGAATCAATGTTTTTGAATAATATTCTGCGAAGTAAAACTAAACTAAACCGTGATTGTAATAAATCGGAAATTATTTATTCCCTTCGCGGCAGAACGTTTAATTTGGCTCCATCTATTGTAAATAAAAACATTGAAATTTAACCCTTCCCGCCGAGATGTTTAAATTGGCGCCATCTATTGTAAATTAAAACATTGAAATTTAACCCTTCCCGCCGAGAGGTTTAAATTGGTGCCATCTATTGTAAATTAAAACATTAAAATCGAACCCTTCCCACCAAAACGTTTAAATTGGCTCCATCTATTGTAAATTAAAACATTAAAATTGAACCCTTCCCGCCAAATCGTTTAAATTGGCTCCATCTATTGTAAAAAAAACATTAAAATCGAACCCTTCCTGCCAAAACGTTTAAATTGGCGCCATCTATTGAAAATTAAAACATTGAAATTTAACCCTTTGAGCCCAAACGTTTAAATTGGCGCCATCTATTGTAAATTAAAACATTAAAATTGAACACTTACCGCCAAAACGTTTAAATTGGCGCCATCTATTGTAAATAAAAACATTAAAATTGAACCCTTCTCACCAAAACGTTTAAATTGGCGCCATCTAGTATCAAAAAAGCATAAAAATCGAACCACTAATGACTTCGTTCTAAACGTTTCCTTTTAAGCAATTTTTTAAATCAATTTTTTTTCAATATTTTTGAACAATTTTCCTATAAGTTAAACTAAAGTATGTTACCAAAATTGCAGGTTCCTACACAATTTTCGCGCCGACCGACTCGGCAATCGAAGCTTTACCACCGACGCTACTGCGCACGCTCCAGACCGACGTCAACCAAATGCTTCCAATCATAAAATACCACATAGTTCCTTCAGCCATTCAATTCAATCAAATCACCGACGAAATGACCCTGCCGACTTTACTACCCAACAAGAACGTTCGATTCAACTATTACCATAACGACACGGTAAACGCCAACCCTTCCACCTAGGAACAACAAACACAGCATCCCTCACAAGGAGAACGCAACCCGTCAAAAGTCGTGCATTTTCTTGTATCAGCGTCAGTGTTTCCACTCTGCGGTCGAGATTTTCGCCTATTTTAGGGGCAATTTTAGCAGTTTTCGCCGGTCCTATAGTCGATTTTCGCTGCGGGTTTCGCCACAATTCCCCCCCATAGATTTACCTTAATTTAATTTATTGTTACTGCATATGTTTCTTCTCTTTATTTCGAATCTTAGATTTAGGCAATATATTTATTTTTTACAAAAGGTAACTATTTGTTTTTTATATAAAAAAAAACATTTTAGATAAAGTTATATCTGCCAAAAAATTACATGGGTTGCCATTAGGGGCACAGTAGGGGGACTACAGAGACGTTGATTTTTTAGTTTTTCTGACTGAAAATATTTTCGTCGCAAATTTCGCCGTTTTCAATGGTTTTCGCCGATTTTTAAATTTCTGGTGCTCACCAAGACAGTTTTCGTCGAAAACGACCTTTTTCGCCGCAAAGTGGAAACACTGGTCAGCGTTGCCAGGTCCCAAAACTGAAATTATATTATCAAAGCCCAAAAACTTTTCGAATTTTCTAAAAAATTATAGTACACAAGTACCGTAAGTACGGCCAACTTTGATTACTCATCATGGTGTGGTAGCACTTGATCATAGTTGGACGTAGAACTTGGAAGTGGGTAATAGTCTATAGTGCCAGTCTAATTTACGAACCTTCGGTAATAGTATCAGTCACCCACTTCCAAGTTCCACGGACTATTTCGTTCCTACTACACGCTTGATAAGTCGACCGTACTTGCGAGTCTAAGAAGGTACACAACAAGGAGTATAATATTTCCATTCTTAGCCTACTAGGAGTAATATAACAGGCTGGAAACTGTATTATTAAGTTAACAGAAAGGAACTTAATTATATCACAAATATCGGAAATGTAATAAAATTATCGCAAAAAGCGTATTGTATAGTACCAGAAGTTAATGAACCGAAGTTATCGAAATAACGCTCAAAATCGGAGGGCGTTTTCCTTATGAAAATGATGAGAAAATCGAGTCAAATAAAAGCTAATTTCCATCCCCGTCTTTTGACGTGATAAATTGCACTTGGGAATGGTGGGTATAGCTATTTGTATGTATAAAAAGTGGTTTCATAAAAACAAACACGTTTTTTTTTCGGCCTAGGAGCGCGCAAAAACACGTACGGGGAGTATAGCAGTCTGATAACTTAGTTTCATTTACTTCTGATAGTACGCGATTGAAATTATAGTACGGAGAAAATCTAAAGGTAATATTATCGAAATGTACTATAATTATAGTACGGTTGGCAACGCTGTCTTGTGCACAGTTATCATTTTTTAGCCGATTTAGCGCCTGCTGTCGTCGGAAGGGAAAAATTCGGAAATTGTCTTCCCCCTTTCCGTAAAACGTTCATTGTAAACAGGAATCCATACCTCTACTAGGAATGCTTATCGCGACAGATTTTCGTCTCGATGTGGCTGACGGTTTTTTGACGTCACTATGTTAACTGAACAAACAACAACGTCAGAGTGATCTTACCATACGCGATACGCCAGGATAAGCATTCCAAGTAGAGCTATGGATTCCTGGAGTAAAGGTTTGTCCAATGAAAGTTGTACACAACCCTTCGTTAGCGTGTTTAAGTCTAGCTGCGTTCTCCTTGTGTTCGTTGCTCCTAGCTTCGACGACCACGGACTCCTCAAACCCTAATACGTTCCCTTCGCAGGTGTTAACGGTCTCAGGGGCTCCGGTTGGACCCGTGCGCATGATGGTGGGCGTGACGCTATGCGTCGTCAACAAAGTCCTGTACCCGCCTATTGGCGACATCACGAAAACCGTCTCGAAATCGCCCATACTGCAAGATTTTACGAAAGCGTTGAGGCTCACTGGACTTGATGAAGAATTAGCAGGTTTGTCATTAGGACTAGCAATTTTTTAATTACGGTAGAAATATTAATGAGCGGTTCGTTATAGAATCAGGGCCGTACACGCTATTCGCCCCCACCGAAGCTGCCTTCAGATATTTACCGAAAGCGGAGTTCCTCAGTATTTTCAATGATCCAGTTAAATTAAGAGGTAAGGTCATCCTTTTAATATAATATTTCATGGGCGTATCCTAATTGAAAGTCAATGGGCTTGACATCGTCCAAATTCCGAGGATATTACCGCAATCAACATTTCGGTGGATGTGAAGTTAATTAAATTTCCGTGGGCGTGACCTAATAAATGGTCTGTGGGCGTGACATCATCTAAAATTTGGGGGATGTTCCCTAAATCAAAATTCCGTGGGTGTGACCTAAACAGAAATTCGTAGGCGTGACCTTAATCAAAAGTCTTTGGGTGTGACCTATTCAGAATTCCGTCAGTGTGAGCTTAATCGAAATTATGTGGGCTTTACCTTAATCAAAATTCCTTGGACGTGATCCCAATCAAAATTCCTTACGCGTGATCTAATCAGAATTCCTTAGGCTTGATCTTAATCAAAATTTGTGGTTGTTATCTCATCAATATTCCTTGGGCGTGATCTCATCAAAATTTGTGGGCGTGACCTTAATCAAAATTGGTCGTCGTAATCTAATCAAAATTCTGTGGGTGTGACCTTAATCAAAATTGGTCGTCGTAATCTAATCAAGATTCTGTGGGTTTGACCTTAATCAAAATTGGTCGTCGTAATCTAATCAAAATTCTGTGGGTGTGACCTTAATCAAAATTGGTCGTCGTAATCTAATCAAAATTCTGTGGGTGTGATCTTAATCAAAATTCTTTGGGCGTGCCCTAACGAAAATCAAGACAAATGCAACAGTAGTATCAGTGTGACGTGCCCCATGCTTTTTTCCATAGATAAAAAAACCCCGCCTAAAATGGCAGCCATGGCCAAAAGCAAACTGCGAATTGCTATTACTCTATAGAGTCTTATACCCGCCTATTTCTTTCCCTCATTTTATCCCCAAAGCGGTCGACATAGTCTTACGGGAAATTTTCAAATAGTTATGGAGGAAAGAAGATGCTCCAGCAAATTCTCTAAACAAAAATGGTGGAACTAAATAGATCGATTTACAATTTTTAAGGGGCCGAGACCACTTTAAAGGGGTAAAATTCATCCGAGGTAACGTGGTGATGGCGTTATTCGTTAGTAGATGGCGCTCTGATAGCAACATGACGTCATAATTTTGATTTTCAACGATTGGTTGAAAGTTTTCAGTTTTTAGTGGAGAACGGTTTTGTCGGGATTTAAAATACAAAATTATCTTCCCTGATTGGATAGTTTAAAATTGTATTATAGTGCCATCTATGGCAGAGTGTTAACTACTGTTAAAATTAATCGTTAATTTAAATTACAAAAATTATATATTTGTAATAAGAATTTAAAGTACTATAATTTAGTAATTAATAAATAACTTTTTAAAAAAAGTTTATTTTTCATAAACTTTATAGTGTCGCCATCTACCTCAAACATTATTAAATAGGAAGGTACCTCGGGTGGATTTCGCCCCTTTTTGCATATTTCCCTGTAGGCAATATGTGAATGCGTCTATATGGCCTAATTATTAAGTCTTAATTTCAAAAGAAAATGTTCAACTTTCAGACCTAGTTTCGAAGCACTTAATCCGAGGGACGCTTTTCTCAGCCGGAGTGAGCGACGGAATGACAACGAGGGCGTTAAATGGTGGGGAAACCACGCTAACTCTAAAACCACGTAAGATACATTTCATCGTTAAACAAAACCGCAAATCATGAATGTATTCATTTCTACCATGAATTTCCAATTATTTCATTACCCCTTTCTACAATCTGGGCCTAGGATGGGTGGTGACTCTACCAATCCGGAGACAGGCGTTTGTCCTTGACTCGGTCCACAAAACATTTCCGAGATTTAGCCAAAAACCTTACTTGTAATTCTCATAAAAATGCCTCTACTACCACAAAAACAGTTGACAACCATAATTATTTAAGGTGTTTTTGCTATTAATACTTCATAGACCCATTTTTAAATTACCTGATTTTTTAGACCCATTTTTAAATTCCCATACTTTTTAGACCCAATTTTAAATTCCCTTATTTTTTAAACCAATTTTTAAATTTCCATACTTTTTGGACCCATTTTTAAATTCACTGACCTTTCCTTGACTTTTTAGACCCATTTAAAAATTCCGACTTTTCCCTGATTTTTTAAACCAATTTTTAAATTCCCATACTTTTTAGACCCATTTTTAAATTCACCGACCTTTCCTTGACTTTTTAGTCCCATTTTTAAATTCCCTGACCTTTCCCTGATTTTGTAAACCAATTTTTAAATTCCCATACTTTTTAGACCCATTTTTAAATTCACTGACCTTTCCTTGACTTTTTAGACCCATTTAAAAATTCCCTGACTTTTCCCTGATTTTTTAAACCAATTTTTAAATTCCCATACTTTTTAGACCCATTTTTAAATTCACTGACCTTTCCTTGACTTTTTAGTCCCATTTTTAAATTCACTGACCTTTCCTTGACTTTTTAGTCCCATTTTTAAATTCACTGACCTTTCCTTGACTTTTTAGTCCCATTTTTAAATTCCCTGACGTGTGGCAGCCCTGAACCTCGAAGCTCCTCCCATCCCGGCGACTGAGGGCTGCCTACCTAATCAGTTCCATATTCATGGTAGAAACGAGAAGGCATTCATTTCTTGGTAGAACTGAATACATTCCACGCGCAAATGCAAAAAGTAACCACAGATTTTTTAAACAGAATGCATAGTTGTAAACGGAGTCAACGTACTGTACTCGGACATAACAGCCAGCAACGGAGTGGTTCACGTTCTGGATCATTTGTTATGAGACACGTTCGGGACATTGTAAAGCGAAAAAAAAGAGACAATTTTAAATCTTTCTCGATTACCATAATCTTTTAATCGCCATCTTATTTACAATCAAAAATGCTGTACTTTTTTTACACTGTTAATTGTTAAGTTACTGTATATGTCTAAGTTATAAACTATGTGATATTTCAAAACAGTCTAAACTTTACTAGTATCTCGGGCCTACAATTAATCAAAATATCCGTAATGGTATTTCTCTCGATAACACTTTTCAATGTCATTGGATTTGCGCCGTAACCTTCTTCCTAATGGTTCCAAGTCGTTGTAACACTTTTCAAAGACGCGATTCACAGCTACCAGCGCGTCTTCTTTGCTGATGTCACGCACTGCCATTACGGATAACATCGCTTTTTGTTTCACACATTCCTACGGGGGAAAAAAGGTTCAATTCGTATTTACATAATTGCATAGTGGATAATAAACATAAGTATGACACAGAAGGAATTCGGTTAAAGGGGAACGGTCAAGCTTTAACCAGGTAGATAGCCCTATAGCCCATTAATACTAAAATTTATGGCGAAAACCGCATCAAAAAATATTTAGTGATTCATTTTTAATAAAATAAAGAAATTTCGGGAAATCGAAAAGCGCGCGTCCGCCGCGACACCTGGTGAGAAGTCGGTGAGACAGAAAAACAACGTAAAAGCGCGCGCTGCTGAAGACGCGAAAAAATTGTTTTTCACGCGCGGCGCGTTCCAGTTATAAGAGACTTAAGCCTAAATTGTGTGATTTTAAAAGTTAGGATAGTTCGCAAATCACTCATACGGGGTTAGGGGCGCTGGCGGCAGCCCCTAAGATGGCGGCGAAAATTCAAACCAAAGCACCTGGCGTTATTGATCTTTTGATACGGAAATAAGGCCATATTTGGAAAAGCTTGGCCGTTCCCCTTTAATGATAGTCTCTCGTGGAGTGATTGCGAAATAGGAAGTTTCCGAACCGGAAACTCGTCCTTTCCTAGTGTTTCCGTTGGCAAAATAGTTGGTTAGTTTGATGGCGAGAAATGCGAGCGTACACGGGTTTAGGTTTGAAATTCGGAGAAAAACTAACTTCTGAAATGGAGCCAGTGTTTATAGTAGTTATTTTTATCATCCGATTCAACAATTAATCATTATTTTCCAAACGTTATTTACACTTTTGAAAGCATTCCAATTTTCAATAGGCCTGGGCTGGTCCGTCGAAAAGGCTTCCCTCCTCCAAGGTTACGCCACCTAGACTCGTTTCGGTCGCGAACAGCTTGAGTTGGGGTAAAAACGTAAGCAGACGATTTTATCAATTTACTCTCTTTACAACTCCTTTTCACTACATAATTTTTAATTTAAAATTTTTATCATTGGTTTGTAAACAATCAAGGCTCTTTTTTTACTTCCACACCCGATATGATGAAAGGGGTTCGCTAGATCAAATATTCTCGCACATGGAACATATTCCCTGCACCAAGTTGTAACGTCTTCGGACATAAGTGGCCACCAATACTTTTGCTGTATTGCATTTAAGGTTTTCTCGATTCCGCGGTGACCAGACGTAGGCTCATTAAGGTAGTGGTGCAGAAATTCCGGAATCATGAAAATAGGCACCAAGACTCGCGAATTGTCTGAGTTCGGTTTCTTTCGATACAATAGTCCATTTTGAAGACAAAGATCTCTCACATTCTTGTACAGTAACGAAAATCGTCGATTCTTGTCGCCACTTAATTCGTCCGAACTGGGTTTCAATTGTGTATTCAAAACGTGTTTTATTTTCCTTATCGTGTCATCGCGTTGTTGCAGATCGACAAATTGAAGTGTCGTATATTTTGGTTCGTAGCTAAACACAGCGTCAGTAAGGTGATGGTCAGTACTTGGTTCAGGTTCAGCATCAGTCTGATTTATCCTTCTTGATAGAGCATCTACGTTACCATGTTTCTTTCCACATCTGTATTGGATTTCATAATGAAACTCTTCAAGTTTCAAGATCCATCTAGCAAATTTCCCTCTGGGTTCTTTCATGTTTCGTAGCCAAACAAGCGGATTGTGGTCGCTAATTATGATGAAGTGGCGACCAAAAAGGTACGGGCGAAATTTCTCCACCGCTTCAACCACGGCCAACATTTGGCGTTCGACCGTTGAATATTTTTTTTCACTTTTATGCAAAGTTCGGCTTTCGTAACTAACCGTTTCCCTTCCATTGTGAAGCTGTGACAAAATAAATCCGATACCCGTACTTGAAGCATCCGTCTCAACTCTAAATTCTTCCTTGAAGTTCGGGTACCCCAAAATCGGTTGTGAAGTTAAACAAGCTTTCAAAGTTTCAAAAGCCTTATTGCATGATTCCGTCCATTCAAATTTTGTTTTTGGCTTTACTAAGGCGTGCAGTGGAGAGGCAATACTAGCGAAACTCCGAATAAATCGTCAGTAGTAGGAAGAAAGTCCTAAGAATGACTGAACTTGACTTGTAGTACGTGGAACGGGCCAATCAATGACTTTCTGGATATTCTTTTTGTTGGGTTTTATTCCTTCACTAGATACGATGTGACCAAGATATTCTAGTTCCTCTTGGCAAAAGTGACATTTATGAGGATTAATTTTAAAGTGTTGGTTGCACGAAATTTTAGCTACGGCTAATTAATGATTCTTTAGAAAGAGCAAACATTTTATAGCAAGTACAGAAAATTTCAACAAAATCGGTTAAGTGGTCTTTGAATTATTATAAAAAGAAGTCGAAATGGTGGAAATCGAGTTTTTCGGCGAATTTCCAGACTTCTAAAATTCTTCTCGGCACCCATGACGTCAGAAAATGCGAAGTGTATCATTGGCTAATTGTCTGTAATACATTTCTTTACATCTGGGATTAAAGCAGGTTGATTTAACTCCCAGGAAAAAGTCCTACGCAGTAATAATTGAAATAGGCATACACAAGCCTACGTAGTAGAAAAATAAAAACGTCGTGTCGCGCGCGGTTAAATTTTTTTTTTTTTTATAATAATAAGCCTAATATCATGATTAAAAATCTCTGGTTTGAAAACTTCTACAAGTAAACCGAATCCCTCCACTTCAGTTCCTTCTATTTTAGGAATAAAACTACAGCTTCGATTTGCCCCAAAATTGCTCGTGCTACGGAGGAGAAAAATTTCAGGATTTTGGGGAGCGAAAAAGGTAGGTTTCGGACTCATCGTTAATACACTTAGGCTTGGAAACTTGTTTCGACAATGACATTTTTGGAAAGAGAACGTCCTGGGCTTCAAAACAAGCCCGCATTCATTAGTTTTTATTACTATCGATTTTTCGTGCAACCAACACTTTAATTCCGGCAGTTCGAAGACGAATAAAAACTTGTTCGAGACGCAACAAATGTTCGGTGAAAGTCGACGAGAATACAATAATGTCATCCAGGTAAATAAGACAAACGTCCCACTGCAATCCACGTAATACACAATCCATAAGTCTTTGAAAGGTACTTGGACCATTTGTCAAACCGAACGGCATTTTGTTGAATTCGAACAGTCCCTGTTGCGTAATGAACCCAGTTTTCTCCTTGTCCTCGGGATGAACTGCAATTTGCCAATAACCGGAAGCTAAATCAAGAGTGGTAAATAGCTTAGCACCCGACAAATAACAGCCCACGGACTTCAACTCGGCGAAATCACTTTATGATCCAACATTTGTTTTATTTGGGTATCAAATATCTCTTTCTGCGCGTTTGGAATACGGTATGGCCTCTTCTTAATTGGACGAGCATCTCCAGTGTCTATGCGATGTTGGACGTCTTTGACTAGTCCTAGGTCAAATTGTCTGTGGCAAATAAATCTTCATTCTTCAATAGAAAATTTCGTAACGCTTTCTTTTCGTCGGTCGATATTGGACAGTTATCAAGGTTAGTTTTATCCAGCAAAGACAATTGTCGTGAATCTTCAAACGAATTTGGTACGAAAGTATCACCAACTTTATGCACTTCATGTAAAGTACCAATAACACAATCGCGGTAAAGAGCGGTAGGTGAATTTCCAGTGTTTAGTAATCGAACATAAAGAGCGTTTTCGTTTGTGGCGACCAGCGATCTTCCCACAGCCAAAGTGTTCGATTGCCGAAACCCCTCTACTGGTTCAATAAGACCGATTGAATTCTTAAAAGCATCACGTTTCAAACCATTTTCAATTCGTCCACGAACTATCATTTCATTTTGAGCTGGTATTTCGACGTTTTCAACAAGAGTTACACGACAAATTACGGGATCGCTTGAGTGTTGAGATCGAATCAATGGTAGAGTAATATCACCAAATGCCAAAGTCTTTTCACGAAACTCCAAAACTGCTCCCAAAGACTCGAGGAGATCACACCCAATAACGCAGTCATTGACTAATCCGTCGGCAATAAAAACATCCCAACGCTTTTTGAACGAACCGAATTCATATTCTACCTCTGTCACTCCTATAACCTGTATAGCTTCACCAGTGATCGAATATATTTTTGGTCTAGTTTCCTCATTAGGCTTATTGATGTGATCTAAGAGTCCAAGGTCACGAGCTAAAGACGCGCGAATAATACTGATCGAGGATCCGCTATCGATAAGACCAGACGATTTAACTCCGTTGATCTTCACTGACCTTTGACTTGACTAGCTTGATTTGAATTATTAGTTCGCGAATTTCTATCTTGTCCAGCATACTGATCTGGGCGTCGCTGAAAATTGTAGCGATCTCCCCTGTTACGATTTTCGTCAACTTGACGTTTAAAACATTCTCTCTGTAGATGACCCTTTCTTCCACAATAGTAACGGGTTGGTCTCGAATTGCCATACTGCGGTTGCTCAAAGCGCGGTTGATTCCAATAGTTATTTTTATAAACTAACGTGGCCTTCTTGTTTTAATGTTGCTCTTACGTCACAGTCTCAACTTTCGCAAGCCTTCTAGCGCGCGCAACAGTCGCGAGGAATATAGGTTTTTTTAGCGCGCGTGCAAATCGCTCGTGCGCCAAATATACTAATAAAGCCGTGTCTTGTGACGTAAGAGCAACATTTTAACAAGTTGGGCAATACAACTTTTTATTTTATAAAATCAACTATTGGGAGCTGGGTAATACTGTACCTGCTCAACAAACTGAGGACCATAGTGCGGTTGATGGTTTAAAGGATAAGATGATTGATGCTGACTGAATTGTGTCGCTCGCTCATACGGAGTCGCGGAGTATTGTGGCGGATGACATTCGGGTGTATTGGCATTCATTTCCCGGCGAGACAATGATCCGGATTCTTGGCGGTATTTCTGAAGACATTGTTGCCACAAAATTTTCAGATTCAAATTCCCTGTTTTCCCTGACCATTTTAAGAGATTTTCCCTGACTTATTAAGGCCAAAATTTTTCTTATATATTTTACTTTTATCAGAAGTTAATAAATTTAGATGGACTTATATTTCAGTAAAAAGGTTATAGCAATGTTGAAAAAATTAGCCAAACATTCAAGGAAATAAAATGATAATCGTAGAATTTGACATTGATCTAGAGTTAAATTACCTTCAAAAAGTGCCAAGATAAAATTGAATTCCCTGACTTTTCCCTGAATTTTTACCAATTCTTAAAATTCCCTGACATTTCCCTGACGTTTTAGGCCCATTTTTTAATTCCCTGACTTTTCCCTGTTTTCCCTGACGTGTGGCAACCCTGGAAGACGTAGTTCAGCAACTTCAACAGCCAGTTTCGAGACCGTATCCTTCAATGATTCTATTTCATCGGTGGAATTATTCTTGGGTTCAGATGCGCTAACGGTCGGTCCTTGAGTGGCTCCCTGGCAATGGTTGTACGCGCCGTACGGACGAGATTCATTTCGTCGTAGTTCATTTAACGCTTCGAACCGCTTCGCAACCGACAAAGCTTCAGTCAAATCGCTTGGGTTGGCTTGAAATACTCGGTCTAGCAATTCCGGTCGAAGGCCATACAAAAATTGCTCCAGAATTAACGTATCGTACGCGATAACTCCTATTCCTGGCATGGCTCTTTCTACCAATCGTCGAAGATCCTGACAAAAATCCTCCAGGTGTTCTCCCGGCTGTTGAAATCTGGCTCTAAAACCTGCCACGTAAACTCGTTGTCGTTCCGGCTGAACGAAAGCGTCTTTAAGGGCATTAAGTAGATGAACGTACGATCCCTTCTGGTGCACTGTGAGCCCATCGTAAATATTGAAGGCTCTTCTTGTTCAAATTGGCAGGATTGTTCTCTTCTTTTCGTCATTCCATTCATTAGCGATAGCGCACACCTCGAAGTACTTTATCCGTGTTCCCAAATCACCATCACCATTGTACTTTTCGGGGGCGGCTTGGGTATTAGCCTAGCTGATTATTATTATTATTTTTTTTATTATTATAGTTGACCGATAAATGGGGGCAGGATCAACATCGGGGTCCGGTTGTCTTCGTGGCATTGCTTCTAAAACTTGTTATGTGTACGTAAAAATTCCTAAATAACGCGACTTTCCCACTTCTGCCACCAAAATGTAAAATTGTTTACGTGTGGGAAAAGTAAGACCAAATAACTAACTATGTTCACTCTGTAAAACCTTTATTCTCTAACCCTAACTATTTAAACAAGCCTTTCTTTTACAAATCCAAATTGCAACTGCCTAAATATTTTCAAAACCACCGCGCGCGTTAACAAATATACTTTCAAAAACTCGCATCTCGCGTCGCGTAACATTCTTGAACTAATTTAAATCTACTCTTACGTTTAATAATAATTTTGACGGTATTCCCATAGCCAATATTTTTCGTGTACTAACTTCATGCATTTAAAAACAAAATCTTTATTTAGTGAAATAAATATTTGATTTTCACTTAAAAATTAGAAACTATTTAGCCATTTTATCACTAAAATATAATATTGCTAACTATGTTAACAATAACAAAATTATAGACTAGAATTATTTTGTATAGGAATTTATCCTATTGCTAAATACTCGGCTAAATATAACAACTTCAGAGAGTGGCGGGATTTGAAATGGCCAAAATATGAAAATTGTGGGATTTTATAGGCCTTTTGGGGGATTTTGCTAAAAATATAGGATGTTAATATCCGCTCACGCTCACGTATTTTTGAGTGGTTAAATCGGCGCTCCTCTCTTTTTTGAGCGGTAAAATCGACGCTCCTATCTTTTCTCTCTTTCTTGAGCGGCAAAATAAGCGCTCCTCTTTTTTCGCTCTTTTTTTGAGCGGCAAAATAAGCGCTCCTCTCTTTTCGCTCTTTCTTGAGCGACAAAATAAGCGCTCCTCTCTTTTCGCTCTTTTTTTGAGCGGCAAAATAAGCGCTCCTCTCTTTTCGCTCTTTTTCGAGCGGCAAAACAAGCGCTCCTCTCTTTTCGCTCTTTTTTTGAGCGGCAAAATAAGCGCTCCTCTCTTTTCGCTCTTTTTTTGAGCGGCAAAATAAGCGCTCCTCTCTTTTCGCTCTTTTTGGAGCGGAAAAATAAGCGCTCCTCTCTTTTCGCTCTTTTTTTGAGCGGCAAAACAAGCGCTCCTCTCTTTTCGCTCTTTTTTTGAGCGGCAAAATAAGCGCTCCTCTCTTTTCGCTCTTTTTTTGAGCGGCAAAACAAGCGCTCCTCTCTTTTCGCTGTTTTTGAGCGGCAAAACAAGCGCTCCTCTCTTTTCGCTCTGTTTTTGAGCGGCAAAACAAGCGCTCCTCTCTTTTCGCTCTTTTTTAGAGCGGCAAAATAAGCGCTCCTCTCTTTTCGCTCTTTTTTTGAGCGGCAAAACAAGCGCTCCTCTCTTTTCGCTCTGTTTTTGAGCGGCAAAACAAGCGCTCCTCTCTTTTCGCTCTTTTTTTGAGCGGCAAAATAAGCGCTCCTCTCTTTTCGCTCTTTTTTTGAGCGGCAAAATAAGCGATCCTCTCTTTTCGCTCTTTTTTTGAGCGGCAAAATAAGCGCTCCTCTCTTTTCGCTCTTTTTGGAGCGGCAAAATAAGCGCTCCTCTCTTTTCGCTCTTTTTTGAGCGCAAAAACAAGCGCTCCTCTCTTTTCGCTCTTTTTTTGAGCGGCAAAATAAGCGCTCCTCTCTTTTCGCTCTTTTGAGCGGCAAAATAAGCGCTCCTCTCTTTTCGCTCTTTTTTTGAGCGGTAAAATAAGCGCACCTCTCTTTTCGCTCTTTTTGGAGCGGCAAAATAAGCGCTCCTCTCTTTTCGCTCTTTTTTGAGCGGCAAAATAAGCGCTCCTCTCTTTTCGCTCTTTTTGGAGCGGCAAAATAAGCGCTCCTCTCTTTTCGCTCTTTTTTTGAGCGGCAAAATAAGCGCTCCTCTCTTTTCGCTCTTTTTGGAGCGGCAAAATAAGCGCTCCTCTCTTTTCGCTCTTTTTTGAGCGGCAAAATAAGCGCTCCTCTCTTTTCGCTCTTTTTGGAGCGGCAAAATAAGCGCTCCTCTCTTTTCGCTCTTTTTTAGAGCGGCAAAATAAGCGCTCCTCTCTTTTCGCTCTTTTTTTGAGCGGCAAAATAAGCGCTCCTCTCTTTTCGCTCTTTTTGGAGCGGCAAAATAAGCGCTCCTCTCTTTTCGGAGCGGCAAAATAAGCGCTCCTCTCTTTTCGCTCTTTTTTGAGCGGCAAAATAAGCGCTCCTCTCTTTTCGCTCTTTTTGGAGCGGCAAAATAAGCGCTCCTCTCTTTTCGCTCTTTTTTTGAGCGGCAAATAAGCGCTCCTCTCTTTTCGCTCTTTTTTTGAGCGGCAAAATAAGCGCTCCTCTCTTTTCGCTCTTTTTTTGAGCGGCAAAATAAGCGCTCCTCTCTTTTCGCTCTTTTTGGAGCGGCAAAATAAGCGCTCCTCTCTTTTCGCTCTTTTTTTGAGCGGCAAAATAAGCGCTCCTCTCTTTTCGCTCTTTTTTTGAGCGGCAAAATAAGCGCTCCTCTCTTTTCGCTCTTTTTGGAGCGGCAAAATAAGCGCTCCTCTCTTTTCGCAATGGATTGTGTGTAAAAAACAATACTGAGGACAACTGATTTAGGCACAGTGTTTTGTCAAGACCAAAGGCTATGACTATATTGCACAATAGAAGATGTCACCATTGAGTCGGGAGAATACAATTACTTTTACAACCACATATTAGTTGCCAATTCTATCTATGGAGCTCTGATCTTATAGGACCTTGGCAGCATGAAGTTGCCTTTGGCTTTATTTTCCAATAGGGACTTTTTTCAATAGTTTTTATCCTGGGGAGAAAAAGTCTACCAGAATGGCGGCCATGGCCAAAGGTACGGCGTGACGTCATGCTGCCAAGTTCCTATTGAAAAAAGGATGGGTGACGTATTATATACGTCATGCTGCCAAGTCCCTATTGTGAAACATAGTATTTGACAGAGTTGGGCAAAACTCGGAGTGAATTTAGCTCATAATCTGATCATTAGGTTTTTGATCAACGAAATTAATAACCCAATTTTTGCCCACAACTTTTTGTACGGGGATTCTTTAAAGGGGCTCCAAAGTTCGGTGCCAAATGTGTGTAAAGTCAGTAAAGTGCGAAATTTACGGTTGACTCTGCCCGCCTCTGCCAAGGCCGAGGGGAATGAAATGCATGCTCAATTTTCTTTTTTTTTTGCCACTGAACTTTGGAGCCCCTTTAATATCTGGGACAGAAATTAAGCCAAAACCTAGGGAATTAACTAAAATATCTAACCAAACTGCCCAAAAATAAAAACCTACCCGAAAAACAGCTAAACTTTACCTGAAAAGAAGCAAAACTTAACCCAAATAGAAGCTATAACCTACCCGAAAATAAGCTAATACAGGCTTAATTGTGTGTACTAAGCTCTATTCACTCACATCAATATGGCTAAAAAGGCGTTTTGCAACCTAGCATATACTACACTTTTCGCATAGCTGAGCAGCCATTAAGGTGCTCGTGAGCGTAACAGATACAATATTTACATTTAGCCCAGAGACAATGCGAAACTTTGTGGAAAAATTTATTATATGCAAAACAAAACAAGCCACAGAACGATAAAGCACCATAGTCGAAATCGATTTTTTTAGGCCCAAACCTATGAGACCTACAATATCTCCCAATATTCGTCTACTTTGGCCTAAAATCTAGAAAATTATCAAAATAATGCACGTGCACCACGTGCTCATAACGCCAAAAAATTATTGAGGTACTAAAAATAACAATATTAACAAAATCAAGGAAATATATCCCCACCCAAATCCCCTACTGGCCCGGCTTAGATGGTAGAATTAGAAGAAAAAAAACACAAGAAAAATTCGATGAAAAAAATTTTAAACATTCTATAATATATACCCTACGGAATATCAAAATGTATCAATACTCATTTTACTTAGTATAGATCAAACAATAAAACCTCATCTTCATCAGTTCTACTTTTGTTGTCCCAGATATTAAAGAATAGCCTTTTGGATCACTATATATAATCCAACATCACCAAAGGTTTGTGGGCGCCTACATTTATTTATCTCTCACCTTTTGCCTTATATCTGATGATTGTAAATTTTGTCTATGTAATACTGTACTGATGCTAGTTATTATCAGGATACCTACCTCTGTCAACAATTATCACCACTGGTTAAAGAGTGTGGATTTCCATATGTTTTGACAAATGTACATACCTTATGCCGTTGTGATATATTGATGGGTGACGCAGAACCATCAATCATTGCACTCATGAATGAACAATGCATTAAATTGGCTGCTCGGATCTCAGTACAAGCCAGATGATCCACATTGGATAAATCCAATTTAGCTCTGCAGTAATCAAACATATGTACAAGTTCATGAGCTAATGCACCAACAACTTGCTGTTCACTGCGAGCAACATTCTGGCAAACTACAATTTGGTTCATTTTAATGTCATATCCTCCAGTTACTTTTGTGCTACAACATTCACACGATATATGACGTTTTAAGTCCAACTCGCAGCCTGATGATTTGAGAGCACTAAGCATAAGCTTTAAAAGTGGATCTAAGAAAATAATAAATGTATAAATTAAATTTGTTATAGGTCTCAAATGTTTCTATTCAACTTGTTGAAACTTACATTTATCGAGGCAATTCATAACATTTAACTCACATCGGGCTTTATCAATATCTCTTCTACTTTCTCCCAAAATTATAGTTTGAAACCACGTTGGAATATGTTTACCGCCTTCTTGCCGTTCTGGATAAAGGTCAGCGTTCGATTTGAAGCCTTCATATTTGGCGCTTTCTCCATCGTTTGCCAGATTTTTAGGCTCTATGCCTTGGTTAGCACTTTCGATATGGACCATACTTTTGACTTCTTCGTTTTTATCTTCAACTTGACTCTTTACCTCTTTCGCAACTACATTAACGTCTACTTGAGCTTTAGATTTACCAGAAATTTCATCACAAAGTCCATCGAATTCGCAAGAATTTGAAGCCGGCGAAGCCGATGCACTAACAGATGATTGCAAGGAACCCATTTTTCTTTAAGCAGTCGACAGACCAGACGGTCTTGAGTTGTGAGCAGGGCTTCCACATTTGATATCTAAAATTACCCTCTTGCGATAGTTTCCCATTTTAATACCTTGCTATATTTTGAAGCTTTTAGTACTAATTTATATAAATATTCAGTTTAATTCTGAAAAGAACTCCAATTATAAGGTTTAATTTATTACAAAATAACTTAAATTTAAATAATTTTTTTAAAAATATATCCACAAAAGTCGTAAACTGATATTTAGATCATGACTTTCATTACTATCTAACGTATTAAAAAAAATTTAAATTTGTGTCTCATAACATATCCATGGACTAAATATACAATAGGCTATGTTATCAGAAAAGCTAAAAAATTACTTTCTTCCCGTGGCAAGAACACTTTTCCCTCATTTTCCCGCGCAAAATGCCATTTTCCCTCACTTTTCCCGTTTTCCCTCTTAAATTCCATTATTCCCTTTTAACATTTTGGAAGGTATTTGCTCTCCCGGTGTTCTTTTCCAATTCGCGACCGAAACGAGTCTAGATGGCGTAACGGTGCTAGCTTCTCCGAGGTAGCGCCTAGTAACTATGATCTAGCGTCTGCTACATACAAATTAAAAAGTTATGAGCGTTTTTTTCCTAAATAAACTTATCAAAATATGAACAAACGATACCAAAATTATCTTAAAATGAAAGAATCATTAGTTTTAAAGTGGAATTTACGAATAGCAATAAGGTTAAAAATAATAGCGTCTGCTTTAGCCGCTACCTCTCTAGGTTTCAATTGCGAACCAAAGGGGGCGTAGCGGTAGTTTTCGTGTCGCGAATAAAAATAAGAATTAATATGAATCCCGCTCGAAAAAGAATGAGTTTAATTATAATAATATATTACGTGAGTCATAATCCCTATCATTAGCATTTCAGTACCGATAAAATACCGAAAACTACGTGTACAAAAAAAAATCCACCCGCAGTCTTGAAAGCTAGGAGGATGTAACCGGGTACGGCTAGTCAGCCTAGTCTTCATATTCCTAGTTCAATTTTGAAAGGAAAAATGATTTATCACCCATAGATTTCACAACGCCCCTTAATTTACATTGTAAACAATGGCTGTATTTGACAACAGAGTACTTTTAAATAAAGTTACACTAGACGATACGCAAAAAATAACATGTACCATAGAAGCCGCAGAAAATGCTCACGATCATACAGTAAATAAATCTTTCTTTACTAATAAAAACAAATAATAGCAAAGTCTTAGTGCTAAGCATCTAATATTGTCGGTTTTGGGCATTGGTTAACACATTGCAATATGTCAAATGACATTAGAAAAAATTTCTATAATTACAGGTTTATTTAATGAGGGTACAAAGGGGTCCCATTGCTGAAAACACCTGGCAAGTCTGGCGACGCTATAGCGATTTTTCTAGTCTTCATTCCTACCTACAAAGTTCTGGAGTTGAGCAATTAGTACTACCTCCTAAGAAAGTTTTTGGTAAAATGGACCGTGAATTTGTCGCAGAGAGACAGCAAGGGTTACAGGTTGTTATAAAAATATTCCCTGCCCACTTTTATACTATCCTAATAATAAACTTTCTTTTCGGTAGAATTACATCAATATAGTTCTATCACATTCCGTTTTATCTGCAACGTTACCTGTTAAAAGATTTCTAGATCCTCATAATTATGATATGAACTTTTTAGGTATATTTTCATGATTATATAACTATGATAATTACATTCTAAATTATTATATTCATACAGAGAAAGCGTTACAACATGTATCTATGGTCTTTCGCTCAGAGTCCCAGTGGGAAGTTGTTGAACCATTACCCGAATTAGGGTGGAGGTTGCGTAAACAATATTTCTTAGTCAAACCTAAAATTGATCCCAAAGAAAGATTACTATTATATTGGGTAAACACCATTTCAAAATAACTTTATTTAACGTACCTATACTACAATGACTTTTGAAAATATACTTATAAAAAAACTCATTTTGATGTAATAACAACAAAACTATATTAGGTACCATTTGGGCCTGATAAATTTATAGATGACAAAGATTTACAAAATGCAGTCAAACTACTAAGCACCATTCAGGTATTAAATCCTTTAAACAATGTTATGAAATTGTAAATTAAATTTGTGTCATTTTTGTAGCATCCTTATTTATACCCTTCCGCATATTGCGGAGCTACTGATAATGGAGGGGTTGTAATCCGTAATTTCAATCAAAATGGAACGTTACGTGATGTGATATGCAAAGTATTTTCGAAAAGAAATGAGAATTATAATTAATAATTACAAAATACAATTTCTGCTTTTAAAGTGTAAACCAAGAACGCCTTTCATAAAAAAATGTACGCCAAAGGCCAAAAATGAACCTCAACTTCCAACTGATGTTATTAGCAGGGTTGGACGGCAAATATTAACCGCTTTAAAATTCTTGCACGATAAAGGATTCGGTCATGGTATGCCATTTTTGATAATTTACAAAATGAAATTGCAATAAAAAGAGTTTTCTTTCCGTCGCAAAGGTCATCTACATTTGGGAAATGTTATTATGGAACAGGATCGTTGCCAACTATTAGAAGTTGAAAATAATTTATTCGGATTACCATCGTTTTATAGGCCTTTAATCGTCCAACTTCGCAAAGTTCAGGTTAATAAAATTAAGGGATGAATATCAACACACCAACACATGTCCAATTTTTTTTAATTTCTCTGGATACTTACGACGATACTGAACATTTCTGTGTCAAAATTATTCTGCGGAAATGAAAATTCGCTTAGATATTAATTTTTGAAAATTAACATTTTCTAGCGTTACTTTTCCGTTTGTGGTACAGTAGGATACACTAAATTTTACGTTTTGTGCAATATTGGGCGGGGACAAAGCATTTTCTATTTTTTCTTGGTAAATTGTCCACAAGGTCGCGATGCTAGACGGCCCATTGTGATTAGCAAGAATGGGGTTGATGTGGCGCCGCGTGCCCCCAGCTTGAAAGTGTAGAGCACGTGCAGCGTCAGGCACCAACACTTAGTTTATGATTATATTTTGGTATTTGCCACAATACTTTTTTTTTCATTCGTCTTGTGTTCAGAGATAGGTGATCTACCAAAATTAGCAGAGGGCACACGGGCAGTTTAACAAAATTTTGCCAAGGAGGATGGCCATGTAAAAAATTTTACAAACATTTAATTTTGCTAGTTTAACCATTTCCGCAAATAAAAATTGGACAATGCTTTACTTTTATTGCATATTTATTTCTTTTAAGCCCATCGTGTATTCTACTTCACCTACAACAATGAAGCGGGCCAAATTTTGGTGAAAAGTAATTTTACAAAATTCATTTTTCCGCGAATTTTCATTTCCTCAAAATAATTTTGACCCAGAAATGTTCAGTATCATCTAAAGTATCCAAAAAAAAACAAATCGGACATGTGTTGATATTTTGCCAAATTAAGAATTAAAATTGTCATTTTTAAATTAATTAGTGTTTGATTTATAGACGTTAGAAAATATTGATGTGTATAGTTTTGGTCACTTATTGTACGAATTAACATTTGGCGAGCCATTGCTTACGCCGACTTGCGATTATTTTCCACAAACTTGTCCGCCTGAATTGAGTAATGTTTAAATTGGCATAATATTTAAGGAAAATAACAGTAACTTACTTATTTTGGTTCTAGGAAGCGTTTTAGAAGCAATTCTGACCAACGAAGCATGTAAAAATGGACTCCCATCAATCGCAAATTTACTTCTTCATCCGTAAAAAATGCACACTGTTTTTATTTTCAATAATAAAAATTTAAAATAATAAATATTGCAATAGGTTCTTTATGAATGTAAATAGCTCTGAAGGAAAAGTAAGTTTTAAAGTCTCTTCGCAAATGAAAGAATGTTTGAGAAGAGGACGAGATCAAATGGAACATAGGCTACGAGAGGAACAGAAATTGGTATGATAGGATTTAAAATTTCGTGTAGTTCCATAAGTTAATAAAAATTTTGTAGCTCAGGCATAACCAAAGAGTATCCAGAGCTCAGGCGCAATTAAATTCTACGGATCATATTAAAAAAAGGCAAAGTGAACGTAAAAAGGTGCACATTTTTTTAAATATCAAACACTCATATTTCGAGGAAACTTGTCATAAATTTCTAACATAAAGAGTATAGACTTACACAGAAAATTTCCGATTTGTAGCGTTTGTGGGTTAGCACATAATACAATCATAAGTGGATAATAAAGATAAGTATGGCACAGAATGAATTCGGTTAATGATAGTCTGTCAAAGAGTGATTGCGAAATAGGAAGTTTTTGAACGGGAAACTAGTCCCTTCCTACTCTTTCCGTTGGCAAAATAGTTGGTTAGATTTGAAATTCGAAAAAACTAACTTCTGAAATGGAGCCAGTGTTTATAATAGTTATTTTTATCTTCTGATAAATATTAGGAGCAGTTCGCGGAGAGTTGTCGGTACATTATGGTTTAATTTGTCATTGGCGAAACAGACTATCATTAAAAAATTTGCATTGGGTGAATAGGAATTGTCATACTTATGGTTATTATCCACTTATGTTAATATTAAGTTTGGTATTTGTAACTTTTGCGGTTCAGAAGATATTGCGTACGCCTAATTTGGACAACGAATACTTAAGAAATGGCTGAATATACAGATATAAAAATGTGTATATTCTATTCTTATTACACGTGGATAATTTAAGTCAAGTTTCAGTAACATGTGATTGCTTTATCTTAAATTAATCAAAATTTTCAATTAAAATCTAGCAACAAAAGCAGTCTGAACATAACCATAGTAGTGGGGCTTCAAATGGACCTACACCAAGTCCCACCCCACCAACTCCAACAGGTAATCTACCTTTATTATAATTAAATGTTACTTTTAAATTCACTGTAGATTTATACAACTTTGTTCTAAAATTTTTTTAACGTATATTTTTTATATACATATTCAATATTCAAATTAAATAGAAAATTTGGTTTTTGATAATTTTTTTACCCCATTTTTGCCCCAATGCGGCAGGGCGGGTAGTCAGCTGATTGGGAGACTCAGCGCCACAGCACGCTACCAAAAAATCAGTTTGTACCGTCTTAGTCTATGCCCCCTATCTAAAATTTAATTTCTCAATTTTCAAAAAGATTTAAGATCATTTAAAAACATACATAAAATATGGCATTCTTATTTACATTTTGGCACACTTTATGTATGTTTTTATATGCATGTTTGGTGTTGTGTAGAATACCTGTGGTAATGGTTTTGCATTATTTTTTACTTTTTGGGAATTTTTCTATGATTCTATTCGTGTTTTCACAAATATGTAGATAGTGGCAGTTTCAAAAAGGGCATTATAGTTGACTGAATTTAAAATGACAATTTTGCTACTGACACTACCACTACATGTTTTGGGCAAAAGCTGTATTTACCTGCTTTTTAGACCATGACATATTAGAGGTATTTTCACTAGAAAAATAAATTTCAAAGAGCAGTCAATTACAAAGACAGTTTGTGTTAAAACCAATCATTAATCATAACTTTCAACTTTGGTTGTATGATGGAAACTAAATTAATCCTTGGTATGCTCATACTAGGACTTTGCCCGACAAAACTAAGCCTTTATGGCTTGGTAGTTTGAAATGATTATGACACTTTTTAAAAGTGTTGCTCTAACTTTTCAGGCCAACTGCTAGCATTCTATAATCCCTTTCAAATTAAGCTTTGGCACCAGTCTCACATTAACTAGGCCTTGGTTTAAAAAAATCTTAAGCCTTTTAGGCTTTGTAAATGTACCTTCTTTAAAATGTAAAACATATCGCTATAAATTTTTTAACTAACAGTTGCTACTCCCATCTATAATAACTGACAAAGTGCTGAAATGGTAGAAAAACCAAACAATCTTTGTAATAGTAATGCCAATTTGATGTAGCTGAATGGTCAAATACACTATTTTTAATCTAACAAAATTTTTTATTACAGCAAGCCCTGTACCTTCCAGTGTGACACCAATTCCCCCCATGGGTCCACCGCCACCACCCCCACCTCCTCCTCCAACGCCAATAACGCCACTCCAGGGAGAGATTCCACCTCCGACCACTGACCGCAGTGCCCTTTTAAGTTCTATAGTTACTTTTAATGCAACAAAACTAAAGAAGGCTAATACAAAAGATTGCAGTACTCCCAAAGTTTAAACGTTACCGCTCAAAGTCTCTAAAAACAATGCTAAGAAATTAAAAAAAAGTGAAACTGTGAAAAAGTCATTGGTATTTGTAAAGTCTTTAAGTTTTGTATTTGGTTATTTTATGCGCAAGACAGGAGCACTATGTAACTTATTTAGTTCTAAAGGTTTTACAAGAAAAAAGTCTTAAGTAAATTGCAACTATAACTGGTCCAATTAAAATATTCTTAAAAAATAATCTAATCTTTTAAAAAATTTAGATTGTTTTTGTATTTTATGTTTCGATAGAGGGAAACACTTGTCTTATAAAACGTGTCACGTTAATCAAAATATGGTTTGGTATATTTAAGAATATTTTCATAAGGCTCTCTATTAAGGTCTGATTTTAAAAGTAAATGACTTTCATGATTGTCTCTAGTTTTTGTTAAGGGAAGAAATTTTACTTACTTAAATTAAGCTCATTTACTTCAGTTTCTATTTTTTTTTAAATACACAGTGCTCCTAGTTGTTGAAACCAATTGTTTAAATTATGCAAATTATTTGAAAAACACTATAAAGTTTAATCTATTAATTGCTAATAAAATACCAAAATTCTATTTTTAGCTACAATTTTTTAAAATTTTGAACTTTCAATATTTATGCTTAAAAAAATAAGCTAGTAAAAGTTTAATTTATGTACAAAGTACATAATAAGTGTAAGACCAGCAATGTCAAAGCCAAATATTTCATTTGTTACTGGATTAAAAGATTTATTTATTATAATTCCACTTTCAGCTTTTTTTTGGTATCTCTGTTAATTGATATTAAATATTTAAATGCTATATAATAAAATATCTGCTCGAAGTTTATAAAGAATATAGTTTTAAAATGGTTCCTATTATTTTATGTTCAAAGTTCGTTCAAATTTATTGTACTACTGATTATTACAAATAAATTACATAAATATAGAATACATTTTCTTTTTGGGTTGATTTTCTTGTGGTCAAAATCACGGTTGGCGATTGAGTTGTTTCGAGGTGTAGATATTTTTAAAAATAGAAAAGTTAAATTCTGGGGTACCCTTATTGCGATTTTTTTTAGTACTGGTATTCTAGGATTTCGAAGTAATGGCACTGTGACGTTCTAGTACGTCACCCATGCTCTTTCCTATAGATAAAAAATTTGCGACCAAAATGGCGGCCATGGCCAAAGCTAGGGAGTGCTACTATTTATTTATTTATTTCTTTTATTTGAACAATAAACATCTGTGAAGCCGTTGCCGACTTGTAGTAGGGTTCTGCTACCCATGCTGGATTTGTCACCTGTCCGGGCTTGGGGACGCTGGCGTAGGGCACTATGATGATAGGCCTCCGGTGGTATGGTCTCAGTTACTAGGTACACCGGGCTCACCGGGCTATACATTCTGACACACTGTATCAAAGATAATATAACTACGTACCCTAGATTCGAAATCACGGCGTTTCTCGATAGCGCGTTTTCTCATGAGGCTTTTACCAAAGATAATTTAAACTCGTACCCTAGATTCGAATACTGAGAGCTTTCCCATTGACGGTTTTGTTACGAAGCGTTTACCCTTTTCCGGCACGTGGCCTCAGAAAAATCGGGCTCCACAGCAGGGTGATAAATAAGTAATTTCAATAGATATCCCAAGATTATATTACTTACCTTTAGTTTTCTTTCGCTTAGAAACATTTTTAGAGCTACAGGCATGTTCCATTATTGTTTTAAAACAATATAACGCAAAAATATCTTGTATCTTGAAAACCGAAAGTCAAAAACCACGGTTTTAACTAGATGTCGGTAGCCCTGCCAGCTCCATGGAGGCAGTTTTTTCCGACTTTCGCCGGGAACTCAGTAAGAGCAAAGATAATTTAAACTTCGTACCCTAGATTCGAATACTGAGAGCTTTCCCATTCACGGTTTTGTTACGAAGCGTTTACCCTCTTCCGGCACGTGACCTCAGAAAAATCGGCTCCATCGGTTGCGGTAAGGCGCCATATTTAGGCCTAGATTTGTTTTATTTAAAACAAGAGTATTTATAGAAACACGCTTAATTGTAAATCATATGTTTCCAATAAAATTTACTTTAACAAATGGTAATTCTGGTGCTTGAATATCTTCTTTCGGTAATGATGCCAATCTTGAAGAATTTCTAAAATTTCAGGCAAATATTCCTGAAGAATGTCGATGTTAAACACGAACCCTATTAAAATGGTAAATAAAATTGAATGAACTATTAAGTTTAGTCCAATTATGCTTGAATCGCTTGTAAGATTATATTACTCACCTTTAGTAAGTCTAGGTTTTTTCTTTCGATTTGAAACTTTTTTAGTGTTATAATTGTGGTCCACCATGTTTTAAAACTTCGAGTTGAACGCAAAACGCGTCAAATTACGCACCGCAACTTCCAAAAAAAAATTAGTTTCTATCCCTAGATGGCAGTAGTGCGCCACCATTGGAGCGAATTTTTTCTGAGTTCCGGCGGGAAGTGGGTAAACGCTATCGGCAAAGCGCGAGAGAGTGATTTCGAATCTAGGGTACGAAGTTTAAATTATCTTTGGTAAGAGCCATAGAAATCGGATAACAAACTAGAACGATTTTTGAAATTTGGTCGTGGGGTCCGATTAGAACTTTTAAAAAACCCTGCCTTTGGCCCATGCTTTTCGTATTCAAATCGTGTAAGAGTATATACTCAAAAGAAAACATATCTTTTCACAGGTTAGTGTTAGAAATAGTTTTCTTTTTACCATAATTTCCAATCGCCAAGAACGCACTAGTAAACGCGTTTCTTTCAAATCATAGAAAGCTAGTTTTTTTAAATAAAAAATGAACAATGGTTCAAAATTCCATAATTAAATATTTTAGGAGTAATTACTCAAACAAAAACATATCTTTTCACAGGTTACTGTTAGAAATAGTTGTTTTACGAGCAATGGTTTTGTGGGAAACTGGTGCACAGTACTGCCGTGATTTGCACAAAGGCATTAACGACCATTTTTGACATTTTAATGTTTTAGTTTTATCTGGGTAAGTTGGTGGTGCTGATTCTGAATCTGAAATTAGTTTGTTTCTAGCCCTCTTAGGTTTTAAGATATACGCTTGTCACAAAAGCATTATTTCGGTACTTTCACGGAACTACTTCGCAAATAGGCATTAAGCGCAATCCTTTACTTAGCACAAAAGCATTTTATGGGTTTATCCAATCAGCATTAAATGCTTTTGTGCGAATAATTTAAGTAATATGAGATTACCTTTAAATAATTTGCGCAAAAGCATTATTGCCTTTGTGAACATTTAAAACTCAAAAAATACCATGCACATCGGAATTTAACTTAAAAAGCGGGATAAAGGAACCGCTAGTTTCAGTCAGGAACTATAAATTTAAAAAGAGCAGAAAAAATACTACTAGATAGGATATTTTCCAGAAAATTCTGAGGGAAAGTTTTTCATTGATAAAAAAAAGCAACAAAACTGAGTTTTTCTTAAAATGACGTTTTGGTCGTTAATGCCTTTGTGCAAATCACGGCAGAGTAATGGTTTATCGCGAATATCTACGTTAGTATTGTATGTACGGCTATAAACCCAATTATGAAAATTAGGGTCCGGCTATTTCCCACAAAAAATGTTCTATCAACATTTTACATACGAGCAATCGTGGTGTCGTATTCGCCGTTTTAACGTTGTACCCGAAACACGTCTTGCAACTTTGCGCCTTCGTTGACTTAAAACGCATCCGCCGCTCTTCATGTAACCGCGTTTAAAATTTACCACCCAGCTAACTCTTGTTATTTTTGCAATAAATCGCTTGAAAACGAAGCTATTGTGAAGGTTGTGTGAGACAAAATGGTGGGAAAGTCGGAATAATGGGTCACTTCAATTTAAGTTCATATTGATTGCCGTAAGGAATAAATCCAAAAGACCAGTATCAATGCTTTGAAAAGAAAACACGACACCGATGAGACTTTTCGACATGTAGAACGCGAGGGAATCAACCTACCAAATGATATAAGAAATATTCCACTGACAATTTTTCCCGTTTATATGAACTTAAATGTAATATAAAATCGTCTTGAAAAATCGTTTATCGCTTTATAACATTCAAAAATAATATAATACGTGCGTTGACAACACAAACTTTACCTAGACGAGCAGATGTTCGGTTATCTACATGGTGCGGGAAAAATATTATTTTTGAATGTTATAAAGCGATAAACGATTTTTCAAGACGATTTTATATTACATTTAAGTTCATATAAACGGGAAAAATTGTCAGTGGAATATTTCTTATATCATTTGGTAGGTTAATTAACGTTTAATTATCGCCAACTTTACATTAATTTCAATGGGGCGGGGGAAAACTTTTAACAAAGTTACGCGCGAGCGCGACTCTAGAGGCAGCGCAGATGGCGTTACTGTCGTATAAGCCAAGAATCTAATCGGTGCCTTGTCAGCCATTCGATTAAGCCACGGACTGTAACAGTCCGTGATTAAGCGTTCTAGTTTGTTATCCGATTTCTATGGTAAGAGCCTGCGTTTACGTGAAAGTGCTTGATTTCGAATCTAGGGTACGTAGTTATATCTATGAGCAACAAACACAACACCCCACACAAGGAGAACGCAACCCGTCAAAAGTCGTGGATTTTCTTGTGTACGTTTTTCATTGGCTAGACGCTTTAGCGTCTGCTGCCGTCGGAAGGGAAAAATTCGGAAATTGTCTTCCCCCCGCCCGTAAGACGTTCAGCGTAAAGGCTCGTGACGCTCGTCCAATGAAATTCGTACACAACCCTTCGTTAGCGTGTTTAAAGGCTAGCTGCGTTCTCCTTGTGTTTGTTGCTCCTAGGTTATATTATCTTTGCTTGTATACAGACTTCGGATTAGATACAAAAGTAGTGTGGTTCCAGAATATAATGTACCACAATGAGTTCATATGTCATTGAGTGAGAGAAGAAAAAGAAAAAAAAGAATATAAAAAAAATATTTACAGACAATGCCCGATAGGGACTAGAGTATAACATAAAAAAGAGGGGCAAAATGTCAATTGTACATGATTAGGGAACAGTGATAAACACATAGAGATAGAAAAGACGGGAAAATTCACCCCTCCCCCCGCGCATGTATGAAAGCGGAGATGGGCAGAATTTGCAACGCCATCTATCCTTCCTTTGTTTACATCTAATGACAGTTGATTTTAAAAAAGTCATAACGTATTTCATTTCACCGCGCGTCGATGGCGCCACCTGCGGCTTTGTAAAATTCCCATCATGCTCTTTTTGGTCGGACGTCATCAAGTGGAGCCATTTGGTGGAAATGGAAAATTAGTTTTCAATTTCTGTAAGCATGGAGGATCCGAGATTTATGTTTTGTTTAGGAATAAGTAAAAAATAACCTTGGTTCAAAAACCTCTTTCGATAGCAGACACGACCTATATCACGTGAACGGAGAAATTACTAACACCAGAATGATGGCAGATAAAGCTGACGTCCGACCAAAAACCGGGGCAGTCTGGGTAATTCTAACAGCAATAGGCGGGAAAGGATGTTCTTATTACCGCTATGGGATTTTCCACTCCAGAATACTTCTCTCCTCCAAGATCTGCCCATCTCAATGGCTTCCTACATTGGCGAAAAGGGGTCGGCACTCGTGGTCAACTTCGCCAGATACAATAGTGCCTCTATTTCTTTTCTATCTCTATGGATAAACAGGTTATTAAATCCAAAAAAAGAAAGAACAAAATATCTAATACTTATTGAAATGGTCTATTAAAGAGGTCCGAAATTTGGGAAATAATTTCTTGGGGCAAAGAGTTCCAGTCAACCTTACTCAGGGCCGTAGCCAGGTTTTAGAGGTAGACCGGGCGAACCGTAATTTAGAAGGGGCCAGTAGTATTCAGTGCCGTCTTTATAGATTTAGTTCGAGGAACGCCAGGTCGGGCGAAAAAATTCCAGTATAGGAAATTTCCTATATCTATGCCTTGTTTTAAATTGGAAATTTGGGCAACTCTGGTTTCAGGGAATATAACCTCTATAGTATTTCTGACATTTTCGGCGCGGAAATATTCCTTAAAATTGTTGCGATCTTTCGTAATATATTATTCATATTCCCTTTAAAGAGACCAACCCTTTCACGTAGGAAAGTTTTGGAACCAGCGTTGCCAACCTGTACGATAATTATCGTTTTGTACGATTATTTCACCTACCGTACGATGAACGATATCACAACGTACGATATCGGCAATTGTACGATAATTCAGTAGTATGTACGATATTACAACGTACGATATCATAGAAATCTCATAGGTAACTAGAATGCTGCCGCCTACGGCCGAGCTTGACGCCAGTTCGCCTTGAACCTTCAGCTAATGAGAGGCCGTAGAGACGAAACGAAAACTGACGGGTGCTGATCCCCTTTTTTGTCAGCCCCACTCTACTACCCTGTGGGACAGTGAGAGCAAGCTCCCGGGGTAAAAAGGTTATTCATAAAGCCTCCTCTCTCTTCCTCCATGTCTAAAGAGAGAGAGAAGAACCGCTCCCCTTTTCTAATCGCTAGTCAGATATTTTTGAAGCGTACGATAAATAAAACTGAAATGCGATATTTTTCAGGTGTTGGTACGATAATTCTATTCGATGAGGCTGGCAACGCCGTTTGGAACCACCCAATGCAACCATTTTCCTTCAAATAGAAAAGGTTTTCGACCGCTTTTATAACATGGAAATGACGTCCCATCCCATTTCGCTAGACTATTAAATTTGAAATTAAACTTTTAATAATAATAATCTACAGCCAGCTAGGCTTATACTAATTGTGCTAAAAACGTTTGACAATTATATTACCGACCATACAAAAAAACCCTATATGATATATCGCATATATTTTAGGAGGCTGCAGTTTGAATCCTTCTATAGCCTCATGAGCATGATGAGATCAATAATAAGACCTTGAAAACAGCTGAACGTGTTTATAAACAATACAATGCGTTTGTAGACGAAACCAGTAAACCAGAGTAAACTAAATAAAAATGGGCGAAAGCACCACAGAACTGGCTTGCAGTAATGGAAAATAAATAAACAATTGAAGTTTCAAATAACTAATGTTTCTTATTCCTAGTATTGGAAAAATTTGGACCATATCCATTACACCGCGCTGCAGAAGTAGGACGTAGAGATGTTCTAGAGAAATTATTAGCGCTGGGATACTCAGCAAATATTTCTAATGAAGTGTGTCAAACCCCTTTGCACCCAGCCTGCTTACACGGAAGGGTTGATATTGCGTGTCTATTAATCGACAATGGTGCTAAGGTGCCTTATTAAAAGCTTCTAAACTCTTAACCTGCTTTAATAAATTCTGCTTGCAGATTAATGCCCAATGCATAGATGGTAGCACACCACTTTGCGATGCATGCTCAAGTGGTTCAATTGAATGCGTATCTCTACTTATGAGCCACGGAGCAAGGGTTAACCCACCATTTGTTTTCACGTCACCAATGCATGAAGCTGCATTATATGGCAATTGTGAGTGTTTAAAAATGATTATAGAAGCTGGTGGAAAGCTCGAAGCTAGCGATTGTCATTATGGCACGCCACTGCATGCAGCAACTCAAGCTAAAAAACTAAGCAGTATACGAACTCTACTAGAAGCGGGTAAAACAAAATTTTTTATAGCAACACCTAAAAATATTACTGAATAACACATTTTCAAAGGTGCCAATGTAAACGCCACCAAAATACATCAAACGCCTTTACACATTGCCACAAATGATGATAACTTTGAAGGGGCAAAACTGCTGCTCGAGTTCGGAGCAAACGTGTATGCCTCGAACAATCAAGAGAAAATGCCGCGTGATTTAATACCAAAGGCGGAAAGTCTGCTCCATTCATTGCTTCAACATTACGAAAGTAAGGAATACAAAATAATTGCAAAAAGTATAGAGATAGTCTTTAAAAGTAATTAATATTAAAGGTACCCCAGCTCAACTTAAAGACCTTTGTAGAAGAAGAATACGTACAGTTTTAGTGCAGCAATATAACAAATTGTCAGGGCTGCACCAACTTAATTTACCTAGTTTTTTAATTAAATATATAAAATATGAATGTTGATTATTGCGTAATACAGTATTTATTTTAAAATAAGGAACACCTGTACCTCTTAAAAACTCACTAGAGGGCGCTCAAAATTAGGGCGTTGCCATAAACTTTGAAGGTGGTGTTATTTGGGAGACCAATTAAACTGTTAAGTACTGAATTAAAGATTTTTTTGTTGTGTTTCAAATTTGGTGTCTAAGGCCTTTGGCCGACACGAAAAGTTTTCTTTCAAATGGCTATTTTTACAGCAAGTTTCAAAATATCCAATTGTAGAAATGTGAATATAACTCAGCGCTAATAAAAATGGCCGATATAAAGAGGTCTTCAAACCCTAATATATTGATGTAAATTGTAAATAAGGTTAAAATATAGGAAATTTTTAAGTTTTCTCCAAAAAATTAATCTTAGTTTTTTGTCTTTATAAATAAAACTTTATTAGAAATCTGACTATTTTTCACACCATTTTACCAACCATAATATGATCAGTACAAAAATGCATTAAATATACAAACATATGTACAATACAAGTACAGGTATAAGATAAAAAGATCACAATATATGTCCCATCACTATACAGAGTACACAGTACTCATTTGACTATATCACACTGACTCAAATAAATTAAACGTAAATGGACGAAAACGTTTTGATGATAACTTAAAACCCTTTCATATAAATTAAAATCTAGTGTTGTGTAAAAACGTTTCCCTTATGAAAATATCACTTTTCTTTATATTATATTCAAAGGCACTTTTTCTTTTTAAAAAAACTTCATCCAAAAATGCTTTGAAGGTTGAGATGTGTAAATTTTTGCTAATTTGCAAGTGACTTAGAAAGGCTATGACTTTGAAATGAGTGGTTAAAAACTTGAAATAGGACAACTTTATCGCCTGGGAAAATCTTCCAAAGCAGTGTGTGTGGGATAATTTCCTGGAACAGCAACTTCACCATATACAAACACCTGATTGTACGTTGGAGGTCGTTCCTTAAAAGTTTTGTTTTAGATATTAATATTGAACTACAGCAATCCCCATTGATAGGTCTTGCCCATAATAATAATAATATATTCTTTAAGCCTTGTCCTTTAACAAAGTCACTTAAGCTTTGGTCATATAAAAATTATTAACTTTTCTTTGGATGAATAATATTAATATATGTCTAAATGTAAGCTCATATTAATAATTCAAGATCTTAATTAAATCAATCCTAGTTAAGTTAATTCTTAAGCCTTGCCCATAGAAAAACCATATTCTTAAGCCTTGCCCATAGGAAAACCATATTCTTAAGCCTTGCCCATAGAGAAGCCATTAATAGTACAAACCTTGGCCATAAAAATATTAAGGAACCATTAACTCTAAGCCTTGGTACACGAAATCTATAGATTCTCTAAGCTTTAATTCATAAATAGTACCCTAAGTCTATTATTTTTAATACAAAAAGTAAATCTTACAATTGGAGGCACAGGTGATCCAATGTAGATTTCATCATATGAGGGTGGTTTTTCAACCTCATTAGAAGACATGACTGATTGACGACTAGGATTATTCACTTGTCTCGATCTTTGGGGATTAGCACGCCCTCTTTGACACCTAAATTTCAAGTTATTAATTACTAAACTTCAATAAGATATAATTTAAGCATATCTTACTTGAAGCATAAAACACAAAATATAAAAAGTAATACGATGACTCCGACAATGGTAGCCATTACAATATTGATTAAATACGACATGCTTATATGTTTGGCCAAAGATTTGACATCTATAACAACTCCAATACAATTAAAATCCAGTTTATATATTTTAAAATTTTCTTAAGCAAAACCTACCTAATTTACACTCTGGGTGGTTTTTAAAAGAAGCTTTGCACTTGCAACGACCGCCAATGCATGTTGTTTTTGTATTGGCAGACTGGCATTGCTCATCGAAACTACATTTCTCACCAATTTTGGCTATGAATAACATACAGTTTAAGTAACATCCCAAATAACCAGCTAAGTAACATTTAAAACCTGATAAGAAACAACCCAAAACATCATTCCTTTGCAACATCACATATTCCGGAGCACAAAAGCATTGGCCGTCAGTACAGTACGAATTTTTGTTGCGAGTGCTACACTGCAAACTACTTTCACATTCTTCTAGGAGATTACAACCTGGAAATAACCCCAAAAATTTCAAAACCGAAGTAAAACCATTCCCATAAGATAAAACTATAAAAGTACATTATAAATATAAATAATCTATATATTTGAAACTAACCTCTAATTTCATCATCCTCATTCTTTTCTAAACTCGCGGCAAACACCAGCACAAGGCTAGCACTAAAAACACACAACTCCAAAAGTCTTCTGACAGACTGCATGGCAACTTGGTAATAATCAGGTCTAACAAACCGACCGCCAAGGCTTACGATATTAATATTAATCACGCACAAAAACCACCCTTGAATAAATTGCAAAAGGCCGATACTATCCCTAGTTAGCTAAACGGAAAGATTACACTAGATCTCGCATCGATTAAAATTAAATGCTCTAAGAAAGTAAAAGCGAGGAAGCAAACTATATAAAAGATTGACGACAGAATAAACTGGTGATGTTTGATCAGCTGCAATTCTAAAAGCCAAACAAAAACCCCTGGTGGCAATTTTTGTTCCATTTAAAGTACGTAGCTCTGAGGTAATTTGAAATTTTGAACTAAGAAATTTCATCAAGATCAATACTACTGAATCAATACTATAATTCGGTTATCTAGTATTCTTCAGTAGAATTATTTTATTTTATACGTTAATTCATACATAAAAATTGTTGCAACATAATGTACAAAAATTACCGTTTTTCATACGCTAAACAGTTGCGGGAAATTGGAAATTTTATAGCATTTTCCATTGGATTGCTCGAGATTCAATCCGAATTCGTCTCTGACGTCATAGATCTCACCTCATGGTTTTTTTTCACCTGTACGAGGACAAAAAGTGTTAACTTTTTACCCTAAAACGTTTTATTCGCCTGTTCTCGGGATAAGATTTACCAAAAGTGGATATATCCACTTTTGGATTTACCCTGTACCGAATTTTGCTCTCTTGTTCCAGAGCTCTAAGGTTACACTTTTTACTCCTCCTCGAAAGGAGGTGTAGAGGGAGTAATCTAGCTTTGTCGTCTGCTTTTATAGAAAATTCGTCTGCTCAAATTTCGCCAAGGTGGTGCCTTGGGTATTCGCCTAGCTGATTATTATTATTATTAAATATGAGAAAAATGAGCCACAAATTGATGACCTCACCACCGGCCGCCATCTTAAAACAAAACTATTTCTGCTACGGCAAATAAAAACCTTTAACCATTAACTACTCCCTTCTTACAGAATTGGAGTAAAATGACGTCATATGGCTACACTTTTTAACCTGCTCAAAAAACCCAGAACAGGAGCAAAAAAGAAAAGAAACACCTAGTAGAAGCGCAAATGGAAGCCATAGTTTTTGGTGGTGAAAACGCAAAGATTTTCTCCGATCTCGATCTGTCGAAATCGGCAGATTGGTTTTGGGCGATCTCGGCGCACCCAAGAGCAGGAAATGAAACATGCGAAACTTGATCGAAGCAGATCCGAGCGTTTGAGAGCACAGACCAGTCAAATGGTAAACGTTTTAGTGCCATGAAGTGGTTATTGAAATCGTCCAACCTTTTACACTACAGCTTTTGAAATTATTGATAAGTTTCACTGTTTCAGTATAATTATTTAAGGTTGTCTCCATATCCATTTAAGCAGTCGCATAGACAAGGCGGGGTTGGGGGGTTTCCGTGTTCAAACCTTTCCCTTTTTTAATTAAATCGACTAGTATTTTCATACCAATTAATAGAATTGACTAGTATTTTCATACCAAATAATAGAATTGATTACCAATTACTAGAATCGACTAGTATTTTCATACCAAGTAATAGAATTGACTAGTATTTTCATACCAAATAATAGAATTGACTAGTATTTTCATACTAATTAATAGAATTGACTAGTATTTTAATAACACATAATAGAATTGACTAGTATTTTCATACCAAATAATAAAATTGATTACCAATTACTAGAATCGACTAGTATTTTCATACCAATTGATAGAATTGACTAGTATTTTCATACCAATTAATAGAAATGACTAGTATTTTCATACCAATTAATAGAATTGACTAGTATTTCCATACCAATTAATAGAATTGACTAGTATTTTCTTACCAAATAATAGAATTGATTACCAATTACTAGAATCGACTAGTATTTTCATACCAAGTAATAGAATTGACTAGTATTTTCATACCGACTAATAGAATTGACTAGTATTTTCATACCAAATAATAGAATTGACTAGTATTTTCATACTAATTAATATAATTGACTAGTTTTTTAATAACGAATAATATAATTGACTAGAATTTTCATATCAATTAATAGAATTGACTAGTATTTTCATACTAAACAATAGAATTGATTACCAATTACAAGAATCGACTAGTATTCCATGCCAATTAATGAAATCGACTAGTATTTCATGCCAATTAATGAAATCGACTAGTATTTTCATACCAATTAATGAAATCGACTAGTATTTTCATACCAATTAATGAAATCGACTAGTATTTTCATACCAATTAATGAAATCGACTAGTATTTTCATACCAATTAATGAAATCGACTAGTATTTTCATACCAATTAATGACATCGACTAGTATTTTCATATCAATTAATGAAATCGACTAGTATTTTCATACCAATTAATGACATCGACTAGTATTTTCATATCAATTAATGAAATCGACTAGTATTTTCATACCAATTAATGAAATCGACTAGTATTTTAATCCCAAATAATAGAATCGACAAGCATTTTCATACCAATTATTAGAATCGATTAGTAGTTTCATACCAATTAATATAATCGATTACCATTGCCACTCCAATTAATAGTCTCGATTAATATTATCACTCCAAGTAATAGTATCGATTTAAATTATCACTCCAATTAATAGTATCGATTAATATTATCACCCTAATTCATAGAATCGATTAATATTTTCACCTCAATATTTATAAAATCGATTAATATTTTCACCTCAATATTTATCAAATCGATTACGATTATCCCTCCCTCACCATTCGACAGAATAATAATAATTTCCGTTCAGTCCAATGGATTCGATTTTTGATGTACGAAATGCTAATGTTCCATCAAATCCTGCTAAATCATTCCCAATGTGACAAAATTAATTCGGGTCGAAAAAAAAATAGTGTAGAACGTATCACAAAATGATCGCCGCATATTGACAATGGCCTTATTAAGGACCTCGCATAAAATTATATCTAGAGTAACTGTACAACAGTACAACGACGATGTACATGAATAAAAAAACAAGAGTATTTCACGGAACACGCCAGTCACAAGCTGCGCCGTTAAGCATGTGACGAGTCAAGCGGTACTCCGGGAATAAGCAAGGCGTACGAAATAATACACAAGAACGCGTTTTCAACATGAAATTAGGTTTCATCTTTTCGCTAATAGTAGCTTCGATTGATTGTCGATTAGTTCGTCGAGAATCGGATAACGATGCTTTCAACACGATTGATGACGACGGTAAAGCTAAAGACACGGTCTATACCATTCTAGAAGCTGGTCTGGTGCCAGTACCCAATCTAAACTCCGAGCCATCATCGCGCGGGCCCGTAAACAGCACGGCGAACGACGACATGGTTACGAAACTCATTTCTAACGAAACGCCATATTTGGACATCAAGCTGATACCGGACGAAAATGCCTCTGACGATGGTTCTGCATTTCCGTCCACTCAAGTTGATAGCACCACCCAAACTAATCCGGATATAAGTAATAGTTCTTTCTATAACGTATAACACCTTCTTGTTATACAGGGTATCCACTAAAAAAAATTAATAACTGAAAAACATTTTTTTTTTAAATTTCAAATTTCTACGGAACATTCCTCGTGCAGGGGACATTTACTAGCGTAAAATTGAATGACCATGAACCATGTCTTCAAGGTCATTCAAAAACTATCTCGAGAACCGTTGGGTCTACGGAATTGGTTCCATTTAGAAAGTTGTTGATATTATTTTATTGTCAAACACTGAATTCATTGACCTTCAGTTTCTCGGCTTCTGATTGGTCAAATCAAAGTTATTTGAAGTAGTAATATGGCGAGCTACAACTTTCCAATTGAAACCAAATCCGTAAACCCAACGGTTCTCAAGATAGTTTTTGAATGACCTTGAAGACATGGTTGAAGGCGATTCAATTTTACACTAGTAAATGTCACCCTTCACGAGGAATGTTCCATAGAAATTTTAAATTTTTAAAATAAAATGTTTTTCAGTTATTTATCATTTTTCGTTTTTAAGTGGACACCCTGAATAATTCAATTTTATATATAGAGGAACAAACACGGATTAAAAATGAAACATAGTTTTATGTAAACATGAGAGGGTGTACGAAAGCCCTGTTGTAAAGAGCTTTCGACCACGAATGTCTTCATCGGATTAAAAGAAATGATACCAAATCTTACATTTATATACCAACGTCATGGGGTTACTTATGCAAATCGCGCGTGCGAAGAATATTCTAATAAGCTGTGTCTTTTGACGTATAGTTTTTACTTTTTATTCATTTTGTTTTATAGAAACATCTAAAGGCCTTTCAATAAAATAAGCTACGCTTGCTGAACTTGTTTTTATCTGGCTCATTCGTCACGAAAGTTCAGTTCAGTTTATGCTTAAAAACAGGGTGCCTCGTCGAATTTACTCTTATGTCCAGGGTTTTTCTTAGTGAAACGTCATCAATACGTCACCCGTGACGCAGCAGCAACATCGAAACAAGAAGGCCAATGTTACTTTATAGAAAGGCCTATTGCACTTTCACGTCACCCGTGTTTTTTACATATAGATAAAACAAATTTGGCCCCCAAAATGGCGACCATGAGCAAAGCTTCAATAAAATTGATTCACCAATTCGCTAAGGTCTAAGGAGTATTAATTAAATAAGGGCTGGTTTTCACCAGAGGATAAACGCCATGACGGTGAACGTTGACGCAAAAAAAATTGTATTAGGCCTAACCTTGATTTTTTTGCTGTAATTTAAGTTTATGGGTGCATTTACAAACGATCCAATCAACGCGAGGGGTACCTATAAGTACCCGCCTTTTGGGTCAAAATGTTACTTAACTATCTTGTTTTGATTACGACGATAGCGGCATCTGTTGAAGAAAGAGCTACATCACGTTGAACGTCATTGATACAATAAAATTAGTGTTAAGCCTAACGAAATGTTTTTTCGTCCAAGCTCACAGTGACGGCGTGTGTCTCTATAGATGACTTGGGCCTAAGGTGGTGCCTTGTGTGTTAGCCTAGCTGATCTTTTAAAATATTATACATTTGGTTGTAAGCGAATATGCTAAAAATATAGGATTTTATAGGACCATTTCAGAATGATAGGAAAATATAGGAATTATAGACGAATTACAAAAAAAAAAACATTCAAATATTGTAACCGTCGAAAACTGGATCTAGAGGAAGTCTTAGAGGGAAGGGACACCGTGATTGGTTTGCTTTAGATCGTAGTACACGCATGCGCAGATTTTTATGTTTTTATTTTATTAAACATGGCTGCCCTTCAAAACATATTCACGAAAGGATCTTAGTCATTGATCTCTTACACTTGTTTGTAAACTTCAATGGAATATCGATTATTATTATTATTACATCATGTTATTTAAAAGTTAACGTTGAAGGTCTAATTTGAAACTAAGCCAAAATTAACGTTTATAAGAGCTGACGAATTTCAAAAATCGAATTTTAACGGAAAAAACTTTGAAAATAATTATATTTTTGGCCATATGTGGCACTAGCGTCGGGTCTATGGGCCCAGATCTTCACGAGACCAGGGAATTTTGAAACGCCTATTAATAAGCCTTTCTATAAAGTCATTACGCTTGCCGAACTTGTTTTAATGTATCGCTTTCGTCACGAGATACGTAGGAGTTCAATTCAGTTTCCAAGTTTAGATCTTTATAAAAAGGGCGACTCGTTGAATTTAAATTCGTGTCTTGTTCAATTTGTTAAAATGTTCCACGCGCTCTTTAATATTTTAGCGTAAAAGGCTCGCGCATTTTTTTATTTCGGGGAGCACGCGCGTGGAATGTTTTAACAAGTTGAATAAGACATAAAGAGTTTAAGCTAGCGTCTATTATCTGTCATAGTGAAACGTCACTTCTACGTCACGAGTGACGCGCCCGATACATCTAAACAAGAAAGCCAATGTTACTTTATAGCAACGAAAAACAAAAGGTCGACAACCATAAACCGATAATATTGTTTCAGCGTTCTACATAACGATGAGCCCGGAAAGCGAAACGGTCGTGGAAGGCAACATGGCCCAGTTTAACTGCGCGGCGACGACCAGCCACGAAAAGGTCTACTTAAAATGGTACCATCAAGACGAGGACATGTTGGAAGTCTTGTACGAGGCGTACACCGACACTCCGTACGGCTTCGAGACAGGTGAAGAAGCCGCGGATGATGGCGAAGGACTGAGAACCATCTGGAGTGTGTTGACGTTCTACGAAGTGGCCTTGAGCGACAAAGGCAAATACACCTGTCGCGTCAGTGAATCCGACTTGGAGCAGAGCGCCCAGCTGACAGTGCAAGTTAGGCGTAAGTATAATATCACCAGAAGTAAATCAACTTTATCCGTCAGGGTTCATGCAAATACTGACAAACCGATTTCCCTGATATTTATCCGGTTTTCCCACTGACATTTCCAGCTTGCTCACAGTTATTTCCCTGATTTTCACCGTTTTACCCACTGATATTTTCCTGATTTTCCTGATATTTCCAGTTTTTTTCTACTGATTTTTCCCTAATTTTCCCAGTTTTTCCCACTGATAGTTCCCTGATTTTCTTTCTTGATATTATCAGTTTTCCCACTGATAGTTCCCTGATTTTGCTGATATTTCCAATTTTCCCCACTGATAGTTCCCTGATTTTGCTGATATTTCCAATTTTCCCCACTGATAGTTCCCTGATTTTGCTGATATTTCCAATTTTCCCCACTGATAGTTCCCTGATTTTCCTGATATTTCCAGTTTTTCCCACTGAAAGTTCCCTGATTTTGCTGATATTTCCAATTTTCCCCACTGATTTTCCTTAATTTTCCCAGGTTTTTACACTGACATTTCCTGCTTTCCCACTGGTATTTCCGTGATATTTTTAGGTTTTTCCACTAAGGGGATGGTCAACCAATCTCTTCATAAGGAGGTATAGGGATTTTCAAGGTCTATTCGATTGGACAAATCGAATATTCGCGAACATTTTCAAGGCTTATTCAATTAGACGAATCGAATATTATCGAAGATTTTCAAAGTCTATTCGATTGGACAAATCGAATATTCGCGAACATTTTCAAGGCTTATTCAATTAGACGAATCGAATATTAGCGAAGATTTTCAAAGTCTATTCGATTGGACAAATCGAATATTCGCGAACATTTTCAAGGCTTATTCAATTAGACGAATCGAATATTAGCGAAGATTTTCAAGGCTTATTCAATTAGACGAATTGAATATTAGCGAAGATTTTCAAAGTCTATTCGATTGGACAAATCGAATATTCGCGAAGATTTTAAAGGTCTATTCGATTAGAGGAATCAAATATTCGCGAAGATTTTCAAGGTTTATTCAACTAGACGAATCGAATATTAGCGAAGATTTTCAAGGTCAATTCGATTGGACAAATCGAATATTAGCGAAGTTTTTCAAGGTCTATTCGATTGGACAAATCGAATATTAGTGAAGATTTTCAAGGTCTATTCGATTGGACGAATCGAATATTAGCGTAGATTTTCAAGGTCTATTCGATTGGACAAATCGAATATTCGCGAAGATTTTCAAGGTCTATTCGATTGGATAAAATCGAATATTCGCGAAGATTTTCAAGGCTTATTCGATTGGACCAATTGAAAATTCGCGAAGATTTAAAAGGTTAATTCAATTAGACGAATCGAATCTCCGCGAAGATTTTCAAGGTCTATTCGATTGGACAAATCGAATCTTCGCGAACATTTTCAAGGTCTATTCAATTAGAGGAATCGAATATTTGATTTGGTATTCGATCGAATTATTTGATGTAAGTAGATATCTCGTGCACCAATACAATACGCATTAACCAATACCATGTCATGAGCCTACCCTCCAATCACAGACGCAGAGAATCACGGGAAACGGCACTATCATCTTGCATAATCTTATTCTGTATATATATTTTAACACGACAGCCTTGAGTTTGAAGAAAACGTGCTTAGACAACGGTGATTGCAATTGGAGGCGAAATTATAAATGCGTCAATCACTTTTGTCAACCTGTCACTCCAACCTCTTCCATATTCAGCGAACCAACCAGTTAAGTAAAATCACCGACAGATGGCGCTAGAAGGGTTCAATTAACTTTATAACGCCTATTTAGCTGATCTAGACCCAACGTCTACTTACGCCTCGAGTTTGAGATTCACCGTAGCCGCGTTTCTGTGCGGAGGTCTGGTGATTACCATCGTCATGTTTGTCGTTCTGTTCAGGTATTTCACGTTTTTTGACCATTTAGCGAATAGTACAGGAAAAATAAGTTTTAACTCGCAAAAAATTAACACAAAGCTGAAAGTTTGCTACTTTATAGATTGTGGAGGGCTCCTTCACGAGGTGTAATCTCCCACATTCAAGATGACAAAAATAGGCCCTTAAAAATAAATCACCAAGAAGTAATATTTCCGAGAGCCAGGACCATAGAGATAGGAAAGAAATAGAGGGAAGATTACCGCGTTAAGGCACCCCTGTTTTTGACCGGGAAAATTCACCCCCCCCCCCACGCATGTATGAAAGCGGAGATGGGCAGAATTTGCAACGCCATCTATCGATTGGCAGAGTAAATAGTATTAGGCAAATGACAGTTGATTTTCAAAAAGGCATAATGTATTTCATATCACCGCGCGTCAATGGCGCCATGTAATCTGCCCATCTCATGGCTTCCTACATTGGCGAAAAGGGGGTCGGCACTCGCGGTCAACTTCGCCAGATACAATAGTGCCTCTATTTCTTTTCTATCTCTATGGCCAGGACCTGCAAGATGTTTTTGCTAAGCCTTAATATATCGACAAAAAGCTATCTGATTAAAAGGGAACACTTGTTGCATACCGTAGAGGTTAATAGTTTCCATTTTTTCAACAAGCACTATATTAACAGTAATCTTGGCTCTCGGAAATATTACTTCTTGGCAATTTCCTTGTAGATGTTTTATTGAAGCGACTATTCCACCACTTGGAGAATGTGGGAGACCACACCACGCGAAAGAGCACCCCAAGATCTAAAAAGTAGCAAATTTTCAGCTTTGGGTTAATTTGTTGCGGGTTCACCTAAATTTTGGGCTAACTTTATTGTACTAGAAGATGTCCACGACCTTCTTACAATCTTGAAATCAATTTAAAAATCCCGAAATCTGGGCGAAAATCAGTTCCAAAATGACGATATTAGCCTAAAAAACCAGAAATCAACACGAAAATCGTATTCGGAAATTTAAAAATAATTTTCTGATTTTTGAAATAACTTACAGATTTGAAATCCCGTACGCAAAATTGGAAAATATCGAACCCCTCGCAATTTAGACATTCAAATTCCCGGACTTCTACCCGTCAATAGTTTATTGATAGATTTTATAAAATAAAAAGTGGTCTTGCCCAACTTGTTAAAATGTAGCTCTTACGTCACAAGACACGGCTGTATTAGAATATTCTTCACACGAGCTATTTGCACGCGCGCTAGAAAAACCTATAATCCTCGCGACTGTAGCGCGCGCTAGTAGGCTTGTGAAAGTAAGAGACTGTGACGTAAGAGCAACATTTAAACAATAAGGCCACGTTAGTTTATAAAAAGAACTATAGGCGCTTAAATAAACTCATCTTTGACTGTCTTGCCCCCTGTTGAAAATGCTGCCAGATCAAGAATAGAAAATTTTCAGCTTTGGCACTATAAAGAGACACCATATGTCCACTCGAAGCAGCACAAACTGTAATCGGCTATGAATGACCTTTTATTTAACGGACTATTTCGGTGATTTTCACCTGACCTTTTTAAGGCCAAAATATTTTTAATTTATATTTCATTTTTAACGAAAATTATTAAATTTACTTAAAGGCCTAGAATTTCTTCTGCCTGTCCCCCTGTAAATTGTCGTTTCTGCCCTGGTGAAAACCTGCCTTTAAATATAATGCGGATTTTATTTTCACCGTCGTCCCGTTTCTGCCCTGGTGAAAACCTGCCTTTAGATATAATGCGGATTTTATTTTCACCGTCGTCCCGTTTCTGCCCTGGTGAAAACCTTCCTTTAGATCTAATGCGGATTTTATTTTCACCGTCGCCCCGTTTCTGCCCTGGTGAAAACCTTCCTTTAGATCTAATGCGGATTTTATTTTCACCGTCGCCCCGTTTCTGCCGTGGTGAAAACCTGCCTTTAGATCTAATGCGGATTTTATTTTCACCGTCGTCCCGTTTCTGCCCTGGTGAAAACCTTCCTTTAGATCTAATGCGGATTTTATTTTCACCGTCGCCCCGTTTCTGCCCTGGTGAAAACCTTCCTTTAGATCTAATGCGGATTTTATTTTCACCGTCGTCCCGTTTCTGCCCTGGTGAAAACCTTCCTTTAGATCTAATGCGGATTTTATTTTCACCGTCGCCCCGTTTCTGCCCTGGTGAAAACCTTCCTTTAGATCTAATGCGGATTTTATTTTCACCGTCGCCCCGTTTCTGCCCTGGTGAAAACCTGCCTTTAGATATAATGCGGATTTTATTTTCACCGTCGTCCCGTTTCTGCCCTGGTGAAAACCTTCCTTTAGATCTAATGCGGATTTTATTTTCACCGTCGCCCCGTTTCTGCCCTGGTGAAAACCTGCCTTTAGATATAATGCGGATTTTATTTTCACCGTCGTCCCGTTTCTGCCCTGGTGAAAACCTTCCTTTAGATCTAATGCGGATTTTATTTTCACCGTCGTCCCGTTTCTGCCCTGGTGAAAACCTTCCTTTAGATCTAATGCGGATTTTATTTTCACCGTCGTCCCGTTTCTGCCCTGGTGAAAACCTTCCTTTAGATCTAATGCGGATTTTATTTTCACCGTCGTCCCGTTTCTGCCCTGGTGAAAACCTTCCTTTAGATCTAATGCGGATTTTATTTTCACCGTCGCCCCGTTTCTGCACTGGTGAAAACCTTCCTTTAGATCTAATGCGGATTTTATTTTCACCGTCGCCCCGTTTCTGCCCTGGTGAAAACCTTCCTTTAGATCTAATGCGGATTTTATTTTCACCGTCGTCCCGTTTCTGCCCTGGTGAAAACCTTCCTTTAGATCTAATGCGGATTTTATTTTCACCGTCGTCCCGTTTCTGCCCTGGTGAAAACCTTCCTTTAGATCTAATGCGGATTTTATTTTCACCGTCGCCCCGTTTCTGCCCTGGTGAAAACCTTCCTTTAGATCTAATGCGGATTTTATTTTCACCGTCGCCCCGTTTCTGCCCTGGTGAAAACCTTCCTTTAGATCTAATGCGGATTTTATTTTCACCGTCGTCCCGTTTCTGCCCTGGTGAAAACCTTCCTTTAGATCTAATGCGGATTTTATTTTCACCGTCGCCCCGTTTCTGCCCTGGTGAAAACCTTCCTTTAGATCTAATGCGGATTTTATTTTCACCGTCGCCCCGTTTCTGCCCTGGTGAAAACCTTCCTTTAGATCTAATGCGGATTTTATTTTCACCGTCGTCCCGTTTCTGCCCTGGTGAAAACCTTCCTTTAGATCTAATGCGGATTTTATTTTCACCGTCGTCCCGTTTCTGCCCTGGTGAAAACCTTCCTTTAGATCTAATGCGGATTTTATTTTCACCGTCGCCCCGTTTCTGCCCTGGTGAAAACCTTCCTTTAGATCTAATGCGGATTTTATTTTCACCGTCGCCCCGTTTCTGCCCTGGTGAAAACCTTCCTTTAGATCTAATGCGGATTTTATTTTCACCGTCGCCCCGTTTCTGCCCTGGTGAAAACCTTCCTTTAGATCTAATGCGGATTTTATTTTCACCGTCGTCCCGTTTCTGCCCTGGTGAAAACCTTCCTTTAGATCTAATGCGGATTTTATTTTCACCGTCGCCCCGTTTCTGCCGTGGTGAAAACCTGCCTTTAGATCTAATGCGGATTTTATTTTCACCGTCGTCCCGTTTCTGCCCTGGTGAAAACCTTCCTTTAGATCTAATGCGGATTTTATTTTCACCGTCGCCCCGTTTCTGCCCTGGTGAAAACCTTCCTTTAGATCTAATGCGGATTTTATTTTCACCGTCGTCCCGTTTCTGCCCTGGTGAAAACCTGCCTTTAGATCTAATGCGGATTTTATTTTCACCGTCGTCCCGTTTCTGCCCTGGTGAAAACCTTCCTTTAGATCTAATGCGGATTTTTTTTTCACCGTCGCCCCGTTTCTGCCCTGGTGAAAACCTTCCTTTAGATCTAATGCGGATTTTATTTTCACCATCGCCCCGTTTCTGCCCTGGTGAAAACCTGCCTTTAGATATAATGCGGATTTTATTTTCACCGTCGTCCCGTTTCTGCCCTGGTGAAAACCTTCCTTTAGATCTAATGCGGATTTTATTTTCACCGTCGCCCCGTTTCTGCCCTGGTGAAAACCTGCCTTTAGATATAATGCGGATTTTATTTTCACCGTCGTCCCGTTTCTGCCCTGGTGAAAACCTTCCTTTAGATCTAATGCGGATTTTATTTTCACCGTCGTCCCGTTTCTGCCCTGGTGAAAACCTTCCTTTAGATCTAATGCGGATTTTATTTTCACCGTCGTCCCGTTTCTGCCCTGGTGAACACCTGCCTTTAGATCTAATGCGGATTTTATTTTCACCGTCGTCCCGTTTCTGCCCTGGTGAAAACCTGCCTTTAGATCTAATGCGGATTTTATTTTCACCGTCGCCCCGTTTCTGCCCTGGTGAAAACCTGCCTTTAGATCTAATGCGGATTTTATTTTCACCGTCGTCCCGTTTCTGCCCTGGTGAAAACCTTCCTTTAGATCTAATGCGGATTTTATTTTCACCGTCGTCCCGTTTCTGCCCTGGTGAAAACCTTCCTTTAGATCTAATGCGGATTTTATTTTCACCGTCGTCCCGTTTCTGCCCTGGTGAAAACCTTCCTTTAGATCTAATGCGGATTTTATTTTCACCGTCGTCCCGTTTCTGCCCTGGTGAAAACCTTCCTTTAGATCTAATGCGGATTTTATTTTCACCGTCGTCCCGTTTCTGCCCTGGTGAAAACCTTCCTTTAGATCTAATGCGGATTTTATTTTCACCGTCGCCCCGTTTCTGCCCTGGTGAAAACCTGCCTTTAGATCTAATGCGGATTTTATTTTCACCGTCGTCCCGTTTCTGCCCTGGTGAAAACCTGCCTTTAGATCTAATGCGGATTTTATTTTCACCGTCGCCCCGTTTCTGCCCTGGTGAAAACCTGCCTTTAGATCTAATGCGGATTTTATTTTCACCGTCGCCCCGTTTCTGCCCTGGTGAAAACCTTCCTTTAGATCTAATGCGGATTTTATTTTCACCGTCGTCCCGTTTCTGCCCTGGTGAAAACCTGCCTTTAGATCTAATGCGGATTTTATTTTCACCGTCGTCCCGTTTCTGCCCTGGTGAAAACCTTCCTTTAGATCTAATGCGGATTTTATTTTCACCGTCGTCCCGTTTCTGCCCTGGTGAAAACCTGCCTTTAGATCTAATGCGGATTTTATTTTCACCGTCGTCCCGTTTCTGCCCTGGTGAAAACCTGCCTTTAGATCTAATGCGGATTTTATTTTCACCGTCGTCCCGTTTCTGCCCTAATGAAAAATTAAAGTCAACCTTAAGATAAAAATTCTGTCAATAAAATAAATGTCGAACCAAATTGACTTGATTTTGCTTGAGCACGTATTGTAGTTGGGCTTTTTTGGTCTAATCAGGGTAATATTTGGTCCACTGATCTCGATTTCGTAGGGTGAAAGCTAAAAGAGGGTTTTATCATTGAGTTGGGAATAAATAGAGGTACAACTAAATCTGGATGGCGCGGGACCAATTTCGTTCAATAAGGAGACTTTATCAAGTTTATCGTTCTACCGTGGCGGCATCTGTCTCTAGTGGTGGAAACTATATTGCAATTGAATTTTTTCGCGAATCTAATGCGAAATTGAAATGTATGATTACTCGTAACAAACAAACCTTTGAAGTTGTTTAAAAATAGTTTTATTCTGTCAACACGATCCTTTTTAACTCCAGTTACGGTGAGTTAGCTAATAATTATTTATTTTTAGCCATATAACTTTACAAAGTATAGATGGCGCTACCGCCTAATTATAAAGATGAATTTCGTACAGTCTTATCAGAACAGGTCCCGCGTAACCATGGTAACCGAAATCGTAAATGTAATTCTAGCAGTATTATTCCCAATTCAATGGGTTTTATCCAAGCGTCTTTCGGACAAGGCTTAACAAATGAATAAAGTTTGAATATAAAACAGGGAAGTCTGCTACAGAATCTGCGAGAGACCGTCAACGATGAGACGCAATCGCCAGTCGAGAAGAAACCATCAGTTTGTCTACGTCATTGGACGCAATAACGTCAGCGGGGTATCCAATGACGCAGCGATGTCGGACCCAGCCGACAAACCACCCAATTACGAGGCGTGTCTTACGAGTTCGACTTCCAATGCGAGTAAAGATGAAACTCCGCCTCCTTCATACCGACAACAGGTGAAAGGTTTCTCTTTCTAATTACACTAAATATTAAATATAATATGCCTTTTTATAAAAAAATTGCCCCTTCTGGTTTTGATGTTATTGCTGAGTCACGGGTGACGTATCGATGACTTTTCATTTCGAAAATTCCTGGATATAAGCAGTGGCGTAGCGTGGGGGGGGGCAAAGGGGGGCATGGCCCCGGGTGGCATAGATGTAGGGGGCGGCCTGGCAAATTGAAACCAACGTGGCCGGCCGATATTCTGGCAGCCGCTGGCAGGCGACTATTGCAGTGTGGTCACAGGCCCTTAAGGGGTCTGAGTGTTCAATAACTGGTGGCTTTACCGAGGAGTCGGGGTCCGGCTCTTGTAACCCATAAGGGCGGTGGCACACCGGGAGATGTTAGCTGAGATCAAATGGTCCGATCTCCGACCTCCGACTTCGGTCAGGTAAGGGCTGGAAACTAAGCTTCGGCTCAGGCTAATGGAGAGGGGCCAGGAATCCTGTCGCCTAGGTGGATTTGGTTGCCTGCTGTTGGGCGGCGGGTCTCCTATGAGGCGCTGTGGCCCGGTTTCCCGGCTTTGTGGAGCCCATTGGGATCTACGGTGCCGATCGTGCCGGGTTACGCTGGACCACAGTGTGCCCGTTGTCCCCCTTTAGTCCACCTTTTCTTAAGGGCTTTGGCATCTCAACTATGTAGTTAAGGTGCTGGCTTCCGATGCTAGAGCCCCCGCTCATGTAACCCACTGCTGTGTGCGAAGTGGCGAATTGGTCAACCCATTGTTGAACCTTCTGCTGGCAGAGCGGCTTGCGACCTTCAGTAGTATTGTACTACTACCCATGTTGGTTTTGTCACCTGTCCGGGCTGTGGACGCTGGCGTAGGGCATTATGATGATAGGCCTCCGGTGGTGTGGTACTCTTGTTACCGGTACACTGGGCTATAAATTCTGATACTAAGCAGTGTTGTCACACCGTGCGCTGTGTTTATGAGATTTCTATGCCGTCAACAGAACAGTCTACGAGTCTAGCCGGGCAGCGCGCGGTGGGGCAACACTGCAACAACCGCCAACAGAAAACAGTCGACGAGTCTAACCGGCTCGAACGAAACGTCAGTTATTGTTATTGAGAAGCGCGGTGCAGTTACTATTTAAAATCTACAATGTCGTTCAGATTCACAAATCTGGGTATCGTGGCAATCGAACAAGAGGTACAAATTAATATTGACCATTGCATTAAAGAGTTCGCGTTGCAAAAAACACGCAGAATAAAATTTTAATTTTTTAACGACTTGAATCATTTTGCAATCAACAGAGTATCACAGAATTTTTGCCTACTTTTGGGGGGGCGGCAAATTTAGGGATGGCCCCGGGTGGAAGAAATGCACGCTACGCCACTGGATATAAGAGTAAACTCGACGAGACACCTTGTTTTTAAATATAAACTGAACTGAACTTCTACGTATTTCGTGACGAATGAGCTACATAAAAACAAGTTCAGCAAACGTAGTTTATTTTATGGAAAGGCCTATATAGTAGAGCTGTGCGAGTACTCGAATAACTAATTGTAGAATACTTGTCGATTACCGAGTGCCAAAAAATTGCATATAGACGCATTCACATATTACATACCGGGAAATATGCAAAAAGGGGCGAAATCCACCCGAGGTACCTTCCTATTTAATAATGTTTGAGGTAGATGGCGACACTATACAGTTTATTTATTAAAAAGTTATTAATTAATTACTAAATTATATTACTTTAAATTCTTATTAAAAATATATAATTTTTGTAATTTAAATAAACAATTAATTTTAACAGTAGTTAACACTCTCCGCCATAGATGGCACTATAATACAATTTTAAACTATCCAATCAGGGAAGATAATTTTGTTTTTTAAATCTCGTCAAAACCGTTCTCCACTAAAAACTGGAAACTTTCAACCAATCGTTGAAAATCAAAATTATGACGTCATGTTGCTATCAGAGTGCCATCTACTAATAAATAACGCCATCACCACGTTACCTCGGATGAATTTTACCCCTTTAAAGTCATTTTTGCCTGTTAAATATTGTAAATCGATCTATTAGGGTACCCGATTACTCGAATAAGCTGCTCTCTAAACTCGTCGAGTATTTGTTTTTTTCTATCCTCGTTGCTTCAAAGTTCAAAGAGGGGTTTTTACAACTTTTTGGGGGCAATAAACGGTTCCTACAAAGTTGTGGAAACTGGGGTTCATTTAAACTAAAGGAATATTTTTCAGCATTGAAAGTTACTTTAAAATCCTTTTAAATTTAATTTCATAATTATTTGAATAAAACCAGCTCCCAATCAAGTACTCGAAAACCCGACTCGTTAAAAATATTGCGCAAGGTTATTTGATAACGAGGGGCAGGTCACTTCCTTGATTAACGGCGCACCCCTCAAAAGATTAAATCCGATTTAATCGTGATTATTTTGATTAAATTCAATTTAATCACGATTAAGTTGATTAAATTCAATTTAATCACGATTAAGTTGATTAAATCAAGTTTAATCATGATTAGAATGTTTAAATCTGATTTAATCATGATTAAATGATTAAATCTGATTAAAATGATTAAATCTGATTAAAATGATTAAATCTGATTAAAATGATTAAATCCTGATTAAAAAAATTATATCGTGATTAGTATGATTAAATGGTACTTTAGTTTTGATTTTAATGATAAATTCTCGATTCGACCGATTATATTGATTAAATCGTGATTAAAATGATTAAATCTAATTAAATAATTTAATAAAATTTAAATGATTAGATCATGATTAGAATGATTAAATATCGTTTAAATCGTGATTAGATTTTCTAATCTTGATTAGATTTTCTAATCTTGATTAGATTTTCTAATCTTGATTAGATTTTTAATCTTGATTACACTGATTTAATCACGATAACCCTGATTTAATCATTTTACTATGATTAAGACGCACCCAAAATGGAAGTGACCTGCCCCTCGTTTGATACTCGACTCGAATAAGATAAATTTTCCCCTTAATGGAGTACTCGATTACTCGACTCAACTTCAATATTACTCGACTCATATACAAAAAAATTGATACTCGATAACTTACTAAAAACACTAATCGCACAGCCCTACCGCTGACCTTTTCCCCTGGCGTTGCAAGGAAACATTCGGCCATGATGGCTGCCTGATGGTCTCAACAATGTCATCCTCCTTATGTAGAATCAAAAGTTTATAATATACTAACTCCCTTTAAGTTGGAATCGTACATAGGCTGTGCGTTAACAGCGATTTATCCTAAGAATTCGAAGTCGCGGCGTGTCGCCATCTGAGGGCGAAAAATCGAAATATGAGTTTGCCTGTGAAATCCGGTTTCTTTTCAACGACGGGATCGAAGCTCGTTAAGCCTAACGCGAGTGGTCGCGAAGAGATAAGCTGTAAGATACGAATATTTTACGACAATATCTGTTCATATTGAAATGTGTTCGTCTAAATTTCGCCCAATTCAAGGATTTCGCCAGCCAACAAACCCATCGCCGCCCGTGTAAAATTTAAAACAAGCGTCGTTAGGGCTAGCTCCGCCCTGTTCGTCTCGTATCCATAGTGATAGCCGTTTCCGCTATCGACGGAAGTTGAAGAAGCTAAAAAGATAGGCCAAAAAGTTATGATTTTTTTTAAGGCATAAATCGCTGTTAACGTTAGGTCTATGGCGGATTGTAACTTAGAGGTAGCTAGCGGATTCTAACTTATAGGGAGCTAGCGGATTCTATAACTTAGCGGGAACTAGCGGATTCTATAACTTAGAGGGTACTAGCGGATTCTATAACTTAGAGGGAACTAGCGGATTCTATAACTTAGAGGGAGCTAGCGGATTCTATAACTTAGAGGGAGCTAGCGGATTCTATAACTTAGAGGGAGCTAGCGGATTCTATAACTTAGAGGGAGCTAGCGGATTCTATAACTTAGAGGGAGCTAGCGGATTCTATAACTTAGAGGGAGCTAGCGGATTCTATAACTTAGAGGGAGCTAGCGGATTCTATAACTTAGAGGGAGCTAGCGGATTCTAACTTTGAGGGAACCAGCGGATTCTAACTTAGAGGTAGCCAGCGGAATCTTACTTATAGGGAGCTAGCGGATCCTAACTTACAAGGAGCTAGCGGATTCTAACTTAGAGGGAGCCAGCGGATTCTAACTTTGAGGGAACCAGCGGATTCCAACTTAGAGGGAGCCAGCGGATTCTTACTTATAGGGAGCTAGCGGATCCTAACTTACAAGGAGCTAGCGGATTCTTACTTATAGGGAGCTAGCGGATTCTAACTTAGAGGGAGCCAGCGCATTCTAACTTAGAGGGAGCCAGCGCATTCTAACTTAGAGGGAGCTAGCGGATTCTAACTTACAAGGAGCTAGCGGATTCTTACTTATAGGGAGCTAGCGGATTCTAACTTACAAGGAGCTAGCGGATTCTAACTTAGAGGGAGCCAGCGCATTCTAACTTAGAGGGAGCTAGCGGATTCTAACTTACAAGGAGCTAGCGGATTCTAACTTAGAGGGAGCCAGCGGATTCTTACTTATAGGGAGCTAGCAGATCCTAACTTACAAGGAGCTAGCGGATTCTAACTTAGAGGGAGCCAGCGGATTCTTACTTAGAGGGAGCTAGCGGATCCTAACTTACAAGGAGCCAGCGGATTCTAACTTAGAGGGAGCCAGCAGATTCTTACTTATAGGGAGCTAGCGGATTCTAACTTAGAAGGAGCTAGCGTATTCTAACTTAGAGGGAGCCAGCGCATTCTAACTTAGAGGGAGCTAGCGGATTCTAAATTACAAGGAGCTAGCGGATTCTAACTTAGAGGGAGCCAGCGGATTCTTACTTATAGGGAGCTAGCGGATTCTACTTAGAGGGAGCCAGCGCATTCTAACTAAGAAGGAGCTAGCGGATTCTAACTTACAAGGAGCTAGCGGATTCTAACTTATAGGGAGCTAGCGGATTCTTACTTATAGGGAGCTAGCGGATCCTAACTTACAAGGAGCTAGCGGATTCTAACTTAGAGGGAGCTAGCGGATTCTAACTTACAAGGACCTAGCGGATTCTAACTTAGAGGGAGCCGGCAGATTCTTACTTATAGGGAGCTAGCGGATTCTAACTTAGAAGGAGCTAGCGTATTCTAACTTAGAGGGAGCCAGCGCATTCTAACTTAGAGGGAGCTAGCGGATTCTAAATTACAAGGAGCTAGCGGATTCTAACTTAGAGGGAGCCAGCGGATTCTTACTTATAGGGAGCTAGCGGATTCTACTTAGAGGGAGCCAGCGTATTCTAACTTACAAGGAGCTAGCGGATTCTAACTTACAAGGAGCTAGCGGATTCTAACTTAAAGGGGGCTAGCGGATTCTTACTTATAGGGAGCTAGCAGATCCTAACTTACAAGGAGCTAGCAGATCCTAACTTACAAGGAGCTAGCGGATTCTAACTTAGAGGGAGCTAGCGGATTCTAACTTACAAGGAGCTAGCGGATTCTAACTTAGAGGGAGCCAGCGCATTCTAACTTAGAGGGGGCTAGCGGATTCTTACTTATAGGGAGCTAGCAGATCCTAACTTACAAGGAGCTAGCAGATCCTAACTTACAAGGAGCTAGCGGATTCTAACTTAGAGGGAGCTAGCGGATTCTAACTTACAAGGAGCTAGCAGATTCTTACTTATAGGGAGCTAGCGGATTCTAACTTAGAAGGAGCTAGCGTATTCTAACTTAGAGGGAGCCAGCGCATTCTAACTTAGAGGGAGCTAGCGGATTCTAACTTAGAGGGAGCCAGCGGATTCTTACTTATAGGGAGCTAGCGGATCCTAACTTACAAGGAGCTAGCGGATTCTAACTTAGAGGGAGCCAGCGGATTCTTACTCATAGGGAGCTAGCGGATTCTAACTTACAAGGAGCTAGCGTATTCTAACTTAGAGGGAGCCAGCGGATTCTTACTTAGAGGGAGCTAGCGCATTCTAACTTAGAGGGAGCTAGCGGATTCTAACTTTGAGGGAGCCAGCAGATTCTAAGTAATAGGAAGCTAGCGGATTCTAACTATTAGGACGCTAGCGGATTCTAACTTAAAGGGAGCTAGCGGATTCTAACTTTGAGGGAGCCAGCAGATTCTAAGTAATAGGAAGCTAGCGGATTCTAACTATTAGGACGCTAGCGGATTCTAACTTAAAGGGAGCTAGCGCATTCTAACTTAGAGGGAGCTAGCGGATTCTAACTTTGAGGGAGCCAGCAGATTCTAAGTAATAGGAAGCTAGCGGATTCTAACTATTAGGACGCTAGCGGATTCTAACTTAAAGGGAGCTAGCGTATTCTAACTTAGAGGGAGCCAGCGGATTCTTACTTAGAGGGAGCTAGCGGATCCTAACTTACAAGAAGCTAGCGGATTCTAGCTTATAGGGAGCCAGCGGATTCTTACTTAGAGGGAGCTAGCGGATCCTAACTTACAAGAAGCTAGCGGATTCTAGCTTATAGGGAGCCAGCGGATTCTAACTTAGAGGGAGCCAGCGGATTCTTACTCATAGGGAGCTAGCGGATTCTAACTTACAAGGAGCTAGCGTATTCTAACTTAGAGGGAGCCAGCGGATTCTTACTTAGAGGGAGCTAGCGCATTCTAACTTAGAGGGAGCTAGCGGATTCTAACTTTGAGGGAGCCAGCAGATTCTAAGTAATAGGAAGCTAGCGGATTCTAACTATTAGGACGCTAGCGGATTCTAACTTAAAGGGAGCTAGCGTATTCTAACTTAGAGGGAGCCAGCGGATTCTTACTTAGAGGGAGCTAGCGGATCCTAACTTACAAGAAGCTAGCGGATTCTAGCTTATAGGGAGCCAGCGGATTCTTACTTAGAGGGAGCTAGCGGATCCTAACTTACAAGAAGCTAGCGGATTCTTACTTAGAGGAAGCTAGCGGATCCTAACTTACAAGAAGCTAGCGGATTCTAACTTACAAGGAGCTAGCGGATTCTAACTTAGAGGGAGCCAGCGGATTCTAACTTAGAGGGAGCCAGCGGATTCTTACTTATAGGGAGCTAGCGGATTCTAACTAACAAGGAGCTAGCGTATTCTAACTTAGAGGGAGCTAGCTCATTCTAACTTAGAGGGAGCTAGCGGATTCTTACTTAGAGGGAGCTAGCGGATTCTAACTTAGAGGGAGCTAGCGGATTCTAACTTTGAGGGAGCCAGCGGATTCTAAGTAATAGGAAGCTAGCGGATTCTAACTTAAAGGGAGCTAGCGTATTCTAACTTATAGGGAGCCAGCGGATTCTAACTTAGAGGTAGCCAGCGGATTCTTACTTAGAGGAAGCTAGCGGATCCTAACTTACAAGAAGCTAGCGGATTCTAACTTACAAGGAGCTAGCGGATTCTAACTTAGAGGGAGCCAGCGGATTCTAACTTAGAGGGAGCCAGCGGATTCTTACTTATAGGGAGCTAGCGGATTCTAACTAACAAGAAGCTAGCGTATTCTAACTTAGAGGGAGCCAGCTCATTCTAACTTAGAGGGAGCTAGCGGATTCTTACTTAGAGGGAGCTAGCGGATTCTAACTTAGAGGGAGCTAGCGGATTCTAACTTAGAGGGAGCTAGCGGATTCTAACTTTGAGGGAGCCAGCAGATTCTAAGTAATAGGAAGCTAGCGGATTCTAACTTAAAGGGAGCCAGCGGATTCTAACTTAGAGGTAGCCAGCGGATTCTTACTTAGAGGGAGCTAGCGGATCCTAACTTACAAGAAGCTAGCGCATTCTAACTTAGAGGGAGCCAGCGGATTCTTACTTAGAGGGAGCTAGCGGATCCTAACTTACAAGAAGCTAGCGGATTCTAACTTAGAGGGAGCCAGCGGATTCTTACTTAGAGGGAGCTAGCGGATCCTAACTTACAAGAAGCTAGCGGATTCTAACTTAGAGGGAGCCAGCGGATTCTTACTTAGAGGGAGCTAGCGGATCCTAACTTACAAGAAGCTAGCGGATTCTAACTTAGAGGGAGCCAGCGGATTCTTACTTAGCGGGAGCTAGCGGATCCTAACTTACAAGAAGCTAGCGGATTCTAACTTATAGGGAGCTAGCGGATTGTTACTTATAGGGAGCTAGCGGATTCTAACTTACAAGGAGCTAGCGTATTCTAACTTAGAGGGAGCCAGCGCATTCTTACTTAGAGGGAGCTAGCGGATTCTAACTTAGAGGGAGCTAGCGAATTCTAACTTAGAGGGAGCTAGCGGATTCTAACTTAGATGGAGCTAGCGGATTCTAACTTAGAGGGAGCTAGCGGATTCTAACTTAAAGGGCGCTAGCGGATTCTAACTTATAGGAAGCAAGTGTATTTTAAACTTATGGTAGAATTTAAAAATATTCTTGATCTCTTTACCGCCGGAACGTACTGACCATTTTTAACCGAATTGTAAAAATATTTTAAGCCGTTAAGTGTGTTCTCCCTACCAAAGAGAAACCCGTAGTTGGATACTTCCACGAAGGTCATTTTTATCGACTTCTGGTAAATCAAAGAAAGACTTTCCCCATTAGCGATTGTTCGTTTATGCAAAGCGAATTTCATTAACGTCGGAGCCGGCGAATCTGTTTGCAGAAGAAACGGGATATCCCACCACCGCCTCCTTATGACGCGTTCGTGACGTCGCAGCCAGAGGCGGGGGGCGGGGCTACGGAGACCACGTGCGTCCTGCGCGAGGAAGCGTCGGCGGCAGCTGAAACCACTTTCCCCAAAGAAGTCTCCAAGTGAAGGTCGATTCACGCTGGAATTTCTCCACACTTTTTCATTTTGTAAATCGACGCAACGCTTCTCGTTATTTTATTTCGTTCCAAAAACGTTCGTCGTTAAACATTGCTTTGTATTATATTAAAAGATGACTTTGAACCGTATTTTTTATTAAATAATAGCCAGATACGTGTACTGTGTTAGTGGGGAACTTGGCATTGTAACTCAACCACCTGATTTCAAACGCATTAAAAATTGCAGGTTTCAAATATTTATCAATGCCATCGGTACAGGTTTCAAATTTTTATCGATAAAATCGGCACAGGTTTCAAATATTTGTCAATGTCATGGGCACAGGTATATCTCAAATATTTATCGATAAAATCAGCACAGGTTTTAAATATTTGTCAACGTCATCAGCACAGGTTTCAAATATTTATCGATAAAATCGGCACAGGTTTCAAATATTTGTCAATGTCATGGGCACAGGTAGGTTTCAAATATTTATCGATAAAATCAGCACAGGTTTTAAATATTTGTCAATGTCATCAGCACAGGTTTCAAATATTTATCGATAAAATCAGCACAGGTTTTAAATATTTGTCAATGTCATCGGCACAGGTTTCAAATATTTATCGATAAAATCGGCACAGGTTTCAAATATTTGTCAATGTCATGGGCACAGGTAGGTTTCAAATATTTGTCAATGTCATGGGCACAGGTAGGTTTCAAATATTTATCAATGTCATCGGCACAGGTAGGTTTCAAATATTTATCGATAAAATCAGCACAGGTTTTAAATATTTGTCAATGTCATCGGCACAGGTTTTAAATATGTATCGATAAATTCGTGTTAGACAATTAATTAGTAGATAAAGCTCGTTCAAGTTGCCAACTAGATAAGTCTAGCTTATTCATTGGGTTAATTTACTTAATAAGATACCAATTGTTAAATTAACGTCAAAAACTAATTGTCCACTGGGGAATACTTTAGTTGAATAATACCAAAAGACTACAATGTACTTCCATATGTGTGTCAGGTAGTAGAAGTAATTACTAATAATTAGTATGCTTGAATTGACCGCGAATAACATACAATAAATATAACACAATTCCTATTGTTTTAATGCTAATTATCGTACCGAAACTTTTGTACTGACACTCTCACCCAGCTCCGACTTGGACTCGCAACCGAACTGAGTAGTATATTATCATCCTTGGCATAAGTATATTTTGCCTTGGGCCTATTTAGAAACTAGGTGGCTCTTGCTGAACTAAACCTAGATGGCGCAATAACTACTAAAATCAGCTCGGTAATAATTTTTGCTAATTGTTATACTTATCAATATTATGTTACTTATGATAATTGATGTTATAACCCAAAAGAATAAGCGCCTCTAACGAGAAAAATTCACAAATTAAAAAAATATCCCTGAACCATAAGTATATTCATAAGTCTATAAGATTTTCAATAAGTATGATACTTCCTAGTCTTCATATGCAAACGTTCTACTGACAGGAGACTACCCGAGGTGTTACACACCGATTTTGTTCAAACTCGGGGGATTGGTAGACCTTCACGTAACTTGAAAAATCCTAAAGGGATTTTATTCAATGGGCAACAGGTTTGCCATGGCAACGAAAAATGTTTTTGACAACATAAAATTGAAATTTTCCCATTGCAAATAACATGGGATTTTGACCGATTTCCCTGTGATTTTTTTTTAAATTGATCAAAAATGTGATCAATTTTATTTTTTTCGTCAATTTTTATTATTATTATTATTATTTTTCAATTTTGTAAAATGTTTCACAGGGGGGACCCTTGGAATCGGTCAAAATCCCATGTTATTTTCATTGGAACAATTTCCATTTTATGTTGTCAAAAACATTTTCGTTGCCATGGCAAAACCGTTGCCCATTGAATAAATTCCCTTTAGGATTTTTCAAGTTACATGAAGGTCTACTAATCCCCCGAGTTTGAACAAAATCGGTGTGTAACACCTCGGGTAGTCTCCTTGTGAGAGCTATGCACAAGATAGACGCTCAGTGGCGTAGCGAGGATAATAAATACACAAATTTTAGCAACCCCCCTCCCTCCCGTTGTCTCCGGAAAACCACATCATTTTGTTTTATTTCAAAAAAGTATACTTTTCATATTTAAAGAAAAATGAACTTAATATATAATCCAACAAAACCATTTTACATGTAATACTTTGAGCTCTCAGTAAAATAATCCCCAAAAGTACACACTTATAGAATAATATGGTATGATAATTGCTATTGCGCAATCAACTTTTATTTCTCAACACAGAGCCCCCTAGTGTCTAAATATGAGCAAAGGAGAAACACACTACCACCAAGGAGGATAATAAACAACTCAGTTTTGGTCGAGGGACCAATTCTGAGCTGGACGAGAGTATCAGTTCGGTCAGAAAATGAGCGTTAAAACAATAGGAAGTGTCATACTTACGTGTATTATGTTACTTATGCTGAACATACTCCACATGACATTAGGACTTATTACGAAACGTAATTACGCCACCTTATAAATATTCAAAACGCGAAAGAAATTCAAATCTGTTGGATTACGTAATATCCACTATTAAAATAAACCTATACGGGTGTAATTTAAGCTGAAAGTAATAAACATAAGCGGGGATAACGTTAAAACATTTCCATAGACTTATACTAAATGGAAGGCTCCATTCGCCACTGTCAGGTAAACGCGTTATCTCGCCAAGGCCTATAAACGCGTCATATTCGCCGAGCTTTTAAAATACATTTATAAATAGGGCTACCTTGGGGCGTTCGAAATAAGAGTATCAAGGGTATGGATTTAATTTAGTCTCGGATAAAACGCGTTTTTACACACAATCCCTAGGGATTGGAGGGTACTTGTTTCACGTACAGTGTAGCCGATGCAACCGTGTCGTTTATATCTCTATGACAGTTAGGTCTAGAAGGGTCAATGATATGTCAATTTATTGGGCAGCACATCTTCTTGATAGCCCGATATAGATTTTTGGGACAGGGTGTCCAGAACTTTAATAGCGTCCTTTTCTGTGATTTTTTTCGGCATACAAATTTTAAAATTTTTCCACTTCAGCGCCGCTGAGTGAGGCGTTTTAGAACGTATGTCTACGGGCGAGAATATCCAAGCATAGAAATTAGAGAGAAGAACGGACAGTCGTTCGCATTTCCAACTTCAAGTAGATTAGGCCTACTTTCTTCCGGTTAAAGTTTGTGACGTCATTTCTTCGGATCTCTTCTTCAACTTCGCATAGATCTAGCTCGGTTTTTTAAAATTCTAAAGCCCAACAATTTATTTATTTTTATTGGAAATTATCGATTAATTTGTTCCAATCGACGATAATTAATTTATAGTTGATTGTAACAAATTAAATGTGTAAATGGGATGCAATGGAGACTAGATGTAAATGGGATGCAATGGAGACTAGATGTAAATGGGATGCAATGGAGACTAGATGTAAATGGGATGCAATGGAGACTAGATGTAAATGGGATGCAATGGAGACTAGATGTAAATGGGATGCAATGGAGACTAGATGTAAATGGGATGCAATGGAGACTAGATGTAAATGGGATGCAATGGAGACTAGATGTAAATGGGATGCAATTTAGACTAGATGTAAATGGGATGCAATGGAGACTAGATGTAAATGGGATGCAATGGAGACTAGATGTAAATGGGATGCAATGGAGACTAGATGTAAATGGGATTCAATGGAGACTAGATGTAAATGGGATGCAATTTAGACTAGATGTAAATGGGATGCAATGGAGACTAGATGTAAATGGGATGCAATGGAGACTAGATGTAAATGGGATGCAATGGAGACTAGATGTAAATGGGATGCAATTTAGACTAGATGTAAATGGGATGCAATGGAGACTAGATGTAAATGGGATGCAATGGAGACTAGATGTAAATGGGATGCAATGGAGACTAGATGTAAATGGGATGCAATGAAGACTAGATGTAAATGGGATGCAATGGAGACTAGATGTAAATGGGATGCAATGGAGACTAGATGTAAATGGGATTCAATGGAGACTAGATGTAAATGGGATGCAATTTAGACTAGATGTAAATGGGATGCAATGGAGACTAGATGTAAATGGGATGCAATGGAGACTAGATGTAAATGGGATTCAATGGAGTCTAGATGTAAATGGGATGCAATTTAGACTAGATGTAAATGGGATGCAATGGAGACTAGATGTAAATGGGATGCAATGGAGACTAGATGTAAATGGGATGCAATGGAGACTAGATGTAAATGGGATGCAATGAAGACTAGATGTAAATGGGATGCAATGGAGACTAGATGTAAATGGGATGTAATGGAGACTAGATGTAAATGGGATTCAATGGAGACTAGATGTAAATGGGATGCAATTTAGACTAGATGTAAATGGGATGCAATGGAGACTAGATGTAAATGGGATGCGTCAAACGCTAAGGCCTAAGATTTGATAAATGTGTTTTCTGTTTAGATTCCTACAAAGCATATTCAAAAGTTCACGAAAACTATTACTTATAAAAGGAGGTGTAAAGGAGTAAATCGGATTTTGTCGTCTGCTAGCCAGAATTTACCTGCTAAAGAAGCAAACAGACAGCCATTTTGGAAAAACATTTTACTCCGACTCAAACTATTCGCCAGCACAGAATCGGAGTAAAATGACGTCATAGCCTTACCCTTCTTACCCTACTCCGAAATCCCGGAACAAGCGAAAAGAAACCACCTACTTCAATATGCCAGATGTACTTAACACGTCAGAAGGATTGTGTGTACTCAAATGTCCGTGACATCTTGTTTTATTTCGCAGTTTGTTAAAACTAGCCAAGTGTGAAATTTTATGATAATGATTGTATTTCTCGCAGACGAGGCTTACCGATTTCTGACTATCTAAGGCTATAATCCGGTAAAGTGTGTGTCGTTTTAGATTGCGCAAAGTGGCGGCTGATGTTTTAACCAGTTCCAAAAGCTTCGTTAATAGAGTTTGTGGGCCTATTTCTGATTGTTACGAAGAACAATGAACAGCGGTTGGGGTTGGGCCACGCGGGACGGAAATTGGCGTTGTTGCACCTAGCAGAGAGAGCCCGTATTTTGGACATATTTTTAGAATGGATACAATACGCGTGAAGGACACGATGTCTTAAGGCAGGAAATTGGAGGGAAATTAGGGGCTTGCGGTATCGCATAAATAGGACGGGCGATAATTATATGCTATACATTTAGCGAGAACGATAATACGACTACACTTAGAAATCGATATATTTTCATTATTTCGCGAAACGTTATGTCGTTAAAATTTGGCGTTGCGATATATCGTTACAATATAGTGATGCGGTATGTCACGTGATGTGATAATTCTCACGATTTTGTGATGCGACATATTTTCTCGATTTGTAAAGCGGTATATCGTCACGATATTTTATGCGATTTATCGTCACGATATTTTATGCGATTTATCGTCACGATATTTTATTATTGTCACGATATTTTATTATCGTCACGATATTTGATTATCGTCACGATATTTGATTATCGTCACGATATTTTATTATCGTCACGATATTTTATTATCGTCACGATATTTTAGGCGATTTATCGTCACGACATCGTATGCGATTTATCGTCAGGACATCTTAAGCGATTTATCGTGACAATATTATATACGATTTATCATCACGATATTTTATGCAATTTATCGTCACGATATTTTATGCGATTTATGGTCACGATATTTTATGCAACTTATCGTCACAATATTTTATGCAATTAATCGTCACGATATTTTAAGCGATTTATCGTCACGATATTTTATTCGATGCGCTATATTGGCATGACATTGTAATGCGATATATTTTTACGATATTGTGATATATAGTAACGATATTTAATGTGATATATAGTAACGATATTTAATGTGATATATAGTAATAATATTATTATGCGATATATAGTAATAATATTATTATGCGATATATCGTCCCGATATTTAATGCGATGTATAGTAACGATATTATTATGAGATGTCATCCCGATATTTAATGCGATATCTCGTGATTATATTATTATGCGATATATCGTCACGATTTTGCGATTCAATAAATGCGCTCAATATTTTGATTGGATATAATCAACTATCTTAGGTCCCAAAAAAGGTATATTGATTAATTGACCTTTTTCGAAATATCATTTCAACCTTGAATTATACAAGAATATATATAATATTTTCCAGAATTATCGATTTTTAATCGTATTAGAAAAAAATATTGCCTAAATTTGGTATTATCTTGGTGATAAAATGTAATAATAATGACGATATATTGTCACGATATTAAAGTCGATAATGCAAACATATTTCAATAGATAAACAATTTCAGGTTTACATAATAAATTTTTATAATCTTAAGAAAATTACCCTACGAAATCTATTAAACATTATTATAGTTACCCAATAAATAAATAAGTAAATAAATGATTTCAGAAGTTAATAATATATCTCTACGAGATAAGTATCATCTGCCTATACTGCAAAACATGTACCTTAATATGCTGATTTATCAAAATAATTTTCGGAAGAAAAAATAGTCAGTACGAAATAGCATACATATGTAGACATCCGCGATTAAAAAATAGCGCCCATTGAAAACGGCATTGACTTGCGCATGTTTCATTTTTATATCCTATAAGTATACTTCGCTCTAAGAGCATTTTATATACTTTTGATGATACAAATTGACTTATACTTTCAGAAAAACGTCCCAGCGTGAACTTAAAACGCTAATGCCAGACTTACATATAATATACACTTACTAGGAGCTATGGTCAAACCTTTCAGAATCTGAACATAACCATTATACGTTTAACCAATTATGAACCAATCCAAAAAGCCCCCAGTAAATAATAATACCAAGAATTTATATACATTTAATAGGAGTTATGGTTAAACCCTTTCAGATTCTAGAAATAACTATTATACTTTAAACCAATTATGAACCAATCCAAAAAGCCCCCAGTAAATAATAATACCAAGAATTTATATACATTTAATAGGAGTTATGGTTAAACCCTTTCAGATTCTAGAAATAACTATTATACTTTAAACCAATTATGAACCAATACAAAAAGCCCCCAGTAAAGAATAATACCAAGAATTTATATACACTTTATAGGAGTTATGGTTAAACCCTTTCAGATTCTAGAAATAACTATTATACTTTAAACCAATTATGAACCAATCCAAAAAGCCCCCAGTAAATAATAATACCAAGAATTTATATACATTTAATAGGAGTTATGGTTAAACCCTTTCAGATTCTAGAAATAACTATTATACTTTAAACCAATTATGAACCAATCCAAAAAGCCCCCAGTAAAGAATAATACCAATAATTTATATACACTTAATACGAGCTATGGTCAAACGCTTTCAGATTCTAAACATAACCATTATACGTTAAACCGATTATGAACCAATCTTAAAAAAAACAGTAAAAAATAATACCAAGAATTTATATACACTTAATACGAGCTATGGTCAAACGCTTTCAGATTCTAGAAATAACTATTATACTTTAAACCAATTATGAACCAATCCAAAAAGCCCCCAGTAAAGAATAATACCAAGAATTTATATACACTTTATAGGAGTTAGGGTCAAACCCTTTCAGATTCTAAACATAACCATTATACGTTAAACCGATTATGAACCAATCCAAAAAGCCCCTAGTAAAAAATAATACCAAAATTTTTTATACACTTAATAGGAGCTACATGTATGGTCAAACCCTTCAGATTCTAAACATAACCATTATACGTTAAACCGATTATGAACCAATCTTAAAAAAAAAACAGTAAAAAATAATACCAAGAATTTATATACACTTAATACGAGCTATGGTCAAACGCTTTCAGATTCTAAACATAACCATTATACGTTAAACCGATTATGAACCAATCTTAAAAAAAAAACAGTAAAAAATAATACCAAGAATTTATATACACTTAATACGAGCTATGGTCAAACGCTTTCAGATTCTAGAAATAACTATTATACTTTAAACCAATTATGAACCAATCCAAAAAGCCCCCAGTAAAGAATAATACCAAGAATTTATATACACTTTATAGGAGTTAGGGTCAAACCCTTTCAGATTCTAAACATAACCATTATACGTTAAACCGATTATGAACCAATCCAAAAAGCCCCTAGTAAAAAATAATACCAAAAATTTTTATACACTTAATAGGAGCTACATGTATGGTCAAACCCTTCAGATTCTAAACATAACCATTATACGTTAAACCGATTATGAACCAATCTTAAAAAAAAACAGTAAAAAATAATACCAAGAATTTATATACACTTAATACGAGCTATGGTCAAACGCTTTCAGATTCTAAACATAACCATTATACGTTAAACCGATTATGAACCAATCTTAAAAAAAACAGTAAAAAATAATACCAAGAATTTATATACACTTAATACGAGCTATGGTCAAACGCTTTCAGATTCTAGAAATAACTATTATACTTTAAACCAATTATGAACCAATCCAAAAAGCCCCCAGTAAAGAATAATACCAAGAATTTATATACACTTTATAGGAGTTAGGGTCAAACCCTTTCAGATTCTAAACATAACCATTATACGTTAAACCGATTATGAACCAATACAAAAAGCCCCTAGTAAAAAATAATACCAAAAATTTTTATACACTTAATAGGAGCTACATGTATGGTCAAACCCTTTCAGATTCTAAACATAACCATTATACGTTAAACCGATTATGAACCAATACAAAAAGCCCCTAGTAAAAAATAATACAAAAAATTTTTATACACTTAATAGGAGCTACATGTATGGTCAAACCCTTTCAGATTCTAAACATAACCATTATACGTTAAACCGATTATGAACCAATCTTAAAAAAAAACAGTAAAAAATAATACCAAGAATTTATATACACTTAATACGAGCTATGGTCAAACGCTTTCAGATTCTAAACATAACCATTATACGTTAAACCGATTATGAACCAATCCAAAAAAAACAGTAAAAAATAATAGCAAGAATTTATATACACTTAATACGAGCTATGGTCAAACGCTTTCAGATTCTAAACATAACCATTATACGTTAAACCAATCCCCTAGCAAAGAATAATACCAAGAATTTATTTATACGTTTTGAGGAATGACCGTGTTGAGATGATTTTTATCGTTGCTGCCGATCCCCATCACTCTCTAAAAATAAGTTCCTTCCCCCCTAAAAACAAACAAATCAACCCTGGTGCCTCATTGATTCCCTGAAGCGCACGCCGGTGACATTTTCCTTCCCTCCCCCCGAAGTGGAGAGGGGAAAATTAGACGATAATGGCCGCGGAACGACTCCACATATTCAATTATTCATTCTTCCTAACGTATAAGTAAATACTTTCTCGATAATGCTGTGAAAACGAGTTAATTTCTTCCCAAAACATGACACTCTTTATAACAAACCTTCGGAAACATCCAAGGAAAAACCGCTATAATTTACGACGAAATAGATAATCTTTTTCAAAAAAATATCTCAAAATAAAATAAGAAAGGTAAAGGTGGGGCCTTGGAACAGACGCGTTCTTAAGCCTGAAATCTTGTGAAATCTAAGACAAACGCTACAGCCAAGAGATGCCCTATAGGAAAAGCATAAAAAAAGAGTTACAACTAATTCTTGATATTGAGGTCATTCGAACGTTATTTACCTACTTACGGTACAGTCAAAATAATGAGGGGGGGCCTAAACGCGTCAGAAGAAACCACTAGCGTTTGGAGGTCTCGCCGGAGCGCAAGGTTTCCGAGATACTATTTGGGTCGCTTATCAATGTTAACGCGTCTAGCGCGAACGTTACCGACTGGATGAGATGACGCCGTCACGAGGTGTAAATGAACCTCGCTTATTGGTCGAGATGACCGGGTCGCGTTCGCCCTCAGACCGTAGCTAGGTTGGGTTCAGCGCGTGGTTGACTATCCATAGTTTTGGCCGTTTTTAGCGGCGTGGATCGTCAGATTTCGGATTTCGCGATAGATGCATCTGCCGATTGTTCGTTCTTTAGTGGTGTTTTGTTGGTGTTTTTTATGTGTTTAATTTATTTGTACGTTTCTGACTATCATGAGGATTTAAGGACTTTGTAGCCTTTAGCCAGGCTAATGTATAAACAAGTAAGTTTCAACGTTTTCTTGTCTTGCCTTTTTAAAAGTTGCGTAATTTATTTGTAGTTGTTTATATTGTCGTTTTACGGGTTAATTGTTGTTACCTTCAACTTTTGTTTTTAATATTTGAGTTACGTATACTGACAAAAGTAATTTAAAATAATTTAAATTATTATTGAAAAAATAAAACTAAATTTTTACAGTAATTGTAATTATTTTAGTTTAGTTTATTTTTTAAATTATTTATTAATATTGGTTTTAAATCAAGGTCTTTGGTTTGATATTTTCACTAATTAAACGGGGAAATTTCAAATAATTTAAATATTTTTAACTGTTTAAAATATTATTTAAATTGCCATATTTTACATTTACTCAATTTAATTTCAAAAACTTTAATAATTTTTAAATTTTAATAATTTTAAAGAAACCCTTTAATAATTCTTAACGTCAATTATAAAAATATATAATTAATACATTTTAATTTAATTTAAGCTATTAATCTTTAAATTTTAATAATTTTAAAGAAACCCTTTAATAATTCTTAACGTCAATTATATAAAATACATAATTAATACATTCTAATTTAATTTAAGCTATTAATCTTTAAATTTTAATAATTTTTAAATAATTCTTAATATCAATTATAAAAATACAATTAATATCTTTTACTTTAATTCAAAATATTAATTTTTAAATTTTAAATAATTTTTAAATAATTTTTAAATAATTCTTAATATCAATTATAAAAAATTCAATTAATGTCTTTAACATTAAATTAAAGTATTAATCTTTAAATTTCAATAATTTTTAAATAATTCTTAATATCAATTATAAAAAATACAATTAATGTCTTTAACATTAAATTAAAGTATTAATCTTTAAATTTCAATATTTTTTAAATAATTCTTAATATCAATTATAAAAAATACAATTAGTATCTTTAACATTAATTTAAACTATTAATCTTTAAATTTCAATAATTTTAAAGAAATACCGTAATAATTATCTCAATTCTAAAAATATATAATAACTACGTTTAAAATTAATTTAAGTGTAAAATCGTGTCATTTTAATAATTACAAAAAACAAAACAAAATTACGATAATGAGAATCGATTAAATTTAAAATCAGAACACTTAATTGAATTTTACTGTATGTCAATATAAAATAATTATTAAACGATAGATGTTTCTTTTAAAAGGAAAATTGGATTTCAATATTAAGTAATTTAGCAATGCCGGTACGAGGAAAACAGATGCAATATAACGTAATTCGAAATGGCTCTTGGCGTTAACTTTTCAACCTGTTGGTTTTGTATATCATTTACTCTCATATTTGAACCGTATAACTTAACTGTGTATTCGTAGTTTGTGGTAACCAGGGCGTACGCACCTGCTTGTTTATGGAGGCTAATTTCAAATGATGCTACGCTTGATTTCAAAACTTAAAAGCCACGGGTTTAGCCATCCCTCAAAAACTCGAACGGGGAACTTGTAGATTGTACAGAATAAAGCTACGTATACACTCGGATACAAGTTTCGCGTTCACGTTTTCGAGAGGGCTGGTTTAACCTGTCTTATTGTTATGGGTCTCGTTTCTCCAGTTCGTGATCATCTTCGCGCGTTGTTAACTTTATAAAACGTTTCAATAAATTATCGTGGAAATTCAAAAATGGTCGGATTTCCTTTCTGCTTGTGTGGTTTCTCAAAGCAGCGACAAAATTATAAATTTTTTATTTTATTAAAACATTATTTCTTTATTTATTTGCCCCACTAAGACATCAAATAGGGGTTTTGATTTTCGAATGTTTTAATAAAATATAAAAACCTATTTATTTATTTGTTTATTTATTTATTTCAATATTTGTTTATTAATTTATTACTTTATTTATTGGTTTATTAATTTATGCATTTATTTACGTATTTATTTATTTACGTATTTATTTATTTACGTATTTATTTATTTACGTATTTATTTATTTACGTATTTATTTATTTATGTATTTATTTATTTATATATGTATGTATATATTTATTTATTTATATATTTGTTTGTTTGATTGTTTATTTATTTATTTATTTAAAATTTAAATTAATCTTCATTATTTTAATTAGCGTTTTAGTAAATAATGTAATTTGCTCTGAATTGGTATTATTATAATTTTTTGTACACTTTCATAATTTAAGACAATTATTTAAAAATCATTTGATTTACATCGGATATAAACTAAACGTTGACGTTAAAATTTCATGTAATAATTTCCATAGCAAAATGGCGGTATTGTACGATTCATTCTGCTCAACTTACATATTTATTCTTGGGGCATAATTGGAACTGCGTCATTGATGCAAACTATGTATTAGCGGTAGCTAGGTGCTGAGTTTGTTGCTCCTAGGTATTAGTTACCTTAAAATGATTAAATCGATTAAGTCACGATTAAATGATTAAATCGATTAAGTCACGATTAAATGATTAAATCGATTAAGTCACGATTAAATGATTAAATCGATTAAGTCACGATTAAATGATTAAATCGATTAAGTCACGATTAAATGATTAAATCGATTAAGTCACGATTAAATGATTAAATCGATTAAATCACGATTAAATGATTAAATCGATTAAGTCACGATTAGATTATTAAATCGATTAAGTCACGATTAAATTATTAAACCGATTAAGTCACGATTAAATTATTAAATCGATTAAGTCACGATTAAATTATTAAATCGATTAAGTCAATATTAAATCGTGATTGAATTTAGGAAATTATCATTGAAATGATTAAATCGTGATTGAATTTAGGAAATTATCATTGAAATGATTAAATCGTGATTGAATTTATGAAATTATCATTGAAATGATTAAATCGTGATTGAATTTATGAAATAATCATTGAAATGATTAAATCGTGAATGAATTTATGAAATCGAGATTTAAATAATTCATTCGTGATTAAAATAATTCATTCGTGATTAAAATGATAAAACCGTGATTAAAATAATTAAATCGTGATTAAAATGATTAAATCGTAATTAAAATGATTAAATCATGTTGAAATATTTAACCATTTATGGTAATTTTAAGGACAACCAAAAACTCAGTGCCCTTCAGGTTTTAATAAAACAATACCTTAAAGCCAATATTATCTAAATAAAAAAAGTGTGCTAAGACGAGCTACGATTGGTTTTTAGCGTAACTAGTGCCGATCATCCCCTAGTTTCTGTTAAACCTGGTGACATAACACTAGGAAATGACTCTATCTAGGAACATGAAAACTGCGAATAGCTTGATTTTGGATTAACAATAGTAGTGCCTACCTGGATGTATCACTCTAGCGTTCCGCGTGCATTTCCTAAGTGTTTGTTACTACTATTGTTAAACCAAGGCTTGATCCCTCCTAGTCTCTAGTATGTCGAATCAATTTATCTTGGCAACTTGGGGTAAAATGTCAAGTGGTTTTTAATGGAACACGAGAGATTTGGAATTGTTTACGAGATGTCAAACGCAATGAAAGGCGTCCAAGTGATGAACGCGCTTTGGGTTGCTTGATTGGCAGAATGCGAACAGAAAAATTGCGATTTGAGTTGAGTCACATCTTTACTGACAAACACGCAATAAATGGAATCTTGTATTTCGTAGAAGGACGTTATCGCTAGGTACACTATTTTGATTATTATCTCTCATACCCTTTTTAAACCTTGTTTACCTGAGTTGCCAAATAGTTTTTAAGCAAAACCAAATTGATTTTATTGAATTCATCAAATTGATTTTATCTTAAGAAATATAATATTTTTTCTTATGATTTTATTGAATTCATCAAATTGATTTTATCTTAAGAAATATAATATGTTTTCTTATGATTTTATTGAATTCATCAAATTGATTTTATCTTAAGAAATATAATGTTATTTTTCTTATGACTTTATCGAATTCATCAAATTGATATTATATTTCTTATGATTTTATCGAATTCATCAAATTGATTTTATCTTAAGAAAAATTAAAAAAATTCTTATGATTTTATTGAATTCATCAAATTGATTTTATCTTAAGAAATATAATATTATATTTCTTATGATTTTATCGAATTCATCAAATTGATTTTATCTTAAGAAAAATTAAAAAAATTCTTATGATTTTATTGAATTCATCAAATTGATTTTATCTTAAGAAATATAAATATTTTTCTTATGATTTTATTGAATTCATCAAATTGATTTTATCTTAAGAAATATAATATTATATTTCTTATGATTTTATTGAATTCATCAAATTGATTTTATCTTAAGAAATATAATATGTTTTCTTATGATTTTATTGAATTCATCAAATTGATTTTATCTTAAGAAATATAATGTTATTTTTCTTATGACTTTATCGAATTCATCAAATTGATATTATATTTCTTATGATTTTATCGAATTCATCAAATTGATTTTATCTTAAGAAAAATTAAAAAAATTCTTATGATTTTATTGAATTCATCAAATTGATTTTATCTTAAGAAATATAATATTATATTTCTTATGATTTTATCGAATTCATCAAATTGATTTTATCTTAAGAAAAATTAAAAAAATTCTTATGATTTTATTGAATTCATCAAATTGATTTTATCTTAAGAAATATAAATATTTTTCTTATGATTTTATTGAATTCATCAAATTGATTTTATCTTAAGAAATATAATATTATATTTCTTATGATTTTATTGAATTCATCAAATTGATTTTATCGTAAGAAATATAATATTATTTTTCTTATGATTTTATTGAATTCATCAAATTGATTTTATCGTAAGAAATATAATATTATTTTTCTTATGATTTTATTGAATTCATCAAATTGATTTTATCGTAAGAAATATAATATTATTTTTCTTATGATTTTATTAAATTCATTGACTAATTGACGGATGTATCTATTGATTACATAATCTAAAATTAAATCTTAATTAAATTTAATTACTTTTTAAAATTTTATTTTACTCAGATTTGCTTTGTACTGGAATTGTGTTAGAACTATTTGTTAATTCCTTAATTAAAAATAATTATGTGATTTCAATCAATGATTTTAATCGATTTCAATCAACGGTTTTAATAACTTGATTTCAATCAATGATTTTAATTACTTAATTTCAATCAACGATATTAATCACTTGATATCAATCAACGGTTATAATCACTTGATATCAATCAACGGTTTTAATCACTTGATTTCAATCAATGGTTTTAATCACTTGATTTCAATCAACGGTTTTAAACACTTGATTTCAATTAACGGTTTTAATCACTTGATTTCAATCAACGGTTTTAAACACTTGATTTCAATTAACGGTTTTAATCACTTGATTTCAATCAACGGTTTTAATCACTTGATTTCAATTAACGGTTTTAATCACTTGATTTCAATCAATGGTTTTAGTCACTTGATTTCAATCAAGAGAGAGAGTTACGTTGAATGTTTTTTTAACCATTTACCACGGTAACCGTTGGGATACCGCGAAAATATGCGGGATGGGAATGAGAAAACTATATTAAACGGTATCGAAATGGTTGAGAATGGGAAAAATACAATAAATGGGTTGGGAATGAGAAAACTACATTAAATGGGTTGGGAATGAGAAAACTACATAAAATGGGTTGGGAATGAGAAAAATACATTAAATGGGTTGGGAATGAGAAAACTACATTAAATGGGTTGGGAATGAGAAAACTACATTAAATGGGTTGGGAATGAGAAAACTACATTAAATGGGTTGGGAATGAGAAAACTACATTAAATGGGTTGGGAATGTGAAAAATACATTAAATGGGTTGAGAATGTTAAAACTACATTAAATGGGTTGGAAATGAGAAAACTACATTAAATGGGTTGGGAATGAGAAAACTACATTAAATGGGTTGTAAATGAGAAAAATACATTAAATGGGTTTTGAATGAGAAAACTACATTAAATGGGTTGGGAATGAGAAAACTACATTAAATGGGTTGGGAATGAGAAAACTACATTAAATGGGTTGGGAATGAGAAAACTACATTAAATGGGTTGGGAATGAGAAAACTACATTAAATGGGTTGGGAATGAGAAAACTACATTAAATGGGTTGGGAATGAGAAAACTACATTAAATGGGTTGGGAATGAGAAAACTACATTAAATGGGTTGGGAATGTGAAAAATACATTAAATGGGTTGAGAATGTTAAAACTACATTAAATGGGTTGGAAATGAGAAAACTACATTAAATGGGTTGGGAATGAGAAAACTACATTAAATGGGTTGTAAATGAGAAAAATACATTAAATGGGTTTTGAATGAGAAAACTACATTAAATGGGTTGGGAATGAGAAAACTACATTAAATGGGTTGGGAATGAGAAAACTACATTAAATGGGTTGGGAATGAGAAAACTACATTAAATGGGTTGGGAATGAGAAAACTACATTAAATGGGTTGGGAATGAGAAAACTACATTAAATGGGTTGGGAATGAGAAAACTACATAAAATGGGTTGGGAATGAGAAAAATACATTAAATGGGTTGGGAATGAGAAAACTACATTAAATGGGTTGGGAATGAGAAAACTACATTAAATGGGTTGGGAATGAGAAAACTACATTAAATGGGTTGGGACTGTGAAAAATACATTAAATGGGTTGAGAATGTTAAAACTACATTAAATGGGTTGGAAATGAGAAAACTACATTAAATGGGTTGGGAATGAGAAAACTACATTAAATGGGTTGTAAATGAGAAAAATACATTAAATGGGTTGGGAATGTGAAAAATACATTAAATGGGTTGGGAATGTGAAAAATACATTAAATGGGTTGGGAATGTGAAAATATATGAAATCGGATGGAAATGGTTGGGAATGAAAAACTATATTAAATGGGATGGGAATGGGAAAATTAGGGTGAGTGAGGGTAAGAATGGACACTGTTTGTAAAATTCGATTTAAAAACACAAATTGAGAGTAGACCATTTTAAAACGATTTGAAATACCATAAGTTAATCATTAACTTATGGAAATACAAATAATGAATGTTCATTTTTAATATATTCTGGTTTTTGGTATTTAAATTTGTGAATTTTTAAAACAATAATTATTTTAAGAAATGAAGTGAGTAAGTCAAACATTGGACAAAATAGTTTTGAATTAGCCTGGGGGGGTGTTAACTTTGGACACTATTAGGAAAACTATGTACAAGAAGGGTAGATATTGTAATATTACAATATTAATATATAAAAATATTAATATATTACATATTATACTTCTGGTGTCCAGTTATCACAGAAATAGTTTACGGTATCTTTGGAAATTTCTCCTTCGGGTTTTTTTTTTTGTAAATTTGTAAATTTTTAAGATTTCTTAAGTTTCCCGTAGAAATTTATGAATTTTCTCAAGATATGCTAAAATTTCAATTAAAATTTCATAAAAATTTGCGGAAAACCATCAAATTTCATAAGATTTATTAAATTTGAGAAATTTGTTGGAATCGATTAAAAAAAAATTCCAAAACATTTGAGAAATTTGAAAAGATTTTCTAAAATTTAATACGTAATTTGAAATTTGGAATTTTTCAAATCACTGGCGTGTATGAAATTTGAAAAGTGTCGTACCCCTCGACTCTCCTTCACTAGCAATGTAAGCGAGGCAGCCTCATAGCTACGTGTTTCGTAGAGCTCCAACCTCACAGCCGTACGCAGTCCGCCGTCTGCTTTCCCGGGAAATTTGAATATGAAAACTTGTTTTTAAAGTTTCCTTTCAAGGAAAGACTTTAAACTAAATCCTACCTCGTTTAAAATTGAATACAATCGACATGTGATTGATAACAAAGTAGGCAGTCCAATCTTAAACTTTGCACTAGTTATTTTAAATGCTTATTAAAAAGTCAAAACCTTCATTAAATTATAAATTTCGTGTACTAGAATAACGCCAAATTGCTTAAAATAATACTTAAACAATTTATTTTTATCTCACCATTTCATGTTTGCATGCTATATCTTATTTCCTAAGCCACAAAACGAAATTTCCAATGAAATTTCAAGACTTTTTTTCGATAATTTTAGTGGTTTTATTTCAAGACTTGCTGTATAATCTGTCGCGGTGTAAATATTTAGTAATAAATTGCAAGTTTTAGGGTATGTTTAAGGCTTCAAAATGAGACCAATTTTGCGCTTTGGCATCAAAGAATAAATTTTCAATTAAATATTTTTCAAAAGTGTCCAAACTTCGCCATGTCCATTCTTACCCTCACTCACCATATATTAAATGGGATGGAAATGGTTGGAAAACAAATATTTGAATGGGAATGAGATTGAAATGGTTGAAAACCAAATATTTGAACGGGAATGGGATGGAAATGGTTGGAAAACAAATATTTGAACGGGAATGGGATGGAAATGGTTGGAAAACAAATATATAAACGGGAATGGGATGGAAATGGAATAATTTTATACGGGAATGGGTGGTAATGGAAACCGTTTCAACGGGAATAGCTGCATCTATTCTTCAAATGCAGCTCTCTACTATCGAACACTAACCCTTTAGGTTTAATACCTAGGTATAAAAAATAAGAAAATAAATGACAGAAATTGAAAAGAAAATCTAAAATAAAATATATAAAAATAATCTTATCTTTTAAATTCCAATATAACATTTGAAGTTTGTCCTTCCGGCAAAGAAACGAGTATTTTCATGGACGCGTTATATTGGCAAAAGTCAAGTTTATCAATTTCGACACGCGAATAGATATATCTCTCTCTCCCTCTCTCTCTCTCTCTCTCTCTATAGCCATGAGCGAATAAATAACTTTCAAATCTGATAATTTTATCCCCAAAAACCTTCGAAATTATTAAAAAGAAATTATATTTAATCGCTTTATTTCAGGGAATTATTAGCTTAATTTAATTAATTTTCAATGATAGCACACGTAATAATTAAAAATACAATTTCCGAGGCTAAAAATAATTATTAAATTAACTGTAATTAGAGATTTAAATTAAAAATGCATTACACGAAATTAAGTATATTAATGTAAATTTTCAACGATAAGATAATTAAGCAGAAGTATTTTACCCTAAGAAATTGAAAATTAAATAAATCGCGATTTAAATCAATGTTTTTTAATTATTGATTTACACCAAACATTGTTTTTTTTATTTATTGATTTACACCAAACATTGTTTTTTTTATTTATTGATTTACACCAAACATTGTTTTATTTATTTATTGACTTAAATAAAATGTTTTTAAATTATTTATTGACTTAAATAAAATGTTTTTATATTATTTATTAACTTAAATAAAATGTTTTTAACTATTGATTTAAATCAGGGGCGTAGGAACCAGGAGGGGTAGGGGGAAATCCCCCCCCTAGAATTTTGCTGGGTGGGGCAACTAATGTTATTGCCCCCTCCAACGTTTTGGTCAGTTGAAATCACCTAAAAGGCTCAAATTATCATTTTAAAAGCATATAAAGCTTATAGAACCTGAACTGTGTTTAAATTTCAGTCTTTTCCCGCCAGTTTACATAGTAGTAACAAGTACACATGCATTCGAAGAAGCTACACTCCATTAAAAATTAAAAACCATTCTCCAGACCCCTTTTCGTTTAACTTTGCCCCCTCCGACTTCTAGAACGTTCCTACGCCCCTGATTAAAATCAATGTTTTTAATTAATTATTTGAATCAATGTTTTAAATTATTGATTTAAATCAATGTTTTTAATTATTGATTTAAATCAATGTTTTTAATTATTTATTTAAATCAATGTTTTAAATTATGGATTTGAATCAATGTTTTAAATTATTGATTTAAATCAATGATTTAAATTATTGATTTAAATCAATGTTTTTAATTATTTATTTAAATCAATGTTTTTAATTATTTATTTAAATCAATGTTTTAAATTATTGATTTAAATCAATGTTTTTAATTATTGATTTAAATCAATGTTTTTAATTATTTATTTAAATCAATGTTTTAAATTATTGATTTAAATCAATGTTTTTAATTATTGATTTAAATCAATGTTTTAATTATTGATATAAATCAATGTTTTAATTATTGATTTAAATCAATGTTTTTAATTATTGATTTAAATCAATGTTTTTAATTATTGATTTAAATCAATGTTTTAAATTATTGAATTAAATAAATGTTTTTAATTAATTATTTGAATCAATGTTTTAAATTAATTATTTGAATCAATGTTTTAAATTATTGATTTAAATCAATGTTTTAAATTATTGATTTAAATCAATGTTTTAAATTATTGATTTGAATCAATGTTTTAAATTATTGATATAAATCAATGTTTTAATTATTGATATAAATCATTGTTTTTTAATATCGATTTAAATCAATGTGTTTAATAATTGATATAAATCCTTGTTTTTAATTATCGATTTAAATCAATGTGTTTAATAATTGATATAAATCCTTGTTTTTAATTATCGATTTAAATCAATGTGTTTAATAATTGATATAAATCCTTGTTTTTAATTATCGATTTAAATCAATGTGTTTAATTATTGATTTAAATAGCATGAATCAATTTATTAAAATGTCAAAAATAGTTTTTTTGTAAATATGTCTATTAAAAATCAACCAAATTACTAGTAAAAATTAAATTTAAATAAGATTTAAATATCTGATGCACGTTTATTATCAATTAATTAGCTAATAAAAAATATGTATAATTTATAAGATTTCAATTAAATAATTTTTTTTCGACTTTTTTATCTCCAAAAATTGACAACTTATAAAATCGAGGAACACATAAAAAATAAAATTACGGCATATTGTGTTCAATATACTATCGTTAAAAGAAAATGCTTATTGCATTTCAATCAAAATCTTGAAATTATATTATATCTTTTGTATGTTAATTTGAAATTTTCCATAAAAGTTCTATACACAGAAAGGATTTTTTTTGTGTTTTATAAATGCGTTTGAAGATAATCTCCAACAGAATACAAAATGTCTGGTTAACCTTTAGTGTTTCGGGTGATACTTGTAACGCAAGCATCTTTAAGGATCATTTAGAAATCGTGTTTGTCGGTATTATTTTAGAAGCAGGCCACTGAAGTCCGAAAGGTAAAAAGTTTAAAACCACTATCATCAACAAGGTGAGGGCGATTTTATCAATTTCATTTGACCCCTGGTGCTAAACATGATGCTCTAAGTTTCCATCCGAACCAGTGAACCTTCAGCCGAATTCAAAGAGATGTGCAGTAGGGAATAAGGAAAACTGAATTCTCATTTTTACAATTTAAAATCAACATAAAAAATTTTTAAAAAATTATTCCTGTAATTTAATTTTTTTACGTTAAATTTATTTATTTATTTTATTAAGATAATTTTTTATTTATTTTACTACGATAAATCTATTTATTTTATTTCGATAAATTTATTTATTTATTTTATTACTATAAATTTATTTATTTTATTACTATAAATTTATTTATTTTATTACTATAAATTTATTTATTTTATTACTATAAATTTATTTATTTTATTACTATAAATTTATTTATTTTATTACTATAAATTTATTTATTTTATTACTATAAATTTATTTAGCTTATTACTATAAAATTAGTTATTTTATTACTGTAAATTTATTTATTTTATTACTATAAATTTATTTAGTTTATTACTATATAATTATTTATTTTATTACTATAAATTTATTTAGTTTATTATTATAAAATTATTTATTTTATTACTATAAATTTATTTAGTTTATTACTATAATTTTATTTATTTTATTACTATAAATTTATTTATTTTATTACTATAAATTTATTTAGTTTATTACTATAATTTTATTTATTTTATTACTATAAATTTATTTATTTTATTACTATAAATTTATTTATTTTATTGCTGTAAAATATTTGTATAATAATATTTAATTTAATTAGCACTAATATTTCATTTAATTAGCATTTATATTTCATTTAATTAGCATTAATATTTCATTTAATTAGCATTTATATTTCATTTTATTAGCATAAATATTTCATTTAATTAGCATTAATATTTCATTTAACTAGCATTAATATTTCATTTAACTACCATTAACATTTTATGTAATTAGCATTAATATTTCATTTAACTAGCATTAATATTTCATTTAATTATAATTAATATTTCATTTAACTAGCATTAATATTTCATTTAATTAGCATTAATATTTCATTTAATTAGCATTAATATTTCATTTAATTAGCATTAATATTTCATTTAATTAGCATTAATATTTCATTTAATTAGCATTAATATTTCATTTAATTAGCATTAATATTTGATTTAATTAATATTTCGTTTAATTTATATTTCGTTTAATTTATATTTCGTTTAATTAATATTTCATTTAATTAATATTTCGTTCAATTAATATTTCGTTTAATTAATATTTCGTTGAATTTACTTAACGTAAACTAAAATTTAAATTATTGTGAATGAAATTGAATTACTTATTTTTTTGTGAATTAACATTGCTACAGAAACTACGCTTATATATTTCCATAAATACATTAAAATATAATAGCTTTAAATCAACGATTGAAAACAAACATTTTAAATTTAAATTAGACAATTCTGCGCTCTTATTAATATGGCACGAATTGTTTTTGTTTAAGGTTAGCCGATAAATGACATAGTCGATAATCGGTTTGGGATGAAAATAAATCAATATGAATAATCGATAATAAAAGTACAATCGATCGGTTTTTATTGCCAAATAATAAATGAAATATTCGAGGAAATATCGGTATTGGTAAAATCGCAAAACACATTGACTTGAACTATCGATTAAATCGATATATTTAGTTGTAATATCGATAAAATTGTTACGTATAGTTGTTGAAATATGGATAAAATTAATACATATAGTTCGTTAAAATATCGATATAATAGAAACGTGTGGAAATATCAACCAAATAGAGACATGTTGGTTGAAATATCGATCAAATCAAGACATACAATGAAATACCGATAAAATATTTATTAGTTGAAATGTCGATTAAAATATCAGAAATATAGATATTTACGTTCAATTATTGACAATATAGATATATAGGTTAATATATCGGCAAAATCGAGACCTAAGTGTTGAAATATCGGCAAAATCGAGATATAAATGTTGAAATATCTATAACATCTCGATATAGCTTGGAATATCGATAACATCTCGATATAACTTGAAATATCGATAACATCTCGATGTAGGTTGAAATATCGATAACATCTTGATATAGGTTGAAATATCGATAACATCTTGATATATCATGAAATATCGATAACATCTTGATATAGGTTGAAATATCGATAACATCTTGATATATCATGAAATATCGATAACATCTTGATATAGCTTGAAATATCGATAACATCTTGATATAGCTTGAAATATCGATAATATCTCGATATAGCTTGAAATATCGATAACATCTCGATGTAGCTTGATATATCGATAACATCTTGATATATCATGAAATATCGATAACATCTCGATGTAGCTCGAAATATCGATAACATCTCGATATAGCTTGAAATATCGATAACATCTCGATATAGCTTGAAATATCGTTAACATCTCGATATAGCTTGAAATATCGATAACATCTCGATGTAGCTCGAAATATCGATAACGTCTCGATGGACCTTGAAATATCGATAAAATCTCGATATAGCTTGAAATATCGATAACATCTCGATGTAGCTTGAAGTATCGATAACATCTCGATATAGCATGAAATATCGGGAAATTGGCGACATCGTTTGAAATATCGGTAAATCGCGAATTATCGGTAAATTGTCAACGCTGATCGCTGGAGTGAGTACGTGACCTAGCTAGAGAGGGTAATCAAACGACTGAAGAGACGTTATCAGCCTAATAAGTTTTATTATTCTTAGTTTCGGTGCTATTTTATGCGCCCATAAAATGGATGTAGCAATGAGGCGGCACTCTTTCAAGGGGATGAAGTCACTTTCGACTTATCATTTCAACATTACCAAACTTGCCAGGGCTCAAATCTAGGTACATAACCAAAAAGACTAAAAGCAGAATTGAGGATTATTTTGTATAGATTCGATTTATTTGATTTAAATCGGTTCTATGATTTTATTTTATTTATTTATAAATTATTTTTTATTGATTTTTATTGAAGTTCATTTTAAAACCTTTAATGGCTTTTAATTTTTTTAAAGTTTATTGATAATTTTAATGCATTGGACCATCATACTTAATTAAAATTAATAAGTTCGCGTTTTAAAATGGTGGATTCACCTGTTTAGTACCTTAACTTAAACCCTTCAATAACTTGAGTCATTTTAATCACGATTTAATAGTTTTAGTCATGATTTAATAGTTTTAGTCATGATTTAATAGTTTTAGTCAGGATTTAATAATTTTAGTCATTTTAACTACGTTTTAATTATTTTGGTAATTTTAATCACGTTTTAATGATTTTGGTAATTTTAATCACGTTTTAATATTTTTTGCATTTTATCACGATTTAATAATTTTGGTCATTTCAATCACGTTTTAATAATTTTAGTAATTTTAATCACGATTTAATAATTTTGGTCATTTTAATCACGTTTTAATAATTTAGGTAATTTTAATCACGTTTTAATAATTTAGGTCATTTTAATCACGTTTTAATAATTTTGGTCATTTTAATCACGTTTTAATAATTTTGGTCATTTTAATCACGATTTCATAATTTTGGTCATTTTAATCACGATTTAATAATTTTGGTCATTCTAATCACTTTTTAATAATTTAGGTCATTTTAATCATTATTTAATAATTTTGGTCATTTTAATCATTATTTAATAATTTTGGTCATTTTTTGGTCATTTTAATCACGATTTAATAATTTTGGTTATTCTAATCACGTTTTAATAAATGTGGTCATTTTTAATCACGATTTAATAATTTTGGTCATTTTAATCACGATTTAATAATTTTGGTCATTCTAATCACTTTTTAATAATTTAGGTCATTTTAATCATTATTTAATAATTTTGGTCATTTTAATCATTATTTAATAATTTTGGTCATTTTTTGGTCATTTAAATCACGATTTAATAATTTTGGTTATTCTAATCACGTTTTAATAAATGTGGTCATTTTTAATCACGATTTAATAATTTTGGTCATTTTAATCATGATTTAATAATTTTGGTCATATTTTTGGTCATTTTAATCACGATTGCATAATTTTGGTCATTCTAATCACGTTTTATTAATTTTGGTCATTTTAATCATTATTTAATAATTTTGGTCATTTTAATCATGATTTAATAGTTTTTGTACATTTTAATAACAATTTCACAATGTTTTCCCCTCCCCCTCTCGTGCCCGTGTGGGGGGGGGGGGTAGAAACTAGACCATGATGTCTGTTGATCGTTTCCACTCTTGTTAGTCATTCGGTTCGAGTAGAAATAAATACATTATTGATACAGGTAATCGCAACACCTGTCTAGCGCGTAAAGAGGACGTTTTAGGCTAATCAGGAGAAACATATAGATATTATGGGCCATGATACGCAACGCATCCTTTTATCAATAAGGCTGCCCGGACAACGAAGATATTCAATTGATACGAAATGCCTCGCTGACGCCACAGACCAGGTACTCCTCCAGACCAAGTGCTGTTCGAAAACTTTCAGATAAGACAATTACCATCCGTTCCTTATTTCACTTACGTCCCGTACAAATACTAGTAAGTTATTTAATTATAATTATTAGTAATTTAATCTTAACGAATAATAATAATATTAATCTTATAACTATTAGTAATTTAATCTTTACGAATAATAATAATATTAATCTTATAATTATTAGTAATTTAATCTTTACGAATAATAATAATATTAATCTTATAATTAATAATAATAATAATAATCAGCTAGGCTAATACCCAAGGCACCACCCTAGGCCTAAGTCATCAAGCGACTTTTAAAGCCTTTAATTCAGGTGGCCGGGTTACAATGCGTAGGAGGGTGGTGGCTAGCCCTTCATGCCACGCGAGCCTACAGCTCCCTACACTCACTATTACCGTTAACCTCAACACGTTTTTATGGAAGGGGAAACCGAAGATCTCGGGTGAAAACCCCTTAAACCAGTGGGGAGAGAACTTGCAAACTCAACGCAGAAAGAGTTTTCACCCAGTGCCACAAGCTGGGATCGAACCCGGCTCCTTTTGCTGCGAGGCGAAAGTGCTAACCACTCCGCCACCCCACGTATTAGTAATTTAATCTTAACGAATAATAATAATATTAATCTTATAATTATTAGTAATTTAATCTTAACGAATAATAATAATATTCATCTTATAATTTTTAGTAATTTAATTTCTACGAATAAAAATATTAATAATATAGTAATTGGTAATTTTTACGAATAATAATATTCATCTTATACTTATTATCATTAACTTATGTTATTAGTAACTAGCTTTAATACCCGGCTTCGCCTGCGGTCTTAGTTTTAATGAATTAGATCTGATTTGTACGTAAGAAAGGTAAACGCTGTAGCAAAAACGCAAAACGCTTAGCAAAAACGCAACACACGTAGGAAAAACGCAACACACGTAGGAAAAACGCAACACGCGTATCAAAAACGGTAGCAAAAACGCAACACACGTAGGAAAAACGCAACACGCGTATCAAAAACGGTAGCAAAAACGCAACACACGTAGGAAAAACGCAACACGCGTATCAAAAACGGTAGCAAAAACGCAACACACGTAGGAAAAACGCAACACGCGTATCAAAAACGGTAGCAAAAACGCAACACACGTAGGAAAAACGAAACACGCGTATCAAAAACGGTAGCAAAAACGCAACACACGTAGGAAAAACGCAACACGCGTATCAAAAACGGTAGCAAAAACGCAACACACGTAGGAAAAACGAAACACGCGTATCAAAAACGGTAGCAAAAACGCAACACACGTAGGAAAAACGAAACACGCGTATCAAAAACGCCACACGCGTAGCCAAAACGTAACACGCGTAGCAAAAACGCCACACGCGTAGCAAAAACGTAACACGCGTAGCAAAAACGCCACACGCGTATCAAAAACGGTAGCAAAAACGCAACACACGTAGGAAAAACGCAACACGCGTATCAAAAACGGTAGCAAAAACGCAACACACGTAGGAAAAACGCAACACGCGTATCAAAAACGGTAGCAAAAACGCAACACACGTAGGAAAAACGAAACACGCGTATCAAAAACGGTAGCAAAAACGCCACACGCGTAGCCAAAACGTAACACGCGTAGCAAAAACGCCACACGCGTAGCAAAAACGTAACACGCGTAGCAAAAACGCCACACGCGTATCAAAAACGGTAGCAAAAACGCAACACACGTAGGAAAAACGCAACACGCGTATCAAAAACGGTAGCAAAAACGCAACACACGTAGGAAAAACGCAACACGCGTATCAAAAACGGTAGCAAAAACGCAACACACGTAGGAAAAACGAAACACGCGTATCAAAAACGGTAGCAAAAACGCCACACGCGTAGCCAAAACGTAACACGCGTAGCAAAAACGCCACACGCGTAGCAAAAACGTAACACGTGTAGCAAAAACGCCACACGCGTAGCAAAAACGTAACACGCGTAGCAAAAACGTAACACGCGTAGCAAAAACGTAACACGCGTAGCAAAAACGTAACACGCGTAGCAAAAACGTAACACGCGTAGCAAAAACGTAACACGCGTAGCAAAAACGCCACACGCGTAGCAAAAAGTCCTGAACTACTGAAAAATCGCAACTAAACCTCCCCTTCTACGAAGTCCCTTTCTTTCACGCTAACTCCCCTTCTACGAATTTCACTCTCACCCCTTAAAAAGATTAAAGGTCGGGACGGGCGCAAGGAACTCAAGAGAGGAAAACAAACCGGGCGACGTTTTAAAACAAATACCGGCGCGACCACGCGACATTAAAAAAAAAATAGATCCGAATTTTAGAAAAGGGAAGTAAAGAGGTGCAAGTCGGAACCATCAGGAAAATAAAATAAGGGAAGCAAAGGGGTGGAAGTCGAAAAAACAATTGAAAGCCGAGACCAGCCGGAAAAATAGATAAGGGAAGCAAAGACGCGAAAGTCCAAAGTCGAGTAAAATAATAAAATTGAATTAGATTAATAACCATGTCAGGTATTTGGAATTAGGCGCGTTTAGTTGGAAATCAGGCCCTGACGGTTCTCGAGTTTTTAGGAACATGACATATAAATAAATAAAAGAACAAACTTTAAGACTTATAGTTATAGATTTAATTTTTACGAATAATATTCATCTTATAATTATTAGTAATTACGAATAATAATAATAATGGTATTATATAATATCATTATTCGTAATTTAATTTTTACGATATTTAAATTATTTTGTACTTACTTAATTTTAATAATATTAATATTGGTATTATATAATATAATTATTAGTAATTTAATTTTTACGATATTCAAATTATATTGTAATTATTTAATTTTAATAATATTCATAATTATTATTATATTTAATCATCCGACTTACAAATTCCAAAAAATAACCCTTATAATTGTTTTTCTACAAACATTTTTTTCAATCGCAAAGAAAAATTTATACCATTTCATTAAATATTATATAGAATCACGATTTTATATAACTTATAGATTTTTCTCTAAATATTATATAGAAAATACCTTAAATGTTTCTATATTTTTTCAATCGCTATGGAAATTACTGAATTTCAGTATAAATTATATAGAATTAAGATTTTCTATATCTCATAAATAGATTTTTAATATTATAAATATTTTCTAGAAAATTTTTAATTGTTTCTATATTTTTTCAATCGTTATAGAAAAGTTACTCAAATATCAGTAGAAATTAATAGAATTACGATGAGAGAACATCCAACACAAATTTTTGTAAAGGCATGGAAAAAAGTTCTGTTCTTTTAAAGTTTTATTACAAAACTAAAAATTGTTTACCAAAGGTACTAACATCTATATTTAGCACGAGTACATTTAAACAACGTCTTCAATTCTACATGTTTTTCCTACAAACATACTGACTTGTTTCTAGTGACATAGAAAATGTTCAAGAGGAATAGAAACACGGTCTCTCGATCGCGTCTGGGTACTTAAGCCTAACTAACTTCCCGCAATGTTAAGACGTAAGCCTCGTCATTTCAAATATATATTAACCGGAAGTATCCTGGGCAAACCCACAGTTTTATAACGCGAGATCGGTTTTAGAGTCTAGTCGGAGTTAGTTGCTATTCCTTTAATACCTTTTCTACGATAATACATATTAGACAATAGAGCGACATCTACATTCCTAGAAAATTTTATTTTAATAATTATTTAAATGACATGATGTAAATCAGTGGATAAATATAACATCCATAAAATGTAGGTTCTAAAAATCATTCAAGTACAAAGCAAATCTGAGAAAAATAAAATGTTAAATTAAATAATAAAATTTAATTATATTGTAAAAGAGCCAAGAATTGTTTATTAATGAATGAAAAAAAATTATATACAAATCGTCTGATTGGATTTTTAATTAAATGAAAAAGTGGCAACCCTGGAAACTCTTGTGACGTCATTATAACTATATTGGTCTAGTGAAAGCAGGTTTGTTTAATTTATATCACATTATATTTTAGTGTATTTATGACAATCTACAAAAATATTATCTCTAACTTAAATTTATTTTTTAATTAAAAACAAATTATATTAAGATAAATTTAAAATAATTAGGATTAATTTAAAATAATTAAGAATAATTTAAAATAATTAAGATTAATTTAATATAATTAAGATTAATTTAATATAATTAATATTAATTTAAAATAATTAAGATTAATTTAAAATGTGGTCAACGTTACCGCTGAACTCACATTATTAATCAAATTGACAAGAGCAAGAGGCATAAGACTTTTAAAATAATTAAAATCAAAGATCAATTAAAATTGGATTTAAATCAAATAAATCAATTTCCTTGATTTAAAAAAATTAAAGAAATCTACAATCTTGAGTGTTGAGTAATCTCACAAAGTCATGGTGGCCATCTTGTTAACACGTTTTTATTTATTATTTATAATTAAAATCTATTAAAATTAGTAAAATACTAGAAAATAATACAACGAAATAGCCTACTAAAAAACTAAATTTCTTATTTAAAACTTTAATTAAAATTATTCCGAGCTAATGTTGTTCTATCGACAAGGCCGTCTTAAGGCATGGGCTAAATGGGCTACAGCCCAAGGCACCCAGCCAGTTTTGGGGCCCCCGGAAAAGCCAGTCATGCAACCTCTACTCTAGGGATTAGGGTTTAGTTGGTTAAATATTATTTATGCTCATTTAATATTATGTATCTTTTAGTTACGTCTAAAATAATTTGAATCATCGCCACATCGCGTATCATACGGTACCAACAATTTCTAAAACCTAACAGCAGTACGCCTATGTTATACTTTTGAAATTAAAAGTTTTGGTTTGATTATTGTGTAGTTGAATTTAGACAACGGATATACAAAGCGAGGGGCAGATCACTTTGTTACAAGGTGTCCTAATAATCATGATTAAAAAGTTAGTCATGATTTAATCATTTTTAATCTTTGTACAGCCAAAGCTACAGATTTAATTTTAATCTAATCTAATCATGATTTAATCATACGAGGGGTGTCCTAATAATCATTGGAGTGAGCTGCCCCTCGATACAAAGGCTGACCGTCGGGGATCGCAAATGTCTTAAGAAATAATTTAGCCCAGGGCCCCAAAAGGTCTTAAGACGGGCCTGTCTATGATGTTGATGATGATTGTCTATCGACCTCGTGAAGAAGGTCCACAAACCTCAAAGTTGAATTCCGTCACCCCTGCATTGAACTTAATAACATTTCGCGATAATTGACGTAATTTTTGTTCGAAGCGCTTTCTGACCTTGCAGTTTTTTATTTCAACGGAAAGTTTTACAAAAACCGAAAAATATGGGAAAATTTATAGGAAGATATTGAAAATATAAGAACAAATTTAAATGGTCACCCTGACCCTTATAGAGTAGTAGCACTCCGTAGCTTTGGCCATGGCCGCCATTTTGGTCGCAACTTTTTTATCTATAGGAAAGACCATGGGTGACGTACTAGAACGTCACAGTGCCATTACTCTATATAACGTCCTTACTAACGGTAAATATCGAAGTTAAAACATCCGAGCAGTTTGGCGACAAATTCGTGATAACAGCTCCGGCCAATCACATTCTTTAAATGTTTCCAACCCGAATTCATATCCCGGTGTTTAAAGGGAGTGTTAATTAAATAGACTAATCGTCCGCTAACACAAGTTACTTGTTCCTTTAACGTAACCAGCGCCAGTCATATCTAGCTTCTGTTAAACGTAGTGGAAGAAATGGGAACTTCGTTGATCCAAAATAAATGGTCTAGATGGATACTTTTCTAATAAGAGATCTTATGTACTTCTGGTGAAACTAATAAACGTGGGATTGTGCACAGCAAAGAAATAGTAGAGGTTTAGCCAGCTTTAGAAAAAGTTTAGGAGTAGAGACAGCGCAGCTTTAACCTATCAAATATCTTGTTCATTCCAAAAAACATTTATTAGGTCCATAGCGGGGTTGTCGAGTTTATTTTACAGAAAATTATCCAGACTTTAGGAAATTCTACCACATTTCTATTGGATGTAATTTTAACCAAAGCAGTAATGTATTAAATTTAGAGCAGCGTTGCCGGGTTTCTTTTACGTGACATTCCCCGGAATTTGCCTGTTTCGAACGTTGATAAATTCTATCATATTTCTAAAAATTTGCTGAACTTTCCCGCCATTTTTACCATTTTTGAAAATTTCGTAAATTTTCCCCGCCATTTATGCTATTTCTAGAGTTGTAAGTCGGAAATTACCGAGATCTTTTTTAATTCCATAATTAGCCTAATATTGTTCGCAAATTTAAATTTTCATTTTTTCCAGGGAAACGTCAGGGAATTTTGAGGAATAGTACAAATTCTAGGCAAAAGTCAGGGAAGTTTGAGGAATAGTACAAATTCTCGGCAAAAGTCAGGGAAATTTGAGGAATAGTACAAATTCTAGGCAAAAAATTTTGAGGAGAAGTACAGATTCTATGCAAAAGTCAGGGAAGTTTGAGGAATAGTACAAATTCTAGGCAAAAGTCAGGGAATTTTGAGGAATAGTACAAATTCTCGGCAAAAGTCAGGGAAGTTTGGACAAATAGTACAAATTCTCGGCAAAAGTCAGGGAAATTTGAGGAATAGTACAAATTCTAGGCAAAAACTTTTGAGGAGAAGTACAAATTCTAGGCAAAAATTTTTGAGGAGAAGTACAAATTCTAGGCAAAAGTCAGGGAATTTTGAGGAATAGTACAAATTCTAGGCAAAAGTCAGGGAATTTTGAGGAATAGTACAAATTCTAGGCAAAAGTCAGGGAAGTTTGAGGAATAGTACAAATTCTCGGCAAAAGTCAGGGAAATTTGAGGAATAGTACAAATTCTAGGCAAAAACGTTTGAGGAGAAGTACAAATTCTAGGCAAAAATTTTTGAGGAGAAGTACAAATTCTAGGCAAAAGTCAGGGAAGTTTGAGGAGAAGTACAAATTCTAGGCAAAAGTCAGGGAATTTTGAGGAATAGTACAAATTCTCGGCAAAAGTCAGGGAAGTTTGAGGAATAGTACAAATTCTCGGCAAAAGTCAGGGAAATTTGAGGAATAGTACAAATTCTAGGCAAAAAATTTTGAGGAGAAGTACAAATTCTAGGCAAAAGTCAGGGAAGTTTGAGGAATAGTACAAATTCTAGGCAAAAGTCAGGGAATTTTGAGGAATAGTACAAATTCTAGGCAAAAGTCAGGGAAATTTGAGGAATAGTACAAATTCTAGGCAAAAGTCAGGGAATTTTGAGGAATAGTACAAATTCTAGGCAAAAGTCAGGGAAGTTTGAAAAATAGCACAAACTCTAGGCAAAAGTCAGGGAAATTTGAGGAATAGTACAAATTCTAGGCAAAAGTCAGGGAATTTTGAGGAATAGTACAAATTCTAGGCAAAAGTCAGGAAATTTTGAGGAATAGTACAAATTCTAGGCAAAAGTCAGGGAAGTTTGAGGAATAGTACAAATTCTAGGCAAAAGTCAGGGAAGTTTGAGGAATAGTACAAATTCAAGGAAACGTCTGGTAATTTTAAGGAATAGTACAAATTCTAGGGAAACGTCGGGGAACTTTGAAAAATCGTCTAAATTCCAGGTAAATACGTTTTCGTTTTCCCCATCTACGCCTTACGACGGTTATTCAGATGATCTCAACGTGAAACTAGTATAACGGCTGAACCGGCTTGTTTGGTCCCGCAAGAGAAGCAATCTGTAAAACGAGTGTACGCAGCAAAAAAAAACAACTGCGAGTTCGGCGTCAACACGTCACTCTTTGCAGGGCTTTCATCCAGTATCGATGGCTTGAAATGATAATATTAACACCTGTAGAACAAAGCGGGGAAGGTTTCGCCGCTAAATCTCACCGTGACTGCCGAGCCTGATATTCCTTAGGGATACTTTTTCCAAGTGAGATTGTATGTACTCGAAGGACCATGTCGGACGTCTCAGCACCGATTGAAAACGCTTTGGGAAGTGAGCGCGAGTATTTGCTTCAGTTGTCGGTGTTTAAGGTTATTAACAAACGAAATGTGGGTTTTTGAATTTAACTAATAGCGTTTTCCATTGGCCTGGTCCGAGCGATCGCGGACTGCTCGTAATTTTTTTTCGTTTTCCATTGGGTAGAAAAAACCCGCTCCGAGGGCGAATTACGTCCTCCATTAGCCGAATCACTCGCTCGCTGACCACTCAAAACTGGTCTGTCTTCAGTTACGGAGCAACATTTTTTGCTCTCACAAGGATTTCGCGTCGGTCCGAGTAAGAGTCCTGACGTCATCGTAAAATCCCGAGCGGTCTCCGAGCGATCCAAATGGAAAACGCTATTAGTTTGAGCTACGATAAGTAGCTCAAACCTACTATGCGGGGTATGTAGGATTGTAGGTTCTTGTTCTAAATTTGGGTTAGAATTAAGATTAGGGGATAGGAAGGTTTAGATTTAAAGTTAAGGGTAAATAGGTTTGATCTAATATTAGGGGATAGGAAGGTTTTGATTTAAAGTAAGGGTAAGTAGGTTTGATCTAATATTAGGGGATAGGAAGATTTTGATTTAAAGTAAGGGTAAGTAGGTTGGATCTTATATTAGGGGATCGGAAGGTTTAGATTTAAAATTAAGGGTAAGTAGGTTTGATCTTATATTAGGGGATCGGAAGGTTTAGATTTAAAATTAAGGGTAAGTTGGTTTAGATTTAAAATTAAGGGTAAGTAGGTTTGATCTAATATTAGGGGATCGGAAGGTTTAGATTTAAAATTAAGGGTAAGTAGGTTTGATCTTATATTAGGGGATCGGAAAGTTTAGATTTAAAATTAAGGGTAAGTAGGTTTGATCTAATATTAGGGGATATGAAGGTTTTGATTTAAAGTAAGGGTAAGTAGGTTTGATCTTATATTAGGGGATCGGAAGGTTTAGATTTAAAATTAAGGGTAAGTAGGTTTGATCTAATATTAGGGGATATGAAGGTTTTGATTTAAAGTAAGGGTAAGTAGGTTTGATCTAATATTAGGGGATAACAAGGTTTAGATTTAAAATTAAGGGTAAGTAGGTCTGATCTATGATTAGGGGATAAGATAGTTTAGATATAAAATTAGGGTTAAGTAAATTTTATCTAACATTAGGAGTAAGTACATTTTGAACTAAATCTTTAGCTACGTATTTGTAATTTAAGATGAGGGGTAAGTAGGTTTGATCTGAGATTCAAGTATAACAAGTTTGATTTTCTATTGGCTCCAAGGTTGGTTTGTGAGAAAGATTACGATTGATCTAAAAGAGCCTTAAGTTTGTTCTAAGATTGATTCGTAAGTCTATTTGTTCTAAGATTGATTTGTAAGTCTATTTGTTCTAAGATATTGTGTAAGTCAGTTTGTTCTAAGACATTGTGTAAATCGATTAGTTCTAAGATTGGGTTGTAAGTCAATTTGTTCTAAGATTGGGTTGTATGTCGATTTGTTCTAAGATTGGGCGGTAAGTCGATTTGTTCTAAGATTGGGTTGTAAAGCGATTTGTTCTAAGATTGGGTTGTAAAGCGATTTCTTCTAAGATTGGGTAGTAAAGCGATTTGTTCTAAGATTGGGTTGTAAAGCGATTTGTTCTAAGATTGGGTTGTAAAGCGATTTGTTCTAAGATTGGGTTGTAAAGCGATTTGTTCTAAGATTGGGTTGTAAAGCGATTTGTTCTAAGATTGGGTTGTAAAGCGATTTCTTCTAAGATTGGGTAGTAAAGCGATTTGTTCTAAGATTGGGTTGTAAAGCGATTTGTTCTAAGATTGGGTTGTAAAGCGATTTGTTCTAAGATTGGGTTGTAAAGCGATTTGTTCTAAGATTGGGTTGTAAAGCGATTTGTTCTAAGATTGGGTTGTAAAGCGATTTGTTCTAAGATTGGGTTGTAAAGCGATTTGTTCTAAGATTGGGTTGTAAAGCGATTTGTTCTAAGATTGGGTTGTAAAGCGATTTGTTCTAAGATTGGGTTGTAAAGCGATTTGTTCTAAGATTGGGTTGTAAAGCGATTTGTTCTAAGATTGGGTTGTAAAGCGATTTGTTCTAAGATTGGGTTGTAAAGCGATTTGTTCTAAGATTGGGTTGTAAAGCGATTTGTTCTAAGATTGGGTTGTAAAGCGATTTGTTCTAAGATTGGGTTGTAAAGCGATTTGTTCTAAGATTGGGTTGTAAAGCGATTTGTTCTAAGATTGGGTTGTAAAGCGATTTGTTCTAAGATTGGGTTGTAAAGCGATTTGTTCTAAGATTGGGTTGTAAAGCGATTTGTTCTAAGATTGGGTTGTAAAGCGATTTGTTCTAAGATTGGGTAGTAAAGCGATTTGTTCTAAGATTGGGTTGTAAAGCGATTTGTTCTAAGATTGGGTTGTAAAGCGATTTGTTCTAAGATTGGGTTGTAAAGCGATTTGTTCTAAGATTGGGTTGTAAAGCGATTTGTTCTAAGATTGGGTTGTAAAGCGATTTGTTCTAAGATTGGGTTGTAAAGCGATTTGTTCTAAGATTGGGTTGTAAAGCGATTTGTTCTAAGATTGGGTTGTAAAGCGATTTGTTCTAAGATTGGGTTGTAAAGCGATTTGTTCTAAGATTGGGTTGTAAAGCGATTTGTTCTAAGATTGGGTTGTAAAGCGATTTGTTCTAAGATTGGGTTGTAAAGCGATTTGTTCTAAGATTGGGTTGTAAAGCGATTTGTTCTAAGATTGGGTTGTAAAGCGATTTGTTCTAAGATTGGGTTGTAAAGCGATTTGTTCTAAGATTGGGTTGTAAAGCGATTTGTTCTAAGATTGGGTTGTAAAGCGATTTGTTCTAAGATTGGGTTGTAAAGCGATTTGTTCTAAGATTGGGTTGTAAAGCGATTTGTTCTAAGATTGGGTTGTAAAGCGATTTGTTCTAAGATTGGGTTGTAAAGCGATTTGTTCTAAGATTGGGTTGTAAAGCGATTTGTTCTAAGATTGGGTTGTAAAGCGATTTGTTCTAAGATTGGGTTGTAAAGCGATTTGTTCTAAGATTGGGTTGTAAAGCGATTTGTTCTAAGATTGGGTTGTAAAGCGATTTGTTCTAAGATTGGGTTGTAAAGCGATTTGTTCTAAGATTGGGTTGTAAAGCGATTTGTTCTAAGATTGGGTTGTAAAGCGATTTGTTCTAAGATTGGGTTGTAAAGCGATTTGTTCTAAGATTGGGTTGTAAAGCGATTTGTTCTAAGATTGGGTTGTAAAGCGATTTGTTCTAAGATTGGGTTGTAAAGCGATTTGTTCTAAGATTGGGTTGTAAAGCGATTTGTTCTAAGATTGGGTTGTAAAGCGATTTGTTCTAAGATTGGGTTGTAAAGCGATTTGTTCTAAGATTGGGTTGTAAAGCGATTTGTTCTAAGATTGGGTTGTAAAGCGATTTGTTCTAAGATTGGGTTGTAAAGCGATTTGTTCTAAGATTGGGTTGTAAAGCGATTTGTTCTAAGATTGGGTTGTAAAGCGATTTGTTCTAAGATTGGGTTGTAAAGCGATTTGTTCTAAGATTGGGTTGTAAAGCGATTTGTTCTAAGATTGGGTTGTAAAGCGATTTGTTCTAAGATTGGGTTGTAAAGCGATTTGTTCTAAGATTGGGTTGTAAAGCGATTTGTTCTAAGATTGGGTTGTAAAGCGATTTGTTCTAAGATTGGGTTGTAAAGCGATTTGTTCTAAGATTGGGTTGTAAAGCGATTTGTTCTAAGATTGGGTTGTAAAGCGATTTGTTCTAAGATTGGGTTGTAAAGCGATTTGTTCTAAGATTGGGTTGTAAAGCGATTTGTTCTAAGATTGGGTTGTAAAGCGATTTGTTCTAAGATTGGGTTGTAAAGCGATTTGTTCTAAGATTGGGTTGTAAAGCGATTTGTTCTAAGATTGGGTTGTAAAGCGATTTGTTCTAAGATTGGGTTGTAAAGCGATTTGTTCTAAGATTGGGTTGTAAGTCGATTGGCGGCGAAACTAATCCAAATTCGTTCTTCCTTTCAGAAATGTCATTTAATTTCAATTTGCCTCTGGGGCCGTGGTTCGTCATCGTCGTCATCATCGTGGCCCTGTTCATGGCTTTAATTTGCACCGCCATCATGTACATCTGTTGCAGGTAGGGACGAAGACGTCAGCTTCCTTTCATCAGTAGAGGCGTAGCGAGGGGAGGGCAGGCGGGGCATCCGACCCGGGCGCCACTCATTAGGGGGCGCCAAAAACTGTTTGATGGCCTTTTTATCAACGGAAAACGTTGCATTTTGGGGATTTTTAATGCTAAAAGGGCGCCATTTAAGAGATTTGCCCAGGGCACCACAAACCCTCGCTTCGCCACTGTTCATCAGTCGCCATGGGCGTAATTACGGTCGTTCCTTTAATTGCAGGGGCTGCTACACCGCGAGCACTCTTCCTTCGAACGGCGCCGCGAACGGCATCAGCCCGCAAACCCTCAACGCAATCACCCAGGACAAGCCGCCGTCCTACAGGCGTTTCCTGAGGAACTTGTCAAATATCAATCTCAGGGTGTTGGGAAATTCGAACGCCAATTCTACTAGCAGAGTAAGTTTACGAAAAAAAAAACCCTTTCCATATTGGTCGGTCTTAGCTGCATTTATAATCACAAGAAGTATAATCAAATAAATAATAATAATAATAATAATCAACTAGGCTAATACCCTTGGCACCACCCGAGGCCCAAATCATCTCGCGACTTTTAAAGCAAGTGGCGGCTCTATCATTGCCACCTGTATTATGAAAAGGCCCCTGTTATTAGAGATGGCCATGAATCTATCCGATTCTGCGAAAAACGCGACTTTACTGGAGAGCGTGGTGCCATCTACTTATGGCAAAGGAAGCTAATATTCCAAATAGCCAAAGTAAAACGTCGTCAGAGAGCCATTGTAGAATATTATAGTTAGACAACTTATACTCTATTTAGTGGACTTTAACCTCGATTATATATCCCGTGTAAAAATATTGTTTATATTTGCTGTAACTTAAGTTTATGGGTGAATTTACAAACGATCCAATCAACGCGAGGGGTACCTATAAGTACCCGCCTTTTGGGTCAAAATGTTACTTAACTATCTTGTTTTGTATACGACGATAGCGACATCTGTTGAAGAAAGAGCTACTGATAAAAAAATTCTTCCATTTAAATCAAATGTTTAAGAATTCTTCCATTTAAATCAAATGCTTAAAAATTCTTCTATTTAAATCAAATGATTAAAAATTCTTCCATTTAAATCAAATGATTAAAAATTCTTCCATTTAAATCAAATGATTAAAAATTCTTCCATTTAAATCAAATGATTAAAAATTCTTCCATTTAAATCAAATGATTAAAAATTCTTCCATTTAAATCAAATGATTAAAAAATCTTCCATTTAAATCAAATGAATTTTAGTTAAATCAAAAGATTTAAAGGGGTAAATTTGCCTAAAAATATTACTACTCAATAAAATTGAATTGAATTGAATTGAAATTATATATTATATTATATTATATTATATTATATTACATTATACTCCTATATATTTATAAGAAATGCAATGAAAAATCAGAGTAAAATAATTTCAAGTACCAATTAAATTAAATTCAAGTTAATTTAAATTTTGCTCTACATAAACAATATTTAAATACCAATTAAAAAAAGAAAACCTTGTTTCAATCAATTAAAAAATCAACCGTCGAAATCAGGCTTTAGAAATTACTATGGGCGTGGATTTGCCGCCAAATGCGGGGCGTAGACACGGCATTACCACGCTCATGACTTTGCCTAGGCCTATATAAAAATTATACTTATACTAAATATTAGTGCAGAAAATGAATAAATTTGCTTCAGCTTGTATTTCTGTATAAAGGTTATGTTTTAACAAAAATCTTTTTATTGCAACGATTAAAAAATGAGTATCTCGGGGCTTTTGGGCCAGTTTGTACAACGGATTGGGTGGGTACCTCGGCGCTTTTGGGCCAATTCGTACAACGGATTGGGTGGGCACCTCGGGGATTTTGGGCCAATTCGTACAACGGATTGGGTGGGCACCTCGGGGATTTTGGGCCAATTTGTACAACATATTGGGTGAGTACCTCGGAATTTTTTGGCCAATTTGTACAACGGATTGGGTGGGTAATGCGGAGTTTCGTGCCATATTGTTCTACGGGTTGGGTGGGTACCGATGTAAACGCAATATATGATCTACGTTTTGCATATTTTATTTATATTGTGCTGAGCTAAACATTGGCGTGATCTCTACACATATTATTTACACACACGCGGATGGATACCAATTTTCACCGGTCTACGGGTCGCGAAGGCCGGGAACCCAATCAAAATTCCTTTTAGAAAAATGTTTTATTATATTTCGGAATTCATAGGATTATACAGGTCACAGCATCTTATTATACAGGATAATATAGGATTGAAATACGGGATATTGTAAGCCAAATTTTACATAGGAATTTACAGGACATTTCAAGGATTTACAAGTTTAAAAATATAGGATTCCCGGTATATAGTATGGTAGCCATGGATAATTAACATTAAACAAATCATAGTGACTATTACGCTCGAAACAATTTACTGTCGCCTTTAAAAAGTACCCACAAACCAACGACGAATTCTTGATAATATTTACGTTTTTTACCAACTTCCATTCGCCTTATATAGTTGTTTTTCAATCAAGGAAAAAACTATTTTCTTCACTATTTCGGCCATCTGTTGGTGCAAAGATAATCTATACTACGTACCGGTTGGAGATAACCTCCAAAAAATTTATTAATCTATGAAAAAACCGTTCTCTCTCACTACCGCCGATAGATGGCAGAGGCTGGCCGTTGAAGCTAGAACCAATTTACTCGAGGAAGAACTTGAAACCTGTTTAAGGCATTAACAGTCGCTCGATGACTTGGGCCTAAGGTGATGCCTTGGGTATTCCATGTATATTCAGTTACAGGTTAAGAAAGGCAAAATAGCTAGTACATTTGGCGGAAAGATACCAACACGAATTTCCGGTAAATCGGAGGCAGGAATTTCGAATTTGGCCTGTTTACGGTTGAATTTCTAATTATACCTCCGCGGTTATATAAATTTGGAAAATACCGTCTATTGAGTTATATTTCAAAGTGATAATTAAATAATTAACATTGATAAGATTTAAAAGCAGTTAAAGTTTAGGACACAAGTGAGGCTTGTCTAAAAATCTTTTAGCGAGTCCAGGGTAATTACAGAACGGGTAATACCTAGATTATCACGTTGACGTACATAAACGTGCTATTTGATGATTGTTATGCTATAATGAAGCTTAAAAATTATAATAATCTACGTTTAATATTCATTCGTCACTTTGAAATTTATGTATTGGACATTTCTAAAATGTATTATTATAACACACGTAGGAACCTTTAGCAATTCAACTGCAAATGGGTTAAATTTGAAATTCACCGATTTACCGGAAATTTGTGCTAGTATCTCTCCTCCAAATGCACTAGATATTTTGTCCTTTTTAACCTGCAACTGAGTATAGTTCTACCAGTTTGTTTTGTTTATTTTTGTATGAGTCAGATGGGAAATTTCACACATACAAAATTTTCCAAATTTATAGCTAATTTTAAATATACATTTGGAAAAAGCTGTAACGATATTTTTTTTTATAAAATGAGTTATTTTTATAGTATTAATTAATTATGAGTAAAATTACATTAAAAAATGTAACAGGCTGGCAGCCTCGCTCAATTTCAGAAGGGGGGTTTGTAGGGTGGGATTGAAAAATTCGGAGCAAAATAATTCTACGCTTCCGCTGTTTCTGGCGCCATCTAGTCGTTTCTTAGCCCGTGGTATAACTGTATATCACCGAAACACGGCTCATTTACACACGTTAAAATTCAAAAGCGAGATGTGGGGGACCGTTACGAACTGCCAGCCCGCGGCCCAGGGGAATTATGGCACTCGATCGACGCGCCATCTATCGACGAATTGTTGAAACTATTTTTTAGATAGTTTTTACGGAATATGGAGTCGTGAATTAGCGGATGTTTATTTAAGTTTCTGAAAATAATTGAAATAGCAGTGTAGAGGTACATTATTATGTTACATCTTCTTATTGTTTATTAAAATTAGGGGCCAGGCATGTGGCTTAGGCTTTAATCATATATTTCTTAATTTAGCCTAGGCTTAGCCATTTCTCATGTTTAGTAAACACACGGCTAAGCCATGGGCAAACTACTACCAGTCCCGAGGGGCTGATCACTCCGCGTAATCGGTGTACAGAGCCGTACCTTTGACTGTACTAATGGGATTACGCGTAATCTTTGAAGTCCCTGCCTTTGGCAGTGCTAATCTAAGCGTAATCTGGTGTACAGATTTTCTAAGAGTGGTTAGCCCCTCGACCAGTCCTGTAGGATGTAGTTTGCTCATGGCTAAGCCGTGGTAAACATTTTTCGCGCTTTAGGAGTAGAGGCCCGCTAGTAGCGCCACCTGCATTTTAACTTTAATTATTGATAGTTAAAATATAATTTTTATAGTACGAAAATAGTATTTTAAAACCGCAATTTTTGCTTTAGTTATAGTTATTATTTTTGATTTCATTTAAAATAATAATAATAATTAGAATTTGTTTTTCACAATCAAGGTGGCGCTTGGGAAGCTATAATTCCAATGGGGATAAAGGCCAGCAGTACGTACGAAATTAAATAAGCTACAGTCCCAGCTTAAACGGAAATATGAAACAGTACGCTAGAAGTAATGGTAAAATCGCGTGTCTACCCCCTTTTTTCCCTTTGCTACGCCAGCACCTCAGTGGCAGCTAGGAGCACCAAACACAAGGAGAACGCAACCCGTCAAAAGTCGTGCATTTCCTTGCGTACAATTTTCATTGGTTAGACGCTTTAGCGCCTGCTGACGTCGGAAAGGGGAAAATTCGGAAATTGTCTTCCTCCTTTCCGTAAAACGTTCAGCGTAAAGGCTCGTCCAATGAAATTTGTACGCAACACTGCGTTAGCGTGTTTAAAGGCTAACTGCGTTCTCCTTGTGTTTGCTGCTCCTAGGTGGCAGGGAGTAAAAACATTTGTTTCTGGTTATTTTTACTCCATTCCGCTAGGTGACGCCACGATACGGGTGTACGGCCTCCCGAAAAACTTGCACGTCTCCTTTAGCGTAGTTTTATAGGATCTCTGGTTCTTATAATCGCGTAAATCGGATCTTGATAGAAGCCATTTTTAAAATAAATAGTAATACGAATTTATCTTTCGCGTTTTAAATAGATCGCGGACACGGGTACGCCACCTCCGAAATACGGCGACGTCATGTCGAAGTTCCAGTTCAGTTCAAAGGAGATCAAGGAGTTCGAATCGATGCAAAACAACTTCACCGCCAATTACAAGTTCCGCCCTTCCATTAGCGAAGCTTTGCGTCAACCACCAGAGGTCACCAGGCACCGTATCGTCATTCCCCAAGTGTGCGTCACTCCGCCCCCGACGGAACACGGAGAGACGACCGACGCGTTGCCCGAGCAACGTATCAACGTCGGCGATCCTCCGCCAGAGTACACGCCGCCATCTGGCGAGACATTCGCGAACCACGCGCTGGAAGGTGGTTACGATAATCCGTCTTGCGTTATATCGGACGTGACGTAATATAAGAGCTCCTTTTTAGAAGAAATATTCCTATTAAAGACTGTAATGAAATTAAATGGGACTCAAACGATGAAACCACCTTTGTTCAACCGTGATATCTACAGTGCCCGCTGTGTACAAATGTTTTATAATAAATTGTTTTATAGAAAATATATATATTTTTTTTGGTTTCAGCTAACAATGTCTTAATAGCTCTTTATATAAAATACGAGAGGTCACGTGATTACGTTAGATTCATCATGCAGTTAAAGTTATAGCGTTTTCCATTTGATTGCTCGAGATTCGCTCCGAATCTGTCTCTGACGTCATAGATCTCGCCCCAATTGACTAGAGTAAAACCGCAAATGGAACATGCAACTAACGTATTCCCACGCTTTGTTGTTTTTCGTCTGCTTGTAATTTGAATTTTCGCGTCTTGGTCTGCCATTTTGCCAACAAAACTAAAAGGAATACCCAAAAATTTGCTCCAATCTAGATCTCGATATGTTGATCTGTCGAAATCGGCAGATTGGATTTGCTGTTCAGAATTTTTTTCCAAGTGATATATCCAGGTAGGTTACTATTATCAATCCAAGCTATCATTTTTTTTATTACGGGGAGCACGCGCGAAATCGCTCGAGCCCATTTACCCTAAAATATCAAGACGCGCGTGGAAATTTTTAACAAATTGATTAGACATAAATAGAGTTTATGTTAACGTCTATTGGCTATCATAGTGAAACGGCACTTCTACGTGACGAGTGACGCGCCCGATACATCTAAAAAACAAGACCAATGTTACTATATAGAAGGGCCTAATTGAAGTACTCTAAATTAAATATTTTGAAAGTTTCAATCGATCTAGTTCTTTTAAGCTTTTTATGTACAATATTTCTTTATTCGCCATTTAATAATAATCAGCTAGGCTAATACATTTTAAAAATAAATTTGCGTTTTGGTACAACTGCCTGTAAATTCTTTTCGAAGCAGATAAAATTTTGTAATTGCACTTGCGCCATCTCTAGATTCAATGATGAACTACAATTTAGCAGACGAAAGTTTCTAGAATAATGCGAAATTTTGCGCTTAACTCGTGGCTCGCTCGTGGGTGTTGCCTGCGTTTGTTGCCATGGTAACGCTTTTAGTTCGGCTATGAAATGGGGGTCACGTGGTTATTTCGCAGGATCGTGTTGTGTTTAGCCTCGTGATCTATGACGCGAAATAAAGTCATTTCTGCCGTTTCAAGGCGGGTCTTAGCTACGAGGTACGCCTATGACTCTCGCAATAGTTCAGGATTACATTTAGAGATGGCGCCACGTTTTTGGATAGAGAAAATTCCAGGAGTGTTATTGTAAAAGAATCTAAATGCGACACAGTGAATCAGGCCGGAGATGGGGGCTGACAAAAAGTATCCAAAAATGAGGCTTTGTCAGCGCGTGAAGATTTCAGCAGGGAACGTGTCGACTTTGACGTCATCACACGCGAAAAGGAAAATACTCGATGTCATCCCCCCCCCCTCCCGGTAAAATACGTTTACAAAGCGACTCCTTACTTTTTCTCCGCGCCCTGCAATATTGAGAATTATTATCCACCAAGAGCCACTAACGCCATTTTATATAGTTTCAGAATAACAAAAACTATTAAACAAGAGCCCTTGGATGCTTTCAATCACCTGCTGATTCAATCCCGATTATGTATCAGTTTTTGAACGGTTTTATCCGCTTCCGATTGTGATGTCACGATAGGTATCGGAAAGCTATCAAATTCTACGAGCACGTTTTTCTGATATACAGGGTGTTTCAAATGTGTATGCAAATATTTTAATAAGTTGTAGGGGGTGAGTTGAGAAGTATGCCTTTTTTTTCCCATTTTCCTACGAAGAGTTAAAAGAGACCCAGAGAGCTTCAAAGTGTGGCCTACTAGCCCCTGGAAGTAGGCTGCAACAAGCGCAAAACCAAGCAGCAGGGAAACGCGAACATTAAGGTTTGGGTACGTGTGATAGGTTAAAAAGGACTTTGTAAACAAATCGAGGTAGACAGCGTGAAAAAAGTAAACTTAAACAGTATTTAAAGTCCTTGCTGCTTGGTTTTGCGCTTGTTTCGGCCTACTTGCAGGGGATAGTGGGCCACACTTTGAAGCTCTCTGGCCCTCTTTTAACTCATCGTAGGAAAATGGGACAAAAACAGGCATACTTCTCAACTCACCCCCCACAACTCCTTAAATTTTTTCCATAACCCTTTGAAACACCCTGTATATCATAAAGTTCACGCGCACGTAGAAGATTTCTGCTTACCGCCATTTTGATTGATTCATGAATTGGAACGGGTTTTGGGTGTTTCGGAATTCAACAACTATTTACGTCACGATAAACAATCGGACAGAACGGTAACGCAATTAGAAGCGTCGGATTATTTTCCGATTTCAGTTGTTGAACGCAGCCTTTGAATTAATTACGCGTCAAGTGCCGCCGTTTAAACCATACGCCGAACAAAGGCCTAGTAAAAAATAATGTGTCGGAAACAGTCAACACACACGACGTTCCATTAGTGAGACGCGAAACACAATGAAATAATCAATGGTCAAACTTCTTCCGGCTAGCGGCTTTTAAAAAGAGGACAGTGGTCAGTGACCTTACTGGACACAACAGGGAAGTCCGGGTTCTTCGGCCACGCGAGAGTCGATACAAAAACCAGTCTCTCTAGAGACCGACTCAATCGTCGACGCCCACCTCGCCTCTGATTGGTTTATTTGCAAATGCCGTGAAATCCACCACGCAAATACAGAAAATGATCAAAATTTTTAGTCTTTACTCTTTATTTCATTAGTTACATTTAAGTATTTGCGTTAAGTGTCAATTTTAAGCCTAAAAAGATATTAAATTGGTTTTCGTACTGATAGTTCAGCTATAGTAGAGTAGAGCATAGAAAATATACAAAAGGAATAGTAACTAGAATGGTTTGTCGTTTCGGAGCATTTTAACTTCCGGTTTTTTACTGTACGCCTTTTAGCGTTTCCGGCTCTAACGTCACCTTTCACAACGATGACGGACTACGTTGTGACGTATAGTAACAATTTTTTTTATTTGACTGATCTAGAATTAATATTATATTACAATTCAATTATATTATACAACTTTGATTGCTTTTTAATTTAATACCATTTAATTACATACTATCATAATTGGTTATTGATATTTTCTGGCATCATAAAAATATTTTCGATTTCTTGTGCAATAAAAAGTTAAATTATTTAATTTTCCGGTACAATAAAAATATTTTAGTTTTCTGATACCATAAAAATATATAAATTTTAGTTTCCATAAACATATTTTAGTTTTCTGATACCATAAAAATATTTAAATTTTGGTTTCCATAAACATATTTTAGTTTTCTAGTATCATGAAAATATTTAATTTGTTCGTACCCTAAGAAATATTTTAAGTTTCACTAACATAAAAAACATTTCTGGTACAATAAAAAATATTTTAATTTTCACTACCATAAAAAACATTTGTGGTACCATAAATAAAAAACATTTGTGGTACCATAAAAAATATTTTAATTTTCACTACCATAAAAAACATTTGTGGCATAATAAAAAATAGTGGCACCATAAAAATATTTTAATTTTCACTACCATGAAAAACATTTGTGGTACCATAAAAAACATTTGTGGTGCCATGAAAAATATTTAATTTTTTTTCGTACCATAAAGATATTTTAATTTTTTTTCGTCCCATAAAAATCTTTTTATTTTGTCTTGCCATAAAAATATTTGAATTGTCAGGTACCATAAAAAATTATATTCTAAGGTACAATAAGAAATATTTTAATTTTTAGGTACAATTCAATATATTTCAATTTTCTGAAACAATAAAAATATTTCAATTTTCAGGTACAATAAAAAAATATTTCAATTTTCAAGTACAATAAAAAAATATTTCAATTTTCAGGTACAATAAAAAAATATTTCAATTTTCAGGTACAATAAAAAAATGTTTCAATTTTCAAGTACAATAGAAATATTTCAGATTTCTGGTACACTAACTCTCTACCAAATTGGGGGGGGGGGGGTTGACAGCAATCAGTTTATCTCCGATTTGCGTGACTGAACGCCAAAAGAGTCGCGATTCCTCAAGTGTATTTTCCGCGGTTGGAGGCTGAAAATGGGCGTCGGATCCAGCCTGTGGATTTCTTCAGGCCGAACTAGGAAACGGAACTGATTGCATTGTTCTGGGGACACCACGTGAGAATTTAGGGACATTGAGATCGACAGCGGCTGCAGCCGGGCTCGCTCCATTTCGAAGTTATTTTAAATGACATTCAAATTGAATTAAATTTCGCTTTCTTTGCGATGCGAAAGGCCAACTACTTATTTTCAGTTTTTCAATGATACTGGTAAGCGAAATTCGATTTCATGCACTCCTAATTAAAGAATTTTAATTTATTTAATTACTAGGTGTAATTTATATTTGAAAAATACGTGAATAGAATTTATTGTTAAATTTTGCGACCATATAATGAAATAATTACAGGGTTTCAAATTCTAATAATTCCTTGAATTTTTCACTGACCTTTTTAAGACCAAAATTACATTTACTTTTATCAGAAGTTGATGAATTTACTTAATTATAGTATAAAGGTTATTATTCAGGTTATGGTTTAACTAAAAACATTTTATTGCAAAGTGTACAAACTTTAGTTTTAATTGTATCACTATCATAAAAAATTACTTGCAACCCTGTTTTATTAAATATTTACTTGAAATAGTAACTTGTATTTTTTTAGTTTTGTTTCCGTTTTCACAAAACTATTTTTCTATTTAATTTTATTCATATTTTAATAAATATATAATAACACTTTTTCATCAAATTTAAGATTACAGCGTATACTATCAACAACAATATGATTAGATTTAAATCGAATTTTTAAATTTGAGATTTTTATTTTGAAACATCCAAAATTGTTTTTTCCCTTCCAATAATTTGATACTAACTAATAACGGTAAATATAATTTGTATTATACATTTACTTTATAAGATATATACAAGTAAACTGTCTAGCATTGTTAATTCTGAGAAAACTACATTAATTCGGGTTTTAAAAAGTAATGAAATTTAATTAAAATTCATTGAAATTTTAGTTTGCATTACAGTTCCACTCAAATTATTAATGAATTTGTCCAGAGGAAGAGGCATAAAATCAATAACATAAAAAAAATCCGATTTAAATCAAATAAATCAACCACTCCAAGGCTCATGGAAAATAAAATTAAGAAGTACAAATGAACTAAAATTAATTAGTTTAATTACGAATTTAAAAGTGTGATTATTGTATTGCGTAATTTAAGTGGTTTTAACTTATTTTTACAGAGTTCGTACGAAATTTAAGGAATGAATTTCCCTGACTTTTCCAGATTTCCCCGACTAATTTTTCAAATTTTCCCTCACCATTTCTGTAGAATAGATGAACGGTTTGCGGTAAAATCTTTCAAAATATTTTATATCTATTTTCAATAAATTTTTAAAACAATCAAAAGATTTTTTGCGGGCGTTACGGCTGCTTTTCAAGTTCCCCTTTTAGGGCCCATTTTCGAATACCCTTACTTTTAGGGCCCATTTTCGAATGCCCTTACTTTTAGGGCCGATTTTCGAATGCCCTTACTTTTAGGGTTCATTTTCGAATGCCCTTACTTTTAGGGTTCATTTTCGAATGCCCTTACTTTTAGGGCCCATTTTCGAATGCCCTTACTTTTAGGGTTCATTTTCGAATGCCCTTACTTTTAGGGCCGATTTTCGAATGCCCTTACTTTTAGGGCCCATTTTCGAATGCCCTTACTTTTAGGGTTCATTTTCGAATGCCCTTACTTTTAGGGCCCATTTTCGAATGCCGTTACTTTTAGGGTTCATTTTCAAATTCCATGACTTTTAGGGCCCATTTTCGAATGCCCTTACTTTTAGGGCCCATTTTCGAATGCCCTTACTTTTAGGGCCCATTTTCGAATGCCCTTACTTTTAGGGTTCATTTTCAAATGTCCTTACTTTTAGGGCCCATTTTCGAATGCCCTTACTTTTAGGGCCCATTTTCGAATGCCGTTACTTTTAGGGTTCATTTTCAAATTCCATGACTTTTAGGGGCCATTTTCGAATGCCCTTACTTTTAGGGCCCATTTTCGAATGCCCTTACTTTTAGGGTTCATTTTCGAATGCCCTTACTTTTAGGGCCCATTTTCGAATGCCCTTACTTTTAGGGTTCATTTTCGAATGCCCTTACTTTTAGGGCCCATTTTCGAATGCCCTTACTTTTAGGGCCCATTTTCGAATGCCCTTACTTTTAGGGTTCATTTTCGAATGCCCTTACTTTTAGGGCCCATTTTCGAATGCCCTTACTTTTAGGGTTCATTTTCGAATGCCCTTACTTTTAGGGCCCATTTTCGAATGCCCTTACTTTTAGGGTTCATTTTCGAATGCCCTTACTTTTAGGGCCCATTTTCGAATGCCCTTACTTTTAGGGTTCATTTTCAAATTCCATGACTTTTAGGGGCCATTTTCGAATGCCCTTACTTTTAGGGCCCATTTTCGAATGCCCTTACTTTTAGGGCCCATTTTCGAATGCCCTTACTTTTAGGGTTCATTTTCGAATGCCCTTACTTTTAGGGCCCATTTTCGAATGCCCTTACTTTTAGGGCCCATTTTCGAATGCCCTTACTTTTAGGGTTCATTTTCGAATGTCCTTACTTTTAGGGCCCATTTTCGAATGCCCTTACTTTTAGGGCCCATTTTCGAATGCCGTTACTTTTAGGGTTCATTTTCAAATTCCATGACTTTTAGGGGCCATTTTCGAATGCCCTTACTTTTAGGGCCCATTTTCGAATGCCCTTACTTTTAGGGTTCATTTTCGAATGCCCTTACTTTTAGGGCCCATTTTCGAATGCCCTTACTTTTAGGGTTCATTTTCGAATGCCCTTACTTTTAGGGCCCATTTTCGAATGCCCTTACTTTTAGGGTTCATTTTCGAATGCCCTTACTTTTAGGGCCCATTTTCGAATGCCCTTACTTTTAGGGTTCATTTTCAAATTCCATGACTTTTAGGGGCCATTTTCGAATGCCCTTACTTTTAGGGCCCATTTTCGAATGCCCTTACTTTTAGGGCCCATTTTCGAATGCCCTTACTTTTAGGGTTCATTTTCGAATGCCCTTACTTTTAGGGCCCATTTTCGAATGCCGTTACTTTTAGGGTTCATTTTCAAATTCCATGACTTTTAGGGCCCATTTTCGAATGCCCTTACTTTTAGGGTTCATTTTCGAATGCCCTTACTTTTAGGGGCCATTTTCGAATGCCCTTACTTTTAGGGGCCATTTTCGAATGCCCTTACTTTTAGGGCCCATTTTCGAATGCCCTTACTTTTAGGGCCCATTTTCGAATGCCCTTACTTTTAGGGCCCATTTTCGAATGCCCTTACTTTTAGGGTTCATTTTCGAATGCCCTTACTTTTAGGGCCCAATTTCGAATGCCCTTACTTTTAGGGTTCATTTTCGAATGCCCTTACTTTTAGGGCCCATTTTCGAATGCCCTTACTTTTAGGGTTCATTTTCGAATGCCCTTACTTTTAGGGCCCATTTTCGAATGCCCTTACTTTTAGGGTTCATTTTCGAATGCCCTTACTTTTAGGGCCCATTTTCGCATGCCCTTACTTTTAGGGCCCATTTTCGAATGCCCTTACTTTTAGGGCCCATTTTCGAATGCCCTTACTTTTAGGGTTCATTTTCGAATGCCCTTACTTTTAGGGCCCATTTTCGAATGCCCTTACTTTTAGGGCCCATTTTCGAATGCCCTTACTTTTAGGGTTCATTTTCGAATGTCCTTACTTTTAGGGCCCATTTTCGAATGCCCTTACTTTTAGGGTCCATTTTCGAATGCCGTTACTTTTAGGGTTCATTTTCAAATTCCATGACTTTTAGGGGCCATTTTCGAATGCCCTTACTTTTAGGGCCCATTTTCGAATGCCCTTACTTTTAGGGTTCATTTTCGAATGCCCTTACTTTTAGGGCCCATTTTCGAATGCCCTTACTTTTAGGGCCCATTTTCGAATGCCCTTACTTTTAGGGTTCATTTTCGAATGCCCTTACTTTTAGGGCCCATTTTCGAATGCCCTTACTTTTAGGGCCCATTTTCGAATGCCGTTACTTTTAGGGTTCATTTTCAAATGCCCTTACTTTTAGGGACCATTTTCGAATGCCCTTACTTTTAGGGTTCATTTTCGAATGCCCTTACTTTTAGGGGCCATTTTCGAATGCCCTTACTTTTAGGGCCCATTTTCGAATGCCCTTACTTTTAGGGTTCATTTTCGAATGCCCTTACTTTTAGGGCCCATTTTCGAATGCCCTTACTTTTAGGGTTCATTTTCGAATGCCCTTACTTTTAGGGCCCATTTTCGAATGCCCTTACTTTTAGGGCCCATTTTCGAATGCCGTTACTTTTAGGGTTCATTTTCAAATGCCCTTACTTTTAGGGACCATTTTCGAATGCCCTTACTTTTAGGGTTCATTTTCGAATGCCCTTACTTTTAGGGGCCATTTTCGAATGCCCTTACTTTTAGGGCCCATTTTCGAATGCCCTTACTTTTAGGGGCCATTTTCGAATGCCCTTACTTTTAGGGCCCATTTTCGAATGCCCTTACTTTTAGGGTTCATTTTCGAATGCCCTTACTTTTAGGGCCCATTTTCGAATGCCCTTACTTTTAGGGCCCATTTTCGAATGCCGTTACTTTTAGGGTTCATTTTCAAATGCCCTTACTTTTAGGGACCATTTTCGAATGCCCTTACTTTTAGGGTTCATTTTCGAATGCCCTTACTTTTAGGGGCCATTTTCGAATGCCCTTACTTTTAGGGCCCATTTTCGAATGCCCTTACTTTTAGGGTTCATTTTCGAATGCCCTTACTTTTAGGGCCCATTTTCGAATGCCCTTACTTTTAGGGTTCATTTTCGAATGCCCTTACTTTTAGGGCCCATTTTCGAATGCCCTTACTTTTAGGGTTCATTTTCGAATGCCCTTACTTTTAGGGGCCATTTTCGAATGCCCTTACTTTTAGGGTTCATTTTCGAATGCCCTTACTTTTAGGGGCCATTTTCGAATGCCCTTACTTTTAGGGTTCATTTTCAAATTCCATGACTTTTAGGGGCCATTTTCGAATGCCCTTACTTTTAGGGCCCATTTTCGAATGCCCTTACTTTTAGGGCCCATTTTCGAATGCCCTTACTTTAAGGGTTCATTTTCGAAAGCCCTTACTTTTAGGGCCCATTTTCGAATGCCGTTACTTTTAGGGTTCATTTTCAAATTCCATGACTTTTAGGGGCCATTTTCGAATGCCCTTACTTTTAGGGCCCATTTTCGAATGCCCTTACTTTTAGGGTTCATTTTCGAATGCCCTTACTTTTAGGGCCCATTTTCGAATGCCCTTACTTTTAGGGTTCATTTTCGAATGCCCTTACTTTTAGGGGCCATTTTCGAATGCCCTTACTTTTAGGGTTCATTTTCGAATGCCCTTACTTTTAGGGCCCATTTTCGAATGCCCTTACTTTTAGGGTTCATTTTCGAATGCCCTTACTTTTAGGGCCCATTTTCGAGTGCCCTTACTTTTAGGGTTCATTTTCGAATGCCCTTACTTTTAGGGGCCATTTTCGAATGCCCTTACTTTTAGGGTTCATTTTCGAATGCCCTTACTTTTAGGGGCCATTTTCGAATGCCCTTACTTTTAGGGGCCATTTTCGAATGCCCTTTCTTTTAGGGCCCATTTTCGAATGCCCTTACTTTTAGGGCCCATTTTCGAATGCCCTTACTTTTAGGGCCCATTTTCGAATGCTCTTACTTTTAGGGTTCATTTTCGAATGCCCTTACTTTTAGGGCCCAATTTCAAATGCCCTTACTTTTAGGGTTCATTTTCGAATGCCCTTACTTTTAGGGTTCATTTTCGAATGCCCTTACTTTTAGGGCCCATTTTCGAATGCCCTTACGTTTAGGGCCCATTTTCGAATGCCCTTACTTTTAGGGCCCATTTTCGAATGCCCTTACTTTTAGGGTTCATTTTCGAATGCCCTTACTTTTAGGGCCCATTTTCGAATGCCCTTACTTTTAGGGCCCATTTTCGAATGCCCTTACTTTTAGGGTTCATTTTCGAATGTCCTTACTTTTAGGGCCCATTTTCGAATGCCCTTACTTTTAGGGCCCATTTTCGAATGCCGTTACTTTTAGGTTTCATTTTCAAATTCCATGACTTTTAGGGGCCATTTTCGAATGCCCTTACTTTTAGGGCCCATTTTCGAATGCCCTTACTTTTAGGGTTCATTTTCGAATGCCCTTACTTTTAGGGCCCATTTTCGAATGCCCTTACTTTTAGGGTTCATTTTCGAATGCCCTTACTTTTAGGGGCCATTTTCGAATGCCCTTACTTTAAGGGTTCATTTTCAAATTCCATGACTTTTAGGGGCCATTTTCGAATGCCCTTTCTTTTAGGGCCCATTTTCGAATGCCCTTACTTTTAGGGCCCATTTTCGAATGCCCTTACTTTTAGGGCCCATTTTCGAATGCCCTTACTTTTAGGGTTCATTTTCGAATGCCCTTACTTTTAGGGCCCATTTTCGAATGCCCTTACTTTTAGGGTTCATTTTCGAATGCCCTTACTTTTAGGGCCCATTTTCGAATGCCCTTACTTTTAGGGTTCATTTTCGAATGCCCTTACTTTTAGGGCCCATTTTCGAATGCCCTTACTTTTAGGGTTCATTTTCAAATTCCATGACTTTTAGGGGCCATTTACGAATGCCCTTACTTTTAGGGCCGATTTTCGAATGCCCTTACTTTTAGGGCCCATTTTCGAATGCCCTTACTTTTAGGGTTCATTTTCGAATGCCCTTACTTTTAGGGCCCATTTTCGAATGCCGTTACTTTTAGGGTTCATTTTCAAATTCCATGACTTTTAGGGCCCATTTTCGAATGCCCTTACTTTTAGGGCCCATTTTCGAATGCCCTTACTTTTAGGGCCCATTTTCGAATGCCCTTACTTTTAGGGTTCATTTTCGAATGTCCTTACTTTTAGGGCCCATTTTCGAATGCCCTTACTTTTAGGGCCCATTTTCGAATGCCGTTACTTTTAGGGTTCATTTTCAAATTCCATGACTTTTAGGGGCCATTTTCGAATGCCCTTACTTTTAGGGCCCATTTTCGAATGCCCTTACTTTTAGGGTTCATTTTCGAATGCCCTTACTTTTAGGGCCCATTTTCGAATGCCCTTACTTTTAGGGTTCATTTTCGAATGCCCTTACTTTTAGGGCCCATTTTCGAATGCCCTTACTTTTAGGGCCCATTTTCGAATGCCCTTACTTTTAGGGTTCATTTTCGAATGCCCTTACTTTTAGGGCCCATTTTCGAATGCCCTTACTTTTAGGGTTCATTTTCGAATGCCCTTACTTTTAGGGCCCATTTTCGAATGCCCTTACTTTTAGGGTTCATTTTCGAATGCCCTTACTTTTAGGGCCCATTTTCGAATGCCCTTACTTTTAGGGTTCATTTTCAAATTCCATGACTTTTAGGGGCCATTTTCGAATGCCCTTACTTTTAGGGCCCATTTTCGAATGCCCTTACTTTTAGGGCCCATTTTCGAATGCCCTTACTTTTAGGGTTCATTTTCGAATGCCCTTACTTTTAGGGCCCATTTTCGAATGCCGTTACTTTTAGGGTTCATTTTCAAATTCCATGACTTTTAGGGGCCATTTTCGAATGCCCTTTCTTTTAGGGCCCATTTTCGAATGCCCTTACTTTTAGGGCCCATTTTCGAATGCCCTTACTTTTAGGGCCCATTTTCGAATGCCCTTACTTTTAGGGCCCATTTTCGAATGCCCTTACTTTTAGGGTTCATTTTCGAATGCCCTTACTTTTAGGGCCCATTTTCGAATGCCCTTACTTTTAGGGCCCATTTTCGAATGCCCTTACTTTTAGGGTTCATTTTCGAATGCCCTTACTTTTAGGGCCCATTTTCGAATGCCCTTACTTTTAGGGTTCATTTTCGAATGCCCTTACTTTTAGGGCCCATTTTCGAATGTCCTTACTTTTAGGGTTCATTTTCGAATGCCCTTACTTTTAGGGCCCATTTTCGAATGCCGTTACTTTTAGGGTTCATTTTCAAATTCCATGACTTTTAGGGGCCATTTTCGAATGCCCTTACTTTTAGGGCCCATTTTCGAATGCCCTTACTTTTAGGGTTCATTTTCGAATGCCCTTACTTTTAGGGCCCATTTTCGAATGCCCTTACTTTTAGGGCCCATTTTCGAATGCCCTTACTTTTAGGGTTCATTTTCAAATTCCATGACTTTTAGGGGCCATTTTCGAATGCCCTTACTTTTAGGGCCCATTTTCGAATGCCCTTTCTTTTAGGGTTCATTTTCAAATTCCATGACTTTTAGGGGCCATTTTCGAATGCCCTTACTTTTAGGGCCCATTTTCGAATGCCCTTACTTTTAGGGCCCATTTTCGAATGCCCTTACTTTTAGGGTTCATTTTCGAATGCCCTTACTTTTAGGGCCCATTTTCGAATGCCGTTACTTTTAGGGTTCATTTTCAAATTCCATGACTTTTAGGGGCCATTTTCGAATGCCCTTTCTTTTAGGGCCCATTTTCGAATGCCCTTACTTTTAGGGCCCATTTTCGAATGCCCTTACTTTTAGGGCCCATTTTCGAATGCCCTTACTTTTAGGGCCCATTTTCGAATGCCCTTACTTTTAGGGTTCATTTTCGAATGCCCTTACTTTTAGGGCCCATTTTCGAATGCCCTTACTTTTAGGGCCCATTTTCGAATGCCCTTACTTTTAGGGTTCATTTTCGAATGCCCTTACTTTTAGGGCCCATTTTCGAATGCCGTTACTTTTAGGGTTCATTTTCGAATGCCCTTACTTTTAGGGGCCATTTTCGAATGCCCTTACTTTTAGGGTTCATTTTCGAATGCCGTTACTTTTAGGGCCCATTTTCGAATGCCCTTACTTTTAGGGTTCATTTTCGAATGCCGTTACTTTTAGGGCCCATTTTCGAATGCCCTTACTTTTAGGGTTCATTTTCGAATGTCCTTACTTTTAGGGCCCATTTTCGAATGCCCTTACTTTTAGGGCCCATTTTCGAATGCCCTTACTTTTAGGGCCCATTTTCGAATGCCGTTACTTTTAGGGTTCATTTTCGAATGCCCTTACTTTTAGGGCCCATTTTCGAATGCCCTTACTTTTAGGGCCCATTTTCGAATGCCCTTACTTTTAGGGTTCATTTTCGAATGCCCTTACTTTTAGGGACCATTTTCGAATGCCCTTACTTTTAGGGTTCATTTTCGAATGCCCTTACTTTTAGGGCCCATTTTCGAATGCCGTTACTTTTAGGGTTCATTTTCAAATTCCATGACTTTTAGGGGCCATTTTCGAATGCCCTTACTTTTAGGGTTCATTTTCGAATGCCGTTACTTTTAGGGCCCATTTTCGAATGCCCTTACTTTTAGGGTTCATTTTCGAATGCCGTTACTTTTAGGGCCCATTTTCGAATGCCCTTACTTTTAGGGTTCATTTTCGAATGTCCTTACTTTTAGGGCCCATTTTCGAATGCCCTTACTTTTAGGGCCCATTTTCGAATGCCGTTACTTTTAGGGTTCATTTTCAAATTCCATGACTTTTAGGGGCCATTTTCGAATGCCCTTACTTTTAGGGCCCATTTTCGAATGCCGTTACTTTTAGGGTTCATTTTCGAATGCCCTTACTTTTAGGGCCCATTTTCGAATGCCGTTACTTTTAGGGTTCATTTTCAAATTCCATGACTTTTAGGGGCCATTTTCGAATGCCCTTACTTTTAGGGCCCATTTTCGAATGCCCTTACTTTTAGGGTTCATTTTCGAATGCCCTTACTTTTAGGGCCCATTTTCGAATGCCCTTACTTTTAGGGTTCATTTTCGAATGCCCTTACTTTTAGGGCCCATTTTCGAATGCCCTTACTTTTAGGGTTCATTTTCGAATGCCCTTACTTTTAGGGCCCATTTTCGAATGCCGTTACTTTTAGGGTTAATTTTCGAATGCCCTTACTTTTAGGGGCCATTTTCGAATGCCCTTACTTTTAGGGTTCATTTTCGAATGCCGTTACTTTTAGGGCCCATTTTCGAATGCCCTTACTTTTAGGGTTCATTTTCGAATGCCCTTACTTTTAGGGGCCATTTTCGAATGCCCTTACTTTTAGGGTTCATTTTCGAATGCCCTTACTTTTAGGGCCCATTTTCGAATGCCCTTACTTTTAGGGTTCATTTTCGAATGCCCTTACTTTTAGGGCCCATTTTCGAATGCCCTTACTTTTAGGGTTCATTTTCGAATGCCCTTACTTTTAGGGGCCATTTTCGAATGCCCTTACTTTTAGGGTTCATTTTCGAATGCCCTTACTTTTAGGGGCCATTTTCGAATGCCCTTACTTTTAGGGGCCATTTTCGAATGCCCTTTCTTTTAGGGCCCATTTTCGAATGCCCTTACTTTTAGGGCCCATTTTCGAATGCCCTTACTTTTAGGGCCCATTTTCGAATGCCCTTACTTTTAGGGTTCATTTTCGAATGCCCTTACTTTTAGGGCCCAATTTCGAATGCCCTTACTTTTAGGGTTCATTTTCGAATGCCCTTACTTTTAGGGCCCATTTTCGAATGCCCTTACTTTTAGGGTTCATTTTCGAATGCCCTTACTTTTAGGGCCCATTTTCGAATGCCCTTACTTTTAGGGTTCATTTTCGAATGCCCTTACTTTTAGGGCCCATTTTCGAATGCCCTTACTTTTAGGGCCCATTTTCGAATGCCCTTACTTTTAGGGCCCATTTTCGAATGCCCTTACTTTTAGGGTTCATTTTCGAATGCCCTTACTTTTAGGGCCCATTTTCGAATGCCCTTACTTTTAGGGCCCATTTTCGAATGCCCTTACTTTTAGGGTTCATTTTCGAATGACCTTACTTTTATGGCCCATTTTCGAATGCCCTTACTTTTAGGGCCCATTTTCGAATGCCCTTACTTTTAGGGCCCATTTTCGAATGCCCTTACTTTTAGGGTTCATTTTCGAATGACCTTACTTTTAGGGCCCATTTTCGAATGCCCTTACTTTTAGGGCCCATTTTCGAATGCCGTTACTTTTAGGTTTCATTTTCAAATTCCATGACTTTTAGGGGCCATTTTCGAATGCCCTTACTTTTAGGGCCCATTTTCGAATGCCCTTACTTTTAGGGTTCATTTTCGAATGCCCTTACTTTTAGGGCCCATTTTCGAATGCCCTTACTTTTAGGGTTCATTTTCGAATGCCCTTACTTTTAGGGGCCATTTTCGAATGCCCTTACTTTTAGGGTTCATTTTCGAATGCCCTTACTTTTAGGGCCCATTTTCGAATGCCCTTACTTTTAGGGTTCATTTTCGAATGCCCTTACTTTTAGGGCCCATTTTCGAATGCCCTTACTTTTAGGGTTCATTTTCGAATGCCCTTACTTTTAGGGCCCATTTTCGAATGCCCTTACTTTTAGGGTTCATTTTCAAATTCCATGACTTTTAGGGGCCATTTTCGAATGCCCTTACTTTTAGGGCCGATTTTCGAATGCCCTTACTTTTAGGGCCCATTTTCGAATGCCCTTACTTTTAGGGTTCATTTTCGAATGCCCTTACTTTTAGGGCCCATTTTCGAATGCCGTTACTTTTAGGGTTCATTTTCAAATTCCATGACTTTTAGGGCCCATTTTCGAATGCCCTTACTTTTAGGGCCCATTTTCGAATGCCCTTACTTTTAGGGCCCATTTTCGAATGCCCTTACTTTTAGGGTTCATTTTCGAATGTCCTTACTTTTAGGGCCCATTTTCGAATGCCCTTACTTTTAGGGCCCATTTTCGAATGCCGTTACTTTTAGGGTTCATTTTCAAATTCCATGACTTTTAGGGGCCATTTTCGAATGCCCTTACTTTTAGGGCCCATTTTCGAATGCCCTTACTTTTAGGGTTCATTTTCGAATGCCCTTACTTTTAGGGCCCATTTTCGAATGCCCTTACTTTTAGGGTTCATTTTCGAATGCCCTTACTTTTAGGGCCCATTTTCGAATGCCCTTACTTTTAGGGCCCATTTTCGAATGCCCTTACTTTTAGGGTTCATTTTCGAATGCCCTTACTTTTAGGGCCCATTTTCGAATGCCCTTACTTTTAGGGTTCATTTTCGAATGCCCTTACTTTTAGGGCCCATTTTCGAATGCCCTTACTTTTAGGGTTCATTTTCGAATGCCCTTACTTTTAGGGCCCATTTTCGAATGCCCTTACTTTTAGGGTTCATTTTCAAATTCCATGACTTTTAGGGGCCATTTTCGAATGCCCTTACTTTTAGGGCCCATTTTCGAATGCCCTTACTTTTAGGGCCCATTTTCGAATGCCCTTACTTTTAGGGTTCATTTTCGAATGCCCTTACTTTTAGGGCCCATTTTCGAATGCCGTTACTTTTAGGGTTCATTTTCAAATTCCATGACTTTTAGGGGCCATTTTCGAATGCCCTTTCTTTTAGGGCCCATTTTCGAATGCCCTTACTTTTAGGGCCCATTTTCGAATGCCCTTACTTTTAGGGCCCATTTTCGAATGCCCTTACTTTTAGGGCCCATTTTCGAATGCCCTTACTTTTAGGGTTCATTTTCGAATGCCCTTACTTTTAGGGCCCATTTTCGAATGCCCTTACTTTTAGGGCCCATTTTCGAATGCCCTTACTTTTAGGGTTCATTTTCGAATGCCCTTACTTTTAGGGCCCATTTTCGAATGCCCTTACTTTTAGGGTTCATTTTCGAATGCCCTTACTTTTAGGGCCCATTTTCGAATGCCCTTACTTTTAGGGTTCATTTTCGAATGCCCTTACTTTTAGGGCCCATTTTCGAATGCCGTTACTTTTAGGGTTCATTTTCAAATTCCATGACTTTTAGGGGCCATTTTCGAATGCCCTTACTTTTAGGGCCCATTTTCGAATGCCCTTACTTTTAGGGTTCATTTTCGAATGCCCTTACTTTTAGGGCCCATTTTCGAATGCCCTTACTTTTAGGGCCCATTTTCGAATGCCCTTACTTTTAGGATTCATTTTCAAATTCCATGACTTTTAGGGGCCATTTTCGAATGCCCTTACTTTTAGGGCCCATTTTCGAATGCCCTTTCTTTTAGGGTTCATTTTCAAATTCCATGACTTTTAGGGGCCATTTTCGAATGCCCTTACTTTTAGGGCCCATTTTCGAATGCCCTTACTTTTAGGGCCCATTTTCGAATGCCCTTACTTTTAGGGTTCATTTTCGAATGCCCTTACTTTTAGGGCCCATTTTCGAATGCCGTTACTTTTAGGGTTCATTTTCAAATTCCATGACTTTTAGGGGCCATTTTCGAATGCCCTTTCTTTTAGGGCCCATTTTCGAATGCCCTTACTTTTAGGGCCCATTTTCGAATGCCCTTACTTTTAGGGCCCATTTTCGAATGCCCTTACTTTTAGGGCCCATTTTCGAATGCCCTTACTTTTAGGGTTCATTTTCGAATGCCCTTACTTTTAGGGCCCATTTTCGAATGCCCTTACTTTTAGGGCCCATTTTCGAATGCCCTTACTTTTAGGGTTCATTTTCGAATGCCCTTACTTATAGGGCCCATTTTCGAATGCCCTTACTTTTAGGGTTCATTTTCGAATGCCCTTACTTTTAGGGCCCATTTTCGAATGCCCTTACTTTTAGGGTTCATTTTCGAATGCCCTTACTTTTAGGGCCCATTTTCGAATGCCGTTACTTTTAGAGTTCATTTTCGAATGCCCTTACTTTTAGGGGCCATTTTCGAATGCCCTTACTTTTAGGGTTCATTTTCGAATGCCGTTACTTTTAGGGCCCATTTTCGAATGCCCTTACTTTTAGGGTTCATTTTCGAATGCCGTTACTTTTAGGGCCCATTTTCGAATGCCCTTACTTTTAGGGTTCATTTTCGAATGTCCTTACTTTTAGGGCCCATTTTCGAATGCCCTTACTTTTAGGGCCCATTTTCGAATGCCCTTACTTTTAGGGCCCATTTTCGAATGCCGTTACTTTTAGGGTTCATTTTCGAATGCCCTTACTTTTAGGGCCCATTTTCGAATGCCCTTACTTTTAGGGCCCATTTTCGAATGCCCTTACTTTTAGGGTTCATTTTCGAATGCCCTTACTTTTAGGGACCATTTTCGAATGCCCTTACTTTTAGGGTTCATTTTCGAATGCCCTTACTTTTAGGGCCCATTTTCGAATGCCGTTACTTTTAGGGTTCATTTTCAAATTCCATGACTTTTAGGGGCCATTTTCGAATGCCCTTACTTTTAGGGTTCATTTTCGAATGCCGTTACTTTTAGGGCCCATTTTCGAATGCCCTTACTTTTAGGGTTCATTTTCGAATGCCGTTACTTTTAGGGCCCATTTTCGAATGCCCTTACTTTTAGGGTTCATTTTCGAATGTCCTTACTTTTAGGGCCCATTTTCGAATGCCCTTACTTTTAGGGCCCATTTTCGAATGCCGTTACTTTTAGGGTTCATTTTCAAATTCCATGACTTTTAGGGGCCATTTTCGAATGCCCTTACTTTTAGGGCCCATTTTCGAATGCCGTTACTTTTAGGGTTCATTTTCGAATGCCCTTACTTTTAGGGCCCATTTTCGAATATCCTTACTTTTAGGGCCCATTTTCGAATGCCCTTACTTTTAGGGCCCATTTTCGAATGCCCTTACTTTTAGGGTTCATTTTCGAATGCCCTTACTTTTAGGGCCCATTTTCGAATGCCCTTACTTTTAGGGTTCATTTTCGAATGCCCTTACTTTTAGGGCCCATTTTCGAATGCCCTTACTTTTAGGGTTCATTTTCGAATGCCCTTACTTTTAGGGCCCATTTTCGAATGCCGTTACTTTTAGGGTTCATTTTCAAATTCCATGACTTTTAGGGGCCATTTTCGAATGCCCTTACTTTTAGGGGCCATTTTCGAATGCCCTTACTTTTAGGGTTCATTTTCGAATGCCGTTACTTTTAGGGCCCATTTTCGAATGCCCTTACTTTTAGGGTTCATTTTCGAATGCCGTTACTTTTAGGGCCCATTTTCGAATGCCCTTACTTTTAGGGTTCATTTTCGAATGCCCTTACTTTTAGGGCCCATTTTCGAATGCCCTTACTTTTAGGGTTCATTTTCGAATGCCCTTACTTTTAGGGCCCATTTTCGAATGCCCTTACTTTTAGGATTCATTTTCGAATGCCCTTACTTTTAGGGCCCATTTTCGAATGCCGTTACTTTTAGGGTTCATTTTCGAATGCCCTTACTTTTAGGGGCCATTTTCGAATGCCCTTACTTTTAGGGTTCATTTTCGAATGCCGTTACTTTTAGGGCCCATTTTCGAATGCCCTTACTTTTAGGGTTCATTTTCGAATGCCGTTACTTTTAGGGCCCATTTTCGAATGCCCTTACTTTTAGGGTTCATTTTCGAATGTCCTTACTTTTAGGGCCCATTTTCGAATGCCCTTACTTTTAGGGCCCATTTTCGAATGCCCTTACTTTTAGGGCCCATTTTCGAATGCCGTTACTTTTAGGGTTCATTTTCGAATGCCCTTACTTTTAGGGCCCATTTTCGAATGCCCTTACTTTTAGGGCCCATTTTCGAATGCCCTTACTTTTAGGGTTCATTTTCGAATGCCCTTACTTTTAGGGACCATTTTCGAATGCCCTTACTTTTAGGGTTCATTTTCGAATGCCCTTACTTTTAGGGCCCATTTTCGAATGCCGTTACTTTTAGGGTTCATTTTCAAATTCCATGACTTTTAGGGGCCATTTTCGAATGCCCTTACTTTTAGGGTTCATTTTCGAATGCCGTTACTTTTAGGGCCCATTTTCGAATGCCCTTACTTTTAGGGTTCATTTTCGAATGCCGTTACTTTTAGGGCCCATTTTCGAATGCCCTTACTTTTAGGGTTCATTTTCGAATGTCCTTACTTTTAGGGCCCATTTTCGAATGCCCTTACTTTTAGGGCCCATTTTCGAATGCCGTTACTTTTAGGGTTCATTTTCAAATTCCATGACTTTTAGGGGCCATTTTCGAATTCCCTTACTTTTAGGGCCCAGTTACGAATGCCGTTACTTTTAGGGTTCATTTTCGAATGCCCTTACTTTTAGGGCCCATTTTCGAATGCCGTTACTTTTAGGGTTCATTTTCAAATTCCATGACTTTTAGGGGCCATTTTCGAATGCCCTTTCTTTTAGGGCCCATTTTCGAATGCCCTTACTTTTAGGGCCCATTTTCGATTGCCCTTACTTTTAGGGCCCATTTTCGAATGCCCTTACTTTTAGGGTTCATTTTCGGATGCCCTTACTTTTAGGGCCCATTTTCGAATGCCGTTACTTTTAGGGTTCATTTTCAAATTCCATGACTTTTAGGGGCCATTTTCAAATGCCCTTACTTTTAGGGCCCATTTTCGAATGCCCTTACTTTTAGGGTTCATTTTCAAATTCCATGACTTTTAGGGGCCATTTTCGAATGCCCTTACTTTTAGGGCCCATTTTCGAATGCCCTTACTTTTAGGGCCCATTTTCGAATGCCCTTACTTTTAGGGTTCATTTTCGAATGCCCTTACTTTTAGGGCCCATTTTCGAATGCCGTTACTTTTAGGGTTCATTTTCAAATTCCATGACTTTTAGGGGCCATTTTCGAATGCCCTTTCTTTTAGGGCCCATTTTCGAATGCCCTTACTTTTAGGGCCCATTTTCGAATGCCCTTACTTTTAGGGCCCATTTTCGAATGCCCTTACTTTTAGGGCCCATTTTCGAATGCCCTTACTTTTAGGGTTCATTTTCGAATATCCTTACTTTTAGGGCCCATTTTCGAATGCCCTTACTTTTAGGGCCCATTTTCGAATGCCCTTACTTTTAGGGTTCATTTTCGAATGCCCTTACTTTTAGGGCCCATTTTCGAATGCCCTTACTTTTAGGGTTCATTTTCGAATGCCCTTACTTTTAGGGCCCATTTTCGAATGCCCTTACTTTTAGGGTTCATTTTCGAATGCCCTTACTTTTAGGGCCCATTTTCGAATGCCGTTACTTTTAGGGTTCATTTTCAAATTCCATGACTTTTAGGGGCCATTTTCGAATGCCCTTACTTTTAGGGCCCATTTTCGAATGCCCTTACTTTTAGGGTTCATTTTCGAATGCCCTTACTTTTAGGGCCCATTTTCGAATGCCCTTACTTTTAGGGCCCATTTTCGAATGCCCTTACTTTTAGGGTTCATTTTCGAATGCCCTTACTTTTAGGGCCCATTTTCGAATGCCCTTACTTTTAGGGCCCATTTTCGAATGCCCTTACTTTTAGGGCCCATTTTCGAATGCCGTTACTTTTAGGGTTCATTTTCGAATGCCCTTACTTTTAGGGCCCATTTTCGAATGCCCTTACTTTTAGGGCCCATTTTCGAATGCCCTTACTTTTAGGGTTCATTTTCGAATGCCCTTACTTTTAGGGCCCATTTTCGAATGCCCTTACTTTTAGGGCCCATTTTCGAATGCCCTTACTTTTAGGGTTCATTTTCGAATGCCCTTACTTTTAGGGCCCATTTTCGAATGCCCTTACTTTTAGGGTTCATTTTCGAATGCCCTTACTTTTAGGGCCCATTTTCGAATGCCGTTACTTTTAGGGTTCATTTTCAAATTCCATGACTTTTAGGGGCCATTTTCGAATGCCCTTACTTTTAGGGCCCATTTTCGAATGCCCTTACTTTTAGGGTTCATTTTCAAATTCCATGACTTTTAGGGGCCATTTTCGAATGCCCTTACTTTTATGGCCCATTTTCGAATGCCCTTACTTTTAGGGCCCATTTTCGAATGCCCTTACTTTTAGGGTTCATTTTCGAATGCCCTTACTTTTAGGGCCCATTTTCGAATGCCGTTACTTTTAGGGTTCATTTTCAAATTCCATGACTTTTAGGGGCCATTTTCGAATGCCCTTTCTTTTAGGGCCCATTTTCGAATGCCCTTACTTTTAGGGCCCATTTTCGAATGCCCTTACTTTTAGGGCCCATTTTCGAATGCCCTTACTTTTAGGGCCCATTTTCAAATGCCCTTACTTTTAGGGTTCATTTTCGAATGCCCTTACTTTTAGGGCCCATTTTCGAATGCCCTTACTTTTAGGGCCCATTTTCGAATGCCCTTACTTTTAGGGTTCATTTTCGAATGCCCTTACTTTTAGGGCCCATTTTCGAATGCCCTTACTTTTAGGGTTCATTTTCGAATGCCCTTACTTTTAGGGCCCATTTTCGAATGCCCTTACTTTTAGGGTTCATTTTCGAATGCCCTTACTTTTAGGGACCATTTTCGAATGCCCTTACTTTTAGGGTTCATTTTCGAATGCCCTTACTTTTAGGGCCCATTTTCGAATGCCGTTACTTTTAGGGTTCATTTTCAAATTCCATGACTTTTAGGGGCCATTTTCGAATGCCCTTACTTTTAGGGTTCATTTTCGAATGCCGTTACTTTTAGGGCCCATTTTCGAATGCCCTTACTTTAAGGGTTCACTTTCGAATGCCCTTACTTTTAGGGCCCATTTTCGAATGCCGTTACTTTTAGGGTTCATTTTCGAATGCCCTTACTTTTAGGGCCCATTTTCGAATGCCCTTACTTTTAGGGCCCATTTTCGAATGCCCTTACTTTTAGGGTTCATTTTCGAATGCCCTTACTTTTAGGGCCCATTTTCGAATGCCCTTACTTTTAGGGCCCATTTTCTAATGCCCTTACTTTTAGGGTTCATTTTCGAATGCCCTTACTTTTAGGGCCCATTTTCGAATGCCCTTACTTTTAGGGCCCATTTTTGAATGCCCTTACTTTTAGGGTTCATTTTCGAATGCCCTTACTTTTAGGGCCCATTTTCGAATGCCCTTACTTTTAGGGCCCATTTTCGAATGCCCTTACTTTTAGGGTTCATTTTCGAATGCCCTTACTTTTAGGGCCCATTTTCGAATGCCTTTACTTTTAGGGTTCATTTTCGAATGCCCTTACTTTTAGGGCCCATTTTCGAATGCCCTTACTTTTAGGGTTCATTTTCGAATGCCCTTACTTTTAGGGACCATTTTCGAATGCCCTTACTTTTAGGGTTCATTTTCGAATGCCCTTACTTTTAGGGCCCATTTTCGAATGCCCTTACTTTTAGGGTTCATTTTCGAATGCCCTTACTTTTAGGGCCCATTTTCGAATGCCGTTACTTTTAGGGTTCATTTTCAAATTCCATGACTTTTAGGGGCCATTTTCGAATGCCCTTTCTTTTAGGGCCCATTTTCGAATGCCCTTACTTTTAGGGCCCATTTTCGAATGCCCTTACTTTTAGGGTTCATTTTCAAATTCCATGACTTTTAGGGGCCATTTTCGAATGCCCTTTCTTTTAGGGCCCATTTTCGAATGCCCTTACTTTTAGGGTTCATTTTCGAATGCCCTTACTTTTAGGGCCCATTTTCGAATGCCCTTACTTTTAGGGTTCATTTTCAAATTCCATGACTTTTAGGGGCCATTTTCGAATGCCCTTTCTTTTAGGGCCCATTTTCGAATGTCCTTACTTTTAGGGCCCATTTTCGAATGCCCTTACTTTTAGGGCCCATTTTCGAATGCCCTTACTTTTAGGGCCCATTTTCGAATGCCGTTACTTTTAGGGCCCATTTTCGAATTCCCTTACTTTTAGGGCCCATTTTCGAATGCCGTTACTTTTAGGGTTCATTTTCAAATTCCATGACTTTTAGGGGCCATTTTCGAATGCCCTTTCTTTTAGGGCCCATTTTCGAATGCCCTTACTTTTAGGGCCCATTTTCGAATGCCCTTACTTTTAGGGTTCATTTTCAAATTCCATGACTTTTAGGGGCCATTTTCGAATGCCCTTTCTTTTAGGGCCCATTTTCGAATGCCCTTACTTTTAGGGTTCATTTTCGAATGCCCTTACTTTTAGGGCCCATTTTCGAATGCCCTTACTTTTAGGGTTCATTTTCAAATTCCATGACTTTTAGGGGCCATTTTCGAATGCCCTTACTTTTAGGGTTCATTTTCGAATGCCGTTACTTTTAGGGTTCATTTTCGAATGCCCTTACTTTTAGGGGCCATTTTCGAATGCCCTTACTTTTAGGGTTCATTTTCGAATGCCCTTACTTTTAGGGTTCATTTTCGAATGCCCTTACTTTTAGGGTTCATTTTCGAATGCCCTTACTTTTAGGGCCCATTTTCGAATGCCCTTACTTTTAGGGTTCATTTTCGAATGCCCTTACTTTTAGGGCCCATTTTCGAATGCCCTTACTTTTAGGGCCCATTTTCGAATGCCCTTACTTTTAGGGTTCATTTTCAAATTCCATGACTTTTAGGGGCCATTTTCGAATGCCCTTACTTTTAGGGCCCATTTTCGAATGCCCTTACTTTTAGGGTTCATTTTCGAATGCCCTTACTTTTAGGGCCCATTTTCGAATGCCGTTACTTTTAGGGTTCATTTTCGAATGCCCTTACTTTTAGGGGCCATTTTCGAATGCCCTTACTTTTAGGGCCCATTTTCGAATGCCGTTACTTTTAGGGTTCATTTTCGAATGCCCTTACTTTTAGGGGCCATTTTCGAATGCCGTTACTTTTAGGGTTCATTTTCGAATGCCCTTACTTTTAGGGTTCATTTTCAAATTCCATGACTTTTAGGGGCCATTTTCAAATGCCCTTACTTTTAGGGCCCATTTTCGAATGCCGTTACTTTTAGGGTTCATTTTCGAATGCCCTTACTTTTAGGGGCCATTTTCGAATGCCCTTACTTTTAGGGTTCATTTTCGAATGCCCTTACTTTTAGGGTTCATTTTCGAATGCCCTTACTTTTAGGGTTCATTTTCGAATGCCCTTACTTTTAGGGCCCATTTTCGAATGCCCTTACTTTTAGGGTTCATTTTCGAATGCCCTTACTTTTAGGGCCCATTTTCGAATGCCCTTACTTTTAGGGCCCATTTTCGAATGCCCTTACTTTTAGGGTTCATTTTCAAATTCCATGACTTTTAGGGGCCATTTTGAATGCCCTTACTTTTAGGGCCCATTTTCGAATGCCCTTACTTTTAGGGTTCATTTTCGAATGCCCTTACTTTTAGGGCCCATTTTCGAATGCCGTTACTTTTAGGGTTCATTTTCGAATGCCCTTACTTTTAGGGGCCATTTTCGAATGCCCTTACTTTTAGGGCCCATTTTCGAATGCCGTTACTTTTAGGGTTCATTTTCGAATGCCCTTACTTTTAGGGGCCATTTTCGAATGCCCTTACTTTTAGGGTTCATTTTCGAATGCCCTTACTTTTAGGGTTCATTTTCGAATGCCCTTACTTTTAGGGTTCATTTTCGAATGCCCTTACTTTTAGGGCCCATTTTCGAATGCCCTTACTTTTAGGGTTCATTTTCGAATGCCCTTACTTTTAGGGCCCATTTTCGAATGCCCTTACTTTTAGGGCCCATTTTCGAATGCCCTTACTTTTAGGGTTCATTTTCAAATTCCATGACTTTTAGGGGCCATTTTCGAATGCCCTTACTTTTAGGGCCCATTTTCGAATGCCGTTACTTTTAGGGTTCATTTTCGAATGCCCTTACTTTTAGGGTTCATTTTCAAATTCCATGACTTTTAGGGGCCATTTTCAAATGCCCTTACTTTTAGGGCCCATTTTCGAATGCCGTTACTTTTAGGGCCCATTTTCGAATGCCCTTACTTTTAGGGCCCATTTTCGAATGCCGTTACTTTTAGGGTTCATTTTCAAATTCCATGACTTTTAGGGGCCATTTTCGAATGCCCTTTCTTTTAGGGCCCATTTTCGAATGCCCTTACTTTTAGGGCCCATTTTCGAATGCCCTTACTTTTAGGGTTCATTTTCAAATTCCATGACTTTTAGGGGCCATTTTCGAATGCCCTTTCTTTTAGGGCCCATTTTCGAATGCCCTTAATTTTAGGGTTCATTTTCGAATGCCCTTACTTTTAGGGCCCATTTTCGAATGCCCTTACTTTTAGGGTTCATTTTCAAATTCCATGACTTTTAGGGGCCATTTTCGAATGCCCTTACTTTTAGGGTTCATTTTCGAATGCCGTTACTTTTAGGGTTCATTTTCGAATGCCCTTACTTTTAGGGGCCATTTTCGAATGCCCTTACTTTTAGGGTTCATTTTCGAATGCCCTTACTTTTAGGGTTCATTTTCGAATGCCCTTACTTTTAGGGTTCATTTTCGAATGCCCTTACTTTTAGGGCCCATTTTCGAATGCCCTTACTTTTAGGGTTCATTTTCGAATGCCCTTACTTTTAGGGCCCATTTTCGAATGCCCTTACTTTTAGGGCCCATTTTCGAATGCCCTTACTTTTAGGGTTCATTTTCAAATTCCATGACTTTTAGGGGCCATTTTCGAATGCCCTTACTTTTAGGGCCCATTTTCGAATGCCCTTACTTTTAGGGTTCATTTTCGAATGCCCTTACTTTTAGGGCCCATTTTCGAATGCCGTTACTTTTAGGGTTCATTTTCGAATGCCCTTACTTTTAGGGGCCATTTTCGAATGCCCTTACTTTTAGGGCCCATTTTCGAATGCCGTTACTTTTAGGGTTCATTTTCGAATGCCCTTACTTTTAGGGGCCATTTTCGAATGCCGTTACTTTTAGGGTTCATTTTCGAATGCCCTTACTCTTAGGGTTCATTTTCGAATGCCCTTACTTTTAGGGTTCATTTTCGAATGCCCTTACTTTTAGGGCCCATTTTCGAATGCCCTTACTTTTAGGGTTCATTTTCGAATGCCCTTACTTTTAGGGCCCATTTTCGAATGCCCTTACTTTTAGGGCCCATTTTCGAATGCCCTTACTTTTAGGGTTCATTTTCAAATTCCATGACTTTTAGGGGCCATTTTCGAATGCCCTTACTTTTAGGGCCCATTTTCGAATGCCCTTACTTTTAGGGCCCATTTTCGAATGCCGTTACTTTTAGGGTTCATTTTCGAATGCCCTTACTTTTAGGGCCCATTTTCGAATGCCCTTACTTTTAGGGTTCATTTTCGAATGCCCTTACTTTTAGGGCCCATTTTCGAATGCCCTTACTTTTAGGGCCCATTTTCGAATGCCCTTACTTTTAGGGTTCATTTTCAAATTCCATGACTTTTAGGGGCCATTTTCGAATGCCCTTACTTTTAGGGCCCATTTTCGAATGCCGTTACTTTTAGGGTTCATTTTCGAATGCCCTTACTTTTAGGGTTCATTTTCGAATGCCCTTACTTTTAGGGTTCATTTTCGAATGCCCTTACTTTTAGGGCCCATTTTCGAATGCCCTTACTTTTAGGGCCCATTTTCGAATGCCGTTACTTTTAGGGTTCATTTTCAAATTCCATGACTTTTAGGGGCCATTTTTGAATGCCCTTACTTTTAGGGTTCATTTTCGAATGCCCTTACTTTTAGGGTTCATTTTCGAATGCCCTTACTTTTAGGGTTCATTTTCGAATGCCCTTACTTTTAGGGCCCATTTTCGAATGCCCTTACTTTTAGGGTTCATTTTCAAATTCCATGACTTTTAGGGGCCATTTTCGAATGCCCTTACTTTTAGGGTTCATTTTCAAATTCCATGACTTTTAGGGCCCATTTTCGAATGCCCTTACTTTTAGGGCCCATTTTCGAATGCCGTTACTTTTAGGGTTCATTTTCGAATGCCCTTACTTTTAGGGTTCATTTTCGAATGCCCTTACTTTTAGGGCCCATTTTCGAATGCCCTTACTTTTAGGGTTCATTTTCAAATTCCATGACTTTTAGGGGCCATTTTCGAATGCCCTTTCTTTTAGGGCCCATTTTCGAATGCCCTTACTTTTAGGGTTCATTTTCGAATGCCCTTACTTTTAGGGGCCATTTTCGAATGCCCTTACTTTTAGGGCCCATTTTCGAATGCCCTTACTTTTAGGGGCCATTTTCGAATGCCCTTTCTTTTAGGGCCCATTTTCGAATGCCCTTACTTTTAGGGCCCATTTTCGAATGCCCTTACTTTTAGGGTTCATTTTCGAATGCCCTTACTTTTAGGGCCCATTTTCGAATGCCCTTACTTTTAGGGCCCATTTTCGAATGCCCTTACTTTTAGGGCCCATTTTCGAATGCCCTTACTTTTAGGGCCCATTTTCGAATGCCCTTACTTTTAGGGTTCATTTTCGAATGCCCTTACTTTTAGGGGCCATTTTCGAATGCCCTTACTTTTAGGGCCCATTTTCGAATGCCCTTACTTTTAGGGTTCATTTTCGAATGCCCTTACTTTTAGGGCCCATTTTCGAATGCCCTTACTTTTAGGGTTCATTTTCGAATGCCCTTACTTTTAGGGCCCATTTTCGAATGCCCTTACTTTTAGGGTTCATTTTCAAATGCCCTTACTTTTAGGGACCATTTTCGAATGCCCTTACTTTTAGGGTTCATTTTCGAATGCCCTTACTTTTAGGGGCCATTTTCGAATGCCCTTACTTTTAGGGTTCATTTTCGAATGCCCTTACTTTTAGGGCCCATTTTCGAATGCCCTTACTTTTAGGGGCCATTTTCGAATGCCCTTACTTTTAGGGCCCATTTTCGAATGCCCTTACTTTTAGGGTTCATTTTCAAATTCCATGACTTTTTTGGCGTTTTTTTAAAAATTCCCTGACTTACGAACCCTCTATTAAAAAAATAAAATTTGTATATAATTATTAAAATATCATTAAAATTCAACAATTATTAATCATATATTAATATTAATATATCATTAAAAATTAACCATTATTAATCATATATTAATATTAATATATTAAAATTTAGCCATTATTAGTAATATATTAATATTAATATATCATTAAAATTCAACAATTAGTAATCATATATTAATATTATTATATTACAATTTAGCCATTATTAGTAATATATTAATATTAATATATCATTAAAATTCAACCATTATTAATCATATATTAATATTAATATATTAAAATTCAACCATTATTAATCGTATATTAATATTAATATATTAAAATTCAACCATTATTAATCGTATATTAATATTAATATATTAAAATTCAACCATTATTAATCGCCTATTAATGTTAATATATAAAATTCAACCATTATTAATCATATATTAATATTAATATATTAAAAATTCAACCATTATTAATCGTATATTAATATTAATATATTAAAATTCAACCATTATTAATCGTATATTAATATTAATATATTAAAATTCAACCATTATTAATCGTATATTAATATTAATATATTAAAAATTCAACCATTATTAATCATATATTAATATTAATATATTCATGTATTTCTGTTATTAGTAATATATTAATATTAATATATCATTAAAATTCTACCATTTTTAATAATATATTTATAGTAATATATCATTCAAATTCAACCATTATTAATAGTTTATTTTGGAATGTGTCCATTCCACTAACCTGCCAGCAATAGGTTAAAACTTCCGATTACTCAATAACTCCACGAAATTATAACGCCGTGAAAGGGAAATTTCATTTTCGCGATCTGGCATCACTGAACTACAGTGTCACATCAAGAACGTATTTATTTCAACTTCGGGAGAATGGAACGGGTCCGACATTTGACAATTTTTTCTTACGAACTTTTGGATCTCAAAGATATTTCAGAAATCAAAAATTTATTTTGAGATTTCAAAGCACGATTCTCGGGTTAATTTCTAGTTTTATATGCTGCAGGGTGACCAGTCAAATGGCCCGAAAATGTTATGGGAAAAATAGGAAATTTCGAGGTGAATATAGGAACCCTATATGAGACAACATAGAAAAAAATTAAGCCAATAGGCGCTTAAATAAAACATCTTCCCAGAAATTGCCAAGAAGTAATATTTCCGACAGCCAGGACTCATAAGTTATTATTTATATAGTACTTGTTGAAATATTAGAAAGCTGGAAAATTTATCGAACGTAAAATCGTTTTTTTGCTAAGCCTTAACATGCCAAAAAAGTTACCTGGTTAAAAGGAAACACTTGTTGCATACCGTACCGCAAAAGTAATATGTTTAGTTCTAAAGGAATGAGTTTTCATATTTTTCCAAAAGATAATTTTATACGAATGAATTAACCCTGCCTCCGTGAGAAGCTTTAAAATTGCCCGGTATTATAAAAAATATTCCGTATAATTTTAATTATTTATACCATAAGAGGATGATAATAATAATATTATTATCTTCTTATACTTAGTTTTAGTAACAATATATATTTTACATTAAAATATATTATCGAAAATTAACATTAGTATTTCCTTATACACGTGAGCCGACGCGTTTCTTATCTGACGCAAAATTCTCATGAGGGCAAAAACGCGTCTCCAATTGGCTTAAATATGACTCTAACCGTTTAACCGACCGACCGGAAATAGCTCCTTCCCAGATGAATTTGGAGAGGGGAGTAAAAACCGAGTATCTTTTATTGAAGCGTCCATTATAGGAAAAACCCTAGTCAAAATCCAGGAAAATATAAAAAAACTGGAAAAATATCAAGATAAACTTGAAAATCAAAATGAGTACAGTTAATGAACAAGATGTCACGGACATTTAAAAAAACTTGTCGAAGTTAACGGTAATAGTTAGTTAAGTGTAGGGGGCTGTTGGCTCGCGTGGCGTGTAGGGCTTGTATCGAGGGGTAAGACACTCTGCGAACTCGGTGTACACTGCCGTACCTTTGACAGTGCTAAATGGAACTCGCGAACTCTTGAAAATATGTAGCTTTACCAGTGCTTAAAGCACGAACTCGGTGTACAGATTATCCGAGACTGTCTTACCCCTCGGGCTCGCCACCATCCTCCTACACATTGTAACCCGGCCACCTGTATTAATGGCTTTAAAAGTCACTTGATGACTTAGGCCTAAGGTGGTGACTTGGGTCTTAGCCTAGCTGATTATTATTAAGTACACACAAACAACCGATGTATTAACTAAATTTGAAATATTTAATTTAAATTGGAACAAATTTACAATCATCTTGTACATTAACTTAAACTAATTTTCGCCCAGATTTCGGGATTCCCAAGATTATTTTAATATTTCTAAATCACTTTCTCTAGAGCGGTGGTTTTCAACCTTTATTTTACGCGGAACCCTTCGCTATCAGAAACCCCCCTCGTTTGCGAAACCACTTTTAGAAAACCAAAACGCGAAAGATTTCAAATATATGATTTTTTAATTATAAAGAAATAAATTATTATTTATAATCATTTATAAACAAAGCTGCATAATTTTAAATTAATTAATTAAAACATCACAAACATGAAGTAGAATAGATTAGATTAGAAATTTGTTGTTTGAGTTTTTAATCTTTGTATTTTTTTTCAATGTTTCCTAAGATCAACTGCGTTTAAAATCAAACGCTCAAAGGAATTTTAGCTATTGGAACATTTACCACAAAATGTTTCAATATTTACCGAAAACAAAACTATTTTTAGTCAAGAACGCATAGAAGCAACTTAGAACTATGTATGATCACATCGTCGGCTACTGCTTCTCCAAATGAAAACGCCCTAAATATCTGCCTGTAGCGCCATCTGGAGTTCTGGACAGTGCAAATGTGGGTTCATATCTTGAAAATTCAAAACCGGGAAGATATTTTTTTAAATTTAATTATCCAACTAAACTATAATAATTTGTAATATTAAAAAGTTATGATAAAAACAATAAGTATTCATAAATTATAATTTATAGATTTCATTTTACTCGGAAGGGGAAAATTCGGAAATTGTCTCCCCCCCCCCCCGCCCGTAAAACATTCAGCAACAAACACTTGTTTGGAGGAATAAAACCAACCAGACGACGCGAAAACAATGCTATAAAATGAGAATAGTTGCAAAATTCCGAATGCAGTTGGCGCTAGTCTCGTTTGAACCCCTCCGTCTCGCGCGAATTCACGGTCACTGACGAAACCGATTTCGCAGCTCTCCGCAACTCCTGTATACTTGTTTTATTCCTCCAAGACCCAGCCACCTGAATTAATGGCTTCAAAAGTCGCATAATGACGTAGGCCTAAGGTGGTGCCTTGGGTATTAGCCTAGCTGATTATTATTAAACCCGTCAAATGTCGTACATTTGCTTGTGTACATTTTTCATTGGTTAGACGCTTTAGCGCCTGCTGCCGTCGGAAGGGGAAAATTCCGAAATTGTCTCCCCACCCCGCCCGTAAATCGTTCAGCGTAAAGGTTCGTCCAATGAAATTTGTACACAACACTGCGTTAGCGTGTTTAAAGACTAGCTGCGTACTCCTTGAGTTTGTTGCTCCTAGGTGCCAGTATTTAATATATGCAAAGTTCTTAGTTAATTCTATGCGTTCCAGTTTTAGTCAATTAAGTCAGGTGTTTCCAACCAGACCGAAATATAGTTTAAGCGCCACCTCTAGAGTACTAGCAGCGATAGTATATAGCTGCGCTAAGGGAGATGTGAAAGTCTACCTCCTGGCAATAGAAAAATTCCGTACAGTGTCTACCCACGTTTTACCCCTACAATACCCCAGCGCCTCTACGGCAGGGAGTAAAACGATTTATTTTCTACAGACAAGTTAAGAGATAAGTGGACGCGCAAATTAGTATTTTATTTAGTCTTTGGCTTAAAAGACGCGCGAAATTCAAATTTAGGTCATTTTTTAATATTCCTTCCATACTTCTTTTTAACATAAATAAATTAAATATAATAAAATGAAATAAAATAATTCGTGATTATGTTTCGTGCAATAGAATATAATTAATATAATATGAATTTAACATAATAAAGTAAATATGTTTTAACATTTTATTGAAAGCAAGGTTTTGTGATTAAAACAGGAAATTTATTGAGATCATTGAATACAATAACTCAGTTTTAATGATACTTCCGAATTAATAGGAACTAAAGCCTATACAAAAATATAACAACGGTTTATCTAGAAATCATTCTTCATAATATCTCTGTTTTAAAGATATTAAAAAAAAATAGCTATATACTATCTCTGGTACTAGGCAAGAAGACCGTATTGTTGTATGACAAAAATGACATGTGGCTTTTAAACACGCGTCATGATTGAGTACATCTTCACAATTTCAGTTTTTTGAAAACCTCCGAGCAAACTAGGCCGATGCGCTTATTTTGGTAAGCTGACTCAATTATTAAATTCAAAATTTTAAAATTTACCACCTTTTTGGCGTGAAACCACGTTTTTTAGACGTTCTCGAAAGAATAAATTGGGACTAAAGCAGGATTCGATTTTTTGATTAAAATCTTTTTTTATTTTAATCGAATTTTTTTATTTTTTATTAATATTTAGGTTTTTGTCACTTTTTAAAAGCAATATATAAGCTTATTGATATAATTATTATTTGTGTATAAATAATATTCAATCGTAGACAGTTTTATCATGTCAAAAAATATTTATTCCAAGAAATAATTGTCCGATTCGCACGAAATTTGGCCTGTGGCATTGTGGCCCCTGCCGTCAGATTTTAGGGGCGTCTTGAGATTGCTAACCTTTTTTTTTTGACCACGGGACCAATAACCGGTGACCGCAAGACCGAAACCCGTGACCTCACGCTGTCAAGAGACGCGGGTATTAAGAGACACGGGAGTTTATCTCTCTGGCTCTAATTGCCTCCCTTAGCTGCTGCATGGCACGACCTTCGACCCTTTTCGCTTTCGTTCGTTCTCTTTTCTCAGCCCCTCCCCCTCCCCTCTCTATCTGTGTCACGCAGACACCTTTGCCCGGGCCGTATTCATTTCACGCATACCCATAATACTAACCGATACAGGGGCGTAGGAACCGGGAGGGGCAGGGGGGGGCAATGCCCCTCCCTAGAATTTTTCTATGAGGGAAACTAATGTTATTGCCCCCTCTAACCTTTGGTCAGTTGAAATCTTCAAAAGGCTCAAATTATCATTTTAAAAGCATATACAGTTTATAGAACTTCAACTGTGTTTAAATTTCAGTCTTTTCCCGCCAGTTTACATAGTAGTAACAAGTACACACGCATTCGGAGAAGCTACACTCCATTAAAAATTAAAAACCATTCTCCAGACCCCTTTTCGTTTATCTTTGCCCCCTCCAACTTCTAGAACGTTCCTACGCCCCTGAACCGATATGCCATTTGATTTTAAACGCCTGCAATTTCCAATCAAATTAACAATGGTTATAACCCTTAATAATCATTAGAATAATTAAAATTCATCAGAATAATTAACAATTTTTAGAACCATTAATTATCATTAGACTAATTAATGTTCTTCAGAATAATTAACAATGGTTAGAACACTTAATAATCATTAGAATAATTAAAATTCATCAGAATAATTAACAATGGTTAGAACCATTAATTATCATTAGACTAATTAATGTTCGTCAGAATAATTAACAATGGTTAGAATCATTAATTAACATTAGAATAATTAATGCTCGTAAGAATATTTAACAATGGTTAGAGCCATTAATTAACATTAGAATAATTAATGCTCGTAAGAATATTTAACAATGGTTAGAGCCATTAATTAACATTAGAATAATTAATGCTCGTAAGAATATTTAACAATGGTTAGATCCATTAATTATCATTAGAATAATTAATGTTCGTCAGAATAATTAACAATGGTTAGAATCATTAATTAACATTAGAATAATTAATGCTCGTAAGAATATTTAACAATGGTTAGAGCCATTAATTAACATTAGAATAATTAATGCTCGTAAGAATATTTAACAATGGTTAGAGCCATTAATTAACATTAGAATAATTAATGCTCGTAAGAATATTTAACAATGGTTAGATCCATTAATTATCATTAGAATAATTAATGTTCGTAAGAATAATTAACAATGGTTATAACCCTGAATAATCATCAGAGTAATGCAGACCAACCTTAATTAGCGTTAGAACAAATTAACAATGGTTAAAAACCTTATTAATCATTAGAATAATTAACAATGGTTAGAACCCTTAATAATAATTAGAATAATTAATGGTCATTAGAACAATTAAATGATGGTAGGAAACTTTAATTACCGTAAGAATATTTACTTTAATTTCAACTTGACACCGTATTCCAAATCCCACCATTGTGGCAAACAATGTTAACAATTTCTCTCAGAAACTCTTTTAAATATTCCTGAAACTCGACCTAATCAAATGAATATCACATTGCGAAGAACCCCGGTGGAATCGATTAGTTCTCAGAAGTAATCAATGGCCCAAATGATATTCTTCAACCAATTCTTTTTTCGTTTCAGAGTCTGATGATCCAAAATGAGCATCGACATCCGAAGTTTAGCCCCAACCGCTGTGATGTTCACCGTCTTCGGAGGTGTCATGATGTACAGCATGATATACGCCTGCTACAGGTAATTCAGCCGTCAGAGTTGCATTTAAATCGGGGTTTATATATCAAGCAGGGTGACCACAGAAATCTCAAAACTATTTCAATGAAAAATAGGACATTTCTAGGATTTTATAAGAGTTTTGTAAAAATACAGGAAAATATAGGATACATTCTATTAAAATTACGTGAAAATATAGGATACATTCTATTAAAATTACGTGAAAATATAGGATACATTCTATTAAAATTACGTGAAAATATAGGATACATTCTATTAAAATTACGTGAAAATATAGGATACATTCTATTAAAATTAGAGCAAAATATAGGATACATTCTATTAAAATTAGAGCAAAATATAGGATACATTCTATTAAAATTACGGGAAAATACAGGTTTCTAGTACTTATGAAGTGAAAATTCATGTTTTTAAAGAGAATTTGGTTGAGCGATCGAAGAACTCTAACATTTCTAAAATAGTTTCTAACTTTGTAGATTTTGATATCAAAAAACATAATTGCAATAATTGAAGTATGAAAAATTCCACAAATATAGGAAAAAAAATAGGAAAATAGTGTAATTATAGGAACAAATTGAAAATATAGGAAAAAAATAGGAAAATAGTGTAATTATAGGAACACATTGAATATATAGGAAAAAATAGGAAAATAGTGTAATTATAGGAACACATTGAAAATATAGGAAAATAGTGTAATTATAGGAACACATTGAAAATATAGGAAAATAGTGTAATTATAGGAACACATTGAAAATATCGGAAAATAGTGTAATTATAGGAACACATTGAAAATATAGGAAAAAATAGGAAAATAGTGTAATTATAGGAAGTTATAGGAAGACATTGAAAATATCGGAAAAAATAAGAAAATAGTAAAATTATAGAAACACATGGAATATATAGAAAAAAATAAGAAAATAGTGTAATTATAGAAACACATTGAAAATATAGGAAAAAATGGGAAAATAGTGTAATTATAGGAAGTTATAGGAACAATAGAATCACTAATTTTGTCATGGTGTAGTAATAATTAAAATGTATAGTTTATTACGGAATACTCATGAGGCGATTGGATTTAATTAAAATTTATTTCAAAAAACTAAAATTAAATACAAACATTAGAACCGTGATGTTCAATAAAGCATCAACGTCCGACACTATGTTTCGGGTTTTACAAGATCCTTTTTCAAGTGTAAAGGTTACGGGTCAAACATTCTTATTTATCAACTCTTAACATTAGGTATAATGACGTCATATTTCTACTATAATAAGAGAGATTATATTAATATTTTTATTTTTGGGTAAATGTAGTTGGAGGGGCGATGAGACAATTTTCAATATCAAAAATCGGGGAAATTTCGCCATCTTTGTCTAAATTTAGGTTACCGAATTTTTTAATAAGAATTTTTTCAGCGAATTTACGTTTAAAATGATGTTTTTCTGTATGGAGGATTTTTTTATTATTTAAGTCAAAAATATGACCAGCTTTTAATATATGGTATACGATAGCCTATTATGAGGGTCGAGGTTTTTTACCGCGCATTTGTGTTCTTTTATACGAGTTTTTTTTTATTCGGGACTGTAACGTGTGGGACAAATTCAGTCCGCTCGTCCACCTGATTAATCAGGGCGAGATAAATGTGTAACGGCCACGCCAACGGGGGGATACGTGGGGACAGGGGTGGGGACACCCGCGGCGGAAGTATTCCGACCAACCTAAATTTAGACAAAGATGGCGAAATTTCCCCGATTTGGGATATTGAAAATTGTCTCATCGCCCCTCCAACTACATTTACCCAAAAATAAAAATATTAATATAATCTCTCTTATTATAGTAGAAATATGACGTCATTATACCTAATGTTAAGAGTTGATAAATAAGAATGTTTGACCCGTAACCTTTACACTTGACAAAGGATCTTGTAAAACCCGAAACATAGTGTCGGACGTTGATGCTTTATTGAACATCACGGTTCTAATGTTTGTATTTAATTTTAGTTTTTTGAAATAAATTTTAATTAAATCCAATCGCCTCATGAGTATTCCGTAATAAACTTATACTTTTCTATTTTTTAGTTATAGGAACACATTGAAAATATAGGAAAAAATAAGAAAATAGTGTAATTATAGAAACACATGTCAATTCAGAACAAACTAAACTAAATAAGGTTTTTAAATAATAATTAAATTTAAATAAGATTGGTTAAAATACCACTTTACACAAATTATTAATCAATTTGTCCAGAAAAAATAATCACAAAACGTGAAAAGAAACAATTTGATTTAAATCAAGTTATTTTTTAAAATTATTGATTTAAATCCTTTATTATACTTATTTATTTTTATTTATTTATTATTATTTTTATTATTTACTTTATTTATTAAATTCAATGAAAATTAATTTGAATTTTAGTTGACAGTACCCTTAAAATTATTAACGACTTTCTCTAAACCCTTGAATAATCAATAAAATCAATAAAAATCTAATTTAAGTAAAATAAATCGATTTAAAAAAATCAGAAAGATCAACAATCCTGATAATATAAAAGAGGTTTCTTGGTCCATATTATACGAGGGTTGCCAAATACGAGAGAAGGAACTACACTGTGCAAATGTAACACGTACCTTTGGCAGCTGGATGCGCTTTCCAATCGCCGTAATTTAATCCAGCTACAGGTAATTCTGACTCTCTGAAGGTAATAGATCTTAAAAGAAATTGATTTGAAAATCTTCATCGGTTCATTGCGTAAATTGGCGCGTGCTTGCTCGGAAGGGATAATCTTATTGGCCAAGACAAATGCGGATAAATATTGCTAAGCCCACGTGATTCTATTTTATTATCAGAATAAATAATTACACGTGCGACGAAAAAATGGGCGATATCATCGAGATTCACGCGTTTTTAATTTAAAAACCCTTCCTTTTGACGGTTTTTATTTTGGAGCGAATAATTTCTTTTAGCGTCTATTCAGTGATCGTGGGATAAAAAGGACTAGTCACTACCGTTCTATAGAGGAGAGCTAATCCCTTTAAAGATTACTTGGTCCATAAACGAACTCGTTACGACCAGGGTTGGACATAAGGCACTAGTCACGGCATTTGACTACTAAAATAAATGCTCTACTGAAATTAATCGAAATCTGGGTTCTCACTAGTCAAGTTGCGCCCTGTGCCCCCCCCCCCTGGCTACGCCACTGTCATAAATTCAGCATTCATCAAATCCATTTTATTTTAAAAAAATCACATTATTTAACTTAAGTGATAATTAACCCCTATTTTAATCCTGTCGGGTTTTTATACCCCCCTTTTTACCCCCACTAGACTACTAAAATAAATTAAGATAGGAGGCTCATTAACACTAGTCAGGCTGACTACTAAAAAAATATCCTTATGTCTACCCTGGTCAGGACATTGTACATGTACGAGTGTATACAGAAGTAAATGAAATACAATTAAACAGAGATGTATCCATTTTGTGTTAACAGAAGTAAATGAAGTGTGAAAATTACACTCCGTTGTGATATTTAAAGAAATCGAGTGGCACTCTATAAAAAAAAAGATAAAAAAGTTTCCAAAAATACTTCTAAAAGCGCTTCTAGGTGGCAGCACCTTCCGGGACTTAAAGTTAAAAGCGAGTTGTCTGCCATCTATTGGCTTCCCGAAACCGCGTGTTTAATAAGTTAATAATCACGTGATTCCAAAAAGCTAATCAATGCGAGAAGCTCCCAATTCGCCGCAATTTGATGCTTACTCAACTGGTTTTGATAATTACGCTAACGACATCTAGTGCGAGCGAAGGCAACTAGAGAGAAGCCACCACTTGCTTTAAATACCATATTTTCAAGATGAAAATTAGTTTATCACATATTTAGTCGGGAATTATTTTTTCGTTCGAGTATTACTTCGTATAAATGCGAAATTCCTTGATCAACCATAAGTATTGAAGTTAATAATCAGCTACAGGTGGCCGGGTTACAATGCGTAGGAGGGTGGTGGCAAGCCCTTCATGCCACGCGAGCCAACAGCTCCCTACACTAACTATTACCGTTAACCTCTACAAGTTAATTATTAAATCGTGATTAAAATGACCAAAATCATTAAGTCGTGATTAAAATGACTTAATTATTAAAACGTTATTAAAATGACCTAATTATTAAAACGTGATTAAAATGACCTAAATTATTAAAACGTGACTAAAATGACCAAAATTATTAAAACGTGATTAAAATTTCCAAAATTGTTAAAACGTGATTAAAATTTCCAAAATTGTTAAATCGTGATTAAAATTACCAAAATTATTAAAACGTGATTAAAATTACCAAAATCATTAAGTCGTGATTAAAATGACTTAATTATTAAAACGTTATTAAAATGACCTAATTATTAAAACGTGATTAAAATGACCTAAATTATTAAAACGTGACTAAAATGACCAAAATTATTAAAACGTGATTAAAATTTCCAAAATTGTTAAAACGTGATTAAAATTTCCAAAATTGTTAAATCGTGATTAAAATTACCAAAATTATTAAAACGTGATTAAAATTACCAAAATTGTTAAATCGTGATTAAAATTACCAAAATTACTAAATCGTTATTAAAATAACCATAATTTATCACTTTAGTCCCAATTTATTCTTTCGAGAACGTCTAAAAACGTGGTTTCACGCCAAAAAGGTGGTACATTTTAAAATTTTGAATTTAATAATTGAGTCAGCTTACCGAAATAGGCGCATCGGCCTAGTTTGCGAAGATGTACTCAATCATGACGCGTGTTTAAAAGCCACCTGTCATTTTTGTCATACAACAATACGGTCTTCGAATGTCCTTGCCTAGTACTCTAGAGGTGGCGCTTAAACTATATTTCGGTCTGGTTGGAAACACGTGACTTTATTGACTAAAACAGAAACGCATAGAATTAACTAAGAACTTTGCAAATATTAAATACTGGCACCTAGGAGCAACAAACTCAAGGAGAACGCAGCTAGTCTTTAAACACGCTAACGCGGTGTTGTGTACAAATTTCATTGGACGAACCTTTACGCTGAACGATTTACGGGTGGGGGGGGGGAGACAATTTCGGAATTTTCCCCTTCCGACGGCAGCAGGCGCTAAAGCGTCTAACCAATGAAAAACGTACGCAAGAAAATCCACGACTTTTGACGAGTTTAATAATAATCAGCTAGGCTCCACCTTAGGCCTACGTCATTATGCGACTTTTGAAGCCATTAATTCAGGTGGCCGGGTTACAATGCGTAGGCAAGCCCTGCATGCCACGCGAGCCAACAGCTCCCTACACTAACTATTACCGTTATTAACCTCAACAAGTTTTTATGGAAGGGGAGAACCCCTTAAACGAGTGGGATGAGAACTTGCAAACTCAAAGCAAAAGGAGTTGTTCCGAGTTTTCACCCAGCGCCACAGGCTGCATGGGATCGAACCCGCCTCCTCTTGCTGCGAGGCGAAAGCACTAACCACTCCGCCAAGTTCTTATGACCTTTAACCTAACTAGCGCCAATCAGCCCTAGCTTCTGTTAAACCTGGTGGCAGATATGCGAAATTCCTTGATCCACCATAAATATTGAAGTTCTTATGGCCTTTAACGTAACTAGCGCCATTGAATAAATATTGAATTTCTTATGGCCTTTAACGTAACTAGCGCCATTGATACTTGCATTTTCAAATAATTTTTGAATCGGTTGCTTATATTTTGATAAGTTTATTCATGTCTATGGTTTATTTAAGAAGAAACGTTGTTATGACTTTTTAATTTGTCTGTAGCAGACGCTAGATCATAAGCGCTACCTCGGAGAAGCTAGCGCCGTTACGCCACCTAGAATCGTTTTGGTCTCGAATAGTTCTTTCTATAAATGTTTTACGCTTACCCAACTTGTTAAAAGTAGAAGTATAACATGTTGCTCTTACGTCACAAGACTGAGCTTTGGTGGAATTATCTTAGCACGCGCGATTTGCACGAGCTTTAGAAAATAGGAAGCTCCTCGTGGTGCGAGCGCGCGCGCTCGTAGTGTTGGAGAAGGTAAATATAGTGACGTAAGAGCTACATTAAAACAATAGGGCCATGTTACTTAATAGAAAGAATTATTGTGTTAGAGATTAAATAATTTTTATGCAAATTAACGTTTTCGGAATGACAGTTGTAGGTAGGTGTGCATAACAATTACACTATCAAGGTTAACCCGCTAAATTATGCAAATACAGAATAGCATTAATCAAATACCATTGTACTGATGTCACATCTAACTCACGCCATTTGAATGGAATATGTAATTTTTTTTCCCTTTTGTAAATAATGTTTGAATGTGGAAAGCGAATCAAGAATGCGGTACCACCCTGGCGTACTTCGGAGACAAAGTTCGTCTGCTTTTTAATCGTAAAACCTACATTTTGGTTCAATATAGAACAAACTGATATCTTTGACTTTCAAATGTCCAAAAAAAGATAAATTATTTGAATTTTCACCAAAACGGACTGAGTTTTAACTACTTGGAACCGAAGTATAGTCATATTTAAACCGATAAAGCTTTGCGATAAATTCCCATTTTGGGGTTGCTTAAGAGCCCTTCAAACAAACTTCTAGATGGCAGCCTTGTTAAAAAACTTTATGACAATTTCAACTTAATTCTTTTTTCAACAGATGTCGCTAACGTCGACATCAAAACCAGATTCTTAAGCTACATTTTCATCCAAAGGCGGGACATAAAAGTGCCCCCCGCGTTGATTGGCTCGTTTGTAAATTTGACAATAACTTCAATTATAGTAATTTTTAACAATATATTTTATATGGAATATATAATTTAGATTAAAGTCCACTAGGTAGAGTATAAGTTGTCTAATTACAATACTCTACAATGGTTATTGTTTCGCTATTTCGAATTTTAGATTCCTTTGGTATAAATAGATGGCACCACACTCTCCAGTAAAGTAGTTTTTTCGAAGAATCGGATAGATTCATGGTCATCTCTAATAACAAGGGATTTATCATAATGCAGGTGGCAATGATAGAGCCGACAGTTGCTTTAAACATTAAATCTTATGACGTTTTTCCATTACGCGATATCATAGCTGCCATTACTGACCAATCGGATTGTCTTTGGTCAAATAACATGGTAACGTCACACCATCATTCACCTTGATTACTCTATACTAAGTTGAAAAATTATCTGCTACAACTTGTTGTTAACGTAAATAGCGCTACTTAACCATAGCTTCTGTTAAACCTGATGGCAGAAAGGCGAAATTCCTTGATCCACCATAAATATTGAAGTTCTTATGGCCTTTAAGAACACATCTTGTAATCCGGCCACCTGAATTAATGGCTTCAAAAGTCGCTTGATGACTTAGGCCTATGGTGGTGCCTTGGGTATTAGCCTAGCTGATTATTTAAGATTATTAAAGATTATTAAGAAATCTTGTCAAGTTGACCTTTAATTACTTATCATCCTTGGTATCGTATATTTCGCCTTGGACATTTATTCACTAGGGGGCTCTGCGCTGAGAACTACACTTAGATGGCGCGATTGTGTGCTTGCTGGTAGCGTCGTAGGCATACGTCATAGCTAAGCCCCGCCTCGAAACGGCCGCCATGACATTAATTTCACGTCACAGATCACGAGGCAAAACGCCACCCGATCCTCCGAAATAATCACGTGACCTCCATGGGCCGACCGATACGCGTTACCATGGCAACCCAAGCCACACCCACGAACTAGCTTCGAATAAATAATAATTATAAAGAATAGTAAAAACAACTTTAATTACACAGTAAAAACTTTAATAAGATTTAAAATTTTAACAATGACTAGTTTCGCTCTCTTTCAGAGGCATCATCAGGTCTAAATTTCAGCAGCAGTTAGAATGTATGAATTTAGCTCGGGTCACATGTCATGGGGGTGGGTCAAAAATAATCGCGATACCAAAGTTCAGCTATTATTGCACTCGGGCCGTTATCTCCGAGGGGTCGGACATTTACCAAAATCCCGTACACTTTGTCTAAAATCGCAAAATCTTTTAACTATCTCTATGGTAAATTAACATTGAAATCCCAAAATAACTTCAAAAAGTATTGATAAAATCGCCAAAATCTCTACGAAATCCCGAAATCCCGTACAAAATAATGGCAAGTGTACGACCCCTCGGTTATCTCTATTGAGGCTACATTCATCTTTTTGTTTTTTGACAATTTGAAGTGATTCCAATAGGTTAAGTTTAAAGACATTATTTTGTAGATTGATAAGCTTGGGTTTGTCTAATGATAAATTATGTTTTGGGAATTCAACGGAATGAGCCGCTAGGGCTGAAGAGTGGACTTTTTTGTTTTTGATGTCGTTTTTGTGTTCGTTAAACCTTTTATATAGGTTGCGTTTACTTTGTCCTGTGTAGCTTTTTCCACAGGAGCAATCAATTTCGTAAACTCCAAATTTGCCGGATATTGCGGTTTTGTCTTTGAGGGAATTTAAACAGTTTAGGATTTTATTGATTGGTTTAAATACTGGTTTTATGTTATTATTACTGAACACGTTACCTATTAGGTGGCTAAGATTGTTAGTGAAGGGTAGGACTACATAGTTCGGTTTGGTGTTGTCTATTTTTTTTTTTACTGTGTAATTAAAGTTGTTTTTACTATTCTTTATGACCATATACACAGGTGTTTTTCCTTTTTAATTATAAATAATAATTAATATTTGTTAAATAGACGCTTGACACGCGCCTCCTGAAAGAAAAAATGTGCGCGCGCTCTCAACTTTAACTCTACAAATAAAACTAACACAAACACGTGACTATTTTATTTAGTGACTCGCGCGCATGCGCGTAGGGGGTAAAAGATAAATAGAGCTGCATTTATTGAAGCGCCTATTGTCATATTTATTCGCGAGCGAAACGAGTCTAGGTGGCGTAACGGCGCTAGCTTCTCAGAGGTAGCGCCTATGATCTAAGGTCTGCTACAGACCAATTAAAAGGTCTTAAGAACGGTTTGTCTTAAATAACCTTATCAAAATATAAGCAACCGATGCAGAAATTGTATTAAAATGCAAGTATCTTTATTTAAAAAGGCAAATTTACGAAGAACGATTTGGAAAAACTAATAGCGTCTGCTTTAGCCGCTACCTATCTAGGTTTCGAGTGCGAGCCAAAGGGGGCGTAGCGATAGTTTTCGGTTTAGAATTGATGTTATTTTACTAATAATCGTCCTTGGTAATTTAGATACTGAAAATCAATTCGGTGATAATTTGAACTAACAGTCATACTTACAGATATTATATTACTTATGGTACTAGTAAGGTCAAAGAAGCCACTGTTGTCAGCCCTTAACCTTTTCTGGCCAACTTTTGACTGTGGTAGTTGTAACGGTCGAAAACGATTAGAGATAATAAACGAAAATAGGCCAAATAAAGTGGTTTTCGAATGCCGTGCTCGCTGTTCGACCTCAATACAGGCGCTCTTTTAGTTCAAAACCACCATTAGAGTTCTTCACAAGTTACATATCTGGGATATGACGCTCAATCGTAAGACTGCCGTTTGTCGAGAGTTACCGATTTTAGCGCGATTGCAGCGCTCAATGCGAGAGAAGCGGGATATTGTGCAGGGTTGCCACAATTTTTTTATTTTTTAAGCTATATTTTTATAGAGGTTTTCAATTTGCAAACCGAAATTCAAATTCACTGATATTTATTCTAATTATTAAAAATCCCTGACTTTTAGACCTACATTCAAAATCCCTGATTTTTAGACGCACATTCAAATTCCCTGATTTTTAGACCCACATTCAAATTCCCTGACTTTTAGAGCCACATTCAAATTCCCTGATTTTTAGACCCACATTCAAATTCCCTGACTTTTAGAGCCACATTCAAATTCCCTGATTTTTAGACCCACATTCAAATTCCCTGACTTTTAGAGCCACATTCAAATTCCCTGATTTTTAGACCCACATTCGAATTCCCTGATTTTTAGACCCACATTCGAATTCCCTGACTTTTAGAGCCACATTCAAATTCCCTGATTTTTAGACCCACATTCAAATTCCATACTTTTAGAGCCACATTCAAATTCCCTGATTTTTAGACCCACATTCGAATTCCCTGATTTTTAGACCCACATTCGAATTCCCTGACTTTTAGAGCCACATTCAAATTCCCTGATTTTTAGACCCACATTCAAATTCCCTGACTTTTAGAGCCACATTCAAATTCCCTGATTTTTAGACCCACATTCGAATTCCCTGATTTTGAGACCCACATTCGAATTCCCTGATTTTTAGACCCACATTCAAATTCCCCGACTTTTCGAGGAATTCAAGGTTTTCCAGGCACTGTGGCAACCCGGTAGTGTTAGGGAGAGGGATAAATTTGAGAGTGGTATCGACTTTCAAAGTATTTAATTAATTTACCCAAATACTTATCATTTTAGGTACTTTTTCAAGGTCAATTAAAAATTAACGAAACGATGAAATAAAATTTCGTTCGCACAATTTATAGTTTTAACTGTGCTGACAACGATACAAAAAACGCACAAAGCACCATTTAGCCATATACGAGATAAACGGTGCTTGTGTGAGCTTGTATGGGCGTTTCAGCCATATTTAAGTAGAATTATCTTAACAACCATTAGCGATACCAAAATTCGGTTCTCAGGTTTTTTAGAACAAGCCCTCGTGATTACAAAATCGAAGAGTGCTTAAAGGGGAACGGTCAAGTTTTAACCAGTTAGATAGCCCTATAGCCCATTAAAAACTAAAATTTATGGCGAAAACCGCATCAAAAAATATTGAGTGGTTAATTTTTAATAAAATAAAGAAATTTCGGGAAATCGAAAAGCGCGCGTCCGCCGCGACACCTGGTGAGAAGTCAGTGAGACAGAAAAACAACGTAAAAGCGCGCGCTGCTGAAGACGCAAAAAAAAATTGTTTTGCACGAGCGGCGCGTTCCAGTTATAAGAGACCTAAGCCTAAATTGCGCGATTTTAAAAGTTAGGATAGTTCGCAAATCGCTCATACGGGGTTAGGGGCGCTGGCGGCAGTCCCTAAGATGGCGGCGAAAATTCAAACCCAAACACCTGGCGTTATTTTTCGTTTCAACTTTTTAGACCAAAAGCTATTTTTTCAAGACAAAAAAGGTACGTGTTAGTATATTGAACGTCTTGTTAATCTTTTGATACGGAAATAAGGTCATATTTGGAAATGCTTGGCCGTTCCCCTTTAAGAATTCGATCCATAGTAGAACTTTAGATAAACAGGCTCAAATACGTCGTGTTTTTTATAATTTTATTAATTAAAGGGAATATGAACTAAATCGAAATATCGTCCGCTAATAGGCAGACTGGTTTTAAAGGTAACTAGTGGCAATCATCCCTAGCTTCTATTCCACCTGGTGGCCGAAATGTAGAATTTGATGTACTTCCTTTAAAAAAAACAATTAACACCATTTATTAAAGCAAGTGTCGGCTCGACGTGAAATATCTCTTTTTTCAACAGATGTCGCTCGCGTTGATTGAATCGTTTGTAAATTTGACAATAACTTAAATTATAATTTTTAACAATATATTTTAGGATATATCATGGTTAAAGTTCACTAAACGGTTCTCTGACGACGTTATTGTTTCGCTATTTTGAATTTTAACTTCCTTTTGCCATTAAAGCAATTAAGCAAGTGGCGACTCTATCATTGCCACCTGTATTATGAAAAGGCCCCTGTTATTAGAGATGGCCATGAATCTATTCTATCCGATGTTGCGAAGCGACTGTACTGGAGAGCGTGGTGCCATCTATTTATGGCAAAGGAAGCTAAAATTCTAAATAGCCAAAAGAAAACGTCATCAGAGAGTCATTGTAGAATATTATAGCCAGACAACTATCGTCGTAATCAAAACAAGATAGTTAAGTAACATTTTGACCCAAAAGGCGGGTACTTATAGGTACCCCTCGCGTTGATTGGATCGCTTGTAAGTGCACCCATAAACTTAAATTACAGCAAATATAAACAATATTTATATTTATAAATCCCGTGTAAAAATATTGTTTATATTTGCTGTAATTTAAGTTTATGGGTGCATTTCCAACGATCCAATCAACGCGAGGGGAACCTATAAGTACCCGCCTTTTGGGTCAAAATGTTACTTAACTATCTTGTTTTGATTACGACGATAGCGACATCTGTTGAAGAAAGAACTACTTGACGTCGAGCCGACACTTTCTTTAATAGATGGCATCACGCTCTCCACTAAAGTCGTTTATTCGGAGAATTTGCCTTCTCTAATAACAAAGGTCTTACGGTCTTATTATAATACCGGTGGCAATGATATAGTCGACTGTGCTTTAATTTTGAAACAATATATAAATTTATAGCATTCTTTTGTTTCAAAAACTATCACAAAATCAAAGAATAATACCCCGTTCAGACGAGGCATTTTAGTAAACCGAAGTTCTATTTTAAAACGGGATTGTTAACTATCAATTTTTAACCGGGGTTGCTAACTATAACTTGGAAATTATAAAATGAAGAAAACGGTGAAATAAATGGGGCTTGAATTTTTAACAGTCGCTTGTTGTCACTCTAGGGAGAGAACACTGGATTAATTTATATTTGAGCATGCGCAGAGACCATTTTTTTCCTTTTTGCCGATAAACAAAATATTTCTGGTAGACGTAAATTACGATTCCTCGTCGAGCACGTGGCGCCATCTAGGCTCACTAGCCGCAAACAAGGAAATAAAAGCTCGTTTAACTATAAATTTAACTCTAAATTTGAACTCGTTAAATTAAAACGCAAATTATTAATTGAATTAGTCGTGAGGGTGGCAACTATGGTGGACGCATTCTGATGAGACCACCGGTGTTGTAGGCTTTAATGATTGCGTGGAGCACAGGTGTATTTCTGAGCCCATTCTCCCGCTGGCGTAACAGTGAGGCGTTCAAATTGAGTAGCTGGAGCGTAACCTCCATACATTCTTATTTGAATCTATCGATTACTCAGCCCTTCGCTCGGGATAAAAACGTTCTACAATCAATTGAAATCAATAGTTTAAAGGGTCGTATACTCAGTTGCAGGTTAAGAATGGCAAAATATAATTATCCACATCTGATACTAGCAAGAATTTCCGCTAAATCGACGGCGGGAATTTCGCCTATTTTCGGTTGAATGCCTAAAGGATCCTACGCGTGATATATGAATCCATTTTAGAAATGTCTATATCGTAAATTTCAAAGTGATTAATAAATATTTAATGTAGACTATAATTTTTAAGCTTCATTATAGCGCATTTTTAATATTATGCTCCTAAACAATCACCAAATCGCACGATTATGTACGTCAACGTGGTAATCTCGGCATTACCGGTTCTATACTAACCTTGGACTCACCAAATTTATTTTTTTTTGGTATGTCTCACGTACTACTAAAAACATATTATTACAACTGTTTTTTAATCTTACCTATGTTAATTACTTATCACTTTGAAATATAACGCAAGATGGTATTTTCCAAAATTATATAACGCGCGCGGGTATACTTAGAAATTCAACCGTAAAAAGGTAAAATTTCGAAATTCCCGTCGCCGATTTACCGGAAATTCGTGCTAGTATCAGAGATCTTAAACTCCCAATGCCCCCCGCGACCCTCTATTTTTTGCCGACGGTGGCGCCCCTCAACGTCTGGTAGAAAGCTTTAGCAATGCCATAAGAGAAAAATTGGTTTTCTCCCGGCCGAGCGGCGGCACTGATGCTTGAATTTTTCTTGACTCGTTTTCGTGAGAGTTTCATATCTCTATAAGCGCAGCTACTAGCAGGATTTACTGTAGGAAATCGACCTATGCCGGAACTATGCCAACTATGCCACCTATGCATTTTAGGGAATATGAAAAACCAGAATATCCCTGCGCATTAATTAATCCAAGCCTACAAGGAGTCAAGGACCATAGAGAAGCTGCCATATAATTTATTACCTCCTTGTGAATTGCCGAATAGGATTAATTTAATCTTATTATTTTAAATTTGATTTAAATTGCAGGCTTTATAAGAACTACGACAAAAATGACGGGACGTCGACACCCACAAACTACTTTCCGCCAACGCCCTGGTTCGGCTACAGGAATAGTCTCAGTTCAACCGTCCATCCATTCCCCAACCAAGGAAACCATCATCAGACAAACTATCCCGTTATTATCATCGATTCTGATTCGCCGCCCAGTTACTGGCAGCTCTGTCAATCCAAGGAGCAGCAACACGAAAAGTCCATCGATTCAAAATGGGTAAAATAAAGACTTTAAAAACCATAAATATTGATTATATAGAAAGTGTTACCAGAAGTAAATAATGTTCCTCTTAATGATAAGGATCCAACTCCTTACGCTGCTAATCCGGGTTCATACAGCTATTGACAACCAGCGGTGGGGGAACGTTTTTTTTTGGGGTACAAAGAATCGAAATGGGTGTCTGGGCTACATTTTTTTTTGGTCGAGATATTTAAAGCAAGTGTCGGCTCGACGTCAAGTAGCTCTTTCTTCAACAGATGTCACTATCGTCGTAATCAAAACAAGATAGTTAAGTAACATTTTGACCCAAAAGGTGGGTACTTATAGGTACCCTTCACATTGATTGGATCGTTTGTAAATTCACCTATAAACTTAAATTACAGCAAATATAAACAATATTTTTACACGGGATATATAATCGAGGTAAAAGTCCACTAAATAGAGTATAAGTTGTCTAACTATAATATTCTACAATGGCTCTCTGACGACGTTATCATTTGGCTATTTTAATTTTAGCTTCCTTTGACATAAATAGATGGCACCACGCTCTCCAGTAAAGTCGCGTTTTTTGCAGAATCGGAGAGATTCATGGCCATCTCTAATAACAGGAGCCTTTTCATAATACAGGTGGCAATGATAGAGCCGGCAGTTGCTTTAAAAGGAATATAACCTCTTTATTAATGAAATCTTTAACTACCTCATTCATATCAATTTTATCTAGTTCATCTTGACACGCGTGTAGTATGCAGAAACTATTTAAGTGGCATTGCGTCATCGTACTTATTAGGAAACTAGCTTGGACTATACTAACGTAAAGCCTAAATACAAACTGTGCACTTCAATTATATATATATATTTGAACTATCTAGATTTTTCCACTGATATTTCCCAGATTTTTCCAGGTGCAAGAAAACTTTAATTAAAACTTAGTTTTACATTCCATGCTTGTCATTTAATTTTAAATAAGAATAATTAAATGAGAAAAACTTATTGATGTAAATTTTCACTCTTTAGGGCAAACTTTCGGGGCCCTCATACATTTCCCTAATTTTTACTAAAAATTTTAAATTTCCTTGATTGTTGCTAAAAAAATTAAATTTCCCTGATATTTACTTAAAAGATTAAAATTTCCCAGATTTTTAAAAAAAAATTACCCTCATTTCTTCAAAAAAAATTAAATTACCCTGATTTTTGTTAAAAAAATTAAATTTCCCTGATTTTTCTGCAGACAATCGTATTCCCTGATTGAAATTGGTCTGTATGAACCCTGGCTAAAGGGTGCTACATAGTACCAAAGATAATTTAAACTCGTACCCTAGATTCGAAATCACTCTCTCGCGCGTTGCCGATAGCGTTTACCCACTTCCCGCCGGAACTCAGAAAAATTCGCTCCATGGTTTGCGCCTTACCGCAACCACGGCCAACTTCGATCACGCGCTGCCGCGGTATATAGCGCGTGATCGAAGTTGGCCGTGCCGCAACCGATGGAGCCCTATTTTTCTGAGGTCACGTGCCGGAAAAGGGTAAACGCTTCGTAACAAAACCGTCAATGGGAAAGCTCTCAGTATTCGAATCTAGGGTACGAGTTTAAATTATCTTCGATAGTACGCGATTGAAATTATAGTACGGAGTAAATCGAAAGGTAATATTATCGAAATGTACTATAATTATAGTACGGTTGGCAACGCTGCGCAATGCTCTCACCTCTTTACTCGCGCCTTTAAGATGGATACTATCCTCTTGAAATTTATTATTTACTTCTGGTGTTACATAATCATAATACAATAATCAAAATGTTACATTTTAGATGGACCCAGAATCACCGCCACCTACGTACGAAGAAGCAATATTTTGCGTCCAGCAAACGATGACTAATCCTAATCCCAATAAAATATGCTCGCCGGTAACGCGGGTAGAGACCGCTAGATCCAAATCGGCAACGTAAATAATAACTATAAAAATATTTTTGGACTTACCATATTCAAAAAGAAGGTCGATGGTTATCCACCGCCAGCTGTAGATTTCCGATTCCCGAGAGGGGGGGATTTTCAATCGAAATAGTCCAACGCCCAAAATGCATCGTGTTAATCCATTTTTATTAACTGTCGATGAAACGTCATAATTTCATTGTAAATATACATCGCTATTCTCTCTTTTTAGCACCATTGTAGATAGATGTTAGGCTCACATTTACATAGTTCGATGACTTTTAAAGGAAAATTAACAAAAATCCGTCCATCACAAACACATCACTTAAATCTTCCCGAAATAAGCTGGAAGCCGCGCGATTGGTTTAATTTATCCGAGAGAGGCGCTTCGTACAGTCGAATCACAGCCTTCTAAATACTACGCGCCTGCTGCAGCAGGAGATACAAAAATAAACGGGTGGATTTATTTTTTTTCAAAAATAAGAAAGACTTTATTAGTGTATATGGCAGCGAAGGCCTTCACACCATGTGCATCGTACATAATTAGACAACAAAAGCATATGCAAACAGTGATAGGAAGATAAACAGACTAAAAACTGACACTATTGGACTCGGTAAAGTTAGCGAATGCCAAAGGTGCGGAGCAGAGTACACACGTCCGAAAACATAGATTTCCCGAAATTCCCTAGATGTCACTCCCATGCCACAAACGAACGCGGGATTTAAAAGGGACCAAATTCGGAGTGGAAAAGTGAACTGAACTGACAAGGAGACTACCCGAGGTGTAACTCACCGATTTTGTTCAAACTCTGGGGATTGGTAGACCTTCATGTATCATGAAAAATCCTAAAAAGAATTAATTCAATAGGCAACCGTTTTGCCATGGCAACGAAAAATGTTTTTGACAACACAAAATATTAAATTTTCCCATTGAAAATAACATGGGATTTTGACCTCAAATTGATCCACAGTTTTGATGTTTTTTTTGTCAATTTTTATCTATTTTTTTCAATTTTTGACATTTTCGAATTTTGAAATTTGTTCAAATTTTTCACAGGGGGTCCTAGAAATCGGTCAGAATCCCATGTTATTTTCAATGGGAAAATTTCTATTGGTTGTTGTCAAAAACATTTTCCGTTGCCATGGCAAAACGGTTGCCCATTGAATAAATTCCCATTAGGATTTTTCAAGTTACATGTAGGTCTACCAATCCCCCGAGTTTGAACAAAATCGGTGGGTTACATTTCGGGATGTCTCCTTGTGAGTTCACCGACTCAAAATTTGTTTCGCGGAACCACAACTACCGAACGCGCCTATGCCATTCTAGTGGTACTATTCCCAATTCAATGGTTTTACTGTACTGTTAAAGATAATTAATTTTTTAATTTAAGAGAACGCGTGCAAAATTGCGCGAGTCATTTTAGGTTAACGAATGAACGGCGCGTGCAATAAAAATACCACTTTTACACATGTTTTGACTATACATGGTACGTCATAAATTTTAGGGAGTATTCTTTGGGTTTTAATGAGCCAAAAATGTCATATGAACATGGCTCCTAAAGTGCTTTGTTTCAAAGTTTTTGGCCCACAAAAACCGGCCCCCAAAACAACGAAATAGCCAGTAATGTGAAATTTGGTATTCTGCCCTGAACGCAGTTGTTGCCATTTATTATTAATTTGTTTTTTATTGGTGAAGCGATAAACACAATTGACCGATTTCAAAATTATTTTTATGTGCGTGTCCGTACCTTTTCATTGTGACGTATAGTAGGCTTATTTGCCTGCTTTTACGCCCTAACAAGGCGGCGTATTTTTACGCGCAAAATGAATTAAGATTCACCAATAGCAAATGCCAAAAGTTCATTATTGACTAGCAGAAGTGTGCTAAATCCTCCAATGATTTTATTAATTCCAAGTTCTATTATTTCAAAGAATCGATTTTTTTTTAAATTAATCGACCCTGTTAAACATGGTCAGAAATTTTGGAAATAAGCCACTTGCACTAGGAGAACGCCAATTCAAAGTATTTTCTCCGATGGATGCTGGGCCAAATAACGAAAGAAGAGATGAAGTTAGATAACGTCTAAACAACTAGTGTTAGGTCTCATTAAGTACAGCCATAAGTCTATAATACTGTTCCATAAGTTGGTCACTTTGGGGAATATTTTACGGAGTGACGTCATCACAAGAAAAAAATATCCCCCTAGCGAGGCGCTGTCAAAGGCTACGTTTGACGCGGAAACAAGCGGACGCAAAAGGGCGACGAAGTCCGTAATTTAGTCTGTCTTGTGAAGAACTCTCAGTAAAACGTTTGCATATGAAGAATACGAAGTGTCACACTTACGATATAATATTATACACTTGTGGTACAGTTTAGGAAAAAACGATCGGTGTCGTATTGCTAGTGTAATTGTTTTATTCAAACTAGGCTAAATGGTCAGGCTTTACGCAAATCAAATCAGTACGATTCCGTATCTTCAACAGTTTCCTTAACACTCGTATTTCGCTCTTGTGCGCTTTCCAAAATAAGAAGCATTATTACCTTTTCAGGAATTCGGGGCAATACATAATTCTCTCCCCTCATTTTTCCAACCACGTAGTGTTAAATACAGTAGTTTTCGAGGAATTATCCTACTAAGAGTATCCCCGCTTTGGTAGTGCTTTAATTTCTCATATCTAGTAGAACGCCTTTCGTGAATCGAAAACCAGGTACCTCATTATTAAGAAATTATATTTAAATAAATATCCAAACTATAATGAAAATAATTAATTTATAGCTCGGATATTATTGTTTATATGTTAATGAAGGGTTCATTTAAAAAATAACCACTAAATATGAAACAATAAAGGTTTCAAGTGAGAAAACCTCTTCAGGGCGGGCACGCTTCCTCTAATAGAAGAATTGTGTGTTTCTACCATCGTTCTAGACTAGCGCCATGAGCGAGAAAAGAGAGAAGCTATGGCGCACCCTACCAAACAAGGAGGGTTCTACTCCCTTTAACAAAGTCGATTAAACTCGATTCTTAGAAATAATGAAACTTGGCATTAATAAAATCAGGAAACTATAGAGGTATACACTTGGAATGTCTAATGTTCCATTGGGACGGTGGTACGAAAGCGCGTCGAGAAAAGGCGGGGCTTAACCACGTCAAGTGTAAGACCACGGCCAACTTAGATCCACTGCTACTCGCACTAGAAGGCCCCCCAGCTTTATTTTCCTCCCATGCTTATTTTCGATACGGAGTCAATTCCTCGCCTTAAAATTTTGGTCGATTTTAAAAGAAGATTGTACGCGAACTAAAGATCGGAAAATTACAAACATAGTCTTATAAAATAAAGCTAAAACCTTACTTCAAATCATATTAAAATCTCAGCGTTGAACAATATTGCAAAGATAAGGGAAAAGGTTCCTAAAAGTGGGACTGTTTCGAAAACTTTTCCCCGTAGGATAACATTAGAAGGGTTGTCCAGGTTCCTAGCGCGCCAAGCGGAATTTTCCCGCGTAAATCGGCTTTTCCTCATACGGTCGTTAACATGGGAGGAAAATAAAGCTGGGGGGCCTTCTAGTGCGAGTAGCAGTGGATCTAAGTTGGCCGTGGTAAGACGTAACACGACATTTCAAATTCATTAGCTCGAGGCTTATAAAACAATGGATTTAAAAGCGTCAATTTGTTATCGTGCTTAATATTTTGAAGTAATTATAATGTTCTTCGCGAAAGAAGTGTAGTGATACCTAATTTCAGGTATTTGTATGGTTATAAAAGAGATAATCAGGTAAGCTAATAATATAATATCCATGACTAGGTTTAATGACGAGTTTTCGTCGAATTAGGGTAGCCAGGCGCCAGAGTTTTTCTCGTGAGTTTTCCCACTTTAAGACACGCCCATTTCTACCAGCTTCATCACGACCGTAAAAATCTTACTTAGACATTCCAAGTGTATACCTATATAGTTTCCTGATAAAATCATTGTAGGACTTAGCACACTTCTGTACTTTTGGATTTTGCTATTGTGTTTATTGCTTCATACAGTTAAAAAAACTAATGAATAATAAATGGAAACAATTGGGCTCAGGGCAGTTACCTAACTTCACATTACTGGCTATTTCGTTGTTTTGGGATCAGTTTTTGTGGGCCTAAAACAAAGCACTTTAGGACCCATGTTCATAGGACATTTTTAACTCATTAGGACCCAAGAATTAATGACGCACTTCAATGAGGTAGTATAAATATTAAATAGAGATCCAAACAAATCTGGGATTCGCGGGACGTTTTATTTGAGTATTAGAATTAGGCTTAAGTTTCAACTTTATCCAATCGTGTTGGCGCCATCTGTTTCTATAAGCAGACACTTTTGCAAAATATGTTAAGGTTTAGTTTTCCAATAACACGATAGATGGCGTCCACACGATTTGATTAAGTTCATTTACTAGGCCTAACTCCCCTACTCAACAAATACTGTCCCGCGAAACGTGTTACGCACTTACCCGTAACACTATGTATAGTCCATTCTTAAACATAAATTGACTTGCGCAATTTTGCACGCGGTCTCTTAAATTAAAAAAATAGCACGCGCTCTTATTTTTAACAGTACAAGTCAATAAAACTAACACAAACACGTAACCTCCCGTATTTTAAAGAATCTCCTACATGGCGGAGTTGGAGTAGGAAATTATTGCCTTAGAAATTCCCCTGTAATATATTATAGAAAGAGCTAATAGAAGGATCGTTAGGACGTCACCCCGAGACAACTAAAAAAACCGCGAGGGAGACACCTAACGGATAATATTGGAAGATTTAAAATGTCGTGTAAAATCAGCATGGTCTGCTGCATTTCCACGCCTAATATTTAGAAGGAAGTGGTCGCCAGGCTTGGAAATAAGGTTTATTTCTAAACTGGTCTATTTGACCAGTGACTCCCAACTCTTGAATTATTTAAGTGGTCACGTAGACCAGTTGGTTAATAATACGGTAGATAATTTTGAATTAATAAACTGGACACTGGACCAGTGAACCTCTAGCTTTTGAATAAAAAAACTGGTCCGAGCAATTAATAAACTGGTCTTTGACAAAGTGACCACCGCTTATTGCCAAGCCTGGTGGTCGCTAGCGCCATCTATTAAAAGAGTGAAATGCTGAGTTTGTAATTTGTTAATTTCTAAAAAAATTAGATAGTATCTCCTTTCCGAAATACGTCGCCACGAAAATTTAGTTGCGTATCACAACTTTAGACTTATTCATTTAAAACTATCATTACTGCAAAAACAATACTGAAATAAACCACAGAAATCCATTTTAATTTAAATGTTTTGAGGCTACATTCATTTTGAAGAAATAACAATGTTTTTCATAATATGCCTTAATATTTAGCCTATTTATACTACACGGAATTGTTTTTAACACCATTAAAATGGCTTTTAAAATAATTTAAATACAAGATTATAGGTTATCTATAAAATCATCGTTTACATCTTGGAAATGGGAGTTACTATTTCAAATCTAAAAAAAAAACCTAATATTCTTGCCATTAGTGCAAAGAAAATGGATTATCGGTTACTGTACATTTTATATATTTTTCTTTAATGTAAATTCCAAAAGGGAAGAGTTAAAGCACACAAAAAAAATGAAAAATAATTTACAATATATTCTACCTTCCTCTTCTCTCTCTCTAAAAACAAAATTTTTAAGTTTTTATGAAGATATTAACAAGATGTGACAGAGTCTTAAGTTACAAAGATAAATTTTGGGGTGAAAAATAACCTTCCTGGCGAACACATTTTTTTTTGTCAAAACCAATGAACATTGTTAAGATACCCAAGCCACATTACAAACCCTCTTTTAAATATAAAAACTACTCGCAATATACTCTTTATTTTGTGGCAATATTCTGACTTCTGATACAAAGAACACGTTCATTTCTATTTCAGATAAAATGGTGATTTTTTATTAATATTTCTATGAAACTTTATTGAGAAGTTCAGTGCAAACTTATGGAACAATTTTTAATAAAAAGATATAAACAAATGGACAAAAAAAATATATCTCTGATTGCTAATAAAATACACCTTTAAAGGGCAACGTTGATTGTGTTTCGAATCCTGATAATATTTTATGTAACTTATTAGAAGTTACCAAGCATATTCAGCGGAAAATTTATTGGTTTATGGTGTCATGTAAAACTGTTTGACAAAATTTATATCACTTTTTAAAATTGTACTGGTCAAAATTTATACAACACGTTTCTAATGAAGAAAATTACTTATTTTCTAAAATCAAAACTCAATCGTTAAAGACTCCCAATTTTGATTATGAAATATTTTTAAGTGGGTTTTAAAATTATAGGTCAATTACATTTCACAAATATGATTGGGTAGACGTACTCTCAGTTCTGATTATTTCTAAAGCTAAGCGTAATACTCTGTAGTACTAAAAAAACACAAATAGTGGAAAATTTTAAAATATTACCAGAATAAAACGTAATTAAAGTTGTCCGTTAACTTCATACATTACAAAGACAAAATTGATGACCCGCCAAATGATTTTGTAACTTCGACAGCCGGATCTAAATCCATCGTGACTCCCAACTTAGAGTTCGAGTGATGTTCGGCATTAAATGCAGTCATCAGATTAGCGGAAATTTTATCTTTACATTCTTGACTGCTGTCATCTGTAGTTACTTGTAACACAGAATCAACATCAATGTGAAGATCAATACTAGCAACTTCAGCCGCTTCTTGACTGTCCTCCATGCTGCCCATTGAGCATGTACCAGGTATTCCAATGGGTTCTAAAAGACTGTCCATTTTGTATGTGTTACTGAAATTTCGCTTCTTGGTACATGTGGGGCAGATGTAATCTTCCGATTCACTGATATCATTGACCCCAAGGCCAACACAAACCAAATGAAACCACAAATCACATCCTCCATCACACTGAACCCAATTAACAGCATCACCTGTAAAATTTAGTTTAGATAAAAAACCATCCACAAAATTGGAAGAATAAAACAAATTTATCCATAGAATTTAAAAAAAAAACTAGCAACGACTACAATAACATATGACAAAGATTAAACTAGGCATGTCCGAGTACTTAATTTTTTTTTGAGTACTCGAAAATGGTTCAAGCCTCAAATCGAGCCTAGGCTTAACTTTCGGGTACTAGAAACTATTATTCTTACCAAGGCACTACTCGCGATCTTTTAAAAATGTCGGGAAAAGCTAGGAAAAAAATTCCCTTTGATCCCACTTTAAGATTCCTTATTGGGTGAGGTACAAGTTCTATCTGTTTCTTATTGGTCACTAATTTTAAATGTAGTTACATAACGTAGGGTGCTCTAGCTGTTTATTGTCAGTTGTTTGGCAGTTTATCAGTCCACTATTTTCTTGTAATCCCTTGTATGGCCAGTTATTAATTTCACAAAGATGGCTTCAAATAACGTAAAAGCTCAGGCAATAAATATTCATTTAATGAAGAAATAATAGAACCTAGTGTTAGGCTAACCTTAATTATTCGAGCACTTGAAAACACTTTTTAAGCTAATCCTAAAAGCTCGATAAAATTCTAAAGCTTGGCACAATACCCGAAAAGTGAAATTTTTCATACTCTAGGCTCGGCTCAAAACCCAAAAATCAAGGACGATTAAACTTATCTTTTTCTTTTTCAAACTTAAGTAAATGCATATCTTACCAACAGGTCTGAAACATTTTGCAGCCGAGCACATCTCATTTTCATCAGTGTCATCTGAATTTGAATCTTTTGAAGCACTAGAACGTTTCTTCTTCATCATCCGCACTTTCCCTCCTCCCTGAGCTTGTTTCATTTTCCTGTTAGCTTTGCGTTTTTCTAAAATCTTGGCCATTTTATCCTTCATCATTCTCATAGCATTGGGATTTTTCTTGTCACCCATCGCTCTACGTTTGAGTTTCCCAGCCTCAGCTTTCAACTTCATTTGTTTTTTCGCGTTGCTATTAGCTGCTGCCTGAGCTGCGGCAGCTGCAGCAGCTGCTACAGCAGCACTGGTGAGGGTTGGTCCAACACTCATGGGTAAATTAGTAACTGCTCCCGTACCTTCGGAGCTACTACTAGATGAGCTGCTTGAGCTACTAGAGCTAGAACTAGAGTTTGAAGAGGTGCTGCTAGCGCTGCTAATGTGGCATATTTCACCAGTATCTTTGGCCACTTTAATTTTCTTCTTTTTTGGTTTGTTCAAATCCAAAATGTTAGTTACCGTCATTTTCCCAATTTGTTTTTCCTTCATCTAAATAATGCAATTATATATTTGAAATTGGTATAAAAAAAGTGTTTTTTTATATACGTACTGGTAATTTCGCTAAGAGATCATCTGGTTTACGTTTGATTTTCTTTTTCTCCTTGAGTTTCAAATCAAGCGAACCAGTGTCCTCTGCTTCACCAAAACCCATTGAAGGTAAGGGATCTCTAATTGGTTTTGTCGCTTGCAAAATTCTCCAAATATGTTGCGTCTCATCTAGACTGACTTCCAACAAATCTCCTTCCATCATGAGTTCTTCCAATTGGGCCTTGGCAACGTTTGAAAGTTCCAAAACTGGAGAATTGTCCATTTGACGAGGAACCATCGAAGCTTTTCGGGGTGTTTTCTTGGCAAATGCTGCTGTTTTTAAAAAATACTTTTTAAACTATTGTCTGGCAATGGTGTTAACATTCAATATGACATGTTTTTAGTCCCTACCACACAAATCTCATAAAAAGACTTGCCAATAAGTTTATCCTAAAATATTTCTGTCTAGACAGTTTTGGCAGAGATTTCATTACGGAAATGAAACTCCAATCTGTCTGTCTGCTCAATGCTTTGGTAGAAGAGGGTTCAACTTACCAGCAGCAGTTTTGGAAGCTGAAGAATAAGCATGCTCCATGTTGTTGTAATTCGGAGCAGATTCAGTATCTCCGTTACGTTCATCTAGTTGGCTTTCAGATGTAGCTGCTTCGGGTGACGTGATTGGTTGATTGCTGAACCCTTCAACGGAGGAATCTACGTCCATAATTAAAGGATCACTCTGAAAACATGAATGATTAAATTATTTTTAAACTCTACAATTTAACTAAGGTGGAAATTCTTCCCCACGTACCAATACAACTTCTTGCTCAGCGGCTACAGCTGGAACCATATCTTCAGTCATACTTCCAAGTAAAGGAGACATGGGCTTTGTTCGCACCAAACTTCCAATTCCCCCAATTATAGAAAGGGTTCTTTCCTCAGTATTACCAGTCCTAATTTTTCCATGAAAGCCCAAAAGACTAGACGGAGACGAAGGGGAAGCTCCTCCAGCTGAAAAACCTTGAGCTCGATTCTGAAGTTTGGAATTAGCGGCTTTCATCAACTCTGTTGAGATGATCTTTTCAGTTTTTTCTCTGGCAGCTTGTTCAACCATTCGTTGAGATAGGACGGATAGTTTAGCCAAGGCCGCAGCCAATTCGTCAGTAGCCAAGGCTTGTCTGGCGCGATCTTGCCATGACATGGCACGTTCGGTCAAACACTGAAGGGCATCACCTTCTGGTAGTCTAACTGGTAGTTTCTGTAGAGATACTAACAAAGAGAGAATTGTCTCCAAACGAGGCCTACGAGATCGGAGGCACATGGGACATAGGAACTTCAAGTCTTTCGATAGATGGGCTGTTAAAGTGGCAGTGCTTACACCCGTGTTTCCAACACCAGACTGTCCACTGTTAGTAACACTAACTGCTCCACTCGAGTTAGTTTGACTATTTGTTAAATTAGCAGTTCCTTGTTGTATTTGCATTTGTTGTTTTTTGAAAGTAGGTGATTTGGGTAGAGGTACACAATTGGCTGGAAAATTAAATTTAGTGAACCAAAGCTTAAAAACATGTTCTTGGAAAAATAAGGAATATTTACCGTGAAACCAATCTTTGCAAAGTTCACACTGCAGCATATAATTTGTTAGACCCTTACGACAAATGCAATATCGAGCGTCAACATTGTCTTCTGCTCGTTTGCGGAGATTCCGGATTCGTAGTTGCCTCATAGCATCTATTTCTTGTATTTCAGATTGTTTAAATGCAGCCACCTACAAATTAATTTCAGCAAAGTTTTAAATCTACAGCTAATGGTAAAGCTAAAAGGCGGCTACACACAAGTCGCGAAGCGAGCGACGCAACGCAATATTAGAAAAAAATCCAAGTTTCGTAAACGCTTCTCTTGCTCATTTTCGAACTAGATTTTTGAAACTGAGCATGCATGCAAAATTCACTTGAGAGCTTCATGTGTGAAGCCAGCTTCAGAACATAAATAATGCTAAAAAATATACTCACAATGGATGCAGGATCTTTGGCTTCTTCAAAACTCAAATCCCAACTAGCGTATGAAATTTCCTTTTGATTTTCCAGGGAGAGATCTCGGGGTTTTCTTTTCTTTGCCTTGCTCATGTTGTAAGTGCCGATATCTTTTCTCGGAGAGAGCACATCAACTAGATTATAACTAGAGTTTTTCTTGAGGAAAGTTCTTGACGTTCGCTCTCGCCACTGTTTAGCAGCTTGAACCTGAACCTCAATTTTTGGTAACTCATCAAGACGGACTGGAATGGGACGACCCTTAATCATGAGAGCTTCCAAGGAATCCAAGTATGGATAATGTTCACTATTCTGTAATTTAAACTTTAGATTAAATTTTTGATCAAATAGTAGGTACTAGAGAATAGAAATCTTCTTACTTGAATGATTTCAATCCTAGAGAGCCATTCTTTGGCTTTACGAATGGCATCTTTCAGAGCAATAACGTTTGGTAACAAAACTGGGGTATCACCAACTTCATTGGAAATCATTTCAAACACATTCAGAGGATGGGGAGGCCTGAAATTATTGAAGGAGCAAAGGCTTAGCTTCTAAATGACAAGAACTTTCAGCCTTAATGTTGTACTTAAATTTAGAGATGCATAGGAAAAGGCTTAGAGTATTAGGATGCACTAATTTATCAGCTATTCATGGATGATAGGAACAAAGTTATCTATCACAACAGTAGTGTATATGATAAAATCATTGTAAAAGACAGTTCAGTACACTGTCATACCATTTTATTTTATTATAATTTTTCATGAAAAACGTTTGCAAGAGCATATCCAAATATGATTCTTTTCACTTTACGTGATATATATTTTCTATCACAAATCGAATATCATTTTTTATTTATTTACACATCTAGCTTCTGAAGTCTGGCGTATGTGGCGCGGTCAATCAAATAAAATATTATCATTAGTTAATAGAGAATTTTCTTATTTATAAATGTTTTTCTGAAGGTATTTTTCTAATGCTGGTATCCGCCAATATCGGTTTTACTTTAGCCAATACCAATTTAAAAAAAAAAAAAGGCTGATATATAGGTGCATCCCTAAAGAGTGTAAAGATAAGACTAAAACAAACTACTGAATGAGCTAGTGTTAAGAAAAATATTTAGTTGGCAAAGCTTAGGTACTACAACAAATCAATTAGACAAGACTGAAAATAAATGGATTAAAATCAAATTACTTGGCTTGAACACAAAGTTTGGCCTTCTCTTCCCATCTTTCTGATATAGTTAACATTTCTTGAAGTTCAGCCATGGATTTCTCAACCATTGGATGTGGTGGTAAATTGACTCCCGATTCTAAAAGCTTCCGCAAGGTATCCAATACAACTTCCGAAGGCTCTGAAACTGACGCTTTCACTTCTTCAAGCCATCTTGTTTGTTGTAATTTCTGTAAACAGTTAATTTCATGAAAACATTTCTTAAAAAATAACTATCTTGTTAGACTTCCCCAGTCAAAACCAGATTACAGATTCTGGTTTTAAAAATTAAAAGGTAGTTTTATTTTCTTTAGCTGCTCTTACTACGCTCGTAGCAACAAACTCAATTTGAATAATGCAGGAGCGTGAAAAAAGACAGCTAATAGGGTACCAAACTAGTTCCTACTTTCTTACCTGTTTTAGTTGGGGAATTTCAGGTAGATCTATGTCTAAGCCATAGCCAACATCTAAGAGCTTTTCTAGTTTCTTGATTTCCACCCGTTTGTCATTAAGTAAAATCTTGGCTTCCTTTTTGAAGTCAATTACCCTGTCTAAAAGATCCTAGGATCACAAAAATAAATCTTATAATAAATCCATTGACTTTTAGAACCACTTTAAGTAATTACTTTTATCAAGATAGCTTCTTTGACTTCACATGCGAGGCCACAAATTTGTTGGCAGAAGAGTTCTAGATCATCTTGAGTTAAACGTAATTGACCTTTTGTGTCACCAGATTGTCTTGTTCTAAGAGAAAGAAAAAATTGTCACAGGGTTCAGAAAACCAAGCCATGGCTTCTAGAAGGAATTTGATGTTAAATACTAACCTAGCCCTAGCTTTCCTTCCCAAAAGCTGTTGGGCAACTGTCATGCATTTTTCAGCTTCTTGTACAGCGTGAACTAATGTTTGTTGCAAATCTATCTTCGGAAACCTCTTCTCTTCAGCCTCTAAGATCAACTCCTTCAATTCACCGAGTTCCAATTTGGAATCTTCACTAGCATCTAGAGCAGTTTTCACTTTAACAGCCCAGTTATCAAAAGACTCTGCTCTATTCTTCAGTCGATGAAGCATTACGGGTAACTCGTCGAGTGTGTAACGATACCTCAAACAGTGTTTGGCAGGCAGACAGCAACAGAGTTTGTCACGGTGAAGAATGCAAACCAATTTATCTGCAGACAATGACGTTTATTAATTTTAAAATTTTCAAAGAAAACCAATATGACCAGCTTACTTCCACTACAGGAACATGTGACAGCAGATAAGAAACAAGTTGTTTTGCAATAATCACACTGCCTTTCATCATCAGGTAGGAGTTCAAAAGCCTCCCTTTCAGCTTCATTAACTCCCTTAAATTAAGTTTATTAGGTTTTCCATCAAGTCAACCAAAAATCTTAATTTAGCTTTAAAATAAGGATCATAAGAACTTAATTTATATTAGGCATGTGCAAGCCTTGATTTTTGGACTTAGTGGTAAGAATAATAGTTTTGAGTACTAGAAAGTTAAGCCTAGGCCTTGATTTGATGCTTCAACCATTTTCGACCCTAGGCTCGAAGCTTGATCGAGTACTCGCACATATTTAAAAAAGTTTAATAACTGAAACTAGGTGTTAAGATACTATAGCAGGTGTTTATATCCTATAGTAAGTTTGATAATAACACCAAAAAAATTACCCATTCAAGAAGTTCTTTCCGTAAATCCCGCTCCGCTTCCACCATCCGTAACATATCTTGGTAGGTTGCAGCGGCTAAGCTTATATCAAGTCTATCAGGATCAGAGGCCATTTTACAGACAAGTTCATCATGAGAGAATACGCAGAAACGATGAAGAAGACTGTAATGGGTTATGCAGACTCGCCCAATGGGTAGCTGAAAACATTAAAAAAAAAACTTAAATATCAAGGTAAACTTAAAAATGAAATTAAAAAAAATAATTGAAAGGATCAGAGCCATGGAAGTAAGTAATCACCGTTACCCAAATAAAAAGGCGCAAAAGCAAACCAAATGTATAAAGATATACTCAATATAAAAAGCAGGTCATCAAGTCCAAATCACCAAAAGTTGTTTCAAAACCAAAGAAAAAGAAGTATAAAATAATTATTTACCCAATCTGCCGGAGCAAAGTTCACAGCTTCGGCAAAATTGTAGCCTTGGTTAAAGCCAGCGTGATAAGACCTTGGGAATGTTATTACAAATTCACCAGCATTTTGGTTTATTTTATAAATCTGTTGATGAAATATTTTTTAATAAGTACCTAACACGCATATTTAAGATTGGAAGTTGAAAACTTACAGGTACACCCTTTTCCATAAGGAGATTAGGGTTCATGATAGTCACCAGTTGGTGAAGGAGATCAGGTTGGGCCTGGAAAAGTTCCGGAGCAGCACCTTTCATTGTGTTTTCGAACATTTCTGCTTTTCCTCCAGGAACTCCATACCAAGTTTTAGGTTCACCCCTGTTCAAAAAAAATTACGTAGACCTTGTAGACTTTTAATTTGAAAACACAACAATTTTAAATCAAAACTAAAAAACGTTACGTTAAATTAGGGATGCACCGATATAGGCTATTCGCGGCTGATAATAACAAAGTTATCTGTCATAACAGTAGTGTATATGATTAAATCATTGTAAAAGACGGTTCAGTCCATTGTCTTACCATTTTGTTCTAATTTTTCATTAAAACAAGTTTGCCAGATCATATCCAATTTAGTGATAAATATTTTCTATGACAAAACCAATATCGCTGTTTTCTATTTGTTTACACTCGTAACCCCCTGTCTAGCTTCTAAAGTCTGGTGTACGTGACGCGTCCAATAAAATAAAATACTATCATTAGAGAATATTGGCTGATACCGATATTAGAAAAATAGGCTGACATATCATTGCACCCATATGTTTAATCTAGCGATATGATATCTACTTCCCGATTAATAGGTTCTCGTATAAATTACTGATTTTTTCCAATATTTAAGTTTTTCTCAAAACCAAGACCCTGCTAGCCTTAACCTTTAACTTTGCTAATTCTGCTACAACAGGGCCGCAATTATCTCACGAGTTCATCCCAAGCTTTAAAATGGTTCGTCAAAAGAATTATGTCCAAATTCTTCAGTTTGTAGTCATGTCCCTATCCCCACGTCACACGTAGCCTTTGACAGCGCTTCGCTAGGGGGATATTTTCTTCTTGTGATGACGTCACTTCATTACGAGCTCTCACAAGGAGACTACCCATGGTGGTTATCTCCGATTTGGTTCAAACTCGGGTGGTAAATAGACCTTCATGTAACTTGACAATCCCTAAAAGGGTGGACAAGAATGGGCTTTCGTTTTGAAATGGCAACCAAAAATGTTTTTCACAACTTAAAAACTGATTTTCTCTATGGAAATTAACATGGGAAAATATTTTTTTCAAGAAATTAAAAAAGGTTCATCAATTAGATACATAATTCAGATCATGGCTAAATCTGGTACATTTGGACCAATATACGTCAATTTTGGTAAATATGAGAAAATATACATATATTGGGTAAATACGAGTAACCAGTTTTTAAGTTGTTAAAAACATTTTTGGTTGCCATGGCAAAACTAAAGCCCATTCTTGTCCACCCTTTTAGGGATTTTCAAGTTACATGAAGGTCTACTTACAAGTTACCACCCGAGTTTGAACCAAATCGGAGATAAACACCTCGGGTAGTCTCCTTGTCAGTAAAATATTCCCCAAAGTGACAAACTTATGGAACAATATTATAGACTTCTAGTATCTATCGGTAATAGTCGGTTGGATAACTGTATTAGTGTTCGTACAGGGACCCCGACCCCGACTGTCGCAAACTAAGTCGGGGTTTTCCATTTTTCGGGGTTATGTTTTCGTAGTGTAATTTTACATTTTTGCGCCAACGCACCCCGCCAAAATCCTAAAAATATATAGGTTCCTTCTCTCCCTTTTTTCGTGGGTGACAATAGAATGATCCGAATGACCTTCGGCTGATGCCACTGACGCAGTTCTTGCTCGACGCTTAACTCCAACTTGAGTAGCTTTTTAAGTTTTAGTTTCACTTTCATAATTGCCGTTGTTTCGGGCTATCTCGGTCTCAGCTTAGGAGTTACGTTTGTAAATAACTTGTGAATTTAGGAAACAACTTACTTAAACAATTGCCTAAGCTATAGACCTCTATTTTAATATCTACCTATCTTATCTATTGTTACTATTACCTAGGAGCAACAAACACAAGGAGAACGCAGCTAGCCTTTAAACACGCTAACGAAGGGTTGTTTACGAATTTCATTGGACAAGCGTCACAAGCCTTTAGGATGAACGTTTTGGGGGGAAGACAATTTCCGAATTTTCCCCTTCCAACGGCAGCAGGTGCTAAAGCGTCTAGCCAATGAAAAACGTGCACAAGAAAATTCACGACTTTTGACGGGTTGCGTTCTCCTTGTGTTTGTTGCTCCTAGCTATTACTAATAGTCTCTAGGCTCAGTAAAATTGGGGTAATTTTTATAATTTTTCTATTCATAATAAATTCCAAGAATTTTCAATCCCTGACCCAGACTTGTTTTTCTCTCTTATTGGGTCACTGATTTTAAATGTAGAGGTCCTAGTGGTTTCCAATTGGTCACTGATTTTAAATGAAGAAAACGAAACCAAAACTATAAGTTATATAACGTAGGGTGCCCTAGCTGTTTATTGTCAGTTGTTTGGAGATTCATCAGTCCACTATTTTCTTGTTATAATCCATTGTCTGGTCAGTTATTAATTTAGACTTTACAAATATGGCTTCAAATAAACGTAAAAGCTCTGGCGGTAAATATTCTTTTAATGAAGAAATAGTAGAACCTAGTGATAGAGCTAACCCTAATTATTCGAGTACTCAAAAACCCCCTTTTTATGCTAGGCCTAATTATTTGAGTACTCGAAACCCCTTTTTAAGCCAAGCCTAAAAGCTTGAAAGCTCGGCTCGATACTCAAAAAGTAAAATGTCACTAAAATGACCATGGCTTATATTGTTTGCAAAATATACATTACCAATGGAGATAATTAATGGAATAGCTCCAATGGTCTTCATTATGCCAACAAAATGTGGCAAAACACATTCCAACATACATCCAAGGAATCTAAAAAATATATTTAATTTTAAACAAAACACAATTATTAAAAACACCACTCTCAGACATACCTTCATCCCTGATATGTCTGCATTAATATGTCTAAATACTGATCCGTCTAAAACCGGTAAATTGTTTAAATTCCACCCTGAATTCGCATATTCCTCATCTTCAGGTAAAATATTCTTGGAGCCTTTGATAGGGAAACCTGATCCATGATCAATTGTATGCAGATCCGCTCCATATTCAACAGTTACATCCTCATCCACAGCATTCACAATTCTCCAGAATTCCCTCTCAACATCGCTTGATGAAACCATCTAAAATAGAAAATTAGTATTAAAATTATTAATTCCAGACAAAGCCTTTATTGCGATTATCTAAAATTACAATTCATTATAAATGCTTACATGAACAGGCATGTTGAAGTAATCTGCTTTGAACTGATCAGCCATTTCACCAAACTCTTGTAACGTGTACTCTCTCTGCGCTTGCTCAAAGCCAAAAGCCTCATGAGGCTTACTAACTTCCTATTTTGAAAAACAAACGCTTAGGTTAATTGGCATGAAAGAAGATTAAGTCTATGATAAATAACAAACTAAGCTCAACCCCAATTCAGATCGACGACCATGGCTCAAAATCAAATTTCCGACCGACGACCAAGGCTCAAAATCAAATTTCCGACCGACGACCAAGGCTCAAAATCAAATTTCCGACCGACGGCCAAGGCTCAAAATCAAATTTACGACCGAGGGCCAAGGCTCGAAATCAAATTTCCAACCGAGGGCCAAGGCTCGAAATCAAATTTCCAACCGAGGGCCAAGGCTCGAAATCAAATTTCCAACCGAGGGCCAAGGCTCGAAATCAAATTTCCAACCGAGGGCCAAGGCTCAATATCAAATTTCCAACCGAGGGCCAAGGCTCAACCCCAACAATGACCGAGGGCCAAGGCTCAACCCCAACAATGACGGAGGGCCAAGGCTCAACCCCAACAATGACGGAGGGCCAAGGCTCAACCCCAACAATGACGGAGGGCCAAGGCTCAACCCCAGATTGCCAACTTTAATAAAAAAAATCTATATTTACCTCAGCAACGCATCTAGGACATCTCCAATCTCCTTTAGGAATTTCTGTTAAAGGAGGATTTAGACAAAATGTATGATAACTGTCATCGCAGCCGTCACATAGCAAAATACTGGCTTCTTCATCCCCCTTTCCGCACATAAAACAAACTATATGGTCAACCTGGAAGAATAAAATAAATATTTTGTTATTTCTAAATAAGAAAATGCGAAAATTTGGGATAAACTAATCAAAAATATAACACAGATAATTAAAGCTGATAATTATATACGTACTGGTACCATTATATCTGTAATACATACAGAGTTTAGCTTTGGTTTCTTTTCTTTTTTTGGGGATGTCATAGACCCATTGAGTTTTTCCTCCTCCTCCTGCTTAGCTATAACAAACAAAATCATTAAGCCTAATAAAAAAAATGAACCTAATTAAAGTAACAATTTTTGTATTTGCAGGCTTGAACTTGCTAAACATATAAGTTTAGGTTGTTTGATATTGCAATTATTTAATATTGCTTGGACATTATAGATAATTAATATAGTACTAATAATTATCAAGTATAAAAATTGCCCAGCAAAGAAGCTCTTGGCAAAAATACGTACTATTAGCATTGTAGCCGGGCATTTTAGGACCAGCTCCATAGAACTGTAGCTTTTTAAGTTCACTGTTGGTACTATAATCGACGTTGTCCTTTGGACACGGTATTTCTTCACCCTCTTCATCTTTGTGACGAACTGATCGTCTAGAGTACCGATCAGAAGGTGGTTTGATAGCCTGTCGTGATGGGATACTGTGAGGAATGTAATTTTTGTCCTTTTTCTCAAGGTCATCGCATTCTTCTTTGAAACTTTGCTGCATGAAGGTTTGTTTAAATTGAGTCATTTAATGGAAATAAAGAATTCATTTAACAAAACTGGTTAAATTATCAACTTACAACTGGTTGTAATGCATTTCCACTGTGAAATACATCAAATGGATATAATATACGTTCATAGTGATGCTTTAAAATAGCTCCGACACTACGACCAGAGGGGTAGTGCATTCGATTTGCAACTCTGGACCAACGCCTTTCTTTCGTGATGAGTTCCATCCCCCCCTCATCTTGCACAATCTTACAAAAAACACAATTATTTCATGAAATTCCATGTAAAATCAATACACTTACCCTGTGCAAACTAAACAGGTCAAGAACTTTCCGTTCCACATTTGGAATTTTTAATGACGAGCCCTAAAAGTATTTAATTATATCAATTCCCAATGTATAACAACTAAAGTTCATTCGGATTAAAGCCGAAACATTGCAATGGCATAAAAATAAATTAAGGAAAAAATTATTTTAAAATATAAATTGAGATATCTTAAACACTACAATTTTTTTTGGAATAAAAAATTTACTTTACTTGTAACTCCCAAAATTTTGCAATTTGATCAAGAAAGTTTAACTTTATTCTTGTTGTAGCCTAAATCACAAATAAAATTATTTTTAGAAATCTAGTTGCAAAGGTTTAAAAAAACTTATTAACTTACCTCTAACTCATTTAATCTTTGTACTCTTGGTGTGAACTTAAAATTATCAACATCAACGACAAACGGTGGTTGCCAATCCTAAAGGTTAATGAATTATTTTCAATGTCATAGACAAAAAAATTAACGCACAGGCCTAGGTCATTCCATATTATTTGCTTTTAGATATAGATTTAAAAATATTCTTGAACAAAAACCATACAAAAAATAATAGGGCACTCCTACTCCTGTCTTTTAAATTCTTCAGATTGGAGAAGGAATAAGTCTATTTTTGTACTTTCACCCCCACTTAGATCAGTTACACATCATCATGGGAGGAGTCCTAAAGTTGCAAGATGGACTCAAAAGCTCTTTGTTGCCCTGAAAACTTCCCAATTTCTCTATAAACATACACAATCTTTCCCATTTACTAATAAATTTGACTCCAAACAACTAGTCTCAAAATGTCTCAATATTTATAGTTGAAAAACTAAATTAATATAAAATTAATCAAAAATATAAACTTCCTTTCCTGAATAATGTTCTGAAACAATATTAAAGACCAGCTTAATGATATGATATATTAAAAAGTATTAACCTACTTAAATCTTTCGCAATTACAAATATTGTGAAACAAAAATAATATCATTGTCTCTAATTTTAAATACTTGGTCTAAAAACTTTGTCAGCCATTTTGGCTTCCTCCACAACTAAGTGGGGGAAAAAAGATACTGAAAATATTTAGAGCATAAAAATGTTTTTATTCTTAAATAACTAAGTAAATAATGACGATAAATCGATTGTTTTAAATCCATATATTTGTTCATGTAATATAAACAGTTTATCCAAGTTTCAAAACAACAAAAAGGTGTACGAAACAACCGCTTTAGGTCTATTTGAAAACGTACCCCCAGAGAAGCGACCATACCCCCATTTAAAGCCCAAAGAACTTACCCTGGGTGGCTTGATTTTGCAGATACCAGTTTGTTCCGCGATGGGCCGAATTTTCGCTATGTACCCTAACGGATCTTTGAATTCTTCGGCAGTAGGCTCAAAAATCGGGGCTTCCGGCGGCGGTTTAAAATGATATTCGGGTGTAGTCATTTTCATTTACTTATTTAGATGATATACTTAACAAAAAGTAATCGACTTCTTCCTCATTTTGTACCTCCATTTTAAAAGCACAGAAATTCACGCGAGCACGAGAAAAAAAACCATCTTCCTTTCAAAACACGGCTGACGTAATAAACGACGCGACGCGTGCGTACAGCTGCGCCGTCTAGCTACGCCTTCGCGAACTAAAAATGTAGTATCGCTCGCAGCGCCCAATCGGCAAAATATAGAGGCAAATTTAAATTACTTCGTTATTTGAATGAAAAGTCTGTAAATCGGTATTTCCCCTTTATTACTCAAATGCCATTATAATTTGCATCAATTTTGCATTTTTTCACTTCATTCGCTTCAAAACTATCTCATTTTTCTATTATGTTTTTGGTTTTTTTTATACAATTTTTTTAATAACAGAAAAAAAAACCCAGATCTAATCTTCGAAAAAAAAACTTTCTATTACATTTCAATTTTTAAAATACATTTATATAAAACATTGAAAAAACTACCCCTTCAAAAAATTGTATTTAACTGAAAAATTTTATCACCGGCTCTGAATATATTTAAAAATTGTTAGAAATGATATATTTATGTATAACTTGATTTTTTAAAAATGGCAATAGTCCGATAACTTGAACATAATAATTCATAAACGTAATAATTAGGATACAATTTTCTTTTCAAATATTAATCCACCCTAGTTTTCAACATGTATCACTTCATTATTAAGAGAGGTTTTCTCGGAGCGTATATCGCTTTCTTTTCCAGTGCCTAAATGTTAGGCATTTATGGAACACGTAGGCAATACACAAAAAGGTTTTAAGTTTGTTTCGTTTTTAAAAATATTGGCTAATTTTATCTCCCGATGCAAAATTGTTTTAAGTCATTTTAAATTTCATCTATAAAGTATAAATCAAAAAACACAAAAACTGTATTGTCTCTTTCAATAGTTTCTTTTTAAATACACCTCTTCCAGCACTGTTTTTATATTGAAGCTTTATGATTTTTTTTGGGGTCAACTGAGTCTTATAGTACTAGTTTTTCAGTCTTTAAATCTGAACACGTAAAAAAGGTCACTTCGGTTGTAGATGATTTGGTGCATCAGCAAACGTAAATTTAAGTCTATAAGCGTCAGCTAAAAGCAGACTAATTTCTTCATTACCCCAATGCAGTGTTGGTAGATTTTGCAACATCAACATTAGACCCTGCGATTTATACGAGGTTTTGTAAAAATATTTTTTTTTGTTACAGTTAAACATAAGTGTATAATATTTTCCATAAGTACATCTCTAATTGAAGTCATCACAGAAAGGCAATTGCCCTCTAGAACAAAGTGTTATCAAAGGCTTACCTAAGACATGAGAGTCAGCAGACACCAATACTAAAGATGGTGCTCAGAATAGCTCTCAGTAAATACTTTCCACGTTAAGAATAAGAAGTGTCATACTTATTGAACAATATTATAGTCTTATGATTGGCCCATTTGCTAATGACAATTTCAACGAAAGATATTTAAAAATATCTTACTTGAAAATCCTTTTCCCGTAACAAATCCTTGGACCAATAAGTGAGAAATGCAGCACAGACGTAGAGGTGAAATGACGAAAAACCTTCAGTTTCAGACTTGAATGGAAGAAAACAAGATTGTTAATATTATAAATTGGTTGATCTAGTCCTGTAGCTGCCTATTGTACATTCTAAGCCTATTGTTAGTTCTACTCATTGACACATTCAATTTTTACGTTAAAATCTCCAGAAGGTTTTAGTTGGTAAAATCAAAGGATGATTATGTTATCTAGGGATACACTGATATGGGTACAGCCGATATATCGGCTATTCGTGGCCAATAATATTGGCGTTAATATCGGATGATATTAACAAAGTTATCTATCACAACAGTAGTGTATATGATAAAATCATTGTAAAAGATGGTTCAGTACACTGTCATACCATTTTATTCAAATTTTTCATTTTCTTATTTTTAAATGTTTTTCTGAAAATATTTTTCTAATACCAGTATATAAAATATTGGTTTTTCCGTGTGATAACATTTTTTGCTATGCCAATAACTGTAGCTGTAATTAAGATAAAAAGTGGGCGATAGAATCTGGAGGAACCTCAGATTTTAGCTCTCATACAAAAAACTTAAGGTCATGAATCATGATGCCAGAAAAACCTTTTCATACGTTGATAAATTTATATTTTACTCTATGGAAACACTTCTTTTTCATTATAGTCATAGATTTTCAATTTTAAAATTTCCCAGACTTTTCTAGGTTTTTCCTCGCCATCTAATATCAATTTCCCTGACAAATTAACAAGAGAACTACCTGCTGTATGGCTATTAATTTATCCACAAAAACAGTTTGTTAATAGCACCGATAACATTTAACGTATTGTAAGGACTGTTAATTAATAAAAATTTTAACATCAAATATTAAGAACCGAAAGAAAACTAAATTCTCTGATTTTTTTACTTATTTTTAAAATTTCCTAAGTGCTATGCCCATTTTCAAATTCTTGATTTTTGTTTACTGTGTAGGGCTGTGCGAGTATTCGATCAGCATCGAGTACCCAACGATTTTTGAGATCAGAAACTCTAACTCAAACTCGAATAAGAAAATTTTAAATACTCATTGATTATAGAGTATCAGAAATTTCCCTCAATCGGGTACCTGTAAAGCTAGCTGTAAAACTCGCTAAATTGATTTTCCCGCCAACAATATTCGGGTAATCGACCACTCGTCGGGTATTTGACAATAATCTCTTTGTCATAGCCAAACGCCCGGGTAGAAAAACTGGGGAACTAAATCCAAACGAACATGCCTTTCAATGACGTTGAGTGATTGGCTGGCTGGATTCTTATATAAATTTTTTAGATTTGGTTTCTCTGCCGCGAGTGACTGAGTAAGGTTCTTTAGTTTAGTGTTTTGTTGATGATTTTCATAATTTTTAACTTGTTAGTTGTTAACTAACATCCATTTAAGTAGTAACTATATTAGGATATTTTAAATTTTTCATAATTACTCTACTACCTGAAAAGAACTCGAGTACCCGAACGGGTTTTTCTGACTACTTGACTACTCGAACAAGGAAAATTTGGAAATAATCGAATACTTGACAACAAGACTCGAACAAAATATTACCCGACTCGACTACCTGATGAAAAATTTATAAATACTCGAAACCCGACTCAATTGCATAAAACCACTACTCGCACAGCCCTAGTACTGTGGCAACCCAGTTTCTTAACAGATGATTTAAAACCAAAATATCTCACCAAATAAGTATCCCATAGTCTTATTGTGCAACGTAATGGCAACTCTCTCATGAGCAAATTGTTCATCCACCGAAATGAAAACTGCAGATACTCCACTTGATGGTTTAAGAGATGATCGTGTAATGGAGCTGGCCAAAAAATGTCCGAGAGCTTTAGAAATTGACAAAGGAGAACAAGAATATTTTGGAATCTCACCATCAATCCTCGACACTAAATCCTTCAACATATTCACTTGTCGTTGAATTCCTGGTTGGGCAAAGGTGTAATTGTCTTGAATACCATCCAATAACTTGGACATGCACCAAAAAGAATCGGCCTCAATGGGTTTGAGCTTGTCCGGATGAACTTGGGAGACTTGGAAGCCCTCTACGTCCGTCCCTGGTTCCACCAGGTCATGAAGGAAGACAACGAAGAACGGAGTAACAAGATCATTCATTCCTTGAACATAACCACTGGCCGGATGGCGGATAGCCCATATATATAGGATCCGTTCAAATATCTGGAACAAAATTTTTGCTATGAAATAGCTAAACCGAGGTAAAATTAGGAGAAAAGATGTATCAAAGGACATTTGAAGATGGAAAAACTGAGGAAAAAGATAATTTTAATTGAAACATTTACTTGTTGGACGATCTCTTGTTGGAAAAGTGGCACTAACGGACTCATCCGAGGTATATCTATATGAATCTATAAAAAAAACACACGTTAAAAAACTCAACAATAAATGATAACAAACTTCTATGTACTTGTCTATATGTTTCTTGATGAATATCCTCCTCCCTTGTATCGTAATACTTTTTGACAAAATTGAAATACTCTTCACGTTTCCGCCGCAGCGTTGCTTCCCTTCTGTCTACATTACTAGGAATATAACCCTAAAAAAATGATACGCTAAGTAAAATTATTTCTTACAAAAACTATTTCCTTATTCTCACCGCTAATAACTTCCAAATAATTGGCCTTAAAGTAGCGGGAATACCAGACCAACTTAATTTTCTTAAGCTTTCTGAGAAATATAATTTATATACATTTAGAATTTTGCATCGAATTTAAAATCAAATTATTAATAATTACCTAAATCTGTCGCAGGCCCTTTTAACAAAGCGTGAAATTTATCTAATCTAACTGCTTCCCTGTCATTCGATGCTCCAGTTGCATTGGCTTTTCCGTAATAGCGATCGGAAGGTGCTCTGGGAGGGGCCGAAGATTGGCGAATGGCAAAACCAGGACCACCTTGACCTGATCTTATTACTGAAGACTGAATTGGAGAATTTTCTGTAATTAAATTAACTATGTAAACAAAAATTTTTTTAAATTAAATAATGAAAATTACATTTTACCTCGGTGAGATATCGAGCGCTGTACAGACGCACTATGAGTCCCTTTAACATTATTTACACAATCTCCATCCGTACTGAATAAACTTAACCTTTTTGGTGAGCCAGTTATTAAATTTGGAGCGGATTTGCTCAATTCACTATGATTGCTTAACACCGTTAGAGCCGCTGATTGAACAACTTTCGATGATATTTTCAAGTCTAACATAAATCATTTCTTGTAGGAAAAATGGAATCTAAACTTGATTGAAAATAGTTTTCATACCACTTCCAGACACAACGCAAAAATCGTCATCGTCTCCCACCTCCCAAGCATCCTCGGTACTTTCTTGGAACTCTTGAAAAGAGCTTGATGATGAGGTTCGATTATGTCTGACACGAGAATTTTCTCTTTTAGGAGTAGAAGGCCTAGTTAAAAAGTCAAGATAAAAACATTAATTATGATATTTCACAAATATTGAAGTTGATAAACGTACTTTGAGTCAATGTAAGGAGGATGCATAGCACCATAAACTCGTTGAATACTGAAAGATTTAGATTTTCTACGAGTTACAACTGGTTCTTCCACGTACAAAGGCAGAGAGGTAAGAGTTGTGATTTTAAAAGGGGCAAACATTTCAAATTTAAGTATAAATTAAAATATACAACAAAATTAATATAACAGAGGTTTGAATCATAGCTGACATGATAGAACACCAAGTTTAATTAAAAGCCACGATTCAAGTCTGTAGTTGTTATCTTCAAAACAAAAAATGTCCCTTTATCATTAGAAACGGGTGGTAATGTAAAAGTACACAGTAGCTTATGTAAAATGTATTATTTTTCGGTTTTTGAAGATAAGAACTCTATATGGCTTTAACTAGTTCATGGTTAAAACTAACTATATCAATTAATTTATTACTTATACTATTTTAAAAAAGGTAATAGGTCATGAAGGTTGAAACTTATAGGATTATAATTGAAATTATTATATAAATTCAGGTGTTTCTTGTAATGGAACAGTAGATACTAATTTTATACACTATGTGTTTATCTTATCTACCCTGTTCAAAGATAACCTGAGAGGTGATAACTAATGGATATAATTATTGAGAAACAGCATCAGATATTGCATAACTTTCGTTTTAGAATGAATGAAGTAATTAAGGAGTAATGAATATAATCCTAATAATGAAATAAAACAAAATTATCCAAGCCATAAACATGCTAAGCTTTAGTTACCTCCCTGGAAGTGGTAGATTGGTATTAGTTGAGTTGTTTTTCTTCCAGAACGCGGCTATTTTGTTTTCACTTTTGTCACCGATACTTTGCATTTTTAAGATGATTGATCATAATACTTCAACTGTAATTACTAATTTTATTAATCCATATTTAAAAATAAAAACGTCCCAAAAACGCAAAAAGGTCATCGTCGCCGCTCAGAGGCTTCCAACGCGTCCTCCTTTCGGCCATATTAATAATACGTCATCGTTGAAACGGAAATGGAAATTTAAAAGTTTTCGCGCCACGTAAAAAACTTTCCTATTGTTATTTCTAATTTACCTTGTTATTTTTAAATAAATAAGTGTAAAAATTATTTAAAATTGCATTTTAAAATCGTTAAAACTGTGTTTCATTTGATAAAACCTAACATATAAATTCAGTTATAAATAAAAATTAATTAGGCCAAGGCCTGCCATATTTATAAACAAAATAACAAATTCCGGAAGTTCCGGTTTTCCTGGAAAAAACCCATAATGACATTTGCCAAGGCTTAAAAAGCACGACTAGCACATTCTTAGTCTCAAATGTGCAATTTAAATTAGTTTTTGAATGCATTTATACATTAAATATTATAAAAATGGATTACGAAGACGAGATAGAAAGCGCCGATTCAGTCTACTGGGATGACTACAATGACGATTTAGACGTGGCCTTGCAACATCAATATTTTAGTCAGGCTTTCGCAGCGTACACTTTTTATGATTTATGGCATGATTGCTTGGTTCCGACAATAATTGATGGCATTTCAGCTTCCAAAACTTTGATAATATTTTGTATTATAATTAGGCTGGCAATTTATTCGGGTATGGCGTTTAAAATTTTATTACACAAGTTGACGAATATTACATGCCCATTTAAATCCTTGCAGGAAACTTGCCAAAATCAGTGCTCACACTCATTCTAATAACAACAGGAGTAATATGTTTATATAATTTCTTTGAACAACAAACTCTGTACATTATTGGTCTTGGGTTATTAGGAACAGCATGTTTATTTGTTTCAAATTATTATATTCAGCACAACTGTGGGTTGATCTGTGCTGCATTTTGTACTTTGTTTATAGTTACATGGTTAGTTCAAAATCTTCAACCAATTTCAAAAGGAAACTTTAAATTTTTGTTTTTTTTCAGTGAATTATTTGTGGTTAAATCTCACTGGCATAAAATTAGAGGCTCACAAATGGTTCTGGTTATGAAGATCGTATCACTCGCTTTTGATATTGATAATGGCTTAACTAACTTACCATCAGTGCCTGAGGTACTAGCTTACTTTTTCTGCCCTGGGACCATAATTTTCGGTCCATGGGTTAATTATGTAGACCATAGAGCCATTCTGGACAATCCAACTACGTTAATTGTATGTCCATGCATTTATTAATTTTAGTAAAATATTTAATTATTATATTTTTAACAGAACTGTTTGGGCATAATATTGGCTCTCATAAGTGCATTCCTCTTTTTAACAATTTCTACATGCTGGTCTATGTGGTTAGTTGGTGATATTTGGAGATGGACATCTGCTTATCGAGACGCCCTATCATTCCGTTCAAGTCATTATTTTATTTGTTATTTATCTCTTGTCACTAGTCTACTGATGGGGATAGACATGAAAAAGTACTTAAGAAGTTTTCTTTCTTTTCGTTGTTTTTCCAAACCTTTTTACTTTAATCCTTGGGTTAAGAATGCTTACTGGATAAAGCACTAGTAATCGTACGGGGAAAAATAAAGTCTGGGTCGGGGCTAGACAGGAGCCTATAAAATTTATGAAAAATTACAAAACGCCTTAATTTTTGGTATTGTAGGTATTTAAAACCAAATAAAATTTTTATTTATACGCAACACTTCATTTATACACCAAACCCAGAGATGCCTAGTCGAGGCATGCTTAACTTTACAGTTCATACACAATGCTTTTCCTTCTAAAGGACTCTAAAATGTTCTCAAATCACCAACTGCTTTGGCATTTTGTAATTTTATTGTTTTTCTTTTCCGTACTAAAATAAGATTTAAACGAGAAGTTTGAGCACATTACCATTATGCATAATACGGAGAGAAAAGGTATAGTTTTAATACGAGGGGCAAATATAGCGTAAAATTTTAGAACCACAAATTGTTTCTTCTCCAAAATCGTACCCTAACTTGATTTTGGTTGTCCCTGTACAAACACTATAAAGCACTACGATCTTTTGTAACTTGCACAGTTCGCAGCAGACCCCAGCCTAGGAACAATATATTTATAGGTGTAAGCATGAAACTAAAAATATATTTGTGAATAAATATTTTCTTGGAAAAGTCATAACACCCTCAACTTTTTCTCCTTGTGAGTGATTCCCAAGAATGCATTGACGAAAGTGGTAGTGCTATATATAGTAAGCATATTCTTAATCAAAGCATTCACACTGATCTTTTAATCCTTGCATTGCCTATTTAAACTTGGCTGTTGCTTTTCTATTAAGCCTTTACTTTGCTCTCCAAAGAATTTTCCACCAAAGCCATTAATTTACATGGTTTATTGATTTTAATTGATGCGAAAACTTAAAAGTAATCTAGTTAGTAATCTGGCTCCACTTTTCTTTCCATTGCCTGAGTAAAACCTTTACTGCTTAGAAATTTGATTCTTAATATTCTAAATAAAATTTCAGAGTAGTTATGCCTGCAAAAATTGAATTTCCGAGATCACTGGTTGAAGTTGTGATATATTGGAATATGCCAATGCATCAGTGGTTAAAAAATTGTAAGTAAATGAATTAATTTGGATATAAAATAACTTATGATAATTATACTTTCAGATGTATTTAAAGTTGCAAAACCATATGGCAATTTCATTGCAATTTTTCTAACTTATACTGCAAGTTCCTTGTTGCATGTATGGCGCAATTTAAATCTATTTATTTCATTACTGTAAAACGTAATTAAAGAATTTTTTCAGGGTCTAAATTTCCAATTAGCTGCTGTGCTCTTATCACTCGGGTTTTATACTTATATTGAATACGGTTGGTGCACAATTTGCTTGTTAAGCGTAACTGATTTCTCACATGCAATCAATATTTATATCAGTTTTGCGAAACAAATTGGCCTCAACATTTGATGCTTGTATAGAAGCTAGAAGTTGCAAACCAGACTGCCAACATAAAAATAAACTGGTGATGCTTTCCATAAAACCTTTTCCTTCTAATATTCTAAAGTTTGCTTCTAATATAGGGTAATCCCTACGTAATTTCAACAAACTTGTTCTTTGGTTTCATAACTGTTTTCCATCTTGCTTATTTGGGGGTGATGTTTGATTCATCCTCCACGATTCAAGAGGAGGTTGGTATCTTTCACAAAAATCAGTTTTTTTTTTTCTTTTTTTGAGAACAAAGGCCTTAGACACCAAACCAAAAATCAAAGTAATCTTATTAATATTTTTTCCACAGGGCTACAATATGCATCACACATTAAGTAAGTGGTCCGAATTAAGTTTTGCAAGCCACTGGGTGGCGCTGATAACTTACGGCATTTACTTACTAATTTAAATTAACTTGGGTCTTCCATTTTGAATGTATTACATTTAAAAGTAGTCATTTTTGTTTATTGTGCCAATTATGTTGTAACTAACTTCCAAACAAATTTATATTTTTCAATAAAAATAATGGAATATTTTATACAAAAATAATTACGATTGTCATGGTACACTCTGTTTATTTTATACAAAAATAATTATTAATGATTGAAGATTTATGTTGATATGATTTCTTTAATCCAGTTGTGGTAGTTATTGACTTTGGTATAGTATCCATATTGGGCACATCCTGCTCCAGAACTTACAAGACCTAATAAATACCACCTTGACTCATGCTCAGTGACAAAAGGACTACCACTGTCCCCTTCACAAGAATCCCCCATTAGGCCTTGGACATATCCAGCGCAAAACATGTTCCTTGTCACCTTTATTGTACACAATACTGTTAATAATCGAAACAAGGGAATTATCTATTAATACATTTGGAATGTCTAAGGGTAAAATGGCACTGGGCCGCTAATGTGTCTAGGAAAACGGGCGGGGCTTATGTGCCGCTTTATCCATAAGGCTGACGCCTAGGGGCTCACCAAGAGCAAGAGCATATGCATCAGAAAGTGGAGGAGGATGTCAACGGGCCTAAAAGAAGCTCTAAGCCTAAGAGGCCCTGTCATGGGTTATTACTAGGGGTGTGCAAAATATTTGGTAAGACCAAATAATTCGATCGAATACCGAATCGAATAGCGCTTGGAAAAGTTCGCGAATATTCGTTTTTAATGATCAAATAGTCGAATATTCGAAAAGGGAAGGAAAAAGTATTTGAAATTTTCAAATAGTTTGCAAACTGGTCGAATAACCGCGGGTCTTTTTCTAATTTGTTGAGTTTCAAAGCCATCAAAGGAGAACGCAATGAAAATTTTAAACTACTCCTTATTTTTGACACCTCTTTAGGCCACAGCGGCAAGGATCATAAATAAAGAGTACCTATAATTGGCTAGATTATTGACGTGTTTTCTGTTTTCGAATTTTCTAGAATAACAAAGTAAAACTAAAACGAAACTGGGTGAAAGGTTAAAGCAACTTTGTGATTAAAAAAGTGCATTTTGTTTAACATTTTGAACTTATTTGAATGGTAAAGTCAAGAATTTACAGTAGCGTTGCTTCCACGGGGCTAGGCGGATACGTTTTCCTGGGCCCCTCAAGGTAAAGACCCCGAAAATCTATGAACGATAATAAATCTACTGTATAAATTTCATCTAAATAAAAGTAACATAATTCTACAAATTCGGGGGCGTCAACAACCTAGTATACGTAATCAATTTAGTACAGACGAAGCTCTACTTGTACACTTATTACGGAGAATACTCAGCCCTCGGATTTTAGGTTTAAAAATGTTTGGATGAGGGCATGAGGCCCCTTTATCAAATTCCACCCTGGTCCTCAATGAATATAGTTACGCTACTGAGCATTTAATAAATAAAATAAAAATTATACTTTTGGTTTAGTATTTTGCTATTTGCTAGTAAAACGTCCTGTGATTTCAATAACTTTAAAATTTTTGACAAATATGCAAACTATTTGGGTATTTGAAAACCAAATACGACGAATTATTTGATATTCGAAATACTATTTGGTATTCGATCAGTTAACTGGCTTGGATTTTTGCCCTAAAAATATTCGACCAAATTATTTGACGTTTTAAATATTCGATTTGGTATTTGACTGGCCTCGAAAAAAATTTGATATTCGATTCGATCCCCAAAAAATGGTATTGGCACACCTCTAGTTATTACGTAACATCGAATGTAAGACACAGTCTTGAGCAAAAATCTTTGCTCGTAAACCACGCCCGTTTCTATTAAAATCATCGGGACCAATAAAGTCTTCTTCAGACATTCCAAGTGTATCCAAATAAAATTTCCGGGCGAAACAAACAAGTTGGCCCTAACATAATTCTATGCGAAACCAGTGGGGTTGGATCCATACAAATGACACTAACCTGATAAGTAGTTGAGCCTTCACAGATCGACCTTTTAATTAAAGGAAGTTGAACTTCTTGGAGAATTCTAGGGACTATGCCTCGTTTAGCGAGTTTTCCCCAACCAGCTACGAAACCCAGTTGATTTTCCTTAGAGAAGAAGTTGTCCTCGATAAATTTGGGAGTACCCAGGCAAATGGGGAGAATGTAGTCGTTAAAGGTGACAGCGTCCTTGAACCGTACCAGGGCCAGGTCATTGTCAAATGGTTTGCAATTGTAGCTGGGGTGAATGACAATGTCTCCGACCATTGTTGAAAATTCTTCGGGTTCGATCTGAAATTGATCCAATTTTCCGAGTCGAATTCGAGTTTGATTCCAGTTGATTTGCCTCGAGGTGAAACAGTGAGCCGCTGATGCGAACCACCTTTCGTTGAGCAGAACGCCACCGCAAAATGCTTTGTTCTTTGGATCCCATAACATGACCTACAATAATGGTTTTAAAACTATGGTAATCAATTCATGCCTTAAATTATTTTAAATACCCGCGACTTACTTGCCATGGAAACGCCCCCTTTTCAGCGTTATTTCCTCCAACAATCCTTCCTGTAATTGATTGGTCCTTCCCACCGGGATATCCCTGTTTTGGCGCACCACAACCTGTAACATATGTACTTGAATACTTAAATACGCAAAATCTTTCCCGCGTTATTGCAGATACTAGATTTTCAACTTACTATCTTCAATTTTCTGTAAACGCCTAACGTTTAAGGGCGCCAAGTTTTTAGGCTTTACTGCATAACAAAAGACTTAATTATAGAACCAAATTTGGTTTGTTTGTTCGTTAATTACCTTTGGAAGGGTCTTCCACAAAGGTATATCTCATTTTAAAGCCACTGAACTCTGAGGATCCATCGCTTGTGAAGGTGAAAAGAACGTTATTGGTTGTACTCAAAAATGACAAGGTGGATTGGAGACTGCCACATAGAACACGTAGTGTTTTTTCATCTAATGCATCGATATCATACAAAATTTAAATATGTAATGCGCTTGTCATATTATCTGACGAAATTTCGAAAAAACGGGAAAATGGTGGAATAAAAACGAAAATTTTAAATTACCTGGACTACAGGCACCTTCTTGTATAACGATGTTATCGTACGAGCAATTACTGTCTGGTTCCAAACTGAGATCAGCGAAAATGAAATTAACGAGATAGTTCTCGGGCGCCATAATGTTGATTTTACATAGGGAATTACTGGGGTAGTTCTCGGGATAGTTTGGGTTGGTAATAACTCCTCCATTTTCAGTCTGGGTCCAGCCACAATCTAACAGAAAAATTTAGTAAACTAGGTTGTCTGTGACTTGATACAGAAGAAAAATAAGCTCATTTGCAGCCTGACTATAATGGTCATATCGTAAAACTATGAATTAACTTGCTATTTACACGTATAACATCATGTTTTTGACCTTATTTGTTTAAGAATACGACCACCCTCCTACGCTTTTTAACCCGGTCACCTGAATTAATGGCTTTAAAAGTCGCATGATGACTTAGGCCTAAGGTGGTGCCAAGGGTATTAGCCTAGCTTATGATTATTATTATTATTATTACTATTAGCACAAGTAACATAATAACAATAAGTATGACAATTAACGAGATTTACAACGAAACTGATTTTCATAGTTATTGAGTAATCAAGATGTTTTCTCAGCACAGAGCCCTCTAGTGTCTAAAATATGTTAGACTTCCGCTAAGCCGAAATATCTGGTTCCCGATAGATAGGCGGAATATTAAAATGATAAAAATTAAAAAAGGTTTTCTCGGCGCCACGAGCTCATGTTTTTTTATCACGCGTGATTCGCACGCGGGATTCCAAACAAAGCCAAAGCCCCTCGCGACTCCAGAACGTGCTCTCCGATATTAGGCTTAAATTTTTATCATACCGTTGTCATCCAAAACAGTAAGTCGCGAGTCCAAGTCACAGCTTGAAGAGAGTATCAGTGCCGGAAAAAGGTTCGGTTAGAAAATTAGCATTAAAGCAATAGGAATTGTCATACTTATTGTTATTATGTTACTTATGCTATTGGCTATAATTGTTAATTAGTAAGATGTGATAATTCTTGTTGTTTCAATCAATACCATTGGACTAATTTGGAGAATGCGATCAAATCAGATCGAAAAGTAGACCTTGTACGAGTATTAACCCATGATGCCCCTATACAGTGGCGTAGGAACGGGGTGGTACCAGGGGCGGATTAACCCTTTCGGCGCCTTTAGGCACAGAAAAATTTGGCGCCCCTTGGCATTGGTCAGCTAAGGAGGGGCGTATCGGTTTATAATAAATAAATAAATATATTTTAGTTTCCCCAAACCTTTTCGGCGTTATTTTGAGTAGGGGCAAGCCAAGTACATGGACCGTGGGGCTTTGTCAAAGTTTTGGCGCCCCTAGAAAAATGGTGCCCTAGGCACGTGCCTACTTTGCCTAATGGCTAATACGCCCCTGGGTGGTACACGGGTACAATGTACCCCCGTAAAATTGGAAAGGGCGCCAAATTGGTCCGTAAGGGGCGCTAAAAGCCTGTTGAAGAGGAGGGCGCCAATTCAATATCCAAGCTGTAACCCGGCCCGCTATCTAAAACGTTCCTAAGCGCCTGCCTCTATACATATGTCATGCCAAGCAAATGAGTATTTAATCGAGATGCAAAATAAGACTTTCCTTTTAACAGGGGCGCAACGACCTCCAAAAGCTAGGGGGTGTCCATCAAGTTGCTACAATAATGACAAAAAAAAAACACGTGAGACATTTGTGTGGACACCTTAGGAGAGGGTATCCGTTGGACCAAGAATGTATTGAAGCTGATTGAAGTTACTAAGAATATTTCAACATAGAATTAACCCCTGGTACCATCCTCACAGCTTTTGTGGATAAAGTTCGTCTGCATTTAAGGCGCATTCAAGGTCATACCCTATAGCAAACTTGAATGAGAAAGCGGACGAATTTAAGCTACAAGGGCTGCGAGGATGGGAATCAGAATCCTGTAGTCCAATATTCTTAGTAACTTCAATACATTCTTGGTTGGACTCTAGGGGTGTTCGGACACCCTAGACACCCCCTGTTGTTGCGCCCCGGCCTTTTAAAGGGTTCATCAGCCTCGTAAGGGGATAAAATTGCCCCTCCCCTAGCCAGTCCGGATTTTGATTTCGATTATCGCCACTAGAGGGCACGCGTCGCGCTAAACGAATGTAAGATGACCGTGTAGTATTCCTCCGCGAATTGGCCAGTCTGTTTTAAAATATTATTAAACAATCTACCTTTTTCCACACGAGCAAGTTGAGGAACAAGTAACATTATTACGTAACGTTAAGACAATTCGTTGAACAAGAGCAACTTTCCATATTAATTAAATTCCAATAATAGCAAACTAGGCCAATGTAACAAAAACTCCGTCCGTTGCGACCGATATCGAAATACGAATTTCCGAGAAATTACCACGTGTTTTGTAAAGTTTCGTATTACCAAAAATTTGTCACCTCGGGCCTACGAAAATTTAGGAGACATAAGGGAAATCCTGGAAACGCTCTTGATGCCGAGAGAAAATTCTTTAGGTCTGATATCATGTAATAAAATAAAATAGCCAGGATTTTGTTTGGGGGGGGGGGGGGGGGAACACCATTGAAAAAAAAGTAAAAAAATAAAAATATTTATACGTACAACCATATGTAACACAATTAATCATAAGTGTGCCTCTGTTTAACATCTCTGTATAAAAAATTTAAATGAGACCTTGTTTCACAACCACCAAAGAAAATACGGACTAACGTCGCGTACAACTGGTTTTCACTTCCTTCTCTCCCCGCCAGAACTAGTTTTGATGACGATAAAACCGTCATCGCCTGGGAAATGACGTCAATTACGTCATATCCTTGCAACAAGGTCTCATTGAGAAAAAGTTCTTTCTGGCACACTTATACCATACGTTTCGTGGGGGCACGTTCCCCCTGTGCCCCCCTGGCTACGCTACTGTAATAACGTAAGAACGATGTGTTCTTATGTCATAGGCTAGCGCTACAGGGACCTGCATGTGACACGGTCAATTGAAATTGAGAACAACCATATTTTGGTAATTTTGAACAGGTGAGTCTCAAAAGAAATTTTACGTATATTATTGGAAATCTCAAAAGTCATTTTTCTCGTAGTTTTACGGTTTTCAAATTTCCAAAATCTTAAAATGTACCAATATGCCGTTAAACACCACAAAAATATACTTGTGTACTTAGAAATTGAAATTTTCTGCATCAAAAAAGTACAATTGTTCCAATAGGCGCTTCAATAAAATATCTTCCGGGAAATCGCCAAGTAATATATCCGAGAGCCAGGACCTGCAAATTACTGTGTATATGGTACTTGTTGTAATAATGGAAACTTTTCACCTTTAAACAGAACGTCGTACGTGTTTTTGGTTAAAAGGAAACACTTGTTGCATCGCGAACAGGTGAAAAGTTTCCATTATTTCCTCAAGCACTGTATAAAAAGTACCCTGCAGGTCCTGTATCTCGGAAATATTACTTCTTGGCAATTTCCTTGAAGATGTTTTATTGAAGCGCCTATTGGAACAACTGTACTTTTTAGATGCAGCCAATTTCTAAGTACACAAGATGTTTTATTGAAGCGTCCGTTATGTCTGCTACCGCGTTGCCTACGTTATAGTAAAGGCCCGTGCAGGCGAAATTTAATTTATTTCTGGCGTTTTAGTTCAACAATCCTGGCCACTAGGTTATCTCGTATCTGATCTAGTTGCCTACGCAACGACAAGGTTTCAACTTTTAAAAGTCAAGGGCCACAAAAAATATGGCATTGAAAAGTTATAAAAGTTGTATTATAACAAATTTGAATTGTAATTTACGATATCTTTAGCTTCTTTAAAAACATTTGATTCCCAGAGTTTAAGAAATAGAAAGAAGTGGCCATACATGTATATCTTCATCCATGTACTACCATGTAATGTAACTTTCCGGTTCGAATCGAAGAGTCAAACATTCAACAAAAAAACCATACACCAAAATCTATGATAAAATCTGCCAATAATTTTGTATTTTTAAAAAATTCACAAATCGAAAAACTTTGTCAAAATGCACCAAATTCTCTAAGCGAATCCAAAAAATCCAACCAAAACTCAATAAAACCAGTAAAAAATCCACTAATCCATTTAAAAATTCATAAATTCAAGATGGTTTTGCACAAATCCCTTGAAAAATACAAATCCGCAGATATTTTAATATAAAACTGAATTTTTGAAAAATCCACAATTCCAGGTAAAAATCCACTCTATTTGCAAATTTCGTACATTTGTTTTTTCTTAATGCCCGACCCCTCTGTTCAAAAACCATCGCTCAAAATGGGTCCCCTACCATGTAGTATGGCTATGGCAGCCTATACACTCTTTTTAGAAACGTTTACTGGGCGCCGCCATTATCGTACAGACAACTAACGAGCAAGCCCTCTACCGCAGAAATTTCATCCCCCAAAACCGGTTTTTTCATCACCCTCCCCGTAGACTGGTAATGGCGGTCGATTGGGAAGGCGCGTTTAAGAGGGGTGCTCACGCTTGATATTAAATGGTAATTTTTTTTTTGCCTTTATGTTTCAAGGGTCTGTCACCGACGTCACGATTTTAAGAAGTTGTTTTATGTCCTCGGACTATATTTTCTCTGACTTTTGCCGTACCCAAGTAATGTATTTTTGATATATTTTTTAGCATTCTTTATTACGCCTGAGGCGCAAATCGAATGTGTTTGTGACGTCGTCGTCAGACCCTGTCACTTTCATCTCGTCTCTTATTTGAAGGTGAAGGCTTTAAAAAGGGTGCACGAGCACACCTATATTAGCGTCTCTAGCAACCTTGCGTTTAAGAGTCTATACGTATATGCGCTTTAAATAGGCTATATTTCATTAGTTTAAATATCACGAAATTCTTTGATTATTTACAAACATTCTTGCCTACTTTATAACACTAAATAACAACTTGGTTTCATCTAGGATTATAACCTACTTAAATGGCCCCTTAAATAATTTCAGAACGAACTTTATGAAATTGCCCTTATTAGTGTCAGGCCAGAGCGTCTGCTACAGACAAATTAAAAAGTCATAAGAACGTTGTTTTCTTAAATAAACTTATCAAAATATAAGCAAACTATGCAACAATTATATCATTATTAATAAAGTCAAATTTACGAATAAAGATATCTGCTTTAGCCGCTATCACGTCGGAAAATTTACGGGCCAAAGCTTACCATAGATCGACCCTATTTCGGCTAGGACATTTCGACTAACAATCGGAAGGTCGGCCGACGGCCGCCAACCGTCGATAGACCTAGAATATTTACGAATTTTTTTTACGTCGGGCCGACCCAAAATTGCTACAGGGGTACCTATCTAGGTTTCAATGGCGAACCAAAGGGGGCGTTGCGATAGTTTTCGGTCGCGAATTAATGAACGAAAATTTCGCCATTTTCGTCGGTTACATGGAAGCTTAGCTTTTTGTTTTGGCGATGTAAATGTCTAATTTAACAGGCAAGTGAGTAAACCTATTGAAAGATCGATTAGATTTCGGGCGGTAGATGTCGCACTCACCTCCAATATTTCCACTTTTGTCGACAAAACCTTCAGTGGAGTATTTGAGTAGGAAGCCCTGTTCGCTGAGAATGTCGTCAGAATGGAAGTGAACGAATACCCTATTTTTCGTAGATTTTAGGGTTATGACCGATTCACTGTAGCAATAACGACCCAATAAGGGTGATTCTGTAATAATCACAATTATATTAATTGAATTGCTGATAGAATACAAGTAGAATTTAGAAAAGGGGAAAATACCTTCTGTGGGTCCGTCGTAGATGGCGCAATAATCGTAGGCGCATTTTTCGTCTGCTTCTAATTTGAGCACGTCGAAGGTGAGGTAAACCACTTCGTTTTCGGGGACCGTGATTAAAGTGAAGCAATCGGATTTTATGGGATAGGTTTTAGGAAATCCTGGACTGCTTATAGTTCCTTCCGATGTTGTCAATCTTTGATCACAATTATCTTCTAAATTACAATAAGAAATTAATATTGTAGATAGCTCTTGTTATTCCTATTTCCCTCATGCGGCGCTTTTTGGAAGCTTGTAAGTGAAACAAGATGTCAAGGACATTTAACTACACACAATCCCCCCAATGAATTAAATATATTTTGAATACTAATCTAAAATTGAGCAAAACATTAACTTAATGAAAAAAAAGAGTATTTTGTTCGAAAAGGAGCGTTTCTTAAACACCCTGTATACTAAAAACAAAATACAATCACCTTGTCGTTTAACATAAGTAGCTCACTAAGCAGTAATAACCAAAGAGTATCTTAACTCATGACCACACTTAATTAATCACCAGTTCCATTAATTATGAACATTTTTTAAATCACCCTGTACTTTAAATCAATAAGTGCACTGTAATTTCACCAAAATCTCAATCACCCTATTCTTTATCATTAGTAACAACATTTAAATCACCCTGTACATTAACTTGATAAGCGCACTATAGAGTAGTATCGCTCTGTAGCTTTGGGCTATGGCCGCCATTTTGGGGGCAGTATTTTATGTATAGGAAAAAGCATGGGTGACGTCGACATACGTCACGCCGATATTGCTCTATAGAAACCTAAAGAATAATATAATTTCTACTTTCAATTTGTTAGAACTGCTTAGATTTATTATATATTATATATATATTTATTATTTATATCCTAAACGTGTTTACTCTTCTTTGACCAATTTTTCATGTTGGTTTTTCGTATTTTAAACGTTCACTTGGTTTGGTCTATACATTTTGTACGCAGTCACAAGGGATGTCATAAACATTGAGTTGGAAATATAGTTCTTTTAGAGCCGTAATTTGTATTTGACGGCTGGGGCCCTTTCTTGAAATCACGTACGAAGCGAAACAGTTATCATTAGTCGGTGGCGTCATCTACCGCAAGCAAGCGATGTGAATAATTTAAGCTAGTGGCGCTATCTACCAATAGCTTTTCGCGGAATCCTTTTGTATCTGATAAAAATCCCCGGAAACCTAATAATAATAATAATAATAATAATAATAATCAGCTAATCAGCTAGGATAATAACTTAGGCCTAAGTCATCAAGCGACTTTTGAAGCTGAAATATCTTTAAGTTTACCAAACTCTTCAAGCCCGGGTGTCGACGGATTTCATCCAAAACCTCTAAAACACGTGATAAATCTGCTACTATCTCCCCTAGTCTTTTTAATTAACTTATCATTTTCCTCTGGCGTATACCCTGATCGGTTAAAAACAGCCCTTATAATACCAATATTTAAAAAAGGAGACCCTCTAAATCCCGGAAATTATAGACCAATATCTGTACTTTCATATTTTGCAAAAATTTTCGAAAAATGTTTCAATAAAAGACTAACCTCATTCTGTGACAAGCATAATATATTAGCTGATTCTCAATTCGGCTTTAGAGCAGGTAGAGGTACCGAACTGGCTATTGCAACTGTCTACAAAACAATTATATCTGCTATAGACAAAAGTAAATATTGCCTGGGTTTATTCATCGACTTAGAGAAAGCATTTGACAGCGTTCCACACCATAGACTTTTGAAAAAACTTGAAAGGATAGGTATAAGAGGGGTTACTCTAGACTGGTTACGTAGTTTCCTAACTAATAGAAGCTGCACAACTAAAATTAACAAGAAACTATCTGATACTACAACTATTAAAATTGGCGTACCACAGGGATCTATATTATCTCCACTCTTGTTTAATTTATATATAAATGATCTTGTTTCGATTATGCCACTTGGTTTATTATATATGTATGCGGATGATACGGTACTGTTAATCGAAAATACAAATTTGAGTGAACTGATAAAAAATGCTAATGAAAAACTTAATATGATTAACAACTGGTTACTACAAAACGGACTGAAATTAAACAAACTTAAAAGTGAATATATAATCTTTGCAAACTACGGAAAAATTATAGATAATCTAGTATGCGTTGTAAAAGTAGGAGCCACGGAAATTAGAAAAGTCTTCAAATATAAGTACCTTGGCTTAATTTTCGATGACAAACTTAATTGGTCAGAGCAAATAAGCAATTTATGTAAAAATCTAACCACCTCTTGTTACCAAATAAGACAATGTAAATTTTTATTCCCTAGAAAAATGTTATTTGAGTTTTACTTTGCAATGTTTCATTCGCACTTAATCTATGGTATTGTTGCTTGGGGGGGAACAGCTCAATATAACTTAAATCGAATTTTAATTTTACAAAAAAGAGTAATTAGGAATATTTTTAATGTTAACTGGCTATATCCGTCTGCTGAACTTTTTCAAAAATGCTCAATTATGAAAATAACAGATATCATCGACTTCTGTAATTTAAAATTTATTTTTAATAACATACAAAACGAAAAAAAAACATTGTTTGACAAAAATCAAAATAGAAAAAACACGCGTTTTGAGTATATCCTTCAAGTACCCTTTTGCTTAAGTACTAAGAAAATGAACTCAATATTTTACAATGGTGTAAAAAAATTTAATATTTTATACGAACATCTCAAAGAAAGCCAAACAATCAATTCCACGAAAAAAATTATTAAAAATTGTATAAAGCTAAAGCTACTCTAAATGTTTTCAAAGGACTCATGTTACATTATTATTAATTTGTTCCTTTTTTTAACACTTTTTATTATTATTATTATCATTATTTAATTAGGTAAACGGTTTAAATTTTTGTACAATAACAATGCGAGGGCTATAAGTCGCTATCGACTTGGCCCTCAACCACAAAATGTATATATAAAAAAAACAATAAACAAATTGAATTGAATTGAATTGAATTGATTCGGTGGCCGGATTACAATGCGTAGGAGGGTGGTAGCAAGCTTAATGAGGAGGGGGGGGGGCGCAAATCTGTGTTTTGGTTTTTTTTTATAGCGAAAAAACCGCCGGTCTTTTTATTTAAATAAACGGCATACGTTTTACGTGCGAATAACCCTAAGCAGGGTTCGGGAAAGTGACAAGCTTTTCGAGACCGAGCTAGTATTATCCCGAAGCAACTAATAGCCGATTTCAGCCCCTTGTATATCCTCAAAACTCAGAGTAGTGAGACAAGCAATATACCATTGGAAAGACCAGGCGCATACGACAAACATACTATGAAACTATAAATGTAGGGCTGTTATGGTAAAAATGCGACGTAGTTCAAAGATAGCCAAAAAATCAAAATAAACTTTCATCTTCTTCTTCTTTCAGACCACTCTAGAACAAAAACTACTTAACAAGCTAGGCTAATACCCAAGGCACCACCTTAGGCCCAAGTAATCTAGCGACTTATTATGCCTTTAAACAGGTGGCCGGGTTACAATCCGATTTGCATTAGTGACCACCTTCCACTTGCTATTCCATTGTGGCATTTCCAAAGGATAAGTCTCAGTGCCTAACCGTCGTCGAGTTGATGAGGAAAAACTTTAGCCCCCACCACAATATTTTATCAACTTTTTGAATTGCGTTCAAACAGAACCTGTTTGTTTCCGTGGTTTCGTGTCTCCGCTATATCTACAAATGTATTATTATAACGATTTAGTCCTAAACGCTTCGTCACGTTTCAATAGTTGATTTTATAAAATGTCTTTACGCTTGCCCAACTTGTTGAAATGTTGCTCTGGAATAGGTCAGCCAATGCCTAAGAATGAGTTCATAAGCTCTTTAGTGGGAGAGAAAACGGATCCACAGCTGAAGCGGGGAGGCAACATTTCAACAAGATGGCCAAGGTTATTTTATAAAAAGAACTATTTAAATAGTATTTACGATTTTATATTTAAAATACATTCTCATATAATAAGAAAAGCTTGTCATAACTCCCACTATATTTATTCAGATGAATAATTTGAATACATATTCAATATTATTTTTATTTAGCTGAATAATTTGAATACATATTCAATATTATTTTTATTTAGCTGAATAATTTGAATACATATTCAATATTATTTTTATTTAGCTGAATAATTTGAATATTCAATATTATTATTGAAATACTACAAGACGTACCAGGTAATAAATGGTAAAATGCTTAGCGTACTTTTAGAATCTAAAATCATACAATTTTCCCCTACACGTTTGTTTAGGGGGGGGGGGTAGCTTAAACTCTCTACTGTCTCCAAATTATTTAATTTGGGATGTGGAAGTTTTAGGATCAGGTTCCCAAACCGCAAAGGAAATTCTCTCGCGTTATCTCATTCTTTTCTAGAGGTACCAATTAAGTATTAGAGAGGTCTAGGTCCCAATTTCGGGATTGTTTCATTTTTGTTTGTAGTTTCTTATGGGAAATTGTGTTTTTTACAACTAAATTTCCCAACACAAATATGCTTATAACTATAGTATAATTGTAACTATAAATCTACCGGGGTGGAATAGTGCCAGTGGTTAAGGTGGGGTGGAAGAGTGGTTAATAGTTCTGGAACTACAAAAATATATGAAATCAAGCCACGAGCGAGGTCTTAAATTAGAAATATGGACTAGTTCTATATGGGCCTGTTCATAACTCTTGGTAAAGAAAAGCCCGCATACTTGACATCAAATACGCTAGACCTTGCGCGGCCTTTTTTCATGATTAAAATAGATCTTGCAAATCATAAAAAAAGGCCGCGTTTTGAACTTTTTTATGTTTAGGCTTAGTTTCTCTTTTCGATATAACAGTCGCCAGCCAGATTTCCCGCACGGTACTGATGAGTTCCAAATAGAACGAAACCGGTCTACCGTTGGAATTTCTGGCTATTTTATTTAGTTTTTATGTAGTTTATTACTCGAAGATCTATTTGATCCGAGTTTCGCTCGAAGACCTATCGGTACGAGTTATTAGTAAGTTTTTTAATTTCTTCAAATTTATTTAGGATTTAGCTATATTATCCCTTTTAATTATGGACTAATCTACCTTTTCGCGTATTTTATCATCCTTCTCACAGTCCATAGGTGGTTTCTTCTAACTTAACTTGTGTTAAAATATATTAGTGTGTCAAAGAGAATTTCTGTGCGTGAAAAAGTATTTCTGTGCGTGAAAAAGTATTTCTGTGTGTGAGAAAAGTATTTCTGTGTGTGAGAAAAGTATTTCTGTGTGTGAGAAAAGTATTTCTGTGTGTGAGAAAAGTATTTCTGTGTGTGAGAAAAGTATTTCTGTGTGTGAGAAAATTATTTCTGTGTGTGAAAAAAAATTGTGTTTTAAAAATATTTTGCGGAAAAAATAAACATAGATGGCACCCTCTGCATAACAGTAAAATAAATCATGGACGACCTATGCTCTAAAGGGACTTAGTAATAAGCCTTATCAAAAAATGGGATTCGACAACACAAAAATATTTTTTAACAATGGGGAAAAACCGAGATTCAAAATAGCTACCGCATCGCTATTCCAGGGGAAGCTAAATTCGTCACTATGGGGCGCAGCTTTAAAATTTTGGTGCTACGTTATTCCGTATTACTTCTTTGTTACAAATATGAAAATATCAAATGTGTCTGGTATTTTTTAAGTTCTGCCGCATTTTGGGGTCTTCCAAACACTGTGCAGGCGTGTGTTGAGTTTGAAGATCTGAAGATTTTTTCACACAAAAAATATTTTTTTAACTTTATACATCCCTGATTGATTTTTCTACTATTATCGGTTGTCGAATCCCATTTTAAATAAGGCTTATTACTAAGTCCCTTTAGAGCATAGGTCGTCCATGATTTATTTTACTGTTATGCAGAGGGTGCCATCTATGTTTATTATTTCCGCAAAACATTTTAGAAAATATTTTTATAACACAAATACTTTTTAACACACACTGAAATTCTTTTCTCACACACAGAAATACTTTTTCACGCACAGAAATACTCTTTAACGCACAGAAATACTCTTTAACGCACAGAAATACTTTTCTCATGCACAGAAATACGTTTTCACGCACAGAAATAGTCTTTCACGCACAAAAGTACACGCCAAAATATGTTTTCGATATTTTTTAATTTTGACCTAAATGGCGTGCCATAGGTGGTAGCCTGGTAGGTAGGTTCGTCAACCGATTTTCGAGATTTATTTCTCGATTTTCTGACGCTTCTCGCGCGCGCGTTACGGGCGCGAGCGTCGCGTGGCATTTTTTTACGTACGCTACGATTTGCGTTTTCGCATCGAGTCGGCTTCGATTTCCAATTTGGTTTTTAGTTTTTTTATTACAAATTTTCAAAAGTGACGCAAATGTCAGTTTCTAAAAATGCTCAAAATCTGTCGCCCCTGAGAGTTGGCCGTGTTTGTCCCAACACGCAATACACCCGAAATTTTATCTCTTTCCTCCGCGGATTTAGGAGGGGGGGGGGGTTCGTGAGGGGTAGTATCAGAAGCAGTGTTGGAAATAAGCTTTTTAAAAGTTCTGGTCAATATGATCACAATACCCCCTACTTAAAAAATAATTTACTGGTCATGACCACTCTTTTCTACCCCACTTATCTCCCTCCCTCTTTTATTTTACTTTTGAAAGTGAATTTTAATAGCGATTAGGAACTATAATGATATTTATTTATCACAAACCAAAGAGGTTTGATATTTATCACATTTCTTAACGAACTTTAAAAAATATTTCATCAATTTCTTGTTCTTCGAATAAAAACTTATCCGTATTTACAGTTTTACATCATCTACTTGTTCTTCGAATAAAAACAGTTTTACTCCTTTCTGACGTTCTTTTTGTTTCTAAAATCCAAAATGAAATTGCAGGATAGGCATCAATGTCTTCTATGCTTATGTTTCTTAAGCATATTCTTAATGATTGATCTATAGATGTTTCGCATTTAGCTCGACGAATCTGACTGATTGTTCTGCCGTGCAAAGCACAAAAGCATTAACGACCAAATTTTCGATTTACAGATTTTGGTTTTATTTCTCCTTATTTTATACGTTAAATTCAATTTTGAACTAATTTTCGAATTTAAAATTTTTGTTCTTGGAGAAATGACTCGTTTCACAACGCATTATTTTAGGTTTTTGCATTATTTTCAAACCAAAAACGCATTAATGTGTTTAATTTCTTTAAAAGTCAAATCAAAACGCATTTTTTTCGCGTTTTAAGACATGGTTTTAATGATATTTCTGAAATATAGTTTGGCCTGTAAATTGTTTAGTACCAGAATACAATTTGAGTTGAAAAATCCAAGTCTTCTATATAAACTTGAAAGATGTAAGTTGGGGTATCTTAAGGCAAAGAAAGTTTGAATTTCGCGGGTTTTCTCCATATTTTGGTTTTGGTCGTTAATGCTTTTGCGCTTTGCGCGGCAGTGTAGCGGAAGAACGTCAAATTGCATTACTGCCAGATGCCAGGAAATACGTTCGATTTAGGAGTAGAAATAAGTAAAAATCCGCAATTTCATTGGCTGTGAGAAGCTGAGAGCGCAACGCGTTTATCATTTTCTCTTTTCGGTATCGAATTATACTTTTAATTAAAAATAAACTGGTCATTATGACCAGTGAACCCCCCAGATTCTATTTAATTTACTGGTCATAGCCCAAAATAAACTGGTCTTTGACCGACGCCACCGCCTTATTTCCAACACTGATCAGAAGGCCTGTGAGTTTCGGAAACGGGGAGAGGGGGGGGGGGGGGGTTTCCGGGTTCGTTCCGATTTGAAAGTCCAGTGGCTATCTCGGCGTACGTTAGTCCCGTGGCCTTTATGCATCAGCCTTTGGATACAGGGGGTTTAAAGTGGTACAGGGAAGTTTGGAACGACTGCGAGTTGAGTTATTTTTACGGAGAAAAGGGTACTACGGAAATTCTCGCATGGAGAAAAGGGGGAGAGGGTACCACGGTAATTATCACATGTGAAAAGCGGAGAGGGGGTACCACGCAGTAGCGGCGCCAGGATTTTTGGCGAGGTAGGCCAACCATTTGGAGCCCCCCCCCCCCCCCACAATTTTTTCAAATCCGTCCCCGTGGATTATTTAATTTTTTTGAAGCAAGTGGTGAAATTTTTGGGTAAAATGGGTACGCGACGAAAAAATTAGAGTTAATTATGAATTTAAACATTACTAAAAACTGGGTGTGTGTTGATCCTCTTTTGTGTACCGATAACACTTAACAAATGAGTGGTTATTTACTTATTTCTACGACTGAATTCCAGTCTATCAATTTACATTCATTCCTTTGGTACTTCGCATGTACATCCCTTACATCAGAACTTACAACTTTACGAAAGAATGTACGTAGGTCGACGTAGGTACACCAACAATTGTAAGTAAAGTAAGTTTAAGAACCATTAATTTGTAAAGATAAAATTAATGATATAATTTCGATATAGTAGCACTCGCGAAAAATTGAAACTAAAAAATAAACTACTTTCGCAGAAAACTGACTCGTACCTTTGAAAGGAATAAAAACAGCAGTGTCGTTAAGCGAATCACTCGCATTGAATATTGAAAAATTAATAAATAAATAAATTATTTCGCAAACAAATTACAGAATTTTTTATATTAAATAATTTGGAGGCCCATATATTAAATTTTGGAGGCCCCTTAAGACGACTTTTGGAGGCCCCTACCAAAATTTAAAGTAGGCCCAGGCCTACCCCGGCCTATTGCTGGCGCCGCTACTGGTACCAACTACCACGGTAATTATCACATGGGAAAAATGGGGAGGGGGTACCCCGGTAATTATTGTTATATTATGGGCTCTTAATGATCGACTCGATAAACAATTAAAATGTTTAATAGTTACTTAAAGTATACAAACACGTAACATACGACACACGCTGGGTGAAGGCCGTCCAAAAACTGAAACTATATTTATACACGTACATTGCTTCTAGAAAGATCTAGCTTGATCTCTAGGTTAACATACAATATTATGTACAAAATATTACACAATTATCACATGGGAAAAAAGGGGAGGAAGGACCTTACTGCGGTGGTTCGACTATGGGGTAAAGGGTGCCACGGAAATTCTCGCGTCGGAAAGGGGGAGGGGGAGTACTTCGGAAATTCTCGCATGGAGAAAAGGGGGAGAGGGTACCCCGGTAATTATCACATGGGGAAAAGGGGGAGGGGTACTCCGGTAATTATCACATGGGGAAAAGGGAGAGGAAGGGCCTTACTGGGGTGGTTTTACTATGGGTGAAAGAGCACCACGGTAATTATAACATGGGAAAAAAGGGAGGAACGGTAATTATCATATGGGGAAAATGGGGAGGGGGTACCCCGGTAATTATCACATGGGGAAAAAAGTGGAGGAAGGGTATTACTGCGGTGGTTCGACTATGGGGAAAAGGGTGCCACGGAAATTATCCCATGGGAAAAAGGGGTTGGGGGGGGGGGGGGGCGTACTGGAGTGGAGCGCCTCGAAACACACAACTAGCTGAGGGCTTCTCGGCTAGTATTATAATATAATAATATTTGAAATATATATTTTCTTTGAAAGCTAGGTGACGCCACCGACTAATGATAGATGTGAGTGTCGATACGTGATTTCAAGAAAGTGTTCATCGAGAACCCAGCCACAGCACATAGAAATTGTGGCTCCCCGTAGCCAGGGGGGGGGGGGGGCAGTACGGCGCCCGTACTGGAATCTCTTTCGCCCGACCTAGCCTTTTCTGCAACTCAACTCCGACGCCCCCTTTTGGGACAATTCGCCCCTCCTAAAATATGGTTCGCCCGCTCTATATCGATGTCCTGGCTACGGCCCTGTCTAGCAGTACTATATTTCCAACTCAATTCTTATACACAAATGGTATTATGGTACCACACGCGAAATAATATCTTACTTGGATTGTCGGCTAGTCGAAATTCAATCTCGAATCCACTTTCTTCAAAGGTCGAGTCTGTCGTCAAAACCAGGAGAACCGCCGTAGAATTGATGAAGATAGAGGTATCTTCGATTTTTCCACACAGTCTCCTCAGCAAAAGGTCATCGGTCGTTGGCCCGGAGTAGATATCCAGATGATCATTGCTGTACGGGGGAAAATTTATTTATGACCAATCAAATGCCAAGTACATTTGTGTTCGTGCAATAGATAGATTTACAATTTTTAAGGGGCAAAGACGACTTTAAAGGGGTAATATTCATCCGAGGTAACGTGGTGATGGCGTTATTTGTTAGTAGATGGCACTCTGATAGCAGCATGACGTCATAATTTTGATTTTCAACGATGGGTTAAAGTTTTCAGTTCTTAGTGGAGAACGGTTTTGTCGAGATTTAAAATACAAAATTCTCTTCCTTGATTGGATAATTAAAATTCGTATTATAGTGTCATCTATGGCGGAGAGTGTTAACTTCTATTAAAGTTAATTGTTAATTTAAATTACAAAAATTATATATTTTTAATAAGAATTTAAAGTACTATAATTTAGTAATTAATTAATAACTTTTTAAAAAAGTATATTTTTCATAAACTTTATAGTGTCGCCATCTAACATTATTAAATATGAAGGTACCTCGGGTGGATTTCGCCCCTTTTTGCATATTTCCCTGTAGGCAATATGTGAATGAGTCTATAGCACGTCCTCAAAGCTGGCCGTCATAGGACAATACAGCGACCGACGGAGGCCGACATTTCGGAGGTCACGTACTGGAAGCGGGTAAACGCTTCGTAACAAAACCGTCAACCCGAATGCTTTCTGATTTCGAATCTATGGTACAAGGTTTATATTATCTTTGATTCACCCCACGAAAGGCCACGAGATCTTCCCACCCCTTAATGGTGAATTAATATCGTTGAGCAAGGGCTACGAATATATTCCAACCGTATTCGTTATCGCAATTCGCAACCCGATACGATATGCTTTAGGAACTAACCCGAGAGGTTGCACACATTACAATTTTACCCAGCATAGACCGATTTCAACCTGTCAAGGCGACAGTCGCAAATGTGGCGCCACTAGGCCCATTTCTAAACTTATTTGTCAAAAACTATTGGCTTTCACCGCAGTGAAGTTCGCTTTCCAATTTTACATTTAACTACATTACATTGCAAACTATTGGTGAAATTTCGGTGTAAGCGATCATATTCGCAAATAGTAATATTTTAGCCTTGGGGGAATTGAAAGTGTTATACTTATGTCTTTTATGGTAGTATTAATTAGAAATATTTGGCGTTTCCGTTGGGTGGCGCTTTAGACCAACAAATAAGGGACGAATCTAGAGGTGACCGTAATGCAATTAGAAAACTGCTTTTGCTACGAAGCATTACGAGGGTGGTTGCAGAGACTAATGCTATCTTGCCCTGTATTCGTGGTACAGAATGCTTTCTTGTTAACCGTGGCCTACGTTATTATGAAGGCCCTTGCACGTAAAGTTTCTTCAATTTGAATTGCCCAAAGAGGAACAATTAAAGGCTAAGGAAGTAGAAACTGATGTAATACCTGCAGTTGGCCCACGCTTCTATGTGCAATTGTTTGATGTGCAAAATGATTCCTTCTTCCCGCGCGGACATCAAACGCCATTTGCAATCCAGGTCACTACCATAGGAGCTTGGGTAATTTGGGCTTCTCAATTTACCACCAAATCCATTGACGATGAAATAGCCACCACATTCTTCGATATTTATTGTTAAAAAAATGCTTATTAAAACATCATTAGTATAGGTACGTCACTACGTCATTTAAGCATGAAAACAGTTTTCACGAGTTTCTCAATTTTAATGGTGAAAACTGACCAACAAACCGATTTAAACTGGGTTTTACGGTTTAATGTGACAGTGGCTTTAAAATTGTCGCCATAGAAAATGAAATTGTTTCATTAATCACTGAAGTGGTTTAAAATAGGCTGACGATTCACCTTATCAAGGGTGGTTCAGTTTCCCTGCTAAGGGTAATTTAAGTCCTTGTTTCTATGGCGAGAAAATAATGGGCTTTTAGACTATACACTTTTTAGAAATCAATTAGTTTGGCAAACAAATTTGTCCAACTAATTTGCATTGTGAACAACACGACTTTAAACAGGTAGTTGACCGATTTTTAGGGTTACAATTTTTTGTGATATCCAACTATTTCAAATTCAACCAAAGAAATTGATACATTTTTCTTTTTGACTGCTCTAGAGTGCCAGAGAACGCCCCGATCTAGTTTTCGGGCTCCGGGCTCAGATCTGCACTGTTCAATTAATGCGTGTTCCATTTATTGCTCTCGAGTGCAAGAGAACGCCCCGATCTAGTTTGCGGGCTCCGGGCTCAGATCTGCACTGTTCAATAAATGCGTGTTCCATTTATTGCTCTAGAGTGCCAGAGAACGCCCCGATCTAGTTTTCGGGCTCCGGGCTCAGATCTGCACTGTTCAATAAATGCGTGTTCCATTTATTGCTCTCGAGTGCAAGAGAACGCCCCGATCTAGTTTTCGGGCTCTGGGCTCAGATCTGCACTGTTCGATAAATGCGTGTTCCATTTATTGCTCTCGAGTGCAAGAGAACGCCCCGATCTAGTTTTCGGGCTCCGGGCTCAGATCTGCACTGTTCAATAAATGCGTGTTCCATTTATTGCTCTCGAGTGCAAGAGAACGCCCCGATCTAGTTTTCGGGCTCCGGGCTCAGATCTGCACTGTTCAATAAATGCGTGTTCCATTTATTGCTCTCGAGTGCAAGAGAACGCCCCGATCTAGTTTGCGGGCTCAGGGCTCAGATCTGCACTGTTCAATAAATGCGTGTTCCATTTATTGCTCTTGAGTGCAAGAGAACGCCCCGATCTAGTTTTCGGGCTCCGGGCTCAGATCTGCACTGTTCAATAAATGCGTGTTCCATTTCTTGCTCTCGAGTGCAAGAGAACGCCCCGATCTAGTTTGCGGGCTCCGGGCTCAGACTGCACTGTTCAATAAATGCGTGTTCCATTTATTGCTCTCGAGCGTTAGCCCTCGTGTGGACAATACTTGACCGATTGCAACCAAATTGAACATAAATCCATTTTTTTTGGCGGAAAGATGTAGGGTGTTATTTGGCTGGTACATCGGACATGAGCAAGTAATTGAAGCCAATAAAATTCCATAGTTTGAGCTTAATTGTAAGAAGAAAGTAATTGGACAATTACCTGTAGTGACTTGTCGAATAGCTCGCTTAGGTATTTTAGCCGTTTCTTCACGAGTAAATTTACGATTATGTCTGAAAAATTGTTAAAATTTACCCATATTAATACTTTAAGTCAATCTTGGTAGGTTTTGAAACTATTAAGATAATTTTGTTTTACCACGCTCAATAATGACTTTTTTAAATTTTTACCATAGGTAAATATTTTTTGAAAATATTTATATAAAATTATGCCCATCTTTTATAAGCAAAATAATAAAATAATTTTAATCAAATGTATATAACCTAGATGGCACTCCCGGGCAATAACGATATGAGAGGGGAATTTGAGGAAAGCAAATTCTGACTTTTGAACGTTATCCGAAAGCTTCCGTAATATAGCCTCCTAGAGTTAAATAACCCTGGAAGGAAGTTCAACGTTAGATCAACGAATTTCGTGGTTTTCCCGCTAAGAGCGTTGTTGATTGATTTGACACTGAGAAGTTATTGAGCGCTTATTACGAAAAATTAAGTAAATTTGGTCTTAGCCAACTTGTTAAAATGGGAAAACAAAATCACGTGACTACCTTTTAACAGCCAACTTCGATTCGGTAACTCGTGTTCATAGTTTTCCGTGCGACGTACGTTAAAGAAAAAATTATTCCTTCCAGATACTGCAGACAGCTAATTACACTTCTCTTAATCCTCCTTGATTACAAAATGTTTTAAATAATAATAATAAATAGATAATTTAGACGAATCGATCAAAATTTAAACCACCATTAGCAAAGTAAAATGAATAATAGTTCGTATTTCTTAGGATAGATGGCGCTGCAGCTCTCCACAAAGTCACGTGACTACCATCTTTTCGGCCCCCCTGGACTTTATGGTTTCGCCTATTTTAAAAACACTTCATACTCCCTTATAAGCACACCGATGTTTTTCCTCAAGATCCGGGTAAATTTTAGGCTTGTTACAAAAGGACCAATCTGACGAGTGGCGAGTATTTTTGATTTCCTTATTATTGTATTAAGTTACTTACGCTATTTGAAATAACTTTCTAGAGAGAGCCTGAAGCAAGGAATAACAGTTTAAATCGATAAACACATTCAAAGATTTAAAAGTAAGATTGGTAGAAACGATTGCTCAATTCTTAATAATGTACTTATTTCTGCTATGTTGAGAAAATTGTTTTTTCGTTGGACGAATGCCAGAATAGTATAATTAATCATTTGCTTAAATAACTAATCCATAGACTAGCCAAACAGCCAACTAATATCCGTATTTATTTAGTAAAAGGCTAAGAGCGCGTTGTAATAAAAAACACCTGAATTTTGAACTATACATGTACTGGATACATATCATTTTAAACATCATAGTTATTCAGGTTTTATTGGCGAATTAACCACTTGGTATTGAAATGGCGTAAGTATTTTATTCAACTACCATTTTAAATAAACTTATCTAATATATATCGTATCGCAGTAACATAATAAAAATACGTTAAATGGTTTTAAGTCGGGTGGTAAAGTTATGATTTTTTTAGGATCATATTTAGTACTCACGACCGAAAAGTCGAAAACGATCACTACGCCCCCTTTAGTTCGTTATTTAAACCTAGATAGGTAACGGCTAAAGCAGACGCGATTAGTTTTTCCTCATCGTTATTCGTAAATTAGACTTTGTAAGTAATGATACTTGCATTTTAATATCATTTTTGCCTCGTTTTCTTATATATTGATAAGTTTATTTAAGAAAAAACGTTGTTATGACTTTTTAATTTGTCTGTAGCAGACGCTAGATCATAGGCGCCACCTCGGAGAAGCTAGCGCCGTTACGCCACCTAAACTCGTTTCGGTCGCGAATAGTCATACTTAAAACTGGATTTGTTTTGAGGCTGGACTTAAAGCTTAGATAACCAGTGGGACGCTTTTGGTCAACTCTACCAGAAGTTCAACTTCGTCATATTTAGTAAAGTGCAGTTGTGAAACGTACAATTGCACGGCCTGTAAATGAGCAAAGTGCAACCTTAAAGGCTGGTTTTCACTAGGGCAAAAAACGCCACAACGAGAATTTTTCGTGTCGACGTTCACCGTCGTGGCGTTTTTGCCCTAGTGAAAACCAGCCTTAAATGGACTTAAGTGTGCGTGCAACAGCAAATATTTTCCAAATTATTAAAAGTTCAAATGAATTTATTTATTTATATTGTTATTTTTATTTATTACGCGCCCCAGCTATCTAAAGATAAAATAAGTTTCATATTACGACCCTAAATAAGCCCTAATTACAGATAAAACTTGGCCGCATTGGTTCAAATTAAATAACTAACATAGCACGAAATAAATAATTTAAGAAAAATATTGCAGGTGGTTTTGTATCTAGTTTTAATTATTACTATCTGGCCCAAAAATCCGTAACGTCCTCCTCATGGAAACCAAAATGTGTTATTCGCCCAATGACCAGGGACGTCATTTGGGTGGGGCAAGGGTGCCATTGCCCCCTACCCTTCCCCCGAAATTCATTAATTTTCTGATTTCACTACATTAGAAAGGTCTTGTTTAATTTCAAGTAATTATTGTCTATTATACTGAAAATAACTAAACAATAACTATTTCGATTAAAAATTAAAAAAATATTAAATTTGACCCGTTTTGCTCTTTAAAAAAAACGGTTTTCCCAAACACGGGACACTCAAGTTCTGCACCTTCCTGAAAAATCCTGAAATGACCTCCCTGCTAATCACTAGTACATCTTAATGTTTCAGCCCGTGAACGCCATGAAATTAAATTATGGGCAAGGTCTTAATTTTTTCGCTGGAAAAGTTCTATATAAGTCTGTCCATAAACGTTGTTAAACAGGGTTCATACAAACTTGGAAATCAGTGAAATTTATTTAAACCAAAAAAAGTCAGGGAAATATCAGGGAAAATGAAAATTTTCCTGAAAAATCAGGGAAAATAATTGTGAGAACTCAAAATTATGTGCAATTTGTTTTAGTATTACTGAAATTATTACTTAGTATTGAATTCATACGTTCAATCTTGAGTATATTATATTAGAAAGTGTAATAATAATGCTTTTAACATTTTAGAGACCCCTATTGTTTTAAAAAGTACACCTGGAAAATATTCAAAACTACTCTGGAAAACCTGGAAATATCAGGGAAAATGGTTTTTGAAATATTGTATGAACCCTGTTAAAAAAAGGCCGCATATCACACCACTTGACATCAAATATGCTAGGCCTTGCGATGTCTGTTTTTTTTAATAAGTTCTATTTTAATTTAATAAAATAGAACTCATTAAGAATAAATTAATATTAAGCGCCAGACACTATTTCCTCCAAAGAGCATTTCTCAACACATACAAATTTATCCTCGTTTGAAAAATTATTGTTATTACTTGCCATTATGAAAAGCATAGTTCTCTTATAACTCGAATGCCAAGGCGTTAGTTATATCCTAGTGTTAAATCAATCACCTGCTAAATTGAAGCCTTATTTTCGTCCATATTTAACGAAATAATTAATATAGTGTAGTTTGCCAAAAATAATTCAAGGTGAAATTCAAATTTCAAACTTTTTTTAAAATTTTAAGTTTTTTTATATAAACTAGCTAATAAAATAGTTACCCTTGTAATAAATGGAATAATAAAATAATTAATTAATTAAGAGTGCGTATAATTTTTTGTCATACATTTAGAACTAATTTATCAAGTGTGTAAATATTTGGTTTTTGGCACTACTCCTTTTTGATTGTAATATAATTTGATAAACCCCGGATGACAATAATGCGTCATAAAACTATATTTTTACTGCTCTGTATTGTATTTTTAACACGTCTTCGCCAACTAGTTGTTCTGTACTTTGTACTGTTTTTTATAAACAATAAACACAATTCTATTTATTTATATAAATAAATAATGCATTTAAAATAGGTTAAAAGCATTAAAACTAATAATAAAAATTTAATAGTGAAATGTAAAATACTTTAATTAAAATCCGATACGAGTCTTTAAATTTTTGAAATTATCGAATTAAAAGTATTTTACATTTTCTACGCAACAGTGATTTTTAAATTTTCATTACTATTAATAATAAATTTTGATTTAAGAGTACACTTACTTCACACAACTACGAAAATCCCATAAACAGCACCCAAAAATTACCGAAAATAATACTCGACTTAAAACCGACGATTTTAACCACATCATATTTATAAATTATAATATATAATTCCGGAATTTCTTCGAAGCAAAAGGACACAAAAATATCGATGAATCGTCGATAAAATATTTGTTAGACCGCACGTGGTGGAGTAGCCGAGGCTATTCCCAATCGGTAAGTTTCAAAATAAAACTAATAGTTCTTTCTATAAAGTGAAGTGGTCTTGTTGTTTAAATGTGGCTCTTACGTCACAGTCTCTTCATTAGTCGACGAGCTCGCGCTACAGTCGCCAGGGCAATTTTTTCTAGCGCTCGCGCCAATCGCGCGTGCGAAGAATATTCTAACGACGTAAGAGCAACATATTATATTTTTTTTACTTTTCATTCATTTTATTTTAAAGAAACATTTATTGACTGATCTCAAAATAACGTTTTTTGCTTTGAGGTTTAGCTGTAATTTCACACGCAATGAGAATATTGAGATTCACCGATTTGGCGCTCGGGGAGTGAATTATAAAATCAATTTATTCATCCCTAATGCCGTCTAGGACGACTCGCTAAATGAGGGGGGGGGGGGCTGAAACTTAATGTAATGATCCTAAATTATCGCGAAGGACGAATTTTTGGAGGGGAATCGAAAATGTACAAATGGGCACCAAAAAAAAAAGCCACGAAAATTAAATAATTAATCTTAAACAGGATTTTCAATGGGGTTCATTCAAACCACTTTTGCCCGCTCTGTTGGAGGAGGTTTGAAATATAGCTTCTCTTGTACCACGTGACCAGCTTTAAGCTCTTGATGATTTATCATGTAGTTTTGCTTTTGTTGGTACGTGGCGCCACCCAACGGAAACGTAAAATATATATATTTTTTAAATACATCAAACTATTTATAATAAATGCATGTTTTTACCTCTCCGAGGGGACTTTGTACCCTAGGAGGGGTTATACAACCAACATGTCTGTCTGTCTGTCTGTCAGGCCTGCGAACGCGTTCGCATTTTAAGGGCAAAGGGTAATCACTGCGTACGCAGTTTCTTAGAATCAGGGAAAAGGTTTTTCCAAAAGCGACCTCTTTGTATACTTTATTTCAAAGATTTCTAGTACGCGATGGGGCTTGATAAGTTGATCCACTTAATTGATTAAAAAGCAATTGTAAAAAGTATTTATTTTTAAATGTTCCTACAGAATTGAAACGCTTGTTCAATTTGTAAAACGATAATTTTCCATGGCGGCGATAAAGCTACTTTAAAAATGTATGGCCAATTTTGATAATGAAATTAAAGTTGGCTGTAGTAAAATTAAAACGTATTTTGTTGAAAAAATAGCAAAAATAATTATAATAACTGGGTAAGACCGTTAACCTAATAAAAATTAATTAATTTAGGTGGCCGGGTTAAATTGCCTAGGAAGGTGGTTGCAAGCCCTTCATAGCTCCCTACCCTACCCTAACTATAGGCTTCAAGCTTAGGAAATATAGCGCCATCTGCCTTAATATACTTGAACTAAATATGTGAAAAAATAGCAGACGACATTTGAATTTCAATTTTTTTCGTTTGAAACTTTCAGCTATTGTGGAAAGATAATTTAGAACAAGCAGACAGCTTTCATTATTCAATTTAATACTTGTGACAAAAATTTAAACTACGCACGAAGCTTATTACCGTTAACCTCAACCTCCAATAATTATATAAAAATATGTTTAAAAAAATGCTTTCACGGAACTTTAAATCCATGAAGTTAAAAAGAACACTGTGAGATCCATGGAGTGGACCGAGTTAAAAAGAAAATTGGGGGATCCATGGAGTGGACCGAGTTAAAAAGAAAACTGGGGGATCCATGGAGTGTACAGAGTTCAAAGAAAACTGGGGGATTCATGAAGTGGAGCGAGTTAAAAATAAAACTGGGGGATCCATGGAGTGGAGCGAGTTAAAAATGAAACTGGGAGATCCATGGAGTGGAGCGAGTTAAAAAGGAAACTGGGAGATCCATGGAGTGGAGCGAGTTAAAAAGGAAACTGGGAGATCCATGGAGTGGAGCGAGTTAAAAAGAAAACTGGGGGATCCATGGAGTGGAGCGAGTTAAAAAAAACTGGGGGATCCATGGAGTGGAGCGAGTTAAAAAGAAAACTGGGGAATCCATGGAGTGGAGCGAGTTAAAAAGGAAACTGGGAGATCCATGGAGTGGAGCGAGTTAAAAAGAAAACTGGGGGATCCATCAGTGGCGTAACGACAAAATTTGGGCTCCCCCGCAGGATATCAAAAGGGCCTTTATAAAAAAAAACAATTTTTTTTTATTATCCCCATTTTTACAAGTTCTCTGAAAATATTTCCAAATTTCTACATTTTTACCAATAGTTAAAGCATATTTTTTTAATTATTTAAAAATTTAAATAAATTAAGAAATCAATGCCTAAAACGAAAGGGCTCCCTATTTGGTGAAAATGTCATGGGCCCCCGCGGGGTCTGCGGGTCCTTAGTTACGCCACTGGGATCCATGGAGTGGAGCGAGTTAAAAAGAAAACTGAGGGATCCATGGAGTGTACATAGTTCAAAAGAAAACTGGGGATCCATGGAGTGGAGCGAGTTAAAAAGAAAACTGGAGGATCCATGGAGTGGAGCTAGTTAAAAAGAAAACTGGGGGATCCATGGAGAAATGATGGAGTGGAGCGAGTTAAAAGGAAAACTGGGGGATCCATGGAGTGGAGCGAGTTAAAAAGAAAACTGGAGGATCCATGGAGTGGAGCGAGTTAAAAAGAAACCTGGGGGATCCATGAAGTGGAGCGAGTTAAAAAGAAAACTGGGGAATCTATGGAGCGGAGCGAGTTAAAAAGAAAACCGGGGGATCCATGGAGTGGACAGAGTTAAAAAGAAAACTAAGCATCAATCCGGTAGAGTTCGAGTCGGGAAAGTAAAGTAAATCGACAGTTTAAGATTAAGAAGGAAAAATTCCTCTGGGTATAACCATAAGTGTATAATATTGTTACATATGTGTGACACTTCCTATTCTTCACATGCAAACGTTTTACTGAGAGCTTTGCAATAGACAGACTGCATTACGGGCTTTGTCGCCGTTTTGCGTTCGCGGGCTAACGCGTCACACGAAGCCATTTTTGACAGCGCCTCGTTTCTAGCTCTCAGTAAAATATTCCCCAAAGTGACAAACTTATAGAATAATATTATGGTATAACTAATCGATATAAAATTTCAAATTGCTTGAGCACTATAATATAAATTATTTAAAAATTTACTTAATGTAAAATACAGGACGTTAAACAAAAAATAACTATAAATTAACAGGCGACTCGCGAGTCGCGAGCCATCTGGGAAACACAGGTACCGGCTCAGCGAGTCGGCTCCACAGAGTCCACAATAGGAGTTTCAATAAAACATTGACAAAAAGTAATATTTCAGAGAGCCAGGACCTGCAAGTTACTGTTTAGTGCTTGTTGAAATAAATTCAAATATTGGAAACTTTTAACCTGTAAGGCATGCAGCAAGTGTTTCCGTTTGACTAGGCAGCTTTTTTTTGACATATTAAGGCGTAGCAAAAACACGTTGTTCTGTTTACAATGTGATAAGTTTACATTATTTCCAAAAGCACTTTTTAAACAATACGCGACTGAAAGGAGTCTAGATGGCGCTATAGCTTCTCCGAGATAGCACCTATGATTTACTATTAATTACAAAATTAACGAAAACGATGAGGAAAAACTAATAGCATCTGCCAGGAAGCGCATTTGGATACGATCAAATAAATCTACTTTTGAGTCACGTAATCAGCTTCGAGCTCTTGAAGATTTATCACGTAGTTTTGGTTTCGAGTTGACAAGTTTCCGAATGCCGCCAACGCTGCGCGGGCTTTACTTTAAGTTAACATTGCTCCATATTGAGAGTACCATCCCTTATAGGTTGGTCTAGGTCACCACCCATCTATCTATCTATCTATACTATATTCCTAAGTGTCTTCTGTCTGTCTGTTTGTCTGTCTTGCGTCTGTTTCTCTATAGGCGTCCGAGCCATTCAACCCAGGACCTCCAAATTTCTCACAGCTTTGATTTAAGTTAATTAATTAAATAATGTTCAAAAACGAGTCGAAATCTATGAATTTTTGCCCCTGGGAAGGTGCCGTGCATCCTGCAACATACATACACCTTTGTCGTACGTACAAATATTTTAATTGTTTTACTTTTTTTTTCAACGGCGTGCCCCCCCCCCCCCCCCGAAACTAAATCCTGGCTACGCTACTGACACCTATACAATAATACAACCAATATTTTTCAGCCTCAGTCAATTTAGCGGCTGCGCTGGGAGGGGGGGGGGGGTTGGTTTATGACTCAGTGTTCACGGGATTTTAGTTCTAGCTGTGGCATTGTGGCCCCTGCCGCCAGGTTTTAGGGGCGTTTTGAGATTGCCTCACTTAGCTGCTGCATGGCACGACCTTCGACCCTTTTCGCTCGCGTTCGTTCTTTTTTCTCAGCATACCCCCTCCCCTCTCTATCTGTGTCCTTTGCCCGGGCCGTATTCATTTCACGCATACCCATAATACCAACCGATATGCCATTTGATTTTAAACGCCTGCAATTTCCAATCAATCTTAGCTTCGCAATTAAAATTAATAAAGCCCAAGGACAGTCACTTAAAACTGCGGGAAACCCATGCTTTATGTGGCGTGCTCAAGAGTTGGAGCTGCAAATCACCTGTACATACTTACTACCAACGGAGAAACTAAAAATATTGTGTACAAAAACGCTTAATCATAATTACATCTTAAACTAATCAAAGAAATCAAATATATGTTAATATTAAAAGATATGATATTCTGCACTATTCAACGTTTGCAATTTAAAAAACGCCTATTTACTATTTAAAAATAATTTAATTTGCATATTTAAAGTAAAGTGCACTTTGTTCCCATTTTCTAAACCCCAATTTACTCAACTTTAACTAGCTGAGAAGCCAGGCCGGAGCAGTAAAGTGCATTTTTTCCCCGTTTTCTACACCCGAATTTACTCAACTAGCTGAACTAATGCGGTACCGATAGTTTTGGCTCCATGACGAATTTATCGATGTTGAATTTTCGGCGGTACACCTCCGCTGTCCCTCTAGTGGGCCACACATCCTTGCGCAAGCCATTGGGTGGCACGACCTCAGTGACACATGACGTCAGATTAGGTTAACGGTAATAGTTAGTGTAGGGAGCTGTTGGCTCACGTGGCATGAAGGGCTGGCCACCACCCTCCTACGCATTGTAACCCGGCCACCTGAATTAATGGCTTTAAAAGTCGCTTGATGACTTAGGCCTAAGGTGGTGCCTTGGGTATTAGCCTAGCTGATTATTAATAGTTTCTTAAAAAGCCAATAGATGGCGGTGTGATTATGTCGTAGATAAAACCAAAAAAAATATTTTTCAATAAAAGTAACGGTTTAATTTACATAAAAATAATCACGATTGTCTCTTGGTCATTTATTGTTTAAATTATTCGCGATTGAAGAATTATGTAGATATGATTTCTTTAATCCAGTTGTGATAGTTATTGACTTTGGCATAGAATCCATATTTCCCTCTCTGGGCACAGCCTTCGCCCCAACTGACAAGACCTGATAAATACCACCGGGACTCGTGCTCCGTGACAAAAGGACCTCCACTGTCCCCTTGACAAGAGTCGCCCACAACTTCTTGAGCATATCCAGCGCAAAACATGTTCCTCGTCACCTATATTGTACACGTACAACACTTTTAATAAGTGAAACCCGGGAATTTTCAATTAATACCTAATGTCCGTCAAGAGCGAAAATCTCCGCTGTAAACGACGCCCATTTTTAAGAAGTTCATCAGGACCACTATTCGCGACCTAAAACTTTGAATACGCCCCCTTTGGTTCGCCATTGAAACCTAGATAGGTAGCGGCTAAAGCAGACGTTATTCGTAAATTTTACTTTATAAATAATGATACTTTGCATTTTAATATAATTTTTGCATCGTTTGCTTATATTTTGATAAGTTTATTTAAGAAAACAACGTTCTTATGACCTTTTAATTGGTCTGTAGCAGATGCTAGATCATAGGCGTTACCTCGGAGAAGCTAGCGCCGTTACGCCACTTAGACTCGTTTCGGTCGCGAATAGTCTTCTTCAGACATTCCAAATGTTGTAACATATATACACTCTTTTTTTTGGGAATTTTGCTGGGCGCGTTCATGGTCAGTTTACCCCCCTTAACCCCCATTCTCCATATCCTGGGACCAAAGACCCGAGCCTAGACCCCCTACCGGTGGTTCCAGGTAAAGGCCGACTAGCGGGCGTCCAAAAAGAGGGGTCGAAAAGACCGCGAAAAAGAGTGTATAGTTTCCATGCGAAACAAGTTGGTCCTATCATAATTCTACGCAAAACCCAAAGGTAGGACCAAAACGTATAACACTAACCTCATTAGTCGTAGAGCTTTCACAGATTGACCTTTTGACCATTGGAAGTTGAAGTTCCTTGAGAATTCTAGGCACTCCGCCACTTACAGCAAGTTTTCCCCAACCAGTCACGAAACCCAGTTGATTTTCTTTGGAGAAGAAGTTGTCCTCGATAAATTTGGAAGTACCCAGGCAAATGGGGAGAATGTAGTCGGTGAAGGTGACAGCGTCCTTGAACCTTACCAGAGCCAGATCATTGTCAAATGTTTTGAGACTGAACCTAGGGTGAGTGACAATGTCTCCCATCATTGTGGAAAATTCTTCAGCTTCGATCTCTGATTGATCCAATTTTCCAAGTTTAATTCGAACTTGTTTCCAGCTGATATCGGTGACTCGTTTTGTAGTAAAACAGTGAGCCGCTGTTAGGAACCACCTTTCATTGAGCAGAACGCCACCGCAAAATGCTTTGTAATTTGGATCCCATATCATAACCTACAATATCGGTTTGAAAATCATGGTAATAGATTCTTACCATCGCGTAGTTTTAAATGAGCGCGACTTACTTGCCATGGAAACGCCCCCTTTTCAGCGTCACTTCCTCCAACAATCCTTCCGCTGTTCGGTTTGTTCTTATTGTCCTTCCGGCCTGGCTGCCCCTTCTTAGGTGAGCCACAAACTGTAATTTGTATTTGAAAACTTAAATTATTTCCTACATTATGGTGGATACCAGATATTCAGCTTACTATCTTCAATTTTCTGCAAAGGCTTAACGGTAACAAGAGCCGGTTGTCTGCTTTCGCAATTTCGAATATTATCTTTGGCAATACAAGTGTAAAACCCAGCATCAGCTGGCTCTAACTTATCGAGAGCCAAATGCCCTTTAGGTAAGAAACTAAACTTGGCGCTGGAAATCAACGGTACACCATCCTTTTCCCAAGAGATGCTGACGTTCGGTGTCGGAGAACTGCACTCTATCAGCTTAAACTCAATTTGCTCCGTCACCGTGACGTCATAGGGTAGGTCTCGAAAAACTGAAAAACAAAACGTTTATAGTCGTTGGCAATTTGTTTTTTATTTAATAGTTAAAGGAAAAGTCCAGGTCGGGTAAAACTTGGGTCTATTTGAAAGATCATGTTTAAATATACTCAAAAGTATCAGTCGTAAAATTGTATCTTTTTTTAATGACGAGAAATTAATTTTTAAACGAGCCAAATTTACCCGCCAAGTGATCTGCCATTATGTTTCGCGGTGACGTTTTAGGACTTTAATCACGCGCTGTTCGCGCTATAAAAGCGCTCGGTTCCCTGCGCGCGCTTGCTCCGCGTGCGGTCTGCGGAGACACGGCCAACTTTGCGCGCGCTGTTCGCGCTACTACGGCCAACACATTCGTCGAAATTCCGCGAGCAAGGATTTTCCCCCTATAAACTGTACTATAATGTGTAGGAGTTCAGCGCCACGCTCGGTGGTTATATTGTCCCCAATGTAAAAACTTAGCGAAAACTTTTATATATAATTATCTTTTTTCTTAGCGGAGTCACTGTAATATAGATCAGGGATTAGCGGAGTAGCCGTTGTTTTGATTAGGTAACGGGCTTCGAGGTGGCTTGTTGGTTATCTTACCTCCACAATGCCAAAAAAGCGCCAAAATAAAACTATGACAACACGTGATAACGTTAATTCCATTGGTTGGGTTTGTTGCGATGACTGTCACAGATGGGACCTTTTGGAGAACTCGACTCTTTTTGGCTCAATTGAATATGAAGATATAATCGACTCTACTGTTTTTTCTTGCCGACTTTGTAGCATTTCTGCTAAGCAAACAGTACTCGAAAATGAACTCTCACTCATCAAGGCGGATGCTGTCTCTCTTCGCAACTCTGAATCCTCTTCCACGGCTCAGCTCATTGCGCTTGACACTGCTCTACAACTCACCAAGACAGAAATATCTAGCTGCGTCTCTGCAGTTTCGGATCTGCAATCCAAGCTTCTAGACATAGAATCTTCACGAGTTACTGAATTCAGCAAACTCTCTATTCAACTTTCTTCTGATACCTCTAGTATCAAATCGGATCTCGACGCCCAGTTCCGTGTATTTACAAGCAAACTCTCGGATGATTCTTCAAAACTTAAATCTGATCTTGATTCTCACATTCTCAACCTTACAAAAAAACTCTCCGCGGACTCAACTAGTATACGTTCCGACCTGGATTCTACGCTTCAAGTTTTCTCGCAAAAATTAGACCTCCAAACTTCCACTATTGCTAATAGTGTTTTTGACAAACTAAACCCTATCTTACAACAGAGGGAATTGTCCTATTTTAACAAGATTGAAGAAACCTTTTGCTCTTCAGCCAAAGTTGAAGAACTTCTCTCTGAAGTAAAGTCTTCATTTTCTTCCAGAATTGAGACTGCCTGTGCGGAATCTGTCTCCACTATCTCTCGACGTAACAATGTGCTATTGTTTGGATTTACGGAATCTTCTCCTGAGGATGATCACAGAGTCATTTCTGACTTTCTATCTGGCTGTGGCATTCCCAGCTTTGTCCGACTCTTTAGGTTGGGTAGGGTCTTACCTCCCACCGGTGCTCGCCCTCGTCCCATCAAAGTTGTACTGGAGTTTCCCCATCAAAAATCTAAACTCTTCAACTATATACGGCAACAGCGTCTCTTGGATGGTATTTTTCCCTACTCTGCGCGTGATGACTTCACCCCTCTTCAGCGTGGTCGTTATGCCAAGGCCAGAGAGGAACTCGACGCTAAAATCAACTCTGGTGATCAAGGATGGGTGATCCGTAACTTCAAAGTTGTGAAAGCTTTCCAACCCCGTTCACCTCGTGATACCCAGAGCTCTCGGCCAATCCTCGGGGATTACTTACCTCTTCCACCCCATCAAATGTTGCCTCACTCCCCCACTGCTACTCATTTTACCCACCCCGTCCAGTCCTCTAGTTCTTCCACTGCTACCGGTGCTATCCCTAAGACCCCTTGTCCCACTCTACCTCTTCGTCTTCGTGGCCCTACTCCTTGGTTTAACTCGCATGACCAGGGCCTTACCGAATTACCCCGTTTCCCCTCCCCCAGCCCAATGCATTCTTTTACTCAGGCCCCCCCCCCGGATTTTCTCACCTCTACAGTTCGGCCACTTCAGCTCCCAATAACTTTACAAATGGTGCGAACGCTTTCCCTCAACTCTACCATCAACAGCCCTTTCTTTAATGAACACTCTCTTAACGTACTAGCCAAAAACTTTCGTCCATCCAGGGCAACCTACTCTCGCTCTATTATTAGCGAACTCAACTCAATTTCCCCTGCACCCGTTGATCAGAATTCATTATCGGCTGAACCGGACTACTCTACTATTTCCACTGTCCTTCTCATCAATGCTGCTGGACTTTCTCGTTATAAACTTGACGAACTTACTAACATTATTTCTAACAACAAAGTTTCTCTCGTAGCTATTACTGAAACCTGGTGGAATTGTGATATCTCTGACTCTGAACTTAGAATCCCCGGATTCTCTATTTTTCGTTTTGATCGTAAGCGTGATCCCCGTGGCGGTGCTCGGAATCCCCATGGGGGCACCGCTCTCTATGTACTCGACACCCTACGTGTTCGACCTTTTAGTCTTAATATTATTGGTATAGATTGTATTACTGGAACCGACCACCACGGTGTTGAAGCTGTTGCGGTGCAAATTATTACCCCAACCTTGAGTACTGTGGTTTGTGTATTATACCGCTCAAACAATGCCAACTACTGAAACTACTCTTATATTCTCTCCTTAATGAATGCACTTTGTTCCCACTGTGATTCTAATCGTCTTGCCCTACTTCTCCTTGGCGACTTTAACTACCCTTTTATTGACTGGTGTAACTCTATTCCGGCAATCGGTGCCAATGCCCAAACCAAACATTTTCTTGACTGTATTAATGAAAATTCTCTTACTCAATTTGTTTTGTCTCCCACTAGAAATGGCGGCGCAATGTGTCGCGACAATATTCTCGACCTGATTTTATCATCAGACCCCGACCTTGTTTCTCATGTTAAAACCCTTCCCCCTCTTGGCTCTAGTGATCATTCGGTACTTAGTTTTTCCTTTGCCCTAGCTTGCGATTCCCCCGTTTTCCGCCCCAAGCCTAATTTCTTCAAGGGCGATTACTTGTCGCTAAATGCTTTTTTCTCAGAAATAGACTGGTCTCTCCTGATTTCTAGTGATTCTATAACAGACTCTTGGGCCTCTTTTCACTCTATTGTCCAGGCTGCCATCTCCTCTTTTATCCCTGTCACCCGTCCTAAACGCAGATCCATTATCCCACGTCGTACCGAGCTGAGCCGTAAGACTAAAGCCCAAGCGTGGCATCGTTTATCCTTATCGAAAAAACGTTCAGCTACCCAGCCCATTATATCACGTCATCTAGACGCGTATCGCAAAGCCCGCAATGGCCACTCTAATCATTTGCGCAAACTAAGGCGGAAGTCTGAAGCGGCTCTCTCTAATCTCATCGCGGTAAACCCAAAATCGTTTTACTCTCATATTAACAAATTCCGTGTGATGCGCCTAAAACTTTTTGAACTTCAGAAACCTAACGGTACGTTTACAGTTACTCCTAAAGAGGCTGCCAATGTATTCAACAATTATTTTGCTACTGCCGTCCATCCTCAACCGTTCATTGCTAGCTCCCCTCCCATCCCCCCACCGGCTACTTTCGATAGATTTAGCTGTGAACCAACAGATATTATTTTCTTACTCGGCAAACTTAAAATAGACAAATCCCCTGGCTCTGATGGTATTCATCCACTTCTTCTTCGTAATTGCGTTCACTCTCTCGCTTTTCCCCTCTACTTGCTTATCTCCTTTTCCTTTTCTAGTTGTACCCTTCCTCCTTCCTGGAAGGAAGCCAATGTCACGCCTATTCATAAAAAGGGTTCCCGTTCCCTCGCCCAAAACTTTCGTCCTATTAGTGTATTAAACCAGGTACCTAAATTACCGGAATACCTTGTCTTTGATCAGCTTAGTCTTTTTCTTCACTCCACCAACTTCTTTGCTAATGCTCAACATGGTTTTCTCCCGAAGCGCTCTTGCCTATCTAATCTCATTTCCGCTACTAATCACTGGTCAATTTGGCTTGATCAGGGCTTTAGCGTTGATGTGATTTTTCTCGACTTCGCTAAAGCCTTTGATTCCCTCCCCCACGCTGCCATCCTCTCTGCTCTGCGTGATGCTGGAGTTTGTGGCGATGCGCTTGCTTGGATCACAAACTATCTATCCAACCGCCGACAACGCGTTGTGATTCATGGTGAGGAGTCAGATTGGTCGGCTATTCACTCGGGGGTTCCCCAGGGCTCAATTCTTGGACCCCTGCTTTTTAATGTACTAATAAACTCTCTCCCTCAAGCTGTTCGCGAGGCTTTCGTTGCCCTTTTCGCTGACGACACTAAATTGTATATGTGTATTAAAACTTCCGCTGATTGCCTCAAACTGCAATCAGATCTTGATGCTGTTGTCTCTTGGGCTACCTCCAAGGGTCTCTCCTTCAATACTGACAAATGCTCCGTTTTACACCTTGGTAAATCTAACCCAAATATTGTCTACAGCATTAATGGTGCCCCAATTAAAACCACGCTCTCAGAGCGTGATCTTGGTGTAATGGTTGATCCCTCGTTGCGTTTTTCTAATCAAGTTAACAAAGTGTCTAAAAAAATTCGTTCTACCACTGGTGTAATCCGTCGTAACCTACTCTTTCGCTCCCCCAAAACTATCCAGACTCTCTATAACTCCCTGGTACTTCCCCACTTGGATTTCTGCTCCCCAGTCTGGAAACCCCACCTTCAATCAGACATACTTGCCCTCCAGAAAGCCCAAAATTATTTTACTAAACTCTCCCACAAAATTTCTCGTCTCCCTGCCCCCACTCGCCTGCGTTTGCTTCGTATTGACCCTGTTCACCTGCGTCATCGTATTAACAATCTCTGCTTGCTCTACGACTTTTTCTACAACAACTTATTGCTAAACTTTTCTGATTTCTTTTCCGTTAACCTCACTCGTACCCGCGGTCACACCCTAAAGCTAGCCAAGCCTAGAGTCTCTTCCTCTCAACGACAAAATCATTTTTCTTGTGGGGTCATAAATGATTGGAACTCTTTACCCAATGATATCGTATCAATACCTAATAGACACACATTTCGCCGCCAAGTCTCTGACCATTTACGTAAAATATTCACCCCCTAAATTTGTTATATGAATTTTAATTTAGTCTATACAATTTGCTCCTATAATCTCTAATATTAAATGTGTTTTCCTATGTTTTTCATTACATTTTGTCCTTAGTCAATGCTTCATAATTGAAATGTTTATAACTTTTTTTTAACTATTTCCATAAAAGTTCTCCCCTAAATTTGTTATATGGTTTAAATTTAGTCTATTTTCTCTTTATACTAGCTTATTCTTAATCGCACAACTTACCATTACTATTTAATTGTTATATTCATTGCTTCTCATTTGAATTAATTATAACTTTTTTTTCTCGTTATTGTTTTTTTTGTTCCACCTTTACTCTGTAATCTGTTTTTGATGCTCAACAAGAAGCCCTACTGGTGGCTTATTGAGCAGATTTAAATGAATAAATAAATAAATAAATAATAATCCGCTAGGGGCGCTGACGTCATACACATCTTTTGCTTATAGGTTAACACAGGAACGTCAACGAATGAGATGGCCGCTGTAGCGCGAGAGATGCGCGAAAAATCAAAGTTGGCCGTGGCGGAGGGAAGGCGAAAGAAAATGGCAGCTCGCTTGGCGGGTAGATTTCAGTCGTTTAAAAATTAATCTCTCGTCATTAAAAAAACATACAATTTAACGACTGATATTTTTGAGTATATTTAAACATGATCTTTCAAATAGACCCAAGTTTTACCCAACCTGGACTTTTCCTTTAAATAAATGCATTGCCGGCAGTCAAGATTTTTTGCAATCTCGAGGCAGATCATGTCTTCGATATTGAAGTTTTTGGCGGGTCGGGTCTGTTCGGATTTAATTTTTCAATTTTTTTGAGCCGGGTCGGGTCGGTCGTTTTACATAAAACTGACCAGGGGCCCTATTCTGAGATAGTCGCTACCTTACCGACTAAAATATTAACCACTATTTTACCGATTTCTCTTTAGCGACTTTTTCATACCGATCAAAAATTTCGTATTCTAAGCATAGTGGATAGGATGGTCGTTAGGAGAAAAGTCGGTAACTTGGGATTACCACCGGAGTTTTAGGGGTTTTTTTCCTCCTAAATTTTTTGCATCACGTGAGATAGACGAGCCAATCAAAGAGCTGTATTTTATCGGATATAATTTGGTTAAAATAAACCACGTGATTCAACAGACGACGGCCGTGTGCTTTCTTTCTTAGCTTATTGTTTAGCCTAGGTATTTCGGATTTTCTTCTTCAAATAAGATTTAAATTTACAAAAATGGGACCGAAACGTGCACCTAAAGTTACCGAAAGGCAATTGATTAATCTGTTAGAATTCATGGAAATTCACAAAGAATTAGTATCCGGGAAATTTAGCCCCAGCTTCACAAAACCAATGTCCCAGAAATTGTGGGGAGAAATAACTTTAAAGTTAAATAGTGACGGTGCTGGACCTAACAAAGACGCTGCCAGTTGGAAACGAGTATGTATAGATTTTCATTAAATAATAATCGAAATGAATGATCAAGTACATTTTATTTTCAGAAATGGATCGAATGGAAATCGGATACCAAATTTAAAGCGGGCAGGCGAAAAGAAAGCCAACGGGTGGTGGTCAACGACCCAAAGATATTGATCTTAATCATATTGAGTGTAGGTTATTGGCTCTGTTGGACCAATTTGTGTGGAAGGAGATCCTGAAATTGTTGAGGCTGGATTCGCTTCGGATGATAATGAGACATTCGTAAGTATTTGAATCAACTTTATGCTTAAATACAGAAGCAATTTGTAATGAAATATTTTCATTTCAAGTTAATAATGCCAAATCAATTACAGCATTGTGGAAATGGTAGGACAGTATCATCACTGGCAGCACCATCAGAAATTCAGACTGCGGAATCTTCAGCCACAGAAAGATTGGACGTAGTTACGAATGAATTTGTTTACTCTCCTAATAATTTAGGGTCACCTCCTCAACATAGTTCACCCTTAATTAATGATCATCAAAACAAAACTTCAGTGAACAAGAAGCCACAAAGATCTATCTACGAGTCACTGCCTAGCACCTCTACAGCCGAAGGCATTAAAGGGTCAATTGGCCAGTCATTTTTTTTAGTATATGAAAAAGACATTGAAACTGAAGTAGGTTCTCGTACAACCTCGTCTGTAATTGGTAAGCTTATTTAAAATCATTATCAACACAAAATGGTTTGTAATATTTTAATTTAATTTACCAATCTTATTTTTTTGTGTACTAATTATGTAAATTTTCAGATGCAGATGCTACAAACACTGTCAAAAGCTCTAGTCATAAGAGATCTTCACCATCATCTGAAGGCAATAGGCCTAAAAAAAAGGGTAATAGTTTTGAAAAATATTTTGATTTAAAAACAAAATACATATATAGGGTTGATATATTAGGCACGAATTGAGCACTATGCAAAAGCTAGTGAAACTATCAAAGAGATTGAGCATGAAAAAATTAAGCTTCTTCGTCAAATTGCTGATGCAATAACTAGAATAGCTGATCCATTTTGCAGTTACTTTCAACCAAAAGAATAAGTATCTTTCAACAATATTACATTTTTTTAATAAAATGCTTTTAAATACTCGCTATTGTTGGTTTATTATCAGACAGTTTTATAATTGTACTTCAAATAATACCGGTAATTATTAATTTTTTTATAGGAAGTAGGTTGACTATGGATAAGGAAACTATTAGTTATATACTGTGATATTTTAAAATTTAGGTGCAAGTAAACGTGTACCTTTAGCCATTGTATTAATTACAATGTTGCCGACACTAGCCAACTACGCTCGTGTTCGAATATTTTCAAACTTCTAGTGTCATTAAATAGATAAATGAAAATAATATATTAATACTAAGGAAGTTCTCTTAATATATTATTTTTATTTATATATTTAATGGCCTTGATAAAGGCCTTTTGTTTCAAGAAACTTATCTATTTGGTCTCTCAAACCTTCTGACAATTAGATTGCGAGTTGCTTGGCCCTGGGCGAGCCAATTTTCATTAGCTCTTGGAATGTAGTTTGGCACATCCACATCTATAGCCCTTCGTCGTCGTTCTTGCCTTTGATGATTTTGCCTAGGTCCATTTTCTTCGTCACTCTCACCTCCATCAGTATCGGAGAATTCGTCATCTTCTGGCTGGTGGTCCCCATCTCGACGGATGTTATGCAATGTACAACATGCATAGATAATTCGTGCCGCAGCAGTTGGGTGATAACAACCATGGGCGTAATGGGTAGCCACTGTCTCCGGCATATTAAGAACGTTTATTAATATTAGTATCTTAGAATTTATTCTATTAATATTACGAAGTAGCCATGAGTTTTTTGTTCCATTTAAAAACGACTGCTCAAGGTATGTTGAAACCTGGGACATCTTAAAGATGTGAGAGTCATGAGCTGACCCAGGAAATTTGGCATTTGTATTCAAAATTTGAAGATTGTGATCACAAATCTATAGATTAAATAGCCGTTAATGATAATTGTACACATATTACTCGCATTTAAGAACTTACAAGTTGCACATTTATGGAATGGAAGCCTTTCCTATTAACATATAAATGCTCTCTATAGTCTTTATCAGTAGTCGGTGGAGCAACAATAGCAATGTGTGTCCCATCCACTGCTCCAATTATTCCTGGGAATCCCGCTACTTGGCTAAATCCATAATTATTAAATCTTATAGTTTAGGTCATTTGTTTAATTATGGTTCTTAAATCATTAAACATAACCTATTTTAATTTCCAATTGCTTCGCATCTGTTTTTGGAAATTATGTGATGTGGCATCATTATGTCAACAATAGCTCGGCTTACATGTGCAACACATCGACTTACAGTGGGCTGACCAACTGCAAGATATAAATCTTGCGCCACAGCAAGTTGAAATGAACCAACCGCGTAAAAACGCAAAGCAATTAGGATCTAAAGAAAAATAATACGTTTAAACGTTGAAATAAATTAGAAGCAAATAAGACAGTAATATAATACCTTGATATCAACAGGTAATGCCAGGGCATTGTTCCCGGACAAACGATCCGCCAATCTCTCAGTAAGACCATACACTAAATCCTTCTTGACTCGAAATAGCCGTTAAAATCGATAATCACAGAGTTCAAAGGCTTGAGCTCTATCTCTCAATACTCTTTGACGACGAAAATCACGTCGAAATAATTCATTTTCGTCATCTTCTGCCGCTAAAGCTAAAATCTCAAGCCTCAAATTATTCGCTGCCATTTTGAAAATGATGAAAATCGGTGGGTAGCGTCGCTAAAGACTGCTCTAAACCAGTCGTTACGTTACCCACTATTTTCAGTCACTACTAGCGACTATTATCCGTACCGATCGCCTTAGAATTGCTAAATATTTCTCTAACGACGAATTTTTACAATAACGACGATTTTCAGTGGTTAACACCCCTAACGACTGTCTCAGAATAGGGCCCCAGGTCGGGTCGGGCTTTTTATATATTAGTAATCGGGCCTTCAAGTTTCTATTTTATTCGCAACAGCAAATCTCTACATACAGAAAGCGAATCATTATAACATGTTGATCATACTCTTGGCACGTTCACTAATTTTTAACCGTTTCTCAAAGAACTCCAAGCGCCATCTAATGACAAAATTTGAATCTGGGAACCCACTCTAGCATTTAGTACAAGCGTATACCATAAACATAAAAAAAAGTTTTTGGGTCGGGTTTAAAATTTTAAAAAATTTCTCGGGCTGGGTCGGGCCAGGTTTCAACTTTGGCGGGTTGGGTTTAAAATTTTAAAAATTGTTTCGGGCCAGGCCGGGTCCGGTCGGGTTTCAAATTTGAAGGATCGGGTTTAAAAATTTTCTCGAGCAGGGCCGGGTCGAGTTTAAACTTTTTTAAATTTTCTCGGGCCGGGCTGGGTCGGGTTTCATCTATGGCGGGTCGTGTTTAAAATTAAAAAAAAATCGAAATGAATAACTTTGGCTGGCCGGGTAGGGTCGGGTTTCAATTTTGTATCTTTTAATAGGGTCGGGTCGGGCTTTAAAACTAGGCGGCCCGACTTATCTTTACTTAGTACTGAAATCAATGTCCATGCAAGATAAAATTGCCTTTGAGGTAGTTTATGACACGAATTCAAGATGGCCACACCCTTAATACATTTGGTTACCATTTACGTTTTGGGGTAAAATATTTTTTAATGTTTATTAAAAGTAACTGTACTTTTATCAAATGAAATCGAATAAAAATATTCAAATTATCACCCGATATACTTGACTAGTGACACGATTCTGAAATGTCTTATCCCTTAAGAATTTTTCTTACAATATCTTGTTCTTAAAATCGGGAAATTTCCATGTTAATTGGACGCACCCCATTCCGAAGTACAGTGGCGTAGACAGGGGGGGGGGTTCCGGGTCCAGAACCTCCCTTGGGCCTACCCCCTCTTAACATTCACATACTTGACGAATTTCTGGCTACGCCACTGCCAAAGTACTCACTGATATTGCATTCGTCATTTTTGAAACTCATGCCAATCCATATTTTGGCGTTAACAGCCGATTCTTCGGTAGAAACTACGGTACAAGTATATTTCCCAACGTGGTCGCTGGTCATTTTCGGGATTTCAAGCGTCGTTTGACTAATTAATTTAAGTCCGTACTTCAGAGAGTCTTTGTTGATGTACTCATCATCCTTATACCTTATAGCGTAAGACAAATGAAATTAATTTCTACTTGGCTTTACAGCTATGCAGTTATTAGCTGTTCATACCATTTGATTGTGGCTGTGGGACTGCGTGGTATACAGATAATAGCGTGCCGTTTGTCTTCCACCACAGTGGCATTCGGTGATATGTGTACAAATACGTCTTCCATGTTTATGGGCGCTACATCTTTAGGTTTTACTGAATAATAAAAGCGTGTTAAAACAAAATTTGGTTTGTTTATTCATTGTTTACCTTTGGAAGGGTCTTCAACAAAGGTGTATCTCATTTTAAAGCCACTGAACTCTGAGAATCCGTCGCTCATGAAGGTGAAAAGGACATTGTTGGTTGTACTTGAAAATGCCACGGCAGTTTGGAGACTGCCACATAGAACACGTAGTGTTTTTTCATCTAATGTATGGATACAATATAAAATTTAAATATGTAACTCGCTTGTCACTTCAAGAGTAATAAGATATAATAACAAGATGTCACGGACATTTGAGTACACACAATCCTCCCGATATATTAAATTGAAAATTGAACCAATTTTCAATCATATTGTACATAATAATCAGATAGACTAATACCCTTGCCACCACCTTAGGCCCAAGTCATCTAACGACTTTTAATGCCTTTAAACATGGAAGAAGTAGAGAAGGAACGGCGGCCAGAATAGGAAAGCCTGTACCGAAAATGTTGTTGTCTTCCCTCATTTCAACCCCCTTTTAGTAGGGCACTCCGACCTTAATGCGCATTATTCGACGCGCACTACGTCACGAGGCGGAGTCTAGTCAGCTGTAAACATTACAATATATCTTCCGCGTGTTTGTGTTGAGCTTCACAAGGCCCAAAGGCCTAATTTATTTACATTTTTTTTAAATAGTTTTAAGTTTAGCTTATGAATAATTATGTACAATGGTATATACTTATTTGTTTGGTCATCTACTGCGTACTGTTTTTAAAATTTTAACGGATATTTTTATGTGTAAGGCTTACAATGAATCATGGGCTTATGTAGGTTAGGACAAATTAAATATGTATATATATATATTGAAAGTTATATCGACCATTGAACGAAATTTTAGTATTTATAATATATATATTTTATAATTAAAAGTTAAATCAGCAATTTAATTTGCCCTAACCTACGTAAGCCTTACACATGAAAAAATATCCGTTAAAATTTTAAAAACAGTACGCAGTAGATGACCAAACAAATAAGTTGTACTAAAGAGCATTGAATACGGACATTCAGACCAATAACATAAGGTAGGATGCGTGTGAGGGTTGCGCAAACGGAACTTGATGCCGGGTAAAAGTATGGGGGGAATGAACAAAAAAAGGAATTTCTAAAGCTTTTTGCGACAGGTTTTTTAACATGACGCCGCCGTTCCTTCTCTACTTCTTCCATGCTTTAAACAGGTGGCCGGGTTACAAGGGGATTACAAGACCTTCACGCCACGCGAGCCAACAGCTCTCTACACTATTATCGTTAACCTCTACAAGTTTTTATGGGAAGGGGAAACCGAAGAACTCTGGGAAACACCCCTTTAACCAGTGGGGAGAGAACTTGCAAACTCAACGCAGAAGGAGTGGTTCCGAGTTTCCACCCAGTGCCACAAGCTGGGATTGCACCCGGCTCCTCTTGCTGCGATGCGAAAGTTCTAACCACTCTTCCACCCCACATTAATTTAATAAGCGTACTATTATAACCCAAGAGGAATTTTGTAGACAATGAGCGTTTTCTCAAAGAAACTTTATATGAAAATATTTACTTAATTATGATAAATATTTCAATCACCCTGTCCATTAATTATGATAAATATTTCAATCACCCTGTCCATTAATTATCATAAATATTGCAATCACCCTGTCCATTAATTATCATAAATATTTCAATCACCCTGTCCATTAATTATCATAAATATTTCAATCACCCTGTCCATTAATTATGATCAATATGGTAATAACCCTGTTCATAAAATTAATAAGTGCACTATAGCAACCTAACGATCCTGTACATTAAACATTATCTCAATCACCCTGTCGTTGAACATAACTGACCCACTCGAAGAAGCTTGTGTGCATAGCAATGCCTTAACATGGCTGTGCAGTTTCATCACAGATCGCCATAATGCTGTTGTCCTTAAGGGCTGTACCTCCGCACCGCTAATACCGACAAGTAGAGTCCCATAAGGATGCGTGCTCGGGCCCATTAACTTTTCCATTTTCATAAATTCATTACCCACAGTAGTACAATATTCCCAGCCGTACTTCTTTGCCGACGATACCAAGCTTGCCCATCCTGTAGCTACCACACAAGACCAATTTTCAAGACCAGAATATCTTAACGCTGTGAGCGCATGGGCAAGGGACCACGGCATGACTTACAAAGTTCTGAAGAGTGGAGTAAACCACTTGGGCGCTCTACTTTCGGTCCTCGCGCCTGATACGTACCCTATCATTAGTACTTCCCCATTTAAATTATGCCTCGGGGGTATAGAGCCCTCAGATGGCAGGAGACAAGTACCAACTAATAAAGGCACATAATAGATTCACTAAGTTGACGAAAGGGCTTGAAATCCTTACGCCGGACGAGCGAAATTCCAAACTTGCTATTGAATCGCCACTGTTGCGACACACGATCAACGACTTTCTCCAAATCTGGAATATGTGGACTGGCAACTCTGCCTTAAAAGCAGATACATTCTTCCACTTCGCCACTCTTCGGAAAACGAGAGGTCACGATGCCAAGATAGTCAAACCACATGTACGCACCCGTCAATGGCACCTAGGAGCAACAAAAACAGCACCCCACACAAGGAGAACGCAACCCGTCAAAAGTCGTGCATTTTCTTGTGTACAGTTTTCATTGGTTAGACGCTTTAAACGTTCAGCGTAAAGGTTCGTAAAATGAAATTTGTACACAACACTGCGTTAGCGTGTTTAAAGGATAGCTGCGTTCTCCTTGTGTTTGTTGCTCCTAGATGACACTTTTCCGTCCGTACAATTAACTTGTGGAATAAACCCAACGAAGTACTCCTCTGTACCTCACGCCCATTGCAATGACACGCCACAGCGTAAGAAACTACCTCTCAATAACTCTGCTCTGTTCATATGTTACATTTAATTGCATTTTTGGCTTATTTGCTTTATATAAATTTTTTGTATTCAATTTATGTTTTTTCTCTCTTTCTCATATTTTAACTTTCATATCCCCTTAAAAGGACTTTCAAGGTGGGTATGAGAGGTCGGAAGTCAATTCAAAAAACGTCACTGAAACGTCATAAGAGTGGTACTTTGTAAATGCGTCGAACGGCGAGCGAATGACGTATTTTAAATGGACCTCAACTCCCCCAGCTCTCCCTTAAAAGTCTTACAGGTTGTGACTTAAAGGCCTGGGTTTTCTTCAGCGTGTCACCCTTTAAATTTACTTTCCTTACAAATACCCTGGTGGTGGGCCAACGTGTTCTGCTGTTGGCCTACCACCAGGATTGGCCTTTAAGTCACAACCTGTAAGACTGCACAGAAGCTTACTGTAACTTAGTAATCTTTTACGTTCTATAAATAAATAAATAAGCATTAACAAATAAAGTGTAATTTTAACTCAAATAAAAACCCATGATCACGCTTTATAACAAACGCGCGGTGCCCTAAAAAGAACACTGAAAGTATCCAGCGCCCTGTAGAAGGCAATGGATACAGTTCGTAGGGGGGGGGGGGATAAAAAGTAGCGGGGATTGGTGTACATAGCAACAACACCTTCACACCAGGCGCACAGGGATAAAAATTACCCAGCCAAAAAAAAACACACACACAAAAAAAATAAAATTAAAAACAAACGCGCTCAAGGAGGAACACATCAGATATATGTGTCCTCAAGCCGGGAAATTCGAAAGAACGGCGCGAGAGTCAGGGTTCGGCTTCGCTGCTAGGAGGGGTAGCTGGTCTGAGAGAGACCGCCAAGTGCGAGTCCACGAAGTGGTGATCACCCGCCCACAGACACTCTTTAGCTCCGAGAGTGTCGAGGGAAGGAGGAAGTGCCCCCGCTGAGGGCGTTGAGACTGGGTGACCCCGGCAAGTTTGTCAGTAGAGCGCGACATAAGTTGGGTGAGGGCACTCCGGGAGTTGGAACAGACGACCAACGTACCTCGCACCCTTGCCACCGCGTAGAAGAGAGCCATCTGGATAGCGAGGTGCTCTACCCGGTTGATAGTATGCCCGGAGTCCACGAAGGACCTCGCGCCGACGCCGAGGGCCGGAATCGCGAAAGCCGCACCAGCAACACCCGAGTCCGGGGAGAGCGAGCCGTCCGTATAGATGACCGTAGCTTCCTTTTCGTAAGGTTCGAGGGTCGCAAAAAAGAGTTGGCGAAGCGCGTCAGATGGCAGGTCTCTCTTGGTAGAAGAAAGCCAACGGCGAATGACCGTGGCCGCTGGTGGTTCCCACTCCGGTGTTGGCAGACGAGGGAGATGGAGTAGTGAAAAAGCCATGTGAGATTGTACTCCTGGGCCAGGCGCCACACTCGAAGGGGAAAGGGAAGTCAGCCCGGTGGGAAACGGTCCTTGATGATCTCCAGTGAAGGTAGGGCAGTTAGCAAGAAGGCTGGGTAGAAATCTGGTGTGTCAAACGGTCCGCAGGGAGCGATGGTAAAGAGATCCAAGAGTTCTACCCGGAGGAATAGCGGCTTCGGATTCCATTAGCGGGATGGGAGTGGACGGGGGAGCACCTAGGATGACCCGGAGAGCGGCATTTTGAACCTTGTCTAGTTTGCCGAGCGTGGGAGCTGTGGCCGAAGCGTAGAGAGAACTGGAGTAATCCAGCCGAGAGTGAAGGAGTTGCGTGTAGAGAAGGCGAAGGACCTTCCTCCCCGCCCCCAGCGAGTTGCGGAGACGGCTCTCCGAAAGTTAAGCCGCTTCAGCGCGTGAAGCGACGTGGACCTCTACGTGTGGAGACCAGGACAGCTTGTCGTCGATCAGCGCTCAGAGATACCGATAGGACGAGACTCGAGTGAGGGCAGTGCGCCCAACGTGAGGTGGAAGCCACCCTGGACCTGCTTCAATTTGGTGATGACCATGTACTGACATTTCAGTGGTTCGAAATTTAGCACCCAGGTGATCCCATAACTCGAGATGGTATCGAGAGCAAGCTTTATGGCAGCGAAGAGGCGGCTGAGGTTTGGACCGCCAATCCATGATCCGATGTTGTCCGCATGGGCCCCTTGGTCAATAGGCCTAAGGCACAGCTCGGAAATGCCGTCGAGCATGACGCAGAATAAGAGGAGACTGATTGCACTGCCGCGTACGGCTTTGCCATTGACCCGGATTTGGAAGGTACGGCCGTCCAAAAAGTTTTCCACCCAGCGGAGGAGGTTTCCCTCGAGGCCTCGGCATTGGAGCTTGTAGAGCAGTGCCCGATGGTGAATGCATATTTTAAGTCGAGGAAAACAGCCAAACAGTGGTGGTTAACCGCCAGGGCTCCTTGAGCGGCGGTGACCAGCCGGAGCACATGATTTACCTCCAAAAACCAAGTAATTCGGCCTAGAACCAGCCGCTCGTAGATCTTGCCCAGGTTCGGAAGGAGGGAGATGTCCCTGTAGGAATTGGGGTCTCTGGTTGGTTTTCCCGACTTGAGTATGGGATGAAGAATCCCAGAGACGGTTGTAGAGCCTGAGTAGAGTCGAAGATCAAGCATTTGGAGACAGATGGCGCTTGTATTCTGAATCTTGAATTAGTACGAAATTCAAATATCACAATAGAGCGTACGCGGGTCATGCGCGGGTCTTGAGGTCCCGCGAATTGGCCAGAAATCTCACTTAAAATTAAAATTTATTAATGCAACCGTAACCGTAGTTCAAAAATGATCAGCACTAACTGAAAATATAATATAAGTTGATCTTAATTTAAAAAAATATGTAGATTTAAAGTCGAAAAGTGCCAAAAATGACTAAAATGGGCAAATGACCCACTTGTTGGCTCCCTATCTCCAAAATGAACAATGGGCTGTTGAGGATCTGATATTTTCGATAGATTGACATATCATTGACCCTTCTAGACCTAATTTTGGAAGAGTTATTAGGTGATCTTAGTACACACAAATCCCTAAGGGATTGTACGTAAAAACTAACTGTCCAAATTACCTGGACTAGAGTCGCCTTCTTGTATAACAATGTTATCGTACGAGCAATTATTGTTCGGTTGCAAGTTGAGATTAGTGAAAGTGAAATTAACGAGATAGTTCTCGGGCGCCATAATGTTGATTTTACATCGCGAATTGCTGGGGTAGTTCTCAGGGTACTTCGGGCTGGTAATAACGCCGCCATTATCTGTCTGGTTCCAGCCACAATCTATCAGAAAAGTGAGAAAACACGTTGAATGATAGTTTAGATTTCAGGCGGTAGATGTCGTACTCGCCTCCAATATTTCCACTCTTGCCCACAAAACCTTCAGTGGAATATTTGAGAAGGAAACCCTGTTCGCTGAGAATGTCGTCAGAATGGAAGTGAACCAAAACCGTATTGTTGGTAGATTTTAGGGTTATGGCTGACTCACTGGTGCAATAACGACCCAATAACGGAGATTCTGTAATTATTACAACAATTTTAATCAAATTGGCCATTTGTCCATAGCATACACGCAGGGCATGAAATAAGCACAGGACACTGGACATTGTCCGATAAATTTTTCATATGTCCGATAACTTTTCAAAATCTTAGGGGGGTCATTGGACATTAGTCCGATAACTTTTTCAATAAACTGGGAATGTTTTTTTCTACAAAATAAAAATATTAGCAATTATTTTAGAAAAAATATGAGGAAGTACCGAGTTACTGAAGTTGATACTATTCTGTAACTGTGAGTCTGTGCTGTGGCTGTGCTAAAGAGAGAGGGATGGTCGCCTGGCGGGTAGTGGCGGCCCGGGGATCAGTGGACCGGGGAAGCTGTGTTGGAGCCTCAAGTGCAGAAGCAGAAAGAGGCTTAATTCAGTATTATGAATAATATAAAAACCAAAAAACGCGCTAGTATAACTAATGAACATTTAAGTCAATGTATGACTATTATCAAATGTAACATAATTACTTGAAATATTTTATCTAGACCTTTATATACGTTTCCTATATCTATGATAACGATGGTGGAATATCCCACTTCGACGACTTGTTCCATTTTCGGAAAGCGATCACTCATTGGTCATTTTCCCCAACCTTTTATTTTTCTAAATTACTCATAATTTAACTTCATCCGCACAAACCGAGCGAGTTTATAAATTTCAATAAAGCTACATTGGGCTGACTAAAATTCCGCCGCAAAAAATTCCTTCTCAATTTTGAGGTTTTCCATTGGCTTAAATAAATATGTTACTAGCCAATAATGTGACTCCCAAAATTACTAGGATTAATAAAAAGGTTAAAATCTAACGTAGTCCACCTTTTTACTGGTCCGTGGTGAAACAAACCGTTAGTGAAGATTTTTGAATGGAATCAAGTACAGTGGCATACTTATGGGTAATTATGTTGCCTGTAAAAATTAGTTCCTATATTTATCAAAACTTTTTTTCACTATTTTTAAGGGGGGGGGGGACGTCATTGGACAATGTGCGATAACATTTTTGAAATGATGGGGGGTCACTGGACAAATGTCCGATAACTTTAATTTCTTATTACCTGCCCTGCATACACGTACACTTTACCTTTTGTGGGTCCGTCGTAGATGGCGCAATAATCGTTTACGCATTTTTTGTCTGCTTCTAATTTGAGCACGTCGAAGGTGAGGTAAACCACTTCGTTTTCGGGGACAGTGATTAAAGTGAGGCAATCGGATTTTATGGGATAGGTTTTAGGGAATCCTGGACTGGTTATAGTTCCTTCCGATGCTGTTAATCTTTGATCACAATTATCTTCTAAATGACATTAAAAAAATAAAATGGTAGTTAACTCTCGTTATTCCTATTTCCCTCAAGCGGCGTTTTTTGGAAGCTTTGTAAGTGGAAAATATTGAAGCAGATGCCATTTTAACAGTGTTGTCATGTATTTTTCGTTCTAAAAAAATGTTTTACAAGCCGGTTTTCTAAATAGAAATATCATTGGTAACTAGAATGCTGCAGTTTATGGCGGGGCCTGAAGCACGTACGGTTGGTCCCGGACTTTTCAACCAGTAGGCGCTTAAATAAAACGACTTGAAGGAAATCGCCAAGAAGTAATATTTCCGAGATCCAGGACTTGCAAGGTACTGTTTATATAGTGCTTGTGGAAAAAATGGTGAAAAAGCATGGCAGCCCTGTTCAAATAGCGTCTGCTTTACCACTGTCCACCTCAAAGCGTTTATTAGTTCTTAATTTTTCATAAAAATTTAAATGTGACCGCATTCAAAATCTAGCACTCATCAATAGAAGTAATTACAATTTCCCAGAAAAATATAATCAAATCAATCATTAGTCTAGCCATAAAACATGAATTAATAAACCTTTAAGCGTGAGACCCCGAGAAAAAATTAGGCCAAGGGTCAGTGGTCCCAACTTCCCAAGGACAACTTTGATAATTCAACGCGCTAGGACCACTTTGAAAAAATACTTTTTTTCCTAGCTAGCCTGCGTTCTAAATCTTTGGAGAGTTTTAAATCAAAGCAATATATTACTTGAATTGTTGTACAGTCGAAATTCAATCTCGAATCCCTTTTCTTCAAAGGCCGAGTTTGTCGTCAAAACCAGGAGAACCGCCGTAGAATTAATGAAGATTGAGTAATCTTCGATTTGGCCACACAGTCTCCTCTGCAAAAAGTCAGCTGTCGTTGACCCGGAGTAGACATCCAGATAGTCATGGCTACGTATGAAATACAAGACACACCCGAGTAAAGTTTCATATTACTAATCTTTCGGAACAACATTCAAATCAATAAAATAAGCTACGCTTGTTAAACTTGTTTTATGTAGGTCATTCATCACGAAAAACGTAGCAGTTTAGTTCTGTTTAGTTTATGCTTAAAAACAGGGTGCCTCGTAGAATTTACTCTTATGTCCAGGGCTTTTCGTAGTAAAACGTCATCGATTCGTCACTCATGACGCAGCAGCAACATCAAAACAAGAAGGCTAATTCTACTTAATAGAAGGGCCTAATTAGGCCTTTCTGTAAAATAAGCTACCCTTGATGAACTTGATTTATATAGCTCATTCGTCACGAAATACGTAGCAGTTCAGTTCAGTTCAGTTTAGTTTATGCTTAAAAACAGGGTACCTCGTTGAATTTACTCTTATGTCCAGGGCTTTTCGTAGTAAAACGTCATCGATTCGTCACCCGTGACGCAGCAGCAATATCAAATAAGAAAGCCAATGTTACTTTATACACGGACACCCTGCTTTATAGAAAGGCCTATTGTTAAGTATTCGTGGTACAGAATTCTTTCTTGTTAACCGTTGCCTACGTTATATTATGGAGGCCCTTGCACGTAAAATTTCTTAAATTTAAATTGCTCAAGGAGGAACAATTAAAGACTAAGGAAGTATAAACTTATAGCAAGGATCCTATATGTTAGAAGGATATGAGGTGAGGGACGAAAAATGGCAGCGCCGTCGGTGGGTCATGCGCGATAGAGAATCCGTCTTTAGATTCCGTCAAGGACAAAACATGGAGGAAGCACCGCCAAAATTGGTCCTTGAGGGAATAGAAACAAGACGTCCCACGTTTAGAGGCTCTCTTAATATCGACGGCGCTGCCGGCGTTTTGAAAACACGGGCTGGCTGGAGGGCTACCCATCCTTCTAACATATAGGATCCTTGCTTATAGTATAATACCTGCAGTTGGTCCACGCTTCTATGTGCAATTGTTTGATGTGCAAAACGATTCCACCTTCTCGCGCTGCCGTCAAACGCCATTTGCAATCCAGATCGCTGCCATACGAGTTTGGGTAATTGGGACTTCGCACTTTACCGCCCAATCCACTGACGATGAAATTGCCACCACATGCTTAGAAAATATTGTAAAAAAATGCTTATTAAAATATCATTATAGATGCATAATTTAAGTCACTGTCACATTATCGCATAAAAACAGTTTCTTTAAATTTTATTCGTTAAAACTGGCAAACAAACCGACTTTAACTGTGTTTCAGGGGCGTTGCAACGTTTTTACGAGAGCGGGGACAAAAACCATGTTATAAGCACACACCTTTTTAAATAGGCTGCGTCCGAAAAAATGACGAGATATAGAAACTAAAAGACAAGGGTGTCGCGTGTTTAGCCAACCTAACAGGTTAACTAAACATGCGACACCCATTTGTTTTGTAAGAGTCCGTCCGTGGCAAAAAATATACTGTGTGAAATCTAACTCTACGGAAACCCTGCCCTGGGAATAAGTAGCCCCCGCTGCCCCCGTGGTTGGCACGCCCCTGCCAGTGTGTTTAAAAAAAATTAAGGTCCAATGTGACCATGGCTTTAGAATTGTCGTCATGTAAACCGCCTATTGACTATATTGATTTAATGACAGCTTGGATAAGAGAAGGTGGTTCTGGTATGATTTTAAAGTGGTCAAGGTTGAATAAGATAAAAATAACATTGCTAGTTTCAAATTCCTCTAAAGCTACGTTCACACTTACCCCTAAATTCGCTTCGTTTAGATAACTGGTTTTTAAAACCAACGTGAGAAATCGCTTCGTGTTGGTTCGGGAAGCAACTCGTCCAAGTCGGTTCGCTTAGAATCGCTTTCAAAACGACAAGGCGGGGAAGTCAAATTGCTCGTATTTTCAAAAATAATGGGGATAAAATTCTAAATAATGTCAAATAATATTACTATATGTATAGTAAACATGATTAACTAATTGTTTTGGGATACATTTTAGTATTTTCAAAATTCTAGTCATAATATGAAATGGCGCTAAGCCTTGGCTATAAGCGAACCGGGCTGAAGCGATTTTGCACGTGTGAACTAAAAATTATCGTAGGCGGTCAAAACTGGCATACAAACCGACCTAAACTGGGTTTTAGGCTCTAGCAGGGCCGGATTAAGACTTTATGGGGCCCTAGGCCCAAGTTAATTTTGGTGCCCCCTTTCAATAGCGAGCGAAGTGAGCTAGGCGCTTCCTCAATTTATAATTGAGAAATGGAAGGAAAATTCATTTTGCTGCCAGATTTAGTATGTCGTCAGGGGCTAGACGGCAGTCCGTCGGAGAATGTGACAACCAAACGTTTTTGGTTCATAGGGGCGGACGCATTTACTAAAATTACTCCGGAAAATATTTTGTGAAAAGCAAATAATTAAAGTTTTGTACTTTTTTTTTTCGAACCCTCTTGGTGCCCCTTGTAGGCTTGGTGCCCTAGGCCCAGGCCTATTCGGCCTATTGGTTAATCCGGCCCTGGGCTCTAGTGTGAACGTGGCGTGATGGCAGCACTAGACGAGGTCTGACCAAACTAAAATTTTACTTTCCGAGCTGCGGTTATAAAATTTTCCCCTCCAGAAACACCTTATCTTCTCCAAGATGAAAAATCATGAAACTATGATTTAGCACTTAGCACTTTGAAGTCGCATTACTTAGGGAAGGTAATTTGGGTACTAGTTTCTACGGCTGAAAACAAATGTAAGAAGAAAGTAATTTGACAATTACCTGTGGAGATTGGTCGAATGAGTCTCTCGGCCAATGTTGGTGTATATCTGGAAATGGCGGTTTCGAAACAATGAGGACAATTTTTACTCGGACTGCGCTAAAGTTGGCGCTACACAACATTGAGGAATGTGGGGGGGGGGGGGTACAAGCTTCTGTTTAATAGCGATGCTCAACGCATGCTCGGTATAACAATCAATGGCTACGTTCAGCAGCAATCAACGGAAAAAAACCTGATGGATTTGATATTTTCCACCGATGAGCTTTTTCGTCATAATTACGTCGCAAGTTGCTGAACGCTTTTATTCAGTCATCGGTGTTTTTACCTCTCGCAGTTTCTCGAAGGGTTGGCAAAACCACCGTGTGACGGTGAGCGTTAACGGATTGATTTGCGGTTGGGTTTGATGCGGATTGTCTTTTTTTCGTCACCGCTCACCGTCGCGACAGTTTTAATTCAGTTTGATTGGATATTTCGTTATTGTAATGTTTATGTGTAAGTCGTGAATTTTGAGCTCGTGTTGTGAAAGTTGTGCGTGTGGTGTTCATGTGAATGTTGAGTTCGTGTTGTGGGTGTGGAGTTGGTTGTGTTTGTGTTATGATGGTTGTGGACGTTGAGTCAGTTGTGTTTGTATGGGCGTTTTCTTTCCAACTTCTTCTTAATGACTTTGGGACGGACCGAGTGTTGAGTGTTATGCAACCTCTCAACGTCCAATAGCACGGTTTCCACCTATTGTACAGGGTATTCGTCTTAGTATCAATTTGCGATTTTTTTGGCGTCGGCCTTGAACCGAACCCGGGTCTGCCTCGTGCAAGAGATGTACTCTAACCACTCAGCCACCAACGCTTGTTAATTTACGGTGTTTTTCTAAAAAACAGCTTTGGCGAATGTCCGTTACAAAGTTATAACGTTAGGTACTATAATTTAGTCTACATCATTTTAAATATTTATAAATTAAATTAATCTTATATTTAATTAAATATTTTTAAATATTTATAAATTATATTAATCTTATATTTTATTAAATATTTATAAATTATATTAATCTTATATTTTATTAAATATTTATAAATTATATTAATCTTATATTTAATTAAATATTTATAAATTATAATAATCTTATATTTAATTAAATATTTATAGATTATATTAATCTTATATTTAATTAAATATTTTAGTATTTTAATGTAAAATTTGATGGTGATCAGGAATTGAACCCGGGTCGCATTGTAACAATGCGGATAGTTCACCGCCGAGCCATCGACTTCCTTAGGGAAAATATTGAAGTAAAGGAACAATTATGATAAGGCGGGTTTTTTTACTAAACGGATTAATACAATATCTGTATATATTGTTTATTGAACTTTGTTTGTTTATTCTTTGGTACGGTTTTTTGTTTTGTTTTAAATATTTGTTAAATTCTTAACAAAATTTCGTTAATACACAAAAAGTAGTTCATTGTTACCTTTTAATATCGCTTAGAAAAAGGATAATTATTCAAACCTCCCGCGGAAACTATATCAAAGTAATAATATAGCGCCACCGTGTGGAGAACTATCAATCAAACCGGGTAAAAAATATTATATCTTCAATTTTTCGAACTTTAGTCAAATCTCGACGGGTAAAAAAAACCGCAAATAAAAGTATATAAGGCCGTTGCCGTCAATATAGAAGATATAGTCTTTCTTAGTTCTTGGCTGTCAGACGAACTACTACAGGACGGGGCCCTGGTGTCGGTCAAAAGTTATGAGGTAACTTTTCGGTTTTAATTAGTATGTTCGGTCTTCGGTCAAGAAAAGAGAAATTGTGTTTCGCGTTTGGAACGTGAGTGAATGAACAGTGCGTGTTTAAGACTGAAAGTGTTAAAGTAATTGTGAACTAACTCAAGTCAGCTGTAAGATAAAATTGATTGTTATTATTTTTTGAATTGGAATAACCTAATTATACCCTTGAAATTATCAATTCAATCTGTGAGGGTAATTAAGTAGATTGGAAGTAATTAGTAGCGAACAGCTCTCAGCTGTTAATTAAGACAGAGTTTATAGTTAGGTAGTTTGAATTTAGATAAAATTACTCAGTATAATTTATGATATTTACTTAAGTGTAAGTGTGTTTTGGTTTATTTTTCAATCACGATGAACTAAGACAAATCTAGTCTTAGACACTTGAGTACCAGTTCTGTACAATTACGTAGAAGGGATATATATTGTTGGGTTATTGATGAAAGTTAAATCTAGAACGTTCCATAGACTGTTCTGAATAAAAATAAACATTTATAATTTTGCATAATTCTGGTTGCCATTTTATTTTCTAATCACTCGCCCACAACATTACAGTTCTGGCAATCCCGAATCAAATAAATTTTCGATATAACGGCGACGGGAAATTATTCTCGTAAATTTATCGCGCGGCCTTAGGGAATATTCTTTTAAATTTCGATAAACTATCGTTTAATTAAAATCGGCCCGATTCCGTTAAAATTATAAACCAAAAAGCGAACGGTCGTTATAATACCCTCTGTAGATATTTCTTTCATTAAAATTTGCTTTGTATTATATTCAACTGATAAACTTGTACTGTAAAAAGGGTTTAATTCAATTGTGCATTGTTATAGTACGTCTAACTCACTGTTGTAACTACTTAACTTATGATATTCTGAATAAATTAAAATTGGTCGTTTCGTCTCAATTATTTTAATTATAATTAAAATTTTATACCGGGCTGGATAGAACTGGGATAACATTTTTAACAAATAACTCTAAATTGAGGAGATATCTTTTAGGGTCATCTCGAGAAATTAATACCACTAGGGACAATTCTTTCGAGGAAAGGTATATTTTGGCTTGCCAACTTGTTACCTCTCCGAGGGGACTAAGTCCCCTAGGAGGGGTTATACAACCACCATGTCTGTCTGTGGGTCTGTCAGGCCTGCGAACGCTTTGGCATTTGTGTAGCAAAGTGTAATCATTGCGTACGCATTATCTCGAAATCCGCGTTCGCAATGGCTTGGAATTAGGGACCGAAGTTGAAAGATTGGCAAAACCACCGTGTGACGGTGAGCGTTAACGGATACATTTGCGGTTGGGTTGGGTTTGGTAGTTGCTTTTCGTTAACGCTCGCGGCGGCGGCAGTTTTAACTCAGTTTGATTGTATATTTTTTGTAATGTTTATGTGTTGGGTGAGAATGTTGAGTTTGTGTTATGACGGTTTGTTTGTGGTGTTTGTGTTTTGTATGTATGCGCGTTTTACATCCATCATCTTCTTATTCTTGACTTTTGGGACGAATCGAGTGCTGAGTGTTATGGCAACCTCTAAACATCCAATGGCAGGGTTTCCAACAATTGTTCCCGATATTCGTCTTAGTGTCAATTTGCGATCGTATCGAGCGGGGTTTGAACCCGAGACCTCCTGCTTGACAGGCGGACGTTCTACCACAGAACCAAAGACACTTGTTACGCTTCATTGAAAATTAGACCTTCAGCTTTATCGGAAGCGTATTTAATAGAGTACGAAATTTTGGTTTAGTTGAAATAGAATTGAAATTGAAATTATTGCATCGAAGAAATTCTAATTTAGCGTTTTCTCCATTGATTAAAAACAAATGCGCCACCCAGGTTTCGAACCCAGGCCATTCGGCTTGGCAGTCGAGCGCTCTATCACAGAACCACCGATAGTTGCGTGGTTCACTGAAAATAAGACATAATAAGCATAATAGGTAATAAAGTCTTGAATGTTTTTACCTCTCCGAGGGGACAAAGTCCCCTAGGAGGGGTTATACAACCACCGTGTCAGTCTGTGGGTCTGTGGGTCTGTGGGTCTGTGGGTCTGTCAGGCCTGCGAACGCGTTCGCATTTTCGGTGCAAAGTGTAATCACTGCGTACGCAGTTTCTCGAAGGGTTGGCAAAACCACCGTGTGACGGTGAGCGTTAACGGATGCATTTGCGGTTTGGTTTGGATTTTTTTTTTCGCTCACCGTCGTGAAGTTTTGGTGTAGTACGTTTTTGTAATGTTTATGCGTAGGTTGTGAGTGTTGAATTTGTGTTCTGATGGTTGTGCATGTTGAGTCTGTTGTGTTTATATGGGCGTTTTCTCTCCAACTTCTTCTTAATGACTTTGGGACGGACCGAGTGCTGAGTGTAATGCTACCTCTCAACGTCCAATTGCAGGGTTTCCACCAGTTGTACACGGTATTCGTCTTAGTATCAATTAGCGATCGCATAGGGCGGGATTTGAACCCGAGACCTCCTGATTGACAGGCGGACGTTCTACCACAGAACCACCGACACTTGTTACGCCTTATTGAAAATTAGACCTTCAGCTTTATCGGAAGCGTATTTAATAGAGTACGAAATTTTGGTTTAATTGAAATAGATTTGAAATTGAAATTATTGCATCGAAGAAATTCTAATTTAGCGTTTCGAACCCAGACCATTCGGCTTGGCAGTCGAGCGCTCTACCACAGAACCACCGATAGCTGCTTAGATTCACTGAAATTAAGACAGGCATCGTAAGCATAATAGGTAATAAAGTCTTTTTTTATTAATGAATTTATGTAGGCCTAATCTGGTTTTTTTTAAAGGTTAAATCTTGTTTTAGCGCAGTCAGCCGAGATTAGAGGGTTAAAGGGTAGACCCTGTGGGTCGTCCACTTTGTTAGTTTTTTTTGTTATTTATTTACGGGTATTCTTAACGACCTATATATAGTTGTGTTAATTCAAAGGAGATAATTTAACGTTAATTGCTTTAAGAGCTGGCGGTTAGCCAAGTGGCTCTCTGTGCTTTGTTGATGGTAAGGTTTTTGCTTCTTGTAAATATATTTGGTGTGGATATTTGGATATCTACGATTTCTAACGCAGTCAATGATTTCTTGGGTGTGCGAGTCATTATATGATATTGGAAATTGGACGGCATTGGTCTTTTTCATGCGGTATGTGTCACAACGTCAACTGGAAGTTGAAATAAAATGAGCGTTAAAGATGCGGCAAGTATTTCGTAAGCGAGAAAAATACAAATACCATCTGTAGATGTTTCTTTCATTAAAATTTGCTTAGTATTATATTCAACTGATAAACATGTACTGTAAAAAGGGTTAAATTCAATTGTGCATTGTTTTAGTGAATCTAACTCGCTGTTGTAACTACTTAATTTATAATATTCTGAATAAATTAAACTCGATTGTTTCGTCTCAATTATTTAAATTAAAATTTTATACCGGGCAGGGTTTGAACCGAGAATACGTTTTTCGTAAATAACTCTGAATTGCGGAGATATCTTTGGGGGTCGTGTCGAGAAATCAATACCACTAGGGACCATTCTTCCGAGGAGAGGTATATTTTGGCTTGCCAACTTGTTATGAATTAATTTATGAAGGCCTAATCTGGTTTTTTTTACGAATGAAATTATGTTGATTTAATCTTGTTAAAGTCTACATTTTTTATGTATGAAATTTTAAAGGTCAAATCTTGTTTTAAAATATAAAAAGTATCTGGGTTTCAGGCAAAGTAAGGGTTTTATGTTACTTTTACTGATCGAGATAACGTTGTTTTTTGTCTATTCTTGGGTATTGTTTTTTTTAAGCTTATTTTTCGAAATAGTTCCGTTTCGGTGGAACCTTTCAAGTGGTTACATCGTGGCTTAAAGTTAATCCAGTTTCATTATAATAACGTCGAAAATTCGTATTTGTGAATGGTAAGGTGTTGCGCTTCTTGATTTTCTATTGCTTGGTTTTGAATTAATTTATTACTCGACTGCGTAATAATATTTTTCTATGAGCTATTTTGATCCTGAAGTCTGATTGATTGGGATATTATTATAAATTTTTTCTATTCGTTATTTTTGCTCTGAAGCCTGATAATTTGGGTTATTATTAAATATTTTTCTATGCGTTATTTTTGCTCTGAGCCTGATCGATTTGGGTTGTTATTATATATTTTTCTATTAATTATTTTTGCTCTGCTCTGGTCTGATTGATTGGGTTGTTATTATATATTTTTCTATTGGTCGTTTTGGCTCCAAAGTTTGGTCGATTGGGTTTTTGTATTTTAATTTTTTGATTGTGTTGAGCTTTCGGGAGGTATTGCTGGCTTTAATTATCATTTTTTCGTGTGAAGTGGTTTAAAGAAGGCTTTTTGTGTTGTTATTTCGTAAGCGAGAAAAATACAAATACCCTCTGTAGATATATCTTTCATTAAAATTTGCTTAGTATTACATTTAACTGATAAACTTGTTCTGTAAATAGGGTTATATTCAATATTATTGTGCATTGTTTTAGTACGTCTAACTCACTGTTGTAACTACTTAATTTATAATATTCTGAATAAATTAAACTCGGTTGTTTCGTCTCAATTATTTTAATTATAATTAAATTGTATACCGTGCGAGATTGAACCACGATCACGTTTTTAGTAAATAACTCTGAATTGTGGAGATATATCTTTAAGGGTTATCTCGAGAGATTAATACCACTAGGGACAATTCTTGCGAGGAGAGGTATATTTTGGCTTACCAACTTGTTTAAAATGCCGTCGCTGTTATAGTAGTTTAAGTCCGTATTGACGTCAGTCATCGGAAAAACCGACTCTTCCAGCCTATGACTTCGGTGTGTAACCAATGACTATCGTGACGTCAAAACCGGAAACGCGACAAAGCGTACAGTAGGAAACCGATGTCACCGATTAGTAATTAGGAATTTTATGAATATTAAATTAAAATTAGGAATTAAATGAATATTAAATTATAATTAAGAACTAAATGAATATTAAATTATAATTAAGAATTAAATGAATATTAAATGACAAATAAGAATTAAATTAATATTAAATGACAAATAAGAATTAAATGAATATTAAATTACAATTATGAATACATGAATATTAAATTATAATTATGAATACATGAATATTAAATTATAATTAAGAATTAAATGAATATTAAATTATAGTTAAAAAATAAATGACTATTCAATTACAATTAAGAATTAAATTAATATTCAATTATTATTAAGAATTACATTAATATTCAATTATTATTAAGAATTACATTAATATTCAATTACAATTAAGAATTACATTAATATTCAATTATTATTAAGAATTACATTAATATTCAATTACAATTAAGAATTACATTAATATTCAATTACAATTAAGAATTACATTAATATTCAATTACAATTAAGAATTACATTAATATTCAATTACAATTAAGAATTACATTAATATTCAATTACAATTAAGAATCAAATTAATATTCAATTACAATTAAGAATCAAATTAATATTCAATTACAATTAAGAATTACATTAATATTCAATTATACTTAAGAATTACATTAATATTCAATTACAATTAGGAATTAAATTAACATTAAAAAACTACTAGTTCTTTTCTCGCCAAATGTTCGGTTTCACGAATGTAGATGGCAACTTAAGCGCCGAACTATAATTTGCCTTTTGTACAACCTTAGTTCCCAAAAACTGGTTCTTTCAAAAGGGCAAAAACGTTGCAACGGCATTTCTTAACTTTGACATCAGTAACGCTTAACGTGTAAGAAAACGTCATCTGAAAAATTGTTGTCTCAACGGGCTTTGTTGAAAGCTTTTTACGAATTCTATAAATTTAGTAAAATATCGTCTGCCACGTCACAGCTAGCCTTCCCGCTTCATTGTGACATTGTCTCTCTGTTTGCAAACGTTACGGCAAAACCGGAAATGCGAAAGGCAGTACAGTAGCGATAGCGCATTCAACTGCCAAAGAGTTTATCGTTACTGAACGCAGCCACAAATTGTTTCTCGCGTGAAATAAATATCATTGTTATTATGAAAAGCAGCACGAAAGTCGAAACCATGTCCCGGAAATACCACTTCTTTCGAATATTGTGCATAACACTGGTAAATAACGGTAAATTACGGTAAATACTGGTAAATAATGGTAATTAGTGGTAAATAACGGTAAATTATGGTAAATACTGGTTAATAATGGTAAATAACGGTAAATATGGTAAATTTTGGTAAAATATGGTAAATAACGGTAAATTATGGTAAATACTGGTAAATAAGGGTAAACTACGGTCAATAACTGTAAATTATGGTAAATAACGGTAAATATATGGTAAATTTTTATAAATATATGGTAAATTACGGAAAATAACGGTAAATATATGGTAAATTATGATAAATATATGGAAAATAACGGTAAATATTAATAATAACGATAAATATGGTAAAAAACGGTAAAATTATGGTAAATATGGTAAATTATCATAAATAACGGTAAATATGGTAAATTATCGTAAATAACGGTAAATATTGTAAATTATCGTAAATAACGGTAAATATTGTAAATTATCGTAAATAACGGTAAATATTGTAAATTATCGTAAATAACGGTAAATATGGTAAATTATCGTAAATAACGGTAAATATTGTAAATTATCGTAAATATTGTAAATTATCGCAAATATTGTAAATTATGGTAAATAACGGTAAATATGGTAAATAACGGTAAATTATAGTAAATTTGCCATGACCATTTACAAGGCTCACTGTCCAACTCAAACACGAGGATATTTACCGGAACTAATGTTTTCGCACTGTCAATTGTACGAAGCGTTTTCCCGGGTAACTGACATTAAAAACTTAAACGGTGTTTGTCAGAATTTATAGCCCGGTGTACCTAGCAACAGGGCCATACCACCGGAGGCCTGTCATCATAGTGCCCTACGCCAGCGTCCCCAAGCACGGACAAGTGACAAATCCAGCGTGGGTAGCAGAACCCTACTACTGATGGTCGCACCTTTGACGCAAGCCACCCCACCCAGCAGAAGGTGCTGCCAGGGCCGTGCAGAGGTATCTTAGGGCCGGAGCAAACTTACTCGCGGGCCCCTTCGATTTGCCCCCCCCCCCTTGAGCCCTGAAAACTTCTCCCAAGTTATCTTGATTTGCACCCCCCCCCTTGAGCTTCTTCGATGGGCCCTACAGCTACGGGCCCCCCTCGTGGGCCCTTTTCATCCGGGCCCCGGGGATTTTGCCCCCCTCACCCCCCCCCCTTCTGCACGGCCCTGGGTGCGGCAATGGGTGGACCATTTCCCTCTTCGCACACAGCAGTGGGATTAAGAGTGGATGCTGTAGCAACGCCAACCGACACCCTACCTACGTAGGTAAAGATTCAAACCCTTTGGAGACAGCTCCTAAAGGGGAACGACGGGCACACCGCGGTGCACATAATCCGGCACTGCTGGAACCGGAGATCCCAGTGTGCCCCAAAAGACCGGAAACGGGACCACCATGCCCTCATACGGAGGCTCGCCGCTCCACAGTAGGCTACCCAATCCACCGAGGCGGCCAGTTTGCCCGGACCCTCTCCGTTAGCCTGAGCCGAAGCTCAGTTTACAGCCCATACCTGACCGAAGTCGGAGGTGGAGATAGGACCATTTGATCAGAGCTAACATATCCCAGTGCGCCACCGCCCTTATGGGTTACCAGAGCCGGACCCCGACCCCCCGGTAAAGCCACACTCTAACCCATTTAGGGCCACTTAAACGGTGTGTCTATTTCCCCCTGATTTTTGGGCAAATAGTCTGTGTCTATTTAAAAAGGAACCCCAATTTTCGGAGGTTAATAGCCTTAGCCGAGCGGATGTTTTTAAAAAGCCCCGAAAATACAGGAATAACGATAATCGGGGGAAAATAGCCATAGCCGCGCGAACCTTGCTAATTACTCCAAAAATGACGGGGTAGATAGCAATGTCCGCGCGGTAAACGCTATTTGACCCCGATTATCGGGACTAAATAGTACCTCAAACTGTTAGAAACTATATAGCCCCGATATCCGAGGACAAATAATTTATCCCCGAAAATTGGGGCTAAATAGCTAAAAATCTTCGAGGGGTGTGCTATTGAGTGGGGGGTGCTTTTCAACTTTCAAAATCATAGGTAAGATACGTAGCATTTGATTTTGCCAACTAGGCCTAACTCTTACAACTCTATTCAATCACAGTGGGTATTTTTGCCAGTATTTTCTTATGGTCAGCTAGGGGCGGCGTCAGGAGATTTTCTCAATTGGGGGCCGCCGCCTTCCTATACATGACTTAAAAATTATATTTTGCAAAGTTTAGCTTGTCACGCCTACCCATAACGCCACCCCTGGGGTCAACAGTGGCGGATACAGAAAAAACTCAAGACGGGGGGCGCTAAAAGACATCTTGAGCTATGGGTGTAATAACAAATCATAAAGTCACATGCAAAGCTTAAGCGTCAAGAGGGGGGAGGCAGGAGCGGATCCAGGCCATCAAGTAAGGAGGGGCGTTTATGGGCATTCAAAAGTCGTCTGCTATTTCTTCACAAATTTAGTTGGCAGGTATTAAAGTAGATGGCGCTATCGTTTCTAAGCTCGAAACCTATATGGAGCGTGAAAATGTAACGTGGAGCTCTCATTTTCGTTTGCTTAAACGAAGTACTTTCTACAACTAGAAAGTCTGGTATACTTTAGTCTCTATAAATATATTTCAATAACTTCTAAAATTGTTATGTTTTTTGAAGTATTCTAAGGGGGGGCGATCGCCCCCATCACCCCCCATATGTATCCGCCACTGGTGGTCAGTTTAACGTGGAATTTTCAAGAGAGACCAAGCTAAAAGTGAATATTCTGGAATCGGTGGCATAAATTTGCCTATCGTTTAACAATATAAAATCGTTCTTCTCATTTAATTTTCAATAACATATTATTTACAGGGAAAATTTCCTAATTATTTAAGATTTTGTTACACTAAATACAACGCCGAGCTTTTGGGACTAGTTCATATTAAATTGGGGATGTGCAAGGTATTCGATTATTATCCACACCGACGAATCGAATTTTTGATATTAATACTTTAAAATACCAAATAATGAATTTGAAAAAAAAAACTGGGCATTCTATTTATAAATTTTGACTATTTGATTTTGTCAATTTTGAGACAACTTTACCAAACTATTTGGAATACACCTATTCGAATTGACCGTTTGTTTTTCAAAATCCGAAGTATTGGATATTTGACTAATACCCAAAAAATGCTATTCGCCCAGCCTTATCATACTTACGAAACGAATTGCATCTTAAATTTCATTTTATCCTAATATTAAGTCTATCACCTGCTAAATTTACTTCCATATTTCGCTAAATAATTAACACAGTGAAGTATTCCATAAATCATTCGATAAACTTATTACAAACACACTGGCTGAATGTTGAATCAAATTTCAGAACTATTTTAAATAAATAAAATAGTTATCCTTGTAATAAATGAAATTCTACAAAACATTGATATTGATAATAAATTTTAATTTTGACTAAGGATTTCAAGTTCATATCAACGTTATATTAATAGGATTTGGTCTGAAATAGTGTTGTTAATTTTCCGGAAAAATAAAATGCGGAAAAATAAAAAAATTTAACATAAATTACTTTTTAAGGGTTTTTAATGTTTTTAACTTTTTATCGATATAAAATGTCTAATATCAGTAAACATAGTACAAAACATTAATAGTGTTACATTATTTATCAGTTTACACTAGTCTAGAGGTTTAGTTTTACTTTCAGATTCGAAAAAATGAGGCGAAAATGCCGCTTTATTTAAATTTGCAAACAATATATTAGAAAAATACGGAACATTTTCCGGAAAAAAAGGCCTCGATCATTTTCCGACTTAAGGCCTTTTCACACGAGCCAACTTTTCAAATCAAAATGCTGAGTCAGCAAAAATGGATCAGTGATCCATTTTTTACTCGCGTACTTTTTTGGTGGATCAACTCATCGAACTTTTATTCACACGAACCAACTAGTTGACTCAACTCAAGTTGACTCATCTAGTTGGGTCAAAAAGTTGGCTCGTGTGAAAAGGCCTTTTGAACACTAGTCTGAAACCAATATTCAGGTATCATCATTAAAAATTATTTGAAATATATGAAACAAATATGAAATCCGAAACGAAAAAGGGCCTCCAGGGTCAGGGGCACGATGTGTGCCGTGGCGTCGCTACGCCACTGCTCAAAAACCTCTTTTCACTCACGGGTTCTTGTACATTACTAAGAAAATACAATGAAGAGTACACTTACTTCACACAACTACGAAAATTCCACAAACAGGACACGAAAATCACCGCAAATAACAAGCGACTTAAAAACGACGATTTTAAAAATAACATATTTAACAACTCTGTCAAGCGAATAAATACTAATAGTTATAACAGTATTAAAACTAATTTATAATTTCATCCTTTTTCGTATAAAACTTCTTCAAGAAACATGATCACACAAACGTCGATGAACGTCGATAAAATTAATTAACAACGACTACCTTTGCCAAAATTAAGCTATTGCGAAAGACAATTTTTGATGGGAAAAAGACTATTTAGAAAAGAGCCTTAGGCTGTTTCGATTTTACGGCTTCCGAAATAAAACGAATAATCTTAAACTGGATTTTCAAGGGGATGGTAACCGTGTTAATTCCATCGACTTTGGCTAGCCTGCGCCACCTTACAAATTAAAGAGCGTGGCGCGCGTCCTCTTGCGGCTAAGGTTTCAAATAAATCTACTTTTGTGTCACGTAATCAGCTTCGAGCTCTTGAAGATTTATCGTGTAGTTTTCGTTTTGAGTAGGCAAGGATCCGAATTCAACCACTGCAGCGCTGACTTTCCTTATTTGTTGGTCTAAGGCGCCACCCAACGGAAACAACAAATATTTCCAGAAGTTATATAACTTCATAGTAAATTAAGTCTCGCTCTCGCTTGATTTCGTACCTTTGGCTATGCTTGTCATTATATTTCTGAAGCATAAATAATAGCAGACAACGCGTTATTAAGTTATTTTATCTATGCGCAAAACCAAGTGATTTTTAAAGAAAGTAGTACAGTCAGTAGGTTAACCCGGTCCCGGTGGCGTGAGTTTAATAAAGTTTTAGTTAATTTAGATACGAATAGGAAAATTTAATGCCGCGAAAGAAAACTGCAGCTCAGTTAGCAGTTGTATTAAAACCCAATCGACATAGGGTAAAACTAGGAATATAATACTGCATACCTGGAACAGAAATTTGTATTCCCCCATCACGGACTCGCTGTTTTAGCTTCGGCAACGCGATAGCTATACAATTTCGGACATACGAGCGTAGCGCCATCGTGAAAATAGGCGGAATTTTTTGTCTCTATAAATTTGGCCTACTTTTCATGTTATTCACAAGGATTTTTTGTACAAGTTGAAACGCGAATATTCTACCTGGATTCTACGAAACTATTTTCGGAGATGTTTATTTAATTTGAAGACAAAATAAATAAATCTTTAACACGATTTTAAAACCGGCACGCATTTCTAACCAAGTCCCAACGAACACGCGGACGAAATTTTGACTACGGTGTCCGCTAGGTGTCTCTAGTATCTTATGTCCAAATTCCCCACATTTCCAGGCCTATGAATCCCATATTTCCCCTCCAGTATTTCCATTCTCCTAGGGTAAAAAGCACAACTGAAAAGTCAGTTCAGTCAAGCCTTGGCCCAATATTGCATTACGAGACCAAATTGTTATTCTGAAATACCAATTGAACTAATAATTATTTACATAATTAAAACTCAATTATTGAAATAACAATTAATTTTAGAAAGCAAATTTTAAAGATATCGCGAACTTAGGACCGAAATTAAGTAAACTCTTTTTAAACACGGCAGAACCCATATACGGTCGTTGGGTTGTATCATAGAAATCTCATAGGTAACTAGAATGCTGCCGCTTACGGCCGAGCTTGACGCCAGTTCTCCTTGAACCTTCAGCCAATGAGAGGCCGTAGAGTGGTTCCGCCAAGGAGGATAATAATCCTCCTTGGATCCGCTACTATAGCGGGAGATAGGTGACGTCATTCTCTCTGGTGACATTAAATTCTTGGCAGAACCACTCTTTGAGCTCTGATTGGCTGAGATCTGGCTATCGTCTGCCACGGCGTTTGGCCCATTTGCCAGTTACACGGCAGCATTCTAGTTACCTATGAGATTTCTATGGGTTGTATGTACCTGCGATGGTCGGCTTCAACTCTGGCGGGAAAATAGTATTCATCCGCCTATGAGGCGAGAGCGAGACTGTTTGATATTACTAATAATAATATTACCATAAGTAACATAATTCACATAAATATGAGTTTTCCTATTCTTCCTGTCCACTTCAAAGAAAATGAACAGTAGTCTCCCCTACCACCACTTGGACTTCCAGCAAACCAGGGCCCAGCCGTGAGGCAAGGCACTTAAAGGTTCCATCAGTCTCGTAAGGGGATAACCTTGCCCCCCCCCCCCCTAGCCAGTCCAGATTTCGATTTCGATTACCGCCACTAGATGGCGCGCATCGCGCTAAACGAATATACGATGACCGTGTAGTATTTCTCCGCGAGTTCGCCAGTCTGTTTTAAAATATTTTTAAACCATCTATTTCCACAGGAGCAAGGGCATACGTTACTTATTTTACCACTAAGACAATTCGTTGAACAAGAACAACTTTCCATATTAATAGGCGAAACTATAAAGTCCAGCGGGGCCGAAAAGATGGTAGTCACGTGACTGTGTGGAGAACTGCAGCGCCATCTATCCTAAGAAATACGAACTATTATTCATTTGATTTTGCTAATGGTGGTTTAATTTTTGATTGATTCGTCTAAATTATCTATTTATTATTATTATTTAAAACATTTTGTAATAGAAAAGTGTATGTTAATGAGCTGTCTGCAGTATCTGGAAGGAATATTATTTTTCTTTAACGTCGCACGGCCAACTATGAACACGAGTTACCGAATCGAAGTTGGCTGTGAAAAGGTAGTTTTGTTTTCCCTTTTAACAAGTTGGTTAAGACCAAATTTACTTTATAGTATCGCCTATTAAATTCCAATAAAAGCAAACTAGGCAAAGGTAACAAAAACTCCGTCCGTTGCGACCGATATCGAAATCCGAATTTCCGCGAAACGACCACGTGTTTTGTAAAGTTTCGTTTTACCAAAATTTTTCTCCTCCTGAATTAAAAAAATTGTGCTTATTTCCCCTTAAAAACCATCCTTGTGGTGATATCTCGCGCTCCCAAAATAGGGGAGGGGGACGTGGCTCTCTTAACAAACACACCTTAACGCCCAACGTCTCTCTCTCGCATCGGCCTCCAAGGTAGGGTCTGTGGGTGTGATCTTGACCTTGAGGTTATTTTTTCACAACGACCTTCATTAAAGCGCTTTGAATAATAATCAGCTACTCTAATACCAAGAATTGATCTATTTATATAATGTTTATATTCCGTCGATTTTTTACCTTCGCTCCCGTTGCAGCGAAGGGCTGATCACTCCGCGTAATCGGTGTACAGAGCCGTACCTTTGACTGTACTAATGGGATTACGCGTAATCTTTGAAGTCCCTGCCTTTGGCAGTGCTAATCTAAGCGTAATCCGAGGGGTAAGACACTCTGCGAACTCGGTGTACACTGCCGTACCTTTGACAGTGCTAAATGGAACTCTTGAACTCTTGAAAATATGTACCTTTAACAGTGCTAAATGTACGAACTCGGTGTACAGATTATCTGAGACTGTCTTATCCCTCGGTGTAATCCGGTGTACAGACTTTCTAAGAGTGGTTAGCCCCTCGCGTTGCAGCTCTAGGATAAGAACCTGGCCCCTCCCCTTAAAACTCAATCAACTCCAGGCGGCGCATTATTGGCTCCCTAAATATTACGTCCTCTTGACGCGATTAACGCATATCCGCTTGAGTGATGCGTTAAATAAGAACGCCTCCTTTTCAATTTCCTCCCCTCTTTAGTTGATTCCCCTGCTTCATGATGCGTCGCGACTGACGGAATATAAACATTCTCTCTATATAAATAGATCAATTCTTGCTAATACCCGAGGGACCACATTAGGCCCAAGTCAGCTATCGACTTTTAATGCCTTTAAACAGGTGGCCGGGTTACAATGCGTAGGAGGGTGGTTGGAAGTCCTTCACGCAGTAGCCCCGCCAAGAATTTTCTGCACATAGGCCCAGCCTGATTTAGAGGCCCCATCTGTAATGTTTATTTCAAAAATTTCCTGACTTTTAACGATTGTTTTTAAATTTTGACATGATTTCTAAAAGTTTCCCCTGCAATGGATTTTTTTAAAGGCATTTTAATCAAGGAATGACATTCGTCGATTAGATTTTTCCGAGGGGCAGGTCACTTCCATTTTGGCTGCGTCTTAATCATAGTAAAATGATTAAATCAGGGTAATCGTGATTAAATCAGGGTAATCGTGATTAAATCAGGGTGATCGTCATTAAATGTGGGTAATCAAGATTAAAAAATCTAATCTAGATTTAATCAATCTGATGTGTTTGTTCTTGTTAATTAAACACTCTCTATTGAAGCTATATTTATTTCCATGATGATGATGATTTTTACATATGAAGTTTTAAGTAAGAGCACCGAACATGTCGGCAGCCGGTAGACCACTGTTTAGGTGGTCATAAAACTAGAGCTCCCTCAGCTTCCCCACCAAGTGGCGCCCCCTGGCTATTATAGTTTATAACATCACCTCTTTTTTAAATAGACTGATTATAGTGTATTTTAACTACATTAACGATTAAACATTTCAGTTCATAAATTAAGTCTTTTAATTGATTTACGTCTTCGACTGGATCTTCGTACGTGTGGTCTGTGTCTACTCGACTGAGGCTGTTTGTCAAAATCTTGTCTAATAAGTATCCTTGATCGGGCTCCTTCTGATGATGACTAGGAATAGAGATGCTTGTGGTAGGCTGTTGCTCTGGTCTCGAGTCTTGTCGTGGTAATAAGATAGGATTGCGACTCGGTGATCGACTTGGTGATGATTTGCTACTCCAGCTTGGAGATTCATTGTCAGGACTCAGGATTGGTGGTTGCTGATGACTCTGGATCGGTGGTTGTTGATGACTCTGGATCGGTGGTTGTTGATGACTCTGGATCGGTGGTTGTTGATGACTCTGGATCAGTGGTTGTAATACTGATCTGTACCCTGCATCTGGATTTGGATTCATTTTACTGGCTCCAGTTGTTGATGTCTCAGACACGGTTGGTTTTAACAACTTCTCACTCCTTAGTCTCAATTGGTTCTGATGTTTTCTAATAATACCTCTCCCAATATCAATCCCATACATCATATTTCCGATAGATTTTTTACAGTTCCCTCTATCCAATTTTCTCCCTTACCATAGTTTTTTACAAAGACTTTTTGATTAGGATGAAATTTATAGGTAACATCACTAATTTTTACTAATGGTTTTATCGCTATTATTATTTACTTCTAGCATTTCAATTATAGGTTTATCGATGTTGATATTCTCATTACCTCTCTCCTCTTTAAAGTTCGTTGCGGATTTCTCTTCCAAACATGATTTCCGCTGGAGATTTACCACTAATTTGCGGAGTGTGGCGATAGTTTATGAGAAATCTTGCTAGTCTTACGTCGAGAGATCCATTTGAGAATTTTTTTAAACCTTCGTCAATGACATCAATGGCAGAGTTAGAAGTACCATCTATTTTTTTTAATGATGTCTTCACGGTACGCACCACCCTTGGTCAAATGCTTGAAGCCGTTATTCTGCGTGAAGATTTGGAACTCGTTACTTGTGAAACAAGTGGCATTATCACTCACCAGGGTCTTCATAATTCCATAACGTGCCAAATTTTGTCTGGTTTGACACCAAATACTATCGTTCTATTCGAGTCTATTCCCTCTAAATAAGTTTTTTATGGAAACCCCTTAAACAGTGGGAAGAAAAGAAATAGGCCTTTCAATAAAATAAGCTACGCTTGCTGAACTTGTTTTTATGTAGCTCATTCGTCACGAAATACGTAGAAGTTCAGTACTTCAGTTACGTTTATGCTTAAAAACAGGGTGCCTCGTAGAATTTACTCCGGGGCTTTTCGTAGTAAAACGTCATCGATACGTCACCCGTGACATCAAAACAAGAAGGCCAATGTTACATTATAGAAAGGCCTATTGCAAACTCTACGCGGAAGAAGAGATGTACTACAAGCTGGGAAGGTGCTAGCCACTCCGCCACGCCACTTATGGGTTAATCCCTCATGGCCGATTACTGGCCTCTTGTTTGAAGGAAACTGATACGGTCCTTAGACCCAATTTCGAATGGCCCAGGATCCACCGATCCAGTAATCATAATAAAAAACGAACCCTTCAGGAATCAGGGGCAGGATATTATTTGGGGCTTCCCACGTCACCAACGTTTCAACTACGTCCTCCTGGAGCGACATTATCTCCACTAGCTCAACTTTAGCTGAAACCCACATTCCACTGTTTTCCACACACTCCATCGGTTGCCCCAAGAAGGGTAGAATGCTGCCGCGTAACTGGGAAATAGCCAAACAGCTGTGGCAGACGATCGACCAGCATCAACCAATCAGGATTCAAAGAGCGATTACCGCCGGTAACATGTGACCTCTAGCTTGAGTTCTTAGTAATGATAAATTACTTTATACATTACGTCACTATAGAACCAGCAATAGACGCTTCAATAAATCATCCTTCCAGGAAATCGCCAAGAAGTAATATTTCCGAGAGCCAGGACCCGCAAGTCACTGTTTATATAGTGCTTGTTAAAATAATGGCAATTTTTCAACTTTACGGCAGCAACAAGCATTCCCCGTGGCGTTGCCTTTTAACCAGGTAGCTTTTTTGACATATTAAGGCTTGGCAAAAACACGACGTTCTGTTTTCCGGTGAAAAGTTTCCATTATTTCCACATCCAATAACTTGCGGGTCCTGGCTATCGGAAAAATTACTTCTCGGCGATTAATTTTAAGCAACTGTCGGCTCTATCATTGCCACCTGTATTATGAAAAGACCCCTGTTATTAGAGATGGCCAAGAATCTATCCGATTCTTCGAAAAACGCGACTGTACTGGAGAGCGTGGTGCCATCTATTTATGGCAAAGGAAGCTAATATATAAAATAGCCAAATGATACCGTCGTTAGTAAGCCATTGTAGAGTATTATATTTAGACCTCTTATAATCTATTAAGTGGACTTTAACCTAAGCTTTATATCCCATATAAAATATATTGTTTAAAATTACTGTAATTATATTATTGATCGATTTACAAACGAGCCTTTTGGGTCAAAATGTTACTTAACTATCTTGTTTGGATTACGATGATAGCGACATCTGTTGAAAAAAGAGCTACTTGACGTCGAGCCGACACTTACTTTAAGCACCTATTGAATAGTCGATATATCTTTTATTTTTAATTTTGCAATCGAGATTTTTAAATATGGCGGCCGATCATGTTCCGACGAGGCGATAACATAAAAAAAAAACTATTTTATTAATTCTAACTCAAGACTTTAATTTTTTTTATTGAGATGGCTTCTCGGTGTCTAATTACCAAGTACCAAACAAAAATATTCGATGGGCGCGAAAGTTTCCTTGATAAGCCTCGGGTTAGAAACTTCGCTTCGTCTGCTGTTTTTGTAGTACCGATAGTCTCGACTCCTTAATTGTTGAATATTTCGGTGGTATAAACTCTGCCTTATATATAGGCTTCGGACGTGGTTCAAATTTTGGTCATTAAGTATCGCCGCCTACCAACCGTTCAAAATTATCTCTGCACATCCGCTCAAAGTTCAACAGGAAAACCTAGAAATTCAAAAGGTGTCTACTACTTCCTCACATATTTAGTTTACGGATATTAAGGCAGATGGCTCTATATTTCCTAAGCTCGAAACTTATAATTTAACTTTTACTTTGTTACATTGACGGAGTATGAGGCTTAAGACTAGTGGCCCACACAAACTAGGGCAAGCCACTGGATAGCACTCAGTGACCTATGACATCAGGTTAGGTTTTCCCTCAGTCTGTTGCTAAAAGTATCATCCTAATAGTTACTTTTAAAGGCGATAGATGGCGGTGCGATGACTTAGGCCTAAGGTGGGGCCTTGGCTGTTAACTTAACTATTATTATTATTATTGTAACTAGCTTAATATGATGTAAATAGCTACAAAATGTTTTTTTTTAATAAAAATAACGGTTTATTTTACATAAAAATAATCCAGATTGAAGAATTATGTAGATATGATTTCTTTAATCCAGTTGTGATAGTTATTGACTTTGGCATAGAATCCATATTTCCCTCTCTGGGCACAGCCTTCCCCCCAACTGACAAGACCTGATAAATACCACCGGGACTCGTGCTCCGTGACAAAAGGACCACCGCTGTCCCCTTGACAAGAATCGCCCACAACTTCTTGAGCATATCCAGCGCAAAACATGTTCCTCGTCACCTATATTGTACACATACACCACTTTTAATAAGTAAAGGGAATTATCTTGGAATGTCTAAAGGTTCATTCGCATGGTCCTGCTAATGCAAATGTTCTTCAAGGATTCCAAGTGTACTTATATATACTTTCCAAACAAAACAAGTTGGCCCTTAACATAATTCTACGCGAAACCAGTAGGGTAGTACAAAAACGAATGACAATAACCTGATTAGTCGTAGAGCTTTCGCAGATCGATCTTTTGACCATTGGAAGTTGAATTTCCTTGAGAATTCTAGGGACTCCGCCGCTTTGAGTGAGTTTTCCCCAACCAGTCACGAAACCCAGTTGATTTTCTTTGGAGAAAAAGTTGTCCTCGATAAATTTGGGAGTACCCAGGCAAACGGGGAGAATGTAGTCGGTGAAGGTGATAGCATCCTTGAACCGTACCAGGGCCAGATCATTGTCAAATGTTTTGAGATTAAAACTAGGGTGAATGACAATGTCTCCCATCATTGTGGAAAATTCTTCAGCTTCGATCTCTGATTGATCTAATTTTCCAAGTCTAATTCGAACTTGTTTCCAGCTGATTTCGGTGGCTCGTTTTGTCGTGAAACAGTGAGCCGCTGATACGAACCACCTTTCATTGAGCAGAACGCCACCACAGAATGTTTTCTGCTTTGGATCCCATAACATAACCTACGATATCGGTTTGAAAACCATTGTAATAAATTCTTACCATCGCGTAGTTTTAAATGAGCGCGACTTACTTGCCATGGAAACGCCCCCTTTTCAGCGTCACTTCCTCCAACAATCCTTCCGCTGTTCGATTTATTCTTAGTGTCCTTCCCACCTGGATGTCCCTTCTTGGGTGAGCCACAAACTGTAAAATGTACTTTAATACACAATTCTTTCCTACATTATGGTGGATACCAGATATTCAACTTACTATCTTCAATTTTCTGCAAAGGCTTAACGGTAACAATGGCCGCTTCCCTCCTTTCGCAATTTCGAATATTATCTTTGGCAATACAAGTGTAAAACCCAGCATCAGCTGGCACTAACTTATCTAGGGCCAAATGCCCTTTGGGTAAGAAACTAAACTTGTCGCTGGAAATCAACGGTACACCATCCTTTTCCCAAGAGATGCTGACGTTCGGTGTCGGAGAACTGCACTCTATCAGCTTAAACTCAATTTGCTCCGTCACCGTGACGTCATAGGGTAGGTCTCGAAAAACTGAAAATCAAAACGTTTATAGTCGTTGGCAAATTGTTTTTTCTTCAAAAGCAAAATGTAATAGTTTAAAAAATGTTGGCCGGCAGAAGTATTTCAAGTTGACAAGACATCTTGCACTGTGGAATTTAAAATCCCTTAGTAAAAAGTATGGAAATCAATGCAAGATTTGTAAGATTGTGTCAGGTAGTTCTGAACAAGAATCAATGATGACATTCTGGTTAAAATTAACGTTTTGGATAAAATTAAACAAAATTAATGAAGTCAATTAAAATTTTCCAAGGCTTAACATTTCAGATTATCAGCGGACATACACCACTACCAAATTGACACGATTGTGAATATATTTTCTTACAAGATCGTGTTCTTAAAATTAAAAAATTTCCATGTTAACTTGACGTACCCCATTCTAAAGTAGTGAAAGTACTCACTAATATCGCATTCGTCATTTTTGAAACTCATGCCAATCCATATTGTGGCGTTAACAGCCGATTCTTCGGTAGAAACTATGGTACAAGTATATTTCCCAACGTGGTCGCTGGTCATTTTCGGGATTTCAAGCGTCGTTTGACTAATTAATTTAAGTCCGGACTTCAGAGAGTCTTTGTTGAGGTACTCATTGTCCTTATACCTTATAGCGTAAGACAAATTAAATTAATTTCTACTTGGCTTTACAGCTATGCAGTTATTAGCTGATCATACCATTTGATTGTGGCTGTGGGACTGCGTGGTATACAGATAATAGCGTGCCGTTTGTCTTCCACCACAGTGGCATTCGGTGATATGTGTACAAATACATCTTCCATGTTTATGGGCGCTACATCTTTAGGTTTTACTGGATAATAAAAGTGTGTTAAAACAAAATTTGGTTTGTTTATTCATTGTTTACCTTTGGAAGGGTCTTCAACAAAGGCGTATCTCATCCTAAAGCCACTGAACTCTGAGAATCCGTCACTCATGAAGGTGAAAAGGACATTGTTGGTTGTACTTGAAAATGCCACAGCAGTTTGGAGAGTGCCACATAGAACACGTAATGTTTTTTCATCTAACGGATACAATATAAAATTTAAATATGTAACGCGCATGTCCAATCATGAGATTGGTAGACTTCGCAAAGAAACTAGGAGGTTTTTTAACAAAGCTAAAAGGTCAGGTGAATGGGTTGCTTATAAGCATACCCTCACTGCCTACCATAAGGCCATCCGCAAAGAGGGACTCGTGGAGTAATTTCGGTGAGAATATCGCTGATATTCAAAGTACGGCCAAGTTAATGAAAATTATGGCCAACGATAAGACTAAACATCTTGACACTATTAAGTTGAAAGATGGCAGTCATTATTCGTCGGGTAAGGAGACTAACTCATATGTTAGATGTTCACTTTCCTGACTCAAGAATTACGAGCAGTACTGATTCCGATCCCCCTCCCATTAGGATTACACGTACCAAAAGGTAAGATTGGGCGGTGGCGAAAAAATTTCCAGTTAAGCATTCCAGACTTATTTGGGCTGTAAAATCGTTTAAGCACTATTAGTCTCCGGGGCCGGATGAATCTATAGGGCTTGTATGGCTCTTGGTTATATACCAAGCATCTGCAAACTTTCTATTGTGATCTTCATTCCGAAGCCAAGGAAATCTAACTATATCGAGGCTAAGGCCTTTAGGCCAATCAGTTTGACCTGCTTTTTTCTAAAGGTTTTGGAAAAATTGGTGGACAATTATATTAGGGGGGAGGTTATTTCCCAAATGCCTGTGACGGCTCCGTATGCCTACCAAAAAGACAAATCTACTGAAGACTGCCCTCCATGGCATAACTAATTGCATTGAAAGGGCTATTAACTTTAAGGAAATAGCTTTAGCGGTTTTCCTTGATATTGAGGGCGCTTTTGATAAAGTGTCTAGCGCAGTCATCATGAAGGCTGCAAAGCGCTTCGGCATTAATGACACTTTGTGTCTTTGGGTCAATGCTATGCTGACAAATCGTGTGGTGGTATCTTCACTGCTTGGTGAATCCCTTATGGTCGGCACCAGCCGTGGCTGCCCGCAAGGTGGTGTTCTTTAACCTTTGCTGTGGTGCCTGGTTGTGGATGAACTATTGGTGAGGCTAAACAGAGATGGATGCCGCTACTTCGGCTTTGCTGACGATATCGCCATCATCTTCACGGGAAAGTTCCCCAACACTAATAGTGATTTAGTGAGAAGGGCCCTTGCATCAGTGGACTGCTGGTGCAGGGAAGTTGATCTCACGGTTTTTCTTAATAAAACGGTTCTTGTTCCTTTTACTCGTAAAAGGATGCAAAACTCTTTTAATGATATCTCCTTATTTGGGATTCTCTTGAGCGAAAGTACCTTTGTGTTATTCTTGACAGCAAACTAACGCGGAAGCCTCACCTTGACTCTATAGTTAAGAAAGCTAAGATGTTACTTTGGAGAACCAGAAGTGCAGTTAGAAGGTCATGGGGGCTTGGTCCTAATGTGACTAACTAACTGGCTGTACATCATGATCATTGCTCTCTTATGCTGTAGTGGTCTGGTGGCCTAGAGTCCGAATTAAAACTGTGCAGAGTTATCTGCGCACCCTTCAAAGGCTGGCTTGTGTCAGCATCACCGGAGCTATGAGAACAGCCCCAAGTGCTTCTCTAGAAATTATCTTGAACATTCTTCCTCTTCATCTTTTCATAGAGGAAGCTGCTATTATGGGAGCCTATAGGCGCAACCAGAATGGTTGCTGATGGGCAAATATTTGGGATAATAGCCACACCAAGATTTACCAGGAAATTTCTAGTCCGTTACCTGTCTTCGTAATGGGTATTACGGCTACTAAATTACATTTTAGTAAGCCTTTCAATACTTATTTTCCAAGCCGTACGGAGTGGTCTAATCACAAAACCCTCGGGGCCAGAGGAGAAATCGTCTGGTTTACCGATGGGTCTAAAACCCACTCTGGCCCAGCTCAGGTTCGGGAATGTATTGTCTTACTAGCAATCTCGACTTCTTCGAAAGCCTTGTTGTTTATGCTAGCGTTTTTTCAGGCGGAAATTGCCGCCATTTGCTTCTGTGTTGACTTTTGTCTTCAAAAGAAGCTTCATGGTAAGGTTATCCAAATTTATTCGGATAGTCAAGCGACCCTAAAGTCTCTCAACCAGTTTCAGATCTCTTAAAAACTGGTTTATAGCTGTTTGAATCTCCTCTCGGGGCTAAGCACCAACAATAAAGTTCAGCTCTATTGAGTTCCTGGCCCTTGGGGTTTTATGGTAAAGAGAAGGCCAATGTCTTAGCAAAGAAGGGAAGAGGCTGGGTTCTTTGGTCCTGAACCTGCCGTTCCTTATCTCTAATTCTATGACTGACCGTCAATTCAAGCTTTGGTATGATATGAAGGCCAAATTACCTGGACTAGAGTCGCCTTCTTGTATAACAATGTTGTCGTACGAGCAATTACTGTCCGGTTCCAAATTGAGATCAGTGAAAGTGAAATTAACGAGATAGTTCTCGGGCGCCATAATGTTGATTTTACATCGCGAATTGCTGGGGTAGTTCTCAGGGTACTTCGGGCTGGTAATAACGCCGCCATTATCTGTCTGGTTCCAGCCACAATCTAACAGAAAAGTGAGAACACACGTTGAATGACAGTTTAGATTTCAGGCAGTAGATGTCGTACTCGCCTCCAATATTTCCACTCTTGCCCACAAAACCTTCAGTGGAATATTTGAGAAGGAACCCCTGTTCGCTGAGAATGTCGTCAGAATGGAAGTGAACCAAAACCGTATTGTTGGTAGATTTTAGGGTTATGGCTGACTCACTGGTGCAATAACGACCCAATAACGGAGATTCTGTAACAATTATAATCATTTTAATCAAATTGACCATTTGGCCATAGAATACACGTACGCTTTACCTTCTGTGGGTCCGTCGTAGATGACGCAATAATCGTAGGTGCATTTTTCGTCTGCTTCTAATTTGAGCACGTCGAAGGTGAGGTAAACCACTTCGTTTTCGGGGACCGTGATTAAAGTGAGGCAATCGGATTTTATGGGATAGGTTTCAGGAAATCCTGGACTGGTTATAGTTCCTTCCGATGCTGTTAATCTTTGATCACAATGATTTTCTAAATTTCAAAAAATAATATAATAAATAATATATTCTTATTCGCGACCGAAACGAGTCTAGGTGGCGTAACGGTGCTAGCTTCTTTGAGGTAGCGCCTGTGATTTAGCGTCTGCTACAGACAAATTAAAAAGTCGTAAGAACGTTGTGTCTTAAATAAAATTATTTAAAATGTAAGCAAACGATGAAAAAATTATATTAAAACGCCAGTATCATTATTTATAAAGTCGAATTTAAGAATAGCGAATGAGCAAAAACTATTAACGTCTGCTTTACCACTGTCCACCTCAATGTTTGGAGGAATAAAGTCTGGGAGTAGCGATGGCGATGCGATCACCTGTTGGTTAAGACTCTTAAAGGGGAACGGTCACGCTTTAACCAGTTAGATAGCCCTATAGCCCGATAAAAACTAAAATTTATGGCGAAAACCGCATCAAAAAATATTAAGCGGTTAATTTTTAATAAATAAAGAAATTTCGGGATATTGAAAAGCGCACGTCCGCTGCGAGAAATCGGTGAAACAGAAAAACTACATAAAAGCGCGCGCTGCAGCTGAAGACGCGAAAGATTTGATTGGCACGCGCAGTGCGTTCCAGTTATACGAGACCTAAGCCTAAATTGCGTGATTTTAAAAGTTAGGATAGTTCGCAAATCGCTCACTAAGGTCCTGCTGGCTCTGGCGATACACCTTAAGATGGCGGCGAAAATTCAAACCCAAATTCTTGGCATTATTTAGCGTTTCAACTTTTTAGGCCAAAAAATATTTTTCAAGGCAAAATAAGGTACGTGTAAGTATATTGAACGTCTTGTTGATCTTTTGATATGCAAATAAGGCGATATTTGGAAAAGCTTGGCCGTTCCCCTTTAACTTAAGGGCCGCCTTAGCCCCGTCATCAGAATCGGTGTTTACTTTATTATAAAATCGTGTACATTTGTTTAATCCCAACACAGATGGCGCACCGCTTGTCGGAAATAGGAATTACCCAAGATAAAAGGAGAATATTAAAGAAGAATTTCCGCCACCACTAGATGGCGTTTCAAAAGCATTGTCATGCCTTAAATCCAAGCATATGTAACATAATTACTCATCAGCACTCGTAAATATGCATCTATATAACACGAGATCTTTTTTCACACGGAAAATACAATAAGAGGACCGAAAAATGCAAAAATTCTTATAATCCTTGCGCTTTTGTAAAGGTTACCATGGAAACGAAATCACGTTATCGTGAGGCACGAGCTATATTGTTAAAGTTAGAAACGCGCGAGGAATTCTTCACTATCTTCCGTTTCCCATCAGTAAAGTCGGATGCACACAAAGCTCGCAAGCGAATTTTCAGCGCACACCCATGCGTCGTTTCAAAAAATCTACATGAACTTCCATGTTTATGGTGGATCAACAAATTTCACCTTTCTGCCACCAGGTTTAACAGCAGCTAGGGCTGATTGGCGCTAGTTACGTTAAGGTAATCAGAACTTCGATATTTATGGTGGATCAACGAATTGAACGTTTCTGCCACCAGGTTTAACAGAAGCTAGGGATGATTGGCGCTAGTTACATTGACAAACAAGTGGTAGCGAGAATTGATTTGGGAATATTAATCTAGAGGTCCAATCAAAACGTCGGATTTCAATATTTCGCGAAACAAGTTTTAATGACGAGAAAACTTTATCATTCTACCCGTGGCGCCGTCTATCTCTCAATGGTTCGTTCAAATAAAACGCGTTTTCCGGCAAAAAGATTGTTTTTTCAAAAATAATGGATGGCGCCACGGGTCATATGATAACGTTTTCTCGTCATTTTAGAGCAGACGGCATATTCGTAATTTTCTAAAACTTGTTTCGCGGGGAGCAGATTTGATTGGATCTCTAGATTAATATTCCCAACTCAATGGATTTTTAAATTTTTGTCATACTCCCTTTAAGCAGATGACGCGTTTTTCGTCACGGAGGCGGAAGCGACCTAATTTACATCATATCCCGTGAAAAAGGTTTCATTAAAGAAAATGCTTTTATAGCTCACTAATTATGTTATATATGATCAAATTCAAGGTCATGCTGCATAACTATTCTGAAGTGAGATCTTACTGGGATTAGTGGCTAGATGAAATTCAATCTCGAATCCCTTTTCTTCAAAGGTCGAGTCTGTCGTCAAAACCAGGAGAACCTCCGTCGAATTGATAACGATTGAGTAATCTTCAATTTTGCCACACAGTCTCCTCAGCAAAAGGTCGTCTGTCGTTGACCCGGAGTAGATATCCAGATAATCATAGCTGAAAATAAGTTTCATATTACAAATTTGTTTTCGGAACGCATTAATATTTTTATCGAAGACGTTTAATAGGCGCTAGCATAAATTATTAATGTCTTGTTCAACTTGTTAAAATGTTCCACGCGCTCTTTAATATTTTAGCTTAAAAGGCTCGTGCTTTTTTTATATTTCAGGGAGCACGCGCCCGTTTACGCTAAAATATCAAGACGCGCGTGGAACTTTTTAACAAGTTGAATAAGACATGAATAGAGTTTATGCTAGCGTCTATTACGTTTCTTGTTATAATCATAGAACTATCTAACATCTTTGCTTAGGAACGATTTACTCTTGTAAATTTTGTCGTAAAGGATATAGCAGATTAAATGGCAAATAGGTCAATTCCGGAAGTCAGTGGCTAAAAATTATCAACCCCCTCTTGTGAAGACCAACGTCTCCTACCGTCCTACGTCACAACGTCGTCTGTTCCATCATTCTCTTAACCCAAGGTTCCTAAAAAACGTGCATGCGCTACTGCTCATTCCCACTCTCCCTAGTCCCGAGCTTAAAGGAACACGACTCGGGGGTTAGACCTTCATGTACCTTGAAAGCTCCGAAAGGGAAAAATTTCAATGGCCATTCGTTTTGTCATGGCAACCAACTATGTTTTTCACAACTCAATAGCTTTTTCATTATCTAATAAAAAAGGAAGGTGATAACCTTTCACCCGGTCTCCTATGGTGGAAGTAGCTTAAACCCCATAGTTATAAGTCGCGCTTTCTAATCGGTGGCTGCTCTTACAATAAGCATATTCCTCGGTAAAAATGTAAAAACGTTATGACGCTCTAGCGGCAAGAAAGTGCAAAAGTATATCTGCGCATGGGCGAAAAACGGGGAAAGAAATTCATCTACTTGTGTCCCGTGTTGCACCATCTTGCCGCTAGAGCGGAATATCTTTATGCATTAACGTCGTCTGCTCTCTCGTGTTCCTTTAAGCGCCATTAGCAAACGTTTTGAGTGAAACAGAGAAATTCTACCAAACCGGAATATCCCTGTGCCTTAATAAGTCCATGTTATGACAAGAAGTTACTTTCGGATTCAACCTATTTTATCACGTTGCCATGGCGCAAAAGAGTAAGACAATACTAGCATCTTAGCGACTAGCACGCGGCAACCGTAATCGTGGCGCCATCTCTAGAATAATTGCTGAACTATAAATTATCGAAACTATTGAGATTCTAGAAACTCTTGTCTGCCAAAAAACAACGACTCTAGAGATCGCCTGAATGTAATTACGAAGTTGCTTTTGCTATGAATATTGCGAAGGTATTATTATTAGCAGATGATATTAATCCCAATTTTCACAGTCTAAAGCCCCATTTTCATGCTCGCTGGTAGCGGGTAAAAATCGACAAAATCCGCTTCAGCTATACACTTTTTTACTTTCCGCGTCGATCTGTTTCAAACAGATATTTTAGCTTTATTTTCACGCTTGCGAGTGGCGGAAGCGAATTTTGACGATTTTTATCCGCTACCAGCGAGCATGAAAATGGGGTTTAAGCAGGAACAATGCATAGAGATAATACCTGCAGTTGGCCCACGCTTCTATGTGCAATTCATTGATGTGCAAAACGATTCCACCTTCTCGCGCTGCCGTCAAACGCCATTGACAATCCAGGTCGCTGCCATAGGAGCTTGGGTAATTTGGGCTTTGCAATTTACCACCAAAACCACTGACGGTGAAATTACCACCGCATTCTTCGACTATATTGTAAAAAAAATCATATTAAAAATTGTTAAACTTAAACGTCATTTACTATGGTCGCCATAGAAACCGATAATTGACCGACAATTTTGCGTTAAAGCAAGTGTCGGCTCGACGTGTACTAGCTCTTTTTTCAACAGATGTCGCTAGCGTCGACATCAAAACCAGATTCTTAAGCTACATTTTCACCCATCGCGTTGATTGGCTCGTTTTTATATTTGACAATAACTTAAATTGTAGTAATTTTTAACAATTTATTTTATATGGGATATATAATTTAGGTGAAAGTCCACTAAGTAGAGTATAATTCGTCTAATTATAATACTCTACAATGGTTCTCTGACGACGTTATCGTTTCGCTATTTTGAATTTTAGATTCCTTTGGCATTAATAGATGGCACCACGCTCTCCAGTAAAATCTTTTTTTCTCTAATAACAATGAGTTTATTGGCAATTATAGAGCCAACAGTTGCTTTAACTACAGAAGTAGTATTACGTACATGTAAAATACGTTTACACTTCACAGAGGTTTGAGAAGGAAATTTTGTATTATAGTTTCTATGGCTAGAAAATAAAGAGCTTTACAGAATATACAATTTTTAAAGAAGAATTAGTTTGGAAACCAACTTAAGTGGGTAAGAAATAAGCAGTGCGAACTACACAGGGTTTACGGGTAGGTGACTGATTCTTAGGTTTGAAATCTTTTGAGATATCCATTTAATGAAATGGACGTTATTCCTATTTACTCCAAATGGCGGATTTTGGAAGCCAATGATGAAAACAGGGTGGCCGAAAATTGTTTATAATAAGCTTCATGCGTAGTTAAAATTTTGGTCAAAAGTATCGCCGCCTACCGATCGAGTTTTAAATTGAATATATGAAAGCTGTCAGGCTCGTTTGAAAGTTTCAACCGAAAATTATTGAAATTCAAAAGTCGTCTGCTATTTCTTCACATATTTAGTTGACGGATATTAAGGCAGATGGCGCTATATTCTCAAGCTCGAAGCCTAATCCTAAAATAAATGCATGGAAACCAGGGTTGGACATAAGGCACTAGTCACGGCATTTGACTACTAAAATTAATCTAAATCTGGGGGCCCACTAGTCAATTTGATTAAGCTCGAAGCCTAATCCTAAAATAAATGCATGGAAACCTGAGTTGGACATAAGGCACTAGTCACGGTATTTGACTACTAAAATGAATCGAAATCTGGGGGCCCCACTAGTCAATTTGATTAAGCTCGAAGCCTAATCCTAAATTAATGCATGGAAACCTGAGTTGGACATAAGGCACTGGTCACGGTATTTGACTACTAAAATTAATCGAAATCTGGTGGCCCACTAGTCAATTTGATTAAGCTCGAAGCCTAATCCTAAAATAAGTGCATGGAAACCTGAGTTGGACATAAGGCACTAGTCACGGTATTTGACTACTAAATTTAATCGAAATCTGGGGGCCCACTAGTCAATTTGATTAAGCTCGAAGCCTAATCCTAAATTAATGCATGGAAACCTGAGTTGGACATAAGGCACTGGTCACGGTATTTGACTACTAAAATTAATCGAAATCTGGTGGCCCACTAGTCAATTTGATTAAGCTCGAAGCCTAATCCTAAAATAAGTGCATGGAAACCTGAGTTGGACATAAGGCACTAGTCACGGTATTTGACTACTAAAATTAATCGAAATCTGGGGGCCCACTAGTCAATTTGATTAAGCTCGAAGCCTAATCCTAAATTAATGCATGGAAACCTGAGTTGGACATAAGGCACTGGTCACGGTATTTGACTACTAAAATTAATCGAAATCTGGTGGCCAACTAGTCAATTTGATTAAGCTCGAAGCCTAATCCTAAAATAAATGCATGGAAACCTGAGTTGGACATAAGGCACTGGTCACGGTATTTGACTACTAAAATGAATCGAAATCTGGGGGGCCACTAGTCAATTTGATTAAGCTCGAAGCCTAATCCTAAAATAAATGCATGGAAACCTGAGTTGGACATAAGGCACTAGTCACGGTATTTGACTACTAAAATTAATCGAAATCTGGGGGCCCACTAGTCAATTTGATTAAGCTCGAAGCCTAATCCTAAAATAAATGCATGGAAACCTGAGTTGGACATAAGGCACTGGTCACGGTATTTGACTACTAAAATTAATCGAAATCTGGGGGCCAACTAGTCAATTTGATTAAGCTCGAAGCCTAATCCTAAAATAAATGCATGGAAACCTGAGTTGGACATAAGGCACTGGTCACGGTATTTGACTACTAAAATTAATCGAAATCTGGGGGCCCACTAGTCAATTTGATTAAGCTCGAAGCCTAATCCTAAAATAAGTGCATGGAAACCTGAGTTGGACATAAGGCACTAGTCACGGTATTTGACTACTAAAATTAATCTAAATCTGGGGGCCCACTAGTCAATTTGATTAAGCTCGAAGCCTAATCCTAAATTAATGCATGGAAACCTGAGTTGGACATAAGGCACTGGTCACGGTATTTGACTACTAAAATTAATCGAAATCTGGGGGCCAACTAGTCAATTTGATTAAGCTCGAAGCCTAATCCTAAAATAAATGCATGGAAACCTGAGTTGGACATAAGGCACTGGTCACGGTATTTGACTACTAAAATTAATCGAAATCTGGGGGCCCACTAGTCAATTTGATTAAGCTCGAAGCCTAATCCTAAAATAAATGCATGGAAACCTGAGTTGGACATAAGGCACTAGTCACGGCATTTGACTACTAAAATTAATCGAAATCTGGGGGGCCACTAGTCAATTTGATTAAGCTCGAAGCCTAATCCTAAAATAAGTGCATGGAAACCTGAGTTGGACATAAGGCACTAGTCACGGTATTTGACTACTAAAATTAATCGAAATCTGGGGGCCCACTAGTCAATTTGATTAAGCTCGAAGCCTAATCCTAAATTAATGCATGGAAACCTGAGTTGGACATAAGGCACTAGTCACGGTATTTGACTACTAAAATTAATCGAAATCTGGGGGGCCACTAGTCAATTTGATTAAGCTCGAAGCCTAATCCTAAATTAATGGATGGAAACCTGAGTTGGACATAAGGCACTAGTCACGGTATTTGACTACTAAAATTAATCGAAATCTGGGGGCCCACTAGTAAATTTGATTAAGCTCGAAGCCTAATCCTAAATTAATGCATGGAAACCTGAGTTGGACATAAGGCACTAGTCACGGTATTTGACTACTAAAATTAATCGAAATCTGGGGGCCAACTAGTCAATTTGATTAAGCTCGAAGCCTAATCCTAAAATAAATGCATGGAAACCTGAGTTGGACATAAGGCACTGGTCACGGTATTTGACTACTAAAATTAATCGAAATCTGGGGGCCAACTAGTCAATTTGATTAAGCTCGAAGCCTAATCCTAAATTAATGCATGGAAACCTGAGTTGGACATAAGGCACTGGTCACGGTATTTGACTACTAAAATTAATCGAAATCTGGGGGCCAACTAGTCAATTTGATTAAGCTCGAAGCCTAATCCTAAAATAAATGCATGGAAACCTGAGTTGGACATAAGGCACTGGTCACGGTATTTGACTACTAAAATTAATCGAAATCTGGGGGCCCACTAGTCAATTTGATTAAGCTCGAAGCCTAATCCTAAAATAAATGCATGGAAACCTGAGTTGGACATAAGGCACTAGTCACGGCATTTGACTACTAAAATTAATCGAAATCTGGGGGGCCACTAGTCAATTTGATTAAGCTCGAAGCCTAATCCTAAAATAAGTGCATGGAAACCTGAGTTGGACATAAGGCACTAGTCACGGTATTTGACTACTAAAATTAATCGAAATCTGGGGGCCAACTAGTCAATTTGATTAAGCTCGAAGCCTAATCCTAAAATAAATGCATGGAAACCTGAGTTGGACATAAGGCACTGGTCACGGTATTTGACTACTAAAATTAATCGAAATCTGGGGGCCCACTAGTCAATTTGATTAAGCTCGAAGCCTAATCCTAAAATAAATGCATGGAAACCTGAGTTGGACATAAGGCACTAGTCACGGCATTTGACTACTAAAATTAATCTAAATCTGGGGGCCCACTAGTCAATTTGATTAAGCTCGAAGCCTAATCCTAAAATAAATGCATGGAAACCAGAGTTGGACATAAGGCACTGGTCACGGTATTTGACTACTAAAATTAATCGAATTAGAATATGGCGGTTATGAAAAATTAAAATAAATAACCTTATTGGAGAACCCCAAAACGTGTGGACAATAGTTGATCTATTGAAATTTAGTCTGCTAAGCCAACGATAAATCACAAAGCGTCTAATAGGCGCTTAAGTAAATCATCCTCCAAGGAAATCGCCAAGAAGTAATATTTCCGAGAGCCAGGACCCGCAAGATATTGTTTATATAGTGCTGGTGGAAATAATGGAAACTTTTCACCTGTAAACAGAACATCGTGTTGTTTCCAAGCCTTAATATGTCGAAAAAGCTACCTGGTTAAAAGGGAACGCCATGTGGAACGCTTGTTGCCGTCGTAAAGGAGAAAGGTTTACATTACTTTAACAAGCATTATATAAACAGTGACTTGCAGGTCCAGGCTCTCGGAAACAGGGGCGTAGGAACGTTCTAGAAGTTGGAGGGGGCAAAGATAAACGAAAAGGGGTCTGGAGAATGGTTTTTAATTTTTAATGGAGTGTAGCTTCTCCGAATGCGTGTGTACTTGTTACTACTATGTAAATTGGCGGGAAAAGACTGAAATTTAAACACAGTTGAGGTTCTATAAACTGTATATGCTTATAAAATGATAACTTGAGCCTTTTGAAGATTTCAACTGACCAAAGGTTGGAGGGGGCAATAACATTAGTTGCCCCTCCCAGCAAAATTCTAGGGAGGGGCATTGCCCCCCCCCTGCCCCTCCCGGTTCCTACGCCCCTGCTCGGAAGTATTACTTCTTGGCGATTTCCTCGGAGGATGATTTATTTAAGCGCCTATTGGCTTGTATATCGGACATGAACCACTAATTGGAAGCAATAAAATTGCATAGTCTGAGCTTAATCGTAAGAAGAACGTAATTACCTGTAGTGACTTGTCTAATTAGTCTCTTCGGTATTTTGGCTGTTTCCTCACGAGTAAATTTACGTTTATATCTGAAAATGTGTTAAAACTTGTTGAGGTTAACGTTAATAGTTAGTGTAGGGAGCTGTTGGCTCGCGTGGCATGTAAGGCTTGCTACCACCCTCCTACGCATTGTAACCCGGCCACTGTTTAAAGGCATAAGTCGCTAGATGACTTAGGCCTAAGGTGGTGCCTTGGGTATTACCCTAGCTGATTATTATTTATTATTATTATTATTATTCACCCATATGAATGTTTTGGGTTTTGAAACAATTAAGTTGAATTTTGTTTTTAAAGCGTTCAATAAGGACTTCCTTGAATTTTGTAATTTTTAAAGGGAGTTGAAAGTGCAATCGGCATTGATTGATTTTGTGATATGAAGTGTCTATGGGAGAACGTTTCTCTGAGATCAGGCCTGACGAGAAATTAGGGAAGCGGCTATACAGGGTGTTTCAAAAGGTTATGCCAAATTTTTAAGAAGTTGTAGGGGGTGAGTTGAGAAGTATGCCTGTTTTTTTTTCATTTTATTACGATGAGTGAAAGTAGCGCCAGAGAGCTTCAAAGTGTGGCCTACTAGCCCCTGGAAGTAGGCTGCAAAAAGCGCAAAACAAAGCAGCAGGGACTTTAAATATTGTTTAAATTTCCTTTTTTTACGCTGGTTACCTCGATTTGTTTTCAAAGTCCTTTTTTACCTATCACACTAACCGAAACCCTAATGTTCGCGTTTCCCTGCTGCTTGGGTTTTGCGCTTGTTGCAGCCCACTTCCAGGGGCTATTAGGCCACACTTTGAAGCTTTCTGGCACTCTTTTAACTCATCGTAGGAAAGTGGGGGAAAAACAGGCATACTTCTCAACTCACCCCCTAAAATTTCTCCATAACCTTTTGAAACACCCTGTATATAACCTAGGCCGGTATTTGGCCTTACTACGGACCCCAGGATTGCCCCCAAACTTTGAGCCAAATTTTATTTAATTTTATATTTTACTTTTTACTGGGTGAAAGCTCGGAACCACTCTTTCCGCGTTGAGTTTGCAAGTTATCTACGCCCTGATTAAAGGAGTTTTCCCCTGAGTTCTTCGGTTTCCCCTTCCATAAAAACTTGTAGAGGTTAACGGGAATAGTGAGTGTAGGGAGCTGTTGGCTCGCGTGGCGTGAAGGGCTTGCCACCACCCTCGTACGCATTATAACCCGGCCACCTGAATTAATGGCATTCTAAGTCGCTTGATGACTTGGGCCTAAGGTGGCGCCAAGGGTATTAGCCTAGCTAATTATTAAGTGTCAAGATAAAATTGAATTCCCTGAACGTGTGGCAACCCTGTACCCTACTTCCGACTATCTCCAATAACAATGGCTTTCACGAGGCCCGGAAAAATTGTTTAACCAAGGCCCGGGCACGCTCTCGACGAGCGTGTCTGGGCTTAACGGGCACATTATGGGACCCGAATCACACTTAAAATTGCTCCTACCGAGAGTTAAATACAAAGCGTAAAAACTTTAGAGCTTAAGATAGTGGGCCTTATATCATGTGCAATCTAGAACCTACAGTTTATTTCTCCACGGTGGAAGTTGATTGGTTCAAGAAGATTCTGGTGTTCTGCTTAAGAATTAACTGCGTTAACGTGGTACATTCGTGCGAAACACTTTATACTCCCTTTAACCGCCCCCCCCCCCTCCTAGATCTGCATTAATTTTATGGTACGGCTAAAAAACGAACAATCTAAAGAGTAAAGCACCTAAAACATTTTTTGAAGAGACTTTGATTCAGTTACAAAAATTACAAATATATAATCTTAATTAACCAATAGGATATAAACGCCTAAAATCGTTGGTCATTAAAAAATACGTTTTGAATTTCCTGTTAAGTAACGTCAAATGAAGAAATTGATGACATCGTAAATTACAAGCTAATTCTTTGAATTGAGGTAAAATAACTATGAGAAATAACTTTCAAGGAAGCAATTTTGAAATTTTCGTCAATGTACAAAATATTCATATTATTCATAATGAATGCATTTAATAAAGGTCGGCATTTATATATACAAATTAATAATAAAAGAACCCTGTAAACAAGGCAAAAAAAAAAAGCTTGGAACAAAAGATTTCTTATTTTTACCGACATTGACCTTCAAAAACCTCTTGATCGCCGGTACAAGTCACTCATGCGTTTTAGTAAATTATCAAGAAAATACAATGAAGAGTACACTTACTTCAAACAACTACGAAGATCCCACAAACAGGACACAAAAATCACCGCAAATAACACGCGACTTAAAAACGACGATTTTAAAAATAACATATTTCAACAACTCTGACAAGTAATTAAAAAAAATTTACACGAAAAAAAAATTATAAATTAAAATATTATCCTATTTCGTATAAAACTTCTTCGAGGAACATGGTCGCAAAAACGTCGAACAGTTTACTATGAATGAATCGTCGATAAAAACGTTGCTAGATCGCGCTCTCCCCCGAACGAAATTTTCGGTAGAAATCCCGTAGTGACGTAACAGGGGTTATTACCAATCGGTAAGTTTCAAAATAACACTAATTGGGTGCGCCGGTTTAACGTGGGGTGCATCCTCTAGTCTTTACTTATTATAAAATTAATCTAATCACGGGGAACGCGGTTTCCGACGACTAGTTCGCCAAATGAGGGGAAAATTATCTTAATATAGAAAACCTAAGTTATCGCGAAGGACGAGTTTGTGGAGGGAAAAAAAAGCCTAAGGGAGTTTCAATTTTACAGCTTCTGAAATGTGAAACAGGATTTTGGGAGGGGGGGTGGTAGCGGTGTTCATTTATTAACGACTTTTCCACGAGAAAATGTTTACGTCACTAAAATATGCGCCACCCAACGGAAACGCGAAGTATTTCTAATTAATATTACCTGCTGCGTAGTACTTAGAATAACTTAAATCCGGGGAGATGTTTTTTGGGGCCGATTTGAACGTGTTTAGAAATACAGCGAACCATAGATAATGAGTTTAACGCTTCTAAAATATGTACGTTTTCTTGGTTTTTAATTTACTTGTTTCGGGGTTTTCAGCTAAGCCTTGGATACTAGGATGCAATGATTTCTAGGACGCGATGGAACTTGACCCACTTATTTGTTTTAAAACACACTTGTGAAAAGTTTTATTTTTAAAAGTTTCGACGAAATTGAAACGCTTGTTTAGGTCGTAAAACGATAATTTTTATCGCGATCATAGTGTTACTCTAAACATATTTACAGACGTATAGCCAATTTCGATAAACTAATCGAAGTTGGCTGTAGTGAAAGTGAAACGGATTTTATTGCAAAAAAATTAAATTTATAATAATCTGTAATAATAATTTTTTTTTGAAAAATCTGATGCTATTAATCTGTATTAATTAAGTTTTTTAGAAACTGTGATGCAATGGTTTTTAAGAGGTTTAAAGCCTTCTTACACGGAACATTTAAATTTCGCGCCCAAAAGCAACGTCATCGAAACAAACGCCATCTACATGTATGAGTATAATGTTACAAATAAACAGTGACATCTAACGAGTAATATAAGAAATTTCGTAAATTTCGGCTTTATTGATGAAATCTCCCAGTAAATAAATACTTAATATTCTTATACGTAGTAGTAAACTTCAGTATTTTTCAAAGATGGAAAAATTACAATTCAAACTAATATATTGTGAAAAGGGCGTGTATTATAGCTAAATTGCTTTGATCCTGTAAAGAATTCATATAAAAATTGGTTAATATCTGTCAATAAAACAAACCTTAATTTGATTTGTACTGAGTTTTAAGCGTTTTTGGAAGGTTTTCGTTCCTCGTTTTTTTCACGAGCCGAGATTAATATAATTTTATATTTTTTTAAAATCTTTTAAAAGCTAATTTAAATTTTTTTATATTATAAGTTATGAAGCTCTTCCGTGCGAAGCCGTAACCTAATTAACTCTTCTTGAATAGTATCAGTTATCATTTTGCGCTTATCCATCTAAAAATCAAAGGATAATGAAATACTTTAAATAACACAGTTAAAAAAAAAACCTTACAGCTGCGACTACTTCTTCCTGAAATTTTTTCCTCAATGTTTCGAAATCAATTGGATCCCCAATCAATATCGTTATAGCCTACATAAATTTATTTCCTTTTAAATTTAATTCAAGAAATCAAATTGAGAAGTAAAAAACATACGTTTCCAAATCGAGGAATATATGGATATTGGTTTGGTAATACATCGTCCATTCCCATATGGAAGAAAGGAATAACTATAGGAGTTTCTGAGCATTCCGCAATCAGGCGGCCAATACCTACAACACTATCTATTAAATTTCACTTAACTTGGAAATGAACGAGAGCTTAAGTGCTTACCCCATTTAAGTCTTAAATTAGGATCATGATTTTCATTAACTCGACCCTCAGGGAAGAAATGGACCCAACAACCAGCATTAAGCCTTTCTAGGCAAAATTCCATACCAGCTTGGTAAATTCCCTCACCTCTGACAACTGGAAATGTTTTACCCAATGCAAAAAATCGTGCGTGAAGCCCATTTGTGAAACAAATATCGTGAGCAGCGGCACTCCACCGCATAACGGCGTTGTTAAAAAAGTGACGCCAATCCAACATACCTATCGGGCAATAATATCGTTAGCATTTGCATAATCCTAATTGGAAAGAAATTAAAGATAGCTCTAGCCATCGTTGGCAAAGAGTATACACATACCCCACAATACTGGATCATCTAAGCAAGAATGATGGTTGCTTACGGTTATTAATGGAGTACCTGGTTTACGATTATCAATAGCGTCAATTAATACTTCGCGATTGTGCACTGTTAACTTATTAAGCCAGCCTACAAATATAAATTTATAAATAAAAATATTAAACTTTTTACATATTAAACGTAAGCCTCGTCTCACCTGACATAATTTTACTTAGAACTCCTACAGTGGGAATGACCAAGGCTGAACCCATTTTCCATAGTTTGTGCGGTTTAGATAGATCTGGCATAGGCCAATTGGTTTCAACGGGCATTTTTAAATTATACATCTTTGCATTATCATTTAATACTATATCCTAACTATAAATCTAATAATATTAAGTAAAATTTAACTTAAAAACTACCTAGGAAATTTGGAAGGCGAATATACCCTCACTAGCTTTGGCCATTTTGCATACTGCAATTCCGCGAATTTCATTGGCTAAAACCAATTCACGCCCATAATATTTAGGGCAGCCCGGGACATAAACCGGTTTCATTTAAAATTAATAAAACAGTAAAACATTTTAAGTGTTCCATGGTCAATTTAATAGCACTTATAATTTCAATGACACAATAAACGCGATGTAATTTGGCGTAAAAATAGAGAGTACTTATTTTCACAAGAAATACTTTTAAGAGAATGCATGCTAAATTCGAAGTAGCGTGTATATGGTATAAATGCTCACGGATGAGCAAAATTTTTAAGCAAATTGATTAAATTCTTATCTGGGTTGGGCGGAAAACTACAACCCCGGTTCTGAATAATGGTTGTAGCTACTTCAATGGCAAAATTAATGTGTTCATCCATAGTCTTTTCACCAGCAATATAAGACGCTAGATAACCAGAAACGAATGCATCCCCTGCACCGATAGTATCTTCAATATGCTCAACTTTTTTAACAGGATACTGCCAAGTTGGGCCATTAGTTTTACAAACAAGTACTGAATCAGATCCGCATGTCATTATCACCGTTCTCTTCGGTTTGATTCCATGGGAAAAATCAGTTTGGGCTATAAGTTTAACAATTGCAGCTAGACTAGTTACACTCCCATCAATTTGACGAGCTAAGGCCTTCATTTCACTATCATTACCAAACAAAATATCGACATAGGGTAGGACTTCTATTAAAGCTTTAAAATGCTCATCACAAATATAATCACCAGATAAATTAAAGGCAAACTGTTTGTTTTTCTCCTTGCAAAATTTCCCTAACTCTACAACAGCTTTCTTGTTGTGGGTTAAAAAATAACCCTCTACATAAATTATATGACATCTATTCAGAACGGTTTCAATTAAGGGCGATTTTAAATAATTAGCATTAAATGCATTAGCAGCCCCTAATCGGGCACATAATGTTCGTTTATTGTCATCAGTGACTAGACCAGCAGTTACGCCAGTTGGCTCAGTTTCAACAATATCGTAAAATGCTTTGACTCCGACTGCATTCACTTTTTCCAATAGCAATTCCCCAAACTGATCCTTGCCAATACTACCAATAAACGCAACACATTTTTCACCTACTATTGGCTTTAGAAGCCATTGAGTTACCCTAGCAGAGTTCTGAGCTGATCCACCAGGCGTTATATGTAGATCGTCCATGGTTTCAATCTCCTCAATGAGACCAGTTTGTTTTTCGGTGTATTCACAATTTTCATCGATTTTTAGGCCATACTTTTTCACGGTCGCGAAGGAACATGTAGCGGAATAGTCCAGCAAGGCATTTCCAATGTAGCAGATTTTTTCCATTTAGGATAAATATAGTACCGTCACCCTTCCCGAAGGTAAATGACGACAATTTGCATAAATGCCAAGAATAACTCCCGCGACGGCTTGCCCTAATACGTTTACACTATCACGTTTTCTTTTTGATAAGTGTCAGAATTAGAAGGCGCGATAGACATCGAAACGCGAAGTACGCACGTGACAGTTACTTGACATTTCCGGGGATAAATATCTGCAGCGCTTTTGGAAGCCGTCGTAGCCTAGGGGTGATCATTTCGCCATCTATGACCTTACGGAAGAACTTCGGAAAAATAGTGAAAAAGTGCTGCCGGAACGTCTCAGACGATTTCACGAGGGCAACAAATAGGCTTTGTATAAAAATTTGAACCTTGATTGCATTACTTCAATAATGTGGATTTTTCTTTATAATTTTCTAATACAAAGAAATTTAAATGTAAATGCGAAAATATATAAACCTCAAAAACACTTCGAAAGGCTTAAGCTTCGAATGAGTCAAAATGTCAAATGGGAAACCTTAGGAGGTGTCGCTATACCGAAAAATCGATAATATTGATTGGCGAGTCACCATAGCAACCCTTCTATTGCTTCCGCGGAAAAAATGAATCATCGAAAAATGCTTCCTTTTCCAGTAAATTTCGCGTGTCTGAGTATCATTTAAAAAAAAATTACGCCTTTCGCGTGGATGAAACGATATACTAGTCACTCTAAGTCACAGTAACTAAATAATGTGCTAGTCGGTAAGGTTAAAAACAAGTAAAAATATAAATGTAAGACTAGCCCTAAACGTCTTAAGAGTATCAATTTGCAAAAATAGTTTTCGAGCCTTAATACGCCTCCGATCGGCGAAAAAGGAAAAATGTTAAACCGCGTCAGAAGAAAAACCGCTAAATACAGCGAAATACCAATCGCTCGCAAAACTACATCATCTCCTGGAAAGGACTTCCACCAGTAAGCTTTTAAACTCCGCGTTTAGCCGAATTTACAGGGGCTACGTAGTTACAATAAGCCTTTGTCTATTATTATTATTATTATAGGAATTTGCTACACGAAGAAAATGTTATTGAAATCGAAGAGGATTACTTCATTAATCTCAATGAACAGATACAGTTTTTGGAATTGGAAGTTAATTATTTATATCCTTTAATATTTTAAAAGTATATTTAAATATGAGTAAGAACGTATTCAGGTTTCTTGATTTTTGTTACACTAATCTGCGTATTAAAATCTTTAACTTTAAAATTACGAAAACCGTTATGGAAGAGTCAGAGAAAGCTAAAGCCAATGATAGTGAAGCCGAATTATTGCGTCATCAATTAACGGTTAGTTAACTAAAATTATATTTAGTTATTGCTTCATTTTGTGTACGCAGCTATGGGTTATATTTTTATTTGCAAAGATTTAAATGTAAAAGGTACCGATAGATGGCGACAGAATCGGTTATAATTTAAACCAAAGCCTGGGACCTACCCGGGGCGGGAAAAGATCTGAACTGAACTGAACCACGGGCAACCCATTCGTCATAATTACGCGAGCAAGGATTTCCCCCCTATATACTCTACTATAACATGTAAGAGTTCAGCGCCACGCTATTTTTTTATATTGGTTTCAATGCAAAAACTATTATAAAAATAATATTCCGCTAGGGGCGCTCAAACCATACAAAAATCTTTTGTTCATAGAAACTTCAACGAATGGGTTGGCCGCTGTAGCGCGTGATCAAAGTTGGCCGTGACTAAACTTAAACGCAACAAGATGGCGCGCTCTTTAAACAGAAGCTTCTTGATAAGCCTTGGCTTTATATTCTTTCATTTTAGGACAGCAAAAACGAAATAAACAATTTAAGACTGGACCTTAAACAGAAAAATACTAAAATCGATTTGCTGAGTACCCATAACAATAAACTAATGAAGGAAATGGCAGAAACGAGAGGTAAGATTTAATTAAAATTAAATTAAGCTAATTTACAAGATTTTCAACGTAACAGAGCTGGAAGGGAATCAGAAGAAGGCGTATTTGGACGAAATCGTGCAAAACAAGAGGATCATAGAAAACAAGAACGAAATCATCAAAGAGATGGAGAACAAGAATAAAGATCTGAACGGAAAACTTGACGAGTATTTGGAAGAAATTAAAGATTTGAAGAACAAGTTGACGGAACTGAACGAAAAGGCAAGCGTTATTTCTGCTCGTATTGTTTTATAAGATTGTTTCGTATTTAATTCGTTGTCTGATAACAGAATGAAGAATTGGATCAGTTAATAGAGAATAACGCGAAGGATTTGGAGAAATTACAGAAAGCGTTTCAGGATCAGGAAACGGTCTTAGAACGGTATCGCTCTGGACAAGAACGCTTCCGATTGGATTATTTTAACGTGAGTTGCGAGGTCGAACATTTAACTTGAACAAAATTAGTAGTTAAAATTAAAATTTCCTAGTTCAGATTGACCTTGCTGATTAGGGGTTTAAAATTTCCTAGTTCAGATAGAATGAAATTAGTAGGGGCTTAAAATTTCCTAGTTCAGATAGAATGAAATTAGTAGGGGCTTAAAATTTCCTAGTTCAGATAGAATGAAATTAGTAGGGGCTCAAAATTTTATAGTTCAGATTGACCGAAATTAGTAAGGGCCTAAAATTTCCTAGTTCAGATAGAATGAAATTAGTAGGGGCTTAAAATTTCCTAGTTCATATTGACCTTAATTAGTAGGGGCTTAAAAATTCCTAGTTCAGATTGACCGAAATTAGTAAGGGCCTAAAATTTCCTAGTTCAGATAGAATGAAATTAGTAGGGGCTTAAAATTTCCTAGTTCAGATAGAATGAAATTAGTAGGGGCTCAAAATTTTATAGTTCAGATTGACCGAAATTAGTAAGGGCCTAAAATTTCCTAGTTCAGATAGAATGAAATTAGTAGGGGCATAAAATTTCCTAGTTCAGATAGAATGAAATTAGTAGGGGCTTAAAATTTCCTAGTTCAGATAGAATGAAATTAGTAGGGGCTTAAAATTTCCTAGTTCATTTTGACCTTAATTAGTAGGGGCTTAAAATTTCCTAGTTCAGATAGAATGAAATTAGTAGGGGCTCAAAATTTTATAGTTCAGATTGACCGAAATTATTACGGCTTAAAATTTCCTAGTTCAACTTAATAGAAGCTAAAAAAATTCAGCTTAAGCCTGCTTATAGTTCAGGTCAAACCTAACTCTAACAGGAACTGAAAGCTGAAACTTTCCCAAACCACTTGGGCTTTACAGAAAGAAGTTAAGGAGTTGAAACACCGCTTGAAACAAGCTGAGCAAGTAGCTGAGCACGAGAAGCACATGAGAGCTAAGATTTACGAAGAAAATGAACTGTTAGTGAAGAGATTCAGCGAGCAGGAAACCATGTTAACAGAAATCCGTAGCGAGATCGAGGAAGTTAGTAAAATTTAAATCTAATTTGCATATAGTCCTAATTTGCGTATTTTCCCGCGTAGAACAATTTCGCCCGGAACAAGTTGGAAGAAAGCAACAAAAGTTTGACTCTACAAATCGCGGAACTGAAAGCTGAAAAGGGTACGCTACACGGAAATTCGTTTAACCACCTTTTTCGCCACAGTATGGCGACATCTATCGGCGGAAAAGGTGGTTTTATTTCGGGTCTAAACCGACTCGAAGCAAATTCTCGTATTATACCGAGGTTAGATTTTTCAGTGAAAACAAGAACGGAGATCGATACGGCCAGAAATTTCTTAAAACAACTCACCGAAAAATACGCCACCTTGAAAACCGAGGTATGAATACACTGAATAGGTGCTTCGATAAAAACATCGCATTTAGTCGCCCCCTACTATTCATAATAAACATTTGGATTAAGCCATTAAAGGTTCGACTTGAATCCTTTTAAATGTTACCAGATGGCGCCAGTTTAAACGTTTTAGCAGGAAGGGAATAAACATTAATATCACTATTTTTTAGTAACAATTTATTGTCCGATTTTGTTTGAAAATCGGCCACAAAATAATTACTATTTTTTTTTAGAAAATCGGCCCACTAAATTAACACTTTTTTTTAGAAAATCGGCCAATAAATTATTTTTTTTTTAGAAATTCGGGCACTAAATTAACACTTTTTTCAGAAAATCGGCCACTATTATCAAAGACTATGATATTATAGCGATTTTTTCAGAAAATCGGCCACTATATTATTACAATTTTTTTAGAAAGTCGGACACCGTCAAATAAATAAATTATTACTGATTTATTAGAAAATCGGCACATGAATAAATTATTACTAATTTTATAAACATTCGGCAAATAAATCAATTATACCTAATTTTTTTAGAAAAAATCTAATTTAGGTACTATTTTAAGCAAAGTTATTTGAAAAACTAAAAGCAAAAGTTCATCTGGAGAAAACCTTTACACGAAAAGAAACAATATTGAATATTTTTCAAGTTTTTTAGATAAATTACAATTTCTACGTTTCAGACGGTTGGCGCCATCTGGTAAATCTTCGAATATTTAAAAATCAACCTCTAATGGCATACTCCCTGTGAAATTATCTCCACCCTTGTCAAATAACAATCTGTCTACAGCCGTATTAGCCGAATCGTTATTATTGAAGCACCTATTTGTCGATATCTTACGAAATTAAGCTTTGGCTAATAAATTTTGTCCGCTTCTTAAAAGTTGTCGGAACAAAAACGACAACTTGTAAGCGCTGAAGTTAACGAATCGAAATTGCTGACTAAGATCGACGTGTTGGAAGAAAAATGGAGGTTTATAAGCCAAGAAAACGATTTCTTGAGGAGAGAAAACACCGTAGCGCAAGAGGAATTGGAAGAATTCAAAAATTTGGTAAGCCTTTCCTCAAAGAAAAACGACTTAAGCCTAGTGTTCGTACGGGGACCCCGACCTCGACTGTCGCAAATCAAGTCGGGGTTTTCCATTTTTCGGGGTTATGTTTTCGTAGTGTAATTTTAAATTTTCGCGCCGACGCACCCCGCTAAATCCTAAAAATATAAAATAGATAGGTTCCTCCTCTCCCTTTTTTCGTGGGCGACAATAGAATGATCCGAATGATTTTCAGCTGATGCCGCTGACGTAGCTCTCGCTTGACACTTGACTATGACTTGAGTCACTTTTTTAAGTTTTAGTTTCATAATTGCCGTTGTTTCGGACTCTCTGTCTCAGCTAAGGAGTGTGAAGTTACAACGTTTGTAAATAACTTGTGAATTTATAAAACAACTTATTTAAACAATAACAATGCCTAAGCTATAGACCTCTATTTTAAAATCTACCTATCTTATCTATTTTTACTATAGTCCAGTCGATAATTCAAAATAACGGTAAAAAATGCCGCCGATCAGTTTTGTAAAATATTTTCGGCGGCGTAATCGTCGGCCATTTTCGGTATGGAGATACAGGCCGGAAGGCAGGCAAGGCTGCCAGATTTCGATAGATCGAAAATGTTTTCGTTTTGAAAACGACAATTTTGCGGCGTAGCTATCGACTAAGACTATTACTAATAGTCCCTAGCCTCAGAGGCTGGCTTACACAAGATACACTATCTAATCTTAAATCGTAAAATTGGGGTATTTTTATAATTTTTCTATTCTTAATAAATACAAAGAATTTTCCATCCCCGACCCCGACTGGTTTTTCGCGGGGTTAGACCCACCCCGACCCCGACCCCGACTTTATTTTGACCCCGTACGAACACTACTTAAGCCTTGGTTTGTTACGCTTTAACAGTTTAAATCCTGAGTTTGAAGCGTAAGAAAGTGTAGGAGAAATACTGTAGATGGCGTGGGGAATCATTTCCGTTTGAAAAATAGGGCTAAATATTAAAATAGTTAGTATAGGGAGCTGTTGGCTCGCGTGGCTTGCCACCACCCTCCTACGCATTGTAACCCGGCCACCTGAATTAATGGCTTTAAAAGTCGCTCGATGACTTAGGCCTAAGGTGGTGCCAAGGGTATAAGCCTAGCTGATTATTATTATTAATTGGGAACGTTGAATCATGGATTACCTATTTCCGGTATATTCACGAATTGTCACCGGGACCCGGTATTCACAAGGCCATTTCGCTCCCCGACTTTGACCAATTTTAGAAACTCCCCGACTTTGACCAATTTTAGAAACTCCCCGACCTGCAGAGATTCCCCGACCTGCAGACCAATTTTAGAAACTCCCCGACTTTGACCAATTTTAGAAACTCCCCGACTTTGACCAATTTTAGAAACTCCCCGACCTGCAGACCAATTTTAGAAACTCCCCGACTTTTAGACAAATTTTACAAATTCCCCGACTTTTAGATAAATTTTTGCAATTCCCCGACTTTTAGATAAATTTTTGCAATTCCCCGACTTTTAGACCAATTTTTGCAATTCTCCGACTTTTAGACCAATTTTTGCAATTCTCCGACTTTTTCCGCGGGGGTAAATTAGACCATTCCTACTGCGAAATTAGAATGAATAGATTCTGATGAATATGAATTTGTGTTTCTAGTTAACTAAGAAGGATTCGGAGATGGAGTTTTTGGAGGAGAAGGTGGTCTCGATGCAAGTTTGTCTGGAAGAACTCAAACAACACAACGAAGCCTCGGCGCAAATCCATTCTAACCGCTGGTTACAAATGGTTGATTTGGCTCAAGGTATTCAGAGTTTGAGCCAAAAAGCGGCTCAAAATGGAAGGATTGACGATCTTTAAACCAAATATTAATTCAAGTTTAAAACTAAATCTTCATTAAAAAGTTATTAACACCGACTAACGCCAATAGGCATTGTTACCAACGTATTCAAACCTCCATTTTTCTCTTTAATTTTTTTGTAATAGTTTCTCCGAATAAACAGTATTATGTAGGGTGTTAGTAACATTTACGTAAATAAAAGTTAATTAAAAATTAAAAAGAATTAAATAATACAGGTTAAAAAATAAGAAAATTAAGGCATTAAAAATTGCAATAAAACAAAAAGGTGTTATTTATTAACTTGTACAAAGTACATAATAAAAACACAAACTTATGTAAATGAAAAGACTATATAGGAATTGATTATTTGAAATGGAGTTTAAAAACGAACTTTTATGGCAGTTACGGAGCTACTGTTGAGGTAGCGGTAGAGTTAGTGGCTTCGTCGGCCGGAAGCACGCAATAAGTTCTCAACCAATCATTTTCGTCGGCGCCCGTGACGTCCCAACTTAGGAAACTTGGCCTCCAGCGAATTCTCTTTGTCCAGTCATTGATGGTTAGTGGTTTGTAAAACTAAATCGATTTTGTTTCAAATTTATTAATATAATATAATATAATATAATATAATAATAAGCCTAATAAGGCAATTTTTACTCCGACTACTTCAGGGTTGCCACATTATTTTCATATTCAATTTCCCCGACTTTTCCAGGTTTTCCCTAGCCATTTCTGGAGATTTCCCTGTCCTATTTTATGGCAAAAACTGGCAATTTTTAGGAACTATTTGCAATCAAAATAAATTCCCTGACATTTCCCTCTCTATTGACATGTCCCTCACTATTATACTAGTTTTTTTTTAATTCCCTGACATTTCCTTCTCTATTACACTAGTTTTTTTAATTCCCTGACATTTCCTTCTCTATTACACTAGTTTTTTTAATTCCCTGACATTTCCTTCTCTATTACACTAGTTTTTTTAATTCCCTGACATTTCCTTCTCTATTACACTAGTTTTTTTTAATTCCCTGACATTTCCTTCTCTATTACACTAGTTTTTTAATTCCCTGACATTTCCTTCTCTATTACACTAGTTTTTTTTAATTCCCTGACATTTCCTTCTCTATTACACTAGTTTTTTTTAATTCCCTGACATTTCCTTCTCTATTACACTAGTTTTTTTAATTCCCTGACATTTCCTTCTCTATTACACTAGTTTTTTTAATTCCCTGACATTTCCTTCTCTATTACACTAGTTTTTTTAATTCCCTGACATTTCCTTCTCTATTACACTAGTTTTTTTAATTCCCTGACATTTCCTTCTCTATTACACTAGTTTTTTTTAATTCCCTGACATTTCCTTCTCTATTATACTAGTTTTTTTTAATTCCTTGATTTAATAAAACTCCGATTTAAATAAAAATCGATTTGTTTTTGAAATAACAAAATTACTAACACTGGAAAACCCCCTAATGTTGTGTAGCGCCATCTACAGCCGCAGTCAGAGTAAAAATCTTCCTCATTACAGCTTTTTTTCCACTCTGAGTTAAAGATGAAAGTGACTATTTTCAGCTGGCTTTAGTTCAGATTTAAAACGAGTAACGACCGTTTGGGAGTTTTTAAGACGGAATTTAAAGTGACGATTTTGGACACTAGATGGCGGAACTGCCTCTTCTAAAATTATGACACCTTTTTTCCATGACTCAGTAATAGGGCTTTTCTAAGGCAGGGTTGCCACCATATTTTCCGAATCAAATTCCAACTTTTCCCTTACCATCTTTAGAGATTTTTCCCGCCATTTTTAAAGCCAAATGAGAAACTTTTTAACTTTACATTTTACTTTTATCAAAAGTTAATAAATTGACTTAGGGCATTATTTAGAAAAAAAAATATGTTTTAACAAATAAATTTTTTTTTTATTACAACGTTAAAGAAATGACCAGATCTTTTAACAAATTAAATAATAATCGCCTATTAGGCCTTTCTATAAATTAACGTGGCCTTCTTGTTTACTGTTTTTTTCTAACTTCTACAATGCTTCCCCAGCTCTCCCACTAAAGAGAGCGAATGGATTCGTCCATAGGTTTGACTGCACAATTTCGAGAACAAGTTGGGCAGTCGTAGCGAATTTATGGAAAGGCCTATTTGTCACAGAAGTATGTGCAAAAATTACTTTAAACCCTTTTTAAACATAAAATATAATTTACTGACGTTTCCCTGATTTCCCTCCCGTGGCAACTTCTGTTCCCCATTTCGTCTACAAAGGGTGCGTATTTTTGAACAGATTTGATAACGATATCCTATTGATTATGTGTTAACGAAGTCTTTTTTAGTTCCACATCTATATGTATATATAGAGTGGGACTATTGATTTCGTTAGAATGTTGTGAAGTGTCGTCGTCGTCCACATTTGCAACATCTTCCATATCTTTTGAACGGGGTGACATAACCCCACCGTTTTTTCTAAGAATGCTTAATATGGTTGCCACTATCTGCACAACCAAGTTTCACGGGTTAAATTTAGTTAGCGACGCTTTGCCAGCCCCTTCTATCCGACCCCCCTTAGGCACTTCTAAAAAAAATACGCAGCCTTGCAATTTTGGTTACGATTGACTTTTAAATTTCGTTTAAGTTTTAATCTATATAACCGCTATACCTCTACAATGTGCGCACGTTTCAGCTCTGTCGTGGAAACAGGGGGCGCAAAAGCCCCCCTTTTCCGATTGTGAGCGTTGATTTACGCACGCTGATTATTACCCAACTGAGTGACTTAAAAATTTAATTTCTTTTTTTAAATTACGTATTTATTTTAGCTCTAACGGTTTGCCAGGTTTCGGTGCCCTAGGAAAATTAGGGGCCCTTGGGCGCCGCATAAACCACATTCCCGCTGACGTTCGTTTTTGCCTTACGCAGAGTGCGTGATTTACGTATCGAAGCCGCGTATGGCCAGAAGAAACAAATAAGTGTGACACTACTTATCGAAGCCATGTATGACCAGAAGTAACAAATAAGTGTGACACTCACTTATCGAAGCCGTGTATTGCCAACGCTATTCGCGTGCGATTTTAGGTATAAATTTGAAACTTGATGAAGTTATTAGGATGGGTATTGCGGATATTTTACCAGACTTAATTTTAATTTAACCAAGGCTGAGCTTGTTTTGGCCTAATTTTAACGCTATTCGCGTGCGATTTGAGGTATAACTTTGAAACTGGATGTAGTTATTAGGATGGTCATTGCTGATATTTTACCAGACTTAATTGTAATTTAACCAAGGCTTAGCTTGTTTTGGCCTAATTTTAACGCTATTCGCGTGCGATTTGAGGAATATCTTTGAAACTTGATTTAGTTATTAGGATGGTCATTGCTGATATTTTACCAGACTTAATTTTAATTTAACCAAGGCTGAGCTTGTTTTGGCCTAATTTTAACGCTATTCGCGTGCGATTTGAGGTATAACTTTGAAACTGGATGTAGTTATTAGGATGGTCATTGCTGATATTTTACCAGACTTAATTGTAATTTAACCAAGGCTTAGCTTGTTTTGGCCTAATTTTAACGCTATTCGCGTGCGATTTGAAACTTGATGTAGGTATTAAGATAGGTATTGCGGATATTTTACCAGACTTAATTTTAAATTAACGAAGGCTTAGCATTTTTACGCAGTCTTGACTGTATTTGAGATACGGGCAGGGTTTAAAAAAACCCGGGTTTTTTTAAAAACACCCAGCCCATTGGGCTTTTTTGGGTTTTATTGGGTTTTTATGGGTTTTTTTGGGTTTTTTAGGGTTTTTTACCTAAAATGATACCCTAAATCGATGATTTACTTCATTTTTATTTTTTATTTTCAATTTAGCACTACTTATTTATCGCTCTTATTCTTATCTTTCGTAGACGTAAAGTATCGTCTGCTCCATGTTCTGCTAAATATTTATTGAAAGTTGCAGAAGTTTAAAACTTACTGTTTAGTTAACACTGTTAACTTGCTACTGTTAGATTAGTGTTTACCAAAACACTGGTAATGTATTTTGTGTAAATACGTTTTATAAAAAAGCAATATTTTTGTATTATTATTATAGAATTTAAAGAATTAAAGTTTAATTTTTTAAATTCTTTAATATAGTTTAATTATTAAACAATAAATTTAAACTTTTTTCGTCATTTTTGAAACTATTTAAGGTGGGTTTTTTTAAGTGGGCTTTATTGTGGGTTTTTTAAGGTGGGTCCAACCCAAAATAACCCGTGGGTTTTTTTGGGTGGGTTTTATAAATTCGAACCCTGGATACGGGGCTCAAACTTTTTATACATTTAAGAAGCTGAAGTCTGACCCTATGTTTAACTCTTTTAACGCGTGCCAAGGGTTAGTGAGCGTATGCGAATTTTCTTCGTAGTTCCTAGTGGATTTGAGATACGGAGCTCAAACTTACAATACAGATAAAGAAGCTTACGTCTGACGTAATGCTTAACCTTTTGACACGCGTCAAGGCTTAGAGAATAATTAATTAATTCATCCATGTGGAACTAATATTACGGCCTTGGCCGACTTGTTTATGTTGTTTTTGGGTCGTAAAGAACTAGTTAAAAGATAAAATTGCTACCTTAGTTCCAAAATTCATTTTTAGAACAATATGAAAAATAACCAGCATTATTCAAATGCATTACGAAATACTTTTTTTAAATTTAAAATTTTTTAAAATCAAATTTAGTTTTTGAACTACCTAATTTGGGTAATGATATAATCAGGGTTGTTCAAAATGCTTTTTTTTTTCAAAATTCAAAATACTTTCTCCATAACTCAAAATGTAAAATGTAAAATACTTTCTCCATAACTCAAAATGTAAAATGTAAAATACTTTCTCCATAACTCAAAATGTAAAATGTAAAATACTTTCTCCATAACTCAAAATGTAAAATGTAAAATACTTTCTCCATAACTCAAATGTAAAATGTAAAATACTTTCTCCATAACTCAAATGTAAAATGTAAAATACTTTCTCCATAACTCAAATGTAAAATGTAAAATACTTTCTCCATAACTCAAAATTTAAAATTTAAAATACTTTATCCATAACTCAGTGAAAAATACAAAATGCATTTTGAAAATTAGTTTTTCTAAATGCAAAATGTTTTTACAAATGCACTGTTTACTTTTTATTATTTATATTTTAATTATTAGTAATTAATTACTAATTAATATTAATAATTATTAATTAATAATAATTACGTAGGTATTCCAAAACCAAATTCGCAGCTAGCGTGGGAAATAAAGCAGTTGCACAGTACGAATGTTCGTGTGCTTCTGAGTAACTAATGCAAAATGCCAAATAGTTTCCTACAAACTCAAAATGCGAAATGTAAAATAGTTTCCTACAAACTCAAAATGCAAAAAGCAAAATAGTTTTTTACAAACTCAAATTTCCAAATGCAAAATACTTTTTCTAACTCAAAATGCAAAATGGTATTTTGAATTTTTAAAATTCACTTTGAACAACTTTGAATATAATACTATGTTTTAAAATTGAGTAATTATTTAATAAAATTTAGTTTTTTAAGGTACCTAATATGCTATTTTGAAACTAAGATAGGGGATTCTTGCAAAATATATACCAGCATCCAGAACTCAGATTGAAAATAGCGGTTAAAATAATGAAAACAATCGCACCTGATACCACGATTCCAAACTGAGGGACATGGGCTCGTATCCGTGCTTGGCGGAGAAGCAAGCTTCCGGGTACGGGTTCAAGTCCGCCTTAATGTGGTAGTTGAAATTGCCGCCCAGGTTGACGCCGGCTCTTAGCATCTACAACGCGCAATCAGAGAGAATAAAGCACAAGGTCACAGTCTCAAAAGATATTCCATTATCGATTTCGTTTTGAAGGGACCATAAGAGGGGGTGTAGCTCAGTGGTAGAGCGTTCGCTTTGCATGTGAAAGGTCCCGGGTTCGATACCCGGCACCTCCAGAATGCTCTTTTTACACTTGAACGGCTTCGAAATTTAACTAAGAAAGAGCTTGACATAACTATTAAGTACTATACTCAGTTGCAGCATGCAATAATCATTCCATTAAGAAAGCGAAAATATCTAGTACATTTGGCGAACGATATTAGCACGAATTTCCGGTAAATCGGCGGCGGGAAATTCGAAATTGGCCTGTTTACTGTTCAATTTCCAGGGCCCTCACTCAAATCTTCAATTTTTTATAGGAAAAATAGGGTTATTTTCTAAAATTATAGGACTTAATAGGACCATTTTTACAAAATTATAGGACTTAATAGGACTATATATGCTATTTAATTTACTAACTTTATGCATTTAAAAACAAAATCTATATTTAGAGAAATAGTTTCTATTTTCTAAGTGAAAATCAAAGATTTATTTAACCATTTTATCACAAAAATATACTAGTAGCTAACCGTGTTAACAATAACAAAAGTATAGACTAGAATGACTTTGTATAGGAATTTATCCTATAGCTAAATTTAGCAATTTAACTGACAAGGAGAGTACCCGAGGTGTTTATTGCCGATTTTGTTCAAAGTCGTTCGTAATGTAGACCTATATGAGATATGAAATTTCCCAAAAGGAGACGTTGCACTACCCATTCGATTTGCTATGGCAACCGAAAATGTTTTTGATCACTTAAAACCATAAAATCTCCATTTAAAAAAGCATGGGATTTTCTCGGTTTCACGAAAATTTTGAAAAATTTTGAAAATCACGAAATGTGTAATTTGGACCACATTTAGGTAAATTTCATCAAGTTTGGGTAAATTGAAACATTTTTGGTGGTAAGTGGTCAAAAACATTTTCGGTTGCCATGGCAAATCGAATGGGTAGTGCAACGTCTCCTTTTGGGAAATTTCATATCTAGGTCTACATTACGGCCGACTTTGAACTAAATCGACAATAAACACCTCGGGTACTCTCCTTGTGAGTGGCTGGATTTGAAATGGGCAAAATATCAAAATTATAGGACTTTATAGGACTTTTGCTAAAAACATAGGATGGTATAGGACATTTTTGAAAATATAGGATTTTATAGGAATTATAGGACCTCTGAGGTCCCTGAATTTCGAAGTATACCCTCGCGCGTAATATTATTTTGGAAAATAGCGCCTATTGCGTTATATTTAAAAGTGATAATTAATTAACATAGATAAATTATTATAACTGTTCTTAAATACCAAAACAAATTCCGTTTGGCGAGTCCAGGGTAAGTATAGAACAAGTAATGCCGAGATTAGCACGTTGATAAAAACGGGTGATTTGATGATTGTTTGGGAGCAAAATACTAAAAAAACGCTAAGCTTAGAAATAATAATCAACATTAAATATTCATTGATCACTTAGAAATTTAAGCAATAGATATTTCTAAAATGGACAGGGCCGCCGACAGCGAGCCCGGGCCCCGGGAAAATACTAATTCCGGGCCCCAAGAGAGCCGTGACTACCGGAGATAGCTATACATGTTCGGAGTGAAACCCGGGATTATTATAGCTCGTGTGTTCAAAACCGGGCCCCTAGGCTGTACGGGCCTCGGTAATTTGTACCGGCTTCCCCCTCTCTTGTTGGGCCTGAAAATGGATTAATATAACACGCGTAGAAACCTTCAGGAACTCAACAGAAAATAGGCGAAATTCGAAATTCCCGCCGCCGATTTACCGGAAATTCATGCTAGTATGTTTCCGCCAAATGTATTAGATATTTTGCCTTTCTCAACCTGCAACTGAGTATATTATTAAAGGGAAACTACCACTACATAGTATTCTATATACAATTCGCAGGGTAATCACAGCAGCCAGTATTTTTGGTATATAGGAATTTATCCTATTATAGCTAAATCTAGCAATTTAACTGAGTGGCTGGATTTGAAATGGGCAAAATATCAAAAATATAGGATGTTATACAGGGTTGCCACAAAATTTTGAGATTAAAATTCCCTGACTATTCCCTGTTTTCCCTGACCATTTTAAGAGATTTTCCCTGACTTTTTAAGGTCAAATTTTTATTTTATATTTGACTTTTATCAGAAGTTAATAAATTTAAATGGACTTATATTTAAGTAAAAAGGTTATTGCAATGTTGAAAAAATTAGCCAAACTTTCAAGGAAAAAAATGATAATCAAAGAATTTGTCATAGATCTGGTCTAAAAAATAACCTTAAAAAAGTGCCAAGATAAAATTTAATTCCCTGACTTTTCCCTGACTTTTCACAAATTCTAAAAATTCCCTGACATTTCCCTGACGTTTTAGGTCCATTCTTAAATTCCCTGATTTCCCTGTTTTTCCTGACGTGTGGCAACCCTGTTATAGGACTTTTGGGGGATTTTGTTAAAAATATAGGATGTTATAAGACGTTTTTGAAAATATAGGATTTTATAGGAATTATAGGACCTCTGGGGGCACTGGTTTATGTAAGGACGCGTAGCGGGCAACGCGAGAAGCTCATAAAAGTTAAAAGTTCATACTCCCTTTAAATTCTTATAATAACGGGAAAGTTTCGAGATCAAAATGCAAACTCACCAACACCCTGCCAACAGCCTCGCCACCAACCCTGGCAATCGTCGTCGGTTGGAAGATGTACTTCTGGCTATCGTCCGACCTGGGACACTTGAACTGGACGGCGGTTTCGACGCCCAAATGAATTCCGAAAGACACTTGGACCAGCCAAATATTCAAGGAGAACAAGGGGACGTGTTGGGCCGGACGGTAGATGTACTCGTCTTCGGTGCAGTTCTGACCTTTCAAGTCCAGCAAGTTGCGACCCAGTAACTGAAATTATTATTCACGTTTTGAAATTAGTTAGACATAAAAGTTAAAAGTTACATCATTAATTCTCAAGTGTTCAAGTTACGATAAGGCCCTCAGGGTGACCACAGAATATTTTAAAATCTTTTAAAGGAATTCAGGGTTGGAAAAAAGCCGGCTTTTTTTAAAAAAAATCCATACCAGTGGTTTTAATTGGCTATATCCGGTTATAACCGGCTAAAATTTAAACAGTACCTTTTACTTATGTAGGTAGAAATTGTCTGCAGTTATTGTCGTAAATAAGAAACAAAACAAATAAAGCGAAATAACTATATAAAATAACTGAATTCTTTTGATTTCCTCGGGAAATTCCCCCTAGTTTTTGTGTATGACGCGCCGACAGAAGCGAGGCAGCGAACTTTGGAACTTTAAACCTACCGAAAAACTGGTAAAAGTAAACCGGTTTCTAAATATGAAACAAAAAATAAACTAAATTTCTAAATAAAAACTATTAATTTACTAAACTATTCATATTGTAATTTGTTTTAAAAAAAATCTGGATTTTTTCAAGTGGCTAAATCCGGATTTAACTAGGTGGCTGTAGCCGGTATGGTTGGTTCTATGCCAACCCAGGAAGGAATTATAGGAAATTTCCCAGTGAAATATAGGAAAATATAGGAGTAAATTGGGGGACAAGGAAAAATAGGAGAAAATTAATCATACAATAAAAGAAAACGGTTGTCAAAATTGTTTAAAGCGGTATAACCTTCAAAATAAAGTTGATAACCGAAAAATATAAATTAAAAGTAAGAACCATCTTTATCATTACGCAGGAATCTATACCTCTACTTGGAATGCTTATCGCGGAAGAATTTCGTCTCGATGTGGCCGACGGTTTTTTTGACGTCACTATAGCCACGGTCACACTAGAGCTTAAAACCCAGTTTAGGTCGGTTTGAATGCCAGTTGACCGCCGACGATAATTCTGGGTTCACACGTGCGAAATCGCTTCACCCCGGTTCGCTTATAGCCAAGGCTTAACGCCATTTCAAATAATGAGCAGAATTTTAGGAAATATAAGAACTGTGGTCACCCTGAATCCATAGAAGCAGGGCCGTGAAGAGACATTTCCGGGCCAAATTATGTCATCGCGGGGTAGATGGCGGTAGTGTTTCGAGTAGTAAAACAGCTATAAGCCTGTTAGCCTTCCTCAGTTCTGGAATTCGCACCAGGCGACACTATAGCCAGGTTCACACTTACCCCTAAAATAGCTTCGTTTTAGATAACTAGTTTTCAACATGAGAAATCGCTTCGTTTTGGTTAGGGAAGCAACTCGGTTCGCTTAGAATCGCTTTCAAAACGAAAAGGCGGGGAAGTAAAATTACTCGTATTTTCAGAAATAATGGGAATATAATCCTAAATAATGTCAAATAATATTACTGTATGTAAAGTAAACATGATTAACTAATTGTTTTGGGATACATTTCAGTATTTTCGAAATTCTGGTCATAATTTTAATTTATTCCACGACACTCCAATAGTTTAATTATTTTTTGTTCTTGTTTATTTAAAATTATCTCTGTATATATTTTAAAATGTATTGTTGTTCATGAGGACCCAACTGGAAAGCAGTTAAAAACTGAGTTGGATATCCTAATAAAGCTATTTATTATTATTATTATTATTATTAATAATTTGAACTGACAGTAAGACTTGGCTATAGGCGAACCGGGGTGAAGCGATTTCGCACCGACCTAAACTGGGTTTTAAAATCATAGTTTGACCGTGGCTTGCTTCTACTTTTGGACTTAATTTCCTCCCCAATGTGTACTCACTCCCAAATCTTACTTTGCTAACAGCAATCATGTCAAAAACATTCCAATTCAAATACTTTTGGTCCAGGCTTAACGGTAATAGTGAGTGTAGGGAGCTGTTGGCTCGCGTGGCATAAAGGGATTGCCAACACCTTCCTACGCATTGTAACCCGGTCACCTGGCTTTAAAAGTCGCTTGATGACTTAGGCCTAAGGTGGTGCCTTGTGTATTGGCCTAGCTGATTATTATTATTATGATTATGATAAGATGAAATTGAAGAAATATTGACCTCAACGTATGTTTTGGACTTGCGTTCATTGACGCTGAAGCCAACTCGGCCCAGTTCGAAATCTTTACCCAAGAAGTTAGCCTCCCCGCTCATGGTGGCTTCCACTTTGTACTCCGGAGGATTGGTGGGGTATTTCACTCCGGCAAACATACCTGAAAAGGAATGCTGCGATTAGAGATAAACTATAAAGCTTCGACGTCATTGTTTAAATTTCTTATCAGTAAAGCTGGTACATTACAAACATAACTTTAGTTTAAAAAAGTCGTAACTCTATCCTTAAAGCGACCCAAGTTACTACTTTTATAAACTAAGGTTTTGTCATTAGCTTAACTTGATTTCATTAGCTTAACTTGATTTATAAAAGCTCTAACTGGTGAATCTCTATACTAAAAAACTAAAAATGGTAAATAACTGAAAAACGTTGTTTTTTTCCAAATTTCAAATTACTAAGGAACATTCCTCGTGCAGGGGGACATTTACTACTGTAAAATTGAATGACCAAATTTGACCAATCAGAAGCCGGGAAATTGAAGGTTAATGAATTCAGTGTTTGATAATAAAATAAATCGACAATAAACACCTCGGGTACTCTCCTTGTTAGTCTATATCTTCCCGCTTCCCAAACACCTGATTATGTGGCCCCACCCTCAAAATTTAAAAGATTATGTGGCTCTTTCGTGTTACAAATAAGTCTTGTAATAAATCCATATTAATTTCCTTCGCTTAAAAAAAGTTAAAATTGGCGCCATCTGGTGTAAACAAAAGCATTAAAATGGCTTTTTTCTAGAAGTTTCGTTTTCCTGTACGCAATTTGCGAATAGGCCTATAACATGGTTGCCACCGTTTGTTTTATTTCAAATTCCCTGACTTTCCCAGAGATTTTAACCAGAAATGGTTTTACATTTAAGATTTTCCAATTTTTAAGTAAAAGTGTCCTTTTTGTAACCAAATTTTAATTCCCTGACGTTTCTACTAATTTTTCAAACTCCCCGACTTTGGGAACCGTATTCCAACTCCCCGACTTTTCCAGGAATTCCAGTTACTATGGCAACCCTGTCTAAAAACAAATGATATGAAAGTGACCAACCTCCGTCGAAAACGGCGTTGGCCATGTCTCTTCCCAATTTGCGTTTGCCGCTGCAGTGGCTCCATCTATTGTACATTTTGCCCTCTTCCTCGTAGCCATCGACGGGCTCTTCCGAAGACTTCTTGTGGTTCTTCCAACTATCGCACAACTGGTTGTCCCAAAGCGAACTGGCTCTTCGCTTCCTGTAAGTCGTTTTCTCCAAGCGCGACTTCGTGAACGAGGCCACAGCGGCGTCGGCTTCGGGGTCGTCTTTGCGGTCGAAGTACTTAAAGATGTCCGCCTTGTTGCAGAACTCCGCTTTGTTCGCCGTCAGCAAAGTGTCCTTCAACTTCCGGTCGATTTTGTTGAAACCCACTGCTGGCCATTCCTCCACTGAAAACGATTGAAACTAGGCTTAAGATCGTAAACTGGGGCTTAAAAACTAATTTTAATTCTAAAATTACGCTTTGAAGTTTAACCTTCAGCGCCAATAGATCTAGATATAGGGAACCATTACCAGTGGCGGATACAGAAAAAACTCAAGGGGGTAGGGCTAAAAGACATTTTGAGCTTTTTGTGCAGTAACAAATCATCCAAGTCACATGCAAGGCTTAAGCGATAACGAGGTAAGTAGTTAAGCCTTGTCTTCGTACTACTGCCATTTTAACTTCACAAGCTGCGATTACTATGCATCCCAGAGATTTGACCATTTGGGTATGCATTATTTGGAGACGTATGACGTCTCTAACATCACGGCCGGGCAGATTTTAAACTTTATGTCGGCAATAGGACTTACTTAAGTCACCCAGTTTGGGAATGCACAATGGACCTTAGGTCGAAGTGTTTGGCTTGCCACCCCACTCAATAATAATAATTATAATAATAACTTCACAAGAAGGTTGATTAAAATTTCCACGCGTGTTCCACTGGAAAATATAATAATAATAATAATCAGCTAGGCTAATACCCAAGGCACCACCTTAGACCTAAGTCATCAAGCGACTTTTGAAGCCTTTTAATTCAGGTGGCTGGGTTACAATGCGTAGGAGGGTGGTGGCAAGCCCTGCATGCCTCGCGATCGAGCCAACAGCTCCCTATTTATTAGTGGCGCTCCAACAAAATCGGAGGCATGGACTAATAGATTTGTATACCCCCTACCGTAAATAAATACACAACGGGGGTTAAATCGGAGGCAGATCTATGACGTCAGATAGGTCAGTTTACATTTCGTTCGACGCCGAGTTTGCTTTGCAGGGGTAAGCAAAAACTCGAGAGATGGCGCCAATAGTTGTTAAATTGTAGCGAAAACGTACTAGTGGCGCCATCTCAAGAACTTCTGAAATTAAAAACAAAATCCTAATATCGCCCTGCCGCTGTGACTTACTACCCAGTTATACATCAGTAAACCCACCTATACCCATTTTAGAGCGCTCTGAGGACTTACCAGAGTCAGTTGGCATATGTCCACTGGCCACGTCGAACCGCGGACTTTTAAGCTTAAAAGTCCGTGGTCGAACAAAGGGAAATTTATCCCATTATCTGAGTATAATGAGCAGGGTAGACTGGTTTAACTCGCCGAAAAAAATCCATGGTTAAACCCAATTTTTTATTAAAAATAATATTGAGAAATGAATTAGAAATATTGAAAATTTAAATACTATTTATTTCAAATAAAAATGCAGAATATAATATTTATAGTTTCCGCCTATTATCAAGTCGCGCGCCTTTATTTAAGAGAAATGTGAAAGCGGCCTAGTGTTGAGTGGCGCCATCTATAAAAGACAAATCAAGCTTACCTCCAATACCCCTTTGCTTAATCACCGACGACGTCAAGAACTCGGCCACCTTCGCTTTAAATTCGCAAGACGCCTCGTCCAGACACTTCTCGATCCAGTCGTGCGTCACGGACGAATTCAGAGAATGGCGCAACGCCTTGAGGACCTTCAGCTGGTAGACGTGGACGTGGTAGCACCTCTGGGCCACCGCGATGATCTCCTTCTGGTACGACACGCCCGCGCCCAAGGCTTCGATCAACTGGAAGACCAACTCGTCCTCAGTCGGGCAGCGAGTGGCCCGCTCGTGCACGAACGCCACCAAGCGGTCGAAGCAGTAAGCTCTCGCTTTGGCCGAGACGCCGTCTTTGCTCAGCAACGAACTCAAACTATTGGCCAAAACTCCGGCTACGGATGGCGCCATCTTGGGGTCGGTTACGCGATCCAGAATGGAGGATAAGAAACCGGAAGTACTGGACGGAAGTGACGCGACCGTAGTCGCCACGTGATTTAGGAGGGAATTGCGATTGGGTATCTCCGGATGCGAACGCAGCAAGTCAATTAGGTCTAAATGTAGCTGAAATACGGTACATATTAGGAGCTACGTAGAAAGGCATTAACAAGTCTAAATTGCACCTACGTTTTCATATTGCGGACCTCCAATTGTGGATAATATTAAAACTCCAACAGTGCATTGCTTTTTAGATCCTGATACGCAGGCCTTTTTGACCAGCTGGAAAATTAAAATTAATTTTTTATATTTAAATATTATTTTATAGTTATTACAGTAAAAATAAATACATTTTTCATATTTAAATATTTTATAGTTATTACAGTAAAAATAAATACATTTTTCATATTTAAATATTTTATAGTTATTACAGTAAAAATAAATTAGTTTCATATTTAAATATTATTTTATAGTTATTACAGTAAAAATATTTAAATATTAATGTAGTTTAAACAGTAAAATAAATTAATTTTTCATATTCAAATATTAATTTAGTTTTAACAGATACATTAAATTTATTTTTCATAATTAAATATTAATTTAGTATTTCCAATTAAATAAAATTAGTTTTTCATATTTAAATATTAATTTACAATTTTTAAAGTAAAATTAAGTATTTCCAGTTAAATTAAAATAATTTTTCAAAATTAAATATTAGTTATATTTAAATGTTAATTTAGTTTTTACAAAAAATTAAATTAATTTTTGAAAATTAAATATTAATTTAGGTTTATAGTAAAATTAAAATAATTTTTTATAGTTAAATATTAACTTACAATTTTTACAATGAAATTAAATTAATTTTTCAAAATTAAATATTAATTTGGGTTTTACAGTAAAATTAAAATTATTTATCATAGTTAAATATTAACTTACAATTTTTACAATAAAATTAAATTAACTTTTCAAAATTAAATATTAATTTAGTTTTTACAGTAAAATTAAATTAACTAATTAAATTCAAACAAGAATGTATGCCAGAAACGCTAAAAATCGTATAAATAATACATTCTTAATTTAAATTTTTTATTTTATTTATTAATAAATATTATTGAATAAATTTATTAATTAAAAGATCAATTTTACCTGATGCGTAATAGTTTGCGGAATTTTATGGACTAGCATTTTATTTGCTAGCTTGACTTCCAACTCCAAAGCTTCTAATAAGTAGCTCACTAAAACAAAATATATTTTTATTAGGCCTAATTTCTAATAACAAAGTTCCAGTTTCATTTAGGTCCTTACGATTATCTCTGGCTTCATCTGTTATCAAATTCTCTATATTTAAACTAACGTCGGATAATTTTTCTCGTAGATTTTGCAGACGATTTTCCTCGAAGATTTCTGAAGAATAAAATAATTTAACTTAATTAGGATTTATTTAAGTTTGAAATATAACTATTCGTTCTATTTAAGTGTGGTGTTAAAATCTAAAATATTATCGCGCAGTTGTTGCGTATGAGATCTACCATTTTCCAAGATGGCGTCGGATTTCTATCTAAAATATTAGGTCTCATCTGCCAACTGTGACCGACTAAAACAGAAAATTTCAACTAAATTGGCTAATAATGCCAGCAGTTAACGGAAAAAGAACTTTTTCTTTTTATCCACCATTTTCCAAGATGGCGTCGAATTTCTATCTAAAATATTAGGTCTCATCTGCCAACTGTGACCGACTAAAACAGAAAATTTCAACTAAATTGGCTAATAATGCCAGCAGTTAACGGAAAAAGAACTTTTTCTTTTTATCCACCATTTTCCAAGATGGCGTCGAATTTCTATCTAAAATATTAGGTCTCATCTGCCAACTGTGACCGACTAAAACAGAAAATTTCAACTAAATTGGCTAATAATGCCAGCAGTTAACGGAAAAAGAACTTTTTCTTTTTATCCACCATTTTCCAAGATGGCGTCGAATTTCTATCTAAAATATTAGGTCTCATCTGCCAACTGTGACCGACTAAAACAGAAAATTTCAACTAAATTGGCTAATAATGCCAGCAGTTAACGGAAAAAGAACTTTTTCTTTTTATCCACCATTTTCCAAGATGGCGTCGAATTTCTATCTAAAATATTAGGTCTCATCTGCCAACTGTGACCGACTAAAACAGAAAATTTCAACTAAATTGGCTAATAATGCCAGCAGTTAACGGAAAAAGAACTTTTTCTTTTTATCCACCATTTTCCAAGATGGCGTCGAATTTCTATCTAAAATATTAGGTCTCATCTGCCAACTGTGACCGACTAAAACAAAAAATTTCAACTAAATTGGCTAATAATGCCAGCAGTTAACGGAAAAAGAACTTTTTCTTTTTATCCACCATTTTCCAAGATGGCGTCGAATTTCTATCAGAAATATTAGTTCTCATCTGCCAACTGTGACCGACTAACACAAAATTTCAACCAAATCGGCTAATATTGTCGGCAGTTACCAGAAAAAAAGAACTTTTTCTTTAATCCGCCATTTTCCAAGATGGCGTCGGATTTCTTCAACCAAAAATAACGTATTTGAAAACGTACCTGAAGTCGTAGAAGACGCTAAAGTGGACGGACTGAAGTTAAACTCCTCCTCAATATTACGAATATCTAATTGGTCATCGCTCAAACTTCGTTTCGTTCGCCTTTTTAATTCGAGCGTAAACGACGACTTGACCGCTAGATGGCTGAACGTGTCGTCGTCCAAACTTCGCCTGCGCCTTTTTTTGTCAATTTGATTGACAGCCATGTTCAGTTCACCCTCTAGTGGTGCAAATTTTTATTTTAATTGTAGAATTCGTAGCGAATTTGATCTCATTTACCGGCTGATACGAGAGATCCTTCACTGAATTTCTGGACTTGGATTGTATCCAGGTCCATGTTATCGGCGTTGTTCAAACCAGGGATTTTGTCACCTTTCATGGGGGTCAACTTGACGATGTCGCCTTTCTCGACCTTTTTGACCACAGTTAACTGGTCACTTTCAGTTGAAGAAAAGCTGGGTCTGGGAGTTGTAGTAGCTTGTGTGTTTTTTCTAGAGGAATTCATAGAAATAGAATAAACCTAAATTTTCTATTTATACTGAGGACTACTTCAAATAGTAGGAACCGAACCGAACAGAGAACCGAAAATATAGGAACTCATTTTTGGACCCTGGCGGAGCAAAATGTCGAAAACCAAATGTAAAACTAGCTTGTGCAGGCGGCGAAGCTATTTTCGCTTATTTCCACATATTTGGAAGTAACATAGAACACGCGGCGAAATAAAACCAATAGTTTGGACAAGACGAAATTAAGTGATTTCTAAATACAACGCTTTTTCCTTCCAATTGAGACAATAGACATAATAGTCCTTGTCACTTGTCACTGTTGTCAGTGGTTTATTTATTCTTTTTCGCAGATTTTCAAAAGTTATAGTACTCGAAAATTATTCGTATCTCCTTCGGTTCTACATGGAACCGGAACCCTATTTACTAGTATAAAATTGAATGACCTTGAACCATGTCTTAAAGGTCATTCAAAAACCGTCGGGTTTACGGATTTGGTTCCAATTAGAAAGTTGTTGCTAGCCATGTTATTAGTTCAAATAACTTTGATTTGACCAAATGTGACCAATAAGCAGCCGACAAATTGAAGGATAGTGAATTCAGTTTTGGATAATAAAATAATCTGATAATGTGACTAAATCGAAAATTAAAACGAATTGTGCTACGATAAATGCTTGAGCTCGTTTAACGACGGAGTTCAATTATTCTAAAACTTGTTGTAATTATAGGCTTATGGTTCTACGACAACTTTAAGGAAACAACAATGCAAAGCTCACAAATGAGTGTATCTCGTGTTGTGTTTCCCCATGGGCGTTTCCTCCTCCTTGGACTTCTTATCCACAATTAAATTGGTGCTGAAAATCTCCGTCAGATGGCGTTTGAAGTCGCGCACGCTCTCGTCCGTCTCGGTGGCCGCGAACCGAATCTCCGGAATGCTGCCGTCGGAGAGCTGAATAAACTCGTACGGTTTGTTGTAAATGCTCTGATATTTACCTGAAACAACATTATTCATCGCTATTATATTAATATTTCCTGGAATTTATGATGTAGTGAGGTCATTTACATTTCCATGTAATCACGCGAAATTCGTTATAAGAAAAATAGGATTATATATTTTTTAAATTATAGGATTGTATATATAATATTATATGATTATATATATAATATTATATGATTATATATATAATATTATATGATTATATATATAATATTATATGATTATATATATAATATTATATGATTATATATTTGAAATTATAGGATTATATATTTGAAATTATAGGATTATATATTTGAAATTATAGGATTATATATTTGAAATTATAGGATTATATATTTGAAATTATAGGATTATATATATTAAATTATAGGATTATATATATTAAATTATAGGATTATATATTTTTTAAATTATAGGATTATATATTTTTTAAATTATGGGATTACATATTTTTTAAATTATAGGATTATATATTTTTTAAATTTTAGGATTACATATTTTTTAAATTTTAGGATTACATATTTTTTAAATTATAGGATTATATATTTTTTAAATTATAGGATTATATATTTTTTAAATTATAGGATTATATATTTTTTAAATTATAGGATTATATATTTTTTAAATTATAGGATTATATATTTTTTAAATTATAGGATTATATATTTCTTAAATTATAGGATTATATATTTCTTAAATTATAGGATTATATATTTCTTAAATTATATGATTATATATTTTTAAATTATAGGATTATATTTTTTAAATTATAGGAATATACAAGGTACAACCAACCATCTTACAAGGAGAGTGCCCGAGGTGTTTATTGCCAATTTTGTTCAAAGTCGGGCGTAATGAGATATGAAATTTCCCAAAAGGAGACGTTGCACTACCCATTCGATTTGCCATGGTAATAGAAAATATTTTTTACAACTTAAAACAAAAAAATCTCCATTTCAAAAAGCATGGGATTTTCTCGGATTCACAGGGCATGTACTAAAACTTTTGAAAAAAATTGGAAATCACAAAATGGGTAATTTGGACCACATTGAAATAAATTTCATCAAGTTTGGGTAAATTGGAACATTTTTCGTGTAAAATTGTAACAATTTTTGGGTAAAATAAACAAAAATCTTATTTTTGTTTGAAGTGTTCAAAAACATTTTCGGATTCCATGGCAAATCGAATGGGTAGTGCAACGTCTCCTTTTGGGAAATTTCATATCTGATATAGGTCTACATTACGCCCGACTTTGAACAAAATTATTAGTTTAAAGTGGTTTTCCCCCGAGCTCTTCGGTTTCCTTTTTCCATAAAAAAATTGTCGAGGTTAACGGTAATAGTTGATGTGGGGACTGTTGGCTCGCGTGGTATGAAGGGCTTGCCACCACCCTCCAACGCATTGTAACCCGACCACCTGAATTTAAAAGCATTGTAAGTCGCAAGATGACTTGGGTATTAGACTAGCCTAGCAGTAAGTTCCTTCCCCCTCACAAAATCAAATCACTAATTTCGCTCCACTCAATTTTTTCTTCCAAAAATGTTTTAGAAAAATCAGCGTGAGCTTTCAAAGGTCAAGGTTATCTAATTTAAGTAATTTTGATTTAAATCGCCTATTACACTTCCATATATTTATAAAAATGAACAAAAGAAGGTTCTCTTGAAACTTCAATTCAGAGCCACTTAAATTACAAGTTGTAATTAAATTTAATTAAGATTAGTTTGAATTTTGGTTTGTGTTGCCACTATACACGCAAATTATTTTAAAAAATATGAAAAACAGGTAAACACCTTAAAAATAAATAGAATAAAAAACAATTAAAATCAATAAATATTAAGTTAATATCAATTAATTCTGATATTTCTAGCTACTACTGGGTTGCCAAAATATTCTCAGATTCAAATTCCCTGACCATTTTATGTAATTTTCCCTGACTTTTTAAGGCCAAAATTGGACAGTATTTAATTTTTATATTTATCAGAAGTTAATAAATTTAACCCACTTATATTTCAGTACAAAAGTTATTTCAACGTTAAAAACTTTTCAAAGATCTGAATAAAAAAAGCAGGATTGCCATAGATCTAGAGTAAAATTACCTTAGAAAAGACTTTTTACAAATTCTTAAAATTCCATGAACTTTCCCAGACATTTTAGGCCCATTATTAAATTCCCTGATTTACCCCTGGTTTTCCTAACGCGTGGCAACCCTGCAATAACATTAGAATTATTGGGACATAGATACGTCTCTCGTAAAAAGTTATTTTATTTACTTCTGTTAAAGTTTAATATTTGTTTTTCAAAGATTACTTCGAAAACCCTATGAAAACAATGACGTCAAAATATAATGTAAGCTAGGAGCAACAAACACAACACCCCACACAAGGAGAACGCAACCCGTCAAAAGTCGTGAATTTTCTTGCGTACATTTTTTACTGGCTAGACGCTTTAGCACCTCCTGCCGTCGGAAGGGGAAAATTCCGAAATTGTCTTCCCCCCGCCCGTAAAACGTTCAGCGTAAAGGCTCGTGACGCTCGTCCAATGAAATTCGTACACAACCCTTCGTTAGCGTGTTTAAAGGCTAGCTGCGTTCTCCTTGTGTTTGTTGCTCCTAGATGTAAGGAACTTACTTGGATCAAATACTTCCACTTCGTTGGCTTCGAAGTAAATCCTTTCGGTGGTGGTGGTGGTTCTCTCGGTGTAAAACACGACGTCAGAGCTCTCTCTGCGAGTCTCTGGTTCTTCCATGTTAAACAGACGACGAAAAAATCCTTTCACCTTATTCCAAGCGTCGCTAACCCAGTCCGTGAAGCCCCTTTTGGACCTACTCAAAGGACGGTTCGACTCGGGAAACTCACGAACATCCCGTTTGGATCTGTATTCGTTCCTGGTGAAGTTACCCATATAGTAGTCTTAATCAACTTGTTTATAGTTTTTTAAATTTTTATCCTACACTCTTTCCTTACTTTTGGTGAGGTACTGGATTTCCCCTGATGTTAGAGAGCTCCACCAAGTATTTACAGGCTGGTTGAATGTAGTTACCGACCGTTTCTGCATTTTTTGGGTATATAGTTTTTTAGTTATTTTGGTGATTTTTTAGGAGTAATATTTGGTAACAAACCGCCTAAACACATGAGGGTGACGTCGAGCTCGATTTCGATGAGACCCCCGGCTTCTCCCCATAGTTGGTTCCTACTGTTATAGTGGAACTCCCTCGTGTCTCCTTCCTGCAATGACCAAACAGTTTGTCGCTAGGATAATTGTAATACTTTGTCGTAGCAAGACTTATCATAAATTGTGGAGATGAGTCGGCAAGGATAGTTAATTTTGAAGCCCGACCTGACCCGATTAAAAATACAAAATTGAAACCCGACCCGGCCCGCGTAAATTATTCATTTCGAAAACCCGACTGGACCCGGCCCGGCCCACAAAAGTTCCAACCCGACCCGGCCCGCAAAAGTTGAAACCTGATTCGGCCCACCAAAATTATTCATTTCGAAAACCCGACCCGACCCCCCCCCCCCGCATGCATCCGCCAGTGGACCCGGCCGCCAAAGTTGAAACCCGACTCGTGAAAATGTTTAAAATTTTAAACCCGACCCGAACAGGCCCACCAAAGTTGAAACCCGGCCCGATGAATTTTAAACCCGACCCGAACAGGCCCGATAAAATTGAAACCCGGTCCGACCCGAAAAACTTATGTTTATAGTATACGCTTGTACTAAATGCTAGAGCGGCCACCCAGATTCAAATATTGTCAATAGATGGCGCTTGGCGCTCTTTGACAAACGGTCAAAAAGTAGTGAACGTGCCAAGAGTATGATTAACACGTGATAACGATTCGCTTTCTGTATGTACAGAGTTCCTGTTGCGAATAAAATAGAAACTTGAAGGCCCGATCACTAATATATAAAAAGCCCGATCTGACCTGGTCAGTTTTATGTAAAACGCCCGACCCAACCTGACCCGGCAAGGCCGAAATTTTTTTTACAAAATTAAACCTGACCCGACCCAATACACCAAAAACCCGACGGAGGTTCGAGCTTTCCTTGGGTCGGGTAAGCCAGACTTTAGCGGGCCCGGGCCCAAGATTCATCTATAATAAGTAGTGATTTAGTCAGAATTAGAGGAAACTTGTTATCATAACGTATCAAACTTTTAATATATTTAACACCATCATAAGTAACATAATAAAATTAAATATAACACAACTTGGATTAATTTTTATTAACTTCAATAGAGCGTTCCATAAAATCGGTGTGATGTGCTTTCCCCCTTTTGAGTTCGGAAGAGGTGAAGGTTTGGCCGGTTTTTCGTGTGAGATAAAAATATTAATCTGGCAAACCCGTAAGAAATTGAGAGCAGTCGATTTTTAGGAGTAGCGTAGTTGCTAGCCTAGGCTTCATTAATTTCCGGCTTTCCACGCCGTTTTTCTTATTTTAAATGATTTTTGTAATAAATGTATGATGGCAAATAAGCAAAATATAGTCCCAAATCCACGGGTTTAAGAAGAAACTTAGATCATGAAAATATTCTTAACCCCAAACATACTTCAATACCTAGGGTCCCTCCTACAACTCCTAAAACGTATGTATCTAAAATATTCATATAAAGACAGGACATAAGCCGAATTCTCTTAAATCAAAGAATAACAAATTTTGTTAGTCCTGATGAACTAGCTCTATAGTCTGTATGAAACCATAGACTCTATTATATCTAATAGATATCTAATAGATATAATAGAGTCCATGATGAAACGTTTGGCCGGTTTTGGGCTGATTTTATAGAACGCTCTATTTTTATTACAACGACAACAAAAGCAAATTCGAAATAGCGCCATCCAGTAACGATATAGTGAACTATAATTTCTCCACTTTATTATTTACCATTTGAGGATAAATTTAAAATAAAATTAAACTTAAGCCGAACTGGGAGAATATTGATTAATTATTGAATCGTAAATATTAAATGGAATGTTTAAAAACATTGTTCCTTAACTTCCATAATTTGAAAAAAAAACACACTTTTCATTTACTTGATTGGCTGAATTTGGGATTTGCTAATCCTTCAATTACGTTAGAAGTAGCGTTAATAGGGCACTACAATCCCTTTGAATTGTCAAGGATACAAGTGTCAAATTTCTGATTCTTATGTTACTTATGGTAGTATCAATATAATTATGTCTGGAGTTCTGGCCCTGGGAAATATTTGACCTCGAAATCTAACGACATTAAAATAGGATAGATAGATAGAACGAAAAATAAGTTTTAATAAATTAAAACGAAAAATAAGTTTTAATAAATTAAAACGAAAAATAAGTTTTAATAAATTAGAACGAAAAATAAGTTTTAATAAATAAGAACGAAAAATAACTTTTAATATTAAGAACGAAAAATAAGTTTTAATAAGTAAGAACGAAAAATAAGTTTTAATAAATAAGAACGAAAAATAAGTTTTAATAAATAAGAACGAAAAATAAGTTTTAATAAATAAGAACGAAAAATAAGTTTTAATAAATAAGAACGAAAAATAAGTTTTAATAAATAAGAACGAAAAATAACTTTTAATATTAAGAACGAAAAATAAGTTTTAATAAATAAGAACGAAAAATAAGTTTTAATAAATAAGAACGAAAAATAAGTTTTAATAAATAAGAACGAAAAATAAGTTTTAGTAAATAAGAACGAAAAATAAGTTTTAATAAATAAGAACGAAAAATATGTTTTAATAAATAAGAACGAAAAATAAGTTTTAATAAATAAGAACGAAAAATAACTTTTAATATTAAGAACGAAAAATAAGTTTTAATAAATAAGAACGAAAAATAAGTTTTAATAAATAAGAACGAAAAATAAGTTTTAATAAATAAGAACGAAAAATTAATAAATAAGAACGAAAAATATGTTTTAATAAATAAGAACGAAAAATAAGTTTTAATAAATAAGAACGAAAAATAAGTTTTAATAAATAAGAACGAAAAATAAGTTTTAATAAATAAGAACGAAAAATAAGTTTTAATAAATAAGAACGAAAAATAAGTTTTAATAAATAAGAACGAAAAATAAGTTTTAATAAATAAGAACGAAAAATAAGTTTTAATAAATAAGAACGAAAAATAAGTTTTAATAAATAAGAACGAAAAATAAGTTTTAATAAATAAGAACGAAAAATAAGTTTTAATAAATAAGAACGAAAAATAAGTTTTAATAAATAAGAACGAAAAATAAGTTTTAATAAATAAGAACGAAAAATAAGTTTTAATAAATAAGAACGAAAAACAACTTAATATTAAGAACGAAAAATAACTTTTAATAAATAAGAACGAAAAATAAGTTTTAATAAATAAGAACGAAAAATAAGTTTTAATAAATAAGAACGAAAAATATGTTTTAATAAATAAGAACGAAAAATATGTTATAATAAATAAGAACGAAAAATAAGTTTTAATAAATAAGAACGAAAAATAAGTTTTAATAAATAAGAACGAAAAATAAGTTTTAATAAATAAGAACGAAAAATAAGTTTTAATAAATAAGAACGAAAAATAAGTTTTAATAAATAAGAACGAAAAATAAGTTTTAATAAATAAGAACGAAAAATATGTTTTAATAAATAAGAACGAAAAATATGTTTTAATAAATAAGAACGAAAAATAAGTTTTAATAAATAAGAACGAAAAATAAGTTTTAATAAATAAGAACGAAAAATAAGTTTTAATAAATAAGAACGAAAAATAAGTTTTAATAAATAAGAACGAAAAACAACTTAATATTAAGAACGAAAAATAACTTTTAATAAATAAGAACGAAAAATAAGTTTTAATAAATAAGAACGAAAAATAAGTTTTAATAAATAAGAACGAAAAATATGTTTTAATAAATAAGAACGAAAAATATGTTATAATAAATAAGAACGAAAAATAAGTTTTAATAAATAAGAACGAAAAATAAGTTTTAATAAATAAGAACGAAAAATAACTTTTAATAAATAAGAACGAAAAATAAGTTTTAATAAATAAGAACGAAAAATAACTTTTAATATTAAGAACGAAAAATAAGTTTTAATAAATAAGAACGAAAAATAAGTTTTAATAAATAAGAACGAAAAATAAGTTTTAATAACTAAGAACGAAAAATAAGTTTTAATAAATAAGAACGAAAAATATGTTTTAATAAATAAGAACGAAAAATATGTTTTAATAAATAAGAACGAAAAATAAGTTTTAATAAATAAGAACGAAAAATAAGTTTTAATAAATAAGAACGAAAAATAAGTTTGAATAAATAAGAACGAAAAATAAGTTTGAATAAATAAGAACGAAAAATAAGTTTTAATAAATTAGAACGACAAATGCATGGCTATCCTGTTAAAACAACGAAATTTTAAGTTAATAAGTTAAGATTTATTTGGTCCGAGATTAGCGTCACTATGTGGGCTGGAAAACCTATTGGTAATTTGGTACGAGCAATTTTTATGTTTTTTAATTTCTTCAAATTTGTTTAGGCCTTAGCTTTTTTGTACCTTTTCATTATGGACTATTCTACATATTTGTGTACTTAATCACTGTTAAAATAACGTCTGCTTCATCATATTCTCTCGTAATTCTAAAGCCCGCATATTGGTGTCAGCATAGAGGAATTTATTTATTTATTTATTTCTCGATGGTATCAGCTATCAATAGGAATATCGCATACTCGGAGACTGAACAATAATTGTTTAAATTCCAAGTCCAAAAGTGGCGAAATTCGAGGCTTAACTGACAGTGAACTATGGTGTTAAGCAACGAGGTATGAACGCGAAGATGCGAACTTAAACAAGGATTCTTTTAAGAGTTTGAACTAACGCGTAGAAATAACCTTATGGAGTGGAGCTGAAACTGCCTACTAACGTTTCTTCGAGTCTAATAATAACTAAACAATTTCCTCGAAATCGTGACTCAACATCGCCGTTTTGAGTCATGTGTAAGTTAAAACTAAACAAAAGACGCAAAAAAATATAAATGTTTTTATCAGTGGAACTGCATTATTTCCTGTTTTCCGCTAGCCAATTTTGACGGTGAAAGTAAGTTTTTCCCTTTCAATGGAACCTCATCAAATTACCCACGACAAAATCAAGGAAAACTGGTTTGCGTAGAAGCAAGCTTGCTGGCCCCCCAAAAAACTACGTCCTCTCTACCATACACAAACCACCTTATCTTAGCATTACAGACCTACTAAGGTGTACGACATATTAATATAAGACGAATCTTTATGGTATGAAGTTTATATAAACTTAACTTACGTTACAGATCAATTTAGTGGCTAATTTGTTATCCACAGTGTACTTCTCATTTTCCTTAAGCTCGATCTTTCGCACATGGTCAAATTTACCGTCACCGTCACAAATAACAGAGCTGACCGCGATTAAAATTGCTAACGAACTTAAACACAACCAAATCATGACTCTACAAATGTGAATAATAACTACTTTATGATAATTAACCGCTTATTAATTTACTAAAATTCATTAATTATACGATGAAATATCCATTTGTTACGCGAATCGCGTCAACCGTGTTAGTAGTCGACGCTTTACCCTATTTTACTTTCGGTTTTGAAGCCGGGCAAAAATCAGACGCAAAAAAAGGGGTTTGAAATAAGCGCATGCGCAGATTTTCGGAGGCTGTCAACTGTGGCATTGAAAATTCCCCGAACTTGAAAAAAACTTAATATTTTGGGAGTAGCTTTTGACGTAACGTTTCCCTTCCGATAATAAGCGGTAGCTTCAAAATAAACTCTAACCAACGGTTGTGTCAATAAAAATGATAATTTAAATGAAAACACCTAAAGCCTTGGCCTTGAGTTATTGTACGTATCAACAAAGAACTTTTAACTTCCCGCGTTTTTTTTCCCTGTTTGATATTTTGAATAAATAAAACTACTTTTATAAAATAATTTGACAGTAATATTTTTGAAAAGGAAATATGTTAAATGGCAATTTCGAAATACTTTAATTTTAAAGGAAATTTGAAATAAGTGTAACCTAGAGTTCAAAAAACACCCGTTTTGCTATAAATTATTGAATGAGTTTAAACGAAAAACCTGTTGATATACAAATGTAAGTTAAGTTAATTTAAACTTATTCAGCCGTAACATCTTTAATTTACCGTATCAAAAACGCGTTTTAAGATTACTTAACCCGCTTTCTGGGAATTTAATGTTAGGGCCGGGGAAATAATAGAAAGGCTAAAAAAATTAGATTTCGCGTTATAATTCTTAAGCCGAAGCAAACTCAATTTTATCAACGGTCCCTACAAAAAAAAGCACGTAAAACAGCATCAAACTGAATTGGTTGTATAACGATGTACCCATCGATATCATTATGCCACAATAGGTGTTCAAACAACGAAAGGTATTTCCGGTGACGTCACTCGGTAGAAAAACTATTCCAAAAATGTAACCTTTTATGTTACGAATAAAATAATGTTATAAATATTAAATAAAATATATTATTGACAAACATTTTTGCTTAGGAATATTTTATTTTGTGCAATGATTTTACACATGGCGAATAAGGGTACTAGTTAATTTAGAGTTTCTAGATATTAAGGGTTTTAGTTTTCCAATGCACTAACCTATTAAACAATACTTACTATGACGTCGTAAAAATTACTTGTCAGAAGTACAGTCCAGTGTTGCCAGGTCTTAATATCAGACACGTCGATAATTTCGAGCTATTTTTTTGGGGCGTACGATATTTTTTTAAATATAATTAAAAACATTAGTACTCACAAAAAATCTAACGCCAGTTTCGTACGATTTATATATATCATACATTATCGTAGGGTCAGGTCGAATTATTGAAATTCGCGGGCTGTATAGTAAGAAGTTTGAAATTACCGTAAGGCCCTGGCGGCATAAACATTGCCTAAAAAGTTATCGATGTGTACGTAAATTATCGTACGTCTGACAACGCTGGCACACTCCCAACGCAGGGTAAATAGAGGCAGTAGCTCACTGTCGACAGGTGGCGTTTTTTAGCATAAGCCTCTTGAAGAGCTCCATCTGGTATTAGTGACTGGTACTTCTAGTTCCGTCCTATCTTTTCTACCTTGGCTGCGTTCAGTAACTCTAAAAAAGCTCAACGGTCAGCTGTTTTTATAGAACGAGTTTTTTGATTTCCGGTTTTGATGAGCAAGTTATTCGTTACTCATTGGTCACGTGACGTTGCAGCACGGAGTAAGGCTAGCTGCAGACGCCGCAACAGACGATATTTTACAAAATGTACAAGCGTAAAACTAAAAAGCGCTCAACAAGATCCTATGTCACGTTAGCAACGGTCTCAAAGAAAATAATTTTTCAGATACTTTGTTGAGAGTTACTGAACGCGTTTAAATATAATCCTTCATAATTAGAAACCCAAATTCTGCACCATAGCAGACAGTACTGCAAATATTTTGAGCAAACGGTACATTCCGCTTAATATATCAATTCGATATAGTAGTATATCCAATCTCTTAATAATTAAGTTAATAGCTAATTATTAAAATATTACAGTTTTGTTAAAAATGTGTTCCAAGAATAAATATTTTGTACTTTACGATAGTTAGAAACAATTCATAAATATTTTAATCTTGTAGGAATTGCAACTTGTAACACAAGTTAGGCCTTGGCTTAGGCTTAGGAATTTAGTTCAGGAGATCGTGCAGCCCCAGCAATATTTTTCTGGGTAATCAGGAAAATGCACCTTATTTTCGAAACCGTAGACGAAAAATTTCCCTTGTCTATTTTTCCACGAATAGCTAACTTCGGCCAAGGGAATAATTCGAACTCTTTGACGCTGAAAAAAGTACAGGAATAAAAGTGAGTCGAGCCTTAAGAATCACTCTTCTCTAACCACGGCCAACTTTGATCACGCGCTGTTCGCGCTACAGCGGCCAACCCAATCGCCTAATTTTCATGAACAAGGATTTTCCCTCTTGGTGAATTTGGCCGCTCCAACCTCACAGATTTTTATATTGGCTTAATGGAAACGGGTGTTATTAACGCGTCTTATACGCTTAATTTAAAATATAACATATATATCGGCAACTTTTGCAATTAAATGGCAATATTGCATGTTACTTTATATATATTTACAAGTTTTGTCCAAGGAAATTGCGTAAAAAAGACCATAATACAATTTTAATATGTATAAGTTTGAATTCCCCGACTTTGGTCTGTATAAAAAAAAACTTATAAACAAAATATTCCGCTAGTGGCGCTCAACTTATACAGATATCTTTGGTTATCATAGAAACTTCAACGAATGGGTTGGCCGCTATAGCGCGAACAGCGCGTGATCACAGTTGGCCGTGCTCTAGCTCTTAACTTACCTGTTCCAAAATACGTTCCAACGGAAATCCTGAATGATGTTCATTGACCAAAGTTTGAGACGCAACATTGACAGCTTCGTCGGGAAAATACTTAATCGGCGCTAGCTAATGTAAATTACGTTGAAAATTAAGTTAGTCGCGATTTAAATTAAATTGTGTATATTCAGGGCTTTTAGGCCTTTGTAATAAAAACGAAAACTATGTTTAAACGATAAAAATATAGAACTCCGTACCCTAGATTCTAATACAGCGAGCTTTGACGGTTTTGTAACAAAGCGATTACCCACTTCCGGAAAGTGACCTCCGAAAAATCAGCCTACGTCGATTGCTGTAAGGCGATATCTATATTTGTTTAAAGCAAGTGGCGGCTCGACGTAAAGTAGCTCTTTTCCAATAGATGTCTCTAGCGTCGAAATAAAAAGGCGGTACTTTTAGGTACCCCTAGCATTGATTGGATCCTTTGTAAATAGATCAATAACTTAAATTACAGCAATTATAAACAATATTTTACATGTGATATATAATTTAGGTTAAAGCCCACTAAATAGAGTATAAGTTGTCTAACTATAATATTCTACAATGGCTCTCTGACGACGTTATCATTTGGCTATTTTTAATTTTAGCTCCCTTTGACATAAATAGATGGCACCACGGTCTCCAGTAAAGTCGCGTTTTTCGAAGAGTCAGATAGATTCATGGCCATCTCTAATAACAGGGGCCTTTTCATAAGACAGGTGACAATGATAGAGCCGCCACCTGCTTTAACCACGGACACTGTGGCACAATTTTTTTTAAGTTCTGGCAGGAAGTGGGTAAGCGCTATTGACAGCTCGCAAGCCAGTGATTTCGAATCTAAGGTACGAGATCTATATTATCTTTGATTTAAGGGACATTTTGAAAAAAAAAAGATGGTTTGTACTATATAGTACAGGAGTGTAAGTAGGCCGGCATTAAAGCCAATTTAACGCCGCAACGTGTCACAGTGATGCCAGTTGAAAAATGGGGACCAGTAATTTGCCCCGTAAGATGATGTCAGTCAGAAATTTCGAAGCTGACACCCAATTATTGACGTCATCAACGCTACACGCGCCCAAATTTCCGTGTCGAGCCCTTATTTTTCTAGCACTCATCCTCGGCTAGTACACTGTGACCCGTTAAAAGGTTGCCATAATATTTTCAGATTGAAATTCTCTGACTTTCCCCTGGTTTCCTTGACAATTTTGAACATTATATTTTACTGTTCTCAGACGAAAATGGATTTATTTCCACTTATATTTTACTAATCGCCACCGAAACGATTCTAGATGGCGTAACGGCGATAGCTTCTCCGAAGTTGCGCCTATGATCTATCAAGTTTTGTTTTAAATACACGATGAGGAAAAACTAATACTGTCTGCTTTAGCCGTTACCATCAGACTATCAAGGCCCCCTTAAGTTTGAATTGGGCATAAGGGCACATGTATTCAGCACAAAGACTATACAGAGTGTTAACTGAAAAACGATACAGAGCCAATTACTCAAAATGGGTTTTATGTAAGAATTTGAAATTAGCAGGTTACATAGAGGGTGCAGGGGGACAAATGACAATGAAAATTTCAATGACCTGGAACCAGGTCTTCAAGGTCATTAAAATTTTATCTCGAGAACCATTAGGATTAGAAGAATGGTTCCAATTATAAATGTGTTCTACGTTTAATTTTAAGTCTAAACAGCTTTGACCCGATCTAATTTGACCAATGTTAAGCCGAGAAATGTTTGATCAAAAACCATAAGGTCATGTGTGGTATTCTAATCAAGACATGACATTTAACGGCTTATAAATCGAAAACTACCAGATCTAATGGATCAAAATTGTCGTGACACTCTAAACTTATGATGACATCGAAACATTAGTTCAAGGTCATTCAAAATTTATCTCGAGAACCATTAGGATTAGGATAATGGTTCCAATTAGGAAAATGCCCGCCAAGGTTTTTTAAGTCAATTTACCTTTTACCCGAGGTAAATAAACCAATAAAACTCCAAAATTAACGTTAATTAATTAATTTAAGACGTACCAAGTATTTTTAATAATAAAGGACCACAAAACTAAGTAGGCAACTTAGACGTCGATGTCTTAGCGTATTTTAATGCAAATCCCCGCCGTAGTACCAGAGAAGCTCAGGCAGAATTGGGAAAGTTAATCTTCAGTTTTTTCATTATTTATTTATTTATTTATTTAAATTATTTGTAATTAAATTTTACGTTTATTAGTTGATTATTTATTTCAATTACTTGTTTCGTTTCTTTTGTGTTTAAAACATTTAAACTCAAAAAAGTTAATAAAAATACTTGGTACGTCTTAAAGCAATTTATTAACGTTTATTTTGGAGTTGTATTGGTTTATTTATCTCGGGTAAAAGGTAAATTGACTTAAAAAACCTTGGCGGGCATTTTCCTAATTGGAACCATTCTCCTAATCCTAATGGTTCTCGAGATAAATTTTGAATGACCTTGAACTAATGTTTCGATGTCATCATAAGTTACAAATTTTCAACTCCCCTACTCAGTTTAGAGTGTCACGACAATTTTGATCCATTAGATCTGGTAGTTTTCGATTTATAAGCCGTTAAATGTCGTGTCTTGATTAGAATACCACACATGACCTTATGGTTTTTGATCAAACATTTCTCGGCTTAACATTGGTCAAATTAGATCGGGTCAAAGCTGTTTAGACTTAAAATTAAACGTAGAACACATTTCTAATTGGAACCATTCTTTTAATCCTAATGGTTCTCGAGATGAAATTTCAATGACCTTGAAGACCTGGTTCAAGGTCATTGAAATTTTCATTGTCATTTGTCCCCCTGCAAATTTCAAATTCTTACCCAAAACACATTTTGAGTAATTGGCTCTGTATCGTTTTTTAGTTAACACCCTGTATATATACGCTTCGCTTATTAGACAGGCGTGCTCAATGGCCCAACTTGCAAACAATAGCAGACGCTGGTCCATATTTTCCCCGCGCTTCAGCAGTGCAACTAGAAGCGCCTCTAACGGCTGGTCAAAAGCCTTCTCCTGTGTCTCGAAAGTGTTTACAATTTTTGGGTATGGACACACCTGTCTAGTAAGCGAAGCGTATATATAGTCTTTGATTCAGCACTAGACAGGCGCGGGATAAATCAAAATTAGGATCAACGCTACCTGGCGAAGAAAAAGAACAAATCTACCCAATCCCCCTCACCCCTACCACCTATACTACCTCTTGCCATCAACAAACCCGATTCCTGAAGCATGCATTGGGTGATTTGTTCATAAGTTTCGGTTTCCCACCACAGGAGGCGTAGCGATAGTTTTCGGTCGCGAATAAAGAAGACTTTAGGTTATTGTTCTAATTAAAAAAAGTTATTGCAACAAATTCTTAAAACTCTCTGACCTTTCCTTGCTTTTAAGGTCTATTTTAAAATTTCCTCGAATTTCCCTGTTCTCCCATACCGGTGGCAACCCTGCGTTTAAATTATTTTATAACACGACTCCTTACTTTTCTCCATGGTACAGGAAGACGGGGTATTATTAAGAATGAGTGCTAAAACTTTAAACACATATTTACTTTTGGACCAACTTCTTCGAACGCAACTTCACCAGTAACTTCGCGTACTCTCTCGATAGGAATTAAGGTCGATTCTGTTATTTTGTCGTCCGTGTGCGTCATCCTACAATATCAACACAAAAACGTCCGCCATTTTGAATTTTAAATTTAAAGCGCCATCTACAAACGACATCATAAAGCTTTTTGCGTCCAATTTAAGAATATAATAATTTTAAACGACAATTTAAATGAAATTTGAATGTTATTTTCACCGTTAAGCTTGAATACGTTGGTTAAGAATGCAGAATAACTCGAATTATTTTACCATTCTACTTTTAACCGGACGAAGAACCTCAAATTTCCCATTTCGTTACAAATTTTACATGGCTTATGTCCTTTCCCGTTGCATTTTTTGCATCTGTAAACAAGCAATAGATATTCATTAATTAACGCTTATCTATGTATCAAGATTTAAACATTTACTCCTTTTTGCCAGTCCCAGTACAATTTCTACAAATTTCTTCCCTTTTGTCTTTTGAATTGGACACTTTAAGGCCACTACCGTAACATTTATTACAGTTTTCCTACGAAAATATTATAAAATAGTTTCATTTTCAGCCGAAAGATGGCGACGGCGTCTCTACGTACTTTCTTTTTCCCGTGGCACGCATTGCACATTTTGCGACCTATGCCACCGCAGTTGTGACATTGTCTAACTACTGACGTATTAGGCACTTCTAAAGTTTTTTCGGAGTCCATGAAGGACTTGGGTGCTGGGACCGGTATGTCCCAAGGACCTGGAGCATGTCCCACATTTATACCGACATGCGCTAGGTGAAAAAACATAGATTAACATCGGCAAAAATCTTCACTAATTCAATAGAAATAATTACTTCTGTATGGTTCGAAATGCCACGACGTTTCCCGCTTCTCGCAGAAAGTGTCCAATGTATACTTGGCATTTTTAATATACGTTAGCATTGGAAAATTGCAAGCACGAATTAAAACTCTGCTTACGTGGAATATGCTATCCGAGTTGATGTTGAGTAGGATCATTTCTTTGGCTGGTGTGGCGCCGTAACAGCATGTTTTTTTTGCAAAGGAAATCAAGGCTTCTCGAACATGATATTCTTTGATCTCTGGCAGACTGATAAGTTTTTAGATATTAGTTTAATAATAAAAATACACTTATTTAAATTTAGAAAACCTCGACGGTATCTCTCATAAGTAGCTAAGTCAATAACACGACTAGATTGACTTTCTGTATTTCAATCAAACCAATAAACTATATACACTTGGAATGTCAAAGCATGGACGAACTACGTCGGAGGATCCATTGGCACCGTGTCGAATGTAAGACGCAGTGACCTATACATATGGGGGGGGGGGGGGGTGGTGCTAGGTAATAGTGCCATCTATCGGTGACCAAAATTAGTATTTGAAAAATATTTTCTGAATGCGCTACGTAATAGTGCCCTCTATCGTTGACCAAAATTAGTATTTGAAAAATATTTTTTGGATGCGCTAGGTAATAGTGCCATCTATCGGTGACCAAAATTAGTATTTGAAAAATATTTTCTGGATCCGCTACATAATAGTGCCATCTATCGGTGACCAAAATTAGTATTTGAAAAAAAAAGAACGCGGTAGTTTAGGCCTAATAATGTTGATAGCCCAGGCCCGTAGCCAGGGGGGGGGGGGGCAGTACTGGAATTGTTTTCGCCCGACCTGGCGTTCCTCGAACTAAATCTATAAAGACGCCACTGAATACCACTGGCCCATTATAAATTATGGTTCGCCCGGTCTACATATATAGCCTGGCTACTGCCCTGTGATAGCCCTAGCGTAACGTGGAGTTGAAGTCAGGTCTTTTTTTGCTTTTGGTGCTAAGATGGCGCTAATAACGTAGCGCATCCAGAAAATACGCGTTGTCTGCTAGCTGTCACTTCCGTATCAGTCCCTCGTAGAATTGAGGATCTATACTATTTCATCATAGACAGTATATATGTCTATGATTTCATATATCTATGATTGAAACTGGCTAATTAATGTTGTTGTTAAATCATCCGGAAATTGGTCCCTGTTTCGAAAAGTATCTTTTCTTTTGAGATTATTTCCGTTATTTGGTTCGTCTTCTTCACTTGGTTCAAATATACGGTTATCAATTGGTCCTAAGTTCACTCCGTCCATACAAGAATCCAGAAACGACTCTTATAACATTTTTAATATCCGAGATACGATACACTTGCGTATCTAACAGTGGCGGATACATGTGGGGGGCACCACCCCCCTGGACGCTTAAAGGGGAACGGCCAAGCTTTTCCAAATATCGCCTTATTAGCATATCAAAAGATCAACAAGACGTTCAATATACTTACGCGTACCTTATTTTGTCTTGAAAAAGTAATTTTTGGCATAAAAAGTTGAAACGCTAAATAATGCCAAGTATTTGGGTTTGAATTTTCACCGCCATCTTAAAGGGAATATAACCTCGGGTATTTGGTGTGGAACACCAACGTTTGCAGCTCTGGCCGCTTCTGCCTTTGCCTTTAGAAATGTTTGGCGCCACTGTGCAGGGAAATTTGTAAAATTGAAGGGGTCTTCCATAAAGATTGCTTTGCGGGTTATATTCCCTTTAAGCAGCACCTTAGTGAGCTATTTGCCATTTAGGCTTAGGTTTCGTATAACTGGAACGCGCCGCGCGTGCAAAACAAATCTTTCGCGTCTTCAGCAGCGCGCTTTTACGTTGTTTTTCTGTCTCACCGATTTCTCACCAGGTGTCGCAGCAGACGCGAGCTTTTTAATTTCCCGAAATTTCTTTATTTTATTAAAAATTAACCACTTAATAATTTTTAATGCGGTTTTCACCATAAATTTAAGCTTTTAACGGGCTATAGGGCTATCTAACTGGTTAAAGCTTGACCGTTCCTCTTTAAGCTTTGCATGTGACTTGATGATTTGTTATTACACCCATAGCTCAAGATGTCTCTTAGTACCCTCCCCCCCCCCTTTGAGTTTTTTTTTGTATCCGCCACTGGTCTCTAACTAAACTTTCTAATATTTTCAAAGATCCAGGTCCTGATACTCACTTACACAGTAGAATTTAGTGAGTTTAGTGACCGAAAAGTTACTGAAAATCTACCAAAAACTGTAAAAAAAATACTGTTTTATTGCGTTTTTTGACTAGTTAAACAACCAAAATAGTAACTATATAACCATAGGAAGATATATCACTCAGGCTAATTCCACTTCTACAAAGTTTTTATCACTAATAGCTTTTTTCAACCGCTTATTTCCTGATTAAAACAAAAATTAAAAGCGAACGGAGTTGGATTTTGTTTTATGAATTTGTAAAAAAAGGGTCGTAAGACAGTTTTCTAAGATTCAATGCTGAGGAAATCTAAAAATTCGAAAAAGGCTGTAATTCTTCATTTCTTTCAAAAGCTAGCTCGAAACAAGAATTTAGTCCATTTTAGGCTTACCCGCTTATATTAAAGCCTTTTGAAACCGAAATGTTAAATTCGTGTGCTCTATAATAATCAGCTAGGCTAATACCCAAGGAACCACCTTAGGTCCAAGTCATCTCTCGCAAACTTTGAATTCCTTTTAAATCAGGTGGCCGGGTTACATTGCGTATTAGCATAAGTCTATAATATTGTTCCATAAGTTTGTCACTTTGAGGAATATTTTACTGAGAGCTAGTCGGCCTATTGGGTAATTTGGCCCTGCCGATTATTATTATTATTTCCGATTATTATTATTATTACCGATTATTATTATTACCGATTATTATTATTACCGTTTATTATTATTACCGATTATTATTATTACCGATTATTATTATTACCGATTATTATTATTACCGTTTATTATTATTACCGATTATTATTATTATTATTAGCTAGAGTTACAATGGTTTTAAATTTAGAAAGGCCACTGTTTTGGCGCCACCTGGACTATGTTCGTTCGCATATTTTGTTTTATGTTTATAAATTATCAGACCATAAAACATGTTTAAAAATTTTCGATCTTTAAAATTTCCATATGGCAAATTTCCATACTCAGATCTTATTTTTTTTTTTCAAAATAAGAAAGATATTTATTTGGTGCCTATGACAGCGGGGTCTTCGCACCACACACTCCAAAATTACATAAACGGACTTAGCACCAGAACAAAGAAGAGGAAAAATTAAAAAACAAAAACGAAAATAGAAAATGTCTTTTTATGCATATATAGATGGAGCTGTATTTTCTAAGCCGAGTATTTTTTAGCACCGCTTGAATCTGTCACGAACAGGCTTACATGTAACTACTCATTAGCCAGAATAAAACATGACTTTTAAGCGCCGTTAGGACTACAAAGGAAACAGTCAAATGCAGTATATCGATTGCTAAAGCCTGAATTTTGTATTTTAAATGTCACCGTAATATCATGTTCAATATTATAATGATTAACAATTAAATGTCACAAAAGACGTCAGCGTTGTTGACCCTCATGTATATTTTTCCGACAGCCGTTAAAACAAATGCAACAGAGAAATTACACCCGTACACAAACACGCGTAAGAACAGAAGTACATAAGAAGCGGGAAGGATCCAATTCTTTATAGTGTTAATTAATGTACGTGCTATTCGCTTGAAACATGTACGTGCTATTCGCTTGAAACATGTACGTGCTATTCGCTTGAAACATGTACGTGCTATTCGCTTGAAACATGTACGTGTTATTCGCTTGCAAAATGAACGTGTTATTTGCTTGCAAAATGTAAGTGTTATTCGCTTGAAAAATGTACGTGTTATTCGCTTGAAACATGTACGTGTTATTCGCTTGAAACATGTACGCGCTATTCGCTTGTAACATGTACGTGTTATTCGCTTGAAACATGTACGTGTTATTCGCTTGAAACATGTACGCGCTATTCGCTTGTAACATTTACGTGTTATTCGCTTGAAACATGTACGTGTTATTCGCTTGAAACATGTACGTGTTATTCGCTTGAAACATGTACGTGCTATTCGCTTGCAACATGTACGTGTTATTCGCTTGAAACATGTACGTGCTATTCGCTTGCAACATGTAAGTGTTATTCGCTTGAAACATGTACGTGTTATTCGCTTGAAACATGTACGTGCTATTCGCTTGCAACATGCACGTGTTATTCGCTTGAAACATGTACGTGTTATTCGCTTGAAACATGTACGTGCTATTCGCTTGAAACATGTACGTGCTATTCGCTTGCAACATGCACGTGCTATTCGCTCGAAACATGTCCGTGTTATAAGCTTGAAACATGTACGTGTTATTCGCTTGAAACATGTACGTGCTATTCGCTTGAAACATGTAAGTGTTATTCGCTTGAAACATGTACGTGTTATTCGCTTGAAACATGTACGTGCTATTCGCTTGCAACATGCACGTGTTATTCGCTTGAAACATGTACGTGTTATTCGCTTGAAACATGTACGTGCTATTCGCTTGAAACATGTACGTGCTATTCGCTTGCAACATGCACGTGCTATTCGCTCGAAACATGTCCGTGTTATAAGCTTGAAACATGTACGTGTTATTCGCTTGAAACATGTACGTGTTATTCGCTTGAAACATGTACGTGCTATTCGCTTGCAACATGCACGTGTTATTCGCTTGAAACATGTAAGTGTTATTCGCTTGAAACATGTACGTGCTATTCGCTTGAAACATGTACGTGCTATTCGCTTGCAACATCACGAGCTATTCGCTTGAAACATGTACGTGTTATTCGCTTGAAACATGTACGTGTTATTCCCTTGCAACATGCACGTGCTATTCGCTTGCAACATGTACGTGCTATTCGCTTGAAAAATGTACGCGATATTCGCTTGAAACATGTACGCGCTATTCGTTTAATATTTTGCTTTCCCTCAGTATACACTCTTTTTAGAAACGTTTACTGGGCGCCGCCATTGTCGTACAGACAACCAACGAGCCAGCCTTCTACCGCAGAAATTTCATACCCCAAATCCGGTTTTCTCATCACCCTCCCCGTAGACTGTAAGGTAATGGCGGTCGATTGGGAAGGCGCGTTTAAGAGTCTATAGTCTTGAAAAATGAGGAAAAATTATTTTATTTTCCTGAATACAGAAATTTACAGAAACAATTATTATTTATATTGAATTGAATGAAAACTAAAACTTTACCGCAAGCTGGGTCACCCGCCAATTTATTCCCCCTTTTCGCTAAACGGCCTTTGTACCTTTTGCGATTCTTCGCATTGATATACGCAACGTTGTCGTAGAGAAAAAGGCTTCAGTTGCAGTTCTGTTTCCCACGAGCCGGTGAAGAAGGGGGATTATGATCTCACTGTCTGGAAAAGTGGGAGACCCAATCAGCAGCCAAGAGAGAAATGAAAACTGTGTCCATGCTTCAATATATGACGTTTTTTTTCGGAATTTTGCTCCGATCCCGTTCTATTACAAAGGTTTTGGAAAATTTTACTCCGATCCGGTTCCGCTAAAATGATTTTTCGGAAATTTGCTCCGATCCCGTTCCGTTACAAAGATTTTTCGAAAATTTGCTCCGATCCCGTTCCGTTACAAAGATTTTTCGGAATTTTGCTCCGATCCCGTTCCGTTACAAAGATTTTTCGGAAATTTGCTCCGATCCCGTTCCGTTACAACGATTTTTCGGAATTTTGCTCCGATTCCATTCCGTTCCTCTACTTTCTTATAAATTAGCTCCGATTCCGTTCCAGCGCCGCGGAACGGAACGGAGTCCGCGGAAACGGAATAATTTCCGCTCCGTTGCAGCTCTCTAGTATAGATTTCATCAATTACGTCACAGTCTCTTACTTTTACAAGTCTATACGAGCGCACGTTACACTCGCCAGAGGAATATAGGTTTTTCTAGCGCTCGTGCAAATCGCTCGTGCTATGGTTATACTAAACATTTTAACAAGTTGGCCAAGACCATTTTTCCTTTATAAAATCAACTATTGTAACTAGAATCTAACATTTTAAACTTTATTTAAAATATTATAATTTTTTTAAGCAAGTGCAGGTGGTTTAAATAAATAAATAGCGCAAGGGGTCACAGGTCATAATAGGACCAATCCGGATCGTCTCAGCCTAGACAGTCTTGGTATGATCAAAAGTGACATAATTACCAAAAGTGTGACAATCCCTGTACTTTCGTATGTTAAAGGTTTAATGAATGCTCGACTCGAGATCGACCACATAAAAAACTATTTATTGTCGCCTTTCTGGATCTTTTTTAGTCTATGGTATTATATCGTAGGTAGATGGCGAAAGCATCTCCACAGAACGACGAAAAACCACAAAAAAGCACTAACTTTGACCAGTGCTACTTAGTTCCTCCGTTCCTCACTAGGAGGCGTTATTTGTAGGTTTTAACTTCCTTCCCTCCCCAAGGCATACTTTCCCTTCTCCCCTCCCAACTTGTATTTCGCTCGTAACATTCATTCAGAAATAGGTCCGATTGACACACTTTTGGTAATTATGTCACTTTTGGTATGATGGTATCTGTATGGACGAAAATATCATTGTACTTTACTTGGTTTCGGTTCTCTTGGTTGGCATGTGCTGGATTTCCACCATCCCGACTGGATCGTACGGCGGAGGCACTGCTGGAGCTGTCAACGAAGCAATCATTAGAGCTTTTAAAGTTATCGTAAGATCGATTTAATCGTCTGCGAACCCTTGTTTTTAACGTAACTAGCGCCAGCCATTTCTAGCTTATGTAAAAAGGTGATTTTCGTTGATCCACCATAAAAACATAAATTTATACTCTCTTTAATCATTAAATTTACCAGGAAGAACTTGGAGCTGGCACAGTTTTAATTTGCATGTAGTTCTACCAATTTTGTTTATTTTCATATGAGTCAAATGGCGTCATCTAGCGAGCGGAATGACAACTTTCACAAATACAAAACTGTTAATTTAAAGCTACTTCAAAAAAAGACATAATTACCGATTAAGTTTGTCACTTTTTCTACTTCTAAATATAATTTTAGAAAATGCTGTAATGATAATAGGCCCTTCAAAAAACATCTTCAAAGAAATCGCCCAATTAAACTTTTGCATGTGACGAATATTAAGTGTCACACTTATGTATCGATATTATACACTTATGGTAATATCTCAGCCTAGTTCCTCTCTCGTGCCTATATAAAATGAGAAACGCTGTGATTTTCTGTTAGAAGGTATTATGAAAAGCCTTCTGTACTTGTTAGTTCGATCGATTTCTTGTTTAAAAATTAGAACGAAAAATTATATTCACAAATGTTCTTTTTATCGATTAAATTATATTTTCAAGCGGTGGAGCTATCTGAAATTAGTTCCCGGAAAACCTGGAAAAGTCAGGGAATTTGAAAATGTTTCCAAAAGGTCAGGGAAAAGTCAGGGAATTTGAAAATGTTTCTATAAGGTCCGGGAAAAGTCAGGGAATTTGAAAATGCTTCTATAAGGTCAGGGAAATGTCAGGGAATTTGAAAATGTTTCCAAAAGGTCAGGGAAAAGTCAGGGAATTTGAAAATGTTTCCAAAAGGTCAGGGAAAAGTCACGGAATTTGAAAATGCTTCTATAAGGTCAGGGAAAAGTCAGGGAATTTGAAAATGTTTCCAAAAGGTCAGGGAAAAGTCAGGGAATTTGAAAATGTTTCCAAAAGGTCAGGGAAAAGTCAGGGAATTTGAAAATGTTTCCAAAAGGTCAGGGAAAGTCAGGGAATTTGAAAATGTTTCCAAAAGGTCAGGGAAAAGTCAGGGAATTTGAAAATGTTTCCAAAAGGTCATGGAAAAGTCGGGGAATTTGAAAATGTTTCCAAAAGGTCAGGGAAAAGTCAGGGAATTTGAAAATGTTTCCAAAAGGTCAGGGAAAAGTCAGGGAATTTGAAAATGTTTCCAAAAGGTCAGGGAAAGTCAGGGAATTTGAAAATGTTTCCAAAAGGTCAGGGAAAGTCAGGGAATTTGAAAATGTTTCCAAAAGGTCAGGGAAAAGTCAGGGAATTTGAAAATGTTTCCAAAAGGTCAGGGAAAGTCAGGGAATTTGAAAATGTTTCCAAAAGGTCAGGGAAAAGTCAGGGAATTTGAAAACGTTTCCAAAAGGTCAGGGAAAGTCAGGGAATTTGAAAATGTTTCCAAAAGGTCAGGGAAAGTCAGGGAATTTGAAAATGTTTCCAAAAGGTCAGGGAAAAGTCAGGGAATTTGAAAATGTTTCCAAAAGGTCAGGGAAAGTCAGGGAATTTGAAAATGTTTCTATAAGGTCCGGGAAAAGTCAGGGAATTTGAAAATGCTTCTATAAGGTCAGGGAAATGTCAGGGAATTTGAAAATGTTTCCAAAAGGTCAGGGAAAAGTCAGGGAATTTGAAAATGTTTCCAAAAGGTCAGGGAAAAGTCACGGAATTTGAAAATGCTTCTATAAGGTCAGGGAAATGTCAGGGAATTTGAAAATGTTTCCAAAAGGTCAGGGAAAAGTCAGGGAATTTGAAAATGTTTCCAAAAGGTCAGGGAAAAGTCACGGAATTTGAAAATGCTTCTATAAGGTCAGGGAAATGTCAGGGAATTTGAAAATGTTTCCAAAAGGTCAGGGAAAAGTCAGGGAATTTGAAAATGTTTCCAAAAGGTCAGGGAAAAGTCAGGGAATTTGAAAATGTTTCCAAAAGGTCAGGGAAAGTCAGGGAATTTGAAAATGTTTCCAAAAGGTCAGGGAAAAGTCAGGGAATTTGAAAATGTTTCCAAAAGGTCATGGAAAAGTCGGGGAATTTGAAAATGTTTCCAAAAGGTCAGGGAAAAGTCAGGGAATTTGAAAATGTTTCCAAAAGGTCAGGGAAAAGTCAGGGAATTTGAAAATGTTTCCAAAAGGTCAGGGAAAGTCAGGGAATTTGAAAATGTTTCCAAAAGGTCAGGGAAAGTCAGGGAATTTGAAAATGTTTCCAAAAGGTCAGGGAAAAGTCAGGGAATTTGAAAATGTTTCCAAAAGGTCAGGGAAAGTCAGGGAATTTGAAAATGTTTCCAAAAGGTCAGGGAAAAGTCAGGGAATTTGAAAACGTTTCCAAAAGGTCAGGGAAAGTCAGGGAATTTGAAAATGTTTCCAAAAGGTCAGGGAAAGTCAGGGAATTTGAAAATGTTTCCAAAAGGTCAGGGAAAGTCAGGGAATTTGAAAATGTTTCTATAAGGTCCGGGAAAAGTCAGGGAATTTGAAAATGCTTCTATAAGGTCAGGGAAATGTCAGGGAATTTGAAAATGTTTCCAAAAGGTCAGGGAAAAGTCAGGGAATTTGAAAATGTTTCCAAAAGGTCAGGGAAAAGTCACGGAATTTGAAAATGCTTCTATAAGGTCAGGGAAATGTCAGGGAATTTGAAAATGTTTCCAAAAGGTCAGGGAAAAGTCAGGGAATTTGAAAATGTTTCCAAAAGGTCAGGGAAAAGTCAGGGAATTTGAAAATGTTTCCAAAAGGTCAGGGAAAGTCAGGGAATTTGAAAATGTTTCCAAAAGGTCAGGGAAAAGTCAGGGAATTTGAAAATGTTTCCAAAAGGTCATGGAAAAGTCGGGGAATTTGAAAATGTTTCCAAAAGGTCAGGGAAAAGTCAGGGAATTTGAAAATGTTTCCAAAAGGTCAGGGAAAAGTCAGGGAATTTGAAAATGTTTCCAAAAGGTCAGGGAAAGTCAGGGAATTTGAAAATGTTTCCAAAAGGTCAGGGAAAAGTCAGGGAATTTGAAAATGTTTCCAAAAGGTCAGGGAAAGTCAGGGAATTTGAAAATGTTTCCAAAAGGTCAGGGAAAGTCAGGGAATTTGAAAATGTTTCCAAAAGGTCAGGGAAAAGTCAGGGAATTTGAAAATGTTTCCAAAAGGTCAGGGAAAGTCAGGGAATTTGAAAATGTTTCCAAAAGGTCAGGGAAAAGTCAGGGAATTTGAAAACGTTTCCAAAAGGTCAGGGAAAGTCAGGGAATTTGAAAATGTTTCCAAAAGGTCAGGGAAAGTCAGGGAATTTGAAAATGTTTCCAAAAGGTCAGGGAAAGTCAGGGAATTTGAAAATGTTTCTATAAGGTCCGGGAAAAGTCAGGGAATTTGAAAATGCTTCTATAAGGTCAGGGAAATGTCAGGGAATTTGAAAATGTTTCCAAAAGGTCAGGGAAAAGTCAGGGAATTTGAAAATGTTTCCAAAAGGTCAGGGAAAAGTCACGGAATTTGAAAATGCTTCTATAAGGTCAGGGAAATGTCAGGGAATTTGAAAATGTTTCCAAAAGGTCAGGGAAAAGTCAGGGAATTTGAAAATGTTTCCAAAAGGTCAGGGAAAAGTCAGGGAATTTGAAAATGTTTCCAAAAGGTCAGGGAAAGTCAGGGAATTTGAAAATGCTTCTATAAGGTCAGGGAAATGTCAGGGAATTTGAAAATGTTTCCAAAAGGTCAGGGAAAAGTCAGGGAATTTGAAAATGTTTCCAAAAGGTCAGGGAAAAGTCACGGAATTTGAAAATGCTTCTATAAGGTCAGGGAAATGTCAGGGAATTTGAAAATGTTTCCAAAAGGTCAGGGAAAAGTCAGGGAATTTGAAAATGTTTCCAAAAGGTCAGGGAAAAGTCAGGGAATTTGAAAATGTTTCCAAAAGGTCAGGGAAAGTCAGGGAATTTGAAAATGTTTCCAAAAGGTCAGGGAAAAGTCAGGGAATTTGAAAATGTTTCCAAAAGGTCATGGAAAAGTCGGGGAATTTGAAAATGTTTCCAAAAGGTCAGGGAAAAGTCAGGGAATTTGAAAATGTTTCCAAAAGGTCAGGGAAAAGTCAGGGAATTTGAAAATGTTTCCAAAAGGTCAGGGAAAGTCAGGGAATTTGAAAATGTTTCCAAAAGGTCAGGGAAAGTCAGGGAATTTGAAAATGTTTCCAAAAGGTCAGGGAAAAGTCAGGGAATTTGAAAATGTTTCCAAAAGGTCAGGGAAAGTCAGGGAATTTGAAAATGTTTCCAAAAGGTCAGGGAAAAGTCAGGGAATTTGAAAACGTTTCCAAAAGGTCAGGGAAAGTCAGGGAATTTGAAAATGTTTCCAAAAGGTCAGGGAAAGTCAGGGAATTTGAAAATGTTTCCAAAAGGTCAGGGAAAAGTCAGGGAATTTGAAAATGTTTCCAAAAGGTCAGGGAAAGTCAGGGAATTTGAAAATGTTTCCAAAAGGTCAGGGAAAGTCAGGGAATTTGAAAACGTTTCCAAAAGGTCAGGGAAAAGTCAACGAATTTTAAAATTACCCAAAAACAATCGGGCAAATACATTATGAAAGATGTACATAATAAATATTTTTAAAGATTTTACCTCAAACCATTAATTTATTCTACATAAACGGTCAGGGAAAATTTGGAAATGTCAAGGAGTTTAATTCCGGAAATTTTGTAGGAACCATTTTTTCAAAAAGATTCCGTGGACATTTAAGTTAACAAAAAACAAGTTGAAAATAATAAAATGACACACTTATGCGCAACGGAAATATACTCTTATCTTATCACCAATAAGCCTTTTCATTGCCGGATTTACCATGAGGCACTTTAGGCACAGTGCCCAGGGCCTACGAAATTATTAGGGCTAACGAAGTTACGAACGAGCTTTTAGGGCCTACGAAAGATAGATAGATATAAGCTAAGTGCCTAGCCATTTCTTTGGAATTCTCCTCCGCCAGCTAAACTGGAAACACCAACCGTACGCGTTAAACGTCAAGACATCAAAAAAACCTCCTCCCTGAGATGGTTTTTTTTATGAGCATCGGATGCGCGAATAATCGTACAGTAACAAAATGTTGCCATCGAGTACTCATCGATGTTTTTAATGATCGTTACTGAACGTACCCTTGACCTTCTGGTTTTGATGTTGCTGCTGAGTCACGGGTGACGTATCCATGACGTTTTTCTACGAAAAGCCCTGGACATAAGGGTAAATTCAACGCGGCACTCTGTTTTTAAGTATAAACTGAACGTAACTTCTATATATTTCGTAACGAATGAGCTACATAAAAAAAGGTTCAGCAAGCCTAGCTGATTTTACGAAAAGGCCTATTACGTTAAAGAATGAACTTATTTCAATGATGTTCAACTCTATCAACTGCCTGTGATTCTCTCTCCAGAAGCGAAGGGCGGAACCTATTTTTGCGTCCTTTCCCGCGACCAATGAAACGACGCCAAGTGGCCCCAGCTCTTTCTGGAAGAGTACATTATCGTACATGTCGATAATTTCGAGCTATTTTGTGGGACGTACAATATTTTCAATAGCGTACTATTCGAGACCAAAAATTATCGCTACGCCCCCTTTGGTTCGCCATTGAAACCTAGATAGGTTGCGGCTAAAGCAGACGCTATTAGTTTTTCGTAAATTTGACTTTATAAATAAGGTTGTATACTATTGGACCGAATCCCGTTTGACCGAATCCCGTTTGACCGAATCCCATTGAACCGAAAAGTATTTTCGTTTATAGCCCAACATGGCGGGATTCAGTTGAATGGGAAATTTAAATCTGGTTCGTTTTCACTTCGGGTAGGTTAGTTCAGGTTGGGTTAGGTTAGGTTAGGTTAGGTTAGTTCAGGTTGGGTTGGGTTGGGTTTGGTTAGGTTAGGTTAGGTTAGGTTGGGTTAGGTTAGATATGGTAGGCAACTATTTCACGTCGGGTCTTATCAAGGTTATTTTCCAAAATTAAACCCGGAAAATATCAAATTTCAAGGGAAAAAGGTCTAAAAATACACGTCGGTACGAAATAATAAATAGTTAAGACATAGTTTAGTCCAAATTAGATATACTATCGTCACGTAACCTACGATATATAAATATGTATCACTAACGGTATATTGAATGAAAACTGCGCAAAACGCAGTTTTCGGTCGATTGGAATTCGGTTGAATGGTACATTCGGACGAATGGGATTTCGGTCCAATGGTCTACAATCTATAAATAATGATACTTGCATTTTAATATAATTTTTGATGAGTCCCAAAACATTTTTAGGTCTACGGTGAACATTCTCATCACTATTATTAATATTTTAAGAAATATTTTACCCCCAATTATGTAACTATACGTAATAAAATAAAATATATATATAGTATTGAAAGGGGTTACGTGCATTGCAGGCAACCATGCTTCCATCTAGGAGCAACAAACACACCATCCCAAACTTGTTTGTTGCTCCTAGCTTCCATCAAGCCACGCAGAAATACGTGCGAATCTTTGGAACGTTTTGCGTCGTGTTTTCAGGGCCAACGAGAGCGATAATTAGTGGCCCTAAAAGAGCCGTTATTACAGGAGACCTAGCAATAGGTTTTCGGGGAGAAATCCGGGAACAGTACTAGACTGCTCAAACCCGGACTCCTGGGCTGCACGGGCCGGGTCACGGTCGTGTTGACCAACAGTTTTTGCAAGAATGTTGGGTTTTCAATCAAAATATAAGCAAACGATGCAAAAATTATATTAAAATGCAAGTATCAATATTATAAAGTCAAATTTAGGAATAACGATGAGGAAAAACTAATAGCGTCTGCTTTAGCCGCTACATATCTAGGTTTCAATGGCGAATCAAAGAGGGCGTAGCGATAGTTTTTGGTCTCGAATAGGGTCTGGGATTTATATTACACCTTCATACTATAATTGCGCGTGTGTCAGATGTTATTGCAACTCGCTTATTATGCCAAGGTTAAACTGTAAATATTTAAATTTATAATGATATACGTATCAATGAATAATGCACGACATAAGTGGTTTCATGTCACATATCAAGTCTTCATGGACGTGACTTTAAGAAGAAAGCTTGGTTAAAACATAAGTCAAGAGCAATTTAATACGCAAAGCGTTTTTCTACAAATTTAAACACTTGTTTCTCAATATCACGCAAACACTTCGTGACAAACAAGTCTACTTAACAATGTTTCGCCAAATAACATTGTGTAATCTCGAGGTAAATAGCGTGATAAAGTCTCATCCCTGTAAAGGACAGGAACCCAGCTAACCAATTTCTGTACATTACCTATGAAAACGTTCACTATTAGTCTCGCTATTAGCGGCTATAACCAAAATGTAGAGTGTTTTATTTTAGTTAAGTTTGAGGCTGATAGCAGTATCGCGAATACAATAGCGTGGACTAGAAAATCATTTGGGGTGTTAAATATCCAGGTGGGATCGAAAAAAAAATTTTTAGGTTTAGGGGTCAGTCGTTGAAACAATGAATGCATTTCTACTTTAGAGATAGCTAGTCGCGTCAGGTCAAAAACTGAAAATTATTGCACCACTGATCGAAAATTATTGAATTCTTGGAACAATTATTGCATTTCCTCTTATAGGCCGTATTCAAAGAACTTGTAGTTATTTAAAATTTTAATATTATTTTATTTATGAAACATGAGTCAAAACCACCTAATTTAGAGATATTAAGGCGGAAGTCGGTGGTTTTGTGTTTCGGGGGGATAATTAGAGATAGCGCTATCGTGCTGGAGCTGAGTAGAACAGAACTGTCAAACTGCCGCAAACTGAGTTTAGTAACTTTAGTTGTGAGTTACAGCTCCAGGCAATTTTGTTGGTATGGGGCTGAACATGAATTAAAATCCTAATAAAAATTATTGAAAATATGGTACAACTTAAGTAAATTATTGCATAAAAGCGTACCATATGGTACACGGCTAAAATTATGGTACGACCAAGATTTCGAAGTAAAATTATTGAAGTGTACCATAATTATGGTACGCCTGGCAACGCTGGTTGTTATAGGACGCAAAAATAACTTCTTTATAAATATTGTGTACATCATCCGAAAACACTCGAATACCAAAACAAAACGCAACCCGCAAGTTCAGACATCAAATGTGACAATAGCAATTTAATTTTATCTTCGAACCCCTGAAAATTAAAGCGTGGGTCAGGTCCACAAGCAGCCGGGAAATGCGAACATTAGGGTTTGGATTCGTGCGATAGGTAAAAAAGGTCAACAAATCGATGTAACCAGCATAAAAAAGTAGTAAAAAATGAGTATTCCGTATGAAAATTAATAACAGTATTTAAAGTCCCTGCTGCTTGGTTTGGCGCTGGTTGCAGCCTACTTCCAGGGGCTAGTAGACCACACTTTGAAGCTCTCTGGCGCTCTTTTCACTCATCGTAGGAAAATGGGGGAAAAAAAACAGGCATACTTCTCAACTCACCCCCTACAACTCCTTCAAATATTTACATAACCGTTTGAAACACCCTGTATATTAGATCAGCGTAGTCAGTTCTTGAAACTGGATTATCGAAAAATGCGTACTATATAGTACCACATTATAAATATTGTACGTCCCAAAAATTAGCTCGAAGTTATCGACGTGTTCGATAATTATCGTAGGTCTGGCAAACGCGGTATTAGATGATACGGCGCTCAGCAAGAGATAACATTTTCTTGAATAGCCTCAGCCGTCCCGCGGACCAAAGCATTTACGGTTCATGAGAACAAAACTCGGGTGGGGGATTCTGTTCGCAGGGGGAGCAATGAGAAAAATTCGCCAAGTTTGGGTGTGCTAGGTTGAACGGTGCGGACGATGACAGACAGACCGACATTCAGAAGTGTGTAGTAGAAGACTACAAGAAAGAGGGGGAGGTAAAGATTTCATCATCATCTGCTTCAAGAAGTCGTCAGTTTAAGCATAAGTGTATAATATTGTTACATAAGTGTGACACTTCCTATTCTTCACATTTGAAAGTTATCTCCCGTTGGTTTAAGGGTTTTCCCCTTGAGCTCTTCGGTTTCCCCTCCCATAAAAACTTGTAAAGGTTAAACTTTAATAGTTAGTGTAGGGAGCTGTAACCTGGCCACCTGAATTAATGGCTTTAAAAGTCGCATGATGACTTAGGCCTGCCTTGGGTGATTAGCCTAGCTGATTATTATTATTATTATTTTTACTGAGAGCTATTCACAAGACCAGGAATCCATACCTCTACTTGGAATGCTTATCGCGGCAGATTTTTGTCTCGATGTGGCTGACGGTTTTTTTGACGTCACCATGTTAACTTAACAAACAACCGCGTGAGAGGGGAGCGCGCGCAGAGGGGATTTGTTTCTCTAGTAGGCGGGGCCAAAGCCGTCAGAGTGATCTTACCATACTCGATACGGCAGGATAAGCATTCCAAGTAGAGGTATGGATTCCTGACAAGACAGACTGCATTACGGGCTTCGTCGCCGTTTTGCGTCCGCTCGCTCCCACGTCACACGTAGCCTTTGACAGCGCCTCGCTAGGGGGAGATTTTCTTCTTGTGATGACGTCACTTCGTTACTAGCTCTCACAAGGAGACTACCCGAGGTGATTATCACGATTTTTGTTGAAACTCGGGGTTTAGGTAGACCTTATGGTTGTATGAAAATTACCAAAGGGAAAAGTTGCAATGGGCTTTAGTTTTCCCATGGCAACCGAAAATGTTTATGATCTCTCAAAACGAAAAAATCTACATTTAAAATAGCATGGGATTTTACTTACTTAAAAATTTTGAAAAAATAAAATTTTCAAAACTTACCCAAAAAGATGAATTTAACCTATTTTTGGTAATATTGATCAAGAATTTTGGGTAAAATTGATCAATTTTGTTTAAATTTTAACAAAATTTGGGTAACCGAGAAAATATCATGCTTTTTTAAATGGAGAGGTCAAAAACATTTTGGGTTGCCATGAGAAAACTAAAGCCCATTGCAACTTTTCCCTTTGGCAATTTTCATACAACCATAAGGTCTACCTAACCCTCGAGTTTCAACAAAAATCGGTGATAACCACCACGGATAGTCTCCTTGTCAGTAAAATATTCCCCAAAGTTAAAAACTTATGGAACATTATTATATACTTATGGTTTTAGGGAACCAATCAGAGATCGGGCTAGTGGGATTTGGTTTAGGGCGGAAGGAGCTTATTGCCAGAGCGTGAGGGGAATTGGAAGCCACGCTAAAAATCGTCTCAATGCAGTCATTCTCCCGAAGTTTAAATAAATCCATTATTCGATTTGGTACTATAGGGATTAGGCACTATGACGTCATAGAACGTCACCCAAGCTTTTTACTTTAGATAAAAAACTCTATACCAACATGGCAGTCCCGGTTAAAACTTGTAAGTGCTATTATCCTGCAGATAATGGTTTTCTAGAAGGTTACTAAATGTAGTAAATGAACGCCAAGGGACTCGTATCGATCAAAGTATTTTCTACACAAACTTTAAAAGGTAGATCTGTACGGTGTAATAATAATAAAAATTTCAATTTACTTTTATAGATTTAACCGAGTTAATTGTAACAACACAAAATTTGGTTTTAAATATTGTTTGTCGCCACTAAATGCTGTACCAAATTACACTTGTTCAAAATGTAGGAAAAATTTCGTATCGTTAGAACTAATTGATTTTTAAAAAATTTATTTTTACCCTTTTGGTCTAGCACGTTTTCAATAAAAACCAGAAGTCTATAAGATAACTCTTACGTGAGAAGTACGCATCTAGGCCGGAAAAATTATTATAAATGCGGAAAATTTGACACAATTCGAAAAAAAATGGAAACATAAATTACTTTTCAAGGGCTTTAATTCTAAACTAGTCTAGAGGTTTAGTTTTACTTTTAGATTCGACAAAATGATGCTAAAATGCCGCGAATTTTAAATTGGCGAACAATACTCCTATTAGGCTAATCATGGAATCTAGGAGCAACAAACACCAGAAGAAGGCAGCTAGCCTTTAAACACGCTAACGCAGTGTTGTGTACAACTTTCATTGGACGAACTTTTATGCTGAACCAAGGATCCTGTTTTACGGGCGGGGAGGGGGGGGAGACAATTTCCGAATTTTCCCCTTCCGACGGTAGCAGGCGATAATGCGTCTAACCATGGGCCAAATAATGATAAATCCAGGATTCTATTACAATATAGAATCCTTGGATAAATCCAGGACATGACTCTATGCGAAAAAAATGTCCAACAGCGCTAACACCCGACCACTATAAATTTCTGCTTGATTTTGCTCCCATTTTTCTTTATTTGCTCCTTTTCACCCGTACTAAAATAGCCGCCTGTATCTTTGTGTGAAGGTAGCAGAGTCATGTCCTGGATTTATCATTATTTGGCCCATGGTCTAAATAATGAAAAATGTACGCAAGAAAATGTACGACGGGTTGTGTTCTCCTTGAGTAGGGTGCTACGTTGATATGATTCGATTGATTGTTGCTCCTAGGTGGAATAAAAACCTTTTTTGTCGTTTTCCAGATTAAACAGTATTAGAAAATCAATATATGACGGTCTTAGCCTTTTTTGCGTAGGTACATATTTCGAGAGAATTACATTAGCAAGATAGGTAAATTAATACTTCTCTTACAAAATATACTTCGGATAAAACAAATTCCAAATTATTTTCTTCAAATTTGGTATAATTTAAATATTTAATTCTGTCCCAAATTTTTATTATGCCTCGAAAATTTATAAATTGTATTATAATAACAGGAGTTAAGTTAGAAGAAACCACCTATGGACTGTGCGAAGGATGATAAAATACGCGAAAAAGTAGATTAGTCCATAATTAAAAGGGATAATATAGCTAAATCCTAAACAAATTTGAAGAAATTTAAAAACTTACTAATAACTCGTACCCCCTTTTCGGCTTTCCGTTGCTACGCAACGCGTTTTGAACTTTTAATGTTTAGGCTTAGTTTATCTTTTAGATATAACAGTCGCCAGCCAGATTTCCCGCACAGTATTGATGAGTTCCAAATAGAACGAAACCGGTCTACCGTTGGAATTTCTGGCTATTTTATTTAGTTTGTAGTTTATTACTCGAAGATCTCTTTGATCCGAGATTCGCGTTTCTTGTTTGCTCGAAGACCTATTGGTACGAGTTTACTATATTATCCCTTTTAATTATGGACTAATCTACTTTTTTGCGTATTTTATAATAACAGGTTACAGGAATGGCGAAATAGTCGCTTGGTAGAAAATGTTGGTCCGGACGGGTGGCCAAAAAATTACATTTTCAAAACTTACCCAAAAAGATGAATTTGACCTATTTTGGGTAAAATTGATCAATTTTGGTTAAATTTTAACAAAATTTGGGTAACCGATAAAATCCCATGGTTTTTTAAATGGAGAGTTCAAAAATATTTTCGGTTGCCATAGGAAAACTAAAGCCCATTGCCACTTTTCTTTTTGGGAATTTTCATACTAACATAAGGTTTAATTAACCCCCGAGTTTCAACAAAATCGGTGATAACCACCTCGGGTAGTCCTTGTTAGTTATATTTTAAATTGTAAAATTGGGCACTCCAGATCTGCCCCAGATCGTACGTTGCATTTCACAGCGGAATTAGAATAAAGGGAGTAGACAGTAGGATATTCTATAGTGGATCAACGAATTTCCTGTTTTTTTGCCACTAGGAGCGCTGTTTATGGGAGTGTTTCCCGATGGCGTCAATCTGAACTTACATTGTTAGTAGAAGCTTGGACAATTAAACTACAGGACCCGAATCCTAAGAAAATGCGACCCCCATCAGCGCTAAAGGTATAGTAGTTCACACAAGAATCTACGAAAAAATGGCTGTTAAATTAACCCCCCCCCTCCCCCTCACAATAGGCCTTTCCATAAATTATCTACGACTGCCCAACTTGTTCTCGAAATTGTGCAGTCAAACCTATGGACGAATTCATTAGCTCTCTTTAGTTGCAGAGCTGGGGAAACATTGTAGAAATAAATATCGTAAACAAGAAGACCACGTTAGTTTATAGAAAGCAGTGGCGTAGCTAGGGGGCGGGGGCTGGTCCGCCCCGGGTGCCACCCGTTTGGGCGTGATTGGGTGGTGACACCCGACCGTGAAAAAATAAAAACTTACACAAACTAGAGACTAGTAAGTAGCACACCATGATATTCGCCCCGGGTGTCACCCATGCTAGCTACGCCACTGATAGAAAGGTGTATTACTATCCCCTTAATATTATAAACACTTGATACTCCCTTTTAACCGAAAAACAACTTACTTAGATCGAACGAAATTCCCTCGTAACCGGGTATTCTCTGCATGGCATCAGGCGCCAAGGCGGGGTCGGCGATACTGATGGTGTTATCATTGTAGATATGCTGCTGCTTCAAGGGCACCAGACTCATGCTATCGTCCACAAGCGTCTTCCTGGTCGCCACCACCGCGCGACTGTCCACGGGCAACGGTTCCTCGATGGGCGGCATCGAGTCCAATTCGTAAATAGGCGGAGTCAACGGCCTGACGTGCACCACGGGTGGCGTCAACGTTTTGATTTTGGACACGGGCGGCTCTTCCGTCTTCACCGGATGCACCGTCACCTGCGTCGGCGAATCGGCGCGAATGGTTGGCGTGTGTCGGTTGACGGTTGGTACGGGGGGTTCGGGACTAACGTGTTCTAGGTATTCGTCAAGGGACGTCATCGAACCGAAAAGTTGCCCGTTGGGCGGTGTTATGGTGAACAGCGTGTCGTTGACGTACGGAACCGGTTTGGTGCCGTTGCTCTTGACCTTGTACGTGGGGCCGAACGCGTCGTGCTCCTTGGCGAACCCGAGGTTGTAGTCCAAATCCATTTTCATACAAGCGCTGTCCGGAGGCGATTGGCTAACGTCGAAGAATTCGATTGAAAGTTGATGGATCTTCAAGGTTAACGCTATCATGAGAGAGGAACAGTTGGTTGACTTCATATGACCCGCGGATTATTTGCGTGTACGTGCAACGTGCGAAACCGTCTGGTGTTAATCCAGTCATTCCCACAAAACACGACGTTCAATATCACCATTTTCGAAAAGCTATTTCCGAATATTCAAGCAAGGGCTGTTTGAACACGGATTGATAGAATATAGCTATAATATTAAAAATAGCTAAGCGTGGTTAGAAATATGTAGAATTTAATTGAACAACTTTAGTTACCTAATAAAATTTTCATTAAAAGCGCAATACGACCTGATGATAACTCTGAATTGCAGGCGCGAAGGAACGTTTTGGATTAAGAGGGGTTCAGATTGAATATTGAATTTGGCCCCCTTAAACGTAATAAACAATAAGCTTTTGGCTTATGTATTTCTATCTATGCAGCCTCAATCAGACCTGATTTTGCCTCGGAATAAAGTGCGAAACTGGTCATATGTACTTCTATCTACGTAGCCTCAATCAGACCTGATTTTGCCTCGGAATAAAGTGCGAAACTGGTCATATGTACTTCTATCTACGTAGCCTCAATCAGACCTGATTTTGCCTCGGAATAAAGTGCGAAACTGGTCATATGTACTTCTATCTACGTAGCCTCAATCAGACCTGATTTTGCCTCGGAATAAAGTGCGAAACTGGTCATATGTACTTCTATCTACGTAGCCTCAATCAGACCTGATTTTGCCTCGGAATAAAGTGCGAAACTGGTCATATGTACTTCTATCTACGTAGCCTCAATCAGACCTGATTTTGCCTCGGAATAAAGTGCGAAACTGGTCATATGTACTTCTATCTACGTAGCCTCAATCAGACCTGATTTTGCCTCGGAATAAAGTGCGAAACTGGTCATATGTACTTCTATCTACGTAGCCTCAATCAGACCTGATTTTGCCTCGGAATAAAGTGCGAAACTGGTCATATGTACTTCTATCTACGTAGCCTCAATCAGACCTTATTTTGCCTCGGAATAAAGTGCGAAACTGATCATTTGTACTTTTAATGTATGTAGCCCCAAATCAGATCTGATGATGCCACTAAACACATTTCGAAACTACATGTAAGAAGGAAATACTTCTATGCATGTAGCCAAAAATCAGACCTGATAAAGACACTGAATATAGTGTGAAACTAGTCATATGTAGGTCTAGAGTTGTTAATTTTCTGGAAAAATTAAATGCGAAACGTTTTTCGAAAATCGGAAAAATAAAAAAATTAAACATAATTTACTTTTTAAGGGTTTTTAGTCTACACTAGTCTAGAGGTTTAGTTTTACTTTTAGATTCGATAAAATGCCGTGAAATGTAAATTTGAATGGAATGGAAACCTTTTTCTTTTCTTTTTTTTTTGGAAAAATACCTAAACATTTCCAAAAAAAAGGCCTAGGTAATTTTCCGGAAAATTTTCCGACTTACAACTTTATGTACTTCTATGGATGTAACCCCGAATCAGACCTGGCAATGCCTCCGAAAAGATTGCGAAACTAGTCATATGCACCGAATCAGACCTGATAATGCCACTGTGCATAGTTCACAGTAATTCACAATTAGATCTGATGATGCCACTAAATAGAGTGCGAAACTAGTCATGTGTACTTCTATGTATCTAGCCCGGAATCAGACCTGATAATGCCATATAATAAAGGCCAAAACTCTCTGTATAGTCATATGTATATGTAGCCCCGAATCAGATTTGACTATGACACTAAATTGAGCGCGAAACTATTCGTAACAGTACTTTTAATTAAAATTTAAAGACGTAACTAAAGCAGTTCAGTTTCATTCAACACATCACTTCGTATGAATATCATGCACAGATTTGTCACTTAAATCAGAAATTTTTCTTTTTCTAAGAGCTCTCTTATCTTACCAGCATCTAAAAATCAACACGGAACATAAAAAATTTGTACTCTAAACAGCAGTTAATCCATTAAAATCACGAACAACAACGAAAAATAATATTTTAATATAATGAACAACAACAATCGTGAAATAAACTCATTCCAAAGGCAGCCAGAAAACCCACAAACCTACTTACGATTCGGCCGCTTCTCCTTATGATTCGAGTTAGTGGGCTAAGGTCAGCGAACAAATCGCAATGTTCGATTTTTCCCAATCACCTTAAGGGCGGCAAAGTCTCAGTCACGAAATTACCATAAACTTTAAAATTAAACGTCCACATTGTGTTTTATGGTAATTTCCCTACCACCGAAGGTCGTCAGTAGCGCATCTTCAGCGCGATTTCGACCGAGAAAGTCCGATTCAATCCGGCCCTTTTCGAGTCAGGCGCCAAGTACGAGTCTTCGGAGGCTAATTGTCCGGCTCTGGTCAACACGATCGCCACGGCCAATAGCTCCACGGGGAATCACATCGAGACGTCAGGTGTCGCAACGACTTAAACTCAGTTCGATTACTCGGCTACTCGTTTACGGATTAAGTCTCGAGTCCTTCACCGAACAGTAAGAGTACGGACTTTGCGTTTGAGAGTCACGTGGTGCCGCAATCGATGTCGGCTTTTCTGTCAGGTACGTTCGGCGAAAGTGGGGGAAAAAAAAGCTCATCACGCAACTTGGCCGTGCTACGAAAATTAAGATTCGTAGACGTTAAAAACGCTTTTGGGAAGTAATAGCAACAAGTGAGGTTCAAACAGAGGAGTGGTTTAATAACGACATCTGGATTCGTGCGTTTGTAACTAATGACCGGATATTCTTGATCTACAGCTGTTGTAAAGTGAACGACTGTGTTGATTGGATTGTTGCATGAGTTGGTGGACTGATTGTTGTTCATTACGAACGAGTTTTCCTAACAATTTGTGTTTACGTAAATCAGATTCTCGTGTTTTGAATGGTCTGACATATGAACAAATTTATCGAGCTGATTATGAATTTCACACAAACGCCGCGTGGAAATTTGGCGCTGCGGGTATTGCGGGTAACTTCCAGGTAACGATGGCTAGGGATTTTTCTTCGCCAGCTAATTTTCGCTCGAGGTCAAGGTCTATTGCAAATTATCTTCAGTGAAATAACGACAAATTGTTGTATTGGAACCTAAAATAGGTGATTATAAACACTGGCTTCGTTTCTGAATCCTCAGCCCGTTTCTGGCGTTGACGACCTAACTATGACCACCATGCTGGTATGATTTATTTTCCAATTAGAAAAAGCATTGGTAACGTATTATCAGGGCCGGACTTAGAGATCCTGGGCCCATAGGCAGATAAGGAGTCTGGGCCCCCTTTTCAAGCGCTGCATTTACTCTTATCCCTGGAACTAGACTGTGCCTGAATTTCCCTGATTCAGCGTAGAAGTCTGAGCTCTACGGTTATATTACTAAATAAAAGCTCTTAAAAATCGTCGACTAAATATGCGATAATTATGCAACATTTCGATTTAAGGCTGCGTCCATAAACTGTCAGGCAGACATTTTGGTAATTTTAAAACAAAATCTTCTAGCTAGGAGTTTCTCCAATATAAATTACGGTTGATATTATAGATTTACGACTTCGAATACAGTAATTACGGTCAAGGGAGGTGCACTTCCAAGGATGGGCCACGGCCTAGGTTGGCCTAGGCGGAAATACGGCACTGCGTATTATCTACGACATGTTGCCAAGTCCCTATTTGTAATATTTTCAACGGGACAAGTATTATAAAAATATTATATTTGCAGTCCATTAGCACGGTCTCATTGAAAGTTATTTCTATGAAAAAGTGATGGTTTTGTAGGTATATAAGACTATAAGATCATTTTTGGGTGACGATCTTTCGTTGAAGAACGAAAAGTGATAAATTTATGATTTAAACGACGTTTAACCGAAAAATTGCGACAAAAATCGGCATTTTTTGTACCATTCCATTAAATATCGAAAATCAATATTTGCAATCTGTGAATGTCTTTAAGATTTAGTGACGGTCTGATCGACGCCACTGCCACCTACCGCTTTCAGTTCTCACTCATGAATTAATTGTTATCATATGTAACATAACAGTTGTAAGTATGACACTGAACAATTTCCGTTAATAATATTCTGTCGTAGAGCGATTCTAGGTGGCGCTGCTTCGTCACGTTCTTCCGTCTCATGGATGTCAAATACGGTTTTTCATAGTATGACCGTTCGGCGGCGGAAACTGTGCCGGTCACCGGAGTCTTACATTTGCCTATACTATAGGCTCGTGTAAGACTAAAAATGGCAGCTAATATTCTAATCAGTTTACCTGATTCTGAAGAAAATAAACATTATGATATTTTTGTGGACGAAAATGAATTTCAGAGAATACAGAATGGTTAGTTAATTTCCGATGAAACCTTCCTTTTAAATTATAAATAAAATGTTTTCTGCCTTCATATATTGTCGTGAAATCGTGTCAAAATAATATTTATTGTCAAAGGCTTAGTTTACAACGTTCGTGGCATTATCGTAAGCCGCTATCTTTAGAAGAATCTTTTTACATTTGACGAATTTTAGTGAAATTCACGTGGATAAAAATTCTCAAGAGAAGAATTCCTTCTCAGAATTTTGACGCGCCCCATGTTAAAGAAAGTGGCGGCACTATCATTGCCACCTGTATTATGAAAAGGCCCCTGTTATTAGAGATGGCCATGAATCTATCCGAACCTTCGAAAAACGCGACTTTAACTAATAGTGAAACAATAACGTTGTAAGAGTAATTTAATTAGACCACTTTTACTCTACTTACAAGGAGACGACCCGAGGTGTTACACACCGATTTTGTCCAAACTCGGGGGCTTGGTAGACCTTCGTGTAACTTGAAAAATCCTAAAGGGAATTTATTCAATGGGCAATGGTTTTGCCATGGCAACGAAAAATGTTTTTGACAACATAAAATGGAAATTTTGCCATTGAAAATAACATGGGATTTTGACCGATTCCAAAGATAAATATTTTTTCAATTTTATATATTTTTTCAATTTTGAAAAAAAGTTATTTTAATCAATTTTGAAATATTTTTTTCTATGTTTGAATTTTTTTATTTTGTTGTCACATTTTTTCCAATTTTAGCCATATCGGTTCAATTTCACACATTTGGTTCAAATTGATCAAAATGTGATCAATTTTGATTTTTTTCGTGAATATTTATAAGTTTTTTATAATTTTATTATTTTAAAATTTTTTAAAAAATTTAAAATTTTCACAGGGGGGACCCTTGGAATCGGTCAAAATCCCATGTTATTTTCAATGGGAAAATAACCATTTCATGTTGTCAAAAACAGTTTTCGTTGCCATGGCAAAACCGTTGCCCATTGACTAAAATCCCTTTAGGATTTTTCAAGTTACATGAAGGTCTACCAATCCCCCGAGTTTGAACAAAATCGGTGTCTAACACCTCGGGTCGTCTCCTTGTACTAAATTACATATATCCCATATAAAATAAGTGGTTAAAAATTATTATAATTTTAGTTATTGTCAAATTTACAAACGAGCCTATCAACGCGATGGGTACTTTTATGTCCCGCCTTTGGGGTCAAACCACTATAATTGTTTCTTGCTAATAACTTGATCGTATAACCAATAAAACAAAAACCAATTATTATTTAATACAAACAATTCGGTTCAAGGCAGAATATCGTTCGGTACATCTGAGGTAATTTTGTTGTTTTGGACGGTACTTTTGGGGGGTCTATATCTTCTTTAGACATTTTTGATTAATTAGGACCCAAAGAACCCACCCTAGAATTAACGGCATACATACCGGAAGCCTCCTGTATATAATTATAGAGTAATGTACTACCATCTAAATTCTACAAACCACAAAAACGACTCTTGACGTCCCTCAAACCATGGGAACTTAATTAACCAGCTTCGTTAATTATTTAATTAACATTCCATTCCTCTCCCAATTAAACGTGAAAATTAATAAATTACTTTCAAAATTAGTCTATTTATTGTTTTTTTTAATCAAGAAAACTAATAATAATTTTATTAATGAGAATAACTAGTACTAAATTTCCTCTTCCATAAAATCCTGTTGATGTCAACGGTATAATAGTTAGTGTAGGGAGCTGTTGGCTCGTGTGGCATGAAGGGCTTGCCACCACCCTCCTACGCACTAGGTGAACACTCGGAACAACTCCTTCTGCGTTGAGTTTGCAAGTTCTCTCCCCACTGGTTTAATAGGTTTTTCCCCGAGTTCTTCAGTTTCCCCTTCCATAAAAACTTGTCTAGGTTAACGGCAATAGTTAGTGTAGGGAGCTGTTGCCACCACCCTCCTACGCATTGTAACCCGGCCACCTGAATTAAGGGCTTCAAAAGTCGCAAGATGACTTAGGCCTAAGGTGGTGCCTTGGGTATTAGCCTAGCTGATTATTAATGAGGCCTAAGGTGTGCCTCATAAAAGAAGGGTTCAAAAGCCCTTGGCGCCATCTCTATTCACGACCGAAAACTATCGCAACGCCCCCTTTGGTTCGCCATTAAAAGCTAGATAGGTAGCGTCTAAAGCAGACGCTAATAGTTTTTCCTCATCGTTATTCTTAAATTTGACTTTATAAATAATGATATTTTTTTAACATAATTTTGCATCGTTTACTTATATTTTGATAAGTTTATTTAAGAAACAAGATGTCACGGACATTTAAGTACACACAATCCCACTGATGTATTAACTTAATAAACTCAAGAGGAATGTTATCGGAAAAGAATTATTCGAGTTACCTGGTTTTGGAAATAAGGTAGCGAACAAGTTTTTCGAATTACCTGGTTTTGGAAATAAGGTGGCGAAACGCGAACACGTTCATTTAAATTAATTTTTATAAAAACCAAGTTTTTCGAGTTACGTGGTTTTGGAAATAAGGTGGTGAAACGCGAACGAGTTAGATGGCACCTGTATCAATTGGCACGAAATTCAAATATGACAATAGTGCCTACGCGGGTGGTGGGGTACATGTAATTGAAAATCGACCAAAAACACTAAAGTGGGCAAATGCCCCACTTCTCGGGCTCCGATCCCAAAAATTACGAAAATCCCGTTGAGGCTATAATAGTGCCTACCGATTGAGATATCAATCGCCTTTGTACCACTAACGTACCGCGAGCAATCGTGTGTACGGCAGGCGGCGGCGGCGGCGGCGGCTACACAGTAGGTGATCGTAATACACACAAATCCCTAAGGATTGTGTGTAAAAACGTTCTATGACTTTTTAATTTGTCTGTAGCAGACGCTAGAGCTTAGGCGCAATCTCGGAGAAGCTAGCGCCGTTACGCCACCTAGACTCGTTTCGCTCGTGAATACGGTGGATATAACTAAGGCCAGGCGCCCACTGCTCTTCGTAACGTCTCCGTCCTAGCTTTCACAAGCCTTTCCTTCGTAACGGAGACAATGGCTTGTGGAAGGCAGGACGGATACGAAACGGAGAGCCAGTGGGCGCCTAGCCTAACGCGAAATAACGTAGATTTTCATTTTAAAGATTTTTATTAAGAAAACACATCCGTTAAAAATAACAATAAACTGTTATGAGTAAATTTTATGCTATTTTTTATATCTCACAGTTTTGCAATTGTTTACAATGATTGTTCTATAGGCGTAAAATGCTAGCTGCGTTACAAAACTGGACGCGTTCTTGAAAAGGCAAGGCGTTTCACAAGCCGTGTTTTCTTTATATTACTTCAATACCAAAAGTATATGAGCCACAGTGATCGGATAGCAACAGCTGTAATGTAATTCGTATTCCCCGCTTTGTCATCCCCCATTCACGGCGTTTATTGTAAGGGGGGATGACAACGTTGGCAGCAGCTGTCTGTAAACCCCCGGTGTAGTAAAAAGCACACATAGGAACCGTATCCTGACAAACAGTGGGGGATGACAACGGCCACGTCTAGGAATCCCCCCCCCCAAGGTCAAGTTAAATGCGATCACTTTGCCTCATAACTTTCTGATAATACTTTTCTTTTAGGCACTAAAACTAGCAAAGCGTCTCATGGACGTCACGTCAAATACAAAAAGGCAATGAGCAAAGGCTTAACGGTTTTTCATAGTTTGGGCCGTCATTTAACTTTAATTTCTTAGGGTTGTATTTATTTTCGAACCATTTGAAATATTAATTTTTTAAATAATTTCGATCCAAGTAATATTTTGTTGATTTCAAATGTTGGCACGAATTTCAAATTTAGCGGTTTAAAGGAAAGTATGAACTAAATAAAAATATCGTCTGCTAACGCACACTACACCTTGTTTAACATAACTAGTGCCAAAGAAAGCCCAAATATTCGTTGATACTTCCTTTAAATGATAAAAAGTCATATTTTACAATTTAACTTGCTTTAAACTTATTTCCATATACATTTTTCAAATGCTATTATTTTTTCGAATTAAAGGGAATATAACCTCTGGTATTTCTGTCGCCCTCCGAGGGTTCCAATATTTTCCGCTGCCTCCCATGGCTTTTCACACCGACGGCGCTGATAATCGCTGATTGTGAATTGAATAAAGGAAATTGATGGGGTCTTCCATAAAGAACGCGTTGGAGGTTCTATTCCCTTTAAGTTATTATATCACAAATATTTAAATATTATAGAAATGTACGTTTTAAGTACTATCAACCCTATTTATAAATCAAAACATAAACGTCACAAATACTGGCACATTTTGTGGCTATTTTCAAATAAGAGCACATTTTGTGGTCATTTTCAAATACAAGCACTAAATATAATATCAAATTGAAGCATATAAAAGTCGTAGCGAGGAATTAAACACATATGACTTTGACTGTTTTCTAAACATCCTAATTTCAAGCCAACACTACATGTATACATTTGGGCTATTCTCAAATATGCGTTCAAATATCAAAATATAAAGTTTGCCATCTAAATTAAAAATACCAGGTATTTTCAAAAGTCTGCTCTAATTTCAAAAACCAGTTACAAAAGTTGAAACACTTTATTTTAAATATTGGAGCGTTATGAACTTATGATTTAATAAATCGACCCAAGCTGATTTCATAATTTAATAAGATGATCTTATAATACTAGCACCATTTTTCCAAGTTTCAGCACCATATTAAATTAGAGAATCAAACGTTAACTTTGAAAAAATGCCAAAATAATACTTAAGAATATGACAAGATTAAAGGGTAAGGTATCAAAAAGATAAAACAAAGAATATGCAATTAAAATGAAAAGTCTGGAGATTACAAACACTAAGGGTTAACGTTAGGCGTTAAAGAATGGTGCAACTGGAACAACAACCGCAACAGCACTTGGCGGGATAATCCGGAAAATAAACTTCGTTTTCGAAACCATAAACGTGAAAACTACCTTCAACAGTTTTCCAACGATAGGAAATTTCAGATATCGGAATAATTCGAACTTTATGTCTCTGTGAATTATAGAAAATGATTTCAGATGCAAAGGTTTAAATGCACTTTAGTAGGAAGTAATGAGACAGCTAGCGCCTTCTATGAATAGTTTGTCAAGTTATAATTACAAATCCCTATTCAAATATAACATTTTTCTGCAAACCCTCTTGACATCTACAGGTGTTTTTAGAAAGCAATTACTATTTAATTTTTGTACTAACGGGAGAAACGTTAATAGATGGTGCGTAAGTCTTGTATCGCGTGAAGTGATGGATAAATAACCTACCTGTTCAAGAACTCTTTCCTCTTTAAAAGAGTTTTGATGTTTGTTTATTAATTCGTTAGAGGCTTGGACGACAGTGGGGTCGAAAAAATTAGTTATGGGAAGTACCTAGAATAAAAATTTATCACATTTATTATATCGGGTCTAAAAAAGCGCCATCTACATTTGATAAACTAACTCTGGGTCTTTGATCTTCGAAAGCAGTTTCCCCCGTCACTTTCCTAATAAACTTGATGGGCACATTTGAGGATTCGGATATTTTATCATCAACGTGAATCGCCCTAAAAAGAGACATTTTTCAGTTACTACGTCATTTAACAACCGATGACGTCATGCTGGAACTATAACGAACGTACCAAGTGACGTCTAGCCTAATGAAATAGCGTAGTTTGCCTTGCTCTTTGCAAGTCTTGCAGCCTTCGTTGCCACATCCTTGGCAAGATGGACAACTACAATTATATAATTATCTTTAGTAAGAAGCCACTTAACCCAGTAACGGTTCCAAGTTCATTGGCTGCGGATTAATTACGTCATATTGTCTCTTTTTCCAGGATCTATTAAAATAGCGAATAGACCGGAATAGACGCTTCAATAAATCATCCTCCAAGGAAATTGCCAAGAAGTAATATTTCCGAGAGACAGGACCTGCAATCACTGTTTATATAGTGCTTGTTAAAATAATGGAAATTTTTCACCTTTACGGCAGCAACAATTAGCTTTCCCTTTTAACCAGGTAGCCTTTTTGACATATTAAGGCTTGGCAAAAACACGACGTTCGGTTTACAGGTGAAAAGTTTCCATTATTTCCACAAGCACTATATAAACAATACCTCGCGGATCCTGGCTCTCAGTAATATTACTTTTTGGCGATTTCCTTGGAGGATGATTTATTTAAGCGCCTATTGATGGCTAAGCTAGTCCTAGCCATAAACATTTTCGTGTTTTTTGGATTAATTTGGGTCAGGTTAGGTTAGGTTAGGTTGGGTTAGATTTCAGGTGAAAGTGAGGTTAGGTTTAGGATGCGGTTAGATTAGATTGGGTTAGATTTAAATTAGGTTTTGGTTTGATCAAGTTAATTCAGTGTTAAGTTTAAACTAATTCCAAAATCTTATCACTACTTTTCAATATCAACCTCAGAATTTTGAATATTCGCGACCGAAATGAGTCTAGATGGCGTTGCGGCGCTCCACTCTTCAGATTACTTTACTAAATATTTCTTAAATGTATACCACTTAAAGGGAGTATAAAGTTTCATATTTACGATGAATAATGATTTTCTCATTTCTACCACCAGGTTTAACAGAAACTAGATGTAACTGGCGTTAGTTTCGTTAAAAACAAGTTGTAGCACGCGTTAGTGGGCGATTTTTTATTTATTTTCTATTCCTTCTAAGCCTTAGTTCCTACATTTTCCGCATCGTAGCCATGAAAACTATACCAAAACCAATCAATTAGCCTTTTCAGGCTACTTGAGCCACTACTGAATTTCCGTCTGGTAAGCACACGCATTGTGTTCGATAATAAAATTCAGCAGTTTAAGAGCTATGTGGTTCTATGTAACCTGAAAAAGCTTTATTTTAAAATCTCCCTCCCAATATACCATTTACGTCCGGCGCCGGCGCAATGATCACAAGTTTCGTCGCTAAAACGCTTCCCTTTTCCTTTGCACCAATCGCAAGCCACCTTGAAAACGCAATAATAATTCATTAATGGAGACGCAGTCGCCATCTAGTAAGAAACCCAGTAACTACCGAGCAGTTTCCCTGGCACTTGCGGCACCTTTTGCGTCCCATGCCCACGCAGTCGTGACAAGGCCTGACATCGGATGTATTAGGGACTTCGACTTGTTGCTTGCTGTATTTGAAGCTGCCGGGGAAGGTGACTGATACATCCCAAGGTCCAGGGGCAGGCCCTGCGCTAATACCCTGACGCCCTGCAAATGCCGTAATTAAGATCAACGGGTTTTCCACAGTAAATTATATATTTCGTTTTGTAAGGAAATAACTGGAAATTTTACGAGTGATGAAGCTAATTAAGACCCCCGATATAAAAATATATTAATGAGTGTTATTATAAGTGGATAATAAACATAAGTATGACACAGACCGAATTCGGTTAGTGATAGTCTGTCGTGGAGTGATTGCGAAATAAGAAGTTTCCGAACACGAAATTCGTCCCTTCCACCTCTTTCCGTTGGCAAAATAGTTGGTTAGTTTGATGTCGAGAAATACGAGCGTACACGCGTTAAGGTTTGAAATTCGAAAATAACTAACTTCTGAAATGGAGCCAATGTTTATAATAGTTATTTTTATCTTCCGATTCAACAATTAATCATTATTTTCCAAAGGTAAGCGTTATTTACACTTTGGAAAGCATTTCAATTTTCAATAGGCCTTGGCTGGTCCGTCGAAAAGGCTGCCGGCGGACCGTCGGCGATTTTCCGAGCTTCCTCAAAATACTAGGAGCAGTTCGAGGAGAGTTGTCAGTCCGTCGGTAAGTAATGGTTTACGTGGTCATTGGCGAAACAGACTATCATTAAAAAATTTGCATTGGGTGAATAGGAAGTGTCATACTTATGTTTATTATCCCCTTATGGTGTTATTCGTTATATTAATTAATTCATAAAGGGGAAAATGACATTGCTATTTTAACAATAGACAGTCAAGAATGTTTGTATTTCCAAGAATTTATTCTTGGTATTTCTAATACAATAATAGCACTCCGTAGCTTTCAAACTTTGTCGCTAATTTTTTATCTATAGGAAAGAGTATGGGTGACCTACTAGCACGTCACAGTGCCATTACTCTAATGTTGAACGAAACCAAGGAGATACCGGGATGATTTGATTGAAATTTAAGGGGACTTGTACATTGGCTTAATCGCTAAAAATCGTTCCCATAAATATCAATAAATACATTCTTGGTACATTTAAATAATATTCTTCCAACTAAAAAGATTCAATTTATACCAATTATACGTTTTTAAAGCTCAATTAAACTTTATCATAGATCGAATATATGTTATCTCACACCGATTATACATTATCACACTTCGATTACACGTCATCATAGTTCGATTATACTTTATCATAGTTCGATTATACTTTATCATAGTTCGATTATACTTTATCATAGTTCGATTATACTTTATCATAGTTCGATTATACTTTATCATAGTTCGATTATACTTTATCATAGTTCGATTATACTTTATCATAGTTCGATTATACTTTATCATAGTTCGATTATACTTTATCATAGTTCGATTATACTTTATCATAGTTCGATTATACTTTATCATAGTTCGATTATACTTTATCATAGTTCGATTATACTTTATCATAGTTCGATTATACTTTATCATAGTTCGATTATACTTTATCATAGTTCGATTATACTTTATCATAGTTCGATTATACTTTATCATAGTTCGATTATACTTTATCATAGTTCGATTATACTTTATCATAGTTCGATTATACTCTATCATAGTTCGATTATACTCTATCATATTTCGACTCTACCTTATTATATTTCGATAATTTAATTAGAAAAGATTTGTAGCTTTAACATGGGTGTGGCCTATTTTCGTTGCTGTAGTAACGAGTTAGATATTAGAACGCCAATTGTGGTCACGTGATGTTTCCATTGTTATTTGTGACGTGAGCTGCTACGTAGAAAAATGTCAAGGTGGCCGGTTTAAGGCGGAGCTTAGCTATGACCTATGCCTATGACGCGATGAGATAATGGCTGCGTTCAGTAATGCTCAACGGACTCATCGTTGTTTAAACGTTGAGTCCGGTTTCTTACTGTACGATTTTTCGCGTTTCCGGTTTTGACGTCACGAAGCAGGTTTTTTCGTCGTTCAACGGTATAGTAACGTCACAAAAATGAGGAATGACACGAGCATTAATTTAATTGTCGTTAAACTTAATTGATTAATTGATAATTCTTTTGTTTTATGCATAAATATGCAAAATAACTACGAAAAAAACAAATAATTAAGAAAATTAGCAATATTTATCTCAATTATTTGTGAAAAATAGGAAGTGCCACACTTATGCTACAATATTATACACTTATGGTTTTACCGAACGCGGCCAATATGTCCTAAGCACATTCCGGACTCACCATTATAAGGTTCGAACTGCCACGACGTTTCCCGCTTTTCCGTAAATGTTTCTAGAGTGTACTGCGAATAAAAATTATATGGATTATTAGAAGCGAAAACCAAACTCGTGGCGCCATCTGTGGAACCCACGTGGAAAGAACTTTCGGGAGTAATCTCCAATATTTCCATCGTATTGGCAGGTCCGTTTCCATAACAACAGTGACTTGACGTGAAGGCCTTGAGAGATTCTCTGACGTCATCTGCTTTCAGTTCGGGAAGGCTTTTGTAAAAGCGGTGAATGTTATATTACCGCTACATCCGTCAGGGGGCGTAACGCAGTTAGGCGTTGAGTATGGATTTATTTTATTATACCAGCTTTAACATTACGATTCCGGGAATGGAAAACTACTCCGGGAACTGAATTCGGTCGTAAACTTTATCAAAATAAAGACTTGGCTTTAAAGAACGGGTTATTTTTATTTTCGTGGGGAATCTAGTTTTCCTAGTTTATAAATTTGTTACTTTGTGCAAAGGAAAAACCATTCAGAGTTTGCGAGGGTAAACAAAATTGATTTATCGAATCATTATGTTCATGAAACTACCGCACATTAACACGGTAAAAAATATTTAGATTATGAATTTGGGTCAAAGCAAAAATAACGATTTTTATATAAATATATGTGAATAATGGGGTAAAGTGAAAAATATGAAAGACTGGGTGCAAATCTAAAATATGAAAGATGGGGTGAAGTCCAAAATATGAAAGATGGGGTGAAGTCCAAAATATGAAAGATTAGGTGAAGTCTAAAATATGAAAGATGGGGTGAAGTCTAAAATATGAAAGATTGGGTGAAGTCTAAAATATGAAGGATTGGGTGAAATCTAAAATGTGAAAGATTTGGTGAAGTCAAAAATATGAAAGATTAAGTGAAGTCAAAAATATTAAAGATTGGGTGAAGTCTAAAATATGAAGGATTGGGTGAAATCTAAAATGTGAAAGATTTGGTGAAGTCAAAAATATGAAAGATTATTTGAAGTCAAAAATATGAAATATTGGGTGAAATCTAAAATATGAAATATTGGGTGAAATCTAAAATATGAAATATTGGGTGAAATCTAAAATATGAAAGATTGGGTGAAGTCAAAAATATGAAATATTAGGTGAAGTAAAAAATATAAAAGATTAGGTGAAGTAAAAAATATAAAAGATTAGGTGAAGTCTAAAATATAAAAGATTGGGTGAAGTCTAAAATATAAAAGATTGGGTGAAGTGTTGTACACCCTAAGAATAGAAGAATTTGAAAGTCATACTACAACACGCGCTACATCCATACTTAACACCCAACAGCGACTAAATAGCTTTTTCAGTTTCCATACAGCCACGTAACGGCCAGTGCAAGAAGCTCATAAGATGCTAGATTTTCGTCTGCTAAGCAGATCATTTACAAGAATTTGCTACGTGTCTTTATACAAACGGCCAAAGATAAACTCATCAAAACCCAAATGTTTACTTAATTTCCTGTGGCTGGCCAACGGGTTCTTCCACCATATCCGGATTGAAGGGAGGCGGTGCCGAAGGCGCTAGAAATCGAGCACAAACAGCAACTCATGAAATACTTTTAAAACCCAACAAACCCTAACTGCAATTTTTGAAATATTTACTAGAATCGAAGGAGATCCCTTCGTATCCAGGCAGACGGTTCATGTCGGCTGCTGTGGGCGCATTCACCGAATCAGGATGGCTGGGTGGGGCGTTGACGTTGCCCTGGTACACGCCCTGGTTCATGGGTTGTTGGCCGGGATAAGGGGTTTGGGTTTGAGGGTAATTCGTGGGGCCGGGGTATCCTTGTTGACCTTGGACGCCGGGGTAATTTTGAGGCGGCCCGACGGGTGAGGTTGGGTAGCTTTGAGGGTATCCGGGTGTCGGGGAGGGTTGAGGCGTCGGGTAGCCCGGTGGGGGAGCACCTGGATACCCGGGAGAAGTTGCTGGGTAACCGGGTTGGGGTGCGGGATAGCCGCCTTGGTTCGGCAGTACTGGGAAGTTTTGCCCATTTTGAGGGTAGCCTGGATCTGGTAATTTAGAATTTTATATTGTAAAACTGGCAATAAATATTTCCAAGAATGTTTTTGTTTATAATTAAAAATAATAATAATAATAATAATCAGCTAAGCAACACCATAGGCCAAAGTCAACTAGCGACTTGTAAAGCCAATAGGCGAAACTATAAAGTCTTAGGGGGGGAGATGGTAGTCAGGTGTCTTTGTGGAGATCTGCAGCACCATCTGTCCTAAGAAATACGAACTATTATTCATTTTACTTTGCTTAAGGCGGTTTAAATTTTGATCGATTCATCTAATTATTATTATTTAAAACATCTTGTAATAGAAAGGTGTCTGCAGTATCTGGAAGGAATAATGTTTTCTTTGTCGTCGCACGGCCAACTATGAACACGAGTTACCGAATCGAAGTTGGCTGTGAAATGGTAGTCACGTAATTTTGTTTTCCCATTTTAACAAGTTGGCTACGACCAAATTTACTTTATAGTTTCGCCTATTACCAGAGGCCGTTTTAGAATGCCTAGGAGAGTGGTGGCTAACCATTTCGCCACCCCACTAGGGATAATGACTAAATATAGTGGTTTTTATTGCGTTTCTTCCAATCCACCTCTAGATCTGCCAGTATGCCCCTCCCCTCATAAGTCAATCACATCGGCTCAATATCTAATTTGTTTCCTAAACCTCGCATCTTCTGGTACCAGCCAAACTACCATTTTCTTAAGTACCTCAATGCATTCTTGATATTAGAAAAGTTCAGAAACTCGTGAAATTGGGTAAATGGTAGGTTTGAAACATTAATCTGACTTTTTAAATAGCAAACGACCAATGAGTTTCCTAAAAAAGGCAAAGGCTTATGGAATTATCACAGAAAAAGATTTTATTGAAATGGTATGTGAAAATATGTCAAATAACATTTTAATTATGGATATGCCTTGGTTATATTTCTATTCTCTTTCAACAGATGGCGCTGTCTTTCACATAGACCTCAAACGACTTCTTTGCAATGGGACTCGTAATGCCATAGAGAAATTATCTCCGTAGAAACAAAGATAATCTAGACTACGTAGAAAGGCGGAGGAGTTTATACAAGTCGAGTGATGCGACATCTGTTATCAGTTTATATAAGCATAGAATGTGCTTCGTAAAGAAATCTTATTTCAAATATGAAATATTTTATGAATTATTACGGTTAGGAGCTTATAAAGTTCTTATTAAATTAATATTTAGTTAAAATATTACATATTTTAGGAATTATTATGGATAATAAGAGGCACTTCTAAAGGTTACAATAACGGACACAAGATGGCGCCACTCAAATATTTTTCATGTGCCGGTACAAGTCCCGTATGATATAGGTGGTCTAAGACCAGACGATAAAAAGTGAAAATTTGGTACCAACCGTCTTTCGCGTAAACGCATTTTAATGAATTGCCAAAACTAATTATTCATTATCCCTAAGTATAAATAAAAACATTCTTGTTAAAGACGAAGAATTGTTTACTTTGTGGATAGTTTTGCATATTATTTGAATTAGGCTGATTCCCAAGCCGACTGTAAATTCATTAAATGTTGTTACATCAATGTGTTGAAATAAACGTAGACGATTTTTCGTGTTCACCGTGTAACATAATATTTCCTCCTTTATTGCAACTTATTACGAAATACTAAAATTATAGTACAATAAACTTTATATCGAAACATCCTAGAATTACCGTAGACGTTATCATCATGTACTTTCCCGTAATTTAAACATAATTAAATGTTCCCATTTTAAACGAAGAAATTAAAAATTAAATAAACTAAATAAAGAATTTCACATATTTATTATAAACTGCTGAAAATTAAATTAATTTATATTTAACTCAGAAATTGTAATTGGTTTATAATCGCTAATCAAAGGCTACTAATTTGGTAGTCATTAAAGTATATCTAAAACTACACTAATATAGATTATAGATAGAAATATTTTAGAAACGTTTTAGTATATTGCAAATAGGTGGTTAACTCACCAACCTCAAAAAAGGGTATTTTATTTACCACAGACAGGCTATGTCACATTGCAACGACACTAGTCGAAAAACTATCCGATAAATGCAAAAACCCGAGTTCTCAGCCTTGAAACAAACCCACCCGAGAATTCTACTCTTAGCCACACTAAGCTTCCACGATTCACACTAAAAATCGTCCAGCCTTGTTCTCTAAAACCACAAAAAAAACTAACGAAAACTCACGCGTAAGGAGCGCTCATGTCTGAGCAGACGACCCTAATAAATGATCTGGAGTACAATATTTGCGACCTAGACCGTCCGGCCCCTTCGAAACTACAATGAAAAACAACTTTTATAATCAATACGCCGCACGAGAAATACAATCCACGCTCGATTTAGGAAGAAATTCTTGATATTTTATCCCGTCACTCGTAAAGCGAACGTGAGATGGCGCCACCGAGCCCGATTCCGATGAAATCGAGACGAAATTCGTTCAAGGACGAAAAGATGGCGTTGAATAATGATGCGTCTACGCTACTTTCAAACGTCGAAAGGTTTGATTTGCCGCAACTGTTGCGTTATTTCTTTCGCTGTTTGAAACAAGACGGTGCGTCTCTAGATGATGATGGGGCACCCTTATTAGGTTTATGATTATGTATGTGCTGCTATCTGTTGGAATTTTGTGATCAATTATATAAATTTTATGGTTAGAGAATCACCGTCCTCTTTAAATATTAATGACGCTCAACAATAAAAATGAACCACAATTAAAATTATACTAATATATTTATTTATTTAAATCCACCAAGCCAATGGTAGAAATAGTGTTTGTAGGTTAATCCCTGGTGGGTAGTTTCTCCCTAAGCACCGGTGTAGCGCGGGTGCAACACTTCTCCAGGCGCGTAGTTGGCCAAAAATAATTCAGAATATAAGATTATCCTAAACGTGGTGCCTTAACTTGCTTAATTACGTAATTTTTTCTAAAGACCGTAAAAGCATAAGTATATAATATACCTCTTACGTGAGAAGTATTCTTTTACGTCGTAAGAATGAAACTTGTACCTTCGAAGGCTCAAGGCAGTTTCCTATGGGAGCCAAATCTCGTAGGCATAGGGCTGAAAATGTACCACGTCACGTCTATGATCATTATCAGGGCCACCATATTCCTACTCAGACATAAGTGGGGTGGCGTAGTTATTAGCGCTTTCGCCTCGCAGCACTGGTGGCACTGGGCCAAAACACGGAACAACTCCTTCTGCGTCGAGTTTGCAAGTTCTCTCCCCACTGGCTAAAAGGGGTTTTCTCCCGGAGTCTTCGGTTTCCCCTTTCCATAAAAAATTGTAGAGGTTAACGGTAATAGTCAGTGTAGGGAGCTGATGGCTCGCGTGGCATGAAGGGCTTGCCACCACCCTCCTGCGCAATTGAACCCGGCCACATTAATTAATAGCAGGAATTCATACCTCGAACTTGGAATGGTTATCCGGCCGTATTCTTTATGCTAAGATCTCGGAGACCGTTTTCGGTGACGTGTAAGAGAAAACAAATCGCCCCTCGCACGCGTCTGCCCTCTTTAGGAGTTTTAACCCCGCGTAACCTCCTGTTTTTTTTTGTCGATTGTGACGTGTGGGACAATTCAGTCCTCTCGTCCATTTGATTAGACAGGGCGATATATGTGTAACGGCCACGCTAACGGGGGGATACGTGGGAACACCCGTGGCGGAAGTATTCCGACCACCCGTTGGGGGATTGGTGGTCGTCCTCACACGGCCATCCACAAACTCTGCCTCCCAGAACCTCCCGTTTTTACAACATTTCGAAATTTAGGGTTAGGTTTGTCCAGATTATCTAGCAGACAACTTTACTAGGTAACTGGGGGGTCCAGGACAGTGTGAGAAATAAGGCACTATCACGGGCCAATCGCCAGTTTAAAAATTAGCTGGGCCAGTTTAAAAATTAAATGCTCGATGTGTTAGTGGCCCTGGTGACCACTTAATTAATTCAAAGTATTTTAGTTCTTTAAAAATATACTATTTTAAACCTTAAAATTGTTTGGTCTTTGCTTCTATGCTGTGTGCTGGCCTTGTGTCAATTGTGTGTATGGGTGGGTGACTGGGTGTCTACTCTACACACAGTCAAGAACGCATAGAGGTACTAAGAACTATGAAAAACTTAAATGGTGGCGCCATGAAGTTATACTTTTCCCATGGCTTAAGCCTAACTTGGGCCTTGGTGTAATGGATTTTTACATAGAGAGAGAAGCATCGACTGCTTAGACTGCTTCTGAAAGTATAACAACAAGACAGCAAGGTTCCACGTTCTTAGTACCTCTATGCGTTCTTGACACAGTATACACTCTTTTTCGCGGTCTTTTCGACCCCTCTTTTTGGCCGCCCGCTAGTCGGCCATTACCTGGAACCACCGGTGGGGGGTCTAGGCTCGGGTCTTTGGTCCCAGGATATGGAGAATGGGGGTTAAGGGGGGTAAACTCAACATGAACGCGCCCAAAAAGAGTGTATAGGCTACGAGCTTAGGAAATATAGCGCCATCTGCCTTAATATCTGGAAACTAAATATGTTAAGAAATAGACGAATTTTGAATTTCAATGTTCTTTGTTTTTCAGTTGAAACTTTCCGCTGTTGTGTAAAGATAATTTTGAATAAGCAGACAGCTTTCACATAATAAATTTAAAACTATGTCGGTAGGCGGCGATACTTGGATCAAAATTTAAACTAAAAAAGAGTCTATAGAAGAAGCGAATTTAGCAGTTAGTAAAAAGAAATATAAACCGTCTCTCTCCAAAATTTTGAAATACCCATATTGTCACGAATAGATAATTTGACCATAAATGATGAAAGCCTGATTTTAAAGGTTAAAAATGGTAAGTGGCCAGTGGCCAGTTTTTTAATTAAACTACCTAGGCTCTACAGTAACTGGCCACAGACCCAGTTTAAAAAACTTCCTTATTTCTCAGCCTGGTCCAGGATATTTTTGGAAGGATATTTTTAAGCCAATGAAAATCGTAAGAGAAAACACGTCAAAATGATTGAAAACAACGGTCCCCCAGATCGAGACGGAAATCGGCCGAGATAACCATTCCAAGTTCAATGTATGAAAAGTATGCATTAAAAGTTCGTTGATGACTTGGGCCTAAGATTTTGCCAAGGGTATTAGCGTAGCTGATTACATTCCAAGTATTTACTTAATGTAGACTCCTGATGTGATATGGAAATATTACTATGTACTTGTTTATAAACCATATTCCAAGAATACAGTAAAAGCCTCTTTTTCGTTCAAGCTGAACGTTTCTGTTTTAACAATTACATAATTGAATTATATTTTTCTTATTAGGCTGAACCTTCCTCTAGTGCTTAAAACAATTTTGATAATTCTAATATTAATAGTTAACGAGATATAAGGTCCTAACTAAAGGGTAGTTTGGGCGCTTGCCCAACTTGTTTAGCTCCGGGGGTCCGAATTAAAACGTAATAACTTAATTACTTTTAAATTTAAAATTGTCAAAATTATTTTAAGCACTAAACAAGAGGCTGTTCTACACTTAAATATTAATTTTATAAGTTAAAATACAAAATTAAAAGAGTTCAGCTTGAAATAGCGCGAAAGTAGACAATGACCACTGTAGTCTTCCCCCTTAACCACGCCCCTGTTAATTTCTCCCGTAATATATCGCCTTTGGACCGGTCAAGGACAGTAGATACAGGGACGAGAAATGGAATTGGCGGCCTCTGTTGGAATATATCACCTAAAACGACTTAAACGCGAGGAGAGTTAGTTGTAAACAAAAAAAATGGCGGTCACCTAATTTTAGCGGTTCTTGACGAGGCTTAAGTGTTCAAGACAAATGGGAATTTTTTTATTTACGCTCGTAATTTTATTTTTAATTTAACATCAAAATGGTAAAAACTAACTACAATAATACTGTCCATGGTGAACCACGTTGCCAGTTGGGCGGTTTTCTCGCTCAATTGGGCTCCTTTTCAAAATTCTTTGCGTTCAGGAACTTGGATTATTTAACGTATAAGGATATTCCGCCTTAGCAAAAACAATAGCGCTCTAGAGGCGAGAAAACTATATCTGTGCAAGCGCGAAAAACGTGGCATAAATATGATAGAATAGATTCAGAAAGGAGGGACATCTGGCGTTTATTTTTTTGATCAAAGAACGAGAAACATTTGGTTAAAGTTTGATCGAAGATAAATTATAAATTTCGTCAAATATTTAATTTCATCTAGCTTGGATCAAAATCTAATCCAAGTTTGAAACTAATCTGATCAAATCTTGAAGCTAATTTGTTGAATTCTTCAAATTTTGATTTTATCAAATTTTTATCACCATTTGATAGGTCCAGTTTTTAATCAAATCATTTGATAGGTCCAGTTTTTAATCAAATCATTTGACAGGTCCAGTTTTTAATCAAATCATTTGATAGGTCCAGTTTTTAATCAAATCATCTGATAGGTCCAATTATAAATCAAATCATTTGATAGGTCCAGTTTTTAATCAAATCATTTGATAGGTCCAGTTTTTAATCAAATCATTTGACAGGTCCAGTTTTTAATCAAATCATTTGATAGGTCCAGTTTTTAATCAAATCATCTGATAGGTCCAATTATAAATCAAATCATTTGATAGGTCCAGTTTTTAATCAAATCATTTGATAGGTCCAGTTTTTAATCAAATCATTTGATAGGTCCAGTTTTTAATCAAATCATTTGATAGGTCCAGTTTTCAATCAAATCATTTGATCAAAATTTTATCAACCTTTTAAATAATTATACCGTAAAAGGAAAGATTACGCGTGACTACCCCAATATTAGACCGTAATTCTTTTAAAAACAAATATTACAATTGGTTTGGTTCGGTTATTGTTTACATACAAGGTGTTTCAAAAGGTTATGCCAAAATTTTAAGGAGTTGTAGGGGGTGAGTTAAGAAGTATGCTTGTTTCCCCCCCCCCTTTTCCTACGATGAGTTAAAAGAGCGCCAGAGAGCTTCAAAGTGTGGTCTACTAGCCCCTGGAAGTAGGCTGCAATAAGCGCAAAACCAAGCAGCAGGGACTTTAAATACTGTTTAAGTTTACTTTTTTACGCTGGTTACCTCGATTTGTTTACAAAGTCCTTTTTCACCTATCACACTAACCCAAACCTTAATGTTCGCATTTCCCTGCTGCTTGGTTTTTGTGCTTGTTACAATTAATCCAAGTTTGAATACATATTCTTTTCAGCGCTAAAACAAGACGTTTAAAGCTTAAAGGGAGTATAAAGTGTTTTAAAATTGCGGGCAGTAATTCTGGTGGCAACAAATTAATTTGCAATTCCCCGTTTGACACACAACCAAATCTGTACTACAATCGGACGTTTTTCCCAAGATTACGCAGTTAGTTGGCATTTAAACCATCCCAGCGCTCCCAGCGGCCAAAACACTAAATTCCTGTACCCGCCATCAAACCTCCTACTTTCTACTCCCTTTAATTGGTAGAACATTGCTGAAAACCTAAGAAAAATAATATTTTTTAGACCTAGATTTAATTTTTTCATTAATTTAATTAAATTAAAATTTCAGCTGTAATTTGAACGTATATCATTTAAATAAAAAAAATTATATTTTACTATAATAAATCCTTCACGATATAATTAATATCCAAAGTTAAGTGTAATTTACATTTTTCGTACATTCGAATTATTTCCGGTAGATGGCTGTGGCGTCGTTTTAAAGGATTAAGATTCTCCTACAAACAAAAATAAAACGCACTTCTCTCTGCCTATAAACATATTAGGCGAAATCAGTCAAAGTTTCTCTCAACTAAAGCGTCAAGCTAAAAACGCTCTTTCAAAACTACAAAAAAACTCTACGTCACGAGCACGTGACGGCAGCAACCGGCGCCTCAAAACGATGCCAAAAACATATCCCCCACCCCTCCCCCTACGTGAAATCCCCCCCTGAGGGATAGAAATTAGCCCGAGGTCCCCAACAATCTAGGAAATGATTTCGAGTCTACTCTGAAACCGGCTTTAGAAGAACTGTTCGTCATGATTGTCTAGCGAATTGCCAGTTGTCAATAAACGCGTTATTTGAATTTACGTTCGTTTTGTTAATATCGAATATTTTCCAAGAATGTCGGATTCAAAATCAAAGTCCGTGGCTAGTCACGAAAATGGCAACGCTTTGAATCACTCTTCGCCGTTAAAACCGCGCGAGAAATGGGCTAATAAGGTAGAATTCATATTAGCTTGTGTCGGATTCTGTGTCGGACTTGGAAACGCCTGGAGGTTTCCTTATTTGTGCTACAAGAACGGAGGAGGTACGTTTTATTCGTTTTCTTATTTTGCGTGCCTGGGCCGCGTTTAGAAATTCGGATAATTGGAGATACAATATTTCATTTCCGAATTAAATTGTACTTTTTGAAGATACGATGTTTTGGTATCGAGATAGATTTTTAATTTTTATTATTGTTGATGATACGATGTTTTGGTATCGAGATAGATTTTTAATTTTTATTATTGTTGAAGATACGATGTTTTGGTATCGAGATAGATTTTTAATTTTTATTATTGTTGAAGATACGATATTTTGGTATCGAGATAGATTTTTAATTTTTATTACGGTTGAAGATACGATGTTTTGGAATAGCGTTTATTTCGAAAAATATAGAATTATTTGTATTTACTCTTGAATATAGGACGTTTTGGAATTAAGGTTTTATTACCTTTTAAAATAAGATGCTTGAGTTTTTTATGTTATAGGAAAATATCGTGTCTAAATTGTCAATTTTGGAGATACGATGTTTTTGAATCACGTTTATTCCGAAAAATCATATTTTCAAAATAATATTTTATTATCGTCGCCTTAAAACCAAAACCACGTAAGCTATTGAGGGCCCAAGTTTTGAAAATTATTTAGAATTTAAATATTTGAAAGATTAGAGCACGTGCTTTTTAAAAACTTGATATCTTCCCGATTATTTGTAACAGTTGATATCAGTATTTTATCAAAGAATTTAAATAACTGTTTACAGCAAAACTCGCGTAACTCGCGTACGTTGCTTAAAGTTAGTAAGTAATAATTATTGTTTTGAGAGGTACAATGTTTAAAACCAGCGATTATAACGACTTGCATCATGAAAATATCACCTGGTATAATGTTTAAAAATCGCTGACGCTAATATTATGGAAATATGACCTGAGAAAAATAATACATTTCGAGATATTTGGTTTTGGAATTGAAAGTTCATTAAATAAAATAAAATATAGAATTTTTAATTGTCGAGCATACGAAACTGAGTGTTTGGAGATACTACATTTTGAAATTTCGCGAAAACATCGTGTGAGGTAACTGACTTTGACATTAAAAATATGAAAAAAAAACCTTGAAAAAAAACCCTAAAAATAGGAGCTCGCGGAAACTTCAAATAAGAAAAATCCTGTTTCGTTAATTTTCTATTTAACAGAAGACGTGTTCATACTTTAAAATTCGTCAAAATTTCAAGAAATAAGCCGGGTTCACACGGCAGTCATATTCAATGTTTTCGGCGTTTTTTCAACCAGTGTAGTTGGTCCTCGAGTTAGTCAATGTATGGCTGCCGTAGAAGTCTCCATTTGGACAAAAAGAACCAGGAATTAGGTTAACTAAAAATATGGCAGTTCAAATATTAGGTGAAATGAAAAGTACGCAATATTGGGTGAAGGGGGAGGCAGATCACTCCTCTTAAACTTTATCGGATTAAATCCCATTATATGTTTCATCCGATTTAATATTGATTTAATCACAAGTTAATCTGTTTAATCACGATATAATATTTTAATTGCGATTTAATCGACTTAATCGTGACTAATTCGATTTAATCTAATTTTTGGAATATATTTTTTATCGCGATTTAATCAGCTTAATCGTATTAATCAGCTTGATCGGGATTTAATCAGCATTATCGGGATTTAATCAGCCTAATCGGGATTTAATCAGCTTAATCGGGATTTAATCAGCTTGATCGGGATTTAATCAGCTTGATCGGGATTTAATCAGCTTGATCGGGATTTAATCAGCTTGATCGGGATTTAATCAGCTTGATCGGGATTTAATCAGCTTGATCGGGATTTAATCAGCTTGATCGGGATTTAATCAGCTTGATCGGGATTTAATCAGCTTGATCGGGATTTAATCAGCTTGATCGGGATTTAATCAGCTTGATCGGGATTTAATCAGCTTGATCGGGATTTAATCAGCTTGATCGTGATATAATTGGCTTAATCATTAACTAGATTTAATAGTGATCTAATAAGTTCAATCGTGATTTAATCAGCTTAATCGGGATTTAATCAGCTTAATCGGGATTTAATCAGCTTGATCGGGATTTAATCAGCTTGATCGGGATTTAATCAGCTTGATCGGGATTTAATCAGCTTGATCGGGATTTAATCAGCTTGATCGGGATTTAATCAGCTTGATCGTGATATAATTGGCTTAATCATCAACTAGATTTAATAGTGATCTAATAAGTTCAATCGTGATTTAATCAGCTTAATCGGGATTTAATCAGCTTAATCGGGATTTAATCAGCTTAATCGGGATTTAATCAGCTTGATCGGGATTTAATCAGCTTAATCGGGATTTAATCAGCTTGATCGTGATATAATTGGCTTAATCATTAACTAGAATTAATAGTGATCTAATAAGTTCAATCGTGATTTAATCAGCTTAATCGGGATTTAATAATTTTAATTGTGATTTAATCAATTTAATCATCTTAATAATAATTTAATTGGATTTAATCGATCAAGGGTGCAAATCTAATCATCGAAGTGAACTATCACCCGGGGTGAAGTCCAAAACATGAAAATGTCGTAACGTGGGTATTTCTCAGCACAGAGCCCCCTAGCGTCTATATATGGCCAGTAAACTAATACCAAGGAGATAATATCCTACTCAAGTGGAGTTTATCGAGGGTGTCAGTGTCAAAAGTTCGGTGGGAAAATTTGCAGTAAAATCATACTTATGGTTCGCGTGTTTCTTAGGCAAATATTTAAATATTATAATAATAGACATTTCAAGTACCGTCAACCCTATTCACAAATCGAAAGCGAATCTAAATCGGAGCTGGCCCAGGGTGTCCGTAAAAATTATTCAATTAAGTTAACGATATTTGCAGGCGACATAAATAATCTGAACATTGTGGAATACGAGAATACCATCCAATTTAAGCGCCAACTAATTTTCCGAATACCAACTCAGAATGATATCTTGGGAAAATCGATAATTCAAAATAATGGTCGAAAAAGCCGCCGATCAATTTAGGAAAACAAATCGGCGGCACATTTTCGGAATCAAAAAACAACGTTTCCAGATAAAAGTTTATCTGCCAGGCTAAAAACGGATAGCAGTGTTGCCAGATTTCATTTATTTTGTTTGAAACGCTCCGAAATTCAAGAACTTTTAATTTTCCCGCCAAATCTAGAGGTAAAAATTATATTTTTGCGGCGTAGCTATCGATTAAGACTATTATCCTAAAAATCTCTAGCAATTACGCAATAACTATTTTGATTTAAAATCCAAAAAATATAAAATTTGACTCGTTTTTGCCCTAAAAACTATTTTCCGGAGCTCAAGTTCTGCCAGCTCCTGAAAAATCCGGAAATGAAGTCCCTGCCATTTAGGAGCAACAAACACCAGGAGAACGCAGCTAGCGTTTAAACACGCTAACGCAGTGTTGTGTACAAATTTCATTGGACGAATCTTTACGTTGAACGTTTTACGGGCGGGGGGAAGACAATTTCCGAATTTTCCCCTTCCGACGGCAGCAGGCGCTAAAGCGTCTAGCCAATGAAAAATGTACGCAAGAAAATGCACGACTTTTGAAGGGTGGCGTTCTCCTTGTGTGGGCAGTGCTGTGTTTGTTGCTCCTATGTGCCATTAAGTAAGCATTTGTATCATTCAAAGTTTTCACAGCAAATCTTAAAGGCCTAGGTTTTCTTCCGCCTGTTTTCCTGTAAGTTTTCTTCCCGCCGCGCAAATATCCTGGTGGTAGGCCAACCGCACAACACGTTGGCCTACCACCAGGATATTTGCGCGGCGGGAAGTAAACTTACAGGAAAACAGGCGGAAGAAAACCTAAGCCTTTAAACTTTAAATGAGCCATTTGAAGGACTGGTTTTAATGTCCAATAAATCGTTTGCAATCTAGTGCGAAACAAAATATTTCGGGGCTGATGCGAACCCGGCTCCTTTTAAGTCGAATTTGAAACAAGATATCTCGACAAAAAAGAGCGTTTAGCAGATAATCAGTCAAATGTTAAATACACAAATCGAGAATTTCGTCTTTATCAACTTACGTAGGAGCAGAAAGCGGAGATTAAACGAATGTTTTCATCGTGAGGACGATTTCCTCATCCTTAGAAATCGCTGTCGGCGTTTACTGTTTCTACAGGCTTTTATAGGCCAATGCCAAGGCTGATTATGCAAATTTCAACCAGAAACCTATTTTCTCGATTTTAGAGGAGTCGATTTACAAATTTAATCATAATCAATAATGACACTTATATAGAGCTGCACGAATAAATGATAAAAAATTCTACTTCTAAAAAAATCCCATACACTTTTTAGAAAAAGGATTTTTAAAAATCTGGAAATCAACTGACAAATCCCGAAATCTGGGCGAAAATCAGTTCCAAAATTTCGAAAACAGTCTAAAATAACAGAAATCAACACGAAAATTATACTATGAAATCTCAAAATCAGTAACTGATTTCTGAAATCAGAAACATATTCAAATAAGTGGGGTGGTGGAGTGGTTAGCACTTTCGCCTCGCAGCAAGAGGACCTGGGTTCGGTCCCCGCTTGTGGCGCTCGGTGAAAAATTGGAAACAACTCCTTCCGCGTTGAGTTTGCAAGTTCTCTCCCCACTGGTTTAAGGGGTTTTCCCCCGAGTTCTTCGGTTTCCCCTTCCCATAAAAACTTGTAGAGGTTAACGGTAATAGTTAGTGTAGGGAGCTGTTGGCTCTATCTCGTGGCATGCAGGGCTTGCCACCACCCTCCTACGCATTGTAACCCGGCCAAATGAATTAAAGGCTTTAAAAGTCGCTTGATGACTTAGGCCTAAGGTGGTGCTTTGGGTATTAGCCTAGCTGATCATTATTATTATTATTATTATCTCTCTCTACTGGTTTAAGGGGTTTTCCACCGAACTCCTCGGTTTCCCCTTTCCATAAAAATTAAAGAGATTAACGGTAAGAGTAAGTGCTGTTGGCTCGCGTGGCGTGAAGGGCTGGCCACCACCCTCCTACGCGTTGTAACCCGGCCACCTGAATTAATGGCTTTAAACGTTGCTTGATGACTTAGGCCTAAGGTGGTGCCTTGGGTATTAGCCTAGCTGATTATTATTATTTATTATTAAATACAAGCGCTAATCTCCTTAAATTACATTGATAAATAGCCATGGCTACCTTAAATGTTATTTAGAAGACATTTGCTATTAGCAAAATGATTGACGAAATATTAGACAGGTTAAGCTACAATTTTGAAAACGTGTACGGGAGACTTGTAGAAAATTAGTTTGCACACAATATTACTACGTCTATTGTCTTACTAGTTTCCACGTCTAGAAGTAATCCGTACACGATTAATTGTAGGGGCTTAATTTATTTTGTTTAAAAATATAATATAATATAGGATAAAAATGTGGAATTATGGAATCGCTGGGAGCTTTCAAAATTAATTAGTATTTAATACACGTTTTCCATTATTTAATAATAATAATCAGCTAGGCTAATACCCAAGGCGCCACCTTAGGCCTAAGTCATCTAGCGACTTATAATGCCTTAAACAGTTAACCTCAACAAGTTTTTACGGGAAGGAGAAACCGAAGAACTCGAGGGAAAACCCCTTATAACCGTGGGGAGAGAGTTTTCAAACTCAAGGCAGACGGAGTTGTTCCGATTTTTCACCCAGTGCCACCAGGAAATCATTCGAGGTATGAATTCCTGGTGTCACAAACTGCGAGGTGAAAGTGCTAACCATTGCGCCACCCCACTGTGTCATTTGATATCAGAGACATCTGTTGACAAAAATTATGGGATAGCTGGAAACCTCGAAATTTGATTAGCATTTTAAAATGCATAAATTAATTTGCTAATGCGCGCTTTCAATTGATAACAGAGTCATCTGTTGATAAAAGGTATTTGAGACCAGCCAAAAAGTAAACTAATAACCGAATCATTTGCCTGGAAATAACAAAATGGAACAAAATGGAATTGAGGAAAGCAGTCATCATTCCGTGAAACTTTCCAAACCCATCAACAGACGCAGCTGTTAGAAAACGAGGCACCTGCTTTCGCATAAAAACAACCAATTTAAAAGAAAGATACCAAAAAAAAACGCCCTAAAAATTCGCCAAGTCGCCAAATAATTTGGCTGTGGTCCCGTTGAACGTCGTCAGGTAGACGCGCGAGCTAAGGATTGAGAGTCAAAGGGTTTTTACGTAGAAGAATGAAGCGATGTTTGCTCGTACCATGGAAGAATAAGTACTTATTCTTCCATGCTCGTACATTCGAGTCGGGGGATGAATAAATCTGTTTTTAGAACGAGGTGCTAGACACTGAGTTGAATGGGTTTCGTTTCCCCCCCCCCCCCAAGTCTCCCGAAGCCTCGCTGCCTTCGACCCTAGCCCTAACTGAGGACTGATTCGTGTCGTTACGGGGACCCTGAAATCGGTGGTGACGGTAGCCCGGACGTTGAACTCAAAGGCTTACATCTCTGCGAACTAGGAATTTAAACCGTTTTAAGTCGAAAACACAATTTGTTTCGCCCGTAAATTTTGAAAACTTAGGCTTAAAGACTAGAACAGTGTTGATATTGGCTGCCCTAAAGTTGTTGAAATTTTTTAACTTCAACATAATTTCCAATAAACTTTAAGGTAATCGCAATTAAGGAATTGTACTTGTTGAGGTTAACGGTAATAGTGAATGTAAGGTGTTTGCTCGCGTGGCATGAAGGGCTTACCACAGTGGCGTAGCCAGGATTTTATTTCGGGAGGGGGGGAGGGGCACGCCATTGAAAAAAAAAGTAAAAAAATAAAAATATTACCACCACCTTCCTACGTATTGCAACCCGGCTACCCGAACTAAGGGCATTAAAAGTCGCTAGATGATTTGTAAGATTTTAAATTTCTTCAAATTTGTTTAGGGTTTGGCTTTAATATCCTTTTCCAATGGACTAATCTACTTATTCGCTAATTTTATCATCCTTAACAATGCAGTCCATAGGTGGTTACTAATTTTAACTTAACATGAGGGGCAGGCCACTTCCTTGATTAACGACGCACCCCTCAAAAGATTAAATCCGATTTAATCGTGATTACTTTGATTAAATTAAATTTAATCAAGATTATGTTGATTAAATCACGTTTAATCAATAATTATAATGTTTGAATTTGATTTAATCATGATTAAATGATTAAATCTTATTAAAATGATTAATTCCTGATTGAAACGTTTAAATCGTGATTAGTATGATTAAATCCTGATTGAAACGTTTAAATCGTGATTAGTATGATTAAATCGCGAATAGAAATTAGAACGAGAATTAGAATGATTATATTGGTGATGGGAATGATTATAATAGTGCGTGATTAGAACGAGCTGATTATAATAATTTAATATGTGATTAGAATTAATATTTCGTATTTACCGCGCTCGATAAAATCTCGATTTGACCGATTATATTGATTAAATCGTGATTAAAATGGTTAAATCTAATTAAAATGTTTAAATCTAATTAAAATGTTTAAATCGGATTAAAATGATTAAATCCTGATTAAAAATATTAGAGCATGATTAGAATAATTAAATCTCGTTTAAATCGTGATTAAATCGTGATTAGATTTTTTAATCTTGATTACGCTGATTTAATCACGATTACCCTGATTTAATCATTTTACTACGATTAAGACGCACCCAAAATGGAAGTGACCTGCCCCTCGACTTAACATCTAATATTTTGATAGTTCTTTGTTGCTATAATAATAATATTGGTTGATATATATCCCCAAATCAGAAGGGCAGAGTAAAACGGATTAGTTAATTAAATAATGCCACGTGTCCCCAAAGTAACAAGGATTGCTTATTAAATTTCCCTATAGACACACATTAAGCACACGTTATTCCCAAACCATTAGGATAAAGTAACAAGGATAACATAATGAATTTCACTATCGACAAATATGGAACACAACGTTTCCCCCAAACCATTAGGGTAAAATAAAGAGGAAAACATAATGAATTTCACTATCGACAAATATGGAACACAACGTTTCCCCCAAACCATTAGGGTAAAATAAAGAGGAAAACATAATGAATTTCACTATCGACAAATATGGAACACAACGTTTCCCCCAAACCATTAGCGTAAAGTAACAAGGAAAACATAATGAATTTCACTATCGACAAATATGGAACACAACGTTTCTCCCAAACCATTAGGGTAAAGTAACAAGGATAACATAATGAATTTCACTATCGACAAATATGGAACACAACGTTTCCCCCAAACCATTAGGGTAAAGTAACAAGGATAACATAATGAATTTCACTATCGACAAATATGGAACACAACGTTTCTCCCAAACCATTAGGGTAAAGTAACAAGGATAACATAATGAATTTCACTATCGACAAATATGGAACACAACGTTTCCCCCAAACCATTAGGGTAAAGTAACAAGGATAACATAATGAATTTCACTATCGACAAATATGGAACACAACGTTTCTCCCAAACCATTAGCGTAAAGTAACAAGGAAAACATAATGAATTTCACTATCGACAAATATGGAACACAACGTTTCTCCCAAACCATTAGGGTAAAGTAACAAGGATAACATAATGAATTTCACTATCGACAAATATGGAACACAACGTTTCCCCCAAACCATTAGGGTAAAGTAACAAGGATAACATAATGAATTTCACTATCGACAAATATGGAACACAACGTTTCTCCCAAACCATTAGGGTAAAGTAACAAGGATAACATAATGAATTTCACTATCGACAAATATGGAACACAACGTTTCCCCCAAACCATTAGGGTAAAGTAACAAGGATAACATAATGAATTTCACTATCGACAAATATGGAACACAACGTTTCTCCCAAACCATTAGGGTAAAGTATCAAGGATAACATAATGAATTTCACTATCGACAAATATGGAACACAACGTTTCCCCCAAACCATTAGGGTAAAGTAACAAGGATAACATAATGAATTTCACTATCGACAAATATGGAACACAACGTTTCTCCCAAACCATTAGCGTAAAGTAACAAGGAAAACATAATGAATTTCACTATCGACAAATATGGAACACAACGTTTCTCCCAAACCATTAGGGTAAAGTAACAAGGATAACATAATGAATTTCACTATCGACAAATATGGAACACAACGTTTCCCCCAAACCATTAGGGTAAAGTAACAAGGATAACATAATGAATTTCACTATCGACAAATATGGAACACAACGTTTCCCCCAAACCATTAGGGTAAAGTAACAAGGATAACATAATGAATTTCACTATCGACAAATATGGAACACAACGTTTCCCCCAAACCATTAGGGTAAAGTAACAATAATAACATAATGAATTTCACTATCGACAAATATGGAACACAACGTTTCCCCCAAACCATTAGGGTAAAGTAACAAGGATAACATAATGAATTTCACTATCGACAAATATGGAACACAACGTTTCTCCCAAACCATTAGGGTAAAGTAACAAGGATAACATAATGAATTTCACTATCGACAAATATGGAACACAACGTTTCTCCCAAACCATTAGGGTAAAGTAACAAGGATAACATAATGAATTTCACTATCGACAAATATGGAACACAACGTTTCTCCCAAACCATTAGGGTAAAGTAACAAGGATAACATAATGAATTTCACTATCGACAAATATGGAACACAACGTTTCTCCCAAACCATTAGGGTAAAGTAACAAGGATAACATAATGAATTTCACTATCGACAAATATGGAACACAACGTTTCTCCCAAACCATTAGGGTAAAGTAACAAGGATAACATAATGAATTTCACTATCGACAAATATGGAACACAACGTTTCCCCCAAACCATTAGGGTAAAGTAACAAGGATAACATAATGAATTTCACTATCGACAAATATGGAACACAACGTTTCTCCCAAACCATTAGCGTAAAGTAACAAGGAAAACATAATGAATTTCACTATCGACAAATATGGAACACAACGTTTCTCCCAAACCATTAGGGTAAAGTAACAAGGATAACATAATGAATTTCACTATCGACAAATATGGAACACAACGTTTCCCCCAAACCATTAGGGTAAAGTAACAAGGATAACATAATGAATTTCACTATCGACAAATATGGAACACAACGTTTCTCCCAAACCATTAGGGTAAAGTAACAAGGATAACATAATGAATTTCACTATCGACAAATATGGAACACAACGTTTCCCCCAAACCATTAGGGTAAAGTAACAAGGATAACATAATGAATTTCACTATCGACAAATATGGAACACAACGTTTCCCCCAAACCATTAGGGTAAAGTAACAAGGATAACATAATGAATTTCACTATCGACAAATATGGAACACAACGTTTCCCCCAAACCATTAGGGTAAAGTAACAAGGATAACATAATGAATTTCACTATCGACAAATATGGAACACAACGTTTCCCCCAAACCATTAGGGTAAAGTAACAAGGATAACATAATGAATTTCACTATCGACAAATATGGAACACAACGTTTCCCCCAAACCATTAGGGTAAAGTAACAAGGATAACATAATGAATTTCACTATCGACAAATATGGAACACAACGTTTCCCCCAAACCATTAGGGTAAAGTAAGAAGGATAACATAATGAATTTCACTATCGACAAATATGGAACACAACGTTTCTCCCAAACCATTAGGGTAAAGTAACAAGGATAACATAATGAATTTCACTATCGACAAATATGGAACACAACGTTTCCCCCAAACCATTAGGGTAAAGTAACAAGGATAACATAATGAATTTCACTATCGACAAATATGGAACACAACGTTTCCCCCAAACCATTAGGGTAAAGTAACAAGGATAACATAATGAATTTCACTATCGACAAATATGGAACACAACGTTTCCCCCAAACCATTAGGGTAAAGTAACAAGGATAACATAATGAATTTCACTATCGACAAATATGGAACACAACGTTTCTCCCAAACCATTAGGGTAAAGTAACAAGGATAACATAATGAATTTCACTATCGACAAATATGGAACACAACGTTTCCCCCAAACCATTAGGGTAAAGTAACAAGGATAACATAATGAATTTCACTATCGACAAATATGGAACACAACGTTTCCCCCAAACCATTAGGGTAAAGTAACAAGGATAACATAATGAATTTCACTATCGACAAATATGGAACACAACGTTTCTCCCAAACCATTAGGGTAAAGTAACAAGGATAACATAATGAATTTCACTATCGACAAATATGGAACACAACGTTTCTCCCAAACCATTAGGGTAAAGTAACAAGGATAACATAATGAATTTCACTATCGACAAATATGGAACACAACGTTTCCCCCAAACCATTAGGGTAAAGTAACAAGGATAACATAATGAATTTCACTATCGACAAATATGGAACACAACGTTTCCCCCAAACCATTAGGGTAAAGTAACAAGGATAACATAATGAATTTCACTATCGACAAATATGGAACACAACGTTTCCCCCAAACCATTAGGGTAAAGTAACAAGGATAACATAATGAATTTCACTATCGACAAATATGGAACACAACGTTTCCCCCAAACCATTAGGGTAAAGTAACAAGGATAACATAATGAATTTCACTATCGACAAATATGGAACACAACGTTTCCCCCAAACCATTAGGGTAAAGTAACAAGGATAACATAATGAATTTCACTATCGACAAATATGGAACACAACGTTTCCCCCAAACCATTAGGGTAAAGTAACAAGGATAACATAATGAATTTCACTATCGACAAATATGGAACACAACGTTTCCCCCAAACCATTAGGGTAAAGTAACAAGGATAACATAATGAATTTCACTATCGACAAATATGGAACACAACGTTTCTCCCAAACCATTAGGGTAAAGTAACAAGGATAACATAATGAATTTCACTATCGACAAATATGGAACACAACGTTTCCCCCAAACCATTAGGGTAAAGTAACAAGGAAAACATAATGAATTTCACTATCGACAAATATGGAACACCACGTTTCCCCCAAACAATTAGCGTAAAGTAACAAGGAAAACATAATGAATTTCACTATCGACAAATATGGAACATAGGCCCGTAGCCAGGATTTTCAGTTGAGGGGGCCTGAAAAATTCTAAGGGGACACGCTCATAGGCGTACCGAGGGTTTGTGTGACACGGTTCAAAATGTGTATATGGCGCCCCCAATTAAAGTAAATTAGGAACAAGAATTCTTTACACACTACTTTAATTATATTGAAACTCTGCTTTTACCGTTTGTTGTATTTTACCAAAACTTACGTGAAAGGCTTAGTTTTTTGTAAATTACTAATATGTTAGGCACATTGATTAGTTCTGCTATCATAACCTTTATAATAAACGATAATCATGTAACAATAGCACAAATATAAACTTACTTTTCAATCGATTGCCCCAATTTGGGTTTTGTTTTGATTGTTACGAACTTTAAAAATATTAAGTAACAGAAACTGACACCTAATAGATTAGTACCTATAATTATCTGCTGAATTCTTGATAAAATTCTTTATAAAAGTAAGAGACTCCTTTTGTTAAAGTCTGTTAAACAACTAGAAATCTCCATAATGGCCTTTCGATATAGACTACATTCTAAATTGACGATTTGGACTAATTTCACAACAAACAAGCTGCTTTGCTTCCTTACTTCTTACGTCGTTGGTTCTGCTCTACCGATAATTTAATATTATATACTGATTAAATTGCCAACGAGATCGAATAAAGATAAGTCCGTTCTTCGACAGTGTTTTTTTAAAGCCGTTGTAAACCGAGAACTACGCGGAGGGAATAAAGTGAAATACGCCGCCATTAATAGTTGGATAACTTGGATACAACCATTAGCAGTTAGACTACAGTGCTAAGGGAAATAAACCTTAGTTAGTATAGTCAAATCAATATTTTACCAGATTACGTCCCATATTATTGTTTCTACTACAGCTTAAGCTTTCAACTTGGCACACGTGGAAGGGAACTAATATAGTAAAGCGAGGTACGCGGAAGTTAATAATATATTTTGTACAGTTGGACTGAACTAAATATTATATGTAAATAGGGCATATTTTATTGATTTTGTTTACTTTGAAATTTTTCTAGGGGCAGAATAATATTTTTAAGGGGGCCCCGAGACTTTTTGAGGGGGCACCACGGGGCACCCTCAGCCCCCCTCGCTGGCTACGGGCCTGTGGAACACCACGTTTCCCCCAAACCATTAGCGTAAAGTAACAAGGAAAACATAATGAATTTCACTATCGACAAAAATTGAACACCACGTTTCTCCCAAACCATTAGGGTAAAGTAACAAGGATAACATAATGAATTTCACTATCGACCAAAATTTAACACCACGTTTCTCCCAAACCATTAGGGTAACGTAACAATTAGGATAACATAATGAATTTCACTATCGATCAAAATTGAACACCACGTTTCCCCCAATCCATTAGGATAAAGTAACAAGGATAACATAATGAATTTCACTATCGACCAAAATTGAACACCACGTTTCCCCCAATCCATTAGGATATAGTAACAAGGATTACATAATGAATTTCACTATCGACAAAAATTGAACACCACGTTTCTCCCAAACCATTAGGGTAAAGTAACAAGGATAACATAATGAATTTCACTATCGACCAAAATTTAACACCACGTTTCTCCCAAACCATTAGGGTAACGTAACAATTAGGATAACATAATGAATTTCACTATCGATCAAAATTGAACACCACGTTTCCCCCAATCCATTAGGATAAAGTAACAAGGATAACATAATGAATTTCACTATCGACCAAAATTGAACACCACGTTTCCCCCAATCCATTAGGATATAGTAACAAGGATTACATAATGAATTTCACTATCGACAAAAATTGAACACCACGTTTCTCCCAAACCATTAGGGTAAAGTAAGAAGGATAACATAATGAATTTCACTATCGACCAAAATTGAACACCACGTTTCTCCCAAACCATTAGGGTAACGTAACAATTAGGATAACATAATGAATTTCACTATCGACCAAAATTGAACACCACGTTTCCCCCAATCCATTAGGATAAAGTAACAAGGATAACATAATGAATTTCACTATCGACCAAAATTGAACACCACGTTTCCCCCAATCCATTAGGATATAGTAACAAGGATTACATAATGAATTTCACTATCGACCAAAATTGAACACCACGTTTCTCCCAAACCATTAGGGTTAAGTAACAAGGATAACATAATGAATTTCACTATCGACCAAAATTGAACACCACGTTTCTCCCAAACCATTAGGGTAAAGTAACACAGATAAGGTAATTAATAACACTTGAAAAAAAACTGAAATGCCATGCCTCCACCAAATAATTAGCGTATAGTAACACGGTTAATTTAATTAATTACGAAAACACTGACATTGTGAGTCGAACATATTCCCAAATCAGTAGGATCTGAACGTATTCCCAAATCAGTAGGATCTGAACGATTTAATTTAATTTAAAGATAAAAAATTAATTAATTCGCCGATAGTAGATTTTAGCGATATCGTCAACTGGTAATTGAAAATGAGCGGCCTCGTCCGAGATCCCGCATCGCGTTTCGAAAAGAGCTTTTCTGGTTTTCAATTAACGTAATAGCAGCGCCACGGCCAAGGCTCATCATTCAATTTCCCGTTACGCAAAAAATAACACCATTCGAGAATACGCGAGCGTTGATTTTGTCCTTGAATCACGCAACGATTTTACAGTAAACTACTATAATCTAGCCACCGCATTCCGAAACGCGCTCCTCACATTGTTAGAAATCAAAATTATCTTATTGTTACGTCGATCCCAACATTGTTCGTGTTTCAACATTTCAATTTCGCAAAATAGCGAGCAAGCCTAATATTTACTAGTCGCCGACAATTGTAATTATTCAACGTATTATGTCGATTGTGTCCGCTGTTGTAGAGAATTAGGTTTCGTAGATTCAATTTTGTCCTTTATAAAATCCGTTTTCTACAATCACCGCGTCTGTCTGTCTGTGGGTCTGTCTGTCTGTCTGCGAACGCGTACGCATTTTCGGGGCAAAGTGTGATCACTGCGTTCGCAGTTTAATGGAATTAGGGCAAAGCTTTTTCCAAAAGCGCCATCTTATTGTCATTGGGTGTTGTATAATTTTTTTCAATTTGCGTTAGTATCGGGTGTTCTACCACAGAACCACGGATACACGTTACGCTTCACTGAAAATTAGAAACTCTTCCGAGGAGAGGTATATTTTGGCTTGCCAAATTGTTTCGTAACACTTTAAAAATGAAATAAATATCTACAGCTAAACAAAGGCTTCCACTAGAATTAAATCACGCGCTCCTAGTGTAATCGCGCTTCGAGCACTTGAGTCAAGTAGAGAGCTAGTCTGTCAAGTGTCAAAACCTAGTAAACTCCATTTTTTAATTTTTTTTATTTTTATGGACATTATTACCTTATGGCAATGTAACTAGTATCCACTACCCGGAATACGAGTATACTTGTTCTGGAATTTACTACCAATGAGAAATTTTTTCAAATTGACGTTTACTAGGTTCTGCCACGGGACATACCTCAGGAATGGACGAGGATCAGGCCCGGACTGGCCATAGCGGCTGGTCGGCGATCACCGAGGGCCCCGGGCTCAAGGGGGCCCCAAATTGTTTAAAATAAATTTTAATAATAATTAGATTTTTATTTCATACCCCCACACCACCCAATAAGGGGGCCCCTTTTCAGTCTCTAGCCGAGGGCCCTCAAAGAAGCCAGTCCGGGCCTGACGAGGATCAGATTAATCTCTTTACTTTTCAGATTTTAATATTATTACTATTTTTGTCACTTTTTGGCTTTTATTAATCGTATTTTCCTGAATTTCCACATTTGTGTGATATCATTTGTGTACCTGCTTGGATGTCGGCTCACAAGCCGCTTACAACTTTGATGTGATTACTATAAATGAATATTTATAAAAAATAAATAGGTCTAATGATGCAGAAATTCACCAATTCATTAAGGGCCAAATCTAAAACGATTCTAATTAATTTGAATATCTTAGTTCAAATGTAGTTAGTGTATGGAGCTGTTAGCTCGCGTGGCTTGAAGGGCTTGCCCCCCCACACCTACGAATTACAACCCGGCCACCTGTTTAAAGGCATTATAAGTCGCTAGATGACTTGGTCCTAAGGTGGTGCCTTGGGTATTAGCCTAGCTGATTATTATTATGTCAAATTTATATAGTTATTTCGAAACTTGATTTGTTAACTTTGGAAGTGACTAAAAAATCAACTCAAGAAAATTTAAATTATGATACAAGATAATTGAGTTATAGTAGAGCGACTGGGTTTCACTAAACGAATGATTTTATCAGACATTATTTCGTGATTTAAGATGGAACCTCGGGAATGTTTGGTACTGGCGTCTGACACTAGATGGGGTAAGAATTCCCTTAGCTTCATGCTGTATGGACTTATTAGCATGAATTAAATTCCATTCAAGCAGGGGCGCATAGAACGTGTACGCTCATAAAAATAACATTTTAATTAATTCATATTTCCATAGTAAAGAAAGTAATTTAAAATAATAAGATGTGAGCATGTTTAGGAGTGTTGAAAGCGTATTATAAAAACATAATATTCCCGGCATTATATGCCTCGAGCAAGATTTACTTTCCTGTAAAAAATATTTTAGAAAAATAGACCAGTCTCACACAAAGTCGTCCCTAAAGTTGTCAAATATTTGGTTATATTTTAGTAAATTAGCGTTATTCTTGCATGAAATATATTTTTGAAATTCAATTTTAACAACGAAATTTCCTTGTGCAAAAGGAAATTTCGTTGTTTTAATCTTAAATTTTAAACATAAATATTGGGTTTTAGAGTATGTAGCTCGTGTTTTTGATTTTAAATAAAATAAATAAATAATTTAAATCAGAATTCGGTTCCATTTGAAACCTAAATGGTGTATTGTAATTCGGGTTCCAACAAACACAACTATTCTATCTCCATTGAAACGCCTGCAAAATGTATTACAAATATCAAAAAGATTGGCCAAGAAATCGACGAGCGTATTTCTATATTTATGGATCTCTTAGAAGTATTTTTAAGTACTTTTATTATTTATTAAGCTACAGTGAAATACGGTGACTCAAGTCACTCAACCTCCAAATTTCAACTTCTATGGTCTTTGTAATATTTTTAAAGTATAATTTTAAGGAATTTTAAAGTTAAGCCACAAAACGTTTTCACTAAATGGAAAATGTTGGGGTTCCCTCGCTAGGATTTAAGGGTCATTTGAAATTTTGAGATAGGTAAATCATGTCCTACACCCCACAGAAACCACTGGTCAAACCCAAAAGACGTTTAATAATAATAACTATCAGCTAGGCTAATACCCAAAGCACCACCCTAGGCCTAAGTCATCGAGCGACTTTTAAAGCCATTAATTCAGGTGGCCGGGTTACAATGCGTAGGAGGATGGTGGCAAGCCATTCATGCCACGCGAGCCTACAGCTCCCTACACTAACTATTACCGTTAACCTCAACAAGTTTTAATGGAAGGGGAAACCAAAGATCTCGAGGGAAAACCCCTTAAACCAGTGGGGAGATAACTTGCAAACTCAACGCGGAAGGAGTTGTTCCGAGTTTTCATCCAGTGCCACAAGTTGGGATCGAACCCGGCTCCTCTTGCTGCGAGGTGAAAGTGCTAATCTTGAAATAGGAATACTAATTAATAAATAATTTTATCCCTTTGTAATAGTTTGAGAAGCCTGCAAGGTTTTTAGGTTTAATACTTTTCTAGAAAGATATTTAGAATGTTTTCGTTTCACACGTTTTTGAAAACGTGTGACGTCACAACTGTAGCGTTCACCGTGGCCACCATGGCAGTTACCGGTTTTTCTCAATTTGTCAAATTGAAAGCGCTCTATATTATAAACTAAAGTTTATACTATGCTGACCAGTATAAATAAATAAATTCAAGTGCTAAACACGTCTTCCAGATTTTGGTATTATAGTTTACTGCTAGGCCCCAGCTAGTTGTTGTTGTAATTAGTATTACCAAATCTTAAAATTATAATGAGTTTTTTTATAGTGTTAATTTTCCGGAAAAATAAAATGCGGAAAATTTTCCGCAAATCGGAAAAATAAAAAAATTGAAACACAAATTACTTTTTAAAGGTTTTTAATGTTTTTTAACTTTTTATCGATATGAAATGTCTAATATCAGAAACATACTACAAAACATTAATAGCGTTACATTGTTAATCAGTTTAAACTAGTCTAGAGATTTAGTTTTACTTTTAGATTCGAGAAAATTAGGCTAAAATGCTGCTTTATTGGAATTTGTAAATAATATATTAGACTAATCATGTAATGAAACTTTTTTTTTTATTTTTTACGGAAAAATACGGAAACTTTTCTTGAAAAGAGGCTTCAGTCATTTTCCGGAAAATGTTTCGACTTACAACACTAGAATTTTCATTGTAAATAATATGTTAATATGTTATTGAAAATGAAATGAAAAGAACGATTTAATAATTTCAAAACGGTAGAAAATTTATGCCACAGATTCGAAAATATTCACATTTTGTTCGGTGGCCAAAATGCCCAGAAGTTCTACTTACCGGTGTGATAAAATAGAGTGTGAAAATTTCCTCTGTGTTTTGAAGTCCAAAGGAACTCTCAAATAGGAAAATTGTGTAGTCAACAATGTAATTATTTGTACTTTGGTAGAATGACTATACTGTATGTTGAGTCGATTCTTGGCGTAGTTCCCGATCCACCGCGTGATCAATAAACTCCTACCGCCCTAAACAAATAAATTGAAGAATGTATTTCATATATCTTTTACGTGATAACTATCCATCAACGGATTTTAAGCCATAAAAATTAAACTTGCAAAAATTTGCAACTCGAAGTACTCGTAGAGATGTGAACCGGTAAATTTACCGTAATTTTAGCATTACCGGTAAATTTACCGGTTCACATCTCTACGAGTACTTCGAGTTGCAAATTTTTGCAAGTTTAATCTTTTTATAAATCAAAAACCAGCCAAAAATATTTCGTTGAACTTCAAATAAAAGAAAAAACAATTACCTTTTACATTGGACCAGAAAACTAAATCATTTTCCTGTTAAAGACTCCAAATTTCCGGCACTGTGATTTTACATTTAAATGTATTTCGAAGGGGTTATCTAGGAGGTTTCTCGAAGGTTAACGTAACCTAAGGCTATGGTCAAATTTAAATACTATTTTAATAGTTATTGTGACATCAAATCATTATTTTGATTAAATAAAAGATTTAATGGTAAATTTACCGTTTTTATTTTTACCGTTAAACTTACATCACTAGGTGCGAATTAAGCTGTTGTTATGGGCAGTACAATGGTACTTTTTTAGATCGTTTCGGATTTCGTAGTATGAAAATACGTTTCCAAATATTTTACACGTATTTATCAATTGAAATTGAAATAATTTAACGGTTTTAGCATGTTTTTAAAAATAAATTGGGATATTTTCTCAGTCCATTCTACATTAATTGTATTAAACCATAAATTTAACTTAGTTCTTGCCGTTTTTTAAGGCACCGTTCTGTAATTCAAAAGCTTGTTCTCGCTTTTTTTAAATTCAAATTTCGCGCAATTTTAAATAATGATGAAATTTTCACCATAGATGGCGAACTAAGCGTATTACGGAATTGTACGTTGAAATCTTGAAAAAGAACGTTTCGTGATTAGAGAAAAGAAGTTCCAGAAATCGCCCGCAGCACCACTAGCGCGAAGGATCGTTCAATTCGTCCATGGTATTACCAGAGAGTGTACATCGCTTCCTATTCGCGTAATGTTAAAATTTCGTACACAATTTTTGGACCATACGGTAATAGCTCTTTCTATAAAAAAAATATATACGCATACATGTATAAAAAGTGGTTTTTTTTTGGAGCGCGCGCTTCCTAATATTTCCGCGTAGAGGGTCTCGTGCGTTTTCGCGCGAGCTCAACAAAAACAAAAATATGCGCGCGCTCTCTAACTTTAACTGCACGATGAATCTAACGTAATCACGTGACCTCTCGTATTTTATATAAAGAGCAATTGGAAGAGAAGCTCAGTATCCCAATAGGTGTTTCTATAAAATACGGGAGATCACGTGTAAATGTTTTTTCTACGTCACTAGCTATAATTATTGAAGATGGAGAGCACGCGCAAGAGTCGATCAAGATTTTGGAATTTGAAGTCCACGTGCGACACGCGCGTGCCAATAAAGCACTAAAAAGCTTAAGCTCGTGACACGGAGAAAAACATTTTTACACTTTAATTTTTTTATTGTTTTATTTTATAGAAACACCTATAAGCTTCGTGCGTAGTCTAAATTTTGATCACAAGTATCGCCGCCTACCGACAGAGTTTTAAATATATTATGTGAAAGCTGTCTGCTTATTCAAAATTATCTTTACACAACAGCTGAAAGTTTCAACCAAATAACATTGAAATTCAAAATTCGTCTATTTCTTAACATATTTAGTTTCCAGATATTAAGGCAGATGGCGCTATATTTATTAAGCAAACATTCCAGAAAGCTCGGACGTACGACCAACGTACCAAGCGCTCCTTATAATATAGATAGAAAGAGCTATTAATCCAAGGTGAAATAAAAATTGAATTTGGCGGGGAATAAATAATGCAATGTCAAGATCAAATGTATAAATATTAAGAAAAAAAATTTCAGATAAAGTGTTTTTTGACTTTTTTCTCGGTATTTTTAAAAGTTTTCTGTGATTTATGTAGAATCGTAGGGCACTTAGTATGCAAAACCCAAGAAAGAAATGTATCAGTTTTTCGAACACAGTTTCAAAATGATGAAACCAGTCCTTATCAATTAGCCACTCGATGAATCGTTGCAATTCCATTTAACGTTAGTCACGTAAGAGAGCAAATTAAAACTTGGCTCAAAAACCTGATTTATTTCAGATTTAATTTTCAAGGAAGAATCGGTTGGTACAATAGTTGATTTTATAAAATAAAAAGTGGTCTTGCCCAACTTGTTAAAATGTTGCTCTTACGTCACAAGACACAGCTTTATTAGTATATTTTGCGCACGAGCGATTTTCACGCGCGCTAAAAAAACCATAATCCTAGCGACTGTAGCGCGCGCTAGTAGGCTTGTGAAAGTAAGAGACTGTGACGTAAGAGCAACATTTCAACAAGAAGGCCACGTTAGTTTATAAAAAGAACTATTACAATACCAGAAATACATGAACCGAAATTATCAGCGACCTATCCCGCTTATACTAAAGGCGTTTTCCCCGTCTCCCCCTCTCTTTACTCGGTTGTAGTCCCCCCCTCCGCGGAATGCAATCCTCTACGGGTCCGTGGTACAGATTTGAATACTCACCCTGGTGGCCGCCGTGAGAAACTTTAAAAAAACACGGACTAAAAAAATACTTAAAAAGTACCTTTTTCAGTCAGTGTAAAGAATTACAGCTACCATTATATCAGATATCAATTTAGTTAAAAAAAACCTGCTTTCTTGACGCAACAAACGGGCGGTTAAGGTTTTTTAAATATCCTATCAATTTATCACGTATTCTTAAGTTTTCTTCCATTATTTAAAAAGTTAAACTACTTTCCGACTGCATACTAAATGATACTACAACTTCACAATCTATCAACTAGTAAGCCTAGGTTCGCAGACTATAATACGTTCGATAATTTGACCTTCGTTCAACTGGAACTATTTCATTTTTCACTCACTAGATGGCATAATACTCTACCCGGCATGCACTCAAAAATATACCTTGGCCGCGGGTGGGTTGAAATATTTGAATGCTTCCTTGTCACCCTCCCCTAGCGCTGTGGGAAAACGCCTCAGAATAAAAAAGCAGTCGCTGATAATTTCGGTTCATGTATTTCTGGCAATACCAAAACAAGTTTTTCACTGTTTTTTTACCTTTTAAATAATTTAACACGTTCGTAGGGTAAATAATTGATTTCTACAATTTGATTTGACTAAGACGAAAACATTGATGGTTTAAAAAGCGCTTGTGTATTAGCTATCCTGATATATAACTATATTTTGTATTTATTAATTTCTAGTAAATATTAAGAAGCAATTTTAAGTGCTTTTGGGAGTGTTTTTTTTTACTTTCATTAACGTAAAAAATTGTTGGCACAGCTGAATATGTTGTTGGCCGATTTTTAGTTTTAAGTTTCATAAAACAAGCATTGGTGAAATAAATAAGAGTAAATTCTATGATTAATACGTACGCATTCTGTTGATTTATTTTTAAGTCAGTAAATTTTTTAATTTTCCAGCCACAAAATGGGAATAAAAATGTTAACATAAGTCTAAAATATTGTTCCATAAGTTTGTCACTTTGAGGAATATTTTACTGAGAGTGAGAGCTAGTAACGAAGTGACATCATCACAAGCAGAAAATCTCCCCGTAGCGAGGCGCTGTCAAAGGATACGTGTGACGTGGGAGCGAGCGGACGCAAAACGGCGACGAAGCCCGTAAAGCAGTTTGTCTTGTGAATAGCTCTCAGTAAAACTTCTACATGTTGCAGTGGCGTAGATAAGGTCCCCGCAGACCCCACAGTGCGGGGGGGGCGGAGCTTTAGGGGCCCCCTAATTTCATATCAAAGTATATACTAGATACCGGATAAAATTCCGAATATTGTTTTGCGGGGGGGGCCTCGCGGGTTTTAGCTTCGCCACTGACATGTTGACAATAGGAAGTGTCACACTTCTGGTATAATTGTCAAAATATCAAATGCAAACTGGTTCATTTTTGCGTCGTCATCCGTCAGTGTTGAACCGCGCGCTACTAGCTGCTGATACCGGTGGCGACATCTCTTATCCGGATCCTATGCGCAATTAATACGGCTTTTTAAAAGACTATACTATACACTATCCGTTATTATTCCAATGGAAGCGCGTGCTGGTGACCAGTGGCGTAGACAAGGGGTGGGGGGTTTCCGGGTCCAGACCTCTCCCTCGGGCCTACCTTTGACTGTACTAAATTTCCACCCCCTTCTCGACCCCCCTTTTAATATTCACATAGTTCGACCCCCCTTTGGCGAATTTCTGGCTACGCCACTGCTGGTGACGTTTGAGGTAATTAAGAGATAATTAATTCTTGGGTTCTCAATATACCTTTATCGTGATGGTAAGGGCGTAATCTTTGTATTATACGATTTAAAACGCCATTGAAGGTAATTTTAACCATTAAATCCTCATTTTAACCGCAGGCTTAACGAACGGCCTAAATTCCTCAACTGCGGCTACGGACAATTTCAATTGAAACCTTATCGTTTCGTACATCCTCGATTATCCAATGACAGTTTCGGGTTAGAAGGTTTTCGAGAGATCCTTTTGAGGGGGATTAAAAATACGACAGATTTTTCAACGGCGTCGTATAACTTGACAAATCTTGAGCGCAGCACGCCGCCGTAGCTGTACCAACCGCGCACGGACTCTGGCTCAGCTCATACTTTTCTTTAAAACCGTTTTTGGGCTCGACTCAGATTCAGACATCAAAGCCACGGTTACGCTAGAGGTTGAAGGTCAGTTTTGAGCAACGAAGCAACGCGGCTTAAGTCAAAACAATGGAAGAAGACTCATAGAAATGGGCGTGGTTTAGAGCCGAGATTTTCGTTCGAAATACGAGCGAAGTCTTACCTTCGACGTTGTTTAAAGGGAGTATTAACTAAATTGGCCTTTCTATAAAGTAACATTGGCTTTCTTGTTTAGGTGTATCGGGCGCTTTCCACTATGATCGCCAATAGCAACAAACACAAAGAGAACGCAACCCGTCAAAAGTCGTGGATTTTCTCGCGTACATTTTTAATTGGTTAGACGCTTTAGCGCCTGCTGCCGTCGGAAGGGGAAAATTCGGAAATTGTCTCCCCCCTTTCCGTAAAACGCTCAGCGTAAAGGCTCGTCCATTGAAATTTGTACACAACCCTGCGTTAGCGTGTTGAAAGGCTAGCTGCGTTCTCCTTGTGTTTGTTGCTCCTAGCTGCCACTAATACGAAGTAACAGCTTAAAAGCGCTTGTAAAAAATTAGTATTATCGTAAAAATATTTTCCCTTAAAGAAGATAATGACAACCTTCTTTTAAAAGGGGTACGTTCAGTAACGCTCATCAAAAACATCGATGAGTAATCGATGCCAACATTTTGTTACTATCGGTGTTTACAGTTTATCTGGCGGAGGAGTTTAAATTATACAACTGTAGTTTTAATCAACAATTTTATCGGTTTGGTCAAAGGCCTATCATTTAATTGGAACGCTCAGCTACTGCAATGGCCGTTTTCGCTTTTTAATAAAAGACTGATCTTTGCAACAATAAAGAATATTGTCGTCAATTCGACATTTACCAACTCATTAATTATTTAAAATAATATTTTTCGTTTCCTCTGATTTGCGGCCCCCGTAAAATTTATAGCCGCCATCTTTAAAAACAGCACTGACTAGAAATAACACCGTTCAGTAACTAACTACGTAGTCACTATGCTGACAAGCAAACATCAAGTAAAAACCAATTTTTCCCAGAATTACGGTTATGCAAAAATTTGAAGGAGTTGTGGGGGGTGAGTTAAGAAGTATGCCTGATTCCCCCCCTTTTCCTACGATGAGTTAAAAGAGCGCCAGAGAGCTTCAAAGGGTGGCCTACTAGCCCCTGGAAGTAAGCTGCAACAAACGCCAAACCAAGCAGTAGGGATTTTAAATACTGTTTAAGTTTACTTTTTTTACGCTGGTTACCTCGATTTGTTTACAAAGGCCTTTTTACCTATCACACGAACCCAAACCTTAAAGGGAATATAACCTGCAAAGCAATCTTTATGGAAGACCCCCTCAATTTTTCAAACTTCCCTGCACAGTGGCGCCAAACATTTTTAAAGCCAAAGGCAAGAGCGGCCAGAGCTGCAAACGTTGGTGTTCCACACAAAATATCTGAGGTTATATTCCCTTTAATGTTCACATTTCCCTGCTGCTTGGTTTCGTGCCGGTTGCAGCCTACTTCCAGGGGCTAGTAGGCCACACTTTGAAGCTCTCTGGCGCTCTTTTAACTCATCGTTAAGGAAAATGGGGAAAAAAACCGGCATACTTCTCAACTCACCCTCTACAACTCCTTCAAGTTTTTGCAAAACCTTTTGAAACCCCCTGTATTTCGTGATTTTCCTCTGACTCAACTCGTGATTGATTTTGAGGACTCAGTCTCAAAGTCGTGTTTGGTCTCAAAACGGGGACTAGCAAGGACGAAAAGATCAGTGCCTCCGTCGACAGTTTTGGAAGTAACATACCTCCCTTATCATCTATTTTTGTTTCATAACTTCGCGAATAACCTGTGGTCCGCGTATTTTTTAACAACAAAGAAGACAAATCATACTCGATTGGCAGGAAAAAAAAAGAATTTTTGAGTAAAAAGATATGTATAAAAGGTAGAATTTGGTGTTCTACGTCAACATTTAAATATTAAAGGTCAAAATTTAATTTAAAAATACATATGTTCGCATTTAAGGGCCCAAATTTAATTTACAAATACATATGTTAATATTTAAGGGTTAAAATTTAATTGTAAAATACATATGTTCATATTTAAGGGCTAAAATTTAATTTCAAAATACATATGTTCATATTTAAGGGCTATAATTTAATTTCAAAATACATATGTTCACAATTAAGGGCTAAAATTTAATTTCAAAATACATATGTTCCTATTTCAGGACTAAAATTTAATTGCAAAATACATATGTTCATATTTAAGGCCTGAATTATATTTCAAAATTTAAAACATTTTTATTTTTTTATTTTGGTGAAATCTCTCAAAATATTGCAATGGTCTGTGTCGCATTTACGTTATTTAAATACGTGGCTTCATAAGTAAATGATATATTACTTACCAGAGAAGTATCTATCAAATACATATAAATTAACAAATAGTTACTAGACAGTTTTCAATGCGCGCGAATTCCAGACAAATGGCTCAAAATTTAACACGTGTATTAGTCCGTTTAACTATGTAAAATGTATTAATATATTTACTTATTTGAAAACCATATTTAAGATTTTGAAATGAAAAAGCTTCAGAAAGTTAATTTTTCCCGTGCACTATTTCATCCTCAACAACGTCTTTTGGTAAATCAACTTGCACTGCGCAGTTACCAGACGTTATTCTAAAATTCAGTTTTTTTTGTCAATGATAAAAAGGCAATAGACACTTCAATAAAACATCTTCAAGGAAATCGCGAAGAAGTAATATTTCCGAAAGCCAGGATCTGCAAGTTCCTGTTTACATAGTGCTGGTTGAAATATTGGACACTTTTCACTTCTACGGTATGCAACAAATTAAGTGTTCCTTTTTAGCCAATTACATTTTTTTAAATATTAAGGCTTAGCCAAAACACGACGTTCTGTTTACAGGTGAAAAGTTTCCATTATTTCAATCACGGCCAACTTTGATCACTCGTTGTTCTATGTTAACCTACGAGCCAAAGATATCTGTATGAGTTGAGCGCCCCTAGCGGAATATATTTTCTTTAGATCAGTTTTTTATACAGACCAAAGGCGGGGAATTCAAACTTATTCATATTAAAGTTGTATTATTGTCATTTTTACGCAATTACCTTTGACAAAAATTGTAAATATTAATATATTAACATGTACTATTACCATTTAATTGCAAAAGTGGCCGACATATATGTGATATTTTAAATTAAGCGTATAAGACGCGTTAATAACACCCGTTTGGCATTGAAGCCAATGTAAAAATCTGTGAGGTTGGAGCGCCAATATTCACCTAGCGGGAAAATCCTGGTTCAAGAAAATAAGGCGATTTCGTTGCCTGCTGTAGCACGAACCGCGCGTGATCAAAGTTGGCCAAGTTTCCATATACTCTGCGGGTCCTGGCTCTCGGATATATTACATCTTAGCAATTTCCTTGAAGATGTTTTATTGGAGCGCCTATTATATAATTAGAAAACGAGTTTTTAATGAGACAACTAATCAGATAAAATATCTGATTGAAATATAAAATTAGTGAGATCAGATTTCAAATTCCTCACAACTCAAGGCTCAAAAGTAATATTTAATTTAATTCAATAAATACAATTATACGAAAACCAGTTCTTTGAACTGAAAAAAACTAAAGCGGTTAATTTTCCTGAAAGATTAAAATCCGGAAAAATTTCCGAATGCCGGAAAAATCAAAAATTGACACATACATTACTTTTTAAGAGTTTTAATTCTAGACTAGTCTAAACGTTTAGTTTTACTTTTCGATTCGACAAAAGGAGCCGAAAATTCAAAAATTTAAATTTGCGAACAATATTAGGCTAATCATGGTCATTTTCAGACTCGCAACTCTAGAAAAAAGCGTGTTTTTTCATTGAATTTGTACGGCTAAGAAGGGACAGATATTAAAATAGCTAGGAGCACGAGCAGCAAACACAAGGAGAACGCAGCTAGCCTTTAAACACGCTAACGAAGGGTTGTGTACGAATTTCATTGGACGAGCGTCATCAGCCTTTACGATGAACGTTTTACGGGCGGGGGGAAGACAATTTCCAAATTTTCCCCTTCCGACGGCAGCAGGCGCTAAAGCGTCTAGCCAATGAAAAATGTACACACGAAAATTCACGACTTTTGACGGGTTGCGTTCTCCTTGTGTGGGGTGTTGTGTTTGTTGCTCCTAGTTAAATAGTAACTTTACAAAATAATTTCTGTGTTAAAAAATTTGAAGCCAGATGATATGTACAGATAGGGTCAAAATGCGCGATTTGGTCAAAGACATTCAGATCCGAAAACTCTCGATGTCTACTGCACTTGTGGTCGTAATAAATATGTCAACATTATCGTTTAAACTTAAAAGGAACGTAAAAAAAGCCGAAATAAAACTTACGGATGGTTTTCATTTAACAACCATCGTCGAATAAGGTGTAAAAAAAAAATCCGATAAAGGGGGCTAAAACGAGGTGGAAAATGCTGCTTAATATTCCTGATTCATTTCTATATTTTTTAAATTTCTCTCGGTCCCGATATGGCGTCAAAAAAACTATCTGATTAAAATGCCCGTGCTTCTCGAGCGAACAACTTAAACGAGTTAGCGTCGCTGGCGAGACAAGTCCTTTTCGCAATTACTCCGGACGTAATTATACCATCGGATCAGTAATAGATGGAGATGAACGAAGTGGCCGAGTTAGAGCCACTGGCCAGCGCGGACGGAGCGCCAGTGACCGCGGTCAAGCAGAACGCCAGGGCCAAATGGGGCTCCAGGCTGGAGTTTGTCATGGCGGGAATAAGCTTGTGCGTCGGATTGGGCAACGTCTGGAGGTTTCCCTATTTGTGTTACCAGAACGGCGGAGGTAATGTTGTGGCTTTTAGCTTCGAATGTCTTCATTTGTTCAATCAAACTTTGACAGAAAGGTAGCGTTTCGACATATTTCGCTGTATTTAAATTGTAAAATAGTTAAATTTCTGCAAATTTTGGAAAAACAGCTAGATTTGAAACCAAATATTATTGAAAACTACGATTTTTATTTAAATTTTATTGAATTTGCTATAACTAGCCTTTTAATTTTACCATAAGTCAATAATATTATTCTATAAGTTTGTGACTTTGGGGAATATTTTACTGAGAGCTAGTAACGGAGTGACAACATAACATGAAGAAAATCTCCCCGTAGCGATGCTATTTGAAAGGCTACGTGTGACGCGTTAGCAAGCGAACGTGAAACGATGACGAAGTAAACCTTTTGCGAGTGAAGAATAGGAAGTGTCACACTTATGTAATAATATTATACCCTTAGGATTTTACAAATCGTACGCTGTAAAGACTGAAAAGGTTCCTTTTAATTTTCACTTATTACACGAAAGGATTTGTGTGTGCTAATATCACGTACAGTGTATCCGTCAAATCTTATATAACTCTTCAACAATTAAGTCTAGAAGGGTCAGTGATATGTCAAATTGTCATTTATTATCCCCTCGGTAGCCCTTCAGCGGCGGCGACCGCAAAAAATTCTTGTAGGGTGAATTTTTTTTATAAATTTTTTTTATAAAATTTTTTTACATCAAACTAAAATAATATTAATGTTTAATTTCTAGGAAAGCGTTCTCTCTGATATCTAAAACGCCAATTAATTCATTTATAATTAATTCAAAAATTTTGTTTTGGCACATTTTATAGGACTAGATTCTAAGCTTATTTCGGTACCCTTCTTTAGTAATATCAAATTAATACCTTTTAAAATATGAAAAACAATAATTTATAAGTTTTAAAATAAAATCCACTATTGCACAGTTTGAAATATTTAATTTGGGCGCTACGCACGTTTCGAATCGATCGCACGAGTCTTCGTCAGGCACTGACTCGTGAGATCGAGTCGAAACGGGCGTAGCACGCAAATTAAATATTTCAAACTGTGCAATAGTGGATTTTATTTTAAGACTTACAAGGAGACGACCCGAGGTGATAATCACCGATTTTGTTCAAACTCGGGTATAGTGTAGTCCTCCATGTACCTTAAAAAACCTGCAAGGGAAAAGTTGCGACGGGCTTTCGTTTTGCAATGGCAACCGAAAACGTTTTTGAAAACATGATTTGGAATTTTTCCATTGAAAATAACATTGGAATCTGAAGGACTTTAAGGGCCCCTGTGGAACCTTTTTAAAATAATTTTTTTTGAAAATTTCAAAAACGTTAAAAATACATTTAAATTGATTTTAAAAATAAAATTCAATCAAGTTTAAATGCAATTTGGTCAATTGGGGGACCCTTAAAATCCTTCAGATTCCCACGTTATTTTCAATGGAAATAATTCCAAATCATGCATGTTATCAAAAACGTTTTCGGTTGCCATGGCAAAACGAAAGCCCATCGCAACTTTTCCCTTGCAGATTTTTCAAGTTACATGGAGGTGTACATTATACCCGAGTTTGAACAAAATCGGTGATTATCACCTCAGGTCGTCTCCTTGTTTGTGCCAGCTAGGAGCAACAAACACAAGGAGAACGCAGCTAGCCTTTAAACACGCTAACGAAGGGTTGTGTACGAATTTCATTGGACGAGCGTCACGAGCCTTTACGCTGAACGTTTTACGGGGGGGGGAGACAATTTCCGAATTTTCCCCTTCCGACGGCAGCAGGCGCTAAAGCGTCTAGCCAATGAAAAATGTACACAAGAAAATCCACGACTTTTGACGGGTTGCGTTCTCCTTGTGTGGGGTGTTGTGTTTGTTGCTCCTAGGTGAAAGTTTTCCATAATAATTTATAATTTATCTTGGGGGGGCTAGCCGCACAAATATTTTTCAGTAGATTTATATAGATATAGGTAGTTGATGATGATGATGATGATGATGATGATTATTATTATAATTATAATTATTATTAATAGTGAGTGAGCTGTTGGCTCGCGTGGCACCACCCTCCTACGCATCGTAACCCGGCCACCTGTTTAAAGGCATTAAAAAGTCGCTAGATGACTTGGGCCTAAGGTGGTGCCAAGGGTTCTTAACCTAGCCATTTATTTAAATAACAGTGAAATTGTCCAAACTAAGAAATGAACTGGTTTGTGTTTTGGACAGGGGCGTTCTTCATCCCGTATTTCATCTGCCTGATCACAGCGGGGATTCCCATTTTCGTGCTGGAAGTGGGATTGGGCCAATACGCCAGCCAGGGAGGGATTACAGTCTGGGAAATATGCCCATTGTTCAAAGGTAAGCTCGATTCTCCTTTCTTTTCTTTGTGTGAACTTATTGGATTGTAGAGGGCTTAAAGCCTAGAACACGCAAAATGTCGAAATATTTCTGGAAAAGTGATCTGAAAAGATTTCATCTTTCGCTGTCGCAAAATACATAGTTTGCACCGAAGGGAGTTTCCTATACATAGTTTGCACCGAAGGGAGGGGCCTATGGTCTCCAAGGAAACTGGGAGGGCGATCAAAAATTCAAACCATTTCGCGCGTAGCTACTAAATAGGTAGCCATTTTGTTGGTAATCTCGTCAAAGCTACAAAGCGTATTAGATTTATGCTTTAAAATTTTAAACGGGCCCTAAACAAAGCCAGATAAGATTCTAAGGCCGGGTTATTTAAATAAAATATCAAATTACGACAGAAATATCTACGAAAAGAAGTTAACAAAGCTTATCAAAGTTAGGCCTTTGCGGTCATCTTTTTTACCATTACCTTCGCTATCGAATAAAATAAACAATTTTCGCTCTTCCTTAGTAATTGAACTACTCGAACAATTTTTAACCAGGCAGATAACCATTTTTAACGTGAAACTAATTTCTTAATCATTTGAAAATAATTAAAATCCGCAAACAGACGATTGAAACTGTTAACCCTCCCTTTTTACTAAGAAATCTACACCGGCAAAATGGCGGCATAGAACCGTTCATTCTTGCTCAAATTAAATATTCATTCTTGGTTCTTATATCTATACTTGGAACTGCGTCATTGATGACGTAGGGATGCAAACTATGTATAGATTCTTTTACGCGCGTATTTCATGGGAGTCGCCATTACCGTGCTACACGCGAGAAAACGGGTTTTGGGGGAAAGAACTTTCCACGGTAGAGCTACGTGCAGTACGTCTATGGCAGCTACCTGTGAAGCAAATCGTCGGAGGGTCCTTGATGGCGGAAAGACGCGCGTAAAAGAGTGTTATACCATGAACGTATTAAGTATTATCATAAATAACGTAAGAATAATACGTCGCTAGATGACTTGGGCCTAAGGTAGTGGTAGTAGCCTTTAAGTGGCGTAAATAATGACCCCGCAATGCGGGTGTCCACCGGGTTCAAGGAAGGGGTCTCCACTCTTCCCTTATAAACGCCACTGATTATAGGGGACCTTCGAAAGGGTTTCGCGAGGGGCCCCGGAGACCTTAGCTACCCCACTGAGCCTAGTTGATTATTATTATAAGTATTAATCCAATTATCACCGAGCTATTGCGCAATCATGGTTTAGTTATCAGCACTCCCTAGTGCAGTGGTTCTCAACCTTTGTCATCTTGTGAAACCCCATTTCATTTCCTATTTATCGTGGAAGCCTTGCTTGAAATACTTCGGTATTTAACATTTATCGGCCAAAACTAACTCTATCATAGCACTACTCAAAATCTTGAGGAGCCCTAGAATTTGAAATTCGAGCCCTGGGGTACCATAGTGTAATATAATATTGTTCCAAACCACACCATATGGATATACTACAGGTCCCACTTCGATCTCTACAATTGCCGTTGTGGCAGATCCCCCCTTTCGTACTTGGACTCATTACTTACAGCAAAATAAGTCTTCTTCGGCCTCCGTAGATCTAACTTTGACAATATTTTGGAAATTCTTCGCTCTAGTTCCCTGGTACTCTATACCATAAGTCTATAAGTTTGTCACTTTGTTGAATATTTTACTGAGAGCTAGTAACGGAGTGACGTCATCACAAGAAGAAAATCTCCCCCTAGCGAGGCGCTATCAAAGGCAAAGTGTGACGCGTTCGCGAGAGGACGCAAAACTGCGACGAAGCCCGTAATGCAGTCTGTCTTGTAAACCTTTGCATGTGAAGAATAGGAAGTGTCACACTTATGTAACAATATTATACACTTGTGGTAATACTAATTATTATTATGTTACTTGTGGTAAAGCTAAGTATTTGCACGTTAACATGATCACCTAACATTAGCCCCTCCTACAAAGGAAAGACCCCCCCCCCCCCCCTATTTGATAGCGCTACTACTAATTTGGTCCGTGCATCTTTAAATAAAAGGTGAGTATTAGGGATAGAAATTTTAATTATTTTTCCATTTACCACGGTAACCGTGGGAATAGCGCGGGAACGGGCGTTATTGTATATTTAAATTTTATTTTCAATTGGGGAATGAATAGAAAAGGTACTTTTGAGCTCGGTAATGGTTGGATGATACATAATTGAACAGAAATAATAACGTTCCTTACCCAAATGCAACTCTTCTAAAATTTAATGTTCAATATTTTGTAAATAAAGTAACTTCTCAATTACATTTTTACAAAAAACCCAAAAGAATGTATTATACGCCGACAGATGGCAACCGTTTCCAATATTCCGTGCTTTCTCTTAGCTAAGCCCCGCCTTGAAACTGCCGCTAAGACGTTATTCATCGTCACAATTCACCAAACCAGCCGGAAGTAGTGGCTCACTCCTGTAATCCCAAGCGTCTGGGAGGCAGAGTTTGTGGATGGCCGTGTGAGGACGACCACCATACTTCCGCCAAGGGTGTTCCGTCCCTATCCCCAAGTATCCCCCTGTTGGCCAGTGGCCGTAACACACATCTCACACCTGATTAATCAGATAGACGAGCAGACTGAATTGTCCCACCCGTCACAATCGCTCATAACGAGTAAAAAAAATCACCAAACTATCCTGCGATGCAAATAATAACGTGAAAACCGCAGCCCTCTTGATATGATGATATCATGACCGACCATATCTCGTTGCCATGGCAATGATAATAAGCCACACCCACGAATAACCTCTACCCAGGAATTACATCTTATACCGAAACGGGCCGACTCCCAAGTTCTCACTAAAAAATTAATACTAAATCCGTTCTAGACAATGCGAGCGTTACATTTGCCAACAATGATACAGAAATCGAATTACAAACGTGACAGCATTTAACTGTCACTATGTTAGTGTTTTGAAAATAGCCGCGAGTTATTTGGTCTAAAATTAAATCTACAGTAACGTTTATTGGCGCCAAATCGTATTCCCACTTTAGACACTTTTCGCAAGAGGTAAAACTAATTGAATTAAGAAAAACTGAACACAAGGATTTTGGCACCTTTTCTTTTGAAGTACTTGGTACATAAGTAAAAAATGGCTAATTGTCTTCGACCTAAATACCCACAAAGGAGGTTAGTCCCTTCCGTCAGTTCTCATCTGAAATTTGATCAAAGAAGCTTTTGTAACTAAGGTATCTAATGCTGGCGTTTGTTGTTAAATGGCCTCAACCGCTGCTGTAGGTAGCTCCTCCTCTTCCATATCTCGTGATAGCAGCTCCGGCCAATCATATTCTCGGAAATTGGAAACCCAATATCTGGAGAGCGCCCGGAAACTAGTGAAATTCAAACACTTCAATTGCTCTACACGTTAATTAATTTTAACATAACCCATAAAACCACTTTGAACTTCGAAGCTCCAATATCCTAAAACCAATTTTGTATTGCGAAGCCTCAGTACCCCAAAACCAATTTTGTATTAAGAAGCCTTATTATCCCAAAACCAATTTTGTATCGCGAAGCCTCATTACCCCAAAACCAATTTTGTATTAAGAAGCCTCATTACCCCAAAACCAATTTTGTATTAAGAAGCCTCATTACCCCAAACCAATTTTGTATTAAGAAGCCTCATTATCCCAAAACCAATTTTGTATCGCGAAGCCTCATTACCCCAAAACCAATTTTGTATTAAGAAGCCTCATTACCCCAAAACCAATTTTTAATTACGAAGCCTCATTACCCCAAAACCAATTTTTAATTACGAAGCCTCATTACCCCAAAGCCAATTTTGTATTACGAAGCCTCATTACCCCAAAACCAATTTTTAATTACGAAGCCTCATTACCCCAAAGCCAATTTTTAATTACGAAGCCTCATTACCCCAAAGCCAATTTTGTATTACGAAGCCTCATTACCTCAAAACCAATTTTTAATTACGAAGCCTCATTACCCCAAAACCAATTTTTAATTACGAAGCCTCATTACCCCAAAGCCAATTTTGTATTACGAAGCCTCATTACCCCAAAACCAATTTTTAATTACGAAGCCTCATTACCCCAAAACCAATTTTTAATTACGAAGCCTCATTACCCCAAAGCCAATTTTTAATTACGAAGCCTCATTACCCCAAAGCCAATTTTGTATTACGAAGCCTCATTACTCCAAAACCATTTGGTATCACGAGGCCTCATTACCCCAAAGCCAATTTTTAATTACGAAGCCTCATTACCCCAAAGCCAATTTTGTATTACGAAGCCTCATTACCCCAAAGCCAATTTTTAATTACGAAGCCTCCTTACCCCAAAGCCAATTTTGTATTACGAAGCCTCATTACCCCAAAACCAATTTTTAATTACGAAGCCTCATTACCCCAAAGCCAATTTTTAATTACGAAGCCTCATTACCCCAAAGCCAATTTTTAATTACGAAGCCTCATTACCCCAAAGCCAATTTTTAATTACGAAGCCTCATTACCCCAAAGCCAATTTTTAATTACGAAGCCTCATTACCCCAAAGCCAATTTTGTATTACGAAGCCTCATTACCCCAAAGCCAATTTTGTATTACGAAGCCTCATTACCCCAAAGCCAATTTTGTATTACGAAGCCTCATTACCCCAAAGCCAATTTTGTATTACGAAGCCTCATTACCCCAAAACCAATTTTTAATTACGAAGCCTCATTACCCCAAAGCCAATTTTGTATTACGAAGCCTCATTACCCCAAAGCCAATTTTTAATTACGAAGCCTCATTACCCCAAAGCCAATTTTGTATTACGAAGCCTCATTACTCCAAAACCATTTGGTATCACGAGGCCTCATTACCCCAAAGCCAATTTTTAATTACGAAGCCTCATTACCCCAAAGCCAATTTTGTATTACGAAGCCTCATTACCCCAAAGCCAATTTTTAATTACGAAGCCTCCTTACCCCAAAGCCAATTTTGTATTACGAAGCCTCATTACCCCAAAGCCAATTTTTAATTACGAAGCCTCATTACCCCAAAGCCAATTTTTAATTACGAAGCCTCATTACCCCAAAGCCAATTTTGTATTACGAAGCCTCATTACCCCAAAGCCAATTTTGTATTACGAAGCCTCATTACCCCAAAGCCAATTTTGTATTACGAAGCCTCATTACCCCAAAGCCAATTTTGTATTACGAAGCCTCATTACCCCAAAACCAATTTTTAATTACGAAGCCTCATTACCCCAAAGCCAATTTTGTATTACGAAGCCTCATTACCCCAAAGCCAATTTTTAATTACGAAGCCTCATTACCCCAAAGCCAATTTTGTATTACGAAGCCTCATTACTCCAAAACCATTTGGTATCACGAGGCCTCATTACCCCAAAGCCAATTTTTAATTACGAAGCCTCATTACCCCAAAGCCAATTTTGTATTACGAAGCCTCATTACCCCAAAGCCAATTTTGTATTACGAAGCCTCATTACCCCAAAGCCAATTTTGTATTACGAAGCCTCATTACCCCAAAACCAATTTTTAATTACGAAGCCTCATTACCCCAAAGCCAATTTTTAATTACGAAGCCTCATTACCCCAAAGCCAATTTTTAATTACGAAGCCTCATTACCCCAAAGCCAATTTTTAATTACGAAGCCTCATTACCCCAAAGCCAATTTTGTATTACGAAGCCTCATTACCCCAAAGCCAATTTTGTATTACGAAGCCTCATTACCCCAAAGCCAATTTTGTATTACGAAGCCTCATTACCCCAAAGCCAATTTTGTATTACGAAGCCTCATTACCCCAAAACCAATTTTTAATTACGAAGCCTCATTACCCCAAAGCCAATTTTGTATTACGAAGCCTCATTACCCCAAAGCCAATTTTTAATTACGAAGCCTCATTACCCCAAAGCCAATTTTGTATTACGAAGCCTCATTACTCCAAAACCATTTGGTATCACGAGGCCTCATTACCCCAAAGCCAATTTTTAATTACGAAGCCTCATTACCCCAAAGCCAATTTTGTATTACGAAGCCTCATTACCCCAAAGCCAATTTTTAATTACGAAGCCTCCTTACCCCAAAGCCAATTTTGTATTACGAAGCCTCATTACCCCAAAGCCAATTTTTAATTACGAAGCCTCATTACCCCAAAGCCAATTTTGTATTACGAAGCCTCATTACCCCAAAGCCAATTTTGTATTACGAAGCCTCATTACCCCAAAGCCAATTTTGTATTACGAAGCCTCATTACCCCAAAGCCAATTTTGTATTACGAAGCCTCATTACCCCAAAACCAATTTTGTATTACGAAGCCTCATTACTCCAAAACCATTTGGTATCACGAGGCCTCATTACCCCAAAGCCAATTTTTAATTACGAAGCCTCATTACCCCAAAGCCAATTTTGTATTACGAAGCCTCATTACCCCAAAGCCAATTTTTAATTACGAAGCCTCCTTACCCCAAAGCCAATTTTGTATTACGAAGCCTCATTACCCCAAAACCAATTTTGTATTACGAAGCCTCATTACCCCAAAGCCAATTTTGTATTACGAAGCCTCATTACCCCAAAACCAATTTTTAATTACGAAGCCTCATTACCCCAAAGCCAATTTTGTATTACGAAGCCTCATTACCCCAAAGCCAATTTTGTATTACGAAGCCTCATTACCCCAAAACCAATTTTTAATTACGAAGCCTCATTACCCCAAAGCCAATTTTGTATTACGAAGCCTCATTACCCCAAAGCCAATTTTTAATTACGAAGCCTCATTACCCCAAAGCCAATTTTGTATTACGAAGCCTCATTACCCCAAAGCCAATTTTTAATTACGAAGCCTCCTTACCCCAAAGCCAATTTTGTATTACGAAGCCTCATTACCCCAAAACCAATTTTTAATTACGAAGCCTCATTACCCCAAAGCCAATTTTTAATTACGAAGCCTCATTACCCCAAAGCCAATTTTTAATTACGAAGCCTCATTACCCCAAAGCCAATTTTTAATTACGAAGCCTCATTACCCCAAAGCCAATTTTGTATTACGAAGCCTCATTACCCCAAAGCCAATTTTGTATTACGAAGCCTCATTACCCCAAAGCCAATTTTGTATTACGAAGCCTCATTACCCCAAAGCCAATTTTGTATTACGAAGCCTCATTACCCCAAAACCAATTTTTAATTACGAAGCCTCATTACCCCAAAGCCAATTTTGTATTACGAAGCCTCATTACCCCAAAGCCAATTTTTAATTACGAAGCCTCATTACCCCAAAGCCAATTTTGTATTACGAAGCCTCATTACTCCAAAACCATTTGGTATCACGAGGCCTCATTACCCCAAAGCCAATTTTTAATTACGAAGCCTCATTACCCCAAAGCCAATTTTGTATTACGAAGCCTCATTACCCCAAAGCCAATTTTTAATTACGAAGCCTCCTTACCCCAAAGCCAATTTTGTATTACGAAGCCTCATTACCCCAAAGCCAATTTTTAATTACGAAGCCTCATTACCCCAAAGCCAATTTTGTATTACGAAGCCTCATTACCCCAAAGCCAATTTTTAATTACGAAGCCTCATTACCCCAAAGCCAATTTTTAATTACGAAGCCTCATTACCCCAAAGCCAATTTTGTATTACGAAGCCTCATTACCCCAAAGCCAATTTTGTATTACGAAGCCTCATTACCCCAAAGCCAATTTTGTATTACGAAGCCTCATTACCCCAAAGCCAATTTTGTATTACGAAGCCTCATTACCCCAAAACCAATTTTTAATTACGAAGCCTCATTACCCCAAAGCCAATTTTGTATTACGAAGCCTCATTACCCCAAAGCCAATTTTTAATTACGAAGCCTCATTACCCCAAAGCCAATTTTGTATTACGAAGCCTCATTACTCCAAAACCATTTGGTATCACGAGGCCTCATTACCCCAAAGCCAATTTTTAATTACGAAGCCTCATTACCCCAAAGCCAATTTTGTATTACGAAGCCTCATTACCCCAAAGCCAATTTTTAATTACGAAGCCTCCTTACCCCAAAGCCAATTTTGTATTACGAAGCCTCATTACCCCAAAGCCAATTTTTAATTACGAAGCCTCATTACCCCAAAGCCAATTTTTAATTACGAAGCCTCATTACCCCAAAGCCAATTTTGTATTACGAAGCCTCATTACCCCAAAGCCAATTTTGTATTACGAAGCCTCATTACCCCAAAGCCAATTTTGTATTACGAAGCCTCATTACCCCAAAGCCAATTTTGTATTACGAAGCCTCATTACCCCAAAACCAATTTTTAATTACGAAGCCTCATTACCCCAAAGCCAATTTTGTATTACGAAGCCTCATTACCCCAAAGCCAATTTTTAATTACGAAGCCTCATTACCCCAAAGCCAATTTTGTATTACGAAGCCTCATTACTCCAAAACCATTTGGTATCACGAGGCCTCATTACCCCAAAGCCAATTTTTAATTACGAAGCCTCATTACCCCAAAGCCAATTTTGTATTACGAAGCCTCATTACCCCAAAGCCAATTTTGTATTACGAAGCCTCATTACCCCAAAGCCAATTTTGTATTACGAAGCCTCATTACCCCAAAACCAATTTTTAATTACGAAGCCTCATTACCCCAAAGCCAATTTTTAATTACGAAGCCTCATTACCCCAAAGCCAATTTTTAATTACGAAGCCTCATTACCCCAAAGCCAATTTTTAATTACGAAGCCTCATTACCCCAAAGCCAATTTTGTATTACGAAGCCTCATTACCCCAAAGCCAATTTTGTATTACGAAGCCTCATTACCCCAAAGCCAATTTTGTATTACGAAGCCTCATTACCCCAAAGCCAATTTTGTATTACGAAGCCTCATTACCCCAAAACCAATTTTTAATTACGAAGCCTCATTACCCCAAAGCCAATTTTGTATTACGAAGCCTCATTACCCCAAAGCCAATTTTTAATTACGAAGCCTCATTACCCCAAAGCCAATTTTGTATTACGAAGCCTCATTACTCCAAAACCATTTGGTATCACGAGGCCTCATTACCCCAAAGCCAATTTTTAATTACGAAGCCTCATTACCCCAAAGCCAATTTTGTATTACGAAGCCTCATTACCCCAAAGCCAATTTTTAATTACGAAGCCTCCTTACCCCAAAGCCAATTTTGTATTACGAAGCCTCATTACCCCAAAGCCAATTTTTAATTACGAAGCCTCATTACCCCAAAGCCAATTTTGTATTACGAAGCCTCATTACCCCAAAGCCAATTTTGTATTACGAAGCCTCATTACCCCAAAGCCAATTTTGTATTACGAAGCCTCATTACCCCAAAGCCAATTTTGTATTACGAAGCCTCATTACCCCAAAACCAATTTTGTATTACGAAGCCTCATTACTCCAAAACCATTTGGTATCACGAGGCCTCATTACCCCAAAGCCAATTTTTAATTACGAAGCCTCATTACCCCAAAGCCAATTTTGTATTACGAAGCCTCATTACCCCAAAGCCAATTTTTAATTACGAAGCCTCCTTACCCCAAAGCCAATTTTGTATTACGAAGCCTCATTACCCCAAAACCAATTTTGTATTACGAAGCCTCATTACCCCAAAGCCAATTTTGTATTACGAAGCCTCATTACCCCAAAACCAATTTTTAATTACGAAGCCTCATTACCCCAAAGCCAATTTTGTATTACGAAGCCTCATTACCCCAAAGCCAATTTTGTATTACGAAGCCTCATTACCCCAAAACCAATTTTTAATTACGAAGCCTCATTACCCCAAAGCCAATTTTGTATTACGAAGCCTCATTACCCCAAAGCCAATTTTTAATTACGAAGCCTCATTACCCCAAAGCCAATTTTGTATTACGAAGCCTCATTACCCCAAAGCCAATTTTTAATTACGAAGCCTCCTTACCCCAAAGCCAATTTTGTATTACGAAGCCTCATTACCCCAAAACCAATTTTTAATTACGAAGCCTCATTACCCCAAAGCCAATTTTTAATTACGAAGCCTCATTACCCCAAAGCCAATTTTTAATTACGAAGCCTCATTACCCCAAAGCCAATTTTTAATTACGAAGCCTCATTACCCCAAAGCCAATTTTGTATTACGAAGCCTCATTACCCCAAAGCCAATTTTGTATTACGAAGCCTCATTACCCCAAAGCCAATTTTGTATTACGAAGCCTCATTACCCCAAAGCCAATTTTGTATTACGAAGCCTCATTACCCCAAAACCAATTTTTAATTACGAAGCCTCATTACCCCAAAGCCAATTTTGTATTACGAAGCCTCATTACCCCAAAGCCAATTTTTAATTACGAAGCCTCATTACCCCAAAGCCAATTTTGTATTACGAAGCCTCATTACTCCAAAACCATTTGGTATCACGAGGCCTCATTACCCCAAAGCCAATTTTTAATTACGAAGCCTCATTACCCCAAAGCCAATTTTGTATTACGAAGCCTCATTACCCCAAAGCCAATTTTTAATTACGAAGCCTCCTTACCCCAAAGCCAATTTTGTATTACGAAGCCTCATTACCCCAAAGCCAATTTTTAATTACGAAGCCTCATTACCCCAAAGCCAATTTTGTATTACGAAGCCTCATTACCCCAAAGCCAATTTTGTATTACGAAGCCTCATTACCCCAAAGCCAATTTTGTATTACGAAGCCTCATTACCCCAAAGCCAATTTTGTATTACGAAGCCTCATTACCCCAAAACCAATTTTGTATTACGAAGCCTCATTACTCCAAAACCATTTGGTATCACGAGGCCTCATTACCCCAAAGCCAATTTTTAATTACGAAGCCTCATTACCCCAAAGCCAATTTTGTATTACGAAGCCTCATTACCCCAAAACCAATTTTGTATTACGAAGCCTCATTACCCCAAAGCCAATTTTGTATTACGAAGCCTCATTACCCCAAAGCCAATTTTTAATTACGAAGCCTCATTACCCCAAAGCCAATTTTTAATTACGAAGCCTCCTTACCCCAAAGCCAATTTTGTATTACGAAGCCTCATTACCCCAAAACCAATTTTGTATTACGAAGCCTCATTACCCCAAAGCCAATTTTGTATTACGAAGCCTCATTACCCCAAAACCAATTTTTAATTACGAAGCCTCATTACCCCAAAGCCAATTTTGTATTACGAAGCCTCATTACCCCAAAGCCAATTTTGTATTACGAAGCCTCATTACCCCAAAACCAATTTTTAATTACGAAGCCTCATTACCCCAAAGCCAATTTTGTATTACGAAGCCTCATTACCCCAAAGCCAATTTTTAATTACGAAGCCTCATTACCCCAAAGCCAATTTTGAATTACGAAGCCTCATTACTCCAAAACCATTTGGTATCACGAGGCCTCATTACCCCAAAGCCAATTTTTAATTACGAAGCCTCATTACCCCAAAGCCAATTTTGTATTACGAAGCCTCATTACCCCAAAGCCAATTTTTAATTACGAAGCCTCCTTACCCCAAAGCCAATTTTGTATTACGAAGCCTCATTACCCCAAAGCCAATTTTTAATTACGAAGCCTCATTACCCCAAAGCCAATTTTGTATTACGAAGCCTCATTACCCCAAAGCCAATTTTGTATTACGAAGCCTCATTACCCCAAAGCCAATTTTGTATTACGAAGCCTCATTACCCCAAAGCCAATTTTGTATTACGAAGCCTCATTACCCCAAAACCAATTTTGTATTACGAAGCCTCATTACTCCAAAACCATTTGGTATCACGAGGCCTCATTACCCCAAAGCCAATTTTTAATTACGAAGCCTCATTACCCCAAAGCCAATTTTGTATTACGAAGCCTCATTACCCCAAAGCCAATTTTTAATTACGAAGCCTCCTTACCCCAAAGCCAATTTTGTATTACGAAGCCTCATTACCCCAAAACCAATTTTTAATTACGAAGCCTCATTACCCCAAAGCCAATTTTTAATTACGAAGCCTCATTACCCCAAAACCAATTTTTAATTACGAAGCCTCATTACCCCAAAGCCAATTTTGTATTACGAAGCCTCATTACCCCAAAGCCAATTTTTAATTACGAAGCCTCCTTACCCCAAAGCCAATTTTGTATTACGAAGCCTCATTACCCCAAAACCAATTTTTAATTACGAAGCCTCATTACCCCAAAGCCAATTTTTAATTACGAAGCCTCATTACCCCAAAGCCAATTTTTAATTACGAAGCCTCATTACCCCAAAGCCAATTTTGTATTACGAAGCCTCATTACCCCAAAGCCAATTTTGTATTACGAAGCCTCATTACCCCAAAGCCAATTTTGTATTACGAAGCCTCATTACCCCAAAACCAATTTTTAATTACGAAGCCTCATTACCCCAAAGCCAGTTTTGTATTACGAAGCCTCATTACCCGAAAGCCAATTTTTAATTACGAAGCCTCATTACCCCAAAGCCAATTTTGTATTACGAAGCCTCATTACCCCAAAGCCAATTTTTAATTACGAAGCCTCCTTACCCCAAAGCCAATTTTGTATTACGAAGCCTCATTACCCCAAAACCAATTTTTAATTACGAAGCCTCATTACCCCAAAGCCAATTTTTAATTACGAAGCCTCATTACCCCAAAGCCAATTTTTAATTACGAAGCCTCATTACCCCAAAGCCAATTTTGTATTACGAAGCCTCATTACCCCAAAGCCAATTTTGTATTACGAAGCCTCATTACCCCAAAGCCAATTTTGTATTACGAAGCCTCATTACCCCAAAACCAATTTTTAATTACGAAGCCTCATTACCCCAAAGCCAATTTTGTATTACGAAGCCTCATTACCCCAAAGCCAATTTTTAATTACGAAGCCTCATTACCCCAAAGCCAATTTTTAATTACGAAGCCTCATTACCCCAAAGCCAATTTTGTATTACGAAGCCTCATTACCCCAAAGCCAATTTTTAATTACGAAGCCTCCTTACCCCAAAGCCAATTTTGTATTACGAAGCCTCATTACCCCAAAACCAATTTTTAATTACGAAGCCTCATTACCCCAAAGCCAATTTTTAATTACGAAGCCTCATTACCCCAAAGCCAATTTTTAATTACGAAGCCTCATTACCCCAAAGCCAATTTTGTATTACGAAGCCTCATTACCCCAAAGCCAATTTTGTATTACGAAGCCTCATTACCCCAAAGCCAATTTTGTATTACGAAGCCTCATTACCCCAAAACCAATTTTTAATTACGAAGCCTCATTACCCCAAAGCCAATTTTGTATTACGAAGCCTCATTACCCCAAAGCCAATTTTTAATTACGAAGCCTCATTACCCCAAAGCCAATTTTGTATTACGAAGCCTCATTACCCCAAAGCCAATTTTTAATTACGAAGCCTCCTTACCCCAAAGCCAATTTTGTATTACGAAGCCTCATTACCCCAAAACCAATTTTTAATTACGAAGCCTCATTACCCCAAAGCCAATTTTTAATTACGAAGCCTCATTACCCCAAAGCCAATTTTTAATTACGAAGCCTCATTACCCCAAAGCCAATTTTGTATTACGAAGCCTCATTACCCCAAAGCCAATTTTGTATTACGAAGCCTCATTACCCCAAAGCCAATTTTGTATTACGAAGCCTCATTACCCCAAAACCAATTTTTAATTACGAAGCCTCATTACCCCAAAGCCAATTTTGTATTACGAAGCCTCATTACCCCAAAGCCAATTTTTAATTACGAAGCCTCATTACCCCAAAGCCAATTTTGTATTACGAAGCCTCATTACTCCAAAACCATTTGGTATCACGAGGCCTCATTACCCCAAAGCCAATTTTTAATTACGAAGCCTCATTACCCCAAAGCCAATTTTGTATTACGAAGCCTCATTACCCCAAAGCCAATTTTTAATTACGAAGCCTCCTTACCCCAAAGCCAATTTTGTATTACGAAGCCTCATTACCCCAAAACCAATTTTTAATTACGAAGCCTCATTACCCCAAAGCCAATTTTTAATTACGAAGCCTCATTACCCCAAAGCCAATTTTTAATTACGAAGCCTCATTACCCCAAAGCCAATTTTGTATTACGAAGCCTCATTACCCCAAAGCCAATTTTGTATTACGAAGCCTCATTACCCCAAAGCCAATTTTGTATTACGAAGCCTCATTACCCCAAAGCCAATTTTGTATTACGAAGCCTCATTACCCCAAAACCAATTTTGTATTACGAAGCCTCATTACTCCAAAACCATTTGGTATCACGAGGCCTCATTACCCCAAAGCCAATTTTTAATTACGAAGCCTCATTACCCCAAAGCCAATTTTGTATTACGAAGCCTCATTACCCCAAAGCCAATTTTTAATTACGAAGCCTCCTTACCCCAAAGCCAATTTTGTATTACGAAGCCTCATTACCCCAAAACCAATTTTTAATTACGAAGCCTCATTACCCCAAAGCCAATTTTTAATTACGAAGCCTCATTACCCCAAAACCAATTTTTAATTACGAAGCCTCATTACCCCAAAGCCAATTTTGTATTACGAAGCCTCATTACCCCAAAGCCAATTTTTAATTACGAAGCCTCCTTACCCCAAAGCCAATTTTGTATTACGAAGCCTCATTACCCCAAAACCAATTTTTAATTACGAAGCCTCATTACCCCAAAGCCAATTTTTAATTACGAAGCCTCATTACCCCAAAGCCAATTTTTAATTACGAAGCCTCATTACCCCAAAGCCAATTTTGTATTACGAATCCTCATTACCCCAAAGCCAATTTTGTATTACGAAGCCTCATTACCCCAAAGCCAATTTTTAATTACGAAGCCTCATTACCCCAAAACCAATTTTTAATTACGAAGCCTCATTACCCCAAAGCCAATTTTGTATTACGAAGCCTCATTACCCCAAAGCCAATTTTTAATTACGAAGCCTCATTACCCCAAAGCCAATTTTGTATTACGAAGCCTCATTACCCCAAAGCCAATTTTTAATTACGAAGCCTCCTTACCCCAAAGCCAATTTTGTATTACGAAGCCTCATTACCCCAAAACCAATTTTTAATTACGAAGCCTCATTACCCCAAAGCCAATTTTTAATTACGAAGCCTCATTACCCCAAAGCCAATTTTTAATTACGAAGCCTCATTACCCCAAAGCCAATTTTGTATTACGAAGCCTCATTACCCCAAAGCCAATTTTGTATTACGAAGCCTCATTACCCCAAAGCCAATTTTGTATTACGAAGCCTCATTACCCCAAAACCAATTTTTAATTACGAAGCCTCATTACCCCAAAGCCAATTTTGTATTACGAAGCCTCATTACCCCAAAGCCAATTTTTAATTACGAAGCCTCATTACCCCAAAGCCAATTTTTAATTACGAAGCCTCATTACCCCAAAGCCAATTTTGTATTACGAAGCCTCATTACCCCAAAGCCAATTTTTAATTACGAAGCCTCCTTACCCCAAAGCCAATTTTGTATTACGAAGCCTCATTACCCCAAAACCAATTTTTAATTACGAAGCCTCATTACCCCAAAGCCAATTTTTAATTACGAAGCCTCATTACCCCAAAGCCAATTTTTAATTACGAAGCCTCATTACCCCAAAGCCAATTTTGTATTACGAAGCCTCATTACCCCAAAGCCAATTTTGTATTACGAAGCCTCATTACCCCAAAGCCAATTTTGTATTACGAAGCCTCATTACCCCAAAACCAATTTTTAATTACGAAGCCTCATTACCCCAAAGCCAATTTTGTATTACGAAGCCTCATTACCCCAAAGCCAATTTTTAATTACGAAGCCTCATTACCCCAAAGCCAATTTTGTATTACGAAGCCTCATTACCCCAAAGCCAATTTTTAATTACGAAGCCTCCTTACCCCAAAGTAGGGCCCCGCGAATCTTCGATTTACTATTCCACTTCGAATATTTTCGCGAATAATTCGATTCGATTCGAAGATTAAAGCTATTACGAAGATTCGACATTTGTTTTATCATTTCCGAATATAGAATCGAATCAATTGGATTCGGAGTAGTCGAATTGAATAGCGAATCTAGTTCGATTCGGGAATTTAGTACGAAGCGAATATTCGCTTCGAAAACCCGAATAATTAAGAGTCGAATCGAATCGAACCCGATTAAATATTTGATTTTACTACGCAGCTATTACGACTTCAAACGAGAGGTGTGTTTTTTTAAAGCAAATGGCGGCTTTTTTCCGGGTTAAAGTAAATATTACTCGTTGGTTTTTTGTCGTCTCCTAAGGTTTTCCATTTTTTGCCGTTGGCGACTTTTGATTTTAGATATACACGGCGCTACGAGCGCGCGTGTTTAGTGGTTTTTGTCAAGAATTGTAGGGGTCATCGTTTAAGGTTGCTTTGGAGGTAATATTCCCTCTCATAAAGAAATAATCGGTTTTAATAATTTTAAGTAATCGAATCAAATTGTTTTATTTATTGTTAATATCTCATTACAATAGAAAAAATTGAAAGTATTTGTAATATAAAGTTAAATTTTGTTATGTAACAACAACTCTTGATTTTTTCGCGCCCAAATGAGTGTTTCAGCATTGTAGTTGGAAAGAGAATATCGAAGATCGGTGATTACTTGAGAGCCCACAGAGTTTACCCTTTCTGCTGCACAATTGGTAGCTTGAATAGCCAATAATTGGCGAGCGGCTTTGGATAGTAGAGGATAAATGTGACATTTGTGTTTCCAGTAGTAAAGTGGGTCGCCACCGCGATCAAACACAGGTTCCTTGACGTAGTCTTCAATCTCATTATGTAATTGTTTTGAAGAATCATTTTGCTTCGTCGATATGTTTTGTTGACTTCCATGAACTTTATGGAATAAGGCGTCTAGTAATGATCGATCCGCAGTGATATTTTCACCAGTGTCGCTGTTCGGCAACTCGATATCTTGACCTGAAATTTCAGGTGATTGTAATATATTACCATTGTCTTCGTTGTTCCCAACAAGGTCGTTCAAGTGACGTTTTACATCCACAGTTTGCAGGTCGGAAAATAAAGAGTTTTTAAATCGTGGGTCTACAAATGTCGCGGCAAGCAAGTGCTCGTTAGTTAGATCGAAACGGTCGTTTAACTGCTTCAACATTTCGTCCCTGAAGGTTTTAACTCCTTTGGCCGATGCTTTTTTTACTTCATCTTTCAGAGTGGTTATTAGCGGAATAATTAAACTGACCGTGACCGATGTGTCGGCGCTGAAAATTGTCGTCGCTTCCGCCATTATCTTTAGAATTGGCAAAGACGATTCCAAAGTGTCTTTCAATTGTTGAGTTAAAGCCGATGGTGGACTCTTTGCGCAGTTTTTCTTTTCCGTACATTCCACAAGCGCTAGAGATACAGCAACTTCATTTTCCTTCAACCAAAGTAGTAGATTGTACGTACTATTGAATCTAGTTACCACGTCTAGTGGGGGCGAAGATTCCGCCAATTCGATGTCAACTTGATGCTTGATTAGTGATCTTGCGCCTACTGTAGATGAGTGAAAGAAAGCACCAATTCGATGAGCATGCTTAATCAAATGTTTTATCATTATTTGAACAGCCAACGCCCCGTTAATCGAAAGTTGTAGTTTGTGAGCGACACAACCTAGCCATTTTACTCCCAAAAGTCTAGCAGTACAAGGCATGGAGTTAGTCGTGTCTGTTGTAGCGTAAAAAACTTGAGACAAGGGTATATTGTAGAGGTCAAGTTGTTTCCTTATAATATTTTCCGTAGCCGCCGAAGTATGGTCTGCGTCGCGAATTTCTAAGTTTGACACTGATAGGCATTTGGAGTACAATGACCAATCCTGCTCGCATATGTAATGACCAGTAATTACCAAATAGTTACTGCCGTTTTTGCTTTTCCAGTGATCGAAAGTTATAGATATGCGTGAAATATCAACATGACTTTTCAGCGTTAACTGCAGTTTCTTTTCCAGGTCCATTCTCATGTCCTCTAGTCTTCGAGACAGGGTTGTAGGATGTGGGGGACTGTAATGGTTGTTAGTTAGTTCGGCACACAATTGATTAAAACCGGAACCAGCGACAGCTTCAAAAGGTCTACCGTCAGCGACGACGTAGTTCAGAACGGCTTTATCATATTTTTCTTTGTGTTCAAGTGGCAATGTCTTGGTTTTCTTTCTTTGCATTTCACTTGAAGTTGAAGGTAGACACAGTGGACGTTTTTCTGGATATTTTGCCAATGGCGAAACGTCTTTTTTAGCCGATTCTTTTTTCGCTTCCTTGTATTGCTCTGGGTGTTTTCTTAACAAATGGCTCCATAAATGAGATGTTGTCCCACTAGATTGGGACGATAACGTCTGTTGACAAGACTTACAACGATGCTCATTACCACTTTGAATAAAATATATCTTCACTGTCGACATAATTACGAGTGATATAGCTATAGCCTTACAATTGTGTTACGCGATTCACAATTTCAATGGCGACTTGCCAGCATTAAAAAAATCATTTTTAATTGAGGTTTTTTCATAAACCGGTAGGTTGCGACCTACAAAATAAATTTGTATTTTGTGGGGGTTGTAAAGACTCAAATGATAAACTTGGCAGTTAAAAAGAAGACTCTGAAACAGTAAACATTACTCTAGTATATTTTTTTTAAATCAATAAATGACGTAAGCACGTTTGATAAGATTCGATTCGATTCGTTACCGAATTATTGGATGATTCGATTCGCGCTTCGAAATTCACTGCCGGTTCGAAATTCAATTCGAAGAAAACATTTCGTAGCTCGAGGATTCGATTCGTATTCGATTATTCCGAATTCATAAATATTCGATTCGGGTACTTTTTACATTCGATTCAATATTCGATTCGATATTCGTAATTTTCGAATAGGACCGATTCGCAGGGCCCTACCCCAAAGCCAATTTTGTATTACGAAGCCTCATTACCCCAAAACCAATTTTTAATTACGAAGCCTCATTACCCCAAAGCCAATTTTTAATTACGAAGCCTCATTACCCCAAAGCCAATTTTGTATTACGAAGCCTCATTACCCCAAAGCCAATTTTGTATTACGAAGCCTCATTACCCCAAAGCCAATTTTGTATTACGAAGCCTCATTACCCCAAAACCAATTTTTAATTACGAAGCCTCATTACCCCAAAGCCAATTTTTAATTACGAAGCCTCATTACCCCAAAGCCAATTTTTAATTACGAAGCCTCATTACCCCAAAGCCAATTTTGTATTACGAAGCCTCATTACCCCAAAGCCAATTTTGTATTACGAAGCCTCATTACCCCAAAGCCAATTTTGTATTACGAAGCCTCATTACCCCAAAACCAATTTTTAATTACGAAGCCTCATTACCCCAAAGCCAATTTTTAATTACGAAGCCTCATTACCCCAAAGCCAATTTTTAATTACGAAGCCTCATTACCCCAAAGCCAATTTTGTATTACGAAGCCTCATTACCCCAAAGCCAATTTTGTATTACGAAGCCTCATTACCCCAAAGCCAATTTTGTATTACGAAGCCTCATTACCCCAAAACCAATTTTTAATTACGAAGCCTCATTACCCCAAAGCCAATTTTGTATTACGAAGCCTCATTACCCCAAAGCCAATTTTTAATTACGAAGCCTCATTACCCCAAAGCCAATTTTGTATTACGAAGCCTCATTACCCCAAAAGTAGTTTTAATTACGAAGCCTCATTTAGAATTTCGAGACCTCTTCATACCTTAAAACAACTTTGAACTTCGAATCCCCATTACCCCAAACAATTTCGTAATTCTGCGCCTCATAACTACCTGCTTTTTCACTAACAATTATAATCCAAATGTTTACAAACTCAGCGCGGCACCAACCCCGAATTTTTGAGTCCAATTTTAGGTGAAGGTTAAAGTAAAGACACCTCCATTAAATATCTTAAAAAAAAAAGACTCTTATTTTTGGCACGCTGGGAAATCATTGCAATCTAAAAATAATGACGCCAGCCAAAGTCAAAAAGCGGAGCGAAAAAACGAACGTAACAATTTCGCGTTTTCAGGTGTAGGCCCCTAGGTAGTTTTCTCAGCCAAGTGTACAGTAATAACTAGGGTGCAGTTTTCGGCGATCGCGCCGGGTTGAAATGGGACGCTAAATATAACATTTACGTTTACATTGAAGATCCACTCTCGTATTTGCAATATCTGCTCGATTTGAAGGGCACATTTAGACGCCTCTTCAACGTATATTTAGATCGTTGCGACTAATTCTTGCAACGTTATTTTTAACGTTCGGTATACTAGCGTACTTTGCGCTTAAAAGTGGACGATTATTCAAACGAGAAATGTTAATCGGATTTTAAAAATAGTCGGGTTATTTTTACAAAATTAAATACATGTTTTCTTTATCTCGTTGGTTTATATTCCCTTCATATTAGAACCTCATTGGTCAGTTTTTATACAGTGTAGTACCTCGTTGGTCAGTTTTTTATACAGTGTAGTACCTCGTTGGTCAGTACAGAATTTAGCCCTTCTCAGTGAATTTTTCACAGAATTTAGTACTTAATTGGTCAAGTATCGATAAAGGTAGCGCTTAATTGGTCAATTGAGCACCTCGTTGCAGGATTTTGTTTTTGTTTTGCCATGGAAAAATAGTTAAAAAAAAATATTTGTACGTACGTCCATACGTTTCCGGGGGGGGGCATGTGCCCACCCCCCTGGCTACGCCAATGCCTCGTTGGAAAATGTTTGTTAAATTGAGCACCTCGTTGGTTAATTTTCTTTAAACTGAGCACCTCGTTGGTAAAATCGTGATAAAATATAGCTCCTGCTTTTAAAAAGAACATCCCAACTAAAATTTTTAAGGAATTTACATTTCACAGTTTGCAAATAATTATAACAATAATTGAATAAAAGGGTTGTAAAAATAAAACTTGTGCACCCCGGGGGCATGTCGTCAAAAACGAAAATGGTAGAAAGATTACCAATTTGTAGGGGGTAATACAATTCGGGTTAAAAAACGTACATGTACCCTACAAAATAATCAAGATAAAATGATAGTCCCTCAATAATTTTTAAGTTTTGCGACGCCATAAAATTTAATTGGGGGACAACCTTGGTCTCATATGACCTCCCTGTCAGGAATATTTTTAAATTACACCGTTTAATTGTTCCATTTAATTTATCGCCTGTCGAGACTTCGGACTTTTTCAAATAGTTAAACTAAATACTCCTTAATTAGAGTATTAAAAAGTAATTTGCGTTTTAAAAATTGGGCTGCCGAACAGTGCCGATGGTGAATTAATATCTCTTGAATTTTAAATAGCTGATACTAAATAGTTCATATAACTGAATCTACGCAGTTAAATCTTAAAGTATCATTACGGAAATTTCGATGCAGCTTTGATAAATATTTAAGTGGCGTTAGTAAGGGAAAATGCATGTTTTAAGGGACCGATTCTTAAAGGGAATATAACCTCGGATATTTTGTGTCGAACACCAACGTTTCCAGCTCTGGCCGCTCTTGCCTTTGGCTTAAAAATGTTTCGCGCCACTGTATATTGTAATTTGAAAAAATTGAAGGGGTCTTCCATAAAGATTGCTTTGCAGGCAGGTTATATTTCCTTTAAGGGTCTGACTATTATGGAAAATGTGTTTAATTTAAGGGACCATTTCAAAAGTACAGGCTTTAAATTTAAAGGTCCACAAACTTTTGTATTTTGAGGGTGGAGCTACAGAATAGTGTTTTGGGAAAACGAATATCCGAGTCACATGACGGAAGGGGAGAAGCTACTTGAAATTCTGACTGATTTTTCCAAACAATTGTGTGCACCTTTAAGAGACACTTTCTTAAGGCTGTAGTTAAACATATTTTAAAGGACTATTTCTGAAGCTATAAGGGTCGGTTTATAAAGCTCTCATTTCAATTTAAAAATTTAAGGGATCATTTAGAAAGTTAGTCTCAATTTCAAATAAACAAAGTTCCCTTAAAATTTCAAGTTTTAAGGGATCGTTTATAAAGTTACCTTTTCTATTTCAAGTTTTAAGGAACATTTTATAAAACCACCATTTCAATGGCAAGCTTAAAGGAGAACTGCCACCAAAACCAAAATTTTCGGGTTTTTTTAACATAAATATAGAAAATATATTAATAATTATGTCCCTTTAAATTTTATAAATATTGGAAAAGTATTTAAAAAGTTACGCTACTTTTCCCGCAACCTACATCAAACGGCTTCAAAAATTTCAGAAATCGCAGTTCAACCTACGTGCAGCGCCAAAAGAATGAAGCGGCCAAAATTTTAGAAAGGGCGGCGTGTAAGGCATATTAAAAACACGATCAACTAAATCTACCAATATAACTAGGTTAAAAAGCCAAGGAGAATATCGTAGCAGACGAGAGTTCCAACCGAAAAACGAGAAAACCGAAGAAAAAATATTTCGTTCACGAGATGGCGCTGTAGGTAGGTTCAACCAAGCGGTTCTGAGATTCTCCAGTCGGGGGGGATCAAACACAAAATTTGGTTGCTTATAATAAATCACATACTGGCAATATTAACATGAAATTTTTGTATAACCATTTTCGGACGTCTTCTATCCATTTAAATGGTTTTTAACCAATTTTAGGGTGGTGACAGTTCTCCTTTAAGGGACCGTTTATAAAGCGGTCATTTCAATTTCAAATTTCAAGGGACCGTTTATAAAGCCGCGATTTAAAATATGAACTAAGTGACAAACTTTTAGGGTTTTAAAGTTAACGAAGCACCCGACATTTTAATTCTTTGCAGGCATCGGCTATGGGACAACCGTAGTATGTTTCCTACTAAACATCTACTACATCATCGTCCTAAGCTGGGCAGGAGTGTACCTTTACTACTCATTCTCGGCGCCATGGTCCAGTTGCGACAACGACTGGAACACGGAACGCTGTTTTATCAAACGTTCCGGCGAAGAGTACCCCACCAACTACACTGAGGGCAACCTAACGACCATGATCAGCGTCGCCAACACGACCGGAGCTTCCTACTGGGTGGACCCCGTAGTAGAATTTTGGGAGTACGTCCCCACCTATCCCCGGGCTCTCGACCAATCAGAGAGCCCGAACCGTTATCACCGCCAATCAGGTTTCAAGCTCTATACTATACGTCAAATTTAGAGTGCAGCACTGACAAAATAGGGCGATTTTTTTATAAATCTTGCGATAGATTAAAGAATTTAGAGGTGCCTACGCTTCTCTCTTAGATTTAGATTTGTTAACACGGGTTGCTATGGGATAAAATGTGTTTTTCAGTTTTTACAGCCTCAGTGGTTGCCATTGCTGCAAACGTATCTGCTTTTGACTATTGGTATAGTTCATTGCCTTTTGGATGGTTATAAATTAATATTTTACGATCTTGCAGATTTTACGGGGTGATTCGACCTGGAGTAGATTTTATTCGAATTTTGCGTAACAAGTATAATATTAAATCTTGAAGGCGTAACAGTATCGGATTCGGCGTCAAATTACCTTTCGAACGAATACCGACAACATGTACTTTAAAGTTAGCTTTAGTGGCGCCATCTTTATTCTATAAAACAAATGGGTGTTTATAAATGGTTGTAAGTACTCGTTCGAAAGAGCTGAAAATAGCGGTTTGAAATATAGCAACGATATAGTAACATAGTATTGTAAACTGTAGCGCCATCTTTGATTATTTTAAAAGCCAGCCCGAACCACCCTATAGTGCATTATTTCATAATGTACACATCTTTGGATATAAGCATTATTATGTTCTTTTATGATATTCAGATAAAGGATGCACGAATTAAAATGTATATTTCCCCCCAAATACCCATTCTGATATCCTAGGCGCAAGGTCTTAGAAATATCTCCTGGAATAGAAGATCAAGGTGGCATCCGAACGGAATTAGCTATCAGTTTATTAATTGTGTGGATTCTGTGCTATTTCTGCATTTGCAAGGGTGTCAAAACTTCGGGAAAAGTAAGCAATATGTCTTTTCAGTTACTAACTTCTTCAGACCTCGGTAGTGGGGTGGCAGAGTGGTTAGCACTTTCGCCTCGCAGCAAGAGGAGCCGGGTTCGATCCCAGCTTGTGGCACTGGGTGAAAACTCGGAACAACTCCTTCTGCGTTGAGTTTGCAAGTTCTCTCTCCACTGGTTTAAGGAGTTTTCCCCCGAGTTCTTCGGTTTCCCCTTCCATAAAAACTTGTTGAGGTTAACGGTAATAGTTAGTGTAGGGAGCTGTTGGCTCGATCGCGTGGCATACAGGGCTTGCCACCACCCTCCTACGCATTGTAACCCGGCCACCTGAATTAAAGGCTTCAAAAGTCGCTTGACGACTTAGGCCTAAGGTGGTGCCTTGGGTATTAGCCTAGCTGATTATTATTATATCGGGCGCCCCCCCTCGGTATAGTAATAGCGGGAGGCCCCCCCCCCCTCGGTCTAGTAATAGCGGGAGGCCCCCCCCCTCGGTCTAGTAATAGCGGGAGGCCCCCCCCTCGGTATAGTAATAGCGGGAGGCCCCCCCCTCGGTCTAGTAATAGCGGGAGGCCCCCCCTCGGTCTAGTAATAGCGGGAGGCCCCCCCCTCGGTCTAGTAATAGCGGGAGGCCCCCCCCCTCGGTCTAGTAATAGCGGGAGGCCCCCCCCTCGGTCTAGTAATAGCGGGAGGCCCCCCCCCTCGGTCTAGTAATAGCGGGAGGCCCCCCCCTCGGTCTAGTAATATCGGGAGGCTCCCCCCTCGGTCTAGTAATATCGGGAGGCTCCCCCCTCGGTCTAGTAATATCGGGAGGCCCCCCCTCGGTCTAGTAATATCGGGAGGCCCCCCCTCGGTCTAGTAATATCGGGAGCCCCCCCCCCTCGGTCTAGTAATATCGGGAGGCCCCCCCCTCGGTCTAGTAATATCGGGAGGCCCCCCCCCTCGGTCTAGTAATATCGGGAGGCCCCCCCCCCTCGGTCTAGTAATATCGGGAGGCCCCCCCTCGGTCTAGTAATATCGGGAGGCCCCCCCTCGGTCTAGTAATATCGGGAGGCCCCCCCTCGGTCTAGTAATATCGGGAGGCCCCCCCCCTCGGTCTAGTAATATCGGGAGCCCCCCCCCCTCGGTCTAGTAATATCGGGAGCCCCCCCCCCCTCGGTCTAGTAATATCGGGAGGCCCCCCCCCCCTCGGTCTAGTAATATCGGGAGGCCCCCCCCTCGGTCTAGTAATATCGGGAGGCCCCCCCCTCGGTCTAGTAATATCGGGAGGCCCCCCCCCCCTCGGTCTAGTAATATCGGGAGGCCCCCCCTCGGTCTAGGAATATTGGGCGCCCGCCCCCCTCGGTCTAGGAATATTGGGCGCCCGCCCCCCTCGGTCTAGGAATATTGGGCGCCCGCCCCCCTCGGTCCAGGAATATTGGGCGCCCGCCCCCCTCGGTCCAGGAATATTGGGCGCCCGCCCCCCTCGGTCCAGGAATATTGGGCGCCCGCCCCCCTCGGTCTAGGAATATTGGGCGCCCGCCTCCCTCGGACAAGGAATATCGGGGTCTTTATTGAATACTTTAGAACTAAATTATCAAAAAATACAAATGGCGAGACGGTTCCCCACCGGAGTGCGGTGCCTTAGGGCTTAGTCCTACCTAGACCAATGGTAGAAATGGGCCTGATCGCGTGTTGCGCTACCAAAAGAATAAGGTTTTATCGTATACCCCTACCAAAATGATAAGGAGCTCCTTAAGCCGCTATGTTCTGGTAAAGAGCAACATTTATATCTGTATACAACACTTGATTGCAGGTCGTCTATTTCACCGCCGTCTTCCCGTACATCATCCTGACAGTGCTGCTGATCCGAGGCGTCACCTTGCCTGGGGCGGCGGAAGGAATCGTGTTTTACCTCAAACCAGACTTCTCAAAATTAGCCGAAGCCCAGGTACCAAAAATTATTTTTTCCTTCACGAAATCCGCAAGAACAGACAGATTCCTTATCTTCTTACAGCGAAACGAACATATAGCGGAAAGCTTTTCGGGGTTCAATTTATTTACTTATAATATTGATGTAACAAATTTAAAGGTTAAAGGTCAATTATTAAAAAAAATATTTTCAGCAAGGTTTTATGTCCAGTTATAAGTAACAATCGACGTTAAAAACGTGACTAAAATTACAATTTTAACTGTTTAGATATACTTTAAGAAAATCTAAATTTCAGTTTAGTGGCGCCATCTAGAAATACTTCGCGTATTTAAAAATCAAACCTTTTATTATAGTTACCCATGTTAAAGTCTACTTGAACCCAAAAATTAATATTTTTTTAGATTATGTATAGTTGTCAAGACTGTAAAAATTTCATATTAAAATATTAATTATTTTATAAGTTATTCTAAATAGAAAATGTGAATTTTAGCAGACAAACTTCCTCTTTCAATTAACCCGAAAACACGAAATCTTGAATATATGACGTAAAAGAAGCCAAACAAAATATATTTTACTCAAACCGATAAATTGCCTAGATCATGATTACGTATGCCAAATTTCCAGGACAAGTTATCATTAGTTATGTCGCGTTGTAGGATGAAAAAATACTAAACATTAAGAAATAGAGGGCTCTGATTACCGTATCATGGTTTTAAATACCAGTGGATGAAACTATCTTTACCCCATCTGTATGAAAGAAACATTTCTACATGCAGGGAATAATTATGCTGCTGTAGTCTAAATGAGTACATTAGCGACACGAATTAAATCTTATTTACATTCGAGCCCGCCAAATTAACTAGCATCTGTGACCTCAGTGATGCTATAAATTAAGTCACGCGCACTTTTAAAACCGGAATTAATTTCTATAGAAGGTGCTATAAGGAGATGCACCGAGAAAATAGGAGACAGTGCATATAGACTGTAAAGAGTCTCCTCACTTTTATAGAATGTGAAATTTAATCATGATCCATGTCTTTATAAATAGGTGTGGATTGACGCTGGGACGCAAATATTCTACTCTTACGCCGTGGCGCTAGGCTGCATGACGGCGTTGGGCAGCTATAATGACTTTCATAATGATTTTTATAAGTATTAAAATCCAAATTTAGAAAATATATCAAAAATCTTAACGAGTATTTTTATGAAATTTCTTGTAGACAATGCATAATAATATCAGCTTGTAACAGCGGCACCAGCGTTTACGCCGGATTCGCCGTGTTTTCAGTTCTGGGTCACATGGCCCATCAGATGGGAGTGGCCGTGAAGGACGTGGCCACTTCGGGCCCTGGTTTGGTGTTCATCACCTATCCCAGGGCCATCTCGGAGTTGGAGGGCTCTCAAGTTTGGGCTGTGATGTTTTTTGTTGTGATCATGTTTTTGGGCTTGGACAGCCAGGTGAGGTCGATTAAGTCTCTCTAGTCAGTTCTTGTTATGGAGAGGTTAGAGCACTTCCCGGTCTCTGTCATATAGCTAAGCGCAACACGTAATCTGCTTCTACTGGAGGGTTATTGCACATGAGCGCCATCTAGGTTAAATACGTAAAAGATAGCCTTAATTTTAAATTCATATTTATTTAAAAAATTATTTCGGAGTTATAAAAGTAAATAAATTTTATTAGTTTTGATAATTAATCGAGCCTATCATTGGTGTCTAATTTTTTTTAACAAACTTCTATTTAACTGAAAAAGAGGGAGTTGTTGAGAAATCCAAATAAAATCTACTTTTTTTTTATATAGTGTCCTAAACTTCACTTAAGAGGATAAAATAATTTGAATTTATATTGTACCGTAAATTAATAGGCCTTTCTATGAAATAACATTGGCCTTATTGATGTTGCTGCTGAGTCACGGGTGACGTATCGATGACTTTTTAATACGAAAAGCCCTAGGCACAAGAGTAAATTAGACGAATCACCCGGTTTTTAGGCATGAATTGAACTGAACTGAACTTCTACCTATTTCGTGACGAATGAGCTACATAAAAACAAGTTATAAAAAGGCCTATTAAATTTATATAATTTATTGTGTGTAGTTTGCTTTAGGTGGCGCAAAGCGACATAAGGAGTGCGCTAAGCTCTCCGTAAAAAGACCTTGCTCCAGTGCTATACCACTCCACTTTTACTAATCCGTTTTTCCTCGTAGTTTGTGGGTGTTGAAGGAGTAATTACGGCTGTGGTGGATGCATTGCCTCATATTCTACGGCGAGGCTACAGACGCGAGATATTTGTGGCTGTTGTTTGCTTCCTATCGTTCTTACTGGGACTCTGTATGGTCACGAATGCGAGTATCACCCGTTTTAATAAGGCGTTACACTAAATTTCTTACTAAAATTGGTATTATTATACCAAAAACAGGGTGGAATGTACATTTTTCAACTTTTTGACTACTACGCAGCATCGGGATTTACGTTACTATGGTTCTGTTTTCTAGAATGCGTCATAGTCGCTTGGGTTTACGGTAAGTGCAACGCGTTTTTAAACTCCCGCTAAAACTGCCCTCCCCCGTTTAGAGATTACGCTGCTAGCCGGGTAAAGATATTGCGCCGCCTCACCCTCCCAGGCTTAGAGTTTGCGCGGCCTCACCCCCCCCCCCCGGCTTAGAGTTTGCGCGGTTAGATTTGGTTAAGTTTACTATTTCAGTTTTGGTTGTATCTTTCTTTTTATTAAGACAGAATAAATAATTATTATTGATGTATAAATACCCTCCTTTATTAGCTATCCGCTCCATTGCAAACGACTTCAGTAACTAAATTGAAAACATAGCAAAAGCCAATTTATATAGCAGCGTTCGGTCGAATGGGACACATAAAAGCGTTCGTCGAATGGGACACATAAAAACCGCACGTTTCGGCGGATTTCGGTCGAATGGGACACCTCAAAAACCGCCTTCGGTCGAATGGATTTCGGTCGAATGGGACTAAAGCCTTAGAGATTGCGCCACTTCACCCCCCACACGGCTTACAGATTGCGCTGCCTCACCCCCCCCCTGGCTTAGAGATTGCGCGGCCTCACCCCCCCCCCCACGGCTTAGATATTGCGCCGCCTCACCCTCCCAGGCTTAGAGTTTGCGCGGCCTCACCCCCCCCCCCCCGGCTTAGAGTTTGCGCGGTTAGATTTGGTTAAGTTTACTATTTCAGTTTTGGTTGTATCTTTCTTTTTATTAAGACAGAATAAATAATTATTATTGATGTATAAATACCCTCCTTTATTAGCTATCCGCTCCATTGCAAACGACTTCAGTAACTAAATTGAAAACATAGCAAAAGCCAATTTATATAGCAGCGTTCGGTCGAATGGGACACATAAAAGCGTTCGTCGAATGGGACACATAAAAACCGCACGTTTCGGCGGATTTCGGTCGAATGGGACACCTCAAAAACCGCCTTCGGTCGAATGGGATTTCGGTCGAATGGGACTAAAGCCTTAGAGATTGCGCCACTTCACCCCCCACACGGCTTACAGATTGCGCTGCCTCACCCCCCCACCCGGCTTAGAGATTGCGCGGCCTCACCCCCCCCCCCACGGCTTAGAGATTGCGCCACCTCACCCCACCCACCCCGGCTTAGAGATTGCGCGGCCTCACCCCCCCCCCCCCCCCACGGCTTAGAGATTGCGCCGCCTCACCCCCCCCCCCCCCCCACGGCTTAGAGATTGCGCCGCCTCACCCCCCCCCCCTAGCTTCGAGATTGCGCAGCCCCATCCCCCCCGCTTATATATAATGGGCCAATGCTTAGTAAAGTATTTATCTAAAGTTCCGTACTTATTTTGCTTACAACGTAATTAGTGAACATGGAACAAATGTTCAACTTCATTTAACAGGTGCTGACCGTTTTTACGATAACATAGAAGAAATGTTAGGATACAGGATTGGACCGTGGTTTTACATATGCTGGAAATATCTGTGCCCTATCGTTACATGCGTATGTATTTAATAACACTGAACCAAGAACATTTTGAGGTTAGCAGAATACTGTGGATAGCACCGTCTTCGACTTGCAGCTTCGTATTTTCTGATAACCTCAATACTTTCTTGAGTCATAACCTGCCTTAAAAAAACCCAAAATTCATGAAAGTATCACTTTAGGGCATATTTATATTTTGTTTGGCCACGTTTCAACCTATCAAGTACAACCGCACGTACGAATACCCGACGTGGGCTAACTACTTTGGCTGGTGTCTGGCGCTCATGTCCATGGTCATTGTTCCCATTTACGCTGTAGCCAAATTTATCATGGCATCCGGGACACTTTCAGAGGTATGCAATTGACGATTAAATAAAATCTGTTCAGTGATTTGCCTAGATGTAGTAATACAAAGAGCCAGGACATACGTTATATTTTAAATCGCGCGCTGCTTAATATTTCATTATTTGCGGCCGAAACGAAACGGCGCTAGTTTCTCCGTCCGAGGTAGCGCTTATGATCTAGCGTCTGCAGAAATAAAAACCTCTACTCCGTATGCTTATCCTGGCGTATCGCATATGGTAAGATCACCCTGACGGCTTTGGCCCCGCCTACGAGAGAGAAAAATTCCCTTTGCGCGCACTAAGTTAACATAGTGAAGTAAAAAAAAACCGTCAGCCACATAGAGACGAAAATCTGACGCAATAAGCATTCCTAGTAGAGGTATGGATTCCTGGCGTCTGCTACAGACAAATTAAAAAGCCATAAGAACGTTTTTTCTTAAACTTATCAAAATATAAGCCAACAATGCAAAAATTATATCAAAATGTAAGTATCATTATTTATAAAGTCAAATTTTCGAATAACGATGAGGAAAAACTAATAGCGTCTGCTTTAGCCACTACCTATCTAGCTTTCAATGGCGAAACAAAGGGGGCGTAGCGATAGTTTTCGGTCGCGAATAGAAGGGCTCGTTCAATTTCGCAAGCGCCTCATCAAAGAAAAAAATATCAACTTTAGCTTAACAAATAAAGCTCATAAACAAGTGGCTATTTTATTCAGTGGCTCGCGCATGCGCGTGGGGGAGGAACGAAAAGGAGAGAGGCATTTATTGAAGCGCCTATTACATTTACGGCAAAATTTTTGTTATTAATACTTGGGGATAATGATAACGATAACACGATCCACGGGCGTATAGTGTTCCCAAGGCACTAGAGGTAGAGTAAATCTTCGCCGGTCAATGCTTCAATGGCGTCGGAACAAGCACCAATGAGATGCCAGGGTGATTTGATTGCCACCTAGGAGCAACAAACACAAGGAGAACGCAGCAGTCGCAGCTAGCCTTAAACACGCTAACGCAGTGTTGTGTACGAATTTCATTGGACAAGCCTTTACGCTGAACGTCTTACGGGCGGGGGGGGGGGAGAAGACAATTTCCGAACTTTCCCCTTCCTACGGCCGCAGGCACTAAGCGTCTAACCGATGAAAATTGTACGCAAGAAAATGCACGACTTTAGACGGGTAGCGTTCTCCATGTGTGGGGTGAGGTGTTTGCTGCTCCTAGTTGCCATTAAGGGGATGAGCTTACAGGTAGATGGTGTATTGGCGTAATCAAAAGTTGCTTGATGACTTAGGCCTAAGTATATATAGGGTGTCCACTAAAAACGGAAAATGATAAATAACCGAAAAACATTTTTTTTATTTATTTAAAATTTCTATATAACATTCCTCGTGCAGGGGTACATTAACTAGTGTAAAATTTAATCGCCTTCCACCATGTCTTCAAGGTCATTCAAAAACTATCTCGAGAACAGTTGGGTTTACGGATTGGGGTCCAATTAGAAAATGGTTGGTCGCTATTTTATTAGTTCAAATAACTTTGATTGGACCAAATTTTACCAATCAGAAGCCGAGAAGTTGAAGATTAATAAATTGAGCCTGATTTCTGTAAGATTTAGAATTATTGAACTCCGTCGTTAAACGAGCTTAAGCATGTATCGTAGCCGACGGTGGCACAATTGAACCGTTGTAAACTATTCAGTTTTTATTTGATTTAGTCACATTAAAACTAATCAGATTATTTTATTATCAAACACTGCATTCATTATACTTCAATTTATCGGCTTCTGATTGGTCAAATCAAAGTTATTTGAAGTAATAACATGGCGAGCAACAGCTTTCTAAATGTAACTAAGTCCGTAAACCCAACGGTTCTCGAGATGGTTCAAGGTCATTCAATTTTACACTAGTAAATGTCCTCCTGCACGAGGAATGCTCCATAGAAATTTGAAATATTTTCAAAAAAAAGTTATTTATCATTTTTTGGTTTTTAGTGGACACCCTGTATAAGAAACTGTATTTGAATACACATTGAGGCTAATGCGTCTGGAGAAACGGCTAGGGTTTAAACTGCGTTGAATGTAAGAAGATTCCCGTATTTTTAAGAGAAAATTTCGGCTTAGTTGTAACCCGGCCACCAGATTTTAAAGGCATTAAGAGTCGCTAGATGACTTGAGCATAAGGTGGTGCCTTGGGAATTAGCCTAGTCAAGCCCATTTCTATGAGAATCATAAAAGTCACTATAATCTTCTTCAGATATTCCAAGTGTGTTCATATATAATTTCTGATCTAAATAAATAAATTCTTGTCGTGGCTAAAGAAGCTTTCACGGTAGGATAATTTTGATAAATTTCAGAGGTGGAAATCACTGACTATGGCTCAATGGAAAAATTCAAACCCAATAACCATAACCACAAATGGTGACTTAACGCAGCAGACCAAAGTTTAGATAACTAAAATTCGTAACCACTTGCTACTCATGTTTTTAACATTATCATTTTTTACATAGTTGAATTTTTTAAAATTACTGTTTAGCGTATTGTATTTTTTGAGAAATACCGGAAACCAAATAAAATTTCTGTTAAAACCGTTTTATTTGGCTCTCATTTTAATTTTATAAAGTTACACTTCCACCACCCAACTGAGGTCGCAATTTTCAGATAGCGGTTATGTTCCATTAAACCAGAAATCTGAGCTGACATTCTATACAATTCGCTATCCCAAGTAACCGTCACCGATCTGATCTGCTGTATTTAATCTCATCAGATTCAGTAAGCTGAACGGCAATATCTGACTTATTTACTGTTATTTCCACAAGATTACGTAAGTAATTTATTTGAGGGATGAAACTCTGAACTCTGCTCACATTCCAGGTTTGGGAAAAAACCGGCTTTTTTAAAAATTAAAAAACCACTTATAAAAAATGCTAAATTGTTTAAATCTAGCCCTTATTACTTCGAAAATAATCAAATTGACCTATTCAAAAATTATGTATTTGCGCGTTACAGTACCTTTACATTTTGAGGTATAGCAGGCTTATTTATCTTCTTTTATACCCCAACATGGCGGCGTATTTTCACGCGCAAAATGAATTTTAAGATCACCTAATTGCTTATATCTAGCCCTCATTACTTCGTGAGACGACGTAGCTGACGACAAAAAGTGAAGGTTAAGTTTTAGTTTCGTTTTGGAATAAAAATGCAGAGCCGGGAGTAGTGGCGTACTCCTGTAATCCCAAGCGTCTGGGAGGCAGAGTTTGTGGATGGCCGTGTGAGGACGATCACCAATCGCCCAACGGGTGGTCGAAATACTTCCGCCACGGGTGTCCCCACGTATCCCCCCGTTGGCGTGGCCGTTACACATGTATCTCGCCCTGATTAATCAGGTGGACGAGTGGACTGAATTTGTCCCACACGTTACAATCCCGAATAAAAATTAAAATGCAGAATACCAAATCCTGAATTTAGTCACTAGTTGGTCGGAAATGAACTGCAGCGATATAAAGTTTGTTCGAAATCACGAAAACGTTCCCATGATTTCCCCGTTTCCCGAACCTGCGATGCTTTTGGAAATCAGGGAAGCGCATAGTACGTGGTTCTAAAGCATCGTCCAAGAACGTATTGAAGTAGATAAGAACACTGTATGATAACATCGTCCCCACCTACCATGATTTTACGCCCTTAATCATCTGTCTGTAGTGTCATCAGGAAAATACTAAAGTGGGATTTATGTAGCCACTCTGATTGAAGATTCGAAAATGACTGTAGCCGTGGAAGGAGTTACGACTTCAATCTGTTCCCTAATTCTATGTACTCTTGATACGTCCAAGTACTTGGAATGGTTATCCCGAGGACATTCCATATGGTAAGCTAAAAAACGCGTTGTTTCTACGATTTCCATGCTTGTAAAATGGAATCTTGAATGGGTTCACTAGGTTAAACATTATACCCACCATGGTACCATCGAATTATTGGTTTGAGTCCGAAAAGTTGGTTTTTGATTGTCTTTTGAGTATCGCTCGTAGAAACAAGTTTTTCCTTGGCTAAAGACAAAAAGAACGGTACAATAGAAGATCCTTCGCAGTGGTGACGCAATTATAGATGTTAATTTTCATCAACAGCCTAAAACTTTAAAATAATTTAAAAACGCAATTGTTTTTTTTCGAATTTCACGTTATGCCATCTAGGAGCAACTAATAAGGAGAACGCAGCTAGCCTTTAAACACGCTAACGAAGGGTTGTGTACGAATTTCATTGGACGAGCGTCACGAGCTTTTACGCTGAACGTTTTACTAGCGGGGGGGGAAGACAATTTCCGAATTTTCCCCTTCCGACGGCAGCAGGCGCTAAAGCGTCTAGTCAATGAAAAACGTACGCAAGAAAATCCACGATCGGGTTGCGTTCTCATTGTGTGGGGTTTTGTGTTTGCTGCTCCTAGATGCCATGTTTTAACTTTTATTTCTAGATTTTTTATCAAACATCGTTTAAAATATTGTTAGACTGTTTTTTTCGTAATAAATCGTTAAATATTCAATCTAGTATAAATAAAAGCTTTGAAATCAAACGTATAATGATTTCTGACTTATGCACTCTTCAAAATCATATCCCAATCAGAATCCTGGTCGAGGTAGATTTGCTGACACTCCATGGAGGACGACGCTTGTGCGAACAAAGCGTGACATCTCTTCTTCAAAGGTGGTAACTTATCCCAGGAAATTAGGCTCTTCTAATCAGATTTTTCGTGTCTTCCCATAAAATCCAAGCCTCTACGATGTACCAACTGCCCCTATTGAGGCATACCTCGAAATATGGTCGCAGTCACAAACCCTGTACTGCCTGTGTAACTTCTCAGCTGGGTGGTAATACACTACCATGTACTGCAACTTCTGTATTATCTTTCTTCCTACACCAGTATCTGTCCGCACAGTTGGCGTCGAGCGAACTAGTCAATTTCGTGACTTTCTTACTTACTTAGAGAATAAGTCCTAAAACCATACCCCTAAATCCACCTCCTTCAATAGAAAATTAGATTTGGGTCCTTATGCGCAGTGGCCATTTGCGCGGCTGTGCATTAGCGCAGTTCCTCAATAGCGCCGTTTACCATTTGCGCAAATTTTCCCATTTCCGCAGTTTTCTCATTTGCGCAGTTCACCATTTACGCAGTTCACCATTTACGCAGTTCACCATTTACGCAGTTCACCATTAGCGCAGTTTTTCCCCAATAGCGCTGGTTTCCATTTTTCCTTGAATAAGGGTTGCTTGTGAGTTTTTTTTAAATAACCTTGTTTAGCATCCACATGAACTGCTAGCGTACGATTAAGGTCCTGTCGCGCTGTAAATACCAATGATTTTCATGTTTTCTTCAGGTGAAATATATCGTTCGTCGAATTACTATCTTGGGAATATATTTCCAGTCGAACAACGAATCGCACCTTTTCGGCCATTCGACTTTTATGAAAAAATGGTATCTGCCTAGCTTAGTCCTGCGGCAGCCATCTTACCTTACCGAGCCTAAGCTAGCGGCGGCCACCTAACCAAAGCTCAACCGAAACTATAGTTTTTTACTCGTAGATCTATTTTATTTCGCGTCTTTATGTTTGCTTGAAGACTTATTGGTACGAGTTAATTGTAAATATTTGATTTCTTCAAATTTGTTTAGGGTTTAGCTTTTTGGTCCCTTTTTATTATGGACTATTTTACCCATAGCTGCACGGCCCGAGTTGGACTCGGGCTCATCTCAAAATTTTTACCGAAACGTTTAAGTGCTCGTCTCTGGCTCAATTTACGGGAAAATATTCTAAGGCTCAGCTCAGACTCAGGTAAAATTTCAGGGTTTGAAACGGCTCGTCTCGGACTCGTTTTAAGTTTTATTTTCCATGTGGACTCACCTCAGTCTCATTTGTTTTTCATTTTCTTCCTCGTCTCGTCTCGAGCTGAATTTTCCTAAGTTAACAAATGTGGGTTCGTCTCGGGCTCTTCTTACCTAAACACAAATTTTATGCACAGTACAAAAAATATAATAACTCAGTACCAAAAAAATGGCTGCATGTTTTTGTAGTTGTTTTATGAGTAAAGTGGATTTTATGTACCTATGCATTTTAACACGCATCGTCCAATAAAATGGACAGCTTACCATAATGCTCTTTAAATTTTAGAAGCCACAAAATATGATTTTTTATTTAAACAATAAATATTATTTGCTTAACCCCGAAATACCTTATTCAAAAATAGGGATTGAAAACGGTATGAATGCTGCTTTATTTAAATCAGTTCACAAGATTTTTAGAAAAGGCAGGATACGCGACAATGAAATTGCAAGCTTTAAGCCATTATCTTGTGGCCTACGGCATTTTAACCATTGCTGTAGTTTCGTCCATTCGCTTTTGGTTTCCCCTTCGTGTACCCTGGTTTACCTCGTAATTACCAATACATAACCCTCTTCCTCCAAATTAAGAAACTAACAAAATTTACTTTATGCTTTATAACGTAAAATTACATCTGCCGCTAACATTATACGGTTAAATTTTTGTATTTACTGCTGTAATTTAGAAAAATAAACTAACTTACCAAATACAGGTAGCGTTTTCAACTTGCAAAAATATGCAAAATATTCTTTCCGCAAAATAGGACTTACCATTTTACGATGCACTGTTAAAGTTATTGAGCGCGCGTTTTTATTTTTGAAGAGAGCGCGCAACATGTTCAAGCAAATTGCCAACAAGTTAGTTTATAAAGTACTTGTTGAAATAATGGAAGCTTTCCACCTGAACGGTATGCAACATGTGTTTCCTTTTAACCAGTTACCTTTTTTTACCATATAGAGTAATGGCACTGTGACGTACTAGTACGTCACCCATGCTCTTTCCTATAGATAAAAAATTTGCGACCAAAATGGCGGCCATGGCCAAAGCTACGGAGTGCTACTACTCTATAAAGGCTTAGCAAAGACACGGTGTTCTATTTGCAGGTGAAAAGTTTCAATTATTTCAACAAGCATTACATAAACCGAAACTTGCAAGTCCTGTCTCTCGGGAATATTACTTCTTGGCAATTTCCTTGAATATGTTTTATTGAAGCGCCTATTAGGTAGGAAATCTTTCAAAATTTATTTCTCTCCGCAACAATTTATGACGTCAACATTGGGTAAGATTGCGACGAAGTGATTAAAATATAAATATTTTAAAGTTAATTTTCATAACTAAATATTTGTTTTAGGTGCCATAACATACAAATTTTCGAATTCTGGACCTAAAAATCTAACTTATGATGTACCCTAAATCATAAAATTCGAAATGTGTGCAGGCTGGCATTATCTCTTTCAGTCCCATTTAGACTGTATAGTTTTAAAACTTTGATTGGCACTGTACTTCAGCACTGCATCTTGACGCTTTGCCCTCGTTCATGTCCGGGCCTCTAATTATTTCTTGCTACCTCAACGGGAACCTTCCCTTGGTTGAGAAGTGTTCCGTTGAGAGTTTCTTTGAAGTCAATGGAACATACTCAGTTATTTACAATTAACTATTTATTTGGAACTCTTTTTACAAGTTAATAGCTATAGTCAAGTTTACAAGTACTTACAATCAGTAGCCCCGCCAGGATTTTTTCGCGAGTAGGCACTGCGTGATTAAGAGGCCCCCATAAAAAACTCCTTTGTAATTTTTGTTGTTCTTTAACTAGCCAAATTGTATATAATTATTTAAAAATTTTATTATTATTAAATCAATAAAATTTTTATTATTATTAAATTAATAAAAATTTTATTATTATTAAATTAATAAAAATGTTATCTCTATTAAATTAATAAAAAATTTATTATTATTAAATTAATAAAATTTTTATCATTATTAAATTAATAAAAAGGTTATTATTATTAAATTAATAAAAGTTTTATTATTATTAAATTAATATATTTTTTATTATTAAGTATATTATTTACAAATAAATATTACCAACTTTACTTTTAATCGAAGAATTCCACCCTACGATTACCTCTTTACCCAAATTCATCAACTACTTATTTAGGCTTGTCTCCCCCATTGTTAAGGGGGAAGACTACAGTGGCCATTGTCTAGTTTCGCGCTATTTCAAGCTGAACTGTTTTATTGTTGTGTTTTAACTTATTAAATTAATATTGATGTGTAAAACAGCCTCTTGTTTAGTGCTTAAAATAATTTTGACAATTTTAAATTTCAAAGTAATCTAATTATTACGTTTTAATTCGGACCCCCGGAGCTAAACACGTTGGGCAAGCGCCCAAACTACCCTATAGTAGTTGACCTCATGAACAATAATTTTTCTCACTAAACTTGCTTTTAAATCATGACATTTTTTTTTAAATATCTAATATTGCAATAAAGTTTCCCCTATTCCCAATATTGTCGGCGGATGTGTAAGTGTTCCCCTGAAGTGCTAAATCTTGTTGGGCACATAAAATAATCACTTCCACGTGTGTAGATAGGACCTCTCTGTTTCTAATAACGTCTAGTCTATGGTGGTCGTTAACCTGGCAAACTATTGATCCACGGGATTTGGATTCCATGTAGTCTAAGTACATTTGGTAGGCTAGTTGGTGAGAAGATTTGTTGGAAGTGAAGTGTTCTTCGAATTGTGTCCCCATGTTTTTCCAAGCCGAAAATCCCTTTAGAAATGCAGTGTTTCTACTGCCTAAAAAATGACGACAACAAAAACAATACACTGCATCCTTTGCAACTGAATATTCAATCATTTGATATTTGTCATACCAAGAAGAATTGAAACCTCGATTTTTACCGCCAATTAATCTTTTAGGAAAAGGATTTAGTTTAGGCTGAACTGGAAGGCAATCTTTATCTAGACTAATATCCAAGTTATTCAACGCGTGTAAGCCCATTTATTTTGAATTGGACACGTTGTTTGATGTATTTTGTGCATGGTTAGAGTTGGGGTTTGCAACTACTTCTGCAATTTCTCCTTCATGAGTCAGTTCCATTTCCATATCAGTACTGACGTTTGGAAGAACTTCAGCAGTATTACTAAAACAGTGACTGTTATCAGTCTCCAAGGATTCTAAACCCTCTCCCAATTCTTTGACTAGGTTTTTCTCAGAACTATAGTTATGGCTTTGCGCCGACGATTTCAAAAAACGTGCCATTGCACCTTTCTGATTACTAACGAAACTATCTTCCCTTTTCCATTTTTCTCATTTTTGGGACCCAGATAAAAATTTTCTGGTACTCATATTTGAAAATGCTACTATTATATACTAATAGCGAAATAACCTTAAAAAGGTTTAAGAAAATAAAGCTTAGTTAAAGCTATGTAGTCTTCAAACAGACTTTTTAATAATACCAGCTATATCAAAGCCCTGAAAAAAGCGGTTTGAATATTTTTTCTAGAATAGTTAATTAGCCTTGAAAAAGGCTGTTTAAAAATTAGCTTAAAACAGCTAAATAGCCTTTAAAAAGGCTGTATTGGCAAAGTTAGTCTCGGAAGAGACTTAGAAAAAATTTGACTGGGAGAGAATCGAAATTGAGAACTACCTGTTTGTTCAGGAGCAGAAAACGAAATGAAGAAACGCGCGTTATCTGGGACAAGTCCGACCACCGAAGGTCTAGGTCCTTTCTCTACGATCAGTGGTCACTGATATCACGTGATTTCGCAAAAGGGACAAGGAGTAAAAAAGAAAAAAACCATAATCCCCAGGACGCTCTCTATTCAAAGTAGTGACTGGTACGATGCTTTACGCTTCGACTTCAGCTCCGCTGGGATTTCCCTTCCTTTAAGCGTTGCAACGGTTTAAGTCGTATTAAAGAAATCCAGTTTCTCACTTTATGCCCCCTTTTGTAGAATTCCTAAAAACTAAGCTTATGTTTATTGTGTTGGTTGGAGCTAAATTATCACTGAGGCGAACAGGTGGTTTTTTTTTGCTGCTTTCCTTGCACGACGGACTTCCCCGTCCCGGGCCAGTCTTTTGTCATATACTCTATATCAATGTTAACAGAGTACACTACCAAAAGCAGAAACCACAGAGTTCGCTGCCTTTGTTTGTGTACTCAAGTAATATTGATTTCGAGTATAGGTGGTTCAAAAGGAAACGTTTTGTTAGGGCCATTTAGGACTCTTGGAAATTGGAATTGAATGGGAGTTCTTTTTTTAGGGGGCTAGATGACCAATTTTTAAAAATAAATAAAATTTAAAAATCACATTTGGAGGCCCCAGAGGCAATTTTTTTTAACTTTTAGAGGCCCCTAAAATAGGCCTAAATTTTTTTAACATAGGCACGTGCCTACTTGTGCCTACTGATGGCGGGGGCACTGCTTACAATTATTATACAAAAGTCAAGCCATGCTGATAGGTGAGAGAGAGTTCCATCTAAGTCGTTTATTGTCCAGGAAGCCCTTTATACATGGCGCAACGGTTCAGCTTGACACTTTTAAATAATCATTAAATTCCTCATTTTGAACTTTAAATCCTTGGGGGAGAGGGTTTGAGTTGGCGTAGTATCGGATTCAATGAGCAATCTGCTAAATTATTCTTCCATTTTCCGAAGATTATCTTTACCTCTCTTGTATATATAGCTTTAATGTTTATTTATGTAACCTTGGACACAATTAATAAAAAACATGTAGCGGGAAATGGTGGTGCCATCTAGCATATGTTATACAAACACAATAGGAAGTACTTACACCAATTACTTAGGGATTGGCTATAACGAGCCATCATGATTTTACTGTTTTTCATACCGAAGTTTTAAGCCTATTACTCAAAAGAATTTGAATACAACTCCCTCTTGCCTCGCTTTCACGGTCTTTCCCACGGCACTGGCCACCAACAGCCGGTGGAGTACCCTACCAACAGACGGGAGTGACCATCTCCCTACATTCGTGGACTTCCGCCGTTTTCTCAACGGTCCAATGAAAGTTCTCTACCCCATTGGGATTGCAGAAACCCCAATTGGATGGATTTCTCCTCGCCCTTTTCCACTGTTGCAGCAGACTTCTTGCCCTGGTCCTGGAAATCTATCCACAACCATTTGTAAGCTCTCACAGACTGTCAGGCTCTTCACCGGAAAGGGAGCTTTAAACTCACGGGTGACTACCAGAATTATCCACCCTAGATGACTTAACAACTCTCTCAGAAATTCGCACAGATTAATTACTTTTGCAACCACTAACACTACCACCATTGACTCTCCGCAGAGTGAAACGCTAAGCCTGGTAACATTACTTTTGCCAACTTTATCATCAGCAACCATTGGCTATGGTGTGGCAAAATGTTCGCTAGTTTAATGTTCCGCTGGAAAAAGCCCGGGTCCTAGGGGCGCAACTGGAGGAATATTATTCTTTCCGAAACTATAACGCAAAAATTAACGCCACAGAACCAAGAATGTATTTATTTCTACCTAGGGAGAATGTCTATGTCAAGACGGTTTTTAGTATTCTCTCAATCCACCCGTTGGTCCCCCCAGTACGCTCCTCCGCTTTAAATAAAACGAATAGTCCCGGTATTTCATTGGCTGCTTAAAATTTACGTCACCTAACGCGATGGAAATCAAACGCCGGTGACGTTTTGTCTTTCCCCCCGCGCGAGACGGGGGAAAGGCGTTCAACGTGCCCGGCGATTGTCGCAACATAATCATTCTTCCTAAATATAAATAAATACATTCTTGACAGAACCTTCTGTCGCAAACTTTTAATCGAACCGAGTTTTTCGCCGCTCTGCCCTCTCTTAAGCCCACGGTCGTTGGCTTGGCTGGGGGTACATCGGACTATAGTATTTATATACCCCGTGCACCGCCTAAGCATTACAGGGGTTTTTCATCATTTGTCCTGGTCGAGCCGTCGACCTGTATACAAATTTAGGAATCGCTTCCTAAAAGACGTACACAAACAAGTATACACTCGTACACTTGTACCACCTACTCACGACTCACTCGTGAGTTCGTCAAAGTTCACAACGATATAACGCATTACGCGTTCTAGATCGTTGATCGTTTTGTTTTTCCAGATTTCGAAGCCCATCCATTTGGAGTGGTCTTCTTATCAAATGGTTCGTTTTGGGACAATTACGAACATAGTGCTCTGAGTCTGCTTCCAAAGCTCCGCATATGCATTTGGGCAATGCAATATGCCCCAAGTTGAACAGGTATAGTAGGAACTTACCATGTTCACTTAGGATTTGTGTCAAATAGTAGTTCGTGTTGAAACTACTTGTGACCTTAGGAAAGTACTTCTTAGTTACTTTGCCTTTCTCACTCACATCCCACGACTCCTGCTACCTTTGAGTCGTCACCTCGCTAAGCCACCTTTTAATCACCAACTTTGTTGGCTTCATTTCCTTCTCCTCTGAAAGATCGGTTGCTGACTTTGCAAGAAAGTCAGCCCTTTCAAGCTGGGGGTACAGTTTAAATATTGAATTTGGCGCCCCACTTAAACGTAATAAATTTTAAGAGGGGTACATTGAACGCCGGTACCCCTAATTCCTACGCCACTGCCGGGTGGTAATTGTTTACTGGTATATACTCCATCAAGGAATTCATGCATGACTAACAATCCAAGCATTTTTTTTTCAGTTACATTTGTCGTATGTTTTAGGGATATCGTTTGCAGAAACAATTATTTACTGCATCTTTTGAGAATACGCCACTACTTAAGAGTGTTGACTTCGAACATGGCGCAACGGTTCAGCTATACTCTTTTAAATAATCGTTAAATTCCTTATTTTGAACTTTAAAACCTTAGGGGAGGGAGGTTGAGTTGGTATAGTATCGGGTTCAACGAGCAATCTGCAAATTCTTCTTCCATTTTCTGAAGTTTATCTTTACCTCTCTTGAATAGTACTTGTTTAAGTTGAGGGACTTCAAGTAGATGGATAATTTTATTTATTAATTGTTACCAGAGAATCAAGTAAACAGAATTTACCATGATTCTTCCAAACCAGCCACGCAAGAATGGTGCTTACTTTATTCATCACTAATTCAATTTCGGTTTAGAACAGTACAAATAAAATGAAATATGTGGAAGAAACGGTTACAGGTTAAATAAATTTTGGCTTTCAGCTAGGTGTTTTCATAACGGTTCAAACGGTACAAACTGGGCCTTCCGCTAGGTGTTTTCATTTCGACTTAGAACGGTACAAATAAAATGGAAGATGTGAAGAAACAGTAACGAGTTAAATAAATTTGGGCTTTCAGCTAGGTGTTTTGATTTCGGCTTAGAAAGAACGGTATGAACCGGGCTTTTTCTTCGGGGTGGTTTCCCAGACATTCGGGGCTGCCGGTATCCCGTGGCGAGCGTAGCGCTCCCTGCACGCCTGGCAGTGGCGTCGGAAAAAGGGGAAGCTCCGGCGGGCGGTAGAGATACCTGAAAGAAACACTGGTGTTTGGTTTAGAACAGTACAGGGATTTTTTAACAATAGGTACTTTTGTTTTTTTTGTTCCGGTGCATATAAAATGGAATATCAAATGAAGGGTATTTATAGCTGGTCCTGTTTAAGATGAAGTATGAAACTGGACACAGTCATATGACATTACAACAGCTAAAATAAACAATCCCGTGCTGCACTGTAAAAACAAAAGCGCGAAGTGCCGAAGGTCGCCCCACAACAATGTAATGCTGTGGGCAGTATAGCGACCGTTGTTGTTTGGGTTTTTGTACGCGTGGCCAAAAACTATGTCAAGTAGTTCCTCAATGGCTCAATATAACCTGGCGTAGGGCACCAAGGAACCATTAACCAAATTTTGTAGAGCTCCGACAGAAGCTATACGAACGTATGGAGATTCCAAAAAAACTTTTTATTTACATAGATTTGCCCTCCAGAACATAAATAGACTACGGTAAATAACTACAATTAATAAATCCGACTAACATACTTTCCTAGAAATCAAGAACGAAAGGCACTTTTAGTTGCATAATTGCACTTCAACAAAAACAAACAGGAGATTTTCCCCAAATATTAACTTTCTATTTCATTAAACATTAGTGGTAGATCATGCCACCACACCCTAATCTTAGTGGTGGTTTCTGATTGTTTCAATATGTTCTTGCTACAAGGAGTTCGAAATCTTCGTCTAAATTCTTCTTGAAATGAAAGCATGCAACAACTTTGTTTTACTAACATTAAGATGTTAGTAACAGCTATGTTGAAATACTCAGAAACTTTACAAATCTCCACTCTGCAACTAATGCATTGAGACAAGCCACCTTCGATTGACGCATTAAAAGAAAAGCCACAAAATAGAAGTATAACAAAGGGTCAGCTCTTTAATTTCCAAAGCATATTCCAACACAATTTCAACAAAATGATTCTAACAAGACAGTGTTGTATAAAACACCATAACTAATTTTTAACATATACAAAAAGAGAGGCTAAACCATGTGGCCCAATTAAATTAATCCATCAAAAATATTCTTGTTTTCCAACTGTACCATCCACAGAATATTACATTTTAAATTGTAATCAACTCGTGAACAGCTTTGACTATACTCTTAGCGCTGATTCCAAACATATCCAGGAGAACATTTGGAGGGCCACTACGAGGAATAGACTGAACCGCTAATCTACGATGAATAATGTTGCGAGTCATGGACAAGGCAGACGCCACCGCATCGCCAATTCCACCTAGAAAAGAGGCAAAGAAAAATTTTAAATTAAAGGATAAAAATAGCGTATTTTCAAAGCTAAGTACTGTACCTTCAGGATAATGATCTTCAACAGTGATAACACGTCCGTGACATCTCTGGGCACAGTTCTGAATGCAAGCTTCATCAATAGGTTTGATCGTGAATGGATCCATCACAGAGACATTGATTCCTTCCTTCGCAAGAATATCTGCAGCGGCTAAGGCTTCATGAAGAGTAACTCCAGCTCCGATGATTAAAGCTTGATCCTGATCACTCTTTCGTACAACCTTGCATTTGCCAATTTCAAATTTCTCCTCATTGGGGTAAATTACAGCAGTGTTAGGCCTTGAAGTACGAATGAAGCAGATTCCATGTATGTTGGCAGCTAATTCGCAAGCCCTTTCTGTAGAAACTGCATCACTAGGGTAGAAAACAGTGGCAGTTGGAATTGAACGGAACATTGCAATGTCTTCCAATGCCATTTGTGAGGGGCCATCTTCTCCTGTTTTTTGAAACAATGTTAAAAATCATACATAAAAAGGAAATAGTCGAAGTTCACTGATTACCAATGGAAATGCCAGCGTGGGATCCGACACATTTGATGTTAGCCTGTGAAATTGCACCCATTCGGAGTTGATCAAAGGCCCGAGTGAAAAAAGCAGCAAATGTACTGCAGAATGGAACTGTGCGTGAACGGCATCCGCAGCCAATGGCAATTCCCACCAAATTTTGTTCAGCAATGTAGCATTCAATAAAACGTTCGGGGAATTCTTTGCGAAACTTGTCAGAAAAGGTCGAGTTCTTGGTATCACCATCCATGGCTACAACACGATCATTGTTCTTTCCCAGTTTCACTAAGGCAGTTCCATATGCCAGCCGGGTTGCAATCTTTAAAAATGCACAGTAAGTAAAAAACCAGTAATAAATTTATTAATAATATTACCTTTTCTCCTAATTTGTAATTTGGTGGCGTTGCTAATTCAATATTGCTTATGTTGGATGGGGCCGCATCGTCCTTCAAAGGTTTTTGGGGAACCAACAAAGTTTTTTCTTTATTAACCATTGTTTTTGTTATTGCTGCAATAGCAGCTTCAGCCTTATCACCGAGAGCTTTGCCATGCCAATTGTCAGCATCTTCAATGCCTAAAAGTATAAAAATAGAGCATTATGGACTTAGGCCTAAGGTGGTGCCTTGGGTATTAGCCTAGTTTATTATTATTATTATGATATTGAAACAATTCTGAAGTGATTGATAAAATTCTAAACTTTTGAAAAGCTAAAAAATTGGCCCAGTTTTTTTTTTTGAACAAAGCAGATACTATGGCCAGCCACATGGGCATCAACCTATTACTTTGTTCCACCAGCAAATTTAAAAAGTTCCAATGCTTACCAACAATGCCCTTTCCTTTATAAGTTTTCGCAACAATAGCAGTAGGCTTGTCCTTGACTTGAGAAGCTTCATGGAATGCTTTGCATATTGCTTCAACATCATGCCCGTCAATTACATAAGTGTTAAACCTGTTTCAAAACAGGAAATAGTCACGTAAAAGCTATTCAACTACGAAAGTTTAAAAACTAAATTAAGGTCACAAAAATCCATCATTAAAAAAAAGTGAAAAAATTATCCTCAAAACCATTTAAAGCGCAATCTTACCCAAACGCCTCTAGCCGGTTTTTGTAAACATCCATTTTGTGTTGAAATGGGGTTGCTTCACTCTGACCCAGACGATTTACATCAAAAATAGCCACTAGATTGTCTAATTTGTAAATGCCAGCAAATGAGAGAGCTTCCCAAATAGATCCCTCAGCAGATTCTCCATCTCCAATCACGCAGTACACGCGATAACTAGGATAAACAAATCAATGAACCGCAGACATTAACGGGGTTAAAAAAAGGCTGATAATTTACCTGGCTTTATCAATATATTTCCCAGTGTAAGCCATACCAGCAGCTACACTTAGGCCTTGTCCCAGAGATCCAGTTGCCACATCAACAAAGTTCAAGCGCTATGCATTAAAATCAGTTAGATTTTGTTTAATAATTGGGCAAGCTTGATATTTACGGGTGTGGGGTGTCCTTCGAGATCAGAGTCAATTTTACGAAGATTATTTAGATCTTCCACTGGAAATAAGCCAGCTTCTGCCCATGCTGCGTACAAAATCGGAGCAGCATGACCCTAAAAAATGTTAGGCTTTTATAATGAAGGTATAATTAATAGGATACACAATTTCAGGGGACCAGGGAATAACTGTAAACCATGAAAGGGTAAGAAGTTCACCAAACAACCCATTTCACCTCCCCTGTCCACCAAGATTACATCTTTTTAACAAAAAAAAAGGTAGAATGAGTTGATTACCTTGGATAATATGAACCTATCACTTGATGCATCTTTAGGTGTTTGCACCTTGTACCTCATGGTATGGAAAAACAAAACTGACATAATATCGGCCATAGACGCACATGATGTCGGATGTCTGCAAGCAAATATGAAGAGTGAAGTTATTTATCTTCAGTGTTTAAGAGAAAACAGGGTCACTTGAATAGTTTTGTAACAATTCAAAACTATGACAAAGGCTTAGGTATTAAAGAAATCCATCAAAACCACTTGAATTATAATTATTGAGGATGTAACAACAGCCATGCAGGTTAAGGGTCAGACTAACTGTTACTGCATAGTTAAAATGACAGTCAAAGGCTTCAGAATTAATTAAAAATATTAGCAAGATTAACAAAGTAATTTACCCGCTGTTGGATGCATTTGTAGAAGTAATGCTATGGATTCTCAAGCGATTAGCAGCATCTTTCAACTTTTGCAAAGTATCAGAATCGACAGATACACCTATACCCGGCATTTTTTTTCTTTGATATTGAGGAAAAATATCTAACTCCTGACTTTCACTACGGAAGACTGGGCACGTGGGAATATACTGAAGCCGGCGAGAGACGAGAAGCAAGACTGGAGAGAGCGACAGAAATACAAGCACCGGTACCCTCTTTAAAGTCACGCCAGACAGAACACGTGGTCCCAAATACCCTTCTCCGATTGGCCAAAAATCCGCTTGCTTTTAAAAAATATTAATGCCCCACGCCAAGGAGACAAGCTAAGCGACTGATAATGATAATGCGCCTCTAGGGGGTCAAAATAGCAAATGTCTATTTCTACGTTATCTCTAGGAAAAGACGCGTTAACTTATTTCCGTTTTTCAACTTTTATTTTTTATCGGAAACTTGTTTTTCCCCTCCCTTTTAGCTTATTGAAAGTCAGCGAGCATACGCCCTGAATAAAAAATTAAATTTCTTTATAAGTTAAACGCACCTAGAAAAATTAGGTTGCAAAAGTCAATGACTTTCTAACCAGACCAGAAGAATACAATTAAAATGCATTCGGCCGCATTACTAAAAAAACGTGTTTTTTATTCAAGTTTAAATCTATAACTTGCTTTATTTAAGTGCAAGTGCAATAATATATATTTGTTTCATATCGTTGCTACTTTTTTTATTGTATTTGATTTTTATCTAACTTATGCCTAAAAATTAAGGTGAACGCATGCGGTCATTACATAACAGCTTTTTCAAATTAATTATCTCCACATCGGAATGGTCGAAATTTACCATGTGACCCAAAACCGCGTCAAAAAATTGCCGGGTTGCAAGTAATACTGCCGAGGCTTAAGGATCGAATAGGTTTATTCGTTATTTTAACTCACCCAGAATTGGATGCGTTTGTGGAAGTTATGCTTAGAATTCTCAGCCTATTCGCCGCGTCTTTTAATTCTTGAATATGTTTCTTATCAGGCCTATGATACGACATTATGACTATGAAAAAATTCAAATAAAAACTAAGCAAAAAACTTTATTTTATTTAACTAAAAGTTAGCGTCCAAAAAAACGGGCACCCGCTGTTCGTGAACTTCGTTCCCCCTCGCAAAAACGCGCACGTCTGCTGACAATTACCAAAGTTTTTCGATTAATCGTGAAATGATGGCGCTAGTTAAGGTTTTGATTAATTTGAGATTATTATATAACCCGATAAAATTAAGATAATCACATCAATGATAAATTGTTCCAAAACACCTACTACGTTTAAAATGTTTTAACATCGCGTCGAAAAAAATAAAATCCATCGTAACAAAAATTGTTTTACGATGCACTATCGACATCTATGCCCTTTATTTCAAACTAAAAACAGTTATAAAAAAGCGACATCTATTAGCGAAAACAATATATAAAAAATACGCAAAATTCAAAATAAGGCGGGAAAGCAAAAGCACTACTACAGTTATCCTAACCTTCACTGTCGTTTTGAAAGCAATAATTCGGCTTAAGAGTTTAACAGCCGTATAAAAATCCTTATCACGCTGTATACCACGATGCTTATCACATTTTGCCAATTTGAGGGAGAGATTATTCTTATCGCACTACCTTGTACGTAGTTTGTTACCTTCATTTCAATAAACGCTTTACCATAGTGGTGGCAATCTAGATTGAACTAGAATTGTATCGAAGTCATGACAAAAATAAAATGAAATTTCAACTAAACACAGCGTTGTTTAAAGTTTTCGTGGTAGTCTTTTTATTTGACGATATTTTTTGTAAAACCATCGAAATAAACGAAAAATTAAACAACAAAGTTGAGCAAGTAATCACTCTCAACGCGTACCTAGACGATGGTAAGTACGATTTCAAAAAGTATCCTAGACATAAGGTAAAGCTTTTTTCTCTCCCATATGGTTTTATTAGAAGACGTGATCAACATTACCAGGACCCCGAAAACAGTGTATAATGGAGGCCACGTGTCCTTTATATGCGAAATTATTAAAAACACGACTATCATAAAGAATTACACAGTTCAGTGGACTAGGAACACTCAACTTCTCACCAATGACGGTAGTAACGAAATCACTCAAGAATCAAAACTTGTCTCAATAACAAAATTTGAAACGTCAAAACGTTACGAGATTTGGCTAAATTCGACTTTGAGAATTCAGACGGTTAATCCTGATGACCGAGGAGAGTATTGTTGTTACGTTACCGAAGGACACGACCAGTGCACCTACTTTAGAGTAACAGAAGGTAAGCTACGTCGTTGATTTGTTGTTTATAGTAAAAACTACACCAGAAGTAAATAATATACCTTTTTAAGTGAAGTATTCATCTACCTATTTTTTTATTGTTATTCGTTGGAAATATTTTCCTTCACAGAACCAACCTGATTTTACAAAATGCTTAATGTTTATAAATAAGTAAATGCAGTTTAATTTCTACATTTTACATCGTTAGTCGGCGAATAGGAGAATACTTCTCTCTTAAGATATATATTGTATACTTATGGTTCCACCCTGAAAACTAACGTTAAAAGCCTAGGTTTTCTTCTGCCTGTCATCCTTAAAATTTACTTTCCTTCTAAACGAATACCCTGGTGGTAGGCCAACAGCAGAACATGGTGGCCTACCACCAGGGTATTTGTTTGGAAGGAAAGTAAATTTAAAGGGTGACAGGCCGAAGAAAACCTAGGCCTTTAACCATGTTTACTTTTGTATATTTAACAAAAAATTATGAATGTAATTTGCGCAGACAAACCCAAAACTAAAAATAGCAGCAAAGACATTTACGAAGCCTCAATGATAGCTCTGGCCTGCTTCATGATCACGGTTATTGGCTTATTCGTCCTGTTTCTCTGCAACAGGTAGGCTTCTCTTTTAACGTTCAACTTTGTTCAAATATTTGCTACGGTTGAATGACATATATGTGTCATTTAATTAAAGCTTGGTTTAGTGAAAAACTTAATTTTTAACTGCACCATGAGGTGCCGTTTCAACGTCGGAAGGTCCGCGTCATTTTTTCTGGTCCCCCCTTGGTCCTAGGGCATTGTGCACCGCCTGAGTTACCGCACTGGTTTTGGATTGTGTTTGTGTTTTTTTAAATTATGGGAGTTATAGAATATTGGAAAAATTTTGGATATTGTAGAAATTTGGATATTTGGGAAATTTTAAACATAGGGGGAATTGGGATATTTGAAAAATTTTGATATTTGGGAAATTTTAAACATAGGGGGAAATTTGAATATTTGGTAAATTTGGATATTGGACAAATGTGGATATTTGGGAAATTTTAAACATAGGGGAAATTGGATTATTTTGATATTGGAGAAATTTTGATATTTGGGAAATTTTAAACATAGGGAGAAATTGGGATATTTGGATATTTGGGAAATTTTAAACATAGGGGGAAATTTGGATATTGGGGAAAATTTTGGATACTGGGGGAAATTTTTAATATCGGTGGTTAATTTGATATTGGAGAAATTTTGGAAACTTATGGCATCAGCACAATTTTTGACATAAGGACAATTTTAAATGTTTGGGCGATACCAAATTTTTTACTTCAGGATGGTTTTTATTAATCGAATTACGCTTCGAAGCTAATACATATTACGAGAGTTCGAAATTCTTTTATAACGAAAACGATATTTCGAAATTTTTCTAAAACCAAGAATGTGGATATTTATATTTAGATAAAATGAATATGTTGAGACCCTTTTTCGCGTTGTTCCCAATACATAGTTGCATCTAAGGGAAGCGCCTATGGTCTCCATGGAAACCGGAAGGGGGGTCAAGAATTCAAACAATTTCGCGCGTAGCTTCAAAATCGGTAGCCATTTTGTTGGTCATCTCATCGAGGCGACAAAACGTACGAAAATTAGATTTATGCTTTAACATTTTTAAATTAATATCGTTAACCTGGGTTATTTAAATAAAATAGCAAATGATTACGAAGAGAAGTTGGCAAAATTTATCAAAATAGGCCTTTGAGGTGATCTCTTTTACAATACGCCGCCATTTTAGGGTATAAAAGCAGGTAAACACGCCTGCTATACCTCACAATGTAAAGGTACTGTCACGCGCAAAAACGTAATTTTGAAATCGGTCAATTTGAAATTAAATAAAAGCAGACGATTGAAACTATTAACCCTCGCGTTTTACTAAGAAATATACACCAACAAAATGGCGTGTTTTAACTGCGTCATTGATGACGCATGGATGCAAACTATGTATACCCCTCATGCGCACAAAAAAAATCCAATTATGCCCTACAACTAACATATCTTAAAATGCGATTGAAGCAAATATCTGTGACGTTATTCCTTCCGAAACGAGTCTAGGTTAGTCTTGTAAATTATGCAGGTCTGCAGGACAAAATCCTGTTTATTAATTCCTCAGCCTCGTTTATTAATTGAAAAACTAGGGGTGTGTTGAAGTAATTGTTCAACGTAGATAGCAAAGCTTCCAAGTGATGAAGACGCATATAACAATACGAAACTGGTTTATTTACGAATGTACAAGGTTACACGAGAACGAGAAAATTAAAACTGAACCAATTAACAAAAGTTACAGGCGATTATATATACAATTAAAAAAACGTAATATCGGGTTTGTTAAATAAAAAACACGCTCTCGATAATCTTGCAGGGTAGATATAATACGGGTCAAGAGTCCTCATCGTATTAAACTTTAACACTCTCCCTCGATGAAGACTTGGGATAGTGCTACCAGATTCATTTTCTGACGAAGACGAATGAAAGTTTCAGCTGGAAGACCCTTCGTAAAGATGTCGGCTAATTGCTCTTCGCTTGGTACATAGACAACGTCCAGCTTCCCGCGGTCAACCAGTTCTCGAACGTAGAATTGGCGAATACTTATATGTTTCGTCCGACGATGAAACTCGGGGTTGCGGATCAGTTTGATTGTACCGGCGTTGTCGACTCGTAGAACTGGGACTTCGTCGTTCGAAACTCCAATGATTGCCATGACTGACTTTATCCCCACGACATCTTTCGCTCCCTCGGTAGCTGCCATAAGTTCGGACTCGGTCGTTGAAAGACTGACTGACTGACTGACTGCTGTCTCCTGCTGGCTCAAGTGACCAAAGTGGAGCCATAAGACAAACCCTTCACAGTCAGCATCGGAATAAGGGACTATGGAAAGAACATCGTCTGATCTGTATTTCAGCCCAAGATTTGTTGTTCCTCGTAGATAGCGACATATTCATTTGACAGAGTTCCAGTCTGCGACTGTCGGGTTTGCCATTGCCTGAGAGGCACGATTTACGGCGAACTCTATGTCTGGTCTAGAGCCCATGGTGGCGTATCGGAGGCTTCCGATTGTTGATGCGTACAAGGTCAACGACTCGAACGGTTTCTGATCTTCAGCGCTCAAACCAGGAACCGTAGCTGGTGTCTTTACTGGTTTACACTCAGCCATGTTGAAACGTTCCAGGACTCGTTCAATGTAAGCGCTCTGATGAAGAAAGACTGACCCATCCCTCGTGACATCGATTTGGAGACCAAGGTACGTTGCTGCCGGACCAGTGATGATTTCGAATTCCTCGCTGAATTTCTTCAAGAACTCATCAATTGTTTCATCGGAATCTCCGGCAACCAGCCCATCATCGACATACAAAACCAGGATCAGGAAAGTATCGTCAGTCGAATAAACGTAGAGCGTCTGAAACCAAAATCTCGAAGAGACTTGTCAATTTTCTCATTCCAACATCTAGGTGATTGTTTCAGACCGTAAAGTCTTTTATTCAGTAACCAAACACTACCACTTCCATCTTCAAACCCCTCAGGTTGACGTAAGTAAATCTTCTCCGCCAGAGTACCATGGAGAAAAGCCGTCTTGACGTCAAATTGCCGCATGCTGAGTTTCTTCTGGGCGACGATGCTCAGAAAAATTCGTAGGGTGTCGAAGCGTGTTACTGGATCAAATGTCTCGTGATAGTCCAACCCTTCTCGTTGAGTGAACCCCTTTGCTACGAGTCGTGCCTTGTGTTTGGCGACTGTTCAATCTTCCGAGATTTTCGTTCGAAAAATCCACTTGTTTCCGACGACTTTCTGACCCTTCGGAAGATCGACCAACTGGTTAACTCCCAGTTTCTTCATGGCTGCGAGTTCTTCTTCCATCACCTTATCCCATTTCACGTGATCGACGGACGAGCGAGCTTCCACGATGTTCGTAGGTAGCAAGTCGCAAACCAAGAACGCCTTGTCTTTTGGAGGTGAAAATTCCGTGCAAGAAATCAGCTTCAACTTCGTTCTATCTCGGAGAACAGGACCCTCGGTTCTTGTCGTCTCAACTGAATTCTGTTTCTTAGCAGTAGTAGACTGACCATCGTCGGAGACGGGTATGGAGGCCACGTCTTTTGGTGATCGGACGGATCTTGTAGTCTCAACGTCTCTGGATGTATCTTCGTCGACTGAATTCCAGTCTGAGCTGTCCTCTGATGATGAGCATGAAGTTCCATCAACTTCCTCAACGTCCTCTTCGGCGACATCTGGCTCTCCCTGGTTAGCGACATCCTCAAGAACAACAGGCAGTGTCTCAATGACACATTTCTCGGGATTAAATTTCACGTCTCGAGACCAGATGATGATGCCATTTTCAGGAACGTAGACACGATAACCATCGCCATCTTCTTCATATCCAACAAGGAGCCCCTTGTAAGCTTTCCTTGACAGCTTTCGTCTCTTCTCCTTTGGAATATATACGTAGCATTCGGTACCGAAAACTCGAAGATGCTTTATCGATGGCTGTGGCTTGCCAATCCATAGTTCGAGAGGCGATTTCCCTTTAACTCGAGTAGGTGCTGTTCGATTCAAGACGTACGTCATAGTGTTGACGGCTTCAGCACAAAGTTTTGGCGGTAAATCCGGCTTTGAAAGCAGCATCGGTCTGACGGCTTCCATTATCGTCCGATTTTCTCGCTCCGCCACTCTATTCTGCTCGGGCGTATAAGGCATCGATGTCCGATGATTTAGACAGACTTCTCGTGTCACTTGACGGAATTCTTGATTAACATACTCAGTTCCATTGTCAGTGACTAGTTCTGTTTCAGAAAGTATGCGACTCGAATGCCAGTGTATTCATCCTTGAATAGAAGGTAGTATCTCTGTCCACTCAATGAAGGAGTCGGAGCGGGTCCCCACAGATCCAAATGAATCCGTTCGCCAGGTTTCGTTGCTTTGTCGAGTCGAGTGCCAAACTTGTGACGAGACATCTTTCCATATATGCATCCTTCGCATTGTTTGCCGGCGGAATGGTCAATGCCTTCATAGCCGAGCTTCTTCAAGGTAGATGTGACATGGCGACGATCCTGATGTCCAAAGCGTTCGTGCCATACTTGCAGATCTGCTTTCTTGTCATTCTCTGGATCAGCGACCAAAAGTATTGAATCTTCAGGCTTTTCAATCACGATGTCCAAGCGATAAAGGCTTTCGACTTTGCCAGGAACTCGAAGTCTCCTTCGCCCTCTCTTCACGACCTCATAGAGACCACACGATGACGACGTAGCTTAAAACTCGAAATTCAGATTTCGACTCATCGCTGCTTTCAGAGAGAAGACGTTGCAGGCAAAATCGCTGATGTACCAAACATTACGTATGATATCTTGGACAATTCGCTTTCCGACTCTATAACTGATCTGGACATCCCCCTTCACCGTCTGATAGCATTTCGGCCCTATTTCCAACCTGGAGCCTAGCTGGTTTCTCGAACTTCTGGTAATTGATGAAGTTTGTAGCACCATTTGTAATGTGCTGGGTCGCTCCGGAATCAAAATACCACGCAGCCGATGGTGCTGTGTTAGCAAGAAACCCGCTGGATACGAAGAGACACTTCCTTTAGCGTTGCCGGCTGATTTCGACGACTCTCCAGTTTTGTCGGAAGCTGATTTCTTATTAGAAGCTTTACAATCTCGAGAGATGTGACCAACCTTGTTACAGTTGTAACATTTCGTCTTATTTTGTCAAATCCTCGAGTTATCGACGGAAGCTGTATTCGACTTTCAACGGGCCATAAATACAGATTATACCCTCCCTAGTTGCTCGACCAATTAGAAGAAGCTCTAGCACTGCGATGGTCTGTTTTTCCTTGGGCAGTGTGTCCCATAACGTGACAAACTCCTTGTACTCGTCTTGTGGAAGTGACTCGAATATGCAAGCGATCAGGATATTTTCGTCGAGTGATACGTCTTTTTCTTTGCGGGCTGTCGTAAGAATGTCTGACCAGAGGGAACGCATCAGGGCAAGATGAGTTGCCATGTCGACGTCCGGCGACTTCGTTGCTCGTATAAGAGTGGCTAGGAGTCGTCTCAGGCGATTCGACGACTCCAAAAGCTTATTCCACATGTCTTTTGGCGTATCGCAATCCATGATCATATCCTGGACCTTGCTTGTCAGCGACGACCAGATTACTGAGCTGAATGCGATCTTGTACTCCGTTAAGTCTTCGTCATATTTGGTCGTATCTGCGGGCGTTGCTGTTGACCCAGGTACTTGTGGCTCAAAGATTCGACCAGTAATGACACCGTAGACTTGACGGATATTCAGAAGATCCACCATCTGACGCTTCCAGCTTCTCCAGTTCTCAGGACCAGTTAACTTTACGACCTCGTGACGAAGAAGACCATCCATCTTGCAGGCAGGAAACTGAGTACTTGAAGCAATACCATTATCAGCGACAGAACCCGGTAGTACAGCATCGTATCCTTGTCTTCATCGTGGCGCAGTGGAAGCGTGCTGGGCCCACAACCTGTTGAAGTAATTGTTCAACGTAGATAGCAAAGCTTCCAAGTGATGAAGACGCATATAACAATACGAAACTGGTTTATTTACGTATGTACAAGGTTATATGAGAACGAGAAAATTAAAACTGAACCAATTAACAACAGTTACAGGCGATTATATATACAATTAAAAAAACGTATTATCGGGTTTGTTAAATAAAAAACACGCTCCCGATAATCTTGCAGGGTAGATATAATACGGGTCAAGAGTCCTCATCGTATTAAACTTTAACAGGGTCACAGGTCTTTGGAAACTGTAAATTAATTGTGAAATTTCCTGAAAATTAAGTTTAATATTTAAGAGTTTCAAACAATTTGGTTTGAATCGAGAGTCCCCTTTTTAAGTCCCACTCCCGCGGGAAGTTTTATTTTTGGAAATGGGCAGCCCGGCAACTCCAGCGATGGAGTCAGCGAGCAAAGACTATATAACACTACTCTAAACGTTATATAGTCTTTGCAGTGAGTCCGCGTCGCAGCAACGTGCAGGTGGTTTAAATAAATAAATAGCGCCAGGGGTCAGAGGTCATAATAGGAACAGTTTAAAATTTCCGAGCGCTAGGGGTCACAGATCCATAGGACCAGCAAATAAACGTTATTTACAAGACTGGTCTAGGTGGCGTAACGGCGCTAGTTTTTGCGAGGTAGCGCCTATAATCTAACGTCTGCTACAGACAAATTAAAAAGTCGAGAGAACGGTTTTTTTAATACACTTTTCAAAATATAAGCCAACGATGCAAAAATTATATTAAAATGCAAGTAGCATTATTTAGGAAGTCAAATTTACGACGAGGAAAAACTAATAGCGCCTGATTTAGCCGCTACCTATCTAGCTTTCAATGGCGAAACAAAGGGGGCGTAGCGATAGTTTTCGGTCGCGAATACAGCAAAGCAAATTTTACCAATAAACCTTTACTGACATTTTTTGGCGTCTCGATCGAATTTAGCTTTAGTCATCGCGTCAGGAAAACACACACATATTATAAATGAAATAATCACACAATCAATGTGTTATCGTTATTTCATTATATCATATGTAACATAATTACTCATAAGTATGCCTCTATATAACATCTCTGTATTAAAAATTTCAATGAGACCTTGTTTCACAGCCACCAAAGAATTCACGAACGAGCTACGCGCCAAACCGGTTTTAACTTCCTTCCCTACCCGCCAGACCTGGTTTTAATGACGAAAAAGCCGTCATCGATTGGAAAGTGACGTCAATCACGTCATATCCTGTGAACAAGGTCTCATTGGGAAGACGTTCCTTTTGACACACTTATGAGTAATTATGTTACATATGATTATAAGGAATAGTTTAAGGCTTAGTCGATATATGAGATTCGCATTTATTTACCAAAATTTCCGCCTCAGATCAAAAGGGGGAAAGCACTTTAGCGAAAGCCTGTAGGAAGATGGTAAACATAGTAGAGAACAGGGTTGGACATAAGGCACTAGTCACGGCATTTGACTAGTAAAATCAATTCTCTGACTACCAAAATTAATCGAAATCTGGGGGCTCACTAGTCAATTTGACTAGTGAAAAATTGACCTAAAATTCATAAATAATGGCGAATATGGCGTAGCATAAATTCATCAATCCCATTTATTTAAAAAAAAAGTGATTGGCCAAAGTCATGTAACTTAAGTGATAATAAACTCCTATTTTAAAGCAAAATGTTGGCTGTCCTTCTTGTTTTTATACCCCAATTTTTACCCCACTAGTCAGTGACTTCTAAAATAAATTAAGATTGGAGGTTCACTGTCTAGTCAGGCTGACTACTTGAAAAATTATCCTTATGTCCAGCCCTGGTAGAGAACATGGCGGCGCCTATATTTTGACGCAAACCAAGTCTTCGAACTCGTTCTATATTAGCAAATCGTCTGAAAACATTGTTGCTTTTGTGCAGGTCATTTTTCCGACGAGCTTCGCCGACAGATGGCACCGAGAGAAGGAGCAGCGATTTGTTCAACGTGGGTGCCGAATTAGCAGCTATGCGGCACATAGACAAACCACCTACCTACGATCAAGTCGTCTCGCAAGACCGAGTGGTCCGCGGAGTGCCTCCACCGTCTTACAACGACCTCTCCACAGACAACGTCAGACCACGGACAGACAGACATCGAGGTGTCGGTAATGGTCACAGGCTTCTCGCCAGGACCTCGGAGCCACATTGGCCCAGTGAACGTGATAATTCGGATCCCGCCGTACTAGACATAGCATCCTTCAATCGTATTACTTTAATTCACGCTGGAAGACGAGGCGCTGTGAGGTACAACGGTAGGCCTAACCGTGCAGCTAGGGAAGATCATATTGAATTGAGGAGAGCCACTTCAGATACCCAAAGAGCGACGACCTCGGCCGGTTCTATTAACTCTGCTTTTGTTTCAGATGCTTAAATATACTTTCAAACTCTTTTACCATTACAAAATTTGGGTGTTTTTCACCTGCATTTTATTTTATATACCTTAATGTTTTTAGGAAAGTCATATATATATATTATTTTCTAATTATACAGTCATAGTATTATGTTCAGCCCTGCAATCTATTTTCAGAATTATAAAATATATCACTAAATGAGATCACAGACCACTTACCCAAAGAGGAACTTGCATCCATCTCGAAAAAAGGTGTCTCAAAAGTGACGTGGCTTTTTTATACAGCAAACAGAAAATAGCACGTGAAAATACTTTATTTTACCATACATTTTGTATTGTCGCGGGTGGTCGTCTTTGCATCTCTAAAACTGTTTCTACTTGCCGTAAGATGGCGTGATCTTAATAAAAGCCGCTTTACATTCGAGACAAAAAATAATGAAATTACTACCCGTGATACATGTCCCTCTTGGGATAGATGGTCTGTGATGAGATGCATCTGTTGTACGGACGAGGGCGAATTATATCATTTATTGATTGCACGCAGCAAAAATATCATTTATAAATAAATAACTCTACAGTGTAATATTTACATTTTACATAATTATGTCGACTAATACTTTCACTCGAACTGAGTAGCGTGTTATCTTCCTTGGTAGTAGTATATTTCGCCTTCGGCATATTTAGACACTAGGTGGCTCTGTACTGGAGACTAAATCTAGATTGCGTAATAGCTACGCATTGTAACCCGGCCACCTGTTTAAAGGCATTATAAGTCGCTAGATGACTTGGGCCAAAGATAATATAACTACGTACCCTAGATTGGAAATCAAGCACTTTCACGTAAACGCAGGCTCTTAAGTACCGAGTTCCCGGCGGAAGTCGCAAAAAACTGCCTCCATGGAGCTGGCAGGGCTACCGACATCTAGTTAAAACGTTAAGTTTTAGTGAAAATTGCGCCGTGGTTTTTGACTTGTGGTTTTCAAGATACCAGATATTTTTGCGTTATATAGTTTTAAAACAATAATGGATCATGCCTGTAGCTCTAAAAATGTTTCTAAACGAAAGAAAACTAAAGGTAGGTAATATAATTTTGGGTTATCTATTAAAATTCCTTATTTCTCACCCTGCTATGGAGCCCGATTTTTCTGACTTCCGGCGCGAACTCAGTAAAAGCCTCACGAGAAAACGCGCTATCGAGAAACGCCGTAATTTCGAATCTAGGGTACGTAGTTATATTATCTTTGCTTGGGCCTAAGGTGGTGCCTTGGGTATTAGCCTAGCTGAGCTCTGAAAATCAGTTTAGTGATAATTTTTCCTAATTGACATACTTTTTGTTATTTTCCTTATGGTATTAACAATAAACTTCCCTGTTACTCTGAGCAAAGATAATTTAAACTCGTACCCTAGATTCGAAATCTGAGAGCTTTCCCATTGACGGTTTTGTTACGAAGCGCTTACCCTTTTCCGGCACGTGACCTCAGAAAAATCGGGCTCCATCGGTTGCGTTAAGGGGCAAACCATGGAGAGAATTTTTTCTGATTTCCAGCGGGAAGTTGGTCAACGCTATCGGCAACGCGCGAGAAGGTGATTTCGAATCTAGGGTACGAGTTTAAATTATCTTTGCTCCGAGTAAGATTTTTTTGGTGTCATTTAGACCATATAGATTCTGGAAGCACTGTGGAAACTTGAAAATATTTAATGCAATTTATCATAAAATAACAATAGGATGAAATGAAAAAAATATAACATTTCCTCATTGAGTAAAATTTTGGACTAATTAATTAGTTAAAATTTAGTCCACAAATCACAAAAAACACTTAAGGTACTAAATTCTAGGAATCTTAGGCGTTATATGGTTTATAATTCGAAATTGTGCAGTTTTAACTCGAGGTGCTGCAGAGATTTGGCTTTCAAGATTGTGTATATGATTTGGAAAATGTTGCACCATTTAATTATGATTAATGGCTCAATCCATAAGCCCGAAAAAGACCCAATACATTGTAACTAACAATTATAAAGTGTTTGTTATTCAAAGACAATCTCTTATTTTCTCCCGAAACAGAATAGCTTTTGTGCTAAACATATATTGGAAAATAAATGCCTACTGGAGTATCTTAAATATTTTTGTATATCCTTTAATACTTCTGTAATTATATATTGTGAAAATTGCAAAAAGTCATTTAACTTTATAGGAGTTTTCCATTAGTTAAACCTAAATTAAATTAAATATCTTGAAAAAGGGAATAATGGAGGTAGAGTTTAGCTTCATCAGCCAGGCCCTTGAAACCTTACCTAAAAAGTGTGGTTAAAATACGACTGTGGCGCCATCTCTTTGCGGTGTAGACAACTATATTCTAAGTTTGCCAACGTTTTCTACAAAATTCCAAGGAAAAATATTAAGCCAAGGTTTAGTAATAGATTACTAAGCCTTAGGCTTCAGTTGCCTTCTATTAACTCCCAAAAAGTGGAAAGACCTAGGTAAAAACACTTAACGAAAGCGCTTTAAAGGTGTAACAAAATCCAAAATTGAATATGCACAACCAAGAATGTATAGAGGTTAACAGTGAATATGTGGCAGCAACTATATGTTCTTATCCTACAGAGAGAGAGAGAGAGAGAATCAACAACAGGACCAAAAAGTCTTCTACCGACTAAAAGGCAGAAATATTACATTAGGAAAGGCGTAATTTGGCTCCAGGGAATCACAAGGCTAGCTGTTTGCTACTCAGCTATTCTCTGTTTACCCAAATACACTCTTGGTACAAGCCATAACTTTAACTAATGAACAGATAGCACCATTTTCTTTTTTTTTAACCAAATACCATATTTTGTCACAGATACAACGGCGTACCTACACTAAATTCCCATTAGTCAAACAGTTAAATCACATTTTTTTATAAAATATAGAACTCTTGTACTATTAGCATTCGTCCTAAATAGTCTATCAGGTCCAAACCTAACCAATCTTAGGTAAGCTTCCGTTGCCTTTAGGAGCGAAGAAAGGTTTGCTGTACATGAAAATAGACGCGATAACCAAACAGGCTCCGATGAAGAATTTCCAAGTCAACACAAATCCGAACGCGTATATGGACACGACGCAAGACAACACAATGGCCATCGAAGTGGCAAATCCTTTCATAATATTGTCAGCGTGTTTTACAACCATGGCAACCACTAAGCCACCAACAGCTTGCAATAGGATGACGAACCAGACTAAAACATCGTATCCGTAGAAGAAACCTTTATCGGTCACCTCGGCGTGGTCTGTTAGTAACATGGTCACCAGACCGATGGGAATCGAAAAAGTACTTAATTGGACGTTACGTATCCACACTGATATGTCGCTTCCCTTTAAGATCTTTTCGAAGTAAACACCAGCGAAACCCGACAAGAAGCAAGCGGTGACTATGGCAGCGAGGCCCAAGAATGGATTCTGTTCCCGTCCTGAGATGTTGCTTTGCTTGACTCCAATTTGGGCTACTTGCACCAGAGCCACGCCCAGGAACAATAGAAGCAAAGCCATCCACTGGATGCCAACCAACTTCTTTCGCAGCATGAAGACTGACAAGATGGCCGTTGTGAGAATTTTGAGTTGGTACGTGACCTAAGGTAGTTAAAACGATTATAAAGTAACTCAATTGCTTAATTTATAATTTATTTTTCAACTTCTTAAAACTTTATCAAGTATCACTCGAATGTGTAATGATAACTTAAACAAAAAAATTATATACACTTGAAATGTATAAGGAAGACTGATGATTATCACAGAAACAAGACATTTAGCTTGCGAGATGCTAGTCAACATTATGCCTTGTCGACTTACCTTCTTTTTAAGCATCTAACTACATCAGCTAGGCTAATACCCAAGGCACCACCTTAGGCCTAAGTCATCAAGGGACTTTTGAGTACGATAGTGACGCACTAAGCTAAACTTGGCTCCTAGTCGACATTAAGCCTTGTCACTTGCTTCCTTTACTCTTATTTTAAGCATCTAAATACACGCTTTTCAGTTTCGTTAAGAACGCGATAAATTATCCAAGATTTTCAGTGCGAGAACTAACCGGGTGTTCTTTCGGGCGCACCCTGTCATAACGACGGCAGCCAGAAAATGAATTTGAAAAAACGCGTCACGTCTTACATTCAACCTAGTTTAAGCTCCAACTGTTTCTCGAGCCGCTTTCGGAGCATGGTGAAAATGGATCCTTAGACAATCCAAGGGTATAGTTAACTAATTATCCCCAAAATCCTGGCTCATTTTAAAAAATAAATAATAATTAACACAAATCATACGACACCAAAAGAAAGCAACCATGGTACTTCAAAATCTAAAAAACCCACAACACCCACACCTTTTACTACCAAAACAAAGCTCAAGATCAACGAACATTCAATTCAACACCACCTCAAATTAGGGATGCACCGATATGGGTACAGCCAAATGATAAAGTTATCTATCATAACAGCAGTATATACAGGGTGTCCACTAAAAAATGATAACTGAAAAATTTCTGCGGAACATTTCTCGTGCAGGGGGACATTAAATAGGATAAAATTTAATGACCTTGAACCATGTCTTCAAGGTCGTTTAATAACTACCTCGAGAACCGTTGAGTTTACGGATTTGGTTCCAATTAGAAAGTTGTTGCTCGCCATATTATTAGTTCAAATAACTTTGATTTGACCAATCAGAAGCCGAGAAATTCAAGATATTTCAACTAATAATATGGCGAGCAACCACTTTCCAATTGAAATCAAATCCGTAAACCCAAGGGTTCTTGAGTTTTTGAATGACCTTGAAGATATGATTCAAGGTCATTCAATTTTACACTAGTAAATGTCCATCTGCATGAGGAATGTTCCATATAAATTTTATATTTTTCAAGGGAAACGTTTTTCAGTTATTTATCATTTTTCGTTTTTTAGTCGACACACGTGTATGATAAAATCATTATAAAAGACGGTTCAGTACAATGTCGTACCATTTTATTCTAATTTTTCATTACAAGAGCATATCCGAATATGCTTCTTTTCATTTTACTGGATACATATTTTCGATCACAAATCGAATATCGTTGTTTTTTATTTATTTACACTCGTAACTTGTACCTGCAGACTATTTAACCTGTAAATCACCTGCAGAAATACTAATAACCATATATGCCGAGAAGTATTAATATATATTTTATTGACGTAAAGGCTAAAGAGTGAGTAAGTACCATCTAGTAGCCGTAAACGTTTATTTTTTTTAAACTAATAATTTTATCCGAGTTTGGGCGACGGCGCGATCAGTGTTGTTGTTTAAGAAGAAAATTCATTATTAGCGCTGGCCTCGAGTAAAAAACAAAAGGGCAATATAGCCGTACGGCTGTCGAAATTGAGTCGAGGCGCATCACCGCGTGGAGCTAGGGTGGAGAGATTTAAGGAAAATGCAATCCGAGAAGCTACACATTTCCACTCTTCCCAGGGTTAATTTTGCGAGGACAGACCATTGTATTGGGAATAGTACCGCTAGAACCATTGAGTTGGAAATATTAATCTAGAGGTCCAATCAAAACGTCGGATTTCAGTATTTCGCGAAACAAGTTTTTAAAAATAAGAATACTGTCGTCTGCTCCCATTGGCATCCCAAATGACGAGAAAACGTTATCATTCTACCCGTGGCGCCGTCTATCTCTCAATGGTTCGTTCAAATAAGACGCGTTTTCAAGCAAAAAGATTTTTTCTTCAAAATAATGGATGGCGCCACGGGTCATATGATAACGTTTCCTCGTCATTTTAGAGCAGACGGCACATTCGTATTTTTCAAAAACTTGTTTCGCGGGGAGCAGATTTGATTGGATCTCTAGATTAATATTCCCAACTCAATGGCTAGAACGATATAGGCTCGTTCGGGAGTCGTGGTTTCGCGAAACAAATTCTGCAATTTCGAGTCAGCGCACTCAGCGGTCAACTCTATCATTATACGGGTGGCGCCGTCTATCACTTTCAAAGTACGTTAGTACTATCAATTCAATTGTATAGGATCATGGAGGAAGAGAGAGGAGGCTTTATGAATAACCTTTTTACCCCGGGAGCTTGATGCCAACTCCAACAGGGTAGAAGAGTGGGGGCTGACAAAAAAGGGGATCAGCACCCGTCAACTCTCACGGCCTGGCTGCGCGTTCTCTAGTTGGCTCCCTCTATTTTTGTTGAAATTGTTGCCCGTTGTGAAATTACACCGACTACGCCTAAACACTAAAAGAGGGCGCCAAATAGGGAACGCGTGAAACGACACGAAAACCGACGGGTGCTGATCCCCTTTTTTGTCAGCCCCCACTCTCCTACCCTGTGGGAGTTGGCAACAAGCTCCCGGGTTAAAAAGGTTATTCATAAAGCATCCTCTCTCTTCCTCCATGATAGGATATAGTTCCCGCCGCTAACAGCGGATGGCGCCACCGACAAATGATAGAGTTCTCATTTTGAAAAATTTGTTTCGCGGAAGTAGGATTTAAATTGTTATTCTAGCCGTACTAATCCCAATTCAATGGGACAGACACCAGTCCGTCTCAACATAGTATGCTTACTCGTTTTCGCAGTAACAACTTATCTGTTACGGGAAAGTTGATCTTACGGATAAATGGCAGGTTTACAGGTAAACCTCAAACCTGCGATAATATGATCTAACCATCCTGTATCTGCTATTCTTTTGACCTGTCCAACCTGCAACCTGCAAAATGTTTTTCTAACGTGATCCGATTTGACCTGACCTGTAGATGTTGCAGTTATCTGCAGACCTGCACAGGTAATCTGTACAGTGCCCACCTTTGGGTTAGGTCGTAGAAAGCACTCGATTACTAGCTTGTTGTAACACATCATACACGAAGAAAGAAAATTGATTAGGTAAAACCCGTTTATACGGCAGTCCATTCGAACTACTTCTTTGTCGTGTATCATGCTTTAAAAAATACAACGGTGCTATTTTGACCAAGACCAAATACTCTTGTTTTCTTAATTAAGATGGTCACTAAATTTTCCAGTCTAGGAGCTTTCAGCCAAGCCAATCTAGAGGCTGGTGACCTCTATTAGAGTTCAATAGGTCGCCAGCCACTTGAATACCTTCGCTGAAAGTTAATTTGGATTATTCTCGTTGTTGACTTTTCTTTAAAAATCAAAAGCCATTGTTTCAATAATTTCGGCGGGTAATTTCTAGAAAAATATGGCAGTACCGCAGTGGATTAAAAGTTTGAGTAATAAATGGCGCCCATCCTTTTTAGCGCCCTTGGCGGGAGCCAACCCCACGACAGTTTTGCTACAGATCTCTGGCTTAAAGGGAAACGCAAGTGGTCATGCAGGGGGGGAACTATGTTTTCTTCAACAAGCCGTAAGTAGGTTTTCCAAGGATGATTTTATACAGCGCGAAAGCCTTATTCTCCTTGGTGTAGCCACGTGCCGCAATTTCGCTCTCATTCGCGAATTTTTCGATATTCTTCGCTGAGTTAGCTCGCAATCAACGAACCCAGGAATTTAGGCCTAGCTTAATTTATTTATAATGAACTGGGTTAGTTTCCGAGAGTTGGACTTTGATATTTTCGATTTAACAATGTTTTGGAATAAAATTATTTGTGAATTGAATATTTTTAAAATGGAAGTTGAAACATTAGGCCTTGGACGCGGTAAACCTCTGCCGCTAGCCTCACATTGGATTAAGAAAATTCAACACCACACACACTCCTATATCCCGTCTCCCTTAACAATTTCCCTATCATTATACCCCGACAGAATATTTATCTTTTTTTATTACATTTATTTTGTAGAAGTTTAGGATCCGATTTGTCGGTAAGCACGGAGACTTCACTTTCCTCGGCCATTTTCGCGACTAAAGAATGCACGGATTTTGCGTAAAAACCGCGAGAGGCGCATTTATACAAAATAAATTCGGCAAATATGGTTCTGCTTTTTTACAGAGGGAAAGGCTATGGCAGATAGCGCATGCGCAGTCGTTCTTTTTATCTATAAGATAATTTACCCCCTGCATGGTTACTTGCGTTGCCCTTTAAAGTGGGTGTCCTTGGCAATAGGGTTAAGCTTTTTCAACGCCAAACGGCGCCCCTTAAGGCTGGTTTACACTAAGGCAAAACCGCCGTGACGGCGGGTGCTAACTTTTGAAATCCTCGTTAGGCCTAATAGAAAATTTTTGCGTTCACGCCCGCCGTCACGACGGTTTTGCGCTAGTGAAAACCAACCCTTATCCTCGCGCGCCCTTGGCGGCGTTACGGCACTGATGATGGGCTTGCCACCACCTCCTACGTATTGTAACCCGGCCCACTAAATTAATGGCTTTGAATTTGCTTGATGACTTAGGCATAAGGTGGCGCCTTGGGTATTAGCGTAACTGATTATTATTATTAAAAATATTATCATAAGTTAGTTAATCGATAATTTTTTTAATACTAAAGGTTTTTCCTGAAAATATTTTTAAAATACCGGTATCTACCCATATCGGCTTCGTTTAAGCCGATTAATTCAATTGTATGAGATATAGTATAATAGTTCCCGCCGCTAACAGCGGATGGCGCCACCGACCAATGATAGAGATCTCAATTTCGAAAAATTTGTTTCGTGGAAGGCAGATTGAAATTGCCATCCTAGCGGTACTATTCCCAATTCATAGGTGCATCCCTACGTCAAATTTGATACCATAGATATAAGAAATGTATATAAAGGTCTAGATAAATTTCGGGGTGTCTAAGCCTAACATAAAATACGGAATTGACACCTAGCGGACACCGAGGAAGGCACGTGACCAAGAGCGCGAGCTCTCTTAGCATTTTAGTACTAAGTGTTTGACCTTTCCGCAGGCCGTAGTCTTTAGACACCATCTGTTGGTGACTTTTAGTATAATTTTTAAGCAGGAGACAATGGCTCTCGCGACGATAGCACGAGCTTTCTTACCGATAGATAGCGCCTTATAAGGATAGCCTGCAGAAATTACGCGTTTCTGCTAGCTGTCACCTCCGTATTCACTCCCTTTGAAATATTTTATCTAGACCTTTATATACGTTTCCTATATCTATGTTCGATACCGTAGTAGTCCAAACAAACTCTACCATTTGAATATAAAACTAAAGTTTACCTGACAAGTAGCAGCATCCAGATGGGTAGCCGCGACGTAAATCAAATTGTTTTGAATGACATATATCATGGAAGGTATGGCTACCTGCAAAACACGCAAATCAATTACATTCATCCTTCAGGCGCAACCTTGCTCGCCAACTTTCAGGGTTGGCAAAAAACCGGCTTTTTTAAAAATTGAAAAATCCAGTATAGTTAAATCCGGCTGTAACCGGTGGATTAAACTGGTTAAAGCCATTAATAAAAATTGATCAAATTGCTTAAATCAAGCCCTCATTGCTCAAATTTCCCGATTTAAAAATTACGTTTTTGCGCGTGACAGTACCTTTACATTGTGAGGTATAGCAGACTTATTTACCCGCTTTTATACCCTAACATGGCAGCGTATTTTCACGCGCAAAATTAATTTTAAGATACCCTAATTGCTTATATGTTAGCTCTCATTACTCGCGACAAAAAGTGAAGGTTAAGTTTTGTCAATGTTTCTAATTAATTTCTCAATTTTTTTTATAAAAAAAAAGTAGTTTTAACCATGGATTTTATTTGGTGGTTAAATCCGGCTTAAACCAGGGTGGTTTAATCCAGTCTGGCTGGCTCTTGCCAACTTTACCTTGAAGGTATCGATAGGTTCCTTAATAACGGTGCCGTGGAGAACGGACGCCCAGCGTCTCGTGGAACCTTCTTCGACGTACACCATTCCCAGACAAGTAATCAGCTTCAAAATTTCCGACATCACAACGGCGGTACTCGAAATGAACAGGACCTTCTGCGTACGCGCCATCCGCATTGTGAGAGTCAGGGCGGCATTTTGGACAGTTAACGTCACCAGTGACGTGTACTTCAATATCGTTTGTGTTTCTAGCAAAAGAAATACACTTTGATCAAGAATAGATTTATTTTTACTAACAATTGTAAGAGTCAGTGTCTGCGCATGCTCAAATACCAAACAATGCGGTGTTCTTTCCCCAAGGACAGTAGATACAGGGACGAGAAAGCAGGGAAAAAAAATTCGATTTTAAACGTCTTCATATTCACGGGGAGTTAGATGTAAACAAACCGCGGCCATTGTTAAGACGTGGTTCACCATGGACAGTATTATTGTAGATAGTTTTTACCATTTTGATGTTAAATTAAAAATAAAACTACGAGCGTAAATAAAAAATTCCCATTTGTCTTGAACACTTAAGCCTCGTCAAGAACCGCTAAAACTAGGTGACCGCCATTTTTTTGTTTACAACTAACTCTCCTTGCGTTTAGGTCGTTTTAGGTGATATATTACAACAGAGGCCGCCAATACACTTTCTCGTCCCTGTATCTACTGTCCTTGGCCTGACTAGTGAGCCTCCTATCTTAATTAATTTTGGTAGTCACTGACTAGTGGGGGTAAAAATGGGGGTATAAATAGAGGTCGGCGTTTGAATAAGAAATTATCCAATTATTTATTTTTATTCATAACCGCAAATTATCCGAAAAATATACGAAAAAACCGATTATTTTTGCATGTTAAATCGTTGTTTATTCGTATAAAATGTTCATAAAAACAATTAAACCAACTTTTTATGGTTAATCGAAATTTTGCCGGTTAATTTATTCGTTCCGCCGACCTCTAGGTATAAAAACAAGAAGGACAGCCAACATTTTGCTTTACCGGTCAGAATTAAAATAGGAGTTAATTATCACTTGAGTTACATGACTTTGGTCGATCACATTTTTTTAATTAAATGGTTTTGATGAATGATGAATTTATGATGAGCCATATTCGCCATTACTTATGAATATTTAGCTAAATTTTTCACTAGTCAAATTGACTAGTGAGCCCCCAGATTTCGATTAATTTTAGTAATCAGATCATTTATTTTACTAGTCAAATGCCGGGCCTTATATCCAACCCTGGTAGTAGTGTCGTTTAAAAATACTAACTCCATTTATTTTACAGTCTATTCTTGGCTTGCTATAGCACACGTTTGAAAACAGACCAAACATAGCCATGGGCGGTGTCCGAATTGTTTGCGATTTATTAACGATCAGAAGTGAATGTTTTCAGGAACTTATTATTTAACAATCTGCTAAATGTTACATGGCAACTAACTTACTATAACACAACATGAAAAATAAAACTCATCAAATTAAACATTGATTGTTTCTAAGTTGCTAATTTAGACACCAACCGGGTGACCAGGGAAAGGCTTTGAAAATTTTATAGGAAAAAATTGGAAATAAAAAAGTGAATTATTGGAAAATATAGGACACTAACGCTCGTAAGTACGAAAATATAGAAAAAATACAGTAATAATTGCATATCGGTATACTTGGACTCGAACCAGCTAGAATATTGATAATTTTCGGTACACTGGCTTCTTGCATTATTGGATCACTTTGCGGATTTCCGATTTACAAAGCCCGTACATTTCCAGATTTGGTTCGAAAGTGGCTGTGTTTTCACTAGATGTTCATGGGAAAATAGGTGGAAATATAGGAATTTATAGGAATGCATTAAAAATATAGGAAATTTAGGAAGTCTGGTCACCCTGCACCAAAAGCAAACATTTTGCGGCTATATCGCAGTCTAATATTAGGCTAGTCTCCCTCGTAATCATTACCCCTGAACTTCGCCTCGTTTTCATTCAGTTTTCCCCATTGAGTTGGGAATATTTATCAAGAGATCCAATCAAATCTGCTCCCCACGAAACAGGTTTTTGAAAATTACGAATGCGCCGTCTCCTCTAAAATGACGAGAAAACGTTATCATATGACCCGTGGCGCCATCCATTATTTTTGAAAAAAAAAATTTGCCGGAAAATGAGTCTTATTTGAACGAACCATTGAGAGATAGACGGCGCCACGGGTAGAATTTTCTCGTCATTTGCAGCAGACAGCAGCATTCTTATTTTTTAAAAACTTGTTTCGCGGAATATTGAAATCCGACGTATTGATTGGACCTCTAGATTAATATTCCCAACTCAATGGTTTTCCCAAAAGAAAAATAACATATCCTAAAGTTAAACGTAAACGGCGATTTCATCCAAACTTGGGGTGCCTAAAACAAGTGGCGGCTCGGCGTTAAGTAGCTCTTTTTTCAAAAGATGTCGCTAGCTTCGAAATCAACAAGTTCGCCAAGAAGGCGATAATATTATTTCGTGCCTGTATTCCAATTAAGCAGGTAGCAGAAAATCATGAATAGTGTTGTCGTCTGATACGATTTTGAAAACTTGTAACTTCACAGCTGTAGTGTTAATAGTGGCCGCCATGACAGTTACCGTTTTTTATCAATAGGCAAATTACAATGGTGACGTCGTAAGGTTTCAGACGACAACACTCTATTGGTAATAAACCTTAAATTTGAGTGAAATATTACTTCTGGCCATACACGACTTCGATAAGTAAGGGTCACACTTATTTATTACTTCTGGACATACACGGCTTCGATAAAAATGTTCAACATAAGGCCTTTAATCACGCTATCGCAGTGTTGTGTACACATTTCATTGGACGAGCCTTAACGCTGAACATTTTACGAAAAGGGGGAAGACCATTTCCGAATTTTTCCCTAGCTCTCTCTTCTCTCTCGTTTCCTGCCGTCAAATTCAAGTTAACTGATACTGCTCTTCGGGATTTGGAGCAGTACCCCTCGCGTTAATTGGGTCGTTTGTAAATTGGTCAATAACATAAATTACAGCAATTATAAACAATATTTTTTCATGGGATATATAATTTAGGTTAAAGCCCACTAAATAGAGTATACGTTGTATAACTATAATCCTCTACAATGGCTCTCTGACGGCGTTATCATTTGGAAATTTTTAATTTTAGCTTCCTTCGACATAAATAGATGGCACCACGCTCTCCAGTAAAATCGCGTTTTTCGAAGCTATCTGGTTGAAAGGAAACACTTGTTGCATACAGGCTTGGAAAAAAGGTTTATTTCTAAACTGGTCTATTTGGCCAGTGACTCCCAACTCTTGAATTATTTAAGTGGTCACGTAGACCAGTTGGTTAATAATACGGTAGATAATTTTGAATTAATAAACTGGACACTGGACCAGTGACCCCTAGCTTTTGAATAAAAATACTGGTCCGAGAAATTAATAAACTGGTCTTTGACCCAGTGACCACCGCTTATTTCCAAGCCTGGCTTGCATACCGTACAAGTTAGTGAAAAGTTTCCATTATTTCATTGACGACAACCTCGACAACACGTAACTACACTTCGGGTAAAACCATAGTTTTACTCCACTCTAAATATATTTCGATGTTAAACTAAAAATCACAACAAGAAAATTAAAGGTTTAGGAAAAAAGAGCCATCTGCTCTACTACCTGTCAACTTAATGTGCGACATTTGAATAGACCGCAGCTTTGCCAGACGTACGATAATTATCGTACACGTCGATAATTTTTAGACCGTAATATCAACTGTGTAGTGCGTACTAAAATATGGACCAGGGCGAATATCTCCAAAACAGTTTTTGGTACGAATTTGAAATTTTTAGGTCGCATAGTGTGTAGGGGGAAACCTTATTTGAAAATTTCGATCACCTTGGACCATATCTTCAAGGTCATCCAAAAACTATCTTGAGAACCGTAAGTGTTAGAAAGTTGGTTCCAATTAGAAAAGTGTTCCCCGTCACGTTTTAGGTCTAAATGGCGTAGACCCAATCGGATTCGACCAAAAGGAAGTCGAGAAAAATTTACCAAAATCACAAAGGCAGTAAAATGTAAAATTGCAAGAAAGCGCTAATAACTCCAAAACAAGTCGTGTTACATTATCGAAATTTGCTAGACAATCTCATCATGGTGGGATATTTTAATATTCGGAAAATTGTATGACCTTGAACCATCTCTTCAAGGTCATATTACAATTATTTCGAGAACCATTAGGTTTTGAGCAAAAATGACAATTAGAAAGTTAATGTTAATGTGACGAAGAACAACTTTCTTATTGGAACGATCACGAAATAGATTTAACGGTAAGATATTACTAAATATAAGAAATATTGAGTAAAAGAGAACCAGAAGAACGCGCAACAACACAGCCCCAGTGAAATTTAGACAAGGTAAAGTAACCGAAAGCAAAAGTGAAACAATTCCTCTGTGTAAAGCAAAACTACAACCGATAAGCAAGTTCATCATCATGTTCAATGTTTACAAAATACGGTTGTTCCCAATTTTGAAGTGAAACAATTCTGTGATAAATTAAAACAACTCTATCAAATCCCTAACTCTAAAATTCAGTTTGTAACATGTAATACTTGAAGATTCATTTGGTTCTCAATGTAATTCTGTGAATAAAGTTAAACCCCAATTTTACATTTATCATTAAAATTTAGTAGGATTGATTGGAAGTTCGCAATTTACCTTATCCAATGGTTAGAGATTAATGTTAAATATAATATCATTTAATACTTCATAACTTAATTTTAAAGATTCCTATACATAGCTCTCACTGGTTTTAAAATAATAGCAAAAATACACATTATAGAGTGTTTTTTTAAGATGGCGGACATTTGTGTTCAATGTTGATTTTTGGCAGACACCACAATGAATGTGCCTTCAAAGTTTGAGTCTTTGGCTAATTTTCTCTGGGTTTCACCAAATAACATTTTCCCAAGTTTAAAGGGAATATAACCTTGGGTATTTGGTGTGGAACACCAACGTTCACAGCTCTGGCTGCTCTTGCCTTTGGCTTTAAAAATGTTTGGCGCCACAGTACAAGAAAATTTAAAAATTGAAGGGGTCTTCCGTAAAGATTGCTTTGCAGGTTATATTCCCTTTAAACAACAAACAGGAAAACAGGGATAGTACTTAAATTATGTCCCTAAAACTAGACATGAAACATTTGGAAATAAAAAGTAACTTACGTTTATGAAACTGCTCAGCTAATTTCAGACCAGGATGTTGCTGAAGAAGTTGTTTATCCATAATTGGAATTGCCATATGATTCGACGCCACCATTATAAACTTAGTTGATGGCTCGCACAAATTGGCAGACAACTTTTCAGGCTCATCCAATTTCATTCACTTTAAAGAATAACAAATTTGATAATCTGATATTTTTCTTCAAAGTTATACAGAGACTATACGATTCGATGATCATCCCATATTTTACATTGAGGTCATACACAAAAAAGAGGACATTTATACAAAACGAGTTACTGTTAATACTCCTACCCTTTTTAGAGTTTAAAATATGACCTATGCAATCTTTAATACATTTAAACTTATTAAAAAAAATTACCTTAAATTATTCCAAAAATTATCTGTTAAATATATAACAGAGGATTTCTAACACGCTATAAGAAGATGCAATATGAAAATGTCCTAATTTTTGTTTAAAGAAATACGGCATTAAAAAGGGAATGATTTTGGGGTCAAAACCTTCCCCTTCGAATAGTCTCCTAGCTTTGATTGACTAGCCCTCATGTCAAATCAATTTCCCTATAGTCTAATCCCAGTCCCCCCTCTTGTTGAATTTCTGGTTGCAACCCTGAATAATTAATAATTAACAGCATGCACCAACACAATTCTCTAAAGCTGTAAGATGTAATTCAATTTAATTTTATGCCAATATTTACATTACAGATAAAACCTATCTGGGTATTATCAAAAGTTCTAATAACGATAACTTATCGTTTAAACAGGATGTTTGATTTGCATAATTTTGGATTTTTGGTATGCCTATGAAATATGTGAATTAATTTAACATCAACCTTCTTCCCACATTTTCTGCTAGATGAAAATTAGTTTGTAGGCGTAGCATTACTCTAAGACTTGGCTAATCAAAATATATCGATATTTACAGCTGCATTTCGAAAGTTACCCACGATTTGATTGAAGTATTTCGTTAGCCTTAGTCCATAAACTAAATTCGTATTTAAACAAATTATTATTACGAAAACTACTTACAAAATTCCTGTACCTATTTTCTCCTGTTTCCAAAGAATCTGTAGACGAGTTCTCAGAAACATACCACGTGTACCATCAAAACAAGCCACGACTTGACAAAACTGTAACCTTTAACCTTCAAGAGTAAGTGAAATTTAGAGGCGGTGTCGCCACCTAGAAAGCAAAAAGTGTTTAAAAACTATTTATTGCCATCTACCGAAAGGAATTGAACTAAGCGTTGAACGAAGCCGGGAGTAGTGGCTCACTCCTGTAATCCCAGGCGTCCGGGAGGCAGAGTTTGTGGATGGCCGTGTGAGGACGACCACCAATCCCCCAACGGGTGGTCGGAATACTTCCGCCACGGGTGTCCCCACCCCTGTCCCCACGTATTCCCCCGTTGGCGTGGCCGTTACACATATCTCGCCCTGATTAATCAGTTATTGTGTGCTGGTGTCTAAGGCCTTGGGTCGACACCGATGGGTGGATGTCACAAAAAAAAAAAAAAAAAAGCGTTGAACGAATCAACCAATCAGAGGTTATCAATTTGTTACTTCTTCGAAGCCACGGCCCACGTGAGGCAAAGTAAATTGAAGGGTTACATAATAAAATACTAAAACTTTATTTATTTAAAATACTCATATAGATATAAATTAATTTAAAAATTACGTCAGTCATTTAATTTTCACTAAATACCCGTTTTCAATGTCCTACTGCAAACAAATAGGTAACTTGCTTGGTATTACGTAAGAACCGGCTTTAAGCCTAGGCACTTAACCCCTATTTGTTTACTTCCCATCTTACAAATTTCGAATTTTATTTAGGTAAAGATAAAATAATCTTCGCTACTAAAGAAGATCATGAAATTCCTAGCACAGTTGTCTTAACAGAGGATAGCGCGGACGAAGGACGCGGGCTAATACTTCCCAATGGAGACATAAATTGGAATTGTCCGTGTTTAGGGGGTATGGCTTCGGGACCATGCGGAGTAGAGTTCCGAGAAGCTTTTTCCTGCTTCCATTACAGTCAAGTAGAACCAAAAGGCAGCGATTGTATCGAGAATTTTCATACTATGCAGGACTGCATGACAAAATACCCCTCATTATACCCTAACGATAAGGAAAAACCATTTGACCCTGCTGAAGGCATAGAAGATGAAGAGTCACTCGTAAAAAACACATCAGATGATAAAGAACAATCAAAACCTTAATTTTATCAAGACCAATTTAGGAAATTTTTTCAATTTATTCATTTCATAGTCATTTGAAAGTAAGCCCTACTCTAGATACGATATGTAAATATATGATGGATTAAAATGTTTGTTATTGTAAATAAGTTTATTGTAGAATAATACGAAAGACCTACATCATTTTTTTGCTGCTTTTGCCGCAGCAGCTTGAGCTGCTTTTTTAGCTTTAACTAATTCCACTAAATCCTGAAGAGAAAGAAAAAAGTTCAAATTAATTGAAACTATAGAGAAATGACACCATAATCTAATATTCAATAGTAAACATCCATGAAATTGTTTGTTCATTTAATTACCTTATATCTTTTCATGCAATCTTTTTTGCTACGCCCTGGCAAACATTCTGCAATTTTGTCCCAACGATCAGAAGCACTTGCAGGATATGTTTTTAAGGCCTGCTCAAGAAGTTTTTGTTCCTCAGCTGTCCACGTAGATGTGTTGAGACCCTGTTGCTCAGCTGGGCCTATTTAAAAAAAAGAAAGAATGAACAAAAGTTAAATAAGAACTAACATTAGTGAACCTACTCTCAAAACGTTCTGTAGGTGTTGATTCTTCCTTTACAATCGGAGGAACTGGTTTTTGTGATTTTTCAAGTTTCTCGTACGCTTTTTTATTGACTTCTTCTTTCAAATTGGCATCTAACAAAAACAAACAAAAACTTCAAATTTACGAATGAAACCCTAAATAGATGGTGCATTTGCTTTTGAGCCTTGTGTAAAAACTATATAGATTCACTCTTTAATGTGACACCCTTATTCTCATGGAGAAGAAACCTATGAATAATGTCTGAGTTGGGTACTTGGTCTCGAGTCGGAGTCGGGTTCTCGGACTCGAGTCTCTCAAAGTGTTTTTCTAGGACTCTATCGGGTATTCAGGTCCTTTGCCAATGCTTAAAAATTACTAGAAGTGGACTTGAGTTTATAAATAAAATTAAAAATACCCAGGCGAATCCATAATTTTCCGCTGATTCTTTTTTCACTTGGTTTAAAAATATTCCGCAAATAATTTTTATTTAGTAGTTAATATTTATCACAAAAGCCATAAATTTATGATAAAAGTGATAATAAAATTTAGTTTGAAAATTTTTGTAATATTTTAATACCAATTGGAAATTTCAAATTAGTCATATAAATTTAATAATTAGTTAAGTACATAATAATTAGTTAAAATATTTTTTCTGATTTTAAATGGTTAGGATAAAATTTAGGGCTCCTAATAGGACTTGAATTGGCCCCGAAAGAATTAAAAAATTTAAAATCTATTTCCTACGGACTCGAAGACTCGAATGAGTATTGCAAAATTGGACTCTAAGATTCCCAAGACTATGGACTCGACTCAAAACTTAAAAAACAGGACTCACACAACCCTACTATAGAGTAATACCCCAAAGTATAAATACAGCTTTGGGGTGTCTAACTAGTAGCGTAAAGGGGGGAATAAAATCACCAAATTTTTGCAGATCTTTAGCTTTTGACAAGGCCTCTTTCGCCACTTTTGTAGTCCCAGATGTACTGTGTTGGTTTATAAATGCTGCGACAACTTCCCACCTAATAATTAGACCAATACTCAATCATGAGAAACTTTTATAAAATCAAAAACAATCCGTCACAAACCTATTTGAAGTTCCTGCTGGAAAAACGTTAACAGCTTTGACTAGTAACTGAATGTCATCGTGCACCCAGTTCTTTTGGGAGTTTTGCTCAGATTGTGTTGAAGATGATCGCTGTAGCGAAGCTGATAATTCCTCCTTTTCTTTTTGAAGCTGCGCGTTTACCGCATCCACTTCCAACAAGAAAGATTTCTCCCGATTTGAGTCCACTTCGGATTGCAAGACTTTATTAAGCCTTTGCAACCGTTCCAACGGCAGAAGTTTGCACAAGAGATCAACTTCTTGCAAGCGCGTTATTTTAACATCTTCCACTGTTGTAAAATATTTGTCATTCTCGCAAATTTGTTGCAATGTTTTACGTTCTTTTTTGAGTTGTTTCTTGAGAGCTTCTTTTTCTTTGCGTTCCTTATCGCGTTGAGCTTTGGCTTCCATTTCTTCTTTCTCTTTGGCTTTACGCTCTAATTCTAACGCTTCTTGTCGTTTTTTTTCTTCCTCTTCCGACTTTGCTTTGGCCGCTTCAATTTTAGCCTGCTTTTGAGCCAATTTTCGTTGTTTTTCTTCGTCTTTGAACCTTTGAATTCTAGGATCACACGAATACGCTATGTCTAAATAAAAATGTTGGGAATTAAAATTTACACGTATAACTTGAGAAACTGCTTGTTTGTACCAGTTAGTTGTCTAATTCTGGCCATTTCTTCTTTCTTCAGCTTTTGACGTGCCGCCTTGTTTTGTTTCTCTATCCATTTTCTTTCTTCCCGGCTAAAAGTACGACCCAAGCTTAAAAACGCAGTTCAGTAGTCAAAGCTTTTAGTGACATACTTTTCTCCTTTTTCTTTCTCTTCTTCATCCAAGTATGAAAACTCTCTCCACGAATCAAAATCATACCTTAAATAATTTATTAAATAATTACAACTTACATCTAAATGAATAATTATAGTAAAATTCTCTTACCAGAATTGATAAAAGCAATCTACATCTTCAACTGTAGAGTTGTCATCACCTAATTTTGGAACAGGTTTCTTACTAGACCATCTAGAATTTATCTCAAAAATGGGTGTAAAAACTTTGAAGAAGTTTTCTTTTGAGTGAGTATTATTCGGAGGAATGTCATCATTAAATTCAGGATCTACACTATCGTATGCTCTTCTCTTTGTTGGATTACCCAAAATCTCATATCCTAAAAAGATTTAAACTGAATTATTTCTAGTTAAATTAGAATCTACTAAATTAAACTAATTACCTTTAGTAATACAAGAAAAATAATCCCTATCTAAATCACGAACCACTTCACCCGCTCCTCTTCTTTTATCTGGGTGATGACGTAAAACTTTCCTACGATCTAAAATAATATTTTAGAATCTGCATAATCACTAAAAATAGCAAGGTGCAAACATACAAGCTTTCTTCAACTCTGCTTCAGTAGCTTCAAAGCGTTTATGTTTAAGGCCGAACACAGCATAATGATCTTGAGATTTCCAGTCCTTAGGATCGAGGCTTTTTAAATAGTTTACTTCTTCCTCCGTTTCTTCTTCTAATGTAGAAAAACTTTCATCTTCATCATCGGAACTCTCCACCGAATGGCAGGAATTTGTATGACGCGAATGTCTTCGTATTTGGTACGCCTCAAACCAACGCCCAACTGGTTCTACCTTGTATTTTTCTGGAGCTGAATTAAAAACGTTAAAAAAAAAATGGAACTGATATTTAATTAAAAAGCAATTATTTACCACTAAGGCTTTTGAAGACCACATTTTCGTCATTAGGCTTAGCAGAGGGCAAACAAAAGGAAGAGATTTCCGATAAATTGGCCAAATTAACTATAACTTCTCCCGGATTAGGATCTTCTAAAACGGCCATTTTACTTTATATTACGTTGATATCACTAATTAATGTGCAAAAGCTGTACATTTACTCCAAAAAATCTATAAAAGAATTATGACAAAACAGATCAGAACAAAAAGCGAACAGCTTCTTTAATTATTAAAAACCCTATCGCACCTAGCGCCATCTAAAAATGATATAATGAAAGTTTAAAAAGAGCAAACATAAATTTGGCGTAAATTTCGAACTCCAAAACGTTAAACCATAGGAAATAGTTAAAATATTACAAAATTAATATAACTAATGAGTTTAAAACTTAATAAATAACATGTAGTCTTGATATGGAATTTAAAAATCGAGTAAACCCGAAAGGGGAATTAATCTTGGAGGAAAAGTAAGGAGTCGCTTTGTAAAGGAATTTTCACGCGTCGCTGTTATGCCTATGGGTGACTTTTCATTTTCGTGTCTGATGACGTAAAAGCTATCACACGCTGAAAAGGCTAGGTTTTACCCATAGAAATCTCATAGGTAACTAGAATGCTGCCGTGTAACTGGCAAATGGGCCAAACGCCGTGGCAGACGATAGCCAGATCTCAGCCAATCAGAGCTCAAAGAGTGGTTCTGCCAAGAATTTAATGTCACCAGAGAGAATGACGTCACCTATCTCCCGCTATAGTAGCGGATCCAAGGAGGATCTCATTGGCTGAAGGTTCAAGGCGAACTTGCGTCAAGCTCGGCCGTAGGCGGCAGCCATAGACATAATAAAGAAATAGACCCAAGATTCTACGGGGGTTAAATACGGGAGCGATAACGAGCAGACAACCAGTATTTGTTCCGTATTCCTGTGGTACCACGTTTAAGCGACGCCTGTCGATTAGGCGAGAAAATACAAAATCATCACGTGACACGTCACACATGTTCGTGTTTGTAATCTTTTAGGTACTCTTACGTGATTCGCGAATATTTTGGCTGTGAGAATTTAAAATAAGGTAAATTTTTTTTATAATTTTTAAATAAGTCAATTAATTCTTTCAAAACCCAAATAAAAAGCAGCAGATGATCTTATAATTAAAAACAAAAAATTATATTTGCGAAATGATATTTTGTCAAAGGCTTAAGTAACTATCCGGTTTGTTGTGGAACTTGTGGTTATGGTTTGTTATGGGAATATTCTGAGATTCTAAATTGTAAACAAAAGTAAATGGAATTTCGATGAAAAGGATGATTCTACTAAAGGTATGTAGCTATTGTCCTTGAAAAAAAATTAGCTTTGACAATTTAAGTCTGATGGCTTGACCCTTCATTTCTAGATTTTTGTCCTTCGCTAATTTGTGGAATCTGAGCTTGCAATATAAATTAATAATTTTCTGAATGATGATGTTCGAACCTGCCTATAGTTATAAAAAGATTTTTAAATAAGAATGAATATTCATTGAAATAATATGATAGTTTATTCCTACTTATAAAGCGCCACTAAACTTAAGTGGCGCTTTGGACTAGGCGCCCACTGGCTCTCTGTTTCATATCCGTCCTGCCTTCCACAAGGAATTGTCTCCGTTACGAAGCAAAGGCTCGTGGAAGCCATGACAGAGACGTTACGAGGAGTAGTGAGCGCTTGGCCTAGGCCATGTAGTACCTAGCGCTTAGGAATATTTATCCGGTTTAAAATCAGACGCAAAAACTTTAGGGGTGAATTTGATAAACGGGTAGTACTTTTATGTTAGCTAACATGTTTCATAATTTGTTTTGGTGATTTTTTTTATTAAAAAGTTATAGAAAAAGTGTTTTCTACTAAAAATCTGGTTTTTATTTGGTAAAAAAAGGTTAATTTTAGTGTTTTTACGCATTGCAATAACAAGTAAAACAATACCGGAAAAGGTTTCATTCCATAAGTAGGATTAAATTATCATATTATTTCGATGAATATTCATTCTTATTTAAAATCTTTTTATAACGAAACCTACAATACTTTCTCAATGGACAATTGCTGTAAATCGCGACACATTCAAATCATGATTTAATTTGTAATGATCACTTTTTAAAACGGGATATACAAATTGTAAATGACAAAAGGTGGGTCACACCAAAAGCCATTCCAACTCTGGTTTGGTTTCCATAGAATTAAAACAAGTAAAAATAGTCAAAATAATTTTTTTATTTAATTTAAAGAAATTACATCCAGTTGAAAGTGAAATAGAAAAAACCGGTGATGCTAACTTCTCACCTTTAAATTTTGACCAAGGATCATTTCGTGTAGGTTTAATTATGTTATTATAATTTGAGTAAGATCTCCTTGTTTAGTTGTTATGAAGAGATATTCCTCTATCTATAAAAGAAATGTAGTCTAAGAACTAGAACTTGCTGTATTATGAAATATTGTTGGCATGGACATCTTACCAGATCACCATGAACATGTTTGATCCTGAAGTTGGAATCGAACATCATCATTAAGAAAGTTATTAATTTATATTGCAAGCTCAGACTTCACAAATTAGAGAAGGACAAAAATCTAGAAATGAAGGGTCAAGCCATCAGACTTAAATTGTCAAAGCTAATTTTATTTCAAGAACAATAGCTACATACCTTTAGTAGAATCATTCTTAATTCAAGGTAGAATCATCCTTTTCATCAAAATTCCATTTACTTTTGTTTACAATTTAGAATCTCAGAATATTCCCATAACCACAAGTTCCACAACAAACCGGATAGTTACTTAAGCCTTTGACAAAATATCATTTCGCAAATAGAATTTTTTGTTTTTAATTATAAGATAATCTGCTGCTTTTTATTTGGGTTTTGAAAGAATTAATTGACTTATTTAAAAATTATAATAAAAATTTACCTTATTTTAAATTATCACAGCCAAAATATTCGCGAATCACGTCAGAGTACCTAAAAGATTACAAACACGAACATGTGTGACGTATCACATGATGATTTTGTATTTTCTCGCCTAATCGACAGGCGTCGCTTAAACGTGGTACCACAGGAATACGGAACAAATACCGGTTGTCTGCTAGTTATCGCTCTCGTATATTTTTGGCAAATCAAACTCCGCGTAAGGTGTCTATTTCTTTATTATGTCTATGGCGGCAGCATTCTAGTTACCTATGAGATTTCTATGGTTTTACCCTTCTCCCGCAGTCCTTTAATTTCTTTTACAGTAACACTCTTGACATTTTCGCCATTCATGAATGTATTCATGTCCACTAAGAATAGGATGGGCTGTTGTTTTTTTTTTTTTGAGATACACAAATAGCGGTGTCGACACGAGGCCTTAGACACCAGCACACACACAATAACTGATTAATCAGGGTGAGATATGTGTAACGGCCACGCCAGCGGGAGGATACGTGGGGACAGGGGTGGGGACACCCGTGGCGGAAGTATCCCGACCACCCGTTGGGGGATTGGTAGTCGTCCTCACACGGCCTTCCACAAACACTGCCTCCCGGACGCCTGGGATTACAGGAGTGAGCCACTACTCCCGGCATAGGATGGGCTGTGCCTTTCTGCGCTTTAAAGGGACTGGAAAGTGGGGTTTTGAAATCGTCTAGTGACGTGGTATCTCCAAAAAAATCCGGACCCTGCTTTATTTCCTTTTTTCCCCGCTTGAGGAATTTGGCTCTGACGGAGATGTTTTGAAAATAGTGAGGAGCGACCCGAGAGACTATAGTGACAGGTATTCATACGCGAACTAAGATATTCGGGCCTTCGTGGACGTGGTTTTGGTTCTAGTATTTTAATATTTATTTAATTATAATGATGTTAATGAAAGAGTTTAATTCAATTAAAAAACGGAAACGTGATGATACGAAAATATCTCTTGTTGGCGAATTAGATAAGTGGGAAAAGGCAAAAACTGTGGTGTAGTACTAAGGTTTATCAAAATGCTCCAGTAAAACCAAGGCCCTAAGAAATTGGCTTCGATTCATCTAGCGTTTTTTTACAAAATTCGATGAAACTCGTAAATAATAATTTAAAAAATTACGAACACACTACTACCAAAAGACCTTATCACTCAAATGAATTTTTCGTTAAACATTTGTTGTTCACTAAACTAAATCTCAATAAAGATTAATGAAATTTGAAAACTTCCTACGAGCTCAGCTATAACCCTATAAGACCACGCTGGATTTCGTCATACAAAAATCTTAACACAGCGGTGCCTGTTTACGTCTTCGCGAACTTAAGAAAAAGTAGTTCTACGCGCCAAATTTCGTTAATGACGTCACGGATGACGTTTTTCAAAACCCCACTTTCCAGCCCCTTTAAGTAATCATTTAAGCCAATAAGAAGCCAGGAGTTTGTTGTTATCTCGGGATTATGCATTTTGACCGGCGAAATGATATTCCTGGTAATAGGCTCTCTCTCACCCCCCCCCCCTACACGCATGATTCCTAGGTGCAGCGATGACCTTTTATGAGTTACTGAACGCAGCCAAAATGAACTTATATATTAGCAGGAGTAAAATAATAACGGAAGTGGGCATCATTGACATTTTTGAGAGACGACACTTTTCAAGAATTTTCCGAGGGGCTAACCACTCTTCGAAAGTCTGTACACCGGATTACGCTTAGATTACCACTTCAAAGATTACGCGTAGTCCCATTAGTACAGTCAAAGGTACGGCTCTGTACACCGACTACGCGGAGTGATCAGCCCCTCGGAATTTTCCCGCCTTTTCTCTCTCTCATTTCAGGAGTTTTTACGCCGATGAATCCAACCAGAGATGGAACTACGTCAATGTACAACACTTCGAGTAGAGAGCTGCAACGGAGCGGAAATTATTCCGTTTCCGCGGACTCCGTTCCGTTCCGCGGCGCTGGAACGGAATCGGAGCTAATTTATAAGAAAGTAGAGGAACGGAATGGAATCGGAGCAAATTTCCGAAAATTTGTTGTATCGGAACGGAATCGGAGCAAAAATCCGAAAAATCGTTGTAACGGAACGGGATCGGAACAAATTTCCGAAAAATCTTTGTAACGGAACGGGATCGGAGCAAAATTCCAAAAAATCTTTGTAATGGAACGGGATCGGAGCAAATTTCCGAAAAATCTTTGTAACGGAACGGGATCGGAGCAAATTTCCAAAAAATCATTTTAGCGGAACGGGATCGGAGTAGAATTTTCCAAAACCTTTGTAATAGAACGGGATCGGAGAAAAATTCCGAAAAAAAACGTCATATATTGAAGCATGGACACTTTTTCAATTCTCTCTTGGCTGCTGATTGGGTCTCCCACTTTTCCAGACAGTGAGATCATAATCCCCCTTCTTCACCGGCTCGTGGGAAACATAACTGCAACTGAAGCCTTTTTCTCTACGACAACGTTGCGTACATCAATGCGAAGAATCGCAAAAGGTACAAAGGCCGTTTAGCGAAAAGGGGGAATAAATTGGCGGGTGACCCAGCTTGCGGTAAAGTTTTAGTTTTACATTCAATTCAATATAAATAATAATTGTTTCTGTAAATTTCTGTATTCAGGTAAATAAAATAATTTTTCCTCATTTTTCAAGACTATAGACTCTTAAACGCGCTTTCCCAATCGACCGCCATTACCTTACAGTCTACGGAGAGGGTGATGAGAAAACCGGTTTTGGGGGATGAAATTTCTGCGGTAGAGGGCTGGCTCGTTGGTTGTCTGTACGATAATGGCGGCGCCCAGTAAACGTTTCTAAAAAGAGTGTATACTGAGGGAAAGCAAAATATTAAACGGGAGCGGAAACTGAGCATTAAGTAATAAGTCTCAGTTTCATGCTCGCTGGTACTGGATAAAACTCGTCAAAATTTGCTTCCGCCACTCGCAAGCGTTAAAATAAAGCTAAAATATCTGTTTGAAACAGATCGACGCGGAAAGTGATAAAGTGTTACCCGCTACCAGCGAGCATGAAAATGGGGCTTTATAGACGATTAATGAAACGGAGCGGAACACGAACGGAAATAATATCGGAGAAGGAAACGGACGGAAAATATTGACGATAAATGAAACGGAGCGGAAACGGACCGAAATGATAGGCGACAAACAAAACGGTGCGGAAACGGACGGAAAAAATGGGCTTGAAATCAACCGTAGCGGAAACGGACGGAAATATTGGGCTAGAAATAAACCGGAGCGGAAACGGACGGAGATATTGGGCTAGAAATAAACCGGAGCGGAAACGGACGGAAATAACGGACGATAAACAAAGCGGACCGGAAACGGACGGAAATAATAGGCGAGAAACTAAACGGACCGGAAACGGACGGAAACAACGGACGAGAAACAAAGCGGACCGGAAACGGATATATGTACCATAACGGGAAACAAAACGGAGCGGAAACGGTGTGGTATTTTCGCTACTCTGCAGCTCTCTAACTCCGAGCAAGTAAGACACGTCTAAGCGCCGTAAATTGGCCCTACCTCTAGCTGACGATGGCGTTTCGGTCGTGGGTTAAGGCTTATTATCGGTATTATTTTCACCTCCGTATTCACTCTCTTTGAAATATTTTATCTAGACCTTTATATACGTTTCCTATATCTATGGTTCTACTACCCATGTTGGTTTTTGTCACCTGTCCGGGCTTTTGGACGCTGGCGTAGGGCATTATGATGATAGACCTCCGGTGGTGTGGTTTAAATCTTACCGGTACACCGGGCTATAAATTTTGACCCATGCCACGGTGATAATAATAATAATAATGCTTTTATTGGGTTTCACCTTCAGGACATGCCTGATTTACAAGGAGGCCCGTAACATAAAGTATAAAATAGTTTCTATAGTTAATTAAGAGTTAATTTAAATAGAAATCATTTGTCTTTTAAAATATGTAGACGCAAATGGTGTTTAAATTCACTTAGGGGTTTTAATTTCTTTATAACAGTTGGCAGATTATTCCAAGTATTTATTCCGCGGCATTTTGCACTCTTGTGTCGTAAGGAAGTCTGTAAGTCTTCAACAAAGAAGTTCAGGGCACTAGCTCTTGTTGATTTAGTGTGAATGTCTCTTGGCTTACTAAAGAATTCTGTTAAATAGGTCGGGCAGGCTGAATTGAAAATTTTATACATCATAACACAGAGGTTCAATATGTAGTGTTGATTGAGAGTCAACCAATTTAATTCTTGACGAGTATTTGTTGCTGAGGCAAACATATCCCTTTTAGCAACAAATCTTGAGCCATTATTGTGAGCAATTTGAAGTTTATTTAGGAGCATTAAGTTTGCAGAGTTGTAAAACATATCTCCATAGTTAAAGAGTGGTAGAATTAGCGAATTATAGAGTAGATTGATGATTTTTGTCTCCAGGCTTCTATATAAAGGTCTAAGAATCCCCAGCCGCTGGTTTGATTTTGAGATTAGAGTCTCTATATGTTCTCGCCATGTCAGTTCTTCGTCTATTACAATACCAAGGTATTTAAAACTTTTAACCCTGAGCTCTTAAGCCGGAAAAAGCCGTCGGCCCAGATGATGTCCCTAACGAGTTTTGGAAGGCTCTTGGTCCTACTGCCAGTGGCGTCGTCAGACCCTTTTTGGGGAGGCCATGGCCCCTCCAAATTCATTGCCCCCCCCCCAAATGTTTGAAAAGGCCCCCCAAAACGTATGCCGTTGCTCCCCCAACTGCAAAATAATTTATAGACTACTAGGATAATACTTTCGTATCGATCTACTACACTCTTAAAAAGGTTGGGTTGTTTTCAACCCAAAATGGGTTAATATTTAGCCCAAAACCTGGGTCCGTATTTACCCAGCCCAAAAATTTGGGTTGTTTAGACTCAACCCATTAAAGGTTAAAAATTCAACTTGATTTTGGGTTGAAAACTACCCCACCTTGGGTTGAATTTTAATCGCGTGATTGGCCGTGCAGCTAGGTAGGTAAATTTGAGACCTGAAAATTTTCGTCTGCCTATTTAAAACCAAATTATTGTCCCTCTTAGATATGAATCATTTAAAGGATCAATGGAGAAATTACAGGAATAATATTATAACGGAGGACACATGGATTACTATTTCTCAAGGTAATAACTGTCTTGAGCTCTCGACCCGCAGGTCTTTGTCAAACTAAACTGAAAGAAACCAATTTTCTTATATATATCGTTCCGTAAAAAACCTACAAAGTTATCAATTGTTAAAAATAAAAATACATTTTTTTAACGATTGATAAATTTGTAGATTTTTTACGATACGATATATATATAAGAAAATTGGTTTCGTTCGAGTAAGTTAGACAAAGCCCCGCGGGGCCGGGAGTAGTGGCTCACTCCTGTAATCCCAGGCGTCCGGGAGGCAGAGTTTGTGGAAGGCCGTGTGAGGACGACCACCAATCCCCCAACGGGTGGTCGGAATACTTCCGCCACGGGTGTCCCCACCCCTGTCCCCACGTATCCCCCCGTTGGCGTGGCCGTTACACATATCTCGCCCTGATTAATCAGATGGACGAGAGGACTGAATTGTCCCACACGTTACAATCGAATAAAAAAAAAAAAGCCCCGCGGGTCGAAAACTCAAGACAGTTTTTATCTTGATAAATAATAATCCGTGTGTGTCCTCCATTTAACTTTTACTCCTACAATTTCTCCATGACAAAAACTTTAAAACTAAGAGGGTCGTTTAATTTTAATTGGTCTTCTTTTATCGGCCCAGGAATTTTTCTTAAAATCTATACTTTTTAGAAATTTAAAATATTCAGTATGTACGCTCATGAAATTTTTCACGACTTTAGAAGCGTTAGGTTTAAAACGCTAGGTAGTACCAGCGTACGCTGTTTGTTTTTCATGACCAATTATTTCAGGGACGAAATGCCCGATTTCCACCAGACCAATTCCATTAAAGGTTTTCGCGTATGCTCTACAACTTCCTTATTCAAAAACCGTGAAAAATAAACTATTGTTGTGTTGGAATTAAACAAATTGGAGAACTTTTACTATTTAATTATCGGGTAAAACGAACCTCCTTCCTGACAATTAAAACATAGTCAAATAATTCGATCGTCTTAGTCTGATGTTTTATGTAAAATATTAATTTCAATTATTATTTTTTTTTTATTAAACAGATCTTATCAGACATATTCGGCTTAGCTATCTTTTATATATTTTTAAATCAGATAATTCACCGTTGGCGAGCTTGTAAAGTAAACACGGACGAAACAAACGTTTTAATCGTAATTATCCATTCGTTCGGACGAAGTGTAACGGTTCACCACGCTAGCAGTAAAATATTGTCAAACTAGTGGAGCAATGATCACGAATAGAGTGTACTGTATATGCCATAACTTCGAGTGTATTGTGGTTACACGCGATGTAATTTTTGACAGATCGTGATTTATTTGTAATTTTTGATGTTTACAGCCTAGTTCGGAAACAACTACATCCAGAAGAAAATAGGGGAAGTACGTATCTGTAGCTTTGAGCCGTAGAAGTCGTCGTGTGACCCACGAAAACGCCTTTTTACGCATAATAAACCAAACTGAAAAAGTAGTTCTACTTTTGTTTTGATTCAACACGGCTATAATCGACGAAAGCAAATACGCCTTAACTCAAATAGCAGAGAATGAGAAGGGCAATATGTTACAATTGTTCAATTTAAGAAAAATGACTTTTTAAACGATGTATTCATCCGCGATTTCCCGCCAAACCGTTTTGGCGCGAAAATTCGTGAAAAGTGACGCCTTTCCAAAGCTGACTAGAAGCGTACTTCCCCCTATTTTCTTCTGCTACATCCAAAACCCGGTGGTTTCCTTTAACTCTCAGTAGGAGGCTAGAGCACCTAGAAATTAAGAAGGGGGGGGGGGTATATCGGCCCCTGTTTGGCTGGCGACCGGTAGTAATTTCCCTTTGTTCCCCACTGACAGTTGATATTTGTTGTTTATAAAGTTTAGAGCAACATTAGTAGCAGACGATGGCCGGCGTTGTCTAAGTTTTCCCGGAACGTGCAAATTTTTGAACTGCTCAATGGAGTCAAAAAATAAGTTAAATTATTGGTGGTGTTATTGAAATATAAAAAGCGAGTTTCAATAAACGCACTGCCATCTATCGACTTTAAATATTTCTATTAGCAAAAGTGACAATCCCTGTACTTTTGTCTGTTAAAGGTGAAAAGTCAAAAGTGACATAATTACCAAAAGTGTGACAATCCCTGTACTTTTGTCTGTTAAAGGTCAAAAGTGACATAATTACCAATAAAATGAAATTATTTATAAAAACAACTATCTGTTCTCTAAACATAACGGTAAATATTGGGTTAAAAAACCGCATAATATCTTTAACGATTATTTTTTCAATAAAATTTTTATGAAATTATTTATTAAAACAACTATCTGTTCTCTAAACATAACGGTAAATATAGGGTTAAAAAACCGCATAATATCTTTAACGATTATTTTTTCAATAAAATTTTTATGAAATTATTTATTAAAACAATAGGTGTTTCTATTAAATACGGGAGGTCATGTGATAATGTTTTGTCTACGTCACTTAGCTCTAGCTCTGGAAGGTAGATAGCACGGAGCTATACAAATTAGCGGTCCCCCCTCTAGACAAAAATGTACCTCAGTTCTGCGCAACGCTTTTTGGTCTCCCGCGCATCCCGAGGCCATGTAAACAATCTTTGACGTCGTACCCCTAATCATGGATGTAGAAAGTACATCCTTGCCTCAATTTCCATGTGCGTTCCAAGGCTTAGGTTTCTTTATATTACCGTCCTAGTCAAAAGTCTGTGATAATTTAAATGTACCTGATATAATGGATGAAATAGGTAATAATAAATAACGTAAAATTTATCCAATCTACCACTACGTTCAATCCACTTGAGGCATTTCTCTTGTTTTCCCAATTTTTTGCTCGGTTTCGGAAATGGTATAAACTTGATATCGTTGTTCTTAATGTACCGGGAATCGCTCCTACAACTACCATACGCATTTTTTCTTTTTCCCTTTCCTAACATTACTATCCATTTTTTGTTTTAAAATTTACTATTTTTATAGTAAAACCTTTAGTAGTTTTGTAACGTAAAGACAACGATACGAAACCGTTTAGTTTTAAACCGCAGCCATCTTTGTTGTTTATATGGGTTCGGCTTTTTCTACTGAAAAACTGGGGAGGGATGAAGATGTAGGCCCCCTTTTTGAGGACAAATTCTGTCTAAGGTTTCTCAGTACTGTTCATAGTAGAGACGAGTCGGGCCCACTTTTTTCCGGCCCGACCCGACCCGAAATAATTAAAATAAAATTTTGCCCGACCCGACCTGACCCGACCCGAAATTTTTAAAATTAAATTTTGCCCGACCTGACCCGATAAATTTAAAAATCGATTTTGCCCGGCCCGGAATCCCGACAGGACCCGAAAACCGACCCGACCAGGAAACCCGATGAGACCCGAAGAACCCCCCCTTTTTTCTGTTACACTCTAGTCCCTATCGGGCATTGTCTGTAAATATTTTTTTTTATATTCCTTTTTTTTTCCTCAATCATATGATCTCATTGTGGTAATCACATTACTTTTGTATCTAATCCGAAGTCTGTATATAAGTCGGCAACGGCTTCACAAATGTTTATTGTTCAAATAAAAAAAAAAAATAAACCGCCGCAACCCATAGCATGAAGCTTTTTTTAAAATTTTATTTATGTAGTGTAGATGTAGATATGCAATACAAAATATAACAAGAGGCATTTATTTATTTAAACAATTTTTGTGAAGAAAAGTTAGTTGCGAAAGAGTTGAACCTTCTAAATTCGTTCTTCGAGGACCAAGTGTCAGTCCCGTGCTGGAAAATACACGTTCGTCACTCGTTTCTGACGCGGGAATATCTAGAATTCTTTTAGCTCTATTTTTTCCAAGTACGCCGAGACACGCGACTTGCAAATTCGCAATTTAACGCCGTGAAATCGAAAGTATAACCAAAACTAAACGTAAGAGAAGTTTAGGCGAATCGGATGACTGAGACGACCTTGAAATGATAGTCAATAGACGGTAGTCGCGCTACTCGCAGAACTCATTACATCTATCTCTCTCCCACCCCCTCTCTCTTCCTCTATCTATCTTCCTACAACACCCGAAGGGCCGAAACATTCACACGCCCTACGCAGTCGGGTCGGGTCGGGCCGGGCCTTTTTTAAAAGCCCGGCCCTTTTGAAAATTGGTCCGGCCCGACCCGGTCCATTTAATTTTAAAATAAAAAAAACCCGGCCCGACCCGTAAAAATTAAAATGTATTTCTGCCCGACCCAGCTCGAAGCGGGCTCGGGCCGGGTCGGGCATAAAAAGCCCGACTCAATCGGGGGCCCGACTAGTCTCTAGTTCATAGCTAAAAGAGGGGGGACAGTCTCTTCTCCATGGTTATAGCTTACTTCATTTGAAACAGGTAGTTTTGTTTTTATAGTTTTAGTAGATTGATTAAATAAGTAATTTACGTTCTAATGTTGTTTTAGGGTTTTTGGATTTGTCTTAATTTTTTATTCGTATTTCTATAACATTTTGATTTTTACTTTGTATTTTTATGAAATTCAATTTATATTTCTGATGAACTTTCTTAGGATATTGAGCTTTCCTAGGGAATATTTTTGAATTTGTTTTTCAATGAAATATTTTATTATTGGTAATTGTTGTTTTGAGGTATATTTTCTTATTTTTTTAAAATTAAATTTTTATTTCTTGATTGGAGTACTATTTTATTGTGTTGTCATTCACTTACCAGACCCAGTTTCGGGGCCATGTAGAAAATAACTTTTATAGACACTCGCTACATTGTAGCGAGTGTCTATAAAAGTTATTTTGTAAACAAGTGTAAAGTGTTATTTTTCAATAAAATGTATTATTATTTTACCAAAGTAAGCCTTATTTACTCCATTGAAAGCGCAATTCTATTTTTTAAATTTTTATAAAATAAAATCAATACGGAGGATTTCAAATATGTTTTATATACAGTAGACGAAATGTAGGTATCAATCTCGCATTTGCGGAAGCATTCTTACTCTATAGGTGATAAGCTAGTTTTAAAAATTCCTCGAAATGAATTTAGACGAGGGAAGAGTTGCTCTTTGTTCGGTCCAAGCATGAGCCAAATAATGATAAATCCTAGACATGACTCTATGCGAAAAACCCGTCCAATAGCGCTAACACCCGACCACTATTGCCCCCTATTGGAAAAAACCAGCGATCGCGGACCTACGTCATTTTGGGGGCATATTTTTTAGGGGAAGTTTTCAAAAATAATAGAGTACTAGCACTCTGTAGCTTTGGCCATGGCCGCCATTGTGGGCGCGAATTTTTTATGAGTAGGAAAAAGCATGGGTGACGTCGTGTGACGTAGCACTGCCATTACTCTATACACGTGGTCGTCGTAGTAAATATCCTGGAATATTTATTCACAGTTATCATATATAGTGTGGTTATAAATGTAAGTACTTATTTTTATACGTACTAAGTTCATAATTAGTATAATATATATAATTATATAATACTTTCCTATAATAGTTAAAATTAATCTAAAACTGAGAGGCCAATATGGCAGGATTTTTGAATAACAACCGCCACTTATTTCCGAATTCCGACTTAGTCAACACTAGATGGCGTTCGGGAAACCGAAAATTTCTGCTTTATTTTGCTCCGAATTTTTCTTTTATTTGCTCCTTTTCCCCGCCTACTAAAATAGCCGCCTGTTACTTTTGGTGGACGACCGATTTAGTACGTGTGAAGGTACCAGAGTCATGTCCTGGATCGCCTGGATTTATCATTATTTGGCCCATGGTCCAAGGAACTAAGAAAAGGATTATCTCTCTAGGGGTCCCTCTTCGCTAAATAAAGAAAGGGGAGTTACCAAAAATTTAGCAATAATAATTTCTGGAAACCTTTTGAGCTACCCAAAAGAAATTATATTATAGTATGTGAAAATGAAAAAAGGACTTGTTAGTTTTTACCTTTTATATACATGTGGATTATTTATTAGCGCTATAATACAACTAAGTTAGTTTATGGAAATACGAATTTTTTTTCGAAAGCAATAAAAACCTTGCTGTAAAAAAAGCGAGAAAAACGTCCCTTAAGGCTTAAGCCACCGAGCGCTACTATTCAGCGTTTAAAATAAATTAATGTGATCAGCTGATAGCTGAATTTCAGCTACCAGTTTCACGTTAATAAGACAGACAGAGAAAGAGACAAACGTAGGTACCCCGTAACTCGCTCCTTTTGAAATCTAACCAGTGACGTCACTGGTGAGATAGACTGATACCATCTCTCCCGCCGTTTCAACTTTCTCTCAAAAAAACAGTTCCAGAGATGCGCCCCCGTTGCTCTCGGCCAATAGAGTAATATCGCTCTGTAGCTTTGGGCTATGGTCCATGGACGCCATTTTGAGGGTAGTTTTTTACCTATAGGAAAAACATGGGTGACGTCGACATACGTCATGCTGATATTATACTATATGTATATAGCGGCTTTTTTATTACTGATAATCGAAAACGATTTGTTGTAAACTTTTCAAACTAAATTATTAGTTACAGTATAAGTTGATAATATTGTTCCATAAGTTTGTCACTTTGGGGAATATTTTACTGAGAGCTAGTAACGGAGTGAAGTCATCACAAGAATAAAATCTTCGCTAGTGAGGCGCTGTCAAAGGGTACGTGTGAACATAGAAATCTCATAGGTAACTAGAACGCTGCCGTGTAACTGGCAAATGGACCAAACGCCGTGGCAGACGATAGCCAGATATCAGCCAATCAGAGCTCAAAGAGTGGTTCTGCCAAGAATTTAATCATTTTAATGCGTCGTTTTAATGTCACCAGAGAGAATGACGTCATCTAGCTCCCGTGATAGTAGCGGAACCAAGGAGGATTATTATACTCCTTGGCGGAACCACTCTACGGCCTCTCATGGCTGAAGGTTCAAAACGAACTGGCGACAAGCTCGGCCGTAGGCGGCAGCTTTCTAGTTACCTACGAGATTTCTATCATCTATGCGTGTGAAGCCTGTAATCAGCGTTAGATTTACAATAATATACAAAATTAGGCTTTTGAGACTCACAATTTCACATGTTCAAAGTTACCAAAATTTGGTTGTACCACATTTCAATTTAAAATTCAAACATTTCTGAGATAAAAATAAAGTTGAGCGCCATCTATTAAAACTTGATGTCTTAAAAAATATACAGAAATAGATGGCGCCCTGTTTTTATATAGCAAAAGTACAAAAAGTACGTTTCCGTATTCTATAAAGCATAGAGAATTTATTCTCTATGTATATAGGTACAATAAGAAAATACCTAGCGGCAACACTGCCCGTAATGCAGTCTGTCTTGTCATGGACGAATCGTCCATGGTCTTGTGAATAGCTTTCAGTAAAACGTTTGCATGTGAAGAATAGTGTTACACTTATGTAAAAATATTATAAACTTATGGTTACAGGTGTATCGAACTCGAAAGTGGAGTAGTGGACTATTTTACAATGTAATTATTGTAAAAGTTAGTCGAAATTTAACGTAAAATAGACAATGTACTTTCCATCTAATATTTTAGTAACCATAAACTCAATATTAATTTTATAATTAATCATACATATATTTATCTCGATTTCCCTTCTTGTCTTGACCGCACTAAACTGACACACGGTTACCTATATATATTCCCTTTTTCCTATATATTTAATTACTAATAAGTTTATTATTATCCGCAGTAAATTTCACATTGTACTGTTTGTAAGTAAACCATACAACCTTCATATGCATTTTTTAATAAATAATATCTTTTGTTCTTTTGGTGTTACTAGAGGATTGGTTATTTAAAAAAAAAAAGAAAACCAACTTTTTTAAGTGAACATTCACTCTTTATTCACAAAAATAGTTCTGGGAAAACCTTTAATTTGAAAAACACAAAAACATGCAAATTGCAGCTTTTTCCGCGTAACTTTTCCACAATAAATCAATTTTATACAAGTTTAATATAAAATGTTAATGTTCTTTTTACAGATGTGTGCAGTTATGATTTAACTTTCACAAATATGGCAAAAGTTTCATTGTAGTCCTAAAATTCTAAATATAACTCTGTACATGCTATGTACTTTTACAATTAAATATGTTATAAACAACAAATCAATGGGATTCGTTGCGCACTATATACAAAAAATTAGAATTTTAAATACTACGTTGATGAACGCGTTCTGGATCGTAAAATTCGTATACTAGAGTCTTTCCCGAGCACCAAAGACTCGTTTTTCACAATATCTTTCTTGGATTTTCTAGGAAGTTTCCTTTTTACAACTGCTTTTTTACGTCTCCCTCGTTTTAGTGCGGGTGTAGGAGGGCTATTAGATCCGCTCCCACTAGCTTTCCTTGTTTTCTTTGCTATTTTATCCGTCCCTGACTCACAACAAGGGCAAAATCTTTTAGGATGTAATTTTGCTTCACGGTTGCGGCTTCTCCCACTAACCAGTGTTGGAGATTCCGAATGACAGTGAATATCGGATAACTCGTCACCAAACTCTGGACTGGAAACTGGATTTTCATTGATTTTGGTCATACCTAAATACTCACAATCTTCCGAATTGCAGTCTTCTGGAGTTTTACACTCATCTGATATCATTATCTCATTATCACAACATTCAACTTCCATAACGAGATCTACATCGGAGCTGTTACCGCAGCTTTCAACTTTAATTGAATTACTGCCTTCCCTATAATATTCCCAAATTGGCAATTCCTGTTTTTCTTCCGTCTTACACTCGATCCTATCCAGCTTAAGTTCTACTTTATTAACCTTAAGTGGATTTTTATTGATAAATGCTTGGGTGAGAGATACTGAGCTTTTGTTGACATTTTCTTCTTTATGTTTGCTTTTAGTTTTACTGCCTTTATTGGGTTTCAGTATCAAACAGGATTTAGAATTGACAGTCGATGTTGTTTCAGTTGATGGGACGGGTTTTGGCTTTTGCAACATGTTTTTGTGGATCATTGTAGTTGAGTTTGAACTTTGGTCTAAGAACTTTGACATTGAAGGTGTTCTGTGGCTATTATGTATTTCAATATCAATTTCAGTTGTTGATATTTTAACTGGTTTATCATCTGGGAAGACATTCCCACTATATTCATGGGTAATTAAAACTGATTCAGGAACAGACATGGCACTTTTGTCTTCATGAATAGTGTTGGATTTACAGGATGAAGAAGCAGATTCGCTTATTTTTGATTCAAAGGACATATTCAGGCTTGACGTAGTTACATTTGAATGACAATTTTCACTAATTTTTGCTTTTTGAACAGTCTTTGGTGCTTTCGATGACACATGGTTTTCTTTTACAACAGTTTCAACTAATTCCATTACCAAACACTGAATCTCGCTTTTTTTTACATAATTTCTGCCCCTTTCACCAACAACCTTTATTGCATAAGGATCTTCGTTGATTTTTGCTGATAGATTTACTTTGGAACTAGTAGCCTGAGGTCTTCTTTCTTGTTTTCTTTTAGCAGGAAGGGGATGAGCTTTAATTGGTGGTGATTTGAGGATAGAAACTTTGCTGGTTGCATCCTTAACAAACAACTGCTGGAATGTCAGTTTAGGTTCAACTTTTTTGGGTATAGTTGGGATTGGAGGTACTTCCGCAACACTTAGGGCCACTCGATGTTTATTTAGTTTATCCAGCCTTGACGGTGTCGCCTTCGATTTAAGTAAACCTCGTCTACTCATAGTGGGTTTAGGTTTGGAAGATACAGGTACCTTTGATACTTCAGTTAAAAGTCGTCTCAATACAGCAGATACAGCTTGGTCTTCATTAGCAGAGGGTTTGTTAATTTCTGTCACAGGTTTCAGATTGTCTTCAGTTTCTGATGAAGTGAGCAGTTGTGCAATAGATTCAGTTTTAGTGGCTTTCAAAACGTTTTCCACTTCCGCTACTCTTCTATCTGTTGCACTAGTTGATTCCAAACTAACCAAACTGCTACTAGGAATATTTTCACTTCCTTCTTCATGGGGATAACAAATTACTGGTTTAACTTTGATAGGTTCTTCTACAGTAGTTGATGATAGCAATTCTGAAAGAACAGCCTCACATTCATGTATCTGAGTCTGATCAGTTGCATGCAAGTTTAAAATTGCTCCCTCATTTCTATTCAATTTTTCTTCAATAATGAAATCCACAATATGAGACAAAGTTGTTCCGTGACCTGTGTCCAACTTTGAAATTGTACCTTCATTTCTTTGTATTTGATTCTTTTCAACTGATTCTATTTGTGACGAATAAATTGCATTGGATTCTGAATCTCTCTCACCTACCCTTTCACCTCTAGTTTCAAATATATTGCTTATCTTGGGCCCTGATATGCTAGCTTCCTCGAGTGAACTGTTTATTTTTTCCAAACGACCAATTTCTGTGGCAAAATTGTCATTGATAGAATATGTCATTGTTATGTCCATAGGCATTTGATTTTCAAGCTCAGAATTAATTTGGCAAACGGAAACCGCAACTTCATTAGGTTCTACGATGTGTGTTTCCATTTGTTTAGTTTTGCTTTTCTCCTCCCGATGTACAGTAGCAAAATCTGAAGCAGACTGTGTTGAATTTTGAAGGTTACGCTTATCATTGTCACAACCAATGCTTTTTGGTGACTGATTTTCATTTAGCGATTTCAACCATGCTTGTTCTAATGCTGAAATGAGACTGAGTGGCTTGTTTGTAGGAGCTTCAACCGCATTACCCCGGGTGCATAATGCTGTTGCAGTAATATTTTTAGGTAATTGTTGTTGAATATCCCCTAGAGGTACCAACTCTGTAATAGCTTCCGTACCTGTGACTTCATTGGTGCAAATGTCAAAATTATATGGATTATTATTTTCCAAAGATTGCGTCTCATCATTAGTTGCTAACTCAAAACAAACAGCATCAACAACATTGTTAATTATCTCCCAAACTGTGAGTTGGATAACTTGGGAATTTTCTAAAAAATCATCACCAATCCACCTCATTTTGAGATTACGTAAGACAGGGTCATTTGGTATCTGCTGAGTAAACAAAGCAATGTCAGACGCAGGGGCACAATTGATGGTAGACGCAAGAGTTTCTTTCGGTGGTTTTACTGGCCGGGATTTTTTGGATTTCTTCTCACCAGGGGTAACACTTTTCTTGCTGGTGTTTGGTGTACTTGGTTTGGAGATTGATTTAGAAGTTGAAGATGATTTAGGAGTGGCGGATATTGATTTAGGAGTGGCGGATATTGATTTAGGAGTGGCGGATATTGATTTAGGAGTGGCGGATATTGATTTAGGAGTGGCGGATATTGATTTAGGAGTGGCGGATATTAATTTAGGTGTTAAAGGTTTTAGGCTTGAATTTAATTTCAAGTTCTTCTTGCCGACTTTAATAGCCAATATTTCTTCAATCATGGCATTTTTGAGAGCATTGTCCAATGATTGAGATGGCTCAGAGTATTTGTTAGGATTCGGTTTTTTCTTTTTAAGTGATGATTTCTTAGCCTTAACAGTAGGGGTTATATTAGTACTGCAACTTGGTAAAGGATTTTCAATCGAGTCGCTCAAGACACTTGTTGCAATTCCATTTAAAAATCCTTGGCTAACTATATTAGTTTGAGGACCTAAAAGTCCAGGTCCAATCTTAGGTTGGTTTGCTAAGTTATATTGTACATTTTGAGAAGTTGTAGTTAAAACTGGTGTAACATATGACGTAGTTACAAACGATGTATTTAAAGGAGTGGCTTGTGGTGTTATTAACATTGGTGAGTTCATAGGAGTTAGTACTGAGCTAATTAAAGTTGTGTTTATAGTTGAAGTAATGGCGGTAGAGTTTATCATGGTAGGAAGTGGAGAGTTATTGATTGAGTTTGAATGCGCATCTTGGATAATGGAAACCATATTCATTGGTTCAGGAGCCTCAGCGTTCGAATAAATTTGAGGATTGCTCATCAAGTTTAACGGAGATGAAAACTGCACTTCAGCACCATCATTCTGTTGAGCATTGACCTCTACTAATTCTTTATCGATTTTGCTGGGACACGCTACTTCAATATGGTGCACAGCCTTAATGTGTCGCCTTAAATTATAAGACGAAGCCATAGTCTTGCCACACATAGTGCAGAAAGTGCTTGGCGATAAAGGAGAGTCCATTTTCTTCTTTTTAACTTGGGCTCCTTCTGTCCCATCAACATCCTTCAACTTCTTTCTTTTCTTTGATTGGGGAGTTGTGGGATTAACGAGAGAGTTCGGACTTAGTGCTTGTGTGAACCCAGACATATGACAGCTGGTATCAACCATAATGCTTAAGTCACCCGGGCTTTCTGAAGTTTCCTGTGTCATTGGTGCTGCATATAAGGTGGCCGTATTTGCTTGACTTTCGGGATCAGCCTGGTCGCAGTCTGCACCTTCTAGTTCTTGAAGGTACTCCATTGGATAGCTGAGATTTTGTATTGTCTAAAAATAATTAATTGTATCATATACCATAATAAATTGTGGATGAAGGTTTTATGAAAAGTTATCTTACCTCGCTATCAATCACACTTCTAGGAACTTCAACTGGCTCCACTTGAGTACTGCTTGAAGCTACACTTTCTATTTTCACTGTTTCTGTCTCACTCAACCTCAGGGATAGGTCTTGGGCACGTTGACTTAAGTTCAAAGAACTCTGGCTCAAATTTAGAGGTGTCGAAGTACCAGGCTGAGAATCACTATACGACTCGATATTTAATAGTGACCTTCTCATATCCAAAGGCTTTTCCTTGGCCTTCATCTCCCTTAATTTAGCCAACAGTCCATGATCTATGTTATCAACTTTACGATATTCGAACCTGCCTGGTCGGTTTCGCACTGACGTCCACATTTTTTTATTTCGAGGAATAGATAAACTCGATGAGCTTGGTGCATTTAAGACTGGCTGATGAACTGGCAATTCATTTTGTGAGCCCACAGCACCTTCTTTGGAACTATCTTGTGGAATCACTATTATTTTCCCTCGATTAATGGTTTGAGATAATAACACTGGCCGTACAAATCTCTGCTGAGGGACTTTGATTGCGTTTAATTTAGAAAACATTGGCAACCTCAAAGTTTGTTCCTGGGGGTTAATTGGTGTAGAAACAGTCAGAGTTTTTTGTACTTGTACTGCCATAAGTTGCCCATTTTGCATTGTTTTCAACTGATATATTTGGGTTCCAGTGGGTGCTGGATTTTTATCCACTGATCTTGCTATTGCCGCACTAACAGGAACTGAGGTTGAAGCTGATACCACCACTGTCTCAGTTTTAGGGGTAAGTAGCAAAGTCCGACTCTGAGGAGTAGTAAGCACAACTTTTTTACATGTTTTTACTGTCTCAATGTTTTTTGTAGATCGCATGGTTTTTGTCTTGGCTGCTTTATTTCGCAAAGGTGGCTGCGGTTTTGCTGTAATAACAACTGGGCTTGGATTGTAAGTTGTGTTTAAAATGTTTTTGGACACATTTGCATTTGACTGAGTTGGAGGGGTCATGGTGCAGAATGTGGTGACACTACCTAAATGAAGATTTGGCAGTCCATTCAAACAGAAATATCCTTTTTCAAACTTTCCAAATTTGTGGTCATACTCTAAATTATCAGAAATTTCTGCAGGATCAGTTTTGACTAGAATACTACTAGGAGGAGGGGCCAGATATTTGGGCCCACCTAAGACCATTGAATCATCAAAATTAAGCTGACGATCCGTCTGCGTTTCAGTTGTACACAATTTAGCTTTTTTCTTCTTTTTATTTATTTCAGCATTCCTCACAACTTTTAGTACCTTCTTATTACTTAATGCTCGCTGAATTGGATTACTTGCTTGGAATTTGTCTTTAGCTTTTAAGTTCAATATGGACTTGGTGGCAATTTTTTTTAAAATTTGCTGAGAGCTAGTACCAATAATTGATGTATTTCCAGGAGTAGCATCTTTAATTACATTGACAACCTCTAGTTCCTTGATTTTTTTCTTCAAAACTGATTTAATTTTCTTTTCTGCAGCTTTTTTGGGATCCCTCCCCTGCTCTTTCTTAGTCTCCTTTGTTTCATCGCTATTGGTATCTACGGGATTTCCTTTCTTATCTTCCTTAGCATCATCTTTTTTACTATCGTCAAATCTTGAAAGCATGATCCTTGGTTTGGGACCAAACATTGATACCAATTCCGCTGAATTATTAATATCAACACTCTTTTGACGTTCCCGGACTGATTTTACATTGGCAGCCTCTACTTTATCTTCTTCAGATTCTGAGATATCATTTTTATGACTAATTTTCTTACGCTTCTTTTTATTCCTCTTATCAAATTCTCGGTCCTTGTCCCCTTTAGCTTTACGGTGTTTCTTCTTGTTATTTTTCAACAATTGTTTGATCATTTTCGTCCGGTCTGCAGATTTTTTCTTATTCTTTCTATAACGTTTATGTCCCTTTTCTCTCCACGTCACATCCGAATAAACCTCCTCTGATGTTTGCGTGGTTTCGAATTCGCTGTCCGAATCTTCCTCAGTGTCTAATTCCGTGGACGGTTTTCTCTCAACCACTTTCATTGCAATTGGAGGAGGGGCTTTGACTTTGCATTCCACACTAGCAGAAGATGGTAAAGGATGTTGAGCTTGATCTTCACACTCGGTGGCTGAACATGTAATTTCGCTATCATGAATGGGACGTGATTTGACTATCTTATTATTAGCTTCATACAAGTAAGCTTCACCTAGTGTACGAAAGGTTTCCCATTCTGTAAAGCAGCGCCACTTCATACAACGCGTTCCTTCCAGAACAGTTACCAAGTCAGCTAAGATATGATATGGCAGTGATTTAAGTTTACAGTTTAAAATTGGGTGTACAAATGGGTAGGTGGTTTTGTAAAGAGGGCTCTGATCTGGAGTCGAACAACGCCCTTCACAGTTACATTTACGCAAACTTGGGGTGTTTACTTCTGTCCGACTCGATTCAGACGTATGCACTGATTCTGTTGAAGTGTTTACATTAACACCATTCTTGGCTACTTCCTTCTCCAAAATTTTGTCAAAATTTAAACGTTTTTTAATTAAGGACTCACTATGATCAGTCACATTTTCTTGACAATTGACATTTGTAGGTTTGAACGAGCAGTTTCCGTCGTATAATATGGATGACATATCCCGTCCTGGGTCCATGCAAGGAACCATGGAGATTCCTCGAGCTGAAGATGATAGTTCGATAACTTCAGGTTCATTAACGCTTGGAGAGATAGCTGGAGTGATATTAGGTACGTTCAACGCATCACACAGGGAAAACAGTAAGTCCAACCTTTCACGAGTTGGTCTTAGAGCAAAGGCACTTAGTAAACACTCTCGCGCAATGTTTTTGTGTCGGCCGAACAGCTGCGACATCTTAGAATAAATTGACGCAATATGGTTTTCCAGTTCTTTGCAGATTGAACCCGAGGCAGAGACCTTAACGGCTTCCAAGTGATTCAAATCAGAAGTCAATCCGCGAATATACATTTCAACATACAAAGCTTTGAGACTAGGTCCATACTGTAAATAAAAAAGAAAATTCAAGCAATTTTTCTATACCAATCTAAACTAAGTAGTTACCTTTTCCCACAAAACGTCAACAAATAAATAAAAATGGGCACTAGTGGTAGCAAATGGAACTACCATTTTCCACGCATTTGCTTCCACAACTTTCAATGGCTTGTTTAATTTCACTTGTAAAGTGCACCAAAGTTCCATCAATTCCTAAACATTTAAACATCAGCATTAGCATTTACTTTCTCCTCATAACACCTAACAATTTTAAATTCATACTTTGGTACAGCAATAGATCTTTGAATGAATGAAATCACGAAGTATGAAAATCTGTGACAAGATAACGGCTAATTCCAATGACTCCTCCTGGTTTTCATCCAAAAATATTCTGATAAGTCTGACACCTTCGTGGCAAGGTAGACCAGATGTCTATAAATAAAATGTGTAAAACTTCAAAAATACACTAACTACGAGATTTTGTGAAATTGAGGTTGATATAAAGTTCAAATTATATAAAATATTTAGAGAAGTAACTGTATAAGAATAAACAAGGGCAAAAGTTTGATCTACTTACTCTCTCAAATATAGTTTTTAAATCCTTTTTCTTGTTTAACAGTCGTACCAGCCATACAAATATGGGCAGTAATTCTCGATAAGTGTTATCTTCATCTGTAGAGTCAATATTGTCACCTTCCGTTTGAAGCATTAAAGCTCGTCTGCGTTTAATCTCAGCTTCTTTTCCCAAAATATAGCACTCACACAATGACAAAGACTCTCTCTCTTGCCCGTTTGAATAAAACAGTTGTATTCTAACAGATGTCATTTCTCTTGGCTCTGATATGAAGAACTGTTCAGCTGTTTAATAGAGCATATTTTTTAGTAAGCAAATTATTCAAAACTCTAAAATTTTATTTACTGGCATTAGGAAGCTCATCTGGATTGAACATGCATGTGAGAGATGCACCCCAAGGGTCTCGTATGGCTTTGGCCAAGCTACAACACAAGCTTTTCGCCTTCTTAATGCGGCTATTTAAAGCCTCTCCTACTTTTACTAGAGTTAATGCTAAAGAATCCTGAGCTCGAGCCGGAACTGTTGGCCACTCATTGGAGAGAATTACCTCTGTTGTTTGTCTACAAATACAACAACAACAATATTAAAAATAAAAAAAGACAACCTGAGCTGAACTATACCTATATAAGAGGTTAAATCCATCTTCCATCTTGTATTGCATACTTGCGCATAAATCATGCCATGGCTCAGAAAAGGCATACCATAATTCTTTTAAGATACATATACGCTCTTCTACGTTATTTCCCAGAGATTGTTTGTCTCCCAAGATCTACACGGAAAATGTCATTAGCAAATGCTGATTTAAAATTGGCTAATAAGTAGGCCTTGTGAAGTCACTTGATAGTACTGTCAAAGTTAGACAAAATAAGCCTTTGTTGTTTATTTTTATTATAACATAGCCTTGTTTTATTAATCAAGGAAGGAACATTACCAAACTTTTTGCCATTTTTGAGGCTATTTCTACTTTAGGCTTTGGACAGGCCAGGGCCAAACGGCCTGGGATAATTGTCTCAAAAGTTCAGGGGGTTAAAAATGCGTCCCCTGCTAGAAAGTAACGGGTCCATAAACCGTCCCTTTCTCGCTGAAATCCCTCCGTCCCCCTCGAGACATTGCACCGAAATCGAGTGTTACTCCAAGGAAACCGCTTTAAATGAATGAAAACCATAATTGAAATAGTCAAATTTACCTGGGAGATCCTGGAAAAATAATTAGAATCCTCCATCATTTTGAAAATATTATCATATTTCCCACATCATAGCATCACAACGCGAAAACGAGCGGCCATTGCTGCGACTAGAGAATATCACGTTCAACCAAAGACGATAGCAATACTGAAGAGTAACGACCAAAAATGCTCGATTACTAGTCCTTGGTCAAAGACTATTGGCCATAGTATTAGTCTTTTCAATTTCATTGGTCGAGAGAGGTAGCAAGTATATATAGCGTGTATGTTATTTTTCAAGAGGAGTGCCTGGCACTACAGTTGTATGATTTGTTTTCAGCTGAAAGTTTAGCAGGCTTTGTACTACTATTCACCTTAGCTTACACTGAACTACTAAGTGACTTACCAATTTATGAGGGATGATTCATAGCGTCCATACGAAAGTGTTTAAGAATGGGCTACGTGTAAATTAATACTTGCACTCTCTTTACTTTGGACATTATACATAACATACGCTGACAGCTGCCTCGATAAATTTAACAAGAATCCCGTAGGAAAACACAAAATGGTTTTCAGTACAGATCACACTACATAACTTACTGCAGTTTGTGTTAAAAACAATTAATTTTAACCCAAAATTTTTAAGATACTATTCATTACACAACAGAGCAAATAATGATTATATACTCCTTTTAGCCAAAACACATTTTATTATTTAATACAAAATCGAAACCCTGTTGCGCAAAATAAACATGTAGTGGGTTTGCACCATGTTGAACCAAATGGTAACAAAACAATTTTGTAGCTTGAATTGGAATTATTTAGGATGAAATGAACTTTTTAGAATGTGCTGGTTAAATGCACTATTTTCTCTGCAACCTCCTCCTTCTTCTTAGTTAATGCAGCTTCGCTAGACACTAATTTGGTTTTGTTGAATTTCTCTGCAAAGAAATCCTCCACAGTAGATCCATGTTTTTGCAAAAGGTCTTTCAAATTTTTGTCCAAATTTTGAAGTTCTTTCACCTAGAAAAAAATATTTAAGAGGAAATAGTAATAAGAAAAATCCAAGGAAAAAATACCTTTTCAGCAACTTCAGAACCTTCTTGTTTCAGTTTCGTGAGCAAATCAGCGATATTGTTAGTAGCAGTTTGATACTCAGTATTTAATTTCTTCAGGGTGGCTTTGTAAGCATTTGCATCTCGGCTGCTCTTATATTTTTGCAGGGCAGAATCAAACTGCGTGTACAAATCTGCTCTCGTTTGCTGATTACTTTGAACACCTTCAATCAATCCCACAACTTTTAAACGGCTTTCTTTGTGAGGATCCTAAAAAAAATGGAATAGTAATAACTTAAGTCAAATGTATATCCAAAACCTATCAATTTATTCTTACATGGGTGATGGTAAAATCGAGACGAACATAGAATATAACTAGCAGGAATAAGAGAAAGAATGCAACTACGACTAAAACTGGTTCTTGCAACATTAGCATTTTCTCATATTTATAGTGAAGCTCAAAATCTTGAATGTGTTGCTCGACTAAGTTCTTTTTATGCAAAACTACCACAGGACGCCCAATGGTGTCCAAATATGTGTGATGGAGTTCGTCAGTCCTACGATCTATTTGGTAGGGAAGCTTCAGTTTGATATCTTTGCTACCTTCAGGAAGTATTATCTTAACTACAGCATCCTCAATTACGTTATCATCAAAAACATGATCAACAAATCTCATTTTGAGAGCGTAATTGTTACCTAAATATGAAAAGGTGATTATAAAATCAATTGTTAATCAAAGGTCTAAAATTACAAAATATGTACCAGAATTAAACAGATATTCGTATGTGGGAACATAATATCCCAATACGTAGTGGGTTTTCCAACCACCAAATAATGGAAAGCGGGGTCGAAGGTCTACTTCAACCGAATCTTCCAATACTTTCAAATGACTTGTAGAAATGTTTCCAATTTCATCACGGTAATAGACATCCCCAGCTGAAGCTGGTAAAATGGTCTAAAATAAAAATACAAATTGATAAGAAAAACTAAATCTAAGTCTAAGAACTGAAATGTATTTATTTACCTTAAAAGATTTAACAGATGATAATCCAGACATATCACGTTGGTATTCATATCTAGAAAAGGGGCCTTTCAAAATGGCTCCATCATGTTTCACGTCGTACTCTTCCTCAATAGATATTACACCCCAATGGGATACTTCTATTAATCGGTTTAGACTAGTGATAACTAAGAATGGATTGCTGTTTTCATAATGAACTGTCATTTTGTTCTATAGTTTAAAATTTAATTAAATTGGAAGTTAACTATAACAAACTGATGTCAGTAGTATTATTACCATTGAGAATGGTACAATGTTTTCATATGGTCCATACGCAATTGTGCTTTCAGTTTGAGATACAGGCTTCAGCTTGCTGTACGATTCAACATTGCTAGATGCAAGTTGTACTGTAGTTGTTTGTACTTTAGTTTGGTAGGGAGAATAGAAGTAATGATTCCCATGGTATAAGATCAGTTGCTTTTCACTCTGAAGAATTTCAGACGGATAAGGTTGCAAAGTATGGGTGAAAACTGTTTCAATTTCCACAACTGTTTCTTTGTTAGGCTCTAATGGCTTTCGTAGTTTGACTTTGAAAGTTTCTTCCTTGCTGTAATAGATTTATACATGAAAAAATTGTGATTAGCTAGTCAAAATAAAGCCCATCTTACGAATGCTTCAAAACTTGGGTCTCCGAAATGTCAAGAGAAATTTTGCCATCTTCTAATGCCTATTATTGTAAAGTTTAAGCTCTCTTATGTATAGCTGCGAATTTATTTTTTACTTACATTGGCACTTATGTATGATAGATGTTCCTTTAATTCGGGTTCTATGGCGAAAACAAAAAAGGTCACCGGAGACTTTGCGGTATTTTCTAAAGTAATTTTGCTCGAAATTTTAACGAGCTGAGATGAAATGTCAACATTTCTGTCAACTTTTTTATTAACTATTCCGTTATTTACGACAGTTGCTTCGCCCGTGGATGCTAAAATATGTTTAGATAAGCAAAATAGGGAGAAACATAATAACAATAACGACGATTTCATGTTAAATTAAGTTAAATGAACGACGATTAAATAAGATTTATATTTAGGCCGAGGCCTACTGTTAACAACCGGCGCACCAAAAAGATCACCGGTCAAAGAATACAAACTACTCCGAAAAATTAATGAATCCTTGTATTTTTATCGCCCAATTAGATTACGGCAATGAATAAACCCGGCAATGTTGGACCAATCAAATAAGTCAACCTGCTTACAAGGATTAAAAAGACGAATATGAAGAATATAATAGGCTATATACTTTCCGGCTTAATGCCAATTCAGCGGAAATGACGCGGCCTACAACAGAAAGCGCCAAATTCAAACTTCACAAACTTTTCATTAAATATATAAGCTTTTATTAACATTTCAATTATTTTAAATTCTTTATAAAATCTGTTTAAAAATGGTCTAAGAAACAACGATTCCTGTATTTTTCAAGGTATTAATTTCTTCAGGGGTATGGTGCTGCGAAAAGGAAGGATAGCATGGCTGTTGAGCAAGCAAACGCAAAAACTGTACTAAATAACTTTCTAAATTGACTTGATAAATAGGATCTGCTAACGCATCTGGGTCAACTTCATCATCATCATCTTCCGCTATAGATCCATAATCTATGGCAAGACAAACCAGAAAAATTACCACCTAAGTTTAAATTTGGTATAGTTTTATATTAAAAGATATGGTTTTAAGAATTTTTACCCAAATAATCAGCCTCTGAAAAGTGTGCTAGGGCATTTTCTCTTTCAGGACTTGTTTCTAAATCAGTTTCAAAATCTTCGCCCTGAAGAACATTTTAGAAAATTAAAATACCCCGTTTACAAAACCTTTGACTATCTAAGCTTGTTTTTTCATAAAGGTGTTATTGAAAAAGAAATTACATCAGAGCTTTCACATTCACTGCCTTCTCCGGCAGCTTCAATAGAATTAGCTAGTTCACTGATTAAAGCTTTGTAAATTTTAATCAAAACTGGAATTTCAGTATACTGAAAGGGACCTAAAAATACAAAGCACAACATAAAAAAACTAATTATTTTTTTAATTGATACAATTTAAATGCTTTTGAATTAGAGTTCTGATAGAGATACTGATACCAATTTTTTTTTACCCACGTGGTAAATTAGTACCAATAACAATTTTCCTAATTTTTCTGATACAGATTCTTGATTTTTTTTCAAAATTTTCATGTCATTAGATAAATCAAATATTAAATTTTCATGGTTAGCTGTGCCAACTAGCACGTATTTGAAAAAAATCAGTTATAAATAATCAAAAAATATCGGTATCAGAAGTTTTTACCCCTGATTAACCATTTAAAATTGGTATCACAGACATGAACTGATTAATCAATAAAATAACTATCAGTAACTTATACCACTATCATAATCGGTTTAGACCCAGCACTAAAAAAGCTGGTATAAAATAAATATGGTAAAATACTGACTTTTGGTAGTTTTGGATCTAGTCTTAATGCCTGCAACAGGATCGATAATTTGTTCTCCTTTTACAGTAACTTCTGTTAACCTTGAATCATTAGTCTTAATTCCATGCTCAAGGAGTTTACATAAAGCTAAAATACTAAAAAAAAATTGTTAAAACACGCTACTAAATTGAAACTATTAAAGAACTTACTTCACTTTGCGGTCATAGTTGCCAAAAAACAGGTGTTGACGAAAGCACCATTCACCCAAAACAAAATGTAAGGCAGATTTACCAGTTGGTCCAGGAACACTTGATAGGAAATCTAAGACAGCTTCCATTTGCGTATGAACAAGATGGGCAAACACTAAGATTAGATTCTGGATTACGCTAAGAGTATCAGTTTGTTGAAGGCGACTCAACACAGCTCTTAATAAAAGCTCGGAATTATCTCCCAACATAGGAGCAGCTTTCCTCATTAAAACTGAAACTAATCGGCCAACAAACGACGAAGCTGATTCTGGTGATCGTGGATCGAGTAAATGTTGCGCAATCTGTAAATTCAAGTCAGTAAAGGCAAATATAAGACAAAATTATAGAGATTATTTAACCTGTATAATGTAGTGAATGCCGGTGCGACCATGATCATCTTGCCAAGCTGATACTTGTTCAAAGGCACATGAAACGTAAGCTCTCATAAGCTCACCACCATTCTATTAATTTGACGTAATTATACTAAAAATCTACCTAATTAAGTATAAAAAACTACCAAACCGTTACCTGCATTGTAGAATTATCCTCAGTCTGAAGGGTACACTGAGCCGCTACTGTAAATACTTGTGTAACCAAAGGTTCTGGTAATGGTTTAGGACTGCTACGAACCAATGTATTTATAATATCCATGGCAACCTAATTCAAATGTGTTTATAATAAAACATTTCTAACACCATTTAACATACACTAACTCACAGCTTGAAGGCCACTCGCAACTTTTTCATTAGGAGCTTGCAATATTGAAACTAGGGTTGGCAATAATCTTTGTAGAACTGATTCAATACACACAGGGTTCGAGCTCAAAACCTTGAATATATCTTGAGCCAAGGATATCAACACTGGATCTAAAATGTTAAATATTATAACATTACTTGGAATGATCAATTGAAAATATCTCGGGCTATAGTATTTTGACATTTAATACAAATATTACGCAAGTCAAAAATGGATTTAAGAAACCTATTTCGTTATGTCACTGAAGTTTTTTGGATAATTAAAATGTTTCTTAACAAAATTTACCTAGTTCACATATTCAGAAACCAAAAAAGGAAATAAGGTTCAGGTATCAAATGGGGGGTGATTTTGAATGTTAACAAACTCGCGACAACCATTTTTTTATCTCCAAAAATTTGATTTTGAATGCTAACAGACTCGCGGCAGAAATGGTTAAAAAAATCCATTAGCATTAATAATCTTTGGCTGTAATTTTTTTCTTCAGTAGGATACACTCTTCAAACTATTCTATATTTATGAACAGATTTGATGTTAACAGAATTTGCATCTACTATAACCTAGAACTACTTTATTTACATCCACTTTAAGTGGATGCAAATAAAGTACTTCCCCGCCCAAATCCCCTATTTTTAACCCTGATCCCGCTTAGTTGGTAGGATAAAAATACACTTTTCTCTTGAAAATTAATGCATTTTCCAAAAAAAAACCTAATTTAGACACGTAATAGAATGAATTTTTCTCCCCGCCCAAATCCCCTATTTTAACCCTGGTCCCGCTTAGATGGATGGATAAAATAACTGTGTTATGTCAAAATCATGAGTTCATAAACATTCAAAATCATATTTTTGGGAAAAAGGACAGAAAGGTGGTTGCCCTCCTATAAAATTATCGTTCTTAAATCAAACACAAAAGTGGGTGTAAGGGTCTCGGGTGTGGGATACAAGCATGGCCCACAAATTATCATTATGGATTCCTGGTTTAAGTCATATTTATAGTGACATACCACTATTATGCTTCAAAAATGCTGCAATAACCAATGGTGTAACACGGCTTTCAACACTTGCAGTGAATTCGCAATCGATCTAAAAGTTAATTTAAATTAGCTTTGAATTTATACAAAATTAATTTAGTACTTACAGATAATACTATAGAAATAGCTTCCATTACTAAAGAGAGAACTTCATTAGAAAACTGAATTGCAAGTCCGATTAGACCTTCCATAATTGTAGTTAAAAAGGGTCTGACAATGGCAACTTGATTGGTGCCTTTAAGATGATCAGAGAATCTGAGAAAGTGAATAATTTTAAACATAGTTGGGTGTTGTATTAAAATAAATGGACAATTTAATACAAACCCCCAAACTGCTCTCACGGAGGAAACGCGTATAGTTGACGGCTGATTAGATTGTAATCCACTAACGGTGGCTTGTAAGAACCTCCTGGTTAAATCTTCATTCATTGCAATGCAAAACCGACTACCAGTCCACAAACAACGTCCAACAAGAAATTCTAAGCCTGTTTTGAAATTGACAAAGCAAAAAAGTGGTTATTTGCTTCACCAAATAAAACTAGGATTATTAACGAAAAAGTCTAAAAAATAATACTCTCTAACCTCCAATATTAAGATCAGACAAAACAACGGTTTCGAGGAAACCAACAAGATCAAACTGCAGTTTTCCACTTTGAATCTGTTCAATAACCATATCCTTCACCAATCCTAACGCCAATAAGCAAGATTCGTGGATTCTCCACCAATTAGGGTCACCGGCTAATTTCTTGGCTTCAGCTTCTTGAAGATGTTTAGTCACAGCCTGGCATAAGCTTGTTCCACACTCATCCTCGAATTCTTGGCATAAAGACTGGACAAAAATAAATTAAAAAAACCAAAACCAGATAGATTTTGACTTTCTATCTAACCATTAACAAGTCTTGGGCAGAAATTCTAATAGAATAAGAGAATGTATCATCATCTTCGTCCTCAACGAATTGATCAGGGTTGTTTGACCATAAGGAGATCTGAAAAATAGTGTAAATACATAATGTATAGACATTAAATAGTGATTGAACCAACCTGCTCTTCTGTAATTTGCATGTACAAAATAATGTAATAAAGTAAATCAGTCATTCCTTTTTGAACCATTCCTCTAAATTTTGACGTATCAACCAGAGTAGACACAAACTCAAAAATTGTGAAGACTAAATTTTCAAAACCCAACACTTCGCCTGTATATAAAAAATATTGAGGTTACAACCCCAATTACAAACAAATAAACTGATAATGCTCGAAATGGACCAGAACGCAATTCCGTTTCGTAAAAGTTTTCCTCGTATTGTTCTAGTTCGTAGAGATTATTTTTCATTGCACAGCTCCCATTTTTCAGAATAATCGGAAGCTTTGAAAGGAAACAAAACACGTTCCGGTTCATGAAAAAGTCCATTTCGAGAACTGAAACCGATATACCATCAGAGTCAATAAGATTATCAACATTGTCAGTGTCATTAACGATAGTTCGGACATATCTACAAAAAAATTAAGTTAAATTAAACTAAGATAAAGCTCAAATAATTTAAGACTTACAAATTTGCACTTTCGGTTAAAGTATTCCAAACTGGTGTTAGAATATGAGGTAGCCATGTAGCCATTTGCTTTGGGACGTATTTGACTAAAACAGTTAAAGCCTAGAAACCAATTAAAATTTTGAGTCTAATATTTTTAATTCACTTATAATAACACGTACTTGTAAAACTTCTTTGCGCAACCCACTATCAGATGTCATTCCATCTGGAATTACCAAAGCTTGTACAAATGCTTCCGTAAATTGAGGGAGAATCGGATACAACAACGTTTTAGTGACCCCCTAAGTTTTTTTGAATTGACAAACGATATTGCACTTAAGTACTCATTATGAGTGAAATTTTAATGCTATATTACTTTATTAAATTCACCCATGACAGCAATTACGTGAGCACATGTTGTAAAGATTTCAACAGCACGACCTCTAGTTCTAATACTATATTTCTGAAGATTTAATTTAAAATAACTAGTAAATAATAGAAAAGATATAATCTAAACAATTAAAATTAAATGTAATGTATACCTCAGTTTCAGCAAATATTTTATACATCTCTGGCAAAATAACAGGTGCTACTTGTCCCATTTGATTGTCAGTAACTTCTCGGGAAAATTCAGATAAAACTCTCATGGCACCATGAACTGCATTTGGGTCTCCACTTTGCAAGCACTGCATCATCATGTCAAAGAGCTCAGGCCAACTTTCAGGCCAGTCCCAATGAGCTATTGCTGATATGGCATACGCTACACTGGTTCGAACTTTACTGATTGTTTCCTTAAGTCCCAGAGGTAGCATATGTCTGATTGCGGCTTTGGCCTTAAATTACAAACCATAATTAAATAAGGTAAATCGTAAAAAACAGTAAAATTCACTTCATCTGTTGTTTGAGGAGCGACAAACTTTTCTGATAAGTTAGACCAATGAGCTTCAACATATTGCTTCAAAAGAACTGAAGCTAGTTGTCGGATAGGCAAATGTCCATTAGGGTCAAGTGTTAATTCGGTAAGATGAACTCCAAACTCTAAGCAAAAGGTTTTGTATAAAGAATAGCGTATGATATTTCACATTGCCCACAAACATCGGCCTGTCAACTTGTCACATGGGTCTAACCAAGGCTTAAAGTACGAAATATATAACATCGAATGAAATAAGTTTAACGTACCATCAGTTACTTCTAAAGCTTTAATTTGGTTTTCTGCACAAACCCGCACATCATGGTTAGGTGATAATATTCCTGATATTATTTCGAAGAGAGCCTCTTTTCGTGTGCGACTCACGTCATTCATGTTCAATTCCGCCATCACGAAATGAGCCGCACTGTTACCAAAAATTTTTAGTTATTTGGCGGGCTTTTTTATGACAACCATCGAACCAAAGATAATATAACTACGTACTATAGATTGGAAATCAAGCTCCTTGAACGTAACGCAGGCTCTTACTGAGTTCCCGGCGGAAGCAGCGTTGCCAGGTCAAAAACTGAAAATGATTGCATCACTGATCGAGAATTATTGAATTCTTGGAAAAACTATTGCATTTCCTCTTATTCAAAGAACTTGTAGTTATTTAAAATTTTAATAATATTTTCTTTATGAAACATGAGTCAAAACCACCTAATTTAGAGATATTAAGGCGGAAGTCGGTGTTTTTTTTTTCAAAATAAGAAAGACATTTATTTGGTGCCTATGACAGCGGGGTCTTCGCACCACACACTCCAAAATTACATAAAAGGTCTTAGCACCAGAACAAAGAAGAGGAAAAATTAAAAACAAAACAAAAAAAAGTACCAGCTACAAAATAACAAACGAATAAAGAAAAAACTGACAACAGACGAAATCTTATGACAGCCAATTAAAAAACTAGGCAAAACAAAGGTAGGAACTTAACATTAATTGATTTTCGCCACTTTAAAAATGTCACAAAGATCGTTAATAATCGCCAGGTCTCCATGCTGAACTGATTTTTTTACACCATTTGTATTTGTATCATAGTTGCCGGTGACTAGAGAACCCAGGAGCCTAGGTCGGTGGTTTTGTGTTTCGGTGAAAAATAAGAGATGGCGCTCAGGCGCTATCGTGCTGGAGCTGAGTAGAACAGAACTGTCAAACTGCCGCAAACTGAGTTTAGTAACTTTAAATTAGTTGTGAGTTACTGTCCAGCTCCAGACAATTTTGTTTGTATGGGGCTGAACATTAATAAAAATCGTAATATTCGATTTATGTAAAAATTATTGAAAATATGGTACATCTTAAGGAAATTATTGCATAAAAGCGTACCATATGGTACACGGCTAAAATTATGGTACGACCAAGATTTCGAAGTAAAATTATTGAAGTGTACCATAATTATGGTACGCCTGGCAACGCTGGGCGGAAGTCGGAAAAAATGGCCTCCATGGAGCTGGCAGGGCTACCGACATATAGTTAAAACGTAAAGTTTTAGTGAAAATTGCGCCGTTGTTTTTGACTCGCGGTTTTCAAGATACCAGATATTTTTGCGTTATATGGTTTTAAAACAATAATGGATCAAGCCTGTAGCTCTAAAAATGTTTCTAAACGAAAGAAAACTAAAGGTGAGTAATATAATCTTGGGTTATCTCTTGAAATTCCTTATATTCCACCCTGCTATGGAGCCCGATTTTTCCGAACTTCCGGCGCGAACTCAGTAAGAGCCTCAACAGAAAACGTGCTATCGAGAAACGCCGTGATTTCGAATCTAGGGTACGTAGTTATATCATATTATCTTTGATCGAACCATCCATAGAAATCTCACATTGAGTTGGGAATAAATAGAGGTACAACTAAATCTGGCTGGCGCGGGACCAATTTCGTTCAATAAGGAGACTTTATCAACTTTATCGTTCTACCGTGGCGGCATCTGTCTCTAGTGGTGGCAACTATATTGCAATAGAATTTTTTCGCGAATCTGATGCGAAATTGAAATGTATGATTACTCGTAACAAAACAAACCTTTGAAGTTGTTTAAAAATAATTTTATTCTGTCAACACGATCCTTTTTAACTCAAGTTACGGTGAGTTAGCTAATAATTATTTATTTTTAGCCATATAACTTTACAAAATATAGATGGCGCTACCGCCTAATTATAAAGATGAATTTCGTACAGTCTTCTCAGAACAGGTACCGCGTAACCATGGCAACCAAAATCGTAATTGTAATTCTATCAGTATTATTCCCAATACAATGAAATCTCATAGGTAAGAATGCTGCCGCCTACGGCCGATCTTTTCGCCAGTTCGTTTTGAACCTTCAGCCAATGAGAGGCCGTAGAGTGGTTCCGCTACTCTCGCGGTAGTCAATTGCAGACGATGCAATCGATAGCCAAGCTCGGGAAATTCCCGTAGGATTTCGCTGGGTTTTTTCGATTTTGAGATCGTAACAGCCATAGAATTCTCATAGGTAACTAGAATGCTGCCGTCTAATGGCGTTTTCCATTGGAGTCCTCTGAGCGCTCCTGGAGCGCTCCTAAATATAAAAGGTGTTCCATTGGGACAAAAAGGGCAACTCCAAAAAGGAGGCACGTCTTCCATTGGCACTGTTGCTCCCTCACGGCTTGATCCGAGCTGCCCCAACTCGAGGGACGGGGCAACCAAAAAAGAGCAATTTTTAAGCAAAGTGACTCCGAGAAAAATTCGTATTCCTTTGGGAGGGCTGGAAGTCTAGTCCTCCGATCACCTAGCGGAGTTCTCCGTGGTAGAGCGATGACGTAGAAGGCAAATCCGGATCACGCTCGGAGCAGTCCCAATGGAAAACGCCATAACTGTCAAATTGACTAAACGCCGTGGCAGACGATAGCCAGATCTCAGCCAATCAGAGCTCAAAGAGTGGTTCTGCCCATAGAAATCGGATAACAAACTAGAACGATTTTTGAAATTTTGTCGCGTGGTCCGATTAGAACTTTTAAAAAACCCTGCCTTTGGCCAATGCTTTTCGTTTGGCTGGCAACGAAAGTTACGCCATCTGCGCCACACTGGTGAACTAACACTCTATTTTGCCTAAATGGCCGACTTTAGCTCGACGCTAACGCGGTTTTTTTTACACATTTAAAGCGACTTATGTTTAATTAAAGTTGAAGAATGGCTCAAAATTGTGTAATGGACGCTTCAATAAAAGATACTCCGTTTTTACTCCCCTCTCCAAATTCATCTGGGAAGGACCTATTTCCGGTCGGTCGGTTAAACGGTTAGAATGGCTAGCCTAAAAAATCATATTCCATTGGAGACGCGTTTTTTCCCTCATGAGAATTTAGCGTCAGATAAGAAATGCGTCGACTTATGTTAATTTTCGATAATATATTTTAAGGTAAAATATATAATGTTACTAAAACTAAATATAAGAAGATAATATTATTATTATTATCATCCTCTTATGGTATAAATAATTAAAATTATACGGAATATTTTTATATTACCGGGCAATTTTAAGGCTTCTCATGGAGGCAGAGTTAATTAATTTCGTATAAAATTATCTTTCGGAAAAAGATGAAAACTAATTCCTTTAGAACTAAACGTATTACTTTTGCAGTACGGTATGCAACAAGTGTTTCCTTTTAACCAGGTAACTTTTTTGGCATGTTAAGGCTTAGCAAAAAACCGATGTTATGTTCGAGAAAAGTTTCCAGCGGCCTTTCTAATATTTCAACAAGCACTATATATATAGTAACATAGTAACTCACGAGTCCTTGCTGTCGGAAATATTACTTCTTGGCAATTTCTGGGAAGATGTTTTATTTAAGCGCCTATTAAATCATGAAAGAGTAAATACATCCAAAGTGACATACAATATGGATATACAGCAGATAGAAAATTATATACAACAGACAGAAGATTATATAGATATATATATATATATACACATTTTTGTTTTTTTATTTATTTACCAGCCACAAAACTTATCAAGGCGGGTCTTGAACGCTGAGGCTGAGGATTTAACCTTCACAATTATGTGTTTCTATAAAATAAATCAATAAAAAAATTATATGTATGAAATAACTTTAGCTAGTGACGTAGAAAAAACATTTACACGTGACCTAACGTATTTTTTAGAAACACCTATTGTCGGGAGCTGATTCCAATCATTTACAGCCCGTTGAGTGAAAAACACACGGCGTTGCGCGCTATTACACACACTCGGAACATAACGTCAAAAGAACGACAATTTTTGGATTAAAAAAACCTTAGGCTGCCGTTTATTGTGTGTTACAGAAATTGCCAGTGCAATTTCAAGTTTACTGTGGTTAGTCAAGATATCAGCGTCTTGCTGTTGTTATACATAGGGAAGCTGTTTTAATAGTGGCATCTTGTTGTAAATATATCATCATTAACGGTAAAGGCTCGTCAAACTGACGTCTCATATACTGTTTGTTCAAGAAACAGCTTAAATATGTAAAACAAAAAGCATTGCTTGTTGTTCTAGAAACAGCAACAACAACTGTTTGTGGTTTTATGACAAGGAACGATACATTTGATAATAGCATGCGGTTAATGAGAAGGTAGCGGCCACGGTTGGAATATTAGAATGAACTATGATTTTACGTTTAGTTCTTTAGTTCTTTAGTTCTTTATTAGCTTAACAAAAGGTCAGAGACCCATCACGTCAAGACAGTGAGAAATGAGATATGTACAGTCAATAAGCAAAAACAATATACATACAACGAAAAAGGGTAATACAATTGTAAAATAAAATAGCTTGAGAGATTATGGACACTTAGTCATAGAGTTCGAGATAGTTCGCCAACTCCTTCCGGAATAGAGTTTGCACGGGAATGCCCTTAAGATGGTCTGGCAAGGAATTCCAGTCCCGAATGGACGAGGGAAGGAATGAGTTCTTGCGGCACGCAATACGGAATCCCGAAGGCACCACAGACACCGTGCGGAGAGCGCGGGGTTTAGGAAACCACTGAGAGGCCACCGCGGAAAGAGGCGCAAGGGCACCTCCGTGGCGGTGAACGACAGAGTTTACCAGAACTAGGCGCCTAAAACGGCGGCGCGAAGCGAGCGTGTTCCATTTGAAATTAGTTAGAACGTTTGTCATACAAGTGTCCCACGAAAAGCCAACGCTCGCCGCGAAACGAAGAGCACGACGCTGGATAGACTCAATAGAATGGATCCCGCTTGCCGAGTTGGGGGCCCAGACCGCCGAGCAGTACTCCAGGATGGGAAAGACATAAGTTTTTATACCCAGGGTCTTAGTGGCAAAAGAGCAATGGGCCAGATGGCGCTTAACGAAGCCCAGGGCGCGAGCGGCTTGGGATGTGACCCGTGCAACGTGGGTAGCCCACTCCAGGGTGTCGGTGATGGTGACACCCAAATATTTCTGAGAAGTGACAACCTTGAGCGCGACACCATCGATGCGATAGACGGGCACCACGGGTGGTTGACCGGAGCGACGAAGGCAGAGCATGGCGCATTTTGCAGTGTTCAGAGGGAGCTTCCATTGTTTGCTCCATGTATTGATGGCGTCGAGATCCCCTTGCAGGAGTTGATAGTCATGGGACGAAACGATCGCCCGGGATAGGGCCACATCGTCAGCGAAAATGTAGAGGGTTGAGACAACATTATCCCCAATTTCGTTGATGTAAATTATGAAGAGGAGCGGTCCAAGGACCGATCCCTGAGTGACCCCGGAGGAAGCAGGGAGCCAAGCAGAAGCAGCTCCAGGGAGAACTACGCGGAACTTTCGGTCACTAAGATAGGCCGACAGCCAGTTGAGAGTTTTGCCACGGACCCCATAAGAGTGCAGCTTGGCTTTCAGAAGTTCATGCGGAACCGAGTCGAAAGCTTCCCGGAAGTCGAGGAATATAATGTCAACCCGACCCGCTGCCTCCAGACCGGTGGTCCAGTCCTCAAGGCAACAGAGAAGCTGAGTCTCAGTGCTAAAACTACTGCGGAAACCATGCTGATACGGCATGAGAACACCGTGAGTAGTAAGATGTGTAGTAATCTGGGAGGCATTAACGTGCTCGTCCAGCTTGAGGACCTGGGAGAGAAGGGCTATCGGGCGATACTCAGACGGGTCAGAGGGATCACCTCCCTTCGGAACCGGGGTAACGTTAGCTGTGCTCCAGTCGGAGGGGAAGGCTCCAGCATCATACGACTGTTGGAAGAGGGCAGCCAGGGGAGCAGCGAGAGCGTCCGCACAGTTTCGCAACAGGATAGGGGGCCTTGAAGGGCTTGACTGATTTAAGCAGCTTCAGAATACCCTGCCTTTAAAAATGGATGGGATCCATGGTCGGGGCCCTCCGGGGTAGGAGCGGGACCGAGTCAAGGGTATAAACGGGAAACGTTTTCCTGAATGAAGCAGCAAGCAGGTTTGCCTTGTCGGTGGCAGAGGTGTATATGTCCGAGCCCATCTTGAGGTCCGGGACCGGAGATGACTTTGACTTTCGCGAGACGAGTTGAAAAAACCGCTTCCGGTTTGATTTCAGGTCCGAGGCAACCAGCTCGAGATGGTGCGTGCGCGCAGCCCGAAGAGCAAACTTCACGATGGCGCGATGTTGCGAAAAATGTCGGCGATTGGCATCATTAGGGTGAAGCTTGGTGCGATTGTAGCGTCGTTTGGTCTTGCGGATCAGCCGGCGAAGCGATGGCCCAACCCAGGGAAGGTTCTGGCGAGAAGAAATGCGCTTGACGGGCACGTATGCCTTCGTGGCATCTTCAATGGCCGATCGTATAGTGCTCCAAGCTTCGTGAACCGACGATGGGAGGTGAATAGTAGAGAGACAAGCGGAGATACTCGAGAAGTCAGCGTGTTTATAGTCCATGACCGAGCGGGGGGGCACCCGGGCTGGAGGCTTAACCCCCCGGATAGGGCAGAAGAGAAAGTCATGATCGCTGATTCCAGGAAGGTGAGTGACTTCACCCACCAGGGTTGGGTTGGATACGAGAAGGAGGTCAAGGATGTTCCCACCATTGGCGTTGTCACGGGTGGGCTCCTTCACACACTGCGACAGATTGGAGGACAGCAGGGTGTGAAGGAAAGATGTATCTTCCGCTGCGGGACTTGTAAGCGACGGCCAGTCGATTTTGGGAAAGTTAAAGTCGCCAACGAGAACGAGGTCAGACTCCGCAGTGGAGAGACTGGCGATAAGTTTGTTGAGGCGCTTATTGTACGCTGGTTTAGCCGATGGCGGGCGGTAGACACAGCATATGCGGAGGCAGGAAGAGCCAATGGTGATCCTAGCAGCAATGGCCTCAACCTCAGTGCGAAGGTCCAGAGGGAAAGAGCGGAGTCTACTGTCGATGGCTAGACATACCCCTCCACCGTTCCTGTTCCTGTCCTTCCTGTAGACGTTGAAGGTTGACCCAAAGAGCTCAAGGGAAGAGAGCGAGGAGTCCAAGTGCGTCTCAGTAAGAGCAATTATGGAAGGCTGGAGAGTGTCAGTGAAGGCCCGGAGGGCGAGGTGCTTGTTTGTGATGGAGCACAGATTCGTGTACAGCAGGGAGATCCCCGCAGTGCCGAGTCACACCTGCGAGCCTTGCTGTTGGATGGACTGCTTGGACTGCTCGACAGCCGGAGGCCTAGACGGGGCGACATTGATGCCTTTGGCCCAGTTTTCAGGAAGAAGCGCCAGGCGGACTTCTTGCGTTAAGGCGAGGTGGTTCAGTGGTAAATTACGGTTGCTTAACAACTTAGGGAACCAGGCTCGGTACACGGGCAAACATGCGTTTTACACTAAATATTTATTTTAATTTAATAAAAAATAAAACTCTTCGATTCCTCTACTCTAAATAACAAATAAACTTACCTCACCAAGCCATCTACACCAAAAAAAAAGAACTCTCCAAGTCATCTACTCAAAATTAAACTCTCCAAGTCATCTACTCCAAAAATAAACTCTCCAAGTCATCTACTCAAAAAAAAACCACTTCAAGTCCTTCACGTCACTTCAAACTAAACACAATAATAAAATACACTACAAGACCTTCACTTCACTTAAAACCAATTAACAACTACAAGACCTTCACTTAACTTCAAACAAAACAACAATTCAACTATACACAATAATATAATAGACTACAGGACCTTCACTTCACTTACAACAAAACAAAATTTCAACTACAAGACCTTCACTTCACTCCAACTACACAATAATAAATTAACCTACAAGACCTTCACTCCACTTCAAAAAAACAAACAAACAAACAAACAAACAAACAAACAAAACAACTACAAGATTTTCACTTCACCGCACCCAAAACAAAATTTAAACTACAAGACCCTCACTTCACTTCAAACTAAACACAATATTTAAATACCTACAAGACCTTCACTTCACTTCAAAAAAAAAAAAAAACCAACTACAAGACCTTCACTTCACTTCAAACACTAACAAACAAAAACCTACTACAAGACCTTCGATTCGATTCATAAACCTAACAGACCTTCACTTCACTTTACACAAATTCTACACATTCACTTCACATAATACCTACAAGATCATCGTCTTCGCTTAACTTAACATCAAATCATCATTAAACCATCTACACCATCAGGACCTTCATATTTACGAACTCGTTTTTCGGCGTTTTGATTTGTTTTGTTTTGCTTTGCTTTGTTCACCTATTACCGTATTTAAAAAAAAACCATTGTTATTCTGTATTTTCTGTATTTCCTTAATTTTTCTCATTAAACTTCACCGGTGACTTCGGGCGCATCCCGCTTGTGCTTCTCCTCTCCTGCCCTTCGCGGGGTTGGGCTGTGGTTGGGGTCGGCGGGGTCCTCCTTCCGCGTTGTCGTTGTCGGCTCGTTCCATTGGCTGTGTTTTCGCTATTCCCCCTCTTCCAAATTTCTCTGCAAAACTACCCCGTCTATCCAACACCCCCGGTATGTATTTTTACGGTACGGGGGTATATAAATCCATTAATCCATGTCTATCGTGTGGGAGAACCAGGGTTAGAATCCTATACTCGCATTTTCGTAAATCAATAGTTAAATTCACAGCTAAGAAGTTGATAAACTAAAATACTATCTCTTCAAGGAAGTATTCTGTGGTTGCACGCTCGGCTCCTTAATATAACCCTTACGAACTGCGCATAAATGAACAGAATCGGTAGTTAAGTGGTTCAATACCGTCCGGTGTTTGTTTGTGCGTACGAAATTCCCAAACCCCTGCGTCTATTTCTTGACTTTTGGGACGGACCGCGGTCTGAGGATTATGTTAAACGTCTATAACCACCAAAAAGGGAAGGGCTGCTACCAAAAGGTCATGGAATAAGTTTTATAATCAAATTTAGTCGGTTTCGAACCCGATCCCACCTGCATATAATTATCGATTTCTCTACCACCGTGCCACCGACGCTTGATGAACTATGCTTTTTTTTGGGTTATTATAGCTTTAACCGCGGTAGTTATTTAATACTGAAAGCTAAAATTTAAAATAATGTATTAACTTTAAAATTAATTTCAATTTACAAATTTAATAAACATATGGTACGATCCAGGGTTCGAACCCGTGTCACTACAGTAGGACACGGGTTCTCTAACAAGGTGATATTTTAGCTTTGGCGAACTTGTTCAAATTGCGAAAAGGATTTAAATTCCATAAGGTTTTTTTTGCGAATTCGTGTTTTTGTGACGTGTCTGTATTTTATTTGTGACGCGAGGCTTCATCCTGACACACCCGAGTGATCTGACACAGCCACCGACAAAACTTTCCTATTGAAGGCAATGCTTCACTTAATAATTTGAAAAACATTTAAACTTATTCATTATAACGACCATTTAAATATTTCAATTTAAATAATTTTATAAGATTTAGTATGATCTGAAAATCAAGCCCGATCCGCTAACAAGGAGAGTACCCGAGGTGTTTATTGCCGATTTTGTTCAAAGTCGGGCGTAATGTAGATCTATATGGGATGTGAAATTTCCCAAAAGGAGACGTCGCACTACCCATTCGTTTTCACATTACGCCCGACTTTGAACAAAATCGGCAACAAACACCTCGGGCACTGTCCTTGTAAGTTAGTAGGCGAGCATTCTACCAACGAGCCACTAACGCCTACCGAACTACCCTTATATTTTCGCCTTGCCGAACTTGTCTTCTTATTTAAAGGTGTCAATATAAATAGCGTTCCGTTAGTATAGTAGAAGTAATTGACATGATCCAGTTTTTAAATAGTTGATGGCTCAGCCGGTATTCGGACCCACAATCCTTGATACAGTAGGCGAGCGCTTTACCGCGGTACCGCCGCTGAACGTAACGAGTTTAAACGAAATCATAAACATGGGTCCGATGAGAGGTAATATTGTCGCCTTGGCGACCTTGTTCCGAGTTTTTAGCTTTCAAAATGGCACTTATTTGGTTATGAAAGTTAGCATTATATTTTAAATTGAAGTACAATTAATTTTATTTTAAGTTTTTAAATTATGGAATGATCTGGGGATCGATCCTGGGTCGCTACGGTAGTAGACGCGCGTCCTACCACTGATCCACGCCTACACCGTACTATCCCACGAACCGAGGAGAGGTAAGATAGTTGGCTTGGCGAACTTGTTCTAATTACGACCTCGTCGCGGGAGTGTGCAGACTGATCTTCGATCCGACCGATACGACTTGATAAAAAATTAAACAGACAAAAGATAAGAGGGTGAAACCCCATGTAGACATTTACTGGTACGGTAAGAGGGCGAACTCCAATTGCCTCATACGTTTCGTTTTCACGGCGAATAACCGTAAAGTAATCGCACAGTTTGTAGTGTATCTGTCGTCCTTCAGTATTTGAAGACGCATACATTTATTTAACAAATTTTGCGGGAATAATCTTCTTCCTAAATTTAGGTAAGGCTAATTTTGTTTATATTCGTTACACTTTAATTCATTTGGGAGTATTTAGTGCATAATCATAAGTTAATGACTCTAAGTAGACAAATGGCTATGCTGCCTATGGCGGATATGCTTGTCCAAATCGACCTATGTCTCTCCGTACTGCGTATCAAAGTAGCCTTAACATACACTTGGAACTGCCGAAGCTGACGTTTCTTTAATCCCGTTTGGTGAAAGGCTAGCTTGAACTTCCCCAAAAGAGATAAATTTCGGTATTCCCGTAGAAAATTCGTTCCCCCCACAGAGGCAAAAGAACGTTTTTTTGCTTTTGGTTTATTTCTCTCAGCCCAATATAGTTTCATTCTCGACCGTACAGCGGCACTGGGTCCGAGATATTTTTCAAGTCTTTCATTTTCGCGGGAATCGGAGAGACAAGATTTGACATCACATTTTCTGGACAAAGATTCCACCTTGAAAGGGCTTATTTGTATACTTAGAGGTATCATTAACTTATGGTATAATAAACCTCCTTCCAGAAGGAGTAAATAGTTACCGCTCGGTTTTCTTAGAACTTTCGTCTAACGAATAATACGGCTCTTGGACTTGTAGAAATGCAAGCGAACGAAAAATTAACAAGAATACGAGTAAAATTAGGCGCGTTCCCCACGCATCAAAAACAAGGTGTACACGCGCCATGTTTTTTTTTGGCCAAAAAGCGCCAGCTAATTTTAAAATTTATATTGAAATATTAAAGGCTTTACAGTTTTACAAATAATTATCTTATATTGTTGCAATATCAATTACGTGTTCAACACCGTTAAAGTGTCAATATTTTTGAGTTAAGGCGGTTTTTTATGAAGTCCTGGAATATTTTTTACAAGGTTATTGGCGTTGGGATTTTAAATTTAACATACAAATGGTTCATGACGGGGAAGCAATTTTCCACAATAGTTGCAAAAGCGTAAAAATAATACCGAAAACTCAGTCAAACAGTTTTCTTTTACTAAGCCCTCGTCACTGGAGGTGGAGAGAGTTGGAGAAAAATACGTAGTAAATTTTTTAAATTTCTGCACTGCAGCGCCTTTGACAAGTGGGTGTAGCGTTTTGGAACGGCCCTCTGCCTTAATTCCGCGACCCTTTTCTTAAGCGTTCAATTTCAAAATTTGCGGAGTGACCTTGAAGATTTATAGCGGCGACACTTCGGTTTTTTTGGTAGGTTCAGAAATGAACGTTCGGAAAAATGAACAGCTAGAAGGCGTTGCGCGAAGTCGAAATACGTGACGTTAATTTTCATTTAACTGTACTTATATTACCTTCGAGTCTCCCGTAACCTTTTAATTCGGATACAAAGTACGAAAGTCTGTTTTTGGTGTGGGCTTGGTATTTCTATTTCCACCGAGTTAGTAAAGGCGCGATATAACCTTTATTTGCCATTTCCCCAATAACAAATTTTAGACCATACATACATTTATCTAATTTTCGACTAAACAAAATTAATGGTTAACATCATAAGTAACAAAAGTATGCCTCTGGGTGCAATTGTTTAAGTGTCTGTTTCTAGGCAATCGCGACATAGTGTAATTTATGACGTCATCAAGAAACGGAAGTCACTCGCGGAAACGTGAAACGGTGGCAGAATTGCGCGAGCAAAACATTATTATAGGACTGAATATACGCCGGAAAAGGTTTACCGTCACTTTTTTAATCACTGGTGAAACAGACCTTAATTGAAGAATATTTTCTGGAGAAAAGGTACTATGGCACGTGTTACTTATGTCAACATGAATAGTTCCCATTTCAATAATGATTTGTTTTGTAGACGTAGTTTTTTTTAAGACAATAGTAGTTTCTTCCCCTTTAAAGTGCGAATTTCCGAGGGATGGTTTTTTCGGCGCTTGGAATTAATGATATATATTTTTTTAATATATAAATTTTGTTTAGTACATTTGTCGACATCACGGCAGAGGTGGACTTCCTGTGAAAGATTGTTCATCGGCCGTTGTAACAATATATTACCCCTCGTGTTATGCAATGGGATTTACGTTACTTATGGTATAACGACTAGCGGCCGCTGTTTACACGGTTAGGAGCTAGTTTTGTTTTGAAATAAAAAATGTAATTTGCTACTTTCTAGTAACTTATTTGTTGACATACATCCGTTTTTTTTTCTTTAAAGAAATCCGTAGTGGAAAAATGTCCGGCGGCCCGATCGGAAACGGGGATTAACCTTGCTTTGTATGAGACCTAAACGTACCGCCATATTATTCGTCATATTCGTATAGCATTTTGAAATCAAATAAAAAATAACGTTTGTCAAGGTCAAAGGTGCGCCAATTGATTTTACAAGGGGAATATTTATAGTTAAAGAATAATTATACGGATGGTTTTGTATTGAAAATTATATCTGTAACTACATAGATATGATTAGAACGTGTAATAACTGTAACACTTCTTGTGAGATAATTGAGCAATATGTGCAGCATATGAGACTTCACCAGAATGTGGCAAAAATGCAATATCCATGTGGATACGTGAATTGTAACTACAATTTCATAAATTACCATTCGCTTAAGAGTCATTGCGCTAGACAACACCGAAAAAGATCATTTAACGCCAGTGAAAATTTAAATGGTTTGGGTTCGACATTTTCCTTTAAATGCACTGTTCAGAATTGTCTACTTCATTTTGAGCATTTCCCTAATTTTGTTAAACATCTAAAATCGCATATACAAAAAGGCACTGGTGTTTCCTGTCCTTTTAAGTGTAAATATGAAAAACCCTTTACAGTAATATCATCGTTTACATCGCATTTGACGCGAAATCATAAAGGAGATAAAGAACCTCGGCAAAAAATAGCACTTATAGAACCCCCCGCAACTGAATCATCCTCCTGTAAAATCGAATGTCAAACCGGTGGAAATATATTCGATTCCTCCCCCGATAACGGTAACCAGAGTGTTTTGGAAGACCCTGAAATATTATTTACAAGGAACTTGGGATTATTTTACCTGAGGTTAGAAGCCAAAAATTTAATTCCTGTTTCAACAATACAACGCATAATAGAAGAGTTTCAATCATTAAAAGAAATTGAGTTAGACTACATTGAGATAAAGTTGAAATCTAAGCTTAAGACTATGGGACTTAACGACGAAATACAGGCGGAACTTTTGAAAACGGTAAAAGAGTACGACCTCTTAAGTACAGTAACAAAAAACAATTTTAAAACTGAATATCAGCGTAAAGAATTTAATAAGTCGTATCTAAATTATGTGTCTCCTGTTGGCATTTTATTAGGGTACCATGAAGGAAAAAAACTAGTTTATCATTAGGTTTCCGTTAAAACCTCACTAAAGACCTTCATATCAAATCGGGAAGTAGCTAAATTGTTAAAATTTGAGAAACCTACGTATAAAAGAGGGTCAAACAGTTTACTTAAAGATATTACCGACGGCAAAGTTTACAATGACGTGAACTGTTTTTCTGAAAAATCCCTGAATTTGTTAATTTTCCAAGATGCTTTCCAAATTGTTAACCCTTTGGGTCCCGCTAAAAACAAGAACAAACTTATAGGTGTATATTACACTTTATTAAATATCCCTCCGGAAAAAAGATCGACCATAGATCACATTCAGTTAATTTCTCTTTGTAAGGAAAATGATATGAAGAAAGTAGGCGTGGTTAAATTTTTTAGTAAACTTATCGGTGATTTAAAAGACCTAGAAAATAGTGGTATGACGTTATTAAACGGGGAAAATGTACAGGTTCATCTTTTCGCCATAGTAGGAGACAATTTGGGTTCTAATGAAGTTGGAGGTTTCCAGGTGTCATTTAGTAAAGGTAGAATTTGCCGATATTGCGAAATAGATTATGGGGATATTGAAACAGATATAATTTCTGAAAAGCGAACAGTTGATTTATATGATAATGCAGTAGAACAGTTATCCACCAATGAGAAAGAACTAGTTAGAGGTATAAGATTCAATTCGCCATTTAATGTTTTAAAAAGCTTCCATGTATGTAATCCGGGTTTACCCTCATGTTTAGCACATGACCTTTTCGAAGGAATTGTATCGTACGATCTTCGTCTTTTTATAGACTATTGGGTAAAAGTAAAACAATGGTTGACATTAGAACATTTCAATTTTTTAGTTACTCATTTCAAAGTTGTTGGTAGTGACGTAAATAACAGGCCCTGTCCTCAAACTGTTGATACTAGAAAACTTACCGGAAACGCTTCTCAAAATTGGTGTTTGCTCCGATTTATTTCGTTTATTTTACGTGGTAACATAAAAGACTACTCGGATCCAGTCTGGTCCCTATATTTGCCACTTAAAATGATTGTAGAACTCGTTTGTGCGCCTATAATATCCAAAGATGATGTCGCGGTGCTAATAGAGCTTTTAGACGAATATAAAACGATGTTAAAAGAAATATTTCCAGACTACAAGTTAAAACCCAAACACCATTACGTCTTTGCTCATTATCCTGAATTATGTTTGGAGTTTGGTCCGTTAATACGCGTTTTTACATTAAGATTCGAAAGTAAAAACGGTTTTTTTAAAAAATGTGCCCGTCAAACCAAAAATTTCACCAACATAACCAAATCACTCGCGATCAAGCATCAAAAGCTTCAGGCTTACTTATCAAGTGGCTCGTATTTTGGGCCAGAATTGGAGTTCGATATTCTTAGTTCCGTCGGGTTTTCTCCCAAATATTTTTGCGACGTGAACGTTTCTAATGCAGCGGAAAAACACCACCTTAATGAATTAAATAGCTTATGTGGTACTAAACTTACATATTTGGGTACCGCATATGAACTTGGACATTTTATCGTTATTTATAACAATGAAGACACTTTAACATTTGGTAAAATTGAATCTTTAATAGTAAAATTGAATGAGGTGTATGTGTTAGTGGAGTTATTTTCCGCAGTGCTACATAAAACGTCATTTAATTATGCATTAAATTCAATGAAGACTTCAACTATAATACCACTTAAAGAATCAAAAGACTTTTACCCTTTGAATTCCTACAAAATAAATGAAATTGACTATATCTCTTTAAAGCATCGAGTGTATCATGGCTGAAATTGTTTTATAAAAAAATTATGTCAAATAATCTCTACCTGTTAAGATCTTAAATAATGAAAATTTATTGTAATATTTACAGATGGAAAATGTTCAGCATATGGATTCTGAGCTCGTTTCTTTGGAAATAAAAAAAGAGCTGGAGAAGCATTTACTCTTAGCTTTGCCTTTGTTATCGAACAATCCTGTAACTTTATGTCGACTTCTTGAGCGATTAATTAGTTTAGGCGTTGACTCGCCATCGGATTTCAATCTCATCAACGACAATGATATTGACATAAGTATTTTGAAACCCATACAAACTAGAAAACTTAAACAATATGTAGCCGTTGCCCCATTACCTGATCGCCTCAAAGATTCGGATGTCGATGAGCCAACGGATGTCGAAGAGCCAATGCAAGTTACACAAATTGATAATAGTCAAGAGTGTACTTTGCCATCTGCGGTAAGCTTAATAACAAAAGTAAATAGATGGAAGTACGCACTAGCGAAAAAGAGAGACGGGACCTGAAATATTAAATAGGCATTCACCCATTACCTTCCCCACCGCTCTTGTACCTTTTTATTTCGTTGTCGCCTCAGAGTATTTATTGTTTTTTGGCGCGAGCAGTATGGAAAGTAAAACATAACTGTTATTAACTTCGCGATTAGCTGCCTATAAGCTACGTCAATTACATTCCTATAGTAGCATTAGTACTTTCGATTTCTAAATGAAATTAAGAAGTGGTTCATGCTTCCAGGCGGGAATTACTTTAAAAATTAGTTAAGAGGCCTTATTTTAACGTTAAATTTCGGTTGTCTTTTCACACGATTCTTAGGTTTCAACATGGGGATAAACGCCAAGAGTAAAGGCACCTAAACTCTTTTTAGTTTGGTTTAAAAAAGAGCAATATGTTACCGTTACTCCATTTTAGGAAATTAACATTTGTAGACAATGAGTTCGAACGCCAGTTCTTGGCAAGATTTTACCCCGCTAAAATTCCTGAAAAATTACGCCTCGCAAAAGCCGATAATAAGCGTTCTTCCATCTATTTTGTTTGTGCTGCAATCCATAACGCTACTTGGGCTGCGTTCAGTAACCTTCAACAAATTAAACGTCGTAACCGTTTTATTACTGTTATAATTATTCGACTTCCGGTGTAAGGAACCGTTTCACAACCGATAGAAAACAATTCAACCTGCTCTAGCTTCCAGTCGGTTAATTTGTTGAGCAACGGTAACCTGACATCACAGCGTGGTAAAAAGCAACGTAGCAGACGATAAAACGGGCTTACTTGTCTGCTATTGACAACGGAAAGTAAAAGCATTTAGTAAACTGTTCAACGGTCTCAACGGTTTTTATCCGTATTCTCCGTTGAGTCGTTACTGAACGCAGTCTTGGAATGATTAACCGCCGTCCCCTTGGCGCTGATCTAGGCGGGAACAAAAGGGGCGGACCTTGTACGATCGGTTGACGCGCGAGGCTCTGAATTTTCCCGCGCAGCGACGTCACTTAACCACGCCCCTTTTATTCCCCCACATCATACCACACACGATAGGTGGAGATAATCATTCTATGTAGGGATATGAGTTCCTGGTATGTGATGAAAAGTGTAACCCTTTGTTTAAATTATGCAGAGTACTTCACACAGAAGAGATCCACACAGGTGGGTTGAACAATATAAGATCAGGTTAAGTGTATTCAGGCAAAGTGTTAAAACACAGCTTCTGTCGGGAAAGCCGTTAAGTAAAAAGGCAAGGAAAAACGCTGTGCAAGATTTAATAGAAGACGTAAGAAAGTATTGCTCTAGGCCATTGGGTGCCGACCTTAAAGTAGTTGCTGAGCAATTATACAACGCCTATCCCGAATCCATCACTGACAAAATTCATGGTGAAATTCTCGGTTGCGGTTACGCGGGATTTGCACGCAAGCTCAAAGTAAGAATTGAGAATTTATCAAGAGATAAAGATAACAATATTGAACCTGTCAGAAAATCATCAAAAACGAAGTATATTAAGAGGCCAGACTGTAACAATGAGAGCCCTGAAGAAAATGATACAACGACGGCCAAAAAATTACAGGATGAAATGAAAGATCTAGCACACGAAGAGCACCCAAACGTTGAGCTTGTGAAAAGCAAATTAAAGGACACATACGCCTTACAACGGAAAGATATAAACGAAGAACTACATGCTCAAATTTTGTTGCAAAATTGGCCATTTCTGTTCGAAACTTACGGAATTTTTACACACACTAAGCTGCTACTTGACAAAGATTTGCTTTTCCTTTTTGATGATTTTTTTTAAACAAGGGGGAGGAAAATTTTGGGATTTCTATCCAAATTTAAAAAAGAAACAAAAATTAGAGCCGTGATTGATAAGTTTGAGAAGTCTTCCGCAAAAAGTCAAAACACCGTGTCTTGTGTCATTTTGTCGTTAATGAAGTATTTCAAAGAAGACGAAAATATTATTTTCCCTACTTTTCAGGTACTTTTCCTTAATTCTGTCGTTTTGAAAACGCTCTGAATGCCTATTGCTAAAAGCGAGATAAGATTCACAATGTGTGGTAGACCTTTTTGAACTGTGACCTCGTCGCGGGAGGTTGATAGTGGGGCAAAAATTAGCTTAACCAATTGAGAATTCGCCACTGCAACGCCACCGTATACGGACTGGGTTTCTATCGCGAGCTACTCTAGGCAAGAATAGCTCGCGATAAGAGTTTAGTATCAAATTGTTCTATAGCATAGAAGGCGCATCAATGTCGCGGTCAATATTTGCACTGGCGCAAAGGTACAAGTGACACACTTTTCGGTCGTTTGTCGCTTTTGGTATTATTTTAATTATTCTCTGACGTTTTCATAAAAATGTAGTTGTCACATTACATTTTATTGCAGCCTGGAACTATCGTAGTTGATATTGAAAAACAACTGGAGGTGCATCCTTGTATGGCTGTTTTAGGTATAGTGTTTACTTTCAATGTAAGAGTAATTAGTGTTACTTAAAGCGTTTTCCTTTTGCGCTCGCGGAGCAAATTCGAATTCGCTCGGTGATCGCTCTAAAAATCTGTCGAGACGTCACGGCATGAAGTTGTAACGCTCATTTTTAATGGTGTTATTTGAAGATTAGTGTTTTTTAAAAATTATTGCATTTAAAATATTTCCTATTTAGATTTTACCTTTTCTCACATTAACTTCCTTAATTAAGTCCTACCATATGCGTTCCCATATGTAGGAGGAAATCATGTTTTCCCCGAGCCTTTTAGTTTTTAAGTCCCTATTATATTTTTCAATTTCTTACGGGTGTCCAAGTCGTAAAAAGGTATCATTAGTATTTTCTCGTAAAATGTATTATTGTTGTCCGTGTATTGCATCGTCTCCCCTCTACATGTGGCTCTCCCCTAACCAGCGTTCGGTGCTGGGAAAGCGCGCACATCTTGACTCATCCATTGTGCGCTATAACCCCTCTCTCTCTCTCTCTCTCTCTCTCTCTATTGTTAAATACTCGGCGTCGTATCGTAAATGACTTAGAGATTCTCGCTCTCTATTGTACGGCGTTCGGACGTCAATAGTAAACTATTGAAAGAAGCGTTATTTCAAACGGCCACCTTTAAAAATAAAAACTACAACCACGTGTACCCTTCCCGAAAGACACGTGGCGACATGTGGTACCGTCGTGCGACCTTCTTCCTGGGAAAGACACCAGATGATTTCATCTTTCTCCTTTTATACACGAACCTTCTACAGCCAATAATCTTCAAGCCAAGTCGCCTACTCCAAGCTACCCTTAACCTTTTAACCTCTCCAATAAGATGCCACCAAATGTCAGTTTCCGTAATTAAACCACGCCTACTGAAATGGTGCTGAACAAAACCAGGGAGTTAGAGAGATTTGATGTCAGACAGAGACAGAGAGATGGAGTGAGTCCTCAGAGGCCTGAGTAAGTCCTCAGGGTCCTGAGTGACAGAAGAGCCAGAGACCTGACCGAGCCAGAGACCTGACCGAGCCAGAGACCGGACAGAGCCGGAGAGCGGACAGAGCCGGAGAGCGGACAGAGCCGGAGAGCGGACAGAGCCGGAGAGCGGACAGAGCCGGAGAGCGGACAGAGCCGGAGAGCGGACAGAGCCGGAGAGCGGACAGAGCCGGAGAGCGGACAGAGCCGGAGAGCGGACAGAGCCGGAGAGCGGACAGAGCCGGAGAGCGGACAGAGCCGGAGAGCGGACAGAGCCGGAGAGCGGACAGAGCCGGAGAGCGGACAGAGCCGGAGAGCGGACAGAGCCGGAGAGCGGACAGAGCCGGAGAGCGGACAGAGCCGGAGAGCGGACAGAGCCGGAGAGCGGACCGAGCCGGAGACCGGACCGAGCCAGAGACCGGACCGAGCCAGAGACCGGACCGAGCCAGAGACCAGACAGAGCCAGAGACCGGACAGAGCCAGAGACCGGACAGAGCCAGAGATCGGACAGAGCCAGAGTTCGGACAGAGCCAGAATTCGGATCGAGCCAGAGAGTGGGCCGAGTTAAAGAGCGGACAGAGCCAAAGGGTTAAGGAGACCCAAACGAGCGACGTTGAACGGCACCAGACCGTTTCATCAATCGGTGAGCGAAAGCCACAGGCTTCAAACTATTGTTATAAAGAGAGAGAGCCCGCGTATCCCCCCCCCCCGCGTATTTCGTGTTTTTGCATGCTTATTGTTATTATTATTAAGTGTTTAAGTATTTTATTGTTATTTGTATTGTTATTATTATTTTGGTTTATAATATATTAAACCGTTTGGACACCCATACTCTCGTTGTATATTTACCTATATCATACCCCTAGACATTCTTGAACCCGGTTACTTAACGTTAAGGTTGTTTTTCACGAGATTCCTTCTACTTTGCTAACGCTAGGGAAACCAATAGACACGTTTAATCGTCCTCTAGAAATTAGCGTTGCAAAGTCTCTCCTAGAAGAAATTCGAGATCGTTAAAATGGAACAAAACATTGGAAAGCTTTTGCTCCGAGATAGCTCCACGAGTGCTCCGCGAGCGTAAAAGGAAAACGGTATTAGTAAATTTGCCGGTCGCAAATTTTCCGGCTAGTCTAATTTCGATCCGCAAATTCTCGCCAAAAAACCCTTCAATCAAAATATAAGTGTATAATTAACTCCATTTAATCACAACCTAATGGATTGTTTCTTTTTGTTTGCTTTGCGGATGGTCTAACGGACGTGTATCCGCGTTAACAGACTGCTTAAAACCTTTTATTTTTAAAAACAGGCAGTGATCTTTTGACTGCCGAGATGATGATGATATCTATGGATAAAAAGGTGCTTAATACCCATTTAAAAAGCGACAACCTTGTAGAAAACATCGCCGCTCTTTTTGGTTTATACTACATGGCTAACGTGGAGTACCCTAAAGGATGTGTCTGCACACTTGAATTCTTACAAAGGTGTAGTATATTCATTTTCGTGACGTTTAATTTTTATTTATGTACATATATATATATATGTTTTAGGTACGTCGCAAAAATCAATCCTAAGAAATCGAAGACTTGCCAAAAACCTCCACCAGTTCAACCGAAGGTTTTAACTTTAATAAACAAATTAGAAACCTTTAGCTGGTCTAATGAAAGGTAACAAACGTAATTGATTTTCGCCATCATAACGCATATAATAAGAGAAGCCTTTTACTCTTCCAAAATCGTGAAACGCATCGTTTTATGAGTTAGGGTATTCGGAGAAATACAGATTTGTTAAGGTGAAATGTGGCGAGAAAATATAGTCCTCACGATATATTCATACCGAGGGACTAAACGTGTACAAATTAGCCGTGAAATCACTAGAAATAAATTTAGTAGGCTTAAAAACATTAATCATTTAAATTGTAAAATAATTTTAAATCTAAAATCATTTGTACAAAATTTCTAACATTGGAATGATTAGATAGTTCCTCGATTCAAAAATTGCATACGATTCTTGAAATTTTAGCTAGTAAAAATTCCGTAGGGTTTTTCTGGGGTTTTATCATTTTCGGACTTGCTTCAATTCGATTGAACTTGGTTATTTCTTCATTATAAAGGCTGACAAATCTCGTGCCTACGAGCTTCATATAACTCAAAGAAGCCGGTCGCAAAAGTGACGTAGGGGCCAAACGTGTGTTAGAAAGTGTTTTTTAAGCTAAGTCCTAGTCACGGGAGGGTTCGAACAGGGTCAAATTACTTAATCAATTTCAAAATTTATCCGCTGCAGCGTACTGCTGCCTTGCCTTTTTATTAAACTAAAAGCGACTTGACGCTAAAAAATGCAAAAGATAAGAATCAATTAAACTAAGGTTGTAGTCCATTGCTCCACAGTCGCAAAGGTACCATTGACACAGTTTGGGTGCTATGTCGCTTTTGCTTTGAGGGAACAAAATTTGCCCACCTTTTCAATTACTTACAGTATTTTAAACAGCAGCGTTTAATATTTCAGAGATAATGGGTTTTCGGATGACGAGCCAAGCTTTTTGTAAACATTTTGTGTGAAAAATAAACATTAAGGAAAGCATTATAAATTTGTCTTTATTTTTTTGGTCCATAACGCTATAGAACTCCATGTAATTTAACCGCAAATCGTAATTATGTGTGGTTGTCGTTTGACGAACGTCTTACGAAACTGTGGCGATAACAGTAAGGTGCAGCTAATGAACGTGTCGTTGTCGTCAAGACAATTTGTAATGAAACCGTAGCAATTACAGTAAGACACATGTTCTTCACGTATCGTTGTCGTTTAAAGAACGTCTTACGAAACTGTGGCGATAACAGTAAGGTGCAGCTAATGAACGTGTCGTTGTCGTCAAGACAATTTGTAATGAAACCGTTGCAATTACAGTAAGACACATGTTCTTCACGTATCGTTGTCGTTTAACGAACGTTTTACGAAACTGGGGCGACAACAGTAAGGTGCAGCTAATGAACGTGTCGTTGTCGTCAAGACAATTTTTAATGAAACCGTAGCAATTACAGTAAGACACATGTTCTTCACGTATCGTTGTCGTTTAAAGAACGTCTTACGAAACTGTGGCGATAACAGTAAGGTGCAGCTAATGAACGTGTCGTTGTCGTCAAGACAATTTGTAATGAAACCGTTGCAATTACAGTAAGACACATGTTCTTCACGTATCGTTGTCGTTTAACGAACGTTTTACGAAACTGGGGCGACAACAGTAAGGTGCAGCTAATGAACGTGTCGTTGTCGTCAAGACAATTTGTAATGAAACCGTAGCAATTACAGTAAGACACATGTTCTTCACGTATCGTTGTCGTTTAAAGAACGTCTTACGAAACTGTGGCGATAACAGTAAGGTGCAGCTAATGAACGTGTCGTTGTCGGTTTGAGAGCGTGTTATGAAACCGTTCTTATAACGGTAAGGAAGATCGTAGCGACGTTATTTGGTCGTTTTAAGTAAGTTTGTTTTTTCATTCCAAAAACAGCAATAGTAATTAAACTGACATTCCGTTATTGTGCAATGTCTTTAATATATCGGTTAAAGAAACGACAAAACGTGATAAAATTTAGAAACTGCTAAATGTAGTTTTCCTGTCTCGTACCGTACTGTAAACAACAACGAATGCAATATGAAAAACAACAAGCGCTACACTATTGCACACAGTAAAGTTGGTGTTATATTTAACAGCCAGCGCCATTAGTAAAATTAACATTTAGTTGCTGGCATCTATGCTGACCGCGAGTTGCTGTATATTTTAGTGCAATATTTCTGTGTGTGCAGCGCTTTTTGACAATTGTGGGAGATTTGCGCCCAGACCATTTGACCTAAAAAAACTCATTATATTGGACCTTGTAGAGACCATGAATAATTTTGAACGTCTCAATGGGATCATTTCTTGCACGCCTGTCCTTAAGGGACATTAAATTTAAGCGTTTAAGGCGCTCTTCATAAGAAAGAGTACGCGTGCCATAAACCAATTTCGTGGCTTTTTTTTTTGAACTCTCTCGATATGCTCAATATCTTTGACTAGATGGGGAGACCAAATACTCGAGCGGTATTCGAGATGAGGGCGAATATATACATTGTACAAAATTGTAAACGACTGAACACTGAAATGCGAAAAGGAACGGCGTAGTAAATAAAGAGCGCGCATACCACGAGCAGCGACAGCACGACTATGAGTAGTTCCAAACATACGGCCACTGAGCATAACCCCAAGATCACGGACTACAGTTCGAGCCTCAATTAGCCTACCCAAACGGTACTCAAAACAGGGGTTTTTATCCCCACAATGCAGTATCATTGCATTGAGGCGTTGCAACCAAAAGTAAATAGGGGGAGGGGTAAAATTTTTGGGCTTCGTAAACGACTTCCCCCTCGCCTCTTTACAAAGGTATCGGTTGTACTCCGCCACGATGAAAAATAGTTCTCTATAAAATACGTGAATATTAAACTTTTGCTTTCGATAATTTGGTTAATTTAGTTCCTAAATAAATTAGTTTTATGATAGAAACTAAAATGCGACATTTTGAAAATAATAATATGAAAATGAGTTGCATAGTTTTAGTTTACACTAAGGTTTACAGTTGAAATGAACTTAAACTTTTAAAATATCAGGCTAGTGGATAATTATGAAGAATTACTAGTATACATGAAAAAAGTAAATGTTAACCTTTTAAATATAAGGAGCGTCTACTATTTGGGTCTATAATGGCATCTATTTAAAGGGAATATAACCTCTGGTATTTCTGTCGCCCTCCGAGGGTTCCAATATTGTCCGCTGCCTCCCATGGCTTTTCACAACTGCGGCGCTGATAATCGTTGATTGTGAAGGGAATAAAGGAAATTGATGGGGTCTTCCATAAAGAACGCGTTGGAGGTTCTATTCCCTTTAAGGGCAGAAAGTCTATCAGCTCTAAGACACTGAAGAGCGAAAGGAATTTTAGAGGCAAACACTGCTTTGTGGAACCTCTTTAAATGGACTTTCAAGAAAGACCTAGTCGATTTGAAATACGTCATTCGGTCGTAACTTTGGCTTCACAACGAACGGCGACCGAATGACGTATTTTAAATTGACTAGAGGGTCTCTTGAAAGTCCCTTTAAAGAAAGATAGAGATTATTTTTAACTCTGGAAATATTTAGTTTAGCCAAAAGACCCTCATGGGGACCAAAGGTATCCAGGTAAATGATATCAACTTGATTGCCTCTTTTTAGAGAATCAAGCCGAGATAGCATGTTTTTAATTGTAGATTTGTTGTGTTGGAACCACCGCCGTCAATTCGCCGAAATCATTATCAACGAAAAATATTTTTGGGGTAATGTAAGACTCAATAAGACGAAAAACCGGTTAGACTATACTAAAATACTTAAAATGAAAACAGATGGCGTGAGAATACAACAGAATTTCTCTGCTTTGGGACGCGCGCATTTATAAAAACAACAAAATATTTCGCCAGTTCTCGAAATAGGTCTTATAAAATCGGGGTCAATTTATTTTACCGATATATTTATATTCTCGCAAGGTAGAACTGATTGGTTTTTAACTATGTTAATCTGCATTACTAGGCCTATTGAAAGAACCAATAATTGGCCGGTGAGGTCCGACATGAGCCGAGCGAAATTGATTTTAATTACGAAAAAATTATCGAAATAGAAGGTCTTATAAAATCGGGGTCAATTGGTTTTCCCGATTTATTTATATTCTCGCTAGGTAGAACTGATTGGTTTTTAACTATGTTAATCTACATTACAAGGCCTACTGAAAGAACCAATAATTAGCCGGTGAGCTCCGATACGAGCCGAGCGAAATTGATGTTAATTACGAAAAAAAATATCGAAGTAAGTTTCAGTTAAAAGCGAAATCAAGCCGTCAGATGCCGCGGGCGGGGAAGTCGGGTCAGCATTTTCCCGCGTCAGAATTAAAATATTCAAATATGAGAAACAAAATGTGGATGAATAACGGGCCCCCACCAGAAACAATAAACTAAGTACCCTTCCTAACTCATACAAATGATTTATTTATAAAAGACGGGATATTAAATGTTTTTCAAGTACGTGACTATTCATCAATATTATTATATTACTTTCAGCTAGTTGAGTAAATTGGGGTTTAGAAAACGAACAAAATGCACTTTACATTAAATGTGCAAATTAAATTATTCTTAAAGTAAATAGGATTTTTTTTAAATTGCAAACGTTTAATAGTGCAAAATATCATATCTTGTAATATTAACATATATTTGATTTCTTTGAGTAGTAATTATGATTAAGCGTTTTTGTACACAATATTTTTAGTTTCTCCGTTGGTAGTAAGTATGTACAGGTGATTTGCAGCTCCAACTCTTGAGCACGCCACATAATGCATGGGTTTTCTAAATTAATTCCCGCAGTTTTAAGTGACTGTCCTTGCGCTTTATTAATTGTCATTGCGAAGCTAAGATTGATTGGAAATTGCAGGCGTTTAAAATCAAATGGCATACCGGTTGGTATTATGGGTATATGCGTGGGTATACGCGATTTACGAGGTAATCACCCCCTTTTTGGAGGCTAGTGCTGTGGAAGCTACCGGCTTCGATGCACCGACAAGGAATGTCAGCCAATGAAAAAGGCGTGCCGACATCTTATGACGGCGCCCACAGAAATGCTCTCGTAAATCCCGTATACGGCCCGGGCAAAGGTGTCTGCGTAGAGAGGGGAGGGGGAGGGGCTGAGAAAAGAGAACGAATGAAAGCGAAAAGGGTCGAAGGTCGTGCCATGCAGCAGCTAAGTGAGGCAATTAGAGCCAGAGAGATAAACTCCCGTGTCTCTTAATACCCGCGAGGTCAGGGGTTGCGGTCTTGCGGTCACCGGTTATTGGTCCCGTGGTCAAAAACTACGAACGTTAGCAATCTCAAGTTGCCCCTAAAACCTGACGGGTGGGGCCACAATGCCACAGGCCAAATTTCGTGCGAATCGGACAATTATCTTGGGCGTGCATAGAAGGTAACAAACCAATATATATATATATATATATATATATATACAAACATCAGATTTTATTTATATATACAAACATTAGATTTTATTTATATATACAAACATCAGATTTTATTTATATATACAAACATCAGATTTTATTGATATATACAAACATCAGATTTTATTTATATATACAAACATCAGATTTTATTTATATATACAAACATCAGATTTTATTGAGCGTAGCTCTCACTGTGGAAACTGGCAGAAAAAGTGGCTGTCCGGTCCTAGAGAAGCTATTGGATGAAACGAAAAGGGGCGTTTCGGAAAACGACTCGAGAGGGAAAAACGGGTGATTGTTCCGCGCTTTAAAAAAAATTGGTATTCTCTCACTGCGATGAATTGGGGGGAAAAAAGTGGGGTTTCGGAAAACGAGTCGAAAGGGAAAGAGTGGTTAATCGGTCGTGTTGGGGGGAAAAACGACTCCAGAAGAGCCGGCGCCAGAAATTTGCTGTCTGACGGAGCAAAGAATTTAGTTATAGCTATATTTAGTTAACTATCAAAATGAGTATTCAATATAAAACTGACTTTTATAATTAGCACGCATTTTTTTTTTAAATTTTCCTAGTTATTCTATTTGGCCCTAATTTCGTCGTAATTTGAATTCCGCCATTATTTTATCGTGTGTATATTCCGATATATGTTTGAGTTGCCGTATTATAATTAAAATTAGAAATATTTTTGAATGACGTCTCATTGATTGGTTTCTGATATAAGCATATCCAAAATCCAATGACTACCCCTTTTACGCGGAAAATCGCGTCGTTTTTTTTAATTTCTACGCAAATATGTTTCAAAGAGAAAGTGCGTCAGGCAATAATTTTCCATTAAACAGTAATGACTAATATGTTTGCCATATGGTTGCTATTATTTATAACATATTAACGACGCGATTCAGCGATATCAACTTAATGTCTTAGCCGTTATGATAAGTTGTGTTGGAACTTGGACGTAGCTGATTTTCACGCTGAAGTTATCAGAAAGTGAATTTGTTCTTCAGCACAACGTTTCAGAATGCGTCACTTTAATAAATCTAATAACGATTTAATTTCCCTACACTAACTTAATCTCTGCGAAATGAACAAAGGTTTTTTCATTCAGTCGCTTTAATAAGGTTGTTAGGAATATTTCTTTCTATTAAATATTTTTCGTATATTTTTAATTTTGGTGTGTTGTATCATCGACAAATAACCTTCGGGGGGTTATTTGCCATGGTTGTATGTTGTTTATTTCTTCGAAAATGGAAAGTTTCTATAATTTATTGAATTTAATGTTTCAGATTTTCCCTACGTTCTCTTTTCTTAAATATTGTTACAACCAGATGAAAATTGGGGTTCCTGCTGCTTGGTAATGCCAAAGCGAGGGTTTGGCCACGACCGTTATACAGCCAACGCTGGGTTTCTTTGGAAAATCTTTCCGATAAGCGTCGAATTTGACCTTCGAGCGCCCAATATAACTATTGAGTGCCCTATGGTGTCGGTACGTTCTGGTTTCTTGAAGATTTACGACGTTTTCCTAGAATATTGGCGGGCCTTTAGCGCGGCATCTTCTGTTGCTGCGCGCAGGGCCGTGCTTATGGGGGAGGGTGGCGAGCCGGGCGGTCGCCCAGGGCCGCTAAAATTTTACTATAGGGATGTATATACCGGAGGGCCGCTACACTCACAATTGTCAGTTTCGACCATGCATTTCGCCCGGGGCTGCGAGACCTCTAAGCACGGCCCTGGCTGCGCTGCGCGAAAGGATTTCCAAATGTCAACCAAATGTTATGGATAATTGGGAACGGCGAGGGATTGAAGAATGGGGAACCGTCGAGATCTACCTTCTAATACTCGTACAAGGGGACATCAAGTCAACTAATAAAGCCACTTTATAAACATAAACTCGTTATATGTCAACTAATTAACCACCCGAAATATTACAATTACCTTCTGAAAAGCGATTGCTTCATATGGTTAGATGATTCTGTTTCCCGCATCCAAATTTATTGCCCCCAACTTACACCGATCGGTCTCGAAATTTATATTAATGTGTATATCATGTATAACATTGTTTAATGTGCTATTATTCGCACCTTTTATACAATGTCTGACCACAAATAAACCAACTTTGGTTTTGTGGTCCTGTTTTTAATATAAATATACCACAAGGGTTCCTAGCCTTGGGAACAAAATATGCATTTGACTGTGGTGAATATATCTTTAGCAGTAATCAAAAATAAGGTGTCTACATGCTTCCAGGCATTTTCTTAGACGCTAGAAAAACCTACTTTAACAACGGAAACCGATCAATCAAATACAAATTTCTTGTTTGTGAATACGTCTTTAGCGGTAAGCGCACTAATCTTTCTACAGTCGATTTTCTTTGACATGCGTCGAAGACAATATGCTTTTCCAGCGGAAATAAAGTATTCCTCCTGGGGTTCCTAGCCTCGAAAATCAAAAAATCGATTTACCTGTGGCGTTCTTGAGATGGGGCTGCTAGCAGTCTTGGAAATAATAAAACAAGTCAGGTGGTCAAAGACCAGTGTTTATTAATTGCTCAAACGAATTTGTAATTAAAAAATTTGGGGGATCACTGGTCACAGTGTCCAATTTATTAATTCGAAATAATAACAAAAAATAGGTGAACATTTTATTAATTCTAGGTTTCTACCTCAAACCTTCAATCCTCTAGAATATGTAACATAATTACTCATAAGTATACCACTAGCTCTATTCCTTCACTAACGGTTTGTTTCACAGATATTGCGTCATCCGTACCCTACGTAATATTTGACGTCATCGAATCTTAAATGCCGATAATGCCGTCGCCCAATTAGCTCTACGTCTGATAAACCAACGGCCATTATTTTAGCTTGGAGGAATAAAACAAGTATACTTGGGTACGTTCAGCAGAGCTCATCGGACTCACCGATTACTAATCGGTGACATCGGTTTCCTACTATACGTTTTGTAGCGTTTCCGGTTTTGACGTCGCGATAGTCATCGGTTACTCACCGAAGTCATCGGCTGGAGGAGTCGGGTTTTCCGATGACTGACGTCATTTCTGACGTAAAACTACTATAAAAGCTACGCCATTTTAAAAAACACCGATGACTGAATAAAAGCGTTCAGCAACTTACGACGTCATTATGACGAAAAAGCTCATCGATCGGTGGAAAATATCAAATCCATCGGGTTTTTTTCCGTTGACTGCTGCTGAACGTAGCCCTTGTTTTATTCCTCCAAGATTTTAGTAAACAAACCGGTTTGAACAACCAAGGCTTAGGAGCTGAGACCCATGATGAAAGTTGGGGGGCCGAAAATTAACATTTTTACCTGTCAACTCAGCATTTGAACGGAACATCCGTTTCCTTACTTCCGCCTGTATATTTCAATGGCGGTCACGTGGTTCAAAACGTCACAAACAGGATGTTCCGTCCAGAGGTCTCACTTAAGCCCAGCACCGTAACCAGGATTTGATTTCAGGGTGGGCACGCAATGGAAACAAATAAAAAAAAATAAAAAATTGTACATACAACCATACGGTCCAGGGTGGCCACGGCCCGACCGCCCCCCCCCCTGGTTACGGCCCTGCTTAAGCCTCGTCTGCGGCCCCTCTTTTGTTATGGGTCTATATAGTGTCAAGTTCTGTTAATGTAATTAATTTGCAAATTAATGAAGTTCTCGGAGACTCACCTCTGGTATTTCTGTCGCCCTCCGAGGGTTCCAATATTGTCCGCTGCCTCCCATGGTTTTCATTCTTGCGGCGCTGATAATCGCTGATTGTGAAGGGAATACCGGAAATTGATGGGGTCTTCCATAAAGAACGCGTTGGAGGTTTCGATTCCCTTTAAGCTTTTCTGGCGCATCTACAAGGTTGGAGTCTTTGCAGATTCTTTTGAGCCTAGGCCTAACTCTTCTAGGCTTGATATGGGTTTTAATAACGCTGGTGGAATATTCCACTTCGACGACTTTTTCCATTTTCGGAAAGCGATCACTTATTGATCATTTTCCCCAACCTGTTATTTTTCTAAATTACTCATTATTTAACTTCACCCGCACAAACCGAGGGAGTTTATAAATTTCAATAAAGCTACATTTGGCTGACTAAAATTCCGACGCAAAAATCCCTTCTCAATTTAGAGGTTTTCCATTGGCTTAAATAAATATGTTAGTCGCCAATAGTGTTACTCCAAAAATTACTAGGATGAATAAAAAGGTTAATATCTAATGTAGTCCACCTTTTTACTGGTTCGTGGTGAAACAAACCATTAGTGAAATTTTTTGAATGGAATAAAGGTACAGTGGCATACTTATGAGTAATTATGTTACATATGCCTCTAGTCTTAATCTATTTGGTCATAGGGACCAGTTTAGAAAAAAACTTATTTCCAAGGCTGGCTGCTAGTAAGGTTTTGCTGAAATTTACTATTTGCGCCATCTCTCGATTGAAAGAAACTTAAACGAAGCACTCTTTATAATATTTTGTAAATAGTATATAAAATCTTGTGCATATTTTTTAGTGTTGTAAGTCGGAAAATTTTCCGCGGAAAATTTTCCGGAAAATTACCGAGGCCTTTTTTCCGGAAAATTTTCCGTATTTTTCCGAAAAATATTAAAAACGTTTTCATTCCATGATTTGTCTAATATATTGTTTGCAAATTTAAATAAAGCGGCATTTTCACCCCATTTTTTCTAATCTAAAAGTAAAACTAAACCTATAGACTAGTTTAAACTGGTTGAAATGTAACACTATTAATGTTTTGTAGTATGTTTACTGATATTAGTCATTTTAAATCAATAAAAAGTTTAAAACATTAAAAACCCTTGTAGTTTATGTTTTAATTTTTCATTTTTCCGATTTGCGGAAAATTTTCCGCAATTCGGAAAATTTTCGGGAAATTTTTCCGCATTTTATTTTTCCGGAAAATTAACAACCCTAATATTTTTCGTAAATAAATTTATTCTTTGATCTTCAGCCGTAATAATTTTATGGTTTTAACACGTGGCAATACAAAAGAATACATTCAACGTTGTACACGTTTCTTACGCAAAATTAGGCTCCCAAGTTTACTTGTATCACTCCTTTATCGCTATTTTATTATTTACATGATTATATATATATATATATATATATATGGAACCTTAGACATTCCAAGTGCATACCTCTATAATTTCCTGGCCATATATTAGTGGAGCGGTGGGGAGAAATGGTGGGTATAGTTATAGACCGTACATGGTATCAGAATTACTCTACATGTAACTCCTGCTATATAACACACACATTTTGATTGGCCATATAAGGAAAATAATATGAATAATCAGCTAGGCTAATACCCTTAGGACCAGCTTGCGACTTTTAATGCCTTAATTCTGGGAGCCGGTTTATACTGCATAGGAGGGTGATGACAACAAAATGTTGTTTCATAATTTTTGCTCCAATAAAACTTACAATTGTTAGTTATTATTTTTCAGAACTTATATCAGAAGTTTAAAGGGCAACATAACTTGACGCGCGGAAGTGTCGTGCTTTTAATTACTTCCACCAGAAGTTTATAAAATATATCTTACGAGAAAAGTAGACTCGAGGCAAATTCCATTAGCCTATTAGGCACGAAATTACCGCCAAAACATGGATGTGTACACCACATCACGGCTCAAAAAAATCCGCCATGCGATGAAAAATGTTAATTAAGCTTACACTCCGTAGGGATGTGTGTTTATTTATAACTCATACTTGCTCGACATAATAGTTTAAAAAATTCGCTTTATAGTGTATTTCGCCCCGCACTATTCTATCTTCCGAAACGCCTGTGAAGGTACATGTTTCAAAAGAATAACATTAGCAGTAAAAGAAGATGAACACATCTTTCGTATGAGATATATTATACACTTCAGCTTCCACCCATCAAGTTATATTGCCATTTAAATTTATAGTAACTTACGGGATAATTTCCTAAATCATTTGACATAAATCTTTTGTTAACTAGTTCACATCGGCCACATCATATTTCAAAACTACCGCCCAAAAATGGTGCTTTATGTCGTACCCCTAAAATGTAATTCCTCTTGGAAACCCCTACATTGATTAGGAGTTTTACCTCTGCCGTAGAATTGTCAGCAGTTGGGGTTATGAGTAGAGTCAGAGAACCATAACTCCAACTCCACAATTTCGGTGCCATATGTAGTTGGAGAAATGAGCAGTTGGAGAAATGAGAAGTTGGAGAAATGAGCAGTTGGACAAATGAGAAGTTTGAGAAATGAACCCCATCCAACGCAGGCTCTTACTGAGTTCCCGGCGGAAGTCGGAAAAAATGGCCACCATGGAGCTGGCAGGGCTACCGACATCTAGTTAGAACGTAAAGTTTTAGTCAAAATTGCGCTGTGGTTTTTGACTTGCGATTTTCAAGATACCAGATATTTTTGCGTTATATTGTTTTAAAACAATAATGGATCATGCCTGTAGCTCTAAAAATGTTTTTAAACGAAAGAAAACTAAAGGTGAGTAATATAATCTATTGAAATTCCTTATTTCTCACCCTGCTATGGAGCCCGATTTTACCGACTTCCGGCGCGAACTCAGTATAAGCCTCACGAGAAAACGGGCTATCGAGAAACGCCGAGATTTCCATAGAAATTATCTCATAGGTAACTAGAATGCGGGGTCCTGGGTAATGAATTGGCGGATCGTGCTGCTCGGACTGCCACCGAATCTCCAATTGCCCCTTATGTCTTTTCCCCAGCCAATGGCCTCCAAAGTAAAAGGGTCCTCCGCAACGTCTTGCTTGTCTCCTGGCAGCTTTACTGGGATTCGCTCTCGGTGGGTCGCTTCTTGCATTCCGTTCATCCGCCCCCTTGCTACCCGGCTATCAGTTCTGGGGACTTCGGCTTTACCGGCGCATGGAAAGCCCCCTATTTTTGGCTCTCCTCGACCCTTTTTCCCACCCCAGCGGTTTTGTATCGTTTTCACCGATCGCAAACTCCTCTATGTCGGAGCTGCACTACTCTTGGGGATCTCGATCATTATGTCTTCCACAGTCCTCAGTATAGTCTCCTTCGGACAGCACTACTGCGCCGTCTTCCACCCGCACATCACTCACTGGCTCACGCTCTGGCATACAACTCGCTCCCGTCTCGTCTGCGCATGCCACTTCTGCGACTGCTTGTTATACAGTTCGTTAAGCTTCACGCAAGCTCCTTAACGCCTCCATAAATTAGTGTTCCCGTGTACCCCTCGTTACTGGGCATCTAAGGATCCCCTAAGATCCGATGCCATTAGTGTCTGCTCGCAAAAAAAAACACTCGCACTGACGTCGTTTAGCGGTCTCCATCAGTTCTATCAGAAATACATGAACCGAAATTATCAGCGTCCTATTCCTCTAACACGGGAGGCAAGTTCCCCGTTTTCCCCCACCTTAGTGGCCGCGTGTCATCTTCCCCTCCTCAAAAAGCGAACCTCCCCACCTCCGCGGCGAAGGTTTGAATACGCTACCTGGCGACGGCCTAGCGAAACTTTCTCGAAAAACAAATAAATGAAATATGCTGCTGGGGAAAAATTAGAACTGTCAATGGAAGAAGCAACGTCCAAGGAAAGAATAGTTCAAACAAATATCATCGTAATCAGTTGTTATTAATTAATGAAGCCCAGTTAACGACTAATAAAAACTAGACTAACTTGACTACGTCAGGGGCGGCTTAAGGGCTGGGCAAACCGGGCAACTGCCCGGGGGCGCCGTTTTGAGAGGGGCGCCAAAATTGAGTTGTGCGCCTTTTTAGTTTACCAAGAATTGGATTTGTTTATAAAATTTTTAATAACATAATTTGAAAAATCTTGAGCTAATTAGAAATACAATCCGTTTTCCCAACCAAAATGTCCAACATCGTCGATGATCGTTTTTTTTGCGACTATTTATTTTAAAATAGTAAATAAACCATAAAATTACGGTGCATAGTTCTGACGGATAAAGCATTTTCCTGGGATTTTCATTATAAACCAGGGTATATAATATGAAGAAGAAAAAGTGGTTGGGCGATACTACAAGAATAGAAGTGTGTCAGAATTTTTAGCCCGGTGTACCTAGCAACAGGGGGCATACCACCGGAGGCCTATCATCATAGTGCCCTACACCAGCGTCCCCAAGCCCGGACAGGTGACAAATCCAGCATGGGTAGTAGCGTGGGGCTAGCCAGTAAGAATTTGCCTGTACACCGATTACGTAATCATTAATGAGTTCAGATGATTACGATGAGTACAGAATTATTACGATGAGTACAGAATGATTATGATGAGAAGATAATGATTATGATGAGAAGATAATGATTACGATGAGTACACAGGCAACCCAAAACTTTAAAATTGTTACAGATGAGTAATTGAGTACAGGATAATTCCAATGAATAAGCGTGATTACAGATGATTACGCACTTTACAGATGATTACACGTGATTACAGATGAGTACGCGTTATTTCATAATGATTACGGTGATTACAGATGAGTACGAAGATTACAAATGATAACGGGATTAAAAATAAGTACAAAAGATTACAGAAGAATACGTAATCATTACAGTTAGGGTGTACACCGATTACGGGAAGTCGATAGCCCCTAGGGTAGTAGTACCCTACTACTTATGGTCGCACCTTTGACGCAAGCCACTCAACCCAGCAGAAGGTGCAGCAATGGGTGGACCAATTCTCACTTCGCACACAGCCGTGCGAGTAAGAGTGGATGCTATAGCAACTCCTTCCGACACCCTACCTACGTAGGTAAATAGTCATACCCTTTGTAGAGAGCTCCTAAAGGGGAACGACGGGACACAACGGTCCACATAACCCGGCACAGCTGGCCACGGAGATCGCTGTGTGACTCCATAAGGCCGGGAAACAGGACCAACGTGCCCTCACACGGAGGCCCGCCACCCCACAGCAGGATACCCAATCCGCCGAGGCGGCTAGTTTACACGGACCCTCTCCGTTAGCCTGAGTCGAAGCTCAGTTTCCAGCCAAACCTGGCCGAAGTCGGAGGTGGAGATAGGACCATTTGATCAGAGCTAACATCTCCCAGTGCGCCACCGCCCTTATGGGTTACAAGAGACGGACCCCGACTCCCCGGTAAACCCACCAGTTATTGCACACTCTAACCAATTTAGGGCCACAAGAATAGAAGGAAGCCCAAAGTAATATAGTACTTCTATGTACTTGCTTGCTATTTCGTTGTCATTTATCCAGCTTTATGATAAATAAACTAGCAGGCCATTTTCAAGAATTCTATTTGTTTCTTAGACTATTATGAACCTGCATTTAATATTCTAAAATGCATTTAAATCGTTTTCGATGGCTAGTTTTTAAGCAGTCTATCGGTACGATTTAATCTGTCGTGTGTCCGTGGTTACCGTTAGTCTCTTCTATTTTACGCGCACGCGCAGAAAGCCATTTATTACTTTCAGTTAAATAGTTTTTGTTAGATAGATATTAATTAGAGTCACGTTGAATTGAATTAAGATGTCCGAGAAATAGAAGCATTCTGGTTCTGTTTATATAAAAAAAAGTAAATTAAGAGAAGCCGTTAAAGCAGAAAAGCAAGCGACAGCTTTTAAAAAGTTCATAAGTGTAGGCCTTAAAAAAACCCGTAAAAAGTTTCTTAATTAAGTTGTTAAAGCAATTAATGTAATGAATAAAAGAATTAAGTTTACTAAGAACAACCCGTGAGTTAAAAATAAAAATATCCAGGGATTATTTTTATCTTTAACTCACGGGTTCTTCGTAAACTTAATTCTTTTATTTCACATATTAACCGTGATACTATTCAGTATGGACATTATAATTAATGTACTTAAGGTATACTAGTCTTGCCACCTTACCTAGTGTTTCAAGCTCCATGTAAAATGACCCTGTACCATAAAGAAGGTATTAAATACGTTTACACAAAGTATTTAGAAAGGGATTAAAGGGATTATTTATTGTTAGGAAAACGGTAAATTTATAATTTATTTAGTCTCAAAATAAGAGGGGCGCCAAAAGTCCCCCTTGCTCGGGTGAAAAATATTTCTTGAGCCGGCCCAGGGGGCCTATTCTTGTCTTGGCGATACGCATGTCGTTATGGCGGAATCGATAAAATATCGCCATAACGACATCGACCGGCGAAAACCGTATTCTTGTCTCCAAAACTCACTTCGACATCGCCGTATCGCCAGCGAATTATAACGACAGGGCTGGGGATGTCGGAATCGCGTTTCTTTGTCGTTATGACGTCATTTTTCACTTCGAATCGCGGTATTTTCAAAATGGCTGCTTTACAGCTCGCATGTTTTGAGTTTTGGCGTCTGTCAGAAATGGAAGAAACGAAGAGTTTGGGGTGGGAGAGAGTTCTAAGAGATAGATCAAAAGCTTTTGAACTTTCGGAAAATTAGTTTAGAAGTTTATTTCACCTAGATAAGTATTTAGTAATAGAGATTTGTGAGCATCTAAAAGCGACGTTAGAGTCAAACGCGTCTAACGTAAGAGTTACGGATCTCCCTGTAGATTCAAAGGTGAGCCATGAATTTAAGAATTAAAGTTCGTAATTATTAGCGTTTTAATAATTATATGGTTCATTAGGCGTTAGTGGCTGTTCGATTTTGTGCTTACCAGAAAGCAGCTAGTTGGCAAAGATTTGTTTCTTGATGTCAGTCAGGCCACGGTCAGTCGCTGTCTGCATCAAGAAACCGATGCAATAAATAGCATTTTAATGCCAAAATGGATAAAATTTCCACTGAGTAAAGGGAAGCCACAAAGTTGAGGTAATTATCAAATCTTCTCATAGCAGATAAATATTAATTTAACAATGCGTATAGATTTATGGAGAAGACCAGATTTCCCGGGGGCCATTGCTGCAATAGATTGTACGCACATTGCAAATGTTGCTCCAAATTCACAAGATTCAAATTATCGTGAACATTTGTACATTAACAGGAAAGAAAACCATTCCTTAAACGTGCAATTGGTAAGCTTTATTTTTATATATAAATAATATACATGTACATTCAAAAATTTACATAGTTTTTATAGCTTTGCGATTGTGATTTGGTAATTTTGAATGTCAAAGCCAAGTTTCCTGGGCGTACTCATGATGCCCACATATACAAGGCATCAATGGTTTCAAGATATCTTTGAAAAAAGTTACCTAGCAACCAAGAACTCTAGAGATCATTCCTAAGGTAAGTTTTGAGTATTAACTTCTCAATATAAAGGTAGGTATGAGGGTGTATAGGTAACAGAAAAACAACTATTTTTCTTTTCAAAACTTTATTAGTGAAATTGTAAAAGATTCTTCAAAATAAAAAATTTGAATTTTTCACTTACTTTGTTTTAAAACTAAGCATATGAAACTCAAATAGTTTTTACAATACAAATTATCCTTTGAGAACTAGCTATATGGCACCAAGTTTCCAACTGATCTTCCATTATCTTAGTTTGCTTATCAAGATTTGAATTTATTTTCTCAAGAAATTGTTGAGCCCTCGCATATGACCCTGTTGCCTTTGTTGGTTGCGACCTTTAAACGGTTTAAGCCAAATTATCTTTTCCAAATTTTAAATATTTTTAAAGTAAATGATTTTCTACTTACCTCGTGCAGCTGGAGAAATATTTTTACCTTGGGAGTGATTAGAACCAAAGAATATAAAGCCCCAGGAATGGAAGGATTGATATTATTGGCCGCGTGTTTTGGCCGAGCTAGAAACTTCCGGCAAAGCAAATCAGAGTAACTGGAAATGGTTACCGCAACCAGGTCTCTCTTTGAAAAGAAGAGGTGCAAAAGTTCCACTAGACGGAGCTACACCTTCCATTCCTGGGGCTTTATATTCATCGTTAGAACTCACAGACGCTACTGGTAAACTATGATTAAATCTTGGAGATCTGCAGGAATGGGAGCCAGTGGGAGAAGAATGGGCGATAGTGACTGAATATGGAGGAGCCATTGTTGAAGAAGCTGCGGGACGTTGATCTAAAGTAGCCAATGCCGCAGCCATTTTCTTCAATTATCTGTTGTTAAAATCAAGAAATGTTAGCATGAAATGTATTCATGAAAGAATACTTACCCCAAAACCAGCTTCTGGTACTTCGTAGTGGCCAAATGTACCCCCTAGGCCGCTCAATAAACGAGAGCTGCCCAACATTTGCTCGACCTTCCTCAGTTGTCTTAGTTCTAGTTTGGGAAGTTCCAGTCAGCCAAACTCTGGAACATTTATGCATAAGTAATAGAAGTAACAGTATTTCTATTCCAAAAAAATTACTGCACCTCCAGTACGGTCCACCACAAGCATTAAGCCTTTGGACAAGACTAATGCACATCGCGGTGTACTGTACGCCTCGTTTGTACAGTTTGCATCAAACTTACGGCTAACGAAACGTTCATTAGCCTCCATGTATTCTAAAATTAAAACCTTTAGATTTCCGCAGAATTTTGTGGCGCGACTCAATGTTATTTTAAAAAAAACTACCAAAGAAGAACAAAAATGACAACTGCGAAAACGTAAACAAACGCAAAAATATTACAGCAGCCGACAGAAATAAATAAGTGCGATTCGTATTGGACGATTAGAGGGGCACGTCACCGGATGTTGACGTCACAACTCGCCTGGCGGTATTTTCGTTTTTACGACATTTCTGATAGCGACAGGGGGACAAGAATAAGGTTCCAAGCGAATGTCGTTATCTCGAATGTCGGTATGGCGAAGTGATAAGGCGGAATCGTTATGTCGTAACCGAGACAAGAATAGGCCCCGAGCTCAGGACTACGTTAAGAATTATAAACAATAAATATTTGTATTATTTTGTTAAAATAATTGTACTTGTTTTATTTGAAATATAAAACTGAATAGCAACGTAAATGTCGCCTTACTCGTAAACGAAATCATCATTTTTATTTCTTTTCTCGTGGTTTATTTCAGTTTCTTCTTCTTCCGTAGCCTTCTGTTTCTTTGGTCTTCCCATATTCTTTACTACTGCAAGCCTAAATATTTTTATCTGGGTTTCATATATCTTAAGTAGCTCCATTAAGTAATTTGTATATTTTCTAATTCTAATAAAACTTAAGTATTTCTCCGTTCTTTCATACATAAATGGTCTGGTAAGAATAGTTAAAAAGGTTTAAATTTATTTACTTTTAGCTGCAGCTACCGCGTTCCACAGTTCCACTGACCTTTATCAAAAACAAAACACGGCTAAGCTTAGGTTTGCAGACCACGTTGCTGAGTTGCTCACGATTTTCTTCGATGAAATAATTTATCTTAGCCTCACTAGATAGCGGGCTAGTTACCCGTGGTGATAAATTCGTAAAAGGGGCGGTTGTTGAAGAAACGAAGCGAAATGGTGCCATATACGTTAACACGTTTTAACTAATCTCGGGTAAATATAATAGACGACTTTAGAATTTCATTGAAGACTACTACTACGTTAACACGTTTTAACTAATCTCGGGTAAATATAATAGACGACTTTAGAATTTCATTGAAGACTACTACTACGTTAACACGTTTTAACTAATCTCGGGTAAATATAATAGACGACTTTAGAATTTCATTGAAGACTACTACTACTACGTTAACACGTTTTAACTAATCTCGGGTAAATATAATAGACGACTTTAGAATTTCATTGAAGACTACTACTCATTTTTCTTGAAACTTGAAAAGTACACTTATTTTAAATAAAAGAAAATAATGTGTCGGGGGGGGGGGGGGGGGTTGCACCGGGCGCCATATAACTTCGCTACGTCACTAAGCTCCACGCGGAGCCGCTCCGTGGAAAAAGAGTGTAGTTTCAAATACGGCAATAACAAGTTGGCAAGCCAAAATATACCTCTCCTCGGAAGCATTGTCCCTAGTGGTATTAATTTCTCGAGATGACCTTCTAAGTTATATCTCCCCAATTCAGAGTTATTTACTAATAACGTAATCCTGGTTCAATCCCGCCCGGTATAAAATTTTAATTTGAATTATAATAATTGAAGCGAAACAACAGAGATTAATTTGTTCAGAATATTATAAATTAAGTAGTTACAACAGTGAGTTAGACGCACTAGAACAACGCACAATTGAATTTAACCCTATTTACAGAAAAATTTTATCAGTTAAATGTAATACGAAGCAAACTTTAATAAAAGAAATATCTACAGAGGGTATTTGTATTTTTATCGCTTACGATATAACAACACAGAAAACCTTCTTTAAACCACTTCACACGAAAAAATGATAATTAAAGCCAACAATACCGCCCAAAAGCTCAACACAATCAAAATTAAAATACAACTAGCGTTATTAATTTCTCGAGATGACCCTCAAAGTTATATCTCCCCAATTCAGAGTTATTTACTAATAACGTAATCCCGGTTCAATCCCGCCCGGTATAAAATTTTAATTTGAATTAACATAATTGAGACGAAACAACCGAGATTAATTTATTCAGAATATTATAAATTAAGTAGTTACAACAGTGAGTTAGACGTACTAAAACAATGCACAATTGACTTTAACCCTATTTACGGTACAAGTTTAGCAGTTAAATATAATACGAAGCCAATTTTAATGAAAGAAATATCTACAGAGAGTATTTGTATTTTTGTCGCTTACGAAATACTTGCCGCATAGTTAACGCTCATTTTATTTCAACGTTCGCCCGATCAAGATACCGTAGATATCTGGTAGTGGACGACTCGTAGACTGTCGGAACCATCCTGTTGACGTTGTGACACATACCGCATGAAAAAGACCAAAACCGTCCAATTTCCAATATCATATAATGACTCGCACACCCAGGATATCAATGACTGCATTAGGAATCGTAGATATCCAAATATCCACACCACCAAAAAACTTATTAACAAGAAGCGAAAAACTTACCATTCACAAAGCACAGAAAGCCACTTGACTAAACGTATATCAATAAATGACCGTAGAGGGAATAGTTAGGGTTCTTTATAAATAAACACAAACGAACCCAATTGATGAACTGCATTAAACATCTTAATCAGCCGAGAAGACGTTTAAAATAAATTACGACCGAGATGAAAACCAGACCAACTCGATGTTGTTAATAAATGAATTATTAAGCTTGAAAACCAATACGCTAAACCTAATAGATAAGAATATACGACTGAAAAAACTAAATAAATTACAAAAAACTAACGGGTTCTACCCTTTATCTTATCTGCTGACTGCGCTAAAACAAGATTTGACCATTAAATTTTTTGAAAATGCGACGTATACACTTTGAAGGTTCCGTCAAAAATTATCCTTTCCCAAACGTAAAGGTTCTCAAAACATTAATACACAAAAAATAAGTAAAAAGGTTCCTCCAAAAAATGAACCATTTTGCGGAAGAAGTAAATAATTTTAAAAGAATAAAAGATAAAACAAATATACAACCGCAAAAATAAAACGTCAAATAATAGAAGAAAAAAATCTTTAACTCCATTCATTAAAAAAACCCTAAACAAAAGTACCAAATTGAAATAAAGCAACTTATTATATTAAACAAGATTAAGTCTTTATAATTTTTTCGTAAAAAAACCACATTAGGCCTTCACAATTTCATTCGTAAAAAAATTCAAGACTTTGTTAACTATTATGCTTACAATGAGTGTCTTATTTGCAGTATAGCTTGAAGTTATCGTTGGTTCTGTGGTAGAGCGCTCGACTGCCTAACTGAACGGCCCGGGTTCGAAACCTGGGTGACGCATTTGTTTTTAATCAAATGAGAAAACGCTAAATTAGAATTTCTTCGATGCAATAATTTAAATCTTCCACGAAATCTTGCTCTATTTCAATTAAACCAAAATTTCATACTCTATTAAATACGCTTTCGATAAAGCTGAAGGTCTAATTTTCAATGAAACGTAATAAGTGTCGGTGGTTCTGTGGTAGAACGTCCGCCTGTCAAACAGGCGGTCTCGGGTTCGAAACCCGCCCGATGCGATCGCAAATTGATACTAATACGAATACCGTGAACAATTGGTGGAAACCCTGCCATTGGATGTTGAGAGGTAGCATTACACTCAGCACTCGGTCCGTCCCAAAAGTCAATAAGAAAGAGTTGGAGAGATACCACCCGTACATACACACCACAAACTCAACACCCACAAACGTCATAACAATAACACAACATTACCACCCTACACAATTACAACATTACAATAGCGAAATATCCAAACCACTGAATTAAACCTGTCGTGACGGCGAGCGTTGACGAAAAAAAACCACCAAACCAACCAGTGGCGGCGCCAGGAATTTTCGCGAGGGTAGGCAAACCAAATAAATGGGCCCCTGCCCCGGGACCCCCCTTTTCTCAACGAAATGCTTCAATAAAATAAAGTAGCGATGTACATGACGAACAAAAAAGTTCTAACAACAGTAAAACGAGTCCAAATATAACAGAACTGGGTTTATTTACTAGAAGATACCTGAAAAATTTCTAAATACATTATCGACAATTGTTTCATTGTTATTTATAAATTATTTTATCTCTTGGGACAATTTTGAGACCCTTTCTAGATCAATTTGGGGCCCCTTATAAGGTGATTTCTGGCCTACCCCCTAGCGCCGCCACTGAAACCAACCCCGACTGCAAATTAATCCGTTAACGCTCAACGTCCCACGGTGGTTTTGCAAACACGGTTTTTCGACTTTGTTCCCTAATTACTAGCAACTGCGAACGCAGAGATCTCGAGAAACTGCGTACGCAGTGATTACACTTTGCACCGAAAATGCGAACGCGTTCGCAGGCCTGACAGACCCACAGACTTTGTCCCCTCGGAGAGGTAAAAACCTGTAAACACTAAGCATATTTTTCGTTGAGAGTTATTGAACTTTACGTAGCCCAGGTACCGATGAGATTATCCATGATTGAACCACAGACCAACATTCCGGCAAACTTTGATTACACTGAAATATGCATGAGGTTTTGATTCCACCTCTTTACTACGCAACTCTGCCTAAAACTTACAGCGAACGAGAGAAGTTTCTACGCCCCTCAACATGAGCAATATTTGACCACGCCCCCCCCAGGCCCGACAAGAGAGAGGGGAAGACGGTACAAATTACAAGGGCCGGGTTTAATAGCTATCCCCATCACCAGGTCCAGATGTAACAGCTCTTTTTGGTAACCGGAATTTAGATTTTACTGGGGCTTGGGCGTTCCGCCTATCTCCTCCCTCACTTTAAGGTAATTAAAATTAACTGTGTAATACAATAAGTTACTCTTTATTAAATTAAAAAAGGAAAATAATGTTCCTCATGTTTAATAATTATACATGTTAAAACAATTTTCCATTTAAAAATCAAGTTTCCAGACATGATAATTGGACGAGTTATATTTCTTTCGAATTGACAGTGTTAAACCAGCCAAAATACATTGTTTAAATTTCAATACGGAATATTTACAAACATATTTATTGTATTTTTAATTTTGTATTTAAATAGATTTTAGAGAGATCCCATAATTGATGCGGTTATAATTTTTGCTATTCTACATTCAGAATGCTGAATTATTTATCTTTCTTATGTTTTTTGTGTCTCTTTTTAGTGCCAATACTTTGTTTCTTGCTTATGCAACGAGAACAAAACCACTCTTCTTCCTCTTTCGGAGGAACGACGATTCCCACGCAAACCCTAAAAGTATAAATCAATAGCTTACTCTATCTAGTTTAGAAGAAGACTAAGATTTTAGATAACAGGGATTCTTAAAACATACCAATGATACCAGTCATCGCATTCATCGCAACCAATCATAGGACTTCCATCATCAGGCCTGGTACAGGCAGGGCAGATCCAAATTTTATTGCCACTTTCATCCTATAAAACAAAATACACTAATTTAAGGTTTTTGAGGAGGATGAAACCCTATTTCAGTTCACAAAATAGGCATTCTCAGAAAATAAATTCATGGTGACCAGGGAAAAGCTTTGAAAATTTATAGGAAAAATAGGAATTTTAGAGGCCAATTATAGGAAAATATAGAAAATAAAATTATAGGAAAAATAATAAGGCATACTTTGACTAGAACCACCTAGAATATTGATAATTTTTTCTACACTGCTTTCTTGCATATTTGGATCACTTAGCGGATTTACAAAGCCCGTACATTTCAAGATTTTGTTCGAAAGTGGCAGTGTTAGAACTAGATGTTTTACGACACTTACAAAAATAAGTTCCTTCATTTTCAAACCGTGGAATTATAGTGCAATAGGTTAAAATAAAGGATAGGAATGCATTAAAAATATAGGTCACCCTGTAAATTTCATAGATAATGAGAAACCTACAAGAGACGTACCATATTCAATAGTGTTGGTCCCACATCAATATGATGTGTTACCAATATTGTAATTTAACTATTCATTGGTCTAAAATACTGATTACCACAAACTAAGATTTGAAAATACTTTATAATTAAGGATTATTTCTTAAGAAATTTAAAGAGCAAGAACGTTGAAGCAGCTCTTTAAACCCTAGTGTTGTATAACTTTAAAGAAGAATTTGTAAGGTTATTAATATTAAAATATTGGTATTGGTAATAAATTTAAAAAAATAATTTTACTTCCAAATCGGTAATAAACAGAATAAAAATTAGTATCAGATTTGGTTGGCTAACACCATAAGTCTATAATATTGTTCCATAAGTTTGTCAGTTGGGGGAATATTTTACTGAGAGCTAGTAACGAAGTGACGTCATCACAAGAATAAAATTCCCCCTAGCGAGGCGCTGTCAAAGGCTACGTGTGACGCGGGCAGAGATGGGAAAAAACCAATTTTCAGAGCTCACACTCCTCTCTTTAGAGTCAGATGTTGGAGCTCGCACTCGCGCTCTTCTCTTTTCTTTTTTTTCTCAGAAACTTGAGCTCCCGCTCGCACTCTTCTATTTTTTTGGTGGAAGCTTGAGCTCGCGCTCGCGCTCTTCTCTTTTTATGGCGGAAGCTTGAACTCACGCACGCACTCTTCTCTTTTTTGGCGGAAGCTTGAGCTCGCGCTCGCTCTCTCTCTCTTCTCTTTTTATATCCGAAAGTGGAGCTCGCGCTCCTCTCTTTTTATAAGCGAGAGTGAGCTCGCACTCGTGCTCTTCTCTTTTTATATGCGAGATTGAGCTCGCGCTCGCGCTCTTCTCTTTTTTTATCCGAAAGTGGAGCTCACACTCGCGCTCTTCTCTTTTTTCATCCGAGAGTGGCGCTCGCGCTCAAAAATAGCTCTCCCACTCTTTTGAGCTGAGAGTGCGCCCATCTCTGGACGCGGGAGCAAGCGGACGAAAAACGGCTACGAAGCCGGTAAAGAAGTCTGTCTTGCGAATAGCTATCAGTAAAATTTATGCATGTGAAGAATAGGAAATGTCACACTTATCTAATAATATTATACACTTATGCTAACACTAATTCAATCAGCGGTGTGAGAGGTACTCTGCCATCAAACCTGCACCCACCTCGATGAGTTACTATCGGCCCACCCCCAATAAAACACTTTTCAATATGCCCCTGTATTCAATGAGAGAAGGAAACATTCTTGCCGTGATGGTTCCAAGAGTTTTTGTGGTGACAATGCAAGGAGTTGGCAATGCTGCCCGTTTGGCGGCACCTCTTCCGCGTCCTCCTTGTCGTCCTCGGCCTCCACTACTTCCACCACCACCAACAGCAGAGGCAGCGACAGCGGCAGCAGCGGCTCCACGCATGGGAGGTGGCGGGGCGGCTGGAGGCGGACTCTTTATCCTGGAGACAGGTGGCGGAGGCGGCGACGGTGACGGTTCAGGCGAAGGCGGAGTTTCCTTTGCTGGGCTACATGAACGAGAATCTTTACCTGATGTTTTGATAACACTAAAACAACAGAAAAGAATACTTGTATCTAAGGCCTATTAAAATTGGAAAATAAAAAATAAATTAGCAACATAAAACAATCTCAGCTAATTACTCTCGGGAGTAATTAAATTATAAAGGCTAATATATTAAAATTAAAAAACGCTTTTTCATTTGTTTATAAGAATTGCTAAGGTCACGAAGCGCTCTTTGAGTTTACAACATGCCGACGTAGTGCAAAAACTTTCCTTCACTTGTGCTTATACAGATAATCTCAATAAAATCATGCCATGATTTTTTGTATTTAGTTTGTCTTTAAATTTATGCCTACCATTTTCTTTTTAACGGACGTTTAAAAAAAAACGGAATCGAAGATTCTGGGAAGATTAGAGGAGGGGAAGCAGTGCTTACTTTGTTCTTTTTAAACAAATTTATAAATGCTGGTAATAACAAAACACTACCATTAACTATATATTTATCAATCTGTAACCTCTGCAATCGTACTGTTGCATTTTTAACAATTGTGACAGTACTTATATTGGAAATTTCATTTGAACTATAGGCGCACATTGGTATTAGATTTCGTTTTGGTGACCTCTTTTTGTTTTGTTCGTTGTTTATTTTCGATTTGGACGATGATAATTTAAGCGTAATTCGCGAGGAATATTGTGACGTCGCTAAACAAGAATACCCTGTATCTGGACTCAGTAGCTTCAAGGATAATTTTGGCAATCCTACATTTAAATTAGACCCGCAAGCGTCTTTCTGGCACTCTGAATTGGATAATTTTAATGATAATCTAGGCAAATAACGAGTTTGTTCATTTTGGCTTTGGAATGATACCAAACTATCATTGTTAACAGACCATAGTTGGTTTTTATTTGACACCTTAAGACATATACGAGGTATATTTGTTCCTTGTTCTGGTTCAGCTCTTTTAGAGCTTTTGGATAGCTGCACCATAACCCGACGGTGTTGGTTGCGGCGAATTCTTGCTAAGGAGTTCTTAACTTTGTAAAAACCTTGGTTAGATAGTTTTAACGTTATACTAGGCAAGGTTTTTCTTAAACTACGCAAACGCCATTGTTTATGCTTGGATTTTTTTATGACTACGGGCATTATAGGTGATGGGACAGCGGAACTAGGAAGTGGGGAAAGGTTCGACATAGAAGCGTGCTGGACTGATAGGACAGGGTTGACAGATTGTGGAAATGAATGCGAAGGATAGTTAGGCGTATTTGAGATATGAGAAGAGCTCCGACCCAAACTTTCGGAACAGGTTGATGACGATGCAGATATAGGAGTTTGGGAGAAAGAAGATTGGTTCATCTTAATCACTCTACAAAATATCGCACACACCGCATGAACAGAAGAAGAAAGAGAGAGAAAAAGAAAGTGATTACACTCGCAGCAATTTATGGAATATCATTTCTTGTTTCATTAAGTATGCCTTTGCGTAGGAAAGTTTGAAAATAAATTGCGTTTAGTTGTATTTAAACAAATATATGGATCCCTTTAACTTAAATTAGAGATAAAATAAATGGAGCTCACATTTTGGTGGATCCTGATGAGTGGGGTGTATTGCTTCCCAGTTTGAGAGTGATTTTTGGTACACTACTTGGATCATCCTTAACCTAGTAAAAAATTCCTTGTAATAACAATGATTCGATAAATAAAAATAGGCAAGGGTCTGTAGTGGCAGTGGTGTAGCTCAGGCTATAATCAGTGGCATTTATAAGGGGCGAGAGGAGACCCCTCCATTATGCGTTCTTCAAAGTAAACTAATGCTTAAAGTTCTTAAATTATGGGGTCCCTTGAAGATAATCGGTAAAACTGGAATTGGCAATTAGAACACTAAAAGGGATGAAAAAAACAAAAGTTGAATACCTTTTCTTCTTTCTCTTTCGACTTCTTGGTTTTTTCCTTTTCAACTTTCGCAGGTTTGGCTTTCTTCTCAGCTTTTGTTTTGGGAGGTTTTGGTGTTTTCTTCTCTACAGGGGCCGACTTCTTAGCTTCAGGAACTGAGACAGGAGGAGGAGGAGGAGGAGGAGGAGGAGGGGGAGGAGGTGCTGGAGGGGGCGGGGCCGAAGGAGGCGGCGTTTTCGGGGCGGGAGGCGGTGAAGGAGGAGAGGGTGGAACAAATTTCTTGGATTTTTCTTTTCCTTTTTCTTTGGTATTCTTTTTCTTAATCTTTTCCTTCTTGTCAGGCTTCTTCTTGTGGTCTTTAACATTCTTCGATGGCTGCAAAGAAATTGCGTTCTCTATTTGTCTATCTTAATTATGTTATTTTTCATTTCAGTACCTTATCAACTTCATCCGAAACTTTTGGTGGTTTCTTAGAAGAGCTTTCGCTCGATGAATGTTTACGATCCTGATTCTTTTCCTTAGACGTACTTCCACTAGGCAGGGCTAAGTTTATAGGTTGAGCCTGACTAGTTGCCGACTCCAGCTTTGGTGGTACGAACAAAGGAGGAGTGGGGAACGGATTGCTAGGTAAAGGACGTAATGGTGAAAATGGGCCGGAACTAGACGGGAAACCCATTCCACCAAATTTATTCGGACCAAACGGACTGAGGAATGAGTTCCCTAGTGGGGAAAACTGATTGAAATTGCCACGCGAAGCTGGTGAGTTCTGACTTGGTGTAGAAGGACCAGGTGATGGCAAAGAAACAATATCACTGGAGTCACTATCGTCGAAAGTTGGTGATGGGGCCCTTTTGACCTGGGATCCAGAACGTCCAAATTTATGGAAATTAAGTGCTGACGGTTTTGGTTTATCTTTGACCGGTTTTCGTTTCGGTGTCTTGGTTTTCTCTTTCTTCTTTTTGAAATTTTCCGGAGGAGTTGAAATAAACTCTGGCGATTTTGTTTTCTCCTTTTTAATTTTAGGTGGGGGGGAAGATATGGTTGGTTCCGGAGTTTTGGGTGTCTTGGGTAAGGAATCCCCACCATCGGAAGAATCAGTAAAATCATAAACATCCCGGGGTTCTAGCTTCTTTGAACTACGAATGACAGAATCAATGGCATCATCCACGTTTCTCTCGGATTCTTTATTTTCACTTTCCATTTCATTTTGGGCCCGTTTAATAACTTCATTGATGCAATCGTCTAAATCAGCCATTCTAGATTCCTTTTCATGACGGGCTTGGGCTTCATCATCTATAATGAGACGCGGTTCTGGAGTATCTTCTCTTGATATATCGTCTTCATCATCATCATCATCGAGCAACGGACGTAATGGTTCAATTTTGACTGGCATTATGGGTTCATGTGGTTCTGGTATTTGAGGTTTGTGTATGATGGGTGTGGGTGGTAAAACTGGATTGACAACTTGTTTTTCAATGGGAAAATGCATTTTGGGACTTTTAGGTCCATGAGAGTGTTTGCTTAATGGGTGAAATTTAAGACCCTTAGGTGATTTTGGGGATCGTGGGTATCCAACAGATGAATGCGATGGTGATTTAATCCTATGTTTTGATTTGGGGCTTTTCATTATGGGTAGAGGCGGTAACAAATCCTTCGCTCTAAATGATTTATCTTTCGCAATTCTTATTTTATTAATGGGCTTCATCTTAGACAGTTTCATATCTGAAGATTTTTTCCTTTTCTTAATTTTTAACTCATCATGGAAGACTCCTTCACGTTTTACCATAGGAGGAGGCGAATCAAACGGAAAACGATGGCTTGGACTCTTATTCTTCGGCAGTTTTATTTTCTTCATATGTTTTTTGAGAACCATATCCTTCTTAAACTTCAACATCTTTGATTTGTCCTTTTTAATAGGTTTCACAGGTTTTGGAACCGAGATATCCATGGGTAATGAAACCGAGGATGAAGATGACGATGATGAGCTTATTATATCTGGTGATTCTGGAGTTGATTCTACATTCTTAGCTGGAATGCGCGGTTCAGGCATTTTTCCTTCACGAGCTGGAGATATTACACCAGATGGTGTCATGAAAATGCTAACTAATTCCCGCATGGGTCTACCTTCATCTTCAAATGGTATTTTAGTTCGTTTAACATGGGGTTCCATAGATCCATCGTTTGGACGTTTGATTCCTCCAATAGAACTACTGTTGATGTCCAAATCTTCACTGCTACTAGATGAAGGGGAATCTGGGACATCAAACACTTTGGCACCATCTGAGGGTTCTGGTGTTGAAGGTGGAGGTTCTTCTTCACCTAAGTTTAAAATACAATTTAGATTCTTATTATTAATAGAACTCAATTAAATTAAGTACAGACCTTCTTGCTCTGGATGTGTCAATGGCAAATGTTCATGTATCCATTCTGGACGTTGGGCTACGGCGCGGCTTTTAGGCTTAGGAAACTGAAAATTGGAGTTGTGTGGTAGAGGAAAGGCTGCCACTTGATGAGCAAAGGGCACCGGTTCTACATTGTTGACGTACTCTTCGAGTTCAAGCAACTGAACACCCATTAAACGAAAAGCTAAGCATAAATCCACAATATTTGGCTCCGAACGATTATCTAAGAAATATTTCAATTTACAAAATGGTATAGATTTAAGGGTTTAGATAATTTTACATTGGTTGCTATATTGATGAGTGGTTCTTGAAAGCTCAACCAAATAACGGTGAGCAATGTCAACTAAAACTTCCAAAGGTGATGTCTGTACTGCATTCCATCCTATATTTTGGCATATTTGAGCCACAGCTACTTTTAACAAGCTGCGTGAAAATTCAGATGCCATATTAACAGCAGGGTTGCAAAAGCAACCCCTAATACCTGGTCACAATTTTCAGGCAAAGTCCACCATATTTTTAACGGATACGAATACCTCTACCCTAGAAAAACACGACTTTGTTGTTAGAAACAGTCAAGAAAAAATAATGACCGCATATAGCTTGCTTATTGATTTCCAATAAAAAATAGAGCCAAGGCTTACAAAATCAAACTAACATATTACTTCGAAATTACTTACCTTAGAAATGCACGCATATTTATTTCTCTTAATTATGATGAATACTCTCACATAAAATCTTTAACTAATAATAATAACAACCTACATTATGAAAAAAATCCAAATTAAAGAGTAAACTCAAGTGAAAAATTACAACAAAACCGTCGGACGCCTTTTACGCCTCGCAAGAAACCAATTTCTGCTTTTTTTTACGTTTTCCCCACCAGATGGAGACTGAAGAAACAATGGAAAATAAATTGACATAGCTGATTTATACGTCAGGTTCGTCTGTAAACAAACTTCATTCTAGCTATACGTAAAAGTATAATTTACCAAAGAATATATATTAATTTATAAACTATTAAGTTAGTAATTAAGTTAAAATAATTATTTTTTTAAATCTAAATTTTGAAGTGAAAAAATATTCTAAGTCTTGGTAAATCTTTAGCTACAAATTGAAAAATGGGCTTCTTTGATCAACTTGCAGCTTTCATTGGTATACGTCGCAAAGAAGCAAATATCCTTATAGTAGGGCTGGATAACAGCGGGAAAACGACGATTATAAATCATTTCAAACCCGAAGAAGAGAAAGCCATGGATATTGTACCAACAGTGGGATTCAACGTTGATAAATTCCGAGTTAAAAACTTAGTCTTCACTGCATTTGATATGTCTGGGCAAGGACGATATCGTAACCTATGGGAACATTACTTTCGTGACGCCCATGGTATCATTTTCGTAGTTGATAGTACTGATGGCCTACGGATGGTAGTTGTAAAAGACGAGTTGCAGCTACTTTTGGAGCATAAAGATATTAGAGATCGAAATATACCGATACTGTTTTTTGCCAATAAAATGGATCTCAGAGAAGCAATGTCCAGTGTTAAAGTCAGCCAAGCACTGGGATTAGATCGGCTAAAAACAAAATCATGGCATATAGCAGCAAGCAATGCATTAACTGGTGAAGGTTTATCTGAAGGCATAGATTGGCTTAGTGATCAAATTAAAAATGGGATCCAAAACAAACGTTGAAGTCTATTTCAGCTTAAAATTGTCTAGTCATTATTTTTGCACAATTTTTATGAAAGCGGAGCGAATGAAGTGAGTGAAGCTTTCTTGGGGTCCACCAGAAAAAAATTCAAATGCATTTTTGTTGTCAACGCTGGACCACAAAAACTACCTGACTGAATTGCACAATTTCTGTATACAGGCTGAATGAAATGTTATATAGATCGGGATGAAGCATGATTTTAAGATTTATCCTCTGATATTTGAATTCAAAGGTCACTTCAAACATCTGTTTTTTTAATGTTTAGTTAAAAAAAGTTTGTGCTGCGATTTTAGAACCTTAACTCCAGTATTTGAAAAATTTCATTAATTAATTTTATTTAACATGCAATTTTACCAAAATACCTGTATCAAATTTGATATAATAGTTTTTTTTATAAAAATTTAATTGTTGGGGTGAAGCTTCCTTTTCTGTTGTTAACTCTATGGTCAAAAATTACTAATTCCGTATAATTCAAGGTTTTATGTTTCATGTCAAAGTTTCAATTTAGATATTTCACCTGTGATTTCAGATATTTGAGGTCACATTGTCAAGTTTGGTAAAATCTGAAACTGATTCGAATGAATATTTCTATATAGTTAGAACTGACCAATTATTACGTGGCAAATTCAGAATTGTGACCTAAGATATTTCAGGTTAATAGTCACACAATATTTTATGTCTTAAGGGAAAATGAACTTGTCGTTTGAATATTTTTCCCATTATGATTTTTATGCCCTAGCAAGCTCCGCTTTTGTTTAAGAAACAACATTTAAATCTAGTCCATATATGTATATTCATTTATTTTAGCGTTTCAACATAGTTTGTTTTTACCTAGTCACAATTTCATGTTTTATCAATTCACCTTAATTTATTTTAATCATAGTTAGAAAACCACGTATATTTTAATTTTTTTCTTAACCTGCCTTATAGGTTAAAAAAAAGTAAAATTAATAAATTATAAACCCAAAAAAGTAGACACAAAATGCATTTTATACATTTTTATGCATAAATATTTCCGTCCAAAACTAGTAATAATTATTCCCTCCAAAATGTGCCTAATAAATTATTTCCAAAGATAATGTAGTCTTTATTAAAAACGACGTACATATACACCTACGTAATAAGCTGTTCTACACTTACTAAATTTATTTATACCACTTTTTATACACTACCAAGGATTGACACTACGTCCAAGTTCCCAAATTCCGAAATTTAAAATTGGCGGTAAATTTTGAATTTTCTACCTGAATATTGGTATTAAATTACACCCAAATTTTGGTATTAACCTAAGTAACTTAATATTAATAAGTATGACACTTCCTATTGTTTTAATTCTAATTTCGACACTGACATTCTCGCCAAGCACCGACATGGACTGGCATTCGAACTGATCGAGCAGCGTGTTATCGTCCTTGGTAGTAGTATATTTCGCCTTATGCATATTTAGACACTAGGAGGCTCTGTGCTGACAACTAAACGTAGATTGCACCATAGCTCTGAAAATCAGTTCGGTGATAATTTCTACTAATTGACATATTTATTTATAATGTTACTTATGGTATTAACCAAAGCGACATAAGACCCAAAAGTGTGTTAGCGACCATGCATCAATAACTGTTGGGACTCATTTGCCGCTATCGTTTATCGAAGTATAGAACTTGACGTGCCTTTCCGTCGCCCTCATCAGTTCCGCCCATCTTTCTTTTCTGGGAAGTCTAGCCAGTACAAAGCTGCTGCTTGGAAGCGCTATGTTAGATCCACTCGTTACCCCAAATATAGATTCTGACGATTCGAATTATAAGAAAGCTCGGTTGGCGATCAAACGGAGGCTCGAGTACAATATTGCTTACCAAATAAACACCAATCACAAGGCTGTCTATAGCCCATGTCAACAGCCTTCGTAAATCTAAATTCACTATCTCAGAATTGGTAACCAAGGTTAAATACCGATCCACGCGAGGTGGTAAATGTGCGGAGTGGTTAGCACTTTCGCCTCGTGACAAGAGGAGCCGGATTCGATCCCAGCTTGTGGCACTGGGTGAAAACTCGGAACAATTCCTTCTGCGTTGAGTTTGCAAGTTCTCTCCCCACTGGTTTAAGGGGTTTTACCTGGAGCTCTTCGGTTTCCCCTTCCAAAACTTGTTGAGGTTAACGGTAATAGTTATAGTGTAGGGAGCTGTTGGCTCGCGTGGCATGAAGGGCTTGCCACCACCTTCCTATGCATTGTAACCCGGCCACCTGAATTAATTGCTTTAAAAGTCGCTGGATGACTTAGGCCTAAGGTGGTGCCTTGAGTATTAGCCTAACTGATTATTATTATTATTAATGCACACTTTTTTGACGTCTTGTTCAATCTGGCCATTCCTCCCCCAGAACTGGTGGTGTTTCTCATAATCATACTCCCCTGGTAACTACCTTTTGAACTGTTCTGTCACTTCAGTTCTAATAGAACACCGTGTCTTGAACTACAGCTATGCTATCACTTCCACTTGCTATAATTACTAACAGCTTTTGTCGCTGAAGAAGTTCCTAATGTATGGAAGTTTGCCACCATCACCCACATCCACAAGGCTGGAGTACGGAACAAGACATCAAAGTATAAGACTCGACTCGGCAAACGATTTGGCGGATAAACCACTCCGATCGTTTCTGTCCGACACTAGTTTTTCATACCCATCAAAACATGGTTTCTGTCCGAAAAGGTCTGTTACCTCGAACCTCTTGCTGACTACAAACGACTGGACCTTCTGGCTAGTCACTGAGAAACCTGTTGATGTCATCTACCTTCAAAATTAATCCGTACAATCATGAATTTAAAATAAAATGGTACAATATATAACTCACTCCTCCTCCCTCACATTGACCTTTCGTCTGAGGTTTGGAACACCAAGCTGACTAGGGGTCTGGACACCCAGGCCCGGACAGGCCAGGTCGACGATCGCTGAGGGCCCAACGGCTCAAGGGGCCCCTAAATTGCTTATTATAAATTTGTCCTAAAGGTCCTTTAGACGAGTTTGACGTTGAATCTAGTACACTTTAAAGTTTAAACGTTATTTTTTGTCCTATAAATAACCATTTAAATTTTTATTTCATACCCCCACACCGCCGAAGGCCCCCAAAGGAGCCAGTCCGGGCCTGTGGACACCCTATCAACCGAAGCTAAAAATAGTACGCTTCGCATTGATTCCTCCACTTTCCGACACAAACTCATTAAGGACATTGTCCAAATCTGTAATATGTGGTCGGGTAAATCTGGCATATACCTTACCAATCTCTTCACAAAGGCACTGATTCAGTTTATTGAAATTTTTTGTGAAGTGTATAAGGATGTACATTGCAAAAATCACAAGTAGGGCTGTGAGAAAAAACCTCGGATGATATTTTTAACGAGTCGTGTTATCGAGTACTTGATTAGGAGCTGGTTTTATTCAAGTAGTGACTAGTGGCCGGATATAAAATATTAGTATACTAGGCTACTAGCTAAATTATAGTAATTAATAGTAAAATAACAATACAGTATACGTTTTATTAAATTATTTATGTACCGTCTGTTCGTATATTGCTCGGGAAGTTAAGACTCCACATGCGAATTTTTTGATACCCGATAATCGACGAGTATTTCCAATTATACTTAATCAAGGTCGAGTTCAAGTACTAGACCTTAATAAATTCCGAGTAATCGATAATGTTCGAGAACTAATCACCAGACCTAAGGTTAAAACGAGGATACAGGAATCACCCCATCACCGGTTGGAACTCTCTACCATGGATTAAACACTTTACACTAGTGTTTAATCGATGTCTCTACCACACGAAAAATATTTAACCACACTTACCGTTGGGCTCGCAAAAACTGTGCGCACCAAAATATAATATTTACAAAGCCTATATGGCCACACAGTGTGTCAGAATTTATAGCCCGGTGTACCTAGTAACAGAGACCATACCACCGGAGGCCTATCATCATAGTGCCCTACGCCAGCGTCCCCCTAGCCCGGACAGGTGACAAATCCAGCATGGGTAGTAGAATCCTACTACTGATGGTCGCACCTTAGACGCAAACCCCTCAACCCAGCAGAAGGTGCAGCACTGGGTGGACCAATCTCCACTTCGCACACAGCAGTGGGAGTAAGAGTGGATGCTATAGCAACTTCAGCCGACACCCTACCTACGTAGGTAAGGAGTCAAACCCTTTGGAGAGAGCTCCTAAAGGGGAACGACGGGCACACAGCAGTCCAAGTAACCCGGCACAGCCAGCACCGGAGATCCCGGTGGGCTCCAAAAGGCCGGGAAACAGGACCGCCGTGCCCGCATATGGAGGCTCACCGTCCCACAGCAGGCTACCCAATCCGCCGAGGCGGCCAGTTTGCCTGGACCCTCTCCGTTAGCCTGAACCGAAGTTCAGTATCCAGCCCAAACCTGACCGAAGTCGGAGGTGGAGATAGGACCATTTGATCAGAGCTAAAATCTCCCAGTGCGCCACCGCCCTTATGGGTTACAAGAGCCGGACCCCGACTCCCCGGTAAAGTCACCAGTTATTGCACACTCTAACCCATTTAGGGCCCTATATGGCCACACAGAAAAAAATTTGACGAAGCCTTAAACTAATTTTGTATGTTAGGAAACAGGAATCCAAACCTCTACTTGGAATGCTTATCCTGCCCCGCCTATGAGAGAAAAAATCCCCTTTGCGTCAAAAACCGTCAGCCACATCGGGACGAAAATCTACCACGATAAGTATTCCAAGTAGAGGTGTGGATTCCTGATTACTGTTAAAGTGAGATATACCAAAGATAATATAGACCTAATACCTTAGATTCGAAATAACTGCCTCGCCCGTAGAGCTCCGAAATAATTAGCGCAATAGTTACCATGGTAACCAACTATAGATAAGACTACTGCCAACTTTGATGACGTGCTGTTCACGCAACAGCGCGTCATCAAAGTTGGCCGTGATAGGACAATAGCGACCGATGGAGGCTCATGTTTCAGAGGTCACGTGCCGCAAGTGGGTAAACGATTCGTTACAAAATTGTCAATCAGAAAACTTTCGGAATTCGAAATTGGGTACAGAGCTCTGTATTATCTTTGGATATACGAGAGGAATTTCGCGCGTTTTCAAAATTCCCTTCACTAACTTCCGTTCCCCATCTGTAAAGCTATAGTTGATGAAGCTTTTTTCGTCACCGAGTTCGAAGTGATGTAATTCATTGACAAGGGCTGTGTTCAGTTAAGAGTAATCGGACCTGCAGTGGTATCTGAACCGGTGCATATCGTTTGCAGCGTTACGTCAAGAGCTACTGAACGCTTTTATGTACTCACGCAATTGGTAGTTCATAGGTTTAAGGTTACAGGTTCCTTAACGTTGTGACGTCCCGCAGCGCAACGTCATACCGGAATTTGGGAAAATCGTTCAGTAAGAAACCGCTTGATAGATTTTAAAATGTTGCATTTGCTACCGGTTATTGAGCGCAGCCCATATGTCAGATATACAGGGTGTTTCAAAAGGTTATGCAAAACTTTAAGGAGTTGTAGGGGGTTAGTTGAAAAGTATGCCTGTTTTCCCCCCATTTTCCTACGATGAGTTAAAAGAGCGCCTCAGAGCTTCAAAGCATAGACTAAGAAAGGTTTCAACCTTTCTTAGTCTATGTTCAAAGAGTGGCCTACTAGCCCCTGGAAGTAGGCTGCAACAAGCGCCAAAACCAAGCAGCAGGGACTTTAAATACTGTTTAAGTTACCTTTTTACGCTGGTTACCTCGATTTATTTTCAAAGTACTTTTTTACCTATCACACGAACCCAAACCTTAATGTTCGCGTTTCCCAGCTGCTTGGTTTTGCGCTTGTTGCAGCCTACTTCCAGGTGCTATTAGGCCACACTTTGAAGCTCTCTGGCGCTCTTTTGACTCATCGTAGGAAAATGGGAAAAAAAACAGGCATACTTCTCAACTCACCCCCTGCAACTCCTTAAAATTTTTGCATAACCTTTTGAAACATCCTGTATGTCTGACATATGGGCTGCGCTCAGTAACCGGTAGCAAATGCAACATTTTAAAATCTATCAAGCGGTTTCTTACTGAACGATTTTCCCAAATTCCGGTATGACGTTGCGCTGCGGGACGTCACAACGTTAAGGAACCTGTAACCTTAAACCTATGAACTACCAATTGCGTGAGTACAGAAAAGCGTTCAGTAGCTCTTGATTCCATTGTCTGAACATAACCTAATTGGCACCAAATAAATTGCATTATCTGAAAATTACTTAATTGGCATTAACTAAATTGTATTGTCTGAACATATCTTGTTTGGCATCAACTAAATTGCATTGTCTGAACATATCTTGTTTGGCATCAACTAAATTGCATTGTCTGAACATATCTTGTTTGACATCAACTACATTGCATTGTCTGAACATATCTTGTTTGGCATCAACTAAATTGCATTGTCTCAACATATCTTGTTTGGAATCAACTAAATTGCATTGTCTGAACATATATTGTTTGGCATCAACTAAATTGCATTGGGTGAACATTAAAAAGTCAAATAACAAAATTCACGTAAATGAAATTTCGCAAATAGGAATGTTATTAGTTTATTAAAAGATAAAAATTATCTTTAATGTTATTAATTGTTTCAAATATGAAAAACATCTCACTAGCGGTTAAGTGCGGGTCCAAATGTAAACAAAACTTTATTCAACAATTTATCCGTAGAGTTTACATTGCGTGACCTTTAACCTAAATTATCTTTAGTCATGGGTATAAATGAAAACATAGGGAATATAACATAGAACGTGTTCTTTATGTTGGACTCTAACAATATAGGTGGGGTGGACCCCAACAACATCGGTGGGTGGACCACAATAGCATAGGTGGGTTGGACCCCAACTATATAGGTGGTTTGAACCCCAACTATATAGGTGGGGTGGACCCCAACTATCTAGGTGGGTTGGCCCATTCGCGCCGTGTTCGATCCCAGTTGTGGAATAAAAGAATGAATGAAATTTTATTTGCCTAAAATGTCTTGTGAAAAAATGTTTTACTAAAGTAGCTCTACCAATAATAACCCTGCTGGAAGGGCAAATTAAATCTGGCAATCTGGCTAGAAACTTTCTACGGGTTCCATTTTGACCGCTCTATTTAGGAAGAGGCATTAGGTATTCTATGGACAAAACAAATCGACAACTTCGCAAAGCAATAAACCACGAAAACTGTACAATTTTATTTCCCCCAAAATGATTAAATTTTTAATCGGGATACGCTAATTCTAACGCCTTTTAAAGGGTAATTAATATCAACTACCCCGACTAAACGGCAATGGTTTTATAAATTCAATTACGAAACGCTTAATTGTGAACCTCTTTGCAAAAAGGGGGTAAAAGTTAATATTATTTTAATTGGCATCAAGGGGCATCGGGTCAAACGCTCGAATGTAGTCCAAATTAAGAGACTATGGAGAACCATTAGGCCTAGAGATAAAACCAATAAACTATAATACTCGTTCTCTAAAGCCAGCCTAGGCTATGTGTTCCCAATTTCCCAAAAGTCGTTTTTGCGCAAAACGCGAAAAGTTGAATGGGCCACATATTCCAACTCGTATAGCTCGTGGTTTTTTAACTTTCTCCTATCTCCGCTTTGCCGTAAAAAGCGTAAAATTCCAGATTATAAAATTAAGTTCTGGGTTACCGATTTTCTAACCCTATACATTTGCCGATATTGCTGATAATTTGCCTTCGTGAAACAAAATTTAAAAATACTTTTTGTCTCTTGAAATTTTTATTTCGATTTAAGCAAAATGTTGAAATATTTCGGAGAGATAAGATGCTTACAAACTAAACGGTTAACTTTCACTTTTTAACCGCGATTTTTAGTTTAATCTTTCAATGTTTAGACGCGTTTCCGTGAAGCTAGGTAACGGAATTTGGCTTACTTTTGGGATCATGAGATTTTGGATTGTTTGGCGAAACTAAAGTTAAAAATGTAAGTTTCATTAATGGTTTTATATTTAAATTAACGCGTATTTAACGTAGCTATTTCATTTAACTTGTTTCCGGGGAAAACTAACAAACGTAAATGTTGGCTTCGTTTTATGACCTTGAATATCGGGATAATCGACGTTTAAAATTCTTGAAATCGTTATATTATAGCACCACTACGTTTTATCTTATATTTTTTTTAAACAAAATATTTTTAACCATTAAAAATACCTTTACAATCTAATAGATTTATTGAAATTGAATAGTATATCTAATTTAAACCAGCAAAACCACTGTTTAGAGTAACTTAAGTTTAAAATAACGTTCTAAATAATGCATTAACTAAGCATTCTAAGTAAAATTAATTTTGATACGATCTAACATTATTAACTAATTAAAGTTTATAAAGTAATGTGTAATTTACAAAATAAGTCGAGTTTATTAACTAACGTGTAATTTATAAACTAAGTCGAGTTTATTAACTAACGTGTAATTTATAAACTAAGTCGAGTTTAAAAAATAAAGAAGTTTATGAACTATCGTACTCTTTTTTAATTAATTCAAGTTTATAAACTATGGCACCTTTTTTAAATTCAAGTTTATAAACTAACGTATTTTTTAAACTAATTCATAAACTAACGTATTTTTTAAACTAATTCAAGTTTATAAACTAAAGTATTTTTTAAACTAATTCAAGTTTATAAACTAAAGTATTTTTTAAACTAATTCAAGTTTATAAACTAACGTATTTTTTAAACTAATTCAAGTTTATAAACTAACGTATTTTTCAAACTAATTCAAGTTTATAAACTAACGTATTTTTAAACGAATTAGTTTATAAACTAACGTATTTTTCAAACTAATTCAAGTTTATAAACTAACGTATTTTTCAAACTAATTCAAGTTTATAAACTAACGTATTTTTAAACTAATTAGTTTATAAACTAAAGTACTTTTTTAAATTAAGTCAAGTTTATAAGCTAGCGTATTTTTTAAATTAATTCAAGTTTATAAATTATCGTACTTTTTTAATTAATTTAAGTTTATAAACTAACGTACTTTATAAAATAATTCAAGATTATAAACTAACGTACTTTATAAACTAATTCAAGATTATAAACCAACTTACTTTATAAACTAATTCAAGATTATAAACTAACGTACTTCATAAACTAATTCAAGATTATAAACCAACTTATCTTATAAACTAATTCAAGATTATAAACCAACTTAGCTTATAAACTAATTCAAGATTATAAACCAACTTAGCTTATAAACTAATTCAAGATTATAAACCAACTTAGCTTATAAACTAATTCTAAATCAAATTAATTTGGTTTTTATATTATGATATTTACATTAGAAGAAATTAATTAAAAGTAATTAATAATATTTACTTTATATTTAGAATTGTATTGCAAAATTAAAAGAATTCCGCAATTTCGCAACCTTATCCCACACTACTGAAATTTTACCTTTTTGGTATTTTGTACAATTTGATCCAAAATTCGAAGAATTACCTAGAGATTTATTTCAAAGTATTTCTAGCTAAAAACCAGCCAGTAAAAATAACTTTTCTCAGTAATGCTATAATACAAAATAAACCCACCCTAAAATTAAACGGAGCGATGCTCCCAAAATTACTAGTTTGAAATGAAATAAAACATTTACGAGAAGCAAAAATGATTCACTGGAAAAAGGGACCTTGCCCAATCAAAGGACATTTTCAGTGTCAAAATAAATTATACCTTAATTAAATCCTTAAATACGCGCTAATGAGAAATAATAGTTATTTAAAGTAATTAATCAAACCAAGTATCTTTAAACGAATCTTTGAAACTTTATTCGTTTCCAACTACTAAGGACATCGTCTTCAGTAGGTGAGTACCTTTGGCCGGCCCAGGAGCATTTTAAGGCCATAATTTCGTATAGGGGATTAGGGGTGACTCCAGTTTTCTTAAGGCAGTCGAATAGTTTTCAGAATTTAGTAGAGTAACCATGATGGGGTAATTTACTATTAAATTGATTAATCATATTATCGCCTTATCAATTACTTTTATCGACTACTAAACGATTCGTTATTGAAACAAAAATACTCTAAGATGTCCTTCCCAATTTCACTATGCCACTAAGAGCCTACAATGAGAAATTAATAAATGTTATATTTTTCCAATATGCGCCATATGAAAAACCGGTACATGTCAAAACCATCAAATGATAGATTGATATTATATACTTTCGGCGGGAATTTAGGTCAACCAAGGCTTACGAATTTCAATTTCAACCCTCACTAAAACCGCAAATGGGAACGATAGAAACTTGATCGACAATAACTTTCACTTCGACTATGGGAAAATGTACCTTTACATTAATAATTTCCAACTCAACACGCTTCCGCATTTTACGGAGGGAATAAGATTCAATGTAAAGAGTCTGGTGCTTGGCGCGTCGTCGTGAGGGGCGACCTTGGATTGGAGATAGGTACGCATTATTTTTATATGGTGTACAAGGAAATGGAGGTCTACAACTACTTTTACATAAAACAAGTTCAATGATATTACGTCTACAGTGGACGTTTGTAATTTGTTAACTAAAATACCACGCCTATTTTCGCTTTTCTAGGGTTTCCGACCACGGTCTATCTCGCGTCGTTTCGTAGCCTTACTGCACCCCAAATAGTCAAAGGTTAGTGCAACGCGAAATTTTCCTTAAATAGTGATTGAAGACGGGTTAGAAATCACACTTGTGCCGACGGTGGGTCGATCAGTTAGCTGGATATCGAAAAGCTCTCTTGTTCGGAGAATTTTCTATTCGGATTTTAAATTCGACCCTAAAGTGAGTTTTGTTTTCATAAAGTTTTGCGAAATACGGCACGGCGTATTCGATTGACTTTTTTTTAAATTAAAATTTTAATATATTTCGGATACAAGTTTTTTGAAATCTTAGAATACTTAGTTGCTTTTTCCTCTCTTTCCCAAAGTCGGTGGGAACGGGTAGTTATGAGTTTCGATTAATTTTCGGGATGGTTTTAGTTTCAAAGTAAACAAAAAATTATAGTTTTTTTTAAAATAAATATTCGATAAAATCCGCGAAAAACGATATTTTTCAAAACCAGCCGAATACTAATTAAATTGGATTTTACAAAACTATGAATGTGGTTTTACAAAACCCGTGGAATACATGGATGATGTATATAAAAAAGCCGCTAAAAACTATGTAGACTCTTTTTTACAAATCTATATAATCTATGAACGCCTCGGGAAAATTCATAAAAAATCATAAATTCCGTTTTGAAAAACCGCGGTAATTATTATTTTTTTTTTCATTTCAGAAACCGAAAATGTCCATGGCCACTGGTAAACGCCCAAGGGTAGCCAAGTACGACGGTCACAGCCTGTCCCTTTTGGTCACGGAGGACGTATATCGCTACGCCACTTCGTACCAACCAAGCAAGGGTGACCTCTTCCTCGTATCCTACCCTAAGTGTGGCAACACGTGGCTCATGCAAATTGTCTATTTGCTAACTCATGACGCCAAGCCTGTTGGCGAAGGTCAAAAATTATTCTTGGAGATCCCTTTTTTGGAGTTTGAAGGCAAAAACCAAGTGGAGAAGTTCAAGACCCCCAGGACTCTCAAGTCTCATTTACCAGCGACACTCCTCAACATGAGCGCTGGAGGCAAGTACATCTATATTGTCCGTAATCCCAAGGACTGCTGCGTCTCTCTCTATCATCACACCAGAGGCTTCGTTGAGGATTACGACTTTGAAGATGGAACCTTCGATGACTTCTTTGAGGCTTTTATGGAAGGAAATGTTGATTCTGGAGAGTATTTTGACCACCTTATGTCCTGGTGGAAGCACCGCAATGACCCGAACGTTTTGGTCTTGACTTATGAGCGTCTAAAGGCTGATCCACGCAAAGGCATTGCTGAAATTGGTTCCTTCCTCGGAGGGGATGCTGGTAAATTAGTTCAGGAGCCCGAAAAATTAAACCGCGTTTTAGAACTCAGTAGCTTTGACAAAATGAAGAAAGATGCTAACAAATATCAATATTCCATGGACGGAAATCAAAATTTCTTCCGTAAAGCCGCCGTTGGTGACTGGAAAAATTATTTCAACAACGAACAAAATTCTCGACTCAACGAAAGATTCCGTAAAGCTACTGCTGGAACCACAATTTCTGAATTGTGGAAAGATTTGGACATTCATTAATTGAACCTCTTATATTAACTTAATTTATAAATTTAAAGCTTTTTTATATTCGAATTTCATAAGTCCATGTTATTAATATTTAAAAAAAAAACTGAATCATTGCTATTCATAGTAACGCACATTGTATGCTCTTATGAAAATAAACTATACTGTATATTTTATGAAATTGCATTTTATTATAAACAGTTTTATGTACAGTGAGGGGGTGATGGTTATAAAAATTAAAGGTGGCTCCCACAAACATATCCTAGAGCTAAAATTACACCACCTGCTAAAATATTAGGAGGTATTATGAAGTTCGCCATCACTGTCATTCGCATCATCTGCTAAAATGAAATTTTGAACTCAATATTTACCTTCTATTAGTAAGAAATAGTATTAAATTATAATATCTTACCTTGCAATATCTGCTGCAATTCGTTGGCTGCTGTCAGCAACACTTGAAATTGTTTACGTCGTTTTTCTAGTTTAAAATCCAAGTCTTCCTTATTTTTTTGCAACTCCCCTATTTCACCTTTTAGCTGTTGTAATTTAGCTAGTGTTTCTTTACGATCAGGTCTTTTCTCGATAAGTTTGGCTAGCGCATCATATTCTTTAATTTTGTAATAAACCAATTAATTGATGTTTTATTCATTAAAATGGCAATTTAAGCCATACCTTGCTTGTTTTTCCTAATACGTTTCGCTTTCTGTAGGTCTAATTTACTATTAATAATTTTTTCCTGGGCATCTGCTATTCCCCTTTCTTTAAAATCATCAGTTTTATTTGTTGTCGCATAAAGAAAGGTTTTAATTTCTAGCTACCAATTTTAAGGTACAGATCTTCGTAAATTTTAACTTCCTTCTGATACATTTTGATAACTTGTTGAGATTTGGTCATAGAGAATTCACACTGAACCAACATCAGAATCATTTTTTCAAACATAGCAGCCCTGTTATGAATAAGATATTAAACATTATTTCTTTACAAGGAATATATACTTCCACAAAGAGCTTATATTGTTGTACCTTTCTTCTTCAGGTTCATCTTTCATAGAACACCATTTAACAAACATTTTCATAAACATATTAAGACGTCGATCATCGCCCATTCCATCTCCATCCACCAATAAACGCCGTCGAATAATGTCATCTAATGGTAGTTAAAATAACATAATTAGCTTTTCATATCAAACTAAGGCTGCAAGAGCCTATGAAAGTTATTAACAACCAAGGCTTAATCCTAAAAAAATTACAACACCATATAAGAGGAGCAAGACGACGAAAAATAAAAATAATTATGTCCAAACATGAAAAACCCAAATAAACCTTGCAATTCAAATAGTCAGAGGATACTATTTTAAGAAATAAGGACTATAAAAACCAAATAAAAGCACCTTCGCTAACAGCAGCAGGAGTCGCCATTTTGAGGTCGTTTCAAGTCAACTTTCAACCATTGAGTTGGGAATATATAACTAGAGATAAAATTATGTCTTCAGAAATCGGGGTTTCGCGGGACCATGTGCGGGACAAATTCGTCGCTGATTGTAAACTTTATCATTCCGCGGTGGCGCTTTCTATCTTTTCCAAAAAAATATATTTTTACAAATATCGTCTGCTTATATACTTTTTTGCTTCAATCGGGATTTTACGGATTTAGAGCGCTGTGACGGGCGATTTAAGGGTTATTTAATTAAGAACGTTACGACCCTCCTAAGAGAAAAAAACTCCGCAACACGGCATACTAAACGTGGAGAAAAAACGCGTGGAAAACGGGAAAAATTCTGGACCAATACGCGGCCCGCTGCAAGATGAGGTAGATGGGAGACAGGCACGCAGTATTTTACCAACCTTGGGAGACAGGGTGCTTTAAAAGCAGTGTTGGGCATTTTCGTCAAAGAGCCGCTCACGCTCACGTCTTATTGATCGGTAAAATTTTCGCTCCTCTCTTTTCGCTCATTTTTTGAGGGGTAAAATTTTCGCTCCTCTCTTTTCGCTCTTTTTTTGAGGGGTAAAATTTTCGCTCCTCTCTTTTCGATCTTTTTTGAGCGGTAAAATTTTCGCTCCTCTCTTTTCACTCTTTTTTTGAGGGGTAAAATTTTCGCTCCTCTCTTTTCGCTCTTTTTTTGAGCGGTAAAATTTTCGCTCCTCTCTTTCCGCTCTTTTTTGAGGGGTAAAATTTTCGCTCCTCTCTTTCAGCTCTTTTTTGAGCGGTAAAATTTTCGCTCCTCTCTTCGCTCTTTTTGATCGATAATAATTGCGCTCATTTCTAGCATACAAATAACTTATGAAGCTTTAACTACATCTTCATCTACTTTCTACACACAATCCCTAGGTATGTAGGGGCAGTAGCGTATCTACCAGGAGGGCGAAAGGGGCCCCAGGTGCAAACTTATAAGAGCGGAGGGCGCGTTTTGAATGGTCGGTCGCAGATTATCACGTATACATTTTTATTCCTTGTATTTCAGACTTTCAGTAAAGTCTTAAGTTTAATTTCAATGTTTATTACCAAAGCAAATAATATTTGTAGTTCATTTGCCATAATAATTAATTAATTCGTCAATTAATTAATCAATACTTGAAGTCATTCAAATTATTATTAATTAATTAATATTAATTGTATGAGAGGGGGCTAAGGTTTTGTCTTCCGCCCCGGGCAACCGTAAGTTTAGTTACGCCACTGTATAGCGATTGTCGTGTACTAGTTTCACGTATCGAAAACCCTCGTCGCCATTGCTAATTATTTTGAAATCGGACACTCAGAAGACAGAAGTTTAAGCGGAAAATTTTCGCTCCTCTCTTTCCGCTCTTTTTTGAGCGGTAAAATCGGCGCTCCTCTCTTTCCGCTCTTTTTTTGAGCGCCAAAATTTCGCTCCTCTCTTTCCGCTCTTTTTTGAGCGGTAAAATTTTCGCTCTTTTTTTTTCCGCTCTTTTTTGAGCGGTAAAATTTTCGCTCTTTTTTTCCGCTCCAGGCGGCCAGGGTCGGTCGGTTTCAAGGAATCAGGGCCTGCTGTACATTCCGAATCGTAGGAATCTTGTCTGAAAATCTTCAATTTTTCAGATTAAAAAAATCGCGTTCGAATCTTGGAATCATAAGCGAATCACGGAATCATAGTCGAATTAACTTCAAATCATGGAATCATCCTCGAATTGTAGAATCATACCTGAAATCTGGAATCATACCGAATCATACTGGAATCATACCCATATCATGGAATCATACCGAATCATGCTGGAATCAAACCAAGATCATGGAATCGATTTTGAAATCTGGAATCAAACCAGAGTCCAAACGTTATATGTGGATATGAATCATAATCGCGCTTCGACTATTATTCACTTGTTTATACCGTTTATACTTAGCGAGGCCGGCCTACTGGAGAGGGGGAGGAGAGGTCGCATGTTTTTCAAGTCCGAGAAGCGGAGATGATGTTGGACTATGACCTCAGGTTTTGATATAGGCGAGTAGACAGTAGCCACGTTCACACTAGGCACTTTGGAACCGTTTTCAAATGGTTTCGAATGATTGAATTGTAAAATTTGGCTTTCTAATGTATTTATCGTATGGCTATTAATACATTTGACACCAAAAATGTTCAATATTATCTTTCGAAACCGTTTAAAAACTGTTCCAAAGTGTCTAGTGTGAACACGGCTAGTTCGGCATTTCACGTGTTTTGGGGTTTCCCAAGGTATTTCACGTCGAATTTTCAGATCGGTTATTAATTCAAGCATTTGGTATTCCGACTTACGATTGTTGTAATTATGTGAAATACGGTTTTAGGAACGATTTCACTATTTAAATAACGGTTTTAGATACGATTTCACTATTTAAATAACGGTTTTAGATAAGATTTCACTATTTAAATAACGGTTTTAGATACGATTTCACTATTTAAATAACGGTTTTAGATACGATTTCACTATTTAAATAAGGTTTTAGATACGATTTCACTATTTAAATAACGGTTTTAGATACGATTTCACGATTTAAATCTGAGTGACATAATGGATAAAACCTTTGAGGAGCTTAAAAACGAACTGCCGAAGGAAGTTTTGAAAGGTCTTGAACTATCTGAATTTGATAACGAAAAATCGTTTTCGTTACTGAAGGATTGTAAAGAAATCGAAAGTTTTTTCCAACAACATGGGAAAGTTGTTATTATCAGTAAAACCATATGATGCCAAAGTTGCTCTAGGAATTTTTACTGATTGTCCTGAAAATTTTATGTTTTTGCCTGGTCATAAAGGCCAATAGGGACTTGGAAGCATGACGTCACGCCGTACCTTTGTCCTTTTTTTCAATTGGAAAAAGCATGAGTGACGTATTATCTACGTCATGCCCCTATTGGACAGTTTTATAAAAGCTATAAAATGTAAAAATTCAGCGAAATATTTTTCAAAACCACCATTTTCTAAACAAAAGAAACTCGGCTCGGAAAAAGGTACCGGCCCTCGAGTATAAGTACCGAAATGGTTTTAACTGAACAAGATGGTTTTACTAATTTAAACCACAAAGTTGTGTCGAATTTGAAAAATTGGTGCGCAAAGCAACCTGAGGAGCATTTGAAACTTCTTGCTGATGAAGTTCACTTCCGTTTATCAACAAGTTCAGCCGTACCGACGTTACATTGCCTTGCATGTGGTTTTACCAATAAGATAGCATCACCGTCATTAAAACTGTCCAATGTTACGAGACATTATCCCAAAAGACGTCCCCTTCCAAATAAATGAATTGGTTAACACGAGGGTTAACGAAGAAAACGGCAAGTTTAATTTTTCATAGCAATTTTTTAAACTGAGCATCGTATTTTTGGGACCTAACTTATAATATGTTATAATATTTTTTAAATTACGGTTATGTAACTGTTATTATTTTCTATTTAGCCAAAGAACAAGTACTTCCCGGCGTATTCCAAGGAAATGGAAATGAATTGAATAAAGAACAAACCGCAGAGTCCAAAGTACCAAACATTGTCAAATCGAAGTAAATATATAAAAATAAATGTTATGCACAAAACATATCTCCTTTCAATAATAAATATACTCAGAAATTAATAAAGAGTAGCTCCCGCAAAATTAAATTATAATTCAAGACCAGGCTTTAAGTTTTCTTTCTGACTAGCTAAAATTCAATATTAGAGAGTTACTCCAAGAGAAAACGCCTGTATAACGGGGAACATGTCTGATGAGCATGTATTTTTGGTACAGTCGCTTAAAGGAAATATAACCTCATGCTGTTTGGCGTGTTAAATAATCAGCTAGGCTAATACCCTTGGCAGCACCTTAGGCCTAAGTCCTCAAGCGATTTTTAAAGCCATTAATTCAGTGGTTTTTTCCTACCACTACCGCCTTGGTTTCAGATATTATTGGCGCTGCTTACACTTTCTAGTGGTTTTTATGGTATAAAGAACGGCTTAGAGGCTATTTTCCCTTTAACTATAAATTTAGAGCTCGAGTGCTAAATTCAGAATTTCTTAATTTCCGCCAAGAAGTACTATTTAAGGTCTTATAAAATTGTGTCACGAGGGGAAAGAATTCAACGAAAGCTTTCGAAAGCTGCAAAAACTATTAAACAAATTACATCATTCTTTCCATATTTAGACGAAATAGAACGGTTAATTAAAGAAAACAATACTCTAAGAGAGGAATTAGACCATGAGTTCAATGTAAATGGACTATTCAACAGAAATCATTTGCCCACAGAGAATATTTTACACCTCTTCTATAAAAATAGTTTGAAAAACTCAGGTGGACACCCTTCTTCAAATCGGCATGACAATTAATGGACTTAAGCATTTCGCTAAATTACTTTTCATTTGGGGTGGACCAAACTGTTATACACATTGAGTTGGGAATATTAATCTAGAGGTCCAATCAAAACGTCAGAGTTCAGTATTTCGCGAAACAAGTTTTTAAAAAATAAGAATACTGCCGTCTGCTCCAAAATGGCGAGAAAACTTTATCATTCTACCCGTGGCGCCGTCTATCTCTCAATGGTTCGTTCAAATAAGACGCGTTTTCCGGCAACAAGATTTTATTTTTACAAATAATGGATCATATGATAACGTTTTTTCGTCATTTTAGACGAGACGACACATTCGTAATTTTCAAAAACTTGTTTCGCGGGGAGCAGATTTGATTGGATCTCTAGATTAATATTCCCAACTCAATGGTTATACATTCATATCTCAGAATTTGTGTCGTGCTTTGCCTAGTATTAGGCAGGTCGAAAGATATTTGTCATGTACAAAGAAGATTGAGGAAGGGGAAATACGAATTATGGGTTTAATCGAACATTTAAACAACTATGAAGATAATTCAAAGCTGGTTATCATAAGCGAAGATGCAACCAGATGTGTAGCTAAGATTGCGTACGACAAACTAACTAACCAATGCATAGGCTTTGTTCTCCCACTAGATTCCAATGGCTTACCGGTTAAGGGACAATTTATTTTTGATTCCTTTGAAAATGTGGATGAATTTATGTTGGGTAAGAAAAAGGCTGATCTAATACACACCATAATTAATGGTTCAAAGTATAAAAATAGGTGTACCACCGTATTGCTTAACAATGCTTGGAACAGATAATAAGTATGGAAAAGACGTTATTAAAATAAATAAAAAAGATGGGCGTTTCTTACGAGTGAGTTAAACGCCCACGGAGTAACGGTTTTGGCATTTTGTTCCGACTTGCAAGCCATGAGCGACACTTATAACGCAAACGCCATCTCCGTATTGACTGAAAAAACACAAAGCGCGGATTCCAGTACATTGGGCGAAAACAACATACCGTTGCTATTTTTTCAAGACGCTATACATTTAGATGCAAAAATACGTACTAGGCTTTTGCAAGCTAGCGCAGTGTTTCCTATGGGTAATTCAATATGCAGTCGAGGTTATTTAGACATTTTATTCGACGGTCACTCGAAAATGGATCATGGCTTAAGAGTCTCTGACTAAAGCCTGGTTTTCACTTGGCGGTTTTTGGACGAAAAAGCCCGGCGTCGACGGAAAATGGGCGAAAATTTCCGTCGACGCCGGGCGGAAATTCCGTCGGTTTTCGGTTTTGTGTGGCGATTTTCATTTCTATTTTTTTCGCTCAGTTGGGCGATTTCGCTCTTTTTCAACCAATCAAAAACCAGTTTCGAAAGGTGACTGTGACGTCAGGGGGGATGATTAATTTCCCGCTTCTTGCATCCGGAACTCGGCCACGTGCTTTTCTGTGAATTTTAGAACGTGTTTTGGTTTCTTGATACCCTTGTTGCCTTCTTTTCCAGTATGTTTCTTTCCCAAACCGATCTTTCATAACTCATATTTCTTTGAACACGATAGATCATGTAAAATAACATTAAATTTCAAATGCTTACATGAGCTTTAATCAATAGTTCACTATTATGATCAGATAAATCATTCATTTTTAGGCCTAGGCTTAAATCTCCACTATCAGACGAAAACCGACGAACTCGCTGGCAGAAACAAAACCGCTTTATTTCCGCCCAAAAAAAACGCCAAGTGAAAATGCTAAAACGCCGACAGTGAGCGAAACGTCGAAAACCATATCGCCGACGTCGAACTTTCTGTCGGTGATTTTCCGCCAAGTGAAAACCAGGCTTAAGACGTGAAAGATCGTCAAAATTTTAATGCTGCGAAACGGATATTTTCGAATAGAGTTATTGAATGTCTTGAGGGAATCCCGCAGTCACTAGCAACTTCCACTTATTTCAAAATGGCGCAATTCTCTGTTGAGCCCTTTTTGGACGCAACTTTAACGCCATCGCGAGGAATTAGTATATTATGGTGGGCAGTGTATTTTTTCGGGGTTGGAAAGCTTGGCTCATAGCGGAAAAATAATATACCCTTAGAGATAATTTTATTTCTAGAAACGCTCTTCTTTGCGTATAGTGATCTATTATACAAAGATAAAACCGACAGTTTTCCCCCAAATCTGTTGGGAAGTCAACAGTGCGAGTTTTTTTTTCAAAGCTGCGAGAAGTTTGTCGTCGGTTTTTTTTTCACGGTTGTAAATTTTTCAGTGAACGAGTTAAGCCTGGTTTTCACTTGGCGGTTTTTGGGCGAAAAAGCCCGGCGTCGACGGAAAATGGGCGAAAATTTCCGTCGACGCCGGGCGGAAATGCCGTCGGTTTTCGGTTTTGTGTGGCGATTTTCATTTCTATTTTTTTCGCTCAGTTGGGCGATTTCGCTCTTTTTCAACCAATCAAAAACCATTTTCGAAAGGTGACTGTGACGTCAGGGGGGATGGTTAATGCTTTTCTGTGAATTTTTTTAACGTGTTTTTTTTCATGATACCCTTGTTGCCTTCTTTTCCAGTATGTTTCTTTCACACAAACCGATCTTTCATAACTCATATTTCTTTGAACACGATAGATCATGTAAAATAACATTAAATTTAAAATGCTTACATGAGCTTTAATCAATAGTTCACTATTATGATCAGATAAATCATCCATTTTTAGGCCTAGGCTTAAATCTCCACTATCAGACGAAAACCGACGAACTCGCTGGAACAAAATCGCTTTATTTCCGCCCAAAAAAAACGCCAAGTGAAAATGCTTAAACGCCGACAGTGAGCGAAACGTCGAAAACCATATCGCCGACGTCGAACTTTCTGTCGGTGATTTTCCGCCAAGTGAAAACCAGGCTTTACTCTATAGATTACGTAGATTGGATGTCCAAATGGAAATACCGGAAAATGATCATTTGGTGATTCCAAAAGACGAAAAAGAAAATATCAACAATGCAACCCCAAGAAGCCAAAATCTTTCCCGATTTAATTGAAATGCACTTAATTATCGCCGAGAGTAAAGTTAGTGCAATGGAATATTTGAATAACGTCGGAATTAAAGTTTGCGCTAAGAGATTTAGAAAGTTCAGAATTCGAATCGGTGGATTTGGAATCGGTCACGGAATCAAATTTTCAAATTGCTAGCTCCCTGCAAAATATATTAGAAGAAATTGACCAAGATGACATTGTGTTACTTAATACAATAAATGATATTGATTCTCCGGAGGTCGGCATAAATAACAGCGGTACGTTCGTAGAATGCTTTTTAAAAACAAAAAAACGGTGATTAGGAAAACTACCGCGCTCTGAAGATCCAGATCGATTGTCTAGCGACAGAATTATAAGGGTTCGATCCTCTGCAGTTAAAAATGATCACTGTTACCAGGTAAGCAATGAAGGTGTTAAAGCCTTATCTACCCTTAACGTCGGCGATTTCTGTATTTTTCGACCAGAAGAGAACCTTAAAGGGCAACGCAAGCTCTGTGGCAAAATAAAGAAAAAGTAACGTGCTTTCTAACCCCCTACACCCCCCTCAGTACTGGTGAGACCACGCAGAGTTTACCGTAAATATCGCACTTGGCATACATATTCACACAAATGCCAGCTCACTTGCGTTGCCCTTTAATTTTCTTGGTCGTATTTTGCAATTTCGATATTTGACCGGAAAAAGTAAAACCGAAACAGGTTACAGTAGTCTTTATGTTAATCGAAATCCACCTCCAAAGAAACCAGTTGTAATTTTTTTTATCAATTTGAAAAAAGCACCGACGTCGAAGGATTTTACGATTCAAAATTATCATCTTGGTCAATTTCATATCTGTATATTAAAAACTACCGTACCTCGATTCCAAAAGAGTTGATTTTGTTTGAAGATGAAAAAGAATTATTCGAACATTTAAAATTAATAAACGATTTTGGAGATTAACACTGTTTTTTTTTGTTATCTCCCGAAGAAGTCCAAACCTCTGTTGTACGCCATAATTTTATTTTTATGTTAGGCCTAAAGGGCCCCGCCAACTTTTGAATTATGTCAGCCTCCCAGCTCGAATATCTAAAATTCTAAGGCAGGAAAAGGTACGAAAAGTCGTCTGCTACTTGGTTCACGTGATATTTTCGAGCTGGATTTTTCAAAAGCTGGAGGGACGAGTTGAGGAGCGCCTTTAATAAACCCCAAAAAAACCCCTTGCACTTGTTAAAAATCTACTGAGGTTATGAGGAATCACAGAATCGGAGTAGAATCACGGAATCAGCGTGAAATCTCGGGATCACTTAATCAGTGCGAAATCATAGAATCAGAGTAGAATCTCGGTGGGGTGGCGGAGTGGTTAGCACTTTCACCTCGCAGCAAGAGGAGCCGGGTTCGATCTCAGCTTGAAGTTGTGGCACTGGGTGAAAACTCGGAGCCACTCCTTCTGCGTTGAGTTTGCAAGTTCTCTCCCCACTGGTTTAAGGGGTTTTCCCCCGAGCTCTTCGGTTTCCCCTTCCGTAAAAACTTGTTGAGGGTAACGGTAATAGTAATAGCGTTTTCCATTTGACTGGTCTCAAGCACTCTAGATCGCTCTGATGAACATTTTATGTTCCATTTGCGTGCTCAGATCTGCTCCGATCAAGTTTCGGGTATTCCTTTTCCCGCTACCGGGAGCTCCGAGTTCACCTAAAACCGATCTCCCGATTTCGACAGATCAACGGATCGAGATCGGAGCAAATTTTTGTGTGTTCCTTTTAGATTTTTTTTCAAAATGGCAGACCCAGCTGTTGGCTCGCGTGGCATGCAGGGCTTGCCATCACCCTCCTACGTATTGTAACCCGGCCACCTGTTTAAAGGCATTATAAGTCGCTAGATGACTTGGGCCTAAGGTGGTGCCTTGGATTTTAGCCTAGCTGATTATTATTAAATATAAGCTTAATATAATAATATTTTAATTTTTCCCAGGTTTTGTAATTTTGTTTATATTTTAATTGTATTTGTGGATTTCTTTGCACCGTGCTTTACTATTTTTCAAAATCTACTTTGCACTTTTTGTTTCAATTTTCATCAACATGTATGTTTGTACACAAGCAGGGAACGTCTTAACATTAAATAAATAAAATTTCAAAGTTGGCACTGCATTTTACCTGAGCGTACTCTTATTTTTGCGTTGTCACGATAAGCAGACTGATAAAATTGAACCCCGCAAATCGCGTCTTCCTGTTGTGGACCATGTGCCACATCAAGTTGCCTTATAGCCTCAAGCCATTTCTTTACTAAAGTTGGTCTTTTAATTGGGAATCTAAACGTTAAATCATTGATTCAGACAAATCCCTTCCATTCCTTTATTCTTATTATACACCTACTTTTGCATTGAACATTTTTGTTTCTACCGGTATTAACACAACCTTTAACTAAAACGTTTCGACCCGTTATGGTGTTTATTAAACAATTACAATAGCTTATTAAACAATTACAATGGCTTATTATACAATTACAATAGCTTATTAAACCAATACAATAGCTTATTAAATAATTACAATAGCTTATTAAACAATAACAATAGCTTATTAAACAATTACAATAGCTTATTAAACCAATACAATAGCTTATTAAATAATTACAATAGCTTATTAAACAACTACAATAGCTTATTAAACTATTACAATGGCTTATTAAATAATTACAATGGCTTATTAAACAATTACAATAGGTTATTAAACAATTACAATGGCTTATTAAACAATTACAATAGCTTATTAAACAATTACAATAGCTTATTAAACAATTACAATGGCTTATTAAACAATTACAATAGCTTATTAAACAATTACAATGGCTTATTAAACAATAACAATAGCTTATTAAATAATTACAATGGCTTATTAAACAATTACAATAGCTTAATAAACAATTACAATAGCTTATTAAACAATTACAATGGCTTATTAAACTATTACAATAGCATATTAAACAATTACAATGGCTTATTAAACAATTATAATGGCTTATTAAACAATTACAATGGCTTTTTAAACAATTACAATAGCTTAATAAACAATTACAATAGCTTATTAAACAATTACAATGGCTTATTAAACTATTACAATGGCTTATTAAACTATTACAATAGCATATTAAACAATTACAATGGCTTATTAAACAATTACAATAGCTTATTAAATAATTACAATGGCTTATTAAACAATTACAATAGCTTAATAAACAATTACAATAGCTTATTAAACAATTAAAATGGCTTATTAAACTATTACAATGGCTTATTAAACTATTACAATAGCATATTTAACAATTACAATGGCTTATTAAACAATTAAAATAGCTTATTAAACAATTACAATGGCTTAGTAAACAATTAAAATAGCTTATTAAACAATTACAATGGCTTATTAAACAATTACAATGGCTTATTAAACAATTACAATAGCTTATTAAACAATTACAATGGCTTATTAAACAATTACAATAGCTTATTAAATAATTACAATGGCTTATTAAACAATTACAATAGCTTAATAAACAATTACAATAGCTTATTAAACAATTACAATGACTTATTAAACAATTAAAATAGCTTATTAAACAATTACAATGGCTTAATAAACAATTACAATAGCATATTAAACAATTACAATGGATTATTAAACAATTACAATAGCTTATTAAACAATTACAATGGCTTATTAAACATTTACAATAGCTTATTAAACAATTACAATGACTTATTAAACAATTAAAATAGCTTATTAAACAATTACAATGGCTTATTAAACAATTACAATGGCTTATTAAACAATTACAATGGCTTATTAAACAATTACAATGGCTTATTAAACTATTACAATAGCATATTAAACAATTACAATGGCTTATTAAACAATTACAATAGCTTATTAAACAATTACAATGGCTTATTAAACAATGACAATAGCTTATTAAACATTTACAATAGCTTATTAAACAATTACAATGGCTTATTAAACTATTACAATGGCTTATTAAACTATTACAATAGCATATTAAACAATTACAATGGCTTATTAAACAATTAAAATAGCTTATTAAACAATTACAATGGCTTATTAAACAATTAAAATAGCTTATTAAACAATTACAATGGCTTATTAAACAATTAAAATAGCTTATTAAACAATTACAATGGCATACTAAACAATTACAATGGCATACTAAACAATTACAATGGCTTATTAAACTATTACAATAGCATATTAAACAATTACAATGGCTTATTAAACAATTAAAATAGCTTATTAAACAATTACAATGGCTTATTAAACAATTAAAATAGCTTACTAAACAATTACAATGGCTTATTAAACAATTACAATGGCTTATTAAACTATTACAATAGCATATTAAACAATTACAATGGCTTATTAAACAATTAAAATAGCTTATTAAACAATTACAATGGCTTATTAAACAATTAAAATAGCTTATTAAACAATTACAATGGCTTATTAAACAATTACAATGGCTTATTAAACAATTACAATGGCTTATTAAACAATTACAATAGCTTATTAAATAATTACAATGGCTTATTAAACAATTACAATGGCTTATTAAACAATTACAATAGCTTATGTAATTTCCTATCGTTTGATATATAATTTACCATCCTATGCTAAAGAGTGGCCACCGCCCACCCTCAGGATACCCGGGTGGGCAAACCAATACAAAAGCTGTTGAGGCCATGTGATTTCCTATCGTTTGATAGACGGGAAGTATCAAAGGTGAAATAGGTAAGCAAAAAACGACCAACATAATTCTTTTAAAATATTGAAATTAGTGGAAAAAATGAATTAAAGAAATTCTGAAACTGGGATTCCAATGTGTTTATTTTAGGAAATTTATATCAAAAATTTGGGTAGTTTAGGCACCAAAAGTCATGTAAATTTGCAAATTCATAAAAAAAAATACCCATGAATGTAATTTTGCGGCAAATGGGAAATCAGTTAAAGACGCGTCAGTGCGATGATTTCATTGCCATTTTTAGGGCGTATTACAATTTTCGTGGCGTACGATATCGTACCATTCGGTGACTCTCCCATTAAGGGGGTTGGTTGGAGGGGGCGGAAATTAACGGCACTGAGTGCGCGTCAAAGAGTTCTATCGAATGAGACCAACGTTTTTTCGGTCACTCTCCCTTTAAGGGGGTTGGTCGGAGGGGGCGGATATTAACGGCACTGCGTGCGCGTCAAAGATTTCTATCGAATGAGACCAACTTGTTTTTTTTCGGTAACTCTTCCTTTAAGGGGGCTGGTCGGAGGGGGCGGAAAAAAGAGGGACCAAAGTTTAATTCTAACTTCACGCCTAACTAACTGCTTGATCAAATATTCAAAATCTCTGGACCATCTATACAAACTATAAAAGTGTTCAAGGCTAAAAGTTCAAGCGAGGTTTACGAAGACTCGAAGAGGGCGGCGTCGGTTTTGGAGATCTGGGTTCGAATCCCGGTATCGTCGAAATTAGAAATTATTTTTCGCAGCTCCATCTACCGTGTAGTCGCTTTTCCACGACAAACAAACAAACAACAACACTTAACGACATTCCGTCCATAGCAATAGTGTCACTTTGAATTTATATTCGATGTGAAACAAAAAACGCAACTTACGTAACACGCTTAGCAAAACGTCCTTGTAGCAAAAACGTAACACACGTAACACCAAAAGTGACATAAGACCCAAAAGTGTGTCAACTCTACCTTTGCGCCTGTTAAAATATTTACTGAGAGCTAGTCTCACAATAGACTACATAACCTACTAGTTGGAATAGTATTAGCAACGTTATATTTAGTCTATGGTGTGCCGCGATTTTATCTCTTTCTTTTATTCTCCCGTAGACATACGTTCTAAATCGCCTCACTCGGCGGCGCTGAAGTGGAGAAAATTTCAAATTTTGATGACGTATTTTCAACCCCCTCTCCCACTCACTCTTTTTACTTCGCGACAAGCTCTCATTAAACATTATACCGTACCGACACACTTTTGGGTCTTATGTCGCTTTTGGTAACACGCCTAGCAAAAAGTCCTCGTAGCAAAAACGTAACACACGAAGTCCCTTTCTTTCACACTAACTCCCCTTCTACGAATTTCATACTAACCCGTTAAAAAAGTGTAAAGGTCGGGACGGGCGAAAGGAACTCAAGAGAGGAGATAAGCGAAGCAAAAGGGTGGAAGTCGAGAAAAAATTTTAAAACCGAGACCAGCCGGGCATATAGATAAGGGAAGCAAAGAGGCGAAAGTCCAAAGTCAACTAAAATAAAAATAAAATTGAATTAGATTAATAACCATGTCAGTTAGTTGGCACTCAGGCCCTGAACATTGAGTTAAAATTTATTTCAATAAATAAAAGGACAAACTTTAAGACTTATAGTTATAGAAAATGGTTTTAAATCGTTAAATTTCCCTAGGATTCCGTTTTCTAATCCTTAGCATCTAAATAAATGGCTTCTTTCTATAAATCGTATTACTGGCGTCCATCTAAAAGGGACTTTAATTATAGTTACCATTTTGTAGAGTTAAAACCAGTTAAAAATGGCCAAAAGCAAGAATCTGGAGATGAAGGGATAAGCCATCAGGCACAAATACTTTAAACATATTTTATTACAAGGGAAATAAGTTTTAACATTTTCGTCCGACTGTTCCGGGAACGCTCCGAACCCAACTTCCACAATGCTTTTTGAGGCGCTCCGGGTGCTCTATGGGGCACCTACTGAGCAGTAGCGGCGCCAGGATTTTTGGGGAGGTAGGCCAATCAATTGGAGGCCCCACCAACATTATGGAGCCCCCCCCCACCACAATTTTTTCAAATCCGTTCACGTGGATTATTTAATTTTTTTAAGCAAGTGGTGCAATTTTTGGGTAAAATGGGTACGCGACGAAAAATTAGAGTTAATTATGAATTTAAACATTGATAAAAACTGAGTGTGTGTTGATCCTTTTTTGTGTACCGATAACACTTAACAAATGAGTGTTTATTTACTTATTTCTACGACTGAATTCCAGTCTATCAATTTATATTCATTCCTTCAGTACTTCGCATGTACATCCCTTACATCAGAACTTACAACTTTACGAAAATGAATGTAGGTAGGTACAAAAAGTTAAGTAAGTTTAAGAACCATTAATTTGTAAATATAAAATTTAAGATACAATTTCTATATGGAAGTGCTCGCGAAAAATTAAAGCTACAAAATGAACTACTGTCAAAGAAAAGTTACTCGTACCTTTAAAAGGAATACAAACAGTAGGGTCGTTAAGCCAATCACTCGCATTGAATATTGGAAAATTAATAATAATAATAATAATAATAATAATAATAATAATAATAATAATAATAATAATAATAATAATAATAATAATAATAATCAGCTAGGCTAACACCCAAATAAATTATTTCGTAAACAAATTACAGAATTTTTTTATATTAAATAATTTAGAGGCCCATATATTAAAATTTGTAGGCCCCTTAAGACGACTTTTGGAGGCCCCTACCAAAATTTCAAGTAGGCCCAGGCCTACCCCGGCCTATTGCTGGCGCCGCTACTGCTAATGAGGCACCGGGCACCGTGCCCCATAGAATTAACATTGGGTACTATTTGACGGTGTCTAGAAAAAAAGTGCCGGCTCAACATCGATACGTTCGCTGACCGTAAATGTACCCCGAGAACGTTCACCAGACACCGTGCCCTATAGAATTAACACGGGGTAATATTTTAATGGTATCTCGCGGGCACCATTCCGCATAGAATTAACATGGGAAATTATATTGACGGAATTTGATGCGTTCACCGGTCGTAGTTGTACTGCGAGAGAGCTGTGAGTACCGTATCTCATAGAAAATACATGGAGACGAGGATTTGAATATTGACCGTGAATTGTTTAAACACTTATTGAGTGGATATACCCTTAATATACAAAGCCTGCTTAATCTGCTGTTTCGAACGTGGTGGTATAATCCTAATTGTTTAAAGGGGCTCCAAAGTTCGGTGACAAAAAAAAAAGAAAATTGAGCATGCCTTTCTTCCCCCAACCCCTCACTCGGCCTTGGCAGAGGCGGGCCGAGTTAACCGTAAATTTCGCACTTTACTAACTTAACACACATTTCCCCCCCGAACTTTGGAGCCCCTTTAAGGCGTGGTACAAAGTGCAACAAAGTTTACTATAAAAGCCTGAATTTTCCTTTAAAATATCATTCTGAATTAGGATCCCAGAGTCCCTTGCAACTTGGAATTCGAATTCTAATAAGATGTAAATATGGATGTAGCTAGTTATATAAACGGTTTCTAAAAATTATAAAACGTTTGAGGGAATCGTTTCTTATATTTTATAAATTAAAGGTCGGAAGGAAATTCGTGTATTATTGAAGTCAACTTTATGAGGTCCAATGATGAGTACGTCGTTAAAGAACTAGCGTTCTTGGTTGTGGAAACTGGGGATAATGGTGTTTACTCATTTAAACCACCTTTTCCTTACAACGAGCTAAGCGTGAAAGACAGGAGACTGTGCGGTGGGAGCTCTAGACATATTTGTGGGATGCTTTGGGACGAGGGTGAACACGAACTGGACCAGTTGGAAGTTGGAACTTTGATGGTATAGTTACCAACATAAAATCCAAATCGGCAAACTTTTACACAAAGGGGATGGAAAAAGAATTGTAGAAGATTTAGGGTGCCCTAAGTACCAAGAGCTTTCCGATCCCTGTCCAATAGTGTGTAAATATCATTCTAATAATTCAAATTGCGCATTGTTCCAAGCGCAGAAAATAAAATTATGGAATATGTAATATTGTCATGAAAATATAATATTTTGATTCAAACCATTTTACCGTTTCTTAACTCAATAACAATAATTTAATTCAAACGCCTGTAGGATAAGTTAGTTTAAACATCGTCTAAATCAATGTGATATAAGAATATTTAATTTTCATAAATTAATGATATACTATAATAACCGAATGTGAAGCACTTTGTTGTTCCGAGTCTATATCATATTTGTAATGTTTATCGATTAAACTGTCACGTTCCTATACAAAATTACATTTTCAATCTGGTTAGATCCGATAAAAACACCAAGATAACCAATTTCGAAATGTAAGAAATGTACATCGAACTTTAAAAATATATTTTTGCTTTAAAATTAAATCCGTTCCCATACAAACGCAGAGATAAGACTCAGGTAACCAATTTCGAAATGTAAGGAATGTACATTGAACTTTTCTTATTGCAAATTTCACCTTTCGACTAGTATATAAGCTCGTCCTGAGTTAGTCAAAGTCATACAGACTTCTGAATAATAACTGGGAAACATGTCATCTTTAGACAAAACAGTAGCAGTGGCGGTCTTAAAATATACAGCTACTATGGGCCCAATTCCAGGTCGCCCCGATTTACCCCATTTTAATTTTAGAACCTTCGAAGTTATAATTCGAAAATACCATAAAGGATTTTGGTGCCACTTTGAACCCGATCCAGAAAGCAACACCATCCAAATCTACCTTTGCTACCACCCCAATATTGCTAAAATAAGACTGGCCTTTGGAGGCATGATGGCATTAATTCAGGTATCATGAGTATGGTTATTTTTCGAAAACCTTTTTATTTTACAAAAGACTGTGTTTTCATTTTATTATGTGTTTTTTTTTAAGTTGGAGAAGATGGATTTGACCATTACTGTGGAGTAGGATGTCCAAGCCTCTACGCTTTTTTGGCAATGAACTCCATCCCATTGCTCTCCACATCTCCAACACATTCTCCTTCGACTTCTTCCGCAGCCAACTCCTCGTTATCGGTCACATCAGTAGTACCCACTTCCACACCTCTCGAAACTTAAAAAAGAGGAGCACACCGGTGGAAAAGTCATGAAAAAAAAATTCACTTAACGAAAAAAAAATAAAAAAATGATCATAGCGGTGATTTGGAAGCTTTGCTGGCTTTAGAAGAAGTCATAAAGCAAACTCTCGGAGAAGAGTTTCAAAATTTATAATTTTAAAAATAAATAAATACAAAAAACAATGTTTTTTTTCTTACATATAAAAGACATATTATATTTTAGTTCTGAATAGATGTACCACTGAATAGTAATGGATATGTCGGTGAATACGAATGAAAAAAAAATCAAAATAATACTGGAAATTTTGGTTAACGTTATCACAAAATCTACAGTGGGATACATAGAGAGTTTTTATAAATAAAAATATCTCACATATATGGAGTTCAGAGTCTAACAGACTAACACATATCAGATATATAGGCATGAAAGCGGAGGGTAAAAAAGATCGGGTTAGTCCTCCGCTCTTTACCAGTTGCGATAAACAGCTAGACCATACAAATGTTTCCGTGTACCGTATGCGCGAAACAGTTTTCTAAAAAGTCAATTTTAAATTGCCACGTACGAGAACAACACGAAAATGTAAAATATGTTTGTTCAACCTGTAACATTAGTTTTGCGCGAAGATACAAATTAAGTCAACATTCGCGAGTTCATCAGAGTAGCCCACTTTCAGCCACACCAGACCACCGATATCGAGACAACTTCCAACCGCTTCAAGTTCTCCTAAACGTCGGCGTATCCGAGCAATCGGCGGACGACTTTCTTCAAAACATCGAAGAAGTCTCCGTTCTTGAGGACGCTATCGTCAGTTAATAATAATAATAATAATCAGCTAGGCTAATACCCAAGGCACCACCTTAGGCCCAAGTCATCTAGCGACTTATAATGCCTTTAAACAGGTGGCCGGGTTACAATGCGTAGTTCGCGGTATACTCCGAAAACGACCCAAACAGACTCCGAAATAATAATTTTAACATTTAAATCAGCATTAATGAAATATTTTAAAAATCACTTAAATAAGAAGCGGGGGCTTAAAGTGGAACATTTTTATTCGCGTGAGATACGTACGCGAATTGAACGATGGTGCGGAAGTCGAGGCATTCCCGTATTTCCGGTGCAAAACTCAAGCAACACTTTTACCAGATGTAATACCAGCACAAATAGACTCGTGTGTGAAGCAAATAACACACGCGATTGAGGAATTCCAAGATATGGGCAGTGGCTGGACCATAGACCGTATCTTGTTTTTTCAAATCGATAATATAGCGTACATACCGCTGGTCGGGGGTACGTATATAAATCTCCCCCCTGAGCTCAATAATACCGGCAAAGGAGTATTAAATATTAAGACCAAAAGTGTTTCTTGCGGTGCGTCCTCGCTAAACTTAATCCACAACCTCCAAATTCACATCGCGATAATCGGAATAAATACGTGATGTTTGAAAAAGAATTAGACTGCAGTGACATTTACTTTCCTTTCGAATTAAATCATTTTAAACTCAAAAAATTTGAAAATAAAAATAATCTGTCTATCAACGTTTTCGGCTTCGAAAAAGTAGTTTTTCCTCTTCCCCGAAGATCGGCAAATAGATCTGCCTTATCTCAAGCCAAAAGAAAACAATTTTTTTGCCTAATTACGGATATTAGTCGCTAATTAAGTCATTTCACAAACCTTAACGGGAAAATTAACGTGTGTCGTTATTGCTTACATCGCGTTTCAGAACAAAATAGTGCACGAAACCGTAGAGAAAACGTGAAAAACTGCAACGTTCACGACTTGTCAAAATGCCACACAAAAATCCCGTTTTAAAATTCGAAAAAATTGATTAGCTTCAAAAGGTAAGAAATGATTTCGGAAATTCATGAATTTACGTGCTTAACACATTTATTTTTAGGTTCCCTACGTCATTTACGCGGATTTTGAATCTATAATTGACAGAATCCAGTCTTGTTTACCCGATTCCTCACTATCATCAACAACGAAACTTTCGGAGCACGTAGCTTGTGGTTTTAGTTACGCCGTAATAGGACCCGACGGTATTTATATTTGGTTTAATTAAAAAGTTTATTTTCGCTACGACGTTTATCATTATTACAGGAAAGCCAAATGCCCCTGTTACGTATAGGGGAACCGAAGCTATCGACATTTTTCTTGAAAGTTTGTTGATGGAACGGAGCACAATCACCAAATTATTGAAGGAAAATATTCCAATGAATCTCACACCAGTCGAAGAAGAATTGTGTCGTACCGCGACACAATGTTACGTGTGTCAGAAAATTCTTACGCAAGATGATCCGGCAGTCAGAGATCATTGTCATTATACCGGTACGACTTACGTATTTAATTATTTTAGATATAAATAAGTTAACACGTAATTATAATTATTAGGACGTTTCCGGGGAGTCGCGCGTAATTCTTGTAATCTAAAGCTGTGAGTGGGAAAGTTCACACCGGTCATCATGCATAATTTATCACGGTATTGTATTTTCTTAATTCCAATATTTACAAACTATACCGTGTTTATACAAAATTTCAGATACGATGCCCATCTTATCATGTAAAGGATTGGGTTGATAAAAAGTGTAAATATTTCCTGTATTCCATCTAACACCGAAACGTATATCAACTTCACTTTCGGTTCATCGACTCTATTCGCTTTATGCCCGCTAGTCTCGAAACTTTAATTTCAAATTTAGCCACTTTAGGTCAAGATAAATTCCCCACCTTGAGCTCTTTCTATCCAATTCATCAAATCCCGTATTTGCTCAAAAACGTTTACGTATCCCTACGACTACATGAGTGACGTAGACAAGTTTGAAGAGACAGCACTACCACCCAAAGAGACATTTTTCAACACCCTCACTGGCGAACATTTAACGGATGAGAGTTACGAAAATGTCCGACAAGTGTGGAACAGTTTTAACATAGAAAATCTAGGTATAATTTATGGCCCTATTCTATTACTAAATGTAATAGTGAGAGTGATAAAATTCTTCAACAGTCGAACTACACGATTTGTACGTGCAGGCGCTGACGTATTCGAAAGTTTCCGCGCTATGTGTGTAGAATACTACGGTCTAAATTGCGCGCACGCGTACACTGGACCTGGGTTCACCTGAGAGTCAGCCCTCCACATGACCAAAGTGAAGTTGGAGCTACTCCTCGATATTGACATGCACTTGTTTATTGAACGTGGCATTCAGGGAGGAGTTTCGATGATTAGCCACCGCTACGCCGAAGCCAATAACCCGTACATCCCCGAAAGCTACGACCCCAATAAAGAGTGTAATTACATCATGTACCTCGACAAAAATAATCTCTATGGATTCGCCATGGTCGATTACCTGCCCACGAGGAGGTTCGCTTGGGTTCCCGTCGAAGACCTACTGGAGTACACCCATAAACATGTACTTACTTAATCGCGCGAGTCTCCCTACGGATAAATTTTGGAAGTCGACTAGGAATACCCCGTTGAGTTGCAAGGGGAGCGCTTTCGCATTTTTGCCCGGCGTTCCTTTTCAGAAAACTCGCTAGCTCTCTTTCTACCGCGCGAGTGACGTAGCTGGTTGACGGTTTTCCCGTAGACACAGAGGGTAGGGTGTCTTATAAGTACCGTGTAGTTTGTCTATCATGGGTAAAAAAATCTTTGCAAAAATAAGGTGAAATTGCATAATCTTGGGATAATGTGAAAGAATAGAAATACGTTGGAATTATTTTTGGGATTTTCAATTATTGTGGTCGGACGTGGTCAGAAGAAAGAACTATATTTTTTAATAAAACTTTTATTAAAATAAAAAATAGGAACATTTTTATATTTAAAAGGCACATTTTGAAATTCATTAAAAAAGGCACATATTGTTCCGTTTAAATCTGTCAACTGAACCAAAAGGCAGCTTATTTTTAAAACTAACTACTTAATTTTTCAGTTTTCTTATCTTTTATCCTGTTTTGGGCCTCAGTAAGAGTGTTTGAATTTAAATATTTAATTCTAGTTCTCATTTTCAAATAACAAAAAACAATCTCTCTCGGATATCATGAACACAACTGCTACCCCCTCGCACCCGAATCTCAAAGAATAACTACGGATCAATTTTCTTCCTATTACAAACTGATGCTTCAAAGATTAAACCTCCCCGCGAATGACACTCTGCCTAAGCTCGTCCCTAATCTCAACAACAAAGTGCGATACGTAGTTAACTATAGTAATTTAAAATACTACGTATCGAAGGGACTTAAACTCACGAAAGTTCACTGAATACTCTCTTTCGATCAATCTCCCTGGCTTCGCCCATTCATAAATTTCAATACCGAAAAGAGGAAACTTGCCAAAAACAGTTTTGAAATTTTTTTTTTCAAACTTTTAAACAACTCCTGTTTTGGTACGTTATTAATCAAAGTAAATGAAAAATAAGTAGATTATTTTTATTTACCAACGGTATTTATTGCGCGAAATAAATTCTTTTGGTTTAATAAATGTTATTTAATTTATACGCAAGTAGCCACGTATAAAATTTATCGGAATAATAAGTACTAATCTCATTTCGTTTCAATAATAGGTAAAACAATGGAGAACTTGAGAAATCGGATAGATTTCCATCTCGTACAAACACCCGAGCGGGCTATTGGAAAAATCACGATTTTCCACAACGAACTCGTGGGTATTCATATGAAGAAGAAGTCACTTACTTTGAATAGACCAATTTACACCGGTTTCACCGTTTTGGATCTTTCGAAACTAACCATTTCATTACGAGTACACGCGCAAGACCTACGGTGACCAGGTCCGATTACTTTTCACGGACACGGACAGCCTCGCGTACAATATACAAACGGAGGACGTTTACACGGACTTCGGAAATTCCTCCCATCTCTTCGATTTCTCGGAGTATCCCACGAATCGTCCTCTTTTCAATGACGTAAACAAAAAAGTAATTGGAAAGATGAAAGATGAAATGGATGGGATCCCTATACGGGAGTTCGTTGGGATCCGCCCCAAAATGTACTCCATCCTTTCGGAAAGGGGGGAGAAAAAAACCGCGAAAGGTGTTTGTAAGCGAGTAGTGGAAAAGGATATCCGACACTCGAGTTACCGCGACTGCCTCGTGGCTACTCGAATTACGAGCAATTCTATAAAGCGGATCGTCAGTCAGAGGCATCAGCTATTTACCGTCTCCCAAAACAAAATGTCTCTTAACCCATGCGATAATAAAAGGTATATTTTGGGGGACGGCATTCGAAACCTATCGCATGGTCATTACTGGATCGATATTTTAAATCGCCAATAGTTCAGTCTTCTATTGTATTTCTATTAAAAATATATTTTGAACTTAAAGCGTATTGTAAATAAAATGAAACTATCTTATTTAAGTGATATTTTTAATTTAACGTAAAAATGTAACTAACTTTGTAAATTTTTACTTTGATGTAATGTAGACTGTGGAGATCACCAAACAAACCCACTGGTGTTATTTTGAATGTAAAATGTAAATTAAAGAAGTTTTACGAAGTTATTGAAAGTTTATTGAATACCTTGAATACATAAATTCTTTTATCATTTAACATTTACATTTTTATTTTTAGAAAATCTAGTCACAATATCGAACATTTTTACACCCCTATACATCTATTAAGAGCAAAACACACGCAAAAACCTCCACACGTCACGCTTCGATTTCCTTGAAGTTGTAAAGAGTTAAATGTCACAGTTTTACTATTTCTTTCGACAAAGTCATTAAAGGGAAACATATCTGGGGGGTTACCGTAGGAGTCGAACATCTCGGTATTTGTATTGTTCTTCGAGAAATACAAAACTATCCAGTGCTGACCATCGTCATTCGACGTATCCGTGTTCACGATATACAGAGATGGAAACGTCGTCACGAACTTTGGTAGTTGGTCCGCGGCGAATACACCTCGAAATAAGTAATATAATAATAATAATATAATAATATAATAATATAATAAATTATCGTTAGCTGCATTGTGCCCATTCTAGTCAAAGATTACGGTTCGGTTCTTATCAATTTCAATCAAACTCTGGAATTCCGCGTAAACAATTACGGCAATCGTTTCGGGTAACGCGGAAGCGAAGTTCATTTCCAGCCTCAAATTTTCCTTTTTAACAAGATGAAAATGAGAGGCATTGTTCATTAAATCGGCGGTCAAATAGTAGACGAAAACGCTACTCGTTTCCCTCGTCAATGTTCCATTGACCCGTTTGAAGAAATAAATTGGTGTACGCTTGGATGTAGCTACGCTCCGCGAAGTTAGGTGTTAGGGCTTTATGTGGTACGCTACTGCCGTCAACGAACAAACCAATGTGGTTTAAATTGAAATGCTGGAAATTATATGGCGACGATTTAAGTTCACCCAGAAACGCGTTTTGCTCAACCATCCCGATTTCGACTTTATTCGGAATTTGTCCGGTAACTAAATGATCTTGCACGACGATCATGTTGCTTCTCGGAATCGAAAACGACCTCACTTCCGTGCGGGAAATTGGGTACTTCGCTTTCGACATTTGTAACACTTTGGCGTGTGATAGTGGGATTTCGGGAATTAACTTGACTTTCCTCAAATACAACGAAGCTGATTTAATGTCCAATTTACATTTTACGTCAGAGTGTAAACAAAATTCGGTATTTGGTTTCCCAAAAACGAATTTTAAATCCACCAAGTTCAAAAGGAAGCGCGGCTGTTGACAAATATCTAAATGAAGAGCGCCGATCATATCTATAGTTCCCTTTTGAGCGAAGTTGGCTCTTTGTAAGAAACCTTTATTATTCACGAAATCGTTGAACTCTTACGCCATGTCGCGATAGAATAGGCCGCTGGTAAGATGACTCGTTTTAGCAGAGTCTCCAAATGTTAACATACGAAAAGCCGAAGCGAGTATGTTACCCAATCCATAGCTCTCTGGACACCCACGCCACGATACACGGGGATTGATCCGTATCCAGCCTGATTTAAATAGTACTTCTCGTAATCGCCTGCGGAGGAAATGTATTGCGGACGTCTCATGATGTTCGTCATTCGTTACTTTTCATTAAACTGAGGACTACTTGTTCCCAACACTCGCTATTATAGAGTGAGCCAGGCCCTCCGCGGTCTAAAATGTAGAGTAACGTGCACCTTTCCGCGTTCAAATTGCACGGGGTTCCCCAAGTCGTCCATAATATTAATTTCGATAGTTTGTATGTTGGAAGAAGCGGCGGGTAGGTAATGTGGACGAGAAAATTCAGTATTCACAGTTTCCCCGTCTTTTCCTTTCACGCTAATAATTCTTAAAAGAGGGACGCTCCTGTCCCCCACGATCGTATTTTCAACGATGTCAGAATAGACAAACAATGAATGTAATCCTACGTCCATATCTACGGTATAAGGGGCTAACGAAGATTTTCTAATTTCAAATTCACCTTGCTTAAGAGAAAATCCCAACATAATAGCTATACAGGGTGTCCACTAATAAATGAACCAGGGAGAATATCTCAAAATCTGTTTTAGGTGCGATTTTGAAATTTTTTTAGTCGGATACAAGATGTAGGGGGAAACATACTGTGAAAATGTCGATGACCTTGAACCATGTCTTCAAGGTCAACCAAAAACTAACTCGAGAACCGTAAGTGTTAGAAAGTTGGTTCCAATTAGAAAAGTGTTCCACGTGACTTTTTAAGTACAAATAGCTTTGACTTGCTCGGAGTTTATCAATAGGAAGCCGAGAAATGCTAGATGAAAAACAAGAAGGTCGTTAAGTTGAACGTGTCGAAAGCGAGGTTCGGGAGCTGATAACTCTAAAGATAGTCATGTTAGAGTACTGAAAATTGCTACACATCCTCATCAGAATTAAGAGTCATTAGTTTAAAAATTTCAATGACCTTGAACCATGTCTTCAAGGTCATCCAAAAACTAACGCGAGAACCGTAAGTGTTAGAAAGTTGGTCAAGGTCATTTTTAAATGTCTTTGAAGACATGGTTTAAAACTACTTTGACGAGAAAGTGGTGATTCGCAAATTTCCTATTGAAACCTAGTTTCTAAAACCAATGGATCGCGAGATACTTTTTTCACACCTTAAACCACATCTTCAAAGTCATCCAATTTTACAAACTTGAAAAACTCCCACCATATTGAGTTTATCTAGCAAATTCCGATGTAACACGAATTGGTTTCGAGTTATGTGCGTTTTCTTTCAAATTTAATTTTAACGACCTTTGTGATTTTGAAAAAGAGTTCCTAGACTTCCTATTGGTCAAATTCGATCTAATCAAGCTAATTCGATCTACAATGTGACGTGGAACACGTTTCTAATTGGAACCAACTTTCTAACACTTACGGTTCTCACGTTAGTTTTTGGATGACCTTGAAGACATGGTTCAAGGTCAATGAAATTTTTAAACTAAAGACCCTCAATCTTGATGAGGATGTGTAGCAAATTTCAGTACTCTAACATGAGTATCTTTAGAGTTATCAGCTCCCGAACCTCGCTTTCGACACGTTCAACGTAACGACCTTCTTGTTTTTCATCTAGCATTTCTCGGCTTCCTATTGATAAAATCCGAGCAGGTCAAAGTTATTTGTACTTAAAAAGTCACGTGGAACACCTTTCTATTTGGAACCAACTTTCTAACACTTACGGTTCTCGAGTTAGTTTTTGGTTGACCTTGAAGACATGGTTCAAGGTCATCGACATTTTCGAAGTAGGTTTCCCCTACATCTTGTATACGACTCAAAAATTTCAAAAAACGCACCTAAAACAGATTTTGAGATATTCGCCCTGGTTCGTTTTTTAGTGGACACCCTGTATCGGGAGGGATTATACAGTAAAAACTCTTAGTTATATGAACCTTAACTCGGTTCAGATGTTTATGGTATTTGAACTCGCCCTTTTTATTCTGAAATTTTAACATTTCAAGTAAATCTTCGATAGAAGAGAAATTTGCTCTAGGTATATACCTAAAATCTTCCAATATGATATCATCCGAACCAACTCGCACTACCCGTTCTTCTTTGAGGGGGGGGGGCGTATGGTTGTATGTACAATTTTTTATTTTTTTATTTGTTTCCGTTGCGTGCCCCCCCCCCCTGAAATCAAATCCTGGTTTTTCTCAGAGTATTACCCGGAAAGTAATTCAGCGAAGAATCAGATGGTAGAGCGATATAGAAACTCATTCTAAGTCTACTTCTTGAAACCAACTATCAAATTGCGGTCCGTACCCCTTCCAGCGTACGAGTAACTCGACTGAATGAACAGATTTCCGTCGCCTCCTGAGCACTTTTTCAATTTTGAACACGCAAGTGTCAAGATCTTTCCCCACCTTTTGTACTTCTTCTTTGTAAAAAATTACCAAAATGGGCTCCGAATCTAGCGCCTCCAGTTTATATACCGGTGGCCGTCTCGGTATCTGCTTAATCACTCGAAATAATTCTTCCGAATAATTCGGGTGATTTCCTTTTTCGAATAGTCCCTTGTTTTTGCTTATTCTGACAATGTCTCCAATTTCGAAGTCGTACTTTATCGGAGGACTAAAGTCTATATCTCCGTACAAATATTTCCAAGTTATTTTCGAATTTTCGGGATTTACATTGACGGGTTTACATTTAATTGCTCGGTGATAACTGTTATTATAGGCGCTAACTAATTCTTGAAGCACGTCAACGTACTTATAAGTTGTCACGTCTTTCGCTGGATCATAAGTGGACTGGTGACATAGCTGTTGGAAATGACTAGACAGGCAATTACTTTTAAAAACGAAATTTATTTCCTTAACTCTTTCATTGAGTTGCGTTGAAGTTACAACATTTTGTATGGAAAAATATGAGTGAATATTACAATTGAAACTGGGTTTATATACAGCTTATTAAAAAAGTATTGAGTTCGACCTTATCTTCTCAAGATAATAAACATTAATTTTAACTAACGCTTATTTCTTTTAAATTAAACCTTTTTAGAGTTTTTCTATTTTTTCTTTATGTTTACGTAATCGCAACATAAGTATTTTCCCCAGTAAAATATCGATACATTCTCGATTTAAACGATCGAATAAACCGCTCAACGATGCTGGCTTTCACTTTAGAGTTCGTCGCGAAACATTCTATTCCGCGGGAATTTAATTCGGATTGAACGGCTTTACAAACAAACTCATTCCCGTGGTCACTCTGAATTCGCTTTGGTTTCCTTTCACCATCTAATATCTTTTTTAGAGCGTTCACTATAGTCTCTCCTTTCTTATTTTTCACCGGTTCGACGTAAGCGTACTTACTAAAAATATCAATACAGGCGAGAATATAGCGATACCCATTGTTTAGCCTGGAAAGTTTCTGGAGGTCAATGAGGTCGGCTTGCCATTGATCGTCAATGCCGTACACTATCGTTTTATTTCTTTTGTATCGCCACTTTGCATTTTTATGTAGAGTATAGGTATCTTGGTTTTGTAAAAATTCCCTCACATTTTTCAATGTAACTTTGATACCCTTTTCTCGAGTGGAACGATATAGTCCTCGAACGCCAACGTACCCGCCAGGGTCCGCTACGCCGTAATAGATCTTTTCTAGCTTATCCGTAATTGGTGTTATTTCCATGTGTGGGTGTCGTGTAGTACAATATTAAGAAATCGAATAATTCGACTATTACAAAAATTAATATAATTAAAACGACGGTTAATAGTTTGGGATTTTTCGAAAATGATATAGTTAATGTCGATACGATACTTTCAGCTACAACTTCCGTGCAACCATCCATTATGAGATATGGGATTGAACTAAATAACAGTGGTTAAATGTTTTATTGGTAAATACATTCAAATCGTCACCCACTGATTTTGTCTAGGTGGTGTCGTGTTAAAAGATAACGATTTTAAAGAACTTATTCCAGTAGGATTCTTGAAATATTTTTTTGGTACATTATTGTTTTGCAATACTTCGTAGAAGTTCTTGAATCCCGTAGGGTCGGAATTTGACTTGGTTTTTCTAACCGCGTCGTAAATTAAATCGATTACGTTTGATCCAGAAACGACTCGTCCTCCAAATGTCATTTCACCGAGTTCGTTCCACGAAATAAAACGTAATGTCCAATTGTACAACGATATCGCGTCGGTAAGCATACTTGACGGAATAGACGTCGCAATTTCTTCGTACCACGTTTTGTTTTTAACAGTCTGTTGTTTTTCAACTGGTTTGCGATTAGATATTATGTGTCGCTGCAAAGTTTGATTATAGAACGTTAATTTTTCGGATTCGGTCATATTGGGATCGTCGAGGATCGTTTTCATTTCTGTATCCAAGGATGGTATTTCACTGGGAACATCTTCGGGAGTAGCATTCTTCATTCGACGTAAGGCGTCTTCAGACACTAAAATAATTTTTCGGGCCATTTATTTATTAATGACGCGCCTTATCGCGGCACCGGCAACTGAGCTAAGGATTGAAAGAAGTGGAGCTAACAAAAACGGGAGAAATCCACCCTTCTGAACTAGAATCTGTTTTCTTTTAGCGAGAGGAATTTTTGCGCAAAGATGATGTAAGGCTTTACGATGTTTCTTCAATCGACTCTTTTGTCCATCTGTTAACTGAATGTTCCCGCGTAGTACATTTATACAACATTCGACCAGCGCTAAGATGGCGTCGCTAGTTTAATGATAGATTTCCTCTGTTTCACATTACACGTGCTCAAATATTTTAAAAAATCCCAGTTTTTACACACACGTTTTGACGTTGCTATAGTCATTTTGATTTTATTTCGGGATGAAAATCGCGGCTTCTTCTCCCGGTATGATCCCCGTTCGCAGCCGATATTCATCCGCGGTATTTGGTTTCAAGTCGATGAATAAATAACCGTATGGTTTCACCACGGCTTGACGAAACGCGTCAACAACGAATTTGGTATTAGCCGGTGAAATTTGTTTAGCGATATTTACCACGCTGGAAACGTCTCTAGCCGAACGGAAAATCACGAGGTACTGTGAATTCAAATTGAGAGTTCTTACTTCTTTCCCGTGATAAAACAAATTTTGCATTAAAATCAGTACGGACGTGTTACGATGATGTGAACCTCGTATAAATAAATTTGTGACGTCTTTGTTATTCGCTATTTCACATAAGAGATCATCGAGAATTACAAAATTTCTAATCGTCGGATTTAAATTGTTTGGGTCTAATAAACCCTCGTGAAACTCTACGGTAGGATTATGTTCCAATACCGAATTAAATAATTTCTCTTGGTACTCAGTATAACACCAAACTATTCTATGAGGTGGAGGAGCAATGCACGACTCATTATGTTTAATTAATTTAGCAAGGAAGTGGGACTTTCCACATTGCGTGGGCCCAGCGACGAGCCCGGTGAACGGATGTTTCATTACTGGTTCCATGTCTCTAAATGAGCTACAAAATAAAGAGCCCAGTTTTTAAAACTCAAGTTTTTTATTGACAAATTCAAAAGTCTTCAGTTTTATACAACTTTTTTTAGCGTTGCACATTACGAAAGTCAATATAGTATCGCGAAAGTCCTCGCTTAAAAACGTGTCAAGTTTTAAAGTGATTTCGGAATAACTAATTCTATCCATCGCGTCAAACAAATGTATATCTAAACGAGAGTTCCAATCAATCATCAGACAATCGTGCTGCCTTAGTGAGGGATGATCAATTTTGCAACCTTTGCATTGCTTATTCACGTAGTCTGTAATCGCGGTCAGAACGACTCCTTTAATATCATTGAAGACGCGTTTTACTTCGTTGTGATACGTCATCACTTCGTCGTATTTACCCATCAACGTCTTCCAGGGGTATTGCGTGACAGTAAAGCCCTGTTTGGTTAAGATGCGCTTTCCGTAGTTGGTCCCAGTTCCAAGGAATATTTCTCTCACGTCCACCACCTTCCGCGTTTGGAAAATGCATAGCTCGACTCGTCTCGTTTCTGATCCTTCAAAGAACCACGTAGAATTTGGAATCGAATCGTCTTCCAAGAACGTAGTAATTTGACCGCTCGCTCTTCGTAGTTGCTTGAACTGGCTTTCCGTCAACTCAATTCCAACACTACCATCCAAAGTACCGACGTGAATATGACAGTCTGGGGTTACCGATACCCCCTTCGTAGTACAAATAGGGAAAACCTTACCGACGTTCCTAAAAGGGGTATCAAAATCGTTAGAAATAACTTAAAGTAATTAATGTGGAAAGGTTTATACTTACATCTTCTGAGTATTCGAATTCTAAGGTGTAAGAGACTCAGGGATCCTAATTCCGAATGATATATTGGAGGAACAACTCACCTTTATATGGTAAACTTGGTTGCACTTTGTACCACGCCTTAAACAATTAGGATTATACCACCACGTTCGAAACAGCAGATTAAGCAGGCTTTGTAAATTAAGGGTATATCCACGCAATACATGTTTAAACAATTCACGGTAAGGTGGTGAATACCCAATGACTGGTGGTGACTATAAGAGGGTTGGTGGGGTGGTGAATAACGAATGACTGGTGGTGACTTTAAGATAGTTTGGTAAGGTGGTGAATAACAAATGACTGGTGGCGACTATAAAAGAGTTTGGTAAGGTTTTGAATACCCAATGACTGGTGGCGACTATAAAAGAGTTTGGTAAGGTTGTGAATACCCAATGACTGGTGGCGACTATAAGAGGATTGGTGGGGTGGTGAATATCAAATGACTGGTGGCGACTATAAGACGGTTGGTGGGGTGGTGAATATAGAAAGACCGTAAAAGTGTGGTTGGTGAATAGTGGACGATATAAATATCTAAAGGTTTATAAATAAATAATTTTCTTATAGAAGGCAGCAAGCCATGCGTGTATTCTTCATCCTCGTTCAGAAATTCAGAGTTTTTATCCTGATTTGCACATATTTACATTCACAAAATATATAATAAACACAATTTGATATTTTTAAACGAAATTAGCTTTTTAAGAAATATTTTAGGCATATTCCTTACTTATTTGTTCTTTTATGTTTAAAACATTTATTTAAAAATTTTCACTCTAAGAAATTTAAATAAAGTAATATGTAAAGCTGGTCATTAAATTTCATAATAATATTTAAAACACAATTTACGACAATGATACAATTAAAACTACTGAATTGCTACTCAAAATTTAACGCCCTTCATTATGTTCATTTTACAGTGATCATGCTATTAGTTTATCTTTATTCTACAATATTGAATGCATACAACTCCTAAAATCAAAATTGCTAAAGCAATTATATTTCTTTTAATCATTGAATATTTTACTAGAAAAGCCCTAAATTATCGTTTAAATATAACGATTTTAACTATGCACTCTGTAACGATAAGATTAAAGCGTAACCCGTAATTTTTCGTTAATATCCTAATTGTCTTAACTTCACAAGACAATACATCGATAGCAACCAAATGGTTGATTCACTTCACCAGATTAATTATAGTCTTGGAGCAATACACGCAACCAAATTTTCAACAACGACAAACTGTCGTATTAAGTCCCACTACATTCAAGTTGAATGCAAATAAATTACATTTACAACCCAGCTGGTAAAATCAACCCTAGGTAGCTACAGTATCTTTTACGTCAATTAACTAAAAGCACAGTGGATACGCAAAAGTTGGTAAATTAAACAGGTACGAGAACTCATGGACTAAATTTCATTTGAAGTATTTGTAACAATGGTATCTTCCCATTGCGCCGAATCCCATTCGACCGAATTCCCATTAGACCGAATTCCGCCAATGTTTTTGATAAAATTAGCCCAAAGGCGGGTTTTGAATTTTTCTAATCGACCGACGCAATGTTCACAATTGAGCGTTCGCAAAAAAATAGTTTATTTTTCGTATGCTTTAAAAAATTTGGTGGAAATAGTTAGGCTTAGGAAAGGAAAGGAAATTGTGGTGGTAGTGGGCAAATGAGTTGACCACTTTAAAAATTGTCTGGTTAGGTTAGGTTAGGTAACACTGCATGCTGTTCTGACAGATGCTGAAACGGATAAAACCGAATCCTAATCCCGGAGAAGTGCGGGTTTATCAGTCGAATGGGATTGGGTTCGGTCGAATGGGATTCGGAGCAATGGAACAGATTCGTAACAATGCCTACGATAATGGCAAACATTACGTCATTTCAGAATTTGATTTGAAATTTAAATAATCAAATAATCCAATATTCAAATAATCAAATAATCCACTAATCAAATCGTCAAATTGTTAATATTGACAAATATTTCACGGAAGAATGTCACTTCCTGCACCAGAAAAATTCCACAGACCAAGCAAGAGGATTATAAAATACTTTTCAAAATCCTTTAGAAACCGATATTTCGTGAGGTCGCCCAGCTCGCCACCCCGAAGCGCAACCCTGATTATTAGTTAGGTCATTAAAGTTTCAGTTGGTTCAATTTCTTGTAGTTTCACTTTTAACGAATCATCTTGACCTGACGCCAGTCTTAAATTGTAGCAAATATAAATCTTTACTTTGAAAATTCTAAACAAATTTAATTAACTTACTTTTCGAATTCAACTAGCGTATCTGGCAAATGCTTGTTTTGGGTTTCGGGTAAGAGCAGGAACACAACGCCCGTGAACAGTGACAGAACGCCGTACAAGATAAAAGGAATTGATTGACCATAAAACCTGCCCTGAAACGCAATCATTTTTTAACGGACCAGACAGATTGCGATATGAAAATATTGGTTCTTGTTAACTTACCAAGAAGTCGGCTAACGGACTGAGAATCGAGCCAATTCGGCCAGCGGACATGGCCCCGCTGACCCCAACTGCCCTCACGTTCGTAGGGAACAGTTCGTTACAGAACACGTACAGTAGCACGTAGGCCAAAGAGTTTGTTATCCTCCCAATCATTATTAACGTTAACTTTACCCAGAATATATCTGAAAATGAATATTTTATATTTAGCTTTCGTACCAAAGTATTATTTTATAGAGCGAACATCGCGTGTGAAGGGAGTATTCACTGTTTGGAGGAATGTGGCGTTCGTGACATCATTTCAAATCAACATTTAACACGCTCTTGGACAAGACGCGCGATAGAAGTTTTCCCCTATTTTAGTTGAGCAGAACCATTTTTGAACGAATCACTTTCCAGAAAGGTACACGATTAGAGTGAGTGTTGCGAGCTTTTAGGCCTTAAAGCGTTCGAAGTTTAACCCGGCCTTTTTAAAATAAGGTAATAAACATAACTAGCTAACTTGGTGGCGCCTTAGTTTTTAGCCTAGCTTATTATTATTATTATTATTATAATTATTATTATTATTATAACAATTAATTTGTTTATCCACTATTGAACTTCCCAGTTTATAACTTTATACTCTCTTTAAAGAAAACAATTTTGACTGACCCCCAATTACAGTGACGGCTAAGAAAATGATTCCGGTCAGGACGAAACTGACCAATAGCCCTTTCCGTCTAGTGCAGAACTTGACCACCACAAAATATAAGACCACTGCCGGAAAGCCCATCAAACCAGTCAAGAATAGATTGAGGTACAGTGAACCACCCATCAGACCGATGCTCAAATTGAAGCCATGGTTGATGAATACGGTTGCTATGCTATAAAGATATTATTGTATAATGGTTTATTAGATAATGTTCTGAAATCGTACTATGAGATGTAAAGTATGGCCGCTACTTTGCGCATGTGTCTGTTTCTCAATAAGTCGACGAACGATGCCTGGTCAGATCTCGTATCCTAGAATAACCAGGAAATGTCAAACCTCTCAACTTCAATTACTGACAAATTGTTCTTTGTACCATTTCAATTTTCGGTTTGAGTTTGCTCATGATTTCGTCAATGTTCGTGATTTCTTTTCCGTTCATTTTGGTTTGTTGCAGGAGTTGTTTCTTGGCTCTGCCATACTGTTTCATCGAAAGGAGCCACCTGGTTGATTCGGGTACTGCCCTGAAATGTATTTATTCTAAGTCAAACTCTTATATGGGAAATTTTCCATTTTAAGAGGTTGGGTGATATCGGTTATCGACGGGTAATAGTAATTGTACTTTCTGACCTTGAAAATGTTTATCTTGATCTTTATTTCGAATATTCGATATTGTAAAGCACTTTTATATTGAAACCAATACAATAGTTATTTATCAGTAAAATCATGATATCGCTAAACTTGACGATTTCTAACAGGTTATCGATAAATAAAGGTTCTATTTTACGTGATCAATTTTTGATATTAGTTTCGGTTTCCGTTCGGTTTATCGGCTAAATAAAAATATCACCCAACATTATTTCGTATAAATCGTAACCCACCAGTACAGCAATAATAAGAAGGGTAGTTGGAATGGCAAGGATGAGACCAGCATGATCGTTTTCCACTCTTGGATCATCCAGCTAATGAAGGCGATAGACATGATGCCAAGTCCCCACATGGCGGTAAAGCTGAACACGATGTAGTCCCGGTACTTCGGCCCCACGGACTCGATAACTAGGATAAATCACATTAATATCATCGGTAAACTGCCATACACCATATCAAGAATGAATAGAGGTTAACAGATAATATGCAAACACAACTATAGCCGCACATAATATGTTCACTCGACTACATTCTTAGCTATAACAACCGATATAGCTATAAGGGCGGTGTCTGATGAGTCCTGAGATATGGACGAATATTAATGATTGGGGGACTAAATAATTTCGCACTACACGGACTTTAGACGATTCATCTAATAAAACACTATTTAATCCATTAAATCCTGATTTAATATTTTGAGAGCGATCCAACAATCACTAAGGTGAGCAGTCACTCGGTATGTGTCCTTACACGAGACCATGACGGTAGTTTGGGCCAGTCCATATCCAACTCCGATAATGAACCTGAGGGCGAGGAACATGAGCATGTTGGCTGAGAAGGCGAGGATGAAGGACGCAACGGTCATCGTAGCTTGACCCGCTAAAATGAGCGGCTTTCGACCAAATCTACACAAAAAGAAAATTGCGGGTACTTTTCTCCATAAAATAGGCGGAACGACGATTATATATATATTATATATCGGGAGAAATACTTGTCGGCCAGTTGTCCCGCCGGAATGTAGGAGAGGCAGGTTCCCAAAGAGTAGACCATGTAACCAAACGATATCATCCACTCTCGTGAGCACACCAGATCCCACTATATTAGAGTTGAAATAGTGATCCATTTTATCCACAAATACAAGTTTTAAGTATATTTTTAAAAGAAAATTCTCTCAATGTGGAGTTTTTCCGCATTTGGCGTATTGGATGAATAGTTTGGATATTAAATTATGATTTGTTTTGTCAAAAAATTCATTTCAGAATTACGCTCTAGTGACGTCGTAGATCTTTTTGAAAATGTAAATGTTATATTAAAGAAATAGGTAAATTGGTTGCGAATATAATACTTAAATCGAAGTATTCATAAAAATATGCCTTCATGGCTATTCAAGAACAAATAGTAAGTATTACAATTGAATTTATAAAAATGTGACAAACTATACGTCAAGCAGGGAAGAGCTGGAAATAATGGATAACAATTACCATAGGAAATACCAAATAATTCGAACGATAAGATTATTCGTTTTTCCTCATAAAACTGTCGAATATTCAGAAAGGACGGTGGTTAATATTTTTAAATAATTGGCGAAACTAGTCGAATAACCGCGAGCTTTTCCTTGTTTCTTGCGTTTCAAGGTTCTTAAAAGAGAACGCGTGAAATAATGACGCGTGGTTTGAGCTGCTCAGTCAACTGTTAGGACAATTTGGTTCACTATTATTTAATTAAATTCAGCTCAGTTTATTTTGATGCCTCGAAGAGTTCTAAAACAGCAAATTAAAACTAAAATAAGTGCATTCTTGCTAAAACTAAAACTGTAAAACCAAATAAGTGGTTTCTTGCTAAAACTAAAACTGTAAAACCAAATATATGGTTTCTTGCTAAAACTAAAACTGTAAAACCAAATAAGTGGTTTCTTGCTAAAACTAAAACTGTAAAACCAAATAAGTGGTTTCTTGCTAAAACTTAAACTGTAAAACCAAATAAGTGGTTTCTTGCTAAAACTAAAACTGTAAAACCAAATAAGTGGTTTCTTGCTAAAACTAAAACTGTAAAACCAAATAAGTGGTTTCTTGATAAAACTAAAACTGTAAAACCAAATAAGTGGTTTCTTGCTAAAACTAAAACTGTAAAACCAAATAAGTGGTTTCTCGCTAAAACTAAAACTGTAAAACCAAATAAGTGGTTTCTTGCTAAAACTAAAACTGTAAAACCAAATAAGTGGTTTCTTGCTAAAACTAAAACTGTAAAACCAAATAAATGCATTCTTGCTTTAGAAGCTAAAACTGTAAAACCAAATAAATCAAATAAATCGGTATTCGAAAAACTAGTAATTTAATAAGCCCCGTTGTTTCATTAAAAATATTCGATAAACTAATGCACGTTTTTACTATTTGTTTTAGTATTTGACAAATATTTCACGTCAGATTCTATCATTAATACTGTTTCCAGTACACCTCTACATTTATTAACTTTAACCAGAAATTTATTTATTGAACTACATCATTACTAATAACAAATAATTGATTTAAATTATTTATGTATTGTCGTAGTGTGAATACGTACCTCTCGCGTAATAGTAGTCCTGGAAGTATTCTCGTACAGGAAGCTGTCGCAGCTGACCGTGTCATTCAAGCCCAAGAGTTGACCAGCGGGCGTCCGTTCTCCCGGGTAAGCGGACCTGTCGCATTTGAACACCAACGAATCGGTGGCGTTCGCACTGGGGTCGTCGTCGATACCGCCGGTATCGCAGCGGAACTCGACTTCCATGTTGATAAACTGATAATTGGTCATGAGGATACTCCAACAGACTGCTCTGATGAGCAAAGTGACGAAGATCCGCTTTTGGAACTTTCCGAATTGGCCGGTGACGTCCGTTATGTCCATGGCTATGTCTGGTACTCGAGCGCGAGTGGCTCTCCAGAAATGTTATCCACTTTATAATTGTGTCGCTTACACTAAAATAAAGGTATAGTTGAGTTAACAGCTGCTAAACTGGATATAACAATGTAGACGCTTAACGCAAACGACTGTTGACGGACGGCAGAGCCTTTATAGGCGCAAAGAAATAAGAACGAAAAAAAGCCAAATCTCGGAAAAATTGCGATCCTGCTGAATTTTGGGGTGAAACTTCAATGGTCGTTCTAAACAATATGTCAAAAGTCACTTTCGATCCGGCATGTTCTTCAGTTATACATGTCGCTTAGACAAAAGGCTTCAAGAATGGCTCTGAGGCTATTATTCGTAGGAGCAACCGTTTCCGAGTAAAGCCGCTTCCAATGGTATACCCTTCTTACGCCCACAACGGTAAAAAATAAAAAAAGGTAACAAACCCATTGATATTTAATAGTAGTGTTCGTACAAGAACTTCTAGCCCGGACCCCGACCCCGACGATTAAAAATAAAGTCGGGGTTGGCATTTTTTCAGGGTTAAGAAGTTTTCAATTTTGAATGGTTTCACCCCCTTAAAATAAAAGATAGGTTCCTTCCTCCCTTTTTACGTAGACCATAATTGAAAGAGTCAAATGACCTTCGAAGTGCGTCACTCACGGTCGGTGACGTGGTTCTCGTTTTTAATTCGTGCCCCCTGGGCAAGAAATATTGGAGAAGGATTGGGACTGGGCAGTTCACCACCCAACGTTATCGACATACAAGTGCTGCCTCGGTAGTTCAATAACCAACGATATTCACCCAGTAGAGCCACCTGGGCAATTCACCACCCACTATTATCCACACAGTCAAGCTGCCTGGGCAGTTCACCACCCAACTTGGCAGCCCAGTAAAATTTACTGGGCAATCACTACCCTAAGTTATACACCCAGAAGATCTGCCTGGACAGTTCACCACCAAACGTTATCCACCCATTTTAGCCACTTGTACAGTTCACCATTCTACTTTATCCACCCAGTAGAGACGCCTGGGCAGTTTACCACCAAACATTATTGACCCAGTAGAGCCACCTCGGCAGTTCAGCACCCACTATTATCCACACAGTTAAGCTGCCTAGGCAGTTCACCTCCCATGTCTAAACCATGTACGAGAGTTAAACTATAGAATACCCTTTATTATTAATAATATATACATATTTACCAAATATTACAAGGCATGGCAAACAACTAAACTTTCTCTAGAAGAGAGAATATACAAGATGTGACTGGTTAGGTCGGAGTCCGTAACCAAGAGAAAGTAATCCATTGTCCCGACGTCCCTTATATAGCAGGCCCCTCGGATGACGCTACCGGTCTCCAACCTAATTGGCTGGAGAAGTAAGCCCGCCAAGAAATCTTGCGGACTCACTGTGGTGCAATAGTAAGCGGCACCGGTAACTTTACCCCGCTCTTAACCCTTCGGGTCAGAGGTCGCCACTTTCGGAGAATTCCGAAGGTGGACGGTGCGAGCGAGGATGAGTCATCCCTACCTTCCCGCGCAGCGTTGGCCCAAAACAACGAGATAACTCTCTGAAGTAAAGGGAAAGACTGTTAGGGACAAAGCCTACATTTGCGGATGCAAATGCGGGCTTTACAGACGATGAAAGTATCCCAGAGGACCCAGACGCAGAGTGTGGAAATGAAAGAAGACAACAAAAAGCTAAAGCGGTGTTGCTGAGAAATGAAATAGCTCAACGTTTGATAGAAGTTGAGCAAATGAAAAATCAAAGACCAATAAGAATATAAACAAATTAATTTTAATGACATATATAAGGTATCGCAGTTTTATCAGTTTCTTCAAATAAAAAAGCTCACTTGAAAGACATGGTCTTTTTAATTATGTATTTTCACCTACTGAGGTAGTTCCGTGTCACTTCCTTTGCTCACTAGCTTATTTACAATTTCATTATCAAGCTTCATTCTTTCCTCGTGTTGCTTTTTCCTAAAATCCATTTTTTCCTCATGACGAGCTTGGATATCTTCACACAGTTTTCTGAGTTCCTGAGCAACTGTCATACGTCTTTTAGGTTTATCTTTCTTTGAGGAACTTTGAGCATTGTCTCCGTTTTCTTCTAACTCAATCCTCAAAGATTCCAATAGACATGAGCCTTGCTCGTTGTCTGACCCTAAACTATGTGATGCAGATTCTTGACTAGTAACATTTCTAAGAATTTGTAAGTTCCCAAAGTAAAAGGTTTATTAGAAATATTTTTACTTTTGCTGAAAAATATTTCTTATTTGTTGTTGTCCAACTTTTTGGCCTGGTCCCCTCCTTACAACATATCAGGTTTGTTGAGTAAAACCTCTTCTAATTATCTAATAAAAGAAATATATATATATTAAAGCCCTGATTTCAGTGATGGGTCCTTTATTCAAAACTTCTTAATTTCTGTGATAGCCTAACAAAGGTCTGTATGGTATCAGTCGTATATTCCCATGCACGGGTGGTTTGCACGGCTAACCTAGCGATGGCTGGGTAATTTCACACGATTGTATCTTTGAACTCAAATATAACTAAGACTAAGAGTAAGGACTTAAAGCCCCAAAGAGAACTTGGAGATTGTATTATAAATACCACAATTTACACACCCATAATTTAAGTAAACATAGATCGACTTACCATTAAAATTGACACGAAACTCTTCCTCGACCTGATGAACCGTTGACTTTTTTTGATTTCTTAAAACCTCTTTCTAGCACTCTCCATTAAAAACAATAATTAATTTCACAGCAAATCAAACATTTAAAATCTTCATTACCTATTTTCAATTTGAGAGGCTAAAAAAATAGCCACACTGGTGTCGTCCTGTATCTGATACACACCACCATCTACGCAATATTTATATATTATTATTCATTAACATAATTTATTCAAATATTTTACCTTCTCCAAGGAACACCCACAGCCCCGCCAATATTTATTGGAATTCCGTTTACTTTTTCTATATAACATTTTATAATTCCGTTTGAAGCCATAACTCGACAAATATCACAGACAAGACTTACTATAGATTTATGAGCAACTAGCACTAGTAGCAGAGGTTTTTTTGAGTCATGACCTTGGATTCATGCTTTCGACCAAGGACGGTTTGAACTGTCAGGAACGATCCGAAATTAGAATCCTGGCTGCGAATAGTCTGCACTTGGATAGTCCGGAAAAACTGTTTCTGGCGAATAGTTTGCGCGTGTACTGTTCGGACAGTTCGGGACTGACGAATAGTTTTCACCTTAAATGATTAAGGCATACCTAGTTGCTATTTGCACTACGGAACCTTGGATTGACAATAGCTCCGAGAATTGTGCTAAATAAATTATTATTTGTTTCTTGTAGCGTGAATATTAGCTTTACGAAAAGGGTTAACTATTCAAGAATAAAGGGGTATATTTGATTAGGCTCGAGGAAATAGCGATATAGATTTTAATAAGGGAGCCAAAGCTTTTAAAATTAAATGGAAAACAGTCCTTTGTACAAAGCATTTTAATGTTCAAATGATATGTTATAAACTCTTATTCTAACGTCGAGGTTTCGACCAGTTCTTTATGTTAATCGTAGAAAAGTGAGATATCATTATTTTTCATTGTATGAGGTTCCAGAAAAGCTTTTGGCCCGTTTTTTATTCAATCATACCATGGTGAAATGTATGCCGTTTTGGACCGAACTCACTAGGTTTCCGACTATGGTCTTAAACTTAATTTTTCTAATTTTGTCTACCCCTACCGGTAAATATTTTTGTTTAATTTAGACCGACCGAGTAAGGGTAGATTAAAGTATTCAACCGTGGGGCAGATCACGCTCACTCACAAGGAGACGACCCGAGGTGTTACACACCGATTTTGATCAAACTCGGAGATTTAGTGGTCCTCAATGTAACTTGAAAATTCCCCAAGGGAAAAATTTCAATGGGCTTCTGTTGAATTTTTCTCTTCGGGATTTAAAATGGAAAAATCGTAAAATATAAGGCTCCGCCCTGTAAAATATTTAAAAAAATAACATTGTGATTGAAGAATTATTTTACTAAAATGAAGTTTTTTATTTTTGGGGTAATTCAGGTCATTTTTTAGGAATGAACAAAAATTTCGGTAAATGCAATTAAAATTGGGTAAATGGAAACAAAGTTGGGTAAATGCGATTAAGTTTGAGTAAAGGCAAATACATTTGGGTAAATGGAAATAAAATTTGGTGAATGGAAACAGCTAATTCGGTAAATGCGAATACACTTGGGTAAATACGAACTAAATAGGTAAATTGAAAACAAAATTGGGTAAATGCGAAATAGTTTGGGTAAATGCGAGTAAATTGGGTGAATTGAAACAAAATAGGGTAAACCCCAAAAATTGGATAAATGTGATTACGTTTGGGTATTTCGTTCAAAATTACTCAAATGTATTTGCATTTACTCAAACTTGATCGCATTTATCCAATTTCGTTTCCATTTATCCAATTCTGTTTCCATTCACCCAATTTTATTTCGATTTACCCAAACGTAAATGCGAGTAAATTGGGTTAATTGAAACAAAATTTGGGTAAACGGCAAAAATTGGATTAATGCGATTACGTTTGGGTAAATCGAAATAAAATTGGGTGAATGGAAACAGAATTGGATAAATGGAAACGAAATTGGATAAATGCGATCAAGTTTGAGTAAATGCAAATACATTTGAGTAATTTCGAACGAAATGCCCAAACGTAATCACATTTATCCAATTTTTGGCGTTTACCCAAATTTTGTTTCAATAAACCCAATTTACTCGCATTTACCCAAACTATTTCGCATTTACCCAATTTTGATTTCAATTAACTTATTTAGTTCGTATTTACCCAAATGTATTCGCATTTACCTAAACTTAATCGCTTAAATCAATTTTGTTCGTATTTTCCCAAATGTATTTGCATATACTCAAACTTGATCGCATTTATCCAATTTAGTTTCCATACACCCAATTTAATCGCATTTACCCAAACTTTCTCCCATTTCTCCTTTTTGTGTTTCCAATTAACCAATTTAGTTCGTATTTATCCAAGTGTATTCGCATTTACCCAATTCTGTTTCCATTCACCCAATTTTATTTAAATTTACCGAAACGTATTCGCATTTACCCAATTTTGTTAGAGAGAAGGATTAGCCCCTGAAGGACTAAATTATCAGTCTGATATCTAATCTCGTCCTCCAGGAGGCAATCCCTAGAATCTCTCTCGCTTGCCCCCCTCCCCCACCCCTGCTTTCCCCTATTCTCCAGAATTTGTTTTCCTCGTGCAGATTTCTGAAGGATGGATGTTACCCCTCCGCTTTCCCCATTCTCCAGAATTTGTTTTCCTCGGGCAGATTTCTGAAGGATGGATTTTACCCCGCCGCTTTCCTCATTCTCCAGAATTTGTTTTCCTCGTGCAGATTTCTGAAGGATGGATTTTACCCCTCCGCTTTCCCCATTCTCCAGAATTTGTTTTCCTCGTGCAGATTTCTGAAGGATGTATTTTACCCCTCCGCTTTCCCCATTCTCCAAAATTTGTTTTCCTCGTGCAGATTTCTGAAGGATGGATTTTACCCCTCCGCTTTCCCCATTCTCCAGAATGTGTTTTCCACGTGCAGATTTCTGTAGGAAGGATTATACCCCTCCGCTTTCCCCATTCTCCAGAATTTGTTTTCCTCGTGCAGATTTCTGAAGGATGGATTTTACCCCTCCGCTTTCCCCATTCTCCAGAATTTGTTTTCCTCGTGCAGATTTCTGTAGGAAGGATTTTACTCCTCCGCTTTCCCCATTCTCCAGAATTTGTTTTCCTCGTGCAGATTTCTGTAGGAATTAAGGATTTTACCCCTCCGCTTTCCCCATTCTCCAGAATTTGTTTTCCTCGTGCAGATTTCTGTAGGAAGGATTTTACCCCTCCGCTTTCCCCATTCTCCAGAATTTGTTTTCCTCGTGCAGATTTCTGGAGGATGGATTTTACCCCTCCACTTTCCCCATTCTCCAGAATTTGTTTTTCTCGTGCAGATTTCTGGAGGATGGATTTTACCCCTCCGCTTTCCCCATTCTCCAGAATTTGTTTTCCTCGTGCAGATTTCTGTAGGAAGGATTTTACCCCTCCGCTTTCCCCATTCTCCAGAATTTGTTTTCCTCGTACAGATTTCTGGAGGATGGATTTTACCCCTCCGCTTTCCCCATTCTCCAGAATTTGTTTTCCTCGTGCAGATTTCTGGAGGATGGATTTTACCCCTCCGCTTTCCCCATTCTCCAGAATTTGTTTTCCTCGTGCAGATTTCTGTAGGAAGGATTTTACCCCTCCGCTTTCCCCATTCTCCATAATTTGTTTTCCTCGTGCAAATTTCTAGAGGATGCATTTTACCCCTCCGCTTTCCCCATTCTCCAGAATTTGTTTTCCTCGTGCAGATTTCTGAAGGATGGATTTTACCCCTCCGCTTTCCCCATTCTCCAGAATTTGTTTTCCTCGTGCAGATTTCTGAAGGATGGATGTTACCCCTCCGCTTTCCCCATTCTCCAGAATTGGTTTTCCTCGGGCAGATTTCTGAAGGATGGATTTTACCCCGCCGCTTTCCTCATTCTCCAGAATTTGTTTTCCTCGTGCAGATTTCTGAAGGATGGATTTTACCCCTCCGCTTTCCCCATTCTCCAGAATTTGTTTTCCTCGTGCAGATTTCTGTAGGAAGGATTTTACCCCTCCGCTTTCCCCATTCTCCATAATTTGTTTTCCTCGTGCAAATTTCTGGAGGATGCATTTTACCCCTCCGCTTTCCCCATTCTCCAGAATTTGTTTTCCTCGTGCAGATTTCTGGAGGATGGATTTTACCCCTCCGCTTTCCCCATTCTCCAGAATTTGTTTTCCTCGTGCAGATTTCTGAAGGATGGATTTTACCCCTTCGCTTTCCCCATTCTCCAGAATTTGTTTTCCTCGTGCAGATTTCTGGAGGATGGATTTTACCCCTCCGCTTTCCCCATTCTCCAGAATTTGTTTTCCTCGTGCAGATTTCTGGAGGATGGATTTTACCCCTCCGCTTTCCCCATTCTCCAGAATTTGTTTTCCTCGTGCAGATTTCTGGAGGATGGATTTTACCCCTCCGCTTTCCCCATTCTCCAGAATTTGTTTTCCTCGTGCAGATTTCTGGAGGATGGATTTTACCCCTCCGCTTTCCCCATTCTCCAGAATTTGTTTTCCTCGTGCAGATTTCTGGAGGATGGATTTTACCCCTCCGCTTTCCCCATTCTCCAGAATTTGTTTTCCTCGTGCAGCTTTCTGTAGGAAGGATTTTACCCCTCCGCTTTCCCCATTCTCCAGAATTTGTTTTCCTCGTGCAGATTTCTGGAGGATGGATTTTACCCCTCCGCTTTCCCCATTCTCCAGAATTTGTTTTCCTCGTGCAGATTTCTGGAGGAGGGATTTTACCCCTCCGCTTTCCCCATTCTCCAGAATTTGTTTTCCTCGTGCAGATTTCTGGAGGAAGGATTTTACCCCTCCGCTTTCCCCATTCTCCAGAATTTGTTTTCCTCGTGCAGATTTCTGGAGGATGGATTTTACCCCTCCGCTTTCCCCATTCTCCATAATTTGTTTTCCTCGTGCAGATTTCTGAAGGATGGATGTTACCCCTCCGCTTTCCCCATTCTCCAGAATTGGTTTTCCTCGGGCAGATTTCTGGAGGATGGATTTTACCCCTCCGCTTTCCTCATTCTCCAGAATTTGTTTTCCTCGTGCAGATTTCTGAAGGATGGATTTTACCCCTCCGCTTTCCCCATTCTCCAGAATTTGTTTTCCTCGTGCAGATTTCTGTAGGAAGGATTTTACCCCTCCGCTTTCCCCATTCTCCATAATTTGTTTTCCTCGTGCAAATTTCTGGAGGATGCATTTTACCCCTCCGCTTTCCCCATTCTCCAGAATTTGTTTTCCTCGTGCAGATTTCTGGAGGATGGATTTTACCCCTCCGCTTTCCCCATTCTCCAGAATTTGTTTTCCTCGTGCAGATTTCTGAAGGATGGATTTTACCCCTTCGCTTTCCCCATTCTCCAGAATTTGTTTTCCTCGTGCAGATTTCTGGAGGATGGATTTTACCCCTCCGCTTTCCCCATTCTCCAGAATTTGTTTTCCTCGTGCAGATTTCTGGAGGATGGATTTTACCCCTCCGCTTTCCCCATTCTCCAGAATTTGTTTTCCTCGTGCAGATTTCTGGAGGATGGATTTTACCCCTCCGCTTTCCCCATTCTCCAGAATTTGTTTTCCTCGTGCAGATTTCTGGAGGATGGATTTTACCCCTCCGCTTTCCCCATTCTCCAGAATTTGTTTTCCTCGTGCAGATTTCTGGAGGAAGGATTTTACCCTTCCGCTTTCCCCATTCTCCAGAATTTGTTTTCCTCGTGCAAATTTCTGGAGGATGCATTTTACCCCTCCGCTTTCCCCATTCTCCAGAATTTGTTTTGCTCGTGCAGATTTCTGGAGGATGGATTTTACCCCTCCGCTTTCCCCATTCTCCAGAATTTGTTTTCCTCGTGCAGATTTCTGAAGGATGGATTTTACCCCTTCGCTTTCCCCATTCTCCAGAATTTGTTTTCCTCGTGCAGATTTCTGGAGGATGGATTTTACCCCTCCGCTTTCCCCATTCTCCAGAATTTGTTTTCCTCGTGCAGATTTCTGGAGGATGGATTTTACCCCTCCGCTTTCCCCATTCTCCAGAATTTGTTTTCCTCGTGCAGATTTCTGGAGGATGGATTTTACCCCTCCGCTTTCCCCATTCTCCAGAATTTGTTTTCCTCGTGCAGATTTCTGGAGGATGGATTTTACCCCTCCGCTTTCCCCATTCTCCAGAATTTGTTTTCCTCGTGCAGATTTCTGGAGGATGGATTTTACCCCTCCGCTTTCCCCATTCTCCAGAATTTGTTTTCCTCGTGCAGCTTTCTGTAGGAAGGATTTTACCCCTCCGCTTTCCCCATTCTCCAGAATTTGTTTTCCTCGTGCAGATTTCTGGAGGATGGATTTTACCCCTCCGCTTTCCCCATTCTCCAGAATTTGTTTTCCTCGTGCAGATTTCTGGAGGAGGGATTTTACCCCTCCGCTTTCCCCATTCTCCAGAATTTGTTTTCCTCGTGCAGATTTCTGGAGGATGGATTTTACCCCTCCGCTTTCCCCATTCTCCAGAATTTGTTTTCCTCGTGCAGATTTCTGGAGGATGGATTTTACCCCTCCGCTTTCCCCATTCTCCAGAATTTGTTTTCCTCGTGCAGATTTCTGGAGGATGGATTTTACCCCTCCGCTTTCCCCATTCTCCAGAATTTGTTTTCCTCGTGCAGCTTTCTGTAGGAAGGATTTTACCCCTCCGCTTTCCCCATTCTCCAGAATTTGTTTTCCTCGTGCAGATTTCTGGAGGAGGGATTTTACCCCTCCGCTTTCCCCATTCTCCAGAATTTGTTTTCCTCGTGCAGATTTCTGGAGGATGGATTTTACCCCTCCGCTTTCCCCATTCTCCAGAATTTGTTTTCCTCGTGCAGATTTCTGGAGGATGGATTTTACCCCTCCGCTTTCCCCATTCTCCAGAATTTGTTTTCCTCGTGCAGATTTCTGGAGGAGGGATTTTACCCCTCCGCTTTCCCCATTCTCCAGAATTTGTTTTCCTCGTGCAGATTTCTGGAGGATGGATTTTACCCCTCCGCTTTCCCCATTCTCCAGAATTTGTTTTCCTCGTGCAGATTTCTGGAGGATGGATTTTACCCCTCCGCTTTCCCCATTCTCCAGAATTTGTTTTCCTCGTGCAGCTTTCTGTAGGAAGGATTTTACCCCTCCGCTTTCCCCATTCTCCAGAATTTGTTTTCCTCGTGCAGATTTCTGGAGGAGGGATTTTACCCCTCCGCTTTCCCCATTCTCCAGAATTTGTTTTCCTCGTGCAGATTTCTGGAGGATGGATTTTACCCCTCCGCTTTCCCCATTCTCCAGAATTTGTTTTCCTCGTGCAGATTTCTGGAGGATGGATTTTACCCCTCCGCTTTCCCCATTCTCCAGAATTTGTTTTCCTCGTGCAGATTTCTGGAGGAGGGATTTTACCCCTCCGCTTTCCCCATTCTCCAGAATTTGTTTTCCTCGTGCAGATTTCTGGAGGATGGATTTTACCCCTCCGCTTTCCCCATTCTCCAGAATTTGTTTTCCTCGTGCAGATTTCTGGAGGATGGATTTTACCCCTCCGCTTTCCCCATTCTCCAGAATTTGTTTTCCTCGTGCAGATTTCTGGAGGAGGGATTTTACCCCTCCGCTTTCCCCATTCTCCAGAATTTGTTTTCCTCGTGCAGATTTCTGGAGGATGGATTTTACCCCTCCGCTTTCCCCATTCTCCAGAATTTGTTTTCCTCGTGCAGATTTCTGTAGGAAGGATTTTACCCCTCCGCTTTCCCCATTCTCCAGAATTTGTTTTCCTCGTGCAGATTTCTGGAGGAGGGATTTTACCCCTCCGCTTTCCCCATTCTCCAGAATTTGTTTTCCTCGTGCAGATTTCTGGAGGATGGATTTTACCCCTCCGCTTTCCCCATTCTCCAGAATTTGTTTTCCTCGTGCAGATTTCTGGAGGATGGATTTTACCCCTCCGCTTTCCCCATTCTCCAGAATTTGTTTTCCTCGTGCAGATTTCTGGAGGAGGGATTTTACCCCTCCGCTTTCCCCATTCTCCAGAATTTGTTTTCCTCGTGCAGCTTTCTGTAGGAAGGATTTTACCCCTCCGCTTTCCCCATTCTCCAGAATTTGTTTTCCTCGTGCAGATTTCTGGAGGAGGGATTTTACCCCTCCGCTTTCCCCATTCTCCAGAATTTGTTTTCCTCGTGCAGATTTCTGGAGGATGGATTTTACCCCTCCGCTTTCCCCATTCTCCAGAATTTGTTTTCCTCGTGCAGATTTCTGGAGGATGGATTTTACCCCTCCGCTTTCCCCATTCTCCAGAATTTGTTTTCCTCGTGCAGATTTCTGGAGGAGGGATTTTACCCCTCCGCTTTCCCCATTCTCCAGAATTTGTTTTCCTCGTGCAGATTTCTGGAGGATGGATTTTACCCCTCCGCTTTCCCCATTCTCCAGAATTTGTTTTCCTCGTGCAGATTTCTGGAGGATGGATTTTACCCCTCCGCTTTCCCCATTCTCCAGAATTTGTTTTCCTCGTGCAGATTTCTGGAGGAGGGATTTTACCCCTCCGCTTTCCCCATTCTCCAGAATTTGTTTTCCTCGTGCAGATTTCTGGAGGATGGATTTTACCCCTCCGCTTTCCCCATTCTCCAGAATTTGTTTTCCTCGTGCAGATTTCTGTAGGAAGGATTTTACCCCTCCGCTTTCCCCATTCTCCAGAATTTGTTTTCCTCGTGCAGATTTCTGGAGGAGGGATTTTACCCCTCCGCTTTCCCCATTCTCCAGAATTTGTTTTCCTCGTGCAGATTTCTGGAGGATGGATTTTACCCCTCCGCTTTCCCCATTCTCCAGAATTTGTTTTCCTCGTGCAGATTTCTGGAGGATGGATTTTACCCCTCCGCTTTCCCCATTCTCCAGAATTTGTTTTCCTCGTGCAGATTTCTGGAGGAGGGATTTTACCCCTCCGCTTTCCCCATTCTCCAGAATTTGTTTTCCTCGTGCAGCTTTCTGTAGGAAGGATTTTACCCCTCCGCTTTCCCCATTCTCCAGAATTTGTTTTCCTCGTGCAGATTTCTGGAGGAGGGATTTTACCCCTCCGCTTTCCCCATTCTCCAGAATTTGTTTTCCTCGTGCAGATTTCTGGAGGATGGATTTTACCCCTCCGCTTTCCCCATTCTCCAGAATTTGTTTTCCTCGTGCAGATTTCTGGAGGATGGATTTTACCCCTCCGCTTTCCCCATTCTCCAGAATTTGTTTTCCTCGTGCAGATTTCTGGAGGAGGGATTTTACCCCTCCGCTTTCCCCATTCTCCAGAATTTGTTTTCCTCGTGCAGATTTCTGGAGGATGGATTTTACCCCTCCGCTTTCCCCATTCTCCAGAATTTGTTTTCCTCGTGCAGATTTCTGGAGGATGGATTTTACCCCTCCGCTTTCCCCATTCTCCAGAATTTGTTTTCCTCGTGCAGATTTCTGGAGGAGGGATTTTACCCCTCCGCTTTCCCCATTCTCCAGAATTTGTTTTCCTCGTGCAGATTTCTGGAGGATGGATTTTACCCCTCCGCTTTCCCCATTCTCCAGAATTTGTTTTCCTCGTGCAGATTTCTGTAGGAAGGATTTTACCCCTCCGCTTTCCCCATTCTCCAGAATTTGTTTTCCTCGTGCAGATTTCTGGAGGAGGGATTTTACCCCTCCGCTTTCCCCATTCTCCAGAATTTGTTTTCCTCGTGCAGATTTCTGGAGGATGGATTTTACCCCTCCGCTTTCCCCATTCTCCAGAATTTGTTTTCCTCGTGCAGATTTCTGGAGGATGGATTTTACCCCTCCGCTTTCCCCATTCTCCAGAATTTGTTTTCCTCGTGCAGATTTCTGGAGGAGGGATTTTACCCCTCCGCTTTCCCCATTCTCCAGAATTTGTTTTCCTCGTGCAGCTTTCTGTAGGAAGGATTTTACCCCTCCGCTTTCCCCATTCTCCAGAATTTGTTTTCCTCGTGCAGATTTCTGGAGGAGGGATTTTACCCCTCCGCTTTCCCCATTCTCCAGAATTTGTTTTCCTCGTGCAGATTTCTGGAGGATGGATTTTACCCCTCCGCTTTCCCCATTCTCCAGAATTTGTTTTCCTCGTGCAGATTTCTGGAGGATGGATTTTACCCCTCCGCTTTCCCCATTCTCCAGAATTTGTTTTCCTCGTGCAGATTTCTGGAGGAGGGATTTTACCCCTCCGCTTTCCCCATTCTCCAGAATTTGTTTTCCTCGTGCAGATTTCTGGAGGATGGATTTTACCCCTCCGCTTTCCCCATTCTCCAGAATTTGTTTTCCTCGTGCAGATTTCTGGAGGATGGATTTTACCCCTCCGCTTTCCCCATTCTCCAGAATTTGTTTTCCTCGTGCAGATTTCTGGAGGAGGGATTTTACCCCTCCGCTTTCCCCATTCTCCAGAATTTGTTTTCCTCGTGCAGATTTCTGGAGGATGGATTTTACCCCTCCGCTTTCCCCATTCTCCAGAATTTGTTTTCCTCGTGCAGATTTCTGTAGGAAGGATTTTACCCCTCCGCTTTCCCCATTCTCCAGAATTTGTTTTCCTCGTGCAGATTTCTGGAGGAGGGATTTTACCCCTCCGCTTTCCCCATTCTCCAGAATTTGTTTTCCTCGTGCAGATTTCTGGAGGATGGATTTTACCCCTCCGCTTTCCCCATTCTCCAGAATTTGTTTTCCTCGTGCAGATTTCTGGAGGATGGATTTTACCCCTCCGCTTTCCCCATTCTCCAGAATTTGTTTTCCTCGTGCAGATTTCTGGAGGAGGGATTTTACCCCTCCGCTTTCCCCATTCTCCAGAATTTGTTTTCCTCGTGCAGCTTTCTGTAGGAAGGATTTTACCCCTCCGCTTTCCCCATTCTCCAGAATTTGTTTTCCTCGTGCAGATTTCTGGAGGAGGGATTTTACCCCTCCGCTTTCCCCATTCTCCAGAATTTGTTTTCCTCGTGCAGATTTCTGGAGGATGGATTTTACCCCTCCGCTTTCCCCATTCTCCAGAATTTGTTTTCCTCGTGCAGATTTCTGGAGGATGGATTTTACCCCTCCGCTTTCCCCATTCTCCAGAATTTGTTTTCCTCGTGCAGATTTCTGGAGGAGGGATTTTACCCCTCCGCTTTCCCCATTCTCCAGAATTTGTTTTCCTCGTGCAGATTTCTGGAGGATGGATTTTACCCCTCCGCTTTCCCCATTCTCCAGAATTTGTTTTCCTCGTGCAGATTTCTGGAGGAAGGATTTTACCCTTCCGCTTTCCCCATTCTCCAGAATTTGTTTTCCTCGTGCAAATTTCTGGAGGATGCATTTTACCCCTCCGCTTTCCCCATTCTCCAGAATTTGTTTTGCTCGTGCAGATTTCTGGAGGATGGATTTTACCCCTCCGCTTTCCCCATTCTCCAGAATTTGTTTTCCTCGTGCAGATTTCTGAAGGATGGATTTTACCCCTTCGCTTTCCCCATTCTCCAGAATTTGTTTTCCTCGTGCAGATTTCTGGAGGATGGATTTTACCCCTCCGCTTTCCCCATTCTCCAGAATTTGTTTTCCTCGTGCAGATTTCTGGAGGATGGATTTTACCCCTCCGCTTTCCCCATTCTCCAGAATTTGTTTTCCTCGTGCAGATTTCTGGAGGATGGATTTTACCCCTCCGCTTTCCCCATTCTCCAGAATTTGTTTTCCTCGTGCAGATTTCTGGAGGATGGATTTTACCCCTCCGCTTTCCCCATTCTCCAGAATTTGTTTTCCTCGTGCAGATTTCTGGAGGATGGATTTTACCCCTCCGCTTTCCCCATTCTCCAGAATTTGTTTTCCTCGTGCAGCTTTCTGTAGGAAGGATTTTACCCCTCCGCTTTCCCCATTCTCCAGAATTTGTTTTCCTCGTGCAGATTTCTGGAGGATGGATTTTACCCCTCCGCTTTCCCCATTCTCCAGAATTTGTTTTCCTCGTGCAGATTTCTGGAGGAGGGATTTTACCCCTCCGCTTTCCCCATTCTCCAGAATTTGTTTTCCTCGTGCAGATTTCTGGAGGAAGGATTTTACCCTTCCGCTTTCCCCATTCTCCAGAATTTGTTTTCCTCGTGCAGATTTCTGGAGGATGGATTTTACCCCTCCGCCTTCCCCATTCTCCAGAATTTGTTTTCCTCGTGCAGATTTCTGGAGGATGGATTTTACCCCTCCGCTTTCCCCATTCTCCAGAATTTGTTTTCCTCGTGCAGATTTCTGTAGGAAGGATTTTACCCCTCCGCTTTCCCCATTCTCCATAATTTGTTTTCCTCGTGCAGATTTCTGGAGGATGCATTTTACCCCTCCGCTTTCCCCATTCTCCAGAATTTGTTTTCCTCGTGCAGATTTCTGGAGGATGGATTTTACCCCTCCGCTTTCCCCATTCTCCAAAATTTGTTTTCCTCGTGCAGATTTCTGAGGGATTGATTTTACCCCTCCGCTTTCCCCATTCTCCAGAATTTGTTTTCCTCGTGCAGATTTTATGAGGATGGATTTTACCCCTCCGCTTTCCCCATTCTCCAGAATTTGTTTTCCTCGTGCAGATTTCTGGAGGATGGATTTTACCCCTCCGCTTTCCCCATTCTCCAGAATTTGTTTTCCTCGTGCAGATTTCTGGAGGATGGATTTTACCACTCCGCTTTCCCCATTCTCCAGAATTTGTTTTCATCGTGCAGATTTCTGTAGGAAGGATTTTACCCCTCCGCTTTCCCCATTCTCCAGAATTTGTTTTCCGCGTGCAGATTTCCGGAGGATGGATTTTACCCCTCCGCTTTCCCCATTCTCCAGAATTTGTTTTCCTCGTGCAGATTTCTGGAGGATGGATTTTACCCCTCCGCTTTCCCCATTCTCCAGAATTTGTTTTCCTCGTGCAGATTTCTGGAGGATGGATTTTACCCCTCCGCTTTCCCCATTCTCCAGAATTTGTTTTCCTCGTGCAGATTTCTGGAGGATGGATTTTACCCCTCCGCTTTCCCCATTCTCCAGAATTTGTTTTCCTCGTGCAGATTTCTGTAGGAAGGATTTTACCCCTCCGCTTTCCCCATTCTCCAGAATTTGTTTTCCACGTGTAGATTTCTGGAGGATGGATTTTACCCCTCCGCTTTCCCCATTCTCCAGAATTTGTTTTCCTCGTGCAGATTTCTGGAGGATGGATTTTACCCCTCCGCTTTCCCCATTCTCCAGAATTTGTTTTCCTCGTGCAGATTTCTGTAGGAAGGATTTTACCCCTCCGCTTTCCCCATTCTCCAGAATTTGTTTTCCTCGTGCAGATTTCTGGAGGATGGATTTTACTCCTCCGCTTTCCCCATTCTCCAGAATTTGTTTTCCTCGTGCAGATTTCTGTAGGAACGATTTTACCCCTCCGCTTTCCCCATTCTCCAGAATTTGTTTTCCTCGTGCAGATTTCTGGAGGATGGATTTTACCCCTCCGCTTTCCCCATTCTCCAGAATTTGTTTTCCTCGTGCAGATTTCTGAAGGATGGATTTTACCCCTCCGCTTTCCCCATTCTCCAGAATTTGTTTTCCTCGTGCAGATTTCTGGAGGATGGATTTTACCCCTCCGCTTTCCCCATTCTCCAGAATTTGTTTTCCTCGTGCAGATTTCTGGAGGATGGATTTTACCCCTCCGCTTTCCCCATTCTCCAGAATTTGTTTTCCTCGTGCAGATTTCTGTAGGAATGATTTTACCCCTCCGCTTTCCCCATTCTCCAGAATTTGTTTTCCTCGTGCAGATTTCTGAAGGATGGATTTTACCCCTCCGCTTTCCCCATTCTCCAGAATTTGTTTTCCTCGTGCAGATTTCTGGAGGATGGATTTTACCCCTCCGCTTTCCCCATTCTCCAGAATTTGTTTTCCTCGTGCAGATTTCTGTAGGAATGATTTTACCCCTCCGCTTTCCCCATTCTCCAGAATTTGTTTTCCTCGTGCAGATTTCTGAAGGATGGATTTTACCCCTCCGCTTTCCCCATTCTCCAGAATTTGTTTTCCTCGTGCAGATTTCGGAAGGATGGATTTTACCCCTCCGCTTTCCCCATTCTCTAGAATTTGTTTTCCTCGTGCAGATTTCTGTAGGAATGATTTTACCCCTCCGCTTTCCCCATTCTCCAGAATTTGTTTTCCTCGTGCAGATTTCTGAAGGATGGATTTTACCCCTCCGCTTTCCTCATTCTCCAGAATTTGTTTTCCTCGTGCAGATTTCTGAAGGATGGATTTTACCCCTCCGCTTTCCCCATTCTCCAGAATTTGTTTTCCTCGTGCAGATTTCTGAAGGATGGATTTTACCCCTCCGCTTTCCCCATTCTCCAGAATTTGTTTTCCTCGTGCAGATTTCTGAAGGATGGATTTTACCCCTCCGCTTTCCCCATTCTCCAGAATTTGTTTTCCTCGTGCAGATTTCTGGAGGAAGGATTTTACCCCTCCGCTTTCCCCATTCTCCAGAATTTGTTTTCCTCGTGCAGATTTCTGAAGGATGTATTTTACCCCTCCGCTTTCCCCATTCTCCAGAATTTGTTTTCCTCGTGCAGATTTCTGGAGGATGGATTTTACCCCTCCGCTTTCCCCATTCTCCAGAATTTGTTTTCCTCGTGCAGATTTCTGTAGGAAGGATTTTACCCCTCCGCTTTCCCCATTCTCCATAATTTGTTTTCCTCGTGCAAATTTCTGGAGGATGCATTTTACCCCTCCGCTTTCCCCATTCTCCAGAATTTGTTTTCCTCGTGCAGATTTCTGGAGGATGGATTTTACCCCTCCGCTTTCCCCATTCTCCAGAATTTGTTTTCCTCGTGCAGATTTCTGAAGGATGGATTTTACCCCTTCGCTTTCCCCATTCTCCAGAATTTGTTTTCCTCGTGCAGATTTCTGGAGGATGGATTTTACCCCTCCGCTTTCCCCATTCTCCAGAATTTGTTTTCCTCGTGCAGATTTCTGGAGGATGGATTTTACCCCTCCGCTTTCCCCATTCTCCAGAATTTGTTTTCCTCGTGCAGATTTCTGGAGGATGGATTTTACCCCTCCGCTTTCCCCATTCTCCAAAATTTGTTTTCCTCGTGCAGATTTCTGAAGGATGGATTTTACCCCTCCGCTTTCCCCATTCTCCAGAATGTGTTTTCCACGTGCAGATTTCTGTAGGAAGGATTATACCCCTCCGCTTTCCCCATTCTCCAGAATTTGTTTTCCTCGTGCAGATTTCTGTAGGAAGGATTTTACCCCTCCGCTTTCCCCATGCTCCAGAATTTGTTTTCCGCGTGCAGATTTCCGGAGGATGGATTTTACCCCTCCGCTTTCCCCATTCTCCAGAATTTGTTTTCCTCGTGCAGATTTCTGGAGGATGGATTTTACCCCTCCGCTTTCCCCATTCTCCAGAATTTGTTTTCCTCGTGCAGATTTCTGGAGGATGGATTTTACCCCTCCGCTTTCCCCATTCTCCAGAATTTGTTTTCCTCGTGCAGATTTCTGGAGGATGGATTTTACCCCTCCGCTTTCCCCATTCTCCAGAATTTGTTTTCCTCGTGCAGATTTCTGTAGGAAGGATTTTACCCCTCCGCTTTCCCCATTCTCCAGAATTTGTTTTCCACGTGTAGATTTCTGGAGGATGGATTTTACCCCTCCGCTTTCCCCATTCTCCAGAATTTGTTTTCCTCGTGCAGATTTCTGGAGGATGGATTTTACCCCTCCGCTTTCCCCATTCTCCAGAATTTGTTTTCCTCGTGCAGATTTCTGTAGGAAGGATTTTACCCCTCCGCTTTCCCCATTCTCCAGAATTTGTTTTCCTCGTGCAGATTTCTGGAGGATGGATTTTACTCCTCCGCTTTCCCCATTCTCCAGAATTTGTTTTCCTCGTGCAGATTTCTGTAGGAACGATTTTACCCCTCCGCTTTCCCCATTCTCCAGAATTTGTTTTCCTCGTGCAGATTTCTGGAGGATGGATTTTACCCCTCCGCTTTCCCCATTCTCCAGAATTTGTTTTCCTCGTGCAGATTTCTGAAGGATGGATTTTACCCCTCCGCTTTCCCCATTCTCCAGAATTTGTTTTCCTCGTGCAGATTTCTGGAGGATGGATTTTACCCCTCCGCTTTCCCCATTCTCCAGAATTTGTTTTCCTCGTGCAGATTTCTGGAGGATGGATTTTACCCCTCCGCTTTCCCCATTCTCCAGAATTTGTTTTCCTCGTGCAGATTTCTGTAGGAATGATTTTACCCCTCCGCTTTCCCCATTCTCCAGAATTTGTTTTCCTCGTGCAGATTTCTGAAGGATGGATTTTACCCCTCCGCTTTCCCCATTCTCCAGAATTTGTTTTCCTCGTGCAGATTTCTGGAGGATGGATTTTACCCCTCCGCTTTCCCCATTCTCCAGAATTTGTTTTCCTCGTGCAGATTTCTGTAGGAATGATTTTACCCCTCCGCTTTCCCCATTCTCCAGAATTTGTTTTCCTCGTGCAGATTTCTGAAGGATGGATTTTACCCCTCCGCTTTCCCCATTCTCCAGAATTTGTTTTCCTCGTGCAGATTTCGGAAGGATGGATTTTACCCCTCCGCTTTCCCCATTCTCTAGAATTTGTTTTCCTCGTGCAGATTTCTGTAGGAATGATTTTACCCCTCCGCTTTCCCCATTCTCCAGAATTTGTTTTCCTCGTGCAGATTTCTGAAGGATGGATTTTACCCCTCCGCTTTCCTCATTCTCCAGAATTTGTTTTCCTCGTGCAGATTTCTGAAGGATGGATTTTACCCCTCCGCTTTCCCCATTCTCCAGAATTTGTTTTCCTCGTGCAGATTTCTGAAGGATGGATTTTACCCCTCCGCTTTCCCCATTCTCCAGAATTTGTTTTCCTCGTGCAGATTTCTGAAGGATGGATTTTACCCCTCCGCTTTCCCCATTCTCCAGAATTTGTTTTCCTCGTGCAGATTTCTGGAGGAAGGATTTTACCCCTCCGCTTTCCCCATTCTCCAGAATTTGTTTTCCTCGTGCAGATTTCTGAAGGATGGATTTTACCCCTCCGCTTTCCCCATTCTCCAGAATGTGTTTTCCACGTGCAGATTTCTGTAGGAAGGATTATACCCCTCCGCTTTCCCCATTCTCCAGAATTTGTTTTCCTCGTGCAGATTTCTGAAGGATGGATTTTACCCCTCCGCTTTCCCCATTCTCCAGAATTTGTTTTCCTCGTGCAGATTTCTGTAGGAAGGATTTTACTCCTCCGCTTTCCCCATTCTCCAGAATTTGTTTTCCTCGTGCAGATTTCTGTAGGAATTAAGGATTTTACCCCTCCGCTTTCCCCATTCTCCAGAATTTGTTTTCCTCGTGCAGATTTCTGTAGGAAGGATTTTACCCCTCCGCTTTCCCCATTCTCCAGAATTTGTTTTCCTCGTGCAGATTTCTGGAGGATGGATTTTACCCCTCCGCTTTCCCCATTCTCCAGAATTTGTTTTTCTCGTGCAGATTTCTGGAGGATGGATTTTACCCCTCCGCTTTCCCCATTCTCCAGAATTTGTTTTCCTCGTGCAGATTTCTGTAGGAAGGATTTTACCCCTCCGCTTTCCCCATTCTCCAGAATTGGTTTTCCTCGTACAGATTTCTGGAGGATGGATTTTACCCCTCCGCTTTCCCCATTCTCCAGAATTTGTTTTCCTCGTGCAGATTTCTGGAGGATGGATTTTACCCCTCCGCTTTCCCCATTCTCCAGAATTTGTTTTCCTCGTGCAGATTTCTGTAGGAAGGATTTTACCCCTCCGCTTTCCCCATTCTCCATAATTTGTTTTCCTCGTGCAAATTTCTGGAGGATGCATTTTACCCCTCCGCTTTCCCCATTCTCCAGAATTTGTTTTCCTCGTGCAGATTTCTGGAGGATGGATTTTACCCCTCCGCTTTCCCCATTCTCCAGAATTTGTTTTCCTCGTGCAGATTTCTGAAGGATGGATTTTACCCCTTCGCTTTCCCCATTCTCCAGAATTTGTTTTCCTCGTGCAGATTTCTGGAGGATGGATTTTACCCCTCCGCTTTCCCCATTCTCCAGAATTTGTTTTCCTCGTGCAGATTTCTGGAGGATGGATTTTACCCCTCCGCTTTCCCCATTCTCCAGAATTTGTTTTCCTCGTGCAGATTTCTGGAGGATGGATTTTACCCCTCCGCTTTCCCCATTCTCCAAAATTTGTTTTCCTCGTGCAGATTTCTGAAGGATGGATTTTACCCCTCCGCTTTCCCCATTCTCCAGAATGTGTTTTCCACGTGCAGATTTCTGTAGGAAGGATTATACCCCTCCGCTTTCCCCATTCTCCAGAATTTGTTTTCCTCGTGCAGATTTCTGAAGGATGGATTTTACCCCTCCGCTTTCCCCATTCTCCAGAATTTGTTTTCCTCGTGCAGATTTCTGTAGGAAGGATTTTACTCCTCCGCTTTCCCCATTCTCCAGAATTTGTTTTCCTCGTGCAGATTTCTGTAGGAATTAAGGATTTTACCCCTCCGCTTTCCCCATTCTCCAGAATTTGTTTTCCTCGTGCAGATTTCTGTAGGAAGGATTTTACCCCTCCGCTTTCCCCATTCTCCAGAATTTGTTTTCCTCGTGCAGATTTCTGGAGGATGGATTTTACCCCTCCGCTTTCCCCATTCTCCAGAATTTGTTTTTCTCGTGCAGATTTCTGGAGGATGGATTTTACCCCTCCGCTTTCCCCATTCTCCAGAATTTGTTTTCCTCGTGCAGATTTCTGTAGGAAGGATTTTACCCCTCCGCTTTCCCCATTCTCCAGAATTGGTTTTCCTCGTACAGATTTCTGGAGGATGGATTTTACCCCTCCGCTTTCCCCATTCTCCAGAATTTGTTTTCCTCGTGCAGATTTCTGGAGGATGGATTTTACCCCTCCGCTTTCCCCATTCTCCAGAATTTGTTTTCCTCGTGCAGATTTCTGTAGGAAGGATTTTACCCCTCCGCTTTCCCCATTCTCCATAATTTGTTTTCCTCGTGCAAATTTCTGGAGGATGCATTTTACCCCTCCGCTTTCCCCATTCTCCAGAATTTGTTTTCCTCGTGCAGATTTCTGGAGGATGGATTTTACCCCTCCGCTTTCCCCATTCTCCAGAATTTGTTTTCCTCGTGCAGATTTCTGAAGGATGGATTTTACCCCTTCGCTTTCCCCATTCTCCAGAATTTGTTTTCCTCGTGCAGATTTCTGGAGGATGGATTTTACCCCTCCGCTTTCCCCATTCTCCAGAATTTGTTTTCCTCGTGCAGATTTCTGGAGGATGGATTTTACCCCTCCGCTTTCCCCATTCTCCAGAATTTGTTTTCCTCGTGCAGATTTCTGGAGGATGGATTTTACCCCTCCGCTTTCCCCATTCTCCAGAATTTGTTTTCCTCGTGCAGATTTCTGTAGGAAGGATTTTACCCCTCCGCTTTCCCCATTCTCCAGAATTTGTTTTCCTCGTGCAGATTTCTGGAGGATGGATTTTACCCCTCCGCTTTCCCCATTCTCCAGAATTTGTTTTCCTCGTGCAGATTTCTGGAGGATGGATTTTACCCCTCCGCTTTCCCCATTCTCCAGAATTTGTTTTCCTCGTGCAGATTTCTGGAGGATGGATTTTACCCCTCCGCTTTCCCCATTCTCCAGAATTTGTTTTCCTCGTGCAGATTTCTGGAGGATGGATTTTACCCCTCCGCTTTCCCCATTCTCCAGAATTTATTTTCCTCGTGCAGATTTCTGGAGGATGGATTTTACCCCTCCGCTTTCCCCATTCTCCAGAATTTGTTTTCCTCGTGCAGATTTCTGGAGGATGGATTTTACCCCTCCGCTTTCCCCATTCTCCAGAATTTGTTTTCCTCGTGCAGATTTCTGGAGGATGGATTTTACCCCTCCGCTTTCCCCATTCTCCAGAATTTGTTTTCCTCGTGCAGCTTTCTGTAGGAAGGATTTTACCCCTCCGCTTTCCCCATTCTCCAGAATTTGTTTTCCTCGTGCAGATTTCTGGAGGATGGATTTTACCCCTCCGCTTTCCCCATTCTCCAGAATTTGTTTTCCTCGTGCAGATTTCTGGAGGAGGGATTTTACCCCTCCGCTTTCCCCATTCTCCAGAATTTGTTTTCCTCGTGCAGATTTCTGGAGGAAGGATTTTACCCTTCCGCTTTCCCCATTCTCCAGAATTTGTTTTCCTCGTGCAGATTTCTGGAGGATGGATTTTACCCCTCCGCCTTCCCCATTCTCCAGAATTTGTTTTCCTCGTGCAGATTTCTGGAGGATGGATTTTACCCCTCCGCTTTCCCCATTCTCCAGAATTTGTTTTCCTCGTGCAGATTTCTGTAGGAAGGATTTTACCCCTCCGCTTTCCCCATTCTCCATAATTTGTTTTCCTCGTGCAGATTTCTGGAGGATGCATTTTACCCCTCCGCTTTCCCCATTCTCCAGAATTTGTTTTCCTCGTGCAGATTTCTGGAGGATGGATTTTACCCCTCCGCTTTCCCCATTCTCCAAAATTTGTTTTCCTCGTGCAGATTTCTGAGGGATGGATTTTACCCCTCCGCTTTCCCCATTCTCCAGAATTTGTTTTCCTCGTGCAGATTTTATGAGGATGGATTTTACCCCTCCGCTTTCCCCATTCTCCAGAATTTGTTTTCATCGTGCAGATTTCTGTAGGAAGGATTTTACCCCTCCGCTTTCCCCATTCTCCAGAATTTGTTTTCCTCGTGCAGATTTCCGGAGGATGGATTTTACCCCTCTGCTTTCCCCATTCTCCAGAATTTGTTTTCCTCGTGCAGATTTCTGGAGGATGGATTTTACCCCTCCGCTTTCCCCATTCTCCAGAATTTGTTTTCCTCGTGCAGATTTCTGGAGGATGGATTTTACCCCTCCGCTTTCCCCATTCTCCAGAATTTGTTTTCCTCGTGCAGATTTCTGGAGGATGGATTTTACCCCTCCGCTTTCCCCATTCTCCAGAATTTGTTTTCCTCGTGCAGATTTCTGTAGGAAGGATTTTACCCCTCCGCTTTCCCCATTCTCCAGAATTTGTTTTCCACGTGTAGATTTCTGGAGGATGGATTTTACCCCTCCGCTTTCCCCATTCTCCAGAATTTGTTTTCCTCGTGCAGATTTCTGTAGGAAGGATTTTACCCCTCCGCTTTCCCCATTCTCCAGAATTTGTTTTCCTCGTGCAGATTTCTGGAGGATGGATTTTACTCCTCCGCTTTCCCCATTCTCCAGAATTTGTTTTCCTCGTGCAGATTTCTGTAGGAACGATTTTACCCCTCCGCTTTCCCCATTCTCCAGAATTTGTTTTCCTCGTGCAGATTTCTGGAGGATGGATTTTACCCCTCCGCTTTCCCCATTCTCCAGAATTTGTTTTCCTCGTGCAGATTTCTGAAGGATGGATTTTACCCCTCCGCTTTCCCCATTCTCCAGAATTTGTTTTCCTCGTGCAGATTTCTGGAGGATGGATTTTACCCCTCCGCTTTCCCCATTCTCCAGAATTTGTTTTCCTCGTGCAGATTTCTGGAGGATGGATTTTACCCCTCCGCTTTCCCCATTCTCCAGAATTTGTTTTCCTCGTGCAGATTTCTGTAGGAATGATTTTACCCCTCCGCTTTCCCCGTTCTCCAGAATTTGTTTTCCTCGTGCAGATTTCTGAAGGATGGATTTTACCCCTCCGCTTTCCCCATTCTCCAGAATTTGTTTTCCTCGTGCAGATTTCTGGAGGATGGATTTTACCCCTCCGCTTTCCCCATTCTCCAGAATTTGTTTTCCTCGTGCAGATTTCTGGAGGATGGATTTTACCCCTCCGCTTTCCCCATTCTCCAGAATTTGTTTTCCTCGTGCAGATTTCTGTAGGAATGATTTTACCCCTCCGCTTTCCCCATTCTCCAGAATTTGTTTTCCTCGTGCAGATTTCTGAAGGATGGATTTTACCCCTCCGCTTTCCCCATTCTCCAGAATTTGTTTTCCTGGTGCAGATTTCGGAAGGATGGATTTTACCCCTCCGCTTTCCCCATTCTCTAGAATTTGTTTTCCTCGTGCAGATTTCTGTAGGAATGATTTTACCCCTCCGCTTTCCCCATTCTCCAGAATTTGTTTTCCTCGTGCAGATTTCTGAAGGATGGATTTTACCCCTCCGCTTTCCTCATTCTCCAGAATTTGTTTTCCTCGTGCAGATTTCTGAAGGATGGATTTTACCCCTCCGCTTTCCCCATTCTCCAGAATTTGTTTTCCTCGTGCAGATTTCTGAAGGATGGATTTTACCCCTCCGCTTTCCCCATTCTCCAGAATTTGTTTTCCTCGTGCAGATTTCTGAAGGATGGATTTTACCCCTCCGCTTTCCCCATTCTCCAGAATTTGTTTTCCTCGTGCAGATTTCTGGAGGATGGATTTTACCTCTCCGTTTTCCCCATTCTCCAGAATTTGTTTTCCTCGTGCAGATTTCCGGAGGATGGATTTTACCCCTCCGCTTTCCCCATTCTCCAGAATTTGTTTTCCTCGTGCAGATTTCTGAAGGATGGATTTTACCCCTCCGCTTTCCCCATTCTCCAGAATTTGTTTTCCTCGTGCAGATTTCTGGAGGATGGATTTTACCCCTCCGCTTTCCCCATTCTCCAGAATTTGTTTTCCTCGTGTAGATTTCTGAAGGATGGATTTTACCCCTCCGCTTTCCCCATTCTCCAGAATTTGTTTTCCTCGTGCAGATTTCTGAAGGATGGATTTTACCCCTCCGCTTTCCCCATTCTCCAGAATTTGTTTTCCTCGTGCAGATTTCTGAAGGATGAATTTTACCCCTCCGCTTTCCCCATTTTCCAGAATTTGTTTTCCTCGTACAGATTTCTGTAGGAAGGATTTTACCCCTCCGCTTTCCCCATTCTCCAGAATTTGTTTTCCTCGTGCAGATTTCTGAAGGATGGATTTTACCCCTCCGCTTTCCCCATTCTCCAGAATTTGTTTTCCTCGTGCAGATTTCTGGAGGATGGATTTTACCCCTCCGCTTTCCCGATTCTCCAGAATTTGTTTTCCTCGTGCAGATTTCTGTAGGAATGATTTTACCCCTCCGCTTTCCCCATTCTCCAGAATTTGTTTTCCTCGTGCAGATTTCTGAAGGATGGATTTTACCCCTCCGCTTTCCCCATTCTCCAGAATTTGTTTTCCTCGTGCAGATTTCTGGAGGATGGATTTTACCCCTCCGCTTTCCCCATTCTCCAGAATTTGTTTTCCTCGTGCAGATTTCTGAAGGATGGATTTTACCCCTCCGCTTTCCCCATTCTCCAGAATTTGTTTTCCTCGTGCAGATTTCTGAAGGATGGATTTTACCCCTCCGCTTACCCCATTCTCCAGAATTTGTTTTCCTCGTGCAGATTTCTGAAGGATGAATTTTACCCCTCCGCTTTCCCCATTTTCCAGAATTTGTTTTCCTCGTGCAGATTTCTGTAGGAAGGATTTTACCCCTCCGCTTTCCCCATTCTCCAGAATTTGTTTTCCTCGTGCAGATTTCTGAAGGATGGATTTTACCCCTCCGCTTTCCCCATTCTCCAGAATTTGTTTTCCTCGTGCAGATTTCTGGAGGATGGATTTTACCCCTCCGCTTTCCCCATTCTCCAGAATTTGTTTTCCTCGTGCAGATTTCTGTAGGAATGATTTTACCCCTCCGCTTTCCCCATTCTCCAGAATTTGTTTTCCTCGTGCAGATTTCTGAAGGATGGATTTTACCCCTCCGCTTTCCCCATTCTCCAGAATTTGTTTTCCTCGTGCAGATTTCGGAAGGATGGATTTTACCCCTCCGCTTTCCCCATTCTCTAGAATTTGTTTTCCTCGTGCAGATTTCTGTAGGAATGATTTTACCCCTCCGCTTTCCCCATTCTCCAGAATTTGTTTTCCTCGTGCAGATTTCTGAAGGATGGATTTTACCCCTCCGCTTTCCTCATTCTCCAGAATTTGTTTTCCTCGTGCAGATTTCTGAAGGATGGATTTTACCCCTCCGCTTTCCCCATTCTCCAGAATTTGTTTTCCTCGTGCAGATTTCTGAAGGATGGATTTTACCCCTCCGCTTTCCCCATTCTCCAGAATTTGTTTTCCTCGTGCAGATTTCTGAAGGATGGATTTTACCCCTCCGCTTTCCCCATTCTCCAGAATTTGTTTTCCTCGTGCAGATTTCTGGAGGAAGGATTTTACCCCTCCGCTTTCCCCATTCTCCAGAATTTGTTTTCCTCGTGCAGATTTCTGAAGGATGTATTTTACCCCTCCGCTTTCCCCATTCTCCAAAATTTGTTTTCCTCGTGCAGATTTCTGAAGGATGGATTTTACCCCTCCGCTTTCCCCATTCTCCAGAATGTGTTTTCCACGTGCAGATTTCTGTAGGAAGGATTATACCCCTCCGCTTTCCCCATTCTCCAGAATTTGTTTTCCTCGTGCAGATTTCTGAAGGATGGATTTTACCCCTCCGCTTTCCCCATTCTCCAGAATTTGTTTTCCTCGTGCAGATTTCTGTAGGAAGGATTTTACTCCTCCGCTTTCCCCATTCTCCAGAATTTGTTTTCCTCGTGCAGATTTCTGTAGGAATTAAGGATTTTACCCCTCCGCTTTCCCCATTCTCCAGAATTTGTTTTCCTCGTGCAGATTTCTGTAGGAAGGATTTTACCCCTCCGCTTTCCCCATTCTCCAGAATTTGTTTTCCTCGTGCAGATTTCTGGAGGATGGATTTTACCCCTCCGCTTTCCCCATTCTCCAGAATTTGTTTTTCTCGTGCAGATTTCTGGAGGATGGATTTTACCCCTCCGCTTTCCCCATTCTCCAGAATTTGTTTTCCTCGTGCAGATTTCTGTAGGAAGGATTTTACCCCTCCGCTTTCCCCATTCTCCAGAATTTGTTTTCCTCGTACAGATTTCTGGAGGATGGATTTTACCCCTCCGCTTTCCCCATTCTCCAGAATTTGTTTTCCTCGTGCAGATTTCTGGAGGATGGATTTTACCCCTCCGCTTGCCCCATTCTCCAGAATTTGTTTTCCTCGTGCAGATTTCTGTAGGAAGGATTTTACCCCTCCGCTTTCCCCATTCTCCATAATTTGTTTTCCTCGTGCAAATTTCTAGAGGATGCATTTTACCCCTCCGCTTTCCCCATTCTCCAGAATTTGTTTTCCTCGTGCAGATTTCTGAAGGATGGATTTTACCCCTCCGCTTTCCCCATTCTCCAGAATTTGTTTTCCTCGTGCAGATTTCTGAAGGATGGATGTTACCCCTCCGCTTTCCCCATTCTCCAGAATTGGTTTTCCTCGGGCAGATTTCTGAAGGATGGATTTTACCCCGCCGCTTTCCTCATTCTCCAGAATTTGTTTTCCTCGTGCAGATTTCTGAAGGATGGATTTTACCCCTCCGCTTTCCCCATTCTCCAGAATTTGTTTTCCTCGTGCAGATTTCTGTAGGAAGGATTTTACCCCTCCGCTTTCCCCATTCTCCATAATTTGTTTTCCTCGTGCAAATTTCTGGAGGATGCATTTTACCCCTCCGCTTTCCCCATTCTCCAGAATTTGTTTTCCTCGTGCAGATTTCTGGAGGATGGATTTTACCCCTCCGCTTTCCCCATTCTCCAGAATTTGTTTTCCTCGTGCAGATTTCTGAAGGATGGATTTTACCCCTTCGCTTTCCCCATTCTCCAGAATTTGTTTTCCTCGTGCAGATTTCTGGAGGATGGATTTTACCCCTCCGCTTTCCCCATTCTCCAGAATTTGTTTTCCTCGTGCAGATTTCTGGAGGATGGATTTTACCCCTCCGCTTTCCCCATTCTCCAGAATTTGTTTTCCTCGTGCAGATTTCTGGAGGATGGATGTTACCCCTCCGCTTTCCCCATTCTCCAGAATTGGTTTTCCTCGGGCAGATTTCTGAAGGATGGATTTTACCCCGCCGCTTTCCTCATTCTCCAGAATTTGTTTTCCTCGTGCAGATTTCTGAAGGATGGATTTTACCCCTCCGCTTTCCCCATTCTCCAGAATTTGTTTTCCTCGTGCAGATTTCTGTAGGAAGGATTTTACCCCTCCGCTTTCCCCATTCTCCATAATTTGTTTTCCTCGTGCAAATTTCTGGAGGATGCATTTTACCCCTCCGCTTTCCCCATTCTCCAGAATTTGTTTTCCTCGTGCAGATTTCTGGAGGATGGATTTTACCCCTCCGCTTTCCCCATTCTCCAGAATTTGTTTTCCTCGTGCAGATTTCTGAAGGATGGATTTTACCCCTTCGCTTTCCCCATTCTCCAGAATTTGTTTTCCTCGTGCAGATTTCTGGAGGATGGATTTTACCCCTCCGCTTTCCCCATTCTCCAGAATTTGTTTTCCTCGTGCAGATTTCTGGAGGATGGATTTTACCCCTCCGCTTTCCCCATTCTCCAGAATTTGTTTTCCTCGTGCAGATTTCTGGAGGATGGATTTTACCCCTCCGCTTTCCCCATTCTCCAGAATTTGTTTTCCTCGTGCAGATTTCTGTAGGAAGGATTTTACCCCTCCGCTTTCCCCATTCTCCAGAATTTGTTTTCCTCGTGCAGATTTCTGGAGGATGGATTTTACCCCTCCGCTTTCCCCATTCTCCAGAATTTGTTTTCCTCGTGCAGATTTCTGGAGGATGGATTTTACCCCTCCGCTTTCCCCATTCTCCAGAATTTGTTTTCCTCGTGCAGATTTCTGGAGGATGGATTTTACCCCTCCGCTTTCCCCATTCTCCAGAATTTGTTTTCCTCGTGCAGATTTCTGGAGGATGGATTTTACCCCTCCGCTTTCCCCATTCTCCAGAATTTATTTTCCTCGTGCAGATTTCTGGAGGATGGATTTTACCCCTCCGCTTTCCCCATTCTCCAGAATTTGTTTTCCTCGTGCAGATTTCTGGAGGATGGATTTTACCCCTCCGCTTTCCCCATTCTCCAGAATTTGTTTTCCTCGTGCAGATTTCTGGAGGATGGATTTTACCCCTCCGCTTTCCCCATTCTCCAGAATTTGTTTTCCTCGTGCAGCTTTCTGTAGGAAGGATTTTACCCCTCCGCTTTCCCCATTCTCCAGAATTTGTTTTCCTCGTGCAGATTTCTGGAGGATGGATTTTACCCCTCCGCTTTCCCCATTCTCCAGAATTTGTTTTCCTCGTGCAGATTTCTGGAGGAGGGATTTTACCCCTCCGCTTTCCCCATTCTCCAGAATTTGTTTTCCTCGTGCAGATTTCTGGAGGATGGATTTTACCCCTCCGCCTTCCCCATTCTCCAGAATTTGTTTTCCTCGTGCAGATTTCTGGAGGATGGATTTTACCCCTCCGCTTTCCCCATTCTCCAGAATTTGTTTTCCTCGTGCAGATTTCTGTAGGAAGGATTTTACCCCTCCGCTTTCCCCATTCTCCATAATTTGTTTTCCTCGTGCAGATTTCTGGAGGAAGGATTTTACCCTTCCGCTTTCCCCATTCTCCAGAATTTGTTTTCCTCGTGCAGATTTCTGGAGGATGGATTTTACCCCTCCGCCTTCCCCATTCTCCAGAATTTGTTTTCCTCGTGCAGATTTCTGGAGGATGGATTTTACCCCTCCGCTTTCCCCATTCTCCAGAATTTGTTTTCCTCGTGCAGATTTCTGTAGGAAGGATTTTACCCCTCCGCTTTCCCCATTCTCCATAATTTGTTTTCCTCGTGCAGATTTCTGGAGGATGCATTTTACCCCTCCGCTTTCCCCATTCTCCAGAATTTGTTTTCCTCGTGCAGATTTCTGGAGGATGGATTTTACCCCTCCGCTTTCCCCATTCTCCAAAATTTGTTTTCCTCGTGCAGATTTCTGAGGGATGGATTTTACCCCTCCGCTTTCCCCATTCTCCAGAATTTGTTTTCCTCGTGCAGATTTTATGAGGATGGATTTTACCCCTCCGCTTTCCCCATTCTCCAGAATTTGTTTTCCTCGTGCAGATTTCTGGAGGATGGATTTTACCCCTCCGCTTTCCCCATTCTCCAGAATTTGTTTTCCTCGTGCAGATTTCTGGAGGATGGATTTTACCCCTCCGCTTTCCCCATTCTCCAGAATTTGTTTTCATCGTGCAGATTTCTGTAGGAAGGATTTTACCCCTCCGCTTTCCCCATTCTCCAGAATTTGTTTTCCTCGTGCAGATTTCCGGAGGATGGATTTTACCCCTCTGCTTTCCCCATTCTCCAGAATTTGTTTTCCTCGTGCAGATTTCTGGAGGATGGATTTTACCCCTCCGCTTTCCCCATTCTCCAGAATTTGTTTTCCTCGTGCAGATTTCTGGAGGATGGATTTTACCCCTCCGCTTTCCCCATTCTCCAGAATTTGTTTTCCTCGTGCAGATTTCTGTAGGAAGGATTTTACCCCTCCGCTTTCCCCATTCTCCAGAATTTGTTTTCCACGTGTAGATTTCTGGAGGATGGATTTTACCCCTCCGCTTTCCCCATTCTCCAGAATTTGTTTTCCTCGTGCAGATTTCTGTAGGAAGGATTTTACCCCTCCGCTTTCCCCATTCTCCAGAATTTGTTTTCCTCGTGCAGATTTCTGGAGGATGGATTTTACTCCTCCGCTTTCCCCATTCTCCAGAATTTGTTTTCCTCGTGCAGATTTCTGTAGGAACGATTTTACCCCTCCGCTTTCCCCATTCTCCAGAATTTGTTTTCCTCGTGCAGATTTCTGGAGGATGGATTTTACCCCTCCGCTTTCCCCATTCTCCAGAATTTGTTTTCCTCGTGCAGATTTCTGAAGGATGGATTTTACCCCTCCGCTTTCCCCATTCTCCAGAATTTGTTTTCCTCGTGCAGATTTCTGGAGGATGGATTTTACCCCTCCGCTTTCCCCATTCTCCAGAATTTGTTTTCCTCGTGCAGATTTCTGGAGGATGGATTTTACCCCTCCGCTTTCCCCATTCTCCAGAATTTGTTTTCCTCGTGCAGATTTCTGTAGGAATGATTTTACCCCTCCGCTTTCCCCATTCTCCAGAATTTGTTTTCCTCGTGCAGATTTCTGAAGGATGGATTTTACCCCTCCGCTTTCCCCATTCTCCAGAATTTGTTTTCCTCGTGCAGATTTCTGGAGGATGGATTTTACCCCTCCGCTTTCCCCATTCTCCAGAATTTGTTTTCCTCGTGCAGATTTCTGTAGGAATGATTTTACCCCTCCGCTTTCCCCATTCTCCAGAATTTGTTTTCCTCGTGCAGATTTCTGAAGGATGGATTTTACCCCTCCGCTTTCCCCATTCTCCAGAATTTGTTTTCCTCGTGCAGATTTCGGAAGGATGGATTTTACCCCTCCGCTTTCCCCATTCTCTAGAATTTGTTTTCCTCGTGCAGATTTCTGGAGGATGGATTTTACCCCTCCGCTTTCCCCATTCTCCAGAATTTGTTTTCCTCGTGCAGATTTCTGTAGGAAGGATTTTACCCCTCCGCTTTCCCCATTCTCCAGAATTTGTTTTCCACGTGTAGATTTCTGGAGGATGGATTTTACCCCTCCGCTTTCCCCATTCTCCAGAATTTGTTTTCCTCGTGCAGATTTCTGGAGGATGGATTTTACCCCTCCGCTTTCCCCATTCTCCAGAATTTGTTTTCCTCGTGCAGATTTCTGTAGGAAGGATTTTACCCCTCCGCTTTCCCCATTCTCCAGAATTTGTTTTCCTCGTGCAGATTTCTGGAGGATGGATTTTACCCCTCCGCTTTCCCCATTCTCCAGAATTTGTTTTCCTCGTGCAGATTTCTGGAGGATGGATTTTACCCCTCCGCTTTCCCCATTCTCCAGAATTTGTTTTCCTCGTGCAGATTTCTGTAGGAATGATTTTACCCCTCCGCTTTCCCCATTCTCCAGAATTTGTTTTCCTCGTGCAGATTTCTGAAGGATGGATTTTACCCCTCCGCTTTCCCCATTCTCCAGAATTTGTTTTCCTCGTGCAGATTTCTGGAGGATGGATTTTACCCCTCCGCTTTCCCCATTCTCCAGAATTTGTTTTCCTCGTGCAGATTTCTGTAGGAATGATTTTACCCCTCCGCTTTCCCCATTCTCCAGAATTTGTTTTCCTCGTGCAGATTTCTGAAGGATGGATTTTACCCCTCCGCTTTCCCCATTCTCCAGAATTTGTTTTCCTCGTGCAGATTTCGGAAGGATGGATTTTACCCCTCCGCTTTCCCCATTCTCTAGAATTTGTTTTCCTCGTGCAGATTTCTGTAGGAATGATTTTACCCCTCCGCTTTCCCCATTCTCCAGAATTTGTTTTCCTCGTGCAGATTTCTGAAGGATGGATTTTACCCCTCCGCTTTCCTCATTCTCCAGAATTTGTTTTCCTCGTGCAGATTTCTGAAGGATGGATTTTACCCCTCCGCTTTCCCCATTCTCCAGAATTTGTTTTCCTCGTGCAGATTTCTGAAGGATGGATTTTACCCCTCCGCTTTCCCCATTCTCCAGAATTTGTTTTCCTCGTGCAGATTTCTGAAGGATGGATTTTACCCCTCCGCTTTCCCCATTCTCCAGAATTTGTTTTCCTCGTGCAGATTTCTGGAGGAAGGATTTTACCCCTCCGCTTTCCCCATTCTCCAGAATTTGTTTTCCTCGTGCAGATTTCTGGAGGATGGATTTTACCCCTCCGCTTTCCCCATTCTCCAGAATTTGTTTTCCTCGTGCAGATTTCTGAAGGAATGATTTTACCCCTCCGCTTTCCCCATTCTCCAGAATTTGTTTTCCTCGTGCAGATTTCTGGAGGATGGATTTTACCCCTCCGCTTTCCCCATTCTCCAGAATTTGTTTTCCTCGTGCAGATTTCTGGAGGATGGATTTTACCCCTCCGCTTTCCCCATTCTCCAGAATTTGTTTTTCTCGTGCAGATTTCTGGAGGATGGATTTTACCCCTCCGCTTTCCCCATTCTGCAGAATTTGTTTTCCTCGTGCAGATTTCTGGAGGATGGATTTTACCCCTCCGCTTTCCCCATTCTCCAGAATTTGTTTTCCTCGTGCAGATTTCTGGAGGAAGGATTTTACCCCTCCGCTTTCCCCATTCTCCAGAATTTGTTTTCCTCCTGCAGATTTCTGTAGGAAGGATTTTACCCATCCGCTTTCCCCATTCTCCAGAATTTGTTTTCCTCGTGCAGATTTCTGGAAGATGGATTTTACCCCTCCGCTTTCCCCATTCTCCAGAATTTGTTTTCCTCGTGCAGATTTCTGTAGGAAGGATTATACCCCTCCGCTTTCCCCATTCTCCAGAATTTGTTTTCCTCGTGCAGATTTCTGGAGGATGGATTTTACCCCTCCGCTTTCCCCATTCTCCAGAATTTGTTTTCCTCGTGCAGATTTCTGGAGGATGGATTTTACCTCTCCGTTTTCCCCATTCTCCAGAATTTGTTTTCCTCGTGCAGATTTCCGGAGGATGGATTTTACCCCTCCGCTTTCCCCATTCTCCAGAATTTGTTTTCCTCGTGCAGATTTCTGAAGGATGGATTTTACCCCTCCGCTTTCCCCATTCTCCAGAATTTGTTTTCCTCGTGCAGATTTCTGGAGGATGGATTTTACCCCTCCGCTTTCCCCATTCTCCAGAATTTGTTTTCCTCGTGCAGATTTCTGAAGGATGGATTTTACCCCTCCGCTTTCCCCATTCTCCAGAATTTGTTTTCCTCGTGCAGATTTCTGAAGGATGGATTTTACCCCTCCGCTTTCCCCATTCTCCAGAATTTGTTTTCCTCGTGCAGATTTCTGAAGGATGAATTTTACCCCTCCGCTTTCCCCATTTTCCAGAATTTGTTTTCCTCGTGCAGATTTCTGTAGGAAGGATTTTACCCCTCCGCTTTCCCCATTCTCCAGAATTTGTTTTCCTCGTGCAGATTTCTGGAGGATGGATTTTACCCCTCCGCTTTCCCCATTCTCCAGAATTTGTTTTCCTCGTGCAGATTTCTGAAGGATGGATTTTACCCCTCCCCTTTCCCCATTCTCCAGAATTTGTTTTCCTCGTGCAGATTTCTGAAGGATGGATTTTACCCTTCCCCTTTCCCCATTCTCCAGAATTTGATTTCCTCGTGCAGATTTCTGGAGGATGGATTTTACCCCTCCGCTTTCCCCATTCTCCAGAATTTGTTTTCCTCGTGCAGATTTCTGAAGGATGGATTTTACCCCTCCGCTTTCCCCATTCTCCAGAATTTGTTTTCCTCGTGCAGATTTCTGAAGGATGGATTTTACCCCTCCGCTTTCCCCATTCTCCAGAATTTGTTTTCCTCGTGCAGATTTCTGGAGGATGGATTTTACCCCTCCGCTTTCCCCATTCTCCAGAATTTGTTTTCCTCGTGCAGATTTCTGGAGGATGGATTTTACCTCTCCCCTTTCCCCATTCTCCAGAATTTGTTTTCCTCGTGCAGATTTCTGGAGGATGGATTTTACCCCTCCGCTTTCCCCATTCTCCAGAATTTGTTTTCCTCGTGCAGATTTCTGGAGGATGGATTTTACCCCTCCGCTTTCCCCATTCTCCAGAATTTGTTTTCCTCGTGCAGATTTCTGAAGGATGGATTTTACCCCTCCGCTTTCCCCATTCTCCAGAATTTGTTTTCCTCGTGCAGATTTCTGGAGGATGGATTTTACCCCTCCGCTTTCCCCATTCTCCAGAATTTGTTTTCCTCGTGCAGATTTCTGAAGGATGGATTTTACCCCTCCGCTTTCCCCATTCTCCAGAATTTGTTTTCCTCGTGCAGATTTCTGAAGGATGGATTTTACCCCTCCGCTTTCCCCATTCTCCAGAATTTGTTTTGCTCGTGCAGATTTCTGAAGGATGAATTTTACCCCTCCGCTTTCCCCATTTTCCAGAATTTGTTTTCCTCGTGCAGATTTCTGTAGGAAGGATTTTACCCCTCCGCTTTCCCCATTCTCCAGAATTTGTTTTCCTCGTGCAGATTTCTGGAGGATGGATTTTACCCCTCCGCTTTCCCCATTCTCCAGAATTTGTTTTCCTCGTGCAGATTTCTGAAGGATGGATTTTACCCCTCCCCTTTCCCCATTCTCCAGAATTTGTTTTCCTCGTGCAGATTTCTGAAGGATGGATTTTACCCTTCCCCTTTCCCCATTCTCCAGAATTTGATTTCCTCGTGCAGATTTCTGGAGGATGGATTTTACCCCTCCGCTTTCCCCATTCTCCAGAATTTGTTTTCCTCGTGCAGATTTCTGAAGGATGGATTTTACCCCTCCGCTTTCCCCATTCTCCAGAATTTGTTTTCCTCGTGCAGATTTCTGAAGGATGGATTTTACCCCTCCGCTTTCCCCATTCTCCAGAATTTGTTTTCCTCGTGCAGATTTCTGGAGGATGGATTTTACCCCTCCGCTTTCCCCATTCTCCAGAATTTGTTTTCCTCGTGCAGATTTCTGGAGGATGGATTTTACCTCTCCCCTTTCCCCATTCTCCAGAATTTGTTTTCCTCGTGCAGATTTCTGGAGGATGGATTTTACCCCTCCGCTTTCCCCATTCTCCAGAATTTGTTTTCCTCGTGCAGATTTCTGGAGGATGGATTTTACCCCTCCGCTTTCCCCATTCTCCAGAATTTGTTTTCCTCGTGCAGATTTCTGTAGGAAGGATTTTACCCCTCCGCTTTCCCCATTCTCCAGAATTTGTTTTCCTCGTGCAGATTTCTGCAGGATGGATTTTACCCCTCCGCTTTCCCCATTCTCCAGAATTTGTTTTCCTCGTGCAGATTTCTGGAGGATGGATTTTACCCCTCCGCTTTCCCCATTCTCCAGAATTTATTTTCCTCGTGCAGATTTCTGAAGGATGGATTTTACCCCTCCGCTTTCCCCATTCTCCAGAATTTGTTTTCCTCTTGCAGATTTCTGGAGGATGGATTTTACCCCTCCGCTTTCCCCATTCTCCAGAATTTGTTTTCCTCGTGCAGATTTCTGGAGGAACTCACCGATTTCGCGAGCTCCCAGATCCAGAACATGGCCGTAGGCTGAGTTCAATTTGATGTTGTTTGACGTGGCGACGATGGATACGTTGTTGCCGTGATAGTCGATGATGTTGTGGGTTAGCGACGATGCTCCATTTTGCGTTGCGGCAAACATTTCTTCCCAAAGAGAGAGTAGATTGGTGAAAGCCTCGGAGGTCAGAAACAGAATATTTTCGTTCGTTTTTTTGAAGAATAGAACTATTAACTTGGACCCGTCGAAACCTAAAGAAATGTACACTGATCCTCCTAACGTGATTTTTATGATGATACGTCTTTCTTGGGCCTTGTGTTTGGATACGGTATGGGTCTCGGCTATAGAAAATGAAAATGTTAAGCATTTGCCTATTGAAATAGAGTTAATGTTTACAAAGAATGCTTACCAATAGAACGCTTTTCCATGTTTACGGTAGACGATGGGAGCAAAGCTGACACACTTCTTTTCAGTTCAGCGTCTGGGAGATAAATGACGCGTGGAAGATTAATCAGTTCCTATCTTGTCGAGATTAATCCATCATGTGATCTACAACTAACCCTCAAATTCTATATTGGCTGTCTCTCTACGCACTTAAGATTAAACCGTTTGCGATCGAAATTGCAACTAAGGAATGGTTCCCATTGTTTGACGTCATATAATTAACCCACTTAAATATTTTGAAAAAACTCATTGTTTGACGTTATATAATTAACCCAGTTTCATATCTAAAGTGGAAAAAACCCAATTTAGAAAGGAAGACTTCTCTCGAGAGCTTGTGATGCAGTCGTATCCTAGAAAACAATGCAATTATTAGAAATTTACATTAAATTACTATACGATTTAGCACATCAAGCTCATGTTGTTGCAGATTATCTTAGCACCGAGTTACTTCGGCGATGCTTTGGAAGGAACGGTTCCCCACTTACGACCGAAGCCATCTTGGATGACGTCACTGAAAAGTGATTGACCTTACGGGACTGGTTTAGAGTGTGCTTTTTCCTACCAATGGGTAGCTGTCTTAGATGACGTCACTGAAGAAACACGTTTAAGAATGAAGGGAGGGGAAATAGTTAAAATACCAGAACTCAGAAGCGATGGGTTAGGTCAAAACGTCTACCCACATCGGCTACCTGAAAGCTAGAATGTTGAAAAATTATAAAAAATAAATCATCGGTTAATAAATTAGGATCCGTGCTAATACAAACCACCGAGTGGCGGATTATCCAATAGGCTGAGTAGGTTTAAGCCTACGGGCCCGGAGGATAAATGGGCCCGGTAGGATTTTTCTAGAAGGGCCCTCGAGAATAAATAATCCACAGTTAAAACAAAATATAAAAATATTTAAGCTTTTAGTTGGAAAAAATTTGTTGAAAAATTGTCCAAACACAAATTTTTGTAATCGCGTTTCCTACTGATGGTCGGATTTCCTTTCAACAACCGCCGCTAAGATCGTCTGTATTATCTTCATTTTGTAGTAAACCAATGAGGCGGTTATTTTCTTGACCAATTTTGATATATTATAATATTTGATTAATTGAATGACTGATTGATTGTGATAAACTGTGCGTTGTTCATAAAACTTAAGGCAAGTGCCAATCAAGGCTGCCAGGGGGCCTATTCTTGTCTTGGCGATACGCATGTCGTTATGGCGGAATCGATAAAATATCGCCATAACGACATCGACTGGCGAAAACCGTATTCTTGTCTCCAAAACTCACTTCGACATCGCCGTATCGCCAGCGAATTATAACGACAGGGCTGGGGATGTCGGAATCGCGTTTCTTTGTCGTTATGACGTCATTTTTCACTTCGAATCGCGGTATTTTCAAAATGGCTGCTTTACAGCTCGCATGTTTTGAGTTTTGGCGTCTGTCAGAAATGGAAGAAACGAAGAGTTTGGGGTGGGAGAGAGTTCTAAGAGATAGATCAAAAGCTTTTGAACTTTCGGAAAATTAGTTTAGAAGTTTATTTCACCTAGATAAGTATTTAGTAATAGAGATTTGTGAGCATCTAAAAGCGACGTTAGAGTCAAACGCGTCTAACGTAAGAGTTACGGATCTCCCTGTAGATTCAAAGGTGAGCCATGAATTTTAGAATTAAATTTCGTAATTATTAGCGTTTTAATAATTATATGGTTCATTAGGCGTTAGTGGCTGTTCGATTTTGTGCTTACCAGAAAAGATTTGTTTCTTGATGTCAGTCAGGCCACGGTCAGTCGCTGTCTGCATCAAGAAACCGATGCAATAAATAGCATTTTAATGCCAAAATGGATAAAATTTCCACTGAGTAAAGGGAAGCCACAAAGTTGAGGTAATTATCAAATCTTCTCATAGCAGATAAATATTAATTTAACAATGCGTATAGATTTATGGAGAAGACCAGATTTCCCGGGGGCCATTGCTGCAATAGATTGTACGCACATTGCAAATGTTGCTCCAAATTCACAAGATTCAAATTATCGTGAACATTTGTACATTAACAGGAAAGGATACCATTCCTTAAACGTGCAATTGGTAAGCTTTATTTATATATATATAAATAATATACATGTACATTCAAAAATTTACATAGTTTTTATAGGTTTGCAATTGTGATATGGTAATTTTTAATGTCAAAGCCAAGTTTCCTGGGTGTACTCATGATGCCCACATATACAAGGCATCAATGGTTTCAAGATATCTTTGAAAAAAGTTACCTAGCAACCAAGAACTCTAGAGATCATTCCTAAGGTACGTTTTGAGTATTAACTTCTCAATATAACGGTAAGTATGAGGGTGTATAGGTAACAGAAAAACAACTATTTTTCTTTTCAAAACTTTATTAGTGAAATTGTAAAAGATTCTTCAAAATAAAAAATTTGAATTTTTCACTTACTTTGTTTTAAAACTAAGCATATGAAACTCAAATAGTTTTTACAATACAAATTCCCCTTTGAGAACTAGCTATATGGCACCAAGTTTCCAACTGATCTTCCATTATCTTAGTTTGCTTATCAAGATTTGAATTTATTTTCTCAAGAAATTGTTGAGCCCTTGCATATGGCCCTGTTACCTTTGTTGGTTGCGACCTTTAAACGGTTTAAGCCAAATTAGTAAATGATTTTCTACTTACCTCGTGCAGCTGGAGAAATATTTTTACCTTGGGAGTGATTAGAACCAAAGAATGTAAAGCCCCAGGAATGGAAGGATTGATATTATTGGCCGCGTGTTTTGGCCGAGCTAGAAACTTCCGGCAAAGCAAATCAGAGTAACTGGAAACGGTTACCGCAACCAGGTCTCTCTTTGAAAACGAGAGGTGCAAAAGTTCCACTAGACGGAGCTACACCTTCCATTCCTGGGGCTTTATATTAATTGTTAGAACTCAGACGCTACTGGTAAACTATGATTAAATCTTGGAGATCTGCGGGAATGGGAGCCAGTGGGAGAAGAATGGGCGATAGTGACTGAATATGGAGGAGCCATTGTTGAAGAAGCTGCGGGACTTTGATCTAAAGTAGCCAATGCCGCATCCATTTTCTTCAATTATCTGTTGTTAAAATCAAGAAATGTTAGCATGAAATGTATTCATGAAAGAATACTTACCCCAAAACCAGCTTCTGGTACTTCGTAGTGGCCAAATGTACCCCCTAGGCCGCTCAATAAACGAGAGCTGCCCAGCATTTGCTCGACCTTCCTCAGTTGTCTTAGTTCTAGTTTGGGAAGTCAGCCAAACTATGGAACATTTATGCATAAGTAATAGAAGTAACAGTATTTCTATTCCAAAAAAATTACTGTACCTCCAGTACGGTTCACAAGACTAATGCACATCGCGGTGTACTGTACGCCTCGTTTGTACAGTTTGCATCAAACTTACGGCTAACGAAACGTTCATTAGCCTCCATGTATTCTAAAATGAAAACCTTTAGATTTCCGCAGAATTTTGTGGCGCGACTCAATGTTATTTTAAAAAAAACTACCAACGAAGAACAAATATGACAACTGCGAAAACGTAAACAAACGCAAAAATATTACAGCAGCCGACAGAAATAAATAAGTGCGATTCTTATTGGACGATTAGAGGGGCACGTCACCGGATGTCGACGTCACAACTCGCCTGGCGGTATTTTCGTTTTTACGACATTTCTGATAGCGACAGGGGGACAAGAATAAGGTTCCAAGCGAATGTCGTTATCTCGAATGTCGGTATGGCGAAGTGATAAGGCGGAATCGTTATGTCGTAACCGAGACAAGAATAGGCCCCCAGGATTAGAAATTCTAATTTCTGACTCGAGTTATCTGTGCGACCCAAATAGCAAGAAAAATAATTTCGCTGCTTCTGAGACGAATTCAGTTAAGGTGTGCTTTGTCAATGGTCAGTTCTTCATCTTGTATCATCAGATTTTTTTAGTTATATATATTTCATAAGAAAGTTTAGTATCGTACAAAGTACAGTCTGTTACAAAAGTCTTCGACAAAGGGAGTTTTTGCATTTATCTTAAATTTTCTCGAAACGTGTAAACGATTGAAAAATGAAACCGTAAGCAATTTTTAATACTTTTTTATTTCCTTTCACGTGGAGTTGTAGTATTTTGCAAAGCGATAATAGTTACGGCGGAAACGCCAGATGCCATTTTTGACAACCTTTCAAATAATGGAGTTACGCCCCTGAAACCGGCATTTTCGGATTCAGGGTGGTTGATTCATATTAAGAAAGTGTCACTGCCATTGCTCTAACACCAACGGTTGAGGAGCTATAGCCGGTGGCAATTTTCGATTCCATTTGGGAAAAACTAAATGACGTCAAATATCATTGGTGGCATTCCCCCGATAATGCAGAGCGTTTCAACAACAAGTATTATTGTATAGGAAAAGAGACGAGAATGGAAGCAATGAAAGTAGAAAATAGGACTGGTGTAGAAAATTGTAATTACTGGTTTAGCATCCTTTCCTCGAGTGAATGGCTTTTTTTACAGTATTTTGATAGACACAGTGACTAAAAGTTATAACATTGAAACAATGGCAAGTGTGTGTGATTATGGCAGAATCGGTTGAGGGGATAAAAGGCGGAAACCTTTTGCTACACCAGTGATTACAGTTTTCTTCACGTATTTTCTAATTTCATTGCTTCCATTCTCGTATCTTGTCTTGTACAATAATAATTGTTGTTGAAACGCTCTGCATTATCAGGGGAATGCCACAGGTGATATTTGACGTCTTTTAGTTTTTCCCAAATGGAATCGAAAATTGCCACCGGCTATAGCTCCTCAACCGTTGGTGGTAGAGCAATGGCAGTGACACTTTCTTAATATGAATCAACCACCCTGAATCCGAAAATGCCGGTTTCAGGGGCGTAACTCTATTATTTGAAAAGTTGTCAAAAATACGACATCTCCACGTGAAAGGATATAAAAAAGTATTAAAAATTTCTTATGGTTTCATTTTTCTATCGTTTACACGTTTCGAGAAAATTTAAGATAAATGCAAAAACTCCCTCTGTCGAAGACTTTTGTAACATACTGTACAACCATAAATGCTCAAACGAATAATATCAAAATCGCCGCGGCAAGTTTCCTAAGGTCAAGGGGCCCCTAAACAAAGCTAAGCCTAGGGGCCCGAGTGGTAGTTAATCCGCCACTGCCACCGATACAGAGCTCATTAGGTAAAAATACATCTACACGTAACCAGTTTATCACCGAATGCTTGTTATGCCAGAGGCTCTATATGAATAAGAGCGCCTGTAAGTAACACTTAAGGAGTCATCTAACTTGTAATAACAACTGTAACGATGGTACAACTTTGAACAACAAAATTTTCGATCCCGAAATTGCTGATACATCGTGCGATTTTAAAGTCCGAAAATCCTCTTAATAACTTTATGACATGTAGCTTCGTATTTCCGGATAATTTCCGAACAATTGCAAACTTTATATTGTAAAAATAATGAATTATTAATTCCCAATAATGAAATTTTTATCAAATTTAGAAAAAAAAACATGTAGAATGATTGAAAATACGTAAATTAAAGAGGTTCATAATGGTTTTTTGTAATTATTGCGTACAAATTTACCTTATTTGCTGCAATAGTAAAAGAGAAGTTCAACGTATGTCTCTAAAGCTTCGGTGTTTCCGAAACAATAGGAAAAACAGAGGAATCCTCTTTAAGAACATAAACTCTGCAACCCTCTGCAACAATATTTTGCATGACCTTTCGTCCAGTAATGCAAAATAATACGGATATCAGAACGAGTAATTATAGTAGTTAAAATTAACAATGTCATACTTTTCTCCAAAATTGTGGAAGACGTTTGTGGTGTCTTTTTTTAAACGACTGACTTGAATAAGTTCAATTAAAGGCAGGGTTGCCAAGTTTTAAACAAAATTCTTAAAACAAGTATTTTAACCCAACCTTTTAAACAAAACCCCACATGTTTAATAGGTTTTAAACAAACTCTTTTAAACAGAATTTTTTTCAAAGAAGTTTTTAAATACATTAGAAGTTTTTTAGGTAATGGGGTAAATTAGATAAACAAATTGCTCGATTGACGCATTGATATTGCGACAAGTCAGGTAAAGGACTTGATAATAAAGAGTTTGATTCAAAGGTCTGCTCTCGTTGAACTCCAGAGATTCTGGTTTTTGTTAGAATAAAACTTATGAAGTCTTTAGTAACGTTGTCAAGTAATATAGTTTATTATACGCCATATGTTGGTGCATTTCGATAGAATATTCATGACGCCATAAAATTTAAAATTATAGACACTAGTAGAAGCTTCTAGTATAAGCATTTCGGGTGGCAGGGTGTACGTAATTTAACTAAAAAATTCATTTTCTATTTTACATCTTTTTGACGATTTGTGACTCGCAGTAAGAGGGTGGTGCATTATTCACACCCCTTTAGCGAATGGAGCCTCATTAGCTTCCAGCTAGAGGGTGGTAACTTAAACGCTCACCGTTAGAGGGTGGTGCATTATTCACTCCCCGTTAGCGAGTGGAGCGTCAATATCTTCTAGTTAGAGGCTGGTACCTTAAACGCTCACCGTTAGAGGGTGGTGCATTATTCACTCCCCGTTATCGAGTGGACCCCCAATAGCTTACAGTTAGAGGGTGGTAACTTAAACGCTCAACGTAAGAGAGTGGTGCCTTACTCACTCCCCGTTAGCGAGTGGAGCGTCAATATCTTCTAGTTAGAGGGTGGGACCTTATACGCTCACCGTTAGAGTAATGCCTTATTAGCTCATCTTTAAAGGGTGGTTCCCTATTAACATACCGTTAGTATGTTTGCCTTATTCGGTATGTGGGGCCTCCATAGCTCACTTTTAGAGGATCCTACATTTTACTTTTACATTTAACGTTTTAATAAAGGAATTTAAATTGATCCTTTTTTCAATTTTATCTCGAATAAATGTTTTTATATATTTTTTCCTATATTGGTTTAATTTTTAAATACTTTCGTTGTATGTAGCTTGCTATATGATTTAAAACAAAGCGTTAAAACTTTTTTAAAGTTATTAATTAATACTTTTAATTGGAGATTCTTTAATTTCAATCCAAACGGTTTACAACTGGACTTTTGGGGTTTCGTCAGACAAATAAAATTTTTTAACGGTGGTCAAAGAAATTGAATGGTTTTAAGAGTTTAACCTTATTCAACCATATGTAACCTAATATTTTTTTATTGGATGCATAAGTGACAATAAATATTCATCGTTTACCGTGCTTTACCATTATGATAGCAAAGTACAGTTAGCATTTTCGAACAGCTACTTTTAAAAGGAGTGAGAAGCGTGCTTCTAGAAAATTCAAGTGTGAAAATTTGTGAGTGTCTCAAACTGTGAAATCATTCCTTATTTATTTTATACACGATAACAAGAATTTTACCAATTCCAAAATGTTTGCGTTTGTAAATTTTCACGAGTTGGTAAATATGTTGAAAACTGGGATCAGGAATCCTTGGAATTCGCCAATTATTTGAACAATTCAGAATGCTAAAGCCAAACTGTAGTTTTCGGCGAAACCTTAATCGTTATCAGCTGACAATTTCGGGTGACGATAACTTGGGAGGCGAACTCGACGGTTAAGGCCGCGATGGAAAGCAGAATGCCGACGAACCACGCTCTCAGAATGGTTCCCAGAAAGTGGAGGGTAATCGCTTTGGGAGGAATGAATGAGATATCCACGAATAGCACATCCTTATGGTAAAATTCCGAGAAAATATCCCTTTCCCGATTCTGCCTTGTCTCAGAAAACCGCAACACTCTGAAATAACAGTATTCGTGAGTCATACATAGTTTTCGTACGGATGCAGATGGTTGGCTATTTAGCGTAGAATTGCACAGGGAGATACTAATTTGCTCATGCAAAATATTTTTGAAAAACTACCCAGAACTTGCTATTTTCAGAAATTAACAAGGATTGGCCAAATGAGTTACCTATCTATTGTTTTTGCCGTGAAATATTTGTTAATCCTAATCACCAATCGAATACAGTATCTAGTCTTAATTATGCTGTTTCTCAACTTATGAGATTCAACAAGTTGGCAAGCCAAAATATACCTCTCCTCGGAAGAATTGTCCCTAGTGGTATTAATTTCTCGAGATACCCCGTAAAGATATCTCCGCAATTTAGAGTTATTTTTTAAAAATGTTATCCCAGTTCTATCCCGCCCGGTATAAAATTTTAATAATTGAGACGAAACGACCAATTTTAATTTATTCAGAATATCATAACTTAAGTAGTTACAACAGTGAGTTAGACGTACTATATAACAATGCACAATTGAATTAAACCCTTTTTACAGAACAAGTTTATCAGTTAAATATAATACGAAGCAAATTTTAATGAAATAAATATCTACAGAGGGTATTATAACGACCGTTCGCTTTTTGGTTTATAATTTTAACGAAATAAGGCCGATTTTAATTAAACGATAGTTTATCGAAATTTTGTTAAAAGAATATTCCCTAAGGCCGCGCGATAAATTTACGAGAATAATTTCCCGTCGCCGTTATATCGAAAATTTATTTGATTCGGGATTGCCAGAACTGTAATATTGTGGGCGAGTGATTTGAAAATAAAATGGCAACCAGAATTATGCAAAATTATAAATGTTTATTTTTATTCAGAACAGTCTATGGAACGTTCTAGATTTAACTTTCATCAATAACCCAACAATATATATCCCTTCTACGTAATTGTACAGAACTGGTACTCAAGTGTCTAAGACTAGATTTGTATTAGTTCATCGTGATTGAAAAATAAACCAAAACACACTTACACTTAAGTAAATATCATAAATTATACTGAGTAATTTTAACTAAATTCAAACTACCTAACTATAAACTCTGTCTTAATTAACAGCTGAGAGCTGTTCGCTACTAATTACTTCCAATCTACTTAATTACCCTCACAGATTGAATTGATAATTTCAAGGGTATAATTAGGTTATTCCAATTCAAAAAATAATAACAATCAATTTTATCTTACAGCTGACTTGAGTTAGTTCACAATTACTTTAACACTTTCAGTCTTAAACACGCACTGTTCATTCACTCACGTTCCAAACGCGAAACACAATTTATCTCTTTTCTTGACCGAAGACCAAACATACTAATTAAAACCGCAAAGTTACCTCATAACTTTTGACCGACACCAGGACCCCGTCCTGTAGTAGTTCGTCTGACAGCCAAGAACTAAGAAAGACTAAATCTTCTATATTGACGGCAATGGCCTTATATACTGTTATTTTGTGTTTTTTTTTACCCGTCGAGATGTGAAGAGATTATATTTTTTACCCGGTTTGATTGATAGTTCTCCACACGGTGGCGCTATATTATTACTTTGATATAGTTTCCACGGGAGTTTTGAATAATTATCCTTTTTCTAAGCGATATTAAAAGGTAACAATGAACTACTTTTTGTGTTTTAACGAAACTTTGTTAAGAATTTAACAAAAATTTAAAACAAAACAAAAAAAACCGTACCAAAGAATAAACAAACAAAGTTCAATAAACAATATATACAGATATTGTATTAATCCGTTTAGTAAAAAAACCCGCCTTATCATAATTGTTCCTTTACTTTAAAATTTTCCCTAAGGAAGCCAATGGCTCGGCGGTGAACTATCCGCATTGTTACAATGCTACCCGAGTTCAATTCCTCATCACGATCAAGTTTTACATTAAAATACTAAAATATTTAATTAAATATAAGATTAATATAATCTATAAATATTTAATTAAATATAAGATTAATATAATCTATAAATATTTAATTAAATATAAGATTAATATAATTTATAAATATTTAAAATGATGTAGAATAAATTATAGTACCTAACGTTATAACTTTGTAAAGGACATTCGCCAAAGCTGTTTTTTAGAAAAACACCGTAAATTAACAAGCGTTGGTGGCTGAGTGGTTAGAGTACATCTCTTGCACGAGGCAGACCCGGTTTCGATTCTCGGCCGGCGCCAAAAAGTCGGAAATTGGTACTAAGACGAATACCGTGTACAATTGGTGGAAACCCTGCCATTGGACGTTGAGAGGTTGCATAACACTCGGCACTCGGTCCGTCCCAAAGTCATTAAGAAGAAGTTGGAGAGAAAACGCCCATACAAACACAACAGACCCAACATCCACAACCTTCATAACGCAAACTCAACCTTCACAATCTACACATTACAATAACGAAATATCCAATCAAACTGAGTTAAAACTGTCGCGACGGTGACCGTTGACGAAAAAAGACCAACCAAACCCAACCGCAAAGCAATCCGTTAACGCTCACCATCACACGGTTTTACTTGAAAATGAGCATTACAAAATTTGGTTTCACATAAAACATTAAATTCTTTAGTTAAATATTTTCATCGATAATAGAAGTTTCTATGTTTCCGATGAAGCTAACGATGATGTGGAAAATTATAAGAGCTGTTAAAGTGTACCAGGTTTTACCCGCAAAGGTTTCTGCCACTTAATTAGTTTCAACTGATGAAGAAAAATATTCTGTCAAAAAGAAATTATCTCGAAAACGTAAATCATGGGAACGCACATTTCATTTTCCATACATTGACCCTGTCCACAAATAATCCTTTATATCTTGGTTAGCTAAATTGGACTTTGATATTATATTAAATATGTGCTTCCACCTATTTTAATAAATTAAAAATTTTAATACACTCTTAGAAAAAAGGATCCAAAATTGTACAAAATAGTCCAACTTTGGATCATACGAGTAAATGAAATCCAAGTTTGCCCTCTTAAAGCCAAATATGGATCCTTTAAAAGAAAACGTGTCAACTTCAAACATTATCAATTTTATTTCAAAAACCTGATCGTTTTTGGACAGCGGCAGGGGGCAGGAACGATAAAGGGAAAAAAAACAGATGACGTTAAAAAACGTTGTTGTTTTTTTGACGACGGTCACCGCATACTCTCTTTCTCTCTCTCTCTCTCTCTGATTGATCTGATTCCAGAGATAGCGCGTTCAACCAGCACTTTATTGGAAACGAGCGTCCGCGTGGCTAGAGATCGGCGTTTGAATAAGAAATTATCCAATTTATTTTTATTTCTAGCCGCGAATTATTAAAAAAATATACGAAAAAAACGATTATTTTTGCATGTTAAATCGTTGTTTATTCGTATAAAATGTTCATAAAAACAATTAACCCAACTTTTTATGGTTAATCGAAATTTTGCCGGTTAATTTATTCGTTCCGCCGACCTCTACGCGTTCGAAATTTTGTTTCGGAACTTGGAAAAATCACTACGACTATATCTTTAAGGTAAGTGTTTTTATACTTAAACTTAAGAATTCTGGGTTACAGCGCAGTATTAATTTTAAGCTGAAAACTATGTTACTGACAAAAAAATTGAAAATGCTTCCATTTTGTAACAATATTCATCAAAGACAGGTCCCAGAAACCTGTTTAGTTTATGATGGACATAGCGAGAAAGTTTGTTCGTGGCAGCTCAAGTTTCCCCCTTTTTCGTGAAGGTTGTGAAGGGGGACATTCTATTGGTCATTGTACAGGTCGTCGGCACGCGGAAGCCTTCGCGTCGAGAACATACCACCCCCTAATTGAGAGCGTGGGGGGCAGCTAGTTGCGCGCATACTGTCATATCTGACTGAAACCTAAATGCTCCAAGAGCTACGTAAACGGAAATCGTCAATGCGTGTCGTACACACCGGGAAAGAGCAGTTACATCATTGCGCTATTAGTACTAGAACTTATATTCTTCCAAGGCTGCAACTAAGTATAGATTGGCTAAAGAATCATAATCTCATATATGAAACATTTATTTTTCCGAATTAATTTATATATTTTTATTATTTTTATTTAGAGTCCAAAAACTGTCACTCCAAATCTGTTTAGGAAATGAAGACTTCACCACATGTAAAGGCGGCGTCGAAATTGAAAAAGAAAAATTTTAAGTTTCTATAATCGAGTGGCTCTATTGGCGGGTGTTTACGCTTTCCAAATGGAACTTTAAAAGACTCGTCGCGGAACATTAGAATATTTTCAAAAAACTAGGTTTAAAATTAGTGTAGATAAAGTAGCCCCATCCATAATTACTTTTGTAAATCAAATGTCTAAATAAAAAAATAATTTATATTTTGTAAAATTATTGCAGTTTTATTTCAACAATTTATATATTTAAAACACTAAAATTTTTGGAATTCCGAAGAGTTTTTTTTATTCGAATCCTACAATGCCAAAGGGCGACTCTTGCCCGTCCAAAGGGGGAGTCTTGCCCGTCCAAAGGGAGAGTCTTACCCGTCCAAAGGGGGAGTCTTGCCCGTCCAAAGGGAGAGTCTTGCCCGTCCAAAGGGATAGTCTTGCCCGTCCAAAGGGAGAGTCTTGCCCGTCCAAAGGGAGAGTCTTGCCCGTCCAAATGGGGAATCTTGCTCGTCCAAAGGGGGAGTCTTGCCCGTCCAAAGGGGGAGTCTTGCCCGTCCAAAGGGGGAGTCTTGCCCGTCCAAAGGGGGAGTCTTGCCCGTCCAAAGGGAGAGTCTTGCCCGTCCAAAGGGATAGTCTTGCCCGTCCAAAGGGAGAGTCTTGCCCGTCCAAAGGGGGAGTCTTGCCCGTCCAAAGGGGGAGTCTTGCCCGTCCAAAGGGAGAGTCTTACCCGTCCAAAGGGGGAGTCTTGCCCGTCCAAAGGGAGAGTCTTGCCCGTCCAAAGGGGGAGTCTTGCCCGTCCAAAGGGGGAGTCTTGCCCGTCCAAAGGGGGAGTCTTGCCCGTCCAAAGGGAGAGTCTTACCCGTCCAAAGGGGGAGTCTTGCCCGTCCAAAGGGAGAGTCTTGCCCGTCCAAAGGGATAGTCTTGCCCGTCCAAAGGGAGAGTCTTGCCCGTCCAAAGGGAGAGTCTTGCCCGTCCAAATGGGGAATCTTGCTCGTCCAAAGGGGGAGTCTTGCCCGTCCAAAGGGGGAGTCTTGCCCGTCCAAAGGGGGAGTCTTGCCCGTCCAAAGGGGGAGTCTTGCCCGTCCAAAGGGAGAGTCTTGCCCGTCCAAAGGGATAGTCTTGCCCGTCCAAAGGGAGAGTCTTGCCCGTCCAAAGGGAGAGTCTTGCCCGTCCAAATGGGGAGTCTTGCCCGTCCAAAGGGAGAGTCTTGCCCGTCCAAAGGGGGAGTCTTGCCCGTCCAAAGGGGGAGTCTTGCCCGTCCAAAGGGGGAATCTTGCCCGTCCAAAGGGAGAGTCTTGCCCGTCCAAAGGGAGAGTCTTGCCCGTCCAAAGGGAGAGTCTTGCCCGTCCAAAGGGAGAGTCTTGCCCGTCCAAAGGGGGAATCTTGCCCGTCCAAAGGGGGAGTCTTGCCCGTCCAAGGGGGAGTCTTGCCCGTCCAAAGGGGGAGTCTTGCCCGTCCAAAGGGGGAATCTTGCCCGTCCAAAGGGGGAATCTTGCCCGTCCAAAGGGGGAGTCTTGCCCGTCCAAAGGGAGAGTCTTACCCGTCCAAAGGGGGAGTCTTGCCCGTCCAAAGGGGGAGTCTTGCCCGTCCAAAGGGAGAGTCTTACCCGTCCAAAGGGGGAGTCTTGCCCGTCCAAAGGGAGAGTCTTACCCGTCCAAAGGGGGAGTCTTGCCCGTCCAAAGGGAGAGTCTTGCCCGTCCAAGGGGGAGTCTTGCCCGTCCAAAGGGAGAGTCTTACCCGTCCAAAGGGGGAGTCTTGCCCGTCCAAAGGGGGAGTCTTGCCCGTCCAAGGGGGAGTCTTGCCCGTCCAAAGGGGGAGTCTTGCCCGTCCAAAGGGGGAATCTTGCCCGTCCAAAGGGGGAATCTTGCCCGTCCAAAGGGGGAGTCTTGCCCGTCCAAAGGGAGAGTCTTACCCGTCCAAAGGGGGAGTCTTGCCCGTCCAAAGGGAGAGTCTTGCCCGTCCAAAGGGGGAATCTTGCCCGTCCAAAGGGAGAGTCTTGCCCGTCCAAAGGGAGAGTCTTGCCCGTCCAAATGGGGAGTCTTGCCCGTCCAAAGGGAGAGTCTTGCCCGTCCAAAGGGGGAGTCTTGCCCGTCCAAAGGGGGAGTCTTGCCCGTCCAAAGGGGGAATCTTGCCCGTCCAAAGGGAGAGTCTTGCCCGTCCAAAGGGAGAGTCTTGCCCGTCCAAAGGGAGAGTCTTGCCCGTCCAAAGGGGGAATCTTGCCCGTCCAAAGGGGGAGTCTTGCCCGTCCAAAGGGAGAGTCTTACCCGTCCAAAGGGGGAGTCTTGCCCGTCCAAAGGGGGAGTCTTGCCCGTCCAAAGGGAGAGTCTTACCCGTCCAAAGGGGGAGTCTTGCCCGTCCAAAGGGAGAGTCTTACCCGTCCAAAGGGGGAGTCTTGCCCGTCCAAAGGGAGAGTCTTGCCCGTCCAAGGGGGAGTCTTGCCCGTCCAAAGGGAGAGTCTTACCCGTCCAAAGGGGGAGTCTTGCCCGTCCAAAGGGGGAGTCTTGCCCGTCCAAGGGGGAGTCTTGCCCGTCCAAAGGGGGAGTCTTGCCCGTCCAAAGGGGGAATCTTGCCCGTCCAAAGGGGGAATCTTGCCCGTCCAAAGGGGGAGTCTTGCCCGTCCAAAGGGAGAGTCTTACCCGTCCAAAGGGGGAGTCTTGCCCGTCCAAAGGGGGAATCTTGCTCGTCCAAAGGGGGAGTCTTGCCAATCCAATGGGGGATTAAATAGAGCTCAAATCCGAACATTTTTTTGTCAAAATCTGAACCAATACCTCCCAAAATGCAAGATAACTCGTCTAATTTTGGTTAAATTTAAAGCCATTAACGGATTGATAACTCTTTAAATTTGGATAGCTAGATCCACATTCGGACTCTAATATATTCATAAAAATTTGGACGTCAATTTTCTTATCCAAATTTGGACCGAAATGTGTGCTCTCACAGAGTCAGTCATTTGGATCCTGTTTCATCCAAAATTGGTCAACATTTTTTAAGAGTGTACACAAGTGTTCGTGGCGCAACAGTTTAAAATACACTATTAATTTAAGATTATTTGCGAGAATTATTTGCATGTGAAACTAAACTAGTTTTAGACCTTTTGAGTTTTAACAATTTCGCTTACATTGAAACGTGGATTTCACTAGCACATAAGATTTATGAAAATTAAAACAATTTTAGGACTTTTGAAGCAGGAAAATCAGCGAAATACCGAAAAACTGAATATTTAAGAAAAACAAAAGATTTTCCCCGAGAAGAAAACACTGTCATGATTTACGCCGAAACTGATGAAATTAGGAAAGCAATCTTACAACAACATACTCACCAAAGTAATGAAGTTTACAAGAAACATTCGACTTAAGAATTTCAAAATCAATCCGAGAAACAATCTTGTACGCAATTAGAACGTGGAAATGCGGAGAAGTTATGTGAAATCCTGCTAAGTAATGAATCAGCTTTTGAAATTCATCATGATATTGAACCAAAACATAAAAATTACAGTGAAAAAATTGTACGAAAGAAAACGTTTATCCATCTCCGGGACTTAACTTAAAATACACGAAATATTCGACCCTTGAAAAATCTCGCTAGTCCCTACAAATCTGCTAGAGGGAAACTCTACAAGGGTTATTTCGACTTCAAAAACTGAAAGCTCGATGAGCAACCGTGGCCTTTACCACACCAATTACTCTGGGCAAAACGAGGAATTGAAACTAATTATTGTTTCTGCTTTAAACGGATAATTTGACGGCAATATATATGAAACTCCACTACCCAAAGTAGTTGAACCGAAAGGTACCGACGTATACGTATGTCGCGTTGTAAAAGATAAACTTGACGAAACTATCCAATCAGACAGATTTTTGTGGAAAAAATTCCCAAAAAAATAAAATAAAAAACGTCCTATTACCTCAGGTAGGTCATAAAATTGTTTAACGTATGATCGTGGATTTAAAAAGCCATTTAAGAGTTGAAGGAAACTGAAGGTAATATAGTGCGTATCGTGATGGAATATTTTGGAGATGAAGCAAGCCTAAGACAAACTCTTATGGAAAAATTGGCGAACCTATGTTATTGGGAAGCAACAATGTGAAAAGTAACAATTCTACTGAAATTATCTGTAAATCTTATACTTCCGCTGAGTCTTTTTGGAGGTTAATTGGCTCAGCTTTAGGGCCTTTGAAAGACTGTGTTCAAAAGGTTGCATTTTATGAAGGACAGCTTATGGTTGATTGATTTCTGCAACTGGCTAATAAATAATGTCTGATGAGAACCCAAATTTCATCAGTCAAATGCTGGTGACCAACGAGTGTTCCTTTGGGAGTGATGGGCCTTTCAACCATCAAAACACCCACATGTGATGTGACGAAAATCCTCACTGGGGTTTACCTCACCATCATCCACAACCACTCCAACTGAATGTTTGGGCGGGTTTGCTTGGGACAGTGTTGGTCATATTCGTCAAAATGCCGCTCACGCTCACGTCTTTTTGAGCGGTAAAATTTTTGCTCTTCTCTTTCCGCTCTTTTTTTAGAGGAAAAATTTTAATCCTCTCTTTCCGCTCTTTTTGAGCGTCAAATTTTCGCTTCCTCTTTCCGCTCTTTATGGAGCGGTAAAACTTTCGCTCCTCTCATTTCGCTCTTTTTTAAGCGATAAAATTTTCGCTCCTCTCTTTCCACTCTGTTTTTGAGCGGTAAAATTATCGCTCCTCTCTTACGACTCTTTTTTGAGCGGTATAATTTTCGCTCCTATCTTTCAAATCTTTTTTGAGCGGTATAATTTTCGCTCCTCTCTCAGATCTTTTTTGAGTGGCATAACTTCGCTCCTCTCTTTCCACTCTTTTTTTGAGCGGTATAATTTTCGCTCCTCTGTTCGCTCTTTTTGAGCGATAATATTTCCGCTCCTCTCCACTCAGTTCTAGCATATAATTAACTTAAGTAGCTTTAACTACATCTTCATCTACTTTCTACACACAATCCCTAGGTATATAGGGGTAGTAGCGTATCTACCAGGGGGGCGAAGGGGGCGGCTGCCCCAGGTGCAAACGTATAAGAACGGAGGGCGCTTTTTGAATGGTCGGTCGCCGATTATCACGACATTTTTATTCCTTGTATTTCAAAAGAAATCGCATTTACCCAAAACGCACGGAAAACATTATACTAGTAGAAGGAAAGTGAGGTCAACCCGTCAGACCTGGGATCGGGATCGTCGGGATCGTCGGGATCCGGGATTTAAGGGGTGTAACGGTGGTAAAATCGTCGAAAAGTCAATGTATTTATGATATTTCTCGCGACGATTTGTTTTTTCGTATATCAACATATGGTGTTCAGGCCAACTTGTTCATATATCTCCGCTTATCTCGAGTGACACTTGAACGTATTTCTTATCGCGTTTTATAGTACGGAATAAGATGAAATGATGTAAAAAGTGATAACCTGGGTGGGAGATAGCGCGTATTACCCGGGGGACGCTGTTAATTTGAATTTAAAACATTGAGTGTTTTGACGTCATTGAATATTCGCTGTTAAAATGACGTAGAATGGAAATATTTTTTAAACTTCATTTTAATATCATTGTAGTACTTAAATATGCTTGACACTTGAACCTATATCACGAGTATTTCAAACGAATATCTCAATTTTAAGTATGATAAACGTATCGTTCTCAAGTATTGTAATTGTACACGTGATTCCGTATGAGGACCGGGTAAATTCCTATATACGTAACGCGATACACTTCAAAATGCGTATACGTCGAATGGAATTAATTTTAAACTCCGTTTGAATAAATAAGATATCGAAGATAAATAATTTCAGAGTATAAAAAGGGAAAACCGTATAATAGTAAGACCATATTTAGAAAGTTCACCATCTGTATTGTATTGGAAGTGACTCCGAGGAACCTTAAAATGTAAGTAGGAATACTCGATGATAATTCTTAACTAATTGTTCATTTCCTGTGTCTGCTGACAAAGGGTTAATCGTTTATGCAGATGAAACCATCTACTGCGGTCTATTAGATTTAACAAAGGGCATCAAACTAACAGAAGCGGAACTGCAAGAGCTATGGACAAAGAAAGATGCTATTGAAGCTTATTTAAATAAAGAAGCTGAAACTTCGTGGGTTTTCACAGGTTCGGAAACCAAACGGTTTTCGTTTCATAGATTTGCCGAACAAAAGGTTCTAGATGTTAGACAAATGTACCATGGTTATGGGGTAAACTATGGAAAACTCATACCGACTAAAGAGGGGGTAGCTTTCGCTCAATCTTCTTGGTTGAATTTCCTCGAGCAGTACGAGTCTATTCAGAAGTGTTTAAAGCAAATCAAGGAAAAAAGGAGGTAATGACCAACGTTGTAATTAAACAATTACATGAAGCTCTTAAGAAAGCATGCAATGGCTGTCAAATTGATCATCCATCTCAACTCCAGCATGATTGTATCATGACGGATTTTTCTAAGCGTGTAGATTTACATTTTTAGGAAATAATTATGTCGGTAGATTGTGAAAATATTATTGAAATGTTTACTATTCGCTGTGGATTGTCAAAAGAAATTTTAAATAATATAATGTCACTTATAATATGCAATGCTAAAATCTTGTTAAAAACTAATAAAATTGATTACACTAATGTTTCGATTCTCATTAACCATTATGGATTTAAGCTTACAACATCCAATGAATGGGCTTGTAGCCGGATCCACCCAATGCGGAAAGTCATTCCTGGTGGGACGGTTGATTCAACATAAGAAGACCTGCATATCCCCTCCTCCGGAAAGGATAATATGGTGTTATACCGAGTATCAGCCGAAACTATTTCAATCAATATTAGAACACACACCTTCAGTCGAGTTTCACGAAGGGTTACTCGATGTTAATATATTAAATCCGCAAATTAGGAATTTAGTTCTTTTAGACGGTTTATTATGCGAGATATCTAATAATAAAGATGTAACTAATTTGTTTATTCGTGGATCTCATCACAGAAACACCTCCGTACTAATTTTAATGCAAAACCTTTATTACCCCGGAGAAGAAATAAGAACTTTAAATTTAAATGCTCATTATCTATTTATTTTTAAATCACCACGAGATAAATCAACAATTTATCATCTCGCGAGGCAGATATTTCTAACCAATAGCAAATACGTTATTGATACGTTTCAACAAGCTACGTCACGGAAGTTTGGGTATTTATTAGTTGACTTGAAACCTCATACTCCAGATCAGTATTTACTACGAACAGGTTTAATACCGGGTGAAGAATCAGCGGTCTTTATTCCAAAATGAAGTGTATTATAGAAGGGAATTTCTTTAGGGTTAATCGAGAGTGGATTGTTAAAGAATTAGCTTCCGTAGTATTAGAAACTGAAGAATCGGAAGTGTTTACTTTCAAATCTCCGTACCCTTTCAAAGAGCTTTCAAACGAAGATAAAAGACAATGCAGATGGATATCTCATAACATTTGTCACCTTCGATGGGATGACGGCGAACGTCCTTACAAAACGAGACGTGACATTTGCAATCAGATAGCGGAAAAAGCAACTTCGTTTGTCACCAAAGGTTTAGAAAAAGCTGCAGTATTATCGACACTCCTCGGTGTTTCAGTAACTTGTCCTAAATTTTTAGAACTAGAAGACGTTGAATTAAACTGCCCTTTTCATTCCGAAACTGTTCATTGCGCTTTAAGAAAGGCTAAAAAAATCTCTAAATGGATGGCTCAAAACGAGTAAAGGAAAACAGACTTTCTACGTTTCCTAACATCCTGTAATCTAAATCAAAGAAAGACAGCTATTAAATACGCTAGCAAGGAAGCTATATTGGCTCTCGTTGAATGTTGTATGAATGTATTATACGGAACAATTGAACTGTCAGAACGTCATCGTAAGCGGTTATACGAAACGTGTCGAAGAAGAACCCTATATCAAAACGACGAAAGATACTGGTACAAAAGGGTGGTTTTCTTCCATTTTTATTAGCGCCTCTGCTATCTATCATTAGCTCAGTCGCCGGAAGTGCAATAAGCCGAGCTATAAACCGATGATGGCTCGGCAAATGCTTCTAGTACCTGAAGATGTAATGGAGAGATTAAAAAACACTACACCTTCTAAAACAGAAGAAACACCTGTACTTCAAAAAGAGAAGACACTCGATGATGAAATGATATCTATTCTAGATAATCCAGATTTAAAGAATCAGAGAAATTAGCATTATACAATCAAACTCTCCAACGACGGTTAACTTACGTACTTAAAGAGCAAATCACTCCCAATATTGAAAACTCTGGACGGCCTAAAACCTGGTTCGCGCAAATATCTTATTATCTACCTGCAACTTATGTTAGTGATGCAATTTCATTATACCGAGCGACTACGGAAGATCCGAGATATATTAGATGGGCTAACTCAGGAGAGCTTTCTATTCGAGGACAAGTGATTGGAGGATCTAATATAATCGATCTTTTGTATGATGCTGTGAGAAAAACGCCTGGAACAGTGATTGATCCCATAGGAGTTAAAGTTTTACGAGGGCATTCATAAGTCAAATATTTCAAAACGTTTAATTAAAAATCCTGTAAGATTGACACTGTTAAAAACATTCGCTGTATTTCATACACCGCCAAGTAGTTCAATGTTATCATCATCTTCCTGTATATAAGCTGATGGATTTAAATTCTAACCCCATTTTAGGAGTATTCTATCGAGAGGAGGTTCAGATTGTTGGTCGAGATTTAAAAGACTGTTACTTCATAATTGAAAAAGTAATAAAAAAGAGGAAAAAATCGGACGGCCGCGTAGAACTGTATGTAAAGTGGCCAGATTACGACCCTACATTTAATTCTTGGATACAATAAGTGGATTTAAAATGAGTTTTTACGTAACGCTACCTTCAGATTCCTCGTCATTATATTACCAAGATAATAGCGTCTAAGACCTTAGATACATACTAAATAAAATATATTAACCTGGTAATTTTGTTCTCATTTCATAGTATAAGCCTACAATGTAAGGTTGTACAGAAACGGTCTTTTTAGGTCTTTTAGCCTATTTATCACAAAATCACCGAAAATTATCACAGCTGTATTAATTATCATAGTTATTATAATATTAGAATTATTTAATTTCCTTTTTTGGCGTTAGATGCCATTACATCAAAATATTACCCGATACGGAGAAAGAACTTGAGAAAATCTTTACTAATCCCGCAGACCCAGGGTCATTCGCCGGAGTTCGAACGCTCTATAATTCAGCTCGACATAAAGGTTTAAAAGTTTCATTGGAAAAGCAAAACAATTTCTAATAAAGCAGGATACATATACGCTGCATAAACCTGCTAGAAGACAATTCAAACGAAATCGAACTATTGTTTATGGAATTGACGAACAGTGGCAAGCGGACTTGGCTAATTTTCAGAAGCTGTCTAAATATAATTCAGGATCTCGCTATGTATTATGTATTATCGATATATTTAGCAAATACGCTATGGCTGTAGCGGTTAAAAATAAGAAAGGTGTTACAATTTTTGAAGCGTTACGTAACGTTTTTGAAAAAGGTCGTCAACCGAAAAGAATTCAAAGTGATCATGGAAACGAATTTGTCTGTCAAGAAGTGCAGAGTGAATTACAGCGAAGGGGTATTAACATTTTGCTACTCGATCAGAAATGAAAGCGTCCATTATTGAAAGATTCATTAGAAGTTTTAAACCTCGTTTATATCGCTATTTCACGCAGAATAACACCCTTAAATATGTCGACGTTTTAGATGATATTATAAACGCCTATAACAATAGTTATCACAGATCAATTAAATGTAAACCCGCGGAAGTTACTCTAGATAACTTTGCTAAAATATGGAAAAATCTTTACGGTTCGGTAAATTTTTCTCCTCCGTTAACATACGCGTTTGAAATTGGATATATTTGTAGAATAAGTAGAAATTTATCAATTTTCGATAAGAAATATAACCCGAATTTTACTACAGAATTGTTTAAAATAGCTGATAGATTACCACGTGACCCACCTGTATATAAGCTGATGGATTTAAATTCTAACCCCATTTTAGGAGTATTCTATCGAGAGGAGGTTCAGATTGTTGGTCGAGATTTAAAAGTCTGTTACTTCATAATCGAAAAAGTAATAAAAAAGAGGAAAAAATCGGACGGCCGCGTAGAACTGTATGTAAAGTGGCAAGATTACGACCCTACATTTAATTCTTGGATACAAGAAGTGGATTTAAAATGAATTTTTACGTAACGCTACCTTCAGATTCCTCGTCATTATATTACCAAGATAATAGCGTTGGTAAATTTCGAAAGTATTTTGCTGAACCGTTAAGATTTGAGGAACAGTACGAAGTTGGGTTAGCGTAAATAAGATACCCTCTTACATGACATAACGTTCGAAAACCTAATCTATTGGTTATTAAAGACCCTCTCGAATATGATAAAATGACTGATTACCCTCTAGTTAAAGACCCTCTCGAATATGATAAAATAATTGAAGTTCCCGCGGGTTTTTATAAAACTCCGGAAGAACTATTACATGTTATGAACGTCCACAACCAAGAAGAACAAGTTACATTCGCTTATTTAAATTATTCTAATCGAATTAAAGTTAAATTGCAACCGAAAATCAGAGCAGTAATTGGCCCCGATCTATCGATTTTACTAGGTTTTAAGGATAGAAGAGATAATGATTTCACCATTTTAAATTCAATGATAACCCTCTACCCAGTTGATATGAACGCTGGGTTACATTCCTTATTCGTTTATTCTGATCTGGTTGAAAATAGCGTTGTTGGGGATAGTTTAGCACCTCTATTAAGAATCATAAGCGTCGAAGAGAAAGCCGAGTCTAATGGGAAAACAGCTACAAAAATATTTTTACAACCTCATTAACTACCAGTCGTGTGTAATAATATTAACACTATAGAGATTAATATAACAGATGATTTAGGTGAGTCAGTACAGTTTCACAGTGGAAAAGCTCACATTGTATTACATTTTAAACCCCGTAAAATGTGGACTTCACTTTAAACCTTTAATCATTCAGGACACACCCTCATTCTAGCTTAAGAGAGCGAACAGTTCACATCATGAGGTCTGAATATTCACCTTCAAGAACTGATTATGAAAGTTACTATTTAAACCAGGTTGGTTTCGGTGGAATACCTGTATATAGAGGTTTAGCTGTGCAATGAGGACATGGACTAGGAAATATATTATCTTCAGCGATTAGATTTGCGGTACCTTTACTGAAGAAAGGCGCTTCTTACTTGGGAAAAAAACTTTTAAGTACCGGAGCGAAAGTAGCGACCGATGTTGTTAGCGGAGTCCCAATTGAAACAGCGCTTAAATCGCATTCTATTAACGCTAGAAGGGAAACTTTAGCTTCAGCAGCTGATGGAGCCATGAGACCAACATCTTCAGCTACGGATCATATTAAAAGAATGACGGGTTCCGGAAATAAAAGGAAACGAACTCAGTCGAAAAGCGCCATTTCAACAGCAGGCAGGATAGCGAAAGGACGGTTCCCTAAACGTTCCGATATATTCTCATAATGTCCCTTTTAAACCCGCACTCAGTTGAGTGTATAAATTCCGAGCTAGATTTGTTTCAAGTACCTATGACACAATCTTCGATTATTGGTGGTGAATGGGTTGAGTATAATCCAACATCAAATATAAAAGAAACCGAATCAATTACATTTTCTATCAACGGTAACTCTGAAACGTATATAGACCTTTCACAAACTTTTCTGCACGTTCGAGTTAAGGTAACTAAAGATAATGGTCAACTACCGCAACCCGCGGTTCCAGGTGTTGCGGGTGGGGCAGCCGGAACTCCAGCCGACAATATCGCCCCCGATAATTTGTTTCTTCATTCGCTTTTTAGCGATGTCCACGTATTTCTTAATGAAAGATCAGTAACACCTTCCAGTCAAAATTACGCTTGTAAAAGTATGATACAAACTTTATTAACGTTCGGAGATTCTGCGAAAAAAAGTTATTTAACGAGTTCACTTTTCTATCGGGATACGCCTGGGAAGTTCGATTCATTTTTCGATAACGATGGTTTCTCTAAACGAGCGAGTTTAGCGCAAAAAGGGGCGATTGACTTGTTAGGCGTAGTCCATACTGATTTATGTCAACAACCACACTTTTTATTAAATATGGTTGATTTGAAATTCAAATTCGATAAAAATAGAGCAACTTTTTGCGTTCACTCCGACGTAAAATGTAAAGTGGAGATTTTATTAGCTTCCCTTTATCTGTGGAAAGTTAAAGTGATACCGGAACTATCGCTCGCTCAAGCCAAGGCGCTACAATATGGAACCGCTAAATATCCTGTAACTCGTTCGGAGTGCACCTCATTTTCTATACCCGCTGGTCTTATGAATAATGTGCAAGATCATTTATTTACCGGACAAGCACCCAAGAAAGTTGTTATCGGGTTTGTAGAACAAAAAGCGTTTCTAGGAGATTTGAAAAAATCACCGTACAACTTTAAACATTTCGATTTATCAAGCATTGGATTGTACATTGACGGTAGCAAGGTCCCTCATTAAGGCGTTACTTCTAAACTTTGAGGAAAATCAATATATTCAAGCGTATTGCAATCTTTTCATTCAAACTAATCAGTGGAACGTAGATGAAGGGAATCAGATAAGTCGGGAAGATTACCCTAACGGAAATTGTTTATTCGCGTACAATTTAACCTCGGATCTTAATAACAACGCTAATCACTTGCATCTTGTAAACAAGTTGGCAAGCCAAAATATACCTCTCCTCGGAAGAATTGTTCCTAGTGGTATTAATCTCTCGAGATAACCCTTAAAGATATATCTCCGCAATTCAGAGTTATTTACTAAAAACGTTATCCCGGTTCAATCCCGCACGGTATACAATTTAATTATAATTAAAATAATTGAGACGAAACAACCGAGTTTAATTTATTCAGAATATTATAAATTAAGTTGTTACAACAGTGAGTTAGACGAACTAGAACAACGCACAATTGAATTAAACCCTATTTACAGAACAAGTTTATCAGTTAAATGTAATACGAAGCAAATTTTAATGAAATAAATCTCTACAGAGGGTATTTGTATTTTTCTCGCTTACGAAATAACAACACAAAAAACCTTCTTTAAACCACTTCACACGAAAAAATGATAATTAAAAGCCAACAATACCTCCCAAAAGCTCAACACAATCAAGAAATTAAAATACAAAAACCCAATCGACCAAACTTTGGAGCCAAAACGACCAATAGAAAAAAATATAATAACAACCCAATCAATCAGACCAGAGCAGAGCAAAAATAATTAATAGAAAAATATATAATAACAACCCAATCGATCAGGCTCAGAGCAAAAATAACAAATAGAAAAATATTTAATAATATCGCAAATTATCAGGCTTCAGAGCAAAAATAACGAATAGAAAAAATTTATAATAATATCCCAATCAATCGGACTTCAGGATCAAAATAGCTCATAGAAAAATATTATTACGCAGTCGAGTAATTAATTAATTCAAAACCAAGCAATAGAGAATAGAAAATCAAGATGCGCAACACCTTACCATTCACAAATACGAATTTTCGACGTTATTATAATGAAACCGGATAAGCTTTAAGCCACGATGTAACCACTTTAAAGGTTCCACTAAAACTGAACGATTTCAAAAAATAAGCTTAAAGAACCAACAATACCCAAGAATAGACAAAAAAACAACGTTATCTCGATCAGTAAAAATAACATAAAACCCTTACTTTGCCTGAAACCCAGATACTTTTTATATTTTAAAACAAGATTTGACCTTTAAAATTTCATACGTAAAAAATGTAGACTTTAACAAGATTAAATCAACATAATTTCATTCGTAAAAAAAAACAGATTAGGCCTTCATAAATTAATTCATAAAAACATTCAAGACTTTATTACCTATTATGCTTACGATTAGTGTCTTATTTTCAGTGAAGCTACGCAGCTATCGGTGGTTCTGTGATAGAGCGCTCGACTGCGAAGCCGAATGGCCTGGGTTCGAAACCTGAGCGGCGCATTCGTTTTTAATCAACAGAGAAGACGCTACATTATAATATCTTCCATGCAAAAATTTAAATCGAACACGAAATTTCGTTTTATATAAATAAACACCGAAATTTAATTATCTATTAATTAGTAATATACACTTCCGATAAATCTGAAAGTCTAATTTCCGAAGAAGTGTAATAAGTATCGGTATTTCTGTGGTAGAACGTCCGCCTGTCATACAGGAGGTTTTGGGTTCAAATCCCGCTTGATACGATCGCAAATTGACACTAAGACGCATATCGTGAACAAGTGGTGGAAACCCTGCCATTGGATGTTGAGAGGTTGCCATAACACTCAGCACTCGATCCGTCCCACAAGTCATGAATAAGAAGAAGTTGGAGAAAAAACGCGCATACATACAAAACACAAACACAACAAACACAACCGTCGTAACACCAACTCAACAATCCAACCCAACACATAAACATTACAAAAAAATATCCAATCAAACTGAGTTAAAACTGCCGCGACGGTGAGCGTTAACGAAAAGCAACAACCAAACCCAACCCAACCGCAAATTTATCCATTAACGCTCACCGTCACACGGTGGTTTTGCCAACCTTTCGACTTCGTTCCCTAATTCCAAGCAATTGCGAACGCGGATTTCGAGATAATGCGTACGCAATGATTACACTTTGCTACACAAATGCGTACGCGTTCGTAGGACACAACCTGACAGACAGACACGGTGATTGTAAAACCCCTTCTAGGTTACATAGTACCCTGGGCGAGGTAAAAACAGTAACCTGAGATTAGAATTAAAATTTGCAAAACCGTTACCGGAGACGATTTCCATCCTAATTTACACTGAGTTTCAAAATTTGATTGAAATTGATAAAATTTGAACCATGATTTTCGATTACAGTAATTAATGGATTCGCTACAGATAACTAAAATTCTTGAAAAAGTTTTAAGTACTAAAAGTAAATTCCAAGGCGTGTTCCCGGCTGATAACCTACCTAAATATGTAAAAATATTCCCTTCGCTATTTATTGTAAATACCGATACGAGTGCTGGGCCTGGAGAACACTGGGTTCTAATATATTTTTCTAAACATAAAAATAGTGAATTCATGGATTCCTTTGGAAACCCGCCAGATTATTTTAAATTTAATGACTTTATTGAACGAAACAGTAAAACTGTTACTTTTAATTCTAATCAATTACAGAGTAATTCTAGTAATACGTGTGGAGCATTCTGTATCTATTTTGCTATAAACAGGTGTAAAGGAATAGAAATGTATAACATTGTGTCTAGGTTTAAGAAAGATAAAAATGTAAACGATAAAATGATTAAAGAGTTTAGGTACAAAATGTATTCAATAAAATAACTTTTTACAATTTATAGCAATAGCAGTTTTTATATATACATAAATACAAGCATTCATTATCATTTTTCAATATCTTTATGACCGTGCGCTAAGGTAGAACCCCGCAGGGTAGAATATATCTCTTATCATCATTTGGTGATAAACAAAGTTTTCTAGTATTTAAAGTAAATAGCTCATGCTTGAAACTAGCTATACGCATCATCTCGGCTGACGTGGTTTCTTGATTAAAAAGACAACGTTCATAGTCTTCGTGGCGGATGACGTTTCTAATAACGTTCATGGCAACGCCCTTTTTATGGTTTAAAATTGACTCTAAAGATTTCCCCAAATCGCAACTCCTTTTCTATCTCTTCAGCGGTCTTAGACTCCCCGTACAATTTATTAGAATAAAGCTTTGGACGAAGTCCTACAAAGCTTTGAATTAACTGCGAATTTGTCTCGTCTTTAAAATAGCCGAGAGCTTTTTTATTCTGATTAGAATGAAGGAAATGCGAAGGTGGATAATCAGAGAAGTCAAAGCGGTTTTTATGAACTTCAAAGTCTTTATAAACATCATCCGTCTTAATGTTGTACGTTAAACTGTCTGTAAATATTTTATATATTAGTACTATTTAAATAAAAAAATTCATATTAAATTAAATTACCAGTGTCTGTAAATAATAGTGATGCTTTGTTCCCGTACGTATTTTTTATGAATCCATAATGGAACCGATACATGAGCTCCTTGGATAAATCTAGAATGGTGAATCCGGTAAATATAGGCCGGTTAAGAACAATTTTAGCTCTCTTCTTATGAGCGCCGGCTAACTCTTCATTAAAGATGGTAAAGTGTTCAAACTGCGGGGAACTTGTAACTTTTAACATTCTTTCTGGTTTATGAATCAACTCGAAATTTATATGCTTCCGTAAATTTTCCATTGTTTTTCTAAAGAATTAAATGAAGTAAGGGAAAAAACAGCAATAAATTATTTAAATTGATTTACCCGAAAACAGAGTTAACCATAAGTTTCCAGAAATTCTTTTCAAATGAGCTCTTGGATAATTTCCTCTGTTCAGTGTTGAATCTAACATATTTTTACAACCATTTTCCTTGAGTGAAGGTTAGAGCTCGATGAACCTTGGTTATTTTCAAACCTAATTCTACATAATATTTTAAATTGCGGTAATGTACTATGTATTTATCTTTATTATTTAAATTAGGAAGAAGTTTTGGTAGACTTTGATTCTTCTTAACATTTAATTTTCCTAAGAGATCTTTGGAGTATGGAGATAGCATATTAGGTGTGATAACTTTAGATTACGCCGTTACTGGGAGATCGTTATGTAAGTCATGCAACTCTGGAGGATATTCAAGATCCACCCGCAAAGGAAACAATTCCTTAAAAATATGATATAATAATTATAACACCTGTTATTTACCTCTAAAATGTATCCGTTTTCAACGTTATTACAGCACCATACAAATTATTCGCATCTTCAATTAAGTTAAATTAATTTAATTAAAATTAAAAAAAATATTATTATTTTTTTTAAATGTAAATTACCTAAATAGCATATATAACTGCTCTCTTTAGACGAATCATATGTGTCGGGCATATATTTGTTATTCGCTTCAGAATAACGAGTTGAGATCATTGGTCGGGCATATATTTGTTATTCGCTTCAGAATAACGAGTTGAGATCATTGAAACACCTCCTCGAATACCTAAAAATTTAATGTAAATACAATAATATTTAAAATATCAAAAAGCGTTAGCCTTTTCAATAAATAAGTGTTGATCTATATCAATTATGAGATCGAGGCGAACATCGGTCGTCTTCAAAGCTGTTTGGTAGGCTAAACCTGGTGCGGTGTAAGCGTGAGTGGGATCTAATTTATAATGAGTTATAGATAATGTTCTAGAATTTTCAAAAACGTCGGCTAAGAGCAACGCATCGCTTTTCACATAGAGGTCGGTGTATTCCCCTACGAAAACCGAGGTTAAGAGATTTGAAATATTTATACTATAGTAATTTTACCTAATGTTTGAATATTAAACGCCGTCCAAACATTTTGGGCTTGTAAATAATTAGATTCTAAAATATTTTGATTTTTCAATGAACTGAAAAACGCTTCTCTAGATGGCAGCATCATCTCGTCAAATTTCTTTTCATCGTCCATATACTCGTACGGGTAGACCCCCTTCCGCAGGAGGAGTTGAACTTTATCACTTTCAAAATATTTGTTAACAATCGGAAATTTACTGGCTCCTTCCAAAACGAGATTAGATACTAGAGCATCGAGGCTATCACTTAGAAATCGATAAGAGTCTAAAAACTCTATATTTGCCACTGAAATGACAATGATCTCGAACAGCGGGCATATTTCCCTGATTTAGCTGCTTCTGACAAATGAAGCAAAGCGTAGCAGCTTGAAACTGTTCCTCCTCCTCCGGGGTAATAATCATTGGTACATTTGTCTCAATGAGTTCCATCAACTCCGTCTCTAATTCCAGAATAGACTCCAGAAATCTTCGGGTTGCATCCTGTCCTCGATAGCAATCGGTTCGAACAGGTACACCTATTAAGCCCCATTTTCATGCTCGCTGGTAGCGGATAAAAATCGTCAAAATTCGCATCCGCCACTCGCAAGCGTGAAAATAAAGCTAAAATATCTGTTTGAAACAGATCGACGCGGAAAGTGAAAAAGTGTATAGCTGAAGCGGATTTTGTCGATTTTTACCCGCTACCAGCGAGCATGAAAATGGGGCTTAAGTATCCTATTGTAATATATCTAAAAGGAAATTTTGCCAAATACCTTACCGTTAGGTCCAACAAGCACCCACGAATACGCGCAACTGATATGCGTGTTTACTTTGCTGGTATTTATATCAGGATCTAGCTCACATCCTTGAACTCTCGGTAGGATTGCTTCAAAATCGGCGTAAAATACATACTGCACCTAAAAATTTCATTTCATTAAGAGTTAAATTAAGTAATTTTTATTTTTACTTTTTCCGTCCACTCATATTTATCAAAATAAAGCGTCTTCTTCTCGGTAGGGAAAACTGTTTTTGGACGCCGTGGGTGGCGCATTCTTCGATATGCGCATCACGTCGCTGTTCAGCGTTGTTTCCTCTGAATCGATGAAGACACATTCTAATACAGAAAATAATTAGTAGATTGCAAACTAATATATTGGAAACTAAATTACCTGCAATAATAACTTGTACTTCTGTGTTTTGTTAGATGCTGTAGCAGTTTTCCTAGGTCTCGTATAAGACAGTAATGTCTATTCCCATCGTCAATATCTTTAGTTTCATCGGTGATGTATAGCAAATCAACCTCCCTTTCCTTACCACACTTGTTAGTGCTTACGTCAAGGGGGAATATATCTCCCGAGAAGCCAAAAACAGATATTGATAAATTATTCATTTATTCAATTTTTTTAAGTTCTGTAGCGTTTAATTAGAAAGGAAAAGATATGCCTCTGGTATCAATTTCATTTTCATAAGGTCTATATTTGGTAACACGGTGAGGGTTTTAAGTCCAAGGAATTGGGTGAAGTTTAGCTAGAATGGACCAGAGAAAACATTTATCATTATTTTCGTTTCTAATATTAAGAATCGCACGACGTTGAGATAGTTTTTCAGGTAGTTCCATATACGATGACCCCCGCAACGGTTGGTAAGATGCTACGTTTAATTCTACATACAGAATACGATCAATTACCCAACCTGATCCAATCAAAAATATAATGTTTTAATTCAAAATATAACTTTTATATTTAGTATATAGCTGTCGCTTCAAAGTTTTCCGCTGCTGACTGTATTGTTTCAATGCAGTCATTTAGCTGGTTTTCAATGACGTCGAGCGTTAATGTTGTTTGCATAGTGCTCCGGAAATAGGGTCGTACTTCCGCTCTTTGTTACACACCTCCTAAAGGTCTCATATAGGCTGATCTTACGAGTAAGAACCATTTAATTCCACGTTTACTAGCCAGTCTTTCTACTAAAAATTTACGGAAAGCGGCTCAGTAACGTCCAATAAACATCCCTGCATCAATATCATAGTCTTCGGCATTGTAACGGATAGAGGCTAGCGTATCATTCAAGGCCTGGACCATACTTGGGGATGCTGGTGGTGTTTCATCAAGTATTGGTGAGGCGGGAACAGGTGATGGTGTTAGGTTGTTGGGTAAAGCTGATGTAGATGGCTGTGTACGGGTAGATTCCAGTTGAATGTCTTGAAGCAAAATAGGTGCCGGTTAACGGGTTGGTGATGGCGAACGTTGCATTGGTGACGGTGTGCGAGACAGGTTCATAGGTTCGGAAGGGCCGGGTGCATTCAAGTCATGAGTTCGTTGATGGCTCTTAAAATGCTCTATTCTAGCAACAGTCTTACCACATACTTCACAGACAAACTTTAGGCATCTTGAATATAGCTACTGCAGTTAACCGTGGAATGACCTCCCACAACGCTATACAACCCCTTTTATAGTATATTCAAGTATCATTTGAGAATGATACGTTTCTCATACTAAAACTTGAGATATTCGTTTGAAATACTCGTGAGAAAGGTTCAAATGCCAAGCATATTTAAGTACCACTTACACGCTAATGATATTAAAATGAAGTTTAAAAATATTTCCATTCTACGTCATTTTAACAGCGAATATTCAATGACGTCAAAACACTCCATGTTTTAAATTTAAATTAACCGCGTCCCCCGGGTAATCCGCGCTATCTCCCACCCAGGTTATCACTTTTTACATAATTTCATCTTATTCTGTACGATAAAACGCGATAAGAAATACGTTCAAGTGTCACTCGAGATAAGCGGAGATATATGAACAAGCTGGCCTGAACACAATATGTTGATATACAAAAAAAAAACCAATCGTCGCGAGAAATATCATAAATACATTGACTTTTCGATGATTTTACCCCCATTTCACCCCTTAAATCCCGGATCCCGACGATCCCGACGATCCCGATCCCGGGACTGACGGGTCGACCTCACTTTCCTTCTACTTATACTGTACTCTGAACACTTGCTAGAGAACATCAAGAACAAAAAACAATCTATGTACGCTGAATAACTAACTCCTCCCTATACTGATAACCAAGAAAAAAAATTCGTGCACTACTGTATAAAACTCTTTATTTATTCCTGAAAGAGGTGCGTTACACTTTTCGGCGTTGGTAATTACGCCACCATTCTCAAACTCGTATTACAAATCAAATACGCATCACGGAAAAGGCCCGAAACATCATGTAACACACCTCTTTCGAGAATTAATAAAAAGAGTATTATATTGAACAAGTGTTTTAGTTATCAATAACATATAGCCCTTCCCTTTAATAACCTTGAATGAACGTATAATGTAGTTTACTTTCAATAAAGCTCCCTTTGTTCAAAATACTGTAGTTTCATTTATTTTAAATAAACTGTATGCATTTTAGCCACTTAATTTATTGAAATCTTTATATCTAACTTCGTAACTCGTAAGTGTAAAAAAACACAGTTTTTAAGAGCGCTTTTTTGGATTTTAGCGCATTTGAATATCGGCTTTTTTGTGAGCGGTAACATTGGCACTCATCTCTTTTTCGCTAATTTTTGAGTGGTAAAATCGGCGCTTCTTTCTTTTTTGAAAGGTATAATACACGCTCCTCTCTTTTCTGTATGGTGAGCGGTAAAATAAGAGCTCCTCTCTTTCCACTCTTTTTTGAGCGGTAAAATTAGCGCTCCTCTCATTTTGTTTTGCACTCCGCTAATTTTCGCTCATAATAACAAATCCGCTCATAATCAGAGGATCGGTGCCCAACACTGGCTCGGGGATCGAGTTATTGGCCCTTTTTTCTTCCGAGATTAATGGACAAAGCTACTGGGCGCTTTTGCAGAACGAAACTGCAGACGCTTTAGAAGATATTCCGCTCGAAGCTAACAGACAGATGTGGTACCAACATGACGGCGCACCACCCCACGTTCCTAGATGTGTAGTGTATCGTCTTAACAACGAGTTCCCTCAGCGTTGGGTTGGCAGGACCGATCACGTTCGATGGCCTGCGAGGTCTCCGGACCTAACTCCGATCGACTTTTTCTTGTGGGGCTTCATCAAAGCACAAGTTTACGTGACGCCTGTTGAGAACATCGCAGATCACTCCTGATATGATCAGACGCTCGTTTCAAAACATGCTACATCGTGCCCAAACATGTTTGTATTGTGGCAAACGGAGGTATCATAGAAACTCACTTGTAAAATTCTTATGTTTATTCGAATAAAATGATCAATTAAATCTTTCAGACATTTCTTTCATTTACGTACAAAATGCGAAGGCTATTGGCCCCTATGGACAGCTTGTTTTTTTCATCAGCTCATATCTTCGTGAAAAAAAGTTCTTTTCCAATGAAACCAATTTCTTTGAACATTTTCTACACCACTCTACAACTTTCTCATTGAAACGTTTTTTCTAAAACCTGACCGGTGAAAAAATATTTTTTACAAAAACCCGAAATTATTTCTTTATCTCTTGCAGTTTCTGAAAAAATGCCCAGTCAGAGCAATCCAAACACCCTATATTGTCTTTGATTATAATTCAAATAGTAGTAATGATGTGTTTCAATGAAGTCTACGAGAAATTTGGTCAACCAAACAAAAATAAAATAAAACTACCAAAATACGAACGATTCCTATTATAAAATATTGATTAATTTGACAAGTCCGGAAAGTTTATAGTAGAAATCAATAACAATAAAAAAAGTCCACAAAAATTATGACTGCTGATGATATGGTCCTTTTGTATGTTGAAAACAACACAGTCAGCAACGAATCGATAAACAAATGATATTTGGTCCGCAATCCCGTGGGAGATCAAATGTACACTCTGTTTAAAAAGTTTTCGACAGGTGAAATTTTTGCCCTCTTTTTAATTCTGCTAGAAAACTATAATAGATAGATCGATGAAACCAATTGCAACTTTTATTTATTTTCCAATATCGTTCGTTCTTTATCGGTTTCGTCCGCCCAAAATTAAGGGTTTGGCGGGAACCATCAAAACTCATTTTTGACAACTTTTTAAATATTGGTTCTACGGCACTGACTCGTGCGTTTTTAAATTCACAAGGAACGATTCATATTTAGAAAGAGGAAAAATTATCCCTCTACAACCAACGGTTTAGAAGTTATCGCGTTTACAAACTTTCGTTGAAACTAGGAAACACCAAAAATGCATCAAGCGATTATTAATAACGCAACTTCGACAGCGATCCAACAACATTGAAAATATATTTAATTAAAGGCCGGTTTAAAAAAAAATTCCTAGAACAACTTGGCAAGTGGTTTTAAGAATATCCTTTTTTATACGCTAAAGCTTTTAAAAAGCTATTTATTATAAAATTTTTATAACAATTGTTACCACAATTTTAAACCAGCCTTTAATTAAATATATGTTGTTCGAAATTTGGAGACAAACACCAGCTTTACTGAAGAACAAATTTATGTTTCAACCAAATGAGTGAAAACGACAGAAAGAAGTGGGAAAACCGAAGAAAGGCAGTAAAAGATCTTCTAAATTTAACGTGAAAAGATTAAAAAAAGTGTGGAATCATGCCCAAAGAATTCTGTTATTGAGAAAATAGAAAGTACTAAAATATAAATAAAAACAATGTATGAGCATGTCTAACATTTAAAATAAAACGAATTTATAGCTTATATAGATGATATAATTGTTTATTCTTCGAATTAAATTATAGGTTTAATGGCATTAATCTAATTAAAGATTTAAATATCAACTATTAACACCAAAATTCGTAAATTGAGTAATATCAAGACTTGAATAAAGTATCAATTTTGAAAATTATTTAACCGCAAAAACAATAGACAGGTAAATCATTTTGCTAAACTTCTGGGTAAATGATTACCTATTTTGCAAACTATGGCCCCTTTTAAAATTTAAAAAACGGTTTGTAAATTATTTCTTGGTAAAACCAATAGATATTTATAGCATTTTCCCAAACTTCTGGGTAAATTAGTATATATTTTGCAAATTATGGTCTATTTTATAATTTTAAAAATGATTTGTAAAGTATTCATGGGCCAAACCAATAGATGTGTAACGCATTTTTTAGAAAATCTGAGTAAAAAAGTATATATTTTCCAAACTATGGCCTATTTTAAAATTTAAATTTATATGTTCTAATATATTTCACGGCAAAAATCATAGATAGCTAACGCATTTTGCAAAAGTAATTTTTTTTTTAAAAATATGGCCTATTTTAAATTTTAAAATTAAACTTCTTAAAATATTATTGGGTAAATTCAAAAGCGGAGAGAAGCAGTTTTAAAAAGTTCTTGGTAAATTAGTGTCTATTTTTCAAATTATGGCCTATTTCTGAAAATTTCGAAATATTGGTATGGTATTTTGCAAACTGTTCTGGGCAAATTAGTATAAATTTATTACAACTATTTTATTACGTTTTCCTCGTCAACCAAGCCTTAATCTAAAAAGATTATTTTGCGTCGACGATTGCCGTTTTTGAATTTTGAAACACCTAAATAAGCCTTAACGGGTTATATCACGTGACTCAGACATACCCTCGGCTTCCCAAAGAAGTGATTCGCTAGCACCAACCTTATATTTTGTGGCCCTTCAAAGACAGTATAACCTAAGCAAAGAAGGGTAAGTTTGGATCATAATTCAATCCGTATTATTATTCTATTTTTCAAAAATCGCAAAACCTATTTCCAGCCTAATAAGGTTTCTTATCTTTCGGTGAGTGGTTAGCTGATTAATCAACGTAATTAATCAACTTTACTAAGGCATTGGCGAAAAGTGAAGCACCCCTATTTTGCAGTTAAAAAATAAGTTAACAGAGAGGAGCAAAAACGTACGAGCACAGAGAATTAAAAAGGAAGGAGCCAAAAATTTCGCAAGCGTGAGCTCAGCGGTTCATTAACAAAAGTTCCCATCACTGCTAATAATAATTCATTTCTGAAGGATCTCTCACTCGGTGCTCCTCACTGATCAGTTGACACTGTGTCCATACTCACCGATACTCGGCGGTCTCCTTGAGCCACAACGGCAAACTAGGGGACAGAGCCACATATGTTGACGAAACCAAGTAAGCTGTTTGACCTCTGTAATAATTCCTGCACGGCTCTGTTTGCGAATACTCTAAGACTTCAATGAAATCAAATGGGAAGGCGAAAAGGACGGCTTTGTTGCTTATCAATTTATCCCCAGTAACACACATGCTCATTCTTGGAAGAAAGTTTTTCATTTCCAGACTTCTATAATAGACCTGTGCAAAACATTATAAGTAGTGCTTATGGCGCTGTACAGGTTATCGTCACGAATACTTTACATTGTATTTCTCATATATGTAGATATGTTTGATGTCAGTTCTAGCGAAGAGTTGCGGAAAGCTGTCGATGTAATCTACTGTGGTCGACGCTAGATCTCCCTTCATGTTGCAAAGGTAGAAGCGGTTCATAAGGAACCCTGCCCCCAGTAACCAGCCACTAACAAGAAGCCTCCAGGACGGGTTTCGCCCATTAAAGCCTAAGTGAATTGCTGTTACCAGACATTAAATAAAATAATCAATTCTAAAGAAATTAGATTAATTAAAATACTAATCATTTACGATTCGCAACGAGATGCGAGAAATAAAAGAAGCCGCTTTTCCACATCCTCTTCGCGATGGTCTCTTGTCCTCTTCCTTGGTTGGATGGTCTTCTTGTATCGATTGCCACTGCCGTCACCAGGGAGATGATCAAGAAGGACACTAGAAGTAATGTTGAGATGGTGAAGCCCAGGGCTTCTTGCGGCATCAAGACTTTCTTTCCCTGCGCGTCCAAACAGCTGTAGATGTGACTGCTAAGCGAAGTGAACGGTTTAGTGTAATGGGCATTTTCTTTATTTTGTTCAAATTCTTCATTGTAAAATATTTGCTGCATAACGTTTATGTCCTATAATAAAAATGTCGCATCAATCCAACACAGAAAAAACGTTTAGAATCTCAACAATTTCTAAAACGCCAGCTTTTAACGCTTTCTTAAAGGGGAACCGTCAAACTTTAACCAGTTAGATAGCCCTATGGCCAATTAAAAACTAAATTTTATGGCGAAAACCGCATAAAAAATAATAAGTGGTTAATTTTTAATAAAATAAAGAAATTTCGGGAAATCGAAAAGCGCGCGTCCGCCGCGACACCTGGTGAGAAGTCGGTGAGACAGAAAAACAACGTAAAAGCGCGCGCTGCTGAAGACGCAAAAAATTTGTTTTGCACACGCGGCCCGTTCCAGTTATAAGAGACTTAAAGTGTTGGTTGCACGAAATTTTAGCTATGGCTAATTAATGATTCATTAGAAATAGCAAACATTTTAAAACAAGTACAGAAAATTTCATCAAAATCGGTTAATTGGTCTTTGAATTATTATAAAAAGAAGTCGAAATGGTGGAAATCGAGTTTTTCAGCGAATTTCCAGACTTCTAAAATTCTTCTCGGCACCCACGACGTCAGAAAATCATTGGCTAATTGTCTGTAATACATTTCTTTACATCTGGGATTAAAAGCAGGTTGATTTAACACCCAGGAAAAAGTCCTACGTAGTAGTAATTGAAATAGGCATACACAAGCCTACGTAGTAGAAAAACGATATGAAACCGAAGGCTCCTCATAAATTCTACTCAAAACGTCGGATTGCGCCATAGAAATAGAAATTAGACTATTCGCCACCGAAAACTACAGCTGCGCCACCTAGTCACACTGCCTAGAACTATATTTGGGTGATACGGGTAATGGCGTTATGCCAATCCCAAGGGAAACAGGCGAACTAGAAGGCTGACATTAGGGTGGAATCGCGACGTACGCGCCATCTGACAACGCATTAAACATTGTCGCCATGGCTACGACGCGAATTTCGAAGAGGGGAAAAAAAGGCGATCCACTGCGCATCACGTCGTGCGCAGCGGAGATCTTTTCGTTTTAAATTTTTGCGTCTAAAAGCATATCCACAAAAAATGGTTAAAAACTGCGGTTTTTCACACTGTAAAGAGAGATCTGGGAAAGAAATAAAATTCTCATTTCATAAGTATGTAATATTATAGTAAATATTTTATAATACTCTCGGAATAAGAGATTTTTTTACACTAAGATTTCCTCTGAGAAATGCTGAATTACTAGGAAAATGGGTTTTAGCGGTAAGTCGCGAAAATTTTCTGCCGGATGAAATTTACTTTCAAAATGGAAGGCACCATTCTGAAATAAAAAACTAACTGAAATATGAATAATTTCTTTATTAAAACAAGAATTTGAAAGAGCTCCCAAAAATATCTATTCCAGAACAAAGCATATTTACATCTTCTAAAGTATGCCAATTTATTTATTTAAGTAATTGTTATTTAGTTTCCCTATTTATCAGAGGCTATTTCAGAAAACTTACGGAAAAAGTGAACTACCGGAAACCACTCAATTTGACTTGACTAATACTGATGATAGTTTAAAAGACACTGAAACCAAGATTTTGGGATCTCATGTAGGCATATTTTAAACCACACTGAAATAATTAAAATTTAGTTAAACTGTGATGATTTGTGGTATTTCAGACTTACAATGATTGCGCAAAGTTAACGTGTGACTTTAAGGGTGACACGGTAGATATAGTAGATTCTTGAGATTTTTATGATTTTCCTAAATCTGTTTAAATAACTTAATATAATGTCAGATAAATAAAAAAAGTTTTTACTACGTTGCCTACGATCTGTTTTATGTTATTCGACGTGACCATATTTACTTATTTAGTTTAAATTGTTTCTATGAGATGGCGCGACTACCGCGATTCCACTCAGATGGCAGCCTTCTAGCTGGTACGTCCCCGCCCAATCCAATCGTGCTTCTAGTCTAATTTATATTTAAATATAAATTATTTTTTATTTCTATAATAAGCCTAATATTATGATTAAAAACCTCTGGTTTGAAAACTTCTACAAGTAAACAGAATCCCTCCACTTCAGTTCCTTCTATTTTAGGAATAAAACTACAGCTTTGATTGGCCCCGAATTGCTCGTGCTACGGAGGAGAGAAATTCGCCGAAAATTTCAGGATTTTGGGGAGCGAAAAAGGTCAGTTTCGGACTCAAAGTTAATACACTTTGGCTTGGAAATTGGTTTCGACAATGACATTTTTGGAAAGAGAACGTCCTGGACTTCAAAACAAGCCCGCACTCATTCGTTTTTCTTACTATCGATTTTCGTGCAACCAACACTTTAATCCTAAATTGTGCGATTTAAAAGTTAGGATAGCTCGCAAATCGCTCATACGGGGTTAGGGGCGCTGGCGGCAGCCCCTAAGATGGCGGCAAAAATTAAAACCCAAACACCTGGCGTTATTATTAGTTTCTAATTTTTGGGCCTAAGCTATTTTATCAAGATTAAAAAAGGTACGTGTTAGTATATTGAACGTCTTGTTAATATTTTGATACGTTAATAAGGTCATATTTGGAAAAGCTTGGCCGTTCCCCTTTAAGCACGTGTAAAATATAAACACGTTTAGTCGCCACTAAGGGCCCGTTCCAGAGACGTTTTCAAAAGTCTAGTTTAAAAACAAGACTCGCGATTTAACGAAACCGATTTACCGAGACCTAGACTAGAGTTATAAAAATGCGTTCCAGAGACATTTTAATAAGACTTCGTAAACTCCCGCTCTCGTTATTTCGCCTTTTTTTTTAATAAGCTCCGGAGCCAATAAAAACGCCGGAAAATATCGGCGGTAAGCGGGTCACTTCAATTGCTCAGTTAAGCCTTAGCGTTGTCTGTGATTTCTTTCTTGTAAACAGTGGCAATTTTCGAGTTTCGACTACGTTATCTCGGCTATTTATCAGTTATTTCATTATATTTATTAAATTTTATTTATAAATTTACAATTTTTGGTGGTTATTTACATTTGTTTTTATATAATATTTGCATTTATTTATTTATTTAAAAATGGGGTTAGCAAAGAAGCAGAGCTAAGGGCGAAGTTTAACTCAGGTTGAATGAAAGGCAAAAGGAAGCAATTGTTGCTGGGCTTGAAGCTAGAACGGGTTTGGTCAACGGAATTATAGGAGTAGTGAAAGCCTAAAAAACATAGTAAAAGCGTGGAAAGAGATGGCAAAAGAAGTGTCAGCCGTTGGTAGGGGGGAAAAAAGAACTCTCCTACAAATTAGAACAAAATGGTCTTTCTTAAAAAACATCGTAAAGACACTGGCCCCCCCCCCATAAAAACTTGTTGAGGTTAACGGTAATAGTTAGTGTAGGGAGCTGTTGGCTTGAACGCGTGGCATGCAGGGCTTGCCACCACCCTCCTACGCATTGTAACCCGGCCACCTGAACTAATGGCTTCAAAAGTCGCATGATGACTTAGGCCTAAGGTGGTGCCTTGGGTATTAGCTTAGCTGATGATGATGATGATGATGATATCATAATGATCAGAAAATCAACTGGAGATGAGCTGACACCACTTGAGAATAGAGTCATGAAACTAATTGGCGAAACTATGATTCGTGGTATAGCAGGTGTTGAAAATCGCATTGGTAGTACAGCAATGAAGAAACAAGTACATTAAACTCTACTTTATTTACTTTAAATATAAAATTTGAATTGTTAAATATACATTACAATTTGAAACAATATAAATAAAGCCCCGTACCTTCTACAAGCGCTAGCAGTTTCACATACCACCAGTGAGAACGAGTGGTTTTTTTATTGGTACGCCAAGTGCGGGGTGTTTTCACATAACTCCTATGAGTACTCCACTGAGCGAGGTCGGTAATGCTCCCCTTAATTTGGCTGCAAAGAGACGTGGTAAAATATTTCTATTAAGTAGAGGATTTCATAATTTAATTAGGATCTCCATATTGATGACAAAACAACGGCAACAAAGATTGACAATGCAAGATATTGTCAATAAAATGGGTATATTTCGGAACGCTCAGTTTAGATGTATTACTTACTAGCAGCATGGAACATATAGCTCAGTTACATTTTTTAAATAGACGCAAGGGCTGAAAACCCACTTCCAAATCCGCCTAGGCCAATGGTAAAGGAAAAATCCAAAAGTGTTTTTATGTATTGTTAACGTTGCTCTTTTCCTACATTCTCTGAAAAATAGATTGACATTAATTAAGATATAAGTAATAATTTGGTATACCTGTTAAAGGTGACTAAAGAAGCTATAAAAAACATCATACCTGAGCCCTCCGATCCTATTGCTGCTAGCAGTGCTGAAACATTAGACCACGTTGCTCTGTCAGTAGTAAATAATCAAGAACGATTGAATGGGTTTTAGGAAATTATTCTAAACGAAATGCGCAATTTTCTCTCTCCTTTTCCAGTCATTTGTACAATACCAATAAAATTCTGGTTACCATACTCAACTCTTTTGTTCCGGCTGAAAAGCAAATTGAAAATTTTATTTCAGTGACCTCGCCTTATGAACGAATAATTAATAACCCTGAAACATAATTACATTTACCAGCAGTATGTCTACTACTTTTAAATTAATCTAATGAATATTACTTATTACCTTTTCTCTAGCTTTCAGATGTAACACTTCCCACGACAATGAAACTAATTAGTAATTACTTTATTGTTGTCAGCTGACCCATCGTCCAACGGAGCTGTCTCCATCTTCAAGCAGGTTTTTTCACTTAATATCAGTTTGGCGGTTGATTTGAATTTCATTTGGATATTTCTCAAAGGTGGTTATAACCTTCCGGTAATTTTTTACCCATAAAAGTAGTTAGGGGCTCAATAAACATTTCATTCAGTATATTAGGCAGTTTTTATCATTGGGTATCAGGTCAAAAGGGAGATGTGTTCCCCATTCTCTTTAAATGATAGCTACAATAATAAATAAATACTTCTATTTTAAGAATTGAAATCATTTTTATTTATATAATGTGTACAAAAAATAATTTGACTGATGTTGTGAATGATTCGACAAACACTCAACTTGACAGTTTTGTGTCGATAACAATTTTCCGTCTTTCCAAAACAAATACAGCAGATGATTATGATGATCTATAATAAGATTATTTTATAATACAATTGCTCCCAGAGTCACATTTTAAATATATCAAAACGAAAAGATCTTTCTTTCTTCTTTTCGTTTTGATATTAAATAAAAATAATGATAAACGAATTCTTACCTGCGTAGCAAAATCTAATCTATGGGGTGTCTTCAATACGGGCCTTGGCCATTCCCATTTGTAGCTCAATAAACGCGGTTTCAGGTAAATGTTTGATTGGTAGTGCCAAAAATCCTTTTTTTATATTCACTTCATAGTATTGGGTCACTCGCGATACATTATTCTCAGCGGGAAATCTGTTTCGATATTGTTTACACCTTGTTTTATCATGTTAGCTCGAAGAAACTCCGCCGCCATTTTTTCACTATTTTCGCCTCCGAACGCGTTAACGAGAGCCCCGGAGCTCTCGTCTAGCTCTCGTTGAAAAACAAAACTTTTTGTCTCGTTCAAATGAAATCCTAATTAATTTTTAATTAAATAATGATATCCTCTACTTAATAGAAATATTTTACCACGTCTCTTTGCAGCCAAATTAAGGGGAGCATTACCGACCTCGCTCGGAGGAGTACTCATAGGAGTAATGTGAAAACGCCCCGTACTTGGCGTACCAATAAAAAAAACACTCGTTCTCGCTGGTTGTATGTGAAACTGCTAGCGCTTGTAGAAGGTACGGGGCTTTATTTATATTGTTTCAAATTGTAATGTATATTTAACAATTCAAATTTTATATTTAAAGTAAATAAAGTAGAGTTTAATGTACTTGTTTCTTCATTGCTGTACTACCAATGCGATTTTCAACACCTGCTATACCACGAATCATAGTTCCGCCAATTAGTTTCACCACTCTATTCTAAGTGGTGTCAGCTAATCTCCAGTTGATTTTCTGATCATTATGATATCTTGGGCCAGTATCTTTACGATGATTTTTAAGAAAGACCATTTTGTTCTAATTTGTAGGCGAGTTCTTTTTGTCCCCTTACCAACGGCTGACACTTCTTTTGCCATCTCTTTCCACGCTTTTACTATGTTTTTGTAGGCTTTCACTACTCCCATAACTCTTTTGACCAAACCCATTCTAGCTTAAAGCCCAGCAACAATTGCTTCCTTTTGCCTTTCATTCAACCTGAGTTAAACTTCGCCCTTAGCTCTGCTTCTTTGCTAACCCCATTTTTAAATAAATAAATAAATGCAAATATTATATAAAAACAAATGTAAATAACCACTAAAAATTGTAAATTTATAAATAAAATTTAATAAATATAATGAAATAACTGATAAATAGCCGAGATTACGTAGTCGAAACTCGAAAATTGCCACTGTTTACAAGAAAGAAATCGCAGACAACGCTAAGGCTTAACTGAGCAATTGAAGTGACCCGCTTACCGCCGATATTTTCCGGCGTTTTTATTGGCTCCGGACGGGGGCGGGGCTTATTAAAAAAAAGGCGAAATAACGAGAGCGGGAGTTTACGAAGTATCATTAAAATGTCTCTGGAACGCGTTTTTATAACTCTAGTCTAGGTCTCGTTCAATCGGTTTCGTTAAATCGCGAGTCTTGTTTTTAAACGAGACTTTTGAAAACGTCTCTGGAACGGGCCCTAAAGCGTTTAGCCATTGTTGTATATAAAAAACTAAGATCTATTTCTTATCTTCATCTGATAAGATATTAGATAATGCATATGTGGGGGCGTGTCTTACCGACAGTATAAAAAGCGCACCTTACTGATTCCAGGCACTCGATCTCGGAGGTTGGATAATGTAACTTCATTGTATATATCATCATTCTTTAACCTTGTAATAAAGACTTGACTTTTACTTCAATCGTATCGTTATGATTCCCAAAATACATAACGGGGATAAACTTCAAGATCTCTTGAAGACTTATGACCTAGAACCCTTCAATACACGACTAACGTCATTTTCTGGTCACGAAGTAGACGAAGCCGGGGTCATTTATCCTAAAGTGTCGTATAAGAATGTAGTAGTGGAACTGCCTCTGATCATCTATTGCGGTCATGGTCCGACATTGTGTGGAAGAACCTGGACGTCTTCACGTTTACCGATCTTACAGAACGGAATCGTACCCCAAGCTGTTGACCAGGTCGCTCAAATCACGCAGAATACGCATCTGGATATCATTCAGGATAAGCACCAAGAACTTTTTAATGACGAAACAGGATGTCTCAAGGATGTTGAAGTTCACCTACATCAGAAGTCAAATATTCAGCCTGTTTTTCATAAACGTCGAACAGTTCCTTACGCTCTCAAAGACCAAGTAGAAGAAGAGTTGAAACGAATGGAAGATCAAGGCATAATTAAGCAGATTCCCTTCGCTAAGTTCGCAGCGCCGATAGTTCCAGTTATGAAGCCAAATGGGAAGGGTCGATTCTGTGGAGACTTCAGCGTGACTACCAACAACATTATCAATGCAGACCAATATCCACTTCCGAAGGCTGAAGACATATTTTCGGAGATGTCGGGATGCACTATATTCTCCAAAATCGACATGAAAGACGCTTATAGTCAACTCCAACTGGACGAAGAGTCGAAATAGATCACTGTCATCAATACGTCGAGAGGACTATTTCAGTATAACCGACTTCCGTTTGGTGTATCAATTTTTCAAAAGCATATGGAGGTTCTCCTGGCGAATCAGAAATCAGTCTCACCATATCAAGATGATATCCTTCTGGGTGGCGTCGGCGAATCAGATCATCTCGAGAAATTGGAGAAACTGCTATCTACACTACAAAACGCTGGTCTCAAACTGAGAAAAAACAAATGTCAATTTCTGCGAGAAAGTTTGGACTTCCTGGGTTACCACTTGGATAAAGCAGGCCTGCACCCTCAGCAATCCAAAATGAAAGCCATCATATAAGCACCAGAGCCTACGAACCTCGAAGAATTGCGATCGTTCATCGGATTCCTGAACTATTACTCAAAGTTCATTCCGAACCAAGCTACAGAACTGGCTCCGCTGTACGACCTTATGAAAAAATCGTCTGGATGGAAATGGACTCCGAAACATAAGCAAGCTTTTATCAATGCAAAGAATTTACTGTCGAAATCTAATTTCCTGACGCATTTTGATTCGAAGAAAGAAATCAGATTGGCTTGCGATGCTTCGCCGAGAGGAATTGGCGCAGTTATATCCCACGTTGTAGACGGTAACGAGTATCCAATTGCATTCGCCTCAAGAACGTTGGCACCTGCAGAAAAGAATTATTCGCAATTGGAGCGAGAAGCGTTATCTCTAATATTTGGAGTGACGAAGTTCCGAGATTACCTGCTTGGGCGACGGTTTACATTAATCACCGATCACCAGCCGTTAATCTATCTGCTTTCAGAGAAGAAACCCGTACCTCAAATGGCTGCAGTGAGACTCCAAAGTTGGGCTTTGACATTATCAGCGTACCGTTATACCATCGAGTACAAGAAGGGAGTACTGCACGCCAACGCTGACGCTCTGAGCAGATTACCGTTACCAGCACCACCAGGAGATGTTCCTCTTCCAGTAGAATCAGTATTGCTCATTCAACAATTGGAATCTGGACCTGTAACTTCGATGCAACCTCGAGATGACATTAAGCACGACTACCATTTGACAATGGTCTTACGTCAATTACGAGACGGATGGGAGTCGCGGTATACAACTGGAGATATCTAGCCATTCTATAGACGACGAACGGAGTTGTCTACACTTAAAGATCTCTTGATTGGGAGAAGAGTCGTAATCCCGAAGTCTTCGCGAAACTCACCAAGGTGCAGTGCTAATGAAATCCGTTGCACGTTCTACATTCTGGTAGCCCAACCGCGATAAAGAGATCGAAGCCATAGCTCGAGAATGTCAAACCTGCCAAGCACTCGCTCCTGATCCAAGAAAGACGTTCATACCATGGCCAATTCCAGACTACCCTTGGCAACGAGTTCATGTCGACTTTGCTGGACCAGTTCTACCTAGTTGTTTTTTTATGATCTACGGTATTGCGTTATGTTTGATTGGGTCTATGTATCGAAGATGGCTATGGTTGCTTAGATCGCCGGGAAGGTGCTTCCACCTAGTATCGACTTTTAAAAACGTTTTCTTATTTATTTTAAAGTCAACAATTAAAATTGCACGGTGTGTCATCTGTCGAACCCGAACGCCACTACAGTAAAGCTGACATTTGCTTGAAATTCGATCAAATTCGAATTGCGTTCCATTAAAATGAACAAATGACAAACTTCTTAGGTTAAAAATTGTTAAAATTAAGAGTTAGGTTTTGATATACCTAATTGATTGACGTTCTAGTGGCGTATCTGAGGACCCGCAGACCCCACGGGACCCATGTCATTTGCACAAACTAGGGGCCCTTCGTTTTAAGTATTAATATTTTAATTTGAAAAACAATTTTATTTTTAAGCAAAAATTAATATATTTCATTAAATTGAATTCCATTTACTACGAAACTTATGAACATTGTACTATTGCTTCATAGCAAATAAAAAAAAATTGTTTAGTTATAAAGAGCCCTTTTGATATCCTGCGGGTGGTTGGGGGAGGGGGGGGGGGGGAGCAAAATATGTATTTACGCCATTGGACGTATCGTTTGATTTTTCTAACGCAAACGGTTCGAGAGAAACAATGCGAAATTCTTTCACATTTGGATCTCAAAGGAACGGGTGAATCCACCAAATTGGGCAAATGACCAACTTCTTAGACTCGAGGGTTTTCTATGTCTAATTGATTGACGAATTATTTGATTTTGTAACGTGGTCGTCGTTGTACGGATATTAAATTTTGTGGGAGCGGTGTACTGATAGACTTGTGTATTTATAGATGCTTTTACGTCTGTGTACGAGACTGAATAACGTAGAATGGTTTTAGGGATCAAAACCAATTGAAAATATATCAAAAATACGGCATTGTGTTAGTAAGAGACCCAGAAAATTTCGCCATTTCTACTAAGTTTTGTGATCTTCGGGAAAGTTATGGGCGATTCCTTCCACCTTCTTCTCCTCCACCCAGCTCCAAAAATGTACCGACGTCCCTATTAGCTTTGTTAAATTGGTGGGAGAGCTGGTAAAATTGGTTGCAAATTTAAAACAATTCCAAATAATATTTGTTGTATTCTCTTCGGCTACATTACATAAAAATATAATAATAATAATAATAATCAGCTAGGCTAATACCCAAGGCCTAAGTCATCGAGCGACTTTTAAAGCCATTAATTCAGGTGGCCGGGTTACAATGCGTAGGAGGGTGGTGGCAAGCCCTTCATCCCACGCGAGTCAAAAGCTCCCTACGCCAACTATTACCGTAACCCTCAACAAGTTTTTACGGTATTTCAAGTGAGGTAGTCGTAATAGCGCATGGATATATATAACTGCGGATTCTATTCACGAACATGCCGAAAAACGTTTAAACTTTTCAAATGTATATGGCTGCGTCTTTATTTTAAAGAACGATGTTCAAACTTATAATACATGTATATGACTTTAATAGGAAAAAATCAGATATATTTTTGATAAATTATACGATTCAATTCTTTACTCGTAAATTGTATCTATTGATCAAACGCAAAAACGTCTTATCTATAGACAAAATAAAGCAATTAACGTTTATCCAAAATGATAATGTTTACAAATAGAAAACCAAAAATATAACATTATTCAAACTTTATCCGATTTCGTGTAACCAAAGTTAAAGATAGCGGTTTATTTTTTTAAAACCAACTATTCGTTAATAATTTATCAACGAAAATATGTATAACACAAGATAATGGATATATGATTCCGAGCCCTACTTGTAGTAGGCTTTTTGATTCGCTTTGGAGCCCCGGAAAATAAATTTCTGACCATACGTCAAAGTTTGCAAATGACGGGTGCGTGATCTGCACTACGGTTGAATTCTCAAATCTACGTTAATTTGGAACGAAGTATACAGGGTATAAAGATATTATAATTTTCTTGACAGGAAATCTTTCTCAAAAAGGGTTCAACTTAGAAATTGGATAAATGGTATATTAAGTAAGTAACCCTTCAATTTATTAATTGAATAAAAATTAATCAAGAAATATATATTTTTTTACCTGGATGGGGTACACAAAATTGAAAAATTAAATTTGTAGACCAAAGTCGAAAACCCGGGTGGCTAACCAGCGATCGCCGGTCAGATGGGGGCCAAAATCAAATTGGGACCAAAGACCAAAAAATTTGCCATTAATGGAAAATGGGGCCAACACGATTGCATAGCCGGTGGGGCCAACACGATTGCATAGCCGGTGGGGCCAACTACTAGCCAGTCCGGCCCTGTAGCAAGCTGAATAAGGTAGGGCTTCGTTGTTATCACGCTGGTTACGCATAGCCATTCAAAAAAATGTTTCGATTGGGAACCTTTGCATAATCGGCCATATTAGTACTAAGAATTATAAGTTATTTTCCTCACTGGAACGTTTTCTTACTTGCCCACTTTATTATCAAGAATTAATAAGAGTGTGAAATCACATAAATATTTTGGGGATTAAGTGAACGATAAACACTTATCCTGCTTGGATCCAGTGATAACGTAACACGAAATATGGCATCGTCCATCCTGGCCCCAAACGGCAGATGAGGTAATAATATAATTCTATATTCATGTAAGAAATTAATTCAGTGGTGTTATGCGCTTACTTTTTGACGAAAAGCCGAAGACCTCGTTCCTCCATAATCGACAAATTCCCATCTGAAAAGAATCCGAAGTTTTTGGTTATGGTCATATTGTGTCAATCGTTCATGATGAATTTCGAAGTAATATCCAAATGTATAATAGACTTCGGGCTTCAGCCACGGGTGATGGAATTTCATCCATCAAGTCGACCAATGCGAGAAAGGGGATGGGAGACTTTTTCGTACGGCAATTAGAAAGATTTTCTCTGATGGGGTGTTGCGTGTCACGAAATTTTACGGAAAATGTCTGTCAATAGGCAAAAACTAAGAAGCCCCAACCGTATAAAGCGTACGGGATTTAACACGGGGTTCACGCTAAGGGAAAAAGTATGCGTCGTAAACAATAGTTTTTGCTGGGGCCGTAACTTCTAAACATTTCATTTGATAAACTCCAAACTCTTTAAAGCTTGTCTTTTTTTTCTATTTAAACACCATTTATAGTTTTAAATTCGGGATTGTAACGTGTTAAGGCTCATTCACACTATCCAACTTTAGTCAGCTGAAAAGCTGCCCAATTTTTGTCTGACCGACAAGTCCGGTAATGTGAATGCTTCCCCTGATGAGATTTTTGTCGGGGAAACTTCCGACTTTGAATCGGGAAGAGAGGCGATTAAAATCAGGCAGACTAGCTAGTCAGATGGCAGCAGCCAATAGAAACCGAGAAAAAGTGACTTCAATGCGATCACGTGTGAATTCGCATTGAGCGGACCACGTTCAATTTAGGTTTTTTTTTAGGGTTGTTAATTTTCCGGAAAAATAAAATGCGGAAAAATTTCCAGAAAATTTTCCGAATTGCGGAAAATTTTCCGCAAATCGGAAAAATAAAAAATTTAAACATAAATTACTTTTTAAGGGTTTTTAATGTTTTAAACTTTTTATCGATTTAAAATGACTAATATCAGTAAACATCCTACAAAACATTAATAGTGTTACATTTCAACCAGTTTAAACTAGTCTATAGGTTTAGTTTTACTTTTAGATTAGAAAAAATGAGGTGAAAATTCCGCTTTATTTAAATTTGCAAACAATATATTAGAAAAATCATGGAATGAAAACGTTTTTAATATTTTTCGGAAAAATACGGAAAATTTTCCGGAAAAAAGGCCTCGGTAATTTTCCGGAAAATTTTCCGAGCGGGAAATTTTCCGCTGAAAATTTTCCGACTTACAACACTATTTTTTTTATAAACTTTTGACGTATTGATCCTTGTGTGGAGAAAGTTTGATAGTAAAAGAAACCGTAAGTTTTATAACTATTTCTTTCACTTTTTAATTATAACAGAACTAATCTAATTGTTCGTTCTTTTTTCACCCTTTGTTTATTTACGATCAAAACAATACCTAATTTTATTCATCAGACTCCATATTTACTCTCACTCAAAACAATAAATTTAACCAGCCACAATATTGAGCCAAGCCAACATTCCCAAATCAGAAAAACAAGCAGACAGCTTCTACCTAAATTTCCTTTATCTGATTGGTTAATGATATATAAACGACCTCACGCGTCTAACGTTCGAACTAAACTTCCCGACAAAACGCATCCAACACCAAGCTGACGAGTTGGATAGTATGAACGCGAAAGCTGACCGGACTAGTCAGACAGACATAGTCAGCGGACTAAAGTTGGATAGTGTGAATGAGCCTTTAGACAAATTCAGTCCGCTCGTCCACCTGATTAATAAGGGCGAGATATGTGTAACGGCCACGCCAACGGGGGGATACGTGGGGACAGGGGTGGGACATCCGTGGCGGAAGTATTCCGACCACCCTTTGGGGGATTCGTGGTCGTCTTCAAACGGCCATCCACAAACTGCCTCCCAGACGCTTGGGATTACAGGAGTACGCCACTACTCCCGGCCATTTATAGAGTTAGAAAAGTATTTTTAAATATATTATTGCTCAAGATTTAAACCAGGTGTGTCTGTCTGTGTGCTGCGAATGCGTTACCGGGGCAAAGTCCAAAACGCGTTACCGGGGAAAAGTCGAAAACGCGTTACCCGGGCAAAGTCGAAAACGCGTAACCGGGGCAAAGTCTAAAAACGGTGTTTGCAGTTTAAAGGGAAGCAAAACTACCGTGTGACGTAGACCTTTATCGGTTAAATTTACGGTTGGGTTGGGCGTGGTTGTTTATTTTTCGGTAACGCTCGTCATCGCGACGGTTTAACTCAGTTTTATTGGAAAGTTTGTTATTGTAAAGTTTATGGGTAGTGTGGGAATGTCGAGTTTCTGCCATTGTGGTTGAGGGTGATGAGTTTGTTGTGTTTTGTATGTGTGGTGGTTTACTCGCCAACTTCTTACTAACTTTTGGGACGGACCGATGCTGAGGGTTACGGTAAACATATCAATGTCCAAACGGCAGGGTTTCCACCAATTGCTTACGGTATTCGTCTTAGTATCAATTTACGATCGCATCGGGCGGGATCCGAACCCGAGCCCTCCTGTATGACAGGAGGACGTTCTACCTCAGAAGCACCGATACATACTACGATTCAATGAAAATTATATGCTCAGGTTAAGTGGAAAAGTATATTAAAAGTTTTTAAAGTCTAAATTTTTTTACGTATGAAAATTTAAAGGTCAAATCTTGTTTTAGCGCAATCAGCAGATAAGATGGTTAAAGGGTAGAACCCGTGGGTGGTTCACCTAGTTTTTTTTTTGTAATTTCAGTCGTATATTTTTATCTTTTGTGTGTTTAGCGTATATAGTTTTCTAGCGTAATCGTTCATTTATGACGAAAATTTCGAGTTGTATACATCGTGCTCTTAAATTTATGTTGGTCCGGTTTTTAACTGGGTCGTCATTACTTCGTAATTTATTTTAAACGTTTCTCGATGGATTAAGATGTTTAATGCAGTTCATCAATTGGGTTTGTTTGTTTTTATTTATAAAGAACCCTAACTATTCCGTCTACGGTCATTTATTGTACGTTTTAAGCCGTGTATTGCTAACGGTAAGATGTTTTTCGTTTTTCCTTTCACATATTTTTTTCAACTTTCGGTATTTGGGTTTATTTATTCTTGATTTCAAAGTGTTTGGATTAACTTGTTTCTTGGTTGAATATTCTTTTAGGTTTATTATTCAATTGGTTATTTTTTGTTGTTGTTTAGTATGTCTAACTCACTGTTGTAACTTCTTAATTTATAATACTCTGAATAAATTAATTTTAATTGTAATTAAAATTTTGTACCGGGCGGAATTGAACCGGGATGACGTTTTGAGTAAATAACTCTGAATTGCTAAGATATATCTTTAAGGGTCATCTCGAGAAATTAATACCACTAGGGACAATTCTTCCGAGGATATTTATATCTTGGCTTGCCAACTTGTTTTATCTGACCCGCGGCTATCGGGTTTTTTATTGGGTTTCGGTAACCAACGAGACCACAGATATAGTAAAACTTTTTTTCTCAGATAAGCGCGTAGATACCGGTCTTCATGTTTTCTATCTTTAGACATCTAGTTAAATGTTTTTATCCTTTAAAATTTGTGTATGGCCACACAAAATTGGCTTAGTTTCACACTAAAATAGTATATCCGCAGTTATCGCGGATAAAAGATACAATTTTAAAAGCAGATCGACTCGTGAAAATCGTTTAGGTTTGTCCGACAAACGAGAAGCGTATCCACCTTCTGCCATTAGAGTAACAAAATATGTTATCCGCTTAAAGTATCGGATTAAAAATCATCCAGCTAATCTTGGAAAGCAACAGATACCAGATTACCGTTAAAAGCCGTATTTATACTGTTTTAAAGTTAAAAAAAACTATTCTTGTCAATAATTATTTAATTATTAATATTAAATTTACAAATGCCGAAAATCTCCAGAAGGAATTTATTATAAAAAATTATAATCCGGTATGTAGCTAATAAAGGACATGATTAAAGCTACACATACTCGGGTATGTCCCTACTGTACGGAGAGGTTCAAGTCTAAAAGCTCAAAGATTGTACCAGGAGCAGATATTTCAAAGACGGCTGCCATATCGACGGACCTTTGAAGCTGTAGATAAACGGATAGGAAAAGATGACAAATACAACCAGCTAATTCTTCGCAAAGAGCGCAAGACGAAGGGTAAAAAGTACTTACAATTATTAACATAATTGTTTAAGATGATCACTTCTGCCTCTAATAAAGTCGTGAGCCCGTCGCACATATGACTCACGTACTCGTGTTAATATTCATAATAGTCTCACAACCTGCAATTCAGGCCACGTTCTTCTATTTTGTGCACCAAATCCTTTAGATATCCGCAAAGGAAAAACATTGAATGGAATTTAATCTGAACTGCTGAATATAATCTCCTTTGAAGAAATCATCGTGGAGTCTTCGCTTAGGAGGATTTAAATTTAGTAAAACGGCAATTTTGAAAAATATCACATTGTGATCACTTTTACCAACTGACGGAAGATGTTGATGATCATAAGCTAGGTCATGATCATTTGTTAAAACTAAATCATGAATATTCGATACAGATGAGGTGCAAATTCGAGTTTGGTGACTTTATTATTTGAAACAAATTCACGAGGGGTCGGACATTTGCCTGTTTTGTGTACGGGATTTTGGATTTTTTGAAAATCCAGGATTTTGTATTGTGGATTTGTCATACAAAGTCTATAGGAGCAAAATTCTTGGACTTTGGATTTGTGGATTTTTTTCCAAATTTTGTACGGGATTTGGCCAAATGACCGACCCCTCGCAAATTCAAGCCAGAAATTGCACCGACAAAGATTTTTGTAGCAATTGATGACAGAATTGTGGTGATTTTGGAGTTTGTGGTGAGTATGAGGTTGGCAGTGTGTATGAAATTGACATTGTATGAAGATGGCAGTGTAGTGCAGTTTGGTTGTAGGCGTGTGGATGGCGGTGTGTATGAAGTTGGTGGATGTAAAGATCTGACTACTGATAATTTCCGCGAATAGAGGCCGAAACGCGGTGCCGAGAATTTTTTTTGGAAATGGGGGACGCAGTTGATAAAGATAACCAGTAAGAGGAGGGGGTCATGAATGTCATTCGGATTAATATTGAAAGATAATTGCTGCGTAGGAACAAAATAACGGTACGATGACCTATCAGAGACACGCTTAGGCTTAGTAGAAGTCACCGTGTAGTGAATTATTCCCAGATTAGATTCGTTTCAAAATTGAGCTTGGGAGACGAATCATTTTGTTTTTTGAATTACAAGGTCACTTTCTCCTTCATGTAAGCGACGTGCAAGTTCATCACGCGGCTTTTGATATTCTTCGAGTTGCTTCTACATTTGATCAATTCTCGCAGAAAGAGGGAACCATGGATCTTGGCGTTTGGGCTTGAAGGTGGCCAGAAAGGCCTTTTTGTGCGGTATAGTTTGAAATAAAACGTTAACTGGCATTGGTTTGGAGTAAGGGAGTGGCAGTTTTCAAAGTCGAAAAAATTCAGTAGAATTAGGGGCGCCACTTTCAGCTTACAGGTCAACTATTAAGCTTAGGACTTGATCACAAGAAAAGTCTACCGAAACGCCAAATAAGATCACATTAAAGTGTTGATTATTTTGTGAGAGGTCATCACGCGTTACATAGTCTTTTTGTTCAGGGACAGAATGTGGTTGCAAAATGTCTAATTTAGAAGACAAAGCCGCAAATAAGGAAGCCCCCAACACCTTAACTTGTTCGGTTGAATTTATTTATTTTTATATTTATTTATATATGTATATGTATATGTATATGTATTTATATGTATATGTTTATATATATGCATATGTATATGTATTTATATGTATATGTTTATATATATATGCATATGTATATATATGCATATGTATATGTATTTATATGTATATGTTTATATATATGCATATGTATATGTATTTATATAGAATATAGAAATAGTGTTTATTGTGGAATACAACATACAACAAATTGTACTTTTCATAGACATCACACATCGTTAAGTTACATTTGCAACTTACTTAAATACAGTTTAAATTACTTAACTATTATCACTTATTTTTAAGCCTATTCACCATATTATAATATACATTATTAACACGCGGTTAGTTATAAAATCAATGATGATGAAGTGAGAATCGAAAAGTTGTTTAAGATACATCAGAATACATAAATGGGTGTGTTTGGAAACAATATTTTTTTATTGATGAATTGTACTTTAATTTATTTATTTCGAAATACTGATTTGAGTACATATTGAGACTTTTTTTGAAAACGGGATAGTGGATGTGTTTGACCTTGGTTAGTATGAAACAAATGGACTGAGAGCTTTCTGGTTTTTTAATTGTTGGCCACAAATAGCCAAGGGATAAAGGTGGGTGATACAAGTCAATGTTTATTAAGGGAACAGAATCTATGTCAACAGTTACTTTATCGTCATTAGTTAGTACGAGATCTAAAATATCATCACCAGAATTTTTGTGGTCGTTGTATTGAGTAAGGCCCATAAGCTTCGTGAGCAGCTGGCGTACGCCGAACAACATTCAGAAATATCAACTTTAATTAAATGTAAGTGCGTTTGTAATTCATTTTATTTGTATTTGTATTAGATTAATAAGATTTCGAGGCTAGGGCTATCCTATTGTACCAAGAGTTAGCTGTAAATATAAAGTAATTTAAAATGCATGCTACTATAATTTATGCCTTAGCTCCTTTTTAGTAATGTATAGTTAAGTAATGTTTCAATGTTTGTCTATATTGGAATTTCAGTAATAAAGTAATTTTTATGTTTTTCTATAGCGCCTAAGATGACTGGCACAAGATTCGCACAATAATTGCTTAAACTCCACAAAAAAAACGAAGAAACAAAACACATAATTTATCATTCATTCCCAAGCGATCAAGAACGACAAAAAGGTTGGGTTATACGCTGCAAAAGGTTAGACAAATTTAATCCACTAATATCCCAAGTATGCTCGACCCATTTTAAAGTTGAAGACTTTGAAAGGGATCTTCGGTCAGAGTTGACTGGCATTCTTAGAAAAAGACATTCAAGAATTTTGAAACCTACTGCTTGCCCATCAGAAAACCTAAATCCTATTTCATCTCATTCAGTTGTTAGTTGTGATGGGACAACTTTCCAAGACAGACAATCACGTGCTAAACTAATAGAACTTAGAAAAGTTGTTAAAGATATCATAATAACTGACAACCTAGATGTCACACATTGCGAGGAAGAGCCACTCGACGGTTGCTCAACGTTGCCAACTAAGACCCGTTGCTCAACTTTGCTAACTAAGACCGGTTGCTCCTGTGATAAAGATGAACAAATTGAACGACTTCAAAAGCTATTAGATAAATCTGAAAGGAGTCGAAAGTTGTGTAAGAAACGATACAGTAACGTAACTCACACCCTCCGCAAATGTAGGAGAAGCGAGGCAGAGCTCAAGCAAGTAATTATGACTAAAGACATTTCTATTCGACACATGACTAAACAGCTTAAATCTCTACAAGGACAACGTCATATTAGAAACCAACAACTACTTAATAGTGAGAAAAGTTTAAACTCTGTTTTCACAGAAAGTCAAGTAAAGCGTTTAATGGGGAAAAAGAAAGTAGCTTTTACCCGAGACGATCACAATAAGGCGTTCGATCTTAGATATTGTAGTAAAAGAGCTTATTTTTTTGTCGAAAAGCGATGGGAATTCCTCTTCCAGGGCTGTCAACTTTAAAAGATTAGGCGTCAAAAATAAACGTTAGTGATGGTGTTCTCCATGAAGTTCTACTAATAATGAAAATTACAAGTGAAAGTAAACCAGACATAGATAAAGTGTGTGTCATCACGTATGATGAAATGAAAATAAAATCCCAATATGAGTATGATAAGAAACACGACCAAGTAGTGGGAACACATTATCAAATGCAAGTAGTTATGTTAAGAGGATTATTTAGTAATTGGAAACAACCCATCTTCATCGGGTTTGATACAAAAATTACCAAATCCATTTTGATTGATTTAATATCAAAAGTTCACCAAATAGGTTACCATGTTGCTACATCTGTTTGTGAAATGGGTGGAGGTAATCAGGGTTTGTGGAGGGAGCTAGGGGTTGGGGTTTATAATAACAAAAGAAATTGGTTTAATCACCCCGTAACTGAAGATAAAATATTTTGTTTCGCTGATGCTCCTCAAGCGTTAAAATTGATAAGAAATTGGCTTCTGGACACAGGATTTATTTTAGATGACGTCAAAATTGTAGTCGAAACTATGAAAGCTCTTCTAAAATTAGATGATAAAGAAATTGAAACTTGCCATAAAATAAATAACAATCATATAGAATGTCATGCGCCCCAAAGACAGAATGTGAGGGTAGCTGCGGAACTATTGTCTAATACTGTTTCTAAAGCCATACTAAATATTAAGGAATCCACAAAATTAAACCTCTCTGCGGAAGAGAAAATTCAATAAGAAGAAATTGCCACTTTCATTAAGACTGTCAACGATTGGTTTGACATTTTTAATTCTCGGCAAAGGGATAATTTTCTATTTACCAAAAGTGGATATAGGATGCACCTAAAAGAACAGAATGAAATCTTAGATGAAACAAATGCTTTAATAAGTAACATGACCTGCAAAGGGAAATCCTATTTACAAGTATTTCAGAAGGCTGTAATAATTTCAGTAAGTCTTTAAAGGATTTATTAATAGACGTTAGACAGAAATATAGTTGTAAATATATCTTAACCCAAAAAGTAAATCAAGACTGCTTAGAGAATTTTTTATCGCAAGTTTGCGCAAAAGGGGGATTAGATGACCATCTTTAAGCAGAATTAAAATAATAATTCTTGGACGTAATCCAGGAATTTTAAGTGCCAATACAAATACTATTGACCAAAACGCTGAAGAATATTTGGAAACTTTGATGATTGTCTAGAAAACATTACCAAAAAGAATAATCCTCCTAATATCCCTTGTAAATATCAACCTGGACCATCTACAGTTTATTCTCGCATAAATACAAATCATAATTCAGATGAAAATGAAGTTAGTGAAAATGATTTCTCTCAATTAGAAGAAAATGGCTTAGAATATTTGGCTGGTTGGCTGGCGAAGAAACATTTAAAATCTTACCCCGAATTAAACTTAAATAATAATGATCAAAACGATCATGTATATGGCCTCCCTTCTTGGGCAAAGATGTTGTCGTATGGTGGGCTTGTGGTCCCATCTCATTTTTTGCTCAGTGAAGTAAAAAATAATGAAATCGTTTTTCGAGATGTTTACCAAATAAGTATCTTAGTAACGAAAAACAAATTGTAGATACTATTAGCAAAACAATTTTTAATAAGAATAATTCATGTCCATAAGACATTATCAAAAGTAACGTTAAAATTAGAATATTTGTAAGAATGAAATACCTTAATAATATTAAACCAAAGCCAAAATCAAAGGAATCCGAAGATAACGGTAGAAAAAACACAAACAAATGTCAAAACTTGTAACATAGTGGAACCCCATGAAAATTTAAATCTAGTCTTTAAGCGAAATAGAAAAAAAATAAGATATTTAGTAAAAATCTTAATTTAAAATAATTATTTTGTAACGTTATATTCTTATAATCTAAATACTAATATGAAAATAGTTAACATTTATATCTGATATTACCAACTGTATAAAAAACACAAAGGCTAAAATTGTAACACAGTGGAACCCCATGAAAAATGTAAAAGTACATTTGAGAGCTTTAACTTTAATCCTACTCTTTATGCGAAATAGAAAAAAATATATACTTAGTAAAAAATCTGTATTTTAAGAAAAAATATAATTTAGTAACTTTAACTATTAGTTAGTTATATAACTTGGTAATGTTAACTATTAGATTAATCAGAAGTTTAACTTCTGGTTTAGTGTAAAAATAAATCCTAATAACTGTGATATATTAAAGGAGCGAGTCATCTCATTGTGATAGTAAAATGTTAAATAAGTTCAAAAGATTGTTACAATAAGCTATTTGTGAAGTTTTAAGGAAAAAGAATATCGGTCATCTCTTTTTTTATAGTTTTAGTAATAAGTAAATATTGTTACAACAAAAACATTTTAACAAAAACGGGTAAATTTTTAATATAATTTATTTTAAATTATTGGTTCATTTCTTCTAAATAATATATAACATTTTATATAATAATTTCTTCTATTAATACACGGAACAAGAGCGTAAGGTAACAAGTCTAATGATGACGTCTCAAAAGCGCTTTGGAAGATAGAGAAAAAAACTTAATTTCAGAACCGCGAACCGGCCCCCGTTGATAAAAGGTAGCCTCGTTTGGCTGGTTTCGGTTTACGCCTTATCTTATCTTAAGTCTGTTCACTGCTATTTACACTTTAGTCGGTTCTCTAATTAGTCTTTTCAGTTTACATAGAGCCCCGTGGTGGCAAATGCAAGAAGCTCATAAACTGCTGGATTTTCGTCTGTAAACTGAACAAGTTGGCAAGCCAAAATATACCTCTCCTCGGAAGAATGGTCCCTAGTGGTATTAATTTCTCGATCTGACCCTTAAAAATATATCTCCGCATTTCAGAGTTATTTGCTAAAAATGTTATCCCAGTTCTATCCCGCCCGGTATAAAATTTTAATTAGTATTAAAATAATTGAGACGAAATGACCAATTTTAAATTATTCAGAATATTATAAATTAAGTAGTTACAACAGTGAGTTAGACGTACTATTACAATGCACAATTGAATTAAACCCTTTTTTCAGTACAAGTTTATCAGTTTAATATAATACGAAGCAAATTTTAATCAAAGAAATATCTACAGAGGGTATTTGTATTTTTCTCGCTTACGAAATACTATAGCCACACTTTAACGCTCGTTTCATTTCAACACTTGCCCTTGATGAAGATACCGTAGAATAGCTATTTTCGACATCTGGTAGTGGACGACTCGTAGACTTCCAGTTGACGTTGTGACACATACCGCATGAAAAGACCAATGCCGTCCAATTTCCAATATCCCCAGGAAACCAATGACTGTATTAGGAATCGTAGATATCCAAATATCCACACCAAATATATTAACAAGAAGCAAAAACCTTACCATCAACAAAGCACAAAGAGCCACTTGACTAAACGCGAGCTCGAATATCAATAAACGTTAAATGAACGCTTTCACTGTATTGAAAAGTTCTATATTTAAGACGATTAGAAAACCCGTAAATAAATAACAAAAAACTACCAAAGTGGATCACCCACAGGGCTACAGGTTCTACCCTTTAACCGTCTTATCTCTGCTAACTGCGCTAAAACAAGATTTGACCTTTAAAATTTCATACGTAAAAAATGTAGACTTTAAAAACCATTAATATACTAATAATAATAATAATAATCAGCTAGGCTAATACCCAAGGCACCACCTTAGGCCTAAGTCATCATGCGACTTTTGAAGCCCTTAATTCAGGTGGCCGGGTTACAATGCGTAGGAGGGTGGTGGCAAGCCCTGCAAGCCACGCGAGCCAACAGCTCCCTACACTAACTATTACCGTTAACCTAGACAAGTTTTTATGGAAGGGGAAACCGAAGAACTCGGGGGAAAACCCCTTAAACAAGTGCGGAGAGAACTTGCAAACTCAACGCAGAAGGAGTTGTTCCGAGTTTTCACCCAGTGCCACAAGTTGGGATCGAACCCGGCTCCTCTTGCTGCGAGGCGAAAGTGCTAACCACTCCGCCACCCCACTCTTCCGCTAAGCTGAGTTTATAATTTTCAAAGAAACGGTATTGGTGGTTCTGTGGCAGAACATTCGCCTGTCATATAGAAGGGCTCAGGTTCGAAACCTGGGCGGCGCATTCTTTTTAATCAACAGAGAAGACGTTACATTAGAATATCTTCGATGCAATAATTTAAATGGAACACGAAATTTTGTTCTATTTTAAAAACCGAAATTTAATACTCTGTTAATTTGTAATAAACGTTTCCGCTTAAGCTGAGTTTATAATTTTCTTTGAACCGAAAAATGTATCGGTGGTTCTGTCGTAGAACACTCGCCTGTCATGCAGGAGGGCTCGGGTTCTAATCCCGCCCGATGCTATCGCAAATTGAAACTAAGATGATTACCGTAAACAATTGGTGGAAACACTGCCATTGGAAGTTGAGATGTTGCGTAGCACTCAGCACTCGGTTTGTACCAAAAGTCAATTAGATGGAGTAGGAGCTAAGACATACATTGAAAACGTCCACACATTCAACACCCATAACCGCAATAGCACAAACTCAACATTCCCACACTACACATAAACCTTACAATAACGAAATTTACTTTATATCTGAGTTGAAACCGTCGTGACGGTGAGCGTTTGCGAAAATCACAAAACCAAACCCGACGCAACCGCAAATTTATCAGTTAACGCTCACCGTCACACGGTGGTTTTGCCAACCTTTAAATTCCGAGAAGCTGCGTACGCAGTGATTACACTTTTGTTGGAGATAATGCGATGAGGACTCTCGACCCGCAATGCATTTACCCTGATAGATTATCGGGAAACGCCTTTTTTACTAAATAACCCGATAATCATGTTTTTTATTAATGCGTATATAATAACTGCCTTATTATTGTAACTCGTCTCATTAGCTTCGCTCATTTCGGTAGTACAGTTCTAACTTTAACGTTATCTTGTAAATCTGTATATATATATGTAAATAAACCAGTTCTCGTAATTTTATCCTCGTCGTCATCCTTTCGGGAGCTTTGCTGTTTGCCGTTGAGCAATTACTTCAACAACTTTGCTACACAAATGCGTACGGGTTCGCAGGCCAGACACACAGACACCCACACCCACACCCACACCCACACCCAGACACGGGGATTGTATAACCCCTTCAGGGTACAAAGTACCCTCGGAGAGGTAAAAAGGCTAATAATTAGCATTCCCAAAGTTGCAGTGACGTCCCTCGGTTATGGCTAATTACATTTGTTTGTTTTATTTAATCTACCATGTAAGCGGAACCAGGGTTAAAATCAGGGGATTTGGGTGGGGATAAAATTCGTTGTTTTTGTTAATTTGTATGTTATATGATATTTACCTCAATTATTTTTGTTTTCCGCGTTTCGAGCATTTGGAGCACGTGCCGTTTTTTGAACACTTTCTTTATTTAACGCCAAAGTAGACGACCTTTGTCATATATCGTAGGTTTCCTAGGTTTTTGACCTTAAAATTAGCTTTTCAATATAGTATCTTATCGTTTCTTGGCATGATTTGTTATGTATGTAAATAATTTTTCCAAGAAGTTGATAGTCGTTCTCGGTCCCTTAGCTATGTATAATTGTGATGTGAGTTTTTCTCACGGCTAAGTGGAAGGTGTAGTATCTGCTGTTAATGTTATTAAATATAATTCATGTCACTAAACTTACCTTTTTTGAGAAGTATTGCTTACCGCCTAGATTCCGTACCTCTAATGCTGGTCCCAGTCGGTATCCAAATCGCTATGGATCTCAACTGGATCCAAATCTCTTTGGATAAAGATTGGATACAAATTTCATTAGATCCCGACTGGATCAAAATCTCATTGGATGCCGACTATTGTCATTGGATCCCGAACGGATCCAAATCTCTTTAGATCCCGAATGGATCCGAATCTCATTGGATCAAGACCCTTGGATCCTAAATAGATAACAGTTGGATCCAAAATTTAATACAGGGAAGTCTGTAATTGGATCCGCGTTTGATCTGTCCAATTTTTGATGAAATTTGGTTCAAATTTTGATCCACCATTTTCATAAGGGATATACATATGTATATATATATATATATATATATATATATATATATATATATATATATATATACGTATATGTATATGTATATTTATATATATGTATATTAATAGGCGCACTAGTCGTGGTCTCTGGGAGCCTTAAAAATTACCCAGCAATAAACATTAAAAAATCCAAAAACACTTAAATCTTAAATTCTAACTTCGCCTTGAAGGTCTATAAGCCGAAGTACCGCGTATCGGTTTTAAATAAATAAATATTATTTAGTTTCGCCAAAGGTTGTTGGCGTTTTTTACCTTTTCGGCGTTGTTTAATGTTACTTAAAAGCACCTAATTGAAATTCATAAATGGAATATTCAGCAATTTATAAATTACCTTATGTTCAGTAAATTTCGGAAAATGTAACGCATAATTTTTGGTTGTTCAAACGCTTTGATAGAATCAGACACAATTTCTTCTCTATGCCAGTATGGTATCTATAAAGATAAAGTAATTAAATGCTTAAAGGCCTAGGTTTTTTTCTGCCTGTCCCCCTTTAAATTAACTTACAAGGAGACGACCCGAGGTGATAATCAAGTTACATGGAGGTGTACACTATACCCGAGTTTGAACAAAATCGGTGATTATCACCTCGGGCCGTCTCCTTGTTAGTGGATTACAAATACCCTGGTGGTAGGCCAACCGCTGAACATGTTGGCCTAATTTAAAGGGGGGCAGACAGAAGAAAACCTAGGCCTTTAACACTGTTTGCGTACTACAATCTGAGAAAGAAGTCTGCAGTTCTCGAGTAAAAGACTCGGTTCTATACACTCTTTTTCACGGTATTTTCCTGGGCGCGTCCATGTTTGGTTTTCCCCCTGTCAGACCCATCCTCCATTATGAATACCCAAAGAGTTAATGCTAGACTCCCCGCTGCACTGATGGCAGAGGCAATGGCCGACGTGCGGGAGGCAAGTAAGAGGGATAAAATAAAGGCGCTAAAAAGAGTGTATATAGAACCATTGAGGCTTACAAAGAAAACTCGGGTTTAACGTAGAACGGAATGTAAAACAAGCAGTCCCAGGAAATCTTTCGTCTGCGAGTTTCTCAATTGAGAGCTCGAAGGTATCAAAGCAAAGAATACGGACTATAAAGCAAATTTATCGAATCATGGCACCGCCCATTAGAATTACAGTTTACAAGATTTTTAATGTTTGTAGTCGTAATTTGTTTCCATTTTGATGACCACATCATACTGGGTTTTTATGTTGAAATGTTTTCCTCCTGAAACAATTGTCCATGTCCCCAACCTAGTTTAGAGAATTCAAAAAAGCAGATTTGGTGGAATGAACGCTATGGTCTTTAGGAGAGGATGTCTGGCAGGGCGAGTACGTAAAACACTACTATGACCTTCATCGTCAGGCGGCAGCCTTTTACAACTCCATTTGAATACACGCCGAAAAACCTATTCGTGGTCTTGCCAATTATACATAACTTAAATTACAAGACCGTGTTTCGAGCCAAATAGTCACGCTAACAATTTTGAGCATTTTCAGAAACTCCTTCACCGTCTACGACGAATCCTTCTCCTATTAATGTTCCCATTTAATATTCTAATACCTAATCAATCATAACGATATCAGAGGGTTGTCTGGGTTAAAGTTGGTTTGACAATCTTTCAACCAAGGTTGATGACTCTGATAATACCAACTAACTTACGAATCATCATACAGCAAAACCTCTCTATCTGTCTACTTGCCTTTGTACCTAACCAATAAACTTTCACACTAAGAACAATAAACAGACAAACACCCAATACATCTACAAACTTCCCTATTTAATCTTTGATAGACAGAACCTCCAAGGAGTTGACACTAAACCCGTGATGGTCGTTGACTGAACTATTTAAATATTAACTCCGAAAACCTGGTAGTTCTAGATTCAATCGTTTGAGGATTTAATCGGAGCTCCTGGTTGTTATTAGCTGAACACTTAAAGGTTTCACACCGAACACCTAAGATAGAACCGTTAAGTCATCAGAAACGATCCCGTTACGGAGCTGGATAGAGCCCATATGGGATGGACTCTGAGCCCCTAATGCTTCTAACACCAAATATAAAAGGTTCTGCCTAAATCGGTAATTGGTAAATAATTGTTCAAGTACCCGTTTTTCTAGATATTTTAAGCCCTTTCTTTAAAAACGTGTGATACGCTGATACTAGCAGTTAGTCTTAACATGGTTCACCTGATCGGGTTTTTAGCATATATCTTAAAGAATTGGCTCACTTCGAGTTCATAGGGTGAAGTGACGTTCATTCTGACAAGTGTTTAAGATCCAGACCGTTATGTTTCTCAACTAGATGACTCTATTGTAATTTTACATTATAAACCAAATCTAATAGTTCCGGGAGAAAACTGATCAAACCAACTTTTTGAAGCGGAACATTCGTTGAATTGCTCATTTCTAATTATATTTTGGGTTTATTTGAACGCAGTAAGCGTTTCATTCCTATGAAAAATATTTCCATCAAAGTGCCGCATAATTATGGCACCGTATTTCTATTGTTGAACAAGTAGCCTCCAGGCAAAGTAGACTTCTATTAAGGAAGAATTAATGTTTGAGCACTGATCCCAATCCCACTCACTCTCGAAAAAGTTCAATCAGACCAGAAACTTAATTACATCTTGAACAAATTTTAACATTTTGTTTTTCTTATTCCGCTTTTACATGCAGTATATCAATTTGTAGGCCCGTCAAGAATTTTTAAGTACTACCGAAAATGAGCATTTCAATTTTCACTTTATATATCTGCTAATTCACCTAATCAACAATTGATCTTTGAAATAGGCTGTCAAGTTACTTAATTCTAGTTGGGTTTGGTCTTATCGGTAGATAATTGTTTTTTTTCAGTCTATTGTTTGGACGCTTTACTAATATCTATGGCCCCTACCCTGATTTAAAACATGGTACGTTAGAAACGGGAAATCATTAGCTACACTCGACATATTCAGCTTAATATATAAAAACAGATTAGAGTAATTTCGTACGAACTAGTGCGTAACTGCGGTATTAAATATAAAGCGTACATTAATTTTGGACACAAAAAAGCTGTATTAAATAGGTTTTCTACTAAATAATTATTAAATACGAACACATTTTTAAATCTTACTTAAACGGATACCCAGCAGAATAAAATGGAAATATTGTTTGGTGGCTTAACTTTGAAAATATTGATTTTCACTTAACTATAGACGTTTTCCCCCTTACAGTAATTTCAGTATTTCTAAGTCAGAGTATTCGTCGTTATTAGTTCTCAGAATTTGTATAAATTTTTGTTAATTGTATTGAGAGACCATTTTTGGCTAAAATTAATAAAAGTCATATTCAAATAATATTTTGCTATTGAGATCAAGAAATGTACCTGGCGCGAGGTAACACAAAGGTAATGAAACCGCGCTTCCTATAGCTTCCATTCAGCAAAACAGGGGTTTCTTTGCTGGATTTCGATAGCCGTAACTGACTTTAGTACACGGGGTAAAATTTATAATCATTAGTAACTTAAAACACTGTCTACAAGAAGTTTTACGGTAAAATGGTCATTTTTGAACATATTGAGTTTTATTCCAAAACACGCACTTTCGATCGTTTATACTAGAAACCACTCCCGTTAGTTCGTTTCATCAGTTTTGTACGTTTCCTTTCGCGACTTTTGAAGGCCTACTTCTGGTTGAGATGTTCTTCGACTCTTTTTTACTTATCTATTGAATATTCTTGGCTCCACACCTTTAAGCTCATAATCCGTTGTCCACAACTGAGATGAATTATTTTAATTTGCCTTCATCCGAAAAATTATTAATTTTTTTAAAAGCTTCTTTACGAGCATTCTACAATTGATCAAAAATCCTCGAAAAAATAATTTTCTTCTTTATCTAATTTTAACTGTGTAAGAGATAATCCACATCACCTTTAGTCAAAACAAAATTAGGAATTTTTAATCGGTGATGTGGATTAGATGAAGATCATTTTTCGTGTTTGAAAAAGTTATGAAAATTTCCAATAATTAATTTAAACATCTAAAAATTTAAATATTCAAACACATTTATACAAATCTAGAACCTAGAGCTCCAATTTTTTAATATTTTCGAGTTAAGGTTTTTGTGTTGTTCAGTTTTTACCTCTCCGAGGTCCCCTAGGAGGTGTATTACAATCACCGTGTCTGTCTGTCTGTGTGCTGCGAACGCGTTACCGGGGCAAAGTCGAAAAACCGTGTTTTCAGTTTAAAGGTTGGCAAAACCACCGCGTGACGGATAAATTTTCGGTTGGGTTGGGTTACGTTTGGTTGTTTTTTTTTGTTAACGCGACGGTTGTAACTCAGAGTTATTGGAAATTTGGTTATTGTAATGATTGTGTAGTGTGGGAATATTGAGTTTGTGTTATGGTGGTTATGGATGTTGAGTTGGTTGTGTTTAGTACGTATGAGTGTTTTCTCTCCAACTTCTTCTTATTGACTTTTGGGACGGACCGAGTGCTGAGGGTTACGGATTAGGTTTTTAGTAAATAACTCTGAATTTCGGAGATATATCTTTAAGGGTCATCTCGAGCAAATAATACCACTAGGGACAATTCTTCCGAGAAGAGGTATATTTTGGCTTGCCAACTTGTTTAGGTTACCTTTCAAGACGACGGACCTTAGAAATCGAAAATATTTTTACCTCTCCGAGGGGACAAAGTCCCCTAGGAGGGGTTATACAACCACCGTGTCTGTCTGTGGGTCTGTGGGTCTGTCAGGCCTGCGAACGCGTTCGCATTTTCGGTGCAAAGTGTAATCACTGCGTACGCAGTTTCTCGAAGGGTTGGCAAAACCACCGTGTGACGGTGAGCGTTAGCGGATTCATTTGCGTTTTGGTTTGGATGGTGTTTTTTCGCTCACCGTCGTGACGGTTTGGTGTATTACGTTTTTGTAGTGTTTATACGTAGGTTGTGAGTGTTGAATTTGTTGTATTTGTGTTCTGATGGTTGTACATGTTGAGGCTGTTGTGTTTATATGGGCGTTTTCTCTCCAACTTCTTCTTAATGACTTTGGGACGGACCGAGTGCTGAGTGTAATGCTACCTCTCAACGTCCAATGGCAGGGTTTCCACCAGTTGTACACGGTATTCGTCTTAGTATCAATTTGCCATCGCATCGGGCGGGATTTGAACCCGAGACCTCCTGCTTGACAGGCGGACGTTCTACCACAGAACCACCGACATTTGTTACGCCTTATTGAAAATTAGACCTTCAGCCTTATCGGAAGCGTATTTAATAGAGTACGAAATTTTGGTTTAATTGAAATAGAATTGAAATTGAAATTATTGCATCGAAGAAATTCTAATTTAGCGTTTCTCTATTGATTAAAAACAAATGCGCCACCCAGGTTTCGAACCCAGACCATTCGGCTTGGCAGTCGAGCGCTCTACCACAGAACCACCGATAGCTCCTTAGGTTCACTGAAATTAAGACACGCATCGTAAGCATAATAAAATAAAGTCTTTTTTTATTAATGAATTTATGAAGGCCTAATCTGGTTTTTTTAAAGGTTAAATCTTGTTTTAGCGCAGTCAGCCGAGATAAGAGGGTTAAAGGGTAGACCCTGTGGGTGGTCCACTTTGTTAGTTTTTTTTATTTATTTACGGGTATTTTTAACGACCTATATATAGTTGTGTTAATTCAAAGGAGATAATTTAACGTTAATTGCTTTAAGAGCTGGCGGTTAGTCAAGTGGCTCTCTGTGCTTTGTTGATATATTTGGTGTGGATATTTGGATATCTACGATTTCTAACGCAGTCAATGATTTCCTGGGTGTGCGAGTCATTATATGATATTGGAAATTGGACGGCATTGGTCTTTTTCATGCGGTATGTGTCACATCGTCAACTGGAAGTCTACGAGCGTTGAAATAAAATGAGCGTTAAAGATGCGGCAAGTATTTCGTAAGCGAGAAAAATACAAATACCATCTGTAGATATTTCTTTCATTAAAATTTGCTTAGTATTATATTCAACTGATAAACATGTACTGTAAAAAGGGTTAAATTCAATTGTGCTTTGTTTTAGTAAGTCTAACTCGCTGTTGTAACTACTTAATTTATAATATTCTGAATAAATTAAACTCGATTGTTTCGTCTCAATTATTTAAATTAAAATTAAAATTTTATACCGGGCAGGGTTTGAACCGAGAATACGTTTTTCGTAAATAACTCTGAATTGCGGAGATATCTTTGGGGGTCGTGTCGAGAAATTAATACCACTAGGGACCATTCTTCCGAGGAGAGGTATATTTTGGCTTGCCAACTTGTTATCTTATGAGATAAAATATATACTATAACTTTTGAGTCCCTTTTGCAACCTAAATTACGTATCTAAAAGTGGCATTTTTATGTATAAACAGTAACTGATTGTTATTATCGCAATATTTGTAAGTTAATAAAAAATGCTAAAAACAAAGAACCACAATGCTTCTAACAGGCAAAAGGACCCACTCAGTTACGCTTAACTAAATTCAGTTCACCCGGGCCCTTACTTGACCGAAGTCAAAGATCAGGTCGGACTCCAGTGGCGGCTTAAGAAGGTTGGGTCCCCGGGGTGGCGGCAGTGTTTTGTGACCGTGCAGAAGTTTTCACGGGTCCGTCTTCTTCAAGCTTAATCGTTCTGATTTGCACCCCACCCCCCCCCCGCCCTCGAGCTTCTCCGATGGCACCCCCTGCTGCCCTGGTACCCGGGGCGGACCGCCCCCCGCCCCCCTTAGGCCGCCACTGTCGGACTCACAAGGAGACATCCCGATTTGTTTCTCCCCGATTTTCTTTCAAACTCGGGGGTTGAGTAGACCTTCATGTACCTTGAAAGCACCTAAAGGCCATTCGTTTTGTCATGGCAACCAAAATTGTTTTTCACAACTCAAATTTAAACTTTCTCTACGTAAAATAGCATGGCAAAATCACGGATTGTAATTCATTAATTTAACTCAATTTTATAGATTTTTGTTTTGCCTTTACAATCCGTGATTTTCCCATAACAATATAATCTGAAACAACATGAGCTGGATGTGTTGGAACCATAGTAAATTGCATGTCTTCCAACAATAGATGCCAGCAGTTCTGGGCGTTCATACGTTGTTACAGAGAAAAGGATCAATAATCATATCCCTAAGCAAACAAGGCTCTTTGAGTAGGAAATCGTACCTGGCGACTAAAGGGTCATTTCTAGAATAGGAACACTCGTTTAAGACGTAGAGTTTGTTAAATCAAAACTACTGGTGGTTGTTAGCCTAGCCACGGCCAACTTTGATTTCTCGCGCATCTCTCGCGCTACAGCGGCCATCTCATTCGTTGACGTTCCTGTGTTAACCTATGAGCAAAAGATGTGTATGACGTCAGCGCCCCTAGCGGATTATTATTTTTAGTATAGTTTTTACATTGGGGACAATATAACCACCGAGCGTGGCGCTGAACTCCTACACATTATAGTACAGTTTATAGGGGGAAAATCCTTGCTCGCGGAATTTCGACGAATGTGTTGGCCGTAGTAGCGCGAACAGCGCGTGATCAAAGTTGGCCGTGGCCTAGCTAAATGAATCGAGCTGAGTTCGACAAGTAAAACAAATCAAGCGAATTTATTCAATAGCAATCAATGGTATTTATACAATTGGAAAAACGTATTTTAGTATTTTATTTACAACCAATAGATAAAAAAGAGATAAGAAATGTTGTAAAAAATATAAGTTTACATAAGTGTTTTTCTCAAAAGAGTTAACGGTGAAGCCATTTACAAATGTCATATCGGAGTTCTATATCTCGCTTATGTGTGCTTGAGAGTATGACACAAAGTAGGCTTAGACAATATCGTCCACGTCGACGTTGTGATGGCCTTGTCCTCGGTATCTGGGATTCACATTTTCATTGTTGAAGAAGTCCAGAACAGCTATGAGAACGCCGTTACGACTAGCTAATCTGTTAGTTCAGCGATTCCGACAAAACTATTTAATTCTACACCGAAAAATAATTGCACCACTAAAGCGCACCCAAATTGAGAATGAATAACTGGATATACTGATGCCAAAGAAACCAGTGTCGCTTTAAATACTATATTGAAAACCACACTTGTACAAACTAAAACCATGTACAAAAAGTTTATATGCTAATTAGACCATAAAAATGATTTCCAAGTACTAATTGGTATCGTAGAAACCGTGGTATTAATAAGCATAGATTACTTGGTGGTGCTAAATAGAATTGCTATTGAATTGACACCGAATACATGGTTTTGCTATATAGAACCTTTATTGAATTTACACCGAATACATGGTTTTGCTATATAGAACCTTTATGAAATTTACACCGAATACATGGTTTTGCTATATAGAACCTTTATGGAATTTACACCGATTACCTGATAATAAAAACTCTAAAAACGGGCTTTTGAAGCGAAACACTCATTGTTTTTTTAATTTTTGACCGTATGGTTTGTGTAAATACAGTCAGGGCCGGAATACCCAATAGGCCAACTATGCCTGGGCCTAGGGCACCAAATCTACAAGGGGCATCAAGAGGTTTCGAAAAAATTTAACATAACTAACCCACTAAGCATTAACAACCAAAGATTAATTTTAAGTCAAAGAAACACCCATGACCACACTTTATAACAAATGCGTGGTGCCCTAAAAACAATGCCGAAAGTATCTAACAAGACAATAGACACAGTAGCGGACTGTGTCTAATATTATTGGTTGCCAGGGGATATAGGGCCCCAGCCTTAACAACTTTAACGCTATGTTTAAGGGGGCCACTTCATAAACAGTCCGCCATTGAACAGACATCGTTCGTAGGGGGGGGGGGGGGTCGGAATAATGTAGAAAGGAATTTGGTGTATATAGATGAAAGCCTTCACACCATGCGCGCCAAATTTTACGTGTTAAACAAAAGATAAAGTTCCGAAATATACAAGTAATGTCACTAAAAAAACAAAAACCCAAAAAAAACTGTACAACATAAAAGTCAATCGACATAGGTTCTCACACCGGGTTAGAGTTATGGAATAATGGCCTTTCGCAGAATGTCACCAGTGGCCTCAATCACACCGTGGGACCCAGCGTGGATCCCCGTTAGTACGCCAACCAATGTTACGGGAAGACCCTTCTGATGTAATGTAAATCTAAGTAGGTTCCGAGCAACTGCATTGGAAGGACAGTCAAAAATTATATGGGAGACATCCTCACGCGTGCCACACCGAATACAGAAGTCGGTGGGGCTCGACCGAAAACGATGAAACAAAGCCCTGGTAATAAGTCTGCCGCAACCGAGCCTTGCTAGCAGGGTGTCATCCCGTCACGTAAGATTACCGCGCGTAATAGCTCGAGATTCAGGACTGAGCTTCGCATCGCGAAGAGGCCAGGGATCCGCCAGAGAGAGCCAGTGTCGTGTCGATGCCGAGGTAATAGCCCGTCCACATGCACTCTTTAACACCGCTAGAGTAGAGGGAAGGAGGAAGTCAATCCGCCCAGGGCGCGTAACTTTGGAGTTTATATAAAAGCACTTTGTGATGGACGCTACCGATAGTGACCTTAAAGTCTAGGAAAACTGCGAGAAAATGAAGACCGGAGTTATGTAAGATTTGCTGGCGGCGGCTACAGCCATGGCACGTGATTTTAGTTTAGGGATTATGTTTAAAAAGCGTTAATATATTAATCCATCGGTTTAATACGCGTATCGCAAAAACGGTTTAGATTGTTTCACCGTCGACTTTTAGTTTGGTTTTGAGTTATCAAGCTATCTTTATATATAAATCTTTATTTTTATATGTAAAATAATAAAAAATTAAGATAATACATTGTAATGTTTTAAAAGCACGGATATATATGAGTGTATTTAAAAGAATATATAATAAACATAAATATTAATTTAATTAGTTTTCTTTGCTAAATGTAGATGTCGTTTTAATCGTAATTTTTTAAAATTTTAAAATGGCATACTTTTGCCAAGAAAAAATACGCAATTGGTGTATTAAAACTTGGGAAAATATGTGTAATTACAAAAAAACCTCATTAATAAAGATGGCCCACCGATCAGCAACAGCAATTATTTTAAATAAACGTGCCTTCATCAGGGTCTTTCGAGTCATAAATACCGTTTATGTGTAATGCACTTGCATAATTGGGGATAAAGCCTAAATTGATAAAATATTATCCAAACCCACAATTACTGAGCTTAACAAGGGTACTCTAAGTAGTAACTAGTTAGCAGGCTTCTCATGATAAATTGGTTTCAGTTTTAAAGAGGCACGTACTAAATGTCTAAAGATCGGGGTCGAATTAAAATCATTAAGGGTCTCTCAATGACATGCGTGATGCCTTGGGCATTAGCCTGGGAGAGATTCGTTTGGCCGACTTCTCATTTGGCCGACCACAAAATTCACGTTACGCCGACTGTCCATTTGGCCGACTGCACATTTGTCCGACTGAGAAATCGGACAAATGGACAGTCGGCGAAATTGACTGCTCATTTGGCCGACTGAACATTTGACCGACTGAGAAGGCGGCCAAATGGACAGTGCATTTGACCGACTGCTCGTTTGGCCGACTACTCATTTTGGCGACTACTCAATTTGCCGACTGCTCGTTTGGCCGACTACTCATTTGGCCGACTACTCATTTCACCGACTGCTCATTTCACCGATTGCTAATTTGGCCGACTGCTCATTTGGCCTTTGGACGATACTAGGTGCGTTTGGCTAGGTACTGTCCTCTAGGTCGCGTTTTAGAAGGCCCAGCTTGGTTATAAAGAACGGGGCTGGGGGGGGGGGCGCGCGAAGTGAGTGCGCGGCACCGTCAGGCGCCCATACTTAGAATACATTGCCCGTTCTATAAGTCAACTTAACACTAAAGACATAGAGAAGGACTACTCATTTGACCGACTGCTCATTTGGCCGACTACTCATTTCACCGATTGCTAATTTGGCCGACTATTAAACGCGATCCTACCTACAAGCACCCATTTTCCTACCAAAATCCACCTTCCCACCAAAGTGTGCTTGTCTACTTAAAGCTAATATTATTACTAATAAATATTTAAACATAAATACCTACTCAGCCATCCAAATAACGTCCAAAATATTCATACTCGACCCAGTTGGTTACCTTGATTGGCGTTACATTTATTCGTTGTACAAGACATACATAATACGGATGTATATATTTCATAAATCTATACGTCTAAGGGTTTAACCGTTAGCATATGTGTCTTAGGGGTATAGGCCGAACAAAACGCACTGGAAAAGAAAACAAAATTCAATGTATCGAAATATTGGCTCACACCAAAACCAACATCATGTTTGCGCAAATTTGCAATTAAATAGAAAATATGTCTAAAACACCGTATGTTATGTGTTTTTTTCTACGTTGTGAATTCTTTAAAACGGTTAAAATTTAATCCCATCTGAGATATTTTTAAAATTAAAGAATTAAAGTTCCAAAGACCTTCCATTGAAAACATAACTGACAGTTAGTCAATGATATCATTTTGGCACTCTGTTCAAAAAGTCTTCGACAAGTGAAATTTTTGCACTCTTTTTAATTGTGCTAGAAAACTATAACAGATAGATCGATGAAACCAATTGCAAATATTACTTATTTTCAAATATCTTTCGTAATTCATTAATAGTTTGGTGGAACCGTCAAAACTCACTAAACCTCCGCATTAAAATGTTTGGGATTGCCATTATCCCGGCCCTGGTCCCCCTTTCCCGATATACGCAACAATACACCTAATATGTATTGGTTAATGTAATTTGCTTTCAAATACAGCTCTAGTATCTAAGGAACTTTTAATTATCGAAGGATTCTGTCTCCTTAAGCTATATGGCTTGGAAGGATACAAAAGTATATTTTCCCGACATAACCGGGCAGCAAAGTCGTTAAGAGTTCGGTCTTCTACCAGTGCATTAGATAGTCTGCACACAGGGCCGGATTACCCAATAGGCCGCCTAGGGCACCAAGCCTACAAGAGGCACCAAGAGGTTTCGAAAAAATTAAAAGTACAAAAATTCAATCATATACTTTCAAAAAAAATATTCCCGATTGATTAATTTTAGTAAATGCGACCACATTTTCTGATACCATTGTTTAAGGCCCGAAAATATACGCAAAGTCTACATTGAAATTGTATTTTCCATCCATTTGTCAATGAAAGGGGGCACCAAAATTAGCTTGGGCCAAGGGCCCCACAAGGTCTTCATCCATTTTCGACAGCTGCTCCAGCTACCGCCTTCCACAGTTCCACTGACCTCTATCAAAAACAAAACACGGCTAGGCTTAGTTTCTCTATTCGGTGTTATAGTCGCAAGCCAGATTTCCCGCACGGAACTGACGAGTCCCAAATAGGACGAAACCGGTCTACCGTTGGATTTTCTGGCTATTTTATTTCATTTAATTTAATTATTCACTCGAAGATCTATTTGGTCCGAGTTTCGCGTTTTTTGTTAGCTCGAAGTACTATCGGTACGAGCTATTAGTAAGTTTTTAAATTTCTTCAAATTTATTTAGGGCTTAGCTTTATTATACCTTTTCATTATGGACTTACCTACTTATTCGCCAATTTTATCATTTTTTAAGCCTAGGTTTGCAGACCACGTTTCTCACGATTTTATTCGATAAAATAATTTCTCTTAGCCTCACTAGATGGCGGTCTAGTTACCCTTGGTGCATTTGAAATTTTCCCTGTAGTCGCGGGAGGTGGAAAATTAACAAGGCCTCGGTATTTAACCCTCCCCTGTCGCACGGGGAAATTGCCCCCCAATAAAAAGGAGGTCGTTGATAATTTCGGTTCATGTATTTCTGATCATATGTACAAAAATGTTACTAAAGTCGGTAAATTAGCGAGTTTCAATAACCGCACTGCCATCTATTTTCTTTATACATAATTATAAGAAAAGGGAAGTCTAAGATGACGTCCTAGGTCACAGAGGTCGGGCTGTGTATGATAATAAGCCAGGGTCACACTTAATCCTACATTGCTTCGTTTTAGATAAATAATTTTCAAAACCAGCATGATAAATTGCATCGTGTTTTCCGCTTAGAATCGCTTTCAAAACGACAAGGCGGGGAAGTAAAATTGCTCGTATTTTCAGAAATAATGGGAATAAAATTCTAAATAATGTCAAATAATATTACTGTATTATAGTAATTGTTTTGGGATACATTTTAGTATTTTCAAAACTCTAGTCATAATTTGAAATGATGTTAAGCCTTGGCTATAAGCGAACCGGGGTGAAACGATTTCGCACGTGTGAACCAAGAATTATCGTCGGCGGATAAAACTGGCATTCAAACCGACCTAAACTGGGTTTTAAGCTCTAGTGTGACCGTGGCTATATTGAAACTTGCTTATTGGTTGTCGATATTTAGCATTGACAACACAATGCATTAAATTGATCTGAGCAAGATGTAAATGTACTCTAGGAAGGTACTATCGCTTCCTTCATTCCTTATTTTAGTTTAAAAAAATTTCTAGTACTGGAACTTAATATGAGAACTGAAACTTTAGAAATAAATTAACTTATTATTAATAAATTAGACCACGGAATTGATAATGTAGAAATGCTTTGTGTGGATTGGTCACACCGAGCAGATATAGAAATATGAATGACTGTATCCTGGAATGGAAAACTGTATTACCCCAATACGGGTTCCCAATCGCACCTAAGGCAGCGTAGCTCGAGCTAAAACTTTAACCTAAACCTGTAGCGCCATCTTACGGCAGGCAGTGTTACTAGATTTACGTATACGCGTGTACATATAAATTCGTCTGCTGGACGTTCGAAATAAGAAGTAGTAATGTGTTTTTCTTTGGTTTACTAGTGGAAACTGATTCTAATTAGTGGAGGAAACTGAATTTTTGGTTTAAGTAGCAAAATATTGTAATATCTAATTAAAAAATATATATTTACTATTATTTGGCCCTTTTTAGTTCCACATCGAGATATATATATATATATATATATATATATATATATATATCGAAGTGGGACTATTGCTATGGATGGATTGTCGTTAAGTGTTGTTTGTTTGTTTGTTTGGTGTGGAAACCAACGACACGGTAGATGGAGCTGTGAAAAATAAATTATATAAATTATCTTATTGGCGGCGCCGGGGCTCGAACACAGATAGCCGCTGGCCGCGTTGTCTCTAATACCGACGCCCTTACCAACCAGTACACACCGCTCTGTACAAACTTTACTCGGAACTTCTAGTCTTTCTTTGCAACGCGGGGGGGATTTGTCATGTTAAGTTGTCGCAATTCCAGTTCCTTTTTCCGGGTTATCTTACGTATATTTACGGCGTTTTAGGGTCAAGTTAACCTCAAACTTCGCCTCCCCCCGCCCCCAACCCAGTGGAATCCCACGAAGGGTGACACGGGCGTGGCGGGAAGTTTGAATTACAGTGTGGGGCTACACAACGTTTCCCGATGGCCAGTTTCAGGTCTGCCAGGTAAACAGGGGGCACAATTTAGACCCCCTTATCGAAACCGTGTATGGTCAGAAGTAATAAATAAGTGTGGCACTTTCTTATCGAAACCGTGTGTGGTCAGAAGTAATAAGTAAGTGTGGCACTTTCTTATCGAAACCGTGTATGGTCAGAAGTAATAAATAAGTGTGGCACTTTCTTATCGAAGTCGTTTATGTGTGGCACAAAATAATATTATCGCCTTCTTGGCGAACTTGTATAGTTTGTATAGTTGGTCCAGAGATTTGGTCTCATTCGATAGAACTCTTTGACGCGCACGCAGTGCCGTTAATTTCAGCCCCCTCCGAACAACCCCCTTAAAGGGAAAGTGACCGAAAAAACCAAGTTGGTCTCATTCGATAGAGCTCTTTGACGCGCACGCAGTGCCGTTAATTTCCCACCCCCTCCGACCAACCCTCTTAAAGGGAGAGTGATCGAAAAAACCAATTTGGTCTCATAGAACAATAAAAGTAAAAGATTGGAATCGTCTACGCTCGCGTCTACTTGAAAGGGTGAGACCAAAAAATCCAAAGCAGTCGAACTTAGGGCGTGTTGCAAAAGTCTGCTTTGCTAGAATCAAACATGTTAAATTCAATGAGCTAGCACTTTGCCTAGCACTTTGGCAACAGGCCCTTAAGCTGAAAAGTATGCGACCATGGGGACAGAATCTCCGTCTTGCCATATTCTTAGTACATAAATACATTCTTGCAATAATATGATTTATGCAGTTGTTAATAATCCCTATTAAATATCTGCTCTAAGAAAATACTAATTTAATCACCGAGATAATATAAATTCACATGGCCTGAACAGCTTTTGTATTGGTTTGCCCACCCGCGTATCCTGAGGGTGGGCGGTGGCACTCTTTAACATAGGATGGTAAATGATATATCAAACGATATATAGAAATATGAATGACTGTATCCTGGAATGGAAAACTGTATTACCCCAATACGGGTTCCCAATCGCACCTACGGCAGCGTAGCTCGAGCTAAAACTTTAACCTAAACCTGTACCGCCATCTTACGGCAGGCAGTGTTACTAGATTTACATATACGCGAGAGATAAGTGGGTGCGTCTACCGATAAGGGGGCACCTGCGGGCGGGGGAAACGGGGGTGAAACGGGCCCCTGTGGGGGTAAGCATTCCCCCCATTCCCCCCCATTTTGCGTACATTTTCGGCGGGTCAAAAGGTTAGGTCAATAGGTTAGATGATTTACGATGTTATACCACCTCATAAAACCTAGGTGGTAACCCCCCCATTGTGGGTCAATAGGTTATCTGCCCCTATGCCGGTATGGACAACGATGTTATGCAAACAGCTATAAACCGTTAAATAGGGTGAAACGGGCCCCTGTAGGGGCCCCCATTTTGCGGCAATATTCGGCAGGACAATAGGTTAGGTCAATAGGTTAGATGATTTACGATGTTACCCTGGGTCAATAGGTTATCTGCCCCTATGGCGGTGTGGACAACGATGTTTATGCAAACAGCCGTTAAATGGGCCCGTCATAGTTAATATCTGGAGGCACACCATTTTAGGTCAAAAGGTTAGCTGATTTACGAGGTTAGATGATTTACGATGTTATAACCCATAAAACCCAGGTGTTAACCCATTTTAGGTCAATAGGTTATCTGCCCCTATTCGGCAGGCGGTGTGGACTGACACGATGTTATGCAAACAGCCATTAAATAGTTTCCGTCATAGTGAATGTCTGGCACCTGTCTTTCGAGTTGGTAATAAATAGTTCAATGGGTTTTCGCCGACAAACACTTTCAAACACTGTCGGGCCCCTAAGGGTTGTAAAAGGGTACCGTAAAATAGCGGGTGGTCATCGGTAAAAGTGTTTTGGAAAAAAAGAGCAGAGTGTATACAAATTATAAGGTTTTATTATTGCTCCCAATCGCTAGAAATTGGCTTTTTTTTCCCATTCACTATAAATCGCAGCAGTTTGCCAGAATTAGTTTTATCTCTCCGAAATAATTAATGTACCCAAAATTGGACCGCCAGTTTATTATTCTTTTTAGGGGGATCTCTATGGGCGTTTAACATTACAATAAAGCTAAAAGGTCCAGTTTGGGGTACATTTGGTCCGAAATGGGGTACATAGGGGCGAAAATGGTGACTTTGGTCGTTTTTAGGGTACATTTGGTCCATTTGGGTCCATTTTTGGGTACATCCGAATTGCAATTGGAAAAACGAAGAGCCGTAATTTGTTCCACTCATCCCTAAACTCCTTAAATTTATTGCTATAATTTATTTATCGCTGGCGAACCCTAGAATATAATTAATAAGGACAAGTTATTTAAATTTAATTTAGAACTTTTGTTTACATGATTACGACTAATCCGATATGATATATAATCCGTTTAAATCGTAATTTATCTATATAATTGTAATTAATTCGACATTTTAAAGGGTTGAAACGAACTACCTTCTGCAACTTGTATAAATAATTTAATTAAAAGTTCTAACTCACGTATTTGTAGTGTCTAGCCGCAGTATCGTCTGACATACGAGGGACAGCGACTTCCCACCCCACCACACCCCACAGTCGCATTCGAATCTTCTTTAACTAAGAACTCTCTGCATAATTAATTTTTATAAAGTAAAAAAATAAACTTATTAATAGTTAATTAATAAGATATATAAATAATTATGCTTTATATGCTTTACGTAAAGTGTTTACTTCTATATTAAGCTATTTTAAGTACCATTATTTTTGGAATATCCATTTCAGAAGACCAACGTCAGTGAATGAATTGGGCTAAATTTGGAATGATGTAATGAGTAAGGGAATTATACATAACATAAAACTGAATTGTTGGAAGATACAGGGTTATATCAAATGAAGGTGCTGAATAAGTAAACGTTATCTGAAACACTTAACTTGGAAGAAAATCAAAATAGGGCTGATATTATTTCTACCCTCAGAACCCACATTTTATACTTTATATACGGAGATCCCTCAAAGATCGAGAACAGTTTATGAATAGACTCGGTTCGAGTAAAACGTATGTGTTTGTCTTCTTCGAATATAATCCAAATGGGTCGAAACAAATATATTCAGTGTCCAAGTTGCGAGAAACGAATACGTGGCTATAGATTAAGAACCCATAAATGTAAACGTACATCGTGTACAACATGCAATAAATCGTTTAAATCACAACTGAGTCGGCATATTAGACGGTGCAGTCTAAGCCCTCACAAAGTAAACTTGGGTAAAGTAGAAGCGGAAATTGATAAACAACGAGTCCGCGCAGAAGCCGTTGCTCGATCGGGACTACCATCGCATCTTTTTGGAAATTTGACAAGTGCTTGGGTGGAACAAATGAAAACCCCTAAACGAATAAACAAAGATATAGAACTTAGACCATGGCAGAAAAGTTTATTGGAACATTTAATTCTCTCAGACAGAAAAATAATATTTGTAATAGGAAAAGATGGAAATGAAGGAAAATCGTGGATGTTAAATTACTTGAAATCCCGTAAGCCCGACTTTGTACATTGTCAGCAAGTGACAGTTTCGGGGAGTGAAATGCTTTTTCAATTGAAAAAAGTTTTCTCTGGTGTGAACCACTTTTTCTTTAACACCTTGAGAAGTATAAAAATATGCGATGAACACTTGGCAGTATTTGAAAGTTTAAAAGATGGTGAAATTGTTAGTACGAAATATAATTGTGTGAGTATAAATATTAGTACTCCAAATGTAGTTTGTGTTTTTGGAAATTATATGCCTGAATCTTACGGTTTAAGTTCTGATAGAATTGTACGATTTTATATAAAAAATAATTATTTATGTAAAAATTAATTATGAAATATGTATAGTAGAAATGTTAATATAAAATTTGCATAATTGAGGACGTGTGAATATAAAAATAGTAAACTTAAGGTTGTTTGTGTTTAATTCCCGATTTTTTTGGTATATGTTCATATTATAGCCGTCCTCAGGTTATCTATATAAAAACAAATGGTTGTACAAAAAAATGAAAAGAAAGAATAATAAAATTGTTGATTTAAACCAGAAAAGGTATGTCGGTCAAATGTTTGAGTTTTCTTAAATTTATTTCATATACATTTCTACATGTTTTTATTTCACTGTAATAAAGTCTCTAACACTTATGAATAGATAATTGTATAATTGATTTACAAGTTATTAGAGTTAGAAATTTAGTCTTAGCAATTGTTTTTTCACGCTTTATTTAAGTCAAGCAATAACATTTTTAAAAATGAAAGCTGTTAAACGAAATAAAATAAGCATTTCTGAACTTTTTATATTAATTATGTTTTATTATTTATAACGATATGGATTTCAATACATTTGAAGAAGCGAGTAAACTCAGCTTATCAGACTTGGGCAAAGTGGTTTTTAATTGATGGTGTTATATAATAAAATATACTTCAGCTTTTGAATAAGATTTTTTTCTATCCAACCGATATCCTTTATATAAAAGCTGAAGTAATTTATCCATTCAATTCAACAAGCATTAAAAAACCCGGTTCAAGTCAGAATAGCTGTGCAAAGTACTAATAACGTAGAAAATGTTTTTGGGGGTTCCATTGACCTGATGAAAAATTTTCATAAGATAAAGTTACTGGACTGATGGAAGCTTCAGTGTTTTCAGAGCGAAGTCTTAATTGCATATTCTAAGTTTTTTTAAAAACAAGTTTATTTCTAAAAATGAAAAGGACATGTTTTATCGGGGGCAAACTTTTTCCGTGTGAATGGAGAAATGATAATTAAAGAGTTAGCTATTTACGATACGGAAACGGAGAAGCATAACGTCTGGACCTTTAAACCACCATATCCATATTCCAGTCTTACGGAAGACGATACAAACTAACTTAATTCAGTATTTTTAGAAGTGAAGAGAAAACACATTGTGAAAAACCAAATGAAAAGAGACTTTAAACGGTTTTAAAAATCTTAATATATATATTTAAAAAATCCAACGTTTCGGCAGTGTAGCATATGAAAGTATTAAGTTTCAAAAAGTGCATTTAAATTGAAGTGAGGCCTATTTTGGGATTCCCCTTGTTCCTCCTTCTTTCATCTCAGCATGTTTCCCCTTTTATCATGGTTTCTCTCCTAAAAATAGCCAAAAATCTTAAATCAGTAGGTCTCGATCCTATTTATCACCCACCGCCCAAATTGTCAGCTTTATTATGTAATAACAAAGAACCAACAAGGCCATCATTTATAAAATCTCCCGTGTTTGTGGTGATTATTACATGGGGGGGGGGCAATGCCGTAGCCCATTTCATCAAAGGCGTAAAGAGCCCCAAAATTATAAACAACCCGTACAATAATTCTCCCCCTTAGCGAACACCTTCGTGTTTTTGGTGCCATAATGCTAGATGGGACTCAATAGACATACTAGCTCAACCCAAAATTACATAAAACTCATTTCAATGTACGCGAATCCATCGAAATTTAAAAAAAATAAATCTGCGCAATGTTTAAACCGTGACGCTGGTTCCCTTTAACGTAGCCTCGTTTTCTCCACTTTTTAAAACGTGTTTATGGTCCTCACCCTCTCTCACACACACACACACAACAAACCAATTCATCCTCTCGCAGAATCCACCATTCCGACATAAAAGCCTCGAGCGCGAACGAAGATATCGAGCCCATATAACACTTCGACGGGGGTCGACTCGCCTTTGAGAAAAAACGCTCGCGGCTAAAGAACAGTAGCCCCCACTATATGTATGCATAAATATTTTTTCGTCCCAAAGTTTTACCATCGTACTGTCAGACTTGTAAAAATCCCATGAAGAAGGAGGAACAGCTCCTCCGAAACGTTCGATTTTTTAAATAAATATATTGTGAATTTTAAAAACGGTTAAAGTCTCTTTTCACTAAGTATTTTTAAATATTTGAATATCGGAATTGTATTTCGTTGCGTTAAAAGTAGAGTTTAGATGTATAGTCGTTTTAAGAAATACTCGTGATATAGGTTCAAGTGCCAAGCATATTTAAGTACTACAATGATATTAAAATAAAGTTTAAAAATATTTCCATTCTACGTTACTTTAACAACGAATATTCTATGACGTCAAAACACACAAATCCATGTTTCAAAGTCAAATTAACCGCGCAAAACACTTAAATCTATGTTTTCATTTGATTTTTAAATTAACCGCGACGCGCCCCCAGACCGCGCCCCCCGAGAAATCCGCGCCCCAGACCGCGTCCCCCCAGGGGAAATCAGCGCACGCGCGCAAGACGGCGAGGTGGGGAGGGTAGCATGTCTTATGGGAAACCAAAGTCATTTTAAAATTTGTTTCAGCTTCAATTTTAAATATATATAATTAAACAAAATAAAAGAAAGAAAGAAATAAAAAATATAAAAAACATAGTTTGAAATTATGGTCGTTGTCGGAATTCGCGAACATATAGGGTCTTTTATCTAAGCGCGATTCCACCTTTGAGGTTGGGGATGGTTAACTTTTATTCAATAGATAATGCTCTCAAAATTATTCGTAAAACGTTTTGATCAAGTAATTTATATTTCTGTATTATCCGATTACGCGCGTCGCTCAGGTTATAACTTTTTACGCGTTCTATCTGTTTGTATTTGGATTTTTTAGCCATTTCTATCTGGGTTGAAAAGGAACGAGTGGGCTCGAAAAAGCTTCCCCAATATTCTTTTGAATAAAAGTTTATTTTAAACCATGAAGTATCTGTCTCTATAGTATATTAATTACTATTTACTAGTTTAAATTTATCCATGGTTAAATATTGCGTTTAGTCATTACTTACTATTATCATTAAACTACGTTAGTCAAAACTTACTATTAGCGTTTAGCTACTTTAGTCATTACATATTATTATCTTAAACCTCCACGAGTTATTATCGAAAGGGGAAAACCGATGAGCTCCGGGAAGTATTTGCGTCGACGTCGCCGGTATGTCCTTTTTGCCCTAGCGGAAACCAACTTTTAAAAGCTTTAACAATTTAACGGTATACGTTTTCGACAATAAGGCAAGTTCGCATTAACTTACGATGGACGACGTTACCTTTTTTGGTATGAACGAATTTTTTCTCTGTCACACAGGAAAAATAAATTCCGTTTTAATACTTTATTGAAACAGGTCTGCTCGTAACTTCAAACAAAAACTAACTCGGTTTGGAATTATTCACAAAAACGGGATACTAAAATATTCAGTGGATTAATTAGCGAGACAATCTAACTAATCTGAAGTTTCAAGTAATGAAAGTGCCCTATGTGTAGTTACAAATGTTTTTATGACGGTTAGATTTATTTATTTATTTAGTTATTTATTTAAGAGACATACCTACGAAGCCGGAACGACTTACATGTAGTCATCACGATATGTGGTTTAGCTGATTGATTGAATGATTAGCGCGATATTTTGCAGCGATGTTAATGTAACTGCAAGGCGTTAACCGACGCCTTGTGAAATACCTTGTTTATATACATTATACAGAGATGCTAATATATTAATGGTAAGTTGCGAAAATCACAGTGCGCGTAAAACTCAGACATTATATAGTGACTAGTAAAACAATATAGCATAGTGAACAAGTTGGCCTGAACACAATATGTTGATATACGAAGCCCTCCCCACCTCGCCGTCTTGCGCGCGTGCGCTGATTTCCCCTGGGGGGACGCGGTCTGGGGCGCGGATTTCTCGGGGGGCGCGGTCTGGGGGCGCGTCGCGGTTAATTTAAAAATCAAATGAAAACATAGATTTAAGTGTTTTGCGCGGTTAATTTGACTTTGAAACATGGATTTGTGTGTTTTGACGTCATAGAATATTCGTTGTTAAAGTAACGTAGAATGGAAATATTTTTAAACTTTATTTTAATATCATTGTAGTACTTAAATATGCTTGGCACTTGAACCTATATCACGAGTATTTCTTAAAACGACTATACATCTAAACTCTACTTTTAACGCAACGAAATACAATTCCGATATTCAAATATTTAAAAATACTTAGTGAAAAGAGACTTTAACCGTTTTTAAAATTCACAATATATTTATTTAAAAAATCGAACGTTTCGGAGGAACTGTTCCTCCTTCTTCATGGGATTTTTACAAGTCTGACAGTACGATGGTAAAACTTTGGGACGAAAAAATATTTATGCATACATATAGTGGGGGCTACTGTTCTTTAGCCGCGAGCGTTTTTTCTCAAAGGCGAGTCGACCCCCGTCGAAGTGTTATATGGGCTCGATATCTTCGTTCGCGCTCGAGGCTTTTATGTCGGAATGGTGGATTCTGCGAGAGGATGAATTGGTTTGTTGTGTGTGTGTGTGTGAGAGGGTGAGGACCATAAACACGTTTTAAAAAGTGGAGAAAACGAGGCTACGTTAAAGGGAACCATCGTCACGGTTTAAACATTGCGCAGATTTATTTTTTTTAAATTTCGATGGATTCGCGTACATTGAAATGAGTTTTATGTAATTTTGGGTTGAGCTAGTATGTCTATTGAGTCCCATCTAGCATTATGGCAACAAAAACACGAAGGTGTTCGCTAAGGGGGAGAATTATTGTACGGGTTGTTTATAATTTTGGGGCTCTTTACGCCTTTGATGAAATGGGCTACGGCATTGCCCCCCCCCCATGTAATAATCACCACAAACACGGGAGATTTTATAAATGATGGCCTTGTTGGTTCTTTGTTATTACATAATAAAGCTGACAATTTGGGCGGTGGGTGATAAATAGGATCGAGACCTACTGATTTAAGATTTTTGGCTATTTTTAGGAGAGAAACCATGATAAAAGGGGAAACATGCTGAGATGAAAGAAGGAGGAACAAGGGGAATCCCAAAATAGGCCTCACTTCAATTTAAATGCACTTTTTGAAACTTAATACTTTCATATGCTACACTGCCGAAACGTTGGATTTTTTAAATATATATATTAAGATTTTTAAAACCGTTTAAAGTCTCTTTTCATTTGGTTTTTCACAATGTGTTTTCTCTTCACTTCTAAAAATACTGAATTAAGTTAGTTTGTATGAAATACTTACTAATACCCGAACGATGGACTTTAGATTGGATAAGATTTGTAAATATCATTTCGAAACTAATAATTTTCACGCTTTATTTAAATCAAGCAATTTCATTTTTAAAAATGAAAGAAGTTAAACAATACACATGTAGTCAGAAAGATATTATAAAAACACTAAAATTAAAATAAAATGAAAAACTCTTTATTCAACTTTAATACGTTACGCTATTTAAGAAACGTAATTTTAGAAAACAGACATAACGTAAAACCAATGTGATGAAAAAGTAGCAAAAATAATCTTAAAACGACTTATATTTTCTTACACACGATTTTTCGGTACCACACAGCGATTTTGTGAGATTTCACAACGGCGAAATTATTAGGGTCACGGTGAAAATGACAATGTTTAGGAGCACTTATACAAAGAATGGTAGGACAGTCTAAATCCTCGACGTTCTTGACGTTAACTCCTATGAAATCCGATAAAACTTTGGCCTTTACTAAACCTTTCCAAAAAAAAACTTTAACCCTTGTTCTTTTATATAATTCGCGATGGCTCCTAGGCTGTTGTAGTCTTCCTGTCCGTCGTCCCAACGGAGATCACAAATGTTCCAATACAACCATCTACAATGCCATTTATCGTCTTCCGTAAGACTGGAATATGGATATGGTGGTTTAAAGGTCCAGACGTTATGCTTCTCCGTTTCCGTATCGTAAATAGCTAACTCTTTAATTATCATTTCTCCATTCACACGGAAAAAGTTTGCCCCCGATAAAACATGTCCTTTTCATTTTTAGAAATAAACTTGTTTTTAAAAAAACTTAGAATATGCAATTAAGACTTCGCTCTGAAAACACTGAAGCTTCCATCAGTCCAGTAACTTTATCTTATGAAAATTTTTCATCAGGTCAATGGAACCCCCCAAAACATTTTCTACGTTATTAGTACTTTGCACAGCTATTCTGACTTGAACCGGGTTTTTTAATGCTTGTTGAATTGAATGGATAAATTACTTCAGCTTTTATATAAAGGATATCGGTTGGATAGAAAAAAATCTTATTCAAAAGCTGAAGTATATTTTATTATATAACACCATCAATTAAAAACCACTTTGCCCAAGTCTGATAAGCTGAGTTTACTCGCTTCTTCAAATGTATTGAAATCCATATCGTTATAAATAATAAAACATAATTAATATAAAAAGTTCAGAAATGCTTATTTTATTTCGTTTAACAGCTTTCATTTTTAAAAATGTTATTGCTTGACTTAAATAAAGCGTGAAAAAACAATTGCTAAGACTAAATTTCTAACTCTAATAACTTGTAAATCAATTATACAATTATCTATTCATAAGTGTTAGAGACTTTATTACAGTGAAATAAAAACATGTAGAAATGTATATGAAATAAATTTAAGAAAACTCAAACATTTGACCGACATACCTTTTCTGGTTTAAATCAACAATTTTATTATTCTTTCTTTTCATTTTTTTGTACAACCATTTGTTTTTATATAGATAACCTGAGGACGGCTATAATATGAACATATACCAAAAAAATCGGGAATTAAACACAAACAACCTTAAGTTTACTATTTTTATATTCACACGTCCTCAATTATGCAAATTTTATATTAACATTTCTACTATACATATTTCATAATTAATTTTTACATAAATAATTATTTTTTATATAAAATCGTACAATTCTATCAGAACTTAAACCGTAAGATTCAGGCATATAATTTCCAAAAACACAAACTACATTTGGAGTACTAATATTTATACTCACACAATTATATTTCGTACTAACAATTTCACCATCTTTTAAACTTTCAAATACTGCCAAGTGTTCGTCGCATATTTTTATACTTCTCAAGGTGTTAAAGAAAAAGTGGTTCACACCAGAGCAAACTTTTTTCAATTGAAAAAGCATTTCACTCCCCGAAACTGTCACTTGCTGACAATGTACAAAGTCGGGCTTACGGGATTTCAAGTAATTTAACATCCACGATTTTCCTTCATTTCCATCTTTTCCTATTACAAATATTATTTTTCTGTCTGAGAGAATTAAATGTTCCAATAAACTTTTCTGCCATGGTCTAAGTTCTATATCTTTGTTTATTCGTTTAGGGGTTTTCATTTGTTCCACCCAAGCACTTGTCAAATTTCCAAAAAGATGCGATGGTAGTCCCGATCGAGCAACGGCTTCTGCGCGGACTCGTTGTTTATCAATTTCCGCTTCTACTTTACCCAAGTTTACTTTGTGAGGGCTTAGACTGCACCGTCTAATATGCCGACTCAGTTGTGATTTAAACGATTTATTGCATGTTGTACACGATATACGTTTACATTTATGGGTTCTTAATCTATAGCCACGTATTCGTTTCTCGCAACTTGGACACTGAATATATTTGTTTCGACCCATTTGGATTATATTCGAAGAAGACAAACACATACGTTTTACTCGAACCGAGTCTATTCATAAACTGTTCTCGATCTTTGAGGGATCTCCGTATATAAAGTATAAAATGTGGGTTCTGAGGGTAGAAATAATATCAGCCCTATTTTGATTTTCTTCCAAGTTAAGTGTTTCAGATAACGTTTACTTATTCAGCACCTTCACTTGATATAACCCTGTATCTTCCAACAATTCAGTTTTATGTTATGTATAATTCCCTTACTCATTACATCATTCCAAATTTAGCCCAATTCATTCACTGACGTTGGTCTTCTGAAATGGATATTCCAATAAAAACCTTTTCTTATATCTTCGCTTCTGTTTAATCGGAATATTGTCAATATAAAAAACATCATATGCTTTATTTAAATATAAAGAATAAACACTGGTTGGGTTAAGGCTAGAGTGTAATGGAATAATTAAGTAAATAGACATAAATTTTAGATCGCCTTTCCTCCAAAATATCTAATAGCGCTAGTACATTCTCGATAAATATACAAGTTCTTGTGAATAAGAGACGTTTTTTATCAAATAATCATAGACAAAAAACTAAATAACGATAAATAATGTACAATTAATTTATTAAATAACGAGAAAATGTCTTAAGGTAATAAAAAATAAAACAAGCGATTAATTAATCATTAAAAATATAATATTATCAATTTGATGATTGTTTCAGGATATCGATTATGATCAATGTTTGTACTAGAGTGATCATACCCAAAATGAGGTTAAATGAAATAATTAAGTAAACAAGCATAAATTTTAGATCGCCTTTCATCCAAAATATCTAATAACTCTAGTACATTCTAGATAATTATACAAGTTCTTGGAAATAAGAGACTTTTTTCAAAGATAAGCAAATTTTAAAGCTTATTGTCATTGGTTCCATAATAAAAACCGCATTGTAACGTAATAATGGTTACATCTATCTGTAAACTTATCAAGATAAGAAATGGTATATCGCTATATAACGATCATTGATAATAAATTTCTAATCGTAAAACGCTAAACAAGGTTATTTTTTTTACTGTTTTGGTATTTATATTGTCAATACACACACTCAAATTTGCTATATTATATTTATGGTATGTACTTGAGACAATAATGGTATTTAAAATAGCTTAATATAGAAGTAAACACATTACGTAAAGCATATAAAGCATAATTATTTATATAGCTTATTAATTAACTATTAATAAGGTTATTTTTTTACTTTATAAAAATTAATTATGCAGAGAGTTCTTAGTTAAAGAAGATTCGAATGCGACTGTGGGGTGTGGTGGGGTGGGAAGTCGCGTTGATGGAAATATTGTATCCCTTTGTACCGTCAAAGAGAAAAAAAGTAAGTTTCTATTTTATTATATTTACCAAGGAGAATTATTATCCTCCTTGGTGGAACCACTCTACGGCCTCTCATTGGCTGAAGGTTCAAAACGAACTGGCGACAAGCTCGGCCGTAGGCGGCAGCATTCTAGATACATATGAGATTTCGATGGCCAAGAGGAAATAAAAAAGTACTGCCAACTTTTATTAGTGAAGTTGGCGTTGCGTGACGGAGACCGGCCGTTGAACATTTTATAGAAAAACCTATTGAAATACGCCAAAATAATATTATATCGCACAGCCATTTCCTCTTTAAAAATTCTAGAGCATCTACACACGATAAGATAGTTCTTGGAAATAAGAGACTTTTTTCAAAGATAAGCAAATTTTAAAGCTTATTGTCATTGGTTCCATAACAAAAACCGCATTGTAACGTAATAATGGTTACCTCTATCTGTAAACTTATCAAGATAAGAAATGGTATATCACTATATAACGATCATTGATAATAAATTTCTAATCGAAAAACGCTATTAATAAGGTTATTTTTTTACTTTATAAAAATTAATTATGCAGAGAGTTCTTAGTTAAAGAAGATTCGAATGCGACTGTGGGGTGTGGTGGGGTGGGAAGTCGCTGTCCCTCGTATGTCAGACGATACTGCGGCTAGACACTACAAATACGTGAGTTAGAACTTTTAATTAAATTATTTATACAAGTTGCAGAAGGTAGTTCGTTTCAACCCTTTAAAATGTCGAATTAATTACAATTATATAGATAAATTACGATTTAAACGGATTATATATCATATCGGATTAGTCGTAATCATGTAAACAAAAGTTCTAAATTAAATTTAAATAACTTGTCCTTATTAATTATATTCTAGGGTTCGCCAGCGATAAATAAATTATAGCAATAAATTTAAGGAGTTTAGGGATGAGTGGAACAAATTACGGCTCTTCGTTTTTCCAATTGCAATTCGGATGTACCCAAAAATGGACCCAAATGGACCAAATGTACCCTAAAAACGACCAAAGTCACCATTTTCGCCCCTATGTACCCCATTTCGGACCAAATGTACCCCAAACTGGACCTTTTAGCTTTATTGTAATGTTAAACGCCCATAGAGATCCCCCTAAAAAGAATAATAAACTGGCGGTCCAATTTTGGGTACATTAATTATTTCGGAGAGATAAAACTAATTCTGGCAAACTGCTGCGATTTATAGTGAATGGGAAAAAAAAGCCAATTTCTAGCGATTGGGAGCAATAATAAAACCTTATAATTTGTATACACTCTGCTCTTTTTTTCCAAAACACTTTTACCGATGACCACCCGCTATTTTACGGTACCCTTTTACAACCCTTAGGGGCCCGACAGTGTTTGAAAGTGTTTGTCGGCGAAAACCCATTGAACTATTTATTACCAACTCGAAAGACAGGTGCCAGACATTCACTATGACGGAAACTATTTAATGGCTGTTTGCATAACATCGTGTCAGTCCACACCGCCTGCCGAATAGGGGCAGATAACCTATTGACCTAAAATGGGTTAACACCTGGGTTTTATGGGTTATAACATCGTAAATCATCTAACCTCGTAAATCAGCTAACCTTTTGACCTAAAATGGTGTGCCTCCAGATATTAACTATGACGGGCCCATTTAACGGCTGTTTGCATAAACATCGTTGTCCACACCGCCATAGGGGCAGATAACCTATTGACCCAGGGTAACATCGTAAATCATCTAACCTATTGACCTAACCTATTGTCCTGCCGAATATTGCCGCAAAATGGGGGCCCCTACAGGGGCCCGTTTCACCCTATTTAACGGTTTATAGCTGTTTGCATAACATCGTTGTCCATACCGGCATAGGGGCAGATAACCTATTGACCCACAATGGGGGGGTTACCACCTAGGTTTTATGAGGTGGTATAACATCGTAAATCATCTAACCTATTGACCTAACCTTTTGACCCGCCGAAAATGTACGCAAAATGGGGGGGAATGGGGGGAATGCTTACCCCCTCAGGGGCCCGTTTCACCCCCGTTTCCCCCACCCGCAGGTGCCCCCTTAACGGTAGACGCACCCACTTATCTCTTACGCGTGTACATATAAATTCGTCTGCTGGACGTTCGAAATAAGAAGTAGTAATGTGTTTTTCTTTGGTTTACTAGTGGAAACTGATTCTAATTAGTGGAGGAAACTGAATTTTTGGTTTAAGTAGCAAAATATTGTAATATCTAATTAAAAAATATATATTTACTATTATTTGGCCCTTTTTAGTTCCACATCGAGATATATATATATATATATATATATATATATATATATATATATATATATATATATATATATATATATATCGAAGTGGGACTATTGCTATGGATGGATTGTCGTTAAGTGTTGTTTGTTTGTTTGTTTGGTGTCGAAACCAACGACACGGTAGATGGAGCTGCGAAAAATAAATTATATAAATTATCTTATTGGCGGCGCCGGGGCTCGAACACAGATAGCCGCTGGCCGCGTTGTCTCTAATACCGACGCCCTTACCAACCAGTACACACCGCTCTGTACAAACTTTACTCGGAACTTCTAGTCTTTCTTTGCAACGCGGGGGGGATTTGTCATGTTAAGTTGTCGCAATTCCCGTTCCTTTTTCCGGGTTATCTTACGTATATTTACGGCGTTTTAGGGTCAAGTTAACCTCAAACTTCGCCTCCCCCCGCCCCCAACCCAGTGGAATCCCACGAAGGGTGACACGGGCGTGGCGGGAAGTTTGAATTACAGTGTGGGGCTACACAACGTTTCCCGATGGCCAGTTTCAGGTCTGCCAGGTAAACAGGGGGCACAATTTAGACCCCCCTTATCGAAACCGTGTATGGTCAGAAGTAATAAATAAGTGTGGCACTTTCTTATCGAAACCGTGTGTGGTCAGAAGTAATAAGTAAGTGTGGCACTTTCTTATCGAAACCGTGTATGGTCAGAAGTAATAAGTAAGTGTGGCACTTTCTTATCGAAACCGTGTATATTCAGAAGTAATAAATAAGTGTGGCACTTTCTTATCGAAGTCGTTTATGTGTGGCACAAAATAATATTATCGCCTTCTTGGCGAACTTGTATAGTTTGTATAGTTGGTCCAGAGATTTGGTCTCATTCGATAGAACTCTTTGAAGCGCACGCAGTGCCGTTAATTTCCGCCCCCTCCGAACAACCCCCTTAAAGGGAAAGTGACCGAAAAAACCAAGTTGGTCTCATTCGATAGAGCTCTTTGACGCGCACGCAGTGCCGTTAATTTCCCACCCCCTCCGACCAACCCTCTTAAAGGGAGAGTGATCGGAAAAACCAATTTGGTCTCATAGAACAATAAAAGTAAAAGATTGGAATCGTCTACGCTCGCGTCTACTTGAAAGGGTGAGACCAAAAAATCCAAAGCAGTCGAACTTAGGGCGTGTTGCAAAAGTCTGCTTTGCTAGAATCAAACATGTTAAATTCAATGAGCTAGCACTTTGCCTAGCACTTTGGCAACAGGCCCTTAAGCTGAAAAGTATGCGACCATGGGGACAGAATCTCCGTCTTGCCATATTCTTAGTACATAAATACATTCTTGCAATAATATGATTTATGCAGTTGTTAATAATCCCTATTAAATATCTGCTCTAAGAAAATACTAATTTAATCACCGAGATAATATAAAATCACATGGCCTGAACAGCTTTTGTATTGGTTTGCCCACCCGGGTATCCTGAGGGTGGGCGGTGGCCACTCTTTAACATAGGATGGTAAATTATATATCAAACGCTAGGAAATCCCATGGCCTCAACAGCTTTTGTATTGGTTTGCCCACCAGCGTATCCTGAGGGTGGGCGGTGGCCACTCTTAAACATAGGATGGTAAATTATATATCAAAAGATAGGAAATCACATGGCCTCAACAGCTTTTGTATTGGTTTGCCCACCCGCGTATCATGAGGGTGGGCGGTGGCACTCTTTAACATAGGATGGTAAATGATATATCAAACGATAGGAAATCACATGGCCTCAACAGCTTTTAAATTGGTTTGCCCAGCCGGGAATCCTGAGGGTGGGCGGCACCCACTCTTTAACTTAGGATGGCAATTTATATATCAAACGATAAGAAATCACGTAGCCTCAACAGTTTTTGTATTAGTTTGTATACCTGTGTCTAATAAGGGTGTATGGGTTTTCCCACTCGAATACACTGATGTGGAACTAATATTACGGCTTGGGCCGACTTGCTTCTTATGGAAAAAACAGTATAGTTGGGTGCTTGGAAAATTAAATTGAACGCTTTTCTTTGTTTCATTGCAAAAACTATAAAAACACGTGGCGTGCCAACAACTAGCAGACGAAAATATTTTCATAAGTTCAAACTACTTCCGCTAGATGTCTATATTGTTTTATGTTCAATGGTTTAACGTTGCCAAGCCTACCTACCCAGTCTACTCCAAAATTTCCATCCACCTAGAGCAGATGAGCGCTAAATTTATGTTGATTGAAATATAACGCAATCGCGCGCCATCTTGGAAAATGGAAGATCAGATAGGCAGTAGCTGTGGTCATTTATGGTTTGAATTCTACGACGTCGATCAAGAATTAGTGAAATTCACTCAGTTCAATAGTTGCGCAGCAGAGTCAAATATTGAACTAGTTAAAACGATTCTAGATTTTTGAACGACAATGATCATTTACGATGGTTTTCCTTAGCCGTCTAACTAATAGCACTCTTAACTGATTTTAAATGATAGTTTTCTCTAATCTTAGGCCTTGGATCAAACAATGTTTTATCTATTATGCCCGAAATTACAAATTACCCTACCTTTTAGATTTATTTAACTTTGTTACAATCAATGGTAGTGTTCGGAAGGCTAAACCAAATACAATTTACAATTCGTGCTCTTTCCATAAATTCCCTCTCTTTACTGTTTAGTTTAGTTTATTTTATTTGAACAATTTAAATCATGTTTTTGCATTAGGGTTTTGGGCTTTTTCTCGGTAGTTAATTAGCAACAGAATGGTTTGAATTAGAAAAGCTTTATCAATTGGAAATTTTTGAATATATGAATCGTTGAGTAAATAAGTCCTAATTTTAAAACATTTTAGAAACATCAGTATCACAAAATTTTTATTTTATTAATTTACACCTAAAAAAGAGCCATAGCTGGTCGTAGCTTTAATTCGTCAAATACAATCCTGCATTTAAATAAAACACTTTAAAATACTGACTCATAAATTATTCAAAACATGACTTCTACTTACCAGAACCTTTAGTTGTTCTTTCATGTCTTTCATAATCTATGTAAAATACATTTATCGTTAGTTCGTGTTTCAAACCAAACATTTTTTGATAGGGTATCTCGCAATACGTAATTTGCTGGTGCACCCTCGATAACTACTTAATTTTAAAATCCATTTATTAGCGTTGAGTTTCAACACTCTTACCGGTTCTCGTAACTTGCAGACCTTTTTCAAGTCTTGGGTCTCCTTGAAAAACAGGAAAAATATGTGAGACAGGACTAATAGCTACAAGCGGAAACTCAGTCAAAATCTAAATCCAAGGCACTTTTGGTGCTATGGACAAAGCTCTGAGGTTCAGCATCACTTTGCAATTTGAGCCAATTGTCAGGTGCTCGTAGTTATCTAAGCTTACCTTGTAAACTTTACAACTCTCCGCGCAACGCTTCAATAATGGATCGGCTTTCTATTATCCCAACATTAATGATTAACTTATCAGAACGTGCGTGTCAATGTTTCTGTTTTACTTTTTTACAATCCTCGTTCATTTTCTCCTTCCATTCCTTTTTCATCTTTTCTCCTTTAAAAATAAAAATCGTTGCTTTAATTGGTATTATTTTCTAGTAAATCGTACCATCTTCGCTGCAAACGTAGTCTAAGATATCTTTGGTACATTCCTTGTTCTGGGCGCACGCTACCGCTAAGATCCCCAAATATATCACGAAGTTTTTCATCTCGTTAAATCCGTACTGGCTTAGTTCGTCTTATAAAATTAAGTTTAAACCTTATAACCGAATGCGGTCTCTTTCCTCTTTATATATCCAACTAAATGGCCGATTTATCATTTTTATGACTTTCCCTAACTTCGTCTAATTCTATCAATGAGCGAAATTATCGGCAAGCTGTTCAAACAGTAGATATTAGAATTATTGATAAAACTACCATTTTGATCTTCAAAATATTTAAATAGTGTATTATGAAATTTGCATATCAGAGTGTGACGTTATAATTTGTAGAAAAAAATACAATTGAAATCAAAATGGTCATGCACGCCACATATGAACATGCCGTTGGAAACAGTGTTATCTCTTTCATTCCCATAATAACCTTGTTGTCCAGGATTCCAATGAAGCTTAACATTTTGGTGAATAGAGTGTAGATGAATCACAAAAACTAAGTTAAAGTCTGGCTATATCAATCAATAACCTTGATATTCTAATTCTTCTTAAAACAATAGTCAACAGAAGCAAATAGCAAAAATTTTAACTTTCCAAAATAATCAGGCTTTCATGAAAATCAAACTTAATAGTTAATAATAATAGTAATAATAATAATAACCTATACTAATACCCAAGACACCACCTTAGGCCCAAGTCATCTAGCGACTTTTAATGCCTTTAATAAGGTGGCCGAGTGGTGGAAAGCCCTTCATGCCACGCGAGCCAACAGCTGCCTACATTAGAACAGCCATAACAGAACGGATTTAAGGAGCATCTGAGAAACAAACAATTTCGTTCCTGTTTAAATGAACTAATGAATCGGAAAGTGTACATTGAATTTGTGCTGAATGAAACTTAGAGGTTCATATAGTCGGAACCCATTGTTAAAATATGTTTTGACCACAATGTAACTAAAAAGCTTAGTGTGACCATCGACAAATAACATAGGGACTCATAAGGCAAGAAATGTTTGCCCCTTTCTGTCTAACCTAACTAACGACGGGCCCTCTAGCACGGCTCTCTGGAGTAAGAAATTTAGGACAAAATGGCAACGTCCAAACGAGTCAACGAGAAGTCGCTAATAAAAGGTAAAAAATGTTTTTTTGAGTAATTTTGATACAGGATTAATTAATTTTGTGTTAGTAATAATAAATTTGGAATAGTTAGAAAATAAAATGAATCTTTCTAGCCTTGTGTTTAGAATATTTTTTTTATAATTGCTTATGACTTCTAGGCCTTGGCTAATAGGTTTTTTTTTCAGATATTCTTAACAACGATTTTGAAAACCGAATATTGTGAAATATTATAAACAGACCGATTAATTACCTTTCCAATTAGTAAATTTGTAAATTGTGTTTTAGGGTTTGGAAACCTATAGTATTTAATTCCCTCAACTTCGCGCCTTGAATCATTCTTGCAGTCGCCATAAAAACACTTTTTTACCGTCATTATACGTAAAAAATTAAAAAATTTCGTAAATAAACAGAGAGCTAGGAGGCAGCCATATTGTCCTATATTTTTGTTTCCTTAAAAATTCGCGAGGTGGCGATCCAGTCGTTTAGCGTGACCGTTCTTGGGAATTTCTCTGCCGGGAGTTTGGCTTACCTTATGAGTCCCTATGTTATTTGTGACTAAATTCGTTCGCAGGGCCGTCTTTACATACTGTTGGGCCCCTGGCACTTTTAATGGGGGGGGGGGGAGTAATGAACCACCTTAATTTTTAGGAATAGCACCAGCCCTCCCCGTTGAATAGTAAAAAGTGGTGGGGGCCGCCAAATTCACCTTCTAAACTGCACCCCCTAAATCTAGATCGTTCCTAAAATATTCGCGTCTAGAAAAGTTCGGTGTATACAGTGATTTCAGTATCACGTGACACGACGTCACCTATGCTTTTTCCCATAGAGAAAAAATCCCGCACAAAATGGTGGCCATAGCCAAAGCTACGAATAAAATATATTCGTATATTATATGTATACTCTATAAAATAAAACAACATCTTCTAAAACAACTTATCTATAATTTTTACAATAAAAATATGTTTAGTAATATTTAACTCAGTCACTTTATTTAATTTTACTTCTTTAAAGATGTAACAGAACTTTTCAAATTAATCAGCCTAAGCTCCAGAGAAGAGGCAATGTGTTTAAGATATTGCCAATATCTCTTCTAACTTGGTGCCGAATTTCCGTTACAGAAAATTTTCTGTACTCCGAATTTTCCCACCGGCTATCGGCTAATAATTTCCAGCAAATTTTCCAACATCGAGCTTACCTATAGCTAGCCCTAGACCCCATTATATCAAATACAGTTAAATTAAACGCAGGTGGCACTGTGGCAGACAGTGAGACTGAAACGATGGCATGGGCCTAACAAGCAACAAAGTCGGCCTAGCACCAAGGAATTGAAATAAATAACTGTAGAAAAGTTAAAAACAAAAATAATTCTTATATACTTTTATATTTAAAAATTAATTAATAATTACCATTCATGAAACGCATCGGAGAAAAACAATTATCCCATAGTGCTCAAACTATGTAAAAATGTTTGTGTATGATAGTAGACGTTACCGACTTAAGGTATTACATTCTTTTGGAAGTTTATAAAAACAAACTCTTGAAATCACACGACCAAACAAATCGGTTCCATAATCAGCAGGGGAAATAAGGCGGTGGCAAAGGGCAAATGATCAGTTTAAAAATTGCACGTACCAGTTTATTAATTAAATCGGAGGGGGGTTAGTGGTCCACTGGACCATTTAATTCGAGGTAAATATTTTGAAATTGGTAGGTCGAAATGTTATATTATTAGTCTTTGGATTTGAAGGTCTGTGTAACGGCGGCTGCGGCATTTTAGTACATTCCAATTCGAATTCACTAGGGCAGCGGTTCCCAAATTTATTTTGCTATGGAACCCTTAATTATCCACCTAATTCTGGTGGAACCCCAACTAATTTTTTTACTTATCTTAAAAGACTCTTGACACAAACAAAGATGGCCGCGCTGCGAATTCTCGGAACCCTTGTGATCCTACGAAATTTTTTCATCGAGTATTCGAGTCGAGTAATATTGAAGTGGGATATAAAAGACTAGTATACTAGCCTACTAGACTAATTATAGTAATTAAAAGTAAAATAACAATATACATTTTTTTTAATTATTAATGTACCGTCTGTCCGTATATTGCTTAGGAAGTTAAGACTCCTAAGTTCTAACGCCAGCCGATCGACATCCGAAACTAAAACTTAATAATATTGATTGCAGAAAAACCGGAAGTACGTATTAAAAACCGTGATCCATCCCCAAGGTCATTCAAAGTATTTGTTTTTTTTCTACGCCTTGTAGGTACCGTTTATTATTTTCACCCCAAAAAGTTGCAAAAACCATCTTTGAACTTACAGCAGCTTAATCGAGTTATCGGGTACCCGACGATGCAATTATTGTTACTCGATAATCGACGAGTATTTTCCAATTACTTATTCGAAGTCCAGTTCGAGTACTCGAATTAAAAAAATGTCGAGTAATCGATGATGTTCGAGTACTCGCACAGTCCTAGAATTCAAACTATTAAAAACGGTTAAGAGCTAAAAAACGCTATTCTAATGTAGCAGACGACGTGCACTGGTCGTGGTCCAGTTTATTTATTCAAGGAGGAGAGGAAGGGAGGCGAAGTAGGAGGGATTAACGCGCCAGCATCCTTGTAAGAAGTTTAACGGGAAAATTTCTGAAAAATGGCGGCAAGATTGCGGAAGCTACGCTACGTGTTGCCGCCATTTTCCCGAAATTTTCCCGCCAAGTTCACGCTAAACTTCTTACAAGGATGCTGGCGCGTTCATCCCTCCTACTTCGCCTCCCTTCCTATCATCCTTGATTTATTCTAGGCCAGGTGGGTCACTGGTCACCTGTCCACTTTAAAAAAAATCCTTATTTCCCACCCTGTCCATAATGCTGTTAAACTTACTTAGAGAAATGTTTCAGTTAAACAGCTAATAGGCCCTTCAATAAAACGTCTTCAAGAAAATCGCCAAGTAATGTTTCCGAGAGCCAGGACCCGAAAGATATTGTTTATATAGTGCTTGTTGAAATAATGGAAACTTTTCACCTGTATGGTATGCAACAAGTGTTTCCTTTTAGCCAGCCTAAGCCAGCTAGCTTTTTTTTATAAATATTTGGGCTTAGGAAAAACCCGATAGGCTGTTTACGGGTGAAAAGTTTTCATTATTTCAACAAGCACCAAATAAACAGTAACTTTCAGATCCTGGCTCTCGGATATATTACTTCTTGGCAATTTCCTTGAAGATGTTTTATTGAAGCGCCCATTCAAACCACTATGGACTACTAATATTTAAAAATAGGCTGTGTCCGAAACACTGTTGGTGATGGAAAAAAAATTATCGAGGGTAGAAATAAGCTTAAACTAAAAATGCGGCGACGTTGTCCGCCCGTCGTCATAAATCGTCTGAGTGAAATACAAAAATAGGGCGAAGATATACCTTCGTTTAGTCATTATTTAAAGATAAACTTTTAATATTGAATGTTTTTGTATTAGGCCTGAGGGGGCCCCTCTTGAACTCGGGGCCCTGGGCCAGGGCCCAACGGGCCCAATGGGAAAGACGGCACTGTTCGTTCGTGGATCATTCCAAATGGATTCACCTAGTCAATGCACCATAGGTCGGCGGATCCTAGTACAATTGTTTTAGTTTTTATAAAACTAGGATTGTAAGTTTTTCAAGTAAATCAAATTTTGTAAAGATTTTGAAGCCAACCTCGCGGGTTTCCCAAGATCCCTCGCAAGAATTGTTGGCTTTTAAAATCACCCTTTCGTACGCTAACCTCGGTACAATTTGCTTTTATGTTTAATTACTCAGTATTTGTTTGCTAACACATTATAAACTGTGTAGTTTTAGAGCTGCTTTTAAGGGTTGATTACGATTGGTTATAACATTCGTTTTCAGAAATGGCAAATTTATTAAGATACAAAGGAAAAAAATTTACATTAATTAATCAAACTATTTGAAATTCTAAGAATTATTTGATACTATTTTGTTTTGAAACGTCATAAATTGAGTATAATAGGTAGTTTCTTTTCACTTGTTCCGGGATTTCGGAGTAGGCTAAGAAGATTAACGTTATGACGTAATTTTACTCCGATTCTGTGGTGGCAAATAGTTTAAGTCGGAGTAAAAACGTTTTTTCAAAATGGCTGCCGGTGGTCTTTTTATCAACTAAATTCTGGCTAGCAGACGACAAAATCCGATTTACTCCCTTATACCTCCTTTTCAAAAGGAGTAAAAAGAGTAGCCCTAATACTCCGAAACAAGCGAATAGTTTATGGGGCGGAATAATTCTGATCCCTGGAACAGGCGAATAAAACGTTTTAGGAGTAACAAACACAAGTAGAACGCAGCTAGTCTTTAAACACGCTAACGCAGTTTTGTGTACTAATTTCATTGGACGAGCCTTTACGCTGAACGTTTCACGGAAAGGGGAAAGACAATTTCCCAATTTTCCCCTTCCGACAGCAGCAGGCGCTAAAGCCTCTAGCCAATGAAAAAGGTACACAAGAAAATGTACGCCTCTTGGCGGGTTGTGTCCTCCTTGTGTGGGGTGTTGTGTTTGTTGCTCCTAGCTTTTAACAGGCGAAAAGAAACCACCTAAGTCGCTTAATGATTTAGTCCTATGGTGGTGCCTTGGCTATTAGCCTAGCTGATTATTATTTATTTATTATCTATATTAAGCTCTTTAAACCCTTGTTCAAGGAGCTGCCTAGTTTCGCTTTTCTCATCCACTCTCATAATTTAGAAATTATAACTTTCGGAATTAAATTGAAACACTGGGTAAAGTCTTAAAAATTATTTTTAATTAATTAAACACATCGTTTGAGAAGATACATAAATGGTGAAGTTATTCCTCTGCTTCGCCCTCTTCCTTCTTGCCTTTGCCCTTGCATTTGCATTCCTCCTGCAAAAACCAACAGTGAAGATACACAATTGATAAAGGGTTGTTCACAAATTACTTTTCTTGCCCCTTCAATTATAAAAGCGCGATCAGCAATAAATTTATTAAATTTAAATCAAAATTATGCATATTTATTTAAAGCAACAGTCGGCTCTGTCATTGCCACAGGTATTATGAAAAGACCCTGGTTTTTATCGATGCGTATGAATCTATCCGATTCTTCGAAAAAACGACTTTAGTGGAGAGCGTGGTGCCATCTATTTATGTCAAAGGAAGCTAAATTCAAAATATCGGAACCGTTTACAATTATTAAAATCAGACAACTTATACTCGACTTAGTGGACTTTAGAGGTTAACGGTAAAAGATAACTATAATTTAAGTTATCGTAAAATTTACAAAGGAGTCAATCAACCTGAGGGGTAATTTTATGTCTCGCATTTTGGGTCAAATTGTAGCGTAAGCATCTTGTTTTGATTTGGCCGATAGCGACATCTGTTGAAAAAAGAGCAACTTCGCGTCGAGTCGCGACTAATTGCTTTAAAGGGAATACAACTTCCGATATTTAGTGTGGAACATCAACACTTCCAATATTGGCTTCTTCGTTATATGACTTTAGATATTTGTGGCGCTCAAATTGTTCGGGATCTTCCATAAAGAATGCGTTGAGGTTCTATTCCTTTTAATGTTTAACCTTTAGAAATCTAATCATGCAATTATAAATAAGAAAAACTTAATTTAGATTCCGGTATACCACGATGATATGTGACGTAACATATGAGTGACCTCTAACCCTAACCCCTGTAACATTTAGGAAGGCTTTTACCACCGCTGTCCCCGTTTCCTGCATTACGTAATTTGTGAACGGTCCCTTAATTAAATGCCAAAATAGATTCGGATACTTACGCCCATTGCGGCCTTCATGTCAGTTTTGAACTAAAATATCACAAGTTATTAATAATTGTTTTTGTTTTTCTTAAACGCGAATCAATGACTAAAGAAACTACTAACCCTAAAGTTACTGTCGCAAATGGTCTACTATTATAAGTATGAAAAATGAAACTAGAGAAAAACACATGTTATAAACAATTTTATTAATAAAATTATTTATACCAATTAGTTTTTCTGCAGTTTAATTTTTCATACTTTTATTATACCATGGTAATATATAAGTTTAATAGTTAGATCTAACATTTTATTGCTTTAGTTTTCAATAAATTGTAAGTAACGTTTGGATTTTTCTATAATAACTATAGTTTTCAGTTATAACTAAAGACAGTTGGATTCAAACTAGTAGAGTTTAGTCATAAACTCCTTTATTATAAAAAAAAATATACTCACTTGAGGCATAGCTTCGCAGAACTAATTTGGATATCAAAACAAAATTAGAGATTTGTAGTTTTTTTTAGAAAAAAAAATTGTATAGTGACGTAAAATTTTAAAGCTATTTTTAAGAAACAATTAAACCAAAAATTAAAAATTTCTCTAATATAGGGTATTCCGTTTTGATCGGCTTAGACATATTTCTGAAAACTATTCAATGTAGAACACTCTACAATTTTCACATTTAAATTTATTTGTTGAATTATTATAAAGTGATAATTTCAGAATTCTATAATGAATATTTTTTCAGGAAAATGCATGTGTTTAAAAAAATCAAACAGCCTGTAAGTTTCTTGATTTAGATTTTCGTAGATTTGCAAGTATTTTTGTCGAATAAACAAATTGTTTATAGTGAAACAAAGTTAACAAACATTTAAAGGGAAGCCTTTAGATGTTCAATATAAATTCTTGTATTTGAGGCGTCAATTTACGCTGGTGAAAATTTTAAAATAAAATACTTTTTATTTAGAAAATGTAAAATTAATTAAATTAATTAATTTAAAAATTCGACGTGAAATAATTTTTACTGTTAATATAAATATTGACAGCACTTATACATGTAAATAGAGTAAAATAATAAGTCACATATTGTATAATAATTACTTATCTATAAGTAATTATTATACAATATGTGGACTTATTATTTTACTTAAATTTTTACTTTTTAGATGTTTTAAAAATTCCGCGTTTTGATGCTGGTAGCTCCATCTACTAAGACTTCGCGTATTTAAAAATGGAACCTTTAATGGCATTTACCCCTGTGATATTCTTCCTTCTCATGTGTTGCTCGATTTATTGGAACTATTCTTGCTAGTTTAATAATTTTACGTCAAATATTCTGTTAAATGTTTATCTTACTGCTTTGGAGTCATCCTTTTTCTGTATTAATAAAGGAATGTTTTTGTTAGTTCAATCTCGGATTTTAAAATAATAATTCGCGAGTTCTTCCTTACCGCGCAGAGATCGTCAAGTTTTGGCTTGAATGCTTCGGCTTTCTGAAAGGAAACAAAGCGCGTAAATATTACATTTCGATTTGATGAGAATAAACTTACTTTTTGGCATTCTGGGGTCATTTTTTCCATTTTGGCTTTTACTGCGAGTTAAAAAAAATCAGATTGAAAATAATTTAGATAATGAACTTGAGTAGCGTTGCTTATCCCTTCTTAAATTCTAGTTCCAGAAGTTAAAAATGTATCTGTATTCCATCTCCCTTTCGTGTAGGTCTACATGTTTCAGAATCTCAATTTCTTAACCCGTTGATTTTTTTACTGACTTTCTAAAAGGCAAACATCGGATAAATATGCTACTTATAAAATTAAGTGTAATTTCTACATTTTACACGTTCAGGCGCAGTAAAACTGTCGGTAACATTTGAGCACTGATACCTTGTAGATATCCGGAAAATGTTATTCCTATTTAAAAGTTATTTGTCCCAGCGAATGTACGTGTTTCATTTTAATGGCGTACATGAATAATTTTCAAGCATTAGATATGATTTTAAACTTCTGGTTTTACGTCCTCAAGTCATTAACACGAACCCACATTTTTGCCTAACCTTGTTGGTTAGGATAGTTTTCGACTTTTCGTTTGCGATTTCGTCGAGGGTGTAGTCACTCGTAAAATATTTGTACACCAAATTCGAGGGGTTGGTCACTCCGCGAACTCGGTGTACACTGTCGTACCTCTGACTGTGCTAATAAGAGTTCGTGTACTCTTAAAAATCCGTACCTTTAACAGTACTAAGTACTCGAACTCGGTGTACAAGTCATCCGAGAGTGTCTTACCCCTTTAACAGTACTAAGTACTCGAACTCGGTGTACAAGTCATCCGAGAGTGTCTTACCCCTCGACCAAATTACTGTTTGTTATTAATCATTCCTTGATTTCCACTGATTTACCGGTGGTTTCCAGTGATTTATCACATTTTCTTGGTGATTTCCTGCGAGTTTCTTAAGCGATTTTCCGTGATAACCTACGATTCGTACACCTGATTACTAAAGTGACTATCTCGTCGGATTTCGTTCACACGTTCGACCAAAGTTTTTCGAGACTTTGAGCAACAATCATCACTATGCACCTAAAACGCGATGGATTTGCCAAAAGTGCCAACTGCCATACCAACTATAACTTAGCCCAGCCACGACGTCGGAAACCGAAACTAAAATTCAGTCTTTTTACAGAAGTTATTTCGAGATTGCAGATGCGAGTAGCATTAAGATGATATAACCGTAAAATTTATTTCGATAGATTCGTCCAAACAGAAAATCACCCCGTCGTGTACCCTATTTACTTAAAATACCTTCGTAAAATATGTGGCCAAGAAAGGCTTAATCATTGAGTTGGGAATAAATAGAGGTACAACTAAATCTGGCTGGCGCGGGACCAATTTCGTTCAATAAGGAGACTTTATCAACTATATCGTTCTACCGTGGCGGCATCTGTCTCTAGTGGTGGCAACTTTATTGCAATTGAATTTTTTCGCGAATCTGATGCGAAATTGAAATGTATGATTACTCGTAACAAACAAACCTTTGAAGTTGTTTAAAAATAATTTTATTCTGTCAACACGATCCTTTTTAACTCAAGTTACGGTGAGTTAGCTAATAATTATTCATTTTTAGCCATATAACTTTACAAAATATAGATGGCGCTACCGCCTAATTATAAAGATGAATTTCGTACAGTTTTATCAGAACACGTCCCGCGTAACCATGGCAACCGAAATCGTAATTGTAATTCTAGCAGTATTATTCCCAATTCAATGCTTTAAACCAATATGAATTCGTTGTAAACCGACAAACTGACGGTGAGCAGACTTCAGGTATACCTTAAAGTTTCCGATATTAAACTCCTTTCGAATTTTTATGTTTATTTGGATTTGTTTTTCAAAAGATATATATCTTTTTATAAAACCCGGTCTGACCATCTCATTATATTCAGAAATCTGAGAATTATAGACCTGAATAACCTGATCGTGACCGTTGGAAGAACTAATCCTGCGCAGGCGGCGGATATTGGCTAATGGATTTTGGATTGTTCATAAAATCTGGCATTTCCTTTAAAGTATTTTCCATATAAAGTATATGGGAAGGAAATTCTTGGATTTCGGATTTGTAGATTTTGACACACATTTTCTACGCGAGTTAGGCCAATGTCCGAATTGCTTCCACTTTGAGGGTATTTTACCCTTTTTCACGTAAAATGGACCTCGAGAGGGATTTTTTTTCGAGATTGAGGGTAATGGGTAAAATTAGGGTATTTTGAACATTTCACGGGAAATATAACGGTATTTAAGAATTTTGAAAATAATCTACCATGAAATATAATTTCCCTTTTTGACAAAATGTAATTAAGTTGGCCGTAAGTGGAAAACTGGTTTTGCTTATGTCGAGACTTTTTTAAGTTCTTTCTCGGTTGTTAGCTTTGCCGATTGGAGCAGACAAAAATATTGTTTTCGTCCCTTAGTAAGCGAATTGCATACCTACCTTTTAATATGAGTGTCTTTTTCTTTGTAAAAAAATAAAGAAAAATCTGTGATCATTTAACTACATTTTATTGTTTGATTCTTGTGGGAATTTTAAGGGTATTTTTGAAATTTGGATTGGGTAATAGTGGGTATTTTTCAGCTTATGTATGGGTAAAATGATCTTTTGGAAGTGGAAGCACTACTCCGAACCCTCGAATACCCCTGCAGAATGGCACCATTTCTTAAAATCTACTTTGAGACGATTGGATACATACTTTTAGCAGCATCGCACATGCGTTCCACGATTTTTTTCTGTTTATCTTCGCATTTTCCCTTGCCGCCTTGGACGACCACCAATAGAGCCACGCTAACGACGCAAATACACAAAACCTTCATGTTGAGCTAGTATCGTTTATAATTCTTCGAGCTATTTATACCAGAATTTAATGATGGCGACATCCGGGCGAATTCTTAATTGAGTTTTGACGTGACTTCACTGTCATCAAGGAAACGAAGACAGAAATGGATTTTATTTAATTAGATCGCCATGTGAACAAATTGAAATCGGGCTTTCGATTTTCCAAAAGGTTTTCCCAATTTTAGCACGCGACGTAGGACGTTACAGAAATTATACGAAAACGCTTAATTGTTTCATTTAGTGGTACACGTGAGGGGTCGCACAATTACAAATTTAGCGTACGGGATTTTGAATCTTAAAGTGATTTCAGAAATCAGACACTGATTTTGAATTTCAGAGTACGATTTTTATGTTGATTTCTGGTTTAATAGGCTGATTTAGAGATTTTGGAACTGATTTCCGCCCAGATTTCGGGATTCTCAAGTTGATTTTAAGTTTTCAAAAATAATTTTTCTCGAGAGTGTACGGGATTTTTATGATTGTCGGAACCCTCGGTTACACGTGTAGCTAACTTTCTGGTTTTAGCACCATTTTAGTTCAATGGCTTAACTTGCGCTTAAGCTCTCTTATATTGTTTCTGTTATAATTTATTTATAAGTTGACACAATAATGACTAACCATTTCAGCATAAACGAAAGTGTTTTATTTATTTACAAAAGTAGAAAAAGAAGTGAAAAACTAGGTACAGCGGATCTGATGTGTACGCTGTAAATATTTTAAAACGATACAAAGGTGGTTTTTCATGCATTTATTCCCAACAGTTTTCGATACAGATAGTTTCATGAATATTAAATTTACATCCGATACAGATATTTAAAAGAAACACTCTTTAATACCTTGTTCCGTTTTGGCTATGACGAAAGGTAAAAACGTAAAGCTTTAAATTTCTTTGCAATTTAAAATTTCTTTATTATTTACTTGTTTGTGGAATATCTTCGGCAAAGCGGTTAATTTTTAGCGTTGTAATTAATTCGATTGTTTACATCTATTTTCTTGCCATAGTACCTCACGTAGTCAAGAAATTTATACCACTCTATTATTGGAGGAATTGGGCTACTGCCAAAACCAATTCCTAGGTTTTAATACTTCATTATTCTTTGGGAGTTAATGACTAGGTTGAGCCGATTTTTAGCTTAGCTCCGAATCCACCTCACACTCTAACAATAAGCTCCTTCCGAGGGGTACAAGATTTAGAATCAAGGAATCTTAGAGTTGATTCCCAAAATCCTTTATTCCGTTATTCCGCCTTGATTCCATGATTCCATTCTGATTATTTCGTAATACCATATGTAACATAATTACTCATAAGTATGCCTCTGTATAACATTTCCATTGAAATAATTCAATGAAACTTTGTTTCACACGGAACATACATTAAGCGGACCCAAAATGCAAAAACTCTTATAATCCTTGCGCTATTGAAAAGGTTACCATGGAAATGAAATCATGTGATCGCGAGGCACGAGCTAAACTTGACAAGGGCAAAGCCAGAAACGTACGAAGAATTCGCACTAATTTCCGTTTCCCATCAGTAAAGTCGATGACGCGAATTTCGTCACGGAGTTGTAAGTGACGTAATTTACGTCATATCCCGTGAACAAGGTTTCATTAAAGAAAATGCTTCTATGGCATACTAATGAGTGATTATGTTACATATGGTAATACAAACTGATTTTTCTGATTTCACCTTCGATTCCTTCAAATACCCGTTGATTCTGCTTGATTTCCAGATTCTGCTAAGATTCCAAATAATCACAATTTTACGTAAATTCCGTATTTCCTAATTGATCCCACATACTCTTAGTTGATTCTGATTAAGGTTATTTCTTTGTTTATATTTAAAGGGAACAGGAAATGTAATATTTTGCAATTCAAGGCATCCGCAGCCTACGTTGCAGCATTTGAAATTATAAGTCTGATAATGATGTTTTGTATCCCTCCACCAGCATCAGCGTTCCCTACTTATTTCCATTATGCTCAACTTTTACCATTTTACTGCAAATTAGGTTGCGCATCCCTTTAAAATGATACTACCCAAAATAAAACGTGCCTCCCCCTCCTCATCGGCCTTGGGGGGCATACGACCCATCCCCACGATGGATTTGTAAACTACGATGCCAACAAAGGAAAAAATAGACGAAGAAGCAAAGATTCAGAGGCGCGATTCTGATTCATATCCTCCACGATTCACCAAAACAGATTCCATCACTGGAGTTTGATTGCCAAGGTGATTCCACGATTCTGGTATGATTCCCGATTTCTTTGACGATTTAATGATTCGAATTTTATACCCTGTAAGATTTCATAATTCGGTTATGATTCCATATCCGAAGATTATTCTTTGATTACGGAAAAATTTTAGATTCCCGCCCAGATTCCTGTGATTGGGAATAAGGGAATCAGTGCCTGTACATTATTCCTTGAAGTGGCGGGCCCCTCGGCTCCTTCCCACTAATAAAAATCAAATTAGCCTGTATCTTATTGGTTCTAGTGAGCCCCCTGATTTCGATAATTTTAGTAGTCAGAACATTTATTTAAGTAGTAAAATGCCGTGACTAATGCCTTATGTCCAGCCCTGGCAGCAGAGCGAGAACAAGCTCGTAACTATTTTAACGGCTCAATTGAATGCAATATCAAAACTTCTTAAACATTTGAGAGTAAGTGTTAGGGGCTGTAATAAAATAACCGGTGGAAAATAACAAACTAAATTCTTTCTCACTTAATACGTTTAATAAAATTCAGAATGTCCCAAATGTGTTTTATCTTCCTAACCCTAAATGTAAATGACAAATTTAAAACCTTGAAAGGAAGAAACAAGTCACCGTGTTTAAAACATAACATAGTCCTTTATGAAACTGTCGGTTCTTCGTTCTCTCCGTGGACGTTGGGGTTCTTCTCTTCGATCATCCCAAATAAACCATCACTGTAATGGGCTATCTGTGCGTGTTCATTTGCTTCTGGTATAACGCTTGAGGGCTTTCCGTTTCGTTTGGTAACGTAGTTGGTGGTGTAAATAGAGTATTTTGTATTTTAAAATACTAAAATAAAGTCGCTCGATGACTTGAGCCTAAGGTGGTGATATGAGTATTAGTCTAGCTGATTATTACAAGTAGTTTTTTGTACAATCTACACTCCAACAAGTTCCCTAATTCACCTTTTCGATGGGTGCCTAACCTATCTAATACCTAATTCTTTATTTAATATGAAAAGTAGGCAATCACAAAAACATTCGTCATCATTAGCGCACCCGCTTTCGAAACCGGCGTATTAATAAAACCAATTCGTACACAACAAGAAACCTTTATTCAGACGTTTTTTCGTTGGTATTGGTGGAGTTCGGTCCGCTGCTACCCAACCTTACACCATTACCATTACCGACAACGAAACAAGGACCGACATTGTTCCAATAGGTGGTCCGTGGCATCAGCGAAAAGAAATTACCCATGGCGTAATAATTTGATCTGACGAAACATCTGACGTATCTGTACCGCGGTTGGACGTAAGGTTGAGGGTAAGGATAGGGATAAGGGTAAGGGTAAGGGGGGTAAGGATACGGATAAGGGTAAGGGTTAGGGTTCACCGTAGGCCTTGGTGGAAAAGTCGGTGGCGGACTTGGTGTTGTTGTAGAAGGAGGAGGAGGTGGTGGTGGAGCTGCGGTCGTAGTCGTAGTCGTAGTTGTAGTTGTGGGAGGCTGTGGAGACGGCGTAGGGTCCGTTTCGTAATCGGGAGATGAAGTAGAGGAACTGGGTCTGGGCCTCGGTCGAGGACGCCGTGTTGGTCTAGGTCGGGGCCTCGGAGGACATTGTCGACAGTCATCGTAATCCCATCGATAGTCCGGTCCAACGCGACGTCTTCGGGGACGATAGTACCTTTCGTAGTAGTAGTCGTAGTAACCGTACCCTCCCCAGTTCGGTCCGGGTCTTCCGTGTCCTAGACGAGTACCATTAGCCGGTGACGCCACTGTGGTACCGGTTGCGCTTTGCGGTAAACTCTTGTTCCAGACATCGTCCAAATATGCCAGGGCGAAAATCACAAACGCGACGTATTTCATAACTCTTAATCGAACGACGCTCGAGGGGCATTGATGATATCGATTTTGCGAATATAAACGTTGACTGTGACCCACTTCGCAATCTTATAAACTACGTTACCGGATATAAGTACTTGGAAATAAGCGTTTTCTTTCTACTAAATTTAACCGAAATTGACACACCTGGGTGTAAATTATTGTTATACGAGTGTCTGTATCGAGTGGCATTGAAAACGGACGAAGGCAGTGTTGAAGCTATTGTTACCAAGTTATTGTACTAGCTTTAATTTTAGCCTCTGAATTGTATCGACGTTGTTCTATTGTAGTATGTAATTGGGAATTGAAAGAGTATATAAAATATTGTTGAAATATTTATTTAGAAATTATAGGTTAAGAGGGTGTTCTTCGAAAATTATGCGGTGTGAAAATGGGCGGATTGGCGAGTCGATATTTTCAATCGTTCCAAGAAAAGCCGGATTGTTTTGTAATAAAATGGCTGTGCATATTTTTAATAAAGTTGCATAGTTAAACACAAAATTAAATCTTGTTTTTAAACATTTGGCATAAAATAATGATGTTAAACCTGGTTTTATAGTTGTACAGACTATTGAGGGTGTCTACAATTGCTTCGACATTGATTTTTTTACAAAAAGTATTTAAGATAGATTTACCAGCGTATCGTAGTCAAAGTTAATTTATCAAGTACCATACTCACGAACATTTCAGTACGTACAATCCACATGATGTGTTAAATATGTAGTAAAGTTTATTTCAAGGTGAAAATAGATAAAAGATTGGCCAATGAACAAACTTTGGGCAATGGACTATTAGTAGATGAAAAATTATCTACCGATTAAAATATGATTAACCCTTTTACTCCTAACGTCAGTTCTCTCAATAATAAACCCAAACTTTTTCAACCACCCTGTCCATTCAGAACACATGCTTTGTTAATAGCTCTGTCCAATCATAAACGCACGCCATGTCAATCACTTTATCCATTCATAAACGCGCATCCTCTTAATCGCCCTGTTAATTCTAAGCTGACGCTTTTGTAATCGTTCTGTCCATTCAGAAAACGTACGTCATGTCAATCACTTTGTCCATTCATAAACGTACGCTTTGTGAATAACTCTGTCCATTCAAATACGTACGCTTGGCCAATCACTGTTTAATCATGCACGTACGCTTTCTCAGTCACTTTAGCCATTCATAAACGCACATCTTCTTAATCGCCCTGTCTATTCTAAACTTACGCTTTTGTAATCGTTCTGTCCATTCTGAAAACGTACGTCAATCACTCTGACCATCATAAACTTACGCTTGGCCAATCACTTGGTCCAATCACGCACGTACACTTTTTCTATCACCGTATCCATTCTAAAACGCACATCTTCTTTATCCGCTGCCCATTCTAAACTTACGCTTTTGTAATCGTTCTGTCCATTCTTATACATACGCCATGTCAATCACTCAGTCCATTCATTTACGTACTCCATGTTAATCACTCTGTTCAATCATAAACGTACGCTTTTGTAATCGTTCTGTCCATTCAGAAAACTTACGCCATGTCAATCACTCTGTCCATTCGTAAACGTATACGCTTTCTCAATCACTCTGTTCAATCATAAACGTACACTATGTCAATCACTTTATCCATTCTCAAAAGGGCTCTGTCCATTCTAAATTTACGCTTTTGTAACTGCTATGTCCATTCTAAAAAGTACGCTATGTCAATCAGTCTGTCCAATCACGCTCGTACACTTTTTCTTTCGCTTTATCTATTCTAAAACGCACATCTTCTTAATCGCCCTGTCCATTCTAAACTTAAGCTTTGGTTGCCGTTTAGAACCGGAGGAACCGGAACCGAAACGAAATTCCTTAGGCCCAAGTCAGCTAGTGGCTTTTAATACCCTTAATTCAGAAGGAAGGTGGTGGTAAGCCCTTCATGTCACCCAAGTCAACAACTGTCTAAACTCACTATTATCCTTAACATCAACTAGTTTTTATGGAAAACCGAACACTTTTACGTACAATCTATAATTTCCACTGAGATAATTCCTCCAAATTAATAAACACATTTACTAGTTTATTTTTAGTTTCGAAACAATGAACCAATAAACGTGAAATTTTTATTTAAATGTTTAAAAAAAAAGATCTAAGAAACACATTTTCAATCTGGGAAAATATCATAATTGCAATGTCACTATTTTATATCACCTACAATTCACGTGAAACCAAAACAATAAATTTATTTCAAGAAGGGTATTAAATATAATTCAATAAACACTACAACTAGATTCATATGTAACCAGGGCCGGCGGGAAGGTAGGTGCAAGGTGTTCACGGCACCAGGCCCCGCGGTGCTGTTAAAAATCTGGGCCCCGCTATAGTTGTCATACATGCGAAAGACAACAAAGTAAAAGCCGAGGGTCAAGGGCTTTTAAAAGAATTGCAGCGTTTTGAATTCCTTGTTAGTTTAAATATATGGAATGAACTTCTTTCAAGTAGCAAGTTAATGCAAAATGCAAAAGTGTCTCATAAAAGAGTACAGAAATTCTGGCTTAGAAACCGCTAGAGAACTTGATATAGACGCCACATTCAATGAGTTTCCCGTAAGAAAAAAGAAAGAAAATGTTTGATTATGAGGGAACTGATAATTTATTGAATGGAGAGGACGTTTTTAGAGTAGAGTACTTCTATAAAATAGTAGATAAAGCAATATCGTCCATGCAAACTAGGTTTCAGTTATATGATGATTTAAAGATAGATTTGGTTTTATTTACTTATCGTCGAATTTAAAAGATCTAGATGAGGATGAATTACTCAGAAGTTGCAATGTATTAGAAAGAGATATCGATGGCGAAGATTTATTTGAAGAACTAAAAATATTTAGGAACGTTATTCCTAGCTCTGTTTTAACTAGTTATGAAATGTTAAAGTATTTGATTGAAAATAGTTTGAACGACGTATACCCTAATACTTTAATAACTTTAACAATACCCTTAACAAATCCTGTATCAGTTGCATCCGCCGAGCGATCATTTTCTAAATTAAAATTGATCAACCATGAATCAAAAACGTCTTGCATCTTTAGCAATATTATTAAAATTAAAAAATGCTTTAAATTTTTTTCTAGAACTACTATTATTTAAAGGGCCCCGCAACCAAATTTTGCACAAGTCCCCAAAATTTATCGCGCCGGCCCTGTATGTAACATAATAACTCATAACTATGACCTCTGTATAACATTTTAAAAGATATTTCATTTCACACGGGACATAGAAATAGTGAACTGTGATTGAAAAATTCTTACATTCGTTGTGGTATTGAAAAGGTTACCATGGAAACAAAATCTAGTGAAAGGAAGGCACGAGCCCATATATTGTCAAAGCCAGAGTCACTAACTTTCGTTTCCTATCTAAAACGTTGATCATCATAAAGTTCCATCACGCAGTTGGCATGGTCTACGTCATATCCTGTGAACAGAAAATATCTTTCTGACATAAATGTACTCAAGAGTAATTATGTGGCATATACTATTTTTTACTATTTTAAATTGGCTGCAAGGCACGAGATAGTAAATCAATTATTTTAACTACTATACGTTAAATATTTCAACAGATAAAAATTAATTTCAGGACGGTTATCATGACAAAGCCATTAGATAAATCAGCTGGCGAATCAACCAACAAACTGTAAAAAAAGTATAATTTACAAAATCTAATCTATGAATTTCGAGGCACAAATGACAGCGATTTTCCCAAATTACATCAATAGAACAAAGGCATTCGAAAGACGAAAAAAACGTGAGCAAACACATTCCGGAATATAACGACTTAATCGAGTCTAATTTGATTGAAAAAGAGTTACTATAAAAACTTGAAGGGTCCCCAGTGATAATTATCAGAATAAAAAAAACCGCTTCCGAACTCAACAGTCGTTATGAAGAATCTGGTGGTGCTTGGGTTAGTGTTGGTTCTCGTGGTGTCTTTAGCAACGGCCGACGAAAAGGAACCGACTCTGAATTCTGGACTGGGTGACACTCTCAGTGGTATATTGAGCCTTATGGCGAAAGAGCTGAAAGGGCTACTTGGTACTGTGGACGATCTGGAGTCCGCCTTCGCGAAGACGTTGAGTTCCCTCGGAAAAGGACTCGGTGGATAAGTTACCAGTTCATGAGGTGAAATAGCAGTTGGTCGGTTGCAGTTGCTAATCATTCTGGATTTGTTTTGAGAGTATTAAAACTATTATAGATATACAATACGTGTTGGTCTGATTAAAATCTAGAATACCTAAGTCCAGCGGCGGCAATCGGATAACATTTCTGTGGCCATTATTTTTTTATTAAATAATTCATATGTATCTTTAGCGAGAAAATGTACAGCTCTAAATTTATATATTTTTTTAAAAGTGTTCTTTCTAATATCTCATCCGTCATGGAATACATTGATAATAAAAGTTAAGTCGATATCTTTAGAAAAATTTCTGTGTACATGGCTAGATAATTAAGCCCATTGAATTGGGAATAATACTGCTAGAATTACAATTACGATTTCGGTTGCCATAGTTACGCGGGACCTGTTCTGATAAGACTGTATGAAATTCATCTTTATAATTAGGCGGTAGCGCCATCTATATTTTGTAAATTATATGGCTAAAAATAAATAATTATTAGGTAACTCACCGTAACTTGAGTTAAAAAGGATCGTGTTGACAGAATAAAATTATTTTTAAACAACTTCAAAGGTTTGTTTGTTACGAGTAATCATACATTTCAATTTCGCATCAGATTCGCGAAAAAATTCAATTGCAATATAGTTTCCACCACTAGAGACAGATGCCGCCACGGTAGAACGATAAACTTAATAAAGTCGCCTTTTGAACGAAATTGGTCCCGCGCCAGCCAGATTTAGTTGTACCTCTATTTATTCCCAACTCAATGATTAAGCCTTTCTTGGCCACATACTTTACGAAGGTATTTTAAGTAAATAGGGTACACGACGGGGTGATTTTCTGTTTGGACGAATCTATCGAAATAAATTTTACGGTTATATCATCTTAATGCTACTCGCATCTGCAATCTCGAAATAACTTCTGTAAAAAGACTGAATTCGGACCAAAATTAAGGCTGTGGGGTTATAAATTTTTCCCTGATTGCTATTTTTCCTCAATTTTATTTCTGTGGGGGCTCTGCCCTCGCTTGTTTTTCCCTGTGGGGGCTCGAGCTAAACGGATTACCATTTTTTTGTGCGTTAAGATACTCATGGAAGCTTCATTTAATTTTGAGAGATAACCGAAGATTATATTTCGCATTCCAGCAGTTGATTTGGTTAGCCGGATATGTTGTTATAAATCTGTTGCCGTCGCGAAAAGATTTATCGGCAATTTGCCGATTAATCTTTTCTCGTCGCATTGGTAATGCTTGTCTAGGATCGTCAACCAGTCGAAATTTCATCAAATCGATTGACTTTCACTAGTTTTCCACTCTAATCTCCGGCTGGAGAAATGTTCGAATTTGAATGTAAATTTGTGATGTTCATTTGGGATGATTCTGTGAAATAGTTAATCTCCTTTTCATAAAATTTAATTTCATTTAAAACGAAGACCAAAATTAAAATTTGGGGGCAAATTCCATATTCAATGATCCCATAGCCTGCAGAAGCTGTTATCGCTTAACTGACTTTCCACAACCAAGATATTTATGCTGTGTATACAAACGTGAAGCGAGAGTTTGCACAACGCCTATTGTGCCGGCTCTATCGTGTATTAGAGAGAGTAGCACTTGTAGTAATATAGGATTTTGGTTTAACCGTCAAAAATTCCCGTTATAACAAGTAAGACACCTTTTTTAGTCCCAAATCTAATTTTTAATTGATAGAACGTTTCGCTAGCGACCACACAAATTCATAACGTGGTTAAGGAATGGCACTCTGTTGTTAGTAGTCCTTGTATCGAGGCCCGAGAAATGGCCACGTCCGGTATTTTTTACGGAACAACCAAGACAAATTGAAAACTCTTTCAAAAAAGCAAAAATAATTACGCTGATTTTGGCAAGATAATGATAATAATAACATTGAAATCGAGGATAAAATTTACTATCATAAATTATCGCTTATTTCTGAATAGGGGTAAGCGCAAAGATAGGGATAATTGGCCCTAGTTACGTTCAGGGCCGTGCTTGGGGGTGAAGAGCTGGGCGGCTACAATAATTAAAGGGTTGGTTTTTAAGGTACTTTACTTTTAAAAAATCAAGATAAGGCACACTACATTATCATTTTACTTGAGATATAATTACTCTGTGTTTTATTGAGATTTCCATTTATATAACATATTTGAAAATTCTATGTATAGTTTAGTATGTACGTATATATAGTTTTGTTTCGTCATCTTCTATTTACTTTGCGTGTCCTACTCTACCTGAATATTAATAAGGAGATTAGAGTCGTTAAACATTCTGTTTTTCAGTTTTTAAAAGTTACTCGCTACTAGAATTCACTTAAGCCACAGTCACATGACCAGCAACATCGTTTCAATACTGGATTTAAAACTAGCTATTGAAATCGAATTTAATGCTAGTTTATACAAAATAGTTCACACCTCGGTTCACACTCAAGTGACTCAAACAGGATGGCATCATTGGCATGATTGTTATTTTCTGATAAAGCGGGATAAACGACGACGATTTAGTAAGCGTCTTTTAGATAAGTTTGCACAAAATCATTCAAAATAAACGATGACGTTTGGGAAATGTGCGCAAATTGTTTTTATACTTCCCCCCAAAAGAAATCCATGAGTATTTATTGTAATTCATTGGCAATTTTACTTTAACTAGATGTTTTTAAAATCAATCCGCAAAATTTTTTTTCCAAGACTTAAAGCGAGTATGAACTTTACGATGGATCATCGAATTTTACATTTCTGCTATCCCGTGTTACGAGGTGGAAAATTCCAGGTGGACAATAGGGTGGAAAATAGTTTAAAATATGAAAGTGAAGTTAGTGGCCAATCTGGACAAAAGTGGCCAGTAAATATTTTTGCTACAGAAAATTATAAAAAAATAAAAAAATATTTTAACACAGAAATTTCAGATTTGGTCTACTTAAGGCAAATATATATGCATAAGAATGGTCAGATTCTGATTAACATTAGAATAGTCTGTTATTTTTTTGGAATAATTAATTCTTAAACTGCAAAGTTCAGTGTAAACTAGGACAATTTTACAATGAACTTCTTAAAAATTTAATTCCAATTACTTTTTTAAACTTTGAAATGCAAACTTTTCTTTATTAGCCACTATTGGGCACTTTTTGCCACTGGCCTGGACTTTTCTCCAAAAGGTGGCATTTTAGGAACACTGCTGCAATCAGGCTTAACAAATGCTAGATGTGATTGGCGGTAGAAAAAAAGTCCTAGCACGTGTTAACAGACAATTTTTCGATTTAATTCATATTATCTTTAAGTCATTTCAGTTTGATTGGGACCAAATCACTGTTTCACTATCAGCAAGCTAGCTCATCCCCTTAAAGACACTCAAATCGGCCAAGTATCTTATTGGTTCCGACGTGGTTCCCCTGTCGTGCCCGGGGGGAAACATCGACCATTATACCGACGGATCGTCACAACGTTGTCATTCTTTGCCTAAGTATAAATACTTTCTCGTAAAATGTACAAATTTAAATTGTGCCATCTATGAAAGATAATATAAACCTCGTACCCTAGATTCGAAATCGTAAAGCTTTCGGATTGACGGTGTTGTAACGAAGCGTTTACCCACTTTCGGCACGTGACCTCCAAAATGTCGGCTGCCATAGTCCTATCACAGCCCACTTTGATGACGCGCTTGTTGCACGAAAAGCAGCGTGTCATCAAAGTTGGCCGTTGTATTTTGGAGGTCACGTGCTTCGTTATAAAACCGTCAATCGGAATTCGAATTATGGTACGAGGCAGGAATCCATACCTCTACTGGGAATGCTTATCCTGGCGTATCGCGTATGGTAAGATCACTCTGAGGGCTTTGGCCCCGCCTACGAGAGAAAAAATCTTCTTCAAAAAAAAACGTCAGCCACATCGAGAAGAAAATCTGCCGCGATAAGCATTCCAAGTAGAGATATGGATTCCTATACGAAGTTTATATTATCTGTGCCTCCATATATAATTTAGTTTAGCGAATTATTAGTTAGCTTGCTAGAAAACCGGGGTAGATTTAACTCATACGGAGAAAACTCTCGCTACAAGCTTCCTTTTTATACCTACACAGAAAAAACAACGTTTAGAAAATAAACGCCAATCTAAACGCCAAAATGCAACGCTTTTACAGTCATGTTTAAAAGCTATACATAAGTGTAGCAATTCTATTAAAAAAATGTTAAGTAAATACGAATCTCTTCATAATTTTTTTTTCTTTTGAAATGCCATAACTCAATTTGCCACAAGCCACTATCTGGTTAAAAAAAACAACTACCGATAAAACTTGACACGTGTTACTCTTCTAAACGTAACTATTTTTATCTAAACGTTTTCCTAGACGCCAGCTTGCAACGCTCTCACAGACATGTGTAAAACCTAAACATGTGCAAACCTTTTGTGTATAGTTACGAAACGCGTTTAGACTACAAGCGAATATTTGATAAATCTAAAATTTTCAACTAAGTTCAAAAATTCTTTAAGATTTATAAATTCTCAAAATGTTTTAATTATTGTATTTAGCTTTTTTGACTATTCTAAAGATTGTATTACATTGAAACAATACTAAAGAGGCTTGAACGACTAGGAATGTTATCACTTAATAATTTAAAAACGAGTAACCAAGATTTTCATATATGGATGGTGGAAGGTAGCTATCTTAAAGGGTGGTTTCACCCTTGACTGAAAGGTGGTTACTGGCAAAGTCAGTTTCAACACATACATACACATTTCACCTACTCATACTTTACTGACTGCCTACTTACTTACCTATAATCATACACTTACTCATTGTTTACTGCCTACACACCTACTTACAATCATACACTTACTCATTGCTTACTACCTACAATTATACATTTACTCATTGTCTACTACCTACACACCTACCTACAATCACGCAGCTACACATACCTACCTATAATCACACGCGCTTTTTAATTCCTACCTAAATACCTACATACCTTCTTTAATCATACTGCTACTTACCCCCCCCCCACCCCGCCTACTTCTATAAATCTACAGACACTCCGACATGAACAATCGTAGTCAACGTATTTACTCACACTAATACGTATCTTACAATTAAACACAAAGTCCGAGTGACGTAGAAAATCGTTCCGTAATAAGTACGATCGCCCCCTCACGTCAATTTAAAACGTGCATACACATTTGCTAATTTTTTTAGTATCTGTCACACTCTCATATAACCTAATGTTATAGTGAGATATTTGTGATTTTTAAGGTTTAATAGGTAAATTGAAACTAATATAAACTACTATTGGTTACTATCGCATGAGCGGCTTAATCGTCTTGCTTAAGACGATTTCCACATATCAAAATCCTAGATAAAATCAAAGAACACCGCAAGACTCAACCAATTTGCAATTACTAAATTGAAAACATCGCTTAAACACCCAAAGCTTTCTGTATTTTGTGTAAAATTATGCGTTCGTTTGAATAACTAAAAAATAACAATAATTCCATAATAATATGGCCCGTATTATGGCTATTGATTTTACCAGGAGACTCCTGATTTTACCGAACAAAGTATTTTTTGTCTTGGGCTCCAAAATAAAATCTCCCGCCCTCCCCCTTTCCCCGTGAAATAATATTTTTAATAATATTTCTGTTAAACATATTATCTTTTTACTATAAAATGCCTATTTTTTAATTTTTGTTCACCAAACATTTTTTAAAGTGTTGCTACATATATGATTAAGTATTATACATGTTTAAATCAACTCTGAAGACTTGGTGTTTAGGAAAACGTTTATATTCTCAACGTTGTTTTTCTCGGTGTTTACGAAAACGTTTAATTGTCTGTACAGTTATCAAAATGAACATTTCGTAACGCTTTAATATGTTTAAAAAATTGGTGTTTAGGTTTTCAACTGCTAAGTGTTTCGTATTTAAATGCTCGATAACAAATAATTAGAAAAACACATGTTTAGATCTGCTAACGTTGTTTTTTCTGTGTACTCGATTTCTAGTTTGAGTACCTAATAACAAAGTTGGAAAAGTAGTTTTGGAATGCATTTAACCACTTTTTATTAATTTCACATTTATCATTTTTGAAAAAACAAACCCAAAATGGACGAACAAATTAAATTTAGAAGCAAAAATATGATTATTTAGTTTATTATTATTGAAACGTTACTTTTAGAAATACAAAATTTGAAATGCAATTTCTTTCATTGATGTTTTATCGTGAATCTGAGTCCGAAGAAGTCGTGCTGGTGCTACTTCGTCCTCGTCCTTGTCCTTTCGAACCTCTGGATCCTGAACCACCTCTCGAGCCGCCTTGACCTTGGCCAGAACTTCCTCTAGAGCCGCCTTGACCTTGGCTAGAGCTTCCACTAGAACCGCCTTGACCTTGACTGGAGCTTCCACTAGAGCCGCCTTGACCTTGGCTAGAGCTTCCTCTAGAACCGCCTTGACCACCTCTACCGGGTGGTCCTTGTCCACCCATTCCCGGAGGTCCCTGACCACCGCCGGTTGAATTAGAGCTACCACCGTGGCCGCATAGCGTCTCGGAAACAAGTACCAAGATGAGCAACGAACTGATTACGACTGCGCTGGTTAAGGACACCATTTCGAAGACGATATATCGCTGAATCTGCGGATTGAGAGTGAAGTTTTCGGGTTCAAGTGGGGACTATTTATACCAAAAAGGGGTAACGCGAGTGTCAAATAGAAATAAAAGGTGTCAATTTGAGGTGTTTGATGACAATTCCCTTCACTTATGTCAAGAGATAAAATGCCGTTTTTGTTGAATGTTAGTTTAATGTCTGTTTTAGTAGGTCGCGTTGAAATTTACACAAAAAGTATTTGAATTGTGTAAATTGTCGAGTTTGAAGAGCTGGTCTGTTTTTGACAAAGATTTTAAAACGTACAAAAGGAATAGTAAATATTAGATTTATGGGCGATTTGACATTCAGAGAAAAACACTTTCTTATTTGAAATAAATTGGTATATAAGCGGTTTCACAAGCCTTATTTGACTCCTAAGGTCCAACAAATACGACCCTTAAAAAATTGTAATAGACGAGGTTTCGAATTGCAAACAGCGAAATCCGTTAGTAGAAAGTGCCGTTCAATAAACCAGGAACGAAAAAACGCTAAGGTTAATCTCATTACAAAAATGATTTTAGTAAAAATATTTCGTTCTTTAATGGTCATCGTGACCTTTTAAAGGTTATCTCTAGCACGCCTATACTGATGCAAAGTAAGTTATATACAGCCAGTATTAATAGGTTAAAAGGAACCACCTATGAACTGCATTGCAAGGTGGTCCCTTTTAACTTAACATTTCGTATATATTATCCTCCACCACTCTCCCCCTATTCGGCTTTCCGTTGCAACGCATTTTGAAATTTTCAATGTTTAGACTTGGTTTTTCTTTTCGGTGTAATAGTCGCGAGCTGGACTTCCCGAACGGTACTGTGAGTCCTAAACAGGACGAAACCGGTCTACCGTTGGAATTTCTGGCTATTTTATTTAGTTTTTATGTAGTTTTTCACTGGAAGATCTACATGTATTTGGTCCGAGATTCGCGTTTTCATGTTTGCTCGAAAACGTACTGGTACGAGCTATTTCAATGTGTTTAAACTTCTTCAAAATTGTTTAGGGTTTAGCTTTATTATCGTTTTTCATTATGGACTCCACTCAGTTTTAATAAGTGCCCCCAACAGTAAATATGATCAGGTTATTGAGGTCGTAATCTTCAGATATCTGAAGGTAATCAGATTACGGTAATTATATTTAGAGCTTAATTTTCCCTCCGCCTTAAAAACCCGCTGAATTGAGTAGCATGCTTTTTAAGGCAGCCCAAAACGGGGGAATCCGCGTCACGTCAACTTAACGTGTACACGATCGGGACGGATCCGCGAATCGAAACTTTAAAGTCACCCATTATTTTTAATTATTAGTTTTTTTTTGTTGCAGATTACTGCAATAAATAACTAATAAACTAATAATAATAAATTTTAAAATTTTAATGTTAAATGAGTAGTGAAGAAAATAAATATAAATATGGATACCTTTGTGGGCAAAATTTGACCAAAGATTGTGTGTTAAAAATTGGAGGAGCAGTGGACTGTGATTTGAAAGCAGAGTGACGTCATTCTGTTGTTCACAGGAGTATTTTTTAAAACTATTTCAATTAATTTGACAAATTAATCAACAATAAAAAATAATGTATGTCCCTTTAAGGCCGCACCTCTAACGAGCTCTAAACTGTTTTTTCAGTTCGAGGAACTTTTTTTGTTATATATTTTATATATCTCTCACCTAGCAATCTGATCTGAAATTGTATCTGCTTCATTACCTCAAGTAACCGGTCGGAACTGATTTGCTATCATTCATTTCATTATATTAAGTTAGTTTTCTGACTTTTACGTTGAGTATTCACGTAGGAATTATATTCTGGAAAGTAAATAAAAATATTTATATATATTTTAGCATCCGAAATCTGTCCATCTGTTTACAATGAATTCAGATTTGTTTCGGGTTTAAACTATCTATTTTGTATTTTGACCCATATCAAATGATCTGATAAAATCTGAGCCTAAATGCGCATAATCTTAAATCTGATCTATAGCAATTATTTATTCGGTTCAGATAACGCAAATGCTATTTGAGAATCTGTTGGAAGCGCTATTTTGAAGCAACTGATTTCCTTAAAATTACCAGTTTATTTCTATAATATAATACAAACATATAAATAAAACATATATAGAACGTTACCCTAATTTAAAAACCTCGTAACTTGAGAAAAGAAGTCATGGACAAATCGAACTTAGAATTTTAAAATTTTAAGAAAATATTACGTTGCGAATTTGAATTATATTTTATACCAAAACCCACGTAAAATGATCCTAATTCAAAGCTATTCTACACCAACAATGTTATTATTGGTACTTAGGGAGAATATATATCGAGATTCTCTTAACCTTTGCTCCCAATCCATCTAACAGTAAGCTCCTTCCCTCTGAACAAAATCGCATCAGCTCACACCAGCCAAATTCCAACACCTGCTTTTCACTGGTTTTAACAGCTTTGGAAAATTCATGGTGAAAACTAATTTTTTTAAAGTACAAATTAAAGTACTAGCTACAGCCCTGACCGAAAATAACCAATTAATGCACCCAAAATAGCCAATTAATGCACCCAAAATAATGAATTATTGCACCCAAAATAGCCAACTAATGCACAAAAACTAACTAATTAATGCACCCAAAATAGCCAACTAATGCACAAAAACTAACTAATTAATGCACGCAAAATAGCCAACTAATGCACAAAAACTAACTAATTAATGCACCCAAATTAGCCAATTAATGCACAAAACTAACTAATTAATGCACCCAAAATAGCCAACTAATGCACAAAAACTAACTAATTAATGCACGCAAAATAGCCAATTTATGCACCCAAAATAGCCAATGAATGCACAAAAACTAACTAATTAATGCACGCAAAATAGCCAATTAATGCACCCAAAATAATGAATTATTGAACCCAAAATAGCCAATTAATGCACCCAAAATAATGAATTATTGCACCCAAAATAGCCAACTAATACACAAAAACTAACTAATTAATGCACCCAAAATAGCCAATTAATGCACAAAACTAACTAATTAATGCACCCAAAATAGCCAACTAATGCACAAAAACTAACTAATTAATGCACGCTAAATAACCAATTAATGCACGCTAAATAACCAATTAATGCACCCAAAATACCCAATTAATGCACCCAAAATAGCCAATTAATGCACAAAAACTAACTAATTAATGCACGCAAAATAACCAATTAATGCACCCAAAATAGCCAATGAATGCAACCAAAATAGGAAACTAATGCACAGAAACTAACTTATTATTGCACACAAAATAATCAGTTAATGCACACAAAATAAACAATTAATGCACGCAAAATAACCGATTGACACACAAAATTTTGCAATTAATGTACGCGAAATAATACCTGAATTCACGGAAACTAACCGCTAAATACACAAAAAAATAACTCCTTAATACACGCAAAATCGCTGATTAATAAGGTATAATAAAATAAAAAAAACGGTTATTGTTTTCAAAATTAATGTTATTTAATCTTAATAAGCGCTTTTTTAATCTTTATGTACTTAAAAACTACGTGGTGAAACCCGTGCTAACTGGTGACATGATCAACGTTTACCAAACGTGTTTCGTATACGTTTTAGAAACCTTGATAAAACACGTAATATCAAAAGTCTGATAAGACTTCATACAAAAAGTCCATATCTTGGGCTGGGGAGTAGCTTTGGCTGTACATTACATGTTATTTCTTGTGCAGATGACGGCTGTTTAAGTTTCTCATTCTGATTGGCTAATATAACTTTGAAATAGCCAATACTTAGGCAGAATAATACGTCATGAAAATAGTACAGAGCGTCCTGATCTGCAGTTTCTATACTCTTATACACTCGTAGTTTTTGGTAGGAGTTTTAAAATGTTTTTTTTTTAATTTATAATTAAAATATAGGCTATTCAAACTAACTTTTTTGAATAAGGTAATTGAAGAATTGTTATTAGAATGATTATTTAAAAATTTTGCTCTAGTAACTTATTTCTTCTCTCCCTAAGATATTGAAATATTAAGCCTTGGCTATGCCGCCTAAAAAAAACTGCGTTTCCAACCACACTTGTAAAACCCAAACATCAGTCCAGCCAGTGCAATTTTTATTTGAAAGAAACTTCTAATAAAGCTATACAGAATGATAACCCATTCTTGTGGAACACAGGAACACAAAAAACTTATGAAAATAGGTCAATATTAAAAAATTCTGGGACCCAAACAGAAGAGAAGATAAAAAACTCTTGGACCCAAACAATTGAAGAGAAGAGAAAAAATTCTTGTACCCAAACAGTTGAACAGAAGAGAGAACCTGAAACACAAATAGCAAGCATGCAAACTGATTATGTTTACACCAATGAAGGGGCAACGCAGTGTGACTTCTACTTGAAAACAGCATGTACCATAGAAACTCAAACAAACCCATTAAAAAGAAATATCGAAGATTCGGTTTATCCAAAAACAAAACGATTAAAATTAAGCCCCGTGGAAACATTTACTGAGCCTACTTTGAATGTCATTTATCAGTATATTACAGAATTAGAATTAAGTGAGTATAATATTGATAATAACACATGTAACATAATTACTCATAAGTACCAAAGTATTTTCTTTAATGAAACCTTGTTCGTGGAATATGATGTATTTTACGCCACTTACACGTTTTGACCAAATTTGCATCATTGCGGATTTTGAAAAAGTCCAATATTCCTCACGCCTTTGTCTTCAACCATCTCTAGTTTAGCTAGTGCTTCAGGAATCACTGGTTTTGCTTTCATGGTACCCTTTTCAATAATACAAGGACTATAAGAATTTTAAATTTTACAATTCACTAATTGAGTGTTCCTTGTGAAACAAGGTCTCATTGATTTTTTTTGTATGAAAATATTATACAGAGGTACACTTAGGAGCAATTGTGTTACATATGATGGTAATAACAATAATACTAATAATAATTAAAAAAATATTTTAGCGGATATTGCTTTTTTGCATACTAAAAGTTTTGATGGAAGCTTAGATCAGTTGGAAGTCATTAAATCCAAAAGCTTAACAACTATTGAAAACTACAAGGATACTCCAACCAGAATTCTTTTCTCTATGAATGGGTCATTAACTATTCTTACCCCTTTCAAAGAAGCTGACCGAAGAGTAGTATTTAGTTTAACTGACAAGCAAGAAGTAATAGTTAATTATAACATAATTGATGAAGCGTTGAGACAATTAGTTCAAAATCTTGTATTCTGTCATGGGGTTCCTGAGGTTTGTATACAATAATAAATTATATTACCTCGCATTCATTTATCTTAATTTTTTATTTAATTTTTTCTACTAGGTCGATTGTAAAGATTTTCAAACCAAGAAACTAGAAGAAATAAATTATCCATTTAAGAGATACCAGTGTCGTCTGTGCCCAGTTTTCTTAAAGCCACCATCTAATGTATCGAAAGAGCAGTTGAAAGTACAAGGAAACGTTCACCAGTGTGGAAAATGTCGCTACCTTAATCGGTATAATAAAACAATTACCTAATATTTAAAAAACCACTTAACTAATTTATTCTAAATTTAAAAGGACTCAAAAAACAGTTTAAATTCACAATAAATTTATTTTAAAATCTAACATTTTGGAGGAACTATTTTTCCTTCCAGTGGCGTAGCCAGAAATACGTCAAGGGGGAGGGGGGGGCAAGTATGTGAAGAGGGGTTGAGAAGGTGGGTAAAATTTAGTAGAGACCAGGATTTTATAAAATCCCAGTTTTAAAACCTAGACCTATCGGGTTTTTTGGCTTTTATTAAAATTTGGGCTAACAATTTAACATTACAAAACCTGATGTGTTTCGACTCATGATATTAATTAAATTTAAAACATTTCTAGTAAAATTATGAATCATATTTAAATGTTTTTAATATCGCTCAAACTAAGATCTATTCCACTGCCTTCTTCAGATACCCCCAAAGGAGGAATAGTTGGATAGAGATAAGTGAGTGTGTCTACCGATAGGGGCCCCTGCGGGCGGGGGAAACGGGGGGTGAAACGGGCCCCTGCGGGGGTAAGCATTCCCCCCATTTTGCGTACATTTTCGGCAGGTCAAAAGGTTAGCTGATTTACGAGGTTAGATGATTTACGATGTTATAACCCATAAAACCTAGGTCAATAGGTTATCTGCCGCTATGGCGGTGTGGACTGACACGATGTTATGCAAACAGCCGTTAAATAGGTCCGTCAAAACCCATCCGTCATAGTGAATGTCGGGCCCCCCTGTCTTTCGAGTTGGTAATAAATAGTTCAATGGGTTTTCGCCGACAAACACTATCGCGCAAAGCTGTCCCCCCTAGGGCATCTGTCAAACACTTTTCGTGCGGTGGCGGTAATAAATATTTCGATTGTGTTTTCGCCGACAAACACTTTCCGCCGCCAAACACTTTCCCCATTATTTTCAAACACTTTCGCTGTCCCTATCTAGCTCTCTTGTAAACCCTGATTGCAAAGCCTCCTCGTGGCGAGAGCCGGGCAACGTATGGCTAATAACCTGCGGCTGATTTGCACAGGTATCACTGTCCCTATCCGGATTGTCCTTAATGGGGTCACTGGTGTCGTTCGCGGCTGCCGGGCCTGATTTCTGGGCTTGCGCGCCAGTTCGCATCGCCCCCTTCGCCGCCTGCCGGAGGGGGGACGGGTGTGTTCGTGGTTGCTGGGCTCGGTTTTTGGGTTCGCGCGATGGTTCGCTCCATACCTGTCATTTGATAACCTTATCGGGGATGGTAATTGCAGTGAATGAGAAAGTCTCTCTAGCCCTCAGCTGTGCGAGGATGGGTTCTCGGGCAGGCCCATGGTGTCGCCTTTTGTTGGGCCGTGATGGGGGCGTTTGTTTGCCATATGTGAGCCGGTTTTTATAGCTGTCTCACTGGCCGAACGTTGTTTCGCAAAGCGCATTTTTGTCCGGACCTGGTTGAGTGTTGTGGGCCGCCGTAGTGCCTAGCGGAACGGCGGGGTACAAATACATAACTTCATGTCCCTATCTAGTTTCCCACTGTCCCTATCTAGTGGTGTGATGGGGTCACTGGAGCCTGTGGGGGGCTCCATACCCGGCTCTCAAGGTCATGTGATCGGGGCGCTGGGTCACTGGAACCTCATGGGTGTTCCATACTCGTCATTCTGTGCCCTACTAAGGAGGGTAGTTGCAGTGGAAGAGGAAGCCGCTCTAGTCCTCAGCTGTGCGAGGGTGGGTCTCGGGCAGCCCATGGTGTCGCCTTTTGTTGGGCCATGATGAGGGCGTTTGTTTGCTATATGTGAGGCAGCCATGATGGCTGTCTCACTGGCCGAACGTTGTTTCGCAAAGCGCACTTTTGTCCGGGGCTGGTTGTTTTAGGTGACCGCTGTAGTGCTTAATGTGGAGCAGCGGGGTACAAATACATATACTTATGTCTTACGGCCCTAAGGGGTAAAGGGTAGCTTGCCCGTAAAATAGCCACAGCGGGCGTCTTCGCTAAAAGTGTTGGGTAAAAAAAAAGAGCCGAGTGTACACAAATTATAGGGTTTTATTATTGCTCCCAATCGTTAGATATTGGCTTTTTTTCCCATTCACTATAAATCGCAGCAGTTTGCCAGAATTAGTTTTATTTCTCCGAAATAATTAATGTACCCAAAATTGGACCACCAGTTTATTATTCTTTTTAGGGGGATCTCTATGGGCGGTTAACATTAAAATAAAGCTAAAAGGTCCAGTTTGGGGTACATTTGGTCCGAAATGGGGTACATAGGGGCGAAAATGGTGGCTTTGGTCGTTTTTAGGGTACATTGGGTCCATCCGAATTGCAGTTGGAAAAACGAAGAGCCGTAATTTGTTCCACCCATCCCTAAACTCCTTAAATTTATTGCTATAATTTATTTATCGCTGGCGAACCCTAGAATATAATTAATAAGGACAAGTTATTTAAATTTAATTTAGAACGTTTGTTTACATGATAACGACTAATCCGATATGATATATAATCCGTTTAAATCGTAATTTATCTATATAATTGTAATTAATTCGACAATTTAAAGGGTTGAAACGAACTACCTTCTGCAACTTGTATAAATAATTTAATTAAAAGTTCTAACTCACGTATTTGTAGTGTCTAGCCGCAGTATCGTCTGACATACGAGGGACAGCGACTTCCCACCCCACCACACCCCACAGTCGCATTCGAATCTTCTTTAACTAAGAACTCTCTGCATAATTAATTTTTATAAAGTAAAAAAATAAACTTATTAATAGTTAATTAATAAGATATATAAATAATTATGCTTTATATGCTTTACGTAAAGTGTTTACTTCTATATTAAGCTATTTTAAGTACCATTATTGGCTCAAGTACATACCATAAATATAATATAGCAAATTTGAGGGTGTGTATTGACAATATAAATACCAAAACAGTAAAAAAAATAACCTTGTTTAGCGTTTTACGATTAGAAATTTATTATCAATGATCGTTATATAGTGATATACCATTTCTTATCTTGATAAGTTTACAGATAGATGTAACCATTATAACGTTACAATGCGGTTTTTGTTATGGAACCAATGACAATAAGCTTTAAAATTTGTTTATCTTATTTCCAAGAACTTGTATAATTATCTAGAATGTACTAGAGCTATTAGATATTTTGGATGAAAGGCGATCTAAAATTTATGCTTGTTTACTTAATTATTTCATTAGTAGAAGGAAAGTGAGGGTATGACATCGATCCCAGGTTCAGGTTTAGGTTCGGGATCGAGATCCGGGATTTAAGGGGTGAAATGGGGGGTAAAATCGTCGAAAAGTCAATGTATTTATGGTATTCCTCGCGACGATTTGTTTTCCCGTATATCAACATATTGTGTCCAGGCCAACTTGTTCATTTATCTCCGCTTATCGCGAAAGACACTTGAACGTATATCTTATCGCGTTTTATCGTACGGAATAAGTTGAAATGATGTAAAAATTGATAACCGAGGCGGCGCGTGCGCAGATTTCCCGGGAGGCGCGGTTAATTTGAATTTAAGAGTGTTTTGACGTCATGGAATATTCGTTGTTAAAGTAGAATGGAAATATTTTTAAACTTCATTTTAATATCATTGTAGTACTTAAATATGCTTGACACTTGAACCAATCTCACGAGTATTTCTTAAAACGAATATCTCGATCGCGTTTTATCGTACGAAATAAGTGGAAATTATGTAAGTTGTATGATACTTGATAACCTAGGCAGGAAGATAGCGCGCGCGTGCGCGGATTACCTGGAAGGCGCGGATTGCCCGGGCGCGCGGTTAATTTGAATTTAAAACATGGATTCCCTCTCCGAAATAATTCATGTACCCAAAATTGAACCGCAAGTTTTTTTCTTTTAGGGGAATCTCTATGGGAGTTTAACATTACAATAAAGCTAATAGGTCCAGTTTGGGGTACTTTTGGTCCGAAATGGGGTACATAGGGCCGAAAATGGTGACTTTGGTCGTTTTAAGGGAACGTTTGGTCTATTTTGGTCCATTTTTGGGTACATCAGAAAAGCAGTTGGAAAAACGAAGAGCCTTATTTTTTTTTTCCACCCATCTCCAAACTCCAAAAATTTATTGCTATAATTTATTTATCGCTTCCGTAGGTATAAAATAAGATAAAAACCACTTACCTATATTTTAACTACGGTAAAATAAAAATACTTAATTAGTGTACTAAGTTACGTTTAAAAGAACCTTTTGTAACAATTCCAATATGTAAATATAGGTATAAGGATTGAAAAAATACTTAAAGTGGTTTTACTGATAAACTCTAAAGGAATTTAACTTTAAAGGGTATCTTAGATTATTGTTTTTAATTTTATTCAAGTTGAAAACGTATTAAGAGTCCTTCAAAGTACTATAAAAGGATTTTATTTACGAACTTAAGAATTCAACAAACGATATGTCAACTTCAAACAACTTTAAATTATTGGTATGGACAGCGCGACCGGTAATTAAAAATACACCAGCAGCACAGTTGGATGGAAAACAAGGTTACGTTAAAAATAAACTACCTGAAAAAATCTTATTTCAAGGAAAATTGCTTAATATAGAATATTCAGGTCGTGAGAAGCCGCGGAATAGAAAAACCTGCGCAAATGGAAAACAGCCCCATTGGGAAACCGCGCAAATGGAAAATCTGCACAAGTGGAAAACCACGCAAATGACAAACCTGCGCAAATGAAAAACCACGCAAATGGAAAACAGCCCCATTGGGAAACCGCGCAAATGGAAAATCTGCGCAAGTGGAAAACCACGCAAATGACAAACCTGCGCAAATGAAAAACCACGCAAATGACAAACCTGCGCAAATGGAAAACAGCCCCATTGGGAAACCGCGCAAATGGAAAATCTGCGCAAGTGGAAAACCACGCAAATGACAAACCTGCGCAAATGGAAAAAAGCCCCATTGGGAAACCGCGCAAATGGAAAATCTGCGCAAATGGAAAACCACGCAAATGACAAACCTACGCAAATGAAAAACCACGCAAATGACAAACCTGCGCAAATGGAAAACAGCCCCATTGGGAAACCGCGCAAATGGAAAATCTGCGCAAGTGGAAAACCACGCAAATGACAAACCTGCGCAAATGAAAAACCACGCAAATGACAAACCTGCGCAAATGGAAAACAGCCCCATTGGGAAACCGCGCAAATGGAAAATCTGCGCAAGTGGAAAACCACGCAAATGACAAACCTGCGCAAATGAAAAACCACGCAAATGACAAACCTGCGCAAATGGAAAACAGCCCCATTGGGAAACCGCGCAAATGGAAAATCTGCGCAAGTGGAAAACCACGCAAATGACAAACCTGCGCAAATGAAAAACCACGCAAATGGAAAACAGCCCCATTGGGAAACCGCGCAAATGGAAAATCTGCGCAAGTGGAAAACCACGCAAATGACAAACCTGCGCAAATGAAAAACCACGCAAATGACAAACCTGCGCAAATGGAAAACAGCCCCATTGGGAAACCGCGCAAATGGAAAATCTGCGCAAGTGGAAAACCACGCAAATGACAAACCTGCGCAAATGGAAAACAGCCCCATTGGGAAACCGCGCAAATGGAAAATCTGCGCAAGTGGAAAACCACGCAAATGACAAACCTGCGCAAAAAACCACGCAAATGACAAACCTGCGCAAATGAAAAACCGCGCAAATGAAAAACCGCGCAAATGATAAACCGCGCAAATGGAAAATATCTGCGCAAGTTGAAAACTGCGCTTACCGAAAAAGCGGAAATGGGATACTGCGCAAATGAAAACTGCGCAAATGGAAAACCGCGAAATTGCATTTGCGGAAATGGGAACTGCGCTAATGGGAACTGCGCAATTGGCCCATTACCGGACAGACAGACCCACAGACAGACAGACAGACCCACAGACAGACACGGTGATTGTAATACCGATCCAGGGTACAAAGTCCCCTCGGAGAGGTAAAAATTGATTGTATTCCGAATCTGTTAATTCTACGTTCAGGTTTCCATTAATGGCATTAAATAAGTAATAAACATTTTTCTGTATATTTTCGAGTTTATCTAAATTGGTCTCACACGTACTACTGTAAACTACGGAACAATAGGTGATAGAAGGTTTAATTAAAGATTTATAAAGACTAATGAGACATTTGGTAGATTTCAATTGTCTCGAGATTTTATAAGCCGTGCCTAAAAGTTTATTGGCTCTTGTTATTACATGACTTATATGAGATGAGAATAAAAGTTTACTGTCGAATGACATACCTAAGTCTCTAACTATATTTTGCGTGTTTAGTAATTTGTCATTTAATTTATAATTTCCATAAATTTGATTAATTTTGCACGTGAAGGAGACTACAATTGTTTGGTCATTGTTAATCGGAATATTGTTATATATCTATATATCTATATATATCTATCTATATATATCTATATCTATATATATATATAAATAAATATATAGAAAGGGGCGCAAAATCTTCCGCGGCGTGGGGGCGCTACTAACCCAAGCTCCGCCACTGAGTCGTTTAGTACCGTAAGAGTAGTCTTGTACCCTAAAGAGAGTAGCTGAAAACTCTTAAGGTAGTAGTTTTATACCTCAAACGGTGTAATAAAGAAACCAAAACGGAGGACAAAAGTACCCACATAGTGTAAATAAAAACCCTAAAAGGAAAAATGCTATTTAAGGTGTAGACTAATATTTTTCTTCAAAGGCGATAACCTATATTTTTTATATATTTCAATCAATTCAATACACTATGGAAAAGAGATATGCATAATAACGTACAAAGATAGTTTATGACCTCAAAATAGTAAATTTGTAACTGTCGTTGGCTAAAGAATAATAATAAAGCGTAAGAACGTATATCCGAAATTTCAAACAGCAACTTAAATTAACACAAGTTCAATAAAGTGAAATGTGAATGAATTTTATTTAAGGGCTTTCTTTGATTCAATGTCAACTCTAACTCCAATCCAAACTTACATGTACACTACTTAGGATACATACATATTAAGTATTTTGCGTAAAAAATAAAATGGTGAAATACTTAATAATAATCATGTTGGTAGGGGAAATTGTGTACATAGGTGGTTGCTTGACAAATTTTACATACATACTACACTAACTTGTAAGTGGATATTTTTAGCCTTTTCTGGGATTTCAGAGTCATTTTACTCCGATTCTGTGGTGGCGATCGTGTAAAAATGTTTTATCAAATTGGCTGTATGCGAATATTTTAATAGATAAGCAGACGATTCTGTCAGGGTTAGTAAAACGTATACTTCCAATACTCTGACCTTAAAGAATAGTTCGTGGTGTAGTCAATCTCTTCAGCGGTACAAGATAATTGTTTATTTCAGCGTAAAAGTTGTTTCCATTTTCCCCCAGAACAAGCGAGAAGATTGTAAAATATTTTTCCTTAAACGTTTCAAAAACCCTTTAGAAACCAGTCTTAAGTGAGGTCGCCCACCTCGCCACCCCAAAAGCACGGCATTGATAACAGTTAAATCATTAAAGTCACAGTTAGTTCAATTTCTTGTACTGTCACTGTTGCCGAAGCGTCTTTACCGGTCGCCAGTCTTAAATTATAAAAAAAAAAAACATTATAATTTCAAACATATTTTTTTAACTCACTTTTCGAATTCAACTAGCGTATCTGGCAACTGCTTGTTTTGGGTTTCGGGTAAGAGCAGGAACACAACGCCTGTGAATAGTGAGAGCACGCCATACAAGATAAAAGGAACTGATTGACCATAAATTCTGCCCTGAAAAGTAATTATTTCTAACGGACCAGACAGTTGACGAAATTAAAATATTGGTTCTTGTTAACTTACCAAGACGTCGGCTAACGGACTGACAATCGAGCCAATTCGGCCAGCGGTCATGGCTCCGCTGACTCCAACTGCCCTCATGTTCGTAGGGAACAGTTCGTTACAGAACACGTACAGTAGCACGTAGGCCAAAGAGTTCGTTATCCTCCCAATCATTATTAACGTTAGTTTTAACCAGTAAGTATCTGCAAAAGAGTACAAAATATTTAACTTTCGTATCAAAGTCTTCTTGTAAAGAGCCACCGCGTTTAAATAGAGTACGCGGCGATTCGAAGACGGTGGCGTTCATGACCTCATTTCAAATCAACATTTAACCAGCCGTCAGAACTTCACTCTTGTACACGGCGCGCGATAAGAGATTTCCCCAATTTCAGTTGAGCTAAATCATTTTGAACGAATCACTTTGCAGTAAACTTAGAAGAATAACGCGAGAACCGCGAAAGAGCTAACAAATTGCATTAAGCGGTAAGAATAATGGCTCCGTCAAACTTTTCACCCTAAAATTAAACTACAGCGCTCCTAGCGGTATGGAAGAGTGGTAAGCACTTTCGCCACGCAGCAAGAGAAGTCGAGTTCAATCTCAGCTTCTGGCACTAGCTATAGTGTATTTCCACCGTGTTCTTCTGTCTCTCCTTTCTATATAATTTGAAAAGGTACACGGTAACAGTGAGTGTTAGCTAGGAGCAACAAACACAAGGAGAACGCAGCTAGCATTTAAACACGCTAACGAAGGGTTGTGTACGAATTTCATTGGACGAGAGTCACGAGCCTTTACGCTGAACGTTTTACGGGCGTGGGGGGGAAGACAATTTCAAAATTTTCCCCTTCCGACGGCAGCAGGCGCTAAAGCGTCTAGCCAATTAAAAACGTACGCAAGAAAATCCACGACTTTTGACGGGTTGCGTTCTCCTTGTGTGGGGTGTTGTGTTTGTTGCTCCTAGGTGTTGGCACCTTTTGAGTATTAGAGCGCTTGAAGTTTAACCCTACCATTTGAAAAATGGCAATAAAAATAACTAGCTAACTTGGTGGTGCCTTGGTTTTTATCCTAACTGATTATTATTATTATTATTATTATTATTATTATTATTATTAATATTAATATTCCTAGTTAAAACCTTTATACTCTCTTTAATGAAATCTATTTTGACTGACCCCCAATTACAGTGACGGTTGAGAAAATTATGCCAGTCAGGACGAAACTGACCAATAGCCCTTTCCGTCTTGTGCAATACTTGACCACCACAAAATATAAGACCACAGCCGGAAAGCCCATCAAACCAGTCAAGAATAGATTGAGGTACAGTGAACCGCCCATCAGACCGATGCTCAAATTGAAGCCAAGGTTGATGAATACAGTGACTATGCTATAAAGACATTATTTTATAATGGTTAATTACGAATGTAAATGCAGATACTGCTCTGAAATCGTACTAAGAGATGTAAAGTATGGCCGCCACTTTGCGCATGTGTCTGTTTCTCAACAAGTCGACGAACGATGCCTGGTCAGATCTCGTATCCTAGAATAACCACGAAATGTCAAACGTCTCAACTTCAATTACTGACAAATTGTTCTTTGTACCATTTCAATTTTCTGTTTGAGTTTCCTCATGATTTCGTCAATGTTTGTGATTTCTTTTCCGTTCATTTTGGTTTGTTGCAGGAGTTGTTTCTTGGCTCTGCCATACTGTTTCATCGAAAGGAGCCACCTGGTTGATTCTGGTACTGCCCTGAAATGTATTTATTCTAAGTCAAAATCTTGTATGGGAAATATTCAATTTTAAAAGGTTGGATGATATCGATAATAGCCGTTGTTAAGGTAATTGCCCCTCCTGACCTTGAAAATGTTCATCTTGATCTTTGTAATGTTAATCTCGAAAAAATTCGCAAAATAACAACGAATAATTGGGTAACCTTGAACTGGGTTACTGGTTTGCTATTAGTAGAATATTCGATATGGAAAAGCACTTTTGTATTGATACCCATACAATAGTAATAGTACCAGTAAGTTTTTAAATTTCTTCCAATTTGTTTAGGGTTTAGCTTTTTTATCCCTTTTCTTTATGGACTAATCTACTTATTCGCTTATTTTCTTAACCCATACAATAGTCACGAGTTATTTATCGGTCAAATCATGACATCGCTTAACTTAACGATTTTTAAGAGATTTTCGATAAATTAAGGTTTTAATTTACATGATCAATTTTTGATATTAGTTTCGGTTTCTGGTCGGATAATCGACTAAATCCGAATATCACCCAACATTTTTTCGAATAAATCGTAACCCACCAGTACAGCAGTAATAAGAAGGGTAGCTGGAGTGGCAAGGATGAGACCAGCATGATCGTTTCCCACTCGTTGACCATCCAGCTAATGAAGGAGATAGCCATGATTCCCAGGCCCCAAATGGCGGTGAAGCTGAACACGATGTAGTCCCGGTACTTCGGCCCCACTGACTCGATAACTAGGAGAAATCACGCTCTTGTCATCAGTAAACTGCCAACAACCATAACAAGAATGAATAGCGATCAACAGATTATGCAAACACAACTAGAGCCGCTGTTTTCTGGGAATGACAAGGCGAACAAAGTGTTGCTCGCACATTTTCAGTTCACTCGACTACATAGCAACAGAAATAGCACCCGAGGTGTTTATTGCCGATTTAGTTCAAAGTCGGCCGTAATGTGGACCTATATGAGATATGAAATTTCTCAAAAGGAGACGTTGCACTACCCATTCGATTTGCCATGGCAACCGAAAATGTTTTTGACCACTTACAACCAAAAAAAAAGATTTTTCCCTTATTTTACCCAAAATGTGTTACAAATTTACCCTTAAAATGTTTAAATTTACCCAAACTTGATGAAATTTACCTAAATGTGGTCCAAATTACACATTTCGTGATTTTCAAAAAAATTCAAAATTTTCGTGAAACCGGGAAAATCCCATGCTTTTTTAAATGGAGATTTTATCGTTTTAAGTGATCAAAAACATTTTCGGTTGCTATAGCAAAACGAATGGGTAGTGCAACGTCTCCTTTTGGGAAATTTCATATCTCATATAGGTCTACATTACGCCCGACTTTGAACAAAATCGGCAATAAACACCTCGGGTACTCTCCTTGTAAGGGTGGTGTCTGATATGTCCTGGACCGCATTTACTAGACATGGACGATTATTAAGGATTGGGTGACTAAATTTAATTTCGAAATAATGGGTCTTTAGACGATATATCTAATATATCACGATTTAATCCATTTGATCATGATTTAAATCCTGATTTAATATTTTGAGAGACCCGACAATCAAATCAGTGAGTAGACCCTCTGAATGCGTTCTTACACGAGGCCATGAAGGCAGTGTGGGCCAGTCCAAATCCAACTCCGATGACGAACCTGAAGGCGAGGAACATGGGCATGTTGTCGGAGAAGGCGAGGATAAAGGACGCAACTGTTATTGTAGCTTGGCCCGCTAAAATGAGCGGCTTTCGACCAAATCTACACAAAAAGAGAATTGCGGGAATTTTGGTCCCTGAGAGAAGTGGAACGATTATATAGGGAGAATTACTTGTCGGCCAGTTGTCCCGCCGGAATGTAGGAAAGGCAGTTTCCCAAAAAGAAGACCATGTAACCGAACGATATCATCCACTCTCTGGAGCACACCAGATCCCACTATAGTCGAATTAAAATAGCCATTAATTTAAGCTACAAACACCAGTATTACGTATTTTTTTAAGGGAAACCTAGTCGATGTGAAGATGTATGTTATTTTTTTATCAGTTTCTCCACATTTCGAGTATTGGGTGAGTAGTTTGGAGATAAAACTTTAATATGTGCTGTCGATTTTAACGCTCTATTGACGTCGTAGATCTAGTTGAAAATTTCAATTAAAACTGTTAAATTAAACAATATTCGTCAAAATATGCCTTCATGGCTATTTAAGATTGAGTAGTAAGTATAACATTTGAATTATAAAAATGTGGAAAATTATACGTTAAACGGGTAAGAGCTAGAAATATTGGATTATAATTACGATGGAACCTACTAAACAATTCAATCGATAATATTATTCGTTTTCCAAATATTCGGAAAGGACGGTTGCTAATATTATTAACTTATTGTCTAAACTAGCCCAGTAGCAACAAACAGTCAGGCCGACGGAAAACAATGGGATTGGCGCGTAGGCTGATTTTCATTGTCAGGCCACTGAACTCGATGTCCAAGCCAACGGCTGGGCAATGGACAGTTGCTTAAGGAAACTGGTGGATCGTTAGCCTGCCCTTGAATAACTATTCAGTTAGAAGTCGACTGTGATACGGTTCAACGCCGACTTATAAAATACTACTCACTAACAAGTAAGTAGTCGCCTTAGAAACGGTTTAAGAGCTAGGTTGACTTCCTAACGACTCAAAAATTACTATCGGTATAGTGGTTAGATATGAAACGGCTTTGAATCTTTGTTGACCCCATCTGGCACAAAAATAATTACCTGTATACAGAGATGGGCACTTTTTTGCCTATCTTTTTACCTCTCAAAATCTTCAAGATGGCGCCAATATCACTATCACGATCAATTTTTTTAAGCCCCGCAAAGTTTAAATATCATTTTCAAATCAAAGTTGAATAACTTTAATCGATCAATTTTTTCCTTTAAATTTTTTTAATATAGCGCCACGATCACTATACCGATCAAACTTTCTATCAATACCTCTAAAGGTTTAAATATCAGTTGAATATCAAATATAATTACTTTCTAAAGGATGATAAAATTGGTGAATAAGTAGATAAGTCCATAATGAAAAGGGATAATAAAGCTAAACCCTAAATAAATTTGAAGAAATTTAAAAACTTACTACTAGCTCGTACCGATGATGACATCGAAATTTCGATCGTTCAGCCAATGAGAGGCGACTATCTGGTGAATATTTTTAAGAACCCTAAGATGTTCTCTGGACATACTACGTCTAAAACAGTTGGCTTCAAATATTCGGCTGGATGTTCCCAGAATATTTCTAGCATTCAAATAGAACGTAATGAAAGTCCCGTGAAAGTCCATGGAATATCTGTAGAATTTCTTGACCGGCGTTTTATAGATATATTAGGGATCAAGAAACTGATGACATTTGGTCACCCGAGGAACATCCCATATTGTTCAATTGAGTTTTTTTGGATATCCTACGGATTTAATGAATCCCCCGAACTGAACTCCGGGGAATGTCTTGGGGGGCCTTTTGTGTTTGCTGGGTACGCTACGCCCAACGCCCAACTCGGGAAACTCCCATAGGATTATGCTGAGTTTTTTCAATTTTGAGATCTTAACTGTTTTTTTTTAAATATATTTAAATAAGGAACACTTGGAGCCATTTGGAAGAATATATCTCCGTTGGTGCTCTTCGAAAACATTAAGCCTAGGTCAATCTGCCTGGCAAAAAGTGGAGAGCCAATCATGGAGGCTCTTAAACAGGCCCGTAGCCAGAAAAATTTCGTTAACCTTGCTCTCTGAAGCAAACCCGAATGCCCCCCCCCCCTTGGCTACGGACCTGCTCTTAAGAACTTCGTATGATGAGGCTGGTAAGTGATTTGGTAGAAGAAAATATTTGATTTTAAATGCACTGTATAAAAACTTAGGCTTGTATCTAGCTTGCCCAAAAACCAATAATCCCTAGATTATAATAGCAAGAACGCATAGAGGTACCTCCTGCTTTAATATCAAATCCAACAAATTTGACAAAAATTAATTTAAAGTTCCAAATGTTTTGATAGAATGAACACAAATCTAAACACAAATTTCATACGGCCACAATCACTATCTTTGGTATAATCTGTGTTCAGTTCCGTTTATGAGACAATTTGGGTCTGTGTTGCTCATAACCACACTATATTTTACAAAGATAAGGAAGTTTCTCAAAAATTATTTATGGTTTAACAATATCCATCTGCTTACCATTACAATCAAATGGCAAAGACATTTATGGAATTCATTCCAGTTGGGTTTACTGAGACTTCTCTCCAACGCAAGAAAATAACAAAGATTATGAGGATAATTTTCTTTTCAGCAATACCAGCATTGGGCATATATTTTGTAATGAGGCTAAATAATTTTTAAATCGTTTTGCGTCACTTAAATTGAACTCGGTATTATAGCTTTGATAACTCACGAAATAAAGTTATAAACAAACATTTCAAATCGCCCGCCGTTTCCAACCCGAGGGTTATACCACTAAATTATCTGCACAAGGAAACATTCGCACCCGATTAATATTTTTTTGCATGTCGGAATTAGCCACTGAGGAGCCATAACAATAAAGTGTTAAAATTATTAAATAAATAGATTTTTTTTCGTATTGCCTCGTCGGTAAAAGTTGATCACCCGCCATATTTAAAAACATCTACAGTAAAATTCAATATAAAAATGATATCAGCCAATCAATTGCTGGTTCTATAGTGAAGTAATGTATAAAGTAATTTATTATTATTAAGAACTTAAGCTAGATGGCACACGTTACCGGCGGTAGTCGCTCTTTGAGTCCTGATTGGTTACTATTGGTCGTACGTATGCCACAGCAGTTTGGCTCTTTTCTGAGTTACGCGGCAGCATTCTAGGTACCTATGAGATTTCTAAGGCGGGAACTCTAGTTTCGTTGTTGTTGTTGACCGTTAATAACGATAAACATACATATTGGGGACTTTTAGTTTCGAAAACTTAAATATGGTCAATAAATATAAATCGGGATACACAAAACGGAGGGAAAAGGCTAAGCGAGATTATAATGAAAAGAAGAACCAAAGTAGTCTGATGAGTCTTGGTTTTTCTAAATCAGAGGATTCAGCGTCACACCCTTCATCAGAAGATACATATCCAAAAGAGTCTGTGATGTGAGTAAATTTGAATTTTGCTAGCCATATCATTCAAAATAGCATAATAGACAGGTAAGGGCTCTGCAACAAAATCACGAAGGGGTACCATATAATTCAAGAATAGCTTTCGCTAGACTCGTTACTCCATTTAAGAATTGTTTGGGTGCAGTGCGGTACACGAAGAAAAAAATGTGTATTATGTGTGTTTGGAGTGGACAAAAGAATAACATTGGTGGCATATTTTCATATATTTTACTAAATAAATTAAAAGCCTAAACATTTAACCACATTAACATAAAATCCATTTTTTTATAAGCTATTTTTTTAAATGAAAATTTTAGCCATAATACGAATTTTAGGATCTCCAGAAAACCTTGGAAGAGGGAGAGATAAGTCAGATAATTGTACCTGAGCAGACTGATTTAGAAAGACTAGTTCAGTCTCTATCCTGGCAACTAGGAGCAACAAACACAAGGAGAACGCAACTAGCCATTAAACACGTTAACGCACGGATGGGTCCAAATTTAATTGGACGAACCATTGCGCTGAACGGTTTACGGAAAGGGGGAAGACAAGTTCCGAATTTTTCTCTTCCGCGACAGCAGGCGCTAAAGCGTCTAGCCAATGAAAAACGTACAAAACTTTTGACGGGTTGCGTTCTCCTTGTGTGGGGTGCTGTGATTGTTGCTAGTAGCTGGCAGCTAGGAGCAACAAACACAAGGAGAATGCAGCTAGCCTTAAAACACGCTAATGCAGTGTTGTGTACGAAGTTCATTGGACGAGCGTTTACGCTGAACTTTTTACGGGCGGGGGGGAAGACAATTTCTGAATTTTCCCCTTCCGACGGCAGCAGGCGCTATAGCTTAAATTACCGTAATTTAGGAAATCAGTAAATTACGCGGTAAACTATTCTAACAATGCCTTCGACTCCTTGGAAATTCGCAACGAAAATGGATCTAGGTTACGCAGCGGTGCCTAGCTCTTCGAGTTAGTGCGTTACACCTATGATCTAGTGTTTGCTGGAGTTAAATTACATAATTAAACGATGCAAAAATACACTAAAACGCGATTAACGTTAGGTTTTGATATTTGTAATCTTGTGCGACGTATTTTAGGTACATTTTAGCCCGAAAGATCAAAGAAAATTGAGAAACAGTGAAACACGAATACAATGGTAAATTACCGTGGTAATTTACCACAGTAAATTACCCTGGTAATTACCAGAGTAATTACCATTTTCGTAATTTACCTGAGAAAATTGTAAATTACTGTTACCAGGGTAATTTACCGCGTAAATTACCAGGGTAAATTACCGATTCGTATCTCTAGTCTAGCCATTGAAAACTGTACGCAAGAAAATCCACGACTTTTGACGGGTTGCGTTCTCCTTGTGTGGGGTGCTTGTTTGTTGCTCCTAGCTGGCAGTCAAGGGACGACTGTGAAGGACGATAAATTAGTTTCCTCCATGATTTTTAAACACAAATCTGGAAGTCAAAAGCGGAAAGAAAAAAAATGCAAGGGGAAAATGGACAGACAATTTGGTTATTGAACTCTGAGGCTGCGGATGGCTTAAATCCCGGTTCCGGAAAAGAAACTTTTGATGAAGAAAATTTATCAACCAAAACTACAATACATAAAAGTCCTAAACAATAATGCGATTTACCTGTTTATCATGTAACCTTGAACTGTTTAGTAAACAAGCAAATGTCGAAATGTACAATAACTTAGAAAAAGATAAGGCACACTGATAAGGTGACACTGGATTCAAATTTAATCGATTTGCTACGTAATAATACCGACCAGCAAGCTGAACATTCTGAACCTAAAGACGTGTTAAATAACAAAAATACATTTCAAGAAGTAGTAGATATAAATAAGCCTGAACCTGAAGATGCGTTAAATGAAGAAAATGACTGGGGCGACTAAAGCCCTAATTATTCCCTTTGATATTGGTGAGATAGGTAAACTCACACTTTCTCCTAGAGAAATTGAAGAAATTGTGATAAGAGGCACAATGAAACATCCAAATACATTTCCTAAAGACATACGATCTCGTTTTCCCCCAAATCCCTATTAATCTGCAATTTATCGAACATCGAGACCGTACCTCGTGATTGGCTCGTATGGAGTTAAAACAAAATGGAATTACTTGGTTTTCCCTGCCGAATATTTTCAACCCAGCAGCTGGTGTGCGTCCCACTTTATTGACTATTCTCGTGGCCTGCGTTGGAAAAAGCTGTACGATAGAATTCCTGATAACGAAAAAACCCTTCACTCGATTCTCGTTAACGCTACTCCAAATAGCTCCCATCTTGAACAAACCACTTTCATTTTACGATTAATTCATCATAATGAAGCTAATAATAAATACGAGGTTCAAGAAAGGGTTCTCGAGTTTTTAGATTGTAACGAAAAGACTGGGAAAGATATACATTAAATGGTGGACGACCATGAGAAATATTGATCAAAGAAAAATAATTTCTATGACTTTAGAAAATCAAATAAAAAACGAAGTGGAGATGTGGAAACCAATACTTTTACGCTTACTAGATGTTACCTTGTTTCTTGGAAAAAATCTACGATCCCTACAAAGGAAATTTCCTTGGAATTTTGGGAGTTGTTGGGGTGATATGATCTGGTTCTCCAGCGACATTAGAATGCCTTTAGGGAATCTGCTAAAACTAGGAATCGTCTCCAGGCAAAATGAATTGATCTCGTGTATACTGCCGAACACGTTAGGAATGTTACTTTTGAAGAAAGACAGAAAGCCAAATACTACTCGATTCTTGTTGACGCTACTCGCAATAGCTCCCATCTTGAACAAACCACTTTCATTTTACGATATATTCATCATAATGAAGCTAATAATAAATACGAGGTTCAAGAAAGGTTTCTCGAGTTTGTAGATTGTAACGAAAAGACTGGGAAAGATATTGCCATCTTGATAAAGTAAAATTTAGGAGAAACGCCTCTAAAACCACTAGATATTTTTAACAAAATCCACGAATTCAAACGGTCATCGTTGTTTCCAAATGTGTCCATTGCGCTTAGACTTTTTTGCAATTTACCTGTAACAGTAGCTGAAGCGGAAAGATCCTTCTGTGTGTTATCTCGTGTTAAATTGTTGCAGATGGACTATGGGACAAGAACGTTTGACGGTTAGAATAGAATCTCGTTAAGCCATTCAGTTAAGTCATCAAAAGGTTTGCAAGTATGAAAGCTAAAAAATTGAATAACTTCAAATAATAGTTAAATATATATATTTTTTCACGTATCGCATTGTAAAGAAAGCTCAAAACAAAATGTGTAAATCAATAATTCCTAAATTTACAACTGAGCTAGTAATATCTTTTCATGCTTCATAGGGCCCACAAGCAGAGGGGCTCGCAAATACGTTGTTTGCCCCGGGCACAGGAAAAGCTCTGCACGGGCCTAGCTTCTGATAGGTTACAAGCGTGACCTAACTACTAAGTGATTTATGTAAAATGGTTGTGACTGTTTGTAAAATAACTGATTTATTTTTGTTTTATATCAATTAACCATATCTAAAATTTTGTCTTAATGCTCAATTTAAGTGTATCTTATATTTGTCTTAATTTGTGTTTTTCCATGTTTATATATTTTACCGTTTCTAAAAATTGTGAAACAATTTTGAAAGAAGAATTCCCAGAAATTTCTTCAGCCCCGTCCCCTCCGTCGCTCTCTCTCAACCGCGTATTAATATCCTGTGTATTGTTTTTGGTACTGTGTGTTAAAAGAATCAGCGCCTTCAAAAGGGAAGGAAAGTTACTCTCGACCTTTCAACGGTTTTGTGTGTGAATTCTCTTAGTCGCCCAAGTAAAAGGGTAAAATATTTAGAACTCAACGAAAATAAACTTTCAATATCTTAAAAATTGTCGAAGTTATTTCAATTTGTTTAGTAGAAGAGTAGTTAGTAGTGTAATCAGTTAATTACTGATATTTCAGTCGGTCATCAATTAGCAACATAGCTCTCCCAAAAATTAGTTAAATAAAAGTTAGCGAACTAAACTGCGGTAGCGATCCCCAACACTGTTGTTTCTTTATAAATTTTAAATGTTTTAAATAATATAATTTCATAATTGCTAACGAAAAACTATTTATCAAACGAATATTGTTATTAATAAGATATCCACTGCAAACTCTGCAATTTATAGTGACATTATTCACCAATTATTACATGGCGGTCGCTATACAGCTAATATCTTTTGCACTCGGGATTTCATTGAAATCCAATGTTAAGAAAATTATATCAAAAGTCAAAATTTCAGCCAGAGATTCCAACAGTAGACCGTTTTTGCCCATTTAGGGCTCAACAGTAATATGTAGGAACTCTGCCTTTTCTCGAAAATCTTCGGATATCAGAATGCTCTGACTAGTTATTTTCTCAAAAACTACAATTTAGGCCAACTATAAGTAAGAAAATTGTATGGTGTGAACAGAAAAATTATAACAATTGTTCCTACTTTTTCGGTTCACACTTTACAGTTTTCTTGCTTACAATTAGTTGAATACAATTAAGTGGCCCAATTAATGATATAGTGTGAACTGGGCTTTAAAGTCGCGAATTTATTATAATTATATTAGTATTTCTGATATCGGAAGATTTTCGAGAAAAGCCAAAGTTCATACACAATACCGTTGAGCCCCGAAAGCAAAAGGGCGAAACCGGTCTAATAATGGAATCCTTGGCTGAAATTTTTACTTTTGATATAATTGTCTTAACATTGGATTGCAATGAAAGCCCAAGCGTAAACGATGTCTGCTGTATAGCGACCGCCATCCAAACATTTGTGAAGAATATCACTATAAATTGCAGTGGACTGCTCTCACATCTTATTAATAACAATATTCTTTAGACAAATAGTAGTTCGTTAGCATTTATTAAAGTATATTATTTAAAAAAATTAAATTCATAAAGAGACAACAGTCACAAAAAAATTACTTAAATCACGTAGTAGTTACGTCACGCTTGTAACCTATCAGTAGTTTTTTTTAAAGGGCATGTTTATATCTTCAGAAAAATATAACGGCTGACGTTAGCGATATATATGCCGAGTCAATATATCAACACTTCAAATAGTAGTTTTTTAACTGCTCTCTGTGAAACTGACAATGAGACTACCCGAGGTGTTACACACCGATTTTGTTCAAACTCGGGGCATTGGTAGACTTTCATGTAACTTGAAAAATCCTATAGGGATTTTATTCAATGGGCAACGGTTTTGCCATGGCAACGCAAAATGTTTTTGACAACCTAAAATGGAAATTTTCCCATAATTAGTCTGCTCGTAGTCGGTAAAGCGTCGAACCGTATCTCAGTCGATTACTATCTGACTATTTATTTTAGGGTTGGCTAACGGTCGAACTTTGATTGATTGCCTTTCTATTGACTTTCGCCGACTCATTGTCAACTATACGACTCAGTGCTAGTCGACTATAAAATGGAAACCCAATGCTACTGGGGTAGTTGAATAACCGCAGGTGTTGCCTTGGTTTTCGATTTTACACGCCCTAAAAAGAGGACGCGGTAAATATTGACGCGTGGTAAGAGCTGCTTAGTCAACTGTTAGGGCACTCTGGCCCGAGGGGTCGGACATTCCCAAAAAAGCGTACGGGATTTCGAAATCTCTGTGATTTCGCGATTTCGTCAAAGATTTCGCGATTTCGTCGGAGATTTCGCGGTTTCATCAGATTTCGTGATTTCATCAGATTTCGCGATTTCGTCTAAGATTTCGCGCTTTCGTCAGAGATTTCGCGGTTTCATCGGATTTCGCGATTTCATCAGATTTCGCGATTTCGTCAAAGATTTGGCAATTTCGTCAAAGATTTCGCGATTTCGTCAGAGATTTTGCGATTTCGTCAGAGATTTCGCGATTTCGTCAAAGATTTCGCGATTTCATAATATTTCGCGACTTCGTCAGAGATTTTGCGATTTCGTCAGAGATTTCACGATTTCGTCAAAGATTTCGGAATTTCATAAGATTTTGCTATTTCGTCAGAGATTTTGAAATTTGGTCAGAGATTTTGCGATTTCGTCAGAGATTTCGCGATTTCGTCAAAGATTTCGCGATTTCATAATATTTCGCGACTTCGTCAGAGATTTTGCGATTTCGTCAGAGATTTCACGATTTCGTCAAAGATTTCGGAATTTCATAAGATTTTGCTATTTCGTCAGAGATTTTGAAATTTGGTCAGAGATTTTGTGATTTCGTCAGGGATTTCGCGATTTCGTCGGAGATTTCTTGCGATGTTTTCGGGATTTTGTACAAATGTTGAAATGTCCGACCCCTCGCTCTGGGCTAGCTTATTATGCATCGGAGTGTTGTGAACATTTCTATTACAGCAGAGTAAAACTGAAATCATGCATGTATCTCAACAAAGTCTTTCTCCCAAAGTTAAAATAAGTGCATTCTCGCTAAAGCTAAAACTGTAACAACAAATAAATTGGAATTTGAACACTATTTAGTTAACTATCCCCGTTATTTCATTCAAAAATATTAGATAAACTAATCCACGTTTTACCTATTTGTTTTGATATTTGACGTGATAAGAACATAAATAATTCATATCAGATTCGATCACTAATAATGTTATTAGTACACCTCAACATTTATTAACTTTAACCATTAATTTATTTATTTAACTCGGTCATTACTAGTATTAAATAATTGATTTCAATAATTTCGTAGTGTGAATACGTACCTCTCGCGTAATAGTAGTCCTGGTACTATTCTCGTACAGGAATCTGTCGCAGTTGACCGTGTCGTTCAAGCCCAAGAGTTGACCAGCGGGTGTCCGTTCTCCAGGGTAAGCGGACCTGTCGCATTTGAACTCCAACAAATCGGTCGCGTTCGCACTGGGGTCGTCGTCGATATCGCCGGTATCGCAGCGGAACTCGACTTCCATGTTGATAAACTGATAATTGGTCATGAGGACACTCCAACAGACTGCTCTGATGAGCGAAGTGACGAAGATGCGCTTTTGGAACTTTCCGAATTGACCGGTGACGTCCGTTATGTCCATGGTCTAGGTCTCGTACTGGAGCGCGAGTGGCTCTCCAGAAATGTTCTCCACTTTATAATTGTGCCTCGTATACTCAAATAAAGGTACATTCGAGTAAACAGATGCTAAACTGGGTTTAAAAATGTAGACGCTTAACGCTTTCAGCTGTTGAAGGACGGCAGATAATAAAAACATCGATTTCTGGTTGTTGATTTTATGCTAAATCAAATTTATTTCGTACTTAAAATTATTTTGCTCTGACTTTTCATAGTAACTTCAACTACCACTGTATATTTATTAATAAAAAGCTGTATATTAGATGAGTTTTCCAAGGATAATATATCGACACATTGATGCTTATTACGGAGTGTAAGCTCATAGAAAACAGAGCAAATGAGACCAAAGTCTTTTCAAACAGAAAAACTTTACAACTCAAATAAATAAAACCAATAGCTCTTTATATAAAATACGACAGGTCACGTGATTACGTTAGATTCATCGTGCAGTTAAAGTTAGAGAGCGCGCGCATATTTTGGTTTTTGTTGAGCTCGCGCTAAAACGCACGAGACCCTCTACGCGGAAATATTAGGAAGCGCGCGCTCCAAAAAATGACACTTTATACGTATGCGTATAGGCCTATATTATTTTATAGAAAGAGCTATTCATTTTAAATTGGAAATTTGAAACCAAAGACACGATATATAGAGCAAGTGAGAACATAAACAATATAAATAGAGAAAATTAGCCCCGAGTTACTTCTAATAAAGTAAATGAGCCCTTAGATCCTTCAAATAGAGTAAATGAAACCAGATACACTTCAAATAGAACAAGCGATGACCCGACGAAAAATATTACGTTATATCGCCACCCGCAACTTTTTATCATTGTAGAAAACAAGACGGCCCAGGCCGTAATATTAGTTCCACATCGGCGTATTCGGGTGGGCAAACCCATACACTCTTAGTAGACACAGGTAGGCAAACTAATACAAAGGCTGTTGAGGCCATGTGATTTCCTATCGCTTGATATATAAATTGCCATCCTAAGTTGAAGGATTCAAACTTGGGCGCCACCCACCCTCAGCGTACGCGGTTGGGCAAAGCAATACAAAAGCTGTTGAGGCCATGTGATTTCCTGTCGTTAGATATATAAAATACCATCCTAAGTTGAAGGATTCAAACTTGGGCGCCACCCACCCTCAGCGTACACGGGTGGGCAAAGCAATACAAAAGCTGTTGAGGCCATGTGATTTCCTGTCGTTTGATATATAATTTACCATCCTATGTTAAAGAGTGGCCACCGCCCACCCTCAGGGTACCCGGGTGGGCAAACCAATACAAAAGCTGTTGAGGCCATGTGATTTCCTATCGTTAGATAGACGGAAAGTATAAAATGTGAAATAGGTAAGCAAAACACGACGAACATAATTCTTTTAAATTATTGAAATTAGTGGAAATATGATTTAGAAATTCTTAAACTGGGATTCAAATGTGTTTATTTTAGGAAAATTATATCAAACATTTAGGTAGTTTAGGCACCAAAAGTCATGTAAATTCGGAAATTCATAAAAAAAATACCCATTAATGTAATTTTGCTGAACAGAAATTAATAGAATATGTCATTCTCAAATTTTATATTATCTCGGCGATTAAGTTGGTATTTTCTTGGAGCAGATTAGGGATTGCAATCCAGCAGGGTTTTCAATCCAGCTGGATTTTTGCTGGACCGACATCAATCCAGCTGGATCCAACGCGGATCCAGCAATTTATATATTTTTCAAAAAAACAAAAGAATTTTATCAAAAATGCCCAACAAGTTAGAAAGCCCAAATATATCTCTCCTCGGAATTTTTCCATGGAGAACTAGCCGGAGTTTTTTTGAAAGGAGATGCTAGCGTCACCTGGCTGTCGTACTGTACTAAATAGCGTGACAAATTTAAGCTCCTCCTGTTATTCCTCCATGGTTTGTCTATGATATTATTTATTTGCCATTAGAAGACGTGGCAGTCATTGACTCAGATGTAAAAGATCGGTGTTCCTCAAAAGCCACCTTTTTGATACTTGCAAATAGTGGCTAATAAAGAAAATATGCCTTTTGAAAAGAGAATAAGTTGAAAATCTAATTATTAGTTATCAATAATACACTTTTGAACCAGCCCAAATTCTGGCAACTATGTATAGATATTTGTATTTTATGGCCAAAATGCAAAAACTTCAATGTTGAAATCTTAATAAAAGTAAAAAATATATTGGCCACTTTTTTCCACTAAATACATTTTTGGCCAGGCCGGTATTTACCACTATTTGCCACATTATTTTCCACCTGGTATTTACCACCCCGGAACCCTAAGGTCCACCTGTTAAAAATATAACTCCTGCTCGTAACTGTACTTTTAATTATATCAATTAATTTTAATTTTATCTATAAATATTAAAAATTTTGCTGATTAAATTAATATATATAATAAATAATATAGAATAAATGCGGTTAATGAGTTCATAAAAACGTAAAGGAAGACGGACTTTTCCCAAGGTCATTTGTATAAATATCGTTGCAACATAATTTACCCTAACCCTAAGCACTCGGCCCGTCCCAAAAGTAAAAAAAAAAATGGGAGTTGGAGAGAAGAAGCCCCATACATACAGAACACACACAACATTCGCCCATGTCTGAACACAAACACACAGTACACAAAACATTACAAAAGCACGAATTCGAATACAAACGTTCAAAAGCTGGTTTACACTAACAAGTCAAAACCGTCGTTACGGTGTGCGTTAACGTTTAAAAATATATCAGATGTAACGAGGAGTTTATCCTTTACACCTGTTTTGCTCTGGTGAACCTTTTCCAAAGTTCATGAAACTGCCAACGCGGTGAATACACTTTGCCAACAGACACACCACAAAATTGTAAAACCCCTCCTAGCGAACTCTGTTATGGGAAAGTCTAATTAGAAGTAGGAGTTATAAAATATTAGTCTTGAAGTATTTTAAAGGATTAAATCAATCACGTTTGTATAATTTGTAACGCACGTGGGTTGGGGGTATCTATCTACACCAACTAGTTAAGGGGATTCTTGTTGACATCTTGGAAGAATAATGCAGACAATTACAAATAAACCAGACTGTATTGTAAATACTGGCAACTAGCTACATTTAAAAAAATATTAAACCACATACATTAATACAAGAGGACTTTTTTAAACTTTTCTGTAAGTACAATCTCAAGAAACAAATGGTATTGATGGTCTTGTCTCACCTTTTGTGCCATTCGCGGCGCGCGAATCGCAATTCACGTGCCAATTATTTAAAAGTTAATTACTTGCGAATCCGCATCGCTGGATCCAGCAGACCGAAAAATGCGCTGGATCCAGCTGGATTGCTGGATGAGGGATCCAGCAATTGCAATCCCGCCCCTTACCGTATAAATCAATTTAATTTAATCGGGGAAAAAGCCAGTTAGAACGTAAAACAATGAGTTTAGTATAATTATTTTTAAGTAAGCTTTTAAAAGTCTTGGTTAGTCTTTAGTGTGTAAGTTACTAAATGTAGAATGTTGTTTAACCTTTTATCGTGTGTTTAAAATTGTTATTAGTGTATTAAAGTATGACGAAACTAATTCCTGAAGTCTGTGTCCCTTAATTTAATCTGTTGAATGAGTACGTCGTCTGTTTCATCCTATTTTGGAAACGTCTCAATACTCTTATTACGGGTCTACAACGCAGCGGCTGCCAAAACAATATAAATTCCATTGTTTAAGCATCCACAACCGTTATATTTTTATACCATTACCTAATATTTTTACCCAATTTACCTGAATATAGATATTTATAGTAAATTTACCCAATTTAACCATTTTAATTTAGATTTTTACCCAAATTTATTCAGCTTTATCGACCAGAATAACCCTAAGATTAATTTTCATCCAAATCTAAAACGGTAGGGTGGAAAATTCCAAAACATTTGGTCGATTTGTCGTGGAATGACCCCAAATTTAAAAGTTTACCAAAATTTAAATATTTACACAATTTAGATATTTACCCGAAATCAGATATTTACCCAAATTAAAATATATACACAATTTAGATATTTACCCGCATTCAGATATTTTCCCAAATTAAAATATTTACCCAAATTTAAATACCCAATTTTAAATACTTACTCAAATTTAAATACTTACTCAAATTTAAATACTTACCCAATTTTAAATACTTACTCAAATTTAAATACTTACCCAATTTTAAATACTTAACCAAATTTAAATACTTACCCAAATTTAAATTCAAGTATTTACTAAATTTAGATATTTACTAAATTTACATATTTACCTGAATTAAAATATTTACACAAATTTAAGTACTTACCCAAATTATTACTCAAATTTACATATTTATCCAAAATTAAATACCCAAATTTAAATACTATTTAATTAGATATTTACCCAAAATTAGACATTTACCCAAAATTAGACATTTACCCAAAATTAGACATTTACCCAAAATTAGACATTTACCCAAAATTAGACATTTACCCAAAATTAGACATTTACCCAAAATTAGACATTTACCCAAAATTAGACATTTACCCAAAATTAGACATTTATCCAAAATTAGACATTTACCCAAAATTAGACATTTACCCTAAATTAGATATTTACCCAAAATTAGATATTTATCCAAAATTAGATATTTACCGAAAATTAGATATTTACCCAAATTTAACCAACTTTGTTTAAAAAAATACTTCATTAGGGGGGACCCTAAATCTTCGATCTTGCCATGTTAATTTACATAGAGAAATATAACATTTTAGTTGTCAAAAACATTTTCGGTTGCCATGGTAAAACTAAAGTCCATCTCTATTGTGAATGTGACAGTAGGATCAAATAATGCTTTACCTGGCACGAAAGAAATTCTTTGCAAAGGTACATAAGGTTGAAGTTCGAATCATTGGCTACAGATAAATAAAACAATTTTAAAATCTTTTATTATCTTAAATGTACTAGATATTTCCAACAAAAAATTACTTCGTAGGTCTAAAAGCCGTTGTTTAAAATAGTCCAAGCCCTCCTCAATATTGGTTATAACTTGATCGTCTAAAGATTTGAGTTTGTAATTCGAAAGCATTCCATTTTCAAAGAGCAGGTTGAGGGCTTTCAAATAATTTTAATAATCCGCTAGGCAAATACCCAAGCCTAAGTCACCCACCGACTTTTAAAGCCATTAATTCAGGTGGCCGGGTTACAATGCGTAGGAGGGTGGTCGCAAGCCCTTCATACCACGCGAGCCAACAGGTCCCTACACCACTATTACCGTTAACCTCAACAAGTTTTTATGGAAGGGGAATAGCTCGGCGGAAAACTCCTTAAACCAGTGGGGAGAGAACTTTAAACTCAACGCAGAAGGAGTTGTTCCGAGTTTACACCCAGTGCCACAAGCTGGGATCGAACCCGGCTGCGAGGCGAAAGTGCTAACCACTCCGCCACTATGTCGCCATAGTCTCTTCGTGATCAGGCGGTGGTTCTTCGTTGTCAGGATTAGCATGTTCGTTCAGCTCTGATAACACGTCATCTTGCTGTTCACAAATTAATTAAAATTAATGAGAATGTGACCCTTTTCAGTTTGCATTTCCGATTCAAACTTACTTGCATTATTTTGGCGGGTTTGACATTAAGCTTGGACCAAGCGTCCCGAATGATATAGTACTGTAACAATTAACGGACTTGGCGTGGAATGCTTTGAGCGTGTCTATCGTCTTCTCTCACCTTCATATCAATGATAGACTGACATCCAAACAAAATACCTTTATTCCTGAAAGCTTGAGCACCAGAATTATTTGATGAAAATTACGCATTAATATGATTTTTTAAATAAAAGAGAAAAAATTATTTTAAAATGGCCAATTAATTTTATTTTGGAGTAGGGCACATAATCCAATATATTTTATGTCTAGACGAAATGGATTTTTGAACCAGGGATTTACTTCAATGTCCACATTAACGTTGATTGGGTAATTTTGAGTAAGCTTTATCACACTGAGATTTGAACTTGCACCGTCGCAAAGGCAGGCAGACCCTTTAAAACCAACGGCATGGAGAGAGCTAAGAACTTCCATCAAGCAAGCGCAAATGAAATGGGTGTTGGTTGAACCCTCGGACGCAAAATATGGGCAAATTATGTCATACTCAGATGTTAAATCTCCATAAAAATTGGAGCGTGTAGCCAGCTTTGGGAATAGTTTGTTCGTTGCTTATTTGATCGAAAATGTCATCGAAACTTATTAGTTGGACAGGAAACGTGGCTTAGCCGATCAATTTGAGGTTTTTGCTGTTCCAAGCTACTTTTGGTGTTACGCTTACTTCGTCAAATATCAGAATGCCGTCTCTTTTAGGCTCTTTAAAACCTTTAGTGACCTGTTCTTTTACATAAGCATCTTAACATTGTTTCTAGCGTTTTATTCTTTCCAAATTTACACCAGGTTCTTCTAAATTATAAGCCATTTTATTTTGGATGTTTCTCCAACTAGGCAATTTAAGGATTTTAAAATTCTGTAAACCTAAGTAAGCGGCTTTACTTCTACATGCCAAAGCTGTAGCAATACGGTATGCTACGCTATGGCACTCCATCGGTTGCTTGGCTTTCCAAATTTAAAATTAAAACATCAGTTACTGACCAAAAAGGGCAATTATACAGACAAAACTCAATTTTGCAGTTGATCTTTTTCAAAATCACGTCTATCTCTATCTTCTTGTTCTTTCGTTTTAGCCAACCAAACTTATTTCATTGTATTTCTAATTTCGGCTTCATTCTCATTGCTGGATGGTAGCTCTCACAACAGCTTTTCTAGTTCGTCTTTGAAATCTATTTATGATCTGGGTAACCGCCGTTATCTGTGCACTTTTTTCTCTGATAAATGCAACTTAAATTTTTCACACTTTTCCGAGTTTAGCATTAACTTGAAGCAGCCGATCCTCTCTACCTATTACTTTTGTCCTACGGGTTTTGATTGAGTTTGGAGACAAATATTAGAGAAAGGTATGTCCCGCCGGTGAATGAGAATTTCATTCTCATTCACCGGAAGGACATACAGCACACACCCCCATGGCTCCCCCATTCATCCTTATCGTTCACCAGCTGCTTTCCCTCGTTGCTACCCCCATTCACTGGATCCTTATCGTTCACCAGCTGCTTTCCGCCAGAATTAGTTTTACCTCACCGAAATACTTCATGTACGCAAAATTGGACCGCCAGCTTATTTCTTTTTAGGGGAATCTCTATGGGCGTTTAACATTACATTAAAGCTAAAAGTTCCAGTTTGGGGTACTTTGGTCCGAAATGGGGTACATAGGGCCGAAAATGGTGACTTTGGTCGTTTATAGGGTACATTTGGTCCATTTTGGTCCATTTTTGGGTAAATCAGAATTGCAGTTGGAAAAACGATGAGCCGTAATTTTTTTCACCCCTCCCCCCAGATCGCTAGAATTTTTCGCTATAATTCCGAAATTCTATAATTTCTTTATCGCTTCCGAACCCCTTAATTTCTAATCTATAGGCAATAAAAACAAGTTATTTAAATTTAATTTTTATTTTAGAACTTTGTTTTCATGATTACGACTAATCAGATATTATATATAATCCGTTTAAATCGTAATTTATCTATATAATTGTAATTAATTCGACATTTAAAGGGTTGAAACGAACTGACTTCAGCAACTTGTATAAATAATTTAATTAAAATTTCTAACTCACGTATTTGTAGTGTCTAACAGCAGTATCGTCTGACATACGAGGGACAGTCACATACGTCGTCTTCTTCAGGTACAGGTGAGATGTATTTGCCAGCGACAGTAGTTGCTTTCGGCGTAGGGGGAATGTTCCATTCTTGCGAGAGATACTTTTTTTCAGAGGGTGAATTATCCCTTGACGGACAGTTTGGAAAGCATCTGGCATGTTCAAGTTCTGGTACGTCTCCTGATTTCCAGGTTCCTAAGATTCCATGGCACTTGTAACATCGTACATCATCGCCACGTTGAATATAGTAGAATCCAGCCTTCGCTAGTTTATCTTTAGTGAAGTGCGGGTTTTTCCATTGACGAAACGTTTCAAGTCGATACGCTTCATTTTCCATAGTTGATCTAGACAAAATACGTTCTATAGTTTCAAATGATACATTATCTAAGCCTACATGCTAAAGCCTAATTTTCTCACTAAGCCTACTAAAACCAAATTTTCTCAATATGGTTAAATTTCTACGCTAAAATCCTCAATATAAAATAAAAATTAAATTTAAATAACTTGTTTTTATTGCCTATAGATTAGAAATTAAGGGGTTCGGAAGCGATAAAGAAATTATAGAGTTTCGGAATTATAGCGAAAAATTCTAGCGATCTGGGGGGAGGGGTGAAAAAAATTACGGCTCATCGTTTTTCCAACTGCAATTCTGATGTACCCAAAAATGGACCAAAATGGACCAAATGTACCCTATAAACGACCAAAGTCACCATTTTCGGCCCTATGTACCCCATTTCGGACCAAAGTACCCCCAAACTGGAAATTTTAGCTTTAATGTAATGTTAAACGCCCATAGAGATTCCTCTAAAAAGAAATAAGCTGGCGGTCCAATTTTGGGTACATGAAGTATTTCGGTGAGGTAAAACTAATTCTGGCAAACTGCTGCGATTTATAGCGAATGGGGGAAAAACCGATTTCTAGCTATTGGGAGCGATAGTGGATATTTTAGAGTTCAGGAATTATAGAAATTAGCAGCGCTTAAGAAATTATGGGTAACGAGAGGGGAGGGGTGAAATAGCGATAAATTATAGTGAATGGCGGGAAGAGCAAAGAGAATCTGGTGATTAGATATTAGAAAATATAGCCATAAATTTAGGGAGGGGGAGAGGGGAGGGATAAGCAGAGAGAGAATCTGGTGATTGGAAATTCTGGTGAATGGGGAAAAGCAAACGGGTAACATCTAATCTCCAGATATCTGCACGAGCAAAACTGATTTTGGAGAATGGGGAGGGTTGGAAGGGGGAAAGGAGCCAGTGAATGGAGGGTGGACGGAACCAGTGAATGGGGGAAAAGAGCTTTATGTCCTTCCGGTAGAATGAGACAATGGGGATAGCAACGGGGGAAAGCAGCTGGTGAACGAGAGATAAAGTATCCAGTGAATAGGGATAGCAATGGGGGAAAGCAGCTGGTGAACGGGAGATAAAGTATCCAGTGAATGGGGATAGCAATGGGGGAAAGCAGCTGGTGAACGGGAGATAAAGTATCCAGTGAATGGGGATAGCAACGGGGGAAAGCAGCTGGTGAACGAGAGAGATAAATTATCCAGTGAATGGGGATAGCAACGGGGGAAAGCAGCTGGTGAACAATAGATAAAGTATCCAGTGAATGGGGATAGCAATGGGGGAAAGCAGCTGGTGAACGAGAGATAAGGTATCCAGTGAATGGGGATAGCAACGGGGGAAAGCAGCTGGTGAACGAGAGATAAAGTATCCAGTGAATGGGGATAGCAACGGGGGAAAGCAGCTGGTGAACGAGAGAGATAAAGTTTCCAGTGAATGGGGATAGCAACGGGGGAAAGCAGCTGGTGAACGAGAGATAAAGTATCCAGTGAATGGGGATAGCAACGGGGGAAAGCAGCTTTTGAACGAGAGATAAAGTTTCCAGTGAATGGGGATAGCAACGGGGGAAAGCAGCTGGTGAACGAGAGATAAAGTATCCAGTGAATGGGGATAGCAACGGGGGAAAGCAGCTGGTGAACGAGAGATAAAGTTTCCAGTGAATGGGGATAGCAACGGGGGAAAGCAGCTGGTGAACGAGAGATAAAGTATCCAGTGAATGGGGATAGCAATGGGGGAAAGCACTGGTTAACGAGAGATAAGGTATCCAGTGAATGGGGATAGCAACGGGGGAAAGCAGCTGGTGAACGAGAGATAAAGTTTCCAGTGAATGGGGATAGCAATGGGGGAAAGCAGCTGGTGAACGAGAGAGATAAATTATCCAGTGAATGGGGATAGCAACGGGGGAAAGCAGCTGGTGAACAATAGATAAAGTATCCAGTGAATGGGGATAGCAATGGGGGAAAGCAGCTGGTGAACGAGAGATAAGGTATCCAGTGAATGGGGATAGCAACGGGGGAAAGCAGCTGGTGAACGAGAGATAAGGTATCCAGTGAATGGGGATAGCAACGGGGGAAAGCAGCTGGTGAACGAGAGATAAAGTATCCAGTGAATGGGGATAGCAACGGGGGAAAGCAGCTGGTGAACGAGAGAGATAAAGTTTCCAGTGAATGGGGATAGCAACGGGGGAAAGCAGCTGGTGAACGAGAGATAAAGTATCCAGTGAATGGGGATAGCAACGGGGGAAAGCAGCTGGTGAACGAGAGATAAAGTATCCAGTGAATGGGGATAGCAACGGGGGAAAGCAGCTGGTGAACGAGAGAGATAAAGTTTCCAGTGAATGGGGATAGCAACGGGGGAAAGCAGCTGGTGAACGAGAGATAAAGTATCCAGTGAATGGGGATAGCAACGGGGGAAAGCAGCTTTTGAACGAGAGATAAAGTTTCCAGTGAATGGGGATAGCAACGGGGGAAAGCAGCTGGTGAACGAGAGATAAAGTATCCAGTGAATGGGGATAGCAACGGGGGAAAGCAGCTGGTGAACGAGAGATAAAGTTTCCAGTGAATGGGGATAGCAACGGGGGAAAGCAGCTGGTGAACGAGAGATAAAGTATCCAGTGAATGGGGATAGCAATGGGGGAAAGCACTGGTTAACGAGAGATAAGGTATCCAGTGAATGGGGATAGCAACGGGGGAAAGCAGCTGGTGAACGAGAGATAAAGTTTCCAGTGAATGGGGATAGCAACGGGGGAAAGCAGCTGGTGAGCGATAAGGAACCAGTGAATGGGGGTAGCAACGGGGGAAAGCAGCTGGTTAACGATAAGGATGAATGGGGGAGCCAGGGGGGATGTGCTGTATGTCCTTCCGGTGAATGAGAATGATATTCTCATTCACCGGCGGGACATACCTTTTCTCTAATATTTAAGTCTATGTTTGGAAGTTGGAGAAGTTTTATCTTTCACAGCGGAAGCATTCTCATTTTGTGCAGTCTTTCATTTCTTTGTTTTTTTGTTGCTTAATGTTTTGCAATATCGAGATCGATAATTTCAATCACTGCATCGGTAGTTACCAGTTTCAAATTCAGCTATTGGAGCATTTTTTGGGATTGTAGACCATTGTAGCGAAATCCCATTCGTCCGAATGTACCATTCAACCGAAATCCAATCGACCGAAAACCGCGTTTTGCGCGGTTTTTATTCAATATACCGTTAGTGATACATATTTATATATCGTAGGTTACGTGACGATAGTATATCTAATTTGGACTAAACTATGTCTTAAATATTTATTATTTCGTACCGACGTGTATTTTTAGACCTTTTTCCCTTGAAATTTGATATTTTCCGGGTTTAATTTTGGAAAATAACCTTGATAAGACCCGACGTGAAATAGTTGCCTACCATATCTAACCTAACCCAACCTAACCTAACCTAACCTAACCCAACCTGAACTAACCTAACCTAACCTAACCCAACCTGAAACAACCTACCCGAAGTGAAAACGAACCAAATTTAAATTTCCCATTCAACTGAATCCCGCCATGTTGGGCTATAAACGAAAATACTTTTCGGTTCAATTGGATTCGGTCGAACGGGATTCGGTTCAATGGTATACAACCATTTTTTGGTGGTTTAAACCAAATCAAACATACATCCGAAAAGTAATTTTCCAAAGGGTAAGATAATTTTATTATTTTTTGTGGAACAATTGGTAATGTTTTTAATGAAGTAATAGTATCTTCAGTAAGACCAGGGCAGAAAAAAAAACCATTGTCTAAAACTTGCGCAAAATTTATGAGGATATTTTAACTTTCAAACAGTTAAGCTGTTGTAACGATACCTTTAAAAATATAAAAATGAGATACTTCGCCATTTTCATTTATAATAATTTTAACTGGTCCATTCCACATTCGTTCATAAACCGGTCCTTCCTTGTTATTTCAAAAATACTCTGTAAATTGAGATAACAGATGAAATTAGTAGATTTCTAGGATTAAATCTAATTAAGCTTTTTAAATAGTCATTTTTCCTACAGCACCTTATAAAATTCAAGGGCAGATAAACGCGTGATAGAGAATACCGGTTGTGCCGGGAGTAGTGGCTTACTCCTATTATCCAAGCGTCTGGGAGGCAGAGTTTGTGGATGGCCGTGTGAGGACGATCGCCAATCCCCCAACGGCTGATCAGAATACGTCCGCCACCTCTGTCCCCACGTATTCCCCCGTTGGCGTGGCGGTTTTACATATCTCGCCCTGATTAATCAGATGGATGAGAGGACTGAACTGTCTCACACGTTACAATCATAGAAATCGGATAGCAAACTAGAACGGTTTTTGAAATTTTGTCGCGGGTTCCGATTAGAACTTTTAAAAAACCCTGCCTTTGGCCCATGCTTTTCGTTTGGCTGGCAACGAAAGTTACGCCATCGGTGCCAAACTGGTGAACTAACACTCTATTTCGCCTAAAATTAAATGGCCGACTTTAGCTCGACGCTAACGCGGTTTTTTTTTACATCTTTAAAGTAACTTATGTTTAATTAAAGTAATCAAATCGTGTAAGAGTACATACTCAAAAGAAAACATATCTTTTCACAGGTTAGTGGTAGAAATAGTTTTCTTTTTACCATAATTTCCAATCGCTAAGAACGCACTAGAAAACGCGTTTCTTTCAAATCATAGAAAGATAGTTTTTTAGATAAAAAATGAAGAATGGTTCAAAATTCCCTAATTAAATATTTAAGGAGTAATTACTCAAATAAAAACATATCGTTTCACAGGTTACTGTTAGAAATAGTTGTTTTACGAGCAATGCTTATGGGGAAAACGGTATGTTCCCATTTATCCCAATTCCATTTCTCCGAACCGGAGTTCATTTAACCCAAAATATGTATTCCCATTTTTCCCAACGATCAAGTTTCCCAAAAAAATTTATTCCCATTTCTCCCAACAATCAATATTCCCAAAAATATGGATTCCCCTTTCACCCAATCATTATTTTCCAAATATATGGTAATTGCGCGGTTTTAGATCTCATCGGTACGAGTCGATATGTCGAAAAAAATATAGCGTAACATTTTGACGGCATTATATTTTTTGACGACATTGTCTAATAAAATACTAAGGGGCCCATATGTGAATTAACTTGGCGTTAGGTTAGGTTAGGTTAGGTTAGGTTAGGTTTACCATATTCATATGGGCAAAATTTGATGTACTTGCATATTAAAATAAAACTTAGATTCATGTTTATACCAAGTGTAATTTTGGGACAAATGGGATTTGGGATAACAATTTTGGGACAAATGGGATTTGGGATAACTATTTTGGGACAAATGGGATTTGGGATAACTATTTTGGGACTAATGGGATTGGGACGAATAGGATTGGGGGAAATGGGATTGGGAGAAATGGGAATTGGGAGAAATGGGATTGGGAGAAATTGTAATTGGGAGAACTATTTTGGGCGAAATGGGGGTAAACCGGGAAAACCGGTGCACAGTAATGGCTTATCGCGAATATCTACGTTAGTATTGTATGTACGGCTATAAACCCAAGTATGAACATTAGGGTCCGGCTATTTCCTACAAAAAATGTTCTATGGACATTTTACATACGAGCAATCGTTGTGTCGTATTCGCGGTTTTAACGTTGTACCCGAAACGCGTCTTACAATTTTGCGCCTTCGTTGACTTAAAACGCATCCGCCGCTCTTCATGTAACCGCGTTTAAAAGGTACAACCCAGCTAACTCTTGTTATTTTTGCAATAAATCGCTTGAAAATGAAGCTATTGTGAAGGATGTGTGAGACAAAATGATGGGAAAGTCGGAATAATGGGTCACTTCAATTTAAGTTCATATTGACTGCCGTAAAGAATAAATCCAAAAGACCAGTATCAATGCTTTGAAAAGAAAACACGACACCGATGAGACTGTTCGACATGTAGAACGCGAGCGAATCAACCTACCAAATGATATAAGAAATATTCAACATACAAATTTTCCCGTTTATATGAACTTAAATGTAATATAAAATCGCTCGTATAAAATCGTCTTGAAAAACCGTTTATTGCTTTATAACATTCAAAAATAATATTAAAATTATTAACATTAATAATGTAATAAGTTTGCGTTGTCAACGCGCGTATTTTGAAACGGAAAAACCCGATTATTATTGTTAAATCTTGGATTAATAATATAATATTTTTAATACGAAACAAATAACGAAATACGTGGAATTTTTGGCGTTAAATAAGCTTAGAAAGTATTTCGTTATTTGTTTCTTATTACAAGGAGCGTTCGCCATCATTTAACCAAGATTTAACGATAGTAATCGGGTTTTTTCGTATCAAAATACGCCGTAGATTAAACCGAGGCTTAAGACTGGGCATGATTCCGCGCCTTAAAATTTTCGTCTACTTTAAAGATACATTCTGAACGAACCAATGGATGAAAAGTTATGAAACTAGCTTTTAAATAAACCTTGAAACTTATTTCAAGTCATATTTATAATTCACCGATGACAAAATTCGTGAAAATTATTAATATCGTTCCGAATTACTACCTACTTCCTAAAATCTCATTTTTCTTTCTAATACGGGCGTTGACAACACAAACTTTACCTAGACGAGCAGATGCTCGGTTATCTACATGGTGCGGGGAAAATATTATTTTTGAATGTTATAAAGCGATAAACGATTTTTCAAGACATTTAAGTTCATATAAACGGGAAAAATTGTCAGTGGAATATTTCTTATATCATTTGGTAGGTTAATTAACGTTTAATTATCGCCAACTTTACATTAATTTCAATGGGGTGGGGGAAAACTTTTAACCAAGTTACGCGCGAGCGCGCCTCTTTAGGCAGCGCAGATGGCGTTACTGTCGTTTTAGCCAAGAATCTAATCGGTGGCTTGTCAGCCATTCGATTAAGCGTTCTAGCAGAGAGTGTAAAGATTATGAGAGGCGTCTCTCTTTCAAAAAAGCGTACTAACTTTTTTTTCCTCAATAATGTCCACTACTACCGTAAGAGCGATGGCGCCACCAGTGGCGCCGTTCTCACAGCGCGTGCGTTTCGATGTTAGGTTTAAAAGAGACGCAAGAACTTTCCAGATTTTTAATGCTAGTTTTACAAGGTTTTTAAATAATTTAGTATGTCTGGGGTATATTGTTCCGTTTTAAATTGTAAAATATCGAAAACAAGAAATCCTTGTTTATATTTTTTTAAGTTTCCAAAGGAAAAAGACTGGTAAATTCGCATTTTCATTAGATAGGCTTATTGGCATATTAACTTAATATAAATTTTAGTTCTATTTTGTGGCTGAAAAATGTAAATAATGATGGGCTTACAAATAAAACTACGGAATAATTACACGTTAACCATAGAATTTGCGCGAATCATTTCATTGATGCCAGTTTCATGAATATTAGAACTAAAAATAGACTCACACCATCCGCTGTGCCAACAATTTTCAGTTTTAAAGACTCTACAACATTGGAAATTTCAGAAAATGGTAATTTCAATTCAAGCTTTGCTACTCCTCTGGGAAGATCTAAAGGATAATTTTGGTTTTAAGTTTTTATTATCGGACAGGATTAGCCAATCTTTTGTAGATAATTAATTTTCTTGGATCTATAAGACAGAAAGGAGGCAACCGTGATCATCCCAATCCACAACAATTTCGAGCTGCATACCGGGCTACCTCTGTGAATAATCTCTTGAAACCACCGGATTCTAATTGCATTGATGATTTTAAACATTGACACTTTTAAAACTGCAGCTCCAGAACCGGATGAAGATTTCTCCAATTTTGAAAATCTTGTAGTCTCGCAAAGCCAGGGGCAATGTTCCGATGAAGACTTAGAATTTTGTAATTCTATTGAAAGTCCAAACCTGCTAAAACAAAATGTTCTTAGTTACATTTCAGGATATCTAATTCACCGCTGCTACTCAAACCTTCAATGCTCTTCTTGCATAAGTCAACTCAAAAAAGACAATCCAATTGTTGACCCAACAAATCTGCTCTTTTACTTTAAAGCTTTCAAAACAGCAAAGAATTCTTCTTTCGGCAGCCTCATCGTACCAACTGATAGTTTCTTCAAATTTGTAATGGAGACAAATGAAGTATTTGACACCAGTTTTAATCTTTTATTGCACATGACAAATATTAAAGGACGTTTGGAGAGATTCATCATTCAAAGAATTGACAAGAAATATTTTAAAGCTAATGAAGATTCTCCATGTGCAACTGCATACCAAAACATGATATCTTTTTTCATAGAATTCTGCATACATAGTTCCCTTAAAAAACAAGATATCAACCATGAATACATGAAAACCCAGAAAAGATAGATAGGAAACTGTTAAAAATACAACATTAATCAGAATCTCATTTTACCAACTTCAATGTTTCCTCGTATTATTTTTTATACAGCTCTGTTCTCGTTAAGCCTCGGCCATTTCATAAAATTTCCAATGAATTTCCTTGGTTAATCAAACAAATTAATTCTTTTAGTATCAAAATATTATAAATAGTCCGCTTTCTTGTACTTACGTTTCTTTATTTTTCATGGAATTGAATTTTATTAATTTTAAATTAAAATTAGCATAATTCAACTATGTTTAACAGTCATGAAAAATACTTTCCGGATGTTTACAAAATTAAAAAAAATTCCAGTAGCGACATCGTGTGTCGGATAGTATCGTAACCTCTCCTATGGGCGCGCGCTCTCAAAATCTTGTACGAAATTTTAACGTTACGGGAATAGGAAGAGACGCCTCTCATAATCTTTACACTCTGGTTCTAGTTTGTTATCCGATTTCAATGGTTACAATCGAATAAAAAAAAAGAATATCGGTTGTTCGTAATTATTTCAGAGTTAATTTTCTACGTTAAATTTGGCAACCTTTATAAAAATACCTAGTTTTAATTTTTATATGAGATGTTACAGTTTTTTTTACTTAGGGTAAATTAGTCGTGAATATTATAGTGATATTCTTTAGGAAAGTGAAAATTTTACAGTGATATTCTTTAGGAAAGTGAAAATTTTACAGTGATATTCTTTAGGAAAGTGAAAATTTTACAAGCCAATATTCCTAAAGTGGCGTCGGGTAAAGATAACGTGTGATACAGTGTCGGTTGTTCTTACGTTAATATTTCGGTAATAACTGTTTGAATTGTTTATTTGGGTAGCCTATGAGTAATTCCAGTTATTCAAAGCAGTTCAGTTAATCAACAACTAGTCAGGATGAAATGTATCTATTTTTTAATACAGCGGGATACACGACAAGAAAATAGTAAGAGGGTTTGATGGGATTTTTAAATTGCTGTAGCAACGTTCAATCTCTTTTTTCTTCTTCGTGTATCTCGCTTTATACATAAAGAGAGTACGCAAATGCTTCACTCACTATAACTAGACGCCGAACCGTTTTCACCATTGAATTGGGAATAGTACCGCTAGAATGACATCAGCGCGTTCAGTAGTCGTGGTTTCGCGAAATATATAATATATAATAAGTGTAATAAAACATTTAGATTGAAATCTACCGGTCCGTAACAATCCAAACTTAGACGACTTGACAAACTTTGTTTTTCACTAGTCAAATTAACTAGTGAGCTCCTAGATTTCGATTAATTTGTAGTAGTCAGAGCATTTATTTTAGTAGTTCAAGGAGGATAGGAAGGGAGGCGAAGTAGGAGGGATGAACGCGCCAGCATCCTTGTAAGAAGTTTAGCGCGCGCTCGGCGGGAAAATTTCGGAAAAATGGCGGCAAGATTGCGGCCGCTACGCTACGTGTGGCCGCCATTTTTCCGAAATTTTCCCGCCGAGCACGCGCTAAACTTCTTACAAGAATGCTGGCGCGTTCATCCCTCCTACTTCGCTCCCTTTCTATCCTCCTTGAGTAGTCAAATGCCATGACTAGTGCCTTATGTCCGAGGGGTCCGACACCCGTCTAAAATGCGTACGAAATTTGAAAATCTTCAAATCTTTTCGTCCAGATTTGAAGATTTGACCAAAATTTCATAAATTTACAAAATTTGCAGAATTTCCAAATTTTATGTGATTTGCAAATTTCAATGAGATTTGATAGGGATTTGAAAATTTCAATGAGATTTGATAGGGATTTGAAAATTTGGATGAGATTTGATAGGGATTTGGAAATTTGGATGAGATTTGATAGGGATTTGAAAATTTGGATGAGATTTGATAGGGATTTGGAAATTTGGATGAGATTTGATAGGGATTTGGAAATTTTAACGAGATTTGATAAGGATTTGGAAATTTTAACGAGATTTGATAAGGATTTGGAAATTTTAACGAGATTTGATAAGGATTTGGAAATTTTAACGAGATTTGATAAGGATTTGGAAATTTTAACGAGATTTGATAAGGATTTGGAAATTTTAACGAGATTTGATAAGGATTTGGAAATTTTAACGAGATTTGATAAGGATTTGGAAATTTTAACGAGATTTGATAAGGATTTGGAAATTTTAACGAGATTTGATAAGGATTTGGAAATTTTAACGAGATTTGATAAGGATTTGGAAATTTTAACGAGATTTGATAAGGATTTGGAAATTTTAACGAGATTTGATAGGGATTTGGAAATTTTAACGAGATTTGATAAGGATTTGGAAATTTTAACGAGATTTGATAAGGATTTGGAAATTTTAACGAGATTTGATAAGGATTTGGAAATTTTAACGAGATTTGATAAGGATTTGGAAATTTTAACGAGATTTGATAGGGATTTGGAAATTTTAACGAGATTTGATAAGGATTTGGAAATTTTAACGAGATTTGATAAGGATTTGGAAATTTTAACGAGATTTGATAAGGATTTGGAAATTTTAACGAGATTTGATAAGGATTTGGAAATTTTAACGAGATTTGATAAGGATTTGGAAATTTTAACGAGATTTGATAAGGATTTGGAAATTTTAACGAGATTTGATAAGGATTTGGAAATTTTAACGAGATTTGATAAGGATTTGGAAATTTTAACGAGATTTGATAAGGATTTGGAAATTTTAACGAGATTTGATAAGGATTTGGAAATTTTAACGAGATTTGATAAGGATTTGGAAATTTTAACGAGATTTGATAAGGATTTGGAAATTTTAACGAGATTTGATAAGGATTTGGAAATTTTAACGAGATTTGATAAGGATTTGGAAATTTTAACGAGATTTGATAAGGATTTGGAAATTTTAACGAGATTTGATAAGGATTTGGAAATTTTAACGAGATTTGATAAGGATTTGGAAATTTTAACGAGATTTGATAAGGATTTGGAAATTTTAACGAGATTTGATAAGGATTTGGAAATTTTAACGAGATTTGATAAGGATTTGGAAATTTTAACGAGATTTGATAAGGATTTGGAAATTTTAACGAGATTTGATAAGGATTTGGAAATTTTAACGAGATTTGATAAGGATTTGGAAATTTTAACGAGATTTGATAAGGATTTGGAAATTTTAACGAGATTTGATAAGGATTTGGAAATTTTAACGAGATTTGATAAGGATTTGGAAATTTTAACGAGATTTGATAAGGATTTGGAAATTTTAACGAGATTTGATAAGGATTTGGAAATTTTAACGAGATTTGATAAGGATTTGGAAATTTTAACGAGATTTGATAAGGATTTGGAAATTTTAACGAGATTTGATAAGGATTTGGAAATTTTAACGAGATTTGATAAGGATTTGGAAATTTTAACGAGATTTGATAAGGATTTGGAAATTTTAACGAGATTTGATAAGGATTTGGAAATTTTAACGAGATTTGATAAGGATTTGGAAATTTTAACGAGATTTGATAAGGATTTGGAAATTTTAACGAGATTTGATAAGGATTTGGAAATTTTAACGAGATTTGATAAGGATTTGGAAATTTTAACGAGATTTGATAAGGATTTGGAAATTTTAACGAGATTTGATAAGGATTTGGAAATTTTAACGAGATTTGATAAGGATTTGGAAATTTTAACGAGATTTGATAAGGATTTGGAAATTTTAACGAGATTTGATAAGGATTTGGAAATTTTAACGAGATTTGATAAGGATTTGGAAATTTTAACGAGATTTGATAAGGATTTGGAAATTTTAACGAGATTTGATAAGGATTTGGAAATTTTAACGAGATTTGATAAGGATTTGGAAATTTTAACGAGATTTGATAAGGATTTGGAAATTTTAACGAGATTTGATAAGGATTTGGAAATTTTAACGAGATTTGATAGGGATTTGGAAATTTTAACGAGATTTGATAAGGATTTGGAAATTTTAACGAGATTTGATAAGGATTTGGAAATTTTAACGAGATTTGATAAGGATTTGGAAATTTTAACGAGATTTGATAAGGATTTGGAAATTTTAACGAGATTTGATAAGGATTTGGAAATTTTAACGAGATTTGATAAGGATTTGGAAATTTTAACGAGATTTGATAAGGATTTGGAAATTTTAACGAGATTTGATAAGGATTTGGAAATTTTAACGAGATTTGATAAGGATTTGGAAATTTTAACGAGATTTGATAAGGATTTGGAAATTTTAACGAGATTTGATAAGGATTTGGAAATTTTAACGAGATTTGATAAGGATTTGGAAATTTTAACGAGATTTGATAAGGATTTGGAAATTTTAACGAGATTTGATAAGGATTTGGAAATTTTAACGAGATTTGATAAGGATTTGGAAATTTTAACGAGATTTGATAAGGATTTGGAAATTTTAACGAGATTTGATAAGGATTTGGAAATTTTAACGAGATTTGATAAGGATTTGGAAATTTTAACGAGATTTGATAAGGATTTGGAAATTTTAACGAGATTTGATAAGGATTTGGAAATTTTAACGAGATTTGATAAGGATTTGGAAATTTTAACGAGATTTGATAAGGATTTGGAAATTTTAACGAGATTTGATAAGGATTTGGAAATTTTAACGAGATTTGATAAGGATTTGGAAATTTTAACGAGATTTGATAAGGATTTGGAAATTTTAACGAGATTTGATAAGGATTTGGAAATTTTAACGAGATTTGATAAGGATTTGGAAATTTTAACGAGATTTGATAAGGATTTGGAAATTTTAACGAGATTTGATAAGGATTTGGAAATTTTAACGAGATTTGATAAGGATTTGGAAATTTTAACGAGATTTGATAAGGATTTGGAAATTTTAACGAGATTTGATAAGGATTTGGAAATTTTAACGAGATTTGATAAGGATTTGGAAATTTTAACGAGATTTGATAAGGATTTGGAAATTTTAACGAGATTTGATAAGGATTTGGAAATTTTAACGAGATTTGATAAGGATTTGGAAATTTTAACGAGATTTGATAAGGATTTGGAAATTTTAACGAGATTTGATAAGGATTTGGAAATTTTAACGAGATTTGATAAGGATTTGGAAATTTTAACGAGATTTGATAAGGATTTGGAAATTTTAACGAGATTTGATAAGGATTTGGAAATTTTAACGAGATTTGATAAGGATTTGGAAATTTTAACGAGATTTGATAAGGATTTGGAAATTTTAACGAGATTTGATAAGGATTTGGAAATTTTAACGAGATTTGATAAGGATTTGGAAATTTTAACGAGATTTGATAAGGATTTGGAAATTTTAACGAGATTTGATAGGGATTTGGAAATTTTAACGAGATTTGATAAGGATTTGGAAATTTTAACGAGATTTGATAAGGATTTGGAAATTTTAACGAGATTTGATAGGGATTTGGAAATTTTAACGAGATTTGATAAGGATTTGGAAATTTTTACGAGATTTGATAAGGATTTGGAAATTTTTACGAGATTTGATAAGGATTTGGAAATTTTAACGAGATTTGATAAGGATTTGGAAATTTTAACGAGATTTGATAAGGATTTGGAAATTTTAACGAGATTTGATAAGGATTTGGAAATTTTAACGAGATTTGATAAGGATTTGGAAATTTTAACGAGATTTGATAAGGATTTGGAAATTTTAACGAGATTTGATAAGGATTTGGAAATTTTAACGAGATTTGATAAGGATTTGGAAATTTTAACGAGATTTGATAAGGATTTGGAAATTTTAACGAGATTTGATAAGGATTTGGAAATTTTTACGAGATTTGATAAGGATTTGGAAATTTTAACGAGATTTGATAAGGATTTGGAAATTTTAACGAGATTTGATAAGGATTTGGAAATTTTAACGAGATTTGATAAGGATTTGGAAATTTTAACGAGATTTGATAAGGATTTGGAAATTTTAACGAGATTTGATAAGGATTTGGAAATTTTAACGAGATTTGATAAGGATTTGGAAATTTTAACGAGATTTGATAAGGATTTGGAAATTTTAACGAGATTTGATAAGGATTTGGAAATTTTAACGAGATTTGATAAGGATTTGGAAATTTTAACGAGATTTGATAAGGATTTGGAAATTTTAACGAGATTTGATAAGGATTTGGAAATTTTAACGAGATTTGATAAGGATTTGGAAATTTTAACGAGATTTGATAAGGATTTGGAAATTTTAACGAGATTTGATAAGGATTTGGAAATTTTAACGAGATTTGATAAGGATTTGGAAATTTTAACGAGATTTGATAAGGATTTGGAAATTTTAACGAGATTTGATAAGGATTTGGAAATTTTAACGAGATTTGATAAGGATTTGGAAATTTTAACGAGATTTGATAAGGATTTGGAAATTTTAACGAGATTTGATAAGGATTTGGAAATTTTAACGAGATTTGATAAGGATTTGGAAATTTTAACGAGATTTGATAAGGATTTGGAAATTTTAACGAGATTTGATAAGGATTTGGAAATTTTAACGAGATTTGATAAGGATTTGGAAATTTTAACGAGATTTGATAAGGATTTGGAAATTTTAACGAGATTTGATAAGGATTTGGAAATTTTAACGAGATTTGATAAGGATTTGGAAATTTTAACGAGATTTGATAAGGATTTGGAAATTTTAACGAGATTTGATAAGGATTTGGAAATTTTAACGAGATTTGATAAGGATTTGGAAATTTTAACGAGATTTGATAAGGATTTGGAAATTTTAACGAGATTTGATAAGGATTTGGAAATTTTAACGAGATTTGATAAGGATTTGGAAATTTTAACGAGATTTGATAAGGATTTGGAAATTTTAACGAGATTTGATAAGGATTTGGAAATTTTAACGAGATTTGATAAGGATTTGGAAATTTTAACGAGATTTGATAAGGATTTGGAAATTTTAACGAGATTTGATAAGGATTTGGAAATTTTAACGAGATTTGATAAGGATTTGGAAATTTTAACGAGATTTGATAAGGATTTGGAAATTTTAACGAGATTTGATAAGGATTTGGAAATTTTAACGAGATTTGATAAGGATTTGGAAATTTTAACGAGATTTGATAAGGATTTGGAAATTTTAACGAGATTTGATAGGGATTTGGAAATTTTAACGAGATTTGATAAGGATTTGGAAATTTTAACGAGATTTGATAAGGATTTGGAAATTTTAACGAGATTTGATAGGGATTTGGAAATTTTAACGAGATTTGATAAGGATTTGGAAATTTTTACGAGATTTGATAAGGATTTGGAAATTTTTACGAGATTTGATAAGGATTTGGAAATTTTAACGAGATTTGATAAGGATTTGGAAATTTTAACGAGATTTGATAAGGATTTGGAAATTTTAACGAGATTTGATAAGGATTTGGAAATTTTAACGAGATTTGATAAGGATTTGGAAATTTTAACGAGATTTGATAAGGATTTGGAAATTTTAACGAGATTTGATAAGGATTTGGAAATTTTAACGAGATTTGATAAGGATTTGGAAATTTTAACGAGATTTGATAAGGATTTGGAAATTTTAACGAGATTTGATAAGGATTTGGAAATTTTAACGAGATTTGATAAGGATTTGGAAATTTTAACGAGATTTGATAAGGATTTGGAAATTTTAACGAGATTTGATAAGGATTTGGAAATTTTAACGAGATTTGATAAGGATTTGGAAATTTTAACGAGATTTGATAAGGATTTGGAAATTTTAACGAGATTTGATAAGGATTTGGAAATTTTAACGAGATTTGATAAGGATTTGGAAATTTTAACGAGATTTGATAAGGATTTGGAAATTTTAACGAGATTTGATAAGGATTTGGAAATTTTAACGAGATTTGATAAGGATTTGGAAATTTTAACGAGATTTGATAAGGATTTGGAAATTTTAACGAGATTTGATAAGGATTTGGAAATTTTAACGAGATTTGATAAGGATTTGGAAATTTTAACGAGATTTGATAAGGATTTGGAAATTTTAACGAGATTTGATAAGGATTTGGAAATTTTAACGAGATTTGATAAGGATTTGGAAATTTTAACGAGATTTGATAAGGATTTGGAAATTTTAACGAGATTTGATAAGGATTTGGAAATTTTAACGAGATTTGATAAGGATTTGGAAATTTTAACGAGATTTGATAAGGATTTGGAAATTTTAACGAGATTTGATAGGGATTTGGAAATTTTAACGAGATTTGATAAGGATTTGGAAATTTTAACGAGATTTGATAAGGATTTGGAAATTTTAACGAGATTTGATAAGGATTTGGAAATTTTAACGAGATTTGATAAGGATTTGGAAATTTTAACGAGATTTGATAAGGATTTGGAAATTTTAACGAGATTTGATAAGGATTTGGAAATTTTAACGAGATTTGATAAGGATTTGGAAATTTTAACGAGATTTGATAAGGATTTGGAAATTTTAACGAGATTTGATAAGGATTTGGAAATTTTAACGAGATTTGATAAGGATTTGGAAATTTTAACGAGATTTGATAAGGATTTGGAAATTTTAACGAGATTTGATAAGGATTTGGAAATTTTAACGAGATTTGATAAGGATTTGGAAATTTTAACGAGATTTGATAAGGATATGGAAATTTTAACGAGATTTGATAAGGATTTGGAAATTTTAACGAGATTTGATAAGGATTTGGAAATTTTAACGAGATTTGATAAGGATTTGGAAATTTTAACGAGATTTGATAAGGATTTGGAAATTTTAACGAGATTTGATAAGGATTTGGAAATTTTAACGAGATTTGATAAGGATTTGGAAATTTTAACGAGATTTGATAAGGATTTGGAAATTTTAACGAGATTTGATAAGGATTTGGAAATTTTAACGAGATTTGATAAGGATTTGGAAATTTTAACGAGATTTGATAAGGATTTGGAAATTTTAACGAGATTTGATAAGGATTTGGAAATTTTAACGAGATTTGATAAGGATTTGGAAATTTTAACGAGATTTGATAAGGATTTGGAAATTTTAACGAGATTTGATAAGGATTTGGAAATTTTAACGAGATTTGATAAGGATTTGGAAATTTTAACGAGATTTGATAAGGATTTGGAAATTTTAACAAGATTTGATAAGGATTTGGAAATTTTAACGAGATTTGATAAGGATTTGGAAATTTTCATGATATTTGATCGTGATCGTCATTTTAATATTTCATTAATTTGACTGTTTTTCGAAAATCTGTAGCTCTTTCGAGCTCGGTTCACATTTCTCTCATTCTCTCATATCTATTCAAGGGGCCTCAAATCGTTTTCGTCAAAGTCTCTAGTGTGAACGCGACTCAAGTCGTGTTCACACTAGAGACTTTGAGAACCGTTTTCGATCGTTTTGATAAATCAAAATTAGTTTTGAAAAGTATAATTTCATTTTTCAACGATCACTCTATCGAAGTGGCTCAAAAAAAATCAAGTTCACCATTCCAAAACGGTCGGAAACTGTTCTCAAAGGCTAGTGTGAACCGCGTTAATTATCTTCAAACAGTTTCAAAGGGCTTCGAAATCGTTTTCGTTACGTAACACCGTCCTTCCTAAGTGGTCCAAAACCGTTTCAAAATTGATTCCAACGTGTGACCAAAGCTTATGAGAAACGCAAATTAAGATTGTAATTAGGAAACTTACTGCAGTTAGATATTTAAATTTGAAATTTATATAATTTTAAAGCAACAAAGCCAGAGTATTTCTTTAAGGGATATCTAAGCTTTTGAATTTCCAAAGGTGTGTTAATAATTGCGTTTTAATGTGAAGACGCCAATTTTATTGAATTTACTTAACTTATCAATCTAAAAGTGTGTATTACTCGGTTTATTATGACTAAAGGGTAGTACATCAACATTTCGATATTACCAACATGTCCGGGATTTTACCGCTCGGATTTTAACGTAATATTCAGGTAGTATTTTTTCGATAGACAAGAGTTTAACAGTACTTTTAATTTGTAAATTCGACGAAATATCTTTAATTCTGGACCGAGCAAGAAACAACAAGACGTACGACGGTCAGAATACACACAATCCTTCTAATTTGTTAAGTTTGTTTGAGCTATTCACAGCAATTACCTGCAACGCCGGTATCACAACCAATATATTTCCACGGTCACACATAATTGTATTTACACTTATTTGTAATTACTTCTAGTCATACTTTGAAAACATCGAAGATTCTTTCGATCAGTGTCACTCTTATTTTTTACTTCTAATCACACTTATTTGTTACTACTAGTCAGCCGTTGAGTGTTACTTCTGGCCATACGTTGAAAGTGCGGCGCACTCTGAACGGCCTTGAAAAACGCTAGAGGGAAACGGGCGCGTAGACCTCTATAAACACGCGGATTTACAATGTTGGAAATTGCGAGGGTCCGTATACGCTGAACAAAAAAACCTTACTTAGAAATAAAATTAAGGAACGTATTTGCAACTCTAGGTTATATGTAAACTACAGCTATTCAAGAATATAACTTTCATGAAAATCGGAGTTGAATTAAGGAACTGTATGTAGATTTTTAAGCCAAAATATAAAACCACGAAAATTGGGGTCCCGTAAATTACCCTGAAAACTATACTTTAATTTAATATTTACTGATACAACTGAAGTTGTACGTCCGCTGAATCCTAACCTATCCAATAATATTTTTTTAACGTTATCGGACTTAATTGTAAATAAAATATCTACCACATAAAGCGAAACCACCGAAAATAGTAAATTGGACAAATGTCCAACTTCTAGGGCTCCGATTTGAAAACTTTATGAAAGGCTATCAAAGGCGATGTATGTACATTCGAACGAGATATCATTGACTCTTTTAGCCCTAACCGTTGAAGAGATATGCGCGACACGGCGGTTTCGGCTTCGGCTACACTGTACGTGAGACTAATACACACAAATCCTTATGATTGTGTGTAAAAACGAGCGAACAACTGAGACAAAAACCAAAACGGGGCAAAATTCAAGGTCGATGTATAGGTGGGTGAAGTAGGACTACGATTCATACAAAAACAATGTTAGACTAAGTTGAGCGCTCGAAGTTGATGGTAGAAATCCCATTTGTTTTACAAATATATAGTGTGTGAACGATCACTCGGCAACCCCTATGGTAGATCCGAGGGCCGACCCCATCGACCCAAGTCACCCACCCTCGGACAGCCCTATAAAGCCGAGCTCGGATATTGCCTCTTAGCGAGGGCGAAGAAAATTTCGCAGTGATTTTTGTAAATTTGTAAATTTTGAAAAATTCTTAAATTTCCCGTAGAAATTTATGAATTTTCTCAAGATTTGCTAAAATTTCAATTCAAATTTACAAATATTTGCAAGATTTCATAAAAATTTGCGGTAAACCATCAAATTTCATAAGATTTATTAAATTTGAGAAATTTGTCGGAATCGATTAAAATTTTAAAATTTGCCCAAACATTTGAGAAATTTGAAAAGATTTTCTCAAATTTAATCAGAAATTTGAAATTTGGAAATTTTCAAATCACTGGCGTGTACGAAATTTGAAAGAGTGTCGGACCCCTCGCTTATGTCCAACCCTGATTCGGACGCACTGTCGCACTCTAAGAATCGTCTGCTAAAAACATCAACATTAATTTAACTATAGTAGAAATAGATATTAGGGCCTGATATAAAAAATTTTACCGGTGATTTCATCTTGGTTTTTTTTATCCAGTTAAATCTATACTGGCTTTTTAATTTTTAGTAAAAGCCGGTTTTTTGCCAACCCTGATAGATAATTATACTTAAGGAGAATGACTACAAGGACGAATTAACTAACGGGAACCAAGTTCGAATTGGGGCGAGATGTACCAACTAGAAGGCCGCCATTAGAGTGGAATCGTGCATATCCGCGCCATCTAGTAAAAATAAATTGAAACTAATATATGATCACGTGGCATAACATCGTATCAGCGTTGCCAACCTGTACGATAATTATCGTTTTGTACGATAATTTCACCTTCCGTACGATGTACGATATCACAACGTACGATATCGGCAATTGTACGATAATTCAGTAGGATGTGCGATATTACAACGTACGATATTGGAAATTGTACGATAATTCAGTAGGATGTACAATATTACAACGTACGATATTGGAAATTGTACGATAATTCAGTAGGATGTACAATATTACAACGTACGATATTGACAATTGTGAGAATAATTCAGTAGGAATGAGTTTTTGTTATGTACGTTGTTGAAAAATACCAGTTTTGACGCTAAATTACAGTACGCTCTCAAAAAAATAGTACCATTTATAATATTATGCAAAATGGTATTTGTACCATAATCATAGTACGTATATGGCAACGCTGCCAGTAGCGGCTCTTAGGGTTTTCCACAGGTGGGCTCCGTGGGCTAAGTATTTTGTGTCACTTACAACTTTAGTGACCCCTTATAAATTTTCTAGGAAGCCAGAAGAGTAAGGTCGTTTTATTGTTGCGGCTCTCGTTGCGTTTACTGGACCCCCTACTGACCTTGTATCCGTGCCCTAAATGGGTAAGAGTGTGCAAGAACTGGTGGCCTTACCGGGAGTCGGGGTCCGGCTCTTGTAACCCATAAGGGCGGTGGCGCATTGGGAGATGTTTGCTCTGATCAAATGGTCCTATCTTCACCTCCGACTTTGGTCAGGTTTGGGCTGGATAATGAGCTTCGTCTCATGCTAACGGAGAGGGTCCGTGCAAACTGGCCGCCTCGGCGGATTGGGTAGCCTGCTGTGGGGCGGCATGCCTCCATATGCGGGCACGGTGGTCCTGTTTCCCGGCCTTTTGGAGTAAAACTGGGATCTTCGGTGCCAGCTGTGCCGGGTTACTTGGTCTGCTGTGTGCTCGTCGTTCCCCTTTAGGAGCTCTCTCCAAAGGGTTTGACTCTTTACCTACGTAGGTAGGGTGTCGGCTGGAGTTGCTACAGCATCCACTCTTACTCCCACTGCTGTGAGCGAAGTGGGGATTGGTCCACCCATTGCTGCACCTTCTGCTGGGTTGAGTGGCTTGCGTCAAAGGTGCGACCATCAGTAGTAGGGTTCTGCTACCCATGCTGGATTTGTCAACTGTCCGGGCTAGGTGGACGCTGACGTAGGGCACTATGATGATAGGCCTCCGGTGGTATGGTCTCTGTTATTAGGTACACCGGGCTATAAATTCTGACACACTGACCTTGTATCCGACCTAGAGGGGACACGTGCATTCCCGGGGTATTTCCCTAAACCCCCTTTCTTTTCTTTCTATTGTCCATTCAACTATCTCTCAATTTCTGCTCCCTTCCTCCCAAATCTATCTGTTTATGGTCTACTATCTTCTTGAATATACGAATTGATTTTCAAAAAAAAAATTCCAGAAAAACGTTTTTTGGCAATAAAACAAATTTCTAGAGATAAAGAAAATTCATAAATTGAAATATGTGGCCTCTTAATTATAAATATGTGGCCTCACTCAGAAATGCAGGGGGGCTAAGGCCCACTTCAGCCCACCCTTAGCGCCGCTACTGAACGTTGCAGGTGATTCTCTATTCCTCTGTCTAAAGAGAGAGAAGAACCACTCCCTTTTTTAATTTCGCCCCCCTTTTCTACTCGCTAGTCAGACCTCTAGATATTTTTGAAGCGTACGATAAATAGAACTGAAATACGATAATTTTCAGGTGTTGGTACGATAATTCTATTCAATCAGGTTGGCAACGCTGCATCGTATGCAACGTTGTCTGGTTTTCTTAGCTTCTTCGATCGGTTTTCGACATTTTAGAGTTGATTTATTATTTCAGAGACATAATATAAGTTACTTAATTAAACAACTCTGAAAATTATAACGTTCGCCAGAATCTACTTTTAAGTAAATTACAGTTTTATAAACATTTTTAACTTTACTGGCCTTGAAATAAAATAAGCTTATAAAGTTTTGCCTAATTGCTTTCCCTTTCGTTTCCAGGTTTTGGTCTCTGGGAATTTTGTTCAGGCGAACTTTGGCATAATTAGTTTTTTAATTAAACTATTGCGATGATGGTCCATCTCCAACTCAAAGTCAAACATATGGTCTTGAAGTTCGCTGAAAATGTATTTTTAATTTAATTTTTATAGAGGGAAGTAGCTTACTATTCGAGCATAGTTATTATCTCGAAAATATAAATACATTTATCTCTAAATTAGTGATTGAAAATTCGATAGCATTTATTTTTGTTATTATTATTATTATCAATAAAAACACCAAAATGTTACAATATTTTTTTAATTTCAATCCAAATCTATCATTACAAACGAATTAAACAATAATCACTGATAGTACTATTTACCAGGTGACATTTTGTTGTTGCTGCTTGAGGGACTTGATCCAGGTGTCATGGCGTTTTTCAATCCAGTAGCGCCCGAGGAGCTGTTTGGTGCAGTACCACCACCCTTTTCGGCAGCGCTGGCACTTTTTTCGCCACCTGGCCCCGGAGTGGTTGAGCCAGAATTTTTCCCTTTCTTGTCCTTGTCCTTTTCCTCGGAGGAATCTTCACCGGATTCTTCGGACGACTTGTTTTTCTTCTTTTTGTCTTTCTTCTTGGCGTCGGCTTGCAGAGCCAACAGCAGCGCGAAAACCAAACACAAAACTAGCAACGTTTTCAATTCCATCTGGTTGCTGATCAGTGCTTTATCCAACAACACTTGGATAAAAGCCCGAAAGCTCTTTAAATACAAATGTTAACTTGTTTGTTACGAGTAATGTTTATTCTTTGCCAGCTGGTAACAAATGAAAATTTCCAGTTAATGGTGCTTTAAATAATAGCTTTAGTTTTTGCCTACGTTTATTCGTAGCTTGCGTTATCGTACGAAGTATTACCACTCCACGAGATCTTTTCACAGACCCTAAAACAGTCGACTAATCGGAGTCAAGCAGAATAGTTGTTTAACAACACTTGAATACATAATAGGATATTTATTGTTTTGTGAAGAACCGATTTACGCGAGAGGAAGAATTTCGAACCGTCCCAGTTTTCATTTCCATGTTTAGTCCTACCAAATCAACTCATTGGCGCCATCTGTTGGGTGAAATCGTAAGTATTAACAATGGCAACTGACAAATACCAAATTTTCTACATTTCTAACTGCTTCTAAATATACATTTTAAAAATATGATAATGTGACCACTAAAATGTGTATTTTCATACAATTGATTAATAATGAGTAAAATTACTTAACAGGTAAAACAACAACAAAATAATATAAAGGAAATTTAATTAATATGCTATACAGGGTCTTTTTTTTTGCTCGGAAAAGTGTTTTTTTTCAAAAACTATTTATAGTACCGATTTCAAATTTGGAAGGTCAATTCTCTATACCGGGGGACATCAGTTTGAGAAATTTGAGCGTTTTCGGTAATGTTTTTCACCAATTTTGAAAAATTATTTTTCGACCACTAGGTGCGAGATAAAAAATTTCTATTATAAAGTTGTAGGCCGTCATCGAAAACCCTTAAAAATTGTTCACTCGACGAAAAACAATTTATTTATCAGTGAAAATTCGAGCTTGAAAAATTTACAAGTTGGTGAAGCCAAATTACGATTGTTTGAAACGATAATTGAAACCGAATTACCTAATCCAGTTGAAACTTTGGTTAAAAAAACGACCGGATTTAAAAAACACGAGGCTATAGGTCAATCCTAAACATGCATTGGGTATTTAAAGGAAAACTTTGGGAGATTATTATCAGTGTTTGATAATATTTCGAACAATGCCTCGTTATTCAGTAGCTGAGCGTACCGAGATAGTTGCCATTTACTATGGAGAAGCAGCGCAAAACCTTAGAAGAGTGACTGAAATCTTCGCAGAAATACATCCAAATGGAGCACCATCTGTAAATACAGTAAGACGAGCAATTCACGATTTCAATCAATTTGGTAACTTGCAACCTAGGTTTCGCGGATTGGGTCAACCGGATTTAGACTTCGAGAACAATGTACTCGCGTACTTTGTGGCATATCCTCGTCACAGTTGCGCTAACGCCGCTGCTGATTTGGGTTGTTCTGCAAATCGTGTGTGGAAAATTCTTCGTAAGAATCGCTATCACCCATACAGAGCTACGCTCCACCAAGGACTAATTGACGGAGACCATCAAAGACGTTATGAATTTAGCAACTGGTTACTAAATGCTGTCCAAGAAGATAGACAATTTTTGCCCCATGTTTTGTTCTCCGACGAAGCGTCATTTTCTAGAGATGGGCCCTTTAATCATCAAAACAGCCATCTTTGGTCTGACATCAACCCACATTGGGGTTTTGAATATCATCACCAGGTTCAATTTGAACGGGTCAATGTTTGGGTTGGACTTGTTGGAAACCGTTTGATTGGTCCCTTTTTCCTGCCGACGAACCTCAACGGCCAAAGGTATTTACATTTTCTACAGAACGAACTGAGTGACGCAATCGACGACCTTCCATTGGCTGAAAGACGTCAGTTGTGGTTTCAGCAAGATGGCGCCCCTCCGCATTTTTCCCGGCAAGTAACTGAGCACCTCAACAACGAGTTTCCTGAAAGGTGGATAGGGAGAAATGGTCCAGTGCATTGGCCAGCAAGGTCACCTGACCTAACACCGCTGGATTATTTTCTCTGGGGATTCGTTAAAGCAAAGGTATACGCCACGCCCATTGAAACTAGGGAGGAACTCATTAGACGAATAATCAGTGCTTGCCGAGACGTCACACCAGAAATGGTAGAGAAAGCGTTTGAGAACTTAATTGTCCGCGCACAAACCTGTGTTGCAGCCAATGGTGATATTATTGAAAATGTTTTGTAAAAATTTATGTGAATAAAATATCTGCATTTAAAAACCAAACGTGTACATTTTTTCAAGTGTGAAAACTCTACTACGTTTGTATTAGACTTGTTCCCTTTTCAATTACCGTTTCAAACAATCGTAATTTGGCTTCACCAACTTGTAAATTTTTCAAGCTCGAATTTTCACTGATAAATAAGTTGTTTTTCGTCGAGTGAACAATTTTTAAGGGTTTTCGATGACGGCCTACAACTTTATAATAGAAATTTTTTATCTCGCACCTAGTGGTCGAAAAATAATTTTTCAAAATTGGTGAAAAACATTACCGAAAACGCTCAAATTTCTCAAACTGATGTCCCCCGGTATAGAGAATTGACCTTCCAAATTTGAAATCGGTACTATTAATAGTTTTTATATTAATATTATAAAAATAACGTATGTATAAAAAACATATTTAATAATTAATATAATAATATTTATGAAAGAAATTTGCATTCCGATCAAAAGCTGGCGCTCTAGACCTAAAATAAAGATAGAGCCTGAAATTCAGTTGGTTATCCATGGATAGTGGATTTTAGAGGATCGGTAAAAAGCCTGATTTTTAGCCCCCGTAAACCAATCACGCTAAGGGAGTCGTCCAAGGTTATTTGAAAAAAAAAAAAAAAAACAAGTATCGCTAAGAGTGGACGATAGTGTTCGAAAAAAGAAAAGAGATACACCCGAAGTACATTTTTACGCCAAAAGGTATTTTTTCACGTTTTTATAGATTAAATGTGATATACTAAATATCAGTTGATATTTTTTATTGAATTAAAAAACCAAAATTAAAAATTACTAAAATATAAAGCGCAAAAAATGGTGCATTGGGGCCCATAAACTTTAACTTAGTCGACTGTCCGATCGGCTGTTTCACGAAAGAATGCCGTATATATACAGAAAGTCAATACCAATTTCGTTCAATAAGGAGACTTTACAACTTTATCGCTCTACCGTGGCGGCATCTGTCTCTAGTGGTTGTAACTATATTGCAATTGAATTTTTTCGCGAATCTGATGCGAAGTTGAAATGTATGATTACTCGTAACAAACAAACCTTTGAAGTTGTTTAAAAATAATTTTATTCTGTGAACACAATCCTTTTTAACTCAAGTTACGGTGAGTTTGCTAATAATTATTTATTTTTAGCCATACAACTTTGCAAAATATAGATGGCGCTACCACCTAATTATAAAGATGAATTTCGTACAGTCTTATCAGAACAGGTCCCGCGTAACCATGGCAACCGAAATCGTAATTGTAATTCTAGCAGTATTATTCCCAATTCAATGGTCAATACGAACTTACGAAGAGCTATATAACAACTTAGTATTATAGTTTGCAGTCTTTCAATCACTCATATTATTTCGTGTATCCGACTTTACTCCAAGTTGACTGAAATATAAATTTATGCATATATAAACGATCTTACTAAATTAACGACATTGTCCGTCCATACGTTTCATTGCCTTTTTATTTATATTTAGCAAAAATAAATTTTAAAGGACGGCCTGACCACTCGTCGTTAAAATCGCTACTATTTTATTAAAAAGTCTTATTTTTGCCGTGTGTGGCAATGGACAGGGTCAAAAAATATAAAAGTGGATCTCTGAAACGAAAATTGAAGCGAGTAGCGGACGAAGAGCTTGAAAAGCTTCCAAAGTTAACCTCATGTTTTAAGAAAGCATCAAATGAAATGTAATTGAATCTCTTGACACCAATTTCACTAACAAAATTTTGGAAAGCGAGGGTATCGAAGAAAATAATATTTCAGATGAAGTCTATTCTACCGATACATGCAAAAATGTTAAGGAGTTGTAGCGGGTGAGTTGAGAAGTATGCCTGTTTTATTCCCATTTACCTAGGATGAGTTAAAAGAGCGCCAGAGAGCTTCAAAGTGTGGCCTACTAGCTCCTGCAAGTAGGCTGCATCAAGCGCAAAAAGGGTCAACCAAATCTTTCTTTACCACCAATCCTACAGAACGGAAACTGCAGTAGTTTTAGATTTTGGACCTACCAGCGCCAGTAGAAGTGTTCAACCCGCAGGGCACCGTTGTACTGGGAAAAGTATCGTTGGTTTCCTACCTGTATATATATATATTTATACAGCGGATTTTGTAGTGAGTATAACAACCTGTGTTGTTATATATATATATATATATATATATATATATATATGCACAAGAAAAATAAATTATATTCTATATATATATATATATATATATATATATATATATAGAATATAATTTATTTTTCTTGTGCATATATATATATATATATATATATATATATATATATAGAATATAATTTATTTTTCTTGTGCATATATATATAGGCAACGTAAATAGGCATACATTAGAACCCACAAAAATTGACATATCACAGGGGCCCATCTTGCATTGGGGCCCAATTTTCCTAGCTACGAACCTGCATAATAGCAATGTCATCAGTTGCTAAATGTGAGTAACTACTGCGCCAATAGGCTTAACGTAACTTATGTTTTATCAAGTAAAATGTTAAAGAAACTTTTCCTTAAAAGTAAATAAGACAAGACCTTACACCTACTATTTCAAATAGTCACAATAATTGTTTAAAAAGAGAAAATACAATCTGAGAACTATAAGAGTTTTCGGCTAACTGTATATTTCTACACTGAATTTAGACCAGGGTTATTGCTCAATAAAGGCCTGAAAACTCGTCCAGAATGTAACACCCCAGGTGAAAATTCGGAACAACTGCCTAAAAGGGAATTCTTCCCAGTTTCTTCAGTCTCCCCTTTCAATTAAAACTTGATGAGTTTAACTGTAATAGTATGTGTTTGGCATGAAGGGCTTGCCTACACATTGTAACTCGGACATCTGAATTAAAGGCATTAAAAGTGGACTTTGCTTAGGTGGTTCCTTAGGTATTAGCCTAGCGGATTATTCGCATACCGATATCTCCGGATTCAATTTAGACCATTGAAGTGGTCTTTTAAATACGATTCTTTAAAACTCCTGACTCGGTCATTTCAATTACTACTTCGTGTGTTCGTTTTTTATTAATTTATTTTCTTATTTCCTAGCATAAGTAACATAATAACAATAAGTAGGACATTGCCTATTCATTTAATGCCGGTTTTCTTACAGAACCTTTATTCATTCAGCTCCGACTCGGAGACTTGGACTTGCAACCAAACTGGGTATTATAATAGGTGGTTTTTTTTCGCCTGTCCGAGCACAAAAGGTGTAAACCTTTTACCCTAAAACGTTTTGTTCGCCTGTTCTCGGGGTAAGATTTACCCTGTCCCGAATTTTGTTCGCTTGTTCCAGAGCTCTAAGGTTACACTTTTTACTCCTCCTCGAAAGGAGGTGTAGAGGGAGTAATCCAGGTTTGTCGTCTGCTTAAACGAAAACATGACTCGTTTAGGCCTCTTCACATGAGGCTAGCTTTGTAAATAACCTTTAACCTTTAACTACTCCCTTCTTACTTCAATTCGTTAAATAACCTTTAACCTTTAACTACTCCCTTCTTACTCCAATTCGTTTTTTTCGTCAAGACAGAATTGAAGTAAAATGACGTCATATGGCTACACTTTTTAACCTGCTCAAAAAACCCAGAACAGGCGAAAAAAAACCACCTTTTATCGTCCTTCGTAATAGTGTATTTTGCCTGGGGCTAAACTTTGATGGCGCAATAGCTCTGAAAATCAGTTAGTTTATAAATTTATAATAGACGAGTACTTAAAGAAATTGTTTGCCAATTTTTCTTTAATTTTCACGCGGAAGGTATTTTGAAGAAGGGGGGAGAAAATGATGGTTATCCAACCTAGTTACGTGGTATTTGTGATGGTAGCAACATCTTACGGCTGAGTTTTACAAATATCAAACTTTTTCCATTGGTCTATGAACGTCGGCTGCTTATGTTGTCATTTTTTGTTTACGATATAAATGAAAGACCTCTTATCGTTTTACTATTATTAAATATAATTAGTTTAAATTAATTTTGTTAAATGAGTGCACACGGTGGTTCAAAGTGTTGCGTTGAAGGTTGTAGAAGCTTTCCTTTTGGTAAACTTAAATCTTTCAAAGCAGACCTACATTGAAAGATGCATTAAGCCTTATCCGAAAAACATTTTTAAAGTTAGATTTGAATATTATCATACCTTTTTTTCTAGTTTTTAAGTTCATCTTCAGTAACTACGTTTTTTTTATTTCAAAACCATTTTAATAATTAAAACTTAATAATTAAATAAATTAGTTTAAGATGTGGAACACTGAACCGCCACTTCGCCGGAACATTTTGTAAAAGTGTAAAATAGGAAAATATAGGTTCTGGGCAGACTCCCGTAATATCCAATCAGGTACTCCTTTCCTACCCACAATTCCCTCGAAAGTTCGTTAAAAATATTTCATATGGAAAGCGGTTTTCTTTACTCACCTATTTTTCAAATTGTCGAGCTCGTTATTTTGGGATTATGCGAGGGGCAAGACACTTATGATGTTTGTGTACACCGGGAGTTCGAACTCTGCAGAGTTCTCGAGAGTTCTTGAGAGTTCAGGGGTGAGTTCCAGAGAGTTCATTGGCGAGCTCTCGAGAGTTCCAGAGAGTTCTCGAAACTAGCCTAGGTGGCACAACGGCGCTGATTTAAAGTGTATAAATCGTCTGCTAAATTTCCTGCGTTTGCAGCTTTGGCTCTATATTGAACTAACCAAATAAGAAAACACTTTACTAACTCGTAAGTAATAGAGCGTTCTATGAAATCGGCCCAAAACCGGCCAAACTTTTCGTACAGACTATAGAGCTATAGTTCAGCAGGAGTAAAAACTTTTGTTATTCTTTGGTTTAAGAGAATTCGGCTTATGTCCAATCTTTATATGAGCTGGAAATAAGGCAATTTTTTGTACCGTTATTTTAGGCTTTAGCCAGAAAGTCGTACTCATAGATATAATAAAGAAATAGACCCAAGATTGTACGGGTGGTTAATACGGAGGTGACGACTAGCAGACAACCGGTAGTTGTTCCGTATTCCTGTGGTACTACGCCGGTCGTTAGGTGAGAAAATAAAAAATCATCACGTGATCGTGTTTGTAATCTTTTAGATACTCTGACGTGATTCGCGAATATTTCGGCTGTGATATTTTAAAATAAGGTTAACTTTAATTATAATTTGTAAATAAGTAAATTAATTCTTTCGAAACCCTTATAAAAAGCAGCAGATGATCTTTTAATAAAAAATAAAAAATTATAATTGACGAAATGATATTTTGTCAAAGGCTTAAGTAACTAGTGTACTATACAGGTGTTGTGGTTATGGCTTGTTATAGGAATATTCTGAGATTCTAAATTGTATTTTAAAGAAATGAATAAAAACCACTATTGCACAGTAAAAGAGTTTTGTTTATTAAAACGCTACGGCCGTTTCGGCGCACTAACCGGCGTCGTCGTTTTTTTTTTTTTTTTTTTGTATTCGCCTGACGACGACGCCGGTTAGTGCGCCGAAACGGCCGTAACGTTTTGATGACGTAGCATAAAATTGATTTCGATTGATTCGTCCAAACACAAACAGAAAATCGGTTCGTCATGTACCCTGATTTAACCAAGTTATGTTAGATAGCCTAAAATACCCTCGTAATGTATTTGGCCAAAAATGGCCTAATGATCTAGCCATGTACACAGAGATTTTCTGAAAACATCGACTTAAATTTGGTTATCAATGATTTCATTGACGGAGGAAGAACCCGTTTAAAAAAGATTCTTAATTGGTCCATCACCAGACGCTAGATCAAAGGCGCTACCTCGGAGAAGCTAGCGCCGTTACGTCACCTAGACTCGTTTCGCTCACGTATATTAATAAGGATTTGGAGCTGCATATTTTCTTGCGTAAGTTTTAAGTATATGCATTTTTGGATAACATTTAATGGCCCGGGCTCCCACAGGAATGTTTTCCTATCGTCGCCGCTGAGTACGATGTTTTGTTATAATCAGACCAAACCTTCATACACAGGTGTCGGAATCAATGCCTACAATCAATGATGAAGAATAGTCTATAAAATGTAATGTATTTATTTACGGTCAATTTTTTACGTACGACTGAAACATTAATGTTGCAGTTCAAAGAGATACCAAGATCATGGATTTCATTTTCCCTTTTTATTTTTTAATTTTCCTTGCTCTCCTTGATCGCCATTTTGACCTTGTTGGCCGTGTTGACCTTTTTGTCCCTGTTGACCTTGATCGCCATTTTGATCTTGTTGGCCGTGTTGATCTTCATTGCCATCTTGTCCTTTGTTGTTTTTACTGGCACTACCTCTTTCGGCTTTGGCAATAAATTCGCAACTAATATGTAACTAATATTCTTCATGACAGTGTAATTCACCTTCCGACTTTTAACGAAAAACGAAATCTTTCCAAACTATACACAAAATGAATCTCGGAGACCCGTGGTAGCTTTAGAAAAAAATTCTACTAGGTTACCTAAGTTTTATTTCAACAATGAAAATGATGACAGCTGAGCAGGGCACGCTCAAATGCAATTAGAAATACATAAAATAAACACAAGCAATGATTCGGCAATTCACCTGCTCTTTTCGAAATGCCCGTAAACTCCGACGTCTGGCCGAGCAAATAATCCGATCTCAAATGCCTTGCTTGGTAAAAATGTAATTAAAGACCAAATTTTGCATTTAAAATATTAATATTGCTTAACCACCATCTAAAAGACGACCGTTTCTGCAATCAAAAGAACTTTGCTGATAAATTGTTCAGCAACAAGTCTCTTGGTTTGTGTCACCAAGGAGCAACAAACACAGCACCCCACACGAGGAGAAAGCAACCCGTCAAAAGTCGTGCATTTTCTCGCGTACATTTTTCATTGGTTAGAGGCTTATGCGCCTGCTGCCGTCGGAAGGGGAAATTTAGGAAATTGTCTTCCCCCTTTCCGTAAAACGATCAGCGTAAAGGTTCGTCCAATGAAATTTGTACACAACACTGCGTTAACGTGTTTAAAGGCTGTCTGCGTTCTCCCTGTGTTTGTTACTCCTAGGTGCCACGTGCTAGTCGCCATGACTGGGTAGAATCGGCTTATTAAAGTTTGCTACGTAATGATTATTTTGTATATATTATTATAATTTATTAGGTTATTAGGTTATAATTAGGTAGTCGTAAGTGACTCTGAGACCTTTTTAGTTCATAGACATATTTAGCCGAACTTAGCTACGGTAAACGAATAGTTGTCATTAATAGATCTTTAATGGCACCTTAGAAGTGACAAACAGTTGAAAATTAATAATCATTGAACCGTTCTAAATTTCTTTCTTGCCAGCGTTCTGCTCCGCCTCCATTGCTTTAATAAACTCGGGATCCTTGGCCAAAGAGGCGATGATTTTGGAAAACTCTGGCTTGTTGGTCAGTTTCGCCATATCCGGCTCTTCGCCAGCTTTTAACTCTCCGTTCTTTATCATATCAGCTAACATCTTCAAATTAGAATAATAAAATTCTTAATAGCTATCGTTTAATAGACAATTTTTTAACCTACGAAAATTAATTACAAATGCTTTGGAGTCAAATTACTTGTTTCGAAATCTAAACGTTAGCACTAAAATATTTTGGATAACCAAAATATACTACGTAAGTTTCTAATTATCAGCGTTGTTCAAAATGGTTATTTTCAAAATGAAAAATACTTTCTCTATAACTCAAAATGCAAAATTATTTATCAACAAAATCATCGAGTACTCAGCCTTTTTCGAGGTCGAGTACTCGAACTAGAGAGTAATTAGAGATTTCTCGTCAATTACCGAGTATCAAAAAATTGCATATTCGGGTACTCGATTACTCGAATAAGCTGCTCTCTAAACTCGTGGAGTATTAGTTTTGGGGGACAATAAACGGTTCCTACAAAGTTGTGGAAACTGTGGTTCATTTAATTTAAAGGAATATTTTTCAGCATTGAAAGTTACTTTATACTCCATTTCATTTTAATTTCATAACCAACTCCCAATCAAGTACTCGATTACACGACTAGTTAAAAATTTTACTCGAGACTTTTTTAGTTACTACTCGCACAGCCCAAGTAAATAATCATAAAAATCTTCATCCATTTCGCTTTGTAAATTTCGTGGCTTGAAAAACTGCCCAATAAGTTCAACACACCTTCTTGAAATCCGCGTTGTTCATGATTATTTGCATCATCTTCGGTTGATCTTCGCCGGCTATTTTCGACATGTCACCGCTCTCTACCAATTTTGACATCATGGCTTGAGTTGTTTTCAGAAAAATACGGTTATTGAGAAAACCCTCCGAGAATCGATATTCGTTCAAAATGTTTCAAAACCTTACCCTGGAATTCTTTGTTTTTCAAAACAACCTCCATCATTGCATTTTCGCTTCCTCCTTCGTTGGCTATCTTGATCATTTTATCTATATCTCCGCTCTGTGACGTGGATTTTAAAGAAATTTATTTGCAGTTTCGTTTGCCAAACTTTGTTATATTTGCACATATTTAACACTCTAATTTAAAAGTAGTCTAACACGTTTCGGTCTGTACCTATGAAGCATGGATAAAAACTAAGGCAAAACACGCGAAAAGGTAGAAAAGTTCATATAAGGGGGGTAAGAAGCTAAACCCTAAACAAAGTTGAAGGAATTTAAAACACTTACGAGTTATTCGAACCAATAGGCCTTCGAGAATAATGAAAAGATGCAAAACTCGGACCAAATAGATCTTCTTGTTAAAAAACTAATTTAAAATCAAATCAATTTTCCAACGATAGACCTGTTTCGTCTTATTTTGGACCCTTTAGTACCATGCGGGGAATCTAGCTTTGCGATTAACACAGCGAAAAGATAAAATAAGCCTAATCATTAAAAATTTCAAAACTCAACCAAAGGCCGGCATAGTGGTGGAGTTAACGTAACTGGAAAAACTAAGGAGTTCTACTGTAAACCATTTGATGGCAGAGGAAATAATAAATAATAATAATCAGCTAGGCTACGGCACCTAGGAGCAACAAACACAGCACCCCACACAAGGAGAACGCAACCCCTCAAAAGTCGTGAATTTTCTTGTGTATATTTTTCATCGGCTGCCGTCGGAAAGGGAAAATACAGAAATTGTCTTCCCCTGCGCCCGTAGAACGTGCAGCGTAAAGGCTCGTCCAATAAAATTTGTACGCAACACTACGTTAGCGTGTTGAAAGGCTAGCTTGTGTTTATTGCTCCTAGATGGCACCAACTTAGGCCTAAGGTAAAACCCAGATTCCTAAATTAAGAGGATATGCACAGATTCTTTTTAAGGCCTGAAGAATCACGATGAAGTCAAAGAGAAACGGAGCGCGCGGCAAGAGTCACGTGGTCATTCTTGACGAATTTCTTTTCGCGTTTATACTTCGGAGTCGGAATCGGTTATAACTTGAAGACGACGCCATCGAGGGGCTGATCACTCCGCGTAATCGGTGTACAGAGCCGTACCTTTGACTGTACTAATGGGATTAAGCGTAATCTTTGAAGTACCTGCCTTTGGCAGTGCTAATCTAAGCGTAATCCGGTGTACAGACTTTCTAAGAGTGGTTAGCCCCTCGGACGCCATATTTCTGTCGAGCTCGTGTGACATGTAATATTATATCTATAGCGTTTAAATAAAAATACCGAATAAAACCATTTCCCTGCTCAACAAATTGAGAGATAATTATGGCAGCTTTTCCTTTTCTAGCAACGTGCGTTTTAGCAATCAGAAATACTGGTTTAAATGGAAATGCTCTTATATACTATAGGCGAATTTGGCCTAGGTAGACGCATTTAAACTAAAGCAGGGACAGGGTACACGAAAACAAATGTTTGTCTTTAGACAATGCTCACAGCCATACGTAAGGCGTTTTTTAGTATTGGCTGAACACTTTTTACCTTAGAATCAGGGAAAAGGTTTTTCCAAAAACGCCCTCTTTTTGTCATTGGGTGTAGTATAATTTTTTAATCGGCCGGGATTCGAACCCGAGCCCTCTTACACGACAGGTGAGCGTTCTACCGCACAACCACGGATACAGTTACGCTTCACTGAAAATTAAAAACTCCTCCGAGGAGAGGTATATTTTGGCTTGCCAACTTGTTTGTTTTCGTCATGTACCCGGTCGTAGCAAATATTTCTAAAATGTGTTAAAATTACAATGTAAACGTAAATGTTTTCTTAAAGAAATACATTTTACGAACGTATAGATACTCCCGACGTGGTCGTTCAAACGTTTTTAGAGTAGCTATTCTCCATGATGAAGCTCCGTTTTTAAAGATATGTTTTTATTACCTTCATCATTGATAAAAGTAATTTTTGTAGAGCTCCATCTTTCATCAGAAGTTTGAACATCTCCTGGTCCTTGAAAATTAAGGTCAATTAAAATTAAAAATTAAATTTGAGCTCCAAAGTAGTTCTTTACTTTCTGATCGGGCGTGGAATCCAGCATAACTTTGATAAATTCATCGGTGTTCTTGGTCTTTAGCATATCCTCCAACGCCTTTTTCAAAATCTCCACATTGCTGTCGGCTTTTTTGTCAGTTGGGGCGTTTTCGACACAGCCCAGAACATAAAATAGCAGGGCTATTTTCAGAAGAATCGCACCGAATCGAAGCTTCATGATGAACTCTCGGAAGCTCTTGGAGTAAAACGTGAAGTTTGCGATGTGTCGCTGAATTTATGGAGGCTTCTACGAATAATGGAAACCATTACGCAGAAGTAAAACCATTTGTTTGGACAGGTGATGAAAAAATACGGCAAAATTATGAAATGAAACTTTTTGGTTTGACAAAAAAATGGATTGTAATTGATTACGTTATTTCGGATATAATATCATAGTACTCAGTTAACGTGACACGCAAACGGAGGAAAGTGTAAATAAACAAGTTTTGATTAAAAAAATTATTATTTTACTGAAAATTGTAATTCTAGGAAGAAAAGCTATAGCGGAGAATGAAATTCGACATGTATGGTGGATCAACGACTTTCATTTTCCTTTCACCAGGTTTAACAGAAACTGAGATGGGTTGACCCTAGTTCCGTTACCCGTGATGGTGAACAGGGAACTGCTTTTTCCATTATTTTTGACGGGCTGAAAACCAAAGCACAAACCGTTTGGAGAATCTATAATAATATCTCCCCTCTGAGAGGTAAAAACTATAATTACTACACGACGAGGCAGTAACGTAGGAACGGCAATGAAGTGCTTTGCATTTAATGTTTTAAGTGCGTCAAATCAGACCGAAAACGGCGAAAAATTACATAACTGTAATTGAAATTGTTTACTAATTATTTGTTAACTGCAATGAAGGTTTTGTTAAATATATCTTATTTTCGCGTTATTTTACCCAACTGATCAATGTAAGATTCAAAGTTTTTGTTGGTCCCTACAAAAGTGTGAATTGAATTTCACGAGCTGCGGGTGGTGTAGTGGTTAGCACTTTCGCCTCGCAGTAAGAGGAGCCGGGTTCGACCCCCGCTAGTGACATTGGCTGAGAGCTTGGAACAACTTCTTCCGCGGTGAGTTTACAAGTTCTCTCCCCATCTGGTTTTTTTCCCAGAGCTCTTCGGATTCCCCTTCGATAAAAACTTTTTGAGGTTAACGATAGTAGTTAGTGTAGGGAGCTGTTGGTTCGCGTGGCATGAAGCGCTTGCCGCTACCCTCCTACACATTGTAACTCGTCCACCTGAATTAAAGGCTTCAAAGTCCCTTGTTGACTTAGGCCTAAGGTGGTGCCTTGGGTATTAGCCTAGCTGATTATTATTAACTATAGCTAGTGACGTGAACTCCCGTATTTTATAAACTAAAATCTTCCATGACTTTTGAGCGTAATAGTGATATCTAGCGAAATATCAAATTAATAACTCTACAATACGAAAATCGTCTAGAAACGTACGGCCAATCGTTCTAATCCAACATTAAAGGGAATATAACCTGCAAAGCAATCTTTATGGAAGACCCCTTCAATTTTTCCAACTACCCTGCACAGTGGCGCCAAAATTTTTTAAAGCCAAAGGCAAGAGCGGCCGGAGCTGCAAACCGTTGGTGTTCCACACCAAATACCTGAGGTTATATTCCCTTTAAGTCGCGTATCTATTGGAAATTACAGAAGCTTTTCAACCAATAAATGAAACGTGCGGCTAAAAAATACAAGTTTTCAAAATAACTTTTATTGATAGCTTTTCGACATTCCATAAAATCAACTACATTTCCTTTTCTGGTTTCAAACCTTGCACTACTTTCATGAACTCATCATTTTTCATCAAATTGGTAATGACCTGAGGTGATTCCAATTATTGGTATTAATAGGCAATCAAAGAGGAGGATATTTAAAATTATTGGTGTTAATAGACAATCAAAGAGGAGGATATTTAAAATTATTGGTGTTAATAGACAATCAAAGAGGAGGATATTTAAAATTATTGGTGTTAATAGACAATCAAAGAGGAGGATATTTAAAATTATTGGTGTTAATAGACAATCAAAGAGGAGGATATTTAAAATTATTGGTGTTAATAGGCAATCAAAGAGGAGGATATTTAAAATTATTGGTGTTAATAGGCAATCAAAGAGGAGGATATTTAAAATTATCGGTGTTAATAGGCAATCAAAGAGGAGGATATTTAAAATTATTGGTGTTAATAGACAATCAAAGAGGAGGATATTTAAAATTATTGGTGTTAATAGACAATCAAAGAGGAGGATATTTAAAATTATTGGTGTTAATAGACAATCAAAGAGGAGGATATTTAAAATTATTGGTGTTAATAGACAATCAAAGAGGAGGATATTTAAAATTATTGGTGTTAATAGACAATCAAAGAGGAGGATAATAAAAATTATTGGTATTAATAGGCAATCAAAGAGGAGGATAATTTTAATTATTGGTATTAATAGGCAATCAAAGAGGAGGATAATAAAAATTATTGGTATTAATAGGCAATCAAAGAGGAGGATAATTTTAATTATTGGTATTAATAGGCAATCAAAGAGGAGGATAATTTTAATTATTGGTATTAATAGGCAATCAAAGAGGAGGATAATTTTAATTATTGGTATTAATAGGCATTCAAAGGGGAGGATAATAAAAAATATTGGTATTAATAGGCAATCAAAGAGGAGGATAATAAAAATTATTGGCAATAATAGGCAATCAAAGAGGAGGATAATTTTAATTATTTATATTAAGAGGCAATCAAAGAGGAGGATAATTTTAATTATTGGTATTAATAGGCAATCAAAGAGGAGGATAATAAAAATTATTGGTATTAATAGGCAATCAAAGAGGAGGATAATTTTAATTATTGGTATTAATATGCAATCAAAGAGGAGGATAATAAAAATTATTGGTATTAATAGGCAATCAAAGAGGAGGATAATTTTAATTATTGGTATTAATAGGCAATCAAAGAGGAGGATAATTTTAATTATTGGTATTAATAGGCAATCAAAGAGGAGGATAATTTTAATTATTGGTATTAATAGGCAATCAAAGAGGAGGATAATTTTAATTATTGGTATTAATAGGCAATCAAAGAGGAGGATAATTTTAATTATTGGTATTAATAGGCAATCAAAGAGGAGGATAATTTTAATTATTGGTATTAATATGCAATCAAAGAGGAGGATAATAAAAATTATTGGTATTAATAGGCAATCAAAGAGGAGGATAATTTTAATTATTGGTATTAATAGGCAATCAAAGAGGAGGATAATTTTAATTATTGGTATTAATAGGCAATCAAAGAGGAGGATAATTTTAATTATTGGTATTAATAGGCAATCAAAGAGGAGGATAATTTTAATTATTGGTATTAATAGGCATTCAAAGGGGAGGATAATAAAAATTATTGGTATTAATAGGCAATCAAAGAGGAGGATAATTTTAATTATTGGTATTAATAGGCAATCAAAGAGGAGGATAATTTTAATTATTGTTATTAATAGGCAATCAAAGAGAAGGATAATTTTAATTATTGGTATTAATAGGCAATCAAAGAGGAGGATAATAAAAATTATTGGCAATAATAGGCAATCAAAGAGGAGCATAATTTTAATTATTTATATTAAGAGGCAATCAAAGAGGAGGATAATTTTAATTATTGGTATTAATAGGCAATCAAAGAGGAGGATAATAAAAATTATTGGTATTAATAGGCAATCAAAGAGGAGGATAATTTTAATTATTGGTATTAATATGCAATCAAAGAGGAGGATAATAAAAATTATTGGTATTAATAGGCAATCAAAGAGGAGGATAATTTTAATTATTGGTATTAATAGGCAATCAAAGAGGATGATAATTTTAATTATTGGTATTAATAGGCAATCAAAGAGGAGGATAATTTTAATTATTGGTATTAATAGGCAATCAAAGAGGAGGATAATTTTAATTATTGGTATTAATAGGCATTCAAAGGGGAGGATAATAAAAATTATTGGTATTAATAGGCAATCAAAGAGGAGGATAATTTTAATTATTGGTATTAATAGGCAATCAAAGAGGAGGATAATTTTAATTATTGTTATTAATAGGCAATCAAAGAGAAGGATAATTTTAATTATTGGTATTAATAGGCAATCAAAGAGGAGGATAATTTTAATTATTGGTATTAATAGGCAATCAAAGAGGAGGATAATTTTAATTATTGGTATTAAGAGGCAATCAAAGAGGAGGATAATTTTAATTATTTGTATTAAGAGGCAATCAAAGAGGAGGATAATTTTAATTATTGGTATTAATAGGCAATCAAAGAGGAGGATAATTTTAATTAATGTTATTAATACTAGGCAATCAAAGAGGGGGATAATTTTAATTAATTCAATTTACCTTTTGGAAATCTTCAGTGTTGACCAGCTTGGCCAATAATTCTTGGACACTCTTGTTCTCCATCAGGCCCTCCGACATTTTTGTCATGTCCCCATTCTTCATTAATTCCATAATCCTAAAAAATCGCAATATCTAAAAAACCAAAAGGCTCTATATAAAAGTAACTTACAATTTCTGGACCGCGGGATCTTTCATCACGATGTTTACTAACTTCATGATGTCATCGCTCAGGCTCATATTACCTATCAAGAAAAAATTTACGCATCAAAGTTATCACCGTGTTACCATTATGGTTTTGTGATATATTTAAGAAGTTCAGGCGAAACTATAAATTTCTTTTGGTCTTTCCGAACCTGTTAAAATTGGAAAAAGAAAACACGTGAGATAGGCACTCTACTTCATAAAGAAGCTCGTGAATTTAACCCACTTCCCCCCTGAAAGAAGAAACACGCGATGAAACTAATACAATCACCATATTTTTAAAAGACTTATTCACGAGTTAATTACGTCAATTAATGACGTGAGTAAAATTTTTAATTCTCCATTGTCTTTATAGTTCCGCCTACCTATAATATATTTTGTTATTAAATTTTGGAGGCGATAAACATTTTTAAATACGCCTCTTCATAATTTTTTATTCGTAGCGCCATCTACGGCAATTTTAGAAATGACATACTAGTTACGTCAGGTAGAAACTGTAGAAATTGAAATTACATACTCAGAATTTATATTTTCTGATAATAGATGGCGCTTAAGAAACCCTACTTAAGCAGACGGTATTACTGAATTCGTTTTCATTTATTTTTTCATAAGTAGAATGTTGGTATTTCTACTGGTTTGAGCGAACCAATCAGATATCGTGCTGATTTGATTTTGTTTCAGGGGAATTGACCTAACGGTAAATAAAGGCTAGTTCACACGGGCATTGTTTTCCTGGTTTTCTCTTTTTTCTAGTTTTACCACCTTTCCCTGTTGTTCTGTCGTACGGGAAAACGACTGTACACAAGGTAAAAATTTGCCGAATTTTATCGCCGCGAGCGCTGCCGGTAAACGATAAAACGGAGTAACTTTTTTCTGAGGCGCGTTGGGCTCGACCAATCAGCGAGCGTTATGCCGTCACGTGATAGACGCAAAAATACTTTTAACTAGGAATGTAATTACAGCTCGTTAACTCCCATCCTTCTAGCATTTAAAGACTTTCAAAATCGCTCCTTGTGTCATGTGACCGCGTAGCACTCGCTGATTGGTCGAGCTCAAAGTGCTTCAAAAAACTGGTAAAATAAAGAAGAGATAAGCCGCGTTCACACTCGACACTTTCGTAAGATCATATTTCTAAAATTTTGGTGTCGAATGTATTTATCGTATGTCTATTAATACAGTTGACACCGAAAATGTTTCATTTGGTCTTTCGCAACCGTTTTGAAACCTACGATTCTCCGAAAAATAAAATTATTTTTTGCATGTTAAATACCTTTCTATCCGTGGATAATAATTATGTTACATAAGATAATATCTATAAATAAACAGCTAACCGCAATTTTTAGTCATTATCCATATTTAACAAATAAATGCATTCTTACTAAGAGTCTATCGCATTTTTTTAAACCAGTACTGACGGGTTTAATATGTATCTTCTCTATCCGTTGTTTTAATATACCTTCTTTAAGCGTTTTTAAAAAAATGTATTTTTATACAGGGTGTTTCAAAAGGTAATGCAAAAATGTTAAGGAGTTGTAGGTGGGGAGTTGAGAAGTATGCCTGTTTTTCCCCCATTTTCCTACGATGAGTGAAAAGAGCGCCAGAGAGCTTCAAAGTGTGGCCTACTAGCCCCTGGAAGTAGGCTCCACAGGCGCAACAACAAGCAGCAGGAACTTTAAGTTTACTTTTTTACGCTGTCTACCTCAATTTGTTTACCAAGTCCTTTTTTACCTATCACACGAACCCAAACCTTAATGTTCGCATTTCCCTGCTGCTTGGTTTTGCGCTTGTCGCAGCATATTTCCATGGGCTAAAAGACCACACTTTGAAGCTCTCTGGCGCTCTTTTAACTCATCGTAGGAAAATGGAAAAAAACAGGCATACTTCTCAAACTTACCCCTACAACTCCTTAACATTTTTGCATCACCTTTTTTGAAAATCCTGTTTAATACGTTTGTTTTATCTCCGGATTTTAGGGAATATCAGTCTCGAATTTAAAATTTTTAAAATATTACCTATCATTTTGGACATATCTACGCTTTTCATAAAATGTTGGACCATTCCTTGAAATTGTGCATTTTTAAATAACACACCCATAATCTGCGGGACAACGAAAGTAAGAACAAATCAAGAAGTAAGTGTTCCAATTTAAAAGTTTCAATTTCTGGACCTCATCTTTTTTTCCGCCTTTATTGGCAATGTCGACCATTTTTTGGGCATCTCCGGACTTGATTAGGCCCTTCAAGACTTTTTCAAGTTCACCGTTGCTCACCACCAGCTTTAGCATTTCCTATTAAAAAAAATTATTGAAATTATTTATTAATTTTAATTGATTTTTTAATTTCAATTTATTTGTTAATTTTAATTAATTTTTTAATTTCAATTTATTTATTAATTTTAATTAAGTTTCAATTTCAATTTATTTATTAATTTTAATTAAGTTTTAATTTCAATGTATTTATTAATTTTAATTGATTTTTATTATTTTTCATTTTTATAAATTTTTAATTTTAATTGATTCTTATTATTTTTAATTTTAATTGATTTTTATTATTTTTAATTTTTATTGATTTTTAATTTTAATTGATTTTTAATTTTAATTGATTTTTTATTTTTAATTGATTTTATATTTTAATTGATTGTTTTAAATTTCAATAGATTTTATATTTCTATTGATTTTTTAATTTCTATTGATTTTTTAATTTCTATTGATTTTTTAATTTCATTGATTTTAAAATATCATACTTTCCAGAAAAATTACGTGCGTGCATTTGTAACTAAACATTGAATTCAAATTAATTACTTTTTGAAATTGAGTCTACTCGGAATTGTCCTTGTTATAGAAACTATGTCTACGATTTTATATTAAAAAATGTATTAAAATAGCTCCTTTAAATCAATTTTTAGGAGAAAACTCATTTAAATGAACTATTTAAATTAATTCTTTAAATAAAAGAGTTTTCTCTTAAAGAATTTATTTAAATAGCTCATTCATATCAACGACTTTTTTCTTAAAAATGTATTTAAATCAATGATTTTTCTTAAAAAATTTATTTAAAACAAAGATATAAAAAAATTAATTTGATTTAAACGTATAATCATTGATTTTTCTTTGAAAAACATTTGATTTTAAAAATCAGTTAACAGAATGCTTTTCTTAAAATCAGTTAATTTCAATCAATGTTTTAAGAATAATTTAAATTAATAGTTTTTAATAAAAAAAATTTGGTTTAAACCGTTTATTTAAATGATAAAATTATTTATAAAAAATCAAATGAATTCATTTAAATCAAATAAATTGAAATGTGAGTTTTGCGTGCCTTGGAAGGACCTTCGTCTTCGTCGTCCAGCATGGATTGCATCACCGCCTTGACATCCCCAGTCTTGATCATTTCCGTCATATGTTTGATCATATTTTTCGTATTTTCGTCCATCTCATCTTGACCAGTTGGGGCGCCTAAAGCTAAGGCCAACAGGCAAGATATGGCCATTACGCTGACCATTAACTTGGCTGACATTTTTTATTTCGTTGAAACTAGATGTTTAAAGAGACTAGACACTATTGAGATCAAAGGATGCGTGGCTTTATAGAAACTGCTGTGTCGCGTTTCGAGTGATATTGCGTCAGAATTACCTGGAAACGCGAAGTTACTTTCGCGATGTTTGGTTTTGGACAGGTGTGCTAACAATGAAAGGGTGAAACCTTTAAAGTATTCAATTCGGATTTTTCGACGACAATTACGAGATTATATGAATATTACATCAATAAGTTTGTCGTGTGAAGTCCATAGCGGGTTACAACTTCGTTAGGTTCCGTAAATATAAGTAGAAGCATAAGTAACATAATATAACGTATGACACTTCCTATACTCACAACGTCGTGTTTTAGCCTAGGTAAAATACGCAATTCCGTATATTTCAAAAGGGCTCGGTTTAATATGGCCACCTAAATTAAAGGCAATAAAAATCCATAGATGACTTGGTGTTAAGTTTATTTTCAGGTCTGTATGACCTATAAACTACACTTCAATAAGCATAGTATATTAAAATAAAAATATAAATGTAAGTGTAAATGTAAATGTAAACGTAAACGTGATCGTAAATGTAAATGTAAACGTAAATATAAATATAAACATAAAAATAAATATAAATATAAACGAATGTCCAAAACCTAACATTTTTTAATATAATTTACTTGTGGGTCCCGTGTTATCTTCAGCAGGTATATCGTGAATGAGCTGTAAACAAAAGAAATGCCAATTCGAATATTTTCCCAACAGATATTGTTCGTCCGTCAGTCACAATTCACAATCGATATTTTGTGAGCTTAGACGTGTTTATTTATCAAAGTGACGAATTATCCGTTCTTAATTCATTTCGTCGTTATATTTGGAAATAAGGAGAATTGCGAGGGCTCAGACATTCTTAAAAATCCCGTACACTCAAGAGAAAATTAAGAAATCTTGAATTAAACTGGAAAATACAGAAATCTGGGCTAAAAGCAGATCCAAAATCTCTAAATTAGCCTAAAAAAACCAAAATCAACACGAAACTCTAAAATCTCAAAATCAATTTCTGATTTCTGAAATAACTTTGAGAATCAAAATCTTAATTGTAGATCCTTCAGAATATTGTCCATAGTTTTCTTCAACAGTTAGACCTCTTGGTTTGCGCATTTTCCATATTGGTCATTGAGATTTTGAGGGTTCGCGCAGATTTTTAGATTTGGAAGTGATAATTTTCAGGAAAGAATAATTTTTTTCTTAAATTGACAATCAACTTTTCTAATTTGTCATTGTTCAACGCGGGATGCCACGATAGCCAAGGGCAAAATCGTTATTTTTTGTGGTCGTTAGGCTTAGATGCGAATCGAAGGGTTTTGTAGTTTTTGTGGAGGTATGATTTCACTTAAAACGTGTTTGTTTTGGGGCAGCTGACCCTAATCCTATTCATTGTATAAAACAGATAATAAAACTACGTCCGTTGCGAGATAAAAGTGTAATATGTTTCCAGGAATTGCGACCGTTATTTCGAGTTAACACATTTCGCGTAAATGTATTCATGGTTGAAGTTTTTGTAAACGGAATAGAATAGGGTATTTTGTAGCTGTGCGCGAGTCCAGGTTTTAGAGTATCGAGTCAAGTCTCGAGTCCTAGAAAAGTTAGTTTCCGTGTCTCGAGTCCAAATGTAGTATCGAGTCAAACCTCGAGTCCTAGAAAAGTTAGTTTCCGAGTCTCGAGTCCAGGTGTAGTATCGAATCAAGTCTCGAGTCATAGAAAACTTAGTTTCCGAGTCTCGAGTCCAAGTGTAGTATCGAGTCAAGTCTCTAGTCCTAGAAAGCTTAGTTTCCGAGTCTCAAGTCCAAGTGTAGTATCGAGTCAAGTCTCGAGTCCTAGAAAGCTTAGTTTCCGAGTCTCGAGTCCAAGTGTAGTATCGAGTCAAGTTTCTAGTCCTAGGAAGCTTAGTTTCCGAGTCTCGAGTCCAAGTGTAGTATCGAGTCAAGCCTCGAGTCCTAGAAAACTTAGTTTCCGAGTCTCGAGTTCAAGTGTAGTATCGAGTCAAGCCTCGAGTCCTAGAAAACTTAGTTTCCGAGTCTCGAGTCCAAGTGTAGTATCGAGTCAAGTCTCGAGTCCTAGAAAGCTTAGTTTCCGAGTCTCGAGTCCAAGTGTAGTATCGAGTCAAGTCTCTAGTCCTAGAAAGCTTAGTTTCCGAGTCTCGAGTCCAAGTGTAGTATCGAGTCTTCAAGTCCTTTATCCGGTTTAAAAACCAAGTTTCAAGTCCCCAAAAATTATTTCGAGTCCCCACTAATAATACAGAACTCATTCAATTTAAATCTAAACAATCCAAACCTAAACCTCCAATCTATTTATATTAAATGAATAAAACATTTTTATTACAGCTTTAATAATACTTGAGACTTGATCGATATTTGGTGTGGAACAGCAGCTCTATTATATGGATTTAGATATTTATGGCGTTAGGGCTCTTCCATAAAAAATATATTGAGGTTATATTCCCTTTAAAATGAATGTACTCAAATACACGGGAAATAACTCTATTTCTAGTGCTGTCATTTATTATAGATAATTTTATTGACTAATTAATTAAATTAATATGTAGCGACTTCAAATGACGTTAATTCAACTAGCCGGGTTACGCTGCGTATGAGGGTGGTAGCGAGCCCTTCATGCCACGCGAACCAACTGACTACAACCGTTACGGAAAGCGCTTTTACCACTGAGGAGATAGCTTTCTAACTCAAGTGCCACAAGCTAGGCTCGAACCCAGCACCTCTCGCTGCGAGGCGAAAGTGCAAACCACTCCCGAACCCACATTATATTTCTTGAACCTAATACCAGAATCTGAATTCAAGGTCATACCATTTTTTCAAGCTATATTTCTATGTAGTGAATTCTAGAATGAATTCTAAGAAAAACTCAAAATAAAACCAACAAAAATAATAATTTATTAAATTCAGCGAAACTTTTGGCGTCACCACGACATTGTCGAATGTAACATTAGCCGGAGAATGCCTTCATTAAGTCGGCAGCGGCTGGAGAACTTAAAAAGGCGGTAAAAATATCTTGGAAGCTCTCATTTTTCATAGCGGCCGAAATTATCTGAAAATAATAATAATGGTTAAAACAAATACCCCTTTAAAATATCTCATTCAAAGCAGACTCGAAAAAGTACACGCTGAGAAAATGTCACGTCAAAAATAGTGCTTCCTTCCGATTATCAGATAACAGTTGCGTTATCTGAACCAAGGAAATAATTTAGATAGTTCAGAACACAGATCTGTTGATATTGGTCAAAATTCAAAACAGCTTAAAACAGAAACCATAATTCAACTTTCAGATTGGGATTGGCTTATAATTATTCTTTATCAGTTGGCGTTGGAAGCCCTATATTTCGCCTAAGTTTATGGAAACAGAAACGCTGCAGCAATTTCATCTACTCTAAGTTATTTTTTCAAACAATAATTTGTTTGTTTCTATAGTTAGATACCAAATTCCAATTGTAACTATTACTTAATTTATAACAAATTATATCGTTAAATTTAATTAATAAAAATAGTTCACCCATTACTTTTTGTATTCCTTCGTTCTTCATGAGTGTTTCTACAAAAAGAAGTTTAATTAATAAAAGTGGTTTCTTCGACATGACCGTTATACCGTAACCGTACCCATAATTTTTCCCATATCTGATCCGCTAGCTAGAGCATCGGTAAAAATCTAAATTTTAAATATTTTAAGTTGATGCTATTAATATCGTTAATAATCATTTTAATGTATTAAAGAAAATTAATATTGTTTTATTAATAAAAAACGGATAAAAATCCGGATTGTTTACACAAATAATGCGTATCCGGATTATTTTTATTAATAAAGAATTTTAATTTTGGATGCTTACAAAAAAAGTTCAAGGAAAAAAATATATGTTGAGGCATTTCGTATATAAAAATAATAATTAGAGGCGTAAGGCAAGTCTTTCATGCCACCCGAGCCAACACTCACTATTACCGCTAACCTCAACAGGTTTTTATGGAACGGGGAACCGAAAAACTCGGGCGCAAAACTCCTTTAACCCGTGGAGAGGTAATATATAAACCCAACTCCTTATCCACCTCACGGTCCACCAGTATACCCTTCCTGATAAACGCTAATCAAATCGTCCTGGTATCCTAAAATGGACGTCTTCACACAGACTGTTGACGTGTTTCTTTATAGTTTCAAGATAGTAATTCTCGCCAAGCATAAATACGAACATTCTTGAAAATACTTAATGCTCAATTTTTATACCTTTTTGAAGTCGTCATTTTTGAAAAATTCCATTATCATTTCGATCATTCCACCTTTTTCAAATATAATAAAGCTCTTATATATGTTCATATTCATAGACTTTATATTATAAAAGTCCACCTTTCTTCGTGAATTCGGTCATCAGTTTCTGAGCTCCATCGCCACTAAACATGGTCGTTAATTTCTTCATGAGGTCCGCGTCTTGCAAAAAGCTCATGACGATTTTCATCATGTCGTTATTTCCGCCCATAGACTTAGTGAACATGTCGATGAGGCCTTTCATTGGATTTTCCCCGCCTCCTTGCGGGTTCAAAAGGGCGGTTAAGCCTTTAAACATACTCGCCAACGGGTTGTCGGCCGCTTTGGTCCCGTCCTTATTGGCGGCACCACCGCCCATTAAGGTTCCCAACATTTTCATCAACGGATTATCCGCAGCTTCTTCGGGCGCACCGCGAACGAGGCACAAAAGCAGGACGAACGCGAATACCGAAAGAGATTTCATGGCTCTGGTTAGTGTTGCACTCTCGTTGTGGACGAAGTGGGACTAGTTGACGTCGTAAGCTCTTTATATAGACCATCAACGTTTCAAGGATTCGCGACCAATGTGGTGGCCATCAATTGAAACAAGGCGTGTTGCTGGAACCAGAAATAACGTTATAATTCCTCTACCTGGAGGATGGCAATATGAAAGGCTCCATTTGGCGTGTTTAAATTGTTGCAGATGCTTAATTGTTGTTCACCGAGACTCCTTCATTTAGGTGACAGGATTCGATTGGAACTTAGTTGATAAAGAGCTTCTTAATTGAAGTTAGACGTCATTGTTCGCGTTTAAACTTTCTATTTGCCTTAGTAAGATTGACGCGAAAGTCGTTAACTAAAGTCATTTAGCTGCGTGATATTTTTTTTCGTAAATGACGAATCTCGTGTTTAATGATTGGGATTTTGAAATCAACTGTTTGTATTTCCACGCGTTAAATAGTGTTGTTTTTTACCAAATTATTCGTCAGCTAACCCCGAAGGATTGGTTTTCACCCGTGCGAAAATGCCGCGATGGTGAGCGTCAATTTTTATAATCTCAGTTACTATCAATACAACTTTTGCCGTCGCGTCGTTTTAGCCCCAATGAAAACCAGTACTAAGTCATAAAATATTTTTTTTTATTCAAAGAAGAAAGAAGGGCTGATTGAGTCTGAGAAGACCGCGAGCCCCACCTGATTAATCAGGGCGAGATATGTGTAACGGCCACTGGCCAACGGGGGGATACGTGGGGACACCCGTGGCGGAAGTATTCCGACCACCCGTTGGGGGATTGGTGGTCGCCCTCAAACGGCCATCTACAAACTTTGCCGCCCAGACGCTTGGGATCACAGGATAAAATATTTATTACAGTATTCGTTTCCAAAGTAGCTGACTTGTCCATCTGAAATAGTATGAAAACGACTGACCAGTGTTTCGAGGTCAGTAGTCTAGGTACACGTGTTCCATTCTGACCCAAAATATCTAAGCCAGAAAAAGAATATTGATTGATGTCCTAAATCCGCCGTTTTTTCACTGTATTATGAGGTCATGGAAAACAAGTTGGTCGTTATAGGCCATAGCTTTTTACTAAGTTTGTTTTAATCGAAAATTGGCAAAAATGTTTCTATGTTGGCATTAACCACTTAGAATTTCCAAAAAAAATACATTTGCCATTTTAAAATGAAATTAAGAATAAGGGTTGACCTAAACTCAAAAAAATAACTGCTGGACATTTTGAAAATATATCTTATTAGTGTTGTTAATTTTCCGTAGAAATAACATGTGGAAAAATTTCCGCTAATCGGAAAAATAAAATTTTTTAACATAAATTACTTTTTTTTACTTTTTATTCATATAAAATGTCTAATATCAGTAAACATACTACCAGGAATACATGAACCGAAATTATCAACGAGCTTTTCCTCTAACACAGGAGGCAAGTTCCCATTGCCCCCCTCTATTTAGTAAGGAGGAGAAAAACCCCCTCGAAATTCCGCCTCTCAGCCGGGAGTAGTGGCGTACTCCTGTAATCCCAAGCGTCTGGGAGGCAGAGTTTGTGGATGGCCGTGTGAGGACGACCACCAATCCCCCAACGGGTGGTCGGAATACATCCGCCACGGGTGTCCCCACCCCTGTCCCCACGTATCCGTTTTCCCTACCACTTCTCCTACCATTCCAAAACCTTTTCCTACTCGTCAACAATCCCCTCGCGATGACAATATCCTTATCTTATACTCAACCGACGCCAATCTATCTCAAGACTCATTTACCACTTCCATCAAAGAGAATGTTAATCCTCGCGACCTGCGCATTGGTGTGGAACATATCCGCCCATGTCGTAGCGGCAAAGGCCTTGTAATTCGCTGCTCAAATAAGTTGGATATTGATACCCTTAAACAACATCTTGATAATTCTTCTGATCTTAAGGACAAAATTACAGTTGTTAGTCCGAAAAAATTTTTGCCACGCATTCTAGTCTCTGGCGTAGACAAATCGGTAACAAAGGAATCCTTGGTCGACACAATTCTACTCCAAAATCCTTTCCCTGATCCAGCCATGTCAATGACCGCATGCTTCCCTTTGAATGGGAAGGATAACTCGAACAACTGGGTGATCGAATGTTCTCCCGCAGCTTTCGATTATCTCTTGCATAAAAAGGGCAAAATTAATATCGGGTGGTTAAGTTGTCCACTTCGGGAATTTGTCAACCTCCCACAATGTTTCAAATGCGGCCTAGTCGGACACCGCCAGTCACAATGTTCCTCATCAACTCAATTCTGTACAATCTGTTCGGGCGAACACTCTCACAAACACTGCACAAATCCCGCTGCTCCATCTTGTCGCAATTGCGCTCTTTTTAATACTTCTTTACCTACACATGCCACCATTCCCACTAATCATTCTAGTTTAAATTTCAATTGTCCTTCTTATGTTCGAGAAATGGAAAAACGTCGCTCACATATCCGTTATGAATAATAATTTTAACCACTTTTTCGGCAATTTCCAATTAAAATTTCTTCAACTCAATTTGGGCCGTTCTCGCATTGCAACCGCCAATTTACGCCAGATCATTCTCGAAAACAAAATCGATATAGCTCTAATTCAAGAACCGCATGTTTCTGTTCAAAATTGTGTACTCGGCTTCCCAGTCTCGTGCAGAATCTTTGCTTCCCCTTTAAATCCTCGCTGTGCCATCGTTGTTTTTCGGGACGTGGACATTCTTTTACTACACGCCTCTAGCAATATCGTTTGTGTTGAGCTCCGTTTTCATTCATTGCGTTATATAGTCTACTCCATTTATGCTTCCCCTAATTGTGATTTTGATTCCTTTCTTTTCAATCTCACCTCTACTATTAACTTAACTACCCAATTCCAAATCTTCTGTGGGGATTTCAACTCAAAGCATCCCCTCTGGGGCTCTCCCCATTCGGATCCCAGAGGCAATGCGGTCATCGATTTCCTAAACTCAAACGATCTTTTCGTGGTTAACAATCCTCTATCGGGACCGACTTTTTCCAGTTCGATGGGTCGTAGTTGGATAGATTTGACTATTAGTTCCCCTTTTCTTCTTGACAAATTTTTTGATTGGAATATTCCGGAAGTAGAATCTTGTTCGGATCACAAAATTATTCTGTTCTCTATTCGATCGGACAGCGGTACTTACCGTGTTTCTGAAATTTACAACACCAAAAATGCGGACTGGAATAAATTCGAGGAACTAGCTGGGGCGGCTCTCGCTGCCTATCACTTACCTTCAATAACCTCCACTGCCGATATCGACGATATGGCTCTTTCTTTAAATACCATCGTGAAATCTATATGCCGCTCCTCCCTCAAACTGAAAAGAACGGGATCTTTTAAATCTGTCCCATGGTGGAATAAATCCCTATTTGTTGAGCGTAAACTTGTGAGGGCCCTGCGGTGACGCTGGCAGACATGTAGGGACCCCTCCCGCCGTTTAGACTTCCAAATTTATTATAAACGTGGCCTTTCTTCATATAAGAGACATATTCAAGAGGCGAAACAGAAATCTTGGGCGACATTTTGTACATCCGTTGAAGACTCGTCACCCTTTTCTCTACCTTACAAACTATGTGCTCATAAAATCAGCGCACCTACAAAAATCTCTTGTGTTTTTAAATCGGATGGCTCATTGAGCTCTACCCTTGAAGAGACCATTGAGACCATTTTATCTCACTCTTTTCCATCGGACGATATTCCCACCGATAGCGAAGTCCATACCGCAGTTCGATACAAAGTTTCTTTACCACCTCAAACACCTAACGATCTTCCTTTTACTGACACAGAAATCTTGAACACGTTGCGCTCACTTCCTTCTGGCAAAGCCACTGGTCTGGATCATATTCCAACTGAAGCGCTCTACCATGTTTTTTATAAATTTATACCTATACTTACTTATTTATACAACTTTTGTTTATCCCTCCATTACTTTCCCTATTCGTGGAAGTGCTCCAAGGTTATTTTACTAAATAAGCCCGGTCGCGAACCTAGTGATGCTAAATCCTACAGAGTAATTTGTATCCCGACGGCATTTGGAAAAGTTTTTGATAAACTGATTACAAGACGTCTTACTTATTTTCTTGAATCCAACTCTCTCCTCGACAACCGTCAATTCGGTTTCCGACCGGGGCTGTCAACGTCTCACGCACTGCTTCGTGCGGTGGACTATATTCGCGGTAATCGAGATGAAGGCTATCACACTTCCTTAATCTCCCTTGACATCCAGGGCGCCTTCGACCACATTTGGATTCCGAGCATTCTCCTCGCACTTCGTCAGAAACATTGCCCTAGCAATATTTACGGACTAATCGAGGCCTTTTTAACAGGCCGTTACGTCTCTTATGTCACGCCTAACTTATCTGTCACCAAAACCATTCATCGCGGTGTCCCCCAGGGTTCGTGCATAGGCCCGGTCCTCTGGAACATCGTTTATGATACTATTTTCTCGCTCGTTTTGCCTTCGGATAGCGATATCCAATCTTTCGCAGACGATCTCCTAGGGATGATTCGAGCAACTTCCCGACGTGGTCTTGAATCTCTCGGTTCTCAATTACTATGCATTTTGAACCAGTGGGCTACGGATCATAAACTTTCTTTTTCTATGAATAAATCGCAGGCTATTACTTTTGGTAAAGGGGGCAAAATTATATCTAGACTACCTTATTTCCGGTTGCACGGTGTCGCAGTTCCAAATTTGCAAGTTATAACATACTTGGGGATCAAAATTGACTTTAAATTATCCTGGCTTCCCCATCTTTCTTATATTCAAGCAAAAATTGCTTTATTAACCCAAAATTTGGCAGCAATCTCCCGTAAACTTTGGGGTGTCCGGGGTATCGCTCTCAAAAATCTTTACAAAAGACGCCTGGAAAGAATAATTTCTTACGCCTGTGGCGTTTGGTGGAAACCCTCCAACAATTCCGCAATTATTCGCAAACTCTACTCTATTCAACGTATTTGTCTATTACGCGTTCCCGCTCATACCGTACGGCTTCAACTCAAAGTCTTCTAGTCTTGACCGGAATCCAACCAGTAGATCTGACTATCAGCCAAGAAGCGGCGTTTTTTAGGTCTTATACCCTTAGACAGGAAAGCTCTCATTGCTCTATTGCTATTTCCGGATACGATTTCGAACGATCAGACCCACTGTATTATATACATCCCGCAAAAAATCCGTCACTTTCCTTAGTACAAACCGACCCTTCGGGCATTGGTATTGGGGTCTTTACCGATGGGTCCAAGTCCGAAAATCATGTCTCTTTTGCTTTTGTGGTTTTCTCTGATTCGGTTGAAACTTTTTTTCAACAATACACTCTGCCCGTTCACTCTGATATCTACCATGCCGAACTTTTAGCTATTTTTCACGCTTTCCAGTGGGTCACTCAAAATTTTTCTACACATAATATCGATCCGATCAAAATTTTTACCGACAGTCTTTCTTCAGTCTCCGCTATTCGTAATCCATTAAATACAAACAAAATTGCCAACCAAATTAAATTAATCCTATTTAACAACAACAATTATTCACTTCTATGGACTCGTGCTCACTGCGGCACGACAGGGAATGAGCGGGCAGATTTCCTAGCAAAACATGCAAAAACCTCGGTATCTTCTATTTGTTTACCTCTTGAAAAATCTAAAAAATTCCTTAAAGATCACCTACTTTCGATCTCATTTACAGAGTGGCAGAATATTTGGAGACTTAGTGATAAAGGTCGCTTTACTTTTGATTTCCTACCTAATGTTTCCCTTCAAAATTTTAATATCGACTATTTCACTTCTCAAATCTTAACTAATCATGGCAAATTTCCGGCTTATTTATTTAATCTTGGCCACATCGACAGCTCATATTGTGCCTGTGGCTGTGGTAACGCTAATGCTGACCATTATCTATGGGAATGTCCTTTAACAGAGGGATTTATCGATCGGGTTCGCTTTCTGCGCAAAAAGGATGAACTCATCAAGTCAAATGGTATGCGGGATTTGGGCGACTTGATGAGGTTCATTCTAGTGAATTTCGACCTTCTCCGGCTTTAAAATTATATGTTCATTATTACAATGTTGTTTCGATCAATTATAAAAAAGGGGGGCATTTTCTTATGATTTCTTTTTAATTTTATGTTTGCTATTGTCTTTCAAAATTTTAATATATGAAATTAAAAAAAAAATAAATAAATAAAATAAAAACAAAACAAAAAAAAATAATAATAAAAAAAACAATATATATATATATTATACAAAAAAATTATAAAAAAAAAACACAAAAAAAATTATAATAATAATATTAAAAAAAAAACAACAAGTCATCTACTCCGAAATAAAGATATAATAAATCACACGTACACCAAACAACTCTAGTCGTCCACTCAAAAAAAAATTATAATAATAAACACTTACCTCTCCAAGTTATCTGCTCCGAAAAAATGATTTAAACTCCAGGCCATCTACTAAAAAAAAATTAATTAATAATAATCAAAAACTTTTACTCTCCAAGTCATCTACTCAATAAGAAGAAAAAACACTTCATTTCTTCCACTCACCCTCTACTCTAAAATACTTAAATCTCCAAGTAATCTACTCCGTAAAATTAATCTTCACGTCATCTCTTCCAAAGGAACTTTTCTACTCGTCTACTTCAAAAAACTAAAAAAAGACACTCTCCAAGTCCTCTACCCTACTCCGAAACGAACCAACTCTTCAGGTCATCTAAAAAAAACCCCTTCAAGTCATCTACTCGCAAATATATAACACAACAAAAATTATAAATAATATTAATTAATTAACTTACTTACCTCTTCATCTACTCACAAAAAAAAATTTTAACTCTCCAAGTCCACTACTCCCAAACACCAAAAAATTTTATAACCTCCAAGTCATCTACTAAAAATAAAAACCTTAACTCACCGAGTCATCTAATCAAAAAAAAAAAATACAACAACACTCTTCAAGTCCTCTACTCCAAAATTTATACTCCCCAAGTCATCTACTTCAAAAATAAATTTATCCGATTCCTCTACTCTAAATAACAAATAAACTTACCTCACCAAGCCTTCTACACACAAAAAAAAACCTCTCCAAGTCATCTACTCATAATTATACTCCCCAAGTCATCTACTTCAAAAATAAATTTCTCCGATTCCTCTACTCTAAATAACAAATAAACTTACCTCACCAAGCCTTCTACACACAAAAAAAAAACCTCTCCAAGTCATCTACTCATAATTATACTCTACAAGTCATCTACTCCAAAATAAATACTCCAAGTCATCTACTCAAAAAAAAACACTTCAAGTCCTTCACGTCACTTCAAACTACACAATAATAAAATACACTACAAGACCATCACTTCACTTAAAACAAATTAACAACTACAAGACCTTCACTTAACTTCACACAAAACAACAATTGAACTACAAGACCTTCACATCTCTCCAAACAATACACAATAATTTAATATCCTACAGGACCTTCACTGCACTTACGATGAAACAAATTTCAACTACAAGACCTTCACTTCACTCCAAATACACAATAATAAATTAACCTACATGACCTTCTCTCCACTTCATAAAAAAAAACACAAACAAACAAACAAACAAACAAAACAACTACAAGGTTTTCACTTCACCTCACCCAAAACAAAATTTCAACTACAAGACCTTCACTTCACTCCAACTACACAATAATAAATTAACCTACAATACCTTCACTCCACTTCAAAAAAAACAAACAAACAAACAAACAAGCAAACAAAACAACTACAAGATTTTCACTTCACCTCAACCAAAACAAAAATTTAAACTACAAGACCTTCACTTCACTTAAAAAAAAATAACTACAAGACCTCCACCTCACTTTAAACTCAACACTTCATTAAAATAAACTACAAGACCTTCACTTCAAACACTAACAAACAAAAACTTACTACAAGACCTTCGATTCGATTCATAAACCTATTGGACCTTCACTTCACTTTACACAAATTCTACACATTCACTTCACATAAATACCTACAAGATCATCGTCTTCGCTTAACTTAACATCAAATCATCATTAAACCATCTACACCATCAGGACCTTCATATTTACGAACTCGTTTTTCGGCATTTTGATTTGTTTTGTTTTACTTTGCTTTGTTCACCTATTACCGTATTAAAAAAAAAAAAAAAAACATTGTTATTCTGTATTTTCTGTACTTCCTTAATTTTTCTCATTAAACTTCACCGGTGGCTTCGGGCGCATCCCGCTTGTGCTTCTCCTCTCCTGCCCTTCGCGGGGTTGGGCTGTGGTTGGGGTCGGCGGGGTCCTCGTTCCGCGTTGTCGTTGTCGGCTCGTTCCGTTGGCTGTGTTTTCGCTATTCCCCCCCTCTTCCAAATTTCTCTGCAAAACTACCCCGTCTATCCAACACCCCCGGTATGTATTTTTACAGTACGGGGGTATATAAATCGATTAATCTATGTCCCCACGTATCCCCCCGTTGGCGTGGCCGTTACACATATCTCGCCCTGATTAATCCGGTGGACGGGCGGACCAAATTTGTCCCCCCCCCGTCCCACTCACGCCTCAAAAATCTTCGCCGGGCTCGCGGTCTTGTCAGACCCACTCAGCAAGGGCGTATCCAGGATTTTATTTCAGGGGGGGGGGGTTTTGAGGGAAAATTTCAAGAGGGGGGGGGTGCTGACGGAAGTTTCACTGATATTCATTAGGCACCCCCCCCCGGTCATCAGCATTTCGGGGGGGGGGGGGGGTTTGAACCCCCAAACCCCCCCCCCCTTAAATACGCCCTTGCCACTCAGCCCTTGTATCTTCCTTCCTTGATTTCACCAAGGCTACTTGAGTACGCCACCTGGCGCTTTTCATTGTAAACTTTGAATAAACACGGACTAAAAACGAACTATGTGTAGCTATCATCTTTAGTCAGTGTAAAAAGTGGAGCCAAAAACACCTTCATATTTTAAGTTTGTAAACATTTCAGTTATTTTGATAAACAATGTCGAGTAAAACGGTTTTTACGCAGTGCAATACGTTTCTAATGAACAAGGCTAAAGTAAAGAACAAATCCGTGGTTTGCAACTTACTTGAAACTGCAAAAAATCCAACATTAAACATTAAGCCTTTGACCACAACTGCTAATATGGCAACTCAGTGTTATCTAATGCCATTAAATTTAAACAAAAAGACCAAATCTTTTGATAAATTTACAAATACGAATAACCTATCCAAGATTTCCACCAAAGCTGCTTCCACCCAAACAACAATTTACAGTTGGCCACTTTTATTTCAAGAAGTTGTTAAAACAATAGAGCTCCAATCTTCTTGTGAATTGTATTATCAGGTACATTTGCTTTTTTAATGTCGAATATTGTAAGAACTGTAAGTGAAAAATTCAGCTCTACCCTTGAAGCAAGTCGCAACTCTACAACTGGCCAAACTCAAGAGATCCTAAAGGCATCGTGGGAGAGTGATTCATTGCAAAAGCATTTAGCTGACCAAAGAGATTTTTTTCTCAATAAAGGCCTTTTCACACGAGCCAACTTTTTGATCCAACTAGATGAGTCAACTTGAGTTGAGTAAACTAGTTGGTTCGTGTGAATAAAAGTTCGATGAGTTGATCCACCAAAAAAGTACGCCAGAAAAAAATGGATCACTGATCCATTTTTGCTGACTCAGCATTTTGATTTGAAAAGTTGGCTCGTGTGAAAAGACCTTTAGAAAAGTTTCAAACCTCTCCTCACATTCGTGAATGGAATGCTATAACTTTAAGAATTGCTTTATCAGTTTGTAGCCGTAGCCCTGCCGCTTACGACGCCTTAAGAAGTTTTAAGATTTTGAATCTCCCTAGTGTTTCTACCTTGAAAGAAAAACAAGGAAACTTAACCACACACCTGGAGTTCATGAAGAATACCTAGCTGAAGAACAATTTAAATATGAACAATTTAAAACTGATAAGGAAGCTAAAGGTGAACGCATCCCAACTGGATATGAAATTCTTATATTTGATGAAGTGAAAGTCATTGACAAGATTATGTGGAATAGCAAAACCCATGAGTTCGTTGGATTTGCTATGGACCAAAATGACTGGCCAGAATTAACGGACATTTACAAAGACGCAACACCCCAAGCTCCTTCTCCGACAAATTATATCCTACAGTATTTTGGTCAATCGCCTGGCGTAATTTTCTCTCTTTGACTTACTCGCTCGTAGACATACGTTCTAAAACGCCTCACTTGGCGGCGCGCTGGATAAAATTACGAATTTTGATGACGCATCAGTGTTCAGCGATTTGGTATCTAGGTAAAAGATAAAATATACTAGGTAAAAGATATTTGTACCTAAGGTTAAAGTATCTAGCGTATCTGTTGATGGTTAGGGGAAAGATACTTTTATCTAGTTCAGCTATAATTATCTAAACGTGCTATACTGTTTATCTTCTCATACGTATTCGAGAGTTATATTCGCGTATCGGATATTTCCTCGAACACATATTCACTTAAAATATAGTACCCAGTAAAAAATGATTTTATCTTCAATCTAAAAATATCTGTATCTAGATAATAGGTACAGTTTAGATATACAAAACGATTCCTATGTACTGTGAGTAGCCAGGGCCGGACTGGCTAGTAGTTGGCCCCACCGGCTACGCAGTCGTGTTGGCCCCATTTCCCATTAAAGCCAAGTTTTTCCTATTTTAGGCTATTTGGGCCCCAATTTGAGTCCGGGCCTGTGAGTAGCGACACGAAATTTAACAGAACATTTCAAAGAAGAGCAGGCATAGACCGAATATCAACAAAGCTAACTCAAGACGTTAAATCGACCGAAAGGTAGATTCAGAAAGCCAGTGGGTGAGAATTTGCATGAAGTGAAGTCCAACTTCCTCCCTCAGGCCCGGAATTAGAGAGTGCGGGGCCCTAAGTAGTGAGAAGGGGACCCTTCGCTCAACGCAATTGAAGGAAAAAAGAGGGGGCGCACCAATAAGTGCCGCTAAGTACGGGGGGAACCAAAAACCCCCGCTAAGGGCGGAATACCAATAAGTGTCGCTAACTGCGGGGTCCCTAAACATGTCGCTAAGTGCGGGCAAGTGGCGTAGACCAGGGGGGTTCCGGTTCCAGACTTCGGCCACCCCCCTTGACGGATTTATGCTGGCCCCCAATAAGTGCCGCTGAGTGCGGCGCTCTAGGCTGTCGCCTTTGTCGCCATGCCCTAGCGCCGACCTTACTTCGCCTACGTCATATCGTCAACTGCTTCGTCGTCTTCCTTTATGATAGGATAGTAGCGGAAAGATGGAGAAAAACTGAACTCAGCGGTAGTCACCATACTTTCCGTATTAATAGTACCGACACATTTATGCGAAATACTAATTAAATTACATTCATGACGGCAAACGACGATGTCCGTCATGTTAAGAGTAGGTGGCGGAGTGGTTAGCACTTTCGCCTCGCAGCAAGAGGAGCCGGGTTCGATCCCAGCTTGTGGCACTGGGTGAAAACTCGGAACAACTCCTTCTGCGTTGAGTTTGCAAGTTCTCTCCTCACTGGTTTAAGGGGTTTTCCCCCGAGCTCTTCGGTTTCCCCTTCCATAAAAACTTGTCAAGGTTAACGGTAATAGTTAGTGTAGGGAGCTGTTGGCTCGATCGTGTGGCATGCAGGGCTTGCCACCACCCTCCTACGCATTGTAACCCGGCCACCTGAATTAAAGGCTTCAAAAGTCGCTTGATGACTTAGGCCTAAGGTGGTGCCTTGGGTATTAGCCTAGCTGATTATTAAGTCTGACCAGGGGTGGATACCAAAGGGCAATAATTTAGATACATAAGATACATTCTTTGCAAACAGATACGGAAAAAAAATGTATGTGTAAGAGATTTTTATATATCTGTGTTCGCCTGAAAAAAGTTAATATCTTTTACCCACAATAGTATCTTGTACCTAAAAAAAAGTACCTAAGAACGTAGCTAGATCCGTATCTAAATATCGTGTATCTAGATATCGCTGAACACTGTGACACATATAACCCCCATTACCTCTTCCAGAGTTGCCAGATGTACGATCTGGATCGTATTTGTACGATATTTAGGCGGTCGCTACGATATACGATCGGAAGGTGGGATCGTACGTCTATAATACGATCTCGACATAAAATACGATCCGAGAATCAGGCCAGTATATCCGCTTAGGCATATTTAGTAATATATCAGCAGAGCTCCGACTTCTACCGGAGAATTAGAGAAATTCAGGCATAGAATAGTTCCAGGGATCGGAGTAAGTGCGGCTCGTGAAAGGTAGCCCGGTAGTCGTTGGTTTATAATAAAACTAATAAAACGATTGATCTATCTATCTCGAAAACTGATTGTATAATTATTGTACATATAGGAAAATTAAAATATTTGTAATTTAAAGTGTCATTGCTAATTTGCGTTTTTTATAGAGGAAATACACAACGTATGAATTCAGTTATTATGAATACTAATAAAAGTCGTCTTTACTCTGTGTAGCCGCGGAGCGAACGTAGCGAGCTCGGTTACTATAGACCTCAAAATGTGCCCTACCATGGCCCTACCTAATTTTTTGGGCTGGTGACGGCCCGGCGTTCCAACAAAAAAAAATTAGCTACAACTCTATACCAGACACTCGAAGCGTTTGAGCTGTATAATTTCAAATGTATTGGAATAGTGCGCGATGGTGCTGCAGAAAATCTAGCCTTCATGAAAATAACAATGGGAGTGAATGGTGTTTTTGGCTATAAAACTGAGAGTGATGGAGCCCGTGACCAAGTTTTTACAATCCTTTTTCAGTGACACCAAGACTGATACACTGGATAGTTTGCCCGTCTCATCAATTGAAAAATTTAATTGAACAGCTCGATGCGTCTCGGGGAAATGGACCAAAGGCTTTTCTCAGAAATGGTGTGCCATTTGGTTGGAAGGACGTAGAAAACATTCACAAAAGAGATGAGGAGAGAACTAAAAATGGGCAAATGAGAGTAGCTCGGCGTTTATTAAAAAGTTACATTGAGCGAGACGCTTGGACTCGTCTTAATGTGATTCCAAGTAAAGTTCTTCAGCAAGAAGAAGTAATGAGTGAAACATATGGTTTTGCCCATGGAAAAACAAGCTCAGAAGTAAAGCGGAACAGTGCAAAAGAAACATATAATTACTTAAGAGCGGGCAACCAATTGTTTGAAAATGGAGTACTCAGAGCCCAAAGAGTAGAGGATTTTACTTCGAAAGTCCTTCAATCGATGGAAAAAGGGTATTTGTTTTTTGAGAACTGGTTAATAGAAATTCTAGACAACGATCCTGATATAAATATGAATAACTGTAACCAGACTGCATTTATTTCCTGGCAAACATGGGATTTACTACGCGGAATGTATTATGGATTTAAGGGTTTAGCAAAAGAATTATTTGACCTCTGCCCAGGTTACTTCTTATCACCCATAAGAATAACTGGAAGTGCTATCGAAAGTCTGTTTTCTCAAATCAAATATGCCCCTGGAGGAAAAATTACGAGTGCATCTTACGTTAGTGGTAGGAAAGCAGTAACTATTAGAAGAAATGAACAGGGAAAGAATAGTTCCAACAAATACCATCGTGATCAGTTGATTTTAATTAACGAAGCTGATTTAACATCCAATAAAAAAAGTCAGTTAACTATATATGAAATGAACGTTACCTGACACCATAAGCATTTGCTTACCAGAGTTGTTTACCCTCTTTTTAATGATTACAACTGAGTTTGGTCATTGGGAAGACTAAAAACACAAACCTTGCCCAACTATGAAATTTTATGATTTTAGTATTCGGTACAATTAAGTTCAGATTTAAGAGCTATATATATGCCTTGTGTTGGCCAAAAGAAATAAATTGTTTTCGTATATTTAATTTCTAAATCTTAAGTTTAAAACAAAATAGTTAACATAAACCTAGGTTACAAAGATAAAAAGCCACCATCTATCAAAATTTATAAAACTATAAGACCAAGTGATTAAGATAACCGTAAATTTAATGATAAAATTGACATTGAAGACATTTCTTTCCAAAATACTGCTAAGTGGTACAAGATTTAACTATTAATCGATACTTTTAAAATTTATAAATTAAATGGTGTGTTTTAATAAGATTTGGTTTGTCTTAATAGTTCAAGTAATATCTTGACTAAGTACTGCGTTTTTAGTTTTATTAAATTTACGGTCTTCTCTATTTTGTCTTATATAACATAGATATTTAGTTGAGGAGTATGAGGTAAAATGCAATCTATACGCTGGTTTTAAAATGTAGAAATGAAATAATTTCAAATAAAACTTCGTTAAATTTGCGTATATATATTTATTTAAAACTACTACTACTACTAGGTTTTTTAATATAAATATATATACGCAAATATAACGAAGTTTTATTTCATATCTACATTTTATAGATATTTAGCATTAGTCGTAAACAAAATCATTGTTTAGCTTTTTTTCTTATTTCTAACCGACCTCTTACATTTATCACCTACTTCAAATTCATTTAAAAGGTTTCTTTTCTTAAAATCTTGACTAATAGTTAACTTTGGTGATCCTTCAATAATTAGATTAGTTGTAGGTTTACTCCTCTTTGCACATTTCTTTTATTTTTTTTTTGTTTATGGGTTTCTTCGATTTACCCTCTTTGCACATTTCTTTTATTTTTTTTTGTTTATGGGTTTCTTCAATTTACTACTCTTTGCACCTTTCTTTTCATTTTTTTTTCATTATGGGTTTCTTCAATTTACTACTCTTTGCACCTTTCTTTTCATTTTTTTCATTATGGGTTTCATCAATTTACTACTCTTTGCACCTTTCTTTTCATTTTTTTTTGTTTATGGGTTTCTTCAATTTACTACTCTTTGCACCTTTCTTTTCATTTTTTTTTCATTATGGGTTTCTTCAATTTACTACTCTTTGCACCTTTCTTTTCATTTTTTTCATTATGGGTTTCTTCAATTTACTACTCTTTGCACCTTTCTTTTCATTTTTTTTCATTATGGGTTTCTTCAATTTACTACTCTTTGCACCTTTCTTTTCATTTTTTTTCATTATGGGTTTCTTCAAATTTACTACTCTTTGCACCTTTCTTTTCATTTTTTTTCATTATGGGTTTCTTCAATTTACTACTCTTTGCACCTTTCTTTTAATTTTTTTTCATTATGGGTTTCTTCAATTTACTACTCTTTGCACCTTTCTTTTCATTTTTTTCATTATGGGTTTCTTCAATTTACTACTCTTTGCACCTTTCTTTTCATTTTTTTCATTATGGGTTTCTTCAATTTACTACTCTTTGCACCTTTCTTTTCATTTTTTTTCATTATGGGTTTCTTCAATTTACTACTCTTTGCACCTTTCTTTTCATTTTTTTCATTATGGGTTTCTTCAATTTACTACTCTTTGCACCTTTTTTTTTCATTTTTTTCATTATGGGTTTCTTCAATTTACTACTCTTTGCACCTTTCTTTTTATTTTTTTCCTTAATACTGAATAGTTGGTCCCTTAATGTATGACCTCCTTTTCCTCGTTTCAGATGACTTGCTATGAACTCTTGGATCCTGGCATGTATCATTTTTCTTGTCCACTCATAATAAAAAATTTCCACTCTGTATTTTGCCCACTCTATTCCTACGGGCAACGCTTCATAAAACGGCTGTTTTACGTCCTCCTTTTCAAGCATTGTAAAACTTTCTTTGGCACATTTCTAAAATTAAATTGTTTTGTAAAGAAAAATTTAACTACATGTATGATCAAAAGTAACATAATGCAAAAATATTAACTGAATGATTTTGGTCAATTATAGACTATAAATTATAGTGGCGACAAAATATGATATTGAACAATTTTGGTGAATTAGAGTGTGTCCTAGAGTCATTGGGTAATTAGATCAGGAAACTTGCCCCACTAACTCTCTTCATTGGCGTATTTACTGCATGGTTAGTTAGAGTGCGATAAGAAGTGTTTTACTTATTTTATTATGTTACTTATAGTGCGATGTACATAAGAAAACGCTTCTTACCTTGATCATCTTGGATCCATATTTAATTAGACAGTTTCTGTTTGCATACTCGCACACCCTTTTATTAACACTTCGAATGAATGGAAGAAAGCTTTTTTTGGGAAAGATCATTTTTCCATTATCACGGATCTTCAGGTCCAATGGCAAGTCTTCTTTATCACAATCGTTCATTCGAATGCTTGTGGTGCATTTTAATAGATTTTGATCCAACATCCTCTTTTTAATTGAGTATTTAATTTGAATGCTAGTTAATCGAGTTCTATATGCTATTTCACCCAAACAACGACCCCCGAGTTTATATAAAGCTAATTCAGTTTCTTCAACAAAATTAACAAAACCAAAATTAGTGTCATCTCTAACTTCAACATCATTGCATTTGGGTTCTATTTGTTCAGGAAACTTTTCAAGTATTTTACAAAACGTAAGAGTTTCGGTTGTTATAATGTTTAATAACTTTGATTCGTCTTGACTAGACTTTCTTGATTCATTAAAATAGTGTACTGTCAACTCAGCCATGGCTTTATTGGTCTTAATTTTCAATTGGTCTTGTTCAATAACGGTAATACTAGTTTCTTCATCTTTTAATGGCTCCTTTTTCTTTGATCTGCCAGGTTTTTTAGGTGCGGCTGGCCTAAACTTCTCACTAAGGTTTTGAAAAAGTTTTAGAAGATCCACGAAATAAAAAATGTGCGATTCCAATATTGACCAAAACAACTCTTTTCTTGCCAAAACAAAAGGACGGTTTAGGATTTTTAAATAATTAATTAGTTTCTTCACATGTTTTTTATGTAGGGTTGAGCTTTCTTCCATTATTTATAACCAAGAATGTATTTATTTATATTTAGGAAGAATGATTATGTTGCGACAATCGCCGGGCACGTTGAACGCCTTTCCCCCGTCTCGCGCGGGGGGGAAGACAAAACGTCACCGGCGTTTGGTTACCATCGCGTTAGGGGACGTAAATTTTAAGCAGCCAATGAAATACCGGGACTATTCGTTTTATTTTAAGTGGAGGAGCGTACTGGGGGGACCAACGGGTGGATTGAGAGAAAGGCTAAAAACCGTCTCGACATAGACATTTTCCCTACACAGAAAAAACAACGTTTAGCTTTTCAACATTTTAATTGCAATTTAACGCGTTATAAATGTAAATGGATACTTTTGCCGTTGATTCACTAAACACCAAAGTGTTTAAATCCAAAATGGCTAAACGACTAAACACGAGGAGCAAGCGAAAATCTATAAAAACGCGTAAAAAACCTAGGCGTTTAACAAAATCAACATAAACCTAAACATCGGTGTTTTAAAGTGTTCAAAACGGATCCACTCAGAAAAAACAACGTTTAGCTTTTAAACACTTGAATTGCAATGTAACGCGTTATAGATGTAAACGGACCAAATGGCTAAACAACTAAACACGAGAAGGAATCGAAGATCTATAGAAACACGTTTGAAACTTAGACGATTAACAAAATTAGCATAAACCTAAACACCTAGCTGTGTTTTAAAGTGTTCAAAATGGTTCCTCTGGGATATAGATTTGAAACGGCTTCTGTTATAAAAGCCAAAGTTTCCGCTAATAACGCGTTAGATCCGACTGCGCCGATGTAACCGTTTATTTTGCTTCTTCCAAATTCTAATGTTCCTCACAGATTTAGTTATAATTCGTAAACTAGTTATCCTACGGATTTGCGGTCGGTGAAATTCGGTACTAAACAATACGTAACATCCGAAAGTATGGTTGGTCTTCTCCAATATTTAGTGAAATTTCGAGAAAATCACGTTTTTGAGTGTACTTTTGGTCATAACTCGGAAACTATTAGTACTAGCGACCCGCGTTAACACATACTACAGAACGATACCCAACTCGACCAGAGTTCTAAATTTAAAAGGTTTATTCACATCAGAGAAAAACGACCACGTAATTCAGTACAAATTACTCGGAAACAGTTCATCGTACAGACCTGTGGTTGGTCTCATTCGACTCAGCGTGAAAATTATCATCGGGCACAACACCAAACGCGGTCCAATTTGTTGAAAGCAAATTTCGGGGCCAACTGCCCCCTATTGCCTACTTTGCCCCACCCCCCAAAAACTATGTTCGCCACCCCGCATCGCTGCGGACTTATCATCCTTAAAGTAGGCCAAATTGCAAGTTGGGGCGAATTTTGCCGTTGAGCTATAGGGACGGTTTGCAGTCGTATATTTTATTATACCTCTCGTGAAAAACGTTCGTTTACAAGCCGCCCCCGCGTCCCCCGGCTTGAAATTTGGTGATTCAATTCGGAAACTACTTAGTTCTTAACGCCATCTAACGTTCGGTTTTTAAACAAATATACGGAATTTTACCCGCCAAAAGAGTCAAGTTGTCTGCTAAGTTTATATATGTTTTATAAATGATTTGTAATTTCTGACAATAGAGTAATGGCCGGCACTCCGTAGTTTTGACCATGGTCGCCATTTTGGTCGCGATTTTTTATCTATAGGAAAAAGCATGGGTGACGTGCCGTGACGTCACACTGCCATTACTCTATACATTACTTTCCTGTATATCATTCCAATGACTTAAATTAGTAAATATCACTAGATTATCATCGCTGTTATGTATTTTAAATAGTTTAATTAACTTCAATATTCCAATGGCCAAGGTCTTAGGCCAAGGAATAAAAATCAACCTATCTGAAAAAATAATTCCTTCGTCATCACAAGGTGCTCTTTTTTAATATTCCCTACATTTACAAAATAGAATTAATGGGTGCGGCTCTGATGTCTGCATGGCTCCTGATTATTATAGTTGCTAGCAGACTTGGAAACAGCGGTAGTCCTGGGGCCAATGGCCCCTAAAAAAATCATTGGCCCCTTAAAATAAATCAATTGAACGGGGGTAGCGGGCCACCAGGGCCCTCATATTAAATTTAAAAATATTTTTTAAGCTGTTTCTTAAACGCTGTCTTCCTACCCTAGATGAGAGCGAAATCTAGCGTTACTGATAGTCTGATGTGTTTCAAATTTTACTACTTAAGCCCAGTTCACACTATACAATTAATTGGGCCACTTAATTGTATCCAACTAATTGTAAGCAAGAACATTGTACAGTGTGAACAGAAAAAGTGGGGACAATTCTTACAATTATTCGGCTCACACTATACAATTTTCTTGCTTACAATTAGTTGGATACAATTAAGTGGCCAATTAACTGTATAGTGTGAACTGGGCTTTAGTTACGTTTAATATGTTTTGAACATATGGCAACGCTGTTCCTTAGAAATATTCGCATAGTCGCGTTATTTATGCTTGACTTCCATTTCAAGACGATTCCGAGCTGATCACGTTTTTCTTTGAAAGTAAGTCTACGTGAGAGATGATTTTATCTCTGATTAACAATTACTTGCAAAATAGAAGAGTTGCTTCTTCTTGTATATTAATGTAATTCCAAATATCTGCGTAACGAAAATTTAGGCCTAAGTTAAGCTTGGATGTAGTATTGTACTATTATCATGAATACCAGTGCTAGTCTGCCTAATGAAATCTATAGCTAAACGATTAGTAAATAAAAACTTAAACATTTTAGTTCTAAGCTAATTATTAATTCGATCAAAAAATTAATATGAAATTCAACAATGTTATTACAATTTAGGGAATTATAAATGCTGGAGGTAAAGTTAAACTAGCGAAGAGGTTAAAAGTAGGAAGGGGTTAGTCTAGAAATTAAGCTTAGAATATAATTATTGGCAAATTGATATTATTGAAGTGAAGTAGAACTCATGAATGCATGCAATGTGGTTTAGACCAAATTCTTACTAACTTGACCACCTGACTCCTATTGTCGAAAAACCGATGGTGGTAATAAATAAAGTCAGTACCATTGCGGAGGGGGCGGTTTGATCTGGGCTGCATTTTTAACGTGAGGCAATGTCATTTTCAACGTATTTTGCGTTGGTACAGGACCGTTCTTAGAGCGCTCGTGGCCCCGGGCGAAATGCATGGGCGAAACTGAGTGTAGAGGCCCTCCGGTATATACAGCCCTATGGTAAAATTTTAGAGGCCCTGGGCGACCCTCCCCCCCCCCCTTAAGAATGGCCCTGTATGTTGGTATTATAACTGCCGGCCAAATTAAATGTTAGCCCAGGGCGCCAAAACCTCTATATACGTCACAGAACGAAATCGTATACTTGGCGCTACGAATCTAAAGTGTTATATGTAAACACGCAAATTTATCGTCTAAATTATTCTTGGGCATCTTTCGTTGTAGACACGCAACTTACTAAATATTGTCCACGCAGCTCAAAAGCTTCTTTATGAGCTCTACTTCACTTCACATCAGTTTGGTTGGGTCAAATAATAAAGAAAAACAAATAATTCAGTTTTAGGAAAGAACATAGCGGAACGGGCTCGTCTCACACCAAGAGCCCGAGCTCGATTTGAAGCTGAGCTCAGCCTTTTTTTATGAGAATGATACGAGCCCGAGAAGAGACCAAAACGTTGTGGTCATTTAATTTGAGCCCGAGATGAGACCTTTATATTATAGCGTATTTTTGTGTGCTCGAACTGAAACTATTTTAATACAGCGTATATTTGTGAGCTCGAGATGAGACCATTAAAATATAGTAAATTGCAGTGACCCTTAGCGGAGTCCTATATAATCTACTACTACGAGTCTGAGCTGAGACCATATTTTTGTAACGAGGCCGATATGAGACCTTTTTATTTTTAAGAGACGGTTGTGTCCGTTTTTGCACGATTATATTTCCCCTTGGCCACTGGGGAGCGCTGCGGAGCAGAGCAAGAGTACGTACTTAATAATCGGTCCCCAAAATCGTCATTTGTTAAAACCACCAAATATTTAAAATTTATGGAAGAACATCATATTGATATAAAATGTTTGATAATCAATAAAATATTTTTTTCAAATAAAAATTTTCTTTAGAATCAATGTTTTCTTTGAATAATCCGAAACGTCTCAAGAACTCGATACGTTTGTAATTCTAATGTTGCGGGAACTTGCCGCGTTTGAATCTTAAACGTTTCAAGAACTCGACGCGTTTGAATCTTAAACGTTTCAAGAACTCGACGCGTTTGAAACTTAAACGTTTCAAGAACTCGACGCGTTTGAAACTTAAACGTCTCAAGAACTCGATACGTTTGTAATTCTAATGTTGCGGGAACTTGCCGCGTTTGAATCTTAAACGTTTCAAGAACTCGACGCGTTTGAATCTTAAACGATTCGACAACTCGACGCGTTTGAAACTTAAACGTTGCGACAACTCGACGCGTTTGAAACTTAAACGCTTCCAGATTTCGACGCGTTTGAAACTTAAACGCTTCCAGATTTCGACGCGTTTGAAACTTAAATGATTGGAGAACTCGACGCGTTTGAATATTACACGTGTCAAGAACTCGACGCGTTTGAAAATTAAACGTTTGGTCAAATAGACGAGTTTACATTTTAAACACTACAAGACCTCAACACGCATAAAACAATCATTTCTAGAACTTAACATGCTTTAACCGAAAACGTTTTGTAATTCGACGCGCAAAAAGACTTAACGTTTCTTCTACTCAACGCGTGTTGGTATAGCATATGTCTGTGAGAGCGTTGCATTTTCCCGTTTAGAAAAACGTCTAGAATTTAAACATTGTTTTTTCTGTGTAGGTATAAATAAATACATTCTTGTTATAACATAAAATCAAAATATATTACACGTATTAAATCTTAACTACTACGACCAGTACGACTTCCACACTCCCGGACCCATATGCAACACTTAAGCCTAGGTACGCAGACGATGTTACACACGATTTTCTTTTTACAAGCTATTGCTCTTTCCTCTCAGTAGATGTCGAAGTAATCTACCCGTGAAGCACTAGAAAATTTTTCCTCTCCCGCGGGCGGGCTGAAATCCGTTCGGTTTTTACACACAATCCTAAGGATTTGTGTGTATTAGTCTCACGTACAGTGTAGCCGTTGCCGCCGATGCCACCGATGCCGATGGCGCCGTGTCACGCATACCTTTTCAATGGTTATAACTAGAAGAGTCAATGATATCTCGTTCAAATGTACATACATTGCCATTGATAGCCTTTCATAAAGTTTTCAAATCGGAGCCCAAGAAGTTGGGCATTTGCCCAATTTACTGTTTTCGGTGGTTTCGCTCTATGTGGTAGATATTTTCATTTAAATTAAGTCCGATAACGTTAAAAAAACATTTATTGGATAGGTTAGGATTCAGCAGACCTACAACTTCGGTTATATCAGTAAATATTAAATTTAAGTATAGTTTTCAGGGTAATTTATGGGACCCCAATTTTCGTGTTTTTATATTTTCGCCTAAAAATCTACATACAGTTCCTTAATTTAAGTCCGATTTTCATGAAAGTTATATTTTTGAATAGCTGTGGTTTACATATAACCTAGAATTGCAAAAACGTTCTTTAAATTTAATTCTAAGTAAGGTTTTTTGGGCAGCGTATACGGACCCCCGCAATTTCCAACATTGTAAATCCGCGTGTTTATAGAGGTCTACGCGCCCGTTTCCCTCTGGCGTTTTTCAAGGCCGTTCAGAGTGGGCGCCGCGCTTTCGACGTATGACCAGAAGTAACAATTAAGTATGACACTGATCTACCTAGTCTTCGGCGTATGACCAAAAGTAATAAGTGTAACACTCAACGTAACAAATAAGTGTGACACTCAACGTAACAAATAAGTGTGATCGGAAGTAACAAATAAGTGTGATCGGAAGTAACAAATAAGTGTGATCAGAAGTAACAAATAAGTGTGATCCGAAATAACAAACAAGTGTGATCCGAAATAACAAATAAGTGTGATCAGAAGTAACAAATAAGCGTGTTCAGTAGTAACAATTAAGTGTGATCAAAAGTAACAAATAAGTGTGATCAGAAGTAACAAATAAGTATGATCAGAAGTAATAATTAAGTGTGATCAGAAAACAAAAAAGTGTGATCAGAAGTAACAAAGAAGTATGAAACTGATCGAACTAGTCTTTGTCGTATAACCAGAAGAAATAAGTGTGACACTCAACGGCTGACTAGTAGTAACAAATAAATGTTATCAGAAGTAAAAAATAAGAGTGACACTGATCGAAGGAATCTTCGATGCTTTCAAAGTATGACTAGAAGGAACAAATAAGTGTAAATTTGTATATGTGTGACCGTGGGTATATTTTGGTTGTGATACCCGCGTTGCAGATTGCTGTGAATAGCTCAAACAAACTTAACACATTAGAAGGATTGTGTGTATTCTGACCGTCGCACGTCTTGTTATTTCCTCCCTCTCCTTGTACTATGGGAAAATGCCCCCCAATAAAAAGGAGGTCGTTGATATTTTCGGTTCATGAATTTCTGATACTACAAAACATTAATAGTGTTACATTGTTAATCAGTGTAAAGCTAGTTTAGAGGTTTAGTTTTACTTTTAGATTCGAAAAAATGAGGCGAAAATGCCGCTTTATTTAAATTTGCAAACAATATTAGACTAATAATCGAATGAAAAATTGTTTTCGGCAGAAGATTTTCCGACTTACAACACTATATTTTATAGTGAATGTTCATATAAGTGATTCGAGCAATTCTTTTTTCCCGTTCCAAAAATTCCAAATTTAAAACCAAAAGTTCCTTCAATATAGCAACCGAATTTTAGTTTGCCAAAAAAAAGTTTATATTGCAAAGTTATTTAATTATTAGCAAATAAACTAATAAACACGAAAGACCCAAATTAGTATCACAAATAACGATTAAGGTTTTTCAATGGGCAGTAAAATTAACTGACAAGAGTGAGTAAAAATTGGCAAAATTATACCGAAACCTAAAATTGAGATGCGCGCTCTCAAAATGACACTTAATTTTGCTAATTGTTTTAACATACTCTTCATTAGGTCAAAACCAATAATTCCCAATGAACAACTCAAATTATGATGTCTATCCTACTTCTAGTGCTAATAGTGAATAGCTAGAGATACCTATTTAAAATATTAGTAATAAATAATATAGTATATATTTCGCCACAATGAAGAAAACCACAACAGAAATTCAACCAAAATATTTATTAACAACAAATGTACAACAAAATTACTTTCCACCAGCCTGCTTCTGGTTTCCCAAGGCGCTCATTATCTTTGAGATATCGAAGCCTCCTTTGCCATCTTTTCCGCCACCTCCTAAGGCGCCCATTATCTTTGAGAGATCGAAGCTTCCTTTTCCATCTTTTCCGCTACCTCCCAAGGCGCCCATTATCTTTGAGAGATCGAAGCCTCCTTTTCCATCTTTTCCGCCACCTCCCAAGGCGCCCATTATCTTTGAGAGATCGAAGCCTCCTTTTCCATCTTTTCCGCCACCTCCCAAGGCGCCCATTATCTTTGAGAGATCGAAGCCTCCTTTTCCATCTTTTCCGCCACCTCCCAAGGCGCTCATAATCTTGGACAGATCGAAGTTTCCAGTACCACCTTGTCCACCTTGCGCGTAGGTCTGATGGACCAAAACAAAAGCGAAAGAGACCACGAGCGCCCAACTGAACTTCATGTTGAATGCGACTTCTTCAATATGGAAAGAAAGGTTGAGATTAGGTGCGACACGGTCTTTATATAGGCTTTTCCAAATGTGTATAACTAATAACAGCTGCCAAGGGTTTTACGTGTCTAGATGACATTCAGATATTCCCGTTCCCTGGTACCACCTGGGTTTGGTTTAGAGAAGCTCTGTTGTTTAGTTACGGAGTGTGTGGCTAGCTCGCATTAATGGATGATTTAAAAAATGTAATGATGTCTAATTGCTTGTTCACCTTTTAAATGGATAAATGTCGTTACTCTTGACGACACATTATGATAATTTCTTAATTTCGTCTACGAGTTAGGGACCTAAGTATGATGCTCAAATACTGGAAGGACGGCCATACCATAAAAAGAAACAGAAACAGCATAAAATATAGCACTCCATTGATTTGGTCTGCCTGTTAAATTGGCAGTTCTAACCAAAGTTTACAGAGATACAATTATCGATTTTTTAAACATTAAGAGGCAAAAGTTAAACGAAATTAATGTAAAATGTATTTAAATCGTGATTATAAAGTTAATGATACTTATACAAAAGAGCGGGATGCCGCCGGGATCTGAGGTATATGTTTAGATAGTTTGTGGAAAAAAACGATATTTGGCCTTTTATCAAATAGTTTTTATTAAATAATAATTTTTTTTTGGTGAAACCATGAAGTTATTAACAAGTTTACCAAAAATTGATTGGTGGACTGTTAGAAGTAAACTTTGTTAAAAAATGAAATTGGGTAATATCAACCTGAAATGACAAACATTCTTATGATACTAATTAATATATTAAAGATACCAATAAAATTAAAAACAATTACAGGAATTGTTCGAAATGACCACCACCAGCTCGAATACAATCATGGGCCCGTAGAACTAACGCTTCACGAACCCGGAAAAATATTTCACACGTGTTTCAAATTGTATCACAATCTTAAATTAGGCATTGTTTCAAGTCTTTTACACTAAGGCTTAGAAATAACTCCCAAGAATAAAATTGCGCAAGTTTAAATCTGGAGATCAGGCCGACCACGCAACTGTTCCACCTATTCACATCCAGCTCAAGGGGAACGTAGTATCCAGGTGAGCTCTTACATCTGGATTAAAATGGGCTGGAGCTCCGTCATGCTAAAAACATATAATTCATCTGATTTCTATTGTCACGTCTTCGAGTAACTCTGGTAAATTTCATCGTAGAAAACGTAAGTAAGCCTGGCAAATTAGCCTAAAAGGTAAAAAATAATCGGTTATATACTAAAAAAAACCCTGTAATATATATTGGACGCCAACAGGTTAATGTTAATTATAGACGTAAAAGTAGAATCGATAGAGCGCTAGACAAGCCAACCGAAGCACGTGCATAACAAATAGATAATGTACTATAAATAATGTTAAGAAATTATCTAAACTTAATACGATTAATACTTCATTTTAGCTAATTTAGTGTCGCTTAAACAATTTTTGCAATTCTTCTTGTACCCTGGTTTAGTTGTAAAATGTGTTCAAATTCGATAGCAAACCTATTTGTTGGAGTTAGCCGTGGGGTGGCGGTGTGGTTAGCTCTTTCGCCTCGTAGCAAGAGGAGCCGGGTTCGATCCCAGCATGTGGCACTGGGTGAAAACTCGGAACAACTCCTACTGTGTTGAGTTTGCAAGTTCTCTCCCCACTGGTTTAAGGGGTTTTCCCCCGAGCTGGGTTAGTTTTGGGTGAAAATTCTAACCAAGATATAGATATGTTACCCATGGTTCATTACCCAGATATTTAAAACTACTTGATTTGTAGCGTTTCTGCTTACACACATGCTCAACTTAAAAACTATAAAAGCCTTTTAGCCTATGATCAGTTCGTGTGCGGATTTGTTCAGAATGGCTGTGTAAAAACATTTGATCATTGGAACTATATTGTTGTCAAAAGCCGAGTAAGTATTTGGTTTTTATTATAATTCGGGTTTTGCATTGGTATGGCTCTAAGCAACCTTTGACCCATTTCAGGTTTTGCACTCTCAACGACTGATAGAAACGCCCCTGAAAAATTTGGTTTATAGCTAGCACCGATGGTGTTATCCAATCAACTCATTGCACTAATTGCATGACTGGGTTAGATGAGTGCGGCACGCACGTTGCCGCTTGACTGTTTTATGTTGAGTATTCAATCCGTTTTAAAGAAGTAGAAACTGTGACGGGGGAAAAAGCGTACTGGAAAGTAAACACTACTAAGGAGGTGAAATATGGTCCTGTGATCGAGTTGAAACTGACTTCAGACAAAGCAAAACAGCGGCTAGTGGGTCTGAATATCACTTGACAATACCAGTAACCAACCGAAAACAAATATCAAGAAAAGATTTGAAATTCCACATATGGATTACGAACATTAGAAATGGCGAAATAACCGACTTTTCGAGAAAGACAACAGAGCTGCGATATTCCGTTTACCACCTGATCACTACCAAAATTTTATACCAAAATGTCTAGACAAAATGTACCCAGTTCATTTACCTAGCTTGTTCGCGGAAGATGAAGTTGACCTTCCATTTAATGAACTTTTAATTGAAAGTTAAAAAATAACTTGGAAGTTAGTAAGGAACAAATTGTTAGGGTAGAAAAAGAAACTAGAGATCAAGCACAAAATATTCACTCGGGCAAAGGGTTTGATCTGGGAGGATAACTGCTTCGAATTTTAAACGAGTTTGTAAAACTAACACAGCAATGCCATCAGTGTCTTTAATTGAGACAATATGTTATCCCGCAAGTCGCTGCTTTTCAACAGAGGCCACAAAATGGGGAATTCCAAATGAAAATCTTGCTCGAAACGTAGTTTTTAATGCTCAAAAAGATAAACACCGAAATCTTAGTTGTGAGAAATCAGGTATTTGGTTACATGAAAAATATCCTTTTCTAGGGGCATCCCCAGATGGAATTATTAACTGTGATTGTTGTGGGAAAGGTGTGTTAGAATTGAAATGCCCATTTTATTTAAAAGATAAATCTGTCAAAGAAAAAATTAAAACTACATGCCTAGAAGAAACAGAAGATGGGTACAGGCTACGAATATGCATGATTATTATTATCAGGTGCAGGCCCAGATAGTTTGGGTCCAATTGCGCAGTTTTCATTTGCTCAGTTTCCATTTGTGCACTTCCCAACTGCGCAGTTTCTGTTTACGCACTTTTCCATTTGCGCAGTTTGTCAATTGCGCAAATTACCAATAGCGCGGTTTTTCCCGTTTCCGCGGTTTATCATTTGTGCGATTTTCCGTTTGCACAGGTTATTTATTAGCGCGGATTTCCCATTTGCGAGGATTTTCATGAATTAAATATTCATTATTAAGTCTTTTTTCCTTGACTAGGGTTATTTCTGCCATTTAATTTTTAACGTTACCTTGTTTACCATCTAGCTGCACTGCTGGTGTATGTTTCATGTCTGGTCGCGCTGTAAATACCAAAAAGGTTTCATGTTTTGCTCAGTTGAAATATCATTTGTTGAATTAGTCGCTTGAAAATATATCGCCAGTCAAACAGCGACTCGTAGCTTACAGTTCCAGCCCCACTTTTGAAGGGAATATAACCTCTGGTATTTCTGTCGCCCTCCGAGGGTTCCAATATTGTCCGCTGCCTCCCATGGCTTTCATTCTTGCGGCGCTGATAATCGCTGATTGTGAATTGAATAAAGGAAATTGATGGGGTCTTCCATAAAGAACGCGTTGGAGGTTCTATTACCTTTATGGCAGGCACTAAATTTAAATTGCAAATCTTGGAAAATGTGTATATTTTTGTGGCCGCCACTAAATTTAAACAAAATTTTTTGGAAAATATGACATTTTTTTGTGGCAGGCATTCGCTAAGATTGTTAAATTTTTAAACGAAAAATTCTTTATAAGCTGAACCTACGCCAAAGTCAGCTAAAACTAGTTTAAAATAGTCTTGCCTAAGCCTGTGTTCTTTAGCAAACAAAAGAAACGTTTTCATAGCGAGACACAGAATAATTCCGGGCAAATATTACATGTTTATCTTAGCCCCAATTCAGAGCAGCTAGGGTTGGCGTTTTGACTGAAGATATATTCCTAACATAAGAATTCAACAAACGATATGTTAACTTCAAACAACTTTAAATTATTGGTATGGACAGCGCGACCGGTAATTAAAAATACACTAGCAGCACAGTTGGATGGTAAACAAGGTTACGTTAAAAATAAACTACCTGAAAAAATCTTATTTCAAGGAAAATTGCTTAATATAGAATATTTAAGTCGTGAGAAGCCGCGGAATTGAAAAACCTGCGCAAATGAACCGTGGAATGTTTTAATAAATATTTAAATGTTGTAGAATGGTACGACTTTAAAAAAGTACCCCCCAACTTGTTCATTTTAAAAAGTTTAAATTTTGATTCGAGCCAACGACTTGTAGCCCCATAAATAAGGTTTCGTGAATATTAAAGACATCGTACCGGAAAAACTCGTAATAATGAAAAAGATGAGCCCTTTTCTCTGTGAAATCCATATTTTAAATTATAAATTTCTTCAAAACTAAATTTATAAAAAATTAAAAAAAAATCCAAGTGAATTGGCAAACTCCGAACACTTCGCTTTATTTTATTTATTTAATAAGCCAAAAAAAACACTAAAAAAATTCTATCAGCTTCTAAAACATTCATATGGGTTAAAGGTCTTAAAATGTGTTAATTTGGCTCCTCTTCATAAAGCCCTATAGGTAAAAATCTCAATGATTGTTTATCGCAGAAACAGGTGGCGATACTGCCTTGGGTTCTCGAGATAATTTTTGGAGGACCTTGAAGTCAAGGTATAAGTCTAAAAAATTGTTCCATAAGTTTGTCACTTTGGGGAATATTTTACTGAGAGCTAGTAACGGAATGACGTCATCAAAAGAAAAAATATCCCCCTAGCGAGGCGCTGTTAAAGGCTACGTGTGACGCGGGAGCAAGCGGACGAATCCCGTAATGCAGTCGGTCTTATTTGTTACTTCAGGTCATACGTTGTAAGCATAGCGTATTACTCCGATAAGTGTCACACTTATTTGTTACTTCGGGTCATACGTTGTAAGCATCGCGTATTACTCCGATAAGTGTCACACTTATGTGTTACTTTGGGTCATATTAGAATGGCCTTGAAAAATGCCAGAGATAAATTTGCGTATAGTCTCTATAACCTAACTTAGAATTAAACTTAAGCAACGTAATTGAAATTCTAGGTTATATGGAAACCACAGCTATTCAAAAATATAACTTTCATGAAAGTCGGACTTAAATTAAGGGACGTTATGTAGATTTTTAGGCGAAAATATAAACACGCGAAAATTGGGGTCCCGTAAATTACCCTGAAAACTATACTTAAATTTAATATTTACTGATATAACCGAAGTTGTAGGTCCGATGATCCTTACCTATCCAATATTTTTTTTAACGTTATCGGACTTAATTTTAAATAAAATATCTACCACATAAAGCGAAACCACCGAAAATAGTAAATTGGGCAAATGCCCAACTTCTAGGGCTCCGATTTGAAAACTTTATGAAAGGCTATCAATGACGATGCATGTACATTCGAAGGAAATATGCCCCAACCGTTGAAGACGTATGCGTGACACGGCGACATCTGCATCGGCGGCAACGGCTACACTGTATGTGAGACTAATACACACAAATCCTTAGGATTGTGTGTAAAAACGGATTAGCAGTACATGTAACCAACAAAAAAACGCATGAAATAGATTGGGACTCAACAAGGGTTTGTGTCAAGAGGGGGTTGGTATAAAAGATGTTTTAAAGAGGCGGTATACATTAGGGATAGAGGGGGTTTAAATTTAGATAAAGGGTTGATAAATATTGAAGGGTGGGGAGGTTTCAAATTAAAAAGTTAAAATATACGTTGGCCACCAGGGGTAACATTGTAACCTTAAAAATGTAATTAACTTCAAAATGTATTATTGACTAGCTGAGGAAAGACCGTGGTCCGAAAGCTTCTAATTGTAAATAAAATGTTTTTAATTCCATGAAGTATCAGTCTTTTATAAAACTTTTAATTATTAGAGGTCTAAAATTGAGGGAGAATGTGCCTAAGGAATGGTTCTTAATATCCCCCTTGAATTTTTCGTTAAAAATAATTTACGTTATTAAACGATTTGTAAAAAGTGTTCGGAGTTATAGCATCCCACCCTATTGATTTAAATTCCACTGGCAGTCAAGCTTCGAAGCCTTTACCAAATTTGGAAGAAAATAAATCTCTAATTAGTGCAGGAGTCAACAACCCAAGTACTAACTCGAATGTGTTAAATGCTTTAGGCAGCCCTATAAAGGTTTTTCCCCATGTAGTTATTCAAATTTGTCACCTACTCTAGTCAGCAATTTAAAGTCATCTACCTCATTAAATATCCCATGTGCTATTTCGAATTTGGTTACTCTTGTCAGCCATATAAGAGCCCTAGCGTATCCCGTCCAGGTTCCCCTTAACCAATCCTTGCAATTCTAAAATTCTTAGCACGTGTAAAGATACCCAAGTTGACGAAGAATGGTGTTATTGTAGGAGTAAGACGTTGGTACTTCGGTTTCCTCTTCCATAAAAACTTGTCGAGTTTAACGTTAATAGTTAGTGTAGGGAGCTGTTGGCTAGCGTGGCATGAAGGGCTGGCCACCACCCTCCTACGCATTGTAACCCGGCCACCTGGATTAATGGCTTTAAAAGTCGCTTGATGACTTAGACCTAAGGTTGTGCCTAGCTGATTATTATTACTTAAATGATTGCTTGCGAAAATGAAAACTGTAAAATAATTTGGTTCCATACTGCATACCTAAAAATGGATAAAGCACCACCCAAAAATAAAATAGTACTGTCCGGATTGCGCCAAGATTAAAAGAAAGAGAGGGGAACGAAAAACCGTTCAATAAAAAACAAGTTGGCAAGCCAAAATATACCTCTCCTCGGAAGAATTGTCCCTAGTGGTATTAATTTCTCGAGATAACCCTTAAAGATATATCTCCGCAATTTAGAGTTATTTGTTAAAAATATTAACCCATTTCTATCCCGCCCGGTATAAAATTTTAATTATAATTAAAATAATTGAGACGAAACGACCAATTTTAATTTATTCAGAATATCATAAGTTAAGTAGTTACAACAGTAAGTTAGACGTACTATAACAATGCACAATTGAATTAAACCCTTTTACAGAACAAGTTTATCAGTTAAATTAATACGAAGCAAATTTTAATGAAATATCTACAGAGGCTTTTTGGAATTACTCGCTTACGAAATACTTGCCGCATCTTTAACGCTCATTTTATTTCAACACTCGCCCTTGATGAAGATACCGTAGATATCTGGTAGTGGACGACTCGTTCACTTCCTGTTGACGTTGTGACGCATACCACATGAAAAAGACCAATGCCGTCCAATTTCCAATATCATATAATGACTCGCACACCCAAGAAATCATTGACTGCGTTAGAAATCGTAGATATCCAAATATCCACACCAAATGTATTTACAAGAAGCAAAAACCTTACCATCAACAAAGCACAGAGAGCCACTTGACTAACCGCCACCTCTTAAAGCAATTAACGTTAAATTATCTCCTTTGAATTAACAGAACTATATATAGGTCGTTAAGAAAGTGGACCACCCACAGGGTCTACCCTTTAACCCTCTAATCTCGGCTGACTGCGCTAAAACAAGATTTAACCTTTAAAAAATACCAGATTAGGCCTTCATAAATTCATTAATAAAAAAAGACTTTATTACCTATTATGCTTACGATGCCTGTCTTAATTTCAGTGAATCTAAGCAGCTATCGGTGGTTCTGTGGTAGAGCGCTCGACTGCCAAGCCGAATGGTCTGGGTTCGAAACCTGGGTGGCGCATTTGTTTTTAATCAATAGAGAAACGCTAAATTAGAATTTCTTCGATGCAATAATTTCAATTTCAATTCTATTTCAATTAAACCAAAATTTCGTACTCTATTAAATACGTAGACGAATACCGTGTACAACTGGTGGAAACCCTGCCATTGAACGTTGAGAGGTAGCATTACACTCAGCACTCGGTCCGTCCCAAAGTCATTAAGAAGAAGTTGGAGAGAAAACGCCCATATAAACACAACAGACTCAACATGCACATCCATCAGAACACAAACACAACAAATTCAACACTCACAACCTACGCATAAACATTACAAAAACGTAATACACCAAACCGTCACGACGGTGAGCGAAAAAACACCATCCAAACCAAACCGCAAATGCATCCGTTAACGCTCACCGTCACACGGTGGTTTTGCCAACCCTTTGAGAAACTGCGTACGCAGTGATTACACTTTGCACCGAAAATGCGAACGCGTTCGCAGTCCTGACAGACAGACAGACCCACCCACAGACCCACCCACAGACCCACCCACAGACCCACCCACAGACCCACAGACAGACACGGTCGTTGTATAACCCCTCCTAGGGGACTTTGTCCCCTCGGAGAGGTAATAATGCTTACTTCCAGCATTTCTTTATTAAAATAGTGCCCAAAATATTTTTGGCGTGATTCATTAAAACATTTCCGAGAAAAATAAATATTAGTTGATTTTGTTATTATTCTAACGGAATAACGCACCCCTCAAAAGATAAAATCCGATTTAATCGTGATTATATTGATTAAATCCAATTTAATCACGATTAAGTTGATTAAATCACGTTTAATTATGATTAGAATGTTTAAATCACGTTTAATTATGATTAGAATGTTTAAATCTGATTTAATCATGATTAAATGATTAAATCCTGATTAAAAAAATTATATCGTGATTAGTATGATTAAATCGTACTTAAGTTTTGATTTTAATGATAAATTCTCTATTCGACCGATTATATTTATTAAATCGTGATTAAAACGATTAAATCTAATTAAAATGATTAAATCTAATTAAAATTAGTAAATCTAATTAAAATGAGTAAACCTAATTAAAATGAGTAAATCTAATTAAAAAGATTAGATCATGATTAGAATGATTAAATCTCGTTTAGATCGTGATTAGATTTTTTAATCTTGATTACCCTGATTTAATCATTTTGCTATGATTAAGACGCACCCAAAATGGAAGTGACCTGCCCCTCGAGTACCAACCAGAAAACGGGGAGGGGGCCTTACGGGGGGAGGTCGACTATGGGGTTAAGGGTACCATTTATCACATGGGAAAAAAGGGGAGGAAGCGCCTGACTGGGGTGGTTCTACTTTGGGGAAAAGGGTACATGTACCATGGAAATTATCGCATGGGAAAAGGGGGAGGGGGCTTACGGGGGGAGGTCGACCATGGGGTTAAGGGTACCATGGAAAAAAGGGAGGGGGCCTTACTGCGGTGGTTCGACCTAGGAGGATGTATATAGGGAGTCGCGGAGAACGAGTTTTCCTATAGAAACGGACTTCCCGATTATCGAACTAAGCGTCCCCCTAACAGTTCTTTCCCCCCTAATGAGAGCGGGTGCTTGGCGCACATCTAGTCGGGCGCACAGCGTTATATCCCTCAGCTAGCGAAGTTCGTTTCATCCCCCTACAGGCAAAGGCTAAAAAATTTAAAACTTTAAAGTTAAATAATAGTAAAATGGTTTGGAAGAATTGTTATTACTCGGGCGAGAGGCAGTTACAAATAAAAAGTCCAAGTTCGAAATATGACAGCAAAACAAAAAATACGGGTTATTGTGGAGTATTCTAAAGAAAATAAAAAACTAATTTAGTTTTAGGTTTTGGGAAGGGTAAAAAAACAACACCATTCATAAAAGGCTGGCTGGATTTTCTTGTACTACTTGGGCAGTTAATGTAACAACATTTTTTGTGATAAACCATTATGAATTCGCTCTCACTAACAAGTTACCACAATGCATTGATGCACTGACCTAGTCCTAAAATCGGAAACAGCAGAGCGTCAACTAGGCTAGGTAAACGGAAATCGTCAATTCGACAATAGATGCGCGTAACCAAGGTAATCGTGATGCGCGTCGTGGACCCGCTGTGCTGGTTTCAAACTTGGAAGCTATCCAAATTTTCACCGCGACTCCCTCTATACATCCTCCTAGGTTCGACTATGGGGAAAAGGGTGCCACGGAAATTCTCGCATGGGTAAAAGGGGGAGGGTGCCCAGGGGCGGCTTAAGGGCCGGGCAACCCGGGCAACTGCCCGGGGCGCCGTTTTGAGAGGGGCGCCAAAATTAAGTTGTGCGCCTTTTTAGTTTACACCAAGAATTGGATTTGTTTATAAAATTTTTAAAGAAAGCATAACATAATTTGAAAAATCTTAAGCTAATTAGAAATACAAACCGTTTTCCCAACCAAAATGTCCAACATCGTCGATGATCGTTTTTTTTGCGACTATTTATTTTAAAATAGTAAATAAACCATAAAATTACGGTGCATAGTTCTGACGGATAAAGCATTTTCCTGGGATTTTCATTATAAACCAGGGTATATAATATGAAGAAGAAAAAGTGGTTGGGCGATACTACAAGAATAGAAGTGTTTCAGAAGTTTTAGCCCGGTGTACCTAGCAACAGGGGGCATACCACCGGAGGCCTATCATCATAGTGCCCTACGCCAGCGTCCCCAAGCCCGGACAGGTGACAAATCCAGCATGGGTAGTAGCGTGGGGCTAGCCAGTAAGAATTTGCCTGTACACCGATTACGTAATCATTAATGAGTTCAGATGATTACGATGAGTACAGAATGATTATGATGAGAAGATAATTATTACGATGAGTACACAGGCAACCCAAAACTTTAAAATTGTTACAGATGAGTAATTGAGTACAGGATAATTCCAATGAATAAGCGTGATTACAGACGATTACGCACTTTACAGATTATTACACGTGATTACAGATGAGTACGCGTTATTTCATAATGATTACGGTGATTACAGATGAGTACGAAGATTACAGAAAAATACGTAATCATTACAGTTAGGGTGTACACCGATTACGGGAAGTCGATAGCCCCTAGGGTAGTAGTACCCTACTACTTATGGTCGGACCTTTGACGCAAGCCACTCAACCCAGCAGAAGGTGCAGCAATGGGTGGACCAATTCTCACTTCGCACACAGCCGTGCGAGTAAGAGTGGATGCTAAAGCAACTCCTTCCAACACCCTACCTACGTAGGTAAAGAGTCATACCCTTTGTAGAGAGCTCCTAAAGGGGAACGACGGGACACAGCGGTCCACATAACCCGGCACAGCTGGCCACGGAGATCGCGGTGTGACTCCATAAGGCCGGGAAACAGGACCAACGTGCCCTCACACGGAGGCCCGCCACCCCACAGCAGGCTACCCAATCCGCCGAGGCGGCTAGTTTACACGGACCCTCTCCGTTAGCCTGAGTCGAAGTTCAGTTTCCAGCCAAACCTGGCCGAAGTCGGAGGTGGAGATAGGACCATTTGATCAGAGCTAACATCTCCCAGTGCGCCACCGCCCTTATGGGTTACAAGAGCCGGACTCCGACTCCCCGGTAAACCCACCAGTTATTGCACACTCTAACCAATTTAGGGCCACAAGAATAGAAGGAAGCCCAAAGTAATACAGTACTTCTATGTACTTGCTTGCTATTTCGTTGTCCATTTATCCAGCTTTATGATAAATAAACTAGCAGGCCATTTTCAAGAATTCTATTTGTTTCTTAGACTATTATGAACCTGCATTTAATATTCTAAAATGCATTTAAATCGTTTTCGATGGCTAGTTCTTAAGCAGTCTATCGGTACGATTTAATCTGTCGTGTGTCCGTGGTTACCGTTAGTCTCTTCTATTTTACGCGCACGCGCAGAAAGCCATTTATTACTTTCAGTTAAATAGTTTTTGTTAGATAGATATTAATTAGAGTCACGTTGAATTGAATTAAGATGTCCGAGAAATAGAAGCATTCTGGTTCTTTTTATAAAAAAAAAGTAAATTAAGAGAAGCCGTTAAAGCAGAAAAGCAAGCGACAGCTTTTAAAAAGTTCATAAGTGTAGGCCTTAAAAAAACCCGTAAAAAGTTTCTTAATTAAGTTGTTAAAGCAATTAATGTAATGAATAAAAGAATTAAGTTTACTAAGAACAACCCGTGAGTTAAAAATAAAAATATCCAGGGATTATTTTTATCTTTAACTCACGGGTTCTTTGTAAATTTAATTCTTTTATTTCACATATTAACCGTGATACAATTCAGTATGGACATTATAAATAATGTACTTAAGGTATACTAGTCTTGCCACCTTACCTAGTGTTTCAAGCTCCGTGTAAAATGACCCTGTACCATAAAGAAGGTATTAAATACGTTTACACAAAGTATTTAGAAAGGGATTAAAGGGATTATTTATTGTTAGGAAAACGGTAAATTTATAATTTATTTAGTCTCAAAATAAGAGGGGCGCCAAAAATCCCCCTTGCCCGGGTGAAAAATATTTCTTGAGCCGGCCCTGAGGGTGCCTTACAGCGGTGGTTCGACTATGGGGAAAAGGGTGGCACGGAAATTATCCCATGGGAAAAAGGGGTTGGGGGCCGTACTGGGGTGGAGTGCCTCGAAACCGTTCGCTCGAAACACACAACTAGCTGAGGGCCCGCCCATGGAATTTGCTCTGCAGCAGAGATTTTGAACGTATTGAACATTTTCGATAAAAATGTTGAAAAGATGAACACATGACATTATAAACATGTTGAACACGTTCTTAATTTTGAACATGTTGAACACGTTCTTAATTTTAAACATGTTGAACACGTTCTTAATTTTGAACATGATGAACACGTTCTTAATTTTGAACATATCTAGGATAGTGTTTCATGATGGAGTTCAATTTTTGAACATATTTGATTCTGTGATAGCGTTTCGTACCGAATTTTCACCCTAAAAGTAAATTAACCGCCCTCCTAGAAGTAGAAACGTTCGATTCGATGATCCACCATCGAATTTCCTACTTGATACTCCCCTTAAGGTAGAGTCACGTAACATCTACAGAGTATGTCACCTGTTAAAGTATAACAATTGACTTATTTCGAATTTCCCCAAGTCGCAAGACAGAGATTGCGAACAAACGTTTGTTCAGTCGCAATCTACGCACGATTTTATATTTCTTTACGTAGATGCAAAAGCTAACACCGCGTCTCGAATTAAAAAACTATCACGAAAGAATCAACCAGTAAGAAGCGAAATAAATAATTAACTATATGAAACCGTCATGAATTCCTTAATAGTAGCAGTCTTTGTCCTCCTAGTCCAGTTAAGCCTTGGCCAAAATGAAAACCCAACAACTACAACCTCAACTACCATCACGACCTCAACGTTGGATTACACCAAAACAACTGAGGAGATGAACGCAACCAGCTCAACTGCGAAACCAACGACAACCAACCGGCCCAGAACTGCAATAAGGAAGACGCCTACTGGAGTGGGCGTGGCAACGGGTGCAGTGGTCGCGGGGAGTGGCTTAAACCGAAATAAAGGAACCAACGGATTGGTTCTCCAACAGACGAACATTGCCGGGGTTCAAGGAGTCCAAGGGAACCCTCAAATTGCCGGTTACAATCCAGGAAATACTCAACCCAATCTGGGAACCCGAACGAACCTTGATGCTCAGCAAAGAGTTGGTGCCAAATTTGCACGCAAACCAGCATCAGCGTCTAAAGCACCCAAACCGGCATCAGCGTCTAAAGCAACCGAACCGGCATCAGCGTCTAAAGCACCCAAACCGGCATCAGCGTCTAAAGCACCCGAACCCGCATCAGCGTCTAAAGCACCCAAACCGGCATCAGCGTCTAGAAGTAGACCAGCACCAGCAAGTAGAAGGGCTACTTCATCTAGACGAGGATAAACTTTAAATATGTAATTTATTTAAGGAATAAAAGGAATTTAATGTTTAATTTTGTGTCTTTCAATGTTATTAATTTGCATTGCGTCTTTCAAAAAATTTAAGATTTCAATAAGACGCGTCGACTCTAATGAAGGTTGTACACTTAAATGCGTCATCTATTGAATTTTAACAATATATATATAATATTACCGATAATGTAATTATTTACGATTTTTAGCTTGGCTCCCAATCCTCCTGATGATCGAAGAGTAAGCTAAAAAATTAAATCAGACGTATATCTCATTGGTTAGTTAAAGGTTTCCTTTTCCGGCGCACACGCCTCTCGTATCCGGGCAGGGGCGGCTCAAGGGCCGGGCAACCCGGGCAACTGCCCGGGGCGCCGGTTTGAGAGGGGCGCCGAAATTGAGTTGTGAGCCTTTTTGGTTTACCAAGAATCGGATTTGTTTATAAAAATTTTAATGAAAGCATAACATAATTTGAAAAATCTTTAGCTAATTGGAAATACGAACTGTTTTACCAACCAAAATGTCCAACATCGTCGATGAACGTTTTTTGCGACTATTTTTTTACAATAGTAAATAAACCATAAAATTACGGTGCATAGTTTTGACGGATAAAGCATTTTCCTGGTATTTTCATTATAAACCAGAGTATATAATATGAAGAAGAAAAAGTGGTTGGGCGATAGTACAAGAATAGAAGGGTGTCAGAATTTTTAGCCCGGTGTACCTAGCAACAGGGGCCATACCACCGGAAGCCTATCATCATAGTGCCCTACGCCAGCGTCCCCAAGCCCGGACAGGTGACAAATCCAGCGAGGGGCTAGCCAGTAAGAATTTGCCTGTACACCAATTACGTAATCAATAATGAGTACAGATGAGTACACATGATTACGATGAGTACAGACCGATTACGATGAGTACAGAATGATTAGGATGAGAACATAATGATTACGATGAGTAAACAGGCAACCCAAATCTTTAAAATTGTTACAGATGAGTAATTAAGTACGGGGTAATTCCAATGAATACGCGTGATTACAGATGAGTACGAAAATTACAAATGATTACGGGATTACAAATGAGTTCAAAAGATTACCGAAGATTACAGTTAGGGTGAACACCGATTACGGGAAGTGGTTAGCCCCTCGGGTAGTAGTACCCTACTACTGATGGTTGCACCTTTCACGCAAACCACTCAACCCAGCAGAAGGTTCAGCAATGGGTGGACCAATCCTCACTTCGCACACAGCCGTGGGATTAAGAGTGGATGCTATAGCAACTCCAGCCGACACCCTACCTACGTAGGTAAAGAGTCATACCCTTTGGAGAGAGCTCCTAAAGGGGAACGACGGGAACACAGCGGTCCACATAAAACGGGCACAGCTGGCACCGGAGATCCCGGTGCGACTCCAAAAGGCCGAGAAACAGGAACAGAATTATCAAAATTATTTTAAGCACTAGAGGAAGGTTCAGCCTAATAATAAAAATATAATTCAATTATGTAATTGTTAAACGTTGAACGAAAAAGAGGCTTTTACTGTATTCTTCCCCCTTAATCTGTCGTGTGTCCGTGGTTAGCGTTAGTCACTTCTATTTTACGTGCACGCGCAGAAAGCCATTTATTAGTTTCAGTTAGATAGTTTTAGTTAGATAGATATTAATTAGAGACACGTTGAATTGAATTAAGATTATAAAAAAAGGAAATTAAGAGAAGCCGTTGAAGCAGAAAAGAAAGCGACAGCTTAAAAAAAGTTCTTAAGTGTAGGCCTTAAAAAATCCCGCCAAATACTGTTTTAATTAAGTTGTTAAAGCAATAAAGCGTTCTATCAAATAGGCCCAAAACCGGCCAAACGTTTCATACAGACTATAGAGCTAGTTCATCAGGACTAACAAATTTTGTTATTCTTTGGTTTAAGAGAATTTGGCTTATATCCTGTCTTTATATGAATATTTTAGAGACGTACCTTTAAGCATATGTAACATAATTGCTCAGTAGTATGCCACTGTACCTTTATTCCATTCAAAAATCTTCACTAACGGTTTGTTTCACCACGAACCAGTAAAAAGGTGGACTACGTTAGATTTTAACCTTTTTATTCATCCTAGTAATTTTGGGAATCACACTATTGGCTACTAACATATTTATTTAAGCCAATGGAAAACCTCTAAATTGAGAAGGAATTTTTTGCGTCGGAATTTTAGTCAGCCCAATGTAGCTTTATTGAAATTTATAAACTCGCTCGGTTTGTGCGGATGAAGTTAAATACTGAGTAGTTTAGAAAAATAAAAGGAAAATGACCAATACGGTTCGGTTCAGAGATCACTTTCCGAAAATGAAATAAGTAGTCGAAGTGGGATATTCCACCAGCGTTATTAAATCCCATACCAAGCCTAGAAGAGTTAGGCCCGGTTAGGCCTAGGCTCAAAAAACTCTGCAAAGACTCCAACCTTGTAGATGCCCCGGAAAAGCTCAACCTGAATTTCAACTATTTTTTACAATAAACCTGCTTCTTTTATTTGACAATGCAAATTTATTTTAGAACGTGAGTCTCCGAGAACTTAATTAATTGGCAAAATAATTACATTAGCAGAACTTGACACTATATTTTAGCTCCCAAGCCTTGGTTGTTCAAACCGGTTTGTTTACTAAAATAATGGCCGTCGGTTTATCAGACCTAAAGCTATTTGGGCGACGGTATTATCGGCATTTGAGATTCGATGACGTCAAATATGACATAAAATATGATATCAAATATTACGAAGGGTATGTATGACGCAATATCTGTGAAACAAACCGTTAGTGAAGAAATAATTCTAGTGGCATACTTATGAGTAATTAAGTTACATATGCTTTTAGGAGTGGTAGCCTGTAGGAGGGACCCTAGGTATTGAAGTACGTTTGGGGTTAAGAATATTTTCACGATCTAAGTTTCTTTTTAAACCCATGGATTTGAGACTAGTATTTTGCTTATTTACACAAAGTATTGAGAAAGTAATTAAAGGGATTATTTATTTTTATGAAAACGGTAAATTTATAACATGGACATGGTTATGTTTTTTTACCGGGGGGGGGGGGGTAGTTTAATTTAGTCTCAAAATAAAAGGGGCGCCAAAAATCCCCCTTGCCCGGGTGTATAAAATTTCTTGAGCCGGCCCTGTATCCGGGGGAAATTTGACCACATTGCCCGGCGATGCTCTCAACATTTACCTAATCATTGGTTTCATACAACTTCTTACCTGTAGGGGGGTGCTTGCTCATGGGTTGGAAGGCATACGTTGTAGCTAAGCCCCGCCTTAAAACAGCCGCAATGACATTATTCTACATCAGAGATGAACTTGGCAAAACACCACACCGTCCACACGCTCCTGTTTGGCAATTGCACGTGACCATCATAGGCGTTTTAATCTCATGGCTGACATAAACTAATTACTAAGGCAACGAAAATAGGACACACCCACGAGCAACCTACGAATAACCAAATCAGATTTTATCCATCCTGAAACAAACGACGAGTTCTTCGGTTTCCCCTTACTATAAAATCTGTTTGAGGTTAACGGTAAGTGAGTGTAAGTCGCGTGGCTTGAAGTGCTTGCATTGTAATCCCGTCACCTGATTTTGAAGCATTAAAAGCGTTAGCGGACTTGGGCAAAAGGTGGTGCCTTGGTATTACCCAGGCTGATTATGAGTCAAAAAAGTGAATACCCAATTTACCCATCCGCAATTAGATTCTTGTCATTTGTCAAACGTAACGAAAGATGCTTATTCATGAGGGGAAGGACATATACACGTGCGGAAAATTTCAATGGTGTTACATAACTTACCCCAAAATGTATTACATAATTAACTTCTGATCGTATGATTTAGATTCTATCGTACATGGTAATTTTAATGTAGACATATTTTATCGAAACATTTCCTGGAAGTAGGCTTACAGCTTAATAAACAGAACCCGGCGGCGTACGTATAACGTAAAAGTACACTAGAAGGCAGGGACTAGATTACAACTTCAGCACACTCGTTCAAGGGCTTTGTGTCGTTGAGTTTACACAGTCGCGTATTTTTAAGCTTAAATTTCCTACAAATAATTAAAACGGAGTCATCTGATAGTGGACTAATGGCTGCAGAGTCTATTTACCTCGCCTTAACAAACGCTACCAAGTGACCACCAAACCATAATTATAATTATGAAAGGACTAATAACAGAATATGTTTATTAATAACATTAAAAAGATTTGAACCCATCATGAAAGCACTAGCAATTTTCTCAGTGCTGCTTTCGTTAGGCCTAGTCCATTACGGCAGGACGCATGATGCGTGTTATTTAGAAGTTGGTACAACGACCCAACCGACTAAAATCGACTCAAATTCAACCACGTCATCGTTAGGAAACAACGTCATAGGACCTTCAAATAAAACTATTAGAACCATGGTTCCAAGATTGGCCACCTCACAACCAAAACGTAAAATGAAATATATTTATCAGCCGGCACCCGCACTGACTCCAGCACCGTCCGCTAAGGTAGTCCAACATCTGTACAACACGAATGAACGAGTGAAAGTTGAGCCAGGATTTGAACTAAATCAAATCACCTACGGAGCTCGCGTTACCGTTGCTAATCGGAGAAACCCAACTAAAAACCGAATCCACAAGAAGCAACGAGGGAATATAAGAACCAACGCCAGAAGATCTCGTTGAAGAGGTTAATATTAACTGGAGAACCTTATCAAATAGATGTAACTTCGTTTCAATAAAATCAGTAATTGTGACAACGTTATTTTTAAATATAAACTAGTTTCGACGTAAAAGTTCATAATAATGGTGATGATAATAATAATTATTATTAGCAAAAACCAAATTTGTAGGCAAAAGCTATACACAGTGGCGGCCCTAGCAAGTCTTCCAGGGGGTGCGAGATCTCATTGTGGCACTGATTTTTTAGTACCCAAAAATAAATTTGGCCGTTGGTGGGGGCCTTCTGTTGGTAGGGGCCCATAGGCCTGTGCCTAGTCCTTAATTCTGCACAACCTAACATTAAATTCTAGATATATGGAGGTTTAATCTATAGTTGAAATCCTTTAATAAAGGATATGTCTTCGTCAACTCGTTCAAAGTTTCTTCGTCGACATAGCCATTGGTTGTCGAAGCTTTGAGCCTTTTTCACAAGGATGGCTTCGGTGTCTGGGTTGTCAGCGGTTGGCAGTGGTAGCTTTCAAGTTGAAGGTCCTGGTTCAGGTTTGGTTTTTGGAAATATGGTGTTTCCCGTGAGTAATATGTCCACTATGTGGTCGTATCCTACGTTCTTCACGTGGACCATGGCGTTTCTAGCTTTGGTGACCATCATTCTAGTTTCAGCGTTGTATTTGAGAAGCACTCACATGGAGATGACTCGTGGTGATTTTCACTGATTTGGTTTAAATTCAAGGGATAAGTAGACCTTTATTTTATTTGAAATTTCCCAAAAGGAAAAGATTCTACGGGCAAAAATGTTTTGAATACTTAAAATCTTCTTTACTCTATGGAAATTAACATGGAGAAATCGCATATTTTAATGGTCCCCCCTTTGAAAAATTAAACAAATTGTACATTGGTTAATTTCCGGTTAATTTTGGGGAAATGCGTGTACATTCGAGGAAAAATAAGCAAACTGGGTAAATACAAATAAATTTGGGTTATAATATTTAAAATTTGGCCAATTTAATGGCATTTACCAATTTTACTTCCATAACCAAAATTAAGTCAATTTTACTTGCATTTACCTAATTTACACATTTTACTCATATTTACCGAAATGCACATGTTAATTTCCATAGAGTAAAGAAGATTTTAAGTAATCAAAAACATGGCAAAACTAAAGCCCGTCGAAACTTTTCCTTTTAGGAAATTTAAATTTTTACGTTTTTAAAGTAATATTTAAAACTAGAAACGTTGAATTTAGGGTTTCATAGAGGTATTTAAATGATGTAGAATGTCTAAGCGGGGGTCCTTGTAAAGATAAAACTGACGTAAGTGATAAACAAAGTAGATTTCCGTTCGATGTTGTAGATCAGGTGTGGCTTGAAAAACCGGAAACTGAAGGGCAAGAAAACCCTAATTATTATAATATCACAGAAAATGAGTGGTCTTAAGCCTCTTCAACAATACAAATAAGACGATAAACAAACTCCAGTGAAGAAATTAGCCAGAGTGATGAGGTTTTCTCAGATTTTACATTTAATAAAATGTAATTTATAAATGTTCATAAAATATTGTTTCTATGAATATAAAAATATCGATTTCAATTATTTTCTTTAATAAAATGTTTGTGTATCAATTTTGTCATCTAGGGTAGGATGTGGCAACTCCGAACATATTTTACAAATCCTTGCATAACTTAGTTATTTGAAAGCATAGTGAAAAATGAGAAAGCGGATATTAAGAAGTATTCTTAAAACACATTATCACAAAATTTCAACTTGCTAAGCTAGCCAAGTTTTAAATAAACTCAATTTTTGGAAAGGTGGTTTTTCTGGCTAACACCGAACACCGTTAGGTAACTCCGAACACCTAAGAATGAGTATGCCCCTTATGCAAGGCCGTCTTAAGACCTTTTGGGGCCTTGGGCTAATTTACTTCTTAAGTCCTTTGCGATCCCCAACGGTCAGCCTTTGTATGTCAGTTGTCACAAAATCAAACCAAAACTTTTAATTTCAAAAGTATAACATAGACCTACCGAAAATAGATTTTACTAACAGTGACCTGCTGTTAGGTTTTAGAAATTGTTGGTACCGTATGATACGCGATGTGGCGAAGAGTCAAATTACTTTAGACGTAACTAAAAGATACATAACATTAAATGAGCATAAATAATATTTATCCAACTAAACCCTTTTCCCTAGACCAGAGGCTGTATGGCTCGCCTATCCGGGGCCCCAAAACTGGCTGGGGGCCCAGGGCTGTAGCCCATTTAGCCCATGCCTTAAGACGGCCCTGCCCTTATGCCTAGGTAAGTAGGTATAAAAATATCAGTTTTTGGATGCCTAGGCATAGTTCCTACTTTTCTAATATTCAAAGCTTTAAAAGGCCATTTTAACGGTTAAAATTTTAACAAAAATTGAGCTTCTGGTGTCTATTGTCAATCTGTATTTTCCCGCTGCAATAATAGGCCTTTCTATAAAACAAGCTACGCTTGCTGAACTTTTCTTATATAGCTCATTTACCACGAAATACGTAGAAGTTCAGTTCAGTTTATGCTTAAAAACAGGGGGCTTCGTCGAATTTACTCTTATGTCTGACTTTTCGTTGTAAAACTTCATCGATACGTCACCCGTGACTTAGCAGCAACATAAAACAAGTAGGCCAATGTTACGTTATAAAAAGGCCTATTGAGCCGACGCAAAAACTCTCCAATAGGCCTTATGTATTTTTTAAGCTCTCACTGGTCCACGCTTTCCGTCGTTGAGTTTTGCTTTAAAGGCATTTAAAGGCATTCCAGGAGTATTTTTAATGGTGTGTTTTTGTTAATTTTTATTTAAAATTAAGCGGGAGCTATTCACAGTATCTGGGGTTCGGAGTTACGAATTTAATTTAAAGTGTTGGTTGCACGAAAAATCGATAGTAATAAAAACGAATGAATGCGGGCTTGTTTTGAAGCCCAGGACGTTCTCTTTCCAAAAATGTCATTTTCGAAACAAATTTCCAAGCCAAAGTGTATTCGCTCCCCAAAATCCTGAAATTTTCGGCGAATTTCTCTCCTCCGAAGCACGAGCAACTTGGGGCAAATCAAAACTGTAGTTTTATTCCTAAAATAGAAGGAACTGAAGTAGAGGGATTCTGTTTACTTGTAGAAGTTTTCAAACCAGAGGTTTTTAATCATAATATTAGGCTTATTATCGAAATAAAAAATATTTTTGTTACGAGCGTGCTATGCGGCGCGCGCCACCCGACGTTTTAAGTAGAATTTACAAAGAGCCTTCCGTTTCAAATCGTTTTTCTTTACGTAGGCTTGTGTATGCCTATTTCAATTACTACTGCGTAGGACTTTTTCCTGGGTGTTAAATCAACCTGCTTTTAATCCCAGATGCAAAGAAATGTATTACAGACAATTAGCCAATGATACGCTTCGCATTTTCTGACGTCATGGGTGCCGAGAAGAATTTTAGAAGTCTGGAAATTCGCCGAAAAACTCGATTTCCACCATTTCGACTTCTTTTGATAATAATTCAAAGACCACTTAACCGATTTTGATGAAATTTTCTGTACTTGCTATAAAATGTTTGCTCTTTCTAATGAATCATTAATTAGCCATAGCTAAAATTTCGTGCAACCAACACTTTAATATTTTTGGCATTAAATTTGGAAACAATTTTAGGTTTTACAGGGTTGCTACAGTTTTTTCAGGTTTGAATTATTTGACTTTTCCAGGTTTCCCCTGACCATCTCCGGAGATTTTCCCTGGCTTATTTTGTGAAAAAATTTTGTAATCGAAATGAAATTCCCTGAGTTTTCCAGGAATTCCAAAAGAGTTGGCTGTTTCTCGTTATTACAAGATTGTTTAGGTTTGGGCTCTATCATTTATGAAGCCTTATTTACCAGGCCCTATATATGAAGTAAACCTGCATCCAAATGTGCATTATCTTAAGTCGATTAGTTGGGGGAATGCGCTAATTAATCCCGCAACTTTTTAAGACTATTATTTACGTCTTTAAGGTATTTTGTGCCAAATTCCGTGATATTTAAGCTATTAAATGAGTTCTTTCTTGGCGAATTTTATCAATCCAAAATGTATAAATGTTTGAGAATTTATTTTTATTATTACGCAGGAATTAATACAATTAGAAGTTTCATCTAAATCAAGGAATACCTCTGCGTATTGTTCCATACCAGAGTGACTGAGAAAAATCATATCATCTCGGGCAGGAATCGAACCTACGACCACTGGGTTACCGTCCCAACGCCACTACTACTGGACTACCGAGGCCAACGAGCTACAGTATCCCGTCAATAATGTGAACCAGATCGAGTCACTCTTAAATTGGATGTCCGAGGATTGATTATTCGTGGCCTCGGTAGTCCAATGGTAGTGGCGTTGGGACGTTAACCCAGTGGTCGTAAGTTCGATTCCTGCCCAAGGTGATATGATTATTCTCAGTCACTCATGTATAGAACAATACGCAGAGTTGTTCCTTGATTTAGATGAGACATCTAATTGTATAAATGATTTTTAGAGAGGAAAGTGTTCGGAGTAAGAAATGTTTGGAGTTAGCCGTACTAACCATACATACATACATGAATATGCTTAAAGTAAAACGTGCAGATGAGCTTCACGCTAAAGCCCCCGCGCTTATTGCAAATTTCATAAGTCGGTTTTGAATCGGAGTAGGTTTTCATTTATTGTCGGATTAAATACGATAAAGAGTCGCGATTTTTAGGCCGGTCGACGTCGGCCCGATTCAGATTTGTTACAGGGGAAACCAATAATCAACCGACCTCGAACTAACGACTATTCGGAGTAGTTATACAGGGTCTTTCAAATGGTTATGCAAAAATGTTAAGGAGTTGTAGGGGGTGAGATGAGAAGTATGCCTGTTTTTCCCCATTTTCCTACGATGAGTTAAAAGAGCGCCAGAGAGCTTCAAAGTGTGCCCTACTAGCTCCTGGAAGTAGGCTGCAGCAAGCGCAAAACCAAGCAGTCGGTAAAAAACTATTGGAATTCGTGACCGAAAACTATAGCTACGCCCCCTTTGGTTCGCCTTTGAAAACTAAATAGGTAGCGGCTGAAGCAGACGCTATTAGGTTTTCCTCATCGTTATTCGTAAATTTGACTTTATCAATATTGATACTTGTATTTTAATATAATTTTTGCATCGTTTGCTTATAATTTGATGTTAATTTTAGAAAAAACGTTCTTATGACTTTTTAATTTGTCTGAAGCGGACGCTATATTATAGGCGCTACCTTGGAGACCGCCTTGGAAATAAGATTTTATTTTAAACTGGTCCTTATGACCAGTGACCCCTTAGCTTATGAATTATTAAACTGGTCCTTATGACCAGTGACCCCCTAGCTTATGAATTATTAAACTGGCCTTACATAAAATTTTCTTATGTCATTTATAAGCCTAAAAAAACATATACTACATGTTTAGAAGTTAGATTATGTTGGTAACATTAACTTTACACGTATTCAAAATAGTTAACTTTATTTTATGAGTACCATAAGAATAGTACAATATAGTACTATCTCACCTAAAACTACTACCATAGCCTAGAAGACCCTCGTAATTTACCGTATTTGCTCTCTTTCTCAACAGTAGAGCGAGGAGGGCAAAAGACGCAACCAGTCATTCAAGTACCACAAGTAAATGTAGAAAAATGGCCTCTATGGCAACACCTACGTAGTCTTTACAAAAGGTAGAATAGTCTTGAAGTAATATTTAAGAACCCGGTACAGAGGGGACCTATCATGTTTCAGTGTGACCAAAAACATCATATTGATCCTAGTTAGAAAGTGATAAGTACTTGATTTTGTTACCCAAGCTTCGGACGTTTGAGAGAACAAATGTAAGGTATCCGTGGGCTTGTTATCGATGGTGAAGCATCTATTTTTTCGTATTCGTAAATGCAGAGTCTGAACGCCGCTAAGACACACGTTGAAAAGTGATTAGTTCATTTGTTGAAATATTCTTCACGATTCATGTTGATACATTTGATGCGAATCCACCTTTGACAAAGCGATCCAGCGGAAAGAAAACCCATCTTGTTCTTCAAAACAAGATAAATTATTGAGCCTTACGGCTATAAGAGGTATATTTTCCAAGTCCACATCGAAGAGGCTTGTAGATGGTATAGAGGACGAAAACGGCGGCGAGATCGAATGGTTTCACCAGTCCAAAGTATCCAGAGAAGGTAAGCCGGAACAGATAACACTGAAGTCATTGCCGAAGATAAATGATGCATAGGCAACAGCGAATTTGGCACCACGCCACTAAGCCGGCAACGCAGTTGCGAGGTTGCATTTCCAAAAGCCAAACTACTCAGCTAAAATGTATGAAAATACAAATATGGAATGACCTCAGGAGGTCAAAGTAAGTCGATGCGAAAAGCTTATAGTCCGGGGAATGTAGTTCACATGGGCGGATTAAGACCTTGTGAGGCCCTAGCCCCAAGCTAGTTTTGGTGCCCCCTTCAATTTATAATTGACAAATGGATGGAAAATACAATTTCAATGTAGAATTTGCGGATATTTTAGTGACGTTTATAAATGATTGCTTTACATGGTATCGAAAAATGTGGACGCATTTATTAAAATTGTGAAAAGTAAATGATAAAATTTGTACTTTTAATTTTTTTTAAAACGGCAAACATAGAACAACTAAAACTTAACGGGATTATGTGGTCATCAAGATTGGAGTATTCCATTTTGAACGGAGTTAATGGGACGTCATCGATTGAAATTAACAGTATGTCAATAAAGTGGGCAGCGAATCAAAAATGAGTCAGAATTTTCTGTTGCGAATCACTTATACTTCGTTTTTGTCGCGTTGGTATGTGGATATATCTATCATTTAGTTTAATTAAATCTAAATTAAATTTAATTGAAGCGTCACCGGAATTGCAACAGATTTTGCATCGAGTGCTACAATTTGAATTGATTCGTTTACAACGAAATTCCAATTATATTGAATCTTGATGAAAGCATTTCTAACATTATAACATGTCCTATTCCTATTATTCTAATTTAAAGGATTCGGGAGATTTGAGGAATTCGCGAAACTTTTCCTCGACGACCACTTAAATATAGTGTCCGATTTTTGATATAACACAAATCAGGATGCGCGCTCAAAAAATGAAGTAATCTTTGAAAACGTCCGACGTTTCGTAAAATTCAATATTTCGAGAAATATTGATTTCTAAGAATTCTTAACCCTAATTATTCACCAGTACTATGAGGCCCCCCTATTTAATTTTTTTAATGGTTAGCGGGGCCCTCCGAAGCTCGAGGCCCCCCTTGAAGCTCGAGGCCCCCCGCACCACGGGCCCTGCGGACCATCTGCTACGCCACTGAGTACGTTCCCATATCTTTGGCGGCTTCATCGTGAAATTCAAAAACTCAGGATGGCGGGCATTGTAACAAAACCACCTGAATTAATGGCTCTAAAAGTCGCTTGATGACTTAGGCCTAAGGTGGTACCTTGGGTATTAACCTAGCTGATTATTATTATTATTAACATAATTTATGAAACACGTTCCCATGATTTTTTGCGTCGATGCTCACCGTCGCGACGTTTGCCTAATTTAAAAGTCAAGTACAATTTAAGTTTAACGCGCGTAAAAAATAAATATATTATTTATTACATGTAATTTGCACCAGATAAATAAACGCTATTTTAACCAAATATAAATATATTATTATCCGATTAAATAAATTCAGTTACAACTAATCTTTAAAAAACATATTTATTTTGTTTAATCTTAAATGATATGAAGAAACTGTCGGTTTAACTAAGCTTTACGAAAAATTTCTCGGTATTTGGGCTTATCTCAAATGATATAAAAGAATTTGTCGGAAACAGAACGTTTCCGTTACTGAGACCTATCACCAGAAACATAAACGGAAATGTGCCATCAAAAAAAACCAATCGTTTGAACCGAATAAATGCAAACGTTTTGAAAATCATAATTCAGAGACGTTCGCGACACAGTACCATGGGGTTTCACGTCTTCCTTAGTAGCCTGATAATAGGCTTAATTTTCAAGGCCGAAGATAGCGTAACGCAAATTGAAGTAAGCACTATTTTACCCAGCAGTAGCAGAAACTACGAAAATTCTCAGCTATTGGACAGCGCTGTTTTGGTGTCTATGGTCAACCGACAGTCTCAAGTCCCAGAGCAAGTAGCTACGGTTAACTATGGAGAAACGAATGCGGTCGGTGATACTGCCACAAGAGTAAGGAACTACAAACCACAGCCCACAGATGACGACTTGGACAAGCTAATAAGAGAAATAATAGGAAGCATTGAGAATTCAAACGAATCGACCACGACAGAGGCAAACGACACACAGAGCAGTGAAGACTATTTTATCGAGCCATTCGATATCGATGATGAGGTATTAGATGAGGCTCAACCGTCCAAGATAGCCGAAGATGACGTTAATATGAATGAAATAAATACTACCTCGATCAATACAGAAGATACCACAATGCGTGGAGGTCATAGAGGACGTCATCGAGGTAGTAAAAGGCGACATAGATGGTACAAAGGACGTCGTAGGGGATCTCGAAGACGATATGGAAGTTATAATAGAACATTCGAAGATCGAGGTAGCGGAGATGGATCTACTATAGAAGGGAATACCAATTATCGTAAAGGTTCCAGAAGACGTCATGGAAGTTATAAGGGGTGTCGAAATAATCAAGTAACGACTGAAGTACCGGAAGTTAACAATAATGAAACTACAACCGTAGCAGAGAACTTTGAAGGCAGTACAAGAAGTAGTGGTCATCGAGGTTATAAAGGGCGCCATGGCTGCAGAGAGAAAACAGAAATAACCCAAGTTCGGGAAAGCAATGATAACAGCACAAACGACGCGAGAAGCGAATGGAGTACAAGACGTCGTAAAGGTTATAGAGGACGTAATAGATATTATAGAGGACGTAATAGATATTATAGAGGACGTAATAGATATTATAGAGGACGTAATAGATATTATAGAGGACGTAATAGAGGTTATAATGGACGTAATAGAGGTTATAAAGGACGTTATGGCTACCCTGAAAAATGGTTTGGAGGTTATAGACATCACCCGTCAGAAATGGAATATCGCCAGTGGCTTAGCAGTCTATACCAAAGTTACGAAGGTTCAAAGAGTAGCAACTATGGCCTCGGTGGCTCAACTTTCGTCGTTCCTACGAATAGTGCTCCGTATGAAGCATTTCCAACGAGACAATACCACTTAGCACGCCCTGAACAGAGTTCAATTCAAAACACGGAGAGGAACCACAAATACTACACTAAGTACTTCACGAGCAACGGTTCGTTTTTTGTCGAGTATATGAGCAAAACCAATACCCATTTTGAAGTACGACCAACGAAGCAATCGACTTATCAACCCACTGAAAGTTCAACTAGTTCCAACTACGATGGCCATAAAGGAACTTCAAACGTAAGTAATGAATATTTGATAATTTTAGAGGGTCACAGAAAATTCACGTAAAAAATAAAATATAATAACTGTTAGTGCTCGGGGATTGGTAAACTTTTACCCATAAATAAATTTAAAGTATATCTTTTTCTACCCAAAAATAACCATTTTTATCATTTATTAACAAAATCTCTATTAACTTGGCTTCCTTAGGTTTTTTTAAAAACCGTTGATTATATTTATATAATGCATATTAATCAAATACCGGAAAAAACGACAATTTGACTTTTGATTTCTTATTGAACTCCGAAAACCTGAAACTGGAGCAATCGTTTAATTACACGTGTAATGAATTTTAAAGAAATATTTACCGTTTATTTCCTGCGGTTAATTGTTGAAAAAGTGGTTTTGTTATATTTGAAGGCACGAAAGGCTAGATGTAAAATGCAACTTTTTTATCGTGTTTAAAACATATCAAAGATTGAATTTCTTGGTATATGCTATTGTCTCAACGTTTGGTGTGGCATTGTCGGAGACAATTTAGTTGGACCTTACTTCCTTCCGCCTAGGCTAAATGTAGAGTCGTACCACCACATTGAGAAATCACCTTGATGCGACCTTTCTTTTGAAGTGGGTAGGATGAGGAGGAACAATTCCGGGGCCACCCCGAATTGTCCCGATTTGAAACCTGGCGATTTTTTTGGGGACATCTCAAGGACTTGGTTTATAAAACCTTCGTCAGCGCATTCTTGTTGGATGTGAAACTATCGTAACACGCCTGAAATCTACGAAAAGGCTCGACGTATTAGAGCCCAAGGTGGGCATTTTCAACAGTTGTTGTGATTTTTTGCAAATAATTAATAATGGATAATCGTTAATGGTTACTGGTTTTTCGTATCACTTCCGAATACGGTCTAGCTGGCGTTATCATTAATCTAAACGATTATCGAATTATTCACTCTTTCAGGCTGGAATTTATTAAATTCAAAATCAGGCGGAGCATAGTTCTGAACGATTCTTAATGATCTTTTGATATCCGATAATGTTTTTATCATTTAATCACCCAAAAACCGCGATCACTTTATGGAAACCATTGAGTTCAAGGACGCATACCAACTTCACATTTTAGGCGATTTCGATGATTCTTAGGCCGATTTTTGAGGGGTTATTAACTCTGAAACGGGGTACTTTCGAAACATGGTTCATAAGAAATTATCAACCCATATAATACGCTTTAAACGTTTTGTTACTCTTATCCGTAACACCCTGTATATACCAAACGAACTAAATCGAACCATATATCAAATCATAAATAAGACCAGTGAATATTTTCAAACGTTTTGAAACTGTCATCGATGCGTACGCAGTTTCTTGAAATCACTGGATTTCTAAGTATTTGAATTACCTTGTTGTTTGATTGGGTAATTATTATATATTTTTCTTGCATATTTCTGCTAATACAATGTTTAATACTGTGGATATTTAGATTGACTTTTTCTTGATTCCTAAGTATTTTAATTAACTTGTTACTTGGTTGGGTTGTTATTATATATTTTTCTATTGGTTATTTTTCTTGTTTGTTGATAATGTGAGGGATAATTCATGTCTACGATTTTTTATTTGCATTGATTTTTGTCGTCATGAACCCACGCAGTTTTTATTAGTGCTTTCACTTATAGTTTTGGTTTTCGCTTTAACTTTTGTTTTTCCATATAAATTTGATTGTTTAAGCCCTATAATACAATGGGTTGGTTTTTCTCTATAAAATAGTTTCTTGCACGTATATTTCACCTTTCGTGAGCGTTCTAATAATTTTAAATTTTGTATTTTCTATTTATCATTTTGTTGCTTTGTTAATTTAATAACGTTTTGGGTCTAAAGTTGGTTTTTTGTTTAATTGATATTAGAAATTTGTTTAAGGCAATAAAATTTGTAATATTTATTATAATTATAGTAAAAAAATATTCTACTAGTTTGGATAACACCGAGATTACGTTTTTTGGAGGACACTTTGAATATATGGCAGAGTTTATAGCCCTGTGTACCGGTAAGATCGAAACCACACCACCGGAGGCCTATCATCAGAATGCCCTACGCCAGCGTCCACAGCCCGGACAGGTGACAAAACCCGCATGGGTAGCAGAACCCCACTACTGATGGTCGCACCGACGACGCAAGCCACTCAACCCAGCAGAAGGTGCAGCAATGGGTGGATCATTTCCCACTTCACACACAGCAGTGGGAGTAAGAGCGGATGCTCTGGCAACGCCAGCCGACACCCTACAGCAGTCTATTCAATCCGCCGAGGCGGCCAGTTTGCCTGAAGCTCAGTTACCAGCCCTCACCTGACCGAAGTCGGAGGTGGAGATAGGACCATTTGAACCAAGCCAACATCTCCCAGTGCGCCGCCGCCCGTGATGGGTTACAAGAGCCGCTCTCCGACTCCCCGGTAAAGCCACCAGTTATTGCACACTAAGACCCCTTGAGGGCCGGGCACTTTGAACAAATGTATCCATATTACAAGGGGAAAATATATTTTTGACAATTTACGTTTCATAAGTCACTATTAACATTAGAATTTGCTTTCGCTTTTTAAAAATTTATTCATTTCCGATTCGATCCAGATCTAAAATTCACTGATTACCAAGTTATTTCCACGGTTACCTTAGTTTTTATTGAAATATCGTGGATTTTTTATTATTAAAATAAGTTACGGCAAAATTTAAAATAGTTAACTATCATTCATGGATAGACAAATACGAGTTTTACATTTGTGTTTTATTATGTTTTAAATATTTAAAAGAGTACTAATCTGATTTTATTTTGTTTGAAATAAAAAAGTGTCTACAATCTTATCCATATAAAAAATCACATCAGCTTAACGATAAAAATATTTTGGGTAAAAGTTAGTCATAAGTAAATTTATCTCGCCTGAAACCAGGTAACATTTTTTTCCAACTATAATATTATATGAAGCAATCGCAAGATTTTACCGTTCAATTATTTGTTTTCCGATTAATCATGGTTAACTAAATTTACCGGTTAAAACGATCATTCATTCAGATATTCATTTCAGATATTGTTGCTATTTAGTACCCGTTTTGCCATTTAATTTAATCACTATTTAATATTTTAGTTTGCTTAGAATAGGTTTTTATTGGAATTGTTTTAGAACCTATTTTCTGCCATTTTTTATTTCTATTTCTCCACGTAAATATATTATGTTATTTAAAAAAAATATTTAATTCAAATTGATTGAATTCAGTCAATTTGACCAAAATACAGATTTTTTTACTGAATAATGGGGCTAGGGGAGTTTCCAATATATACACTTTTAGGAGTGTCAAAAAAGTAAATTTTTGCCGTTTCGTAATTTACAAATGGCCCCTATAGGGACTTGGCAGCATGACGTAGAGTCGTAGAAAATACGTCACCCACGATTTTTTTAATTGAAAAAAAGCATACCAGCATGGCGACCACAGCCAAAGGTACGGCGTGACGTCATGCTGCCAAGTCCCTATTGGTATGACGAATTTTGTCATTACACACGTGTCATTACTGCCTATAGAGACGGCCCACGAGGGGTCGGAGTGTGCAATAACTGGTGGCTTTACCGGGGAGTCGGGGTCCGGCTCTTGTAACCCATCACGGGCGGTGGCGCGCTGGGAGATGTTAGCTCCGTCCCAATGGTTCTATCTCCACCTCCGACTTCGGTCCGGTGTGGGCTGGTAACTGGGTTTCGGCCCAGGCTAACGGAGAGGGGCCGGGCAAACTGGCCGTCTCGGCAGATTGCGTTGCCTGCTGTGGGGCGGCGGGCCTCCGTATGAGGGCACGGCGGACCCATCTCCCAGCCTTTTGGAGTTCCTCCGGGATATCTGGTGCCAGCTGTGCCGGGTTATGCGGGCTGCTGTGTGCCCGCCGTTCCCCTTTAGGCGCTCTTTCCAATGGGGCTTGGCTCCCTACCTTTCTAGGTGGGGTGTCGGCTGGCGTTGCGAGAGCATTCGCTCTTATCCCCACTGCTGTTTGCGAAGTGGGGGCTGGTCGACCCATTGCTGCACCTTCTGCTGGGTTGAGCGGCTTGCGTCGAGGGTGCGACCATCAGTAGTAGGGTTCTACTACCCATGCTGGTTTTGTCACCTGTCCGGGCTAGGTGGACGCTGGCGTAGGGCATTCTGATGATCGACCTCCGGTGGTGTGGTTTGAATCTTATCGGTACACCGGACTATAAATCTGATACATGCCTATAGAGACGGGCCCTAAATGGGCGGTGGCGCACTGGGAGATGTTAGCTCCGATCAAATGGTCCTATCTCCACCTCTGACTTCGGTCAGGTTTGGGCTGGATACTGAGCTTCGGCTCAGGCTAACGGAGAGGGTCCGTGCAAACTGGCCGCCTCGGTTGATTGGGTAGCCTGCTCTGGGGCGGCGGATCTCCGTATGAGGGCACGGCGGTCCTGTTTCCCGGCCTTTTGGAACAACACCGGGATCTCCGGTGCTGACTGTGCCGGGTTACTTGGACTGCTGTGTGCCCGTCGTTCCCCTTTAGGAGCTCTCTCCAAAGGGTTTGACTCCTTACCTACGTAGGTAGGGTGTCGGCTGGAGTTGCTATAGCATCCTCTCTTACTCCCACTGCTGTGTGCGAAGTGGAGATTGGTCCACCCAGTGCTGCACCTTCTGCTGGGTTGAGGGGTTTGCGCCTAAGGTGCGACCATCAGTAGTAGGATTCTACTACCCATGCTGGATTTGTCACCTGTCCGGGCTAGGGGGACGCTGGCGTAGGGCACTTTGATGATAGACCTCCGGTGGTATGGTCTCTGCTACTAGGTACACCGGGCTATAAATTCTGACACACTGCCTATAGAGACGATAAGTGTACGTTAAACCTAATAAACTTGAACATTTCTACGCAGATTCCTGACGAAGCACCATCAACCACGACTCTGTTTCCTTCCACGGACGGTTACGCTTCCAGTACCAGTACCAAGTACGACCAAGAAACTGGTGCCAGAACCGAATCGCTAAGCACCTCAACAAACCAATATTACCTGGCCAAAGGTGAACAAATCACCATATTTGAAGGACCGAGCAATTCCGCCTACAGCACTAAGTACGAAGTCCATGACGCTTCGACCTTCGTGGAGTACGTTCCAGTTGTCAACAGCCAGCATTCCTCCGAAACTAGTACTAGGAAAATTCATTTTCGAAGAGGCGAACTAAAACACCTTCTGGAAGGCCCGGCCGATACTAACTACCACACGTACTACCAAACGTGCGACGAGTCCATTTTCATAGATTTCGTCAGTACTACAACCACCCCGAGCCCCTTTTTCTGCGGCACAGAAACTCTCAAAGTTTGGTATGATTATAACACCGCAGCCACAGACTACGAATACTATCCAAACAAACACGATGAAGATTACCTGTATGATTACGAATCGAAGTAACGTTCTTCGGTCAAATGGCAGTTAAGTAGCATCAAGAAGTAATTGACGTTAGGTGATAAGAAAAAACACGCCTCTTATCCCATGCTAAAATCACGAAAGCAGAGGCTACAATTGCGCCAGCACACTGTCAGTTAACGTGAATTGATACTTGGTTGCACTTTAGGATTTGTACAATTATTAAACAAGATTATTTCAAGTTGTTAAACTCCATCAAATGGTAATATTAATTAACTAAAAAACTAGCAAATTTTCATACTTAAAGACTAGTAAAATTTCAGACTTAAAGACTAGTAAATAAAATTTCAGACTTAAAGAATAGTAAATAAAATTTCAGACTTAAAGAATAGTAAATCAAATTTCAGACTTAAAGAATAGTAAATAAAATTTCAGACTTAAAGAATATAGTAAATAAAATTTCATAATTAAAGATTATTGAAATTTCGAACTCAAGATTTTGTTAACAGATTCGAAATTTTGTAAAATTATTACGGTAGTACCATACGCAAGACACCACACACGAGAGCAGTGCACAGTATCACCAAATTTACACTGATAAAATCAGTTTAATCCCCATTTTAAGTGCTACACTGCCCAATATTTAGTGAATAATTTCTTGAATTGTTATCTATATCTCAAAAAATATTATTCCCATAACAGATTTTTGTAAACTTGGTTGCCGATATTAAAATATAACCTCCAAATTTATTTTATATTTAATTATTAAATTTTATTTCATTACATTGTATTTATTTTATATTGAGACTAAAACATTTTTCTTATATGGTTCACAGAAACGTTTGAAAGGCAAACGATCAAAAATTCATCAGAACTCAAAAAGATCAATTCAAATCAAATTTAGAAATATAAATTTTCAAAAAATTATTTTGAATTTTTTTCTGGGCGTTACTAATGTAACGCGAGGGACTGTATACCAAACTAGAGTGCTAAATTCATGGGTGTAATCAGGCTGCGTTTATTCACCGTTCATAACGCTTAGGATGAATATGATGTGATGATTTTGGCTGTCGGACATAATCCTACCCAATATATTTTTTGGACGAAATCCCCCCGGACTACGATACATAATCCCCCCACGTTCGGGACCAAATCTCCCCAAATATGGTATTCTTCTTCCACCTTTGTTCGTCGCTATAATCTCCATGACTGCCCCTGTAGCAAATCGGAGTCGGGCCGACGTCGGCGGCAGACGTAATTCGCGGAGTCGGGTGGACGTTGGCCCACTGCACTATTTATGGACGAAATGTCCTACTTGATTTAGGGTCGGCCCGACGTCGTATGTTTCCACTTCTGCCGACTCTAAATGTACGTCGTATGTACTCCGAAAACTCGGTGGGCCGACTTGGTAATAAGTCTTATTTTCACGTAGATTTAACCTTGGTTTTGTACCATGCAGTTACTGGTACTCATCAAATATTAGCGACCAGTACTAAGGAGTACGTGCCAACTACCGACGGGAAACAGTACTAGGCAGATTTATCTACAACGAGGAGACCAGATGAGTAATTTTGAGGGCCCAAGCCATTCAGCCTACAGTACAAAAGTATAAAGTTCGTGATGGTTCGACCTTCGAGGAATACGTACCAGTAAATCGCATACAACAAGTAGTTGGTACAACTAACGAAGGATCGACCGTAAAACCAACCTTTACCTCGGAGTTTTTTTTTGTGGGTGGGGTACCGAAGTTCGAGGATTTTAACTGATTTGGTAGAGGGTTTGTCCAATGGGGCACCATGGGTGGGGTTTAATACTCATAACCCGTTTCTACCATCCTCGCCTTCGGGTGGACCTGGGCATCCAGGGCCTCGGGGTCTTTCCGGTAATTCTTTTTCTCACTGGGGTACACCTTGGCTTTACCCGGTTCCGCCTGCGTTTCATGTGGGTTTGGAGTCATCTTGTCTTTTCCTACTTTTTCGGGCATTCCTTTGGAGAATCCTCGGGGTTTTTCTAGGAGACATGGAAGATTATATCCTGTTCCATGGTATTAGTCATAAGGCTGTGGTACATCGTTTGCCGCAAGCATTTCGGGGTGAGGCTGGCTTCTGGTTCCGCGACTTTAAAACGTAACTTTATGGGGTTTTAAACTGGGATGTCTTGGTCCGTGAGTTTTGGGATCGCTTTCTTTCCCCTGACAGAGAAAGTGTTCTGAGGGCTGATTTGTGGTAAGTTGTTCAGTTGGTGGGGGAGAGTATTCCTGATTTACGGCGGTGGGTAGTTGCTTTGAATTCCCTGTTGGAGAGACCATTACCCGAGTCAAAGTTTTTATGTTTATTGCTATCCAGGATTGACCATTGGGTTCAGGTCTGTTTCTCCCGGGTGCCTTGTAGTTCCGTTAAAGAATTTGACGCGGAAGTGCGAAATTTGGGGATAGAGACTTCCGAGGGTGCGAAACCTTTGGATGATCCGTTGCAATTCCATTCAACTCGTAGCTTTGGGAGTGTGTATCGGGCAAGCGGGAACTTTGGTACCGGAGGTGTAAATCATTGGCATCGAGGCCAGTCACGGGATGTTCAGAGGGGGGCACCTGATTGCGGGGAGCGGGGACCTTTTGTAACCCACCTTGGCCAAAGGATGAAACCACCATTTCTAAGCAAATAGATTCGGGAACCTCTTGGTGAAGCCTTTGTTGGGGTCAGGGAGGTCTTCACTTATCAATACTGACTCTTGTAATGTTACGTTAAATTCGGTTAGCTGTGGTGGCCGGTTACGAAGATTTTAAGTGTGGGTTTCCCACGTAGAATGTACTGCGTTTTTAGATCCTGTGGCGGAAGTTTGTGTAATTTCCAAGTCTTTCTTGGCCGAATGGGGGGTAGGAGCTTTGGTCCGTAGGTTTGTTCGTCCACTTTCCCCGGTGGTGGGGGCAATTGTTTCTTGCCTGGGGTATGTCATTCTGGATGTGTAGTTTTCCGAGGACATTGGGTCTGTTCCGGGTACCATTTGGGTAGTGGAGGGTTTGTGTTTTAGCCTTGTACTTGGGTTAGACTTTGTTGACATGATGGGTGTACGCATAGATTACGTAAAGAATATATTTTATTGTAGGAATGGCACTTTACCTTTGCGTTTTATTGGGACCAGTCGTAGCGTTAAGGAGCCGGGGCTTGGGAATATGGGCGTGGGGGATCTAGGGTAGTTAGTTGTGGGCCAATTGTGTGACGATCAACGGGCAGAGTTGCAAAATCTGTGTTAGGAGTTTTCTTCCCTGTTTTCGCGGAAGCGGGTCGTACGAGAATGTCTTCAGTCATCGAATTAGGCTTAAGCCTGGGACTGTTCCGTCTCAGAGACAACCGTTTTCCCCTAGTACGCACGATAATGATTTAATTGATAAGGAAGTCACGGAAATGCTCAAACGGGAGGTCATTCGGCCTTCGAAAAGTCCCTGGGCTTCCCCGGTGTTGTTAAAGGGTAATAAAAATGGGGAAGGACGTCCCTGTATAGATTTTACTGCGTTTAAAAAGGTAACCATCGCTGATTCTTTTCCTATTCCCCGGATCGATGAGGGTTTGGATCGGGTGGGCAAGATTAAATTTATCATTCAGCTGGACCTTAAGTCCGGGTTCTGGCAGGTGGAGATGGCTCCCGAGGATATTGATAAGACCATCTTCATTACTAGGGAAGGGAAATTTGAGATTCTGGTGATGCCTTTTGGGTTAACTGAGGCTCCTACCACGTTTCAGCGCCTGATGAATAGAGTCCTGCGGCATGCGAAACGCTTTGGCATTTCGGTATACTTAGATGACATTGTGATCGCATCTCAGACCTGGAAAAAGCATATGGCCGCTCTGCGCTATGTATTTTCTCAGTTGCGGCATGCTGGGGGAACCCTGTGGCTTCGATAAATGTAGTTTCGCTCAGCTGTTTGGATTCATTATCAGCGAGGAAGGGGTACAATTAGATCCTTGTAAAGTGAAGGCGATTAGTGCGTTTCCTCCCCCTAGGAGTCTTCGGCAGGTCCCTCGTTCAATGGGAATGTGTGGGTGCCATTTTAGGTTTATTCCACATTTCGCTACCCTGCTTGCACGTCTTGAATAAGTTAAAGTGGAAGAATCAACGGTAGATGTGGGGTCCTGAGCAGGAGGCCGCGTTCCAGGGCTTGAAAGAACGGATCTCCTGTGCTACTATGCTTCGAGTTCCCAATCCAGACGGTAATTTTTTTTGACTACTGATGCTGGGTCAGAGTGTGCAATAAATGGTGGCTTTACCAGGGAGTCGGGGTCCGGCTCTTGTAACCCATATGGGCGGTGGCGCACTGGGAGATGTTAGCTCTGGTCAAATGGTCCTATCTCGACCTCCGACTTCGGTCAGGTAGGGGCTGGATAATGAGTTTCGGCTCAGGCTTACGGAAAGGATCCATGCAAACTAGCCGCCTCAGCGGATTGGGTAGCCTGCTGTGGGGCGGCGGGTCTCCGTATAAGGGCACGGTGGTCCTGTTTCCCGGCCCCTTGGAGTCACACCGGGATCTCATTGCTGCACCTTCTGCTGGGTTGAGTGGCTTGCGTCAAAGGTGCGACCATCAGTAGTAGGGTACTACTACCCATGCTGTATTTGTCATCTGTCCAGGCTAGGTGGACGCTGGCGTAGGGCACTATGATGATAGACCTCCGGTGGTATGGTCTCTGTTACTAGGTACACCGGGCTATAAATTCTGACACACTGACTACTGATGCTAACTAGTGGTATTGGGATTGGTGGTGTGTTGTCTCACTTACAGCAGGGGGAGGAGGTTCCTTTGGCATAAGCTACTCAACTACTCCGGGGTGCTGAGTTGAATCATAATACCCATGAGCAGTAGAGCTTGGCTGTTGTGTTTACAGTGGAGAAGTTTCAACATTTTCTGGAGGACTGGCACTTTGGAGTCGTTTCGGATCACCAGGGCCTGTGCTGGTTACTGAAATTACGGAACAAGAGGAGTCGACTGATGCGATGGACTCTCCGGTTACAGGAGTTCTTGCCCTTCGAGGTCTTGATTGTGCTGGGAAGGAGAATCTGGTAACCGATGCCTTATCCCACTGTCCTGTGGATTCCCCTGCCGAGGTTAACATCGTGGATGGCGTTCCGGAGTTGCATGAGGTTCCCGTTCACAGTACTCTAGATGGGGTACAATCCTTGGCCTGTGTGGGGAGCGGACTGATGGTTCCTGTGGAAGTGTTTTCTTTTCCAGAGATACGGGAGGTTCAAGGGGGCGACCCCTTCTGGGTGACAGTGAGGCAGCGGGCACTAGTCCGGAGGTCACGTTGTATGAGGTTCGGGATGAGGGGCTGTTCCACAAGGCCATAGACGGTAAGCCACCCAAGGTGGTTCTCCCGGAGGCTCTACATGGGCTGGTTCTACGGGCTTTTCACGATCATACTTTGTCTGGGCATAGGGGTTGTACGGATCGGTTTTATCATCCTCGGCTTTACAGCGTGGTTCGCGATTACGTGAAAACCTGTGGGGTCTGTAAACGCTTTAAACAGAGAGTGTTTAGTATAGAGAGACGTCTCTTCCTATTCTTGTATTGTTAAAATTTCGTACACGGTTTTTGGACCAAACGGTAATTGAAGAGAAGTTCCGGATCCCTAGCGATGTCGCTAGTGGTAACGTTTCATTGTATTGAACGTCTGGAAATCGTTTCCTATCATTTTAAGATGTTGAATTATTTTGTTAATAAATTAATTAAATATAAAATTTCATTGGAAATATAAGAAGTATGTACAGCAAATTTCTAGTAAATATTAAGAAGCAATTTTAAGTACTTATGGAAGTGTTTTTTTATTAACATGTTCGTATTCTGTTGTTTTATTTTTAAGTTTGTCGATTTTTACATTTTCCAGCAACAAAATGGTAATAAAAATAATTAGGAAAAAGGTTAATGTAGCTCTTAATAATATTCACCGATCTTTATCCTTTTGAAACTTGAAAAAAGAAAAATTACAGTTTAGTTTTTTATTTGTGGAACATTTTCTGACTGAACCAAACGCTCCAGGCATATTTAAACAATTTTACAAATTAAGTAAATTGTCAAAACATAAAATGCAAACTGGTTCGTTTTGTAGTTGTCTTCCACAAGTGTTGAAACGTGCGTTATTAACTGAAGATACCGGTGGCGCCATCTCTTATCCTGATCATATGGGCATTTTCCCGCCACAAAAATTATTACGGCTTTTTGAAATGGATACGTCTCTCTGTACTATACACTCTCTGCCCTTTTAAATAGCACCGATTTTATTCATAAACGTTTGGGGGTCCCTAGTTCTCGGGGGCCCCCCCGCGCCGCGGGGTCTGCGGGGGCGCTATTTACGCCACTGCTCTGCTATAAACCTATAAATACTGAAAGGATGAGTCTAATGCCATCTTCCAAAGAAGTGAAATAGCCGAAATAAACTTATTTTATAGAAATTTATATGAAATACCTCCAGAAAGATTTCAGAATGTTGGTAGTTAATTATATAATTTAACAAATTTTTCATGACAAAAATGTTAATAAAACATAAAAACTTAATATTGTCAAAAAATAGTTTTTTCTGGTTTACAACTTTATAGTTCTGAAGAAGGAGCATATATTATAGGAAAAAGCTCAGCAGCAGGGAAACGCAAACATTAAGGTTTGGGTCCATGTGATAGGTGAAAAAGGACTTTGAAAACCAATCGAGGTAACCAGCGTAAAAAAGTAAACTTAAACAGTATTTAAAGTCCCCGCTGCTTGGTTTTGCGCTTGTTTCGGCCTACTTCCAGGGGCTAGTTAGCCACACTTTGAAGCTCTCTGGTGCTCTTATAACTCATCGTAGGAAAATGGGGGAAAAACACGCATACATCTCAACTCATCCCCTACAACTCCGTAATTTTTTTGCATAACCTTTTGAAACACCCTGTATATCGGCCATTTTAAGTACCCCTTACAACTATTCATTTTACTACCTGTTTTCAAGGCTGTATCTGCGTTAAGGCAATGTGACTAGGGCCTATTCAGAAGTATTTTAAAAAATACATAGAGTTTATTATATTTTTGCCCAAAGGTTTAATTATATTAATTACCTTAATGAGGTTGTACGTGTAAAAGAGCCGCTATATAAAGGCTGAAAAGGAAAGTTGTAATACCAATATGAACATTTTTATACATGAATGTGGTAAATTTATTGAAAATTTTAATATTTTTTTGTGAAACCTAATGATGGTACAAAAATATGTGGATCCAGAATGTTCCCTCTTCGAACTCACTAATTATTCTTTCAAATTTCTGTCCTTCTTGGCCACAGTGAAATGTACACGGTTACCTATATATCCGAGCTTTTTCTTATAATTTTATAAAAAAAAAATTAGAATTTCCTTAGCATACAATTGTTTAACTGCTATGACTTTAAATTCATTATATAACCTTACACGATTTTCTAGGTGATTGGCTTTGAGACAGATACGTAAAATTTTAGTTTGCAAAATTTCAAGGGGCTCTCTAATTCCAAGGGGCTCTCTAATTCCAAGGGGCTCTCTAATTGAATTATACGGTCCTCCTGGAAGCCTAATATTCTTAAGCAATGGATAGGAAATTACGTAGAGAGTAAAATTTATATAAATATTCTCTAAGCTTTTTATTTATCATATCAATATGCGACTTACATTTCAAAGTACTATCTAGAACACCAACCTAACAAGTTGGCAAGCCAAAATATACCTCTCCTCGGAGGAATTGTCCCTAGTGGTATTAATTTTGAGATAACCCTTAAAAATATATCTCCGCAATTTAGAGTTATTTGTTAAAAATGTTATCCCAGTTCTATCCCGCCCGGTGTAAAATTTTAATTATAATTAAAATAATTGAAACGAAACGACCAATTTTAATTTATTCAGAATATCATAAGTTAAGTAGTTACAACAGTGAGTTAGACGTACTATAACAATGCACAATTTAATTAAACCCTCTTTACAGTACAAGTTTATCAGTTGAATATAATACGAAACAAATTTTAATGAAATAAATATTTACAGAGGGTATTATAACGACCGTTCGCTTTTTGGTTTATAATTTTAACGGAATCGGGCCGATTTTAATTAAACGAAAGTTTATCGAAATTTTGTTAAAAGAAGGCCGCGCGATAAATTTACGAGAATAATTTCCCGTCGCCGTTATATCAAAAATTTATTTGATTCGGGATTGCCAGAACTGTAATGTTGTGGGCGAGTGATTAGAAAATAAAATGGCAACCAGAATTATGCAAAATTATGAATGTTTATTTTTATTCAGAACAGTCTATGGAACGTTCTAGATTTAACTTTCATCAATGACACAACAATATATATCACTTCTACGTAATTGTACAGAACTGGTACTCAAGTGTCTAAGACTAGATTTGTCTTAGTTCATCGTGATTGAAAAATAAACCAAAACACACTTACACTTAAGTAAATATCATAAATTATACTGAGTAATTTTAACTAAATTCAAACTACCTTACTATAAACTCTTGTCTTAATTAACAGCTGAGAGCTGTTCGCTACTAATTACTTACAATCTACTTAATTACCCTCACAGGTTGAGTTGATAATTTCAACGGTATAATTAGGTTATTCCAATTCAAAAAATAATAACAATCAATTTTATCTTACAGCTGACTTGAGTTAGTTCACAATTACTTTAACACTTTCAGTCTTAAACACGCACTGTTCATACACTTAAGTCCATTCACTCACGTTCCAAACGCGAAACACAATTTAACTCTTTTCTTGACCAAAGACCGAACATACTAATTAAAACCGCAAAGTTACCTCATATCTTTTGACCGACACCAGGACCCCGTCCTGTAGTAGTTCGTCTGACAGCCAAGAACTAAGAAAGACGATTTCTTCTATATTGACGGCAACGACTTTATAAACCTTTATTTTGTGTTTTTATTTTGAGCCGTCGAGATTTGACTAAAGTTCGAAACATTAAAGAGATTATATTTTTTACCCGGTTTAATTGATAGTTCCCCACACGGTGGTGCTATATTATTACTTTGATATAGTTTCCGCGGGAGTTTTGAATAATTATCCTTTTTCTAAGCGTTATTAAAAGGTAACAATGAACTACTTTTTGTGTTTTAACGAAATTTTCTTAAGAATTTAACAAAAATTTAAAACAAAAAAAACCGTACCAAAGAATAAACAAACAAAGTTCAATAAACAATATATACAGATATTGTATTAATCCGTTTAGTAAAAAAACCCGCCTTATCATAATGGTTCCTTTGCTTTAATATTTCCCTAAGGAAGTCAATGGCTCGGCGGTGAACTATGCGCATTGTTACAATGCGACCCGAGTTCAATTCCTGATCACGATCAAATTTTACATTAAAATACTAAAATATTTCATTAATTATAAGATTAATATAATTTATAAATATTTCATTAAATATAAGATTAATATAATTTATAAATATTTCATTAAATATAAGATTAATATAATTTATAAATATTTAAAATGATGTAGAATAAATTATAGTACTTAACCTTATAGCTTTGTAAAGGACATTCGCCAAAGCTATTTTTTAGAAAAACACCGTAAATTAACAAGCATTAATGGCTGAGTGGTTAGAGTACATCTCTTGCACGAGGCAGACCCGGGTTCGATTCCCAGCCAGCGCCAAAAAATCGCAAATTGATACTAAAACGAATACCGTGTACAACTGGTGGAAACCCTGCCATTGGACGTTGAGAGGTTGCATAACACTCAGCAATCGGTCCGTCCCAAAGTCATTAAGAAGAAGTTGGAGAGAAAACGCCCATACACAGACTTAACATTCACAACCGTCATAACACAAACTCAACATTCACAACACGAACGCAACATTCACGACCTACACGTTAGGGTTGCAACGGATAACCGGAACCGAGAAGAACCGAGTATACTCTAGGAACCGGAACCGAAACCGGAACCGATAATATTAAAAATTAATAACCGTATCAGGAACCGATATTTGTAAAAAAATTATAACCGGAACCGGAACCGAGTTTTTCATTGTTTTATACGGTTTTTAAACGGTTCTATAACTTTATTTACCAACATTTAGCGCATGTTGAAATTTAGTAATTAAAATTCCTAATTTACTATTAGTTCTTCATATAAGCTCATCTTTATCCTATCACAGATAACTCTACGTATTCTCAATTGAAAATGGGCTCGTCCTCCAAATGTTTGCTTTCAAAACTGGCATAATCCGGAAACCCGCGATAGTTTTAGTTTTATTTTCTTCAGTTGGAAAACTCGACACAATTTCGCAAATGTAGCTACTGCTACTAGTGTGCCTTCCGAGCAATTTTTTAGTGGGGCAATGGGCAAGCATAATTTTTGATCCCCTTCGCAACCGACTTAGAGGAGAAACAGCAGAAAAGCCAGTAGCGTAAATAACGCCCCCGGGGGGGGGGGGGGTTTCCATCAAACAGTAACACATGCATTCGGTGAAGCTACACTCCTTTAAAAATTCAAAACCATACTCATTTTATTATTGTAGATTTGTGTATCTTAAATTCATAAACGACTCTAAAGACTAAAATACACTTCGTATGATAACTGTTTTTAGTGTTAATGCTTTAATGTCATTCGCGACCGATTACTCACTCTACATCGGGGGCTAAGCTCCTAGACCCCCGTTTCGTTTCTCTTTGCCCCCTCCAACTTCTAAAACGTTCCTACGCCCCTGAAATGAGGAGCGGAAGTGGAGGCAATGTCTCCCCAAAACTTGAAAGTACAATATCCCCCACCCCCCTCCATCTTGAAACTATGAAACCGTGGGAATTTTCAAATAGAAGATTTAATTTTTACCCTACTTTATTGAATAAACAAATAACGCACTTACATGAGTTCCCTACGAGAGAATAGTAGCATTTTTTTTAATTATTTTACATTAAGTCATCTAGATCGTGATTCTGGTCGGACTTGGGAGTCTGAACTCCAGACTTCCAAGTTCTACCAGAACCTTTGTTTTTAATGCTCCAGACGCTGATTGCCGTGATTTATCTTAATCGTTTCACTTAGGGCTTAAAGCCATTTTTAAGCGTTTTATATATTTAACATCTAATTGTAGAAGGCGATACATGTCAGCCCTAACTCTAGATGGCGATAATCGCGACTCGGCCTTAATGATTATTAGGGACCCCAAAAACAGTTTCGCGGGAGGACCCCGAACCCATAGCTACGTCACTGAGAAAGCTACTATTTTTAAAATATAATTTATCAAAAACAAATTTTATATTCTAAATAAATAAATGTGGTGGATTTTATTTATCTTTAACTTCATTTGAATTGCTTGTGTATTTAACTTCAATTAATACTAAACACACTGGAACCGTATAGGAACCGTTTAGGAACCGATCGGTTCTAAATTTTGAGAACCAGAACCGAAACCGGAACCGATAAATTAAAATTTTAAGAACCGGAACCGGAACCGATAAAGCAAAAATTTAGGAACCGGAACCGGATCCGGAACCGAGATAGTCCAAAAAAGTGGAACCGTTGCATCCCTACTACACATTAACATAACAATAACGAAATATCCGGTGAGCGTTTACGAAAAAAGACCAACCAAACCCAACCGCAAATCAATCCGTTAACGCTCACCGTCACACGGTGGTTTTGCCAACCCTTCGAGAAACTGCGTACGCAGTGATTAACCTTTGCCCCGAAAATGCGAACGCGTTCGCAGGCCTGACAGACAGACCCACAGACAGACAGACACGGTGATTGTATAACCCCTCCGAGGGGACAAAGTCCCCTCGGAAATTCCTTACTTGTTGTTGACACAGTACCTTAACAAAGTGCGAAAATTCATATAGGCCTCGGTCTTTTAAAGGCCGTGAACAGAGATTCCATTTTCTCGTGCGCGAATTTTGACCCCTCACATATCTGAACTTGTTAATTTCTTGACGAGTGACAGCTTGGACAGCTTGACCGACGGCTCAGACTGTTTTTGAATTGCAAAATATCCATAATTGTCCAAGCGGTCCCTCAAGCTGTCAGAGCTTACAATCAATTGGTCATAGATGTCAGTTAAGCTGTCACTCGTCAAAACATCGAGGACCGGATTAGAGGGCTAGAAATTCGCCTTGTTCTCGGTCTTTAACGTTGCATAATAATAGTCCGTTACCAGCTGCAGCTAAATACGTTTGCTGGAAAGTTTTGGAAACAAAATACAGAGATCCCGAGAAGCACTGAGTCCGAGATTCCTCATTTCCGACTAAATTTGACCCCTCGTTATTCAGCTTCCCCCCGTCTCTCCCACTGCCTTACTCCCACAGTCCAAAATTCACTCACACCATAAACGAAGAACGGTTTAGTCTATGCTCACACGGACCAACTCCCTTAGTTTCCCACTTTACCACTATGCGCTCCACCATGGAGTGGCCTGAGTAAATAAGCCGTGGTAGTAGTGTTAGGTGGAGCATAGCCGTCTAAACCCTTAAGGCGGCTATAAAGCCTTTTTATGAACGATTTCTTTCCTGACATTTGTAACGTCTGCTATTCTCAACCACAAGATGTCGCTCGATTAAGGAAAGAATAACCCAAACAAGTTGGGCAAGACAAAATTTTCGTCATTTTGCGCAGGCGCGTTTGGAGAATTCCACAACTGCTGCAGTGGAAATCGGCTACTTTTTTTTTTTTTTAGAATCATGTAAGTTATATGCAATTATATTGTTGAATCACGAAAACTAAACGTTGGTTATCTTTTTCTATTTAAAAAATACTTTGTTGCAAATTTAAATAACTTTCGTAGATAACTTAAATATGAGCTGCTAGGCTTAGCTAGGCCTGCCTAAAACTGCCAATAACTTTTTCTATTTTCTTTAGGTTCTATCCTCTTCATTTATTTACATTGATGTCAAGTTCCTAAGTCTGAGTATCCTAAAGTAATAAGTAATGGTGAGTTCGTGCAGAATTAAAGGTTGTCCGTCTACGTGCAAAAATAGTAATTTAAGTATTCACAATGCATTTATTATAAGAAAGAGTTGGGTGGTTGGGTTAGACCCAACCTAGCACTTCCACCAAAGGTCCATTGTGCAGCCCCAGCCTTTTAAAAATGGAAAAGCCCCGTCTCCGAAACGATGCGCCAAGATGTTGGAAAGTTCGCTCGTTTCCAGAATATGCAAACCAAGATGCTTAAACCTTTGAGCCGCATAAAATTCACAGACAAAGGATATGAGAGGAAGTTTCCTCCCCTGCAAGGCATGCCCTGCACATAGGACTAGCTCTCACTGATGCCACTCAGATGCAGATGTCTATTACGCTTTCAGTGTTCTAAGAGTAGGCCCGTAACCACCCTGATACTACTTTTAGAGAGCGAGAGCAACTTAGCTGCTCTTTTCTCAGAAGGCCCAGGAATAAACTCCTTGGCCTGCCTCTGACCATCCGTCTCAAGCCAAACCTTGACCTGCCTCTCATGGCTGCGAACCAGGCCATTGGGTATTGGAATGGCAGGTTCAGCACCTAAGAATCTAGCCTCCGCACCCTCCTTGGCCAGAGTGTTGGCCATCTCATTGCCTTCATGCCCCTTATGACCAGATACCCAATAGAGTTGAGCCCTATTATGGATGCCCAGTTTCGAAAGGAGATCTAAGAACGAGCTTAGAAGTGATACTAAACTAATTAAGAGCCTTATGGGCAGCCTGACTGTCCGAGAAAATCTGAACAGTCTTGCCCCGATACTTCTTTTTAAGATAGAAGTCTACACAGAAGCAGATAGCAGAAATCTCTGCCGGAAAAACCATAGCAAAAACGTCAAGGTTCTAAAAGAAGTCAAACTTCTTAGTCTGATAGTAAACTCCAGCACCCATCCCTAAGTGAGTCTTGGAGCCATCCGTGCACCAAACAATTTCACCCTTGGTTCCAAAAACTGTGTCGCCAGACCAGTCTAGACGACTTAGAAAGTAAACTCTTAAGTGCACTCTTAATTAGCAGACCTCCACCAACAATTATCTAGTAACTGATAGGCACTCATAATTGCAACCTCTTCTATATAAAGATGGAGGGGTAGAATATTCAGGACCACCTCCAGAGAAACGCTTGGGGCTGTTCTCATAGCTCCTGTAATGCTGACACAGTCACACAGGCCAGCCTTTGCACAGTGCGTAATTCAGCCTGAACTGACTTATGCACTACCCTTGGCCGCAAAACCACTGCTGCATAAGTCAGCATAGGAATGACTATCATGGTATAGATCCAATACACAACCTTTGGGCTAAGACCCCAAGACTTGATTATGGTGCCCCTTACTCTCCATAGGCATAACATTTTAGCCTTCAAGATACTGAGATCAAGATGTGGCTTCCATGATAGTTTACTGTCGACAATGACACCGAGGTATTTTACCTCAGTTGATTTGACCACGATGGTCCCACAATATACCTAAAAATGACATCCTTCGAAAAAAATGGGATGATGCTTTGGGATTTAAACTACCATGTAATTTCAGAATCTGTAGCAACCACTTTGTTGCATCAGTATTTCAACAAAACAAAAGAGACTACCCAACTGCTGTACCTTCAACTATTGATGGACTACCACCAGCTGAAAAACAACACTTATCACCAAAACTCATTTCTTCAACACCTAAAGATGCAACCATCTCAATTACATCAGTTATTCATGAAGCTGCAAGACCTCCACTGCAAAGCGTTCAAGAGAGCCTTAAGAATTTGTGTATTGAAAATGAAGATATTTATTTAAGCCCGCCAAGCTTAAATGTAGCTAAAGCAGCGCTGGATCTTGTTTCACGAAAAAAATTCTTAAAGAAAAGTGCCAAATATTGAAAAGGAAATTTGGAATGTAACGAAGAACTTTAGTATGAAAGTCATGGACATCAAACGTTGGATTGTTCAAATGAAAGAGACACACTCTCAAATGAATACACAGCAAGTCAACGTCAACAACACATGATATTGGGATTCAAGTCTGCAGTGGAAATAAAAAGAAGAAAATTATTAATACATCCTCAACGCGTAAGCAGAGTAGACTGACAACAAAATTAAAAAATAAATTGGTAAGAGCTCAGGAGAAATCAAAAAAATTATCTGTGAAATTAGAAGATCTGAAAACTCAGACCCAGATTTCTGGAAAAAATATTATTCCGCACCTTAATAAAATCTCAACTGCTCATGATGGTGGTAGTTTAAAAGCAAAATTACTCTAGTCAAATTTGTAAGGCCACTTTTAGACAACCATGCCAAAGATTTAAGTGATCTCAATGAGAAAGTTAAGAAATATAAAATGGAACCACTTTCACGAAAATATATTAGACTGTTAAATTTGTAAAAGTAGAAAAAATGTCTTTTAAATATGTTTTAAATGTTTTAATTTTTAAACTGTCTTTTCTTTTCTTTGAAAGATAAATTGTGTATAAACATTTTCATTTCGATATTATTATATTGTCAGCATTCGAACCTTTTTCACCATTGATGTTTAAATTCAACTTTTAAATTTGAATTTTCCCGCTTAATCTTCCCTTATACGCACGCCACCTAGCGAGAATTTTCAAATCGTCTTTGCCATCCCAATTTTTTCCACATACAAAGGCCTTAGAACCTCCATGGTTTCGTGCTCTTGCCGAGAGTTGCCGCGAAAAAAAAATTAAATTGTTTAAAAATCAATGATACCCAAGGCACCACCTTAGTCCCAAGTCATCGAGCGACTTATAATGCCTTTAAAAAGGTGGTTGGGTTACAATGCGTAGATGGGTGGTGTCAAGCCCTTCATGTCACGCGAGCCAAAAGCCTCCGACACTCACTATTACCATTAAATCATAACCTCTACAAGTTTTTATGGAAAGAGAAAACTCGGTGGAAAACCCCTTTAACCAGTGGGGAGAGAACTAGGTGATCTCAATAATAATAAAAATCAGTTGGTCTAATACCCAAGGCACCACCTAAGGCCCAAGTCATCTAGCGACTTCTAATTTATTCGGCCCGTGAACCTTAGCCGCCATCTTGACTAAATGAACAAAACAATTAATGTTCAACGACCCAATATAAACCTAAAGGGTTATAACATTTTCTAACACACTTACTCGGACCAAGCAATTGATTTCCAAATTTCGTAGGAAAAGTGGTAATACCCTGGCATTAACAAAAGAGTCTGTTTCAACAAAAACATTCCAACAAAGGGAGATATTTACACAGAAATGAAACGGAAATGTGAACAAAGCTTGTCACAAAAAATCACCTCCGGAATAAGCGCCGTACACAACATAAAATAAACTTCAATACGGACATCGTCTATCCGCAATTTGACAAGAGCCATTTAAAGCTAAATATTTCCCAAATTGGAATCATTTTAACAGAAAGCATCCATCATGAAGGTAGTAGCACTGACGATTTTATGCGCTATCCTAGTCACGCGAAGCACTACGGAGAAAAGTAACCGCGCTGGAGAATCGACCACTTTTAAGACAAACGATGGCTCTGTAACTGGTACCTTGGAAGACGCAAGTACCACGGTATCTCAATCAACAAATACCACCAGCAACGGCAATGGTACGAGTATCGAAGTACCAGACCAACAGCGAGAAGACACCGTCAAATGGAGGAGTCCGGCAATCACGCCATCAGATAGTTCCAATGACACGTACAGTTCTTACCCACCAACCGGAAGTGGGAGCGCGTTAAATGGTACACCGATGGCTTCAACCCGGAAGGACCCTCAAGGTTTGAGCAGACTAATCACCGTTCAAACCGTGCCCGAAGTTTACACGAGAGGTTACAACGTGTATTCGTACAACGCTGAAAAAAATACAACTACGTCAGAAAGCGATTCATTTTCTGTGCGTGTTGAAAACACTACGGACATGGTTGTATAATTCTCGATTTTAATTATATTTCAGTTATTGTTTTTACGTTTCAACTTTGTATATTGAAAATGTCTCTAGCGCGTTAGATTAGACTTGGAGTTGATTTGGTTTAGATAATATGAACGTGTAATAAAGTTTTCTTTTTTAAATAAAAGTTCCTCTCAAACATGTATTAAACGTGCTGTTTATTAGTAAATATTGACATAAGAGTATCAAATATATCTTACTGGTAGTATCCAACTAGGCAATGAAAAATGAAACCTGAACCTTCGCCAAGTTTCGAAAACTAAAGGTAAGTTTAACTAAGAACGAACTTATCGGCTTAAAATTTATGTATTACTTCTTTTGATCATGTAAAATTTGTAAAAATTCATATTTAAATCTATATATTTATCGATGTAACAGTTTTAGAAAGTTAGCCATTTACAATGTTTAATTGTGAGACCCATTTTGAAAAGCGGGAACCTGCTTTATGTATCAAGTAAAATTAGCAAGATAAGATGATATTCTTGTAAAAGATCTATGATATTCTTGTAAAAGATCTATGATATTCTTGTAAAAGATCTATGATATTCTTGTAAAAGATCTATGATATTCTTGTAAAAGATCTATGATATTCTTGTAAAAGATCTATGATATTCTTGTAAAAGATCTATGATATTCTTCTGATACTACTACTTAGCAGATATCTTGTTAAAGTAAGCTCATTCCTACACTCTTAAAAAAGGGGTTTTAATGGTATATTAAGGGTCTAAAATATATAAATATATACACCCTTAAAGGTTTTTTCTTGTCCCAAATTTAAAACCTGAAAAGGTGTATAATCGGTGTTATATTACACCATAAACCGAGTTATTTAACACCCGATAGGGTGTTGTTCTCTTAAGGCAGTAGTTTAACACTTTAAAGTGAGTATTGTAGAACCCTTAAGGGAGTAGTGTAACACCCTGAAGGGAGTCGTTTAGTACCCTAAAAGAAGTAGTCTTGTATACTTTAAAGGGAGTAGCTAAGAACCCTGAGGGGAGTAGTTTTATACCAGAAACGGTGTAGTAAAGGAAGCAAAAACGAAGGACAAAAGTACCCCAGACAGTGTACGAGTAAATAAACATTCTTAAAGGAAAAATGCTATTTAAGGTGTAGAATAACTTCCTTTTTAAACCTGTGAAGGTGTTAAATATGAGACAAAAAAAAAACCCTTAAAGGTTTGAAAATAAACCTTTTGTTTTAAGAGTGATACAGCTTAAAATATCTATATAAACCGTACATTTGAAGATATTAAATTTGACGGAAGCTGGTCCGGTAAAATGTTCTAAATCGGAAAGGTTGTCAATTCAAGAAGCGCTTTTAGAATTACGTTCAATTCCAACCTTGCAATAGTCAGCAACACCTTAGACCAAGAAAGAATGGACAATTCACGTTTACAATATAAGAAGACAACAGGTATGTCAGGCGAATTCCTTGAAGAACAAGTGTTTTGTTTCAGCCATAGACTCGCCCAAGATTATTCGTACATGAAATGATCTATGCATTCGGTAGAACTATCACGGAACCAAACTAAACCAAAATTTAACAAGTTGGCAAGCCAAAATATACCTCTCCTCGGAAGCATTGTCCCTAGTGGTAATAATTTCTCGAGATGACCCTCAAAGTTATATCTCCCCAATTCAGAGTTATTTACTAATAACGTAATCCCGGTTCAATCCCGCCCGGTATAAAATTTTAATTTGAATTAAAATAATTGAGACGAAACAACAGAGATTAATTTATTCAGAATATTATAAATTAAGTAGTTACAACAGTGAGTTAGACGTACTAAAACAATGCACAATTGACTTTAACCCTATTTACGGTACAAGTTTAGCAGTTAAAAATAATACGAAGCCAATTTTAATGAAAGAAATATCTACAGAGGGTATTTGTATTTTTGTCGCTTACGAAATACTTTCCGCATAGTTAACGCTCATTTTATTTCAACTATCGCCCGATCAAGATACCGTAGATATCTGGTAGTGGACGACTCGTAGACTGTCGGAACCTGTTGACGTTGTGACACATACCGCATGAAAAAGACCAAAACCGTCCAATTTCCCATATCATATAATGACTCGCACACCCAGGATATCAATGACTGCATTAGGAATCGTAGATATCCAAATATCCACACCAACAAAAAACTTATTAACAAGAAGCGAAAAACTTACCATTCACAAAGCACAGAAAGCCACTTGACTAAACGTATATCAATAAATGACCGTAGAGGGAATAGTTAGGGTTCTTTATAAATAAACACAAACGAACCCAATTGATGAACTGCATTAAACATCTTAATCAGCCGAGAAAACGTTTAAAATAAATTACGACCGAGTTGAAAACCAGACCAACTCGATATGTTGTTAATAAATGAATTATTAAGCTTGAAAACCAATACGCTAAACCTAATAGATAAGAATATACGACTGAAAAAAACTAAATAAATTACAAAAAACTAACGGGTTCTACCCTTTATCTTATCTGCTGACTGCGCTAAAACAAGATTTGACCATTAAATTTTTTGAAAATGCGACGTATACACTTTGAAGGTTCCGTCAAAAATTATCCTTTCCCAAACGTAAAGGTTCTCAAAACATTAATACACAAAAAATAAGTAAAAAGGTTCCTCCAAAAAATGAACCATTTTGCGGAAGAAGTAAATAATTTTAAAAGAATAAAAGATAAAACAAATATACAACCGCAAAAATAAAACGTCAAATAATAGAAGAAACAATCTTAAACTCCATTCATTAAAAAAACACTAAACAAAAGTACCAAATTGAAATAAAGCAACTTATTATATTAAACAAGATTAAGTCTTTATAATTTTTTCGTAAAAAAACCACATTAGGCCTTCACAATTTCATTCGTAAAAAAATTCAGGACTTTGTTAACTATAATGCTTACAATGAGTGTCTTATTTGCAGTGTAGCTTGAAGTTATCGTTGGTTCTGTGGTAGAGCGCTCGACTGCCTAACTGAACGGCCCGGGTTCGAAACCTGGGTGACGCATTTGTTTTTAATCAAATGAGAAATCGCTAAATTAGAATTTCTTCGATGCAATAATTTCAATTTCAATTCTATTTCAATTAAACCAAAATTTCGTACTCTATTAAATACGCTTCCGATAAAGCTGAAGGTCTAATTTTCAATAAGGCGTAACAAGTGTCGGTGGTTCTGTGGTAGAACGTCCGCCTGTCAATCAGGAGGTCTCGGGTTCAAATCCCGCCCGATGCGATCGCAAATTGATACTAAGACGAATACCGTGTACAACTGGTGGAAACCCTGCCATTGGACGTTGAGAGGTAGCATTACACTCAGCACTCGGTCCGTCCCAAAGTCATTAAGAAGAAGTTGGAGAGAAAACGCCCATATAACACAACAGACTCAACATGCACAACCATCAGAACACAAACACAACAAATTCAACACTCACAACCTACGCATGAACATTACAAAAACGTACTACACCAAACCGTCACGACGGTAAGCGAAAAAACACCATCCAAACCAAACCGCAAATGCATTCGTTAACGCTCCCCGTCGCACGGTGGTTTTGCCAACCCTTTGAGAAACTGCGTACGCAGTGATTACACTTTGCACCGAAAATGCGAACGCGTTCGCAGTCCTGACAGACAGACAGACCCACACACAGACGAACCCACAGACCCACCCACAGACAGACACGGTCGTTGTATAACCCCTCCTAGGGGACTTTGTCCCCTCGGAGAGGTAAAAACCAAATCAACCCTAACCATGTGACGTGTGAGTAATTAACGTAGCAATGGTTCTCCATTTTCAAGGCCAAAAAACCTCTCACAACCCAGTCATTTTTAAAAACGACCGAAACACGATATGAATAATATATTCGTAAATTAGTCTAATATAACTTAAATTAAACTTAACCTAACCTAAATTAACAAAATACCCACTTCCTGCCGGAGCCCCGAAAAATTACATCCCTCGTTACCATGGTAACCACCCGAATGACATTGATGGAGACCGATTTCTCGGAGGTCATGTGCCGGAAATGGGTAATCGCTTCTTTACAAAATCCGAGGGGCTAACCACTTCCTAAAAATCTGTACGCCGATTACGGGAGTACAAAAATGAGTACAGCCTTTGATAGTGCAAAGTCTGTATTTGATTACTTAATCATTTTAGGACAGTCAAAGCTACAGGCTTGTACACCGATTAGCCCCTCGACAAAACAGTCAATCGTATCTGAATTCGAATATAGGGTATGGAGTTCTATATTATCTTTGATTTCATGGACCCCGGGAAAGGGAACAACTAAGATAACGTAATCTGCAGTTTAATCTACATTCCGAGTCGTTGTTACATTTAGTTGCTTCGTAAAATACACTAGATAACTCTGTCCTGAGAACTAAACCTTGATTGCGCCATAGCTCTGAAAATCAGTTTGGTCATAGTTTTTGCTAATTGACGCTTCAATATAAATCATCCTCCCAAGAAGTAATATTTCCGAGAGCCAGGACCTGCAAGTCACTGTTTATATAGTGCTTGTTAAAATAATGGAACTTTTTAACCTCTATAAAATCATGGCTCTAGAAAATATTACTTCTTGGCGATTTCCTGGGAGGATGATTTATTGAAGCGTCTATTGACCGAACTAAACCTAGATTGCTCAATAGCTTTGAAAATTAGTTCGTTGATAACTTTTCCTAATTGACATACTTATTGTTATTATCATAAGTAACAGAATAACAATAAGTATGACACTTCCTATTGCTTTAATGCAAATTTTCTAACCTTTTTTCGGCACTGATACTTTACTTTCTTCAAGCTGTGACTTGGACTCGCGACGTACCGTTTTGGATGACTACTTTTTGATAAAAATTTAAGCCTTATATCGGAGAGCACGTTCTGGAGTCGCGAGGGGCTTTGGCTTTTTTTTTTGGAGCCCGCGTGCGAATAATGCGTGATAAAAAAACATGAGCTCGTGGCGCCGAGAAAAACTTTTTTAATTTTTATAATTTTAGCCTAATATTCCGCCTACATGTATCTATTGGAAACCAGATATTTCGGCTTAGCGGAAGTCTCGTATATTTCAGACACTAGAGGGCTCTGTGCTGAGAAAACATCTTGATTACGCAATAGCTATGAAAATCAGTTTGGTTGTAAATCTCGTTAATTGTCATACTTATTGTTATTATGTTACTTACGATACAGCTAAAGCTACCTTTGTTGCCTGTAAATATGTCAATAACGTAAAACATAAATTGGCGCGCGTTTTCTACAATTTAAAACGCAAAGCACGGGGCGATTTAAACACGCGACAAAATACAATTTCAAAAGAATCAAAAAGCCCATGTTAGGCCTAACTCAATTCGTTCGCAAAATTTTCGCCAAGACAAAATGAAGATTTCCATGATTATCATCGTGTCCGTCGTTTTACTCGCTATCATCGCAAACGTTTGGGCCAACTACAACCCTTTCAAACGCCACCACAAATTACCACACTGTTCAGCGGATGCTCACAAGTATGGAAAGAGATTAAATCGCCAAGCCCATAGAGCTGAGAAGTCTTGCAGACATTATGTTCGCGACCACTACGACCGAGCCGAAAAATCCTTCAAACACATAATTCGGGACCTTTACTACGATTACCAGGACTTGGTTAAAGCAATCACGAAGCCATTTATTCGATTGCCAAAGAACGTGGCGAAGAGCATTCGACGAAATTTGGTAAGAAATGATTACTTGTATCCATTCGGCACTTCGATAAAACGTCTTTGACTTTGCTGGAACTACAGACCAGCTATTTAAATTCTTCTTCCACAATATCAATCAGCGCCAATCACGTTTTTTAAACGTTTAAATCTTAAAAGGAGTTAGAGTTAATATTCTAATAATTCGTTTCTTATTAGCCCTTCTAGTTTCGACCGACATTTCTATTTCTGCCTTTCAAGAGAAGGTTGAATGTTGGTGGTTCTGTAAGCAGCTATGAGGCTAGGAGAAAAGGTCAAAGGAATTTGGAAATAAATCCTGTTTGTAGCAAAATTTTTGTGTATGTAATAAATTCTATTTGAAACAGCTTAAGATTGAAGTATCGCATTCATTAGCCAAATAAAGTAATCAATAACAGCTGGCTCTTATTTAAGTACATATTTAACTACAAAAGTCGCTTGATGACTTAGGCCTAAGGTGGTGCCTTGGGTATTTGCCTACAATGGTGTAGCCGTAAATACATCCAGGGTTTCGTGTGAGGGTGGAAAATCTGATAAGCAAAAGCTAGATTTGGACCACGAAATCCCCTATCCCAGTTGCCGATGCTACTAACAAAATGAAATGCAATAGGCGCTTATATAAAATATCTCCAAGAAAATCGCAAAGAAGTAATATTTCCGAGAGCCAGGACCTGCAAGTTGCTGTTTATATAGTGCTTGTTGAAATAATGCAAACTTTTCGCCTGTAAACAGATCTTCGTGTTTTTTGCTAAGCCTTAGTATGTCAAAAATCTACTTGGTTAAACTGAAACACAGGCATAGCGCCTATTCCCTACCTTTCCCGCGGATTTTTCAACCTTTCTTCAGAAAAAATACTAGACCGCTAAATTCGCCACTAAAAGTTTCGATAAGTGGCGCGACCATCGCGTCAAAAATTGTGAATGTGGGAAACCATAGAAATTAGAGAGAGGAACGTAAAGTCATTCGCATATCCGTCTTCAAATAAATTAGGTCTACTCTCTTCCGATTAAAGTTTGTGACGTAACACGGTCATTTCTTCAGTTGTCTGCTACAACTTCGCATAGATCTAGCTCGGTGACCAACGTAGGAGCTGTTGGCTCGCGTTGCTTGAAGGGCTTGCCACCACCCTCCTACGCATTGTAACCCGGCCACCGGAATTAATGGCTTTAAAAGACGCTTGATGACTTAGGCCTAAGGTGGTGCCTTGGGTACTAGCCTAGCTAGCTGATAATAACTAAGCCCCTCCCATCCAAGCGACTGAAGCCAGACTATCTAATGCAGTTCGATATTCATGGTTGCTAAACGTAACATTTCCTTTAACCATTTAAAGCAACTGGGATCTATCATTGCCACCTGTATTATGAAAAGGCCCTCGTCGTTATAGATGGCCATGAATCTATTCGATTCTTCGAAAAAACGACTTTAATGGAGAGCGTGGTGCCATCTATTTATGTCAAAGGAAGCTAAAAATCAAAATAGCGAAACAATAACGTCGTCCGTGAACCATTGTAGAGTATTATGATTAGACAACTATAACTTGAATTAGTTGACTTTAACCTAATTTATATACCTCATATAAAATATATTGTAAAAAATTACTATAACTTAAGTTATCGTAAAATTTACAAGCGAGTCAATCAACGTGAGGGGTATTTTGATGTCTCTCATTTTGGGTCAAATTGTAGCTTAAGTACTTCACGTCGAGCCGACACTTGCTTTAATGAAATCCTGGATACTCCTTTGTATTCTTGTAAGCATGTACCACTTCTTTTAGAGTTACATAAAACTAACCTATGTCATGCAAAAGGTAGATCACAAAAAACCAGCTAATTCCTCCTTATTACTATTAAGCGGCAACTTTTCCACTATATTAAAATTTAAATGAATATATCATTAAACCAAGGGATCAACATAGAATAGAATGTAAATTAATTGATTATTTAGCTTTAAATAAACGAATCTGTATTTTTATTTTTTACAGAATGGTTACAAAATACCTTGCTAGTAATCGAACAGGTTTCATCGACTAAATGAGTATGTAAACATTGTTATGAATATTATTTATTTCAGAAGGTTTAGCTTTTGTTTTCGCCAGAAGCATTCGCAGCCTTTTTACCTCTCCGAGGGGACAAAGTCCCCTAGGAGGGGTTATACAATCACCGTGTCTGTCTATCTGTCTGTGTGTCTGTCCTGCAAAGGTTAATCATTGCGTACACAGTTTCTCGAAATTTCTACGTTCGCAGTTTCTCGAATGGTTGGCAAAACCTCCGTGTGACGGTGAGCGTTAACGGATTGATTTTGCGGTTGGGTTAGGTTTGGTTAGTCTTTTTTTCGTCAACGCTCACCGTCGCGACAGTTTTAATTCAGTTTGATTGGATATTTCTTTATTGTAATGTTTCTGTGTAGGTTGTGAATGTTGAGTTCGTGTTGTGACGGTTGTGGGTGTTGAGTTTGTGTTATGAATGTTGTGGATGTTGAGTGCGTGTTATGACGGTTGAGGGTATTGAGTTTGTTGTGTTTGTGTTATGATGGTTGTGGATGTTGAGTTTGTTGTGTTTGTATGAGCGTTTTCTCTCTAACTTCTTCTTAATGACTTTGGGACGGACCGTGTGCTGAGTGTTATGCAACCTCTCAACGTCCAATGGCAGGATGTCCACCAGTTGTACACGGTATTCGTCTTAATATCAATTTGCGATTTTTTGGCGCCGGCCGGGAATCGAACCCAGGTCTGCCTCGTGCAAGATATGTACTTTTTTTTTTTTTTAGAAGCTCGTTATGAGCGATTGTAACGGGTGGGACAATTCAGTCCGCTCGTCCATTTGATTAATCAATTGCGAGATATGTGTTACGGCCACGCCAACGGGGGGATAATTGGGGATAGGGTTGGGACACCCGTGGCGGAAGTATGACAACCACCCGTTGGGGGATTAGTGGTCGTCCTCACACGGCCTTCCACAAACTCTGCCTCCCGGACGCCTGGGATTACAGGAGTGAGCCACTACTCCCGGCTGATGTACTCTAACCACTCAGCCACCAACGCTTGTTAATTTACGGTGTTTTTCTAAAAAACAGCTTTGTCCTTTACAAAGTTATAACGTTAGGTACTATAATTTATTCTACATCATTTTAAATATTTATAAATTATATTAATCTTATATTTAAATAAATATTTATAAATTATATTTATCTTATATTTAATAAAATATTTATAAATTATATTAATCTTATATTTAATAAAATATTTATAAATTATATTAATCTTATATTAAATAAAATATTTATCAATTATATTAATCTTATATTTAATGAAATATTTATAAATTATATTAATCTTATATTTAATAAAATATTTATAAATTATATTAATCTTATATTTAATAAAATATTTATAAATTATATTAATCTTATATTTAATAAAATATTTATAAATTATATTAATCTTATATTAAATAAAATATTTATCAATTATATTAATCTTATATTTAATTAAATATTTATCAATTATATTAATCTTATATTTAATAAAATATTTATAAATTATATTAATCTTATATTAAATAAAATATTTATCAATTATATTAATCTTATATTTAATTAAATATTTATCAATTATATTAATCTTATATTTAATTAAATATTTATCAATTATATTAATCTTATATTTAATTAAATATTTATAAATTATATTAATCTTATATTTAATTAAATATTTATAAATTATATTAATCTTATATTTAATTAAATATTTTAGTATATTAATGTAAAATTTGATCGTGATCAGGAATTGATCTCGGGAAAATAAAAAAGTAAAGGAACCATTATGATAAGGCGGGTTTTTTTTACTAAACGGATGAATACAATATCTGTATATATTAATTATTGAATTTTGTTTTTAATTTTTTTTGAACTTGTTAAAATCTAAATATTTTACGTATGATAATTTAAAGGTCAAATCTTGTTTTAGCGCAGTCAGAAGATAAAATGATTAATTTTTTGTAATTTATTTCGTTTTTCAGTCTTTTTTTTATCTAGCGTATTAGTTTTCAAGGGAAATAGTTCATTTATGAAGAAAATATCGAGCTGCTTACATAGTGGTCTGGGTTTGTATTTGGGTCGTCATTACTTCGTAATTTATTTTAAACGTTTTCCCGACTGATTAAGATGTTTAATGCAGTTCATCAATTGGGTTAGTTTGTTTTATTTATAATTCCGTCTACGGTCATTTATTATTTAGTAAAGGGGCTTTCCGTGCTTTGTGAATGGTAAGTTTTTCGCTTGTTGTTAATTCATTTTTTATTGGTGTGGATATTTGGACATCTACGATTCCTAATGCAGTCATTGATTTCCTGGGTGTGCGAGTCATTATATGATATTGGAAATTGGACGGTATTGGTCTTTTTCACGCGGTATGTGTCACAACGTCAACAGGAGGTTTACGAGAAAAATACAAATACCCTTTGTATATATTTCTTTCATTAAAATTTGCTTCGTATTATATTTAACTGATAATCTTGTTCTGTAAATAGGTTTAAATTCAATTGTGCTTTGTTTTAGTACGTCTAACTCGCTGTTGTTACTTCTTAATTTATATTATTCTGAATAAATTAAACTCTGTTGTTTCGTCTCAATTATTTTACAATTAAAATTTTATACCGGGCGGGATTGAACCGGGATTACGTTTTTAGTAAATAACTCTTAATTGCGGAGATATCTTTAAGGGACGTCTCCAGAACTTAATACCACTAGGGACAATTCTTCCGAGGAAACTCAGGAGAGGTATATTTTGGCTTGCCAACTTGTTCTTTGCACGGGTAATTATTCTCTAATCGCACCTTAAATGTACGTTATGCTAACCTGACGTTTTCAGCTATTTTCATATTTTTCTTGAATTGACAATATCAAATCCAAATTGGTAACTATAATGATCTACTTGTCGATTTAACTATTCTCTTTACCCTGGCTAATATATTGTTCACTCTTACAGCGTTAATTTTAGTGCCTTAAACTTGCAAAAGTGGTTTCTTAGTGTTTTAATAGCTGAAAACTATTCGTGAGTTCTGAACCGTTCAACCAGTCCCCATGCGCACTATTCGGCAAAAAAATTCTAGAACTACCCAAATGCAAACTATTCGCAGACAAGAACCTCTTGTTGAACCGTTCGGAACCGTTCTAAATGGTACCTGCTCAAGAGCAAGTACTGGCCGGAACTCAAGGTTAAAATCTCTAAAATTCGTCAGCACATCGGGCTGTGTACGTCAAATCGTACGAATCACAACTATTCGTACAAAAGTTCGGAACTATCCAGAACTTTTGTGTGACGTCACAGCTCAGTCCTAGGCCGTTCTCTTAACGGTTCAGAACTCACGAATAGTTTTCAGCTAATGTATTTAACATCAATTTCACTGACTTGAGAATTTAAATTATGTAGACCTTATTCGTCGCATATTCGTGGATTGCGTCTGAACTGCACACTCTAAGAATTACATGATCAACTCAACTAGTTTGGCACCAGACGAGCAATAGCTAACCACGTTTAAACCTATCTGCGAACCAGATAATGCAACTGCACCGATGTCTATTAATTTCATGAGTCTATAGGATTTCACTAGAAGTATGACACTTTCGATCCTTTATATGCAAACGTTTTACTGAGTGCTATTCACAAGGTAGACGCTATAACGGGTTTCGTTACCGTTTTGCGTCCGCGCTTGCTCCCGCGTCTCAAGTAGTGATGTGAATTTCACGTTAAAAATAAAAACGGTAAATTTACCATTAACTTTTTTATTTAATCTAAATAATGGTTTGATGTCTTAATAATTATTAAAATAGTATTTAAATTTTACCATAGCCTTAGGTTACATTAAACTTAGAGAAACCACCTAGATAACCCCTTAGAAATACATTTAAATGTAAAATCACAGTGCCGGAAATTTGGAGTCTTTAACAGGAAAATGATTTGGTTTTCTGGTCCAATGTAAAATTTAATTGTTTCTTTATTTATTTGAAGTTTAACAAAATATTTTTGGGTGTTTTTAGCTTTATGAAAATAATTGGTAAATTGACCGGTAAAAACACTTGGTAATTTTACCATTACCGGTAAATTTACCGGCTCACATCTCTAGTCTCACGTAGCCTTTGACAGCGTCTCGTGTTGGGGGTGATTTTCGTCTGGTGATGACGTCATGAATAGCTCTCAGTAAAATATTCACCAAAGATACACACTTATTAAATAATATTATAGACTTATGTTAATTCTAAATGCCGACTACCTGAGTAATCCTATCTAGCAATAGGTGGTTTATTTCGCCTGTTCTCGGACTAAAAGTGTACTCTTTTTACCCTAAAACGTTATATTCGCCTGTTCAGGGGATGGGAATTACTCCGCCCCATAAACTATTCGCCTGTTCCGGAGTAATAAGGCTGCTCTTTTTACTCCTTCTGAAATGGAGGTATAAGGGAGTAAATCGGATTTGGTAACAGGCAGCCATTTTGGAAGAACCTTTTTACTCCGACTCAAATTATTCGCCACCACAGAATCGGAGTAAAATGACGTCATAGCCTTACTCTTCTTACCCTACTCTCAAAAGTGACATAATTACCAAAAGTGTGTCAATCGGACCTGTTTCATAATCAATGTTACGAGCGAAATACAAGTTGGGAGGGGAGAAGGGAAAGTATGCCTTGGGGAGGGAAGGAAGTTAAAACCAACAAATAACGCCTCGTAGTGATAAACGGAGGAACTAAGTAGCACTGGTCAAAGTTAGTGAATTTTTTGATTTTTCGTCGTTCTGTGGAGATGCTATCGCCATCTACCTACGATATAATACTATAGACTAAAAAAAGATTCAGAAAGGTGACAATAAATAGTCTTTTATGTGGTCGATCTCGAGTCGAGCATTCATTAAAAGTGCAGGGATTGTCACACTTTTGGTAATTATGTCACTTTTGCTACTCTGAAATCCCGGTACAAGCGAAAAGAAACCACCTAGCGTCGGAAGCTGAAAGTTTCTTCTAAAAAGATGAAAATTCAACAGAGGTATGCTATTTCCTCTTAAATTTAGTTAACCGGTAGTGTTTGACTTGTAAAGCGTTTGTATATTTTGAATTTCGGTGCCATTTCAGGAAATATTTATTACAGAGTAGCTGTTATTTGTAAGATGTAGCTGAGGTGCACAAAATATGAGATTTCTATTCGCCACCGAAACGAGTTTGAAGTGGCGTAAGGCGTTAGCTTCTCCGAGGTAGCTCCTATGATTTAGCGTTTGCTACAGACAAATTAAATAAAATTAAATAACTTATCAAAATATAAGCAAACGATGCAAAAAATTATATAAAAATGCAAGTATCATTATTTATTAAGTCAAATTTACGAATAACGATGAGGAAAAACTAAGAGCGTCAGCTTTAGGCGCTACCTATCAAGGTTTCAATGGCGAACCAAAGGGGGCGTTACTATAGTTTTCGGTCGCTAATATTTGACAACTGGCAAATGTAAGGATTTCACGTAAATATATGAAATCAAATCAAATCAAATAGTTTATTGTGTGTACTTTACATTACATTTCGCTAATTACTTTTTTGTGTTTACTAGTACACTTGCCCTTCTGCAAAAGCATAGCTCGTGTGTAAAGGGCACAAATATTTTGTTATTAAGAAATAATTTAATATGAAAGGAAGAAAACATTTTATTTATTATTTTAAGTTTTGGTTGCACGAAAAGTCAATAGAAATAAAATCGAACACATGAGGGTTGTTTTAAAGCCCTGAACGTTCTCTTTCCAAAAATGTCATTGTCGAAACAAATTTCCAAGCCTAAGTGTACTCATTTTGGGTCCTAAACGGACCTTTTTACCTCCCCAAAATCCAGATATTTTGGGGGAATTTTTATCCTCCGTAGCAAATAGAAACTGTAGAAGGAACTGAATTGGAGGGATAGTCTTAGTCGATAATTCAAAATAACGGTCAAGAACACCACCGATCAGTTTAGTAAAATATTTTCGGCGGCGTAATCGTCGGCCATTTTCGGTATGGAGATACAGGCCGGAAGGCAGGCAAGGCTGCCAGATTTCGATAGACCGAAAACGGCCAACTCTCTCAAATGTTTTCGTTTTCAAAAGGAAAATTTTGCGGCGTAGCTATCGACTAAGACTATTCTGTTTACTTGTAGAAGTTTCTTTTATGCGCGAGGAACCTTCGGTTTCATATCATTTTTCTACTACGTAGCCTTGGGTATGCCTATTTCAATTACCACTGCGTAGGAATTTTTCCTTGATGTTAAAGGGAATATAACCTCAAGTATTAGGTGTGGAACACCAACGTTTGCCGCTCTGGCCACTCTTGCCTTCGGCTTTAGAAAGGCTTGGCGCCACTGTACAGGGTAATTTGAAATATTGAAGGGGTCTTCCGTAAATATTGCTTTGCGGGTTATATTCCCTTTAAATCATAATTTATTCAACCTGCTTTTATTCCCAGATGTAAAGAAATGTATTACAGACAATTAGCCAATGATACGCTTCGCATTTTCTGACGTCACGGGTGCCGAAAATAATTTTAGAAGTCAGGAAATTTGCCGAAAAACTCGATTTCATCATTTTGACTTCTTTTTATCATAATTCAAAGACCGTCTAACCGATTTTGATTAAATTTTGTGTACTTGCTAGAAAATGTTTCCCCTTTCTAATAAATTAATAATTATCCATAAATAAAATTTCGTGCAACCAACACTTTAAAAGGAAATATTTCATTGGAAATTAACTTACCATTCGGTTTTCTCTGAAATTCATTTTCGTCCACAAAAATATCAAACTGGTTATTTTATCATACTGTTTATTTTCTTCAGTGACTAAAATATTAGCTGCCATTGTTATTTATAATTTCTCACCTTTTTGAGAATGCTCAAGAGAATTCGCGAGAAGAGATGACGTCACTTCCTATGAGAAGGACCGTCAAAATGTTGAGAAGCGAGAATTCTCAATATCAACAGAAGAATTCTAAGAATTTTGACGCGCCCCTGAAATATTAACACATTGGCCTGCTAACTATTAACAGTACGATTTCTTTAATTACGTGAAGTCAAAACGACATCATAATTGATATTATTTCGGAAGCAAAATGGAATAACATAAACCCTAAAATGGGAAATACGTCGATGCACTACTTTTCATGACTTACTAATATACGTGCCTGCTGCCGTCGGAAGGGGAAAAATCGGAAATAGTCTTCCCCCTTTCCGTAAAACGTTCAGCGTAAAGGCTCGTGACGCTCGTCCAATGAAATTCGTACACAACCCTTCGTTAGCGTGTTTAAAGGCTAGCTGCGTTCTCCTTGTGCTTGTAACAGTTGCTCCTAGCTGTTATTTTACTTCAATTATATAGGATCACGCGGAATAGGAGTGTTGCATCACGTAGAATCAGAACGCTGCAAACATGAAATATTTGCCTTCACAGGTTTCTAAAATGTCAAGTACTGACTTCTCTGTAGCTATTACATGATTATTATATTATTAAATGGTTTATTAACCAATGACTATCCCTAGCCAATTTAAATTTAACGTTTTCATCGATAGGCGCAGTGTAAATGTTGGACCGTGGTTTTCGCCTGGAGCCCGCACGTTTCATATGTTATAAGCTTCTGTTAGAATCGTCGAATTTCTATTTGTTTGTTGAAGCAATAAGCGCTTCAATAAATCATCCTCAAAGGAAATCGCCCAGAAATAATATTTCCGAGAGCCAGGACCCGCAAGGTATTGTTTATATAGCGCTTGTGGAAATATTAATAATAATAATAAAAATTAGCTAAGCACCACCTTAGGTCTAAGTCATCAAGCGACCTTTAAAGCCATTAATTTAGGTGGCCGAGTTACAACGCGTAGGAGGGTGGTGGCAAGCCCTTCACGCCACGCGAGCCAACAGCTCCCTACACTAACTATTACCGTTAACCTCGACAAGTTTTTATGGAAGGGAAAACCGAAGAGCTCGGGGGAAAATCCCTTAAACCAGTGGGGAGAGACCTTGCAAACTCAACGCGGAAGGAGTAGTCCCAAGTTTTCACCCAGTGCCACAAGCTGGGATCGAACCCGGCTCCTCTTGCTGCGAGGCGAAAGTGGAAGGGGAAACCGAAGAACTCGGGGGAAAACCTCTTTAACCAGTGGGGTCCTGGCGCTCGGAAATATTATTTCTTGGGAGGATGATTTATTGTAGCGTCTATTCCATCCAAACAATAATGTACAGCTAAATTAATACGCAATAAAAGCACCTATGACACAATTGCCTTCGCAATGACATAAATTTAAAGAAGTCCACAGGCCTTTCATGCACAAATATTTTAATGAAAAATAACCTATACACAATGAACCGACCGCTACAGACAACAGTCTTTAGTGGAACTCGGGACAGAGCTGCAGATGCAAAATTTAATTTTTTCGTTATTATTTCTTAAACTTTTAGTATCTTAATCTCTCTCACCGTTTTCGAACTTTTATTTGGTCACCGTATAATAGAGCCGCTAATTGGAATGCATTTGTTTATTATTCAACTAATTCAAACACACTAAACATTTTTGTTAATTATTATTAACTCTTCGTTAAAGCGCGGGATGTTTTGATAATTCCATCAAAACCCAAACCGTGCAAAATTTTCTAAAATATTATGAAAAATTAAAAGCCAAAACTAAACCAATTAAAAATTCTTTCGTAATTCGAATTATAATTTTATGAATTTCGAAAGCTTACTCTTTTTGGTTGTATACAGTGTATTAATTTGTTGAGCAATTTTGCTATTAGTTCGTAGTTTCCTTTTTTTTTTCAAAAATGGCGGCCATTTTGTTTAATCTCAATTTGAACTATTTTTCTAAATCACTGGCGTGATTTCGTATATATAGTTTCTCCGTACAACTAAAAATTACAAATTTCATCTAGCAAAGGGCGGTAATTTAATAAAACTGTTAAATTATAAGTTTAAATTAGCCTAGCAAATTTAAGCCTCGGTGCAAAGGCTTAGTGAATATAATATGGCACAAGGCGTTTTGATCGACTAACTGTTTGCGCTACTCAGTGGCAGTAGATCGTATTATTCACGTTCAAAGCTTGAGCCCTATTTTTTGATAACGTTAATTTATTCATTTATATTACTATTACTATTTCTTTAGCAGCACCTAAGTGGTAAAAAGTATTGCACTTGCATTGAAACAAATGTGCGTCAAATCTAAGACAAAAAAATAAATTTAAGAACCATTGATATGTGTATTTTTAAAATCTATAAATGCATAAGCCTACAAAAACAAAAAAAAAACTTTGGTCTACTTTAAATAGTAATTTATTTTTCATTCGTTTATCTTTTCTCATAAATTGGGAAATTATACTAAATTTGATTAAATAAAACAAGTTAATTTGTCGTAGTAAGCTATACTTGGTACGGCTACGTATTAGCAGCTATCAAACACAAAATATTTTTTCCTGATAACCTGATTTCTTCGGAGTTAAACTAAAAATTCAACTTTTTAGTTTTAACAAAAAAAAAATCAACTAAATCATTCACAACCACAAAAATGAAGAAAAAGTACAGATAGATGGCGGGCAGCGAATTATTCAGCTAACCTTACCAGTGTTAAAAACAGTGAAAAACCTGGCGCCATCTAGCGTATTTTTCGTGACAGTGAACAGGCTGGTAAGGTTTCATTCATACACGAAATAAAATAAAAAATGTTTTTTTTTGGCCGCGAGAAATATTTTTTCAAAAGCAATGATAAATCTTTATACATAAACGATTATAAAACAAAAATGAGAAAAATGTACATACGTAAATTTCTTAAAAACAGTTTTTAGGCTGAGGGATGTAATTAAAATGGGGCGTGAGCTTTTAATGTAATAAATGCGAAAAAATTGGCTAGATTAGGATTTATGTCATTAACCCTCGATACGCAAAAAAATAATAATTCGAAACATATCGAGGAACGTACTGCGAATAAAATATAAAATAATTATGGCCACTTATTTTAAAACTTAAAATAGTACCTGCTGATTTTCATAATATCACTGTGTCAAGAATAAAACAATTTTCCATAAAATGTAAAAGGAGGGGAAAAGGGGCAGTATATCTCTATATATGCCGGGATTTTATTCATTTGCACACCCGTTTCGTATCAATATAAAAACTCAAAATAATAAATTCTCGCAAATTGACCCGATCACTTTTACACCTATTTTTTTGAGCATTGACTAATCTTGGTTTTTTTACCATTTTAAAACCGTTTAACTCTGTAGTAACAATTAAAGGGCCTGGCGTTAACTTTGATAAGGGGTGTTCGATAGATTAACAGGGGGGATATTTTACGTTGGGACAAGGAATAGGCACATGTTTTATCTTACGCTAAACTCGAAGTTAGCTTCAACACAGCTTTAATAATATCGTAACGAAGTGAAAATGGGATTGATATAGAAGCGGGGAAAAGGGAAACGTTGCTTGAAACATGCTTTTGGTTTAAAAAGGAAAGTCTTAAATTAAAACCTGCGATGGAGTCTTTAAATTTTCTCTTCTTGAAGGGTTAATTTTTTCGGAAACCGAAGTTTCACTGATATGATACGACGGTTTAGAATATAACTTTTCGAAGTCGATGGGATTATTGTTGTTAACCCTTTTTCCTCGCTTGTTGATGTAGAGGGAAATACCGATTCCTAAACCTTGTCGGGAAAAAAATCGAGAACTGGATTTTTGGGAAATGAAGAAGTATCAACTGATGTTGGGCTGCCCACTTTTACAGAAAATGTGACGTAATCTTTGCATTGTTCTGTGGTTTTATTTCATAGCATCATGCTCTGACGGCGGCTGCGGTTTCGACCTAAAAATTGGTTTGATACTGTTAGTGTTACAAGAACTGTAAACCACGTCTAAAACTATTATGGAAGTGTATGATAAGCCTTGGTTAAAGAAGAAAATACGTGATAGCCAATAGAGTAATGGCACTGTGACGTCCTAGTACGTCACCCATGCAAATTTGCGACCAAAATGGCGGGCATGGCCAAAGCTACGGAGTGCTACTACCCTATTGTAATGATAATGGAACCAATTTAGATAGTCAGTAAGCCTTGTGTAAGGTTATATACATTGAATTTGGAATAATTTCCAGATTTCAAAATTACGTTTTTGCGAGTGACAGTACCTTTACATTGTGAGATATAGCAGACTTATTTACCTGCTTTTATACCCTAACATGGCGGCGTATTTTCACGCGCAAAATTAATTTTAAGATCCCCTAATACTCCAAGATTTACATAGGCGCGTTCGTAAATCGTGGTTACGCGAAAGAAATTTAGAAAATTTGAGTCGGCAGTTCGGCACACTCAACCGTCAACTCTATTATACGGTGGCGCCATCTATCGCTTTCAAAGTAGAATATAGTTCCCGCCGATAACAGCGGATGGCGCCACCGACAAATGATATAGTTCTCAATAGGGCAGAATGAAACTAATTCTAGTGGTACTATTCCCAATTCAATGGTTACGTAAGAATTATGGAATAGGCCTAACTAAAATATAGGTATCATGAAAGAAATAGAACAGCAGTCAACAGAATAGCAGAAAATGTAAGAGAAATTTCAATAGACAGCTCACATTGGAAGGAGATTAGATTTGGTAATAAGTTATTTACCCCGTATTACCTAGAAATAAGAAAGAGGTTAATTGGTTGTGGGTAGAGAATGTTAATTTTTAAAAGGAAAGATATGGGAAATAGGTTATAAATACAAAATACAGCATGGTAGTTGCCAAGAACTTTCGCAATGAAATGCAAGCTTTTACCTCTAATGCGTATTTAAAAAACCAGGTATTGACAGTTGTGATATGTACATTGCTATCTACCAAGCACCTCAGTCACTATAACTATTCTTAATGGCTAGGATTCCCTAATGAGCAAGTCATGTTCTATTTCACTAAGCACCGCTATTACACCGACAACCATGAATGACAGCAAACCATACAAAAACATTTTGTACAATATTATCCATAAACTAGGGGTGTGCGAGTCCTCTTTTTATGGTTTCGAGTAGAGTCAAGTCCTGGAGAATTGTATCCAAAAGTCTCAATTCCAATTCCCGAGTACTCGTTCGAGTCCTTAAGAATTAGTTTGAGTCGGTTAGATTCTTAATTTTCTGGTTGAGCCCATTTCAAGTCTTAACAGTACAGAACAACTTCTAACTTCAAAGAGTCTCATAGTAGTTTAAGTAAATTAAAAGTCTTAACTTGTTAAGACTATTGTAAAAAAACTAAAGCCAAAGGAAAGTCCTGTCTTCACTGCAGAGTGCAGAAATAAACAAAAAATAGAAAAAGATGCCAGGTTGGTGAGTCACGCGATCTCCGTTAAACCAAAGGGCAAACCAACAATAAATAATAAAAACAACTACCATAGCGCGATTACGGGATTTCACCTGGTGGTGAGCCGTTGAATGCAACTACCGTAAAAAAAATTAGAAAAAAAAACCACTCCTTGGACAGTAAGTTGGTCTCATCCTAAAATTAGGGACTCAGTCCACAGAGTAATTTTTAAGCCTTGGCAAAGGACTTGGGTACTCCTATGAGTAATATATAATAAGAGGTAGAGACGAGTACTCGCACAGGCCTACCCTAGACCATAATCCATAAGCCAGGGAAAAAAATGGCAAAATTGCACTACAGCGGCCTCATGTAATTTCGTGTTTTTTTTTGGTGGAGAATGTAGCACTTGACGCGTAGATTACGAAACTAATTTTTTTTGGGGCCGCAAATGATAATTAAATTAATTAACTTAATGTTAAAAATGTAATAATTTTAGGGAATTACCGTGTTTTTGTATTTTTGGGTGGCGGAGAATGTAGCAGTTGACGCGTAGATTACGAAACTAATTTTTTTTGGGCCGCAAATGATAATTAAATTAATTAACTTAATGTTAAAAATGTACTAATTTTAGGGAATTACCGTGGTTTTGTATTTTTGGGTGGCGGAGAATGTAGCACTTGACGCGTAGATTACGAAACAATTTTTTTGGGCCGCAAATGATAATTAAATTAATTAACTTAATGTTAAAAATGTACTAATTGTAGGAAATTACCGTGTTTTTGTATTTTTGGGTGGCGGAGAGTGTAGCACTTGACGCGTTGATTACGAAACTTTTGTTTTTGGGTCGAAAATGATAATTAAATTAACTAACTTAATGTTAAAAAGTTAGTAGAGTGGAAACCTAAACAAACAGTAACAAGCCGTGGTGTAGGCGACAACCCGACGAAGATAATTACTTCCAAAACACGTAAAAGACGTTACTAAACTCCCCGTATTGGCGCCTGACGGCGCCGCGCACTCGCTTCGCTCAAGCGCTGGGGGCGCGCAGCGCCTCCCCAACCCCATACTAAAAAAAGCGATGGGCCATCTATAACGCGACCTAGAGGACAGTACCAAGCCTTACGCATCAAGTATATAGTGGCCCAATAATAGAAAACACCGAGAAAATGAACAAAAACTGTAAAAGATTTGATAAAGTACGGGAATATCACTTTGTGGCCCAAAAATACAAAACACCGAGAAAATGAACAAAAACTGTAACTGATTTTATACAAAAAGGGAATATCACGTGGAATTCATTAGGACACCGAAACTGTGTTGCCGGCGAACACACGACGGAAATAAGTACAACAAAACACGTGCAAATGCCCAAAAATTAGAAATTTAAAATTACATTAAAATATTAAATAATCATTTGCGGCCAAAATAAAAATTACCCTCGGCATCTACGTGACAAGGTCTATCAGGCGCAACCAAAATTAATATAAAATTCAATGAAAATGAGAAATTTTTAAAATTAAAAAAATTAAGTTAAACAATTAAATAATCATTTGCGGCCAAAATAAAAATTACCCTCGACATCTACGTGACAATGTCTATCAGGCGCAACCAAAATTAATATAAAATTCAATGAAAATGAGAAATTCTTTAAATTAAAAAAATTAAATTAAACAATTAAATACTCATTTGCGGCCAAAATAAAAAATACCCTCGACATCTACGTGACAAGGTCTATCAGGCGCAACCAAAATTAATATCAAATTCGATGAGGCCGCTGTACTACACTTCACCCAAAAAAATTAAGCAATGCGCAACTATGATTACAGTTATTCATGCCACTAAGTTCTTCGCCAACAATCATGACAATGAAAGTGGATTTTTGGGTTTTGGGAATAAGAAAACTTTTGTTAAACTCACTCGAAGACTTGGGCCAATCCGGTAGCCTTACTCCACTCTCCGGATGAGGTTTTTGGAATTGAATACCAGGTAGACTGAATATAGACGCAGCTGGAAAAAGAAAATGAATTGCTTAGTTTCTTTACATAGATTCAAATGTTGAAATTTAAGTCTCCAAACATAATAAGTTTCGAATAGGTCTCTGAAGCAAACAAGAAGTATTCACAGGGTCAGCTAAGTTGTAGTGGCCAAACTAGAATGCAAACATGAATATGATGGGACTGGATGGGTCCGCAAGTAGGGATGCACCGATATGGGTACAGCAGATATATCGGCTGATATTAACCAAGTTATCTATCACAACAGTAGTGTATATGATAAAATGCTTGTAAAAGAGGGTTCAGTACACTGTCATACCATTTTATTCTAATTTATCACGAAAAAAAGTTAGCAAGAGCTGCTGAATGTTCCTTTTCATTTTACGTGATACATATTTGTGATCACAAATCGAATATCATATTTGTTTACACTCGTAACCTCCTGTCTAAAAAAAGGTATGATCTAGCTTCTGTACTCTGGCATCCGTGGCGCGGCCAATCAAATAAAATATTATCATTAATCGATAATTTTCTTATTTAAAAATATTTTTCTAATACAGGTATTGGCCAATATCGACTTCTTTTAAGCTGATATTTGGCTGATATCGATATTAGAAAAATAGGCCGATATATCGGTGCATCCTTACTCACAAGAACATTTTACAGTCAAAGATTTTTTAGAGTTAACTATTAAAATTAAACGGCAAAATTGAACTACAGCGGCCTCATGTAATTTTTTTTGGTGGAGAATGTAGCACTTGACGCGTAGATTACGAAACTATTTATTTGGGGCCGCAAATGATTATTATTTTAATTAACTAAATTTTAAAAAAGTAGTCATTTTAGGGGATTAGTAACGTTTTTCTAAAAAATAGTTCCGTCGTGTATCCGTCGCCACCACTTTTTTTGACGCGCCCCAGCCCCATTCTGTAATCGTACCTAGTGAAATCGTATCAACTTAAATAGTAACAAAAATGAGAACAGGTTTGCTTCCAAAACACATAAAAGACGTTACTAAATTCTCCGTATTGGCGCCTGACGGCGCCGCGCACTCACTTCCCTCAAGCGCTAGGGGGGCGCGGCGCCTCCCCAACCCCATACTAAAAAAAAGCGATGGGCCATCTATAACGCGACCTAGAGGACAGTACCAAGCCTTACGCATCAAGTATATACTTTTAATATCAACCAGAAAAAAGCGTTTGAATGTGGCCCAAAAATACAAAACATCTAGAAAATGAACAAAAACTGTAATTGATTTTATAAAGTACGGGAATATCACGTGGAAATTATTAGGACATCGAAACTGTGGTGTCGGCGAACACAAGACGGAAATAAGTACAACGAAACACGTGAAAATGCCCAAAAATGAGAATTTTTTAAAATTACATTAAAAAATTAAATAATCATTTGCGGCCAACATAAAAAATACCCTCGGCATCTACGTGACAAGGTCTATCAGGCGCAACCAAAATTAATATAAAATTCAATGAGGCCGCTGTAGTTCACTTCACCCAAAAAGGCAGCGAAAATTAAAATTTTCCTGATAAATCAGGGCAATCAGGGAAAATAATTATGAGAACTCCAAATTATGTTCAATTTGTTTCAGTATTACTGAAATTATTACTTAGTATTGAATTCATACCTCATACGTTCAATCTTGACTATATTATATTAGAAAGTGTAACAGTAATGCTTTTAACATTATGGAGACCCCTATTGTTTTAATAAGTACACCTGGAAAATATTCAAAACTACTCTGGAAAACCTGGAAATATCAGGGAAATGGTTTTTGAAATATTGTATGAACCCTGCTAAAGTAGCCACCCTGATGTGTAACTAAGCAAACTAAATAAAAGCAATCAGTCATTGCAAGCTGGTTTCGTTTCACAGCGCCTTGCTAAAGGGTATTTTTTTAAATTATCACAGAGACATACTCGGAGCAATGTTACAGACTTACGTATAGATGCATTGAAAATAAACACTTACTGTCTGGAAGGAGGTGAATGCTCGGTCCCAAATTATCAAAATATGAACTTTTCATGCCCTCTGCCGCAGATAGACGCACTTTAGGTTCATACTGCAACAACCCAATACCTTGATTAACCCAACAATTTAAAAATTTGATGGAAGCAACTGGCCACAAACCTTAAGAAAGCCCATGAGTAGATCAATGCCATCATTCCCTAGCCTCAAAACTTTGTTGGTCCAAGGTTTTGGCTCGTACTGATTAGGAAATTCTTCGAGATTGGTGCAACTAGGCCAGTTTTCCGCCGTCGGACTGCCTAACGTCCTAAATATTAAGTGTAACTGATGCTCAACTGTCGAACCGGGAAAGAGAGGGTGTCCACTGGCCATTTCGTAAAATATACATCCAACACCCCTACAACGAAACACTTCAAATTAGACAACTTCATACAGACTTTTTTACCAGAAGGAACCACAGTCATCGGGCTACTTACCACATATCTATTGACATAGAATAGTCTGTAGATCCTAATAAAACATCAGGGGGTCTATACCTGAAATTGAAAGGCATTGTCATTTAGTTCTGTTAAGTTTCACATAGATTAGGCTAATAATAATGCACGATTTGGCAGTAATAGTTTAGTCTCTAGGGATCGCTACAGGAGTCTTAGTTCAATTGACACTAGCCTACAAGTAATACTAAGTAGTTTGCCAACAGCGATAGATGATAAACAGATAGCATAAATGTTAACTCAATCCAAACAATAATAAATACTGTTAGATCCCGTAAACAGCTATTTTTAAGATTTAAAAACCTCAAAATAGGGCTCACCATCGCGAAACTATGTAAATCTCCATTTTAAAAAGGGAAAATATATATATATATATAATTACCATAATGTGACTACTTCATTAGAGTATGTTTTTGTTGGAACGGATTTTGCTCTCGCTAAACCTGCGTAAAAACAATAAAGTATGTTAAAAGCAAATAAAAACAGTAAATATATGATAAGCAGAGGGTGTCAAGAATTCCAACATGTAAAAAAACAGGAAACAAAGTTTTACCGAAGTCAGCCAGTTTCAACTCTCCCTTCTCGTTGATCAGGAGGTTTTGAGGTTTGAGATCACGATGAAGCACTTTTCGTTTGTGGCAGTACGCCAAGCCACGCAACAATTGGAACAGGAACAACTGCATGGGAGAGAAGAAATTTATTTATTGGCGTTAAAATTCTTTGGAAAATTATTTTGGGGTTTGTAGTAATTTACCTGCACATTAACAGGATGTAAACTATTTCCGCAGAAATCCATATACTGTTTTAAATCGTTTTCAAGGTACTCGAAGACTAACGTTAAAGATTTCTCCGTGTGGACGATATCGTGAAGCGTTACTATGTTGTTGTGCTTTAAATCTTTCAGAAGGGACACTTCTCGTATTGCTGTACATGGAGCCCCTTCTTCGTGTTCTAGGCGAATTTCTTTGAGAGCTACTAAATTGTCTGTTAGTCTACTTTTTCCTTTGTACACTGTGGCATAAGTCCCCTACAGAAACGAGAAATAAAACGGTATTTTGAATATTAACATGTATTTCATACCATTTGGCATTGTTTCTGGTACAAGTGACAAAACATAAATCAGAGTGACCAGGGAAAGTCTTGGAAAAATTTATAGGAAAAATAGGAATTTTAGAGGCGAATTATAGGTATAGAAATAAGCGAATTATAGAAAAATATAGGAAACTAAATAGGAAAATAATAAGGTAATTACTGCATATCGGTATACTTTGACTCGAATCACCTTGAATATTGATAATTTTTTGTACACTGCTTCCTTGTATTATTGGATCACTGAGCGGATTTCAAGATTTTGTTCGAAAGGGGCAGTTTTTTGACTACATGTTCTATGACACATACTTAAAAGTTATCTCAATTTCAGAAGATCGTGGAAATATAGGAAAATAGGTAAAAATAACGGAATTTATAGGAAGGCATTAAAAATATAGGAAGTCTAGTCACCCTGCCTAAATGTTAATCAATGGCATGTAAAGTATACGTAAACCCGGAATCATTTCGAAAAATCAGTTTGTAGTCAAACGAAGGACATAAAAATTAAAACTTGTTGCTTACAGGCGCGAGTGTGATTTCAATGGGCACGATTTTACAGCCAAACACATAGCTCAAAATTAACTTCTACTATAGTTTAAGAATTTATTAATTTACTTCAACTTACATTTTAAAAACGATTTCAGTGCAACGTTAGAAGTAAAACGTTTATAAATGACCAGAACTTTTAAAGAAATAAATAATTTATCAAAAATATATATATTTTAAACTTATGAATTGAGCCGCGTGTCAAAAACGAACTACACAAAACAATATTAGCAATATTGTTCTATGAAATGTAAATTAACCGAATAGTACAAATCTGAAACTTATCAAAATATTGAAAAATATTTTGATAACTAGTCAAGATTTCTACATGGGGAATTCCGTAAAAATATTTACTAGCCCCCTTCCTGACATAAATCCCATTTACGTCAAAACGAAGTTAAAAACAAAAACAAAATTAACAGTAATTCAGCGCAACTAAATGGAACAATGATTTGTTTAATTTCGAAAATGGCACAAAACTATATTGGTAATGAATACAAAAATTTACAAAAAAAAAACTATACATTTACCTCTCCTAGTTTGTGAAGTTTGACGTAGGTTTCCATTCGACCAAAGCCTATTTCAGACTATAAGTATGGAAAAAAAATTTATTTGTTACTGACGTCATAAACGAGTACAAACACGTGGGAGCCGTAGAATGGGGTTTGCGAAAAGACTAGACTTAATACAAATTGATTGAAGGAATAGATTGTCGTAGTTTAGACGCTAAGTACTTCCTGCTAAGCGTAAAGTCACTTAAGCTTGACCTTAGGTATTAATCCCGGAAGATAAAATCATTTGTTTTAAATTATGTCTGTTTTTCTCGACTAAAAGAAACTATTTAAAAGACAGCCTTGGGCGAAATATTGATAACGTGATGGAATCTTAAATTAGTCTTGTGTGTGGTTCACATTAATAACTATCGGAAAATCGTACAATAACTTAGAAAGAATTATAAAGATAACACCGAAAACTATATTATATAACTAATATAGTACTGATTAGTGTTGTAAGTTGGAAAATTTTCCGAAAAGAATAAAATAAGTTTTAATTCCGTGATTATTCTAATATTGTTTTCAAATTAAAAATTTTCGAATCTAAGAGTAAAACTAAACCTCTAGACTATCTTAAAACTGATTAACAATGTGACACTGTTAATGTTTTGTAGTATGTTTACTGATATTAGACATTTTATATCGATAAAACCCTTAAAAAGTAATTAATGTTTCAATTTTCCGCAATTCGGAAAACTTTCGGGATATTTTTCCGCATTCTATTATTCCGGAAAATTAACAACACTAGTACTGATATTTATGTAAAACGTATTTTTCCATAATCATATTAAAATTCTTTTAAAAAATACACTGAAAATTATACATAAATATCTCAAATGAAAATCGTATATTAGAGGAAAATTAAATATATCTAAAAAAACCTAAAAAATATTAGAGGAAGATTAAATATATCTAAAAAACCCTAAAAAAAATTAGAGGAAAATTAAATATATCCCAAAAAACCCTAAGAAATATTAGAGGAAAATAAAATATATCTAAAAAACCCTAAGAAATATTAGAGGAAAATTAAATATATCTAAAAAAAACCTAAGAAATTTTCTTCGTGAAAATTGTATAAAATAACCTCTGAAAATTAAATTTATATGCAAAAATCCTGCCTTCTCAAGATTATCGTAAAAATATCATCAAAATTTCTAAAAAAAAACTACATGTATCTTCATGAAAATCGCATGAAACAAACCCAAAAATATAATATAATTATCTCAAAAATTTACGGAAGTATTTGAAATAAAATATGTTTTCAAAAAAATCAAAGAAATTAAAGATATTTAAATAAATCTAAAATAATCCCCAAAAATATCTGAAGCCTAAACGCTTCGTGTTTAGGACATTTGTTGGGTAGAACGTACCAGAGATTGCCTCCTCATGGTCCGGCTAATGGGGCCATCCAGCGTAGGACTGACTGACTGTTTGGCAATGAAACTCTCGGGAAGACGAACATCGGCCGGCAACGACAGGCGTTTACTAATATCCTGTTGCTATTTACGAAAAGAAATCGTACAGTTAAGCTTGACAAAACGCGGGAATCCATACCTTGGAATGCTTATCGCGGCAGATTTTCGTCTCGATGTGGCTGACGGTTTTTTTGACGTCACTATGTTACCTTAACAAACAACAACGTGAGAGAGGAGCGCGCGCAGAGGGGATTTTTTCTCTGAGTCAGAGTGATCTAACCATACGCGATACGCCAGGATAAGCATTCCAAGTAGATGTTGTTGATTTCTTTAGATTTTCTTAAAAATTCATTTTTAATGCTTTTAATTATTTTGATTTTATTGATTTTTCTTTACAAATTGATTAATAATTTGAATGGAGCAGTAATGTAAACTAAAATTTAAATTAATTTTAATTATTTAAAAACCAAACGTAATTTAGTTTTGTTTCTGAATTGACAAAGCTAAACTAGAGTCTACTTTTATACATTTTCATAAATACATTAATTTAAATCAATGATTTTTTTAAAACAAATCACTTGATTTCATACAACCCCGAAAAAATAGATAATATAGTACTCAGTACCCTAGATTTGAATTCAGAGATACGGTTTTGTAATAGGAGCCAGTCTGTAATTACTTGTAAAAGCGTTATATTTTAAAGCGCGCGCTGCTTAATATTTCAATACAGAATGGCTCGCTCAATTTCGCAACATGTTGACTGTCTGAAAGATAATCTAATAATAATAATAATAATTAGCTAGGCTAATACCCAAGGCACCACCTTAGACCCAAGTCATCAAGCGACTTTTAAAGCCATTAATAGACCTTTCTATAAATTCCTAGCTAAACATTCCAAATACTTTCACTAAGACAACATAGCGCTACTTCAGTAGAACTTGCAAACCTATTTATTCTTTGGTTTTAAAAATTCTGCTTATGCTTATTCCTAATTGATTGGTATTTTCTGAAGTGTCACCCATAAAGTCGATTTTCAAAATATAGCTAAGGTAACCTACGTGAAGATAGTATATTTAAAAATATAGTAAGTCCTTAGCTGAACTATGTACCAAATCAATGAGATATAGTCAATTAACTATTTATAATGGTTTGTATAAAACTATAACCGTTAAATGAGTAGGATGTTTATCAACAATCCACTATTTATCCAGACAATTAGGTTGGCAGGTTTTCCAGATACTCCTTTTATGAGCCTCCCTGGTTATGAAAAATCTGGCCAAACCTTCTGCCTCTCTATACACAAAAGTAGTATTTTATAGAATGGTCTATTCAGGTGGCCGGGTTACAATGCGTAGGAGGGTGGTGGCAAGTCCTTCAAGCCACGCGAACCAACAGCTCCCTACACTTAACTATTACCTATAACTACGTACCAGTTGTCCTTTAGTTTTATACTCCCTTTTTACCCCTACTAGTCAGTGACTACTAAAATAAATTAAGATAGGAGGCTAACTAGTCAGGCTGACTACTAACAAAATATCCTTATGTCCACTCCCTGCTTTCGAAATTTACCTGTCCGACTCTCCTATTCTTTGGACGTAGCTTGACTGGTGATGTGATTTCATCGGAGGCACCGGACGCTTCTTCGCTTTCGCCATCTGATCCGATTCGCGGATGTTCCTGCACAACACCTAGACAAGGAGACAAAACAAATCCAGGTTTAAAAACGTCGCTTCGATCCAGATCTTTTAAAGGAGAGGTCAGCGTACTCTCGGTTTTTTTAAGTGACTCTTTTGTCAGTTTCAAGCAATGGGGAAAATGCATTGCGCTGTTTGGCGCCATCTAAACTGGTACTACAAACTACGCATAAAAGGTTATGTATAATATTTCATGGTATCAATTATTTTATCTTATTTATTTCTAAAAGTATTGTACTTAAAGGTAAATTAAATAATATTAAAATATTAAGATTCAATAGATGACGTCTCGTAGTGTACAACCTTTATTCAGTATACTATCAGAGTTATTCAACTTTAAGGAGGTTATACCAGTATTAAAAGCGAGGGTCCCACCATAAGTTCAAACATGGCGAGGTGGATTAATTAAGAAAATAATTTACAATTTATTTAGAAAATGACGAAATATTTTCAGTCAATATATATTTAAAATTATGACTATTTACTAAATTTAATTAACAAAATTAATAAATATGTTACATAGATGGCGCTTCCGCGCAATAACGATATATTGCAATTTGAGGAAAGCAAGTCCAACTTATACGCGCCACCCGAAATTAACCTCTTAAAGTTGAATAACTCTGATACTATAATTTACGCTATAAAATAATTAGTTCTATTGGCGGTCGTTAGATGGCGCGACGAGACGGATATATATTCCCCCTCCACCAGAAGTGGACTAGTCTGACCGAGTGCAATTCATTTCACGGCAGTGAGCTAACCTCTCGAATCGCCAAAACTATAATCATGAACATTCCACGAAATAGGCCATTAGCGGAGACTCCATAATTAGGGCTGTGCGAGTAGTGGTTTTAGGCCATCGAGTATCAATTTTTTTCATCGAGTATTCGAGTTGAGTAATATTGAAGGCGAATCAATTAATCGAGTACTTGATTAAGGGCTCTTATTCGAGTCGAGTACTTGATTAAGGGGAAACTCTTTTATCGAGTAACTAAAACAATACCTCGAACAATATTTTTAACGAGTCGGGTTATCGAGTACTTGATTAGGAGTAATTTTATTCAAGTAATTATGAAATTAAATTTAAAAGTAGTATAAAGTAACTTTCAATGCTGAAAAATATTCCTTTAATTTAAATGAACCACCGTTTATTTCCCCCAAAAAGTGGTAAAAACCCCCTTTTGGTTAAAAAAAAAACCCCCCCAAATACTCGACGAGTTTAGAGAGCATTTTATTCGAGTAATCGGGTACCCGAATATGCAATTTTTTGGTACTCGGTAATTAATTATTCGAGGTCGAGTTCGAGTACTCGGCCTCAAAAAAGATCGAATATTTCGAATCAGAATAAACCCCTTTCCCAAAATATGTCCAGCTAAACTAGTCTATTCACATCGAACCGAGTAAACACCGACATACATTTAGGCCTAATCCACAGCGCCTTCAAAACGCAGAAAAATCTTTTCACGAATGTTTACAAACAACGGGGGAAAAAAACCAAATCAGGAAAGCGGATCGGTAGCTACAGCAACGCGGCCTTTCAAACATATAAAAGAAGCAAACATCTTTAAATCTAAGGTTACCCTTCCTCTCTTTAAAAGGCTAGAAACGGATGTTTTGCCCCGTTCCGCAAAGGTTTGCCCAGCTCGAAGAGAGAAAACTGTGAAGAGATGAAAGCAGCCTCGAGGGAAATGGGATCAAACGCAAACACAGATGTTTCCAACTTCGGACATCTGCGAGAAAGTGCCTTTCATTTACAGTCACACCAGGATACCAAGACTTACTTACAACGTTTACCTTTTTCCGTACTAACATAAGTCTATAATCAGGGTTCGAAATAAAAAAAACCCCGACCCGGACCCACCCACCTGAGAAAAACCCACTTTGAAATTTCATATTTTAATGAAAATACATTTTTTTCAAGGTGCAATGATCACTTTAATATATATAGTTAATTAATAGTAATTTACAAAGTTAACCGGCTTGTAAACTTAATAATTTTGACTTGAGACTTATGACTTCAGATTTCTACCAGTCCTTTGGTTCAGCTTTGCTGCCTTTGCAGTATCTGTACACTTTTACAAGCTTTTCAGCTTTTTCTGACAAAATAAAAGATAAGCAGCCTACCTAGCAGACGATAGCTAGTCCCTACAATCTTTTTTAGCAGGGCTCGACATAAGACATTTCTAATTTCTCTTGATTTGGGTTTTTTTTGACATATCATGTAATACAAATATGGAAATAGTATACTAAAATAAAAAACCCACCCGAATAAAAAAAACCACGAAAAACCCACTAAAAAACCCACTGGGTTGGGCTTTATGGAAAAAAAAAAACGTTTTTTTAACCCTGTCTATAATATTGTTTCATAAGTTTGTCACTTCGGGGTTCGTACATAATTTCCGGAATAGGCGAAACTATAAAGTAAATTGGGTCATAGCCAACTTGTTAAAATGGGAAAACAAAATCAAGTGACTACCTTTTCACAGCCAACTTCGATTCGGTAACTCGTGTGCATAGTTGGCCGTGCGATGGTAAAGAAAAATATATTCCTTCCAGATACTGCAGACCGCTAATTAACTTACACTTTTCTATTATAAGATGTTTCAAATAATAATTAGATAATTTAGATGAATCGATCAAAATTTAAGCCGCCATTAGCAAAATAAAATGAATAATAGTTCGTATTTCTTACATGGTTCGTACAAAGTTTCCGGAATTAAACTACCTGACATTTCCAGGTTTTCCCTGACTAAATTGCCAAATTTCCCTGACCATTTTTGTAGAATGTTTTGAGGTAAAATCTTGAAAAATGTCAATTGTGTATTTTTAATACATTTTTCAAAAATTTATTTGCCGGGTTTGTTTTGGGGGTCATTTTAAAATTTTCTTACTATTTTGGACCATTTTAAATTTCCCTGACTATTCCCTGACCATTGGGAATCATTTTCAAATTCCCTGACCTTTTGGAAACATTTTCAAATTCCCTGACTTTTCCAGGTCGTGCACGAACCCTGTCTTAGGATAGATGGCGCTACAGTTCTCCACCAAATCAAATGATTACCATCTTTTCACCCCCCCTGGACTATTAAATTCCCTGACATTTTCAGGTTTTCCCTGACCGAATTGCCAAATTTTTGGTAGAATAAATGAATGGTTTGAGGTAAAATCTTGTTTGATAAATATTTATTATTTACATCTTTCAAAAATTTATTTGCCAGATTTTTTTGGGTCATCTTCAAATTCTCTGACCTTTTGGAAACATTTTTAAATTCCCTGACTTTCCAGGTTTTCCAGGTCGTGTACGAGCCCTGCACTTTGGGGAATGTTTTACTGAGAGCTAGTAACATTATTAGATTATGTCTGATAAAGTAAATATTTCTCAACGGATTCGGAAATAGCTTTTTTTAAACTGCTCATTGGGATCAGTTTGCGATTACAAATTTGTCGTTGGTTGCTAAAAGTGTTTACCTAAGAAATCTCGAAAAATCCGGAAATGCCAGATCTACCAAAATACCGAAATTGGGGCTAAGAATTTAAAAATCAAATAGAATAAATCTATTAATTCATTTTTAACATTGGAAATACGAAGCACTCTTTAAATTTTTGATATCAGTCTCAGATTTCCAAAATGGAAAATATTTATAATCCGACCGTGCTGAAGATGGCGCCACAAAACGCTATTGGGTTTTCCCGCAACGGCACTCGATTCGTGGCCCAGAATTTCTTCTGCCTGTCACCCCTATACAGGGTTACCACAAAATTTTTAGATTCATATTCCCTGACCATTTTAAGAGATTTTCCCTGACTTTTTAAGGCCAAAATGTTTATTTTATATTTTACTTTTATCAGAAATTAATAAATTTAAATAGACTTATATTTCAATAAAAATGTTATTGCAATATTGAAAAAATTAGCAAAACTTTCAAGAAAATAAATGATAATCATAAAATTTGTCATAGATCTAGAGTAAAATTACCTTCATAAAGTGCCGAGATAAAATTGAATTCCCCGACTTTTCCCTGAATTTTTACAAATCCTTAAAATTACCTGACGTTTTTGGCCCGTTTTTAAATTCCCTGACTTTTCCCTGACGTGTGGCAACTCTGCTATAAATTATCTTACGTCGCTCGGAGCATGCGCCACGAAAGTCGGAGATAAAATCTTCGATATTTTATGAGATTTATTTCTATTAAATATTACTTAATTTAAATGCTATTAAACTAACAATGTAAGTAAAAAATGAAATGAAACGTCTGAAAAAAGGGCTTATTACGGTAGACCACATTTTGTCAATTTTCGGAATAATTCTGAAAAGAATCTCTGAAGAATTTTAACCATTGCTTTTCTTTTGGTTTATCGTTATCAGCTGGAGCCAGCCGCGTTGCTAAATTTAGAACTACATATTTCGCTGGTCTGCTGTATTTTAAAGTAACTGAATTTTAAAACAGATCTTTCTGTTCGTTTACAAAGAGCTTAACATTCCAAAAAAAAACTACGTCCCACTGCCAAAAAAAAAAAGCTTAAAGCGTTGGTCACGAAAGTAATAAAATTCAATATAAATTCAATTTCCAAGCTTTGAAAATTTTACTCTTAAAAGTAAAAGCAGAAGTTTATAAAACTCATTGCAAAAGTGTGTGAGTTAGACGAAATAATTACTGATAGCTATAATTTTATTTTTTTTAAATAAAAATACGATTTTTAATAATTTTTGATTTTAATTATTTAAACACTGTATTCATCTTTCCCTCACAAAAGTATATTGAAAATTGGTATTCACTGGTAACGTAAACCCAAATTTAAATTGATCTGAATTAATTTTAATTGTTAATCGTTATTATTTTGTTCTGATTTTTAAGCATTGCTATGGCAACAATTTTAGTGCAAATGTTCATGAAATTATATAAATAAAATGAGAATTAAATCCAATGATTTAAAAAAATCATTTACACGTCGTAACCAAATATATAAGGCCCTCTAGCGAGCCAAATAGGCAACTTAGCATTGGGTCATCTTAAAGGGTCACAATTGCGATTTAAAAAAATCTGGGCGAAAATGACTAGCTCCTCCCTCTTCAAGGACTATTAAATTCAACCAAAGGTGTGGTGGCCCTTCAAATAAACTTCATTTCCACAAATAAACCTCGAAGTTCACAACCTAATTCGTTCTTTGTAAAACTTAGAAAACCCTTTCTCAATACGCTTACTGCAAACGATATCTCAACAGCGCCGCCTTCTTAATCTATCCAAACTGAAAACAAAGCAAACGCAATTACGAATTTTCACCTGTTAATGCTCTTCGAGTGCCATCTAGTAAACATTTCTAGCGACTTTAATCTGGCTTAATTATCTCGCGGAAGTTAGCAGAGCTCGTCGCAATAAGCCTAAAAATAAGACTAAAATCCATCCACTCTCTCCGCTAGGAGGAGTTGTCATCGCGTCGTACCAAAATGCAATGGGAAATGTAACCAATCTCGGGCTTGCTACTCCCGGCGGGCCCCGTCTTTAATATTCAGTAGGCTGCGGGGTTACATTGCGAATACACAGTGGCGCCGTCTTTTGGAGATCTTGCTAGCTTAAAGATTTATCCCGTACAAGCAAACGTGTGCTTTTGCTACAGAAATTGCTTTCATTGCGAATATTCTTCTAAATAATCTTAATTAGGTCGTTATGGTTGTTAAACAACGATGTAATTATTATTATTAATAATAATAATTAACAACGATATATATATTAATTTGTTTAATAATAATAATAATAATAATTAACTATATATATATATTTTTTTAATAATAATTATTAACGATATGAATATTTTTATTGTTATTAACAACGATATAAAAATGAATATTTTATTGTTATTAACCACGATATAAATATGAATATTTTATTGTTATTAACCACGATATAAATATGAATATTTTTATTGTTATTAACCACGATATAAATATGAATATTTTATTGTTATTAACCACGATATAAATATGAATATTGTTAATAATAATTGTTACTAACAACGATATAAATGAACTTTTATTAATAATTGTTATTAACAACGATATACACATGCATATTTTTAATAAGTATTATTATTATTAACAAATATATACAAATTATTAATAATATAATTAAAATAATTTAAATATAATTCATTCCAAGTGATTGAAAATTCGTTAGAAATTCCCAAGACCACGTAGAAAATATATATTAAAAATCTAGAAATCAAATTTAAAATCCTGAAATACGCGAAATCCCGATAAAAATGTAAAATTATATAAAGTCCACTAAAATTATAAGTCTATAATATTATTCCATAAGCATGTCTCTTTGGGTATATTTAACTAAGAGTGACGTCATCACAGGTGTAGGTTCTACGTGGGACGTTAAAGCCAGCTATAAAGTCTCTATGGAATAAATTTCGATCACCTTTATTTAAAATTACTACATTTCGAAGTTTTTGTATTTAAAAAGATTGTTTACTATAAGTGTGTTAAAATAATATTTTTATATCAAAACAGAATGTTATATAAATTGATAAAATGTAGAAGTATAGAAATATTTGTATGATAAATATCTCAGGATTAGGATTTTGTAGTTGGAAAAGTACCGTAAGATTTCGCTATAGTGGAAATATTTTTGTATAGTGTTCTTTAATAGGGCCAAGTTGCTGGGAAACTGCAACGAGGGATTAGACCCCCCGAAATAACTCTTATTCTCAACCCAAAAAAAGGCTAGATTTTTTGGTAAGTGCCCGAAATATAGTACAGTTCTTTTTTTATCCTTGTTTTGTTAGAGTCCAAAATAAAGTTGTTTTGTTGTGGATATAGTAAACTTCTGTTGTGTAAATATAATTAGTATAATTCCCAAGCTAGCTCTTATGTTTTTGGTAGTTAATTATTTAATTAAGTCTTTCTATAGAATTTTCTTACGTTATTTGAAAGAAAATCTGTGTCTCATACTTCTGGAAAAATATTGGAGAATTCGTTTTTCTCAGCTTTCAATTTCGTTCAATGGTCCCGGAATTCTTATTTGATGATTGAATTGTTCAACATTCTGAATTTAATTTATTTCGATATATTTATGATTGGTTTCTTAATGTTTTTTTTTTAAATAATCTTAGCTTATCTTAATTTTACTTTTATATTGTTATTTATTTAATATATGTTTGTAAATGTTCTGTTAACCACCCACAACATTGCCTGCAAAGTGTTAGCGAAATAAATATTAATATTATTATTTTGTTATAATTTTAGACTTATGCTAAAGTCTCAACATCGATTTAATTAAAATTTTAAACTCATTTTGATTGAATACTTAAACGAACACCGTTCTTAAAAAAGCTACGGTTCTTCAACCGACTTTCGATGTGTTTTGAATGGATTTCAGAAAAACCTTTAATTAATAGAAATTGGCTATGTTACAGACGTATGCTAATATTTCCAAAATAATTTTACTCATTTCAATACGATACATAAACCGAATTTCAATCTTTAAAATCTGTGTTTGGAATAGCAACAGCCGTGAACAAAATCTAACTCATAGCAGCAGCTCTTAACAAAACCTTCGCAAATCTCCGACTCATTTCACTACAATATCTCAACAAAACACCTTTCTCCAAAAATCTAGAAAATGAAATGACATCAAAACAAAACCAATCAGAAAATCCGTCAAAACATTTCAAATGCGAACTGAACGTGTGGAGCAAAATAGATATTTTACCCCCCGCCCAGTGAAAACTATACCGTTTTATAAAATGAAGACAAGAATGGCCCACCGCTACGAGATACTGGTGTCGGAATAAAAAGAAGATGGCGCTACGAACGCCGACTTCCTCTCCGTCCCCCCCCCCCCCTATTCGAAACGACGTCCGTTTCTATGGCGATATTGATCCGTCGTAAACACGTCATCGCGATCAGAAAACTCGGAAAGGGAAAGATGGGGGAGGCTCGGGATGAAGGATGTCGACGCTCGCCCGCTTCACCCGGCAGCTTAGAGGGCCTTTACCGTGCGGAGACTGGACCGCCTTCCCGGCGTTGGGGGACGCGGTCGGGTGAGGTAGGGCGCTCGGGAATCTAGGATGAAAAGAAAACGGCAGAGTGGATATGAAGGGGAGAAATGGCGGGCCATATAGGACGCAGATTGAATCAGGCTACCGTTACTAAGGGGGGGGGGGTGTCGTTACCCCCGCGTGACGGAGGAATTGCCCTGCTGGAACGAGACGTCGCGTTCGGGGTGCCGTTTAATAGGCGACTAATTTTCAGATTCAAATTCCCCGACCAAAATAAAATCGACTTATAATGCTGAAAAAATTAGCCAAACTTTCAAGGAAATAAATGATAATCATAGAATTTGTCATAGATCTAGAGTAAAATTACCTTCAAAAAGTGTCCAGATAAAATGTAATTCCCTGACATTTTACAAATTCTTAAAATTATCTGACCTTTCTCCGATTTTTAAAGCACATTTTTAAATTCCCTATTTTCCATGACGTATGGTACTAAACAAAAAGTGATACTAAATAAATTGATACATAATTGTTTCACCTCTAAGTGTTTACTTTAAAACAACTTACTGTAAATTTTACAACAACATATTTCGAACCTAAAAAACCTATTTTGTTATTTTCTTTATTGAAAAGTAACCAAAATTTTACTTTACCTACGCAAGTTAACTAAGTATGCGGTGTTATTAAACAGCAGAAAATAATTAATTAGAAAAGGAAGTTACATAAGGTACATTTCCATTTTCTGGACAGAAAAAAAATTACAAATTGCTTTTCTTTAAATATGATACCTTTTGTAGTTTTTTTTTAAAAAGAAAATGTTATAATTTAGCAAATTGAGACTAAGAATATTTTAGAGGGAACTTTAGTATATATGTTAACTGGCACTTTTTAATTTTTAATAAAAATAAATTTGAAATGTTCTTTTTTGGTTTTAAATAAATAATTTTTCATTTTATGGAATTTATTGATTTTTAAACAATGGCTGTTTTGCAGTCTAATAGTTCTTTTTATAAAATAACCTTGGCCATCTTGTTGAAATGTTGCCTCCCCGCTTCAGCTGCGGATCCGTTTTCTCTCCCACTAAAGAGCTTATGAACTCATTCTTAGGCATTGGCTGAACCATGAGCCAATAAAAGATTTCATGGCTGAACTATTCCAGGGCAACATTTCAACAAGTTGGGCAAGCGTAAAGACATTTTATAAAATCAACTATTGGTCTAAATAAATGAAATAAATAAATTAAATATATTCGCAACCATTTTTAAGTACTATTAACTAATTTAATTTGTCAGATTTGCTTTGAATTGGAATTGTTTTTTAATCTTTTTGTAAATTTTTATTCGTTTATTTAAATACAACGTGATTTAAATCAGCTAATTCTGATTATATAAGAGTATTTAAATCGAGAGAAGACAGACAAACACAGAGCGTACGTCCAATCCATAGGACGGCCTTAAATCTCGGCTGTATACAAGGAAGTATAGGGCGCGGAAAAATAACGTACAAATATGGAGAAATAGGAAAACTATTTATTCCGTGGCGTTGCCTTCAATAGCGTCTATAAACTGACGAATTAGATGGGTCAAACTGGACTACGATGAACATCTCTCCTATCTCTCGTTTATATTGAGATAAACTGATGGATTTCTATCGTTTCTATCGACTCGGCGCTCGCCTCATAAATATAGAGGATATTTATAGACACCTTTCGGATTTCCAACGTCATTGACTAAATTATATTTTAATATTAAAACCAATGTTGACGGTTTGTTTTGGAAGACAATTTGAGAAATGGTCGTCGTTTGTCAATATATCAAGCGTTATTAGATTCAGCTTATGGTAAATGCGCGTTACAATTGAGATAACTGATGACATTTGCTGTTTGATATTGACAATTCGTTTTACATTTTTTAGACATCGTGTTAGATATTGAGATTTGATATTAGATGTTGAGTTTGTATTAAATTTTTAGAATTTCGAATTAAGATGTCGAGGTTTGCTATTCGATTTTTAGAAATCAAATTTAGATGTCGAGATTTGCTATTGATATTGAGTTTGTATTCATTTTTAGAATTTCGTATTAAGACGTCGAGATTTGGTATTAGATTTTTAGAAGTTCGTATTAAGATGTCGAGATTTCCAATTAGATTTTTAGAAATCGAATTTAGATAGATTTGATATTAGATGTTGAGAGTTTTAGATTTTTAGAATTTCATATTTAGATGTCGAGATTTCCTATTAGATGTTTAGAGTTTTAGATTTTTAGAATTTCATATTTAGATGTCGAGATTTCCTATTAGATGTTGAGAGTTTTAGATTTTTAGAATTTCATATTTAGATGTCGAGATTTTTTATTAGATTTATAGAAATCGAATTTAGATAGATTTGATATTAGAAATCGAGATTTCCAATTAGATTTTTAGAAATCGAATTTAGATAGATTTGATATTAGAAATCGAATTTAGATAGATTTGATATTAGAAATCGAGATTTCCAATTAGACTTTTAGAAATCGAATTTAGATAGATTTGATATTAGATATCGAGATTTCCAATTAGACTTTTAGAAATCGAATTTAGATAGATTTGATATTAGATATCGAGATTTCCAATTAGACTTTTAGAAATCGAATTTAGATAGATTTGATATTAGATATCGAGATTTCCAATTAGATTTTTAGAAATCGAATTTAGATAGATTTGATATTAGATATCGAGATTTCCAATTAGATTTTTAGAAATCGAATTTAGATAGATTTGATATTAGATATCGAGATTTCCAATTAGATTTTTAGAAATCGAATTTAGATAGATTTGATATTAGATATCGAGATTTCCAATTAGATTTTTAGAAATCGAATTTAGATAGATTTGATATTAGATATCGAGATTTCCAATTAGATTTTTAGAAATCGAATTTAGATAGATTTGATATTAGATATCGAGATTTCCAATTAGATTTTTAGAAATCGAATTTAGATAGATTTGATATTAGATGTTGAGTGTTGTAGAATTTCATATTTAGATGTCGAGATTTGCTATTAGATGTTGAGTGTTGTAGAATTTCATATTTAGATGTCGAGATTTGCTATTAGATGTTGAGTTTGTATTATATTTTTAGAATTCTTTGATTCCCGATTTTGAGACGTATTTTCGATCCAATTTTGAGATTTTCAAGATTTCTAGAATATTTTTTTCCTGTATAGTATAAGGTAATATTGAAAAATGCCAAAACATTCGTATGTTGGTAAAAATACGAAGTTTTCAATTATTTAAGTTTTAAAATATTAGGTGATATCACGCTTAACAACAATTAGCCAAACTCGTTAACTTTGAAAGCCATATAGTAAAAAATGCCTAAAATAAAATATAATTAATTTTCAAAGCCATGGTACTATTGGCTAACAACTACACTCCGTTAAGAAAATGTAGTCACCTTGTTAATTTTCAAAGCCATGGTACTACTGGCTAACAACTACACTCCGTGTAACAAAGCCAGCACAGCGGCAAGACCTCGAAACTCTAAAATAAACATAATTGTGGGTCAATGTTGCCGCCAGCAGTCCGTAAGAAAGAGCCTTCCAACCGACTCCCTGACACGGGAGAAAAACACCGCAATTTCCTTTTTTTCGGATTGGAGCGTTTGTGAGTCGTCTTTGAAAGAACTTGACAAAGAGGTTTTGCCTTTGGAAATAGTCCAGATGCCCAAATTCTTAGTTCCCACTTGAGAAAGAACTACGAGATTTACGTAAACAAAACAGACCATTTTGGATTCGATTTTGCAACTCGACTCGGTAGCCAGAATGAAGTCGCTATTTTGCGAGGGGAAATTTGCTTCCCGAAGGCGAAGGAAATTGGCACTATTTTTGGCTTTGTCGCGAGGTTAGGACAACCCCGAGGGCCTCCCCGCGTTCGATTTCAGACTTACTTTAAACCACTTTGTTTCAACTACCCGTTTAAGCCCGGCCATTTCCAAATAACCCGCATTGCGAATACAATTTTGTTTTCAGAGGGATAGATTTGAATAGAGTGTTGTCGTCTGAAACCCTGCGACGTCACCATTGTAATTTGCCTATTGATAAAAAACGGTAACTGTCATGGCGGCCACTATTAACACTACAGCTGTGACGTTACAAGTTTTCAAAATCGTATCAGACGACAACACTCTATAGCAAATACTTTTTTTTTTCTCGCAACGTCAAATACCAAATACACGAATATTTATAACACCGAAATATGAGGTGATTGAATACTAGCTTCGGTTTGGTTTTACGAAAAATGTATAGAAAATTTTGCTTTTAGAATCTCAACGTTTTCAAAGTTATTCCATAAATTGCATTGTAAACTTATAGAGAGGAAATGTATTTATCTTTATTTTCTTTTCTTGTACTTTTTAGTAAAATTTGCTAATCGACCAACTGCTTTGATATTTATAAATAATTAAATTAATTTAAAGTTGAATGAATTAAATAAATAAAACATTCGTTCTTACGATCGACACTAGACGGCGCTATACAATTGAGGGTTTCCAAATGAGGGCGGAGCTTAGGTAGTAGATCATGTTAGCGGGCCTGGAAGGGAGGATGGTACGTTCCGAGGGGTCGGACATTTACCAAAATTCCGTACACTTTGTCTAAAATCGCAAAATCTTTTAACTCTTTCTATGGTAAATTAACATTGAAATCCCGAAATCACTTCAAAAAGTACTGATAAAATCGCCAAAATGTCAACGAAATCCCAAAATCCCGTACAAAATAATGGCAAGTGTCCGACCCCTCGGTACGTTCTCCCTAAACTAAATAGGTTCTTGATATTATATACGGTTTTCGGAAAAGAAAATAAGAGTTTAAAAGGTCACGTTTTGCTTTCCGTGTAGTTGATATTAAGAAGCCGTATTATTAAACGTTGTTTTTATTTTTTGATGTCCGAGGCTTAGCAGGGAATGCACTTAAGTCTGTCAGACAGTCTCCGAAGAGATTAGCTTTCGTCTGTACGGTGCAAAAATGTCATTAAGCCTTTGGGCCGATTGAGAGAAACAGCTAATACGCTTTCAAGGTTAAACGCGAAACGGAATCCGTACAGAAGAGAACAAGTAGACGTTTTAGTAATTGGGATGTTGTTTTCGTTACGCGCTAGGATAAATTGCCATATTTAAAAATATTATCCGAAACTATAGCTACAAACGGTAACTTCTTAAGTATTGTGAAACAAATCGACAGAATCGAGAACAAAATCGACAGATTCGAGAAACAAATCGACAGATTCGAGAAACAAATCGACAGAATCGAGAATACAATCGACAGAATCGAGAATACAATCGACAGAATCGAGAATACAATCGACAGAATCGAGAATACAATCGACAGAATCGAGAATACAATCGACAGAATCGAGAATACAATCGAAAGTGCGAGTCAAAAAGTACACACATAAAAATAAAATAAAATTGTAATTAATTAATTAGAATAAATCAAAAACTTACGAAACTAATAAAAGTTAGTTAAGTTAAATGAACTTTTGATACATGGGTAATTCTGTTAGAATTAATTGCGAGTTTAAAACTATACAAATCAATATGAAATAAAATTTATTTAAATTTAATAATACCAATCTAAATCATCTCTATAAATATTAAACTATATTTACTTCTAGCGTAAGAGATATATTATCTACTTCTGTTCAGGAATGTGAAACAAGGCATTAAACGCAATAAAATCTTCCGTGAAGTGAATTGGCGATCTCCACTATCAAATAAGGCGGGCTCAAATCGCCATCGCAGCCGTAAGCGACCTCCGAAGCATCTCCCCTTCGACGATAAATTACGTCATTTCCTCATTACCCAATAAACTGCCTTTAAATCGTTCTCATTTTCTCGTTACCCAATAAACAACCTTTAAAGTAATTACGTCATCCCCAAATTGCCCAATAAACGACCCTTAAGTGGATGTTTTACTTCTATACACTCTTTTATGCAGGTTTGCACCAACCCAGGATCAGTACCACAATTTCCGTCACGGGAAGCTGCCATAACTGTACTACACGTAGCTCTACCATAGAAATTTCTCTCCCCATAACCCGTTCTCTCGCGTGTAGCATCTTAACGGCGGCTCCCGTGAAATACCCGCGTAAAAGAATCTATATTTGTTAACCGTCGTTACGTAAGCAGTGTATATTGTGGTAAATAATGGAAAATATTGAACATTTAATGAAATTGAGACTATCATTCGAAATCAATGGAAAATGTTAAATAAAATAATAACTCAAAATTTCAAAACTTTAAAAAAAATTTAAATTACATAAGTTTGTCCCGATAAATATCGTTTTAAATTATTTGTAGGTAATTAGTAATTTATTATTATTAGGGATGCACCGATATATCGGCTTAAGCTAAGCCAATATTGGCCGATACCGATATTAGAAAATTATTTTCAGAAAAACAATTAAATCTCCCCGTCAAGTGCTACATTCTCCACCAAAAAAAGGAAAATGACATGAGGCCGCTGTAGTTCAATTTTGCCTAATTTTCAATAGTTAACTCTAGAAAATCTTTGACTGTGAAATGTTCTTGTGAGTAAGGATGCACCGATATATCGGCCTATTTTTCTAATATCGGTATCAGCCAAATATCAGCTTAAAAGAAGTCGATATTGGCCAATACCTGTATTAGAAAAATATTTATAAATAAGAAAATTATCGATTAATGATAATATTTTATTTGATTGGCCGCGCCACGGATGCCAGACTACAGAAGCTAGATCATACCTTTTTTAGATAGGGGGTTACGAGTGTAAACAAATATAAAACCATGATATTTGATTTGTGATCGCAAATATGTATCACGTAAAATGAAAAGGAACATTCAGCAGCTCCTGCAAACTTTTTTTCGTGAGAAATTATATTAAAATGGTATGACAGTGTACTGAACCGTCTTTTACAAGGATTTTATCATATACACTACTGTTATGATAGATAACTTTGTCAATATCGGACCATATTACCGGCCACGAATAACCTATATCGGTGAACTCTTAATTATAATTGATCACAATATTTACCACCGCGGTTAAATTCCAATGTACGTAACAGTTTTCCAAAGTTTTATAATTTTTTCAAATACATAACTTCCAGACTTTTAATATTTGTATCCATACTTTTTAACTTTCGACAAATTGAACGGATGTGGTATATTTCTCAAGGCTCGATAAGTGTTCATTTTGTACCAAGGCTTTGTAAGTTTTAAAATACATCGAGGCTAGCATTTTCCTTAAGCCCTCAGAAAAATGTTTACCCGAAAATAACGCTAACAAAGTCAAAATTGCTCACAATACAGATTAGATAAGTAAATGTAAAAAACAACAATAGGAAAAGGAAAAAAAACCGAATAAAATAGAATCCAAAATGAACAAAAGAAAACTTGGCTTTTAGTCAAATCAGAAACCTTTTTAAATACACGTTCATTGACTTTCATAATGCGAAATGAAAATAGTGGAGACTTTTGAAATAAGTCTTTAGATCTTTTTAGTTAAAACAAAAATCCAAAGCTAACGAATTCCTTTTTCGGTCTCCGGAAAAAGGACTAATTTTAGAAGTTAACTTGGAATTGGGTCGTTAAAATTACCGTGGAAAAACGTTGGTTATTTTCTTTGATCAGGAACGAAATGGAAGACTTGGCGAAAGTTAATTAATTTTGCGTAAGACGCGATGGCGGTAGGTTTTTTAATTAGGAAAACGAATTTTTATTTTATTGAAGGATTACTACAGTATACGTATTAAGGGGGGGGGGCAGGGAGCAGTTAATTAATATGGCTTTAGTTTGAGATGTTTTAAAAGGATTTACTGGGATTATAAAGTTAAATGTGGAGCTAATTAAGTCGAGTTATTTTGAGAACCGAAAGTAGGTGGCGTTTTATTACGAAGTGTAAACAGGGTTCGTACAAAATTTCCGGAATTAAATTCCCTGACATTTCCAGGTTTTTCGTGACCAAATTGTCAAATTTTCCCAGACCATTTTAATAGAATAAATTAATGGTTTGAGGTTCAAATATTGAAAAATATTTTCTTTAAAAAATTGATTTGCCTGATTTTTTGTGACGATTTTCAAGTTCCTTGACTTTTCCCTGACCTTTTGGAAACATTTTCAAATTCCCTAGGTTTTTACGAACCCTGTGTAAATATGTTGTCCAGAATGACAACAAAGGGTTTTTACAACATTATGAGTGGAGTTAAATTTAAGTTGAGTACGAGATGGACTTACATATAAAATATTTTGCCTACGTACATTATATTTAGGTTGAATTTGGTATTGGAATATATTAAATAAACGATTTACTAGAGACATATATATAAATAGCAACATGCTTAACGCTCCGATTAAAAATCTTCTCCATAATTTGGCCAAAATAGATCGCATTAAATTTATAACTCTCACCCTGTTATTATAATGGGTCGAACTATAATTTCAATATTCCTAAAATAACAGTCAAGTAATTATAAACAAACTCAACCCCCCCTAAAAAAAATGTTAAAATAACAAAGGACACTTTTCGCACACGCCAAAGGAACTTGGGCGGATTTTGGACGCCAATAAAACGTTTTTCTTCGAACGGATTCGCGTGGGCGGATCCCCGGCTTGAGCCCCGCCCAACGTCGTTCTAAGAATACAAACCGCTTAATAAAGTCCACTCAAGCGTAAACACTGAATCGTCGAAACAACGCAAACTTGACCCGTCGTGTCGCCCTTGATGGTACATTCAACTCAGTTTAACTTTTACTATAAGACCTCAAAAGAAACCGAAAATATTTCAGGGTGGGTGTAGAGAGAAATTATAGCCATTTCAAATTGGTCAGAATGGAGAACGCGGTCGTTCTCACTTGACATTGTCGGCGAGCGTATTCCCTATTGGAGACAGCGTTGTGGGCGATGTTAGGTGAGCTGGCGAGGAAATATTTGAGACAGGATATATGCATTTTGAATTAATGAGTCACAAACCAAAAGGGTCATTACAGTTTATTCCGCGCACTAAGGAGACAAACGGGTATAGAAGGGGTGGATGATCAAGTGACATTGGTTTATACGTCTTAACTGGATACGATTGGGAATTGGTAGTTGGCAGTGGGTGTAAAGTTCGCTTCAGTATTTTTAAAGTTTGGAATGATCATATTTCAATCTGAAGATGCATTATAAATATCCTTCTTTCCAATGAAAATAAAAACGCGATCAATATTTCTCCCCCCTCAATCCCCCCACGGTTAGGCGATGACGTCACCGATAAAATTTTGCATTCTTGTACGTTGTACCATAAGTGTATAATATATTTACATAAGTGTGACACTTCCTGTAGAGTGTTGTCGTCTGATACGATTTTGAAAACTTGTAACGTCACAGCTGTAGTGTTAATAGTGGCCGCCATGACAGTTACCGTTTTTTATCAATAGGCAAATTACAATGGTGACTTCGCAGGGTTTCAGACGACAACACTTCTTCACAGGCGAAGGTTTTCGTCAGCTAATTAAAGCGTCAACGTAGCCTTTGACAGCGTCTCGCTAGGGGAAGATTTTCTTCTTGTGATGACGTCACTCCGTTACTAGCTCTCAGTAAAATATTCCCCAAAGTGACAAACTTATGGAACAATATTATAGACTTATGGTTGTACGTAGCCGAAAATTCTTCCTGACGGTAAAACAGAATTTGCTTAGCAACAAAACAGACTTATACGTCATAACTAAGCGCAGTCTTGAAACGGTCGTCGTGACATTATTTAACGTCACAGATCACGAGGCGAAACGCCACACGATAGCAAAAAATGATCACGTGACCCGCAAGGGCGTCTTAAGGTCATGACCGACCTAAACGCGTCACCATGGCTACGGACACAGGCTAATTTATATACGTTTGTGGTAGATTTTAAAGAATTTTATAGGAGGTTTTCGGGGGAAAAGGATTAATACGATAAATCTCAATAAAATTACAGGAAAATAGATTTAAATTACTTATGATATGAAAATCCATGGTATATAAAAGGAATTGGGTTTCTAATACGGTCGAAAAGACACTTTTGAAGTATGATTTTTCAGTAGCAAAATTTCAGAATCTGTTATTTTTAGAAATGCACTCAAGCTCGTCACCGAAAATTTATGTTTTCAAATTATATATATATATCAAACATTTTCTATCAAAACTTCAGTTGTTCAAATAATAATCAGCTAGGCTAATACCCAAGGCACCATTTTAGGTGTAAGTCATCAAACGACTTTTAAAGCCATTAATTCAGGTGGCCGGGTTACAATGCGTAGGAGGATGGTGGCAAGCCCTGCATGCCACGCGTGCCAATAGCTCCTTACACTAACTATTACCATTAAGCAGGGTGGCAAGAACCAGCGACTGGTTTAAACCACCGAAAACATTCCTAGGTTAAAACCATTTAAAAAAAATATTGTAAAATGAATTAGAAATATTGAAAATTTTAAATACTCACAATGTAAAGGAACTGTCACGTGCCAAACTTTATTTTGCAATCGGGCAATTTGAGCACTTTTAATTAGTGGATTTAACCGGTTTAATCCAACGGTTACAACCGGTTTTAATCATACTGGATTTTTTAATTTAAAAAAAATTAGTTTTTTTCCCAACCCAGCCTTTAATCTCTGTCTAAGTACTTGAATATAATTTTTAATACTTCTTTAAAGTGTAGAATGCAGTCTGGCAAACCTGTTCTTCACTATGAACGACTCAAGTGTGAACAGAATTTCCCATGTAAATTAACATGTTTTATACTCAGTACGGAAGTTGGCTTTTTCTAGTTTAAAAATGTAAATCTTTTACTAGTACACTTTTAAGAATTATGTTTTCTGCGAATTTTAAACGCAACTTTTGGTTTCCTTTGACGAACCAGCTTCCGTGATTTCACTGACACGTTTACTTCCGGTTATGTATTTATTTTAAATACTATAGTGCATACGTTCAGTATTTGGTCACCAGATGGAGCCTGCCAACGATATTTTTTAGCATTAGAAACTGCATGTTTTAGGTTTATGCTCGATGGTTTATTAACGAATTACTATACAGGAACTATAGGATAAAAGTTTCAAAATGATAGGATCAAAGTTTCAAAATGATAGGATCAAAGATTCAAAATGATAGGATCAAAGATTCAAAATGATAGGATCAAAGTTTCAAAATGATAGGATCAAAGTTTCAAAATGATAGGATCAAAGATTCAAAATGATAGGATCAAAGATTCAAAATGATAGGATCAAAGATTCAAAATGATAGGACCAAAGTTTCAAAATGATAGGATCAAAGATTCAAAATGATAGGATCAAAGATTCAAAATGATAGGATCAAAGATTCAAAATGATAGGATCAAAGATTCAAAATCATGCTTTAGTCCCATTCGACCGAAATCCCATTCGACCGAAGGCGGTTTTTGAGGTGTCCCATTCGACCAAATTCCGCCGAAACGTGCGGTTTTTATGTGTCCCATTCGACCGAACGCTGCTATATAAATTGGCTTTTGCGATGTTTTCAATTTAGTTACTGAAGTCGTTTGCAATGGAGCGGATAGCTAATAAAGGAGGGTATTTATACATCAATAATAATTATTTATTCCGTCTTAATAAAAAGAAAGATACAAATTGCTATTTTCTTGCCGAAACGCGATGTGTAAAGTAAAAATAGTAACGCATGATGGTGTAATTAGTAAAACGGCTCCTTCAATTCATCCATCACACGAAGCGGATACTTCTTTCATATTAAAACTACGAGGAACCAAAACTGAAATAGTAAACTTAACCAACTCTAACCTAACCTAACCTAAACATGGATCTTCGATAGTACATACCTTATAAATAAAATACCAAATAACCCAGCCAATTGGGCTACATTTTAAAATTCTTTCGGTCGAATGGGATTTCGGTCGAATGGGAATGAACGAAAATTATAGGATCAAAGTTTCAAAATTATAGGATAATTTCCAATTTAAATGTTTTATAGGGTTAATATAAAGAAATTCCCCTGATTATTATTAAAGAATTGCAATTTCCCTGACTGTTAATAAAAAATTGCAATTTCCCTGACATCAACAATAAGAGTAGATTTGTCATAATTTCGATTGGGGATTTGAAATAATATAACAATTAACATTTACCAAACCTCCAGTTTTCAAAACACAATATTCCATGGAACAAAACTTAAGGCAGTTCTTAGAATTTCGGCTGAAACCCACGACTGCACACGCGGGGAAAACAGGCAATTCCGTAATCGAAAAGAAAGATTACCACAACGCCCGATTAAATACTGTAGCTCTACAATTTCGAACTGGGAGGGCGGCTTAAGTGGATATTAATAATGGAATCATATTACATCGTAGTGCAAATCCCCTTTTCCAAACAAACGCCGTCTTGAAACTTTGTAGATAATGAGATGGATTTATTGGGAAGAGGAAGAGTTCTCCAAAACGTTAATAGATGGCGCTACGTCGTCTTTTATAGGCCATAAAAGGCCGCTTTAATAACGAGTGGATGGGATTAATATTATATTACTTTGATTTATAGCTTTTAATTTCGTTGGAGAGGCGCCCTAAGGAAAAAAGAAGTAAAATGATAAAATACGCGCGTCGGCAAATTTCGAACGTATTTATCAGCGTTGTCATTCGAACGTTTCAATTAATTAATTTTATCCACCTCTGATTAAGGAGACAAATACACTGTATTTTCGTAATTACAGGATGGATATTCAGGATTCGTACAAAATTTACGGAATTAAAATCTTGAAAAATATTTAATATGTACATCTTTTAAACATTTATCTGCCCAATTTTTTTTGGGGGTCATTTTAAAATTCCCTTACTTTTTTGAACAATTTTAAAATTCCCTTACTTTTTTTAACCATTTTATTACTTTCCCCTGACCTTTAGGAACCATTTTATTACTTTCCCCAGACGTTTTGGAAACATTTTCAAATTCCCTGACTTTTAATAATTAGCAAATATTAAAGAAATGTTTCTTAGACTATGATTTTAGTGATTTCAATTTATACTAGATGGCGCAAATTTTAACATTTTTGAAGGGAAATAAGTTAACGTTGGTTTCTTTAAACGATATTTTAGTGTCGCGTTTCCACGGCTTTCAAATAATTTAAAAATTCAGCTTTGCAGCATTTATAATCGAAGCATTAATCCCGTTGCCAAAGTGAAAGTATAGATCTGCTCGTTGCTAATACGCGTATCATTTGGTTATCTCAAAAGATATTTCGACTATTTTTCGCCAATTTGGCGAATTTTTAAAAGATTTCCAAGTGCCTTAAGAAACATATCTTAAAACTTATCTTCTTAGAAATTAGATATTGAAATTATTGAAACGAAACAGTTTTAAATTAATTTTACCCAGAAAGTCAGGGATTAAAAAAATTAACTAATAACAGGGTAGTTGACTTTTAATCGGATTTTTATTGATTTCAATCTATTTTATTGATGTTTTAACGTTTTATGTAAATTTTATTTTATTTTATTTTATTTAAATTTAATTTCTAATTAAAAAATCAAATTTAATCAATATTACTATAGTCTACTTTTGCACATTTCCATAAATACATTGAAGTATAATTGAACCAAACCGGGTTGTCTGATTTCAATCAAGTGATTTTTTTTTAATCATTGATTTAAATCCCGTATTATACTTCAATGTACTTAGTATAATGTACGAAAGTTAGTTCTTTAGAAATTTCAATTCAGAAAAAAATTAAATTTGATTATTAATTAATAATTTAATTTAATTAAGATTAATTTATAATATAGTTTACGTTATCAATGCACTCAAATTATCAATCAATTAGTCCAGAAAACAGTCATGAAAACTTTAAAAATCAATGAAATCAAACAAATCAACTAAAATCCACAAAAATCCGATTTAAAATCAAACCTGTTAAAAAAATCACACATTTCAATCAAATTGACTAAATACAAACTACAACAAAATTTAATTTTCTAAAATCTCAAAATCAATTTTAAAATCTTGAATAAGTCTTCCGATTTCAAAATTATACCGGAATAATATTTTAAAACTATTCCCGAAATACCGGAATAATATCCGTCTACTCGATTTAAGCGTTACGCTTAAAATACAAATATCTAACATTCTCAAAATTTAATATTCGTTTGGGCCAAACAGCCTTTCAGATTACAACTTGGCTATGTATTGGTATTTCGCTAATTTAGTCATCCAAATTCCGTCACCTCACCTAAGCCTAACACTCAGCAGCGAACGCCGCAAACTGATACCATCCCGGTAAGCTATACCCGTAGAGCGCAGTAGCCGGCATCGTCGCGTAACCATCCTTGGCGCTAGCCCAGCGCATTTTCCGCCTCTCCTCCAACACGCGTACAAATTTAAAACATTCGACTGAAAATATTTAACCCTTGGTTTATTTTTACACGCGCATTATTTATGCAGGGACTATTTCTCGAAAACTGACGATAATTTCGTAGTCAGCTAAGTCTAATTTCAGTCGGACTGATGAATTTATTAGTAAAATAAAATTTACGTTGTTTCCAACGGATTTATTTGTATTTATTTCGGTTTTGGTGGATCGAGGGATTTCACCAGGTTTAAAAGGAGCTAGAGCTGATTAGCGCTAGTTACGATAGCAGACGGTTTTTAGATTTAAGATTTATCAGAAGTTTAAATTACTTATGAAGTGAAAATCTATGGTTTTTGAAGATAATTTGGTTTCTAATACGGTGAAAAAGACATAATTGCAACGAGTAAAGTAAATTCCATAATAGAAAGACATTGAAAATATAGGAAAAAAATATAAAATAGTGTTATTAATTAATATTAATATTAATATTAATATATATATATATATATATATATATATATATATATATATATATATATATATATATATATATATATATATATATATATATATATATATATATATATATCTCTTACGGGAGAACAGGGTTGCCATAAGTTTTTCAGAATCAAATTCCCTGACCATTTTAATAGATTTTCCCTGATCTTTTTAAGCCAAAATTAGACAATTTTTATCAGAATATTTTACTTTTATCAGAAGTTAATAAATTAAATCAACTTATATTTCAGATTATTTCTAGATTTCCGGATATAATTATTTGGATTTCTCGCTATTTGTACATCATATTTCTTAAGTGGCTACCCCCTCGACCTTGGATAAGTATTCAACCAGGCTATTGAAATGAAACAGATAGCTCAATTTCAGCCTAGCTATGTAAATAGTAAATTATTACACTTAATTTTAGAAACTCATTGTATGATGTATTTCACCCTGAACCAAAATAATTTTAAATATAAGGTATATGTTTCCAACGAATAACATTTCCCTCTAGAGGCAGATGCTCACTTCTCTCTACAAGTTCTATTATATACTTGTGGTAATACCATTTACCAATTAACGGAAATGCGAGATTGAAGTTTGTTTTTACGTAATGTATGAGGAAATATTTTACATCGTGATTTAAATAAAATAGCAATTAAAAATAATTGATTTCTAACACCCATGTATGTATCATATCTAGGTAGTTATCAGGAAAACGTATTGAAAATAAATTTAAATAAAAAATCAATTAAAATCAGTTTAAAGCATATAACACCCTTTCACGTAGAATGAAAAAATATATTTTCAAAACTTTAATTTTTCTCGGTTTTAAAGAATTTGCAGTTTTTTTAATAAGGATATTTTGAAGATTTTTCCACCCATTATAAATTAAGATATCCGAAATCATTGCAAGAATTTTAGGGCGAAATTTGGGTTAAATCTTAATACCCACTGAATTTTTTAAATATTCTCGAATGTAAGGAATTTGCTGGTAATTTCGTAAATTATTAATCTATTAATTAAAAGACTTTTATTAATTTATTCCCTTGACTTTATTAAAATTTTTAAGATACATAACAACATTAAATATAATTTTGTAATTAGGGTATAAGAGTTTGGGATTAGTAACAACGGTAAAATTTACCCAATCATTAAAAATCATTAAGAAATTGTCGGTAGTTATCACACGAATAAAATACCGCATCGGCAACCAAAACAATTACCAAAAATGGAAAAACCAAACGCTAATAAAACCTTAAAATCTTTTTTTACCTCACTAACACGCGATTCGTCAACGTATCTTGTCTTTCCGTTGTTAATCCAACAATGCCAGTGTTAAGCCTTAAAACCTAGTGCCAACCGACTATGTAAAATCGTATCTCGCGACAATACAGCTGTATTTTCGTTTAAGCCTTATCATTACGTTCGGTATTTTAGCGTTTCCTTCATCAGAATTTCTAACGAGGATATTTCATAAATTAATATAGACGTTGTGTTGACGTCAACCAAATAAAATTGCAGAATTCCAAAATATAAATTCGTCCTTCTAAACAATGGATTGTGTTATTTAGGGTGGCGGAGTGGTTAGCCCTTTCGCCTCGCAGAACGAGCCCGGGTTCGATCACAGATTTCGGCCCTGGGTGGAAACTCGGAACAACTCCTACTGCGTTGAGTTTGCAAGTTCTCTCCCCACTGGTTTAAGGGGTTTTCCGTCGAGTACTTCAGTTTCCCTTTTACCATAAAAACCAAACAATAGTTAGTGTATTGACGCTAGTGGTTATCGGTGGTAGCGCTAGCCACAACCCTCCCACGCAGTTTAAATTACCCTGTATCGCTATTAAACTTCCCTGACTTTACCAGGTTTTCCCTGACCATCTCCGGAGATTTTCCCTGACTTATTTTGTGCCACCATTTTTTATTTTTAGTCTATGTTTTAGTGAACGTTTCCTATTTGCAACCGAACCTAAATTCCCTGACATTTCCCTGATTTTTACTCCTAATTTTTAAATTCCCCGACTACTCCCTGATTTTTGGACTCATATTCAAATTCCTTGACTTTTCCAGGAATTAAAGGTTTTCTAAGTACCGTGGCAACCCTGTTATTATACTTCCAAAATCGCAATAAAAATTTATCCCTGTTTGGTTCCTATTTTACCCAATGTAAAACAAAAAGTCTTTTAAATAAAAAAAGTTATTGTTATCCATGGTTTAATTTGCAGAAAACGGTTAAGGTGTTTTTAAAAACAGAACAAATACAGTTAATTTATTTTCAAACTAAAACTATATTTTTAGTTTGAAAATATTTTAATACGTGTAATTCTTCTATTTTTATAAAATACCTTAACCGGCTTATAAAAAGTTATTAATTTGAACTAAAATCCAAAACTATGTCCTAGGCTTTAATAATGTTTCCAAATTTGAGGCGCCACCTTGTGTACTATGTTCGAAATATTTTAACGTTAATCGTAAACCGTCTTTGAGCAGATGTATAAACATATTTTAAGAAATTAAGATTCAATGGATTTCATGAAATAGGGTACTTAAGGGACCAAATCTCGAAATTAGGGTACTTTTACAAGGTTCTTCAATTTTTTATAGGAAAAAAGGATTATTTTTCTAACAATATAGGACTTTATAGGATTATTTAAAAAAATTAGGATTATATAGGTATATAAATGCTATTTAATTTACTAACTTTATGCATTTAAAAACAAAATCTATATTTAGAGAAATAAATCTTTGATTTTCACTTAAAAAATAGAAACTATTTAACTAATTTATCACAAAAATACACTATTAGCTAACCATGTTAACAATAACAATAGTATAGACTAGAATGACTTGGTATAGGAATTTATCCTATTAATAAATATAACAATTTCACAGACTGGCGGAATTTGAAATGGGCAAAATATCAAAACTATAGAATTTTATAGGACTTTTGGGGGATTTTGCTAAAAATATAGGATGTTATAGGACATTTTTGAAAATATAGGATTTTATAGGAATTATAGGACCTCTGGGGGCCCTGGTATTCACTATGGCCAACTTTCTTAACCCTCATAAATTTGCCTGATTTTTTTCAGAAAAATTGGAGTTTCCCTGAATATCCGGCCGACAATCGAATTTCCTAATATTTCCTGGTTTTCAAGGTCTGTATTAAACTTGTTTTAGGTAAGAGGAAATCAAATCTCATTGTTTGCCTGAAACTGAGTCTGACGTCGCGATAGAAGTTCAAGTCGGCGACGTTTTTCCTTCCCCCTTTAGTACATGTTGAAAACTTCTTTAAAGTGACGTCACTGAGAGCAGTATAAATTCACTAATAAATAAGAAATTGTCTTTACCCACAATCACGGACGAAAACGTGGAAAAAAAATTCCACCAGGGGCGGTAAGACTTCCGAGCGCAATCTCGTTTTACGGATTTAAAGATAACCCAACCAACGTATTTGCTTGAAAAAAATAAAATTTACTCCAAAAAATCCCAAAGCTCCTTTTTTTCGCCCAAAAACCGAGCCAAGTTACGAAGACAATACTAAATAAAACTATTTCCCCGTTATCCGCACACTGACAAGTCAAAAAGTCCGATAGGCTTCTTACAACCAAGAATGTTTAAGGTCACGGGTCAGTACGTACTAAGTTACAAAACGTATCGGCTCAATGCCTAGTTGACTTGACGAATCTCGTTTCACGCTCCAAGGAGCTAAGGAGAAAAAAAAAGTTCTTCCAGAAAAAATTGATTTTCTTGGTTCATTTCTTTCCCTTTTTTCGGAGCTGGTTTTGGTCGTCGTTTTATCCGAGAAAAAAGATTAATATGCTGGAAGGGTTATCGGCTATTGTAGGGTTTTTTCCTTTATATTGCTTCAACGGTTATGGCGCTTTTTAGAATGAATACTTTATTATACTCTCTTTACCGGTTTCTTGTTAACTCGATGGCCTCCAAAATCATTAATACTTTCGCTAGTTTATGGGATAAGGAGTTTCGATCGCCAAGCCCTCGGACGCTCAGTGGATGAAGAATTTACGCGCAAAGATATTAAGAATATATTGAATGGAAAATTAATTCGTGGTAATATTTCTTTCCTCCAAAACCAATCTAGTCAGTCTGGTATGGTTGCCTCAGACTGGCGTCTTCTCACGCGATTGAAAAGCGAGCTGGGGCCTTTTCGCCTTCTCCTTCAACCAAATCTAGCAAACCTGCTAAATACGTCACTGTACTTTCATTTCGAAAAGTATTACTTCATTATTTTATTGTTTTTATTTATTAGTTTAGTTTATTTCATATTATACATAGTTTATATATTAGTTTAGTTATTTTATTTCATATTATACATAGTTTATATATTAGTTTAGTTATTTTATTTCATATTATATAGTTTATTAGTTCATTGTTATTTTATTTTATAGTTTTTATTTAGATTATATCATATAGTTTTTATTTAGATTTATTTTTATTATATCATATAGTTTTTATTTAGATTTATTTTTATTATATCATATAGTTTTTATTTAGATTTATTTTTATTATATCATATAGTTTTTATTTAGATTTATTTTATTATATCATATAGTTTTTATTTAGATTTATTTTTATTATATCATATAGTTTTTATTTAGATTTATTTTTATTATATCATATAGTTTTTATTTAGATTTATTTTTATTATATCATATAGTTTTTATTTAGATTTATTTTTATTATATCATATAGTTTTTATTTAGATTTATTTTTATTATATCATATAGTTTTAGCCATGGTCAAAAAAGATCACGATCATATAGTTCTTATTTATTAGTTTAGTTTAATTTTATATTATATAGTTTTATTTATTAGTTTAGTTTAATTTTATATTATATAGTTTTATTTATTAGTTTATTTTAATTTTATATTATATAGTTTTATTTATTAGTTTATTTTAATTTTATATTACATAGTTTTATTTATTAGTTTATTTTATAAATTATAGTTTATTTATTTCATATTCTAGTTTATTTTATAAATTATAGTTTATTTATTTCATATTCTAGTTTTTATTTTTTTAGTTTATTTTATATATTATATAGTTAATTTATTTCATTTTATATAGTTTTTATTTAATAGTTTGTTTTTTATATTATATTATATAGTTATTTTATACTATATAGTTTTTATTTATTAATTTATTTTATTTTATATAGTTTTATTTATTAGTTTGTTTTATATATTATAGTTTATTTATTTCATTTGCTAGTTTTTATTTTTTAGTTTATTTTATATATTATATAGTTTATTTCATTTTATATAGTTTTTATTTAAGTTTGTTTTATATATTATAGGTTTATTTTTTAATTCATTTTATATTATATTATATAGTTATTTTATACTATATAGTTTATTTTATTTTATATTATATATTTAATTTTATTTCATTTAATTTAGTTTATTTATTTTATTTTATATAGTTTGTTATTTAATTTAATTTAGTTTTTGTTTATTTCGTTTTACATTATTTACATTTATTAGTGGTGGCCATTACATTTAATCCGCCTCTGATTTTAATATCACGATCAATTTATCTGAACGTACGACATTTCCGGCGGAGGACGAAGCACCCCTGCCTTTGTTAGTGCTGACAGGTCAGTGCAGAATCAATGTACGAATTCCATCACAACATCGTAAGCTGCCTTCGACTCCTCGCTAGATAAGCACCAAACGACACTAGCCCTACAACACGGATAACAAGACCGTGTAGAGTAAACAGTCTACAGCTCGCGATTAAGCCAAGTCTACACTCCTAGCCGCGCTTAACCTCGATATTAACCGCAACGTACGTCGCTTTAGAGTCGAGACCAGTACATGAGTAGACGAAAATTGCAATCCCCCAACGCAGTGTTGGGCATTTTCGTCAAAGAGCCGCTCAGCTCACTCACCGCTCGCACTCGCTAACACAATATCCGCTCACGCTCACGCATTTCTGAGCGGTAAAATAAGCGCTCCGCTCTTTCCGCTCTTTTTTTGAGCGGTAAAACTGGCACTCTTCTCTTCACGCTCTTTTTTGAGCGGTAAAACTGGCACTCTTCTCTTTACGCTCTTTTTTTGAGCGGTAAAACTGGCGCTCCTCTCTTTACGCTCTTTTTTTGAGCGGTAAAACTGGCACTCTTCTCTTTACGCTCTTTTTTTGAGCGGTAAAACTGGCACTCTTCTCTTTCCGCTCTTTTTTTGAGCGGTAAAACTGGCGCTCCTCTCTTTACGCTCTTTTTTTGAGCGGTAAAACTGGCGCTCTTCTCTTTACGCTCTTTTTTTGAGCGGTAAAACTGGCACTCTTCTCTTTACGCTCTTTTTTTGAGCGGTAAAACTGGCACTCTTCTCTTTACGCTCTTTTTTTGAGCGGTAAAACTGGCGCTCTTCTCTTTACGCTCTTTTTTTGAGCGGTAAAACTGGCGCTCCTCTCTTTACGCTCTTTTTTTGAGCGGTAAAACTGGCACTCTTCTCTTTACGCTCTTTTTTTGAGCGGTAAAACTGGCGCTCCTCTCTTTACGCTCTTTTTTTGAGCGGTAAAACTGGCGCTCCTCTCTTTACGCTCTTTTTTTGAGCGGTAAAACTGGCACTCTTCTCTTTACGCTCTTTTTTTGAGCGGTAAAACTGGCGCTCCTCTCTTTACGCTCTTTTTTTGAGCGGTAAAACTGGCACTCTTCTCTTTACGTTCTTTTTTTTAGCGGTAAAACTGGCACTCTTCTCTTTACGCTCTTTTTTTGAGCGGTAAAACTGGCGCTCCTCTCTTTACGCTCTTTTTTTTAGCGGTAAAACTGGCACTCTTCTCTTTACGCTCTTTTTTGAGCGGTAAAACTGGCGCTCCTCTCTTTACGCTCTTTTTTTAGCGGTAAAACTGTCGCTTCTCTCTTTACGCTCTTTTTTGAGCGGTAAAACTGGCGCTCCTCTCTTTACGCTCTTTTTTTGAGCGTTAAAACTGGCGCTCCTCTCTTTACGCTCTTTTTTGAGCGGTAAAACTGGCGCTCCTCTCTTTACGCTCTTTTTTTGAGCGGTAAAACTGGCGCTTCTCTCTTTACGCTCTTTTTTGAGCGGTAAAACTGGCGCTCCTCTCTTTACGCTCTTTTTTTGAGCGGTAAAACTGGCGCTCCTCTCTTTACGCTCTTTTTTTGAGCGGTAAAACTGGCGCTCCTCTCTTTACGCTCTTTTTTTGAGCGGTAAAACTGGCACTCTTCTCTTTACGCTCTTTTTTTGAGCGGTAAAACTGGCGCTCCTCTCTTTACGCTCTTTTTTTGAGCGGTAAAACTGGCGCTCCTCTCTTTACGCTCTTTTTTTAGCGGTAAAACTGGCGCTTCTCTCTTTACGCTCTTTTTTGAGCGGTAAAACTGGCGCTCCTCTCTTTACGCTCTTTTTTTGAGCGTTAAAACTGGCGCTCCTCTCTTTACGCTCTTTTTTGAGCGGTAAAACTGGCGCTCCTCTCTTTACGCTCTTTTTTTGAGCGGTAAAACTGGCGCTCCTCTCTTTACGCTCTTTTTTTTAGCGGTAAAACTGGCGCTTCTCTCTTTACGCTCTTTTTTGAGCGGTAAAACTGGCGCTCCTCTCTTTACGCTCTTTTTTGAGCGGTAAAACTGGCGCTCCTCTCTTTACGCTCTTTTTTGAGCGGTAAAACTGGCGCTCCTCTCTTTACGCTCTTTTTTTGAGCGGTAAAACTGGCGCTTCTCTCTTTACGCTCTTTTTTTGAGCGGTAAAACTGGCGCTCCTCTCTTTACGCTCTTTTTTTGAGCGGTAAAATTGACGCTTCTCTATTTACGCTCTTTTTTTGAGCGGTAAAACTGGCACTCTTCTCTTTACGCTCTTTTTTGAGCGGTAAAACTGGCTCTCCTCTCTTTACGCTCTTTTTTTGAGCGGTAATATAAGCTCTTTTCTCTTTTCTCTTTTCGGAGCGCTGAAATATTTTTTCCGCTCAATTTGGCTCATAATAACCAAAGCGCTCACAATGAGAGGAACGGTGCCCATCACTGCCGCAACGACGATTGGGATAAAATGTGATCTGTGGTAAATGTCTGTTGCTGGCCATCCTACCACGAGCCGGAACATCCAAACAGGATCATATTTCTCGCATTTCCACCAGTACTGGCAGCGCGGAATACAAATCCGGGAAGCGAGGGACTGGCGTCTACTTCATCCGGAGGACATCCCAGCGAGAGACTCCACTGGGGGGGGGGGGGGGGCTATGGCCGCCTCAACTCGCGAGTGGGCCCGGTGACTGATCGCGTAGGCTCTAGTTAAGGGCCGGTGTTGTCAACTTAGTCAGGCGAAATGGCGGTTTGGGTGGGGGTTTTAAGTCGACTGACGGAGCAAACCTGGCTTAAGATTGGGAAGCGGCGACTGTACTTGTTCGGGCGTTTTACGGCTAGCGTGTGGGAGATGTTGAATGAAAAACAGCTGGTGGCCGTTGACTGATTTGTCAAACAGAGCCAGGGCTGAAACATAGGCCCGTTTCGAGGCATTCGAGATTCCGGATGGTGAGGAGTCTGAGGACTCGATTTTGGCCGGATACTGGGTCCGCTCCGAATTGCGAATCAGAGATGGATTTGGCTGGAGATTGAACATTTTCAATGTCAGGGTTTGAGATCATATATTTGTTTAGTTACTAAAAAACGAGATACAACTTGGTATTGAAATAATTATATACTTAAATATTAGTTAGTATTAATAAAAATATTACTTATTAATTATTATTTTTATGTCATGTTGCATCTGTTTTATTAGTGGTTGTAAGTCGGAAAATTTTCCGTATTTTTCCGAATAAAATAAAAACGTTTTCATTTCATGATTAGTGTAATATTGTTTCCAAATAGGCGATATTATAAAGTCAGATATGCTTGCTCAACTTGTTAAAATGGGATAACGAAATAGTACAGTTAAAGCCTACGGATGAATTCATAGGCTCTTTGGTGGGAAAGCTTATGGAAGCATAGTGGAAGGTGGCCTTTCCCATCAAAACAAGAAGGCCACGTTACTTCATTATATCGCCTATTGAAATAAAGCGGAATTTTCACCTATTTTTTTCGAATATGAAAGTAAAACTAAACCTCTAAACTAGCTTTAAACTGATTAACAATGTAACACTATTAATGCGTTGTAGTATGTTTACTGATATTAGACATTTTATATCGATAAAAAGTTTAGATAAATTACAAACCTTAAAAAAGTAATTTGTTTAAATTTTTAATTTTTCCGATTTGCGGAAAAAGGGAATATAACCTGCAAAGCAATCTTTATGGAAGACCCCTTTAATTTTTCAAACTTCCCTGTACAGTGGCGCCAAACATTTTTAAAGCCAAAGGCAAGAGCGGTCAGAGTGGCAAACGTTGATGTTCCACACCAAATACCCGATGATATATTATCTTTAAGCACTCATAACTTTATTTGTATTAATAAAAAGTATATATTTATTTACACGTCAGTTTTGGGGGACCAATGAGAGACAGGCTCGATTTGTTGAATGAAAGGGATTGAAAGTAACTGCAAAACTCGTCCCGTGGTTCACAAATGGAAATCGAATAATGATTGCATTGTCAAATTTGATGAACCTGAAATCTCGTATACAGAAGGTAATATTTTTAAACGTGGGTTCATTGGGGTTGTTTATATTAATAATTCTAAAAATAAATTTATGAACTTATATAAATTATAAAGGTTACGAATAATGAAGTTCTATGACATTAATTTGATAGTTTATTTGTGGGGTGGCGGAGTGGTTACAATTTCGCCTCGCAGGAGGAGCCGGGTTTAATCCCAGCCAGTGGCACTGAATGAAAACTCGGAACAACTCCTTCCATGTTGAGTTTGCAAGTTCTCTCCCCACTGGTTAAAAGAGTTTCCCCTTAAATAAACACTTGAGGTTAGTGTAGGGAGCAGTTGGCTCGCGTGTCATGAAGGGCTTGCATTGTAACCCGGCCACCTGAATTAATGGCTTTAAAAGTCGCTTGATGACTTAGGCCTAAGGTGGTGCCTTGGGTTATTAGCCTAGCTGATTATTATTATTGGGTGTGTGATTTTTTTTGTAATGAGGTATATAATTGTTATGTTTTTGATTATTGAGTTTTGTTGCTTCGAGAAAGACCTTCGAGTCGAAAGCTTAGCACGTAATTTTACATCCCAATAGAGTTTATTTTTTTAAATCTTGCGTTTCTCTCCGTTGTATTATTTTTCTTGTTAATATTAAATAATTTAATTACTACTCGTTATTTCGTTTGCCATAAATTACAGGGTTCTTATCTAAAATCCCTGACTTTTCCAGGTTATCCCTGACCAATTTTTGCCCGAGGGCTCGGACATTTACCAAAATCCCGTACACTTTGTCTAAAATCGCAAAATCTTTTAACTCTCTCTATGGTAAATTAACATTGAAATCCCAAAATCACTTCAAAAAGTAATGATAAAATCGCCAAAATCTCTACGAAATCCCGAAATCCCGTACAAAATAATGGCAACTGTCCGACCCCTCGTTTTTGCCAATATTTCTGACCTTTTTGGTTATATTTTAGGTCATATATTTTTATTATTTTAGGTCAAATATTATTGTTAATGTGTGGTTTGGTTGACTAACTAAAATCCCTGACTTATCCCTGAATTTTTACGAAGTTATTTAAATCCCTGACTTATCCCTGACATTTTCCCTCCATTTAACAGATCCCTGACTTATCCAGGTTCTGTACGAACCCTGAATTAATATTCCACATAAAAACTTTTATATAAGTTCAATGAACATTTTAGTAATTTTATTAAACCCACCACTGATTAAAACCAGTATTTAAAAAAAAGCAATTCTTACGATAAAAGTATTGATTGAAATCGAACAACCCTGGCCTTCGTTTATTCATTGAACGTGAAAAGTGGATCGAACCAAACTTCAAATAGTTCCCAATCTCCGAGATCAAGAGTCTCAAGTTCGCAAAAGTGATAAAAACTAGGAGATAATAGTTGAAAATATACATTTATAGAAATGTACTTCATTTCGGGCCACTTTATGCTAAGCCTTAACACTTCTGGCGTTGCGTGAGTTACACTCGTTAAAGAGTGATATGCTCCACGTATATACCGATATATATTTGTCAAAGGAAAAGATGCTTTCGCAGGCGTGACGCCATTGTAGGTCAACGTTTAATTAGCAGATGGTGCTGGCAAATTTAAATTAATAAAATTATTCAAAATACCGCGAAAAATATTAATTTTCCGAACTTTTCTTCAACTTTCTTTCGGTTTTTAGAGATAAAAAAAACAAATGCTTAATAATAATAATCAGCTAGGCTAATACCTAACAAGGAGACATCCCGAAGTGTAACACACCGATTTTGTTCAAACTCGGGGTATTGGTAGACGTTCATGTATGATGAAAAATCCTAAAGGGAATTTATTCAATGGGCAACCGTTTTGCCATGGCAACGAAAAATGTTTTTGACAACACAAAATATTAAATTTTCCCGTTGAAAATAACATGGGATGATGACCTCAAATTGATCAAAAGTTGATCAATTTTGATGTGTAGAGTAAACAGTCTACAGCTCGCGATTAAGCCAAGTCTACACTCCTAGCCGCGCTTAACCTCGATATTAACCGCAACGTACGTCGCTTTAGAGTCGAGACCAGTACATGAGTAGACGAAAATTGCAATCCCCCAACGCAGTGTTGGGCATTTTCGTCAAAGAGCCGCTCAGCTCACTCACCGCTCGCACTCGCTAACACAATATCCGCTCACGCTCACGCATTTCTGAGCGGTAAAATAAGCGCTCCGCTCTTTCCGCTCTTTTTTTGAGCGGTAAAACTGGCACTCTTCTCTTCACGCTCTTTTTTGAGCGGTAAAACTGGCACTCTTCTCTTTACGCTCTTTTTTTGAGCGGTAAAACTGGCGCTCCTCTCTTTACGCTCTTTTTTTGAGCGGTAAAACTGGCACTCTTCTCTTTACGCTCTTTTTTTGAGCGGTAAAACTGGCACTCTTCTCTTTCCGCTCTTTTTTTGAGCGGTAAAACTGGCGCTCCTCTCTTTACGCTCTTTTTTTGAGCGGTAAAACTGGCGCTCTTCTCTTTACGCTCTTTTTTTGAGCGGTAAAACTGGCGCTCTTCTCTTTACGCTCTTTTTTTGAGCGGTAAAACTGGCACTCTTCTCTTTACGCTCTTTTTTTGAGCGGTAAAACTGGCACTCTTCTCTTTACGCTCTTTTTTTGAGCGGTAAAACTGGCGCTCTTCTCTTTACGCTCTTTTTTTGAGCGGTAAAACTGGCGCTCCTCTCTTTACGCTCTTTTTTTGAGCGGTAAAACTGGCACTCTTCTCTTTACGCTCTTTTTTTGAGCGGTAAAACTGGCGCTCCTCTCTTTACGCTCTTTTTTTGAGCGGTAAAACTGGCGCTCCTCTCTTTACGCTCTTTTTTTGAGCGGTAAAACTGGCACTCTTCTCTTTACGCTCTTTTTTTGAGCGGTAAAACTGGCGCTCCTCTCTTTACGCTCTTTTTTTGAGCGGTAAAACTGGCACTCTTCTCTTTACGTTCTTTTTTTTAGCGGTAAAACTGGCACTCTTCTCTTTACGCTCTTTTTTTGAGCGGTAAAACTGGCGCTCCTCTCTTTACGCTCTTTTTTTTAGCGGTAAAACTGGCACTCTTCTCTTTACGCTCTTTTTTGAGCGGTAAAACTGGCGCTCCTCTCTTTACGCTCTTTTTTTAGCGGTAAAACTGTCGCTTCTCTCTTTACGCTCTTTTTTGAGCGGTAAAACTGGCGCTCCTCTCTTTACGCTCTTTTTTTGAGCGTAAAACTGGCGCTCCTCTCTTTACGCTCTTTTTTGAGCGGTAAAACTGGCGCTCCTCTCTTTACGCTCTTTTTTTGAGCGGTAAAACTGGCGCTTCTCTCTTTACGCTCTTTTTTGAGCGGTAAAACTGGCGCTCCTCTCTTTACGCTCTTTTTTTGAGCGTTAAAACTGGCGCTCCTCTCTTTACGCTCTTTTTTTGAGCGGTAAAACTGGCGCTCCTCTCTTTACGCTCTTTTTTTGAGCGGTAAAACTGGCACTCTTCTCTTTACGCTCTTTTTTTGAGCGGTAAAACTGGCGCTCCTCTCTTTACGCTCTTTTTTTGAGCGGTAAAACTGGCGCTCCTCTCTTTACGCTCTTTTTTTAGCGGTAAAACTGGCGCTTCTCTCTTTACGCTCTTTTTTGAGCGGTAAAACTGGCGCTCCTCTCTTTACGCTCTTTTTTTGAGCGTTAAAACTGGCGCTCCTCTCTTTACGCTCTTTTTTGAGCGGTAAAACTGGCGCTCCTCTCTTTACGCTCTTTTTTTGAGCGGTAAAACTGGCGCTCCTCTCTTTACGCTCTTTTTTTTAGCGGTAAAACTGGCGCTTCTCTCTTTACGCTCTTTTTTGAGCGGTAAAACTGGCGCTCCTCTCTTTACGCTCTTTTTTGAGCGGTAAAACTGGCGCTCCTCTCTTTACGCTCTTTTTTGAGCGGTAAAACTGGCGCTCCTCTCTTTACGCTCTTTTTTTGAGCGGTAAAACTGGCGCTTCTCTCTTTACGCTCTTTTTTTGAGCGGTAAAACTGGCGCTCCTCTCTTTACGCTCTTTTTTTGAGCGGTAAAATTGACGCTTCTCTATTTACGCTCTTTTTTTGAGCGGTAAAACTGGCACTCTTCTCTTTACGCTCTTTTTTGAGCGGTAAAACTGGCTCTCCTCTCTTTACGCTCTTTTTTTGAGCGGTAATATAAGCTCTTTTCTCTTTTCTCTTTTCGGAGCGCTGAAATATTTTTTCCGCTCAATTTGGCTCATAATAACCAAAGCGCTCACAATGAGAGGAACGGTGCCCATCACTGCCGCAACGACGATTGGGATAAAATGTGATCTGTGGTAAATGTCTGTTGCTGGCCATCCTACCACGAGCCGGAACATCCAAACAGGATCATATTTCTCGCATTTCCACCAGTACTGGCAGCGCGGAATACAAATCCGGGAAGCGAGGGACTGGCGTCTACTTCATCCGGAGGACATCCCAGCGAGAGACTCCACTGGGGGGGGGGGGGCTATGGCCGCCTCAACTCGCGAGTGGGCCCGGTGACTGATCGCGTAGGCTCTAGTTAAGGGCCGGTGTTGTCAACTTAGTCAGGCGAAATGGCGGTTTGGGTGGGGGTTTTAAGTCGACTGACGGAGCAAACCTGGCTTAAGATTGGGAAGCGGCGACTGTACTTGTTCGGGCGTTTTACGGCTAGCGTGTGGGAGATGTTGAATGAAAAACAGCTGGTGGCCGTTGACTGATTTGTCAAACAGAGCCAGGGCTGAAACATAGGCCCGTTTCGAGGCATTCGAGATTCCGGATGGTGAGGAGTCTGAGGACTCGATTTTGGCCGGATACTGGGTCCGCTCCGAATTGCGAATCAGAGATGGATTTGGCTGGAGATTGAACATTTTCAATGTCAGGGTTTGAGATCATATATTTGTTTAGTTACTAAAAAACGAGATACAACTTGGTATTGAAATAATTATATACTTAAATATTAGTTAGTATTAATAAAAATATTACTTATTAATTATTATTTTTATGTCATGTTGCATCTGTTTTATTAGTGGTTGTAAGTCGGAAAATTTTCCGTATTTTTCCGAATAAAATAAAAACGTTTTCATTTCATGATTAGTGTAATATTGTTTCCAAATAGGCGATATTATAAAGTCAGATATGCTTGCTCAACTTGTTAAAATGGGATAACGAAATAGTACAGTTAAAGCCTACGGATGAATTCATAGGCTCTTTGGTGGGAAAGCTTATGGAAGCATAGTGGAAGGTGGCCTTTCCCATCAAAACAAGAAGGCCACGTTACTTCATTATATCGCCTATTGAAATAAAGCGGAATTTTCACCTATTTTTTTCGAATATGAAAGTAAAACTAAACCTCTAAACTAGCTTTAAACTGATTAACAATGTAACACTATTAATGCGTTGTAGTATGTTTACTGATATTAGACATTTTATATCGATAAAAAGTTTAGATAAATTACAAACCTTAAAAAAGTAATTTGTTTAAATTTTTAATTTTTCCGATTTGCGGAAAAAGGGAATATAACCTGCAAAGCAATCTTTATGGAAGACCCCTTTAATTTTTCAAACTTCCCTGTACAGTGGCGCCAAACATTTTTAAAGCCAAAGGCAAGAGCGGTCAGAGTGGCAAACGTTGATGTTCCACACCAAATACCCGATGATATATTATCTTTAAGCACTCATAACTTTATTTGTATTAATAAAAAGTATATATTTATTTACACGTCAGTTTTGGGGGACCAATGAGAGACAGGCTCGATTTGTTGAATGAAAGGGATTGAAAGTAACTGCAAAACTCGTCCCGTGGTTCACAAATGGAAATCGAATAATGATTGCATTGTCAAATTTGATGAACCTGAAATCTCGTATACAGAAGGTAATATTTTTAAACGTGGGTTCATTGGGGTTGTTTATATTAATAATTCTAAAAATAAATTTATGAACTTATATAAATTATAAAGGTTACGAATAATGAAGTTCTATGACATTAATTTGATAGTTTATTTGTGGGGTGGCGGAGTGGTTACAATTTCGCCTCGCAGGAGGAGCCGGGTTTAATCCCAGCCAGTGGCACTGAATGAAAACTCGGAACAACTCCTTCCATGTTGAGTTTGCAAGTTCTCTCCCCACTGGTTAAAAGAGTTTCCCCTTAAATAAACACTTGAGGTTAGTGTAGGGAGCAGTTGGCTCGCGTGTCATGAAGGGCTTGCATTGTAACCCGGCCACCTGAATTAATGGCTTTAAAAGTCGCTTGATGACTTAGGCCTAAGGTGGTGCCTTGGGTTATTAGCCTAGCTGATTATTATTATTGGGTGTGTGATTTTTTTTGTAATGAGGTATATAATTGTTATGTTTTTGATTATTGAGTTTTGTTGCTTCGAGAAAGACCTTCGAGTCGAAAGCTTAGCACGTAATTTTACATCCCAATAGAGTTTATTTTTTTAAATCTTGCGTTTCTCTCCGTTGTATTATTTTTCTTGTTAATATTAAATAATTTAATTACTACTCGTTATTTCGTTTGCCATAAATTACAGGGTTCTTATCTAAAATCCCTGACTTTTCCAGGTTATCCCTGACCAATTTTTGCCCGAGGGCTCGGACATTTACCAAAATCCCGTACACTTTGTCTAAAATCGCAAAATCTTTTAACTCTCTCTATGGTAAATTAACATTGAAATCCCAAAATCACTTCAAAAAGTAATGATAAAATCGCCAAAATCTCTACGAAATCCCGAAATCCCGTACAAAATAATGGCAACTGTCCGACCCCTCGTTTTTGCCAATATTTCTGACCTTTTTGGTTATATTTTAGGTCATATATTTTTATTATTTTAGGTCAAATATTATTGTTAATGTGTGGTTTGGTTGACTAACTAAAATCCCTGACTTATCCCTGAATTTTTACGAAGTTATTTAAATCCCTGACTTATCCCTGACATTTTCCCTCCATTTAACAGATCCCTGACTTATCCAGGTTCTGTACGAACCCTGAATTAATATTCCACATAAAAACTTTTATATAAGTTCAATGAACATTTTAGTAATTTTATTAAACCCACCACTGATTAAAACCAGTATTTAAAAAAAAGCAATTCTTACGATAAAAGTATTGATTGAAATCGAACAACCCTGGCCTTCGTTTATTCATTGAACGTGAAAAGTGGATCGAACCAAACTTCAAATAGTTCCCAATCTCCGAGATCAAGAGTCTCAAGTTCGCAAAAGTGATAAAAACTAGGAGATAATAGTTGAAAATATACATTTATAGAAATGTACTTCATTTCGGGCCACTTTATGCTAAGCCTTAACACTTCTGGCGTTGCGTGAGTTACACTCGTTAAAGAGTGATATGCTCCACGTATATACCGATATATATTTGTCAAAGGAAAAGATGCTTTCGCAGGCGTGACGCCATTGTAGGTCAACGTTTAATTAGCAGATGGTGCTGGCAAATTTAAATTAATAAAATTATTCAAAATACCGCGAAAAATATTAATTTTCCGAACTTTTCTTCAACTTTCTTTCGGTTTTTAGAGATAAAAAAAACAAATGCTTAATAATAATAATCAGCTAGGCTAATACCTAACAAGGAGACATCCCGAAGTGTAACACACCGATTTTGTTCAAACTCGGGGTATTGGTAGACGTTCATGTATGATGAAAAATCCTAAAGGGAATTTATTCAATGGGCAACCGTTTTGCCATGGCAACGAAAAATGTTTTTGACAACACAAAATATTAAATTTTCCCGTTGAAAATAACATGGGATGATGACCTCAAATTGATCAAAAGTTGATCAATTTTGATGTTTTTATTGTCAATTTTAATTTATTTTTTATTTTTTTGGCATTTTCGAAATTTTGAAATTTGTTTAAATTTTTCACAGGGGAGGCCATAGGAATCGGTCAGAATCCCATGTTATTTTCAATGGGAAAATTTCAATTTTGTGTTGTGATAAACATTTTTCGTTGCCATGGCAAAACGGTTGCCCATTGAATAAATTCACTTTAGGATTTTTCATCATACATGAACGTCTACCAATCCCCCGAGTTTGAACAAAATCGGTGGGTTACACTTCGGGATGTCTCCTTGTAAGTCATCGAGCAACTTTTAAAGCCATTAGTTCAGGTGGCCGGGTTACAAGGCGTAGAAGTATAAGTGTTACAGTGTTGAAAGTTTTCCCTGCCTTTAAAAAAATTTGGACAGATTTGTATTTCGGTAAACGTTTTCAATTTACAACCAAAATTAAATTCCCTGAATTTCCTGGAACCTTTTTACTAATTTTTAAAACTCCATGGCTGTTCCAGCTATTCCAGATTTTTAATATTTTCGAGGTAGTGGCAACCCGGTGTTAGAAGAAGTTTTTGTCAATAAGTCAGCAGGTATTTATTCCCTTGCCCGCCAAGAACAGGGTTCATACAACTGTTGGCAAGCCGATTTCTCCAGGTGCATAATAACCGCAATTGATACAAAAACGTACAGAATTACTAATTTCATGAATCTTTAATAAGAAAAACGTATTGTTGTAAAATTATGCTACTTAAGGAAAACTTTCTGGACACTCAAATTTCCCTGGCTTTAACAAAGAAATAATAATTTTCGTGATATTTTCCGGATTTTTACTAAAAAATTAAATTTCCCCGAGAGATACTAAAAATTGGAATTCCCCCCCCCCCCCGAGAGATACTAAAAATTGGAATGTCCCCCCGAAAAATACTAAAAATTGGAATGTCCCCCCGAAAAATACTAAAATTGGAATTTCTCCCCGATAAATACTAAAAATTGGAATGTCCCCCGAGAAATACTAAAATTGGAATGTCCCCCGAGAAATACTAAAATTGGAATGTCCACCCGAAAAATACTAAAATTGGAATGTCCACCCGAAAAATACTAAAATTGGAATTTCCCCCGAAAAATACTAAAATTGGAATGTCCCCCCGAAAAATACTACAAATTGGAATTTTCCCCCGAAAAATACTACAATTGGAAATTCTCCGACTTTTACTAAATAATGGGAATTTCCCTGACTTTTCTGTCAACAATCTAATTCCCAAATATTTCCTAAAAGAAGATGAAATTGGCGCCATCTATGGTAAATAAAAGCATTAAAATCCAACCTCTCAGGGCCTCGCTTTCAATGTTTGTTTCCCTGTAAACAATTAGGAAATTGGTCCCGTTCCGTACAGCGAGGCAAACCTTCTCCTGACCCTCCGAAACAAGAGTACAACGCGAGAGGGCCTCCTCGATCTCGAGACGAATCACTTCCAAGAGCGCCTCGAGACAACAAATCTCCAGTCGCGGAAAAGAACTCTAGATAAGCAGCAGACTCTCCCCGTTTTAGCCCGTGTTGATCTCCAAAAACCAGAGGTGCCTCCCGTTTAGGAATGCGTTTCCATTTCAATGTCAAACCTAGTTCTCAGCCCAACTCTTTCAAATTCAAGGTAGCTTTCGAGTTACGGCATCATCTCAATTGTAACAGGCTAGCCAGGTTTTTAAATTGAAATTTCCTGACCATTTCTAGAAATTCTCCCTGACAGATTATAACCTATATTTCAGTAAACGTTATCATTTGCAACCCAATTTTAGGTCCCCGACTTTTTTATACTATTCCTTAAAATTCCCCGACTTTTTTTTACCATTTATTTAAATTCCCCGACTTTTTCTACTATTCCTCAAAATTCCCCGACTTTTTTCTACCATTTATTTAAATTCCCCGACGTTTTCTACTATTTCTTTAAATTTCCCAGACTTTGTTCAACCATTTATTTAAATTTCCCGACTTTTCTACTATTCCTCAAAATTCCCCGACTTTTCTACTATTCCTCAAAATTCCCCTACTTTTTCTACTATTCCTCAAAATTCCGACTTTTTTCTACCATTTATTTAAATTTCCCGACTTTTTCTACAATTCCTTAAAATTCCGACTTTTTTTCTACCATTTATTTAAATTCCCCGACTTTTTTCTACAATTTATTTAAATTGCCCGACTTTTTCTACTATTCCTCAAAATTCCGACTTTTTCTACCATTTATTTAAATTCCCCGACTTTTTTCTACAATTTATTTAAATTGCCCGACTTTTTCTACTATTCCTCAAAATTCCGACTTTTTTCTACCATTTATTTAAATTCCCCGACTTTCTACTATTCCTCAAAATTCCGACTTTTTTCTACCATTTATTTAAATTTCCCGACTTTTTCTACAATTCCTTAAAATTCCCATAGTTTTTCTACCATTTATTTAAATTTCCCGACTTTTTCTACAATTCCTTAAAATTCCCCGACTCGTTTCTACCATTTATTTAAATTTCCCGACTTTTTCTACTATTCCTTAAAATTCCCTTTCCAAAATTAAAGGATTTTAAATGCTATTTCATTTACCAACTTTATGAATATATAAACTATATTTAGTGAAGTAAAACTTTGATTTTCACTTAAAACATTTCATTATTTTATCATAAAAATATACTAGTAGCTAACCATTTTTAACTAGACTAGAATGACTTCGTATAGCAATTTGTCCCATTGTTACATATAGCAATTTATCTGAGTGGCGGGATTTGAAATGGGCAAAATAACAAAATTATAGGATTTTATAGGATTTTGCTAAAAATATAAGATGTTATAGGACATTTTTGAAAATATAGGATTTGATAGGAATTATAGTAACTCTAATTTAGATATACTTGGTGTAACTGTCAAGATATGATGTATTAACTATTAATCTATCTATTTACGAAACATTTTGTTACTTATAAGCACCAAAAACGACACTTCCAATCGGAAATAAGCAAACAAAATATAAATTATACAAGACACCTTCACCAGCAGTTATGTGGGAGGAATCGATTATATCTTAGCCGGCACTAAGCCCGCATCCTTACGGAAGTAGCGTTGGTATTAAAATGCACCGTTACTCGACACCTACGCGACGATTAGCTACCCCGGGAGATAACGGTTACTCAGTGGGTTGGAATTTGCATTATGGCTCAATAATAACTACTCATTTGAAAGCGGAAGTAGCTCAGACTGGACATTTAAAGCGCGAACACTGTACCCCTCTCGTGGACGTTGTCTGGACTGTCAAATGAGGTTGGATATCTATCCAAAACCCAGGGAATCGCGAATGCCTGTGAAAGAATGTGGAAACATTACGAAAGTAGCTTGCCTCTTGTTTACGAGAATATTGACAAGACGACGTAATGAGACTAAATAACTGCATTACAAGGTCAACCGTGTACCCAGAATGGTAATAAGTTCGTGGAAATTGAACAGCTCAAATTTAATCATTTGGTTTTGTGTAGTAGAATAGGCGAAACTATAAAGTTCAGTGGGAGGGGCTGAAAAGATGGTAGTCACGTGACTTTGAGGAGAACTGCAGCGCCATCTATCCTGGGAATAAGAACTATTATTCATTTTATAAATTGCTAATGGCGGTTTCAATTTTGATCGATTTATCTAAATTATCTAATTATTATTAAAGGGAATATAACCTGCAAAGCAATCTTTACGGAAGACCCCTTCAATTTTTCAAATGTCCCTGTACAGTGGCGCCAAACATTTTTAAAGCCGAAGGCAAGAGCGGCCAGAGCTGCAAGCGTTGGTGTTCCACACCAAATACCTGAGGTTATATTCCCTTTAATATTTAAAACATTTTGTAATAGAAAAGTGGAAGTTATTTAACTGTCTGCAGTATCTGGGGGCCTATTCTGTAAATATTCGAAATCAAATTTTCGATCGAAAACTAGATTTCGAACTTCGAGATCTCGACGAATGGTATTCGGTTAAGATTTCGAATAAGCATAAATCAATGCAAATTGTCGAAGTCGATTTCGACATGGTATAAGGTATTTTTTACAGAATAGCCCCCCAGGAAGGAATATTTTTTTTCTTTGCCGTCGCACGGCCAACCATGAGATACCGAATCGAAGTTGGCTGTTAAATAGTAGTCACGTGATTTTGTTTTCCTATTTTAACAAGTTGGTTAAGACCCAATTTACTTTATAGTTTCGAAATAATTCTGACTGTTCTTAGAAGATTTTTAAGAATGGTTATAAAATGAGAATTTAGAATGACCGCTCTTTTAAAACATTCAAATTGAAATCACCATTTTCAAGAGTAATTGAAATTGTAGCTTTTGGACTAAAATTTAACGTGGGTTATACAGGGTTGCCTCAGTTTTTTTCACAATCAAATTCCCCGACTTTTCCAGGTTTTCAATGACCATCTCTGGAGATTTTCCTCGACTTATTTTGTACCAAGATTTTGTATTTTTTAACATATATGTTAGTAAGTTTCCTATTTGTAACCGAAATTAAATTCCCTGACATTTCCCTGACTTTTATACCCATATTCAAATTCCCTGACTTTTCCAGGAATTCAGGTACCGTGGAAACCTTGTTATATTAAATAGATTAAATTTTATCCGGAATATAGATTACAGGGTTACCACAATATTTTAAGATCCAAATTCCCTGATTTTTCCTTAACCTTTTTAAGGCCAAAATTAGACAATTTTTAACTAAAATGTTAATTTTATCCGAAGTTCATTCATTTACTTTAGTGTTGTTAATTTTCCGGAAAAACCAAATGCGGAAAATTTTCCAGAAAATTTAAATTTTTTCTAATTGAGACTTACAACACTAATTTACTTCAACTTGTATTTTCTTATTTTAACTAATAAAATTATTGCAACGTTTAAAAGCTACCATAACGCTTCAAGAATGTGTCACCAAACTAAAGAAAAAATACCTTCAAATCATTTAAAATTTAATTCCCCTATTTTTTGCAGATTCTTAAAAATTGCAACACCTTTCTCTGACTTTTTTCCTCAAATTCTTGATTCCCTGACCCGTGGTAAGCCTGGATTAATATTTAAGAAAAATAGATTTGCTTCTTGTCAAACGAAATGGTTTTAACAAGATCAAAGGCTTATAAATTTCTACGTTACGATTCCCAAGTGGTATGAGATTTTGCTATTGTATTTTCTAACGAGACTTGTCTTCTTAGCGCAACCAAGACCAATTCGAATGCTGCGGGCGGAAACCCACCTTTAATTCGGGTCTGAACATCACCCCAAAGCAGGCCTCAACATTTACAAAAACTCATTTTCAACGATAAACACATTTCCCCAAATATGTGTCAGTCGACCGGTTCCTACAATCCAACCCGCCACCACCAGACACTTCAGCATACGTATAAAACCGCGCAAACTATACCTACCGCTCAACGTTCCGCCACAATACCGGCTAAAATAACCCTCGCCACCAAAGACACCACCCAAGTTTTTTATTATCTAGAAAACAGTATAAACCGTACCCCCACAATGTAATACGAATCGAACTGTCAAGCGACCAAGTAAATAAAGCTCTAACCTTCTTTTGAACTAGCAGGTGACGTTATAAACGCGAACCAATTCGGAATAATAAAAATGGTGGTAAAATTGAGATGAGGTTTACGCCTACTATCCTCGAAATGGGAGTAGCGTGGGTTGTCCTAAAATGGAATTATATTTCTCGGGATGAAGAGGGGCTTTGTTCGGAGAGCTACTGAATTGTTATTCCCATTACGTTGCTTTTGCGATGCCCCAAAATACATTTTCCGAGTTCGCGTTTTTAGAGCTGAGAGCTCTGGTATAACAAATACGCAAATCGTTAATTTTGAAACAGAAAAGAGATACATTCTAAGCTTAATGGGATTTGTTCTTCTACGTGTAAAACATTAAACAGGGTGACCACAAAATATTTAGATTCAAATTCCCTGACCATTTGAAGAGATTTTTAATTTATATTTTACTTTTATCAAAAGTTAATAAATTTAAATTAACTTATATTTCAGTAAAACGGTTATTGTGATAAGGAAAAAATTAGCCTTCATTTCCAGGAAATAAATGCTAATCATAGAATTTGTCAGAGATCAAGAGTAAAATTACTTTCAAAAAGTGTCAAGATAAAATTTAATTCGCTGACTTTTCCCTGCATTTTTACAAATTCATAAATTTCCCTGACCATTTCCCACCTTTTTGGGCCCAATTTTAATTCCCTGATTTTTATACTCATATTCAAATTCCCTGACCTTTCCAGGAATTCCAGGTACCGTGGCAACCCTGTTCTTACTTATTATATTTTCTTTATTAAACCATTTTTTATGGAAAATATTGAAAAATAATTCCACGTAAGAAAATTCATGGAATAATAAATTAAAATGAGTGAAAAAAAAAGTAGTTTGGATTTTAAATATAGAAAAGTTAATAATATGTCCGTCAACCTGAGCCCGCGAACCAATAAAGACTATACTGCAACTGTGACTGGGCTATAATTGAGTTTCTAGCCCAAAAACTGGCAACTAATCCGGTATATTTGTCTAAAATAGCGCAAAGATATTTTTTGTTTTGTATTTTTTTTATTAAAATTTATTATTTTCCGCTATTTGGCCTATTAGCCAGTAAAAGCATTATTCGCCATGTCGGTATATACCACTTTTTGCCACAATATTTGCCACCGGACATTTACCACTTCGGAACACTGATTTTCACGATGTCAGAGCCCCCCACTCAAATCTTCAATTTTTTCATAGTATAAATAGGATTATTTTTCTAAAAATATAGGACTTCATAGGACTATTTTTTACAAAATTATAGGATTTTATAGGACTATATATGCTATTTAATTTACTAACTTTATGCATTTAAAAACAAAATGTATATTTAGATAAATAAGTTTTTGATTTTCACTTAAAAAATAGAAACTATTTAACCATTTTATCACAAAATTATACTTTTAGCTAACCATGTTAACAATGATAAAAGTATAGACTAGAATGACTTGGTATAGGAATTTATCCTATTGCTAAATATAACAATTTAACTGAGTGGCTGGATTTGAAATTGGCAAAATATCAAAATTATAGAATTTTATAGGACTTTTTGCTAAAAATATAGGATGTTATACGACATTTTTGAAAATATAGGAGTTATAGGGACCTTTGGAGCCCTGCGATATATTTTTGGTAAAATCGACAAGCATGAATCAAACGTCTAAAATCTAAATTCCAAACCTAGCAGTGCTAGGATAGCAACACTAAATTCCAAACCTAGCAGTGCTAGGCTAGCAACACTAAATTCCAAACCTAGCAGTGCTAGGCTAGCAACACTAAATTCCAAACCTAGCAGTGCTAGGCTAGCAACACTAAATTCCAAACCTAGCAGTGCTAGGCTAACAACACTAAATTCCAAACCTAGCAGTGCTAGGCTAACAACACTAAATTCCAAACCTAGCAGTGCTAGGCTAACAACACTAAACTCCAAACCTAGCAGTGCTAGGCTAACAACACTAAATTCCAAACCTAGCAGTGCTAGGCTAGCAACACTAAATTCCAAACCTAGCAGTGCTAGGCTAGCAACACTAAACTCCAAACCTAGCAGTGCTAGGCTAGCAACACTAAACTCCAAACCTAGCAGTGCTAGGCTAGCAACACTAAACTCCAAACCTAGCAGTGCTAGGCTAACAACACTAAATTCCAAACCTAGCAGTGCTAGGCTAGCAACACTAAACTCCAAACCTAGCAGTGCTAGGCTAACAACACTAAATTCCAAACCTAGCAGTGCTAGGCTAACAACACTAAATTCCAAACCTAGCAGTGCTAGGCTAGCAACACTAAATTCCAAACCTAGCAGTGCTAGGCTAGCAACACAAAATTTCAAATAAATCCCGATAGATCATACAATAAGCAACCCATTCCCATAAAAACCTACAATGGCTCCACTTAGACAGCAACGGAGCGGATAAGGACCAAACAGTGAAATATTCTCACACCATCATTCTGAGTCACCCCAATTCAAATCATTCGCGCAATTTGACGTAACGCTCGGGTACAACATCAAACACACACAGTCGCCCACGAAGCCCAGTGTAAAAAATTTAATTTTCGAATTTTTTATTTCCCGCACGTGCCACGGGGGGTCGTTGTCGTCGCAACGGGGAATCCCCCTCGAATCTATCCCGTATTATTTTACAAAGTACTTGGCAGTGGAGTAGAAGCGCGGGGAAGGGGTACATTCTGTCCCATTCAAAGGAACTATTTATAGATTAGCCTTGGACAAATGCGGCGTTTCAATCCGGGAGATCCTGGCTACATCGGGCCCCTTCTTGAAATATTGATGGAAAGAAATAGGATTCGATTCCGTATAAAGACTGTTTTGGCGGCAGCGTTGCCAGATGTACGATAATTATCGAATTTCATCGATAATTCTAACTCATTTTTACGCGGTACCAATTTACGATCAATTCTATTTAGTACACTGTTTTAGGCGGCAGCGTTGCCAGACGTACTATAATTATCGTATTTCGTCGATAATTCTAACTCATTTTTGCGCTGTACCAATTTACGATCAATTCTATTTAGTACGCTGTTTTAGGCAGCAGCGTTGCCAGACGTACTATAATTATCGTATTTCGTTGATAATTCTAACTCATTTTTGCGCGGTACCAATTTACGATCAATTCTATTTAGTACGCTGTTTTAGGCGGCAGCGTTGCCAGACGTACGATAATTATCGTACTTCGTCGATAATTTCAAACTGAATTTTGCGCGGTACCAATTTACGATCCATTATATTAAGTAAACTGTTTTTGGTGGCAGCGTTGCCAGACGTACTATAATTATCGAATTTCGTCGATAATTCTAACTCATTTTTGCGCGGTACCAATTTACGATCAATTCTATTTAGTACACTGTTTTAGGCGGCAGCGTTGCCAGACGTACTATAATTATCGTATTTCGTCGATAATTTTAACTAATTTTTGCGCGGTACCAATTTACGATCAATTCTATTTAGTACGCTGTTTTAGGCGGCAGCGTTGCCAGACGTACGATAATTATCGTACTTCGTAAATAACTTCGAATTCATTTTTGCTACTACGTTATTTTCGATAATTTAAGGATTTATCGGAAAACCGGTTTAAGTTAACAATTTTCAGTTACTTTCGTTTTAGTAAAAACCCTTTTCAATACGCCACACTTGATTTAATTTTTATTATTAATTATTTTTAAATCAAATCGATATTTTTATGGCTTTAGTTTGATTTGGCAACACCGATTGACCGGAAAAAATGGGTAACAGCGTCGAAAATCTTCCGATTAGCCGTTTTTTTTATAAATAATTTCTCTAACATTTTCGGGATATTGAAAATTTTAATGAGGTGATTAATTTGGCCCGAAGAAGATCGGCTCCTTTGAAATAATATATAAACATTCTGGGTTAATGTTCTGGACACGTATACGCCTTTTCAAAAATATGTTTTCGTACTTATTTGAAATAATGATGTTTGGCGTTGAAAATTGAAATTTACACGGTTACTTTTATTTGGAATTTAAATGCGTAAAAAACGGATATCTTAAATTTTATGAAAATTCGAAGAAATTCTTAAACTCACGAGGAGAGTACCCGAAGTGTTTGTTGCCGATTTTGTTCCAGGTCGGACGTAATGTAGACCCAGGGCCGGCTTGGATGGGTGTGCATAAGGTTACAGTGCACAAGGCCCCGCGGTTCCCAAAAAAATTGGGGGCCCCGCGAAATTGGAATTATAGTACGCACAATAAAACAATTCAAAATTTCATTGATTTCATATGTTAATAAATATTTAATGCAATACGATTGTGTAGTTTCTTTAACTAAAAAATAGTATTCATTAAAAATCGTCTAAAAAGAGGGGCCACGATATTGGCTTACGCACCAGGTCCCGCAAAACACCAAGCCGGCCCTGTGTAGACCCATATGCCATTTGAAATTTCCCAAAAGCAGACGTTGCTTTGGCAAAACTTCAGAGGGAGAGGATAATAAGCTGGAAAACGTCGAATTTGTCAAATTCAAATTAACGCTAGAAATTGTCGAAATTAAGTTTATATTTTTTAAATTTTAGATTAGAAATAATTACAGGATTGCCGTATTATTTCAGATTAAAATTCCCTGCTAAATTTTGGATTTTAAACCTATATTTTCCATATCGTGGGCATTGATATTTTAGTACAGGTTTCCAATTTCAACTGAATTTAAATTACCTGACTAATTTTTAAAATGACTTTTAAACTCAAATTAAAATTTCCTTACTTTTCCAGGTTTCCCAAGCAACCCCGAATTAAGTGCAAAATTATCGTAACTTCGAATATAATGGAATTTTTGCTATTTAATAATTCAATAACTTTTTTACCCTACTATAATTATGTCTCTGCGACGTCACATCCACCAAAATGGCGTCCAGGACCAAAGATAAATATTGCTACTACGCCATAGCGAAATATTTCCATTCCTAAGCCACCATTTTGTATTGAATAAACGTTTTGGGGGAAAAAACGTTAAAGTATACTATCACGCTTTTACCCCCTTGGATAGATTTTCCCCGCCTGACTTAAAAGCTTGCATCTCAGTTACGTCCATTAGCCCAACTTTAGGGGTAAATTTGAAAGTTCCAGGAGACAGTTTCGATGAAGCGAGTGAAAGGGTACAATCTGCGTGGGACTTTTACTCAAGTTACAGCTAGGTGAGCTATGTTTACAAGTAGGAAACGGTGAAAAATTCGGGTTGTGGATAAGGCGAGGCGGGGGTAATTATTTTCAAACGACGTGTCTCATTAGCAACTACAATCATTAGTAGAATGTCGGACCCCACCGGGAACGGCTGACATTCGTGCACTGAGCATTACAACACGAAATATTAGAGATGTTAAGCGTGTACAATATTCGCGAACTCGTAAAGTAAGTAAATTTTATTATACACTAATATTAAAATTGGATAAATTATACACTAATATTAAAATTTGATACATTATACACTAATATCAAAATTGGATAAATTATACACTAATATTAAAATTTGATAAATTATACACTAATATTAAAATTTGATAAATTATACACTAATATTAAAATTGTATAAATTATACACTAATATTAAAATTGTATAAATTATACACTAATATTAAAATTGTATAAATTATACAATAATATTAAAATTGTATAATTATACAATAATATTAAAATTGTATAATTATACAATAATATTAAAATTGTATAATTATACAATAATATTAAAATTGTATAATTATACAATAATATTAAAATTGTATAAATTATACACTAATATTAAAATTGGATAAATTGTACACTAATATTAAAATTTGATAAATTATACACTAATATTAAAATTGTATAAATTATACACTAATATTAAAATTGTATAAATTATACACTAATATTAAAATTGTATAAATTATACAATAATATTAAAATTGTATAATTATACAATAATATTAAAATTGTATAATTATACAATAATATTAAAATTGTATAATTATACAATAATATTAAAATTGTATAATTATACAATAATATTAAAATTGTATAAATTATACACTAATATTAAAATTGGATAAATTGTACAATAATATTAAAATTTTACAATTATACACTAATATTAAAATTGTATAAATTATACACTAATATTAAAATTGGATAATTATACACTAATATTAAAATGTATAAATATACATTAACATGAAAATTACGTAACTATACATTAACATGAAAATTACGTAACTATACATTAACATGAAAATTACGTAACTATATATTAACATGAAAATTACGTAATTATACATTAACATGAAAATTACGTAACTATATATTAACATGAAAATTACCTAACTATACCAATTTTAAAATGGTATTGCTAATATTATAATTAAATAATCATACATGAATAATATAATTCAAATAAAAATAATTACATAAAAACTAAAATGTCGATAAATAAGGCCACATATCTAGGCGTTACCCGTACACGTTTTACAGCACGCGCTTAATAAAATTGCAATCCTGAAATTTACGGCACTCAACGTGTTCTACCGAAACGTTTGACTGCACGGGGCAAGTTAACCTCTTCAATATTCTAATGGATATAATCACAAACCGCAACGCGTAAATAGCATCCCAAATTATCGGAGGAAACGCCTATTAGAAAACTCCACAAAATTTAACAGTGCTATATTTCAACAAAACATTTCGAAAACAAAATCGTAACCACACCCAAATACAGTAGCGAATCCTCCGTAAGCACTCGCACGTAAACTAATTATATACACGACGCCAAGCCGAAAAGTCATAAATTATGTCCGGAAATTTAACCATTACTTTTTGCAGATACGATAAGCTTAAACCTTGGTCACAATTTCTACCAAGAAAGTATACGGGCTAACGGAGAATACGCGGGCATCAGAGGCTTTAGTTGCGGATGCTTATTCTCAGTTAACCCGTATAAATTCTTACCTTAAAGGATAATCGTAAAATAATTCATCGTACGTTAGAAACATAACTTTCAATTAAAAAAAAAGAATAAAAACACGACGGCAATGTCCAAAAGGGGGAAAAGTACTCGTTAAGCCTTTGACCTTGAACTTCTAGACGCAATCGAGCGTAATGTCAGACCAACGGCTCTCACGTAATTTGGTGAGCCATTGTATCGCCATTTTTGGTCGCTACAATCATTGTGATTAAAGGGAGGAAATTCGGCGACTCCCGCCTCCTGGTGTCAGAAATAGCTACTACTTATTCCCACGATTATTTTAGACGGCAATATTTGGATTTGAAGGACAACAGACTTTGACTATACTTGTTTCCAACATCGTTAAGCAACTTATGACACGGAAAACATTGTAAAATATTGGTTACGTTAATAGGCGTTTTGGATACCCTGGGAGATTTTTCGATAGAAGCCTGTGCTAAAAATAAACTTTAAAATCAGCTGCCAAAATAACCGCTCTAGCTAACGTTATTTTTCGAATTTATTTGAAAAATATTTAATTATTTAAAACGATTTTTGGTCGATGCTAGCAGCTATGGGCGTTTGTACGAGCTTTGATAATTAATTAATTAATAAGTTCACCCGATTTTATTCACGAATATAATAAAATAATTTTAAACAAATAGAGTAATTTCACTTCGTATTTTTGGCTATGGCTGCCATTTTGGGTGGGTTTTTTCTTTACGCGAAAAAGCATGGGTGACGTTGTGTCACGTGATACTGAAATCACTGTATATACAATAAAAATGATCTGCTCAGTGCTTATTATTTTAGTAGGGTGGCGGAGTGGTTAGCACTTTCGCCTCGCAGCAAAAGGAGCCGGGTTTGATCCCAGCTTGAATACTCAGAACCACTGCGCTGAGTTTGCAAGTTCTCTCCCCACTGGCAAAAAAGGGGTTTCCCCCCGAGTTCTTCGGTTTCCCCTTCCATAAAAACTTGTCGAGGTTAACGGTAATAGTTAGTGTAGGGAGCTGTTGGCTCGATCGTGTGGCATGCAGGGCTTGCCACCACCCTCCTACGCATTGTAACCCGGCCACCTGAATTAATGGCTTTAAAGGTCGCTCGATGACTTGGGCCTAGGGTGGTGCCTTGGGTATTAGCTTAGCTGATTATTATTATTTTAAGTCAAATTTTACCCCCGAATTTTAATTTCAATTATCTGAAGTTTTTCAGGTTTATTTAACAACCGATTTCAAGTGTATCAATCTTTTTTCAAGAATTTTAAACATAATTTTCGTAACCCTACGTAATCAGCTTTGACCGTAGCTGATTACAGATTATTAGTGTTGTTAATTTTCCGGAAAAATAAAATGTGGAAAAATTTCCAGAAAATTTTCCGCAAATCGGAAAAATAAAAAATTGAAACCTAATTTACTTTTTAGGGGTTTTTAATATTTTTACTTTTTATCGATATAAAATGTCTAATATCAGTAAACAGTACTACAAAACATTATAGTTAATAAGTTTGAACTAGTCTAGAGATTTAGTTTTACTTTTCGATTCGAAAAAATGAAGTGAAAATTCCGCTTTATTTAAATGTGCAAACAATGTATTAGACTAATCATGGAATGGAATTTTTTTTTCGGAAAAATACGGAAAATTTCCGGAAGAAAGGCCTGCGGGAAATTTTTCACTGAAAATTTTCCGACTTACAACACTGTTACAGATTAATCATTACAAAAAAAGCCGTAATCGCGTAAGAGATTTTTAAAAAGTGTGCAGGGTCCCCTCGATTTCCAGTCAAATATCCGCCGCCAACTGCTTTATCTCGGCACCAACATCGACAACGACACGAAATAATTGTCACTATCAGAGACGCGATTAAGGAGATTGAAACAAAAGAGGAGCCATTTGCGAAACAACGCCGAAGGAAGTAGGCCACCGATATCATTCGCAGCGAAAGTAATTAAAACAACGGCCCATCAGCGCTGGCCAATAAACTAGAACGGAACAAACAACGCCGGTTTCCTTTCGCGTACAATAACAAAACTGAAACGACACAATCCTCTCTGGGCCCGAAATTCGCCGCATCCGCATCAAAACAACGCGTCGATACGATCTTCCGATAAAGAGCCCCCATCCCCGAAGACTAATCAATAAAAAGGGGTTGTTCTGACCCCTTTCCCGTCACACGCTACTCCGTAACGTTCAACATTTTCACCCCGACGACAAAAACATACAGATTATACAAAATGTATTTATTTTGGGTAAGGGAGAATGTATTTTACAGGAAAAATAGGATTATATTTTTTAAAAATATGGGACTTTATAGGACTATTTTTCTAAAAAAATGGGACTTTATAGGACTATTTTTCTAAAAAAATGGGACTTTATAGGACTATTTTTCTAAAAATATGGGACTTTATAGGACTATTTTTCTAAAAATATGGGGCTTTATAGGACTATTTTTTCTAAAAATATGGGTTTATATAGGACTATTTTCCTAAAAATATGGGTTTTTATAAGACTATTTTCCTAAAAATATGGGTTTTTATAGGACTATTTTCCTAAAAATAGGGGTTTTTATAGGACTATTTTCCTAAAAATATGGGTTTTTATAGGACTATTTTTTCAAATTATAGGATTTAATAGACCTATATATATGCTATTTCATTTAATAACTGTATACATTAAAAAACCATCTATATTTAATTAAATAAATCTTTGATTTTCACTTAAAAAAATTAAAACCATTTTATCACAAAAATATACTAGTAATTAACCATGTTAACAATAACAAAAGTATAGACAAGAATGATTTTGTATAGGAATTTATCCTTTAGCTAAATTTAGCAGGCTTGGCAAAAACCCGTCAAAAATAGGTGATTATCGCTATAGCTAGCTGCAGAGGTCATTTAACCTAAGGACAACGATTCGTTCTGGATTCTCCAGCCCACAAATAACGGTTTGAGTCTATTTGATCGATTCCCAAATGATGGAACGGGTCCCATTTGATCGAACGAAATTTGATCGAAAGCTACTGTAGGGTAAAACTACTAGTTTTCTGGGAGTAAATCGTAAAGGCAACGGTGCATACGCACCTACGGCGCGCGTACATCAACCTAACCTGACCCTATTTATATATATCAAAAACATATAGTGTATACAGTAAAAATCTCTTCATCTTTGTGGCTTAATACAGTTAACGCAATGAATTATTCCATCATTATTCCATCTGCACTTAAGCAATGAATTATTCCATCATTATTCCATCTGCACTTCATATTGACATTTGGTAAAATAAAAACATACCAACTGGTACTATAAATACTTTTGAATTCGATCAAATAGTATTCGATCATTTGAAGGTTCGATCTTATGAAACAAATGACAAATGGGATTCGATCAAATGGAATTTCGATCAATTGCAACGTATAATGCTCGACTGTCGATCACATATTTTTCGATCAAATGGACCAACACCCAAATAATAACGGTCGCAATTTATTTATCCCCAAATAACTTTAAAATAAATAATTTTAACTCAGACAATCGCGTCTTCAAACAAGAAAGAATTCGAGTGTACAGCAACTTTTCGTTGAGATGCAGATGGGCGTGGTTTTTCTTCCGGGAATCACAATTTGCTGCCCACGTATTACGCGTTCACCTAAATACATTTCGGGATTTAAATCCTTCAGCGTAATACCAGTCTTTCCAATAACAAGAAAATCGTTGTAAAGAGATTATCGCCCGGAGCGAATGTTAATTAATGACAGATCGCCGTTTTCGCCTGCTTGGGCCATATTTGGTAACGCGATTATACGAGGGGTTAACCGTTGAAGTTTCATCTTAATAATGGATCAACCAATTTCGCTTTTCTGCCACCACATTTAACAGAAGCTACGGGTGATTGGCGCTAGTTACGTTAAAGGGAGTATGAACTAGCATGTTTATGGTGGATCAACGAATTTCACAATTATGCCACCAGGTTTAACTGAAACTTGGGCAGGGTAGGTACAAAAACCGGCTTTTTTGAAAAACTCCAGACCAGTGGTTTTAATTGGCTATATCCGTTTTTTTTCGGTTATAGCCGGCTAAAATATAAACAGTACCTTTTACTTATGTAGGTAGAAATTGTCTGCAGTTATTGTCGTAAATAAGAAACTAAACAAATAAAACGAAATAACTATATAAAATAACTGAATTCTTTTGATTTCCTCGGGAAATTCCCCCTAGTTTTTGTGTATGACGCGCCGACAGAAGCGAGGCAGCGAACTTTGGAACTTTAAACCTACCGAAAAACTGGTAAAAGTAAACCGGTTTCTAAATATGAAACAAAAAATAAACTAAATTTCTAAATAAAAACTATTAATTTACTAAAATATTCATATTGTAATTTTTTTTCAAATTAAAGCCAAATAAATCTGGATTTTTTCAAGTGGCTATATCCGGATTTAACCAGGTGGCTATAACTAGAATGGCTGGTTCTATGCAAACCCTGAACTTGGGACGATTAACGCTAGTTACGTTAAAGGGACTATGAACTAACATGTTTATGGTGGATGACAGAATTTTACAATAATGCCACTAAGTTTAAAAGAAGCTAGGGTTGATTGGCGCTAGTTACGTTAAAGGGAGTATGAACTAACATATTTAAGTGGATCAACAAATTTCACAATTACGCCACCTAGGAGTAACAAACACAGCACCCACACAAGGAGAACGGTGCTAGCCTTTAAACCCAATAACGCAGTGTTGTGTACAAATTTCATTGGATGAGCCTTTAAGCTGAACGTACTACGGGCGCAGGGGAAGACAATTTCCTTATTTTCCCCTTCCGACGGCAGCAGGCGCTAAACCGTCTAACCAGTGAAAAATGTTCATAAGAAAATGCACGAATTTTGACGGGTTGCGTTCTCCTTGTGTGGGGTGCTGTGTTTGTTGCTCCTAGCTGCCACCAGGTTTAAAAGAAGGTAGGGATGATTGGCGCTGATTACGTTAAATGGAGTTTTACGTTAAAGGAAGTATGAGCTCCCATGTTCATCGGTGGATCGAGCAATTTCGCTAGTTACGTTAAAAAAAGTGTTAATAGACACTTTTTTGTCTTTTGTTCATATTCCGTTTAAAACGACGCATCCCTAGTGTTTGCAGACAATTTTTCAACTCTTTTTAAGCAGTCTAAAGCTGGAAGTTGGTGATTAGGCTTAAGGAATGCTATGAAAAAGCCTAACATACTCGAGGTATAGGCTAAGCGTATTTTGAAGTTCTTAACCTCCATATTTATCTGTCATCTACTCATTCGAAAATTAAGGCTTTCCTACGAGTGAAGACTCAAACGGGGCTAGTTGTCTACAAATTGGCAAGTGATACTGACTCACGTAGCGCATTGCGATATAAGCGAGTCATTTAGCTTAGTCAGTGGGCGACTGAGTCAAGCTTGCCTTTGTACAAATTAAGTTTAAGTCGGAAATGAGCGATAACACGGTTGACAAGCAAAACTAGAAAATAACAGGTAGCACAGTCGAAAAATAAAATTTATCAAAGGATAAATAGTATTATATTTTGCGAATTTATATTTATAATTTGCTTATTTAGGTACTGTAGTACTTTTAAGAGCAAATTTCGACTCTAAAAACATTCTGAAACGAATATTTTATTTTAAAGTTAATTTATTTACCGAAAGAGGGCGTAGTTTACGATCGTTAATTATCGTGTTAAACGACTAGGAAATTACAGGATAATATAGGAAGGGTCTTACAAGATAGGATTTTGTAGGAATTATAGGACCGCTTGGTTGCCTCTACTAAATCCAGTTACTTTAAAGGGTGTATTATAATAATAATTCAATTTAAAAGCGAGAAAAATTTCGCTTTCATCCAGAATATTTTTGTCTTTAAAAACGCCACAATAAGGAAAAAAATCTAATTTTTACCCGCGCATTTTCAATGACAAGGTAATTGGGGTCCCTAATTGAAGGTTGGAAATTTTGGACAAAAGTTAACTTCTAAAACTGCTCACAAAAAGAGGAAGATAGTAAAAGAAGTATTTAAGAAACCATTGAAAATTACGAAAACATTTCGTAACAGTAAAAAGCGCGTTTTTCCCTCTCGAAAATAACGAACTTGAACTTAAATTATTATAAATTATGGAAGTTACGCAACGCTAACGCAAAAGTTGAAAAGTACCGAAAAACTTAGAATAGCCTCGTAATTGCTAAAAAAAGCGGTCAAAGTTAATATAAAACAGGGTTGCCACAAATTATTCAAATTAAAATTCCCTGACTTTCAGGGTTTCAATGAACATTTCTAGACAATATCTGACAATTTCCAAATATTTCCCTGTCTTTTTTAGGCCAAAATTTCCAATATGTAACCTATATTTTAATTAACGTTTTGCAATTCTAACCAAGAAGTCCATTCATTTTTTACTATTTCTTAAAATTCCCCCATTTTCCCTTAAAAATATTTTCCTGACTTTTATTAGGCAGAAATGATACAATTTGTAACCTATATCACATCGGTCAACGTTTTCAAATTGCAACCTAAGAGTCCGTAAATTTTTAAATAGTTCTTAAAATTCCCCGACTTCCCCAGATTTCCCTTAAAAATATTTTCCTGACTTTTCTAAGCCAAAATTTTACAATATAGAAGCTATATTTTAATAAACGTTTCCCAATTTCTAAACAACATTAAATTCCCCGACTTTAAGATTCTTTGTCAAATTCCCCGACTTCCCCAGGTAGTATGGCAGCACTGTAAAATACAATTTTAAAAAAATCCAATACGTTACATTTAAATTCAATCATTTCGGTCGATCCAACGTAGTTACGCGCTACATAACTATAAAAAAAAAGTTCCTAAAACGTAGTTTGACGAAAGAAGCGCAATCTTAAGGAACTTATAAACTTCCAAGTTGGGTTTATTACCAAAACTCAATGTAAAAAGCTGCATCGTAACTTCGACTCCACTGACAAGTTGGGATGGTAAATTGTAGGGTTTCGCCCACGGCGAAAGACAATTTAACTTGACGGCAGTAGTTACGGAGGGGGCTAGTATTAATAACGCTACGATATTAAATTGAAACGTTCTTTATCAAAACGGGAGCGCTTATCGGAAAGGCAGTAAAATTTCCACCGTCAGGTTTGACGAAAACGCGACGGGGTTGAACGTCTACGGTTATTTCTGTTATAAAAACACCAGCCAACGCTACTTCAAACTGGCCCTAGCTAAAGATCAACTTGCAAATGTAAGTGGTGTACTGCTTATCTCGCTGTATTTGTTTGTAGATTTGAAGAAATAACGATAAAGCTTTTTTCCGTTGTATTTGTGGTTTGTACACACTGACTCATTAACGTCGTAGGAAAAATTATTATATGTAGAAATTTCGTTGGACAAATATTTTTTTACAAATATATTTTATGTTCTTAGTAAATTTGTTATTCCAAATTGTTGATAATTTATTACATTGTTTATGATTAATTTTAAATAATACGTATTAAAACATTAATTTAAAAGTACAATAAGTAATATTTAAATTTAATCATAAACCAAGTAATAAATTATTAATAATTGAAGAACATATATATTTGAAAAATCATATTAATTCATCAATTTAAAAGTACAATGAGTAATATTTAAATTTAATCATAAACCAAGTAATAAATTATTAATAATTGAACATAAAATATATTTTAAAAATATTTAATTTATTTCATATTAATACATCAATTTAAAAGAACAATACGAAATAAATTAAATATTTTTCAAATATATATTATGTTCTTAAATTATTAATAAATTATTACTTAGACTAAGATTAATTTTAGAAACTAATTTTGTATACCCTAAATTGATGACTAAATGTAATAAATTTTTAAAACATTTACTGAAAGTATAATTAAAATTCGCGTCCGTTAGTACGATAAAATAATGATACTTTTTAAAAATGCCACCTAGTGACCATTTTTGTAACCGTGCTATTTATAATTTAATAAATGCGTGTCATCAGTTAATTAAAAAACAGGTCATAAAAAATCTAAATGCGAGTCAAGGTTTAATTAACGAACAACCATGTCAAATGATAATGTTAATAATTGAAGATGACAATGACACTATTTAGTAGAAAATCATACCACAAACTACAAAAAGCAGTAAAAATTTTAGAAGTTAAAATAATTGATTCTTACTTAAACTTTTGGAATTTTTCAAGAAACTACTCTTCCTCCTGACGTTCCCCAAAGAGGTGAACCAATTCCCCAATTTATGGCTGCCGAAATTACTAAAAGTACTGCTTTTGTGAAGAAGTTTGATATCCATCGTCATTTTTAGTCTTTGGAAGATTTTCGTAATTTTTCGCGTCTTTAACAGCGATGTTTATAAATCAAACACCGTTCCTAGAATACGTCTAGGACTAATCACAGATTATGGGAAAAAAAAACCTTTAAAGTTTTTTAATATTAAATATATTAAATATTGCACGGACAGTATATTGTCAATTTGGCGTATATCGTCGAAAACATGATAGTAACCGCAGTTCAGCACGAAGACATTTATTTTAGAACATTTTGAGCCCGTTAGAATGACAGCTCCGTTTGATATATTTAGCAATAGAACGAGACCGGAAGATCGACTTAAGCCTTTGCGGCCTATGGAAGGATGTAATATAAAGCGACGGTTTTTTACCCCGCGCTTGGCGTTTTGGCCGTTGAACGTTCGATTTTTCCGGCGACCGGGGGGTTGTCTTTCGCGTCCGTCGACCGTCGCACTTCGCCTAGTTTCCCGTCGAGGGTTGTTACTAAGCCTAAAAGTCAAAATTTCACCACTCGAAATAAGAGTTTAGAACTCGACTTTAACATTAGTCGTTGTCGCGTCTACTCGCGCGCATTCTGTCAACAATTATAGTAAAAGTTATTCAAAGATAACGCGTTTATTGACTAGGCTTAAGACCTTCGTTATCAACGACACGGCACGGCACTCATCGCGAACGGGGCGACTGGTGAAGGAAAGGCGAGCCCGTTAACGGAGATGCGTTTGGAGTTTCTCGAACGTTCCAGCAGGAGGCGCGTTCATTACGTCACCCCGGCTTGCCTTCCCCCAATATGTGACATCCCCCTTCCTCCGCTCGTTTGCGAGGATGAGCGTCGCGAGGCCAACGTCGATTGAAGTTGGCCTGGGGGTAGAGTTTTCAATCCCCTCTTCTTTGGTGAAATGTACAATATAACACGTGGAGGTATAAAAACGCGTTTATTATTATAGACAGGAACCGCCGCACGTGTGATTCGAACTGACGTTTATATATATTTGTTTTTTTTTTATCACTCCTAGCCTCACTATCCTTTTATTTTCCTCGCTCTTAAACCGCGCCCCCTGGCGCCCACGGAGCGAAATGAATGGAAACCTACCGAATGCAATTTAGGGTCGGGCACGTACAGAAAAAAAACCGTCAGACGTATTAATGACGTGTTTTTTTCCCACTATCGGACTGAGACAGAGGAAACCGTTTGTTTCATTTACTTCGTTCATTCTCGCCATCGAAATTTCTCACGAACTACTGCAGGCCTGACCACGAACGCGTTACTCAGGCAGAGGCTTAATCGACAACTTATATTTCCTGTCTGACAATGAAACAACCACCCCCCATACCCTCGTCTGCCCGAGAGTAAAACAATAAAGGGATTACCCGGGTGACATCTACATGTGAGCGTACGAACTAAATTAATGAGGTTTAAAAAGCGACATCTAGTAGGAAGTCATCAAAATATTTGCCTAAATTCTTACGAAAAAATTAGGATATTTCAATAGACGAAACTATAAAGTAAATTGGGTCTTAACCAACTTGTTAAAATGGGAAAACAAAATCACGTGACTACGTTTTCACAGCCAACTTTGTTTCGGTAACTCCTGTTCATAGTTGGCCGTGCGGCGTTAAAGGAAAAAAAAATATTCCTTCCAGATACTGCAGACAGCTAATTAACTTACACCTTTCTATTACAAAATGTTTTAAATAATAATAATAAATAGATAATTTAGACGAATCGATCAAAATTTAAACCACCATTAGCAAAATAAAATGAATAATAGTTCGTATTTCTTAGGATAGATGGCGCTGCAGTTCTCCACAAAGTCACGTGACTACCATCCTTTTAACCCTCCTGGAATTACAGTTTCGTCTATCAGGTCATGTAACACAATTTAGGGGTAGCAGGGCCCCCACTCAAATCTTCAAATTTCTTATAGGAAAAATAGGATTATATTTCTAAAAATTTAGGACTTTATAGGACTATTTTTTCTAAATTATAGTATTTTATAGGACTATATATGACATTTCATTTACCTACCTATGCATTTAAAAGCAAAATCTATACTTAGTTAAATAAATCTTTGATTTTCACTTAAGAAATAGAAACTATTTAACCATTTTTGTAGCTAACCATGTTAACAAATAACAATCATAAAAGTATAGACTAGAATGACTTTGTATAAGAAATTATCATATAGCTAAATCTAGCAATTTAACCGAGTGGCTGGATTTGAAATGGGCCAAATATCAAAATTATAGGATTTTATAGGACTTTTGGGGATTTTGCTAAAAATATTGGATGTTATAGGACTTTTTTGAAAATATAGGATTTTATAGGACCTCTGGTGGCCCTGTAACCATAACAAAAGTATAGACAAGAATGACTTTATATAGGAATTTATACTATAGCTAAATCTCGCAATTTAACTGAGCGGTGGGATTTGAAATGGCCAAAATATAAAAATTATAGGATTTTATAGAACTTTCTAGAGATTTTGCTAAAAATATAGTATGATATCGGTAGAGCTCAAAGTTTCAATAAGAAATATCCATCAATAAACAATTAACCGAAATTTTTATGAATAATTGAAATTTTGGCGGTTAATTTATCTGTTACGCCGAGCTCTAGTTATGGGACATTTTTGAAAATATAGGATTTTAAAGGAATTATAGGACCTCTGGGTTTGTTTTTAATGAAATTCTGTAGAATAAAACCAACAGTATTAAAAAAAGTCAGTGTTAAATAACGATAAAATTTGAGATGTTAATTTTTAAACTGAGGGACGAATCATAAATACGCGAGTTCCTCATTAAGAAATCATAACACTAGGCCTTGGCGAATCCCCAGAGCCTACGAAGGGCCCCGCAACTCCGAAACTCAACACGAACACGCGTAAGATTTCCGTCGTATAAAGTTGCTAGGAACGGCAAGAGTTACCGAATCCTTTCCAATATGCAAATCCAATTTAGCGAGGAGAATTAACAACGTATGAAAAAAAAAACTAACTGTACATGAATATTTCGAGGGAGGAAATCTTGATGTTTTATTCAAAATGGTAAAATAAAAGAATTTGAAGGACGTAAAGGAAGCTGTGTTGGATTACGCGCATTATTACGCCATTTTTATCGTGAAAGACTAGAGTGTCACCCCCTCCAACATTCTGCCTTTACGCCTTGGCCGCCATCTTGGCTAAATTTCAAGTGACGAATTCTCAGTGTTAATTATAAAATAATTACTTATTAGAACTCATTATAATATAATGAGAACTGCTGGGAAAGAAATTAGACAAAATATTGAAATTAGTAGGTTTATATTTGCATAGAAATTGGAAAATTAACTATGGCGAAAGTTAGGAATTTTAATTAGAGATTATAATTTTTTTTAATATTAAAAATTGTAGTTGACCTATGTTGTATTAGCATAAGTAACGTAATTCCGGAAGAACGACAGTTATAGGCTATAGTTATTATTATAATTTTAATAATATAGTTATTATTCAATACGTTATCGGTGGCGTTATAACGTTGTTTTGGCTATATGTCGAAATATGACGCATTTATTAAAACAAGTATATGACATAACTATATTTTGATATTAGTGTTGTAAGTCGCTCGTAAAATATTCCGGAAAATGACCTAGGCTTTTTTTCGGACAATTTTCCGAAAAAAAATTAAAAAAAGTTTTCATTCCATGATTAGTCTAATATATTGTTGGCAAATTTAAATAAAGCGCATTTTCGCCTAATTTTTTCGAATCTGAAAGTAAAACTAAACCTCTAAGACTAGTTTAAACTGATTAACAATGTAACACTATTAATGTTTTGTAGTATGTTTACTGATATTTTATATCGGTAAAAAGTTAAAAACCCCTAAAAAGTAATTTATGTTTCAATTTTTTATTTTTCCGATTTGCGGAAAAATTTCCGGAAAATTAACAACACTATTTTTAAAGTTATTTATAATATTAAAATATTGTTTACTAAACTTAGGAGTCACTGAAACGTGACCTTCAAATCGCGTGAAACTTCTATTAAGCACCCCACGACTAACTTGTTTACATTTAATTTCTCTCCTTATCAACAGATGGCGGTAAAGTACAAATATGATACCCGGTTAGAGCCTCCACTAGAGCAGAAATTTAGGTATCGAGTTACAAACAAAACAATAAAAGTTTTTGTAACTCTAGAAAAGTATGTTCTCTCTGTGAACGATGACTTCGGGTCCTTGCGTTCACGAAGCGGAAAACCATATCAAAAGCCACCATTCTCAATACGCCTAAAAGAAGGCAAGACGAAATGACGGTAGAGCTAATGACCGGGAAAACGGTAAAGTCCGCGTTGACTAAAGGCGACAATAGCGTCACCTATCGCCTTAATGAGGAAATATTTTTTGCGTCGCTAGTTAATCAAATTTAGTGCGAAACTGAGCCTCAGCCGAATACCATATTTAGAGTGATTCAACGCGCTATTAAGCCCGGGAATGTCAACTTAACTTGGAAGTATGTAAGAAAAGAAAATTAGGGCTAGGCAGGTACTAGGGAAGATGGCAAGGCTTAGCGAACGCCCGGGTCCCCCCTATGCATTGGAATTTTAGCGTCGCCGGGGAAAAAATGGGGTGAATATTGAAATTAGGTTTTCAATTCGGATTCCGAGGATGGCCAAATTTGCGGCGTTGTCCCGCTAGATGGCGTATGAGTGCGCGCTTCGGGGTTTTTAATAGCATTCCGCGCTGTTTCGCCAGAAATTCTCGGATGAGTCACGCGTTTGTTTTTACCGCTAAGCCTTGGTAAGCTCGGTTTAGTCAAAATTTAGTAGGAACTAACTTTTTTCTGATTAACCCGTGGTTGTATTCCACGAAAAAGATTTACCGAAAAGGCCAACTTCGAACGCGCGTACTGCGCTCTAGCGGCCCGGACTGGCACCTGAATTTGATGAGTATTTATTTATTTTCCCGCCAGGGGTCCGATACGACCAAATTATTACGTTAGCACAAAGGAAAAAAATAGCAAAAAAAACAAGTTTTTTAAAAACATTTAATTAAACCGAATGTAAGTTAATATTTAAATAATAGTATAATATTCTAATTTTTAACGGTGTTTATAAATTATAAAAGAGTTAAACAGAAACCAAAAACTTCGTCTAAATGCTGCCTGCAACATAGTATTATTGCGTAAATAAATAAATAAATAAATAAAACAAAAAGTGAAAAGATGATACACTGTAACTTCATGGTAAATATATTATTTTAACATTTAAAATTAAATAATATAAGTTAAAATATATTAGAAGCGCAATAAATAAATATCTCTGTATGCTCCTAGCATAGAAAATAGAGCGCCATCTGTATTCTCAATTACGAACTACATACTCATAATTCATCTCTAATATTTAGTGTTTTTATAGTTTAGTTTTTTAAAGAAGGCTTGAATAAAATACCAAAGCAAGATTGCAGGGGTGCCAAATGAACCAAATTCAACCAAAGCCCTACTATCAGTTGCCAATTTTGTACTTATTTTTCAAATTTAATCAATTTTATCAGATCTTGCGAATTTTTAATAGCTTCCCTTTAAAATCATCTCTGCCTCGAATTTCGCGTCTGATTTCCCATTTTCGAATTTCCGAGGTCCAAATTTCCCTCGATCCCGGGTTGGCACTATTTTGACAAGTGGAAAAAACCGCGGAATAAAAAATAGTTTTCTCAAAAGTCTATTTTTTTCGCGGTTTTTTCCACTTAGAGAGTGACCAGGCTTGGAAAAATTTATAGGAAAAATAGGAATTTAGAGGCGAATTATAAGAAAAAATATAAGTATAGAATTAAGCGAATTATGGAAAAATGTAGGAAACTAAATAGGAAAATGATAAGGTAATTTACTGCATATCGGTATACTTTGACTCGAATCACCTTGAATATTGATAATTTTTTGTACACTGCTTCGGAAAATTCTAAAATGCCTAATGAATCAATATTATTAATCAATATATATATATATATATATATATATATATATATATATATATATATATATATATATATATATATATATATATACCCGCAATGAAACGACGAAATTTGTTTTTTCCTCAACAATAAGATATTATTTCTCGGTCGCCTCGAGCATTTTAGAAATTTCCGAATGAGACCCGAATGTTCGATAGGCCATATCTTAGCAGCCGTTCGACGTAGCCGGATAACAATGACTCTTTCTAAATATGAATCGACCCTTGTGAATCCAAAAATGCAGGTTTCAGGGGCGTAACATCATTATTAAAAAAGTTGTCAAAAACGATATTTGGCGTTTCCGGCGGATATGGAAATGCTACACGTGAATCAAGACATAGGTATGAAAGATATTAGTAAAATATGAAAAAAAAAATTGGTTTCAACTTGCTATCATTTATAGTTTTTCAGATAATCGCAAATAAGTGCCAAAATCCCAACGGCCGAAGACTAATTTAACAGAGAGTACTTTCGTAGGCTCGACGCGGATATAGGAAGAGATTTAGTATACTTGTGGTAATAGTAAGTGATCACATTGTTTTGGCATAATCATGGTCGGTAATCGCTGTACGAGTCGCAACTTCTAGTTCATTTCTAACAAAAATCGAATTTAAATTGCGTGATTTTAAAAATAATTTTTATTTCTAAACCTTGGTTTCCACTAACGGGCGTCATAATGTTATTTTCTTTACAAGCGTCAAAAAATTTGTGCGTCCCAAAATTTAGTGACGCACCGTTTCGCGCGCTAGTTTAAACCAAGGCTAACTCGTAGTATAGAGCTTTCTATTCTAAACTCACGACGTCACCAATGTAATTTGCCAATAAACGGTAACTGTCATTAACACTACAGCTGTGACGTTACAAGTGTTCAAAATCGTATCAGACGAAAGCACTCTATATTTGTACAAAAGCAAGTTCTAACTAAATTAAGTTAAATTAATAATTAGATAAAATTTGAAATCTTAAATTTGTTTATAATACCGCTTGACGCAAATTGTTAATCTATTTGTCAAGGGAATTAGGCATAAAACGTTAAAAAACAATGAAATAAAAAACAATATAAACACCGTATATACATCAAATACATAAGTTTATAATATACTATCTCGCTATAAGTTAGAATCGTACACAGGCTGTGCGTTAAGGGGGAAGACTACAGTAACCATTGTCTACTTTCGCGCTATTTCAGGCTGGATTCTTTTAATTTTGTATTTTCGCTTAAAAAATTAATATCTAAGTGTAGAACAGCCTCTTGTTTAGTGCTTAAAATAATTTTGACAATTTTAAATTTAAAAGTAATTAAGTTATTACGATTTAATTCGGACCCCCGGAGCTAAACAAGTTGGACAAGCGCCCAAAACAACCCTTTAGTTAGGACCTTATATCTCGTTAACTATTAATATTAGAATTATCAAAATTATTTTAAGCACTAGAGGAAGGTTCAGCCTAATAAGAAAAATATAATTCAATTATGTAATTGTTAAAACAGAAACGTTCAGCTTGAACGAAAAAGTGGCTTATACCGTATTCTCAGGGTTGGAAAAAAGCCGGCTTTTTTAAAAAAAAATCCAGACCAGTGGTTTTAATGAGCTATAACTGTTTTTTTTTTCGGTTATAACCGGCTAAAATATAAACAGTACCTTTTACTTACGTAAGTAGAAATTGTCTGCAGTTATTGTCGTAAATAAGAAACTAAAAAAATTAAGCGAAATAACTTTATAAAATAACTGAATTCTTTTGATTTTCTCGGAAATTCCCCCTAGTTTTGTGTATGAGCGACAGAAGCGAGGCAGCGAACTTTGGATCTTTAAACCTACCGAAAAACTGGTAAAAGTAAACCGGTTTCTAAATATGAAACAAAAATAAACTAAATTTCTAAATAAAAACTATTAATTTACTAAAATATTCATATTGTAATTGTTTTTTAAAAAAGCCACAAAAATCTGGATTTTTTCAAGTGGCGATAACCGGTTTTAACCAGGTGGCTATAACCGGTATGGCTGGATCTATGCCAACCCTGCGTATTCTTCCCCCTTAATAGCGATTTATCCCAAGACGTCGAAGTCGCCATCTGACGGCGAAAAATCTAAATATGAGCTGAAGTTACCAGTGAAATCCAGTTTCGATTCAACGAAGGGATCGAATATTTAACGACAATACCCGTTTATATTGAAATTAATAAAATATCCTTCCAAAATGTTCACACATTACGTATCCATAGTGATGGATATTGTTTCCACGGGAATGTATACAGTGATTTCAGTATCACGTGACACGACGTCACCTATAGTTTTTCCCATAGAGAAAAAATCCCGCACAAAATGGCGGCCATAGCCAAAGCTACGTACTGAAACTACTCTATAGATTCAATTTGAAATGGTGGGAAGGGTAAGGTTTGTACTTCGAACTCAGCCTTCTAGCCTAGATCTAGCCTTCCCTCGAAAAGAGCTACTACCTACTTCTGGTTTTACTCTTGAATATTATTAAAAGAACTAATCCTAGAAAAACCCGTAATCCAGCAGAGGCGTTGCCTGCCGGCCTAATAAATCTGGGAGATAACGTTTCAAACAAGACGATTCGAGAGATTTTGAGCGTGGGCGTCGTGGGCGAGGGCTTTATGTTTCAGCTCCGCCCAAGCTCAAACGAAACTTCGTTAAGAAGCTTTTGTGCGAGCTTATTTTTAGACGGCCCAGGAAAATCAGTCCCTTCATACAATTGTAACGTACCACTTGGCTCTAAAAATATACCTACAGTCAATATAGCATTTTGCAAATAAACAAATTTGGGTGGCCTGATTGCGAATATTTTAAATTTCATCTACTGGAGAATAAATCAGGTAGGCTAATACCCAAGGCACAGCCTTAGGCCTAAGGGGCTGTTCACAAATTACGTAACGCAGAAAAACCACTTTTTGGACTCCCCCCCCCTCCCCCTCGTAACAAAGAGTAACAAATGGAAAGACCCCTCTTCTTAAATTACGTAACAAATATCGAACCCCCCCCCTTAAATTATTATAGTACGTAACAACTAATATGCTGGTAATAAAGTACTATAAGATCAGGTACTAAATTTTGTTGTTTGTAATTTACATTTGAAATTACAACTGTATTTTTATGTAAACCAATGAAAATGCTTATGTTTTTAATAATTGCGACTGTTTCTGAAAGTGATGAAAATTTTATTCTACGATATTAAAAATAAGATGTGTTAAGTAACGCTTGCCAAACACCCCCCCCCCTCTCCCCCCTACCACGTTACGTAATTTGTGAACAGCCCCTAAGTCATCCAGCGAGTTTTAAAGCTATTGATTCAGGTGGCAGGGTTACAATGCGTAGGTGGGTGGTGGCCAACAGCTCCCTACACTAACTAACTACACTAACTATTACGGTGAACTTCAACACGTTTTTTTGTGAAAAGAAGAAACCGAAGAACTTGGGGGGAAACCCCTTTAACCAATAAGGAGATCACCTGCAAACTCAACGCGGAAGTGCCACAAGCTGGGATCGAGCCCGGCTCCTCTTGCTTTAAATTATTTTATCTGACTTTTTAAGCCCGAAATTAGACGGTTTTTAACTTTTACATTTATTAGAAGTTCTTAAGTTTTAATCAACTTATATTTCAGTACAAAGGTTATTTCAACGTTAAAAAACCTTTCAACGATCTAAATAATAATAGTAGAACTTGCCATAGATCTAGAGTGAAATTACCTTAAAAAAATAGACGCATTCACATATTGCCTACAGTGAAATATGCAAAAAGGGGCGAAATCCACCCGAGGTGCATTCCTATTAATAATTTTTGAGGTAGATGGCGACACTATAAAGTTTATGAAAAATAAATTTCTTAAAAAGTTATTAATTAATTACTAAATTATAGTACTTTAAATTCTTATTAAAAATATACAATTTTTTTAATTTAAATTAACAATTAATTTTAACAGTAGTTAACACTTTCCGCCATAGACGGCACTGTAATACGATTTTAAACTATCCAATCAGGGAAGATAATTTGGTATTTTAAATCCCGACAAAACCGTTCTCCACTAAAAACTGAACCAATCGTTGAAAATCAAAATTATGACGTCATGTTGCTATCAGAGCGCCATCTACTAACAAATAACGCCATCACCACGTTAACTCGGATAAATTTTACCCCTGTAAAGTCGTCTTTGCCCATTAAAAATTGTAAATCGATCTATTCCCCGACCTTTTGCAAATTCTAATAATTCCCCGACCTTTCCCAGACTTTATGGTCCCATTTTTAAATTCCCTGACTTTTCTCGGACGTGTGGTAACCCTGAGTAAGGTTACGAGCAATATTAATGTTGATAGTCACCCAGTAATACTGCCTACAGACTATTCAGATTAAAACACTATAGAGTAATTTCACTTCGTAGCTTTGGCTATGGCCGCCATTTTGCGCGGGGTTTTTTATCTATGCGAAAAAGCATGGATGACGTCGTGTCACGTGAGCTTGAAATCTACAGTTGTTAATTTTCCGCAAAAGTAAAATGCGGAAAATATTTCCCGAAAATTTTCGGCAAATCGGAAAAATTGAAACAAATTAATTTTTATGGGTTTTAAATGTTTTGAACTTTTTATCGATATAAAATGTTTTATAACAGTAAACATACTACAAAACATTAATAGTGTTACATGGTTAATCAGTTTAAACTAGTCTAAAGGTTCAGTTGTATTAGTAGATTCGAAAAAATGTTGCTTTATTTAAATTTGCGAACAATTTTAGACTTATCATGGAATGAAAACTTGTTTTTAATTTTTTCGGAAAAAATAAGGAAATTTTCTGGAAAAAAGGCCTCGGTCATTTTCCGACTTACAACACTACTGAAATCACTGAATTCGATCCGCACAGAGCTCGCTTCAAAGTTACCCCAAGTCGTACCTAAAATTAGGCTTCGCTAGCCGCAAACTGCGCGTTCCTCCATCCTTTAATGCCAAGAGCGCTAGGCCTCGGCACGCCGCTAATAGGTCATGACCTCTAGGCGGATCCGGGAGCTGGACGGAACCCTTTGTAGCGCCTCAATCGCGGGCGCAATTTGTTTCTCTCTGGCGGCTCGTCCCTTCCTCCCCGCTAAGCCTCGGCGTCGTTTTAGACCGTTGATTAGCGATTGACACAGATTAAACCTTCTTTTCCCGTCCCCCCGAATTCCCCGCAAATCGCTTCGAAGCGCCATCTATTGTAAGTCTCAGAAACTGCAATCAGTCTCTTTTTCCACGCTCCGATCCATTGTGGCCCATTTTTTATCGCGGTTTAAACGAGAGGATTTTTCACTCTTATTCGCGACTTATTTCTCGCATTTTTCGACGGTTTCTTTGGGGTCTCTCCCCTTACCGCATTGCGAAATTTATTATTTGCAACGAAAATGCCTTTGGAATATCGCGACTTTTGGGGATTGTAGCTCCGTAAATTAACTTCTCCTTGAACATGGGTGTATTGCAGTTAGAACACTTTTACAGGCGATAGTAGGTCCAAAATAGACCTAAATGACAAATGTCGATAACTATAAATTAAGGTATTAGTGAGTGTATTGCGGTTAGAGGACTTTACAGGCGCTGATAGGCCAAAAAGATCTAAGCGAACACAATGATCACAGAATTAAAAATACATTTTGTTCTTAGAGAAATTAGTCAGTAATTCGACTTAACCTCTGAACACTCGTGCCTTGCGGTTAGAACACTTCTACAGGCGCGAGTAGGTCAAAAATAGACAAAGATAAATTAAGATTGACAATATAACATCCATAATTTCTATCTAGATTTTGTTGTGATTAACGCGAAATTTGTCGAATAAAATCAAAATTATTTCGTAATGAATGTTAACATAAGTTTATAATTACCTTCCATATAAGTGTGTCAGTTGTTTATCAAACGCGTGTTAGTTAAATGTTTACTGACAGCCGTTTCTAGAATGACGTCACTGCACACATGGTTTTAATCCTAATTTCCTGACCGAACCTTTTTTCGACACTGACCACTCCGCAACAATAACGTAAACTATAGTTAAAATTAATCTGAATAAAAATGAATTATTAATTAATAAGAAAATGTGATTGAATGTCTCTGAATTTCTAGAGAACTTACTTCCATACCTTTTTATAAATATATTGAAGTTAACATCAAAAATTATTTCCAAAACACCACTTGATTTCAATCAGATAATCCTGACTAGAACTGAGTAACATGTTATCGTTATATTTAGTTATAGGCATATTTAGATACTAGACAGGGTCGCCAGTTTTTTCACAATCAAATTTCCTGACCTTTCCCTGATTTTTAGACATTTTTTTTAAATTCCCTGACCTTTCCCTGATTTTTAGACTATTCTTTAAATTCCCTGATTTTTATACACAATCAAATTTCCTGACCTTTCCCTGATTTTTAGACATTTTTTTTTAAATTCCCTGACCTTTCCCTGATTTTTAGACTATTCTTTAAATTCCCAGATTTTTATACACAATCAAATTTCCTGACCTTTCCCTGATTTTTAGACAATTTGTTTTTAAATTCCCTGACCTTTCCCTGATTTTTAGACTATTCTTTAAATTCCCTGACCTTTCCCTGATTTTTAGACTATTCTTTAAATTCCCTGATTTTTATACACAATCAAATTTCCTGACCTTTCCCTGATTTTTAGACAATTTGTTTTTAAATTCCCTGACCTTTCCCTGATTTTTAGACTATTCTTTAAATTCCCTGATTTTTATACACATTCAAATTTCCTGACCTTTCCCTGATTTTTAGACTATTCTATACACATTTAAATTTCCTGACCTTTCCCTGATTTTTAGACTTATTTTTTTAAATTCCCTGATTTTTATACACATTTAAATTCCCTGACCTTTCCCTGATTTTTAGATTACTCTTTAAATTCCCTAACTTTCACTGATTTTTAGACAATTTTTTTAAACTCCCCGATTTTTAGACAATTTTTTTAAAAATCCTGATTTTTATACCCGTATTCAAATTACCTAACTTTCCCTGATTTTTATACCCATATTCAAATTCCCTGACTTTTCCAGGTACCGTGGGAACCCCGCTAGAGGTCTCTGTGCTGAGAACTTAACCTAGATGGCGCAATAACTCTGAAAATCAGTTCTAAAATATTCCTTTATTTCCTGCAGCGTAGGTCAATCTAGTCCATAAATCCACGGAGAGTTTCCTTAAAGTTCACTCGCTACTTCAACTCTTCGGCTAACTTTATATTTGTCTAGAATTCTTTTTTAAACCGTTTCCCCCGGAATCTAAGTCGAATAAAAGAAACCCGTATTGCAACAGAGTCGGTTAAGTTCATTTGTCAACTGTCAATAGCCCTTGTCCACATTTCTCTTCCGTCTCCAGACCAAGTTTACGGTCAAAAACGACTCTCGCGTTCCAACAAAATCCAATTTCGCCGAGACCAACTATTGTTTTGTTTAAACCCATTTGATTTCCAGAAGACCGCTCCGAGTGTATTTTTTTGTTCGATAATTTCTTATAAAGCCACCGTCGAAATCGACTATTTCGGGCCTATCAATCGCGGACGGAAAATTCACCGAAGGGGGTAGAAACCAAATAGAAAATCACCAGCTAGCACGCGACCGAGGGGGTTGCATCGCGCGACGTAATCGCTGTACGAGTCTGTAGTTTAGACTGTACTGAAGTGGTAACTGTAAAGAAATATTGTTTAAACGTTAGTATATATATATATATATATTGTTTTGTTGAATAGCTCGAGCTCGCGTCTCGTAAATTAAAAGAAAGAGCGAGCACGAGTCTCGTGCTTTGAGAAAGAAAAAGGCTTAGATTTAAGTTTTTTTACAACGAACAAAACCTTTACAAATTTTTGGCTGTAACGGACATTCTGTATATTTGGATGTAGTCTCCCTGTTGCGCTCATTAAAAGCAATTGTTCTGATTAAATTAAGATCCGTTTCCTAAATCTATCGCGTCTCAATCACAGAGTAAAAGTAGAAGCTATTTCAGTAACTGATTACAGATTTTGTATTACCAAAGGCTGTTTCGTACGACTGTAACCGGAGCACGGATTCGAACCCGGTGTACAGATGCGAACCCGGTGTACAGATACGAACCCGGTGTACAGATGCGAAACCGGTGTAGAGATTCGAACCCCGTGTAGAGATTCGAACCCCGTGTAGAGATTCGAACCCCGTGTAGAGATTCGAACCCCGTGTAGAGATTCGAACCCCGTGTAGAGATTCGAACCCCGTGTAGAGATTCGAACCCCGTGTAGAAATTCTAACCCCGTGTAGAAATTCTAACCCCGTGTAGAAATTCTAACCCCGTGTAGAAATTCTAACCCGGTGCCCAAATTCTAACCCGGTGCCCAAATTCTAACCCGGTGCCCAAATTCTAACTCGATTCCCAAATTCTAACCCGGTGCAGATATTCTAACCGGTGCACAGATTCTTCGATCAGTTCAATTTTCCCTCGGTAAACAAGAAAGGGGGGAGGAAGACGTCAGCTTTAGGCAACCAATCAGATACCGAGCTGATTTCATTTTAGTTTACTGTTAGTGCACGGGGGGGCAGAGATTGGGAGCTACGCTAAAAATTGCTTATTTTACAAAATGTTGATTGTTAAATACTTTAAATAGCTATTTATAAACTTTTTAATTTGTTATTAGCAGCCGTATATTATATATATCTTGTCTTTATCCAAAGGTCTATATTTAGGTTAATGTTATTCGTTTGATATTATTATTATTATTATTTAGGTTAATGATAACTGTTTGAAATTATTATTACTTAGGTTAATGATAACTGTTTGAAATTATTATTATTTATGTTAATGTAATCCGTTTGAAATTTGAAGGATCGTTGATTTTTTTAAATATGTTTGGGAAGAAAAAATAGTAATTCTATTTATTAAAGGAGAACTGTCACCAAAACCAAAATTTACGAGGTTTTTTACAGAAAGATAGAAAATATATTAATAATTATGTCGCTGAAATTTTATTGTTATTGGAAAAGTATTTAAAAAGTTACGCAACTTTTTCCGCAACCTACATGAAACGGCTTCAAAAATTTCCGAAATTGCGGTTGAACCTACGTGCAGTGCCAAAAGAATGAAGCGGCAAATATTTGAGAAAGGGCGGCGTGTAAAGCATATTAAAAACACGATGAACTACAATCTACGAATATACCTAGGTTAAAAATCCAAGGAGAATGTCGTAGCAGACGACAGTTCCGACCGAAAAACGATAAAACCGGGAGGAAAATATTTCGTTCACGAGATGGCGCTGCAGGTAGGTTCAACCAAGCGGTTTTGAGGTTCTCGAGTCGGGGGGGGGGGGGACACGAAATTTCATTGCTTATAATAAATCAAATACTGGAAATATTAACATGAAATTTTTTGTATAACCATTTTCGGACGTCGTCTAACCATTTAAATGGTTTTTAACCAATTTTAGGGTGGTGACAGTTCTCCTTTAAGGTGATTACAAATTAAAGCATGGATTGATAAATAAGTCAAAAACATAATAATTTTTTTTCATTTCATATCGTCAGTAATAAAAAATGGCCAAAAAGGATTCTTTAAAAATTAAAATACATAAAAAATCTTAAACTAATATATTAAATAATTAAGATTTAATTTAATTCAAGATTAACTAAAAAATGTAAAATTACCGTTAATTATACAAGAAAAAAGCCATAAATTGTATAAAAATTAATAAATTAAAAAAAATCCGATTTAAATAAAATAAAAACGATTGAGTAGATATTTTTTAACAATCAAACAAGAGCCAACCCTGTAGGCTTCTACGCGACTCAATCTGAAGAGGCTAAATGGATAGAATTAAATTATTCAACAATTTCTATCAGAACACAGATGATATAATCCTTTACAACGTTGTAAATACTTCATTACTCATTCAAGAGCGTGTCTTAGTCAACTAAGCCTTTGCCTAAATACAATAGTAACCTAATACGTCAGGTATAAGGCTAAATAATTCATTCGTTACCGCCCCCCCTCAACGCTATCGGATGACGTCAGAGCCCCTGTAAAGTCTCCTACACCGGATGACACAAACTAAATATCGATTACCAATCCCGAGATGGCGCTATTAATTCCGCTTCATGCCGCCGCCAGCTCAAAGAAATTGACATGATACACGGTGGACGACGCACGCTGTAGAGGAACAGCAGTTGAATAATTCTAGCTACAGGGTATTTCGAAAGGTTATGAAAAAATTTAAAGGAGTTGTAGAGGGTGAGTTTTAAATTTTCCCGACTTTTAAGGCCTATTTTCTAATTCCATGACTTTACCCCGTCTTTTAAGGCCTATTTTTAAAATCCTGACTTTACCCCGTCTTTTAAGGCCTATTTTCTAATTCCATGACTTTACCCCGTCTTTTAAGGCCCATTTATAAATTCCTGACTTTACCCCGTCTTTTAAGGCCTATTTATAAATTCCCCGACTTTACCTCATCTTTTAAGGCCTATTTATAAATTCCCCGACTTTACCTCATCTTTTAAGGCCTATTTTTAAATTCCTGACTTTACCCCGTCTTTTAAGGCCTATTTATAAATCCCCCGACTTTACCTCATCTTTTCAGGCCTATTTTTAAATTCCCGACTTTTCCTCGTCTTTTAAGGACAATTTTTAAATTCCCCGACTTTACTTCGTCTTCTAAGGCCTATTTTCAAATTCCATGACTTTTCCTCGTATTTTAAGGCCTATTTTCAAATCTCCAGAATTTAACAATTTTCCCTATGACAGCCCTACAGTGCTTTCCGATCAATAAAAGCGAGTTCTTCTACATATTGCTTCGTCCATAAATAAGTAAGGGTAGAATGGCAACCTCACTTTACAGAACAATGTAAATCAGTGCTTGTCTGTGCAATAACAAACCTTATTGTAAACCAACCTTACCTATAACCACTATCAAAGCCTATACGACTTTTCTGTTCCATCACTCCTAGTCTCAGATAACAAATACTAGACATTTATGTTACCCGAGACTAAGAGCAATGGAAATACGAAATTAAACTAACCTTTAATAGTGGTCACAGGTAAAGTTATTTCGAGCGTAACTACTTTTCTATTTAAATAACGTCGAGGTACCTACTCCGTCTGAATATAGATGGCGCGATTTGATGTTTTCGAGAGCGTAGAGGTTTAGCATTGAAAGGAAGCGATATCTCGTTTGTCGGGACATTTTTGATGATACGGTGATTTTAACGTTTGATAAATGATTCCAGTGTTCACATTTGCATAATTTTACACTTTTATTTCATTGTACGTTTCACGGATCTTTTGTGTTGAGGGTTTTTCGGAAAGAAAATGTAAGGTTGGGGTTTGTCATTTGTAACCGAGGCTGTTGAACCTCTGTCGTTGACAGGCTTAGAAAATGTAGCCATTAATTAATTAAAGGGTTAGGGACCCGCTTTTCTTGAAACTGAACTTTTTAAATAGTTCATTTGGGATTACAGGGTTCGTACAAAATTTCCGCAATTAAATTCCCTGACATTTCCAGGTTTTCCCTGACCAAATTGCAAAATTTCCCTGACCATTTTTGTAGAATAAATTAATGTTTTGAGGTAAAATCTTCAGAAATATTTATTATGTATTTTTAATACATCTTTCAAAAGTTTATTTGCTGGATTTTTTTGGGGTCGTTTTAAAATTCCCTGACTTTTCCCTGACCTTTTGGAAACATTTTCAAATTCCGTGACTTTTCCAAGTTTAGCCTGGCTATTTCCAGACATTTTCCAAGACTCATTTTATTCCAAAATTAAGCAATTTTAAAGCTATATTTTAGTAAACGTTTTGAAACAAAAATAAAAATTCCCCGAGTGACTTTGCACGTTTTATAGTGGATGTACACTCTGTTCAAAAAGTCTTTGCCCGTAGGAGATTTCGAACATTTTCACCCGTCAGTTCTTGTATAGTTGCATCAAGTCGAAGCGAACATCGGTAAAAGATTAATAAAATGTTTAGCTACAAATTGGCCAAAATCATTTTCTGGAGAGACTTATAATTTGGCCTATTTTGGCCTAAAAGAGGGGGTGTCAACTTTTTTATTTTTGATCTCAGGTCATTTTAAACCCGATTTTCGTGTTCTCCTTGGTTGATTTATATTTAGAAAGTGTTGGAATTATTCAAATCGACGCATTGGTTCAAAAGATATTCACCAAAGACGTTTTCACAGAAATTGAGAAATATCTAAACATCTCACCAAGCCATTTAAAATAATAAATGTTGACGGGTTTTGTCGCCATCTTTAGTTCCTAGATGTAATCTTTTTTGTTTAATTCTAAATATGTAACAAATTGAAGGTTAACATAAATATTTTCATGTGCTCATTTGAGAAACTAACAGGGGCGACGCCAGAAAATATTTATTTTAACCTTAAATAAATCCACTTTTAAACCAGTCTGCTGGTTCTTGCCAACCCTGGTTTCCGTAACTATTTAAGCGAAGAAGAAGTTTGTTTTTAAGCCTCCACTCGTCCAATTTTCGAGCATAAATAGGTAAAAATAGGCGTAAATTTGAAGTTGGTCCATTTGACGTGACGAGGCGTCGACGGAAAGCCTCGCTAAGGGCCACTTTAAATAACTTATCTTTCGCGCAGGGCCGCCGAGTACGTGCTCAACGAGAAAAACGTTTTCAGCCACTCGCGCCCCCTCTATAGGAAAGCGACGGAATTGATTATTCACATGTCAATAGCGCCTAATTATTACGAAGGCTACTGCGATAAACACGTTGAAAGGTTCAGAACGTAGTCCTAAACGGGGACTCGTACGTGTAGACATTTAAAAGTCACCTTAAACGGGTACGCGTACGTGTAGACATTTAAAAGTCATCTTAAACGGGTACGCGTACGCGTAGACATCTCCAAGTCATAATAAACGGGTACGCGTACGTTAAGACATCTCCAAGTCATAATAAACGGGTACGCGTACGTTAAGACATCTCCAAGTCATAATAAACGGGTACGCGTACGTTAAGACATCTCCAAGTCATAATAAACGGGTACGCGTACGTTAAGACATCTCCAAGTCATAATAAACGGGTACGCGTACGTTAAGACATCTCCAAGTCATAATAAACGGGTACGCGTACGTTAAGACATCTCCAAGTCATAATAAACGGGTACGCGTACGTTAAGACATCTCCAAGTCATAATAAACGGGTACGCGTACGTTAAGACATCTCCAAGTCATAATAAACGGGTACGCGTACGTTAAGACATCTCCAAGTCATAATAAACGGGTACGCGTACGTTAAGACATCTCCAAGTCATAATAAACGGGTACGCGTACGTTAAGACATATCCAAGTCATAATAAACGGGTCCTGGATTTATCAAGACCCTAGCCCATGTTTCGAATGACCACTTCGCACATGCGCAGATATAGTCACGAGCGTTTAGCCGCTAGAGGGATGGGAATAGCCGTTTTTGCACTTGCTAGGGAAATTCAGTGGCACCCAAAAAAGACATGCTTCAATGAAAGACCTGATTAATTTTTCGGAAAAAATTAAATGCCGAAAAATTTACGGAAACTTTCTGTAAAATTTTCCGTACATCGGAAAAATAGAAAATTTAAACAAATTACATTTTAAGGGTTTTTACTCTAGACTAGAGGTTTAGATTTACTTTTGTATTCGACAAAATGAGGCGAAAATGCCATAAAATTTAAATTTGCTAACAATATTAAGCAAATCATGGAATGAAAACATATTTTTCCGAAAAAGGCCTCGGTCATTTTTCGGAAAATTTTCCTACTTACAACTCTAGTTTTTAAACATTCAAATTCCCTGACTTTTCCAGATTTTCTCCGATTTATTTTGTGCCAAAATTTTGTATTATTTAACTTATATTTCAGAAGAATTAAGTAAAGGTTTCCTATTTCTATATTTGGCCACTAAAATTAGATTCCCTGACATTTCTCTGATTTTTTTGACTAATTTTTAAAATTTCTTGACTTTTCCCTGATCTTTAGATCCATATTCTAATTCCCTGACTTTTCCAGAAATTCCAGGTTTTCCAGATACCGTGGCAACCTTGCTTTGCAAGGCCTAACTGATTATGTTATGTTTATGTTATGTGAGGAGATATGAATCGCTGAGTTAAATATTTCCCGCTGGTCGGTTACCAGATTCGCCTTATTAGCCAAAGACGCTAATTTACGTTATTCCTATTTCCTCCAAGCGGCGGATTTTGGAAGCAGATGATATTTTAACAGGGTTGCTAAGTATTTTTGCTCTAATTTATTTAACATCCAAAAAAGTACGGAAACCCTGTTTTCAGTCATAGAAAAACAGTTTTTCCAAGCATGTTTTGATGTAACCCTAAAATTGTATTAATAAGTTTCCAAAATACGCCGCTTGGAGGATATAGGATATACCACAGTCAAACCAAGTTAACTACGTTCGAAATTCACTTTATAAACGCAAGTTTAATCATTTTATTTTTTCAAAGTGCAAAAATGGTGATTTTCAACGCAAACAAATCTCACTTAGGCCTAAGCCAATTTTTTCTCCTCGATGTAAAAATTATCCGTTGGGCCAAATACGAATTTTTCCCATTTTACAGAACCATTTAAAGAGTAACTTGCACGTCCAGACTTAGGTATTATTACTTCCTAGAGAATCACTGAATGGGTTTTATTGACACGCCTATTATTCCTAGGTTACACTAACAATTGTAAGTCATCTATCGATTGCTTTTGCGAAACTGGTAAAGAATAATTATTCTTAAGTTTTATTAACCGTTAAATTTGGACACAAAATTTTACAATTTTAGCGTAACCCGAATTCTCTAGACGTACCCGTACGCGTTTATAAAAAACGTAACATAACCTCTCTATTTAATATAGCTCCAAGAAACGTCATAAAAAGCATTAGGTACGAGACAAGGCTTAACAATCCGCTTGGGAAATAAATAATACATTACGGCCAAGGCTTAAGGAAAGCATAAATCCAGTCACTGCCCCCCCCCCCTCTCCCCTTCGCGGCGGTAACACGGGAGTTCTAATGGATTACGTCATCGCGATAGAAAGCGGAGGGGGAAATATAATTCGGGGCCTTATTGCCAGAGGGCGCCAGGGGATGACTACATTTTCCTAGCAACGCCAGGCGCTTTCGAAGCAAAGTTCAAAGGTAGCGGGACAATCTATCCAATCAGCGAGAGCAATTGAGATGAGAGAGACTAGAGTCAAAATGTATACGATAAATAGGGAAATAAAGATATATCTATCTTACGGGTGGGATTTGAAAGAACGCCATCTATCGGAAGTTGGATTCAGTAGATTCGGACGTTTCAATCCGTGAAATTACACGATAGCAAGTTGATGATCATGGTTTATGATCGGCGTTTATTGCCGGAAAGTATTAAAAACGTCGCTTGTACCCTTGAAATTGGACGTAATGGATCTACTAAAGATATTTTACGTGAAAGATACTTTTTATGCGGGAAATATTGGAAAAAGATACACGTTATAGGCAAGACATAAGGAAAACCTTTCCTAAAGGAATTAATATAAAATGTTTACTAAAACCCTGCATTTATCTCGGAAATTTTACTGAAATACGGAAAATCTAAGAATTTTAACCAAAAACCCTGACTATCGTTGAATTTGACTGAAAATCTGATTTTATCAAAACATTTTACTGAAAATCTGATTTTATCAAAACATTTTACTGAAAATCTTATTTAGATATCGCAAATTTTACTAAAAAAATTATTTTATCTCGCAAATTTTACTAAAAATTTGACTATCGAGGCTTTATACTAAAAATCTTATTTAATCTCGGAAAGTTTACTAAAAATCTTATTTTATCGCGGAAAATTTACCGAAAATCTTATTTTATCTCGGAACATTTACTAAAAATCTTATTTAATCTCGGAACATTTACTAAAAATCTTATTTAATCTCGGAACATTTACTAAAAATCTTATTTAATCTCGGAACATTTACTAAAAATCTTATTTAATCTCGGAACATTTACTAAAAATCTTATTTTATCGCGGAAAATTTACTAAAAATCTTATTTTATCGCGGAAAATTTACCGAAAATCTTATTTTATCTCGGAACATTTACTAAAAATCTTATTTAATCTCGGAACATTTACTAAAAATCTTATTTAATCTCGGAACATTTACTAAAAATCTTATTTAATATCGGAACATTTACTAAAAATCTTATTTTATCGCGGAAAATTTACTAAAAATCTTATTTTATCGCGGAAAATTTACCGAAAATCTTATTTTATCTCGGAACATTTACTAAAAATCTTATTTAATCTCGGAACATTTACTAAAAATCTTATTTAATCTCGGAACATTTACTAAAAATCTTATTTAATCTCGGAACATTTACTAAAAATCTTATTTTATCACGGAAAATTTACTAAAAATCTTATTTTATCGCGGAAAATTTACTGAAAATCTTATTTAATCTCCGAAAATTTACTAAAAATCTTATTTAATCTCGGAAATTTTACTAAAAACCCAAATTTTCGAAAAAACGAAGTACTAGAAACTGGGTTTTATTTCGAAACTTTAACAAAAAATCTGACTTTAACTCGGAAACTCTACTGCAATTTTTCTGATAACCCAGAAATGAGTTGGGACTCTTCTGGATACTTAGTGATCAAGTGTAAAATCCTTAATCTTAAGACTAAGATAATCACGCCAAAAAGCACACACATAACCCTACAACGCACTTCCACCTAACTTCCGATTGGCCGATATCAGCGCCATCTTTCGACCGCGGTCTCAACCTAGTTGCAATACCGTATAGGTTGTAACTCGTGGAAAAGCCTGCGTAAGTGCTCGCGCAAAAGAGCAGGGGGTGCAGAGTAGATTTCGGTAGCTACTAAAGGCCCTAAAACGGGGGTGGAGTTTGCACCGGGGGCCAAATCATCGAGTCAGACGGATAAAATTAATGTCCATGAGTCACGATAGATGGGGTGACGGGGATTAAACGGGAGCGAGGGGGGGTGGAAGCGGAGAGAGAGGCAAGGAATTGGTCACGTGAGCGGAGAAGAATTTGGCGGGAAAATGTTTGGCGCGGGAACAAAATCGTTTACGTAAGCTTAGATGAGTTCTAAATATCATCTAACAGCCCGTTTAAATGCGCAGTCAGGTACAACCTACGTTGGTTTATAGTAGCGACAGAACGAGCTAAGCCTTGGCACGATGTCGAGCGAAGGGTGCTGAACATAATGGTTTTTCAGCGGATATAGGAGATTGTGTAAAGAATACCCGGGCTTTTGTTTGAGATGGATTCGCGGGGAGAGGAGAGCCAAGGGTTCGTCGCTAACCCTACTTTTGTCTACAGCCAAGGGTCAGATTGCGCGGGAACCCCCCGCGTTATGGCGTTATATAACGGTACTAACGGGCTCATATCTGTGACGGGTTTTCGGGGGATGTGTTGATGTGAAATATGGCAGTGGTGACTGGATCGTCATGTCGGAGATTAGCGGCTGCAGTGTGGGAAAATTTAAAATGCACCCCCGTTCGTTTGTGGCCGCTAATGGCGGTGTTTACCGCGCCATCTATATTGCTAAAACAAAGGGAAGATGTATTAATTAGGTATTTTATTATCTTGTTTAAGTGGGGTGAATATTAATGTATTAAAGTACCGAATCAAACAGTTTCTTCGAGGCTTAGTAAACAGAAGTATTCTAAAATCGTACCAGAGTTATTTAACTTTAGGGGGTTGGATTACGGAAGGCTTCAGATCACGCTTATAATTATGTCAGATTCGCTTTCTTGAGGGGGTAGTCCCTTAAGAAATCACCGAAATACTGTAAGAAACCACTGGCAATCGTAAAAATGGTGAGAAATCAGTAATCAGGTGTACAAACGTTTTACGAGTGACTATCCCTCAGGAGCGCCATCTAGGTTACTTACATTGAGTTAATCCACCATTTTAAATACAGGTTTATCCAAAATATTTATTTATTTTCTAAGTTATAAAAGTAAATATAGTTTAATAAATTATTTTAATAATTTATTGATACTGGGAATAGAAAAATCACGGGTAATTTTAGTAGTTTCCATTTCGACAAAATGGCGCCGTTATTGTCGGTTAAATGATTAGGCTTAATAATATTTTTTCTTAAAAGTTTAAGTAATGGTATTTAACAATTGTGTTAATTATAAATAACCAGTAAGCCGCGTATGGCGGAGGTTTTTTTTTAAATAAAATTCACCGGAATCCTTTTCATTTCTTAACTTAAAAAATTTAATGAACTAAGCCTAACCTAACTTTCCTCAGTAATCCTTTCGATTCAGGCCACGCCTACCGTGTAAAAATATTGGGAACAGAGAGTCCCCTTACTCCCTTAGATACTTGGTCCATGAATGGAAGAAAGTCTGACTTATTATAGTGCACAGGTATGGGGAATCGTATTCCAACCTTCTACAAATCGAATAACCCTGATCTTACTTTTAAGCGACTATTTAGAACATAAATTTTTCAAATACAGGACAAAGCGGTGATACATGTTAATCCACTGTTGAAATTTCTTTCCCCACAACGGATGATCGCCCAATGTATCACAGTTATCAGGGTTCATACAAAATTTGGAAAATTATTTCCCTGATATTTCCAGGTGCTAAAACACCGTATGTTTTCGTTTAATCGAAAAAAAAATTATATATCATTATTAAGGCGCTTCCAGACTCCAACGAATTTCTATGATATATCCAGGTTTTGGTTAAATATTTAAAATTTCCCTGATATTTCCCTGATTTTTTTGGAAATAATCTGTTTCACTGATATTTCCAGGTTTATCAGGTTCTCCAGGTTTGTATGAATAATAATAATCAGCTAAGCTAATACCCAAGGCACCACCTCAGGCCCAAGTCATCTAACGACTTATAATTCCTTTAAGCAGGTGGCCGGGTTACAATGCGTAATTATTCCGGGCCCCCAAGAAAGCCGTTACTACTGGAGATAAATATTATCTTGGCCGCACGGGCCAAGGAAATATATCGGACCTGAATGTATAGCATCAGACAAACCGTATTGGGGAAAGCATTTAAAAATAAGAAAATTCTCGATTAACTAATGATAATATGTTATTTGATTGGCTGCGCCACGTACGCCAGACTTCAGAAGCTAGATCATTACTTTTTTTAGACAGGGGGTTACGAGTGTAAACAAATAAAAAACAACGATATTCGATTAGTGATCGATAATATGTATCACGTAAAATGAAAAGAAACATATTCGGATATATTCTTGCACACTTCTTTTAATGAAAAATTAGAATAAAATGGTATGACGGTGTACTGAACCATCTTTTACAATTAACGGAATAATAATGAATTTTCTTTGACTGAGAATATGAACACAGCAAGAACTCTCGCTGTAGACGGGGATTATAGTCCGTAAATCTCAAATGTAGAGGCTATAGTGGCGTCCAATATTCTTAACGGTTTCCACAGTTTTTAAATTTAAATTCTCTGACTTTTCCCAGAATTCCCTGGTCATTTGGGAGATTTTCCCTGACTTATTTTAAGCAAAAAAATTTTATATTTTTAACCAATATTTTGGTAAAAATTTTGTTTGCAATCAAAATTAAATTTCCTGACCTTTATATTAATTGTTAAAATTACCTGACTTTTAGATCATTTTTCAATTCTCTGACTTTTAGACCGATTTTCAAATTCCCCGACTTTAAGACCCATTTTCGAATTAAACGACTTTTAGACCCATTTTCGAATGAAACGACTTTTAGACCCATTTTCGAATTCCACGACTTTTAGACCCATTTTCGAATTCCCCGACTTTTAGACACATTTTTCGATTCCCTGACTTTTAGACAAATCTTCAAATTCACTGACTTTTAGAACCATTTTTCAATTCACTGACTTTTGGACCATTTTTCAATTCTACGAACATATCCTAAAATCAGGAAAAACCGATAACCACGCCATCTACAATTATTACTCAAGAAACTGAAAGTAAAAATCAGACACTGACATCAGAAAACCTATGGTGTTAAATCCGATAACTACGCCACCTACTTCAAAATACTAAAAAGCAAAACATAAGCCCCTCCAAATATTAAAATTCTTTGGAAATCAATTCCAAAAAAAATTCAAAACTACGCTTAAAGTTTAAAATAGAATTTAGCTTCTTTAAATCCAACGCTTCATTAAGCCCCACAAGGGAATCTCCAAAGAGAGCTTAGTAATCTTACGCGCCTACAATCGCTCGAGAGAACCGGTAGAGGGAGCTGTTTCTGATCCAGCGGATTTCTGGAACGCCGTCGAAGTAATACAGCTTTTTTTATTGCCCCTTGAGCAGTCTTTCGCAAAGCGTACGTTCGGATATTCGGGGGCGGGGGCATTCAACTAAGGAGGAGAGTAAAGGGGATCCTTTGAGATGTTCAAAAACAGTGCATAAAAGAATTTCATTACAAGATGACGTCCAATAGTCCACCCCCGCAAATTAAAAATTTCTTCAACCCCGGATTTAATCAAAGTTAGCGACCTAAAAAAACCTACATTTCGTTGGGGGAGAAATTGGGAAACGTAGCGAAAAGAAATATTAGGTAAAGCTACGTTGTATAGATCTTGGCGATATCAAATCGTTCAAACATAATAACCAAGAACTCCCGGTAGATTGTAAAAGAGTGTCAGGCGCAAATTCAATCATGGAGAAAACGCCAGGAGTCGTAATGAAGGGCTCCCAGCGATTTTTTTAAAAATATTATAGGAATTATAGGAAATTTCATAGAAAATATAGGAATTTATCGGAACATTTTAGCTAAAAATAGGAAATTATAGGAGTATATTGAAACTATAGGAATTGATAGGAACTCTGGGAGCCCAACCGGTGTTCGGGAACACCAGACCTAAGCCAGAGCTAAGCTCTATTTAGAAGGAAAATTTTTCCTAAACGTTAAGGCTGTTTTGTAATACCTTGTTTTTAACGCGTAATTTTTGTACCAGGGGAGAATGGGGGTAATGTTAAAAAAGAGTGGTCGACAACGGATAATTCACCACCAGAGTGACCAGGGAAAGGCTTGGAAAATTTTATAGGAAAAATAGGAATTTTAGAAGCGAATTATAGGAAAATAAATGTATAGAAATAAGCGAATTATAGAAAAATATAGGCAACTAAATAGGAAAACAATAAGGTAATTACTGCATATCGGTATACTTTGACTCGAATCACCTTGAATATTGATAATTTTTTGTACACTGCTTTCTTGCATTATTGGATCACTGAGCGGATTTCAAGATTTTGTTCGAAAGTGGCAGTTTTTTCACTACATGTTCTATGACAGGTACTTAAAAAGTTATCTCAATTTCCAAAGATCGTGGAATTATAGGAAAATAGGTGAAAATAAAGGAATTTATAGGAAGGCATTAAAAATATAGGAAAATATAGGAAGTCTGGTCACCCTGCACCACGCGTGATGATGTCGAAGTCACTGATAAGGAATAATTTTGCACTGACAATAATCAGGGTTGCCACAAAATTTTTAGATTCAAATTTAAATGGACTTATATTTAATTAAAAAAAGGTTATTGCTAAATTCAAAAAAAGCCAAACTTTCAAAGAAATAAATGATAATCATAGAATTTGTCATAGATCTGGAGTAAAATTACGTTAGAAGTGTCAAAATAAAATTTAATTCCATGATTTTCCCGATTTTTTACAAATTCTTAAAATTCCCTGATTTTGAGGTCCATTTTTAAATTCCCTGACTTTTCCCTGACGTATGGCAACCTTGAATAATGAAGATGGCGCCACATAACACTAGGCAGCCTTCCCGATACATGCTCGTTGGCACAGTCTAACACTAGAGGGCTTCCACGCTTCTAATTAAATACGGCAAGCGACACATGGTCAGTGTCACCTGTTAAATGAGACGCGCCACCGAGCATGCGTCATGCGCCGTTATTAAATAGAAGCGGGACAAGCCTTCTAGCGTTGTGTGGCGCCATCTATAGCATAATTGTAGCAAAATCCTTGGTCATTAACAAGGGTAGAACCATCGAGCATGCGTCGCGCTCCGTTATTAAATAGAAGCGGGGAAAGCCTCCTAGTGATGTGTGGCGCCATCTTCAATATAGTAGGAGCAACAATCTTCATTTAATGGGATTTATTATTTTAATATCACCTAATTTGAATGCAATTAAACTAACAAGGAGACGACCCGAGGTGTTACACACCGATTTTGTTCAAACTCGGGGGATCGGTAGACCTTCATGTAACTTGAAAAATCCTTAAGGGAATTTATTCAATGGGCAACGGTTTCGCCATGGCAACGAAAAATGTTTTTGACAATATAAAATGGAAATTTTGCCATTGAAAATAACATGGGATTTTGACTGATTCCAAGGCCCCTGTGAAAAAGTTAAAAAAATTGAAACAAATTTAAAATACCAAAATTATAAAAAATTTCTAAATATCGACGAAAAAAATCAAGACTGATCACATTTTGATCAATTTGAACCAAATGGGTGAAAATGAAGCGATATGGCTAAAATTTAAAAAACTGTGACAACAAAATAAAAAAATACAAACATAGAAAAAAATATTACAATATTGATTAAAATCTTCTTTTTTTTCAAAATTGAAAAAAATATACAAAATTTAAAAAATATTGATCAAAATTCATTGGAATTGTCGGAAATTTATAAGTTGTGTAAAATTGGATTAATGTATAGATAAATTGCGATTTTTTGAAAAACAAAGTATTTATTTTATTTTGAGTCTATTTGATCAAACTTGAGAAAATTGGAAAATAATAGATCTAAATTAGCCCAATTTTAAAGTTTTGTAAAAATTATATAATAATGAACTAAATTCGACCAACTATCTCAAAATTGTTTGAAATATTTTTTTTTTCAAAATTGAAAAATGTTAATAACACTGAAAAGATTATCAAAATCAATAGTTTCGATTCAAAACGATCAAAATTGATAGGAATTGATGGAAATTTATTTATATAGATAAATTGCTTTTTTTTAATTATTTTACAAATTTGGAAAATAATAGATCAAAATTAGCAGATTTTTTAAAATTATTATTAATATTATTATTGATTATTTTAAGAAACAGTGAATTACAAAATTGTTTTATTCGTTGTTATTAAACGTTTCTCGGCTCTTCAAATCATTTGTTTTCTCATATTTTTCCCAATTTGGGTCATTTTTAGCGAAATCTCTTTATTTCACCCAATTTTAGTAAAATTTTTATTTTTCTCCCAATTAGGTTCAATTTTAGCAATTTTTTTTATTTAACCCAATTCGATTTGATATAAATAGTTTTTAATGAATTTCAACCAATTTTATTACAAATAACTTATCTTCAAAGGTTTACCCAATTTAATCCAAATATTTAATTTTAAAAGGTTCTTACACAATTTTATTTGATATAAGTAATAATTAATGAATTTCATTTATTTTTATTTATTATTTATCAAGTAAATAATATTATAGAACTTTTAGAACCAAAACAACTACGGATTGGAAATTAATGCGGTTTTTGATCGAAACTACTGATTTTTTTTTTAAAATTATACTTTTTTTTACAAAATTTAAAGATTTTGCTAATTTTGATCTATTATTTTCGAAATTTGGAAAGTAATTTAAAAAGCAATATATCTATATAAATAAATTTCCATCAATTCCTATCAATTTTGATCGTTTTGGATCGAAACTATTGGTTTTGATAATTTTTTTATTAACAATTTTCGATTTTTAAATAAAAATATTTCAAACAATTTTGAGATAGTTGGTCGAATTTAGTTTATTTTTATATAATTTTTACAAAACTTTAAAATTGGGCTAATTTAGATCTATTATTTTCCAATTTTGGTCAAGTTTGATCAAATTGACCAAAATAAATACATTGTTTTTCAAACATTTATCTATACATTAATCCAATTTTACACAACTTATAAATTTCCGACAATTCCTATGAATTTTGATCGAAACTAATGTTTTTGATCAATATTTTTTAAATTTATATTTTTTTTTCATTTTGAAAAAAAAATATTTTAATCAATTTTGAAATATTTTTTTCAATGTTTGTATTTTTTTTATTTTTTGCTCACATTTTTTCCAATTTTAGCCATATCGGTTCATTTACACCCATTTGGTTCAAAATGATCAAAATGTGATCAATTTTGATTTTTTTCGTCAAAATTTAGAAATTTTTTATAATTTTGGTATTTTAGATTTGTTTCAATTTTTTTAACTTTTTCACAGGGGGGGGGGGGCCTTGGAATCGGTCAAAATACTATGTTATTTTCAATGGGAAAATTTCCATTTTATGTTGTCAAAAACATTTTTCGTTGCCATGGCAAAACCGTTGCCCATTGAATAAATTCCCTTTAGGATTTTTCAAGTTACATGAAGGTCTACCAATCCCCCGAGTTTGAACAAAATCGGTGTGTAACACCTCGGGTCGTCTCCTTGTAAGCGCCGGGAGTAATGGTGTACTCCTGTAATCCCAAGCGTCTGGGAGGCAGAGTTTGTGGATGGCCGTGTGAGGACGATCACCAATGCCCCACTGGTGTCCCCACGTATCCCCCCGTTGGCGTGGCCGTTACACATATCTCGCCCTGATTAATCAGTGGACGAGCGGACTGAATTTGTCCCACACGTTACAATCCCGAATAAAAAAAATTAAAGCTTTTGTCCTCACAAAAAAAATCAGGCGTTCACTCCTAGCATAGCGGTAAAATTGTTGGACGGCGCAACTCCTGAGCATGCTAAAAACGAAAATGAGTGACTCACCAGTACTGGACGAGCGGAGCTCTGCGATTCTTGAAGTTGAAAATGACAGAGTGCGTCCGGCTCGAGCTAGGAGACTTAATCTGTGATGGCTTCCACCTAGTTTACATTAATTTTAATTAGCCGAGGTACGAAATTAATTCAGATTAAAACTATATATACTGGGTTCATACAAATAATGGCCACCTGATTTCCCTGATATTTCCCAGTTTTCCCACAGATTTTTCGCAGTTTTAGCACGGATATTTCCCTGATTTTCCCAGTTTTCCCACAGATATTTCCCGGTTTTCCCACGGATATTTCCCAGTTTTCCCACAGATATTTCCCGGTTTTCCCACGGATATTTCCCTGATTTTCCCACAGATATTTCCCTGATTTTCCCAGTTTTCCCACAGATATTTTCCAGTTTTCCCACAGATATTTCCCGGTTTTCCCACGGATATTTCCCGATTTTCCCACAGATATTTCCCTGATTTTCCCACAGATATTTCCCGGTTTTCCCACGGATATTTCCCTGATTTTCCCAGTTTTCCCACAGATATTTCCCGGTTTTCCCACGGATATTTCCCTGATTTTCCCACAGATATTTCCCTGATTTTCTTACAGATATTTCCCGGTTTTCCCACGGATATTTCCCAGTTTTCCCACAGATATTTCCCGGTTTTCCCACGGATATTTCCCTGATTTTCCCACATATATTTCCCGGTTTTCCCACGGATATTTCTCTGATTTTCCCATTTTTCCCACAGATATTTCCCGGTTTTCCCACGGATATTTCCCTGATTTTCCCACAGATATTTCCCTGATTTTCCCACAGATATTTCCCGGTTTTCCCACGGATATTTCTCTGATTTTTCCAGGTGAAAGATAACCGCAATTAACTAAGCTTTACAGAGTAGCTCATTTCATGAATGTTATTTAAACTAAATTGGTTCTATATTATCATATAAAAGGTGTAATTAAGTCTATTATTATTATTATTTGTGCAAAAAGGCAGATACATTTTGTATAAGGAAACTTTTGGATGTAAATTTGTACTCATTCTTTCTGAACCCTCATAAATTTCCCCTATTTTTACAAAAAAAAAGGAATTTCCCTGACTTTTATAAAAAAGAAACCACAACGAAATTTTAAAAGTGCACAAGAATTTTAATTTCAAATTTATAAATTTCTTAAAATAAGGAATTTGTGCAAGTCACTAACATTTCTTACTGTCTAATATGCCAAATAGTGGAAAATAATAAATTTTAATAAAAATAAAAAACATACCAAAAAAAAATATATTTGCGCTATTTTAGTTGCCAGGTTTTGGGCTAGAAACTCAATTATAGCCCAATCTAGTTATATATTTTGGCTATTTTTCAACGATTTTTCCTGAGTTTGAATTTTTCTGCTATATATCTTGAAGCTGTTTTTAAAGGTTCTTTTGTGAAAACCTGAAACATTATCTCACATGTAAGTGATGCTACATATCTGACAGATATTATTTACATCATTTAAATGAATTTATGGATTATTAGTCATTATTTGCCGCTGACATGGACTTAACTCTAAAAAAGTTAGATTTAGGTAACACTGCTGAAATCTCCAGGTTTTCCAGGTTTGTATGAACCCTGATATACAGGGTGTCTCAAAAGGTTATTCACATTTTTAAGGAGTTGTAGGGGTGAGTTGAGAAGTATGCATGTTTTTCCCCATTTTCCTACGGTGAGTGAAAAGAGCGCCAGAGAACTTCAAAGTGTGGTCTTTAGCCCCTGGAAATAGGCTGCTACAAGCGCAAAACCAAGCAGCCAGGAAATGCGAAAATTAGGGTTTGGGTTCATGAGATAGGTAAAAGAAGACTTTGTAAACAAATCGAGGTAACCAGCGTAAAAAGGTAACTTTAACAGTATTTAAAGTCCCTGCCGCTTGGTGTTGCGCTGGTTGCAGCCTACTTCCAGGGGCTAGTAGGCCACACTTTGAACAAAGAATATAAAGCCCCAGGAATGGAAGGTGTAGCTCCGTCTAGTGGAACTTTTGCGCCTCTCGTTTTTAAAGAGAGACCGGGTTGCGTTAACCGTTTCCGGTTACTCTGATTTGCTTTGCCGTTAGTTTCTAGCTCGGCCAAAACACGCGGCCAATAATATCAATCCTTCCATTCCTGGGGCTTTATATTCTTTGCTTTGAAGCTCTCTGGCGCTCTTTGAACTCGTCGTAGGAAAATGGGGAAAAAACAGGCATACTTTTCCACTCACCCCCTACAACTCCTTCAAATTTTTGCATAACCTTTTGAAACACCCTGTATATCTACTATCCGAAACCTATAATCCAAACCCCTACTAAACATTCACTCTTCACGAAACAAGAAAAAACTTCATAGCCCAGACTTGAAATAAGAATAGGGTTAATTAAGATGCAAATTTAAAACTACAGAGCTGTGAAATTCATCCTTTTTTTCTCTATTTAAATATCACCAACCAAGACGGGTTTTTAAGCCTAGACGGGACTTTAAAATGCTAAGCCTGTCACCGAGGGAGAAGGAAGGTGGAGAGTTCCTAGACAACGCCAACCCCATCTAACGGTGGTTTCGAAAGTTAATTTATAGCCGTGACGAAATACCAAGTCTGCTGATTAAATTATCAGAACTTAATTATAATTTCAAAGCCATTGAAACAGACGTATCGGTAATAACATAACGGATATTTATGTAAAAAGAGATGCCTACGTGATTTTAAATATTTCAGTTTAAACATTCCGATCTCATCTGACAAAAGCTTTAAATTTGTAATCTCGTAGGACGTCTGCCCACGAAATTGCGTCTGCAGTTTTGAGCATTTTTCCAGCTAAGTATCAGCTTACTAAGCGTAGAAGTATTCGAGAAGTAATCAAAATCCCTTATGAAACTAGAAGAGCAGCTATTTTCCAATTTACATAAATTTTTCTAGTCGGTACGTGGACGAACAAGTTGCACACGCCGTAATGATACCGTTTCACATTGAAAACCCCAGAGCAAACAAAAATTAAACTTAACAGACAATCAGTTATTGAAGTATTTTTTTTTTTCATTGATAACGGTCTCAAAGGTTTCAAATGCCCCAATTTTGGGTCCCCGAATGCCCAAAATTAAACTTCCAAATGTAGGGGCTTTTTTTTTTAACCATTTTTAGACCTTTTTATAAAGAAACATTGGTATCGATGACGTTTTTCTACGAAAAGCCAGGAACATAAAGGTAAATTCGACGAGGCACCCTGTTTATAATTAAAATAATAATCAACTAGGCCTAAGTCATCGAGCGACTTTTAAAGTCATTAATTGCGTAGGAGGGTGGTGGCAAGCCCTTCAAGCCACGCGAGCCAACAGCTCCCTACACTCACTATTACCGTTAACCTCAACAAGTTTTTATGGAATGGGAAACAGGAGAAGTCGGGGGGAAACCCCTTAAACCAGTGGGGAGAGAACTTGCAAACTCGACGCAGAAGGAGTTGTTCCGAGTTTTCACCCAGTGCCACAAGTTGGGATCGAACCCGGTTCCTCTTGATGCGAGGCGAAAGTGTTAACCACTCCGCTACCCCACACTCCAAGTTTTAGAATATGACAGTAATATAACCAATAAAGATCTAATAGCTGACGGAGTACACCTGTGCGCCTCCATTTTTATACCTCAAAACAGGGATTTTGACCAATTTTCTCTACAGGGTTGCCAGTTTTTTCACAATCAAATTCCCTGACTTTTCCAGGTTCTCCCCAACCATCTCCCTGACTTGCTTTGTGCCCAGATATGGTATTTTTTAACAAGGATCGATCAAGGGTCGAAAAACTCCCTCGGGCCGAGGCAAACTCGTATGTAAAAAAACAAAACTAAAAAAAACGAATTTTACCGAATGTCTGTGCCGAGGTTAACCTATATTTTAGTTAAAGTTTCCTATTTGCAACCGAAATTAAATTCCCTGACATTTCCCTGATTTTAAGACTAATATTTAAAATTCCCTGACTTTTCCACGTACCGTGGCAACCCTGTTTCCACCCTATTGAATATTAAACTATATAATAAGGGAAAACAGAATAGTCAGGTTTATTTATTCAAGGTCGATTTGACCTGGTATTCCAGCTGCTTCATAATGTGCAATGTCTAAGTAAAATTAAATCCTCCCCCCCCCCCTCCCCTGTTTTGGAGCTTCTGACCATACGGGCCATTCAAAATAACAATTGGCTTTGGAAATGTCAACCACATCAAACTACTACTACGATATGTCGGTCAAAGTAATAGTTATAGTAATATTTTTAGGTGAAACTAAAAAGCTAGCGAAACGGTTTGCCCATACAGCGACGCCGTCGCCATCTGTTACGACATTTAAGATTTAAAAAAAAAGTTGGGGCGAAAAAAAGCTTCTTTTGGCATTTGCCAATGGATTAATATATTTCTTGGAATATTAAGTAATTTCTGGCTAGAATAGGCAATTTTTACACCTATCACATTAAATAAAATTTCTGCTTTCTAATGTTAAGGTAAATATGTATAAGAAAAAATTACAGAGCTAAGGTATAGTTTATGGTAAATCTAATAAATTATACCTGGTCAAAAACAAAACATTAGATGGCCCTATATAACGAACCAAATCAAAATAAATTACGAGGTTAAATGAAAGAAAGTTTTTATAACCCAAAAAGAGTTATCAAATATTTCATTTATTATTATTGTTCTCAAAATTCGTAATGGGGCTTCTAGTTTGAAACATATATAATAGAATACACTAAATTTAGGGGCGAGGTCAAAACAATTATCTGCAACACAATAATTAGTCACACCCTAAACAAACCCTCCAAAGATAATCGCTATTACAAAACAATACGAACCATTTACAGCACCATTGCTTCCCATTGCCGACAATGAGTCGCTGATGTCCGATAGTCCGCCATCGCTGTTTATTCTTGCTGAATGCAAAGATGCAGAGAGACGTCGTCTTAATTTCTTCATAGCAGCCAACTTGCATAATCTCAATATCAATAGGAATTTTTGACGATATAAAAAAAGAGCTTGTAGTGATAATATTCTTCCAGAGTAGTTCACACAATTACTCTCCAAACAACAACAAATAACGATATATACATGTATATTGCTAATGGGAAACATGCATAGTTCTCTAAGTCTTTGAAGATATTTTCATCTGTTTTCAATTTGACATTGCAGCTTTTGGTTTTGTTTTAATAAAGTTGAAAAGGCACTTGAATGGACGTCTAATGATTTCGTTTCCTCTACAGGTTTAACTTACTGAGAGCTATGTATATATAATTATAATGTAATTTCCTCGCGACTGTGTAAAACAGGGTTTAGATAATGAATCATTTTGAGTTAAAGCAGCCAGATGACAAATCACCTGAAAAGAAAAGAAAATCAATCAGAGTTACTTGTATCCTAATATTTCCATTAAGTGTATCGAAAGTAGCTTAAAGTACCATGTAGAGGAGAAAAAAATCTAATGTTTATCATTTGATAAGAAATAAAATATAGAAAACCTTTATCAATGAACACAAGGGCTTTTTTTACTAAGATAATATGGACCTTTAATTCCAGAGTTTAAATGCCATGTTTAAGGGGTTGAGAACCATTGGCCCATAATTTACCTAACTTGTTATTACAAATTTGTAAACATTTAAGTTGAATGTAGATCCACTATCTACATGACTCATTATTTTAGAATCTAACTTCCAGAACTTCAAATAGGGACTTTTGCCAACTTTAAAAACATTACGTCTAATAAATACTTATTTGATTCTATTAGTAATAATATAAATCTGTTTTAACTTTATAATTATAATAATTAATATATAATATTACACTAGTAAGCCTTTGTTATAATTATCGCTTATTTGCAATTGCTATAAGGTAAGCAGTACAATAAGCCTCGGTCTAACTAATGCTGTATCATTGTAAAATAATTAACCACGCAAATAAGACGCTTTAAATAACGTTACGCAAAAGACACTGCACTAGAAGGAAACTTAATCGTTTAAAGAAAATTTTATATAAATGAATTGTTTACCTGCTTTTAATTACGACTTAACAGTTTAAAATTAGAAGCACCTTGCCACCTGTTAGAAGAGCCATGTTTTTTTTTCTTTTTCTTTTAGCGGGATTTTTAGGCAGAAAAAAAAGGAACCGTTACCGCCCTAAAACTGAAAGTAACGGTTTCTTTGGAGAAGAAAAATATGCACGTATTTTAACTATAAAAAACCTTATTGGTGATTTCACCAAGGATAAATTAACTATATAATTAATATTTTGCATTAATTAAAAATATTAAATATTATTTAAAAGTTCGTCTGCTCAATTATTAAAAACGCGCCATGTTAGCCATCTAGTGTCTCAAATAGGAATTAAAATGGCGGGATGTCGAAAAATATTCAAAACGCTTATTTAAAAATTTTATTTACACAAAATACTATAAAAACTTCACAGAATCTTTCGTGTGAATATAAAAAAATTGAATGTTTCTTTAAAAATGATACAGAAATATTAAAAATTTGATATGAATGGAAACCGGAAGATAATTACTGTTGTTTACAATCAGGAGGTCTGTCAGAACCACTACCAGTCTGAGATTGGGCCATTGAAATCTTTGTAGCTGTTGTGCATTTCATGGAGGCAGCCTGGCTAATGGGACGTGTTCTAATAGTACCATGTGTGCCAGAAACCTAATAAACTCAAATTAATCAATATACAAATTAAATATAATTAACTATAAAGTGTAATTACTAACATCTTTTGAGGTAATGGTGTGACTAGATCTGGATACTCCAACTAATAAATATATTAAAATTTATAGTTTTGTTTAATAAGATAAAATAAGAAGTTAATGGAATAAAAACTAACGAGGCTTGTTTTCTTTACGCTGAGTTTGTGATGTCGCCCTGGGTTTGAGAGCTGCCATAGATGAACCAAAATCCGTCAATAAACTCATTCGGGATGCCAATTTGAAGTCGTCATCTAAGGAATAATCAGATTTTAATTTAAAGAAAAAAAATAATTTTAAGTAAGGTTTAATTGGGATGTAAACTTACCAGCAGACAACGTTCTCCTCCGTCCAGACCTCGTGAAACTTGACACAGGTTCAATGATTGGCTGATCTAGGTTCAGCTTAGGAATACTTTTGGTATACAGAGTTTGGCGGCTCTTCTTAAGTTGCACATTACTTTCTTCTGGAGAAAGGCTTTGCTTTCTTTGACGAAGAGTTCTTACACTGACAGTGCTAACAGAAACCTTGGGCAATGTAGGTAGAAGTTGACTTTTGGAAGCTTCTTCCAATTGTTGCATTAAGTTCATTTTGTCGTCCTTCTCCATCTGGATATCAGTCAGCAACTTTCTATTATCTCCAATAAGAGTGCCAATCTCAAGTTCTTTGGAAGTCAGTTCTTTCTGAACTTGCTCAAGCTTTTGATTCAGCTCCTGTTTAGTCAATTAAATTTTAAATTTATTAAAACTATAATACGAAAGAAATGACTTACGTTAAATTTGGTCTTCATCTCCTTATATAGAGCTTCAAATTTAACTTTCTGAGCTTTCATGTCCTTAAGCGTTTCTTGGAGATTTGTATAGTCTTTCTGTACATTGTCCAAGTCCTCACCATAGCGTTTCAAAGTTTTAGTGATCAAAAATATCTTTCCCTTCAACGAATTTTTATCTTTTTCCAACTCATTGTTGACTTTAGTGAGATCATCAACCTAAAACATCGTAATAAAATTATTTAGAGTGATAGGCATTTTCAAATTTGCTTAGAACAGGGTTCATACAACTATTGGGAACCTAATTTCCCGGATGCAAAGGCACCTAATGTTTTAAGATAACCTATGATCTTAGGATTTCAGAAACACTTATCTAGTGTAACTTTGTCTTTGATAACTTAACCAATCTTGAGGGTTACTCAATTGACAAGTTAACTAAATTGGTTCCATATTATTAAATATATAGTCAATCATTTAATAAGAAAACTTATTAATGCAAATTTTTACTCTTTTGAACCCTCAAAATATTTTTTGATTTCCAAGATTTTTACAAAAAAAATGGGAATTTCCCTGACTTTTCTCTCAATCTAATTCAATGATTTTCCCCAGATTTCCTAGTCTGTATGTACCCTGTAGAAAGTTAACTTACTCTTTTCTTGTAATCAGTTACCATATCTTCTGATTTTTCATACAACTTTTCAATTTCCTGAAGCTTCTCAAGCGAAATTCTTTGCATGTCTTCAGTTTCTTTCAATTGTGCCATTGCTTCAGCAAGTTGAAGTTCCTTTTTGGAATACTTATCCTGTAATGCTGAGTACGAGCAATCAACATCACCCCTCTCATCAAGTTCTGCTTTAAGTTTATCACAGTAAGCTTCTAGTTGGCCTTTTTCTATGTTAATTGCACTTAGTTTTTCCTCCAATAACGAAACTTGTTCAAGTAGTTGCACCTCTTTTACATTAATACTGCTTTTTATTTCAGCAATGGCTTGCGCACTGTTATGGCACTCCAAACTAAGCTGTTCTTCTAATTTTGTGCAATTATCTTTGAATTCATCTTTTTCTTTGTGGATAATCCTAAGTTCACCCTGAAGCAGTTCAATACGATGCTCCATTAGGATAACTTTGTCTGAAGTAGACACGTTACTCAACCTGTCATTAAGGGAATTAAGTTCCATTTTGTGTAATTCTAATGATTTCTCAAGTGTCTGTAATGAGTCATTTAACTCAGCAATACAAATTTCCTTTGCCTGAAGCTCTTTTGATTTCATTTCATTTTCAGCTTTAGTTAAATTGAGCTCCGATTGAATCTCACTATAAGCATTTTCACTCATATCAAGAAGTTCTTTCAGTCTCAATAAATCATTATCTTTCTCCTTAACAATTTTAAACAATTCTCTTGCTCGAGTTAATTCAGATGTAACTTCAGCTAATTCTCGATCATTTTTTTCATTTATCTCTCTAAGTTGGCTTTGAAGCTCGGTGTTTTCATAGGATTTCTTTTCTATCTGATCATTACGCAAATCAATCTCAGCTTTAAGTTCTGAAACCTTGTGTAGCAACTTCTCGGTTTCCATTTCCATAGAGCCTAAGTTAGCTTCCATACTAGCCATTTTTCCTTCATTAATGATCATTTCATCTTGTAACTCTTTTACACTTTCTTCAGATTCCATTTTGGCAGCCTTGACAAATTCCAGTTCTTTTTGAAATATCAAATTCTCGGACTCTTTAGACATCCATTTTCCCTTCTCAGACTGCAATTCTTCAATCAGTTTTTGCATAGTTTTCAGATGGGTTTCAGCTTCTTCCCACTTGGCTTTAAATCCTTGCAGTTCAGTATTTTGATTGGATGACAAGTTCAGTTTAATCTCAAGCTCTTTGATAAGGGACATCAAATTTTTTACTTCTACACTTGTATCGTCGTATGTTTTCAAACAATTGTCAAGTTCGTTATTCCTTGTCTGGAGATTAGTGAAACTTTCTTTCAAGTGATCATGTTGGTATTGAAGCTTAGAAATTTCTTCTTTCAGCGAAGAATTTTGTTTCATTGCATCTTCCACTTGACCAAGTTCATCAACAACTTCATCAGCATATTGTCGAGCAAGATTTCCTTCTTCTACTAGTCTCATGTTCTCAGTACGCAAATCTTGCATTTCTCTCTCCGCTTGATTTAACGAGACATTTAATTTGTCAATGACAGCTTGGCAATCATTGAGTTTTTTAGTTAACTCCTCCACTTTCTCATGCAAATCTTGACGAGCCTTTTCATCATCATCAGCCCAATTCTCAAGTTGTTCTATTTTCGCTAACAACTCAACTTTTTCAATAGAAAACTCATCTAGAATTTTATTTCTTAATTCTTGGAAAGAATCAGTGACATTGTCCAGATTCTTAGTTTTTGGCTTTAATTCATCTATTTGGTTTCGTAGTTCCACTTCCACAGCTATATACCGGGCCCTTTCTTCTCTTGCAACACTCAATTCTTGAATTAAGTGCTCAATTTTCTGATTCAACTCCGAAATATCTCTTTTCCTCTCTCTTAGTTCTTCATGTAAGTTGTGGATGGTACGTTCAAAATCTTGCTTTTTCAACAACATTTCTTCTTCATTAGTCTTGGCCTGGGAAAATATTTTGTTGACTTCAGACAGTTGATTTGTTAATTGTTGAATCTTCTCATTCTGGGATGCGTTAGTTATCTCTATTTCAACAACTTTGTCTAGAGCAAACAACCTTTCAGCTCTTAACTCTTCTATCTTGTCAACAGCTTCTTTGGAACTAGCCAATTCAGATTCCACATGACTTAGCTTCTGAGTTAGAACATTAATTTCTTCTGCTCTTGAAGAGTTGGTCACATTCAATTTAGAAATTAATTCTGAAGTAGAAGTTTTTTCTGCAACTAATACATCTACATTAAGCTGAGACTTAGTTAGTTCAGATTCTATGGCTTGAAGTTTCTTTGCTAAAGTCGAAATTTCTTCAGCTTGATAGGCAACTTTGCTATTTAGTTCAACAATCTTCTCACAAGCAACTGACTTCTCAGAGAGCAGATCCTGCTCTAGCTTGCCTTCTATTTCCCTAGCTTTGTTCAATTCAGAATTCAGTTCTGTCAACTTCTCCATTAATTTTTTAATCTCATCTAACTGCAAAGTATTAACATCTTTAAGCTCTTCGACCCTCTTAACAAGAGATGTTTTTTCTTCATATTCTCCCTGCAAATTTTCCTCTACTTCTTCAATAGTACTGGAAAGGCTTTTGATTACTTCATCTTTGGTGGCGAGTTGCTTCTTAGTTTCCTCTAATTTTTCAAAAACAACCTTAACCTTATCACAAACAGAGCCCAAACTCTGATCCAAAACCACTTGATTAATACTGTTCAGTTCCTTTTGTAAATTTTGTACTTTCTCCAAGGTTTCAGCTTTCTCTTCTTCTAATCTTGACACCAAATTGTTTAATTCGGCTCGAGAATTCTCCAAACTTTCTATTTCCAGAGTTAATTTTGATAGTTCAGCAAAAGGAGCAGGATTGTTTACTGGAAGTCCTGATTTTACTCTTTAAATAAAAAGAAATAAAAATTAAGAATTTGTTTTTAAAAATATATAAGTTATATTTAATAAAAATAAATTACTGTATCAGATTTTCCTCAAAAACTTCAAGAGTTTTTACCAAATTGTTATAGAAAGAATCCAAATTTGGAAAATCAGACAATGAATCCAGCATAACTCCGCAAGAAGCATTAACCATTAAATCTTCATTGTTTAAACCTTGGTTGATGTATCCAGTGTCATTTTTTAAAGCTTGCAACTCTTGAGTCTTCTTATGAAAGAAGATCTTTAAAAACTCTATCTTTGCCAGGGCTTCATCCAGAGGACATACATAAGTTGGACTCATGTGTGCACTGGCTGAATGATTCTCTAGCGCTGCGACTTTTTCATCAAGAATTGCCTTTAAGCTTTCGAGGTTTTTAGTTTTGTTCATCAATTCAACATGTAAGCACTCCAAAATCTGGGAATCTGGAATTTTATTGTTAACTTTTTCTGATATGATACCAGATGACATGTGTGAATAGAAATAGCTGCGTATCTGACTAAGGCTGTCTTGAATAGAGTTTATGTAATTATTTTTCTCTACGGAACACGCAATGGACAATGTCAATTCCTGTTCCAATTTGCTCAAAACATCATCTTTAGCGCGTTGTTCTTCCATTAATTTCTCAACACTTTCCACATAGCTGTCATTACTTCCTTTCAGCTGGGCAACTTCTTCACGAAGAGATTGTAGTTCCATTTTAATATTATCCATTTTCGATGTATTTTCAGCCTCAGCCAATTGAATTTGAAGTTCTTCAATATCTTGCTTTTTGTCTTCAATTTCATTACGCATGGAACTGAATTTTCCATTCAGCTTTTCCATTGAATTGGCATACTTCAACTCCAAATCATAAATTCTCTGTTGAGACACCCTAAATTTAAAAATAAAAGAGCTCAAAACGAAGGATTTTCAAGGAACAAAACAAGAATTAAGAAAGTCAGTCAACACTTAAAACTAATACAACTCACTGTAATTGCTCCGAAAGGGTCTCACTAGTTTGGACTTCTGTTTGTAATTTGAAGATTTCTCTCTTAGCTTCAGCAAGCCTATCCACAATTTCTTCGAAAGCTAAAAATTACCACATTAAGTTAGGATTAATTTTGAATTTTAAGATTAATTATGAGCATTAATTGTACATTGGTCATGAGAAAGTCTCAGCTCTTCCATATGAGTTAGTTTATTTGAGTAACTAACAATTTCACTGGTTAATTCTCCACATCTTGCATCCAAGATTGCCCTTTCTTCTTCACATAATGCTAATTGTTCTTTCAGTTGGGATATTTGCCATTGCTTCTGTTCTAGCAGCTCAGACATTTCTTTGTTTTTCAATTCTTTCACCAGAGAAATTTCATGTTTATTTTCCTCCATCAGCAGAGTCAATTCCCGCTGCTTTTCATCAGCTAGACTCCTAATTTCCTTTTGTTTGTCTTCAATTTCATTGAACTTTTCTTCAGTCAGTTGGGTAATTTCTTCGTGCTTCTCCTGAAGAACAGCTTTAAGCGAGGAAATGTCCAATTCCAAGTCTTTAATTCTTGTTTCCAAAGTGCTAATTGAAAAAATCAAGCATTAGTTAACAAATTTTTAGTGTAAAACAACTTCGGTTAAATCTTACATTTTAGCACACTTTTCAGTCTCAAGTAAGCTTTTAAGTTTCTCAATGGCATTGTTTTCAGCATTGACTTGGATAAGTGTGGCCTTAGCAGTCATAAGCTGTTTATTTAAACTAGCAAGCGCTAAAAAGAACAAAAATAACAAACTGTGGATACTCAAAATCTCAAAATATTGAAATAACAACTTACATTCAATCTTCTCTTCATTGAGCACTTCTAATTTGGAAACCTCAGCCTTGGTTTTATCCAATTCATTTAGACAATCAAGATAGGAATTAGTTTTAGAACTCAGGTTTTTGAGTAACTCAGAGAGCTCCTGGTCTTTAGAAGCAATTAGATTTTGTAATGAATCACATTCCTTTTGTTCTTCTCTTAGAGTGGCAAGTTCTTGTTCAACCAAATTCATTTGTTCACAGTGGGCATCAGATTCAATTCTGGCTTCTTTTAAAGCGTTCTCTAACTTTTCAATCTGGTGTTTAGACTCCTCTTGAAGTTCTTCCAGCTGCTTTTGGATAAGTTGGTTGTCTTCTCGAACAGCCCTGAGATATAAAAATAATAAAAATTACTACCAATTAACTTTGGAAAATTAAAATTAACACTTACAAATTATGTGATTCCAAATTACTAATGTTGTTTGTGAGACTTTCCATTTCATTTGTGAGACTCTGGAACTGTTCAGTTTTAAGATTCAACTCCTGTTGTGATCCTTCCAGCAATTCTGAAAGTTCCGAAACCCGCTTATTTCGCCTCTCAATTTCTACCTCGAAAGCTTCCTTCTTTAGTTCAATGTCCTGTTCCATTTTTTCTAGCTGTGTCTTGGTAAAACTTAGTTGATCAATTAACATATTACATTGAGACTCTTTCTTCTCCATGGCTTCTGTCTTCAAACTCTTTTCCATATCAATTTTTAACAAAAGCTCTTGCAGTTCCAAATCCTTTTTTTTCATATCATCAACAATTTCCTTCTTTTCAGATTGGAGCTGTTTGATCTCTTCAACCTTCAAGCAATATTCTTGCTCCAAAGAAGTTATCCTCTCAATCAATTCATTGTTAGCCTTCTCTTTCTCAGTCAAGTTATTACGTACAGCACCAATATCAGATGTTCTATAATGGAGTTCCTTAAGCTCACACCCCAAATTATCAATTTCCTTTATGTGAGTCTTTTCATTTAGGTACAATTGCTGAATGAGCGTGTTCTTTTTCGACAGTTCATCAGTCAACAACACCAAGGAATCCTTAAGCTCTAATTCCACCTTTTCTTTCAAGGCTAAAGCCTGTTCTTGCGATTCAAGATGTTCTTCATGCTTATCTGACTTTTGTACCAAATCTTCAACAGCTATCTTTTTGCGATCAACTTCCTCACTCAAAGACTTAAGATGTTCATTCAAAGTGAGTTCTCTTTCTTCTTTTATACTCAACATTTGCTTCATGGTTTTTAATTCAATATTCAAAGATACAACAACATCATTCCGCTCCCACTCATTTTTTTCTTTTAGAGCCAAAGCTTGCTTTAACTGTTTAATTTCACCGGTTAATGATCCCACATTATCATTTAAAGCTGATTCCCTTTCTTTTATCAAATCCAAGGACTGCTTTGAGTCTTCAAGGTCCTCAATGAGCAATTGGAGGCGACTATTTAGCTCAGTTTCATTTTCATCTTTAGCAGTCAAGGCTCGCTGCAGTTCATCAATTTGTTGAAGATGTTCATCTGAGATGCGAGCTGCACTTTCAACGGAATCCATTTCAGTCTTAAGTTTTTCAGCCAATGTGGACAATTGCCTTATTTCATTTTCCTTTGTTTGAAGATCTGTTTCTAGGCCATTAATGTAATCACTTTTTATTGCATTATCTTTCTGAAGTGAAGACATATCACTGTTCAATTCCTCGATGAAAACAAGCAGGGTGTTCTTTTCAATCTGGTACTGTTCAATGGACACTGTTAATTGTTGTGTTAGGTTTTCTTTACTTTCCATGTCTGCTTGGTATAGTTTAACTGTTTCATTAAGCTTGGCTTCGCGTTCTCGGTTTTCATTCAACTCTTTTTCAAATTCAGTTAAATTCAGATCCATTTTGTGTTTCAAATCTTTAACACATTCTTCCAAAGCACTCTTAGAGTTTTCAGCTAGACCAAGATTCTTTTCAAGTTCAGTTATGATAATCAATCTTTCCTCAGCTCTTTTTTCCAAAACTAGCAATTTTTCATTGGTCACTGCAAGCAAATTCTCTTTTTCAGCCAATTGCTGTTCAATTATCTGTAGTTCTTCATCAAGAGATTTGTTGATAGTAAGTTGTGAATTTAATGTTTCATTACTCTCCTCCAACAAATTAACTCTTTCTTGCAAATTTACGATAGCATTAGTTTTAGTGTGAATGTCAGATAGTGCTGACTTAAGTTTTTTAGAAGTCTCAGTAAGTTTATTGGTGATGTCATCAAGCTCTGTTAACTTCAACTTCAACTCACTCCGCAACTTATCAACATCAATACGCCAATGTTGTTCTAATAAGGCTTTTTCCTTGCGAATTGATTCAGTTTCAGTTTTGATTTTCTGGATGACTAAATCTTTTGACTCTGATTCTTTAAGCAGTTGAGTAGTTTCGTTGGCAACTTTTTCCGCTAAAGCTTTCAACTGTTCTCGTAAATCCTCCGTCTCACTTTTAAAGTTGCTGTATTATATATAAAAATTAAACATTTGCTGGTCAAGCATAATAGAATTATTGATAAAGAAGTACTCTTACGAAGTTTTGTTTTTCAGCTGCTCAGCTTCATTTTGAAGTGTATTATATTCCACTGTAAGCTGTTGATTCGCTTTAGACTGGGAGATACTTTCACGTGACATGGAATCCAGTTTGTTGGTCAGCTCAAAATGCAAAGTGGAAATCTCATTATTTTTCTGCAACAACTCTTCCACTTTGTTAGACAACATCTGCTTTTCTTTTGCAAGAGAACTTTGGGGAAAACAGTAATATAATTAAATACCTCAAAGAAATCTGTAAAAACAGAGCCAATGATAAATGAAGAGCATCAATACTTACGCAGAAATGTCCTTTTCTTTATCAAGAGACAACTTTAGAGATTCCATTGTTGAAATTTGGGACTGTGCATGCATCAATTTTGTTTTGGTTTCATTCATCATTTTATCCATGTCAGTAATTACTAAAAAATAAAGATAATATAGAGGACGTAAGTAAGTTTATAAGAAGTAAAGAGCTTACGCTGAGTGTGCTGCTTAATTTCTGCTCTTAAGTTGTTCTCCTTTTCTTTAAACTTCATTTCTAACGTTGATTTAGTCGCCTCAAAATTGTGTCGTTGGCACTCTAACTGCTGGGTAAGTTGTTTGATCTTGGTATCGAAGTCAGCAACTTTGTCTTCAGCCATGTTTTTCTCCCTTCGGAGTTTCTCAATTTCTTGACCTTCACTTGCAGCAAACTTCGCTTTACAAGGAGTGCCAATTTTTTCCGCCAGAGAGCCACTGTGAACATTTCTGTGTGGTTCAGTGTTCTTTTCAGCTTTAAGACCTAGAACAAGTTGAAATAAAGTTATGCAAAATCTTATAAAAACCTTACAGCTATCCCAACATACTCTTAAGCTCTCCTTGCAATTTTTCAATTGTTTTCCTCAGAGAGAAAACCTCCGTTTCAGTCAAAAGACTACTCTTTATTTCATCCACAGCAGTTACACCTGCTTGTTGCTCTAGCATTCGTAAACGATAATCACGTTGGGTAAGCTCATTGCGGCATCTGATCAATTGTTCTTGAGCTTCGTCATATTTATTGTTAATAGATTTTATTTCACGGAGCATCTGCATCTCTTCATTTTTCTGTTCATCATTCTAAATTTAAAATAAACAAAAATTACTTAAGATTTTCTAAAAAAAATACTAGTTCTGGCAATTTTCAATTCTTTAGGAAGTGTTTATAGAATAATTTTTTTTACCATCTACTCTTATCACACAATCCCAGTTGGTAAAATCACAAAGGAACGCGCACTATAGAATTCGATTGGAGACAGGATACTTCAACTGGAAATTTGATCTTATTCAAGTAGTTAATGTTTTGCATAAAACATATGAAAATAATCCATCTTATGAGATTCCACTAAACAGACTAAGTTTAGCAGATAAGCATAATATTTTAATACAATCACTAAATAATGTTGGCTAACAAGATAAGCCCTAGAATGGATGCAGACATACCTAAAGAAAAGACAACAAGCCAGTGGCGTTGCTAGGGAAATTGGGCCCCAATGCAAGATAAGAAAATGGGCCCCTAGTTGTGATATATAAATTTTTGAGCGTTCCAATGTACGCGATTGGGTGCGTTGGCCTATTTACTAGCTTCCAATATCGTGATAATAACATCACAGTAATACTATTTATTCAAATATCCATATATTTCCCTGTCCATTGCAACAATAAGGCTTTTTAATCAAATAATAACGATTTTAACGACAAGCTGTCAGTCCGTCCTTTAAAATTCATTTCTGCTACTCATACGATCAAATATAAATAAAAATGCAAATTTAGGTATGGACGGACAATGTCATAAATTTAGCCAGATTTTGTAAAGATGCATAACTTTATATTTCAGTCAACTTTGAGTAAAGTCGGATACACGAAAGATATGAGTGATTGAACGCCACTGCAACAAGCTGTGTTTTGAGTAAATATAAAAATACAACAGGAGAAACTCTCATGCTATAAACAATTTTTTTATACCATAAGTTTCTCCAGTTTTATTTTTATATTTAATGTTATGGTAATTAATAAGTTTAAACTTTTAAAGCTTTTAAGTACTGCAAATAATTATTTCTATAGATTAGATGACAGGCTGCCATTGTAGCGTCTCTTTCTTAACAGAAACAAAATAAAATTAATTAATTTAAAGAAGGAAGCCGCAGCAAATATATTAAAAATCTGCAATGGATCTATCTAGGATCATTGTTTGATGAAAAACTGATGTAGAATAAACATATTCAATATACCACGAGAAAAATGAAAACCCGGAAATTATTACTCAGACCATTACAATATCATCTTCATAAAGATACACTAAGGATAATTTATAATATTATAACTAAACCCACTGTAGAAAATGCTTTTATTTTTGGAGATAGGAGCATGATTAATAACAGAAATTAAGATATTTGCTAAGATAACTAAATATTTATCACTTACTGAAGCTAAAGAAATAGCGGATATAGATGATATTAATCAAGAGGTATTTCCATAAAATAAAACAAAAAAAAGATGTATAAAATGTATTTATCAGCATCACGAGCTTAAAGGCCAAGAACAGAGATTGCATTTTATCATGCGCGAATTTTGTTTATTTCTTGAGGAGTGACAGCTTGGACAGCTTGACCAACGGCTCAGACGGTTTCTGAATTGTACAATATCCAGAATTTTCCAAGCGGTCACTCAAACTGTCAGAGCTGTCAATCAATTTGTCATAGATGGCAGTTAAGCTGTCACTCGTCAAAACATCGAGTACATGATTAGAGGGGTAGAAATTCGCCCTGTTCTCGGTCTTTAAGCTTTTTAGTACTTTATTGGCACAAGCATTTTGCACATTGACTTTAAATCTTTATGCTCAAACTGCCAAGTAAGGAACAGTAATTCCCCTCTATATATGAAGAATTGGTTTCCTGGACATGAAACCATCAGAATTACTAGAGGCCCACTTTTGAATTTCTATGTAGATAATACTTATGAGAAATATAAATCTATATCAATGCAAGAGGCATAAAAGCTTGAAATAAAACACTGGTTTACATTACTATTTAAACTATTCTTTTCGCTTGTGTTTATTCTTATTAACTATCCATACTGTTCTTTATCTAAAATTTTTATTTAAGTTGAAAAATTAAAGTACCAAAATTATTGGACCAGATAAAAAAATATATATTTCTGTGACTATACTTAAAGGGGTTACACTTCTTTGATTCTCTTTAACACCTTTGTTAAAGACTAAACAAAAACACAAGTTTATATACTTTGTCTGTGCCTAGTCGATTATTATTAGCCAACAATCGACTTTAGAACAGAACTATAGCTTTAAAATGTGTGGTTTTAGATAAATTTTAAGTTTTGAATATTTCAAAAGTCTCGCCTGAAACTAAGTTTTGTTTATGTACAAATATTTTGGCCAAGAAAACGTTTCGTTTCGTGGTGTTTTGGTAAGAAAATGTACAAATAATTAATAATAATTTAAAAGTAAATCATAGCGAAGTTAAAAATAAAAAACTTTTTTTTAAGAAAACCACTTGGTTTAAGCCAACCCTGAATCCCTGATTAATAATTTTCCTGGATTTTATTTTATTCTTATTTAATATTGGAATAATTTAACGATGGACTCTTTGGCAAACAAGTTTCAACTTAAAAGATGTTCCAAATAAAGCCTTTATTATTATTAAATTTGTTAGGTGAACAGAAAAATATATGTTGAGAAAGAACATCGGCATAATCGAAAGAATAAAGATATTTAAGGATATATATTCCCCAAAAATAGATAAGTTAGTAAAATGTTCCACTTAAGTGGAACTGTAAAGCATGTTCCTAGAGTCTACATGTGGAAATCAATGACGCAGAAAATTCTTTAAATAATAAGTTTGATAAAGTTTGATAGGAAAAGGAATAATGGAATTCCAAAAAAACTAAATTACATTTTTATTTAATTTTTTTTGGTCATTGAATTGGGATTTATTCTTTAATCTTACTACACTCCATACAAAACACGGCAATTTAAATAATAAATCAGCGACTCTGGGACTCAAATTTGGTGCAGCAATGCGATAGGCTACAACACTAGACATTTGGTCAGGAATTCTTTTAACAAATCGACTATACTGGGTTTTGACTACTCCTCAAACTAGAAGAATATGGTAATGGACAGTTTTGTTTCTTTAATCTTGCTTAACAATATATTTATGTTATTTATTAAGAGTGATATTTCATACAAAATTCAAGATTCACAGGATTTTAGAGTAATTTTTGGAACTATATGGAATAATTTTTGTTGAAAGTGTAGGTTTCAATAGGTATGACACAAAAGTGTATGTTATCCCTGTGCAGATTTAATTGATATACGTGACCGGTACAAATTTTACTTCAAAAGAAAGTAAAAGTTCATATTTACAAAAAAAATCCATAGCAAAATCTTTCAGGCAGTAGCGGTGATAAGGGTGGGCTGAAGTGGGCTTTAGCCCCCCTGCATTTCTGAGAGGAGTCACATTTATAATTAAGAGGCCACATATTTGAATTTATGAATTTTCTTTATCTCTAGAAATTTGTTTTATTTACTCAATAAGATAGTAGACCATAAACAGATAGATTCAAGAGGAAGGGAGCGGAAATTGAGAGAAATTTGAATGGACAATAGAAATGAGAGGGAATTTAGGGAAATACCCCGGGCATGCAAGTGTCCCCTCCAGGTCAGAAACAAGGTCATAGGGGGTCCAGTAAACGCAATGAGAGCCAGCCGCAACAATAAAATGACCTTGCTCTTCTCGCTTCCTGGAAAATTTATAAGGGGTCACTAAAATTGTAAGGGCCACAAAATAATGAGCCCACCTGTGAAAAAACCTTAGCGCCGCTACTGCTTTCAGGTACCCAATACTTTACTTAATCATTGAACTTTAAAGGTCAATATATCAGATTCATGTAAGGTCTTCATAAAATTGGGCTAAATATAGATCTAGCCTAGATAAAATAATTGTTAGCTGCAGTTAAAGTTAATTATTAAACTTAGAAAGGTTTAAGACAAGTGGCATTTCAATAACAATTTGCGTTGAAATATAACAGGTGCATTGACATTTAGAAATTAGTTCAGAGCACTGTAGTTAAATGACTAGGAGACTAATGACAGTTTCAGGGATATAACAATAGCGTTTGCTTTTAACAAATAGGTTAAGAACCTTTTGGTTATACCGGTGTACTATAATGTTACATACATTTTATGTTTCTCAACTATTTGCTCAATGTTCGCAATCTGAAATCGTTTTTGTGAATTTATCTTTGTAAGCTTCCCATTATCCTCCTCAATAGTTTTACTTTTTTTGAAGAAGATTAGCCCATTGATTTAATCCATATTTTTTATAAAACACTTCTGTGGACCAAATCTTTTAGAGGAGCTGGCTAGGTTAACGGAATATATATATGAATAGAAAGACCATTGGAATGATCTCTAAAATGGAGCTTAATAAGGGGACCCCTTTAATCAGTTGGGAGAGAACTTGAAAACTCAACGCAGGAGTTGTTCCAAGATTTCACTCACAATTGTTAGTGCCACCTAAAAGTAACAAACACACTAGCCCCACTCAAGTAAATTACTTTTGATGGGTTTCATTCTCCTCATGTGGGGTGCTGTGTTTGTCTCTCCTTGGTACCACAAGGTAGGATCAAACCCAGCTGCCAGGCAAAAGTGCTATCCACTCTGCCATCCGACCTTTTTAAAGGTATAAAGAAGAAAGCACCATTGATCAAATATAATCCAGTAATTGGACATCTATTCTTGGATGTACAAACAATAACACCGTAAATATAACAACTCTTTGGATCAAATAAATATTTTTGCTAAAAAAAATTACTTTTAATATATTCCAAATTAAAATATGAAGTTAGACCCAGCAGAAGAGTTACTAGTAATATTTCACAAATAGGCTGTAATACTTTTCCCCCCAGAGTTTTCACAAGTTTTTAGTTAAAATTAAAATTTGGATCCGTGTACAGAGTCGGAGGGTCCTTGAACGACACTTAATAAGCTATCTCAACCTAGACATTTAAAAAATGGTTCAAAGCACTGTTGTTAAATGACTACTATTAACGGTTCAAAGTATATAACAATAACACATGCTTTTACCAAATAGGTGAAGAACCTCATGGTTATACCTGTATAACATAATATTACCTTCAGTTTGTGTTTCTCAACTACTTGCTCCATGTTCGAAATCTGAATTTGTTTTTGTGCATTTATCTTATTAAGCTTCACAATGTCCTCCTCAAGCTGATTTACTTTATGAAGAACAGTGGCTGGAAGCCCATTCTTCCATTCCGAAACCGCCCAATCCATTTTAAGCTAAAATTAAACAAATGTTAATGTTCTTGGTTTACAAGGCTTATAATTAAATGAAGAATCACAAAATGTTTGATAAAAAATTTATTCAAAATCAAACATGGTTTGATTTGTTCCACAAATCATGACTGGGATAGGCCTAACTAATCAAACACAGTTTTATATAATAAAAGTAAAAATTTTACAAAATTAAACACAATTTACCTTTAAATATCTTAGCTAGGCCTTAGGCAAAGGCATTAAAATCTTATCTTAAAAATTTATGACAAATTATAAAACTTTCACCGTGGAATACGAAAGTGCCCAAGAACTTGCCAACCACTTGGAAGAAATAAAAACCGTTGTTTACTTCAAATTTTAAAAATCCTTCAGATTCGAAATACGGAACTAAAATCACGTGATCTTATAATGAACCAATCAAAAAACCGAAGGGAATTCCAAATTAATATGGATCAAACATTGATATACAAAAATTAAAAATTAAGCAAATTAATACAAAATTCAAGATTTACAGGATTTTAGTGTAATTTTTGGAACTATATAGAATAATTTTTGTTGAAAGTGTAGGTTTCAATAGGTATAACACAAAAGTATGTGTTATCCCTTTCCCTGTGGGGATTTAATTGATATACAGAAATACATGGTTCATGTATTTCTGTATACGTGACCCGTACAAATTTTACTTCAAAAGACAGTAAAAGTTCATATTTACAAAAACAAATCCATAGCAAAATTATCCAGCTCTGAATAACGCAGCATATAATAGTGCATTTCCAATAAAATTCTTAAACTTTCAGGTACCCAATACTTTACTTAAACATTGAACTTTAAGGGTCAATAATTCAATATATCAGATTCATGTAAGCTAGGTCTTCATAAAATTGGGCTAAAGATAGATCTAGCCTAGATAAAATAATTGTTAGCTGCAGTTAAAGTTAATTATTAAACTTAGAAAGCTTTAAGACAAGTGGCATTTCAATAACAATTTGCGTTGAAATATAACAGGTGCATTGACATTTAGAAATCAGTTCAGAGCACTGTAGTTAAAGACTAGGAGACTGATATAACAATAGCGTTTGCTTTTAACAAATAGGTTAAGAACCTTTTGGTTATACCGGTGTACTATAATGTTACATTCTTTTTACCTCTCCGAGGGTACTTTGTACCCTGGAGGGGTATTACAATCACCGTGTCTGTCTGTGGGTCTGTCTGGGGGACTGTCCGGGCTGCGAACGCGTTCGCATTTTCGGGACAAAGGGTAATCACTGCGTACCCAGTCTCTTAGAATCTTGGAAAAGGTTTTTCCGATAGCGCCCTCTTTTTGTCATTGGGTGTAGTATAATTTTTTAATCGGCCGGGATTCGAACCCGAGCCCTCTTGCACGACAGGTGAGCGTTCTACCGCAGAACCACGGATACAGTTACGCTTCACTGAAAATTAAAAACTCTTCCGAGGAGAGGTATATTTTGGCTTGCCAAATTGTTATGTTTCTCAACTATTTGCTCAATGTTCGCAATGTGAAATTAATAATTAATTATATTATAAAAAAGCCAGATTATTTGAAAATATTGAAGAGGGGAAGAAAGCCGCAGAATCTGATTCATATCTGAACCGTAGTCTTAATAAAGTTTTTCGCCTTGAAGGCCTATCGGCCGAAGTACCGCATATTTATTTTCTTCCCCACTTCTTGGGCTCTTTACTTGTTCGCGTTTTTACTCCGTTTTTTGTTGGCTTGGTTTAATAAAGTCGTAACTCTGACTTATTCGTATTTTTCTAATTGGTAAAACAGACGATCTTTCCCCTAATTCAGTTAAAAATTAAAAATAATTTATAGTTATGGAGATATTTCAATTTAAAAAATGTCGTATCTTGGTTACGATATTATTAATCGAGAAAAGTGTTTAAAATTAAAGAGTAACTTCAAGTTACGATATTATTGATCTAAGCAACTCGGTTGAAAAATGTAGTAACTTTGATATTTTCTATTTTAACATTAGATTTCAGTTTTCTAACTCATTGCAACTTGTTTTTCATATATATATTATACTCTAAATTATTTTCTATTTATGCCTCTCTAAAATACGTGATTTAGTATAAGCATGAATATATCTATAGCTATGAATATCCAACCCTACGATACAGCCCTTCTATCATGTCGATTTGATTTGCGCTGCGTTCACAAAGAGTAATCGGACCTGCAGCGGTTCTGAACCGTTGCATATCGTTTGCAGCGTTACTTGAAGAGCTACTGAAAGCTTTTCTGTACTCACGCCATCGGTTAAACGCCATTACTTTCCTTAACGTTGTGACGTCACGCTGCAAATGAACCGGCTCGCCCAGACGATTTTGAACAGCGTAACGTCATACCGGAAGTTTAAAAAATCGTACAGTAAAAAACCGGTTTCTAAATCTTGAACCGTTGAATTTGTTGCAAGTTACTGAACGTACCCTCGGTCGGAGCAGATGTGATTGATCACGTGACTAGATAAGCCCACCCCTAATTTTAGCGGGAGGTTAGAGAAGCTATTGCTATTGTATATTCATAGCTAGATATATTCATGGTATAAGGTTCTAAAACTTTAAAGTTGAATTTCTCAAAAGTAAATTTTTCAAGCTACGACTTTATTAAACCAAGCCAACGTTTTATAATTCACAAGTGCAACAATATTATGGGTGCGTCAAAATTCTACGTTTCGAAACTTACAGAATAGAATCGGCTCCCTGTAGCACGGTTTCAAAATTAATCAAAATTAACACTTTTACAATATAATAACCCGGAAATAAATATATTTCCGTAAATTCACACACAGGTGGCCCATTCAAAACCAAAACTTGAAGTCAATAAACCATTGGAAAAATTTGCTATATAAACCCTTTGAGAGGCGCATTACGAAAATATAGTTCTTCGACAACGATTCAAGAGAAAATTATAGAACTTGAAATTTAGGAAATGTCGCCTAAAATTATTTTAGGACTATGTTTAGTAGCAGCAGTAGTATTGGGTGACAAACCCAATGAAATGGGGAGCATCATGGGTGGGGGTTCTCACAACGGTTACGGTAGCAGTCCCGAAAATGCCCCATGCAACGAAAACACCAGGAATATGGGGAACTCCTTAGCTAACAAATTTTGCGAATATTCGAGTAAGTATGCATCTAGAACATTAGATTTAAATAAAGTAATCAAATTGATGTAATTACAGCTAAATACCAGGATGGTAGCCAAAAACAAAAGCAATTTGAAGGATGCGTTAGAAGCAGCTTGTTGGTAAGTTATTTTTATGTAGCGTGTTAGGAATAACATTCCTTGTTTATGCCACCTAGGAGCAACAAACACAAGGAGAACGCAGCTAGCCTTTAAACACGTTAACGAAGGGTTGTGTACGAATTTCATTGGACGGGCGTCACGAGCCTTTACGCTGAACGTTTTACGGGCGGGGGGGAGAAAATTTCCGAATTTTCCCCTTCCGACGGCAGCACGTGCTAAAGCGTCTAGCCAAAGAAAAACGTACGCAAGAAAATCCACGACGTTTGACGGGTTGCGTTCTCCTTGTGTGGGGTGTTGTGTTTGTTGCTCCTAGATGCCACGGTGGAAGCGCTGCTATTAGTAATCTCTATTTCTGCAGTTGCCTTAAGAATTCCATTAAAGCACTTCTAGCAGAGTACCCTTAGACTAGGGGGTTAGAAATCAGTGACGTATATTTGCGACCGAAACGAGTCTAGGTGGCGTAGCGGCGCAAGCTTCTCTGATGTTCGGCCTAATATCTAGAGTCTGCTGCAGATAAATTAAAAAGCCATAAGAACGCCTTTTCTTAAATAAATCAGCAAACGATGCTAAAATTATATTAAAATGCAAGTATCATTATTTGTAAAGTCAAATTTACGAATAACGATGAGGAAAACTAATAACGTCTGCTAACTCTTTAGTAGCTATCTATCAGTTCTAGGTTTTAATGGCGAACCAAAGGGGGCATAGCCATTGTCTTAGGTCACGAATAGTGCTCATTCAGCAGGATCAATCTTGTCTGAAATGAACTAAAATAAGTTTCAGTATTTATCCCCCCCCCCTACCGACGAATGGTCGTACGTACCAATCTTTTTTTTCTTCCCTTTTTTCACCCATAATCCTGGCTACGTCGATAGTAGCGCTGAAGGGCCGCTAGAGAACATGCTTTTGGAATCTGGTCTGGTTTCGCATCACGCTACCTCTATGACGCTTTGGCAACGCCTTAGTGGTCTACTTCCATTAGAGGCGAAAATAGCCCTGACATCGAAGGCGGTGTTTGAGCCACTAATGAAACCGAACTCCCCACCTACAGGCTTTATGCAGGCAAAGACCGACACCCACGCCATCTTTAATCAATGGCGAAAACTATAATGGTGTCTCTTTAAGCGTTTATGTTCGGAAATATAGTATGATGTCTATGAAACCCTCTTATTAGCTTTAGTGCTGTAGTGACAATACAAAATTTCAGTTTCACAATGCCGGTGTTAATCATAACAATTATTGAAATATTAATCTTTCAGACCAATGGCAGAAACAAAGATTGTATGAGGACTGAATCAGATGCCGACGATTTAACAAAAAAATTATGTTCTCAAGATTCGAGCCAAGATGAAGTAAAACCCGATTTTTTATCTATTCATTAGCCGCGTTCACACTACGCACTTTGGAAACGTTTCGAAACGGTTTCGAAAGAAAAAATTCAACAATTTCGGAGTCAACTGTATTAATAGCCATACGATAAATACATGCGACACCAAAATTTAAAATTTGATATTTCGAAACCGTTTTAAAACGTTTCCTAAGTGTCTAGTGTGAACGCGGCTATAATGGTTCAACGCATTAACAAATTGTAATTTCCTTTCTTGTCACCAGGGCACTCAAAAGATACTGTGTTGTTATGGTGCCAAAGCCCTTAAGGATAATAAACAACAAGCCTCAGAAGCGAAAATGAAAGTAATAATTACTAATTTCAATCAACTACTAGTACCGGAAGCTTGGACTAACTAACACAGGAATGTTTCGGCTCCCTTAAAACTTAAAACACATTTCCTCTGATCTATTTCCCTACTAGAAAATGCGTAACTAACTCTACGCATGTTCCGAAGGCATCACCAGGTATCACAATTTCACAAAGAGCTGTTATGTTTGAAAAACACGATTTGCGTCTACAGATTTTTAAACACGGCCGCTCCTTGGCTGCGTTCAGTAACGCTCAACGAAGTTATCGGGAAAATTATTTTTGATGAGACCGTTAGTAAACGTAACATATGATTGAACCCGTTTTACGCTTGTTGTAGTTTTTGTAAAATATCGTCTGTCGCGGCGTCTGCAGCTAGCCTTCCTCCGTGCTGCGACGTCAAGTGACCGTTAATCAACGAAATAGTCTGCTCCTTCGGCGAATGACTTCATTGACTAAACGTTTTTAATGTGAAGTCAAAACCCGATACGTGAAAAATCGTACAGTACAGTAAACGGTCTCAAGTTCTCAACGTTCAGTTCGTTGAGTTATTGCTTGGAGGAGAGAAGTATTCTGGAGTGGAAAAGTCGGGCGCCACCTGCGGCTTTGTAAAATTCCCATCATGCTCTTTTTGGTCGGACGTCATCAAGCCAGAATGATGGCAGATAAAGCTGACGTCCGACCAAAAACCGGTTTAACCGGGGTAGTCTGGGAAATTCTAACAGCAATAGGCGGTAAAGGACGTTCTTATTACCGCTATGGGATTTTCCACTCCAGAATACTTCCCTTTTCCAAGGTTATTGAACGCAGCCCTTATGATACCTTCACACGTGCGCAGTAACCAGGCGTAACAATGACTGCCAGCTAGAGGGATAGCAAGATGAGTTTTGAAATTGAAACGTTTCTGCATTAATTAGGGCAAGCTTTGAGCATGTAATGCATCCCCTACGAGATCAGCAATAGAAGGAAATGAATACTTCTATCTAATGGATATATTATATCCTTCAGTTGTTACTTAATAACGACACATCTAATTCAAATTCATATTTTCAGGATTGTAACGACAGATTTCCCCAGTAGAGAGCTGCGGTAGAGCTGCATTTCAACGAGTTAAACTCGAATATCAATTTTGTACCTGTATGCAGTAAAAATAATTAAAATTTAATTTTTTCTTATATTTTCTCTTGTTTAATTTAATAATTAAAACCCGGCTATAAAAATATGACGATTTACATTAGGTAATTCTAAATTAATCTTTTTTTTTCAATGTAGAAATGCACAGTCAACATTTTTATAACACTTTCGGAAAAATATTAAATTATCGAAAATGCTATTATAAAGGGCGTTTTTGCAAAGCTTTTGTAACCCTTCGGCTTACTTGCCAAAATTAACCATTTGGAATATTCTAAGCGTCGCAAAATGATCGCCTGAATTTCATTAATAAATTAGAAAATTAGGACAGGATACGATTAAATCTGAACAATAAGAAATCTGTCATCATCACCTTTTAATACCAAGAATGTATACGGGTTAACAGAGAATACGTAAATTTCGACTGTAACATCTGTTTTCATGACTTCACCTACACTGAGAGAGAGTTAGAGAGGCCGCGATGATTTTGTACTGGAGTGTCTATCCCGCCCCTTACCGGCAGAAACGGGGAAATGTTGAGGGGCGTGGTTGTTCTTTCGAGAATCACGACACAAATCTAGTGGTTTCTAGACATTCTTTGTTAACTTGAATAAATTCTTGTTAATACTAATTATAAGCCAACTGTTAACCCGTATGATTATGACGCTGACAAAACAGCTTTGAAATCGGATAAAAAGGGCTGAATTTCCCAGATTCGAAAACATAACGTTTTAAACAAACTCGTTGAAATGACGTCCACCCTTCTCAGTTTGTGTTTCGTGTCGTTCTTGGTTGTAGTTTACGGCCAATCGAAACCGAATTCTGTTTGTACTGCATTGCGACAAACACTGGGGGATATGGCCGTAAGAGAATATTGCGCCACCAGTGGTAAGTGAAACCAAAGGTTTATAATACCCCTTATGGGATAAGTTATCCATCTATGCCATTTAAAGATGTACTTTCTCCAGCCAGAAGACGCTTTTCAATGAGAGCTAATTTCCCGAAAGGGTGTGGTTTACAAATGAGATTTTCGCGATATGCTTAGCTAAAATCGATTCCTATTCGACATTAGCGCTTGTATCGAATAGAAGTTTTGTTACATTTCTGTCCCCTTTTTAAACCATCTAAAACGTGATTTTAGGGCACACTAGCTCAGTTTCGTACAGGACATGAAGAATCCTACAAGATCTTCAGTACAAGAACTAATCAAGGTTTCTACACCGCGTCTTCTTAGCGACGGCAGGCAGCCAATTAATTTGACAAAAACGCTCTTCATCTTATAATTAAAATTATACATTTCCTATATATTCGCCCGAATAGTATTTAAAGTGCCACACCGATGTTTGAAATATTTGGCCCAAATTTTAGCACGTGATATAGCACATATGACCACTCATATTCTGGAAACTAGAGCGTGAAACCGGTCAAATTCAAACACCGGTGTGGCCCTATAATAAGAAAAGTCATCGGCTGCCGGCGAAGGTACATATTTCAAAGTCTATAATCTTACCACACATTAAACTGATGAAATTTTATTTACTTCTGATGATAAGTCCTTAATTTTACAATCATCTTTTTTTGATCAGATCGGTACAAAAATCAAGGTGAAGAAAAGTCTGCTGCGTATGAAAAATGTATAGGTGAAAAAGTCAAGGTAAGAAAGACGTTTCTCAACTTGAAATTATATCAGCTCAGCCTCGTTCATGGACAAATTTATTAACTAATTTATTAACATAGAGCCACTTAGCGGCCAACCCGAAAAGTTCATTAAGTGCCGGATTCCCGTCTGCTAAGCAGACAATTTTCTATTATAAAACGGAAAGTGTCTGCTTAGCCGTTGAAAATATGAAGTTAAGTGAGTTACTCGCCTGGCTTTGTCACTAGGTGGCTCTATGGTAATAAAAAAGGCTTATTAAAATTACCGCGTTAATAAGTTTGACGATATTAACGATAGATGTTGACTTCAGTATCATTGGTTGGCTCGCGAGGTAAATTTTAAGACGGTTTTTTCATTATTGATTTGAAGGAACTGGCTGGAGACTGTTCGAGTGATCCTGACAGCGCTGATCAAAAAGACTACAGAAGCATTTTGTGCACAAAGACAAGCAACGAAAAACCGGAGGTTGGAAATTTAATTTTTTTTTTATTATTTAATTATTAATTTTAATCAACTAATGAAACTGAAAATCCACCACCTGGTTGTTGTCATCCTAATTAGTACGTAATGGACGTTATTCCTATATCCTCCAAGTGGCAAATTTTAGAAGCTGATGAATAGAATTGGGGAAGCAGACGATATCTTAACAGGGTTCCCATGCATTTTTTGTTATAATATATTTAACACCCAAACCTTTACGGCAATCCTGTTCTCCAGTCGCAGCAGGACAGATTTGCGAAGCATGTTTTGATGTAAAAGAACGATAAATGCCTGGAAACCCTGTTAAAATATCGTCTGCTTCCCCAATTCTATTCGCGGCCGAAAACTATCGCTACGCCCCCTTTAGTTCACCATTGAACCCTAGATAAGTAGCTCTCTATCCAGTGGCATAGCCAGGGGGGACACAGGGGCACATGTCCACCCGAAACGTATGGTCGTACGTACAAATATTTTTATTTTTTTACTTTTTTTCAATGGCGTGCCCCCCCCCCCCCCGAAACAAAATCCTGGCTACGCCACTGTATCTATCTTATATAACTCTGTAGTTAGTGACCCCCCGTATTTTGTAGAAACACCTACTATTCAGTGTCACACTTATGTGACTTTTGTTACTTCTTGTATAATGTTATTTCATAATATTAAAATTTTCATTGTAGGATATCAAGGAAGCGAAATGTTGCATTGGGAAGAAAGTCGAGGAAATGGGCGTTGTAGAAACGCAAAAGAGGAGACAGCAGGTTAAAGAGGAATGCGAACCCAAAACTACTTTCTTTTAAAATCATGTACAAATAATCGAGTGTAATTTTTTGGTAAAATAATTAAAACTCTGTATGCAACACATTTATTCGTTATTTTGAGCTCTTGGAAGTAATAATACATAGAGCCAGGAAGAGCAAGCTACTATTTATATGGTCCTTGTAAATCGGAAAAAGCCCTGCTATGGTGAACATCGATGGGAAAAACTCGCGTTAAGCCGAACGTAAAATATTTGCGTCGAGGAAAAAAAATATTTTAGGCTTAAATTATTTTTTTTTGCGTCGATGCTAGCAAAAGCGACATAAGACCCAAAAGTGTGTCAGTATGGTATAATGTTTAATGCGAGTTTGTCGCGAAGTAAAAAGAGGGAGTGGGAGAGGGGGTTGAAAATACGTCATCAAAATTTGTAATTTTCTCCACTTCAGCGCCGCCGAGTGAGGCGTTTTAGAACGTATGTCTACGGGAAAATAAATCGATGAGAGAAAATCGCGGCAGACCATAGGCTAAATATAAAGTTGCTAGTACTATTCCAACTAGTAGTTTATGTAGTCTATTGTGAGACTAGCTTTCAGTAAATATTTTAACGGGCGCGAAGGTAGAGTTGACACACTTTTGGGTCTTATGTCACTTTTGATGCTAGCCATTTTGAAAAATTAAAATGAAGGAAAAAATCAAGGTTCTTATAAGCACCATAGATATAAGAAATGTATATAAAGGTCTAGATAGATTTCGGGGCGTCTAAGCCTAACGGAATTGACACCTAGCAGACACCGAGGAAGGCACGTGACCAAGAGCGCGAGCTTTCTTAGCATTTTAGTTCTAAGTGCTTGACCTTTCCGCAGGCCGTAATCATTAGACACCATCTGTTGGTGACTTTTAGTATAATTTTTAAGCAGGAGACAATAGCTCTCGCGATGATAGCACGAGCTTTCTTACCGATAGATAGCGCCTTATAAGGATAGCCTGCAGAAATTACGCGTTTCTGCTAGCTGTCACTTCCGTATTCACTCCCTTTGAAATATTTTATCTAGACCTTTATATACGTTTCCTATATCTATGATAAGCACTAAAGACGTGGTAAAATATGACGTATTTAAAGTGAATGACGTACCTACATGCGATTGGCTAACTTTGATCTTTCGCACTACAGCGGATGACTGTACTCAGGGCCGTGCTTAGAGGTCTCGCACTTGTAGGTGTTCAGCGCGACACTCGTTTTTATATTGGCTTCAATGCAAAAACTATTCTAAAAATAATATTCCGCTAGGGGCGCTCAAACCATACCGATATCTTTTGCTCATAGGTTAACATAGAAATTTCAACGAATGGGTTGGCCGCTGTAACGCGAACAGCGCGTGATCAAAGTTGGCCGTGTTTTGACCATAGAAATGAGACTATATCCACGATCGGATTGGGGGGAGATGAACCAGCTAGAAGGCCGCCATTAGAGTGAAACCCGCATATCCGCGCCATCTAACAAATAATTGAAACTTATATGATCACATGGCATAACGTCGTAAGCAACGTCGCCTGTTTTGTTGATGTTCTTTGATCTGTTTTCGACATTTATAAAAAAGACAGATTTGTTATTTCAACGACATTATATAAATTATTAAAACAACTATGAAAATCATTACGTTCGCAAGAATCTAAATTACAGTTTTACAATTTACTGGCCTTGTAATAAAATAAGCTTGGAAAGCTTATGTCTAATCATAGCCGTGCAGAGGTATCCTGGGGCTCGGGGTCAAACTTACTCGCGGGCCCCTTCGATTTGCACCCCCCCTTGAGCTTCTTCGATGGGCCCTACAGCTACGGGCCCCTCTCGTGGGCCCTTTTCGCCCGGGCCCCGGAGATTTTGCCCCCGGCCCCCCCTCTCTGCACGGCCCTGTGTCTAATTGCTCTCCCTCTCATTTCCAGGTTTTTGTCTCTATAAATTTTGTTCAGGCGAGCTTTGGAACATAACATAATTAGATTTCTAATTAAACTATATTGCGATGGTGGTTCATCCCAAATTCAACGTCAAACATAAGGTCTTGAAGTTCGCTGAAAATAATTTCTATGAGCATTTTTAATTTTTTTTATACGATTGTAACGTGTGTGACAATACAGTCCGCTCATCCATCTGATTAACCAGGGACGGCCACGCCAACGGGGAGATACGTGGGAACAGAGGTGGAGGGATTGGTGGTTGTCCTCTCACGGCCATCCACAAACTCTGCCTCCCAGACGCTTGGGAACACACGAAAAATTGGCTTTGATTAGTAGCTTGCTCGTGGGTGAGGCTTGTGTTCGTTGCCCTAGTTAAGAAGCCCATGGCGGTCACGTGACTATCTCGCCTCGTGATCTGTGACGTGAATTCAATGTCATGGTGGCCGTTTCAAGGCGGGGCTTAGCTATGACGTATGCCTACGACGTTTGAAATAACTGGTGACTTTACCGGGGAGTCGGGGTTTGTAATTCATAAGGGCGGAGGCGCACTTAGAGTTGTTAGCTCTGATCCAATGGTCCTATCTCCACCTCCGACTTCGGTCAGGCTCGGGCTGGAAACTGAGTTTCGACTCAGGCTAACGGAGAGGGTCCAGCCAAACTGGCCGCCTTGGCGGATTGGGTAGCCTGCTGTGGGGTGGCGGGCCTCAGTATGAGGGCACGGTGGACCTGTTTCCCGGCCTTTTGGAGCCCACCATGATCTCCGGTTCCAGCTGTGCCGGGTTATGTGGACCGCTGTGTGCCCGTAAATCCCCTTTAGGAGCTCTCTCCAAAGGGTTTGACTCTTTACCTACGTAGGTAGGGTAGTGTCCGTACGGGGTCAAAATTAAGTCGGGGTCGGGGTTAAACTATCCCCGAAAAAATTAAGTCGGGGTCGGGGTTAAACTATCCCCGAAAAAATTAAGTCGGGGTCGGGGTTTAGCGGTCGGGGTCGGAGTCGGGGTCAAGGTTAAGCTATCCCTGATAAAAATAGTTTGGATAAGGTAAGGCCAGTAGGGCAGGCCACCGCCTAAAACATCTATACTGGCTTATTTATAACTAAATGAACCAAATAATTTCGTGGAAAAAGGTTTATAGTAAAAAATTACCAAATAAAAATTATATATTATTTATAGCAGACTTACAACTGGCAAGTTACAGTATTAAAAAAAATGATCCCAAATAACCGATTGCTTAGGCATTTAAAAAAAATATGACTTGCTTTTTAAAGTGACTAAACGATGACTCCGACGAGACTGGACTCACTGGAGAGTGGAGAGGCGACTCGCCAAATTCAACTAAAACGAATTACAAGTTCACAACTTCCAAAGGTCGCCTTTTATAATAAGGCTATTCTCATTACGCGAAAAACATGAGGCGAGGGAGAGAAAGTCAAATATAAAAACAAACGTATATAGGTGAATAAATAGGCTCCAATTCAAAAGCTCAAACTTCAAACATACATTCCCGAATATTAACCCCGAAAATAACACCCCCGACTTTATTTTTGATCCTCGGTACCGGGGTCGGGGTCGGGGAAAAATGTCGGGGTTTTTCGGGGTCCGGGTCGGGGTTGGAGTCGGGGTCCCCGTACGAACACTACGGTAGGGTGTCGGCTGGAGTTGCAATAACATCCACTCTTACTCTCACTGCTGTGTGCGAAGTGGGGATTGGTTCACCCGTTGCTGCACCTTCTGCTGGGTTGAGTGGCTTGCGTCTAAGGTGTGACCATCAGTAGCAGGGTACTACTACTCATGCTGGATTTGTCACCTGTCCGGGCTTGGGGACGCTGGAATATGATGATCGGCCTCCGGTGGTATGGCCCCTGTTGCTAGGTACACCGTGCTCTAAATTCGGACACACTGCCTACGACGTTTGTCTGTCGAAATTGTCAGATCGGTTTCAAAAAAATTCAGAGCGCTGAAGATTAATAAATGGAACAAGAGTTTATTGATCCGAGCACGCAAATCGAACCTCAAAAGTCGATCGAGGCTGTTGTGTCTAATTAACCATGTACATATAATGACTTTTGTAAATCCAGGAAGGTTAATTTTCATCCTCCTATGGTTTTTCCTTCCATGCAGGATATCACTCTCTCAAATTTCAATGATACCATGTTTCACACGGAACATACAATAGTCGATTCAAAAATAGAATATTATTATAATCCTTGTTCTATTGAAAAGGTTACAATGGAAACAAAATCACATAATCGCGAAGCACGCACTAAACTATATTGTTAAAGGGACAAACTGTCGTTTGAAATAATTTGTCCTGGATTTACCACGTGGTAGCAGTTATGACTAATAATATTCTGGAAACAATCGCGGGAACTGGTTAATTTTCAACGCCGGTGTGCCCCTTTAAAACTAACGACGAATTCCACGCGTTTTCGTAACGGAGTTGGAAGTGACGTAATTTACGTCATATCCCGTAAACAAGGTTTTATTTACGAAAATATTTTTGGCATACTTTGAGTATGCTGAAATGAGCCAATGCCACACCAGTGCCAAAGGAAGGTTCTACAAACGACCCTGAAGAAAATGGGCATATATCGCTGTTATCGCACCTCCTATATAAAGGTGATTGAACATGTGGTCACCACCCACCTTGAATCTCACAGCACTCTGACGCCTGCTCAGCACGGTTTCCGCTGTGGTTACGCTGCAGAAATGAAACTTCTCTTTTGTGTTGAGAGTGATTCTCAAATAGACGTGCTTTTCCTCGATTTCATAAAAGCTTTCGACCTTAGCCCCCACCAACTTATCCTGACAAAGCTTTCTAGGCAGTGACGTAGCTGATGGTCCGCTGGACCCACGGCGCGGGGGAGGGGGGCTCACCAGGAAAAATTGAGATTTTTGCGGTGGTGTCTCTGAGTTCTCAGCTACGCCACTGTTTCTAGGCACGGCGTGAGTGACCCTACCCTAATGTGTATATCTTAGTGACTGGAAGAACGTGTATTTCGAGTGGTTTGAATGGTACCGCGTTATCTCCGGCCTTCCTCTGGGGTGTGTCTTCAGGCTTCTTCTCTTCACAATTGTTAAGCCCGCATTTGCAGTCGCCAATGTAGGCTCTGTCCCTAACAGCCTTTCCCTTTACTCCCGAGAGTTATCTCGTTGTTTTGGGACTTCGCTGCTGGGGAAGGTAGGGTAGGCTCGCGTCGTCCACCTTCGGAATACTCCGAAAGTGGCTATCTCTGACCGGAAGGGTTAAGAGAGGGTTAAGTTACCGGTGATGCTTACTATGGCACCACAGTGAGTCCGATAAGATTTCTAGGTGGGCTTTCTTCTCCAGCCAATTAGGTTGGAGACCGATAGCGTCATCCGAGGGGCAGGCTATATAAGGGACGTCGGGAGACTGGACAAATGCTCTTGGGTTCCAGAGTTCAAAAAAGTTAGTCAAATCTTTTTATTTTCTTAGAAACCATGCCTTGTAACAATTGGTAAATATATATACATATATTATTATAAATAAAAAACTATTTTACAGTTTGACTTTCGTACATGGTTTAAACATAAGCCGACATTTTCCAGGCTTGACACAATAAACATGTACGTCCATGAATTTGGCAACGTGGTAGTGTAGATGCTTTCTATTTATGCCGACGGCGTTGCTCTGTCTCGAGCGATATGATTTTTGAATGATCATATCAGTCATCAGACTCATTTGGATCATATTTCGTCTTGGAGCTCTCGCTGGAAGCTTTAACTTAACTCTAAGAAATTTAAAGTCCTCAGCTTGTACCGTCCGAGAACCACATCCACTACTAGGTAAGAGGTTGCTAGGGGTGCCCTTAAACACGTAAACTGAGTTGAAGTATCTTGGGGTTACTCTCACTCCCACACTCTTCTAAGATGTACATATCTCGAAGATTGTTTCTAAGGTTCATAGATTACTAGGATTCATCGGTTGGCGTCTTCGCGGCTGCACCTTAGCTTCAAATCCCTCAGCCATTCGCACCTATGTAATGCCTGTCCTCCTCGGTCTAGTCCCCGCACACGAAAGCAGATAAGCACAATTTGGAAGTGGTTCAGAGGAAAAGCGTTTGATTTGACACCTGTATTCGATACTCGTGGTAAGTGAACATCACGCGGGTACTAAAAAACGTAAAACTGGCTCACCCACGTATCGCACCATCGTATAAAATGCCATATGACCATCAACTCTGTTATCCACAAAGCAAATGGGGCACTGTCTCCTATTACCCACGCAATCTCGTCTTGGTTCGAAAAGAGATGCTCCTTCCTTTTAAGGAGACCAACCTCAGGCGTAACACATTTGTTCCCTATTCAGTCCGCAATTGTAATTAATTCCCAGACCATCAAAAATACCTGTCGAACCGCGCAAAACTAACACGATAACTAAATCAATATATATTTTAGAGCTCCTTTATGTTAAAAATCAATTAAAACTTGGTAAGTGATGCCAGAGCGCAAAAATTAAATTTTTCTATTGGGACCAAAAATTTCCTTGTTTTCCAAAAACCTTTCCAATTAACATAAAAATTACATAAGCAACCCTAGGAAATAGTAGTTTTCATGGTTTTCAAAATAATTATCCCGGTAGATCCCTAGTATAGAAAATAAAGCGCCATCAATAGTTCCAATTTCGAACTATATAACCATAATTCATTATTAATATTGTTTGATTTTTCAGTTTCTAGCCGTAATAAGTCTAAAATGCCAGATCTTGTGAATTTTTAATAGCTACGCTTTAAAATCATCCCTACCTCAAATTTCCCTAGATTTCGGCAATTTTTCGGTTTAGATGTGGGAATAGATTTGCGGTGCTTCTGCATAGCGCTTTCCACACAGCAGCTCGCTCGTTTAACTGCCTAGTTTATAAATTAAACGTAATAGGCACTTAAATAAAACATCTACAAGGAAATCGTCAAGAAGTAATATCTCCGAGAGCCAGGACCTACAAGTTACAGTTTATATAGTGCTTGTTGAAATAATGAAACCTTTCACCTATAAATAGGACGTAGTGTTTTTCCTAAGCCTTAAAATGTAAAAAAAAAATACACTTAATTTGTTGCCTACCGTACATGTGAAAAGTTTTCATTATTGCAACAAGCACTATATATACAGTGAATATCAGGGTGTGGCTCATAGAAATATTACTTTCTGGTGATTTCTTGAAATATGTTTTATTGAATCGCCTACTTAAGCTATAATTTATAATTAAAATTAATTCCCCTTATTCCTGAAATAATATTAAAAGATTAGACGGACGCCATTAGGGAGTGGGCATTTTATTATAATTTATAGGGTGTATAAACATAAAAAAGCAGTTGCTATTCCCGCACACTGTAGTTGGCAGTGATATAGCCAGGATTTGGTTTCGTTAAGCGGGGGGGGGGACAATAACTACGCCACTGCTAGTTGGATGTTTTCGCTTGTCCTGGGATTTCAAGGTAGAGTAACCCTTCGACGTCATCTTACTCCAATTCTGCCCTGACGAATGGTAAGCTTGAAATCTGTTCTTACCATGCTGGGTACACGAGGACAGTTGGTAAATTTGCTCTTACTGTGCTTTCGTTGCCTCATGGAAATGCGGACTGTGAACGCATCTTCAGTCAAGTTAATTTAACAAAAACCAAGACTCGTAATAAACTGGCAACTACTACTCTAGACGGAACTCTATTAAGTGGTCAATGTGTGGCTGAAGCTGGAGGCTGCGTAAAATTTGAACCTACTCAAGATATGTTTAAAAGATTTAAAGTTGAAATGTACAAATTTAAAAATATTGGCGAAAATGTTGACAATTGCGAAGTTATGCTAGGTGATGTGTAAAAAAAGCTTCAAGCTTTTAAGTGATAAAATAACATAATTGTGATATTGTATAAGTACAAACGTTTAAAATCAAATGTGATATTTACAAAAATATGTAATGTACCTGAAAATATGAGTAAATAAATATTCCAAAAGATAAAAACTTATTTTACTAACTAGTAACTTGGTAATAGTTCTAAAAAACAAAAAACATGAATGTGGCCTATAATATGGCAATATATAAATTTAAAATTTGCGCCAAAATAACGGCCAACTATGAACAATTGCTACCACGCTATAACCTGTAATCGAAGTTGGCCGTACTTGTGTACTATAATGTTCTAGAAAGTACGATAATTTTTGGGCTTCGATACTATAATTTCAATTTTGGGAGTTGGCAACGCTGGGTCTGTGCAACTTTAGCCAGAAGCCTGCAAACTGTGTATGTTATTTTATGATCAATTCTGTTTTGCTAACAATGTAGTGCCTGTGGAACACATCTTCACGAGCGGCAGTGGATTAAATAATTATTTATGATTAGGTTTTTATTTAGTAAAATAATTCAATAAACAAAAATGATTTTTACGTAATAATAACGTCAACATCATTCAATCGACAACAATAATTCTTAAAACAATACCTTTATAATCGAAACCAAACCTCTCATTGACAACTCAATTACCAATTTACTAAGACAGGTAAAAATACAAGTGTTGTCCCAATTTCTCGGGGAACAAACCATCCTAGAAAATGCTATAAAAGGTGCATACAGTCCTTGCTGTTAATTACAACTCGTAATACGTTGGTTACTCGTAATCTAAAATTATTATCTAAGATGGTCGTAATGTTCAGTTTTTGGCTCGTCACAATTTTGAGCGTCACATTCGTGGCGGTAGATGCTGGCGCTCAAAGTTGTGACCCGGAGACGCAAAAATCGGCCGAAGAATTTGTCGGAGATTACTGCAAGACGATAAGTATGAAATTTTCTTATTTAAATTATCACGAATAACCAACAATGAATTCCGGCATCTGAGAATGCGCGACTGCATTGGTTCCCAACCCCGCCCTCGTATACTTGGTAGCGAAAGTTCGTATGTTTTTCACATTTTTGTGATACAATTTTAACTTGTACTAACAGGAAACTATAGAGGTATACATTTGGAATGTCTAAGGTTCCATTGGGACGGTGATACTAAAGTGCGTCGAGAAAAAGGCGGGTCTTAACTACGTCAAGTGTTAGCCCCGTTTTCAATTACGATAAATTTCAGGCTTTTCGCTTTTGCTTTTATGACGGGCTTTTATTTCAAAAGAAGCCTATATCAAATCCATTTAGATATCTGCTTCTCGTGACAAAAAAGCCGATAGAGAAGCTTCTCGCGGTTGGTTTTGACGCAAAAGCGCGATTTTTGTTAAAAACAAGTTGGCAAGCCAAAATATACCTCTCCTCGGAAGAGTTTTTAATTTTCAGTGAAACGTAACTATATCCGTGGTTCTGCTGTAGAACGCTCACCTGTCGTTCAAGAGGGCTCGGGTTCGAATCCCGGCCGATTAAAAAATTATACTACACCCAATGACAAAAAGAAGGCGCTTTTGGAAAAACCTTTTCCCTGATTCTAAGAAACTGCGTACGCAGTGATTACCCTTTGCCCCGAAAATGCGAACGCGTTCGCAGCCCGGACAGACCCACAGACCGACACGGTGGTTGTATAACCCCTCCTAGGGTACAAAGTCCCCTCGGAGAGGTAAAAATTGTGATTGAAAATGGGGTTTAAGACGTTAGACGATATTTCAAATTCATTGGCTCGAGGTTTGACGCGAAAAGAATGCGTCGTCATGGTAACACATAGGGGATCTTCCCGCGCAAAAAAATAGGCTTTTAAAACAATGGATTTAAAAACCTCAATTTGTTATCGTACTTAATATTTTAAATTAATTATAATGTTCTTCGCGAAAGAAGTGTAGTGATACCTAATTTCAGGTATTTGTATGGTTATAAAAGAGATAATCTTGTAAGCTAATAATAATAACCATGACTAGGCTTAATGACGAGTTTTCGTCGAATTAGGGTAGCGAGGCGCGAGAGTTTTTCTCGTGAGTTTTCCCGCTTTAAGACCCGCCCATTTATACGAGCTTCATCACGGCCGTAAAAATCTTCCTTAGACATTCCAAGTGTATACCTATATAGTTTCCTGGTACTAATAAACATTAAAATATATTCCAACGGCTTCCTAGCTTCGGAAGGTTTTGGAATTTGGGGGGTAGGAAAAAAGGGGAAAATTTCGTGCCGGCATGTCTGCCAGCCTCAGCTCTTCGCGACTTTACTTGTCTCTGAGGTCATTTCTACCGTTTCACACGTCTATGATGATTTATTCAATTAATAATTTGTATTTAAATTTAACGAGTTCCAAGTAATAGCTAAAGTTAAAAGTGAGTACCTAGATGGTGCAAAGTTCTTCATCCCTAAATAACGTCGAATTTCTTAGTAGCAGCGACGGTTAACAATCCCATTTATTTATCTGGGCGAGTGCGAAGGTAACACAAATAGCGGCCATGTTTGAAAAACAGGATTTGGTCCACTGTCTCTTAAACATGGCAGCACCATATGATACCTTCGCACTTGCACAGTCGCATTTACGCCTATTTTTCCCGATAGAGGGATGGTAAAAACTTTCGCGCTTGCTAAAAAAATTCAGTGGCATCGAAACCTCCCTATATTCATTATTTGAAGATCTTACCAAAAATGTATTTATATATACCATAAGTCTATAATATTTTTCTAAACGTATGTAACTTTGGGGAATATTTTGCTGAGAGCTAGTAACGGCGTGACGTCACCACAAGAAGAAAATCTCCCCCTAGCGAGGTGCTGTCGAAGGCTACGTACGTGTGACGCGTTAGAAAGCGGACGCAAAACCGCGACGAAGCCCGTAATGCAGACTAACTTGTGAATAGCTCTCAGTAAAACCTTTGTATGTCAAGAAAAAGAAGTGTCACACTTATGTAACAATACTATACATTTATGGTTTGAGTTATCTTTCATTTTTCCACATTTTTCTACAACGCTTCATAAATTCTAGTAGGTTACATATCCATTTTTAGATATATAGAGATAAAATAAATAGACACTGGCAGGACAACGTCTGCCGGGTTCTGCCAGTCCTTTATAATCGACGGTTGTTAAGATCCTTAATAAGCAAATCAAACTTTAACTTCAAGCTAGGTTTCACAAAAGCTGCTGTCACCGACAGGAGTCGGTAGAAACTCAAGTTACTCTTATTTTAAGCAATTGCTTACCGCTATATTTATGCTTACGTTTTGTGATTAATAAGCAGACGAAAATACGCTCTGAAGTACGCGAGAGTGGTACCAAAGATTAACGTTATTGTCCCACATTCTTAGGTACCTGAATGCCGATTTGAAAAACCTTTAGTTACTTATTTATTAATATTTTTCCTTAAGACAAGTTCAAGACTGATCGGCAAAAGTCCTTCACCTATAAGGAGTGCATATCTGGGCAGCTTCAGGTAGGTCATCGAAACCAATGAGACAGAACTAACGTCGTAAGTTGGAGATGACGCCACACAACATTAGGGAACTGTCTCGCCTCCATTAATAACGGCGCTCGACTCACGCTCGGTGGCTCGTGGCAATAAACACGTAAAAATGAGCGTGCACCGCGTGCCGTACCCCTAGTTTTGTGTGTCGCTATCTTCAGCGTAGTCCGAATAGAAATCTTCTTCATGGTTTTATTATTAAAAATATACTAACAAATAATAACTTAACCACATTTTTTACACTTGGAAAACAGTTTTCACACCTAGATTATACCAAAAGTAAATAATATTTGTTTAAAGTTAGAAGTATTCATCTAGTTAGGTTTTCATCGATAACTTAGCTCCAAAAACACGTATCTAAAAAAATGCAAAATAATTATTTAAATTTTAAAATATATTATTACTCAAAGCTTTTTAAAATTAAAAACGAAGTATAAAATCATGTTTCGAAAAACTTCGAAAAACTGAATTAACTAAAGTCGAGTTAACTGGTTTTGAAACCAAAGTCGTGCCAATATATAATATAAAAATCAATTACACTTCTTAGGGATATTTAATTGAGTAAATACCATATTGACTAGACGCCATTGTTTTAGAAACTTAGTATTTAGCAATTCACTATTTTTTATCCCAATTTATTTTTGAAAAAGCATTATCAACATACTTATCCGTCAAAAGATATATTATAAACTACTGATTATACTATTCTACCTCTTTTATAGCGTTTTCCATTTCACTGCTCTCGAGCACTCTAGATCGCTCTGATCAATATTTTATGTTCCATTTGCGTGCTCGAATCTTCTAAGATCAAGTTTCGCGTGTTCCATTTCCCGCTACGAGATCGTCTAAGACCGATCTGCCGATTTCGACAGATCAACGGTCCGAGATCGAGATCGCAGCCAATTTTTGCGTGCTCCTTTTAGATTTCTTCGCAAAATGGCAGACCAAGACGCTATAATTCGAAATAAAATTCCATGTTCCACAATTTGCATCGCCCATCAGCGTTCCTACCGAGAGAATCGCGAAATATTTATATCCAAATACAAAACACGTGCGGAAAATGTCAGATACCGGCATTCCGTCGTCTGTTCTCCTGTTTTTAATAGAAGTGAGGCCATTGGAATTTTAATTTGCCTTTAGATTATTCAATAATAATTGTATTGGAATAAAAATGAAAGTGTAATGACTTAATTAATTTAAATAGGAAGTTCGCCTTAATGTTTTTGCATATCTAGTTTGTGTGAAGGTTTAAACAGATAATAAATTTAGAAATGCTTAGTCAAAACGGAAATAAAGGTGTAAGCTAAGAACGCTAGGCCTAACGTCGTCCGCTAATATTGGTCACGCGTTTAGTATTTGGATAGAAATCTTTCCAATTCTTGACACTACGGCGCTATACAAGCGGCGCTGCCGTAAAAGCAGAAAGCACGCCATTAGGTTTCGGGTCCAGTAATTATTCGTCCAAGATTAGAGCTTGGTGTGTATTCTCAAATAAGCAAAGCTTAATAATAATTGTTTGCAGACATACGCCGCGGATTGCGTTCCGGATGCAAAGGATCAGAACGATTACGAAAACGCATTGTGCAATTTGGACGGCACCCCCAAGGCATCAACTGAGCATTCGGAGGTACGGTGTAGTACTACGAGTACTTAGAGTACTGTACTAATCAAAACAAATTGGGTCATTTCTAGGAGACGAAAGCCGCTCTTTGTTGCGTAGCTAATAAAGTCCGAAAAATTGACCAAAGGAAAAGAGATAAACTTATCAACGATTGCAAGAAGTTTTCAAACTCCTTTTTCAAATAATAAATATACAGGGAATCGAAAATGTTAAACAGCACATTATTATCTATTATAACATAAATAACAATAAATATGACTTTGAAAATTATTGTTGGATTTTATTAAGTGGTTCATTAGATGAATCAAGAAGGTATTTATTTACACTTGAATTTTTCCCTGGTACTAGATGAGGGAAGGAAAAACGTCATCCGCTGTGGTTTCCATACCGTCAGAAGACGAAAGTATTAGGGAACCAATGATATGCCGGGATGATGTGATTGACATATAAGGGGAGGAGCAAAATGACCGAAAGTGAGACGGATAACGATAGTTATTCTGCTTGAGCAATAATAAATACATTCTTGGTTAAATAGAAGGGGAAATTCACTTGAAAATCATGATAAAGTTACAGAACATTTAATTTGAAGTTTCATTTAAATCAAGGAATACCTCTGCGTAATCCTTGATTTAAATGAAACTTCAAATTATATAAATTCCTGCGTAATAATAAAAATAAATTATCAACAGAACATTTAATTTATCATTAAAATCGTCATTCAATCATTCCACGAAGAATTTAATAAATATTTTATGATATACCATCACTTTTAGTGTTTTAGACGATAAATAAAAAAATCACTCGGAAAATACTGAATTATAGCTTTAAAAAGAGGAATTATAGTAATTAATTTTAGTTCAATATAATTATTTTAAATACCATTTGATCATTTTAATTGGGATTAAATAAATTCAAACACTTTTTAATAACGTAAATGATACTTAATGATAAGTATATGCTCTGAATCAGTTTCTGTTAATTTAATCATTAGGATTACAGTGAATCGGACTAATATTTTAATAACGGCAAATTCAGGACTCAACCCATTTATAATCTCCATTGAAATATCCGCTTTTGCGTTTAATGAACCCGATGAGTTCAATATTCTTTAAAGTAACAAGAGGTGGCCGATTTTACAACCAACAGGTGTCAATTTATAAATTAATTATCTCAAAACGAGTGTTCCATTTAACCCATCCGGCATTTACATCGAAGACGGATTTGCTATAAAAGACCCGTGAGCACCCGACAGAAAATAAACCAACCTACAAGACAATAACGCAGTTACGTCGATCTCCTAAGTACCTTTATAAACTAAAGCCATGTCTGTCCAAATGGGACTCTGTTTTCTGACGTTGCTGGTCACCGTTTACGGTCAGATGGGCAGCGGTATGGGCAAGGATTCAAAACCCCTGGACACTTGTAGCGGCGACAAGACGGCCAAAGAAGCTGGCACGAAAATGGTTCAAAACTTCTGCAAGGCCGATAGTAAGTAAAGCCAAGATGATATTATCCCTTCTGATACAAACAGAAGTATATTACATATCTATTCTTGTACAAGAAGAAGTATTGTACATATCTCTTCTGAAAGAAGCAGAAGTATATTACATATTTCCTCTTGTACAAGCAGAAGTGTATTACATATTTCCTCTTGTACAAGCAGAAGTGTATTACATATTTCCTCTTGTACAAGCAGAAGTGTATTACATATTTCCTCTTGTACAAGCAGAAGTGTATTACATATTTCCTCTTGTACAAGCAGAAGTGTATTACATATTTCCTCTTGTACAAGCAGAAGTGTATTACATATTTCCTCTTGTACAAGCAGAAGTGTATTACATATTTCCTCTTGTACAAGCAGAAGTGTATTACATATTTCCTCTTGTACAAGCAGAAGTGTATTACATATTTCCTCTTGTACAAGCAGAAGTGTATTACATATTTCCTCTTGTACAAGCAGAAGTGTATTACATATTTCCTCTTGTACAAGCAGAAGTGTATTACATATTTCCTCTTGTACAAGCAGAAGTGTATTACATATTTCCTCTTGTACAAGCAGAAGTGTATTACATATTTCCTCTTGTACAAGCAGAAGTGTATTACATATTTCCTCTTGTACAAGCAGAAGTGTATTACATATTTCCTCTTGTACAAGCAGAAGTGTATTACATATTTCCTCTTGTACAAGCAGAAGTGTATTACATATTTCCTCTTGTACAAGCAGAAGTGTATTACATATTTCCTCTTGTACAAGCAGAAGTGTATTACATATTTCCTCTTGTACAAGCAGAACTGCAGAAGTATATGAAATATTTCCTCTTGTACAAGCAGAACTGCAGAAGTATATATTTCTTTAATTTACTTATCTCTTCTGGTACAAGCTGAAGTATATTACTTATCTTTTATGGTTCAAGTGGAAGTATATTACTTATTTTTTATGGTTCAAGTTGAAGTATATTACTTATCTTTTATGGTTCAAGTGGAAGTATATTACTTATTTTTTATGGTTCAAGTTGAAGTATATTACTTATCTTTTATGGTTCAAGTGGAAGTATATTACTTATCTTTTATGGTTCAAGTGGAAGTATATTACTTATTTTTTATGGTTCAAGTTGAAGTATATTACTTATCTTTTATGGTTCAAGTTGAAGTATATATTACTTATATCTTCTGCTACAAGGGGAAGTACTTACATACCTCCTCTTGTACAAAAAGTAGTATATTACATATATCGTCTAGTACAAGCAGAAGTATAGTACATATCACTTCGTGTACAAGCAAAATATAATATATCTCGTCGTAAGTATATTACATAACTCGTCTGATAAGAGCAGAAGTATATTAAAAATCTCGTCTGATAAGCGCAGAAGTATATTACATATCTTATATTATCTTGAGACTCCAGACTAGTGTAATAGGTATTTACGAGTTTATCTAATTAAATCAACGTTTAACAGTACACTATGGAAAAAAAACTTTTAATGTATAAAAGGTCAAAAAACGTTACATTAAAAGTTTTTTTCATAGTGTACTGTTAAACGTTGATTTATTTCGATAAACTCGTAAATATTACATACCTCTTCTATTAAGTATCTCTTACGATAGAAGTATACATGCATAACATGTGCTATTGGTGGTCGTTACGTTAAAACCATGACTCGGCATGTGTTAGCGGGCGATTTTTCGATTTAGTTTCTAATCCCATTAAACTCTTACCATAGAAAAATCTACGAATTAGGATATGTTAGGACGGAAGTTTATCGCGCGAAAGCAATAATTTAGATTTAACGTCATCTAGAATCTACAGTTTCTTTGGGATGATGGTGTGTGAAATTGATTGAGCTTAATGTGTTTTACAGAAAAATACGATGGAACCGATAAAGAAGCTAAATTCGACAACTGCATGGCCGATACGCTTCAGGTAATGCTGCCATTACAATTGGTTTTTCATTATTTCATAATCTATCAGGTTTCACGAATAACTCAGTCAAAGGCGGGTCGTCATGTCCTACAGATATGATGACGTTAGACAAAAGTTACTTAAACATTAGCGATAGTTATAATATATCGATTAGAAAATTGTTTACAGGGAAACGCACATTTGTAACGAAATCTTACAAGTTTCGATTTAAATTATTTTGTTAATTTTAAATGGCGCTAATTTAAAGGTTTTGACACTTAATACTCACCTACTAATTACAAAATATATATTTCTAACATTATTTTATCCAAAAACTATATTAAAAATTTTGCATTTAAAGAAATAGGAAAAAAAGAAATTTCGTGTTTTAAAATAAAATTTCAACGTTTCAGGATTTTGATGCCATCGGGTAAGACTTACGTGTATATCAAAATCAGTCTCTAATGGCGTTACCCATGTGTCAAAATTGTATTGGTCTATTCTGTCTGCAATAGATCAAAATAGTTGAATAGGCACGTTAAACGACCCCTCGAAAACGTGTACCTTATCTTTATCGTGTACAATCTACACCCCCAGAAGTGTCCCCGTTTGAGAGGTGCTTCAACCAGTAGAATGCCAATTAATTAATTCTGGAAATTTTATAATACCCGTAATAGGACGCAGCTCCGCAATGCGTCTCATCGTACATGAGCCCACCAACCAATCCTGGCGCAGGGAATTTTGGCAGCTTCAGCGGAGATAGCATGACTGATTTTGCCAATGATTTATGCAAACCTGATGGAACTGCTAAGGACTCTAAAGACCAATCAGAGGTTCTATAGATCATTTTGCTTTAAAATTATACTCGAAATAATTACAATACCAAAAGTTGTTCGTCTATTCAGGCTGGAAAAAAGTTCATCTGCTGTTTGGGAATGAGAGCTACGGAGAAACAGAAAATGTCAGATCCAACCAAATCTTGCCAACAGAAAGTGGACAAAAACTAACTTTGGAACATTTTCACAATTGAATAAAATTTGTAATCAAAATAAACTAATATTTATCTCTCTAATGTGTCATAATTTAATTATTATCATTGCCATAAGGATTAAATTTAATTAATTTTAATCTTAGGTTATCAAAGTTATCTCAATTTTAAGCTACGGATAGTGTTGTAACTAAGTAAAAATTCGGAACATTTATTGCAGTCAAAACCACCACCAATGGGGGACGTTTTACTAGTAAAGGACAAGGGACATCTTAGTTTCTCTCTAAAAACACTAGGGTTTGGGTAAATATTAGTAGTTTCCATTACAATAAGGGTTAGTACTACTGCAGGTCATCTTTTTTTACAATTATATTATTATATTATATTATAAGGGTAAGGTACTCCGTCATTTTAGTTAAAACATAAATACCAGAACTTTTAGTACTGGACAATCTTATACACTTCTCAAAGATGCACTTAAATTGGAGTTTAGTCTCCGTTTAATAAACCACAGTTTGTCATGAAAGATCTGAAAAATACACTTTGGTATAATTGTGCTACGGGAACCAAAGTCCTACAATACCTTGAACGTCCGAGTACTGGGGGCCTATTCTGTAAATATTCGAAATCCAATTTTCGATCGAAAACTAGATTTCGAACTTTGAGATCTCGACGAATGGTATTCGGTAAAGATTTCGAATAAGCATAAATCAATGTCGATCTCGACATGATATTGGGTATCGAGATTGAATTCCCATTCGAATTTTTACAGAAGTGCCCCACTGGTCCTTCCTGCACTCGGTATACATAGTCCAATGGTAGTGGCGTTGGAACGGAAAATAAAATGTTGGTGGTTCCATTCCAATTTGAGGCAGTTGGTTTAATTATTAACGATATTAGCTTTTTATAACTTTCGAGAAAACATAAATATTTTTCAGTAATATTGGTCAACAGTAACCATAGCCGTCGAGAAACCTTTCTACGTCCGGGCTGGGAGCCAAATTATGTCATCGCGGGCCAAATGCCCCCTGTTGACTGAAGTCTCCGAATGGAGGTGCTGGCGAAGTACGAGGTGGTGGGCCCCTGTCATAGCAAGTCCCTTATAAACTTGGTTGTGGGATTTTTCGCTGGGCCCCGGAAATTTGCTACCCCTCTGCAGGGCCCTGACATTAATAAAAAAAACTAGCTCTACCCCCACTAAATTAGGTTCATTATCCGTTCAAAATAAGGGTTACACATTTTTTTAATAAACAGGTGGAAAGTAAGACAATATATTAAGAGCGAAACCATTAATTTCGCCTCAACAAGTGTTTGATTAACAGGTTCCCGCATTTAAAACTGATCTCAGCCGCTATATATAAGACGCTGCTGATAGCACGAGCCGCGATAAACTTTTCAAATAAAACTAGTTACATACCCGACGTCGTATTTTAACGATGACATTTAATCTAACTAACCTTAGTTTAATCATGTTGGTACTGACCCACGCTTACGGTCAGATGGGAAGCAATCAGGGAAAACCTGACGGAAAAAGTTTGGACAACTGTGACGGCGATACGACCGCGAAGACAACTGGGACCAAACTGGTTCAGAACTTATGCAAAGCTAATAGTGAGTCCATGTTTTAAGACCAGTTTTATCACTCGTTTTTCTATGTAGTAAATTGATCTTTGGTTTTGTGTGATCATAGAAAATATATTAAAGGAAATGCAAAACTAGTTTTAACAAAGCTGTAAAATGTATATTGAGGCTGTTTATTGTTACTTCCAGCCACCTATTTCAATAGACGAGGCTTAAGTCATTACATTATAGGAAGTTAATAAAATAAAGCGACTGAAATGCCATTCCTCTTTTATATTTTCTATGGTCAGATTTAAATCAAATGATTTTTTTGATTAAAAACTTTAAATTAAATCGCCTCTGATGTTTAATTTAATTTATGAACATGTACAAAATGATGGAGGTAACAATGCCAATTCGGAGAAAAATAATTATAAGTACCAATTAATTATAATTAATAGTAATTTAAATTTTTGTTTGAACGCAAAACATAAAAGTGTGTAAAAAAAGCACATATAATCAAAACATATAATTAAAATAAATCATATTTAATAAAATAATTCACTATTTAAAAAATCCACAGATCTGGAAGGGTATAATATAATTTCCAGGCATTTAGAACCGATTGTATATCATTGTTTCTTTTAGGCAAATACAAACCGCAGAGTGACGAAGCCAACGCTTTCGAAAGATGCATATCCGACAGCCTTTACATAAGACTTAGGTTTTTTTTTGCCATTTTGAACTAAGCCTTGATAAATAAGGGTTCGTAGTGGGTCCACCTTTCGTTAATGGGCGAAAGGCAACTGTTTCTACTAAATCGTTTTGGGCTGGTTTAGCATTGAGGGTTCGAACACTGGCAACTTTTGAGTACTGGATTTGGAATCTTCAAGTTATTTCAGAAATCGGAAACTGAATTTGAGATTTCAGATTACAATTATCATGTTAATTTCTGGTATTTTAGGCTAATGTCGTATGTTGATTGATCTTTTAGGTGAAAAGTCAGTAAGAGCCTATATTCCTATCATATAAGTAACATAGCATCCATAAGTATGACACTTCCTATGGTTTGAATGTTAACTTTCTTACCGAATTTTCTTTTTTCACTGATACTCTAGCCCAGCTCCGACTTGGCCAACCACACTGAGTAGTGTATTGTTCTGGGTTGTATATTTTGCCTTTGGTATATTTAGACTGCGTTGAAATAAACATTGAAAATCTGTACTGTGATAGTTTTTCATAATTGTCGTAGTTATTGTTATTAGGTTACTTCTGGTAGAAAATATTTCTATTAAACAACTCACAAGGAGAGTACCCAGGGTGTTTATTGCCGATTTTGTTCAAAGTCGGGCGTAATGTAGACCTGTATGAGGTATGAAATTTCCCAAAAGGAGACGGTGCACTACCTACTCGATTTGCCATGGCAACCGGAGCTGTTTTCGATCACTTAAAACAGTAAAATTTCCATTTTAAAAAGCATGGGATTTTCTCGGTTTCACTGGGTCCTAGCTATGAATTTTTTTAATTTGAAAATCACGAAATGAGTAATTTGGACTACATTTAGGTAAATGTCATCAAGTGTGGCTAACTTGGAACATTTTTGGGTTAAAATTGTTACAATTTTTGGGTAAAATAAGGAAAAAAAGTAGTTTTAAGTGGTCAAAAATTATTTCGGTTGCCATGGCAAATCGAATGGGTTGTACAACGTCTCCTTTTGGGAAATTTCATACCTCATATAATTCTACATTACGGCCGACTTGGATCAAAATCGGCAATAAACACCTCGGATTTGGTGAAGTTTGAAATGGGATTTGAATTTAACTTAATACTTCCAAATTTGCATTTTATAGCGCTTTAAATGAACATAATTTTAATATTGAATAGGAATCAGGAAAAGCTCGGGATTCGGATGAAGGATCGGCGACGGAGTGTTTCCCATATTTCGTGAAGGGTTCTCACGTCGCGGAGCAGGAACAGGATTTGACAACCGTTTTGTGCAATCAAGGCGGAGCTCCGAAAGTCACGAAAGACCAATCACAAGTAAGTACCAACAATGTCCCAAAACGTCAGTTTTAGGGAACCGATGAGATTTTATATTTTGAGCGGAACGGGCATGAGGGGGATTGGTAGCAACAGTCAAAATAGTCTGAACATAGACATTCGATCTAAATTGAAATAAATACTATCTTGAGAAAGGTAACCTTACTTAACCTAACACCTACCTAACCTTACTTAACCTAACACCTACCTAACCTTACTTAACCTAACCTAACCTAACCTATTGATTTGGTAGAAATGCTAAAATTTCGACATAGGTGAGGGGGAGGAGTAGTTAGCATTTTCACCTCGCAGCAAGAGGAGTCGGGTTCAATCCCACTTTGTGGCACTGGTTGAAAACTCGGAACCACTCCTTCTGCGTTGAGTTTTCAAGTTATCTCCGCACTGATTAAAGGGGTTTTCCCCAGAGTTCCCCTTACCCATAAAAACTTGTAGAGGTTAACGGTAATAGTAAGTTTAGGGAGCTGTTGGCTCGCGTGGCATGAATGGCTTGCCACCAGCCTCCTACGCATTGTAACTCGGCCACCTGTTTAAAGGCATTAAAAGTCGCTCGATGACTTGGGCCTAAGGTGGTGCCTTGGGTATTAGCCTAGCTGATTAGACAGGTTAACTCACCCTCTTGAAAATGTTTAGGGTTAACTAGTAGGATATTAGATCAAATGCAATAAAGTTACGTCTTCACTCATAAAAGTTTCCCGTACACGTTTTAGAGCAATGGAACAACCGGTCTGTTCTCCCTAAGTATAAAAAACAAACTAGCTTAACCATTTAAAAATTGAAGAACAAGAGAAGTTGCGCGGGGAAATCTACGTGGCAGAAACTGTTCAAAGTTCGATGGCACTGCAGCTTATACTTCTAGCGTAGCACGCCAGCGCCACTGGTGGATTTCTTTTTAACTAGATGCCTCTCTCCACAGTGTCACTGTGCCGATCGAGCAATTTCTGCCACGTAGTTTTCTCCACGACACTTTTCCCCTGTAAGTTAACCAGTTCTCCTGCTTTACCTAAAATCTTTTCAGGATATGAAAAAAGGTATTTGTTGTCTGGGTCAACAAAAGAACGCGGAGGATATGCAAAAGGCGTTGCAAAAGTGTAAAAAATGATTTTCAGTGTTTTTTTTCACAGAATTTTTTATGAGATTTGTTTGTTGTACAATTTTAAAAATATGAATAAATGTTCATCAACCTTTATCAAACATTTTATAAACAAAGACTGTGTACTAACTAGGATTTGCTTTAACTGCACCTTTACTATTTTTAATCAGAAATCTGCAAGCAAACCCTTCAGGGGAAAGTATGAAAATCTATGTCAAATGAAGAAACAAAAGAGTTCCACTTGGGAACTATCAACTATTATACTGTGCTAGACAAATTTGATATTTTTACTTGATATTTGCTTGATCTATTCGTAGCGTACGCTTGTCTATTGACAGTTCGCGGGTTCAAATTCTTGTCTCGGTCGACACTTAAAGCTACGGTCACATTACTGCTTAAAGCCCAGTTTTAGTTGGTTTGTACTGCAGTTTTGACCAAGGAATTAAGAGAAAATCGCCATGAAAATTTGTTCTAGCTTAATTACAAATAATTTTCTGGATTTAAAGTCAAGCCATATATATTGTCAAAATGGAGCGACAAACCGGAGAAAAAGTACTCTGTATCAGTAGCGACAACGGCGTGGAGTATTGTAGTAACAAGATGAAAACGTTTTTGGATTCTTGGGCATCCAACACCAACGTGCAAACGTTCATACATCGGAACAGAACGGGACTGCAGAAAGATATAATAGTATAGCATTGAATTCTATTAGAGCTATGTAAAAAGATAGCAATTTACCTCCACGTTTCTGGGTCGAGATGCACAATTTAAACTATATCAAGAATCGATTACCGCAAAAGAAGTTAGGGGACAAATCTCTATTTGAATTACGATAGAACCGAGTGCCCACCACCAAACATATGAGGAGGATTGGAAGTCTAACCCACAATTTTGTTCCCAAAGCAACCCGACGAAACACGTTTTCTGATACAGTAAAGAGAGGGGTCTTGGTCGGATACGGCTTTACTACTCGCGGCTACCGCACTTGGGATCCAGATACTAATAAAATCATTGAATGTAACAACGTCAAAATCCACGACGCGGAGAACTATATGAAAGGACATTTGAACAATAACAATTAACCGAATCCGGTTCGCCATTAAAACGAAGGGGGAAATTCCGCTCTGCCACCATTACCACAAACAAAAGCACAATACATACCTCCCACCGTATTACAAAAAGAACCCCAGGTAAACTTAAGACAATCAGTGCCGGATTTAGAATTCTGGAGGCCCTGTGCTAAATTACTTATAAAGCCCCCCCCCCCCACATGAGGGTTGAAGTAGAGTATCACCGGTTTAGGACTTTTTCAATATTTCATGTTAGAAACTTGTAATTTGAGTTAAAATGGGTAAATTTAACATGACTAAACAGGCATTTTTTACTTTTACTTAAAATCTCCCGAAAATATTCGCGTTTTGCTTTAAATATTTTTCAATTACATAGTAAGGTAGAGACAAACGTTATAAAACGTGTGGGCTGTAATACTGTGGTTACTTTCGCTACGCACATTTGTGCGAGAAGACGTCGTTGCTTAAAATTAAAGCACCGCTTACTTAAATTATATAAATATAGACTTTATAGTTTGGTATCAAATAAGCAGTTTCAGGGAAATCAGTTTTTTACTATTTGAACAATTACATTACAGCCTACGAAATTAAAGAACTCAAAGTGATTTTTTCCGCGCTTTTTTTAGTGCAAAGCTGTCAATGACATCACTATAATCTATTTGTCGTAATATATCGTTTTCTATGCAGAGAATGCCTAAATTTGACAAATGATCTTGGGACATTGTTGATCGAAGATCGTTCTTAATTCTTTTTAGTCCAGAAAATTACCGTACGCCAGTGCAATTTGTAGCCATTAAGCACAGAAACAATCTGAAAATAGATTATACATTTGGAAAAACTATGCGTAGTTTCTCCTCAAATATTATATGATACAGGTCTTGGTGGCTGAAATTATTATTTTCTGGATGGCCTTGTTTCACATACAGGTGGAAGTGCAAAAGTTCATCAACTAAACTAAGGTCAACGTCCTTTGAATATTCTTGCATTAACATCTGGACCCCACAAACTAATTGTTCCTTGGTTGCTTGTAGGTTTACCAAAAATGAAAAATTGTCAGCTACATTTTTGTAAACGGTTGCTCTTCTATTCAGGTTGGCTTCTAGAGCATCCATAACAGAAATAAATTCTAAACTTGTCTTTTGGGGAAAGTTCGTCTAAGGCTTCGGATGCTGTTCCATCGTTGTTTTGTTTCTTTCGCACTTGCTGCCTTTTTTTAGTTGATTTGTAATCTACATCCGGTAGTGTACTTTTGGCTTTCTGTTCAATTTCATCAAAATCAGTCCGTTTCTTTGATGCGATTTGCAACAGTGAGCTGTAGAGATTTGCACACGTGTTCAACGAAATTTTTGAGCTTGGAAGACCCTTGCTAACTTTGTGAAATTGATCTAGTAATTGCGTCCAAAGGTGAAGCATGAAAACAAATTCAAATTCTTCCATTTTTTCTAGGAGGTTTTCAGCCTGTCTTCTAGTATCTCCTTTTTCAGTTACATCAGAGAAAATTTTACTAAGTGCTTCTACAATTTCGGCATAACTTTCGTTAAGAGACACAGTGGCTTTCACGTGAGCCTCCCATCTTGTATTAGATAAATACTTTAGGACTTTTGACCGAGCAGGCAAAACCGTTTTTCGAAGAAGAGAAATAACAATATAACTCATTTACTGTGCCAAAAAGAAATTCACCGCACGAGTCAACAGTGGCTTTTCTCACAAAATTTAGAGACTGTCCAGCACATGGAATAAATTTTGCAAACTGGTTTTTTTCTAGAACTTTTTGTTGGAAACCGTTATATTTTCCAGCCATATTGGCAGCATTGTCATATTATTGTCCTCTACATTAACTGAAATCTACTTTAAGTTAACTGAAATAATCAAGTATCATCGCAGCTATGCTTTCAACTGTATGACCTTTAAGTTCTACTGGAAACCCATCTCTAGGAGATACATATCTAACAATAACAGTCAGTTGATCAACGTGGGACACATCAGGAGTAGAATTGTAACAATAAATATTCCAATTTATAAATATTCCGATTTGATTCCCGTTTACATATAATCCCTATTTATTTATAGTTTATATAATTCTACTCCTAACTTTAATACCTACAGAATTTTCTCCAAAATAGAATACAGTAACTTTAACATTAATTTTTTTCCCATGCTCGTTTAAAACCGATCAATCGTTAGGTATGGACGTTGGCCGTCCTTTCCCTTTTTGTCGGTTGACAATTTTACTTCAAACGCTCTGCGAGTATTTCCCCCAAGTATATTCACAGGGTCGTTCTTAAATTGGTTTAGAGGGTCTAATAGCCATAGCCCACTATTCCCCGTATTGTAACTTTTGACCTTGTTCCGTATGTGCTCGCGAAGCTTCACTTTTGGTCTTTGTTAGGACCTATTCTCAAATCCCAAAATAGTTTTAATTTACAACCCCTTTTTTTTACCATACTTTCGTTTTAAAGATAAGAATTGAGAATTGCCAAAAATGCCAGTAATGGCTTGTTTTGTATAACTTCTAAGAAAGAATATTTTCTGACATTTCTTATTTTAATTGTATTTTACTCTTCGGAGTTTCGCTATCTTTAACCCAATTGTTAAAGATAATTTATGACTGTGTTATTGAAATATTGTGAAGTTAACCTTTGACCGAAAGGGGGTCACCAATAACTGCTACCCCTGGGCCATAAACCCTAGGTCCCACCCAACGTGGCCGATTGGCTTAAATAAAAGGGACGCCAAGAAGTGATTGGGTCCTCTGGACATCACCAGCGACCCGGATTAAGAAAACCTCCTCTAACTCTTTGATTAAAAACCAAGAGTCCGTCTCAAAGACAGAGAGAGATCCCTCATGCCCCACTAGGGTCAGCAACTCACAAATAGTTTCTATGGTAAAACTTAATAAATAAATGTAAATAAAAAGAGATCTAAATGATCCACCCGTTCTCGCGTTGCGTTCAACAATTAGTGGGCATACTTCAACTTCGTTTTCACCATTCATCCATTTGAACTACTGGACTTATGACTTTCATAGCAGCACATAAGTATTTTTAAAAATAACCTTAGCCTTTTGGCAAATATGTCTGTGTATATAATAACTCTTGTGTCCTTCGGACAAAATGTTTTTAAAATTTAGTTTTTCACAATGTGCTTCTCTTCACTTCTATTTAAAATTTAGGTTTATGGAAAACTTTAATTGAAAATATTGATATATTTCTTCTAAATAAATAATTTGGCAATTCTCAACCGTACTCTTCTGATTTAGTATTTAAATTTAAACTTAGACTTCCACTAGACACCTTTAAAATTAGTCATGCCCTCGCTAACACCAATAGTGAAGTTAAGCGAGTTATCCGGGACTAGATCAAATAGTGACGTTTTTTACTATTAGCCTACTAATGTATATTTTTCCATGAAGGCATACTGCATTTTAGAATTAAATACGTCACAAAATGGGGGCCTAGCCGGGATCCAGTCCTTTATTAACTAAGACACAAAAGATGACGAGATATTTCGATGTTCTAGGAGTTTAATTAATAATTTAAAAAAAATTTGTCAAAGGCTTATTTTTTAATTGTGATTTACCTTTTGTGAAGATTAATCTCTTTATTGCTATTATTCTTATTTAGCTCATTATTGTCTCAGTTAAATTAAAATCTAATATCTAATTACCTATTCAACAAATTTACTTCTGAAATTTTTCTACTGAAAAGTGTAACTTAACAATACCAAGACCTGAATTTTGACATGGAAACTCCCACAATCGGGTGAAGAAGGGGAAGCGCTTCTTCCCCTAGTGACCAAGGTTGGTAAAAATTTAGACTGCTTAGTGACGACTTTATTTGTGTGGCCGATACACCGAAGACCAATAAATACGAGTTTGTCTATGACCTAACTTCACAGAGGAGGGAAGAAATAACACCAGCAATCCCTGGAAATTTCTAGAAATTACTACAAACGTTTTTTGGGCGGCAAGGCTCTATTATTTGTGGTAAAACCTATTGGAAGGGAGTGGAAACCTAGCCCCGGCGAGGCCCCTTCAAATCGCGAGGCCCTGTGATGCAGCACACTTAGCACATAGGTAAATCCGGCACTGAAGACAATCGAGAAAGATTTCACCACCGACAACCAAATCGAAGAGAGAAATATCCCCTACAGAGATTGCGAAGGCAATTGAAGAGGAGCCAGATGATGAATCGTTCCAGAATTGTTTTAGAATGGAATCCCAATCCTCAAATGTTTGGACCCAAGAAGCACGTCAGCGACTATCAGGGAAGACAGCTGGACCTTATGATATCTATTATAAATATGGCGATCAAGGCTTTACGGAGTTTCCGAGAAGTGAAGGAATACTGTGAAAAAAATCAAATACCAATCAATCTCGACCTAGTCGTTTACTCAAAAACAATACGTTTGTTTATCTAAAAACTGAGTCTACCTAAATCATTAAAAAATGCATACAAGTAACAATATACATACATGCAAATAGTCCGCAAAAGTTATTTTATGTAAGTTAATGTTGATTTGGTCTAATCTGTGAATTATTGGACAGATTCGATCTGTTGTTTTGTCCGTTCGTAGATGAAATGGGCGGACACATAAACAAATAAAATTGTACTTTACGCTTTAGTTTTCTATTCGGGGGTATTCTGCAGACTACCCTAGGAAAGTTGTGACACGCCTTCTTTCTTTCAACTTTCTTCTTGAGATTTCATTGGGCGCGAAATCACATGTCACATTACGTCCACAGGGACCGTACAAATTCGACCCCTTCGCTCCGATTGGTTGTCGTTACGTCATAGAATGACACCACGTGAGTGTGAGGCTATAATCGCCATCTATGCGACCCTAAAGGACCAAGTTCAGTTCAGTTCAGCAGCCAGATTCAGCTAGCCCGTTGTTAAGAGTTCTCATAGGCTGAAGTGGCCGTGACGTATGCCTATTGTAATTGGCTCCAGAAAATTGAAGCGGGAAAGATTTCCCCCGGGAATTTTCGGTTATCTCTGACGCAATTCCGGGGGAAAAGAACTATTAGCTTGGAGGCGCCTTTCCTTTGACGATCGGCGATCTGGTTTTCGTTGTGTCCTCCGCCGATTCCCCACGCCTATTTCGGCGTAAGATACTTGGCGTCACGTCGTTGCTCCCGTTGCGGATACTCTCATGAGTCTGTTGGGTGCACGGCTGCATCGCATTGTGTTCATTGTAATGGTCACCATTCCAGTACATCCCGTTCTTGCCCGGTATTCCGGAAAGAAATGGAAAATAAACGGGTACAGTCGGAATGCCGGATGTCGTTTCCCGAGGCTAGGGCTTTTGTGTCTTATGCCTCGGCAGTTTCCTCGCGACAGCCAGCTCCAAAGGTTACGGACAACAACTATCCAGCTCCCCCAAAAGTCTCTGGAACACCTGTGCTCCCTTCCGTCTCTTCAGGCGGGGTGGCTCTCCTTGTTCATAATCATTTGCGGCGGCTTGTAAGCGATCTCTTCGCATGGCAGTAGCTGCTCGTCGTCGCGCTTCCCGTTCTCATAGTGATGCGGCTCTCCTTCTTGCTCGCCGTTTGACAGCCCGAGCTAAATGTATCGTCCGAGACGCTCGTACTCGTTCCTGGCGCACGTTGTGTTGCACCATGTCTAGTACTTCTCCCATTCCAGTCCTTTAGCGTCGAGTTCGTGGGTTCAAGGGTGCCTCCGTCCCTCAGTCTGCCATCCCGCCGCTTGTGCATGATGGCGTTCGAGTCGTTTCTGCGGCGGCTGCCGCCTCGACTCTGGCTGCTCATTATGCGCGGACAGCTTCGGCGGATGATCCCTGCCCTCCTCCTGTGGTGTTGTCGGGCGACAGCCCGGAACGTCCGTTTACCCCGTCGGAGTTCTCTGTTGCCCTCAATTTGCTGAAGAACACTGCTCCGGGGGAGGAAATGGTTATGGCGTTACTATTACGTAATCTCCCGTCGCGGGGTCAAGGTGCCTTGCTGTCTCTGTATAATTTGTGCTAGCGTTCAGCATATATGCCTTCCCGTTGGAAGTGCGGAGTGGTGTTGGCGTTCCTCAAACCCGGAAAGGATCCTGGAATGGCGTCACCATATCGCCCGATGTTTGTTTGTTTGTTTTTATATTTATTTACCAATAATTCTAATACAATTTCATATCAATTTATAAATAAATAAAGTAGAACCCCACATAAGCAAAAGCTTGTAGGTAGGGATCAACAATTCTTTTTATACATAATTCACGACTTCACGCACAAATTGTTCGAATTAAGAACAAAAAAGAAACTAAAAAAGAAAATACAAAAAATATCTACATCAAGTAATTTTTTATAATTATATCATTAGCTGTTACCCAAGATATAACTTTATTTTTAAATCGAAAATTATTACGTTCGTTTTTGATATCAGGTGGCAAGCAATTGAACAATTTTGGGCCTATAAATGGTATGTCTTTGTGTTTTGGTTTTATTAACTCTCGGTACAACCATTGTAACAGAACTAGCTGCTCTTGTATCATAAATACATTTATATAAATTTTCGTTCGATATTATTTTAAACATGGCCACTAAGGCTAATTTGGCAAACAGTTGACTAATTTTTAATACTTCAAAAATTTTATAAGCATTAGTACTAGAATAATACCAGTTTTTACTTATACAAGTTTTTATGATTTTGTTTTGGGTTTTAATTAAAGGGTCAAGTACACTGACACCAGCACTACCCCATAAAACTATACCATACGTCAAAATAGATTCTACCAGTGCCAAATAAACACTGCGTAGTAGTTTACGATTCATCAGTGGTCTCAGCTTACAAATCTTATATAATACATATTTCAAACTTTTGTTTAACTGTTTTATGTGTACATCCCATTTAAAAACCTGGTGAATATAAACACCCAAGTATTTCCATGATAATACCCGTTCAATTTTTTTACAGCCACATGAAGTTAATTTTATACAATCCAAACTTTTATGCAGAAATAATTCCATATTATCAGGTAGACCCGTACCAAACACTATGTATTTCGTTTCCTCAACGTTGAGACTCAAGAGATTATAATCTAACCATTTCTTAACTGAAATTAAGCCTTTTAGCGACTTCTTAAAAACATCTTTCCAAGTATCTCCAAAGTATACTAAGACCGTGTCATCAGCGAACGCGTTCAGGAAATCATAATACTTGAGGTCACAAAAGTCATTAATGTATATCAATAAAAGTATAGGGCCAAGTATGGTGCCTTGTGCAATCCCACAAATTACATCTCGTGGCCGACTCATAACACCATTAACACGCACGTACGAAATTATATTATTCAAATATGACTTGAACCAGTCGAACGCGATTCCACGGACACCAACGTTTTCTAATTTATTAAATAACAATTTATGACTAATGGTGTCAAACGCCTTCGCCAAATCCAGAAAAATAGCGAGCGTTTTCTTATTTAAGTCAACTTTTTCATGTACAAAATTAGTAAAATTTATTAATGCATCATTGGTACTTTTAGCGGTTTGAAAGCCATACTGATTTCCTGATAACAATTTATTTGTAATTAAGTAATCGCAAATTCTTCTCTTCATACATTTTTCAAAAATTTTGGAAATGTGACTCAGTATCGAAATGGGTCTATAGTTATTAGTTGAATATTTATCCCCGGTTTTAAAAATTGGAACTATCAAGGCTATTTTTAACATTTCGGGAAATATACCTTGCTCAAAGCTGAGATTAATAAGGTACGATAACGGATAAGTTATATATGGTAACATTACTTTTAAAGTTTTGGCACTAATTCCATCAAGCCCAGTAGCGGATGAATTTTTCAACATTTTTACGTAATTTGCAATTTCTTGTTCAACCACTGGTGTTAAAAACATGCTTTTATGATATTTTTTTGACTGAAAGTCACAGTTATTAGCTCTAGAAGTGTTAACAATATTTTGAGCCATTCTTTGGCCAATATTACTAAAAAATTCATTAAATTCATTTGCAATATCAAAAGGGCAATTCTCCGAACTAATTTTAACATTATTAATATTTAAACTTAGATCTGTTTGACATTTTTTATTTTTAACGCCCAATATTCAAGGGCGTATCCAGGATTTTATTTCAGGGGGGGTTTTGAGGGAAAATTAAATACGCCCTTGCCAATATTTTATTTATGGTTTTACACAATTTAGCAGAATCATTTTTTGCATCAGAAATTAAGTTTTGGAAATAATAATTTTTTACATATTTTATCAGTGATGTTAGTTTATTACGATATCTAATAGTTTTTTAGATTCAGATTGAATGGTTGTTTATCTAGTTTGAGCTTTATTTTATTTCGTTTTTTAAGACATTTAACTAATCCATCAGTCATCCAGGGTTTAATTTTTTTATAGATTTTCCTATTCGGAGTTTCGTGTCGATATTCTTTCGACAGATTTATATAAAAATTTAATGAGTTCATAAATTCTTTAAAGGCTACATTTATGACTATAGTACAGGTCACATTCAGCCATGTCTCAAATTTTAATAATCTTTCTAACTTACTATAGTCTAACTTACAATGGGAACCAGCTGGATAAGTAATCCTGTCTTGGGCTAGGGAGGGTTGAATATTTCTAGAAATGCATAAATTTAGTACTGTAACCCTATGATCGGTTATATTGGCATTAAATATAAGACCAAACGTGTCGTTTGATAAGTTCCAGTCAGGTTGGCTATTGTATACAAAAAAATGGTCTATACAGGATTTGGACTCTTCGGTCACCCTTGTATAATTATTTATAAATGACGTATATCCATGAGTTAATAAAAGGTCTATATAATATTCTTCTTGGGATCCCACACGGTAATCTAGTATATTAATATTGACGTCACCCGTAATAATACAAAAGTCAAAAAAACCACGATAGTTCTCAATTTCGTCTTCAAAATCACGTAAGAAACCATTCATATCACTATTTGGGGAACGATAAATAGTTAACAGACGGCATTTTATATTTGCACCAGTAATCACATCTTCAAGCTGTAAATCGATTCTTAGGCTTTTTGAGCTACCAAATTTTATTTCGGCACCGTTAAAGATTATATTCGCTTCAATAATGACTACAATTCCGTCATTTCTATTTGTATAGTTTAGGGTTTTAATTAGAGAGTACCCCTCCAGATTAAAAAGGTCCGTTGATATATTTTTCAAAAAACATTAAGTCAAAACTATAATATTAAATTTAGCTTTAATATAATTTAGGTATAAGCAAAACTCATCAAAATTCTTATCTAAACTACGTATATTTAAATTAATAATTTTTAAGCCATTTACATCCAGAATTTGATTAAAAGTATCAAAATCGCTTATAATTGGTGTGTTTTGCCGTAGTGTATCGGCTTCCATAGAGTTTGTTAAATTTAAAAATGTGTTAGTCATAAACAGATTTTATATTTAATACCGTTTAAGAATATCTAATTTAAGAAAGGTCCTTTTCATTTTTAATTCTACGAGCTTTGTTTCCGTCATCCTTTTTTATATATATTCCACCCGATGTCACCCACACATATTTGAAACCTTTCTGTTTTGCGTAACCTTTGGTTTCGTATAAAAGTTTTTTATTTAAAGCTGCTCATTTATATAAACGGGGTCTTTAGGCAAATTTTTGTTGACATGTGAAGCAATCAATGGCTGACCCGACTTACGCTTTTGTTTAAAAGCGTAGACCCAGATTTTCTTATACCTTTCTTCAGTAAATTTCACAATTATTTTTCCTGGCTTGTTGACGTTTGGACCCACTTTAATTTTAGGCAAACGAAAACAGTCAATAACATGGATATCTTCAAACGTTACCTCGATCACTGCGCTTAGTTGTCTTACTATTTCCACGACACTTTCATTTTTAGTTTCAGGGATTCCGGTGATCTCAATGTTTGCTTTTAGTTGGTTTTGTTCAATTTCAATCATTTTTCCCTCTAACACAGCGGTTCCCAATTTCTTTTTGCTATGGAACCCTAAATTATGCAGCTAATACTGGTGGAACCCCAACTCATTTTTTTTACTTATCTTAGAAGACTGTTGCCACGACCAAAGATGACCGCGCTGCGAATTCTCGGAACCCCTGTGACCCTTCCACGGAACCCCAGGGTTCCGCGGAACACCTTTTGGGAACCGCTGCTCTAACACACCGACCTTCGCTTCTAGCTGCGAATTTTTAAGGTGTAGGTCGCAATTACATTTTTGTAGATCAGCTAGGTTAGAGTGAAACTTGTCTACATGACTCGTGAAGTCATCGAGTTTCCCACAGCAATAGTCAATTGTTTTTTCGAAATCAATCATTTTACCCTCAATAGCGTTTAATTTGTCTAGCTTCCCCGACATTTCAGACATTTTTGCAAATAACATAGTTAACGTTGGCTCACCAGAACATGCGGAATCGTCCTTGTTGTTTTCTCCCTCATTGTGCTGTTTACAATCGGAACATCGCCATGTGGCTTTTTTATTACCAAGATTGCGGAAATTATAATCCGATTTTAATTGGGTGCATTGGATGTGGAAAAATCTGGTACAGGGACCTTTACACTGTATTATATCCTTAATGTTTTCGGAAGACAATGGTTTATTACAAGAGCCACAATTCGTTTCCGACATTACGCCCCTCTTTGGTAGAACAGTGATAAAAAAAGGAGAGCAAAAAACTTCGACCGTTGCGCATGAAGATAAATTTGCTCTCTGTTCTTGGTAAACTATTTGAACATTTGCTTAAAGCTCGCCTGGATTGGTGGTTGGAAGCTACTGATAAACGTACGCCGTCCCAGTCAGGCTGGGAGCTGACAATCTCATGTATCTATTCCACACAGCTCGCCACTCAGTCTGTCTCAATGGAGCTTGCTTAACAGTCTTCCTGGACATCAAGGACGCGTTTGGTAGTGTCCGGCATTCTCATCTTCTCCTCAAGCTTACGATGTTAGGACTTTCCGATCACTATCTTCGCTTTTTCGTCTCCTACCTGACCGATCGGTCGTCTCGGGTCCGGGTGGCCAGTACTATGTCTCCTGCTTTTGCCGTCACCCGCTGTGTTCCGCAGGGGGCGGTTCTTAGCCCTCTTCTCTTCAGCTTGCTCCTCGATGACCTTCCTGGGGCCCTCCCTGATGGTACTCTGATTGCTATATATGCTGATAATATTGTCTTGTTCCTGACTGGTTTCTCTGTCACTGTTTTTACATGCCTTAGGCTTTGTCCTGTCGCCTAATAAATGTGTATGTATGTATTTCTCGAAGAAGCGCGATATCTCGGAAGCAGGTCCCTTGCTTATTTCCGGTGTTGCTCTCCCATTTAGACCTGTGCCGCTACTTGGGTGTCATTTTCGACAGTCATCTCACTTGGCGTCGCTATATTGATGACTTGAGGGGTCGTTGTCTTCGACGCCTGTCTCTTCTTCGCACCATTGTCGGGGCTCATTGGGGACCTGATCAGGTCACCATGCGGTTACTTTATTCTGCGTTGATTCGCAGCTTAATTGATTACGCTGCTGTAGTCTATAGTACAGCGGCGCCTTCTGTTCTCCAGCGTCTGGACGTTCTGCAAAATGTGGCGTTGCGTCTGATTTTAGGTGTCCCGCGGTCGACGGCAGTGTCGGTTTTGGAAGTGGAATCGCACATCCCTCCGCTTTCTCTTCGGCGGGATTCGCAGTGTTTGCAATACGTCTTGTATTGTCTTCGGGCCCCGCCTTCCCATTTGACTCAGAGCTAGTTTCGTGAACAAGCCTTGCCGTACATGCATATTCGGGGTACTGTCACACTCCTGGCGCAAAGGTGGGACCTGGAGGACCTGTTCCACAGCGTTGTCTCGCAGTCTTTAGGCTCCTCCTGGCCTCCGGGTACACAGCTTCCATTCGTCCTCGATATACGTTGGTTGCCAGGGCCAAAAGCAGATTATACCTCCCACTCTTTGGCTTCAGCCTTTTACTGTCATCTCGATTATCTTCCTTTAGAGTGGTGTTATGTATATACTGATGGCTCCCTCGTCCCGTCCTCCAATTTTTGAGGATTCGCATTTGTTATTACGAGTTTGGGTGTTTGCCGTCGTTATCGATGCCCCTCCCACTTGGCTATCTCTCGAGCCAAACTGTGCGCCTTGTACATGGCTTGTTGCTCATGAAATATCTACTGCGATTATATGCTCGGACTCCCTCTCAGCTTTATCTATCTTTGCGGACGGCTCCTCTATGGATCCCTTGGACCAGAATATGTTGTGGAAGCTACTGCCTAATCCCAATGCCCGTTTTCGTTTATTGTGGACGCCTTCCCATGTTGGTGTAACCCATAATGAGCAGGTGGATGCCCATGCTCGGGCTGCTTGTAATGACACAGCGGCTCCTCTGTATATTCCGCCCCCAGACACTTTGACTATCCATCGCAGATGCTTCTCGGCGTTGCTCCGTTTGTGGCAGCGTGATTGGGCAGAGGCAAAGACGGGCCGGTTTCTCTTTTCCGTGCAGGATTTTCCGGCCTGCCCTCAGGTTTGGGATTGTCACTTGTCTAGGTTCCAGGAACGCCTCCTTTCTCTGGCTCGGGTTGATCGCTTTCCGGTTCCAGCGGTGTTGCATCGTTTGGGATTGCGTCCCTCTCCTTTTTGCCCTCTGTGCCGGGAAGAGGGTGATCTAGCCCACTTTGCCTTCTCCTGCCCGGGGTCGGCGGTCAGTAGGTCGATTTTTCGTCGGGCTCTCCGTGAGGGTGGCCTGCCTGAGTCTTTTGGCCCAACCTTGCCATCTCTGTTGACTTTTTCCGCCCTTCCCGATTTAACTGGAGATTCTTATGGCTTGTTCAATTGGTAAAATAGTATAAAGTATTGTTTGAATTTCCGCAATTCGTTGTGATTATAAAGCATTAACATAATTAATCATTATATGGAATTATTTTTATTAGAATATCTTTTAGTCTCTAAAAATATTATATATTGCTTTTAATCAAAGAAGATCTAAATAGTCAATTAGTATTTTAAAAATATATAAAGTATGTATTTTTTAACATGTTTTGGGCTCAAAACGATAAAATATTGCTTACTGATATTTTTTTTTTTTCAAAATAAGAAAGATATTTATTTGGTGCCTATGACAGCGGGGTCTTCGCACCACACACTCCAAAATTACATAAAAGGACTTAGCACCAGAACAAAGAAGAGGAAAAATTAAAAAACAAAAACGAAAATAGAAAAAACTGACAACAGACGAAATCTAATGACAGCCAATTAAAAAACTAGGCAAAACAAAGGTAGGAACTTAACATTAATTGATTTTCGCCACTTTAAAAATGTCACAAAGATCGTTAATAATCGCCAGGTCTCCATGCTGAACTGATTTTTTTACACCATTTCTATTTGTATCATATTTGCCGGTGACTAGAGAACCCAGAAGCCTAGGTCGAATTTTTTTACCATGCTTACTGATATTTATTTTTTTCAAATACGGGATAGATGGCGTAGTTTCCTTGAAAGTTTGTTGTACGGGTGATGAGTTAGGTTTTTTTCAAGCAATGATCAGCTCCCTGTTTTATAACGTTATTCATCGTAAAATATCAGTAATAAATTGAAAAAATCCGGGAGTAGTGGCTCACTCCTGTAATCCCAGGCGTCTGGGAGGCAGAGTCTGTGGATGGTCGCGTGAGGACGACCACCAATCCCCCAACGGGTGGTCGGAATACTTCCGCCACGGGTGTCCCCACCCCTGTGCCCACGTATCCCCCCGTTGGCGTGGCCGTTACACATATCTCACCCTGATTAATCAAATTGATGAGAGGACTGAATTGTCCCACACGTCACAATCGAATAAAAAAAAATTAAAAAATGTATCGCTACCGATTTAGCAATGGGAAAAATTATTATCTGGGTCAGATAATTTGGGCTATATTTATCACCAATTAATGCATAAAGTTAGTTTGGACATATCATCTAAGATTCTTTCTATGGCTTTTCTTTTCGGTGACATAATTAGTAATTCTGTTTAAAATTATTTAGAAAGTAACAATTGGTAGTATCATACGTCCATAAGATTTATTTAAGTATGACCTTACCTATTCACATGGAAACGTTTTACAAGAGATGCACTACAAAGAGACGTACTTATGCAATAATATAATACTTGTGGTAGTATGCATTGGGAAAAATTGTGAATTTTTAAGCCTAATTGCCAAAACGTAGGAGACTTTTAAAAAGATTACCAGATTTAAGAATTTTCTACCAACAGAACCAAATGATACCAACATTAGTTACTAACAGAACGAAAAGACCATAGAATATTTCACCTCAACATAGTATTAAGGGTTCAATTAATTTAATTATCATCAATAATATAGAAATAAATGTTGGCCGATAGCGTATTTTAACCTATACTGATTTAAAAAGTTTATGGTACTATTATAACCAATATCTAGGTGATTTTTACCGATAAAGTTTAGTGGCGCCATCTGCCTTATTTTTGAGAAAATTAGTTTGAAACTTTCAGAATCGGGTAAATTTGGTAATTTAGACGTGAACCAAATCACGATATTAGCCGGGTGTAGTGGCTCACTCCTGTAATCCCAAGCATCTGAGAGGCAGAGTTAGTGGAAGGCCGTGTGAGGACGACCACCAATCCCCCAACGGGTAGTCGGGGTACTTCCGCCACGGGTGTCCCCACCCCTGTCCCCCTGTTGGCGTGGCCGTTACACATATCTCACCCCGAGTAGCCAGTTATTGTGTGTGCTGGTGTGTATATAAAAAAAAATCAGGATATTAGTAACAGCCCATCACTAATGGTAAGGAAACACTTTTTTTAAGTAACTTCTACGTCATGCAGGTCGTACCTAACATGAACTTCATTTAAAATGTTTAAACTATCTTATAACCATGGATCTTAACAATTTTAGTGATTATGCAAAGAAATTCATCTACTCTCTCCATCTTAAACTAATTAAACCAACTTATCCCACACTTCAATTTCTTTGGTGAAAAGTCTTATCTAGCCTACACTCTTTTTGAGAGTAATAACATATCTTTGTCTAAAATTCATACTTTGTGAAACTCAGCTTAAGCTCGAGAGTGGCCATTACCGGTGATAAGAGAAAATGGTTTAAGAACTTTAATAAAACAGTTTCTCTTGTGATATTAAAAATTTAAAGGGTAAAATATTTTTACAGCTATATAATATTAAATACTAATATCAAATAAATCTTTGTAGAGGTCATTGGTATTCAGTCTCAGCCGCTATAGTTCATTCGTGGCCCCATTATTCTGTGTCCAATACTGGTATCACAAATCTGAAACAAATATTATAATTTAATGTTATATATTTAACTGTTAATAATAATTAAATTGTAAATTACTCATTTATAATGCAAACCTTACATTGAAAGTTTAATATTTTGGTTAATTATTTCGCACCACATCCCTACATAATTAATATCCTGTTCAATCAGAATCCTTTACTTCAACATATGTAAATGTGATGAAAGTAAACCCAATGCGCCAAATAAATGAGTTGCGGGTGTTTCTAGCTTATCAACTCCTATTGAAAAAAATTGTTATTTTTAAAAATCGTGCACTAAAGAAAATGCTGATACCAACTGAATGATAATGAAAAAGTCGCCTCAAGTGTTATTATTTACTGCGGAGGATTTGATATTGACACGCACAAAGTCAATAGTGTTAATTATGGACTGACAGTTTGTAACTCTGCAAGAAAAAAAGTCTGAAAATGTGTCATAATTAATATAAGAAGATGAGCTACATTACCATCACTTCTAAAAAGTCTTCCTCTTCCATAGAAAATGAGACTAGGCCATTGTATGAAACCCAAACCATCAAGCTACCTTTTACATTTTGGTACCATTATTACAAATGTTAAAATAAAAATACTTTTCAACATGAAAATGTTCATACCAATTTCTCGTGTATTGAGTAATTTCCATTCTTATCCATACTGTCATTTTGTTTGCGCTTTAGGATTATGTAGAGACAAAAGCACACATTTTTGGAATCATATCATAGTACATTGTCATGAACGAGATCTAAAAGTACTTAATTAGTCTAAGAATTAAACCTTATAACAAGTGTACTTCTCTTACTTTTGCAGATGAAACCTTTTCGGTTTGCAAAAAAGGATCTTAATTTGTTTAAAATAAGGTAAGGGTTACAAGCCTACACTACAGTCACTACTGCATGACTTCCAGTAACCGAAACCTTCAAATATACCTTCTTCGTAAAAATGTGCACTCCATACCTAATTTCTTCAACGTCCAGAACGTGTAACTTACGGTTTAAATATAATTTTTCTCGACATTTTTACAAATTAATCCACGACGCTAGCACTCACGTTCGGGAGACATTTTCCGCAGCTTCACCACACGCCATTTTGAAATTTAAAGTGACCTTTAGCACTCTTTCCGGTTGCCCGTGACCTTTTGACAAACTAACTTCCGTTCGATTTTCATGATGTTAGTTTTCACTCTCGAAGACAGAAGGCGCCTCCAAGCTAAAAGTGCTTTTCCCCCGGAATTGCGTCAGAGTCAGAGATAACCTCAAATTCCCGGGGGGGGGGGGATATTTCCCGCTTAAATTTTCTGGAGCCAATTACAATAGGCATACGTCACGGCCACTTCAGCCTATGAGAACTCTTAACAACGGGCCAGCTGAATCTGGCTGCTGAACTGAACTGAACTGGGTCCTTTAGGGTCGCATAGATGGCGATTATAGCCTCACACTCACGTGGTGTCATTCTATGACGTAACGACAACCAATCGGAGCGAAGGGGTCGAATTTGTGGATGTAATGCGACATGTGATTTCGCGCCCAATGAAATCTCAAGAAGAAAGTTGAAAGAAAGAAGGTGTGTCACAACTTTCCTAGGAAAGTCTGCGGAATACCCCCGCTAGTATCTTTATTTTTCAGATAAAAAACGGCTTATCAAATTAACAAAATTTCTACCAATTCCAAGCACTAACCCAGGGCCATATCTATAAAAGGTTATTATCATAACGTTAACAACGTTCGAAGGCTAGTGACAGAAATGGCAGACGCATCGAGATACGACAGAATCCGAAAACTATACAACGAAGAATTCGACGTCTTGAGCTACTTGGAGTCATACTATAATAAAGTGCATCCCAACTTGAAGACTGCCGCTGATAAACTGTACGAAATCTTCGAATCGGGTAAGCTACGGATGCGTTAGATCGGTTATACCACTCTTCGAAAACTTGTAGGAGTGTAGATGTAGCCATGCACTCTTCGAAAACTTGTAGGAGTGTAGATGTAGCCATGCACTCTTCGAAAACTTGTAGGATTGTAGATGTAGCCACTCTTCGAAAACTAGGAGTGTAGATGTAGATTTATTGCGTACAATATAATCCGCACACGCAGGGGCGTACCGAAGCGGTACGTTTGGGGGGGGGGAGGTAGGTGAATTTTGCCAAGTAAAAAACAAAGTTTGTTAAGTCATCTAATTTGGATTGTTACGGTAGATTTCAATTTAAATGTTTTATTAAAATTATAAACGGTGGCGCCATCCGCTGTTAGCGGCGGGAACTATATACTATACAATTGAATTAATAGTACTAATGTACTTTGAAAGTTATAGATGGCGCCACCCGTATAATGATAGAGTTGACGGCTATGCGCCGACCCGAAATTTCCGAATTTGTTTCGCGAAACCACGACTACCGAACGCGCCTATGTAATTCTAGCGGTACTATTCCCAATTCAATGGCGAAATCGGCTCGGCGTCTAGTTATAGTGAGTGAAGCATTTGCGTACTCTCTTTATATATAAAGCGAGATACATCCGACACTGTAACACACGTTATCTTTACCCAACGCAACTTTAGGAATATTGGCTTGTAAAATTTTCAGTTTCCTAAAGAATATCACTTTAATATTCACGACTTACCTAATTTACCCTAATTAAAAAAACTGTAACATCTCCTATAGAAATTAAAACTAGGTATTTTTATAAATTTTATGTAGATTGCCAAATTTAACGTAGAAAATGAACACTGAAATAATAACGAACAACCGATATTCTCTATCACGCGTCTATCTGCCTTTGAATTTTATAAGGTGCTGTAGGAAAAATGACTATTTAAAAAGCTTTTACCACCAGGCTAAACTATAGTTGCGACACACTAGCTGTCTAGCATAGAAATCAGGTCGTGTTATACATAAGGAGAAGCAACTACATAGAAATCTCAAACATAGTTAATGACTTTAGGGAAGTAAATTGCTGGGAAATTCTAAATGACTTGTTGTAACGTCGTTTACAATCGATTTAGTAGTTTTTTCATTAACAAACATATTTCATAATTTTCATTTTGCCAAGTCCACCTCGATTTGCCAACTCTACAAAGCTTTGGGGGGGGAGCCTCCCCCAGTCCCCCCCCCCCAAGGTACGCCCCTGCGCACACGTTTTCGAGGGGCGGGTTTAACCCGTCTATTACTTGAAATGTGGCGTAATGAACTAATCGCGAACACGTAGGCCAACTGAAGGGCCCTTTGAAGCGATGTCTGGAAGTGGGTTGCGGGCCAGTTGTCTATCGGATGGCTCCAGTCAGTAAGGTATGCGAGACCATCGTCTTCAGCGACTTCAGTGACGTGAACAAAAAGGCAGTCAAGGAATGGTTGCAACACGAAGGACCCATGCCACAACGTCACGCAATGTTCAAGTATTGCGCCGAGAAAGAAGGCTTCCAGTAAGACGAAACGCTTTTCTATGAAGGTTGAGGGGTTAGCCACTTCAGAAATCGGTAGTACAAGTAGCGAGAAACAAAAATATTTGTTGCTGGGAATCGAGATGTTGAAAATATCGGATTTTTTTTATAATATTGCAAGTATCTAGTATTTTCGAAAAATTTGGGAAATATCCGCTATATCTAGTATTTTCGAGAAATTTGGGAAATAACCGCTATATCTAGTATTTTCGAGAAATTTGGGAAATAACCGCTATATCTAGTATTTTCGAGAAATTTGGGAAATATCCAATGTTAACGATATTTTGGGAATTAAAAAATCCAATTAAAATAAAAAAATCTGGGGTCCATTTTCCGAAACGTGCTTATTCTAATACTATTAAAAGGAAATATTTTAAACAGAGATACGGATGAAGGTATCAGAAAAATTGAAAAACGGATAAAATCTAAAGTCAAAGATGTCATTCACATTGATCTGAAGAAGTCGCCACCCGTGGACGAACTTGAGGAGGCTTTCGACGTGGCGTGCAGCTTCGGCTGCTTGGAATGCGCTTGTCTGACCTACGACGATTACGTCATCGGGGTCAAGGGCATCAACACGGTCCTGCGACCCGGAGGGTATCTGATCATCAGAGGTTACTCCAACGGAGATTACTACAACGTTGGTCAGCACAGCTTCCCGAATTTGATTCACGACATCAGTTTGGTGAGCGACGCTCTCATTGAAGCTGGTTTCCGGGTTCTGGAGAACAGCTACGACCATACTGGCCAAGTGGAGGCCTACTTCACGTCGAACGAAAGAAAACTGACCAATTTGAAGAACTGTTACTTCACTTTGGCTCAAAAGATCTAAATAGTCAGATTGTACCTTATATGACAAGTCTGGGTCATTCCACGTGATATCGTCAAGCGTTGTTGCTCGATAGTGACGGATTTCACCTAAATTTTTTTCCCTGGTTTATTTATCCTAAATATGAAGCCTCCTGGAGTTTAGTGGGCTATTTTCAAAAATTTGAAAAGTTATGATTTTTTGAAATTTCATACATTTTGGCTAGAGTTTCGTTACTTAATAAAATTGTTTTCAGTAACATGATTCGTAAAGCTCTTCAAAATATGAAAATTGGTACTCTTAGCTAAAAAGACCTACAGATTCCGAATTTGTCTTCCAATTTACTCTATGGGCTCTAGGTTTGGATATAAGAGCTGTTTGGGGTGGGGGGAGGGTGGGGGGAGCGCAAAACATCGTTTTTACAAAGGGGTCCATCTCAGAATTCAATAAAAATTTCAAATAAGCACCTCCTTGCACATAGAAAGGTCCCTTTTAAATTTGGTGTTGGCGACCAAATTATTTTAATAAAAACTAATTTTTTGGAATTGACCATTTTTCGCGTTTTTCGGTAAACTGCGTTGTACAAGCTGGATAGAGGGGTGGCACTTATCATTTACTTACCGAAATATGCCACATCCAAATTCAACGACAATTTCAAATAAGCACCTTCTTACGTATAGAAAGGCCTCTGTCAAATTTGGTGTTGGCAACGAAACTATTTCTATCAAACGAATTTTTTCGAAATTGGCCATTTTTAGCATCTTTCGCAAAACTTCAGTCCGTGAGCTTAGGCGGGGTGGCACTTAATATTTAAAGGTCCCATCCAAAATTACCAGAAGTTTCGACAACTTTTCATTTCTAGGTTTCAAAAAATTTAATTTTTAATTTTCTATTCTTATTTTTTATGAAATATTTTTGAGATGAAATATTTAAAATTTAAAAAAAAATCAACAGATAATTTTAAATAAACTCTATTTATGTCTTATTCAACTTGTTAAAATATTAAAGAGCGCGTGGAACATTTTAACAAGTTGAACAAGACATGAAGAATTTATGCTAGCGCCTATTAAAATCCTGATTTACTTTTTTTTTAAATAGTGTCTTGGCCTTAATAAAGTAGGGTTTCAATTGCTATGCTAATTTTAAATGCTATGCTTATACTTTGCTTTTGCTATGACAAAGGTTTAGACTAAAATGCTCAACTGTTCTATGCTGTTAGAAATATAATGCTTAACTATACTATGCTTGTAAAAAGTAAAACATTCAAAATGCTTTGCTATGCTATGCTGTAAAAGAAAAATTACAGTAAAAGACTAAACTGCGCTTTGCTACAAAAAAGGGCATACGGAATATGCTAAACTGCGCTTTGCTATTAATTTTGAGTATGCTAAACTGAGCTATACCGTTAAAGAAATAAAAAACTGAAGTGCTATTCTGTGCTAGGCTCTTAAAACTAGTAGGTTAGAAATACTAAACTATGCTTCACTCGTAGAAAATTGAACGCCCTCTATGTTAATTTCACTATGCTATTTAGAATTGAGTGCTTTATAATGCTGAACTTTGCTATCAATTGCTATTAGAAACGTGGAGCTTTGGCATTTAAATTTTGATTTTGAAAGGCGTTGTCACGCAGACGACCATTAACGGTTGCCAGGGCCGTGCAGAGGGAGGGGGCAAAATCTCCGGAGCGGGGGTTAAATAGTTCCCTCCAACAGGCTTAATAGGGGACTGCTACGGCCGGGGTCCGCGGCTGAGTACTTTCCCATCGACTCCTTCCCCATTTTTGATCTTTCAGTCAGAAGAGACCGAGTTTACGTAATGTTGCTGTCCCATGACCTAGACTTCTTACAACTGGTTACCTAGCATTAGAAAGAAATAGCGGCCAGTGCCGTCTTAAGGCATGGGCATTGGGGGCGTATGCCAAAAATTTTGATTTATAGACAACAGTAACGAGATTTAACATTGTTTTCCGTAACAATTAAATTTCCTTTAGTAAATATATTTATGATGATTAAAAAATGCATCGAAAAAATCGTAATTCCCAATATTGAAGTGTATTTAAACATAGATAACCACACTGTAAATATATTGAGCCAAATTGGCCCCTTAAAGATGCATCTTATTTAGCACCCTATGATGCACCGGGCTCGAATAGGGGCCCTATGATGTTCAGGATTCGGTGTTGTCCATGGCCCGTAAGGGGAACGCTCTGGTCTCAGTGGTCCGTATGTTGGGCGGATGATGACCATTGCCGTAAAAATGCCAAAATATGTTCAGGTCCTAGGTCCGATGATATCCGAGAACCTTAAAAAGGCCGGATGACTTTGTTTTGACCAGTAAATAAGCTATATTTATTTATTTCACCCTCATTCTTAAACTTAAAGCAACCTCTGATCCAGATGGACACCTTTTTTTTCCGGGAAAAGGTGAATTAATGCACTTTTTTCAATGTTTTCATTTACAGTGTATCTAAAAATTTGCGTTTTGTATGTTCTTACCTAAATTTCCTTCCCTTCCCTCCACTTTTGTCTAAAGTATGGTCCCACCCAAAATTTGTCTCTCGAATCGCGCCCTTAAAAGGGCCTACGCTTAGTTTTGGTCCGAAGCCCCCAAAACCATTAAGACGCCCCTGCCCCCTACCTCATAGCGTTTTCTCGTTCGTAGTTTTATCACCATTCTCTTAAGCTTAGAGGGAAACGACGGAACAGACGTCTTCATGACGTAAGAGAGGTAACTATCTTCCTTTCATAGCAGTATACAAATCCCCCCCCCCCCACCCCACTAATATGGGGTGACAGATATTTCAATGCAACTCATTATCTGTAGCGAAGCGCCATCTATAATTACGTGGTGTAATTTAATAGCAGATAAACGGTCGATACGAAGTACATGTATGCAAGTGCGATACCATTACCATAGGTTAACGCTTTTACCGCACATTCTTCGAACCTTTAAGCATTTTTGGTTTTATGTGATTAACTCAGAATACTATGGAATAATAATAAAAATAATAATCATATTTATTTCGACAAGTAGGTAACCACAGAATGGGACGTCAACAGCCCAGCAAAACTTTAAGTTCACTCGCGTTGTTACTCGGACCTAATATACAATCATAAACCATTTTCTTGTTAGGGACTTTTCCTTGAAATTATTATATATATTTTTTCACTTTTCGGCGGTAAATAAAGTAGAAATTGAAAATCATAATAAAAATGGAAAACTATGATATTATAGGAAAATAGGTCGACTTTGCCCTCCACTCCACTTTAATAACTCATTGAATAATAAAAATTAAACATTAAACATATTTAAATTTATACTAACACGTTGAGAATGTAACTAACGAGCCCTTGTTATCAGGTTTGAATATTGTTATTATAGGGGGTGCGATGATTTAGGGTGTAAAACAAATAAGTGGACCTCACCTGACCAAAGGTCGGCACGCTCCTATCGCTACTGGTTAGTCTTATAAGATAGTTATCTCAAAGTTGAATAACAGAAATAACAAAAACAATGTTATATATCACATTTGGAAATTTATTTTCTTCACCAAAATCAAAAAAAATTAATAAAATGATATATTTTAAACACTTAATTTGTTTATATTTCATCTGAATCTTCAGACCTCTCTTGAAATAGTACTGCAATAGCTTCGTCTATAAAACCGCTGTTTAATTTTACTAGAAGTATGTCTTCTAGTAAATCCGCTTTAAGTCGTCTTCTTAAGTCTGACAAAACTAGCTTGAGAGCGGAAAAAGCCCTTTCTACAGTGACTCGCGTAGGTGGTATTGCAAAAACAATTTCCAATAGTGTGAATATTTCCGGGTGAGTTTCTTTACGATCTTGCCAGTATTTGATAACATCGCTTTTACTACTTACACTTTCTAGTTTTAAGTTATCGATTTGATAACATCAAATTTTCTCCTTTTGTTCGTTGATCGAAATTTAGACAAGTAAATGTCTAAAATGTCGTCGTCCGTAGTTTCATTGTTTCGTGGATCTGAAATACTAGGTGTTGCTGAGTGCGGTTCGATTTCGTCTGGGTTCATTTTCCGAATTTGTTTCCATAACTGTTTTAAGTATTCCTTCGCGATTTGTCTTTGAGTTGGCTTTAGAGAAGACTGAAATCTGGGATCCAAATATAGGCACGCGTAAAAACCATCGTTGCTCAAGAGAGTTGGTTCACGTTTATCAAACGAATCGAGGAGGGACGAACCGATTAGAAAAACCCAGTCAAAATCTTGATTAACACTGGTACATTGTAGTCGATCATCCACAATTCTTTTCACTAGCAACTTGCATTTTAACCACGCAGCGTAGAAGTCTCCATAATTTAACTGTTTTTCTTGAAATTTCAAAATTATGTCTTGCAGGGGCTTAAAAACAGAACAGTAACTCTCGAAATCTTCAGCGCTTGATTTTGTGGTAATAGAGTGTAAGCCACTCAAAATTATTTTGGCTTGACATAAATCTGACATCATCAAATATGTTGAACCCCATCTAGTGGCGCAATCTAATGTTGGCAAACGAAGGGAATTGGCTTCAAAGAGTGGTTTATAGCCACTGGAGTTAGAACGCAAAAACTTCACAATATTGCGACTTTGAAATAATAATGATTTAACTTCTTTTACTTTAGTTACATCACACGCGCACAACTGGGCTGTGTGGGCGGCACAGCGACAAGGTTGAAGCAGTCCTAATTTCAAATTCGTTCCAGGACAACTCTCGACGAATTCTTGAATATTTCGCAAGTACTCGTCGTTATTTTCCTCTCCCGGAAAGCGCTCACAAGTCCCATAGATAATAATTTTGACGTCTTTAACATGTTTGCTCCATTATCCGAGGTGATAGATATTACTTGATCCAAGTTAATTTCGTAGATATTTAGAGTCTCAATAATCTGATCAGCTAATTTAACGGAAGTACTGGATCCCTCACCCTTTAGCTCGACCATAGATAGCATGCGCGATGACACTTTACCATTATCCATGAACTGAACGCTAACACCGAAGACACTACGGGATAATCGAGACGCCGAGTCTATTTTCAAGGATATTAAACGACGTTTTACTTCACTTGAAATACTTTTCCGAATTTTTGCCGCAGTCTCTTTAATGGAGAATTAATTCGAAATTTAGTACTTGAATCATTATCCGATAAAGAGTCACAATAGGGATCTGTAAGCGCTCGAAAATTTGGTTCGATCATCAAACTTATAGGGAAATGATTTTCAGTGACCAATCCAATACATGCTCTTATCAATGTAGCTTTGTCCATTTCAACTTTTAATTTCTTCTTTGATCGTTTTTGTTTGGAATTATTTTTACTTGCTAAGGAAATTATTGGTGGGCTGTTCGTGGCGAGACTGGAGTTGGAGATGTTGTGAGCTTTCTGAAGATGTTGTTTCAAGTTATTGGACCGTTTCGAGTGGTACTTTGACTCGCATAAGTTACACGTTGCCTTATTAGTTTTAGAATCGATGACGTAATGAGCCCACACTGGATTATCTGGCCCCCGTTTCGATGCCATTTTTCCAATTGAAACCTCAAAAACCTGCAACTAACTAGCCTAAACGGCTGACTAGCTGTGTTAGAACGCGTGTATTCTACAAACACAGAAATACTAGATTACGTAATCAACTTAAAATGTTTGTTTTTGTAATCCAGCGAATATAGAAATTTATTTGATTATCTAAAATGTCTAATAATTACCAAAAAAACAAACGCAATCCTGGATTTATGTAAGGGTATTACCAGAAGTCTATAATAACCACTTTTGGGGGGAAGTATGAAACTTGCAATACCCGCCATGTAACTTGTTTAGGTTAACGGTAATAGTTAGTGTAGGGAGCTGTTGGCTCGATCTCGTGGCATGCAGGGCTTGCCACCACCCTCCTACGCATTGTAACCCGGCCACCTTAATTAAGGGCTTCAAAAGTCGCATGATGACTTAGGCCTAAGGTGGTGCCTTGGGTATTAGCCTAGCTGATTATTATTAAAAAAAAAGAAAGAAAGAAAGAAAATCGCGAACAACAGAGTTTCGTCATAAAATATAAAATCAGCTTTCAAGATAGGATTGCAAAAATAACGAAGCCTAAAAGCAATGCCTTCGGCAGGTGGCGACATCTCTCGTTGCGTGTTTTGAATACATAAAAGAAAATGTGTAATTCTGGAAAAATAAAACTTTTAAACATAATAAAACATATAAAATTATAATCATGATAATGTTTTTATCACAAAAACACACTTTGAAAATATTCTACCTGGTCCGGGGCGGGATTTAAACCCGCGATCTTTTGATCGACAGAAACATAGAGGAACACACTCACATAGAATGGAAGTCCCTATGGTAGCGCATGAAACATTAATGCTAACAGGCCAGCTTGTTTTCGAGGCGTGAATATAGTTCGAAGAGCGATAGTGTGGTTTTTACATTTTTTAGAGTATAAACGTACTTTCTATCCAGATTAACTTTAGGCCAACTTGTTAATTTCACGCCTCGAAAACAAGACGTTGCTCGCGAAAAGTGTACGCAACGACTAGAACGTCGCACGCAAGGTTACAATGCGTAAAAAAACTGTCTTCGTCCGCCATAGGTATTTAGTTCCACGGTGTAACTCCGCTTTTACGCAGCTCCGATACCCCCCCCCCCCCAAGGGTGTTGACTTCTGGTATTAACATTTTGAAGTATCGATGTTAAAGTAACGACAGAACACTACCTCCATCTATTGATAAGTGAAAAAAATTCCCGGACGCAGATGAATGTTAAAGGGCGACCCCTTTTCTTGGTTCAGGTTACATTGATTTCGAGTAGAGATTCTAGCTACTGTTCGTCTACTACATTGAGGGGATGCGTGTCTTGATGTCAATTCGCTCATCTTTTCTCCTTGTTTTTCAAATTTTCCTACTTTCAGGGAATGTGAAATTTAAATATACGTTCACCTATTAGGTAAAGTTATAGAAACGTAACGGGAAAAATTACTGCATTCGCCGAGTATAATACTGCAGTTTTCTTTCAAATTGATAGTGAAATTTAAAAGCGATAAGTTATTTTGCTAACTTCGTTGCTGAAGCCCAATTTCCGCAGCTAAATGCGGGAAACTAAATTCCAAACGTGGTTGTGGACAGCGCTCGTATTAACGAAGTGGAAATACTCGTTGCGTTTAATCTTGAAATAATATTATTGTATTATATGTTTATAACATTTTACTAAATATCGATATTACCATTACACATTAGACCCCCTCAATCATAGTAGAAACTAACAAAAATTACAATTATTATATTTTTGTATCGGTTGCGCAACTCAAACATTTCTGTGTTGTAAAAGCTTAGAGAAATAGCCAAAGTTCAAAATAATAAGAAAAGTGTAACGAGCGGGTATCGCGACCCAGTAACATTTAAATATCCTAATTATTGACGTGTATATTTATTTTATCAGCAGTTGCTATGAAATCAAGGACAGCGTATCACCAACCAGAGTGTTTAATGACTTTCCACTGACATATCGTTCATATTTATCGGTTCAGCGGTATTACCAATGTGATACATTTTTATATCATCTGTATTACATATAATATAAAAGTTTTGTTTTTCAAAATTGAATCACATTAAACATCAGATTTCAGTGGCGGAATAAGCAATAGGCTGAATAAACTTTGGGACCCGAATCTTAAAAAAAAGGTGAACCAAAGACGAAGCTGAACTCGAAAAATTATTTTGGGCGCCTAATAAAGCCTAAGCTTAGGAGCCCAGGTAGTTCTTAATCCACCACTGACAATTTTATATAGAAGAGACCCCTAGAATGGCTTCATTGCGTTTACAGATCATTTATTTGGAGTAGTTTGATAATGGTATATAAATATAGGAATGTCGTCTAAAATTGTACATAGTATATTAGCAAACAAGGAATGAATTCTATAGTTTAGCATAAAATCAGTTATATCGAAGTAAAATGTTATAGCAAAGCATGGAAAACGGATTTTCGTGCGTGAAATGCTAAAGCACAGTATAGCAAACTGGGTTTTTGAACCCAAAATACTATAGCAAACGTAGTTTTTGAATACAAAATGCTATAGCATAGCATAGTAAACGAAGTTTTATACATATAATGCTACTGCACAGTATAGTAAACTAATTTTTGAAAACCAAATGCTATTGCAAACAGATATGTTTATCGTCATTTGCTATAGCATAGTATAGTGGGCTCAGGTTTCAAACGAAAAACGCTATAGCAAAGCATAGCGAATACCATTTAAGAACTGAACTTGCTATAGCAAAGTATAGCAAAATTAATTTCAAAAAAGCGTTTACTATGCTTTGAAATGCTATGAAGTCAAAACTAGCATTGCTATGACTACGATTTGCTACGCTTTTAAACCCTGTAATAAACACTCATTTGAAAAGTAGTAATGCCCTCCCCTAGGCGATTTTGGACGATTAGCAAGGCAAAGTATTTCTCTATGAAATCTGACATCGAATTACACGGAGAAAAAAATAAAAGCAGACTTGAAAAAGCCTGAACTGTCCAAGGAACACGAAGCCATCATTCTTTTATCCCAATTAGCAAATCTGAATTAAAAATATCTCGCTTCTCGGGCGAAGAATCCTTTTTAATAGTTAAAGCTAGGAGCAACAAACACAACACCCCACACAAGGAGAACGCAACGTGGATTTTCTTGTGTACGTTTTTCATTGGCTAGACGCTTTAGCGCCTGCTGCCGTCGGAAGGGGAAAATTCGGAACTTGTCTTCCCCCCGCCCGTAAAACGTTCAGCGTAAAGGCTCGTGACGCTCGTTGAATGAAATTCGTACACAACGGTCACAACCCTTCGTTAGCGTGTTTAAAGGCTAGCTGCGTTCTCATTGTGTTTGTTGCTCCTAGGTTAAAGTATGTGATGAGAACTTGGCATTGGACACGCGATCCGAATTTATTCCCGGACAGTATGTTGCCATAGTTTTTGACCGATATTTCTACGCGGTTTTATAGGGCTGTCAGGTAAACAGGGAGCAATTAAAACAGGTAAAAGTAGAAAAAAATTGAGGAGCATTTAAACTACATGTAGGACAATAAGAGCGTACATACAAAAGGAAACTAAATGTCACGGACACTTGATAACACGCAATCCCCCCGATATATTAAATATGCTTTGAATATTAAATTTATTAACCCATTTAAAGAAAAAAATTAGCTCAATTACCCTGTCGTTTAACAATACAGTACTCAATTTCATATGGACTGACATTTATTTGAATATTTGCTTGAAAAATTTTACTCTTAGTTACGTGCGTTAGCTAGAACGTAATGGAAAGACAAACTACATAAATTATAAAAGATACTGACTGCATTTGAATTCCCATTTCCTAATGAATTCGGATTGTAAGGCTGGAAAGGCAACCTGAGCCTGACCTGTAGGCAGTGAGCTGGATTATTAAAATGCGGAAGACCTATTGGCTGTTTTATAAATATCGCCCTTATTCGGAACTTCCTTCCTGACTCGATCCAAGCATAGACATAATAAAGAAATAGACACTTTACGCGGAGTTTGATTTGCCAAAAATATACGGGAGCGATAACTAGCAGACAACCGGCAGTTGTTCCGTACTCCAGGGGTACTACGTGTAAAGCGCCACTGAAGTTTTAGGGCGCTTTAGGCTAGGCGCCCACTGGCTCTCCGTTTCGTATCCGTCCTGCCTTCCACAAGGCATTGTCTCCGTTACGAAGCAAAGGCTTGTGGAAGGTAGTACGTAGACGTTACGAAGAGCAGTGAGCGCTTGGCCTAGGCCCCGAAGAACCTAACGCTTAAGAATGTTTATCGGGTTTAAAATCAGACGCAAAAACCTTAAGCGCAGTGATGCCAGATCGTGGGATAAATCCCATATTGTGGGATTTTTAGGGTGTTTTTTTTGGAAATGGGATAATGGGTTTTCTTAACCAAATCAAAGGGTTTTGTGGGATTTTCCACTTTTTGGGAGATTTTCGATCGCCAGTTCAAAATACCCACGAAAAGTTTTATAAAGAAATATTGATACTGCCTTTCGAGAAAAAAGAAAGTTCCCCTTTCCACCTGTTCGGCAGCTTCGGCTCGATAACGGTCCTAATTTTACTTTTCATTATCATAAGTCACTGTACCCACCCTTAGTCCCCCTCCATAAAGAAGCAAGGCGTCGCGAGCCGCAAGGACGTGCGCTAAGTTCCAAGAAAGGCGAAAGGTCGCTGCTGCGGTTGCGGCTGGCCTTCGCATTTCTTGGAATTCGTCCACAGTCTTATCTCCGAAACAACTTGGGATTAGGGAAAAACGAAGCTGTTCATTGTCCAATTTGAAGAGGAGCAAGGGTCAAATGGGATGGAGCGCATTCAGAGGCTTAAACTATCATCACCTTACTGTGGAATGCATATTGCATTTTGAGATCTAGCTTTGAGGCCAATAATATCAATAGGTCTTTCTATAAAGTAACAATGGCGCGTCACTCGTGACGTAGAAGTAACGTTTGGCTATGATAGCAAATAGACGCTAGCATAAACACCATTTATGTCTTATTCAACTTGTGAAAAGGTTCCAGGCGCGTCTTGATATTTTAGCGTAAATGGGCTCGAGCGATTTCACGCGTGCTTCCTGAAATAAAAAAAATGCACACGCCTTTTACGCTAAAATATTAAAAGAGCGCGTGGATCATTTTAACAAGTTGAACAAGACACGAATTAAAATTCGACGAGTTGCCCTGTTTATAAAGATCTAACCATCAAACCTATACTGAACTCCTAGGTATCTCGTGACGAAAGCGATGCATTAAAACAAGTTCGGTAATGACTTTATAGAAAGTCTTATTGCACTAACTGTAAGCCAGAACCCTGACATTTCAAACTCCACAATTCAAAAGTGTATAATGAATAAAATGGTAGAGTTGCTACCTATGGATAAGCAAGGAGGATAAAGTAAACTAGTTCTTTAAATATGACATTAATAATTTTTCCAAAAAATAAAAATAAATAAAATACAAAACAAAAAAAATAATTTAATTCGGTCCCAAAAAAATTGTACCTGTTTTCCGAGGAGTTTTCGTGAATGTATAGGGGTTGCGGCTTTTGGGCGGTTTTTCACCGAAACTGTGGGATTTTTAACTTTCGAACATTGGCAACACTGCTTTAGCGGTGAATTTGAAACACGAGTAGTACGTTTATGTCAGCTAACAAGTTTTATAATTAAATACCCAGGTTTTGGGGATTTGTTTCTTAAAAAAGTAGTACACTGTTATTCTAAAAGGTTCAATTTTTAAAAAGGTTCAGTATTGAGCCAATTAAGGTTCATTGTAACCATCGGAGGTTCATTGTACGAAAAAGGTTCAATAGTAGTTCAAAAATAAACCATTTAAGGGTCATTCTTCAAAAAAGGTGCAATTATAGTTCAATAATGAATCATCGGAGGTTCATTCTACGAAAAAGGTTCAATAGTAGTTCAAAAATGAACCATTTGAGGATCATTGTTCAAAAAAGGTGCAATTATAGTTCAATAATGAATCATCGAACGTTCATACTCTAATTAAGGTTCACAAGAAGTTCAAAAATGAACCATATGAGGTTCAGTCTCCAAGGAAGGTTCAAAGGGAATTCCAGAATATACCAGTATAGGTTAATTCTCCAATTAAAATGTTGAACGCTAGTTCAAAATAAACCGCCGGAGGTTTTTTTAAACAAATGTTAAGTTGTTTTTATGGGAGCACGAGCATTGTCCTGCCATTTTATGTTCTTAGAAAAAAGGTGTTGAAATGGTGGTTTTTGTATGTATCCGCACAATTTAAGGATCGTAAGCGTCCGTTCGTTCTCTTGTCTGGGATAGCCTTTAACGGCGCCTCGCCAAGGGGCGTTTTTTTACCGTGATGACGTTACTCCATGAAAAACTCTCAGTAAAATGTTTCTCAAAGAGACATACTTATGTAAAATATTATAAACTTATGGTGAAACGTTATCGACGCGTCACCCGTGACGCAGCAGCAACATCAAAACCAGAAGGTCAATTTTTCTTTATTAAAAGGCCTATTGGGACTTCGCACAAACCTATGCACTGCCATATTTCAATTTAAATATTTATGGTTGAATAGTACCAGACTTTTACTATTAATTAGGTCATGTATGTACAGCTTAAACGTGAATGTGTGCTTCTGGCGCTCTAGTGCCTAAGAACATTTAAAGCTATCGGCACATGCTCGAATAAAGGGACACACCTATATGACGGTCAAATTTGATAACGCGCCATTAGCGTTTGATCGAATTTGGCCGTGATCTTTGCGTGCCCTGTTATTCGCACATCCGTAGGCGTTTTTACACCTATCTTTAGAAAATGAAATCCCATTTTCGGTGGTTTCGTTTTGTGTGCAGTGGCAGATCTAGAAAAACCTCATTATCCCTTCATTATCCATTTAAGAACTCCGCGTTAAGGGGGGTGGACCCCTGCGCCCCCTCTAAATCTGCCACTGTTTGTGTGGTAGATATTTTATTAGCAACCACAGTCAGGGCCGTGCTTAGAGGTTTCGCGGCCCTGGGCGAAATGCATGGTCGAAACTGACGTCGTGAGTGTAGCGGCCCTCCGGGATATACATCCCTATAGTAAAATTTTAGCGGCCCTGGGCGACCGCCCTGCTCGGCACCCCCTAAGCACGGCTCTGACCACAGTGTATCGAGGCAACCTTTTATTGCCTAAAATTTACTAATCTTGAGCTAAGCCCTCTTTCAGACGTAGACGAAATCAGTAACACAGGGGTAGCGCACTAGCAGACTGCAGTGACGTAGATAGCACCCCCGCAATGCGGGAGGGCCCCAGAGCTTCAGAGGGCCCTAAATTCCTATCAAATAATGTACTAAATGCCGGAGAAAACCCCGAAAAGAGAGGGAAGGGGGCTCAGGGGTCTGCTATCGCACTGTTAGCAGACGTTACTGCCAAATAAAGTTTTAAAACCGACGCCTACATTTACAAAAAGGTATTGTTTTCCTTTGGATTACTTGCTTTATTATTTCAATGCATCACAGAGCCAAAACGACTCCCAAATTAACGCATTTTAAGTTACAAAAAAAACGTCGGCACTGCAATGCCACCTAGAACCGTTTCTTTCGCGGATTTAAATATATTTTTTTAGTATGATTTGTAGTCAATTTGAGCCCATTTCTTTTTTCTAAAACAAAAGTCTCTTCTGCTTTCAAATTTCGCGCTTGGCATTTTTTAGAGCTCGATCTTGGCATTTTGTAAATTACAAAGTGGCAACACTGCTCGTGTGCAAGGTTCGTAAAAGTACTAGCCTCGTGCGTGTCTCCGCGCAAGAGGCTGATGTTTTGATTTATTAAATAAAGGCTACGTTCAGTGAAGCTTAACGGTCTTACTATTGCTGAACCCTTTTTTACGATTGTTGTATTTTTTTTTAAATATCGTCTGCTGAGTCGTCCGCAGCTTGCCTTCCCGTGTGCTGTGACGTCACGAATCCGTTTGACAACGAAGAAACCTGCTCTTTCAATCGTTGAGTTTGTGGAGCCACGGCCAACTTTGATCACGCGCTGTTCGCGCTACTACGGCCAACACATTCGTCGAAATTCCGCGAGCAAGGATTTTTCCCCTATAAACTGTACTATAATGTGTAGGAGTTCAGCGCCACGCTCGGTGGTTATATTGTCTTCAATGTAAAAACTATACTAAAAATAATAATCCGCTAGGGGCGCTGACGTCATACACATCTTTTGCTCATAGGTTAACACAGAAACGTCAACGAATGAGATGGCCGCTGTAGCGCGAGAGATGCGCGAGAAATCAAAGTTGGCCGTGGTTGAGCTAACGTTGCCAACGTGACGTCAAAACCGGAAATTACAAAAACCGTTCAGTGAAAAAAAGTTGTCAACGTTGAGACCGTTGAGCTTCACTGAACGTAGCCAAAGTTTTATTGATATTTTAAACGTTGTTTCGCAGAAATAGGTACGTCTAACATGTTTAAAGTCTAAATGTGCTATTATTTTTAAAATATCAGTATATTAGTATATTTATAATGGTTGATTTTCAGGGTTAGCTAAGCCTCATTAGGCTTAATTCTTGACTTCACAACTGTGCACCCAGCGACGCACCATTACTGTATAAGTATGCATTTCAAATACGTTTTACAATTATCAATCTAAATTATCTGTACCCTATTTTAATATGTATCGGTATAATATAAGAGAAGAGACTGGTGCTGATCTTTAACCCGGCCGGTTAAGAGCGGATAGATCTGCGACAGTCTAGAATAGTATAGCAAGATGCATGACGAACACCAACCAGATTTAGACTAAAGTAGAACCGTATGTTTTATAAATAGTGTTGCGAATGTCAAAATTTACTTTAACTATATTAATTATATTATTCAAATAAATTTTAAATTAACTTCACCACAAGTAACAAAAAATGCTTTTATTTTACTATTTTAAGGATAGGGCAAGGGTTTAAGTAATTTATTTTTACTGAGGTGCTTTTAAACCACCAAAGTCTCCCTCTTTAGGCAGTGGCGTATCTAAGGCAAGTGTCACCCAGTGAGGAAATGTAGAGTATCACCCCTGCACATTGAGTGGACGCACAGAGCTTCTCCAACCGAGCGATCGAAGCCGAGCGTCACCTCTCTTGGAGCTCTTTGAGGGTGACACTGGGGGCGGTTCGCCCCCCCCCCGTAGCGACGCCACTGTCTTTAGGTCAATCGAATCGGCCCAGTATCTCGTTGGCCCCTAAAACATGCGTCCTCGGACGACCATTAAGGATCACGTTTAATTATACAATCTACTATTATCGTCCCGCATGCTTTACTACTATTTAATGTATGAACATTCGTGGTAGATTGTCGAAGATCAATGAAAGATGAAACTATGTCTACAATTCTAAATGGAATCCATAAGAAATATTTAACGTGGGCCACATCTGTTTACTATTGATAGAAAAAAGCGTCATTGAAAAGAAAAATTAGTAATATGGAATTTGGTTTGTTTTGAATGATAAAATGGTTAGTCTTGTTATTTTGTTTAAGTTAATTAGTCATCACGAACCTAACTTAACTTTCTGAAGCGTACTAGTGAGTAGTGACGGCTATTTTTGTACCCCCCCCCCCCACCTTAGGGGGAGGTGATACTCTACTTGGTTTTGGCCGATCGTTGAACTGGCAATATATCAATAATATTAAATCTATCTTGAAGATGTGGGATAATTTACAGTGTGTCAGAATTTATAGCCCGGTGTACCTAGTAACAAAGACCATACCACCGGAGGCCTATCATCATATTGCCCTACGCCAGCGTCCCCAAGCCCGGACAGGTGACAAATCCAGCATGGGTAGCAGAACCCCACTACTGATGGTCTCACCTTTGACGCAAGCCACTCAACCCAGCAGAAGGTGCAGCAATGGGTGGACCAATCCCCACTTCGCACACAGCAGTGGGATTTAGAATGGATGCTATAGCAACTCCAGCCGACACCCTACCTATGAAGGTAAGGAGCCAAACCCTTTGGAAAGAGCTCCTAAAGGGGAACGACGAGCACACAGCAGCCCAAGTAACCCGGCACAGCTGGCACCGGAGATCCCGGTGGGCCCAAAAAGGCCGGGAAACAGGACCGCCGTGCCCGCATATGGAGGCTCGCCGCCCCACAGCAGGCTACCCAATCCGCCGAGGCGGCCAGTTTGCCTGGACCCTCTCCGTTAGCCTGAACCGAAGTTCAGTATCCAGCCCAAACCTGACCGAAGTCGGAGGTGGAGATAGGACCATTTGATCAGAGCTAACATCTCCCAGTGCGCCACCGCCCTTATGGGTTACAAGAGCCGGACCCCGACTCCCCGGTAAAGCCACCAGTTATTGCACACTCTAACCCATTTAGGGCCTGGGATAATTTACAATCAAAATTTTCACCTGATTACGAATAATATTTTTGATACGTGATGACGAATCCCCAATGATCAAAAAGCATGCTTTAGGGCCACGCCATATGGTAAATTATGCTGGATAATGTGCTTGATCGACTTGTTTAAAATTGCAAAGAAGAACCGCTTTAAGCAGAGATATTGAGAAAATGGTGAAACTTTTTGCTGAGATTCACTTTGAAAAAATATTGTCTTTGGTCAAAACGAAAAAAAGGAGAACCATTCTTGAAAATCTGGAGACTGACTGTGTTGCTATGAATGATGAAAATAGAAAAGGTACAAATGTTAAAATTTTAAAAACCATCGTAATTAGTAAATTAATTTTATAAAAAGAAGAAACTCATGGTACTATTAAAACAATTAAGTTTTATTATTTTAATAATAAACTAATTATTTTAATAATAAACTAATTATTTTAATAGTACCGTGAGTTTCTTCTTTTTTATAAAATTAATTTAGAAAAGGTATGTCGAAATGCTAAGTTAATTTTAATTTCAAATTTATATTTTTTATCTCCAGAAATTAGAATTATTGCTGCATTAGTGGTATTGCCTTATTTGTTTAATGAGAAAATAGATTCATGGATATCAAAAAAGGTACTTCATAAAAAGTTTATCAAAAAATAAACATTTTCCAATGTAAAAACACTTCCTCACTTATGATAAAACATGATTACCAATTTAAAAATACTTGATCACTTATTTAAACAAGCTTAATCAACAATTTAATAAAACTTTTTTCATTTCCTTAGAAACGCTTGATTACCAATTTAAAAACTCAGGATCACCCATTTATAAACTCTTGATCAGCAATTTAAAAACTCATCACTTCAATATAATCACTTGATCACTTAATTACAATCACTTGATCACTTAATTACATACTCTTGATCACTTAATTACATACTCTTGATCACTTAATTACATACTCTTGCTCACTTAATTACATACTCTTGCTCACTTAATTAAAAACGTGGTTACCTATTTAAAAACACTAATAAACTATTTAAAAACCCTATTTTTACAACCAACCAATTTAAAAACAGTATAAAATAAAAACTTTATTAAAAATATTTGTTTATATTAAATTTTAGGATGATCCTAAAGCTGAACCACTGGTAAGAGTGAAAGGTGATTCTTTGTTTTTCAAACCTGTGGAAGTGACCATCGGTGTAAATACAATACAATACAGTGTACTAGTATTTTAAATGCCATTGCAGCATCGTTTTCTTGCTATTACATTTTTAATTTGCAGTATGAAAAAACGATTAAACAAACTTTAACCTTTTTTCAAATGGTAATTTTGAAAATTGACGCAGAAAAAAGGCTGCGACCTGCTTTTCAATCAATTGTTAATTTTTTGAGTAAGAAAGTTTAACGGTATATTTGTATTGGTTTGCTTAAAAGTCATGTATTTTGATCAAATGAATTGGATAAATATAATATTTCCGTTTTTCTTGTAAATGAAATTTGGGCGAAGTCAAGCTTTTGGTAGGTAGGCATTTATAACTTGGTAATTGAACTTCAAAAAGTTCAGTATGGAACGTACTAAAGGCGGGTAATTGAACTTCAGGAGGCTCGTTATTGATCCTGCTGAAGGTGGGTGAAGAGGTTTAGAGGTGCTCTTACTATGGGTGGTTATGTGAACTTAAATGGTTCCGTTTTCAGTGGCAGAATAGAACCCTAAAGTAAGGTTCAAATCTGAACAATCTTAAATGGTTCAAATCTGAACCAGTTTACTAAGTTCAAATCCGAACCAGTTTACTAGGTTCCAATCCGAACCAGTTTACTAGGTTCCAATCCGAACCAGTTTACTAGGTTCAAATCTGAACAAGTTTTCGAGGTTCAAATCTGAACAAGTTTCAAAATTTCAAATCTGAATAGTTTATCTGAAGTTTCAAAAGTTCAATTTCGAACCGAAAAAGGTCCTGTATAGGTCTCACTGCTTTGTACCTTTTATGGTTCAGTTGTCAACTTTTTGGAATAACAGTGTAGGTTTCCCTTATCTAATTCTAAAGCTACAATACTTTCTCAATGGATAATTGCTGTAAATCGCGACAACTGGACACCTTCAAATCATGATTTAATTTGTAATGATCACTTTTTAGAACGGGATATGCAAATTGTAAATGGCAAAAGGTGGGTCACGCCAAAAGCCATTCCAACTCCGGTTTTGTTTCCATAGAATTAAAACAAGTAAAAATAGTCTAAATTATTTTTTTTATTTTATGTAAAGAAATTACATCCACTTGAAAGTAAAATAGAAAAAACCGGTGATGCTAACGTCTCACCTTTAAATTTTGACCAAGGATCATTTCGTGTAGGTTTAATTATGTTATTATAATTGGTTTTTAGCCAATTTTGTTTAGTTGTTATGAAGAGATATTCCTCTCTCTATAAAAGAACTGTAGTCTAAGAACTAGAACTTGCTGTATTACGAAATATTGTTGGCATGGACATCTTCCCAGATTACCACGAACATGTTTGATGCTGAAGTTGGAATCGAACATCATCATTAAGAAAGTTATTAATTTATATTGCAAGCTCAGACTCCACAAATTAGCGAAGGACAAAAATCTGGAAATGAAGGGTCAAGCCATCAGACTTAAATTGTCAAAGCTAATTTTATTTCAAGGACATTTGTTAGTGTTTTTGTATACCCCTGCATCGTATACTAGTACATAACAGGGGTTATTGACGTTTAGATAAAAGGAAGTGACGTAAAGTAAAAGAAGTTAGAAGCTAATTTTATTTCAAGGACAATAGCTACATACCTTTAGTAGAATCATCCATTTCATCAAAATTCCATTTACTTTTGTTTAGAATCTCAGAATATTCCCATAACAAGCCATAACCACAACACACCGGATAGTACACGAGTTACTTAAGCCTTTGACCAAATATCATTTCGCAATTAGAATTCTTTTGTTTTTATTTTATAATAACATCTGCTGCTTTTTATTTGGGGTTTGAAAGAATTAATTGACTTATTTAAAAATTATAATAAAAATTTACCTTATTTTAAATTCTCACAGCCAAAATATTCGCGAATCACGTCAGAGTACCTAAAAGATTACAAACACGAACATGTGTGACGTGTCACGTGATGATTATTTATTTTCTCACCTAATCGACAGGCGTCGCTTAAACGTGGTACCACGGGAATACGGAACAAATACCGGTTGTCTGCTAGTTATCGCTCCCGTATTAACCCTCCGTAGAATCTTGGGTCTATTTCTTTATTATGTCTATGGATCCAAGGGTGCACAAACTGGTAGTCATTGCTTTAACGCCTTTTGGGCTTATTCGGTATAGTTGTCAGGCGTTGTCACCATTTTGGTACCTTCACTTCTGGTCTGTCGTTGTTGCTAAAGCATCTATCCCACGACTGTGCACGAAGTAGGGAGTGGACTCCCCATTGTTGCGCTTTTTGGAGGGTTGGATGGCTTGCGTGAGAGGTGCGACCTATTCGCAACGACGAATCAAATTGTTGGATACCAAATATTGAATTTAAAAAACTACTTTTTAAAATTTTCTTTAGTTTTGCGGAAATTGATCTAACTATAAATAAACTCTTTAGTATTTACATCAAATTTTTCAACGCTTTTATGTTAAATACATTAAATATATCAAATTGACAAGTTGATCTAACGTTCATACTGAGTACAGATTTCCCAGTTACGGTATCAATGCTCCCTTAAAACAGTGAAGTGTTTCTCTTTGGAGGAATAACACGAATGACGTAGGTGAGGTCATCAATGATTTCATTTTATAAAAGAATAGAGACACACAACAGATATTTTCCTGATGTAATAATTTAAGAAAAACACGGTATATTTAGAGGTATATACGTAGGTATAAACGCAACAATGAAACTTAATAAATAATTGGCTACTACTTTCTAGCTGAAACCAAGAATGTATTTATTTATAAACGGGAACACGTTGAGACGATTTTTAGCGTTGATGATAATCCCCCTCACGCTCGAAGAGTAAGTTTCATCCCCCTAAAAAATCAATTAGTTCTTTTACCACATTGGTTCCATAAATCCGGAAGGAATAATTAAATCTTCGTTTAACGCCATTTTGAATTATCGCGCTTCGAGTTGAAGAGATAGAAAGCGCAAGTGATGCCAGATCACTAAACTAAAATATCCTTTTCACGGCGTTAAAATTTCCCTTTTCGTGTCAAAATTTCACTAGGTTTCAACAACCCGCGAGACATTCATATTTACATAAAAAATACATAAGTATCCTTGGGAAAAATTAGTTTTCATTGTTTTGAAAATAATGATCCCTGTAGGCCTGTACTACAGAAAATATAGCGCCCTCTATATTCTCAATATCAAACTACATACACATAATTCATGTCTAATATTCTTTAATTGTTCAGTTTAGATCTTTAACGAAGGCTTAAATTAAATACCAAAATAAGATTTTCGGTTAAAAATATAAATGGCTAATTTTACTGTATTATTTTTTTAAATTAAATAAATCTAGTAAGATTTTGTGAATTCTTAAAAACTTTGCTTTAAAATCATCCTCCTTACAAATTTTCGACGTCCATATTCCTCTATATGCCAATAGTGGTGGGGTGTCGGAGTGGTTAGCACTTTCGCCTCGCAGCAAGAGGAACCGGGTTCGATCCCAGCTTGTGGCACTGGCTGAACAACTCCTTCTGCGTAGAGTTTGCAAGTTCTCTCCCCACTGGATTAAGGGGTTTTCCCCGGAGATCTTCGGTTTCCCCTTCCACAAAAACTTGTTGAGGTTAACGGTAATAGTTAGTGTAGGGAGCTGTTGGCTCGCGTGGCGTGAAGGGCTTGCCACCACCCTCCTACGCATTGTAACCCGGGCACCTGAAAGTCGCATGATGACTTAGGCCTATGGTGGTGCGTTGGGTATTAGCCTAGCTGATTATTATTATTAAAAGGTGGGTAAAAATGCCGACCCACACGGCAAAATTTTTATTTTTATGAAAGACCAATAAGAAACTGCTATTTCATTACAAGGCCAAAAACACGAAACTGTGCAAGACAGGAAATTCATCTTCATAGTAATTAAAATTTCGCCGGGTGTTTATGTGATAAATTTCCCTCGATCTGACATAACTAGAGATGTGAGCCGGTAAATTTACCGGTAATGGTAAAATTACGCTAAATTTACCGAATGGTTTTACTGGTAAACTTACCAATTATTTTCATAAAGCAAAAAACACCCAAAAATATTTTTTTAAACTTCAAATAAAAGAAGAAACAATTACATTTTACATTGGACCAGAAAACCAAATCATTTTACTGTTAAAGACTTCGAATTCCCGGCACTGTGATTTTACGTTCCGTACATTTAAATTTATTTCTAAGGGGTTATCTAAGAGGTTGTAAGTTTAATGTAACCTAAGGCTATGGTAAAATTAAAATACTATTTTAATAATTATTGTGACATCAAACCATTATTTTGATTAAATAAAAAGTTAATGGTAAATTTACTGGTAAATTAACATCACTAGACATAACTGGATGGCGCCACCGAAGTAAAAGCCGCGAATAATAATTAACTTTTTGATTTAGTAATCCAATTTTGGAAATCTTAAGCGAACGAATATATTGTAGAATGAGTTCATTGAACTCCTATAAAACTGACAAGACTAAAGAAATATTGATCTATTTACCCAATTAAGTGTTGAACAATAAACAAAGCCGTTTTTATTTAACACCTTATTGAGCCCCAAACACTTGCCAATTTTAGGTCGATGGGCCCCTTAAATTTTTGCTATAAAAACTAGCAAGTCCTGCGAAATTATTATCAGATAGCTCACACAAAAATAAAATGAAAACCTCATTGGCTTTTGTCTTATTTAGCTTTTGTTTAATATATGGCTTTAATTGTCAAGATAGCTGCAGAAACAGAAAAGATGAACAATATGGAAAACAATTTTTGTAAAGTGTCTAGTAAGTTTTTTCCCCAAAATACTAAAGGAACATTTTTAATTTATAATTTAAACTACTAAGTACAGAATATTTTAGGTCCAAATATGGACGATCAAGGCCAATGCGTAAGGAAAAATATGTTGGTAAGATAAAGCTTGGATTAGTTTGTCCAATTATTTAGTTGGTTTAGTACTGAACCAGTAGCGCCGCCAGGATTTTTTCCCAAGTATAGGCACCGATGAATTTAGAGGACCCCTCTACGCAATAATTTCAATCGATAATTTCACGTTTTTTTCTTTTAACTAAACTCTCCGTTTTGAAAGAGTTCACCGTGTTTCTTATTGCAAAATTATGTGAAGCTAAAATTAAATTAATTTTTTCACTTGTCCCCCAGTTTAACCAACATTTAGATATCCAATATCCCCAATTCCAATAATCCCTTATTTTAAATATAAAAGTCGTTTTACTCAATGAATGACACTCTGCGATTAGAGCTCTTCCCAAATTCATCAACCACTAACATCGGATGTTCTTTTAAATGATTCGATCAATCTCGATTAATGGATTTGGCCAGGTTGGAAAGTCTATCCACTCGCATTGTTGTCCGTAGACGCGTTTCAATTCTATTCAAGGAACTATAAACTCCTTTCAGAAATAGTATTGGCCACGGGAATACACAGAACAACTTTATAGTACTTAACAAAGTCGGGAAAGCCACCGTTCATCGTCATTAGATAGTGATAACAGTCTGTTACACTCTAAAAAAGGTTGGGTTAAAAATTGGACAAAACATATTTTGACTGATATTGAGTCAATTTTGACCCTATTTTGGTTATTATGGATATTTTGGATTAGTATGTTTTACCGTATGCAATTGGGTTATTTTGAAATTTACCACTTCAACCATACTTGGGTTATTTCTTACCCAAAACAAAGTATCAAAATATAATTTCGTCAGCTGTGGTTTCTACCTTTGTCAATTTTTTCATTCGACATAAATCTCGCCAAATTTTTACCACTAGTCACTACCAACAGACTACAGTACCGGCTACCGGCTTACAATCTAATACAATAAAAGGAGGAAAGTTCATGTAATGGTAATTTTATTTTTATCTAAGAGGAGTATAATTGAACTTCATTAGCTTATTGGATTAACTTAATAAGCTATAGCTTTTGTTCTAAGTAACAAATGTTTACATTGAAGAATAGTAATTTTGAAATAAAGCCTTTAATGGTTAACAACAGCATTAGGTTATTGACCCAATTAATTTAGTAAATACGATGACCTAATTATTTGGGTCAAATTAATAGCACAACCCTTTATTTTGCGCTATTTTTTAACGAAGCCCATAATTTTGGGTTATTTATTTTTGCCCAACCATTTGGGCAGTTGTTAATTTACCCAATTTTGGGTTATTTATTTTTACCCAAACTTTTGGGTTATTTATTTTTACCCAAACTTTTGGGTTATTTGTTTTTACCTAAACATTTGGGCAGTTGTTAATTTACCCAATTTTGGGTTATTTATTTTTACCCAACCATTTGGGCAGTTTTTAATTTACCCAACTTGGGCTAGGACGTCATTTTCTACGATAAAGTTTTCCGAGTCGGGGTCAGACGCAGTTATTCCTTTAATTAGGCTATTATTTTCTAAAAATCGGTTTACCATTTTTGATATAAATTTATCGATTATTTGGTAGTAAGTTGATCTCAACTGTTCATTTAAGGTCTTTGCTTCAGTGTCTCGGTTTCCTGTTGTACACGTTACCACACTATACTTTAGTCTTTGATTAGGGATTATTTTTCGTTTTCTTAAAGCTAAAGGTGCAGTGTTGCGATCGGGAACCGTGATAAAAACGGATGCTGCTAACTTAGAAGCTTCGTCCCAAATTTTTCGGGGTTCCTTACTTCCTCTAAGATATAGTTATGGTAGCTTTGCAAATAGCGATAGCTTCAGTTAGAACGACTCTCGAAATTTGTAAATATTCCGACAAGGAGTTGGTAATACCTAATATTTCATCTAAAGCCGTAATCAAAATCAAGTTAGTGAAGTTTTGTAATACCAAGTTCTCCAATGCTAATATCCCAGCAAACACAAACACGTCCTATGGACATCCGATAGACGTCACACTCGGATCTTGCCTTCGTCCGTAGGACATCCCAAAATCCGGGGTTGACGTCGGTTGGACGTCAAAGGACGTCCAAATGTCCGGTTTGTCTATAGCCGTAGTACGTCCCGGGGACGAGTTTTCGGACGTCCAACGGCGATTACGGCGGTCGTCCCCTGGATGTCTTTCTATAAAACCTAGATATGTCTTTGGGCCTTTAATTTGGTTCAATCATGGCTCAATAGGGATGAAACTAGGACGTTCATTGGATATCGTATTCTGAACAAATAATTTAAAAAGCCAAACTTGATATTAAAATTTTATTAAAAACATTAAAATACAAGATAATGGAAAAATCCAGCAACAAGTGTACAATTTGATTGTAATAACACGAACTCTGCAAGTATTAGCAGTTAACATATAAATTACAAAACTTATATAGTTATTTAATTTTTATATAACAAAATAAATTTCGAACTAAACTATTAAAAAATTAATGAACTTCCTTATACAAATGTAAAAAAACAATAAATTAATTTTTAAATCAGAAGCAAAATAAAACTAAGCCATTTAATACTATTCCTTAAAAAAATTAAGACTATCGAATGAAAAATGTACTCTAGAACTTACTGTTTCTCGAAGCTTAATTTTAATATCTATCCAAATCTTACTTTTGGAATTACAATTTAACTATATAAATTATCACAGTATAAAATAAAGCTTTAGGCGAACCGTTCAGTGAGAGTAATGAATAATAAACTTAAAAAGTTAAATTGAAACATGTACAGGTCCAAAATGAACTTTAAAAACAGCGAACCTTCCCTAATATTCGGAGAATTCAATGCAAATCTTACTTTTGTAATTACAATTTAACTATATAAATTATTACAGTATAAAATAAAGCTTTAGGCGAACCGTTCAGTGAGAGTAATGAATAATTAACTTAAAAAGTTAAATTGAAACATGTTATAACGGATGGAGATCCCCTTCCCTGTGATACCACAACGTAATATACAGAGACAGTGAACTTCCACCAGCTATATTCGAGATTAACCCTCGGTTAATCAACGTGCGTGACTGAACATAAATCTAAGCCTTTGGTAGTGTAGGTGGAAGAATCAATTTCACCAATAAATATATTAAACAATTTATTTCTTATTTAATAAATTCTTAAATAAACAAAATCAAATAAAGTATTATAATAATTAATTTCAATTAAGTCCTTTTTCTCACCAAATACTCCATGTCCCCGCGCCTCTGTTAAAATCTTTCGCTCTCAATTTCCACGCTTCTCTTTTTCGTTTAAAACTCAAAGTCCCTTTTATATTAGGGAAATCCAATATAAAAAATAAACTAATAAAAAAACTATGTTCTTTCGCGGCGGCGGCGGCGACATCTGGTAGGAGCGGTTTCTTAACTTCGATTGCAACGGATGGCGGGAGTTTTAAGCTCCATCCGTTGTAATGTACAGGTCCAAAATGAACTTTAAAAACAGCGAACCTTGCTTAGTTTTGGAGAACTCAACGCAAATCTTACTTTTGGAATTACAATTTAACTATATAAATTATTACAGTATAAAATAAAGCTTTAGGCCAACCGTTCAGTGAGAGTAATGAATTATAAACTTAAAAAGTTAAATTGAAACATGTACAGGTCCAAAATGAACTTTAAAAACAGCGAACCTTCCCTAATATTCAGAGAATTCAATGCAAATCTTACTTTTGGAATTACAATTTAACTATATAAATTATCACAGTATAAAATAAAGCTTTAGGCGAACCACTCAGTGAGAGTAATGAATAATAAACTTAAAAAGTTAAATTGAAACATGTACAGGTCTAAAATGAGCTTTAAAAACAGCTAACCTTCCCTAACATTCGGAGAATTCAACGCAAATCTTACTTTTGGAATTCCAAATCCAATATATAAAATATAACAAAATGAAATAAAGCTTTAGGCGAACCGTTTAGTGAGAGTAATGAATAAAAACTTATAAAAGTTAAATTGAAACATGTACAGGTTCAAAATGAATAGACTTTGATCAAACATATTTTCTTCCTACCTCTGTAAAAGACACATTAAAAAAATCGAGTTAAAATCATTTAAAAAAACCCAATAGTTTTTTAATAAAATTCTTACTCTTATGATATATTATCAGCAATACTAGAGATTACTATGTTATTATCTTTAACGTTTGGGTAGAATGCATTATGGACTTTATGGTGACCGATTCCAAACTGTCGAGTAATGGCGTCGTACAAAAGAAACTACAAACTGGGCTACCAGATATTTTAAAAGGACTTTAGCTCGGCCAACTTAGATCAGCTTTTTCGCAGTAATTGGCTGTGATTGTAGAAATAATTCCATAAATGAAAATAATGGAAATAAAAATTAAGAAAATAATAATATAAAAAAATATAAAAATTAAGAACAGATAAAATTAATTAAATAATTAAGTAGTTTTGATTTAATACGTAATTTCATTAATTCACGTTAAATAAACTCGTAAATTTAAATAATAATATTCTTAATAAAATTAATATTTTGTGGTTCATTAATCATTATCAGCTCAAATACAAATACAGGTGAAAAAAATTAAAATTAATTGCTGATAAACGCACCTCTAGATAGCATTAATGGACGAAACATTTCGGACGAATAGTGGAGATCCATGCGACGTCGATTGGGCTGAATATCGGATGTCGCGAAATTGGTTCAACGAGGACTAAAATGGGACGTCAGTTATTCGTCCCGTAGGACGAATTTTGAACGGGACCAAGCTGGGCTCTATGGACCATGCTGGGACGTCCCAGGGACGATTTGTGTTTGCTGGGTAGAACAGAATCAAATCTACTTCTGAAGTAATGAAGACCTTTTTTTGCTCCACCACCTAGTGTCGCAGCTTTGCGGCATTTTGAGAACTATTTCGTAGCCTAACTCTTTTTGAGAATTATCAAAATATTCACTCCTAATATCTGAATTGCTTTGGAAATTATAGATCGCTTGAACTAGTCCGAGTAATTCCCTAACCGCGACTATATTGGAGCAGCATTCAACCAAAACTAAATTTAAACGATGGGCATAGCAATGGACGTATGGACAATATCCACCTACTGCCTTCTCTATTTGAACCCTCACCCCTTTTACGTGCCCACTCATTACACTGACCCCATCATAAGTCTGAGCAACGCAATTTTCAATTTTCAGTCCATTCTCCGCCAAAAGGGTAATTATAGCCAAGCTGATGCTTTCAGAGTCGAACTTATGCAAATCTGTGTATGCTAAAAATCGCTCTACTGCCAATTTACTTTCTAGTATACCTAATGCAAACACTCAGCTGTTCTTCTCCCGCATTATCTCTAGTCTCATCGCCAATTACGGAAAAGAAACCACCTGATTCATTAACCTCCTTTATCATCATTCGCCTAACCAAATGCCCACTAAGGTTGATCAGCTCATTTTGGACAGTGCTATGTATGTATTTAGCATTATTTGGCATACTTTCGCACTTGGCTTTTAAGTCGGGACAATTTCTCTTCAATAATCTAAAATTTCTACGAAATTGCCACTGTTCCCATTTTCAGCGTCCGACCTATGCCCCCGAAGAGCGAGATTTTGTTGGGCGCACAGTACTATTATCTGCACGTGAGCAGCTAAGACATCTCTATTTCTAGCAACGTCTGTTTTATGATGCTGATCAACCTGACATACTATTGAGCCTCGAGATTTCTTCGATTCCAAATAGTCTGAATATTTTTATAAGACTGTTGGTGTAAAGATTAAGTCGAAGTAAAGTGTTCTTCGAACTCTTTGGCCATATTTTTTCAGTCCGAAAACCCCTCAATAAATTCCGTATTTCCACCACCAAAAAATTCCGACAACAAAAACAATAAACTTTATCGTTTGCTACAGAATATTCGAGCATTTGGTATTTGGTGTACCAAGAAGAATTGAAGCCTCGGTTTTTACCACCCATTAGGGTTTTGGGAAAAGACGCGAGGTTAGGTTGAACGGGCAGACAATCCTTATCTAAACTAATATCTAAAGCAATTAATCATCTTAAGATTGAATTGTCTATCTTTGCACTCGAGGCTCTATTAGGGGATTCAACCAAAATTTCCGGGCTGACATCGATATTGGGTAAAACGTCAACAACATTTTTTTACTGTTTTCAGTCTCCGTAAAACCTAGATTTTCCCCTGAATTCAGTTTCTTTATTTTAGCTCACGGTTGAAGAAATCGTTCCATCGCGTCTTTCTGACTACTAATATAACTATGCTCGCTTCTCTCTTACGTTTTTGGCGTTTTTGGGCCCCCGACATAAACTTTCGGGAACTCATTCTGGTTTTAGTTTTTAAAGTAAAAACTCCCGATATTAAGCCTTTTAAAAATGGTACCACTATAGTCTTAAGACTAGTTTTAAGAATGGTACCACCCTCGGCACCACCAATAGTTTGTTTCAAAAAATCTAGCTACTAAAAGCTTGAAAAAAAAGCGAACTAACTTTATAAACTAGCCCGAAATGTTTTTATTTAAAACAAGCGCAGTATGTTTTCCTTAAACCTCTAGGAGGTAGAAGTCGGCTCTTGCCAAAAATATTTAAACAAAAAGGACACTAAATTAACTGACTGAGAAAGACTCGAAATGTAAAGAACTGCTTTGAAGAAGCGCGCAAAATCAAATGAAACTGGTAAAAATAAATTCGATAACATAAGAGTGACCACCGGCCTTTCGAACACGTGACCCAGTGGGCGAATCACAAACCCCCAAATAAGGGAGGGGGGCATTTCGCTCTTTGAATTTGAAGATGCCACGAGGGGGAGGGGAGTTAAGGTCCGAGGACATTTTTACGTTTTACGATAACGTGTGCGGTCATGGAAGCAGCTGTTTTTCCCCGAATTACAATGATCCCCCTTTACAAATAAACTCGGTATGTTCACACCCCGTAACCTACCATTTTTAGGCTGCAGGTTTGTTTTCTAAAGTGGAGAGCAAAGATTACCGGCCGTTCAGGAATAAAATAAATGGTAGTCAACTAGTCATATTTCAATGAATTTTAGGCCCCAAGAAGACACCTTTTTCGTAAATTGGAGGCCAAAAACAGTAGGCACCTTTTCTTAAATTGGAGGCCCCAAGTAGGCCTATAGTTCTTAAATGGAGGCCCCCTAAGTAGGTCCACAATTTTTCAACGTAGGCACGTGCGTACTTGTGCCTACCGCTGGCAGCGCTACTGTACTGAACATACGGTGGATTTAGTACGAACATATAGTACTATTCATGCAGCTCTAGTTTGCCTATTAAGTAAATGTTTTAGAATAAAAGTCATATCTAGAAGGGCGAATCTTATATACTCCAACATGTCAGCGCACTCCAAGGGCTTTGTGCAACTCGTTCACCAGTTTCAAACCGGATAAAAAATATATCTGCTGCTTAGCGCCATCTATAATTATGTTACTCTAAACTATATAAAAACAAATAATTTAAATAAGTATTTCTATTAATAATTTGAATCGAAATTATAAAATATAAAATGTTAAGATTCAATAGATGGCGCATCGTAGTGTAGAGCCTTTATTTCGTATTCCAGACCGAAACGGACAAATGAAAAAGTCAAAAGAACGTTTTTTCTTAAATAAACTTATCAAAATATAAGCAAACGATGCAAAAATTATTTTAAAATGCAAGTATAATTTTTTTAAATGTCAAATTTACGAATAACGATGAGGAAAAACTATTAGCGTTTGCTTTAGCCGCAACCTATCTAGGTTTCAAATGCGAACCTAAGGAGGTGTTTTGATAGTTTTCGGTCCCGAATACTATAATTATTCCTCTAAAAATTGAAGAAATTCCACAAGCGCTCGTAATGGGCTGAAAATTCTACTACGCGCTTAGTTGTCCGTAATAGCTTAAAATATAGTGTAAACTATGTAGTGTAAGTAGATTAATATAGTGAAAAATAGCCAAAAGTATTCATTCATCTGGAGCGAACAATTTCTTTTGTAGGACTACGGCAAAAATTGCATTGACGAGCATTAAATAATAATAATCAGCTAGGCTAATACCCAAGGCACCACCCTAGGCCTAAGTCATCGAGTGACTTTTAAAGCCTTTTTTTTAATTCAGGTGGCCGGGTTACAATGCGTAGGAGGGTGGTGGCAAGCCCTGCAAGCCACGCGAGCCAACAGCTCCCTACACTAACTATTACCGTTAACCTCAACAAGTTTTTATCCCAAGAACTTTGCAAAGAAGGAAACGCAAGAGCAGATACCAAAGTAAGCCACTTTATAACATAAGCAACATAAAATACGCAAGTATGACACTTCATTTCTCACCATGGGACTGTTTTCAGTAATAAACTGCATGTTTAAGGACTAAGAACACTCCGCGAGTGCTTACTAATCTTTGCGCATGGATAAATTAACGCAGCAATAGAATTTCCCTGACTGGCACAAATACGTTCCCTGATAGTGCTCTAGGGCTAAATAAATGTAAATCTTTATCCGCGCATGCGTGGAAACGGCGTACACGTAGATTAATTAGCCTCTTCAATTTACATAGAACCAATTAGCGGCCAACGCGTGAAACTCAAAAACTGCTGGATTTTCGTCTCCTAAATAGACGCTTTTTGACTCGCTCCATATTTACTAGAGCTCAGCGGAACAGATAAATTAACCGCCAAACTTTCGATTACTGAGAAAAATTTCAGTGAACTGTTTATTTATGGATATTATTCGCGGATATCACACGATTTAATATGCAGAAAATAAGTTTTTATTCGGATAATTTTCGGCTATGGATCAAAACAAATAAAACTGATATTTTGTATCCAAACCCCGAGCTCTAATACCATGGTAACCAACTATAGATAGCGCTCTACAGCAACCTACGGAGGACAATATCTCGGAGATCACGCGCAAGCAAGTGGGTAATCGCGTCGGTACAAAACCATCAATCGGAGAGCTCGAATCTAGGGTACCGAGCTCTACTAGTCTACTTCATCTTTGGTCACACTAATCTGAAGTTTTGAACTATTCGAAAAGATTGAATGCACCTTATTCACGAATTACGATACGTGCGACAAGGCAGAAACAGTTTAAATACCGGGATAAGTTTCGGCGGAAATCTTAATTTTACGGTACACAACAGAAACCATTGTATAACAAAAGGTTCTGAACGGAAATTGACTCCCTATTCGAAGTCGTTAAGCCTTGCCGAGTATTCCAAAAAAAAGTTTTAGACTGATATATTAGCTCACGCTACGTTAATTACAGTAGAGGTCACCTCTTCCTAATTACCTTAAATTACCTTAAATTTAAGTGTAGGGAGCTGTTGGCCGTCACCCTCCTGCGCATTCTAGATGACATGGGTTCTGTCTTGGGTAATATTATTATTTAATAAGATATTAAAGCTTCCGTTATATTTAATTTCCAAAAGGCATTTAAAGAAGCGAGCTGCTGTGTGGGAAGTGCTGTGCAGGATGAAGGTTACATCAAGGCGTATGGACGGATTTTACAAGTAAGGCCAAGGCTTCATGTAATATTATTTAATTTATTTTTTAATAATTACAATTTTGAACGACAGGGCTGCGGAGATGTTGACTTTTTCGAATTCTGAGAAATGCGATTTTTTATTACGATTTTATTTTGAAATAACAAGCAATTTGAATTTGGAAAATGCTTGTTTCATTTTATCTTTGATTTATTAAACGCTCACAAGCCTCACATTGAAATATCTGGGTTTTTTTTCTCTTAAATTATTGTTGTTATCCCTCTATCAAACGCGCAATTATTCAATAGGGATCTAAAAACACTTTCAAGCTAATGGTTCCGAGCAAGAGATCCTTTTAGCAGACGACATACTATTATTAATTTGGAAGCAGCGTTTCCAGTGCCTGAAACTAAAATTGAAATAATCGTACCAGAGCCAAAAAAAATATTGATTTCAGAAATAAATTATCGTATGCCTGAAAACTAACGGTATATTCGAATTTTGTGCGAAATATTGACGTTAAACTTAAAGTTCGACCGATTGAAAACTTATATTTAAAAGTCACAGATTTAATTGGTTTTCAGGCAATTAAAAAATTATTGTACATAATAATAATAATATTAAAAATAATAATAATAATAATAATAATAATAATAATAACAATAATAATAAGAATACATTCTAATTGACACTTTCGAAGTACATAAGAGGGACAGGGCTATGTCTTTGTAGACCTTTATGCCCGGTTAATAAATGTATAAAAACCAGATATGTGGTCAAGACAAAACGTTATATAGAAAATAACAAAAAGCAGGAGAGTTCGTTTAGCAGATCTTAAAGCAAGAGATAATAACAGAACAAAAAAAAATAAAACCTTATACAAAGTTCATTACAAATTCATGTGCCATTGGGCAAATTGTAGGGAATTGAATAAATTTGCTCCCTTATGAAACACTGTGTTAAGCCTGCGGTTCAGTTTGGATTTAGTTATTTTTAGCTTATTGGTCTGTCTTAGCTTACATGTAGGATTCTTGTCATTCAGATTAAAGGCATTGTGGATTCCATTATTTATAGACTTGTAAATAAAGACCAAAGAACTGCAATCGGATGATAGTTTCTTGGATATCGCCTTTTTTATGAATAGGAACTATAAGAGTATTTTTTTATGAATTTGGGTAAATGCCGGTTTTGAATGACCAGTTAATAAAAAAACAAATGGAGGAACAATATATTGACTAATGCATTTTATGAGGTTTGGGCGCAGTTCATCTAGACCCGGAGCCGAATCATTTTTAAGACTTCAGATTATTTCAGAGATTTCAGAAGCGTCAGTTTCAAACACCATAAAAGAATTACCGATAGTCTTAACTAAAGTGTAGTAATTATTATTAAATATATTATTATTAGTATCATTAAATGATACAAAAATTATTGAATGTATCTGGGGAAGTATCTGTAGTAGTAGATTTTTGATTATTTTTTGGTTTTTGCCCATAATATTATTTATTGTCCATAATTCTTTAGATGAATGAGCGCCCATTAAAAGGTTTTTAAAGTATGCAATTCTGGCACTACGGAGTTTATTAGCCAAGTTATTTCTCTGTTTTTTATAGTTTGTAACATTTTGTTCTGTAGGCGCGCGTTTCGTGATTTTTTTAAATTTATCTTTCATTTGAATATCATTTTCTAGGGTATCGGTAATCCAGCCGTGGGATGTCTTTTTATGGAATAATTTGTAAAGGAAACTTTTATTAAATATATCGTTAATTTTAGAGGTAAAGAAATCGAAGGCAACATTGACGTCAGTTTGTTCGAAGATACTTTCCATTTCATTTTGTATGTGGTTGATGAAGTTGTTTATGTTACGTTGTGATTTGTTTACGCGGTGAAGAGTGGGCTTAGGGTTAACAGTGTTAAGAGTTAGATAAATTGGGTCGTGGTCCGTGATATCCCAGTCAGTATAGATTTTAAAATTAGAGACATTAGTGGATAGGTTGCTGTAGCAGATATCGATAAGGGTGTTAGAGATTCTAGTAGGTTGGTTCTAAATTATGACAAGCGATTACGTCTTTATTGCTTAAGTAGCATTATTATTTACTAATAAATTGAAATTAATATCACCTAGTAATATTTTAGGCTTATTATGTGGGCCCATTTTACTTAGAAAAAACTCCATTTTTGATATGAAGTAACTTGTCGGTCCTTGAGGCCATTAATTTTTACCTCTCCGAGAGGACTTTGTACCCTAGGAGGGGTTATACAACCACCGTGTCTGTCTGTGGGTCTGTCTGTCAGGCCTGCGAACGCGTTCGCATTTTCGGGGCAAAGGCTAATCACTGCGTACCCAGTTTCTTAGAATCAGGGAAAAGGTTTTTCCAAAAGCGCCCTCTTTTTGTCATTGGGTGTAGTATAATTTTTAATCGGCCGGGATTCGAACCCGAGCCCTCTTGCACGACAGGTGAGCGTTCTACCGCAGAACCATGGATACAGTTACGCATCACTGAAAATTAAAAACTCTTCCGAGGAGATTTATATTTTGGCTTGCCAACTTGTTATAGTAAAAATCTTATAAAAAACAGTAATTTCACAAAGAACAACCGGAATTGTTAAATTATTTTTAACGAAGAAACCAATTCCTCCACTTGTTCGGTTTTTGCAACCAGTGCCAAAAAATTATAGGCTTCATAGAAGTCATGGGTATCGTCGTAATACCCCGTTTCAACGAGAGCAAAGATGTCAATGTCATTACTAAGATTCTTACAACAATGCAATGGGCGTATAAAAGCGGGAGATTTGGATTAGCACTTCTAATGTTCTGTGATGTTATACTCATAGATTATTATTTTTAAAGTAAAGGTAAAAAGAACAAAACGTGAGAGGGAATAAATTCCCGATTAGTTTTTTTTTAAATTTTTTTCAGTTTCGAAGTCATATTTAAATATTTCATTTGCAATCGAAATAGAGTTGGTGCTTATCCATTTAAATCGTACAGGGATTTTAGTTTAGTTATCGAACGTGCAAGCTTAATTATCGAAAAATGCATACTGTACGCCATTGAAAATATAGAAAACGTCTAAAAATTAGCTTGAAATTATCGACGTGTTCGATAATTATCGTACGTCCGGCAACGCTGTTTGTTAGCCTTGCCAAATAGTATTGATTAAATATTAGTAGTCATAACGACGCGTGTTATTAAAGGGAAAAAATTGCTGCGGCCCCACTGGCCAATCTGCCAATTAGTTCCCATATTTGCCAGTGGCGCTGTGAGCATTTTCTAATTGGCAAACCTCCTTTTTAAAAAGACCATTCTATAAAATCCGAGCTAAGCCAGCCAAAAACTTCGCAAAGACTTTAAAGCTTTTACTGTAGGACTGGCAACTTTCATTATTTGGCTTATGGTCCGTCCTTATTCGGACTAGACATTATACATTTATTTAGTTATATTTTATATCGACCAGCCAACCAATGTTGCATGTTTGCAAACAAAAGATAATAACGAGCCACCCGGTTCATGAAAAATTGGGCCACACCTTCAGTTTCTCTAAGCAAAAGTAAATAACCTCATAAGTAGTATTTTATGGAATGGTCTATTAAGAATCATGTGGATAAAAATTAATCTGATAAAGAAGATAAGCACAATTAAAGCGGAAAATAATAATGAACACAATAAATCATTAAATCTTAGGAAATATCTTTCAAAGGAGACTGTCCAACAAAAGAGGGATGGGAAAGGCCACTTCACAAATCGTGGGAGTATGACGTCACTTGCCCCTCGATACGAAAGAGTTCAGTTCACTCGGAACAAGCAGAGCTGAACTCAGGAAGTAGTCCCGTTTGCTCACTGGGCGTCTACTTAGAGGACCTCTAGGTCTGTCACGCCACTAGTGGCAAAAGGTTCGTATTCTATCCCCATTAAGATAACGCGAAACCAAATCAAAAATAGCCCGAATAAATTTTGAAGGACTTTGTTCGAGAGTAACTGAAACGTTTACCGCTAGTTTCGTGACCGAACTAGCAGTTCTCTAAGCAGACAAAACTTTTTTAAATATTCTTAAATAATCCGCTGTCTGCTTAGAGAAGTGAGGATCAGGCTCGGAAGTAAGGAATTTCTGACGTGGCTCCTAATGACTACTAATCCATAACGGGTCGAATAATCAAAGGGGTCCTTGCAGCCACTGAGCCTAGCCTAATTTTGTATCTGGTGGTCCCGTGTTTATTTCTTGTTTTATGGCTAGATTAATTATTGATTTGATTATATTGTGTCTGGAAAATTGTAAGTAGCTGCTTCTATTGATGAGTTTTAGAAACTATTTTTTAGGTGCTCACATTTCAATGATTATGAAAAATGGGGAACAATTTAGTCCCAGTCCCTCAGAGAACACTTATCCCAAGTGTTTTCGAATTAATAAAGTGGTTTTTGACTTCTATAACACCCTTTTTCCCGAACCTGGTGAGGGCCACTCCATTGGCCAGGAGTAATTCGAGTAAAATAAAAGATGTTGTAGAATTCCGTCCACTAGTATCTAATTCTGAGAGCTTTCTAATTGACGATTTTATAACAAAGAGTCTACCCACTTCCTGCACGTGACCCCCGAAAAAGCTTCCTCCTTCGGTCGCTGTATTGTTCTATCACGGCCAACTTTGAAGACGAGCTGCCTCTCTGAGATAACAGTTCTTCGCACTTAACATTAAATCATCTCGTGATCAAAACTGCAAGTAAAGGTTGATTCCCATTGGCTAGCGACTACACTGACGTCATTTCACAAGTTGAATAGTGAAAAACCCATTGTTTGACGTCATATAATTAACCCACTTGAATATCTATTGTGGAAAAAACCCATTGTTTGGCGTCATTTCTCTAGAAAAACAAGCAATTAATAGAAATTTACATTAAATACCAATTAAACATTTTAGTATTATTCAAATGCTTAAGTTAGAGTGCAAAAAATACTCAGATATAAAATAACAATTTTGAGGTAGAAACATTTTCAAAATAAGGAAAAAATTACTGTAAGAAGGAAATTGTAATAAATAAGGTGATAATGTTTGATGGTTGTTTAAGGATAGAGTAAATTGGAATATTTTCGTAAATAACCATAAATGTTAGAGTGTCTTACCACCAACCCCTGTAGCACAAAGAGTCGATTTAGGGTTTGACTTTGGTCGAAAAGTCGCTTTTGGGTCCTGGCCCAAATACCGACTGTAAAAATCCTAAACGATTTAGAGATAATTCCTCGTAAGTACGGTTTCGGTCTCTATCAAAGTCGGTATGGTGACCTAACATTTAGGACCACTTGCCGACTCTAAAAGTCTTAAACATTTTTTAGATAATTACGCGTAAGTACGTTTTTGGTCGCTTTTAAAGTCGGTATGGTGACAAAACATTTTGGACCACTTGAAGACTCAATAAGTCTTATCATTGGAACCATATGTAACATAATTACTCATAAGTATGCCACTGTACCTTTATTCCATTCAAAAATCTTCACTAATGGTTTGTTTCCCCACGAACCAGTAAAAAGGTGGACTACGTTAGATTTTAACCTTTTTATTCATCCTAGTAATTTTGGGAGTCACACTATTGGCTAGTAACATATTTATCTAAGCTAATGGAAAACCTCTAACCAATGTAGCTTTATTGAAATTTATAAACTTGCTCGGTTTGTGCGGATGAAGTTAAATTATGGGTAATTTAGAAAAATAAAAGGTAGAGGAAAATTACCAATAAGTGATCGCTTTCCGAAAATGGAACAAGTCGTCGAAGTGGGATATTCCACCAGCGTTATTAAAACCCGTATCAAGTCAACGGAAGAGTTAGGCCTAGGCTCAAAAATTCTGCAAAGACTCCAACCTTGTAGATGCGCCAGAAAATCTCAAAATGAAATTCAACTTTTTTTCCCAATAAACCTTCTTTTATTTGGCAATGCAAATTTATTTTAGAACGTGAGTCTCCGAGAACTTCATTAATTTGTAAATTAATTACATTCACAGAACTTGACACTATATTGCCGGTTTATCAGACGTAGAGCTAATTGGGCGACGGCATTATCGGCATTTGAGATTCGATGACGTCAAATATGACATCAAATATTACGTAGGGTACAAACCGTTAGTGAAGAAATAGAGCTAGTGGCATACTTATGAGTAATTATGTTACATATGTTGGAACTATTTAGAGTCTGAACGCCGACCTTAAATAGATGTCCAATGGACGACTTACATCCGACATTGTAACCCAGCCACCTGAATTAAGGGCTTCAAAAGTCGCATGATGCCTTAGGCCTAAGGTGGTGCCTTGGGTATTAGCCTAGCTGATTATTATTATTTTATTATTATTTTATTGGTCAATAAATCGCGCAATTATAGTTAAATTAAATTTTGAGTGCTAGAATTTAAATTGAAATACCGTTGGTCCCCACAAGTCACCGTTTTTCAATTAAACACATCCGCCTTGAGTAGTGGGAAAGATCAGAGATTTTTCGTTAGTCGTTAAGGCCCCCGTTTTGTTGTTTAACGCGAGAGTTAACACACGATAAAAATAAATGATTCATATTTTGAAATAAGTTTATAAATTTTTTAATCGCATAAACTCATCAGAGAACTAATTCAAAATTTAAAAAGGAATGTTGTAAGTTCATTTTAAATTTATAATTTTTTAATTTTAAAGAAAAGTATGACGCAAACACGAACTTTAACGACTCAAATTTAAAGTTCATCCACTAAATTTAGTTTCCTTTTTGAGCAAAATATCTTGTTATAATCAAAGTTGATGATTTTGAGCTATGATTAAATCAAATGTGGATGTCTTGTAATCAGTTACAATAAAATATAGTTTTCTTTATTTATTGACTTTTACGTATTAAGCTAAAACGAGCAATTACAGAAATAAACAGAAACATAAAACTCGTAAGACTCTTGAAACTCGAAAATTCCAAATATTTGTCCATATTTTACCTAACCTTGCCCCGAACGAGTTATATATATATATATATATTGGGTAAAATATTTGTTTTTATTTATTATAATGTAAAAAATTAAAGATTTAATTTATTTATCGCGTTCTAACAAAACTTATAAATAGTACTTTAAAGCGACCGATGTTAAAGCCCTTAATAAGCAAATCAAACTTACACGCACTTCATTTCGCTACCTAGCAACTTTGCCCCTGGCAAATTTCCCGATTCACCGATTTCCATTACGCCGCATAGCAACTTTGCCCCTGGCAAATTTCCCGATTTACCGATTTCCATTACGCCGCCTAGCAACTTTGTCCCTGGCAAATTTCCCGATTCACCGATTTCCATTTCGCCGCCTAGAAATTTTGGACCTTGCAAATATCCCGATTCAGCGATTCCCATTTCACCGCCTAGAAATTTTGCCTCTGGCAAATTCCCGATTCACCGATTCCCATTACGCCGCCTAGCAACTTTGCCCCTGGCAAATTTCCCGATTCACCGATTCCCATTTCGCCGCCTAGAAATTTTGGACCTTGCAAATATCCCGATTCAGCGATTCCCATTTCACCGCCTAGCAATTTTGCCTCTGGCAAATTCCCGATTCACCGATTCCCATTACGCCGCCTAGCAACTTTGCCCCTGGCAAATTTCCCGATTCACCGATTCCCATTTCGCCGCCTAGAAATTTTGGACCTTGCAAATATCCCGATTCAGCGATTCCCATTTCACCGCCTTGCAATTTTGCCTCTGGCAATATCCCGATTCAACGATTCCCATTACGCGTAAGTACGTTTTTGGTCGCTTTTAAAGTCGGTATGGTGACAAAACATTTTGGACCACTTGAAGACTCAATAAGTCTTATCATTGGAACCATATGTAACATAATTACTCATAAGTATGCCACTGTACCTTTATTCCATTCAAAAATCTTCACTAATGGTTTGTTTCCCCACGAACCAGTAAAAAGGTGGACTACGTTAGATTTTAACCTTTTTATTCATCCTAGTAATTTTGGGAGTCACACTATTGGCTAGTAACATATTTATCTAAGCTAATGGAAAACCTCTAACCAATGTAGCTTTATTGAAATTTATAAACTTGCTCGGTTTGTGCGGATGAAGTTAAATTATGGGTAATTTAGAAAAATAAAAGGTAGAGGAAAATTACCAATAAGTGATCGCTTTCCGAAAATGGAACAAGTCGTCGAAGTGGGATATTCCACCAGCGTTATTAAAACCCGTATCAAGTCAACGGAAGAGTTAGGCCTAGGCTCAAAAATTCTGCAAAGACTCCAACCTTGTAGATGCGCCAGAAAATCTCAAAATGAAATTCAACTTTTTTTCCCAATAAACCTTCTTTTATTTGGCAATGCAAATTTATTTTAGAACGTGAGTCTCCGAGAACTTCATTAATTTGTAAATTAATTACATTCACAGAACTTGACACTATATTGCCGGTTTATCAGACGTAGAGCTAATTGGGCGACGGCATTATCGGCATTTGAGATTCGATGACGTCAAATATGACATCAAATATTACGTAGGGTACAAACCGTTAGTGAAGAAATAGAGCTAGTGGCATACTTATGAGTAATTATGTTACATATGTTGGAACTATTTAGAGTCTGAACGCCGACCTTAAATAGATGTCCAATGGACGACTTACATCCGACATTGTAACCCAGCCACCTGAATTAAGGGCTTCAAAAGTCGCATGATGCCTTAGGCCTAAGGTGGTGCCTTGGGTATTAGCCTAGCTGATTATTATTATTTTATTATTATTTTATTGGTCAATAAATCGCGCAATTATAGTTAAATTAAATTTTGAGTGCTAGAATTTAAATTGAAATACCGTTGGTCCCCACAAGTCACCGTTTTTCAATTAAACACATCCGCCTTGAGTAGTGGGAAAGATCAGAGATTTTTCGTTAGTCGTTAAGGCCCCCGTTTTGTTGTTTAACGCGAGAGTTAACACACGATAAAAATAAATGATTCATATTTTGAAATAAGTTTATAAATTTTTTAATCGCATAAACTCATCAGAGAACTAATTCAAAATTTAAAAAGGAATGTTGTAAGTTCATTTTAAATTTATAATTTTTTAATTTTAAAGAAAAGTATGACGCAAACACGAACTTTAACGACTCAAATTTAAAGTTCATCCACTAAATTTAGTTTCCTTTTTGAGCAAAATATCTTGTTATAATCAAAGTTGATGATTTTGAGCTATGATTAAATCAAATGTGGATGTCTTGTAATCAGTTACAATAAAATATAGTTTTCTTTATTTATTGACTTTTACGTATTAAGCTAAAACGAGCAATTACAGAAATAAACAGAAACATAAAACTCGTAAGACTCTTGAAACTCGAAAATTCCAAATATTTGTCCATATTTTACCTAACCTTGCCCCGAACGAGTTATATATATATATATATATTGGGTAAAATATTTGTTTTTATTTATTATAATGTAAAAAATTAAAGATTTAATTTATTTATCGCGTTCTAACAAAACTTATAAATAGTACTTTAAAGCGACCGATGTTAAAGCCCTTAATAAGCAAATCAAACTTACACGCACTTCATTTCGCTACCTAGCAACTTTGCCCCTGGCAAATTTCCCGATTCACCGATTTCCATTACGCCGCATAGCAACTTTGCCCCTGGCAAATTTCCCGATTTACCGATTTCCATTACGCCGCCTAGCAACTTTGTCCCTGGCAAATTTCCCGATTCACCGATTTCCATTTCGCCGCCTAGAAATTTTGGACCTTGCAAATATCCCGATTCAGCGATTCCCATTTCACCGCCTAGAAATTTTGCCTCTGGCAAATTCCCGATTCACCGATTCCCATTACGCCGCCTAGCAACTTTGCCCCTGGCAAATTTCCCGATTCACCGATTCCCATTTCGCCGCCTAGAAATTTTGGACCTTGCAAATATCCCGATTCAGCGATTCCCATTTCACCGCCTAGCAATTTTGCCTCTGGCAAATTCCCGATTCACCGATTCCCATTACGCCGCCTAGCAACATTGCCCCTGGCAAATTTCCCGATTCACCGATTCCCATTTCGCCGCCTAGAAATTTTGGACCTTGCAAATATCCCGATTCAGCGATTCCCATTTCACCGCCTTGCAATTTTGCCTCTGGCAATATCCCGATTCAACGATTCCCATTACGCCGCCTAGCAACTTTGCCCCTGGCAAATTTCCCAATTCACGGATTCCCATTTCGCCGCCTAGAAATTTTGCACCTGGTAAATTTCCCGATTCACCGATTCCCATTTCACCGCCTATCAATTTTGCACCTGGTAAATTTCCCTATTCACCGATTTCCATTTCACCACCTAGCAATTTTGCACCTGGCAAATTTCCCGATTCACCGATTCCCATTTCACCGCCTAGCAATTTTGCACCTGGCAAATTTCCCGATTCCCATTTCACCGCCTAGCAATTTTGCACCTGGCAAATTTCCCGATTCCCATTTCGCCGCCTAGCAATTTTGCACCTGGTAAATTTCCCGATTCACCGATTCCCATTTTCGCCGCCTAGAAATTTTGCACCTTGCAAATTTCCCAATTCACGGATTCCCATTTCGCCGCCTAGAAATTTTGCACCTTGCAAATATCCCGATTCACTGATTCCCATTTCACCGCCTAGCAATTTTGCACCTGGCAAATTTCCCGATTCCCATTTCTCCGTCTAGAAATTTTGCACCTGGTAAATTTCCCTATTCACCGATTCCCATTTCATCGCCTAGCAATTTTGCACCTGGTAAATTTCCCGATTCACCGATTCCCATTTCACCGCCTAGCAATTTTGCACCTGGTAAATTTCCCTATTCACCGATTCCCATTTCACCACCTAGTAATTTTGCACCTGGCAAATTTCCCGATTCACCGATTCCCATTTCACTGCCTAGCAATTTTGCACCTGGCAAATTTCCCGATTCCCATTTCGCCGTCTAGAAATTTTGCACCTGGTAAATTTCCCGATTCACCGATTCCCATTTTCGTCGCCTAGCAATTTTGCACCTTGCAAATATCCCGATTCACCGATTCCCATTTCACCGATTAGCAATTTTGCACCTGGTAAATTTCCCTATTCACCGATTCCCATTTCACCGCCTAGCAATTTTGCACCTGGCAAATTTCCCGATTCACCGATTCCCATTTCACCGCCTAGCAATTTTGCACCTGGCAAATTTCCCGATTCCCATTTCGCTGCCTAGCAATTTTGCACGTAGTAAATTTCCCGATTCACCATTCCCATTTTCGTCGCCTAGCAATTTTGTACCTGGCAAATATCCCGATTCACCGATTCCCATTTTCGCCGCCTAGCAATTTTGCACCTGGTAAATTTCCCGATTCACCGATTCCCATTTTCGTCGCCTAGCAATTTTGCACCTGGCAAATATCCCGATTCACCGATTCCCATTTTCGCCGCCTAGCAATTTTGCACCTGGCAAATATCCCGATTCACCGATTCCCATTTCATCGCCTAGCAATTTTGCACCTGGCAAATTTCCCGATTCACCGATTCCCATTACGCCGCCTAGAAATTTTGCACCTGGCAAATATCCCGATTCACCGATTCCCATTACGCCGCCTAGAAATTTTGCACCTGGCAAATATCCCGATTCACCGATTCCCATTTCGTCACCTAGCAATTTTGCACCTGGCAAATATCCCGATTCACCGATTCCCATTTTCGCTGCCTAGCAATTTTGCACCTAGTAAATTTCCCGATTCACCATTCCCATTTTCATCGCCTAGCAATTTTGCACCTGGCAAATATCCCGATTCACTGATTCCCATTTCACCGCCTAGCAATTTTGCACCTGGCAAATTTCCCGATTCCCATTTCTCCGTCTAGAAATTTTGCACCTGGTAAATTTCCCTATTCACCGATTCCCATTTCATCGCCTAGCAATTTTGCACCTGGTAAATTTCCCGATTCACCGATTCCCATTTCACCGCCTAGCAATTTTGCACCTGGTAAATTTCCCTATTCACCGATTCCCATTTCACCACCTAGTAATTTTGCACCTGGCAAATTTCCCGATTCACCGATTCCCATTTCACTGCCTAGCAATTTTGCACCTGGCAAATTTCCCGATTCCCATTTCGCCGTCTAGAAATTTTGCACCTGGTAAATTTCCCGATTCACCGATTCCCATTTTCGTCGCCTAGCAATTTTGCACCTTGCAAATATCCCGATTCACCGATTCCCATTTCACCGATTAGCAATTTTGCACCTGGTAAATTTCCCTATTCACCGATTCCCATTTCACCGCCTAGCAATTTTGCACCTGGCAAATTTCCCGATTCACCGATTCCCATTTCACCGCCTAGCAATTTTGCACCTGGCAAATATCCCGATTCACCGATTCCCATTTTCGCTGCCTAGCAATTTTGCACCTAGTAAATTTCCCGATTCACCATTCCCATTTTCATCGCCTAGCAATTTTGCACCTGGCAAATATCCCGATTCACTGATTCCCATTTCACCGCCTAGCAATTTTGCACCTGGCAAATTTCCCGATTCCCATTTCTCCGTCTAGAAATTTTGCACCTGGTAAATTTCCCTATTCACCGATTCCCATTTCATCGCCTAGCAATTTTGCACCTGGTAAATTTCCCGATTCACCGATTCCCATTTCACCGCCTAGCAATTTTGCACCTGGTAAATTTCCCTATTCACCGATTCCCATTTCACCACCTAGTAATTTTGCACCTGGCAAATTTCCCGATTCACCGATTCCCATTTCACTGCCTAGCAATTTTGCACCTGGCAAATTTCCCGATTCCCATTTCGCCGTCTAGAAATTTTGCACCTGGTAAATTTCCCGATTCACCGATTCCCATTTTCGTCGCCTAGCAATTTTGCACCTTGCAAATATCCCGATTCACCGATTCCCATTTCACCGATTAGCAATTTTGCACCTGGTAAATTTCCCTATTCACCGATTCCCATTTCACCGCCTAGCAATTTTGCACCTGGCAAATTTCCCGATTCACCGATTCCCATTTCACCGCCTAGCAATTTTGCACCTGGCAAATATCCCGATTCACCGATTCCCATTTCACCGATTAGCAATTTTGCACGTAGTAAATTTCCCGATTCACCATTCCCATTTTCGTCGCCTAGCAATTTTGTACCTGGCAAATATCCCGATTCACCGATTCCCATTTTCGCCGCCTAGCAATTTTGCACCTGGTAAATTTCCCGATTCACCGATTCCCATTTTCGTCGCCTAGCAATTTTGCACCTGGCAAATATCCCGATTCACCGCTTCCCATTTTCGCCGCCTAGCAATTTTGCACCTGGCAAATATCCCGATTCACCGATTCCCATTTCATCGCCTAGCAATTTTGCACCTGGCAAATTTCCCGATTCACCGATTCCCATTACGCCGCCTAGAAATTTTGCACCTGGCAAATATCCCGATTCACCGATTCCCATTACGCCGCCTAGAAATTTTGCACCTGGCAAATATCCCGATTCACCGATTCCCATTTCGTCACCTAGCAATTTTGCACCTGGCAAATATCCCGATTCACCGATTCCCATTTTCGCTGCCTAGCAATTTTGCACCTAGTAAATTTCCCGATTCACCATTCCCATTTTCATCGCCTAGCAATTTTGCACCTGGCAAATTTCCCGATTCACCGATTCCCATTACGCCGCCTAGAAATTTTGCACCTGGCAAATTTCCCGATTCACCGATTCCCATTACGCCGCCTAGCAATTTTACACCTGGCAAATATCCCGATTCACTGATTCCCATTTTCGTCGACTAGCAATTTTGTACCTGGCAAATATCCCGATTCACCGATTCCCATTTTCGCCGCCTAGCAATTTTGCACCTGGTAAATTTCCCGATTCACCGATTCCCATTTCATCGCCTAGCAATTTTGCACCTGGTAAATTTCCCGATTCACCGATTCCCATTTCGCCGTCTAGCAATTTTGCGCGTGGTAAATTTCCCTATTCACCGATTCCCATTTCATCGCCTAGCAATTTTGCACCTGGTAAATTTCCCGATTCACCGATTCCCATTTCACCGTCTAGCAATTTTGTGCGTGGTAAATTTCCCATTCACCGATTCCCATTTCATCGCCTAGCAATTTTGCACCTGGTAAATTTCCCGATTCACCGATTCCCATTTCACCGTCTAGCAATTTTGCACCTGGTAAATTTCCCTATTCACCGATTCCCATTTCACCGCCTAGCAATTTTGCACCTGGCAAATTTCCCGATTCACCGATTCCCATTTCACCGCCTAGCAATTTTGCACCTGGCAAATTTCCCGATTCACCGATCCCATTTTCGCCGCCTAGCAATTTTGTACCTGGCGAATTTCCCGATTCAACGATTCCCATATGAGGGTTTTCGTTGTAAAAGCAAAATTAAAATAAAAGCGAGAAGAACCATTACGTCCATTGCCTCAATTTTATAATTCCATTCGTGGAAAATTTATTCGAGAACCAATAGACGACGAAATCAAACCTGCCTGTGAGTCAGTTAACTATATTAGTGTGAAATTCACTATTAATCGCCAGCAACGATCAATATAATTTCATCGCCACAAAAACAAAGACCGGAAAAAACGTTATTTTGAGTGGTGGCGAAATGGGTAACGGCAAATCGGGACACGACCGCCATTTTTGCAGTGTTTTTAGTTATTTAAATTAGTACACCTTATTATACAACTTATTTATACCATTTATTAAAACGCAGTAACTATTTACTTTTATAATAAAATAACATTTAAGTTTAAAAGGTTATTTTAAAAAAGAAAAAGGGCTTAAGATTTCATTGAATATTTTTCACACAAAATATTTTTAAATATGTTATTTTTTTTAATATCAATGGGTTTTATTTATTACGGAATTTTATATACCTCCATAAATATTGAAATGACCTTTTTTAAGATTAAACTTCTTAGGAATGCTTAATTATGAGATTAAAAACGTTATATTTGCATATTTATTAAAAGATGATGAATATTAAATTTATTAAATATGCAAATATGATATCTCATAATTACTAACGCATATTGTACTTACAAACTTACTAAACCTGAATGCTTAATAGCAGTTTATTTTCAGGTTTTTTATGTTTTAAAGACAGTCAGAGATATAAAAATCAATGATTATAAATTATTAATTTGATTTACATTAATTATATGAAATTAGTAAACTATTGTACCTAAAGGTTTGATAATTTAACTATTTCGGTTTAAATTATAATTTAAATGCATTTAACAAACTAAGCCTAAAAATATAATTTGAATTTTAGTAATTTAATAGGACATTTGTTAAAAATTAAATAAACATTTCACTAAAAGGGTTTTGGAAATTTCACAAAAAAACCTCTCGGATGGAAGTGCTTCCCCAGATTACAAGGTTTGTGTTTCGTATGAGGCCAACTTTTGCATCACCCCTGCACTCGAAGGGGTAACACACTCTGCGAACTCGGTGTACACTGCCGTACCTTTGACAGTGCTAAATGGAACTCGCGAACTCTTGAAAATATGTACCTATAACAGTGCTAAATGGTCGAACTCGGTGTACAGATTATCTGAGACTGTCAGTTGATGAAACTACGAGTGACGTAAAACAACACTATTCTCGCTGGCGATTGTTCAATGAAACAGCCAATTGAACATTTTATCTTACAAAAGCGGGAACCTTGTTTCTGGCGCAAGTCTAACGTTTTTCTTGTTTGCTTTTTCTGTTCCGTTGTGACTTCCGGTTGACGATCAGTGCATAGGCATACTTAACGGTTAAAGACGCCACAGAAAGCAGGACGCTGAAGAACCACGCTTTCAGAATGTGCCCCAGAAAGTGGAGGGTCGTCACTTTGGGAGGGATTTGAGAGTTATCCTTGTGCTGCGTTTTCTCGAAATGAAATTCGAAATGTATATCTGATGGCCGTCTCTGTCTTGTTTTCACATATCGCGTCACTCAGAAACAAAAACGTTCGGGTTCAATGTACAGGCTCTGTGTTAGGGGGGGGGGGAAGCATTGCATGTGTGAGGCAATATTTCTTACTTTAAAAGTGGTACAATTTTCAAATTTGAAATTCAGCATATTTAGGCTTGTAATTTTTGTTTAGTAAATATCTAATTTGCTCGATTCAATATTATTGGTAGATTGTCCAACCCCACTCCCCCCATAGGCGGTTTCCATGCCACCCACCATTGGCCCAACGGCAGTTGAAACAAAGAAGCGGTCTAGGCGGGCTTTTTGATTTGTAAAAGAAGCGCTTTACCATGTGGTGGCGAAACCTTCAGGATTCAGTTGGCGATTAACACAAATGAGAAAATATTTGTCCATAATTTACTTCAGTTTGCAGTGTTGGTTCTGTCTATTTGAAAATCAATTGTGCAATTAAAGTCGCCGATAAATAATAAAATTAAAGACATGATATGAGAAGACATCTGATTTAAAAGATCGATTGCTTCCATATTTACTTGAGAAGTATAAATGTTATAAATGTAAAGTTTAAAGTATAAATTTGTTAAGTTTGTTAAGTTTAAAATATAGCACTGTAGATATCCGGCTAAAATGTCTTCAATTTCAAAATATAATGTATTTTGGTTTAAAAAAGATTGATTTTGTAACATAGCGCCTCTTGCCTTGTGATTTAAAAATCCGCTAAAATGTTGTTCGTAAATTTTTGATACATCTGGAACCGGGCTTCTTGATGAAAACGTTTGTTGTTGGTGTGTGTATCGGTTTATTTGATCTCTGTCTGGGTGGGTGTGTGGGTGTGTGGATGTGTGGGTAAGAGCCGCTAACCTCGAGTTTTCCACTAGGGGTTGTAAAAGTCCAAGCTAAAAAACGGGTTACATAAGATTGGAAGTTTTAGCATAATGTCTAAATCCAAAGGTATTTTAGGCGAATTGGAATAGTCGGCCAAAAGTAAAAAAATATCACAATAATACTTCTGGCAGTTAAGCCTAATATTTGGTTGCCCAAGAACGTCATAGCTGAACCCGTTAACATTTGTTTTCATCAAGTAATATTCAACGAGATCTGCTTCCGCTGGGTGGCACCTTCGTTCCATTAAACGTCGTAATTTTTGAAAAGCAAAATGTTTCCATCTAACATTTAAATCTTGCAGACCGAAACCGCCATAACAGATACTTTACATTTATCCAATGTTTTTAACTTTGCCAAATACCATCTAAACACTTTTGATTCAATTTTGTATACAAATCAAAATTTAAAAACAGGGCTGATAAGTTATAAATATTTTGCATTGAATAAAGTTGCACAATTGACTACGAGTTTTAAATGATATTTTTTCTTCACAATTTGACATATTTTCATCTAAAATTTCGTCTCCTCCTTTTTTTGGCGTATTGATCTAGTCCTTCTTTCGTTGTCTAAGGAACCCCCAAAATTGCAATTTCCTTGTTTTTCCATTTAATATTAATCGGTTTGTCTGTTCCGAGCCTCCAAACACCAAGCCAAAGCCCGTTGCCTTTTTCAACGTTACACTTACGTTAGAGTTGCTTACCGCGCTGTATAATTCGCATTCGTGGCTCAAGACTTGAAAACCCTCATCTGTAGCGATAAAGGTGTTAACATCGTCGACGTATGACGTGAGCTTTAGATAATTTTGAATAAATCGCAAATTGATTGAATGGTCGCGGAAGCCTCGACGTAAATGACACAAAAAAGGCTCTATTGACAGGTTAAATAAATAACTCGATAAAGGGTCGCCTCGACGAACATCTTTTTCAATCTTGAACTTCTCAGATAAAGAGTTGTTTACCTAAATACGCGCCTCTGCATCTGTATAAACTGCCTGGATGAAATTGTTGAGAGTGGCTCCAAAACCGACGAGCCTGTCGTTAATGCGTCGCTGGAATTAAAACTGTGATGGTGTATAATATCCCTTTAAACGTTTGAATTGGATTTGATGTTCCTTCCTGGGATACTTGAGGTTTGGTCGGGATTGATAACATTTTCGATTTTTCGCGTATCCTGTTTTCCAGGCACTTTGAAAGTATTTTATTATCGGATTTATGCAACGAGATTGGACGCCAATTTGAAAGTAGTTTTGGGTTGCCATTTTTAAATAAAATGGAAATTATTGCAATTGTAAGAGTACTGGGAATATAGTGTAAATTTAAAATCAATAAAACAAAGTCTGAAAATAACAGGGCCAATAATTGGCCAGAAATGGATACAAAACTCATTTGTAAATCCGTCCTTCCCAGGAGACTTGTTTAATTTTAAGTCTTTAATTACTTCCGCTTTAATTAATCTGCTTTCGCAATCTTGCGTTTCCTCTTCATATATTCGTTACATTCATCGGTCGTTTCGTCAGCAAAACATTTTTCGTAGTGTGTCTCTACCTCCGAAATCATTTCTCCTTGAGACTTCGTAATGGTACCATCATCCCTTTTCACACTTGTTATTTTATTCTGGTTTTTGTAATTTTCGTCTCGTAGCAGCTTCTCGGATGGAAACTTATTTGCAACGTTATTGTTAATTTTAATTCTGGTAAGTATACCTTTTATTGGCAAGTTCTTCTAGTCTTTTCAATAATTGTATTTTTTCATTTTCAGATATTGTTCGGTTTGCTTCTTCGATTATCTTTTTCTTGGCCTTGTAAGTGTACTACTTTGTTACGCGTTGTATGATAAATTTTGTAATCACCTGGGAAGTATTTTTGTATCCTCATTTGGCAATTCGGTGGTACGTTTTCCCCTAAAATGTATCAAAATATTTTCGTAATGTGTATCCTTAAGTAATGAGTTATTTATACACCAGGTATCGCTGACTGATCTATAAAAATTTTGACTAACGAAGTTCAGATCTAAAACTACAGGAACGTGATCCGATTAACTTCCTCCAAGAACCGTGTTTATGTCAGTAACCATGAGCCAATAATGGGTGTGACGTAGAAGCCATCGTGGCGCGCTTTCTGATTTTGATGAGATCGACTTTACCCAGTCGTAACTTGGCCATCTGGATATCGTTTACGGAAGAGATCGATTAAATTAAAGTTGTCAATTTTTTAATGCATTTCTAAGTTCAATACATCTTTCGAGCGTATCTATGCGGTCAAAATTAAATTCCATGGTTCAATTAAAATCAGCAAGCAGTATAAAGTTTAAAACATTGTATCTTTCAATATGGTTGGCGATTTCTTCTAATAAATTAATAATCACAATTTTCGATTGTGGCATGTATATATTGTAAAACATTTTAAAACGCTACACTGTAAAAACCGTTCAATAAGGTTTTAAGTTTTCATTTCGATGGAGTATATTGCAAAAAAAAGGCTATCGTATGTAGACCATACCCCGGCTTAATGATTTGTTAGTCCTAGTCCGCTGAATTTGTATTGAAAAATATTTCCAGTACAGTCAGACATGAGGTTTTCGTACAAAAACGTTCCTTGCCAAAAGGCAAGAACTGAATTGGTGTTTTTTAACAGGTTCGGTTCTTTTATATATTCGGTTATTATATTTAACCAACTATTATGTTTTTGAATTTTTGACTCCATATTTGCTGTTATGACTTTTTTAAATTATCGATAAACTTTATAAGTCTAGTTATTTCTGCTAGGCCTTTTTTCGTTGAAAATAATTCGGTCTCTATTTGGATGGCTAGGTCTATAAAATAATTTGTGTACTTGTTAGCGCACATTTTTGCCGCTTTTTTTAGCGAACTTCTTCTAAAAATCATTCATCTTTTTGGGTGTTAGAATTACTTCGTTTCGTTGCCTACGTTATTATAACGTAAACAATTCAGTCTGAGTTTGTGTTTCTCCTCCTATTTGCATTTTCATTATTGTAATATTGTTAATCGAATTCAAATTCTCTAGATTTAAGAACTCATTGGTCGGATATTGATGCTGGATTCTGATAAGTTGTTCTGCTTTTTTAGTTTCAATTTCCTCTAATCTTTTAATTAATTTAATTTTTAATTTTCCGAAAGGTGGTGGTTACTAATATGTTTTAATATTCCTTAATTTCTTTGCTTTTTGACTTAGTTTTTCTTCTAATGAAAATTGTTTAAATCGATTTTCCCAGAATTTTTTAAAACCCTTTTCAAAGTGATTGTCTCACAGTAGAGAGTTATTGAACCTCCCAGTGTCGCTGATATTTCTTGTTTTTTTTTGGATTTATATTTAATTCAAGAATTATTGGAAAGTGGTGAGATTTCTGTCCACCTATGATAATTTTCGTCTCTCTCACCAGGGACCAAACGGCAGGAGATAAATAAAAGCGATCTAAGCGGGTTTATTATTATCAGCATCCGACGTCCAAGTCAGATCTCTTCCATCGGGATATATTTTGAGATAAACATCTATTAATTTATGTTTATTTATTACACATTTAAGTTTTTCCCCACAGCAATTCTTGTTTCAGAAGAATTTTCCCTATTAAAATAAATATAATCGGTACAATTAAAATCTCCTAGTAAAATTATATTTGTAATGTTAATATTTTCTATATGAGATAAAATTTGTTGAAACATATCGATTGATTCAGTATTAGCTTGGCAGATGTAGCAATTTTATAAATTGCGGTTAAAATTGTTAATCACAACACTGTAAAACCCCTTTTACGATTTCTAATGTGTCTGTAACTAAGTTCTTCTGTGGTTGGTAAGTCCACTAAATAAATGTGTATAAACGTTTTAAATATATTCTTGTTTTTAATATGGTTCTTTTTTGATCGAAAAATTTTGATACGATTTTTAACACAAAAATAATTTTATACAAAACAAAAATTAAGTTTGAAATGTTTCAGCATGGGCTAAGAAATGATAAATCAAGGACATGCCTTTTCGTGAAAAACCCATCCATCTGCGCCAACAGGCGACCGCTATCGCCACCTACTGGGAAAATTCCACATTCGCCGAACTACGTCATTTTGGGGACAAATTTAAAGAGCCCGGAGAGGGAGGATTTTTTGGGGGGATAAGAAATATTCAACAGTTTCTTTTAAAAATCTTTTGTGACTTCCACGTGCGTCGTGCAATAATGTAGCTAAAAGTTGTTGTAGTTAAATAAATAGTAATTTATCAAGCGAGGGCTGTGAATAAAGTAAGTACTACTTGAAATATTATGAGTTGTGTAATGTAAACTATTAAATATTGTACATAATTATTTTCAGAATGTTTCATCAAAATACCTATGAAACATTAGGAATTTCAACTCCACCGGTTTTTGAAATATCTGGTACTATAAATAATTTAAACAAGGTTGTTTTTCTCTGCTTTTATTATGATTAATCTCCATGGATTCTGACTGTGATACTTCCCTTGACGCTGTTGAGGATATTCAATATGCATATTTGCCATCAACTTCTGAGGTCAAATGGTAAGAGATCCAAAAGAAAATTAGTGTATTATTTATATTTATTGACTTATCTTCTGTAGCAAAAATACACCTCCAAAAAAGAAAAAAAAAAGAAAATATAATAACTGTGATAACTTGATGAATGTCTGTGATGATTTTGAGGACATTCAGTATGCTAATGTCCCATCCACCTCTAAGGTTAAATGGTAAGCCATCTAGTAATTTGTTGTGGTTTTAATTTATAATTAACTACGTATCTTCTTCAGTGAAAACACACCGCCAAAGATGAAGAAATGCAGGTTTAAATCACCCAAAAAATTGACCAAAGAATACTGAGACGAACAAACCCAAAGAAAAGATAGTGGGGAAGAAAAACCTAAAGAGAAAATAGTTGATGATTTTGATTATGATGAAATGTTCATTAATGTTTTCAAATTCGCAATTGGAGCCGTGGAACTAGCACTACAAGAAATGAGCTTAACATCCGAGGAAGGTGCTTTTCTCATCTGGGGGCTTCAATTAAATAATCCAACAACTTTAAATGAATTTAAAAAAGAACTCAAAGGTCTGCTAACAAATACTCCAGTAGATAAATATGTAGCAAGGTCCGAGGATATCAAATTCTCCACCAATTTTATGAGACAAATTCTCTTGACAGAATCTGATATAAATGTAAAATAATTTATAACTATGCGAGTAGAAAAATATCTCTAATTTTTTCAACTTTTTTTAGGAACTAAAAATAACGGAGTTCCAAAAAAAAAGAGCAGTGCAGTTCATATTAGGAGAAATATTCTTGAGGAGTTTGAGATATGTCAATCCCAAAGAAACAATAGGTGAATTGCCCCTCGAAAAGAAGGGGGATGCTGCAGCTCTTTACTATGTAGTTGGAGCTACTTTACGGTCTCTACAAACCACAGAAGAAGGATGCCTTCTTTATAATGACTTCACGTGTAAAAATACCGACTCAGATTGTGTAGAATTAGTGACCCGCAAATGGACTGAGATTCAAGATCGAGGTGGGCTTATATATGCAAATAAGAAAACTTTTGAAATATTTGTTAGGATGCATCAAATTGCTGCGGAATTGTTTTGTAAAAAAAAACAAGCAAAAACTTGATAGGAAAGACGAAGCAAAAAAAATTATGGCAAATGATGAAGAAGTAAAAGTCTTTTGGAGTGATGCATTAAAACGCTGTAATATAGATACTCCTGTAGGATATAAAATATTTTTAAAAGTTATTGACAAATTACTAAACACAGAAGGAAATGGCCATGTCAGAAGTGAAAAGAATGATATGAAAGCTGAACAAAGAGCTAAAAACCAAAAATCCAGGGCTAAGAAAGCACTAAGAAAGCAACTCGAAGATATCAGTAATCAGGGTAACCAAAAATGATACACATTTCAATTGTATTAAAAAAAATTTAATCAAATTCTTTTATCAAATAAACATGTTATGAATTTTGATTGCTTTCACAATTCTTACCCTTAACAATTATTTTCATTTTTCCACGTTTAATTACACGAAGTTTGGGTGTGTTGTTGCAAACCTGCTGGTAAGTGGGATGTTGGCCTGATCCATTCATTTTCCAGCGGATCTTGGTTGAAGTTTGCAGTTAACACAAACTTAGCTCTCTTCGAAAGTAAGAACTCTATCAGTTCTACGAAAGCAATGGCTGCAAATAGCAAATTAAATGTTGAACATCAAGTAATAATCTGTTTACATAATAATCGCTACCTGAAACCAAGAGTCAAGCAAGTCGAGATACGTGACTTTTTAAAGAAATTCAAAATAAACTCAGTTCTCAATTTACAATATATATTTTTAAAGTTCTTTTAAACAATTTTCATTTTTGGAGTATCATTGGTATTATTCTCGATTTTGAACTTAAAACGTGTTTTTCTCAAATAGCGCTTTTTAGCCTTGCTTGACTTTGGTTCTAAGATAGCGTAATATAATCATTTCTTACTAGTTTGTTTCACTCCAGATAGCGTCTCTGGACTGAGGAGCATTTTTTTCCTCTCTACGGGAGTGTACAGTTCACCATCTGCTTTTCTTCTAGTTGTTACATCCGCTTCCCAGTCAGTTAAATATTGCAAAAAATCATTTCTGAGCCACTATAACAATAAACCATTTTATATTTTGACCAATTGAAAACGCCAGTATTTAAAAATCTTACTTTTAGTCTACGATCATTCAAAGTTTTGTAGGGATTCAACCATGGGTTTCGAGTATGGTGACCTTCTTGGAAATTCCTCGCATTTAAGCAGTCGAACCATTTGTTAAATGTTTTGAGAAATTTCACAGTTTCAGACTTCGCTTCTCCAAACTCTTCGCTAATTGCATTGGCAACTGAATTACTTACAACTTGCGTGGCAAGTTTAACCTTCATTTTTTGTTGGGCTTGGGGATATACGTGATCATCTGTCAGTTTAAAAGCCCTCCTTAAAGTTGACATTCCACGCTCATTTTCGTACAGCTCTATAATTGTATTCCATACCAAAAACTGTCCATTGTTGTACATAAGGCGAAATTTACAATCATTTCGACTATTTAAAAGGCAGTTGCGCACAGTTTTGAGTAAATGGGGAGGATCAAATACAAAATAAATGTATCTCTCCTCATCTGATGCATGCACATTTCTACACTTATAACACCCATCTTCTCCTTGGTATTTGGTGAACACTTTGCGGTTGGTGGCAGCACCATCGCCAATAACTGCTATGATTTTAAAGCCCTTTAATTCCAAGAGACGAATTGCTCGCCAAATTAAAAAGTGTAGTTCATCGCCACTTATGGTATTTGTTGGAAAATGAGCAATTGGGGCTTTGAGTCTCGTGGTTGTGCCTCTGATCATGAATACCATAACGTGTGTGGCTATCGGCTTCTCTTTCTGGTCAAAGAGTTTGGGATCAATACTAGCTATTTTATCATAGGGATCTTTTATTTTCGTGTATCCTATAAGATCTCCAGTTTTCTTGCTATATATTAGATCTTCCTTTATTTTCATTTCATCTATTAAAAGAGAAAAGTATTTTTGAGGATCTTTAAGCGTATTCAGTTTCATATCTTCAGCTATCTGAGTAAACATTTCTGGTTGAAAATTAGGCTTGCGACCTACATCTGGGGTGTGCCTCAATAATGTTCTGTAGCTTGGCAAGTGCAGAATTCCAGAACTTTCAAGGGATTTGTATAGATTTGGGGCTTGATGATACATAAAGATACACCAGTGGACAACCAAAGGATGCCACCTGCGACACTTTTTACTTTGAAGCTGACTCATCTTCAATTGAGTGGCCAAGAAAAGTTTCGGAAAATCTAAATCTAGAGGTTCTTCATTTGGATTGCCATTGACATTTTTACTGAGTACATCTTGAAGCCAATCTTCTGCTTTTTCACCCGTTGTCTCACCATTTTCCATAATTAATTTACGTATTTTCTTATCTCTTCTCTGTAGTTTCTTTTTCAGCTTGATTTCTTTGTAATTACTTTTCTTCAATTCAGCTATAAGTTCGGAATCGTTGAGGGTTTTAAATGCCGATGATCTCTGCTTAGTCTTTCTTTGCCTAAACATTTCACCTCGAAAATGACTTCTTAGTTTTACGCAGTTACCACACCTTTTCATCTGCGATAATAGGCAACATGAAGTATGACGGATAGAGTTTGAAATCCAACATGTATCTGCATTTACAAATTTTTTTTCTTTAATGACAGCTCTGTAAATTTCTTCCTGAGTTCCAGAACATACATTAATAGAATTAAGTTTTGCCAATAACTTGGTTAAATCGTCATGACTCATTATTTTTGAAGGTAAATCTGGTATAAGAGGATGTTCTGTTACTGATTTGTTCATAATGCGAAGAGAAAAGTTAAAAAGAGGACTAATTGTTATTAAAATCAGAACACCACCAGTTTGGAAATTCATTTTGAACAATTTCAATCCGTCATCAAAATTTACTATCCATTGCTTGGGAAACTCATAACTTGAAAATATTTCCTCGACTAATGGTCTTTTAGAAGTGTTAACCGTTTCAACATGAGACACTATTTCTATTTCCTTCATATTTTCTGAAGTCGCGGCTGATAGGACATTTTCAGTGTTACAACAATTTATCATATCCTCAGAGCTTTGACCACCAACTGATGATAAATCTTCATTATTTAAATTCAGCGTTGCGTAGTCATGATCAAGGAGGTGTTCGAATTCTGGTTGTGTAGAAGTTTGCGTTGATTTGGTTGTATTCACGAGAATGAGTATATTTTCAGGACCCGTTGTTTGTTGTATAAGTGCTGTGCCTCCTTCAACATAACAATCCAAGTTTGACACTAGCGCTGTTTTAGTGTTGTCTATTGTCAAAATTATAGAAAATGAATGTGAATGGCCAAAAAATAATTAACAATTACACACAATGTACATACCTGAATCTATACTGGAAGCTAGTGGTATTTTAATCCAAAATTGGGTTTTAAAAAAATAATCATTTAGATGTTTTGTACACAAAAATGTGTCATAGTTCACATTATTGACAGAAAAACCAGGTTTAAAATTAGATAACCAATTTACCCACTGGCTACATTCTAGTGGTCTCCGCTTAGGTTTGGGAAAAGCCACAAAACCCACTTCATACATGTGTGGTTTATGAATATATCTGCTATCACTATTACATTTTGGAAAAACGCAGTGTTTAACTTTACCCATTTTAAAATCGCCAAAAAACACGATTAAATTTCATTAACAAATTTGTCGGAGTTCAAACTATAACCGCCGAAATACAAAAACCGCCATTTTTTGCAAAGAAAAGAAAAGCTTTTCAAAACGATAGATGGCGCGAGAATTTGTCCCCAAATTTAGTCCCCCCCCCCTATTTTCTTCTCCTGAAATTTTCTCCTGTTTCTTCGGGATGGATTTTTGCGTAGTTCGCGTGAAGGTACGAAAGGCATGTCCTTGATTTATCATTTCTTAGCCCATGGTTTCAGAATACCGTAAATAATTAAGGGTTGAGATTCCACGTGATATTATTGATAGCAAAATTGATCGGAATAGTGATAGTGGCGTTATATTAAAAAATTTGAAAATAATAATATTAATAGAGAAAGGTTACTCCTCTTTTATTTTAAATTGATAATTTAAACATCGTGGGATTTTGAAAATAAAATTTATAGCGATAGGGGTATTGGCGCCATGTAAATGATTTTTGAGGGGTAAATGATATATAGGACAAAATATGCACATCTTGTTTCTGAAGCGTTGTCCATTTCAGCGTTTTACCGCCTAAATCCATGAAAATGACGCCTTGTCGAAGCCGCCTAGATCTTTAGGTGCGTTAAATTTCATTTCAATAGGTGGGGCAGTTTCTGAGCAACAGCGTTACCGACATACAGACATTTGACTCACTAGAGAGGGAGCTAAGACAAAACACTAGTCAAATTTTTTGCAAGTTGTAATTTACGAACAATATTATGGAAAACGTTGAAGTATGTTTTTTTAAAAATTGGGGTATTTTGGATATGAACGAAAGGGTGGTTTTTAACGAAATAATCTTTACGTTATAGTAGTTTTCTTTATTAAGTAATGTTTACGAAATTATAACGAAATCGATAACGTTTTAGATTTTACTTATTTCTTCAGTTTATCTACTTTTGGTCCTGCATCACTTTTGGTAGTTTGACATATTTGTTTTAGTCAATTACAATTCATTTAAGACGATTGTAGTCGAAATTTTAAGTAAATACTGCTCTTTTTATCTAATTTTGTTTTTTGTCAATTCATATAATTCAACACGATTCTAGTCAATTTTATTTATTTAACCCAAAATCCGGTTTTTTAACCAAATTTCATTTATTTTACCCAAATTTTATCATTTTACCCAATTGTAACCGATATTAGTTGTTTTAACACAATTTGCGAAGCCTAGAAATTGTCGGCTTATGTCTAAACCATGTACCAGAGTCAAACTGTAAAATACTCTGTATAAATAATATAAATATATTTACTAACGATAACAAAGCATGGCAACTATTAATAACTATCTCTAGAAGAGAGAATAGTAAAGATACGACTGGTTAGGTCGGAGTCCGTAACCAAGAGAGGTAGTCCAGTGTCCCGAAGTCCCTTATATAGCGAGCCCCTCGGATGACGCTACCGATCTCCAACCTAATTGGCTGGAGAAGAAAGCCCGCCAAGAAATCTTTGCGGACTCATTGTGGTGCAATAGTAAGCGTCAACTGTAACTTTACCCCGCTCTTAACTCTTCGGGTCAGAGGTCGCCACTTTTGGAGAATAAAAAGGTGGACGACGTGAGCGAGGATGAGTCATCCCTACCTTCCCCAGCAGCGTTGGATCAAAACAACGATATAACTCTCTGAAGTAAAGGGAAATGCTGTTAGGGACAAAGCCTACATTTGCGGATGCAAATGCGGGCTTTACACACCCCCACCCCAAAATTAAGCACCGGGTGTGCTCGTCACCGCTATCGAGGGAAGATACGACATTATCCCCCAATAACAAAGTGTCCAGATCCATCCAGACTGGGGCGGGGGTGAAACCAAGGTCAGCGACCGGAATCGGCTCGATGGACTTGGCAACGCGAACTCCCTGCACCATAGGGACCACCACCGTAGGATACACCCTCGGAGATTCTTTCCCCACGGTGCACCCCTGGAAGACATAGGGAGTGGGTCATCCCACTACCCCAAGCATCTGCTGGTGCCACCCAGGTAGCCACGGTCCTTGACATCCATTGAGGGGGCGTATGCCTCGCCTCAATGGACGCCGGTGATAATTTTGCAAAGTGGGCGGCCAGCCCCCTGGATCCTGTGGCGGTATGCCTTAAGGGTACAATTCAAGGTATCTCAAATTATACGCAATTAGTTAGACCCCAGTAGTTTACCCCCGTCTTCCTACAGTGCGGGGGCGTGGCTACCGCGTCCCCAGCTGCGTGACGCGGGGGGGGGGGAATGAAGCGGGGAAACGCGTTGGCTTCCCCCCCCCTCGGGCGCGTGTCACGCGCGCGTGACCTGAATAATTAATGAGATTAACAGGTGTTAATTAGTTGACCTGTCAATCAAGTGCAGGTGTTCAAGGTCATTTAAAAAGGGTGAATATTAATGAGCGTGGTATTGTTTAACTAGGTGGATTACCGTTAGGGGTCATTGACCTGTTATATGGATAGTATAGTAACATGTGTTTGGTAAGCGCGAAAAGGATCAATGAACAAGTGGAGGGGAGGTAAAGTTTGTATTTACTAGTTATAAAGTTTGTACCTTTATAATTACCAGTTAACCGTTAGGGTTCATGACCTGGTAGCTATATGGTTAACAACTTATTAGCATTTTTTGCGTGAATTTAACATGTGTTTTGGGAAAGCGACGCAAGGATCAGCGAACAAGTGGTTAAACTCTATAGGTCTATTACATGTTTGACATGATTTTGGCGGGGAAACGGGTATAGTTTGTACTCTATTGGTCTATTACATGTTTGTACCTTTATAATTAACCGTTAGGGGTATTTGACCTGGTTGCTATATGGTTAACAACTCATTTTTGGCGGGAATTTAACATGTGTTTAAGTGATGTAAACGCATGAATCATAGACTCTGAATTATGAAAGGTTTATTAACATGAATATTAAATTATAGCGGGAAAATCGGCATATTTGATATGGGTAGGGTGCGTACTGTTTTATTACCTGTCAACGGTTAGGAAGCGTCTTAGAGGTCAATCAACAAGTGGCTGAACTCTTAAAATTAGCATATTTGTATGTTTTATAACCGTTAGGTAACGTCTTGGGGTTAATCAACAAGTGGTCTTAAGTTTGGCCGCCATCTTTAATGTTTCATATTCAAACGGGTTCTGTAGGGTGTATTGAAAAGGGTGGCCATCTTTGTTATTTTTTAGGAAATTTGCCATATTTACTTTATATCATGTTCAAGCTTGTTTTTAAACAAGTTGTCCCTAAAGGATTTTTACATTGACACGTACCTAAAGAGTCGCTAGATGGCTTGGGCCTAGCTGATTATGATTATGACATTGTAAATGCATCAAAAACTATATATTACCGTCACTTAACCTTTAATAAGGACGCGGGGGTAAAGTTTGTAGGTAGCCTGGCCATCGTGAAAAATAAGCCTTAGGAAACTAAAATTTATGAAATGTAAACTGGGTATTCAAGGTTATTTTTGGGGTTAAAGTTTGTGAAGACATTAGGGAGTTTAGTTTTTTATTGGATATTTCAAGTTTTTTAACATAGTCAATACGTTAATAACGGGGTAAAGATAGTATATCCTGTCGTCCGTTAGGAAGGGTCTTTGGGGTCATCTCACGTAAACATGTGTTGAAAAGGGGGAATTACATTAGCGTGGCCAAAAGACATTTCAAGAACACGTTTTCCCTAGATAGTTCGATCAAAAAGCCGCGTCACGTGATCATCTGATTTACGGTTATTGAAAGGGGTCTTCCATAAATTAAATTATTATAATCATGCAATGCTGCCATTTTTCGCCACTAGGCTGGTATATATGGATTCGGGTACATGTTTTCCAATATAAGTCACCCCTAATAGGGGTCCCTTTTAAAGATTTTATAGGTTATTAATCTAACATTGTCTTTAAGCACATAATTCGTTTTGTCTTACACAGTGTATTCAAGGGTATTTTTGGGGTGAAGAAATTAACTAGGGAGTTAAAGTTTTTAGTGGCCATATTGGATATTTCAAGTTTTTAACATAGTCAATGCGTTAATGGCATCTTACATAACGGGGTAAAATTTGTATTACTTGTCGAGCGTGGTCATCGTGAATAATATTTTTAATAAGCCTTAGAAAACTAAGTTCAATGTTAAATTCGTTAACCTCGCAGTTTGAAACAAGTTGTCCCTATATTAAGAATAAGCTTGGTATTATTAACAACGTCTGCAGCTCTGGCCTTATACCAATCGGAGATGTTTTAGTTATGGGACAATATAGGAAACTATCGTCTTTAATCATATAATAAACTAAGTATTTACTCTTAGGATTAGCCAATACTTTAAGGGCGCGGGGTCAAGACTTTTGTTATTATCTGGATATGTTACTATTGAAACATTAACGATTCTTTATAAATCCGTGTAAATATAATGAATGTATAAGTTCGTGTATACAAATTATATATAATGCATTTATAAGTACCTGTATACAAGCTATAGTATTTTTAACATGCAATGCTAGGCTGGTATCGAATAGAAACCGTTACTTAAACAAGTCGCCCCTATATGAACTTTTAAACGGTTATTATTATTCGTGTTAACATAAAATGTATACATTGTAAATGCATACAAAAGTATGTAACATTTACGACAACATATAACCTTTCAAAATAGCAATCGATTGGCTCACGAAAGATAATTTATATACAAAAACTATCATTTTTAATCATATAATGAACTAAGCTAGTGCCTTGGGAACGTGTGGAATCCTATTTTTTAAATGTATAATAAACAAAAAAAATATTACTTCTGAGAAAGACTTTTTAATCTTAAGTGTATTGAATACATGGTCACTATACTAAAAATATTTGTATTGAGCCGTTATAAATGACGTAAAAATCTTTAATATTGAATAAACGTAAAAAAGATCCTCTAATCTATCGTTAACTAGCTGTATATTATTCCGTGTTAACCAAGCGGCGCGAGGAATGTTTAATAGACTATAACAAGTTGTAACATGTACGGTCCGTTAATTTTCGGAAGTGGTAGCGAAAGTATGGGAGGAGCCACTACGTGAAAGAACGCTCAATCAATTTGTGAACCTTTAAAATGACTAATAATTTTATTATATGGGAGTAATATAGTGGTGACAATCATTAAGACTTAGGAAACATTATATCGTAGCATAAGCCTATCATAAGCAGACATGGGCTTATTGTGATATTAACAGACCCTATTTAGTTTTTAAAGTGGCATTAATTGTCGTTTTTCACCACTAGGGGTAAACTGAACTCTTTTAAACGTTCGTTGTTCGATTATTATTAAAGAGCATTATAGTATTGCCATTTCTCACCACCAGGGGTAAATTAAGAACTTAGTGGCAGCACCCACTACCCTGATTGTAACGACTGCATTATTGAGAAGAACGTAAGTATTGTTTAAATACTCGACCTTTCAGCCAACGAAATGTCCCTATATTTAGTATAAAAACCACATACTATAATGATGACCCACACGCGCCACGATGACTTGCCAAAATAAAAAGCTAAGCCTAACATTTGTTAGTATAATGTTAGTAAAAACCACCTATGGACTATAATACAGTGAAATGACCGAAAAGGTAGAAACGGTCATAATAAAAAGGGGCAACATGCTAACCAATTTAAAGATAATACACTTCAAGAATAAAACTCGGACCAAAGAGTCAAAAAGCTATAACTATTATTGAAAACATTAACAGTTACTCTTTGTTATAATTAGAGTATTATAATTCACCCTTTTAACGCATACTATTATTATTTTATCGTCACAAGATTGACTTAGTTAAATATAAAATGTATGACATGGTCGTTGGTATTTCATAACGTCATGCTTCATGGAATAATTTACTGGCAGGTGTTTTAATTTTTAAAAAGCGTCGTTTTTACCCGGGAGGTAATGGAAATGGTTGAAGGGAAATATTTAAAACGATATAGTTTCAACGATAAGTATGACCAAAGTCAAAAAGCTATAACTACTATAATCATTAACAGTAACACTTTTTGTTATAATTAGAGTTTACAAAAATCTTAAAGTAGAATTGTCAGTTTATCTCCCGTGTTTTTAATGTAAACATCCTATATAAAAATTAATTGCTTGACAAAGTCTTCGGATAATTTAGAAGGGTAGGTGTTGATATAAAAAAACCGTTACAAATTATTACACATGTGTTTTAGAAGTTCCTAAGCGTCCCGCTAGGGGATTTTTGTTTATTACGAAAAATTACGCATGTATTAATAAAAACCGTTACAGAAATTAGCATGTGTTATAGAGTTTCCTAAGCGTCCCGCTAGGTGGTTTTGTAAATATAAATAGAGGCGCGCGTTGATTTGCATTTATTTCTCAACTTGCATTCGACGCGAAGAAATTGTTAGTACATTTTAAAATTTGGGGAATTACCTTTTTTAAATGACCGTTTATTGTTATTATTTTGGCACGATGGAAGTTGACCGAAGAGTAATAGATTATTCAGTCGGTTTTTATTGAATTTTAGAAAAAGTTCGTGCATTGCACCAAAACACCCAACTGCTCACCAATAGATCAAACGTGGTCTCGAATATAAAGGTGAAAAGCTTTTCTACAAGAAGACTTATTATGCCACAGGATTCTCGACAACCCATCTAAACAAGTTTCATCGAAACAACCCCATCTATAGTGGGGTTTGAATTGTATTGTCGCTTGCGTTGCTTGTAAAAAGCAATTTTTTTTATAAACCCATAATATTGATCCCGGAGAGTAAGAAAAAAAATGTTGCCCGAATTTTAGAGGCCTGAATCGGCAGGGGGAGGGGGTGGAAGTGGACACGCCCCCTTTTTTACATTTTAATTTTTATCTAATGAACTACTTACTTAATAAACAAATTCTCAACGGAATTATAATTATTATTCAGTAGCGTCAGAAGGGGGTAGGCAGCGGTTTCATTTCCCCCCACTTCATTTAGTTTTAATATATCGCAATTAATTTTAACTTTAATCTCGTTCCATACATCCAATATATTTTGTTTAATGTTAATTAAGTCTTCGGGCTACTAATAATCTTTTATTTTATTCCGAGTAACAATTATTTAATTTTTGGCGCGCGTTTTATTGTACCCCCACCTACCAAAAAAAACTAAAAATGCTTTTTACATTTACGAAATATGAACTAATCGGTTTAATTTCATAACTCTCTTAAACATTGGTGAAAAATCAATAATTATTTTTAATTCCACACCCTTCTGCTTAACTCTAATATACACTAAACGACATTTACAGTGAATATACAGTAGACGACATCTACACGGTTTTCTTCTTAGTCACATCTTAATCAGAATCACTGTCCGATTCGTAATAAATATTTTTCGGTAGGTTGGTGCAATCTTCAGCGCAAATACAAGCGTCAGTGCATTGTAATCCATTTTTGCGACATGAACAATTTCCCTTGCAACCACTTTTACAACCGCATTTATCAATTCCAGAATGGCTTGAGGAGCTGGAAGCTCAAAGCTAGGTATTGCTTTAAAGCTATTTGAGTTTTTATCTTTTGACCACCCGAATTCTTGCGCGTTGGGTATGTTGTAGTGGTTATATTTAGCACTTTTCCATATCAAGGTAATGTAATGCGCTCGCATTATATGTGGTCTCATAGCCCCTCTCGTTGGTGGAAGATTTTCGCCGTGTAAACCTCGTGATGAGTATAACTGCCAACGAAAATCTTCGAGGCTCAGTTCTTTTTTAGCATTGTACAGCTTGCAGAGGTATCGCAAAAGATTTTCTTCGGTTTCAGGATTTACTAAAGCTGAAGGCTCTCCGAGTGAAGACAGTGCTTCGAGTATCTTAATATCACATTGAAGAAATTCTTTAATTGATCTTTCTTTGGAACGCCCAAAAAACTTTCCTGTCACGTCACAGCCAGTGTACGCGTGAAAACCAAGTATGGCATTGGCGCGCGAAATACCGAGAGCTTTATGGACGGCTGATACTCTAATTACAGATTTTGTTTTTACTACTTTCTTAACAAAGAAAGTACTTTTTGGGAGGAACGGGTAAAAGTAGACCATCAGGAGAAAAACATCGGTATCTGGAGATTCGACGAACAGATTGGCTGATTTTTTTACGTTTAACGCGTGCAATATTAACAGAGTATCCGCTTCTTCGTGCGAATGAGTAGCGATTGACGGATTAACCGGAATATTACCTTTAGTAACCATTCCGTATGACACGAAACATATTTTTGTAGCCATTTTACGGTGTTCCACTGTGAATTCACCCAGATAACGAGTCAATTCAGACTTCGTGCGTATGGAGGAAAATAAGTCCTTGAAAGTTACGTGAGCGATATGCGTGCTGTCGTTAATATGATAAAAGGTAGAGTTGTTTTCAGTTCGCTTATTTCTAGTTTGCTCTTTCAGCGAGAAGTCTTTGTATGTATCAAAAATTAATCGAACTTCTTCGTAGCGAAGTGACATTTTACTTATGATTTCAACAAATGTCTCTGCGAGATCCTTACAAGTCTTCATTTTATCGGTTTTCTTCATTGACTGTACCACAGCCATTCCATCTATTAGAAGCGCATTGTGGGTACCTTCTACTTGTTCTTTCTCTTCCAAACCACCGTAAAGCTGTTTCCTGGCCGTAGTTTCAATACTTTCTACGGGAGTGCTGGCGTCTTGCTCAATCCCTTTCTTTATAATGTCTAGAGTAAAGGATTCCAAAACATGTACCACTTTCGCTTTATCGTTTGGTAAGAGAAGTGAACCGTCACTCGCAAAAAGTCCACGTGGAACAGCTCCGAACTCAAACTTTCCAATACATTCTTTCAAGTTCAAATCCCGACTTCTAGCGACAACTGTAAATCTTTGTAAAAGGTCACGTTCTTCAGTAATTTTTACGATCTTCTCCCCTACGCGAACTGATCGACTAGCGTTGCCCGTCTTAAATGTACTTTTTTCATTGGCGCCCAGACACTGAATTTCCCGTTACGTAGACGATCAGATACAAATGCTTTAAATTTTTCTAGACCAACTTCGTCTCTCATGATGATGTCGTGAGTAATGGTTGAATCCACTACTCTGTGGGTTAAGATATTTTGAAGGTCCGCCGATTCGAGTTCGAAAGGATCACCGTGAGACTTTATGACATTCGTTACCAAATTCCACGTATATAAAATCAGTAGCAGCGCCAGCAACAGGCCGGGGTAGGCCTGGGCCTACTTGAAATCTTGGTAGGGGACTCAAAAGTCATCTTAAGGGGCCTTCAAGTTATTCCTTCCGCATAGAGTTTGCAAGTTCTCTCCCCCACTGGTTAAAGGGGTTTCCCCCGAGATCTTCGGTTTCCCCTTCCCATGAAAACTTGCTGAGGTTAACGTTAATAGTAAGTGTAGGCAGCTGAAGGTTAGCCCGCGTGGCATGTAGGGCTTGCCACCACCCTGCTACGCAATATAACCCGGCCACTGGTTAAAAGGCCTTATAAATCGCAAGATGACTTAGGCCTGTAGTGGTGCCTTGGGTATTAGCCTAGCTGATTATTATTATTATTATTATTATTATTATTATTATTATTAATATATGGGCCTCCAAATTATTTGATATAAAAAAATTCTTTAACAATTGCACCACTTGCTTAAAAAAATTAAACGGATTTGAAAAAATTGTGGTGGGGCCCTCAAATGATTGGCCTACCTCCCCAAAAATCCTGGCGCCGCTACTGTATTAAATGTAAAACAAAAAGAGATCTAACCTATTTTAGGTTTTTTCGATAAATCGTAACCAATTTCGGCCTCTTTAAACCTTTTTTCCGCTCTTTGAATTTTCAATTTACATGTTAAATCTTGATAACAATTTCTGTGGTACTTAATTCCAATTTTCAACAAATCGTTAACTTCTTTATTTTTCCCCAATTGAACCAGTGGATTGAAATGCTTCTCTCCATATTCCAAGCGTAATGTTGCACAATCTTTTATTTTACGAATAGAATCTTCACTTATAGCGTCACTTAATTGAGTGGTTTTTACAATTTGACAAATTATACAAGCAGTATAATCTATCTCGGCCGCTTTTTCCGCCATTACGCTCATTTGTAATAAAAACACCTGTTATAGTTTTAGTTTCGGTTCGTTACCACATGGGTCACTAGATGGCGCCAACATATCCATTGAAAACTATCAACCTTTTCAAAAGGCGATTTTAGCATTTGCTAATAATAATTTGAAACGTTTCAGTTTTTTACCTAAAAACATATTTCAAACGTAAATTTATCCAAATAACAAAAATTCTCAAGTAGGTGGGGGTGCATTAAGACTCGCGCCAAAATTTAAATATTTGTTATTCCGAATAAAATAAAAGATTATTAGTAGCCCGGAGACTTAATTAACATGTAAAAAAATATATTCGATGTATGGAACGAGATAAAAGTTAAAATTAATTGCGATATATTAAAACTAAATAAAGTGGGGGAGAAATGAAACCGCTGCCTCCCCCCACCTGACGCTACTGCATCCACGAAAAAAATTGCATTAAGTACCTTAATGCTCATAATTATAATTCCGCTAAGATTTCTTTTATTAAGTAAGTAGTTCATTAGATAAAAATTAAAATGTAAAAAAGGGGGCGTGTCCACTTCCACCCCCTCCCCCTGCCGATTCAGGCCTCTAAAATTCGGGCAACATTTTTTTTCTTACTCTCCGGGATCAATATTATGGGTTTGTAAAAAAAATCGCTTTTTACAAGCAACGCAAGCGACAATTTATTTTTGGACAATTCAAACCCCACTACTAAGCCAGGTCCATCTAAGCAAGTAGACGACGGCTGGAAGGATATAGTCGGGATAAAAATTGCCAGTATAACAAGTTGGCAAGCCAAAATATACCTCTCCTCGGAAGAGTTCAGTGAAGCGTAACTGTATCCGTGGTTCTGCGGTAGAACGCTCACCTGTCGTGAAAGAGACGTCTATAAAAATCGTGGACGTGCCTACGAAAAACTATTAAACTTGCAGAATTCCGGCGAAGTTTACGACAACGATTCAAACCGTATTAAATATTTACGCAGGACTTAAAAAAAATGGCCCTTGATCTTAGTACCCGTTTCAACCCTAAAAACTTTTACTCAATAGATAAAATCATTGCCAGTTCTTCTCGAAAGTATAGGTGTAAATCTATGCTATTCGAGTGTAATTTTAAAAATTTAGACCAATTGAACCACGCGGATATCAGTATCCAACTGACCCGAATTTTCCAATCAATATTAGATAGAATAACGGCCGATAATTTAGGCTACACGCGCGTCAGGGTGGTGGTAATTTCCGATGAGCTGCACGATCCGATAAATTTCCAATTAATGAATATTAATGAGTTGACAGCTGAGAGAATTTTAACGGGGATTGAAAAGGTAGCCCAGTCCGTTAAGACAATATATCTAGATTCGCCCCTCCGATTTGACTTAATATTTCTTCAAGATACCCCTATGAGAGGAGCCCCTCGCAGTGTTAGAACAAGAAGTTATGAATGTTTAGATTAGTATATCAACCAAGGTAACACCTTTATTCCCATTAGAAATACGGACCATTTATGTTTTACGAGAGCCCTGGCAGTGGGAAGAGTTTTGGCCGACTATCAGCATTTGAAAAGTTTTGGACAGGGTGCTAGTTTTAATATACACCATTTAAATACAATTAGAAACGGGCAAAAGCCCGAACAAGAAAAAATTACACGCCCAAGCTGAGGTTCCCGAAGGCCCCGTAGAAATAATTGACATTAACCGATTCCAAAATATATTACCCGACTACCAAATTATAGGGGTGTGCAAAATATTTGGTCAGACCAAATAATTCGATCGAATACCAAATCGAATATTCGATTCGTCGAATCGAATAGCGCTTGGAAAAGTTCGCGAATAATCGAATTTTTTGATCAAATAGTCGAATATTCGAAAAGATAGGGAAAAAGTATTTGGTATTTTCAAATAGTTTGCAAACTGGCCGAATAACCACGGGTCTTTTTCTAATTTGTTGAGTTTCAAGGCCATCAGAGGAGAACGCTGTGAATTTTCCGAACTAGTGCTTATTTCTGGCACCTCTCTGTAGGCCACAGTGCCAAGGACCATATAAAGAGTAGCTTGCACGTCCGTTATCCATACCGTTAAATCTTCTTAGCGAAAGGCAGAAGCTTTGTATTCTAGCGCCTATTGGCTAGACTACTCGCGTGTTCTGTTTTGTTATGGAATTTTCTAGAATAGCAAAGTAAAACTAAAATTGAGTCTAAAACGTAAACCAAGTCCAAAACAAAACTTAAAACCGGGAGGAAAGTTGAAGTAAGTAACTTTATAGATTTTTCTGTTAAGAATTTTTGAGTTAACTAAATTAATAATTATTGATTTAAAATTAATATAAATGCAATTTTTTAATTTGTAACAAAAGATCTGCTCCTTCGTGTTTTACATATATTTAAAAACTTGAAATTTTAATTAAGTGTTTGCAAACTATGAAGTATATAGCATGTGTGATTTTAATTGTAGTTAGTAGTTACTAAAGGTTAAAAGTCGCTAGAAGACTTGGTCATGGAGTGGTACCTAGGGTATTAGCCTAGTTAATTATTATTATTATTATTATTTTGCCATGGTACCCAATTAAAATATGTGTGATAAGTTGATAAGCACTATATTTTTGTAGGTTACGATCAGGAAACTCATTTTGATAAATAACATCTGGTTAAACTGTATTTGGTTTAATATTTTACCATTTTCAAGTAAAACGAACAGTGATTTCAATTACTTTTTTTTGACAAATATGCAAACTATTTGGCTATTTGAAAACCAAATACGTCGAATAATTTGATATTCGAAATACTATTTGGTATTTGATCAGTTAACTGGCCTAAATTTTTGCCCTAAAAATATTCGACTAAATTATTTGACGTTATAAATATTCGATTTGGTATTTGCCGTGCTTTGAAAAAAATATTTGATATTCGATTCGATCCCCAAAAATGGTATTTGCACACCTCTACCAAATTATATTAATCTCGGCGGAAGATAATTTCGATAAAGTGTTTATTGGACCTTTCAAAGAAAAAAAAATTTCCTCTTAAAAATTAAAGTCTACACCCACGTCGTACGATCTTTTTCGGCCATGTTTGGAGCGCAATCTTTCTGGAAATATTGTCTAGTCCTTTTATACAAAAACAAAGAAAAAAAAAGTCACGACTGCGGACCCAATCTTAAATGTCGCAGGTGTCACGGTCCCGAATTCCACCCTAGTACAGAGCAGGTTACCCGTTGTAATGACTGTAATCGGTATTTTGCCGGACCAAATTGTTTCTCCCAACACGTAGAACTAGGAACCTGTCAGGTTTTAAGGCGCTGTTTAAATTGCGGGAAAGACTATGAAGGCAATCATAATTGCGACAACAAATGCGCTTTTTGAAAAATTGAGCATCCCAAAAACGAGTGTCACGTCCGCCCATTAGAAATAAAATCAAATGAGAAACGATTATGTTATTTTGATTTTGAGACCATAACGACTGACACTAAAATTAGACCCATTTTAATCATATCCGCGATGCAAGAAGCGCCATTTTCGACCAATTATGATTACCGGCAATTTCACGGATTTGGTTGCGTTCAACAATTGAAAGATTATTTATTAGCATGCCAGGTTACAAATATTGGTCGGAAAAAAGATACGGCCGGTCTTTGAAAATGTCATATTAATAAGCCATTTCGGGAGTGGTTTCAATACGCTCCTAATCTTAAACGGTCTATTAAAACGAAAAATAAAACCCGATATCATTTATAACGGTTCTAAAGCCCTGGGTATATTTCTCGCCCAATTTAAAATAGCCTTTATCGATAGTTACATGTTCGCCCTTCGAAATATCTCGAAAACTTTTAAAATTGTCCAAAAGAAAGGTTATTTTTGTTATTCTTTTGCTACGGAAGACAATTTAGATTATATCGGCGCCCTCCCCGAGAAAGAATATTTTGGTATCGACAAATTTACGGACGAGGAAATCGTAGAATTTAATCAATGGTACGACTCCCAACGTTACGTCGTTTTTGATCTAAATAAAGTTTTAACCGAATACGCGATCGATGACGTTAAACTTTTACAGAAAGGATTCGATTGTTTTAGAAATTTATTTTTAAAATCCGTCGATTTTGATTTGTTAGGGTCAAACGCCATAACGTTACCAGGAGCCGTAACAAATTTATTCCTTAGTAGGTTTGTCGAACCAAACACTATCGCGATCGTTCCGGGGACGGGTTATAGGAAACGGCATAGCGTCAAGGCTCTAAAATGGTTAGCTTATTTGGGAAAAAACTCAACGTGACATTTCAAACGGCATGATCGCTAGGTGGCGAACATGTCATTTATCCCTATCGCTTAGACGGTTATTGTTCCTCGCCCGAAATAATTGCCGAATTTTACGGCTGCCATTACCATAAATGCCCACCGCACACTGACCATCAGGCTTACGATAAACAGTTAAAAGATTATAATTTAAACATTTATCTCAAAACCCTAGACCGTGAAAATTTAAAAAAAGGAAAGGCCTAATGCGCAGTTTATTAGTATATGGGAGCACGAATATGATGAGTTAGTAGAAGAGCCAGCAATTGCGAGTTTTTGCGATTCCCTACCCTTTACCAAACCGATAGGAGCGAGAGACGCCATTCGCGGGGGGGAGGGTCGAAAACTTTGTAATTTACGCCGAAGCCACTCCCGATCGACCAATCAAAGTCGTGGATTTTAATAGCATGTACCCTTCCGTCCAGATGAGTTCCTACAAATATCCCAAATCGAGCCCCGAAATTATAACTTGTAACTTTAATTTTTCCGTTAAAGCTTATTTTGGTCTAATTAAAGCTACGGTGCTGCCACCTTCCAATTTAAACCTCCCTATCCTCTCAGCTAAAATTAATAGTAAAATTTATTATACTCTTTGCTACAAATGTGCAGCTGAACAATGTTTCGAATGTACCCATACTAATCGAGAACGTAGCATAACCGACGTGTGGACGACCCCCGAGTTTTATCTAGCGATAGAATACGATTACAAAATTATGAACATTCACGAAGTACACCATTATAAAGAGACATTCGATAAAGATTGTCCGCTATTCGATGACTATATTCGGCTTTTTTTACAAAATCAAAGTTCAAAATTCGTCGTATCCAAAAGACATAATTACATTAGAACAAAAACTTAATTATTTACGAGACTTTAATGAAATTGACGGGCCATATTTAAAGTTAGACGATATAACCGATAATCCCGCTTTAAAGGCTATTGGTAAACTTAGTCTAAGCAGTCTGTGGGGTAAAAATTCCATTAATTTAAATCGAGGCCAAAGTGTTTTTATTAATTCTTATAAGGAATTAGTTGAAATTTTAGCCGATAAAACAAAAGAATTAACGGATTTTAAACTACTAGACGATGATATTGCCTTAGCCACCACACGTTTTCGGGAAGACTACGTTCCAACTTATCGGAAAGGGTCACCAACGATAGGCGCGTTTGTAGCCAGTTACGGCCGTATTAAATTGTACAAATTAATGGCTCAAATTGGTCCTAATTTAAATTATTTAGATACTGACTCTGCTTTTCTTTATATGAGTAAAGACTTGAATATTCCGCTAGGGACTACCCTAGGTACATTGGCTGACCAGTATCCCAATGAAAATATAAAAGCCTTTGTTTCCTTGGGATGTAAAGCTTATTCAATTTTATTCGAATCTGGAAAGATTGTCACTAAACTTAAAGGCATTACATTGATTAAAAAAAATCAGTCAATTGTAAACTTTCAAGCTTTAAAGGACCTTGCGACATTCCCCCTTTTCAACACATGTTTACGTGAGATGACCCCAAAGACCCTTCCTAACGGACGACAGGATATACTCTCTTTACCCCGTTATTAACGTATTGACTCTGTTAAAAAACTTGAAATATCCAATAAAAAACTAAACTCCCTAATTTCTTCACAAACTTTAACCCCAAAAATAACCTTGAATACCCAGTTTACATTTCATAAATTTTAGTTTCCTAAGGCTTATTATTCACGATGGCCAGTCTACCTACAAACTTTACTCCCGCGTCCTTATTAAAGGTTAAGTGACGGTAATATATAGTTTTTGATGCATTTACAATGTCATAACAATAATCAGCTAGGCCCAAGCCATCTAGCGACTTTTTAGGTACGTGTTAATATAAAAATCCTTTAGGGACAACTTGTTTAAAAACAAGCTTGAACATGATATAAAGTAAATATGGCAAATTTCCTAAAAAATAACAAAGATGGCCACCCTTTTCAATACACCCTACAGAACCCGTTTGAATATGAAACATTAAAGATGGCGGCCAAACTTAAGACCACTTGTTGATTAACCCCAAGACGTTACCTAACGGTTATAAAACATACAAATATGCTAATTTTAAGAGTTCAGCCACTTGTTGATTGACCTCTAAGACGCTTCCTAACCGTTGACAGGTAATAAAACAGTACGCACCCTACCCATATCAAATATGCCGATTTTCCCGCTATAATTTAATATTCATGTAAATAAACCTTTCATAATTCAGAGTCTATGATTCATGCGTGTACATCACTTAAACACATGTTAAATTCCCGCCAAAAATGAGTTGTTAACCATATAGCAACCAGGTCAAATACCCCTAACGGTTAATTATAAAGGTACAAACATGTAATAGACCTCTAGAGTACAAACTATACCCGTTTCCCCGCCAAAATCATGTCAAACATGTAATAGACCTATAGAGTTAAAACCACTTGTTCACTGATCCTCGCGTCGCTTTCCCAAAACTCATGTTAAATTCACGCAAAAAATGCTAATGAGTTGTTAACCATATAGCTACCAGGTCATGAACCCTAACGGTTAATAATAATAATAATTATAAAGGTACAAACTTTATAACTAGTAAATACAAACTTTACCTCCCCTCCACTTGTTCATTGGTCCTATTCGTGCTTACCAAACACATGTTACTATACTATCCATATAACAGGTCAATGACCCCTAACGGTAATCCACCTAGTTAAACAATACCACGCTCATTAATATTCACCCTTTTTAAATGACCTTGAACACCTGCACTTGATTGACAGGTCAACTAATTAACACCTGTTAATCTCATTAATTATTCAGGTCACGCGCGCGTGACACGCGCCCGAGGGGGGAAGCCAACGCGTTTCCCCGCTTCATTCCCCCCCGCGTCACGCAGCTGGGGACGCGGTAGCCACGCCCCCGCACTGTAGGAAGACGGGGGTAAGCTACTGACCCCCACCCAAAAAGAGTAACTAGGCGTTTGCCTTTGAACGTAGATTGTAGCGATGCTTAGGGGGTCTACAGTGCTCTCACCCCTTCTTCGTCGTCTCTTCCTTTTGGGACGAGAGAGGGTTTCCTACTTATCTTCCACCGTTTCCGCCCCCCTACCGGTTTCGTCGCACGGAGGGTCATCTCCTGGCCACGGCGGGGTGAAAGTCTTCAGCTGGGACACGTGCGTTACTCCGATGAAATCACCGGAGTTCAGGTCCACCAGCCAATATGTCAAAGGAGTCGTCCTTTCCTGCACTACAAACGGCCCCTCAAACTTATCTCTCAACGAAGCAGTGATACCACGACTCGCGTCAGAAAGAAGATGAGTTTGCGCAATACGAGGTCTCCACGTTTGTAGAAAACAGCTCGATGACGCTTGCCGTAGTGCAGTTTTTGCGTGAGCTTCGAATCCTGTAAATTCCAAGTGCATGGTCGATTGCATCATGCAGCCTAATTTTTGTTTGTCGGCGTACGTGCCGGCGCTTCGATTACCGGAGTATTTCCTGGTATCAACTCCCAATCCAGGGGTGCGCAAAGCTCTCGGCCTAAGTTCAAAGCGGCGGGCGAATACCCTGTCGCTTTGCTCTCGCCTGAACGCCAAGCAAAGGCTAATTCTGGGAGACGGGCGTCCCAGTCCTTTTGTCGTTCGACATAAGAAATTATCATTGGCCTTATAGTTCTATTCATCAGCTCAGTCAGATTTGCCTGAACGTGATAAGGGGCCATCGTCTTAGGGCGTATGCCGAAATCCGAACAGGCCCTTTTGAACTTTTTACTAGAAATTACGGATGCATTATGGGTTATAACCTGTCGTGGAAATCCATATCGACAGAAAACTTCATACATTTTCTCCCATATTTTCTCTGTAAAATGATTAACTATGCAGAGTAGGTACTGATTTCCCTTGGCACTTCGAGTGTAGGGACCCATTAAATCAGCGGTTACCAATTCAAAAGGCCTTTCACTAGGCACGCTAAAAAGTAACCCGGGGGTTAACTGCTGGGATGGCTTAATTTTCTGGCACACCCCGCAACCCCTCACATACTTGATAACGTCCCGCTTCAGCCCCGATCACGTGACTCTGATTTTCAAACGTTTAAACGCGCAACGTCATGAAAATACTTAATGAATGGTACTCTAAGTCTCTTAGGTACCACCACTTTCCAAGCATTTTCAATCCCGTCTTTATCATCCTCGTCCCAAGGAGCGAGGTACCTAAGCAATAGGCCATCTTTGTCCATTATATAGTGATCTAGTACTGTCCCGGCTTCCAATGCCGTATTCGGACTCCCAGAGCTTCTAACCCACTCTAACTCAGCGATAATCCTCGCTAACCCTAGATCAGTAACTTGCGAACTTATGATGGCTTTTCTGTCGAAGGCAGCCCCACTCCTTGGAAGAGTTTTCCTCTGAAACCGCCAACGTCACCACCGTTTCTCCCTGACCATTCTCGGAATTGAGAGGGTCCCTGGATAAAGCATCCGCTACAATGTTCAATTTCCGTGGGTGGTATCACACGTCGAAATAATACGGCTGTAGGTCCAAGGCCCAGCGGGCAAGTCTACCCACCAGCTCCTTAAAGTGTCGTAACCACTTCAACGCTTGGTGAACGGTTTCGATCATAATGTCGACGTACATTCGGAATTTCTTGAGGGCGTATACCACAGTAAGACATTCCAATTCCGTTGTCGAGTAGTTGCGCTCCGCCGATATGAGTCCCCGGCTTACAAAGGCTATAGGGGTCATCCCTTTCCCACCTTTCTGCCCTAACACAGCGCCTAAGCCCTTTAAACTCACATCGCATTTAATTAGAAAACTCCCCTTTAAATTCGGGAGCGCCAACTCCGCAGTGTATGGGTATCCTCCCAATGCCATTTGGCATCGTTTTTCAGCAAATCATACAACGGCCTGGCAGTTCCCGCCATATTCGGAATGAACTGCCGATAATACCCGATCATTCCTCGGAATCGCCGCAGCTCCGTTTCATTCTTGGGATGAGGGAATTCCTCTATAGCCCTAAGTTTATCCGGATTTGGCTTGCAGTACCCCAGTCCGACCTTATAGCCCAGAAGCGACACCTCGTCAGCGCATAGTTGCAGTTTGTCCGGGTTAACTGTTAATACCGCTTCGGCTATACGCTCTAGGACCCTTCGAATGAGAATCAAATGATCCTCAAACGATTCGAAATATACGACGAAATCGTCGTAAGCTCCCTAAACAAATTTTCATTTGTAAGGAGCTAAAACGGTATCCACCAGACGCTTGAACGTGCTCGGTGCGTTTTTCATTCCAAAAGGCATCTTTTTGAATTGAAAAAGCACCCGATGACAGACGAAGGCGGTCTTCGGTCTGTCACACTTCCTTACGTTGACTTGATTAAAGCCTTTCGAAAGGTCAAACGTGGTGAAATACTTCGAGTTTCCCAAATACGCCAACATATTTGGGATCGAAACCATGGGGTAACAGTCAGACTACGTTACCCCGTTTATACCCTTAAAGTTAATGCAAAGCCGTTTGGTACCATCCGGCTTGCTCGCTAGTACAATAGGTGCAGCCCAAGGCGAGGCACTGGGTTCTATCAAATCTATATCCAACAGCTCATCAAACGCCTTGTCAATCTCCTCTCGCTTTCTTTTACTAGCTGAACGAAAATAGGCTGGCATCCCCCGTTTCTATCCCGTGTTCAATGATAGAAGTTTCACCGGGTCGTTTCGTAAACACTTCTCGGAAATCAAAGAGGGTTTTGAACAAAAGTTACCTTTCCCCATCCGTGCACTTAGACTTTGAAACCAACGTCTCCAACGCTACGGGGGTTCCCACGGCGCCGGGACTATCATTGTTTACCTGACAATAATTTACCGTTTCGCCTTCCTATTCGGAATCGAAGGGGATGACGCGCTCATTCTTAGGTCTATTCTCTCCACCCCAATAAAATCCCTACCCAAGATAACAGGGGGGTCAGACCGTTAACTACAAGAAAGCGCTGGCGGCTAATGCCGCCGGCCCACTTTATGGAAAGCCTGATACTGCCCACGACGCGACACGTGCCACAGCCAACTCTAACTGTAGTGCTATTTTCGCACATTTTCCTCCCTTTTTTCTCAAAAATAGGGATAAAAGTATAACCCAAGAGAGAGACGGAGTAGTGAGCTATACAGTGAATATACTGCGTCAGGGGTTCATCCGCTCTTTGAGTTCGGGTATCCAACTCAATTTGGATACGCCTGCCGTAATCGGTGGCTAGAAATTCGTTGCGAAATGCCTGACGAAAAACGTTCAAGGAGGGAAACTTTCCTTGAAACGACCACCAAAGTGCAGCGGGTCCCCGTTTGCACGACGGTAGCACCTGCAAGAGGATATACCCTTCGCTGTACCCCGTAACCGCCTGATACCGGTCGAGAGCCTCCAGGAACTCCAAAGGAGACTTCTCGTCGGCCGGACCCATGTAGATCGGCGCTTCTACATTTAACTTAATCCTCGGGATTTGGGCAGCGCGTGCTCCCGCATCCCGGCTGGTCGCAAAACCGTCCAAGGCCTCACGCAAAACACGAGCCATGACTTGCGGCATATCCTTCTGGGCTGGGTTTCCAGCACCATGACCCCCTTCATTCCCCAAAACGATTCGGGACTTGGTTTTAATGTTTAAGACTTAAACCGCGACTCTAAAAACCCTAAAGCCGCCTAACTCAGAAACCCCCCCGGATGCAAATGCGGGCTTTACACTATTTAGTCGGGAAAGGTAATTAATTTAGAATTGTGCGTCTGTTTCGCGTTAGGAACGTGAGTGGTTGGACTGTGGCGTGTTTTCAACTTCGGTGTTTATGAATGAAAGAGCTGATTGAAATGGATTGAGTGATTGAGTGTGGGCGCGGTACAAGAGAGCAAAGAAACTGTAAGATGACAAATTTTGATAATACAAATACGTGTGCGTCAAAGAGTCCTATCGAATGAGACCAACTTGTGTTTTTCGGTCACTCTCCCTTTAAGGGGGTTGGTCGGAGGGGGCGGAAATGAACGGCACTGCTTGTGCGTCAAAGAGTTCTATCGAATGAAACGACTTGTTTTATTCGGTCACTCTCCCTTTAAGGGGATTGGTCGGAGGGGGCGGAAATTAACGGCACGCGTGAGTGGGCGGAAAATCTCTGGACCAACTAAACAAACTATAAACGTGTTCCAGGCTAAAATTTCAAGCATGAAATTTGCAGAAAACGGCGTGCCTCGCTTGATAAAGGCGTCAGTTCTGGAAACTACGTGGCCAGAAATCTGGGTTCGAATCCCGGTGTCCCCAATAATTATATAAATTACTTTTCACAGCTCCATCTACCGTGTCGTCGCTTTCCACGACAATCAACATGTGGTCAGAAATTTATATACCGGTGCTCCAAGCGAATCAAAAAGCCTACTACACCAGTGGCCTCATCAGAATGCCATACGGCAGCGTCCAGAAGCCCGGACAGGTGACAAATCTAGCATGGGTAGCAGAACCCCACTACTGATGCTCGCACCCTCGACGCAAGCCGCTCATCCCAGCAGAAGGTGCAGCAATGGTTCGACCAACTCGCCACTTAGCACACAGCAGTGGGATAGAGAGCGGATGCTCTAGCATCTCCGGCCGACACCCCACCTAAAAGACGGCTCGATTAGGTTGGCCCGGGCGTAAAAGATAAAAGAAAAAAATGTGTCCCATAAAAATGCTCTAATATTGCTCCATCGTTTTCAAATATTGCTCCATATCAATAAACTGACAAAATTAACTTTAATTTCTAAGGACCAACTTAATGCTAGCCCGCCGAAATGGAAATTTTCCAAATAGGATAATATCAAAATATTGCTCCAATTTTGCTCTAATTTGCTCCATCGAAACCCGAATTTGCTCCAATTCGGTTAAGCCTAGATACTTATTTTTCAAGCGGTGGGCTAAATTAACGGTTACCTAAAATTTCACAATTACAATAAAAACTCCACACACAAAATATGCTCCCATTTTGCTCCATTTTGCTCCCATAAATAAAAATTTTGCACCACATTAGGTAAAAAACTAAACGTTTTGGAAACTTTGTGGGCTTACTTAATTATAATTAAATACTTATGAAAAATCAATGTACATCATTCCAAAAATTATGCTCTCATTTTGCTCCATTTTGCTCCACTAGATTAAAATTTTGCGCCATATCGGGTGAGAGTATAAAATGTTTTGAAACGGTGTGGGCCAAATTAATTATAATAATATGTACCTAAAATGAAAACGCACATCCAAACCAAAATATTGCTCTAATTTTGCTCCATTATTCTCCGTAAGATTTAAATTTTGCTCTATAATGGTTTCAGAAATTCCCGCGCTTACTAAGCGAGGAGAATGAAGTAAAAACATTTAATTAAGGGGCTAACTTAATATAATCTAAAAACCAGTTAAATTTTCTTAATACGACATCATATAATTACTTCAATTTTACTTTAATTTGCTCCGTATCTATCTAGTTTTGCTCTGAATCCGTGTTAATTACGAAACTGAAATTAAGTATTTTCGGGCCAAATGAATGATATTCAGATTTTAGAAAATTCTGAAAAATCAGTAATTCTAAAATATTGCACCAATTTTGCTCCATTTTGCTCCGTAGGATTTAAATTTCATCTATTGATTTTCAAAAGTTCAATAGCTTACTAAGCGTTGAGTATGAAGTAAATACATTTATTAGCGGGCTAACTTAATGAAATGTAAAAGCAGATAAAATTTCTTAAAACACAAACCATTTTATTGCTCCAATTTTTCTCCATTTTGCTCCGATAGATTGAAATTTTGCTCTATTGTGGTTTGCCTCTAAATTATTTTAAAAAATTCCCCAGCTTACTAAGCGTTGAGTATGAAGTAAATGCAATTATTAGCGGGCTAACTTAATGAAATGTAAAAGCAGTTAAAATTTCTTAAAACACAAACCATATTATTGCTCCAATTTTGCTCTATTTTGGTCCGTATCTCTCTAATTTTGCTCTGCATCCGTGTTAATTACGAAACTTAAATTAATTATTTGCGGGGCAAATCAATGATATTAAATTTTTAGAAAATTCGGAAAATTCTGCTATTCTTAAATATTGCTCCCATTTTGCTCCATTTTGCTCCGTAAGATTTAAATTTTGCTCTATTGTGGTTTGCCTCTAAATTATTTAAAAAAATTCCCCAGCTTACTAAGTGTTGAGTATGAAGTAAATGCAATTATTAGCGGGCTAACTTAATGAAATGTAAAAGCGGTTAAAATTTCTTAAAACACAAACCATATTATTGCTCCAATTTTGCTCTATTTTGGTCCGTATCTTTCTAATTTTGCTCTGCATCCGTGTTAATTACGAAACTTAAATTAATTATTTGCGGGGCAAATCAATGATATTCAGTTTTTAGAAAATTCGGAAAAATCTGCTATTCTAAAATATTGCCCCGATTTTGCCCCGTATCTAGCTAGTTTTGCTCCACAATGTATTAAATAAAAAACCTAATTTATTAATTTTGTGGAGATATTGTGTTAATTTTACACATTCAGTTATTGACGACATTATATAGGTACCGTTGAAGAAACGGATTTTGCCATTCAAAAACATATAGTTTGTGTCCCATGCTATTATTATCTATTTTTGATATATCTTCGCGAGTCCGACTTTACTATGTAATGAACAAAACGTTACACAGCTGATATTGACTATTCTTCAAACCAATTTTGTATAACTCATCAAAAAAGAATTTTGAGGCTAAAGCTGGGTACATCACAACTTTCAGTGATTAGAGATTAGTAAACTGTATAATTGTAGTATTTGTTATGGCGATTATATATAATGATTTAGATTTAGGCCTAACCTCTTACTTAGTAGTGTTTTTGTTTAATTTGATTATGTTTTTGTCGTAATAATTAAAATTTTTCCGATTAGCTTTTTTTCAATTCTTACTAATAATATGTTGTTTTATTTTATCATGGAATGAGTAAGTAAGCGTGTAGAAGATGAAAAACGTTATCGGCTTTATCGTTACTTCCTGATCCGATTAAAATGTAACTTATGTTAATTAGATATTTTTTTAATGCTCCACTTATCCTAATTTACTATTTTTTAACCTAGTATAAATATCCGCGTATCGCGTTGATTAGTTTCACTCTTCGGTGTACCTCCACCCTATTGTTTCATTTGTAAATATACTAGTCATTTGTAAATATGGTATTTTAGTTAAGAAATACGTTGCTGTTTTTATCTTTGGCCTTTTGTCTAGTAACTAGTTTGTTAGTGTAGCTTAGCTTTGCTGTCTTCATTGGATTTAGAACTCCAATAAAGCGGTTAAAGCTTTTACCCGAATAATTTACCTGCAGGTGGCTCGGTCGGACATTTTGACGGTAAAAACACTCGTATCCCAACTGTACACTCTTTTGCAAAAGTCTTTGGCCGTGGGCGATTTTGCAGTAAAAACTGAATATTTCAAAAACCGTTAATCGCACTGAAACTTAACTCGAGATAATCAATAAGGGTATCGTTGTCCATCATGTTGAGCTGTTTCCGTGACGTAATTTCCAGCACGCGCCAAAATACGAACATTTTGCAAATACTGAATTTTATAAAATATTGATTTTAGGAAAAAATAAATGTGATTTTCAGAATCAGCGGGGTCGATTATTATTTAGAAAGTGTCACTGTATTTGTCGTATCTTCATTATTTCACGAGAAATTCGTGCGTTAAGAAATTTCTATAGTTGGAACTGCGTCAATGATGACGTAGGGATGCAAACTATGTATACCCAAGACCAAAGTTGGGCACACTTTTCCAGATAAATTTTTTTCCTATCAAAATATAGTAGATGGCGATGCTATCAATTTTCTCCCATTTTTTTTTATTTCAAATATTTAAAGAATAGATTTTTTTGCGATTTAGATTCAATAGATGGCGGTAAACTCTCAATGAATAAATAAAATTTCCGAGATTTTGTGTCTATATATAAATTTACCAATGCAATGTTATTTATTAACCTATCGAATCAATACTATTATTTTTTAAATTTTATCAAATAAAATAATATACAGCGAAATAATTAAATAATTTTTTTCAAAACAATCAATTTTAATTCCTCGTTTGCGAAATAATGGTAATCACAAATGCTTTGTTTAGTAGATATATAGCACAATAGGCTCAATAGCTTTCACATGGGGATTGACATTGTACCGCCCCAGCCTCTTCCAGTTAATAAAACGATAAATATGAGGTAAATCAGGTAATAAGTAAAAATGCGATGCAAACATTCTATAAATCAAAAACAAATCAAAAACTAAAACTTTCGATAGAACTTTCGAAACGTCCCATTGGCCTTTAACCGTCACGTGATAATACCCCCTCGTTGACTCACCTCACGGCCTTTTCACGTTTGCAGCGAGACATAAAGAAATCCGTGTAACCCTCCCCTCTCTTCCTTCATCCCCCCACTTTGAGGAGGGAGGAAACGGTTTGAAGTTAAAAAAAACAGTCACATGGTTCACATCATCATCCTTAATATCTGCCCTTTTCTCGCCTTTTCTGCATGCTTCAACTCTTTGTAAAGGTAAATTAAATCTTTCAAATCAAACTATCAAAAATCGTCAAATAAATTTTATAGAAGATAATTTTAAAATTTTTATAGTACAGGAATAAATTTTTCTACAAAAACTTTAGCTTTTCATATCGTAACTATCAAATTTTGAAATTTTTACTAAGAGATGGCGTGAAAAACATATTTCAAAATTTCAATATTTATCCCAAAAACGCAGGTCGCATCATTTTTTTCGTAATTTTTTAAACTAGGATAAGTACTCCTTTCAAGTGAACATCTATAAATTTTTGGGTAAATTTTCGTCAAATCTATCAAAAAACTAAAGCCATTACCGAGATTTCAACTCAATAAATCATTTTGAAGTATAAATCGATGATAGATCACTATCAAAAATGATATTTTGATAGTATGAAATTTGATTCCCTATCATATCAAGTACCAAAACAATCAAAAGATATGATAGTGCCCAACTTTGACACGACCTTAGGGCTAAGTCATCAAGCGACTTTTGAAGCTGTGTAACGTTTTGTTTATTACATAGTAAAGTCGGACTCGCGAAGATATATCAAAAATTGATATTAATAGCAAAATCAGTTTCTTCGACGGTACCTAAGGGCAAAAATAATCACTTTTAATCAATGATCTATTACTGTACCTGAATGACGAATAATTAAAATTACTTATTGTTATCAATGTATCTATCTTATTTTAGATGTACGTCAATATCTGAATGTGTAAAATTAACACAATATCTCCACAAAATTAATAAATTAGATTTTTTATTTAACACATTGTGGAGCAAATCTAGCTAGATACGGGGAAAAATCAGAGCAATATTTTAGAATAGCAGAATTTTCCGAATTTTCTAAAAATTTAATATCATTGATTTGGCCCGCAAATAATTAATTTAAGTTTCGTAATTAACACGGATGCAGAGCAAAATTAGAAAGATACGGAGCAAAATAGAGCAAAATTGGAGCAATAATATGGTTTCTGTTTTAAGAAATTTTAACTGCTTTTACATTTCATTAAGTTAGCCCGCTAATAATTGCATTTACTTCATACTCAACGCTTAGTAAGCTGGGGAATTTTTTAAAATAATTTAGAGGCAAACCCCATTAGAGCAAAATTTCAATCTTACGGAGCAAAATGGAGCAAAATAAGAGCAATAATATGGTTTGTGTTTTAAGAAATATTAACTGCTTTTACATTTCATTAAGTTAGCACACTAATAATTGCATTTACTTCATACTCAACGCTTAGTAAGCTAGGGAATTTTTTTAAATAATTAAGAGACAAACCACAATAGAGCAAAATTTCAATCTTACGGAGCAAAATGGAGCAAAATTGGACAATATTTTAGATTTTTAAGAATTTTCTGAAACCTGAATATCATTGATTTAGCCCGCTAATAATTAATTTCCGTTTCGTAATTAACACGGATGCAGAGCCAAATTAGATGGATACGGAGCAAAATAGGGCAAAATTGGACCAATAATATGGTTTGTGTTTTAAGATAATTTAACTGCTTTTACATTTCATTAAGTTAGCCCGCTTATAAATGTATTTACTTCATACTCAACGCTTAGTAAGCTAGGGAATTTTTGAAAATCAATAGATGAAATTTAAATCCTACGGAGCAAAATTGAGCATAATTGGTGCAATATTTTAGAATTACTGATTTTTCAGAATTTTCTAAAATCTGAATATCATTCATTTGGCCCGAAAATACTTAATTTCAGTTTCGTAATTAACACGGATTCAGAGCAAAACTAGATAGATACGGAGCAAATTAGAGTAATATTGAAGTAATTATATGATGTCGTATTAAGCAAATTTAACTGGTTTTTAGATTATATTAAGTTAGCCCCTTAATTAAATGTTTTTACTTCATTCTCCTCGCTTAATAAGCTAGGGAATTTCTGAAACCACTATAGAGAAAAATTTAAATCTTACGGAGCATAATGGAGCAAAATTAGAGCAATATTTTTGTTTGGATGTGTGTTTTCATTTTAGGTATTATTATAATTAATTTGGCCCACACAATTTCAAAACATTTTATACTCTCACCCGATATGGCGCAAAATTTTAATCTAATGGAGCAAAATGAGAGCATTATTTTTGGAATGATGTACATTGATTTTTCATAAGTATTTAATTATAATTAAGTTAGCCCACAAAGTTTCAAAAACGTTTAGTTTTTTACCTAATGCGGTGCAAAATTTTTATTAATGGGAGCAAAATGGAGCAAAATGGGAGCATATTTTGTGTGTGGAGTTTTTATTGTAATTGTGATATTTTAGGTAACCGTTAATTTAGCCCACCGATTGAAAAATAAGTATCTAGGCTTAACCGAATTGGAGCAAATTCGGGTTTGGATGGAGCAAATTAGAGCAAAATTGGAGCAATATTTTGATATTATCCTATTTGGAAAATTTCCATTTCGGCGGGCTAGCATTAAGTTGGCCCTTAGAAATTAAAGTTAATTTGGTCAGTTAATTGATATGGACCAATATTTAAAAAACGATGGAGCAAATCGCAGCAATATTAGAGTATTTTTATGGGACACTTTTTTTTTCTTTTATCTTTTACTCCCGGGCCAACTTAATCGAGCCCTAAAAGACGGAGCGTCAAGCCCTTTGGAAAGAGCTCACAGCAGCCCAAGTAACCCGGTACAGCTGGCACCGGATATCCCGGTGGACTCCAAAAGGCTGAGAAACAGGGCCGCCGTGCTCTCATACGGAGGCCCGCCGCCCCACAGCAGACTACCCAATCCACCGAGGCAGCCAGTTTGCCCAGCCCCTCTCCGTTAGCCTGGGCCGAAGCCCAGTATCCAGCCCACACCTGACCGAAGTCGGAGGTGGAGATAGGACCATTTGACCAGAGCTAACATCTCCCAGTGCACCACCGCACTTATGGGTTACAAGAGCCGGACCCCGACTCCCCGGTAAAGCCACCAGTTATTGCACACTCTGACCCATTAAGGGCCCTACGACAAACAACAAACGAACATACTACTACCATGGACACTGTATCTCTAACCGGACGGGAAAAGCTGTAGCTTCACCATAGAAAATCACTTGGCGCCGCCACCGGCTCTCTGTAAATGGGGGTAGGTTCTATAATTTTGAAATCTTCGGGCTGTCCAGGCCATATAAGTCGTCACGTGGTCAACAAAACGTTTCGTTTGAAATGGGGGTTTCTTTCGAATGACCTTGACGGTCCTGCGAATCGAGTACTGCCGACTATTTCAGCTAATACGAAGTAGGACGCAAACGGACAGTGAGCGGGTACCTCAATTAGGCTACTTTTCCCGTCCAGTTAGAGATACAGTGTCCATGCTACAACACTTAACGACATTCCGTCCATAGCAATAGTCCCACTTCTATATTTAAAAAGTCAAATTTTAGAACAACGATCTAGTTTTCAAAGGCAAACCAAAGGGGGCGTAGTGATAGTTTTCGGTCGCGAATATAATTTTTCCTCTAAAAATTGTATAAATTCCACAAGATCTCGTAATGGGCTGGAAATTCTACTACGGGAGAGATAACGAAATGCGCTTAGTTGTCCGTAATAAAAATCTGGTTCACACCAATAGCTTACACTACAGTGTAAACTGTGTAGTGTAAGTAGATAAAAATAGTGAAAAATAGCCAAAAGTATTCATCTGGAGTTAAGCGGAGAAATCGAGCAATTTCATTTGTAGGACTGAAATTATTTTTTTAATAACAGTTAAAAATTCAATCGGTTGAACTTTAAGTTATTAAAATAATTGATTTCACAATTTTGACGTCAATACTTCACTCAAAATTCGAATATACCGGAGGAAATTTTGTCCGTTTGCGCTCCGAGGGGATGCTAGAGAAAAGGGGTAGATAGGTAAAGACTACATAAAACCATTTCGAATTTTTAGATTTTTATTCTACGATTGGATTACACATTTATTTACACTCTTATTTCAACTTATAAAACTTCAATGGGTATACCACCACTGTCAGTTTCCTCCACCTCAACTACTCCTCTCCATAATTTCATCACCGTTTCCCCAGACATTAAAGTGAACGGTATCAAACTGGCCAACTTGTCGAATTCGTCGTCACTGTCGACGTTAAACTCCAGACCGTCCGAAAGGTTTCACCTTTTAGAATAACGTTATTTATTAAATAAATTCCATATTTTAGAAATTAATTAACAGGAAAAATAGTTACTTTGCTGGAGGAGTGGCTGCCTTTTTAACGGGCGTTTTGTGGGCCGGAGAAGTAGTTTTGTGGGCCGTAGAAGTGTTTGGCAAGCCGTCGGCTGAGTAGGAAAGCGGGTTTATTTGGTGGTTGTAAGCGGTCGCGCACCAGAATTGCAAAGGGAACGTCTAAGAATATATTACAAACGGAAGGCAGACGTAATTTTATAATGACAAACGTAATTTTATGATTTAAATTTTATAATGGCAAAAGGAAATTTTATAATGAAAATATTAAAATATATTGTGCAATTACCTTTCGCCCTCCAAATTTAGAACGACTTTTGAAAATCAATAGTAAGACCGGACTAGCTTCCAAATAAAAAGAACTGGAGAGGCTGAAACTACTATGATATGTATGTCATAAAAATAAAAGTTATTACCATAATTTCTTTAAATGTGTGTTTAATATTTCAATTATTTTTATTGCCGCTTGCTCGCTCCGCTCAGGTTTTTGTCAAAAATACCCGTTGGGGTTTTGTGACGCCCAAGTAATAATAGCTGTCATGCAGAAAACAAAATAATTTTTGTACAAAATGTCTCGCTTCGAGATTTTTCTGTGGCGGAATCTTGGTGTTGGGAATATTCCTTGCGGGTACATTTTATATGCTTAATATGGTAAGTAATATCAAATAAAGGCACCTCTAATACCTGAATATTTTCACTCATTCGTTTTCAAAATTAAAATATTGAACCTGCTATTATAAATTTAATAATGATATCAATGTCATTTCTATCGGATTTGCTCGCTACCGCAATTATGAAATTGAAAAATTAAGAATCTAATTTTGGATTCTAGAGCGCGTTTAAAATCTAGCCGTAAAGTGGTAAAATTAAAATTTTACGTGGACGAATGACCCGAAACCACTTGAGGTATTCTCGCGATAACTGTTCTATAAATCTTATTGTTCTTAGCCTACAACTGGCTATTGTGTATCGTGGCGGATATCAGTGAGTGGACAGCAAATGACGATAATAGCAAATGATAGGTGGTCATCGAGATTCGAGTTTTTTGTTCGCTCGAAGACCTATTGGGTACGAGTTATTAGTAAGTTTTTTAATTTCTTCAAATTTGTTTAGGATTTAGCTATATTATCCCTTTTAATTATGGACTAATCTACTTTTTCGCGTATTTTATCATCGAAAATCAAGTCAATGACTAGTCTCCAAAGGAATCGACTCCAAGTAAACTTCAATCGCTCCTCATTAACAAGATATTTCGTGAAAGAGTTTCCTAAATCGTGAATACTAAAAGACCATTCCTTAATTTACTGGCTAAACTAAGAAAAACATTTACAAAGACCACATAGCTGTACTTCAATAGGACTTTGTCTCAAAATTAATATATTTCTTTTTGGTTTCCATTTTTTGAGAGCCAGCTAGAGATCGGAGATCGGTTAACCGTTATCCACGGATAAAGCATGCAAGTTTTATCCATATATAAATATTTTAAAAGAATTTGTCCATAGCGCATTCTTTAAAAACTTATCCACGACCAATATATATTGGTGAAAGTTATTTGATTCCAAAGTGCCGGCATGTTTTTTTAATTAACCATTTTTTTTGTCCCAACTTTATTACTTCGGTTGAGTTTGTCTTAAGACTAGGCGTAAGTAGAGGTCGTTAACGGTTAATCATTATTCATGTTTAAATTGATTTTTTTCGGGGAAAAATGTAAACAAAGAAATTTACCGGTTAATATTTTGGAAAATGATTAAAAAACATGTATTATTCGTAAAATTTGAGCTTTTTATCGAAACAAACGTCGTTTTTCCGATTAATTTTACAAATTTATCAAAACATTAATCGGATAATACAGAAATATAAATTACTTGATCAAAACGTTTTACGAATAATTTTGAGAGCTTTATCTATTGAATAAAAGTTAACCATACCCGACCTCTAGACGTAAGTCGAATTTTTTATTCGACTTTTGTCTATTTTTTATTGGTGTTTATATTTTGATTGATGCGTCCCTTTTGTCTTCCAACTAGATAATCTCTGCGTGTCAGAAGGCGTGATAATTGAATTATTTGTTAGTTATCTGTCAGTAATAGAAATTTAGTTTACGAGTATAATAGGTCGTTCAGCGTGAATAAAACGACGTAGATGAAAGCGTTGTTGTTGCTACAACGAATAAACGTGTTCGGAAATTATGTGTGTGTCTGTCGGTGTGTCTGTCTGTCTGTCTGTGTGTGTGTCTATATTCAAGAAGTCAAGAAACGAATTTGGCGTAGCCGAGTCTGAGTGAATTACACCACCGATAGAGGAATAGCCATATGCAAACATTGCGATATGTAAGTATGCCATGTTAAGGGTGTTGGTTATCACCGTGACAGTCAAATTATTTCTTAAGTAAAGTGTGGAATTATTATTAAGTGTTGTTGAATTAAGCCTTCAGTAAGTTACGTATCTAATCAAAACTGTCTACAATCTTTAGATGGGAAATTGAAACTCTTAAAGGTTACTTTTCCTTGGTTGCTCTCACCTAACCCATTTAGTTTAAGGGCCCTACCAGCGTTTGAATTTCGTCAGTTTCCCACGCGAATTGCGGACATTGGGAAAGCTACGACACGTCGCGTCGTATGCTACCTGATATTTTAGGTGAATTTTTCAAAAACCGATGGAGCCCGAAACCTACAGGGAATATTTAAAATATACTCGAAACTACTAAATTAGACGTCCCCTTACGGGTTTATATATATAGTTATATTTATATTATATTTTGACTAAGTGACCGCTTCGAAAATTGTGGGACCTTTACATTTGAGGTCGGAATATGAAAGTTCGGTTAAGCATAAAACTTAAGAATTTACGTAAATTAAAATGTTTGAGTTCCATAATTAATGTTTGAAATAGGGGTAAATACAAAGTTCATGAGAGTGCAAAAGGAACGAGTCATCTCCAGTACCATTTGGAAAAAAACATCCCGAAGTAGTTTTAGAATGGGGTACGTCCACGGTAAGTGTACAATACTAAATTCATGAATGCTCGAGTTATAACACTAATAACAATAACACGTGCAGAGTAAAGACGACATTGCATTTGCAAATGATTGCTTAAGTCGTTGAACACCCTGGATTTAAAGCACTTTTGAGGTCGATGAATCCGAAGAACACTAGAATTGCTGAAAGTGTTCCACAATCCGCCAAAATATTGAAGTTGAACCTCATGGCGCACTACGGAACTGAATCACAAAAGGTGTTAGAGATGTTTAAGGTAGCGAATTATGGAATGTCTATGCAGGCCAGAACATTTTAGTTTCAAGTTCAAGAAATAAATTAATAGATCTCGGGGGAAAAGTTAACTTAACCGCCAAATTTTCGATGAATCATAAAATTTCAGTTAGCTGTTTATTTATGTGTATTATAAAAACATTTAATATGGAGAAACATTTGTCAGTTAAATTTTGGTCATGTATATTAGGACGTCACGTTAGTCGAAATCTACTTACCTGACAAACTTGAGCGTAATGAGTTACGTAGTATTAGCTCTAAGTAATGAGTTACGTGGTTTTAGCTCTAAGTAACGAGTTACGTTGTCGAAATCTACCTACCTGACAAACTTAAGCGTAATGAGTTACGTGGTTTTAGCTCTAAGTAACGAGTTACGTGGTTTTAGCTCTAATTTGGCTTATGTTTAGTACTTTACGGTGTAATGCGAAATATCAAATTAATAAGAAATATACCATCCCCTTTCCCCCAAAATGATTGCTGGTCGAATATTTTGGTGATTGGGTGATTCGGTTGTTTGTGTTTTACCCCAGGTAAGGGAAGGGCCCGTCCTGTTACCGGGATAGCGAGGAGATCACAGCGCCCTTTGACCCCTTATTGATATGCCGACGTGTCTGAGACCAGTTGTTTGATAGTCATTTATATTTCTTATACATTATATATTATAAATTATTTATTGTGTTAAAATATGCTTACATGTATTATACATACTTTTACGTTTATATTTATTCTCAAAATTGAAGAGTTGGAAAATAATACGCGAGATAAATAACGCGAGTTTTTTTAATAACGCGCGCTCGGACGCGAGCTAAAAAAAGAAATAGTAACGGTTCGGGATTTGATTTGAAAAGGACTCCATTTTTATGATCGGAGCAAAATAATTTTGATTCAACTCATTTTGTACGTTAAAGTCGTGTTTTGTTTAACCTTCGAGCTGTAAACGTGTTGACTTGAAGATAAGGGCAGCAACAATCTATATTGGCAAATTCGTTATGCCCAACCATCCAGCGGCTACTTTCAACATATTGTACGAGATACCATCGCCACCAACATAAATTCTGTGTTCCGCTGTTCCGAAACGTCAACAACGTCGCTCAGATTTTTCCACGGCTTCAACCGGACTCTGCCGCTACGATAAAGTATCCACAGTTCGACTGAACATTTCGGGATGAACTTTGTTAAGTAATGGTTGCAACCTATATTTTACATTTCGTTAATGTCGCGAGCACTGGCCAGTTGCTTAGTTTGTTAATATTTCATTTAGTTTAATTAGTGTTTAGGTAGTTTTAAGCTAGCTTAAATGTTTGGTTAGGATATTGAGTTTAAATTAAATCATTTAGTGTTTGGCAATCTAAGAACTGGCTTGATACGTTTAATAACAAATTTCCCCTAGACACCAATTTAATACTGAGGACCCTCGCTAACCCCACCATATCACGTTACGCGAGTAGTCCCGGGCGTATTCAGTCATTGTTATTAATTGTAGACGGGTACCTTAGGGGTTCGCTTAAGTCGATTGTCCCTAGGTTGAGATCTGATCTCCGACGCCCGCGCTACAACGGTTGGTATTTTCTAAAAATTCACGCGTAAGGCCGAATTCTAGTATATAGCTAGGGTAGCAGGCGCGAAGGAATGTTTTGGATTAAAGGGAATATAACCTCAAGTCTTTTTCAAGGTTTTTTGTGTTTTATGTTAACAAATTTGTCGGGAAATCACTAACCAGCGCCAAAAATATCTGAAGTCATAGGAGGGAGCGGGAAATGGTCTAAGTGTTGGTGTTCCACACCAAAAAACCTGAGGTTATATTCCCTTTAAGGGCGGTACAGATTGTGTGTAGAGTTTGGCGGCCCCCTGATCGACCAGCTCTTAGCGCCCCTTTTAACACAATTCGCGCGCCCTTTTCGAACTAATTTGGCGCTAGTGTCCAATTTCAAGGGGGTACATTGTACCCTACGCCACCGTGAAAAGACTATATTTCGGAAAATAGCACGATTGTGTTTACTGAGAAACCATTATTTCGCTAGTAACAATGGTTGTGTTTAAAAAAAAGGTAAAATCAGACGAGGTTTTAACTAAATATTTCATATATTTAACTGGGTTTGCATGTTTGCCAGGTAAGGGAGAAATTTTTTTTGAGATGCCCTGCTTCAAGACATGGAAGGGCCAAACCTTCTCCTTCGCTATAAACAAAAGTAAATAACCATGTAAATAGTATTTAGTAGAAATTTTTATTATACGAAAATCTATTTTTTATATTAAATCTTTTTATAGCCGTGAATAATATCCATAAATAAATAAACAGTAACTAAAATTGTTTTTAGTAATTGACATTTTGGTGGTTAATTTATCTGTTCCACCGAGCTGAAAACACCATGGCCCTAAAATAATAACTAGTGAATGTTTATTATTTTAGAAATCTGCTATAGGACAAGTGTTTTTCAAAATTGACGGGTGGACTTCTACTAATAGAATTCCATTTCTTGGCGTCACCGGACATTGGATTGACGAAGAGTTTCAGCTTCGTAATAAATTAATGGGATTTATTCATTTCCCTGTACGACACACAGGGAAAAACATGTGTGACGCCTTCGTGTCTGTTATACAGAAATTTGATTCCAAGGTTAGTAAGTATTCTGCAGTATCGGCGGAAGGCTCATTTTTCAAAGGGGGTAGAAACTGTAAAAAAATTACAAGCGTAGTATAAGAAAGACGTTAATTGGGGTTTATGGCAATTTGGTGGGATACAGTTTAACCCTGTACCCACCATTCCGCCGCACTTGATATTTTAAGAGTTATAAAATCTATGCGCTTTGCGGTTAATAAAACACCATTCTTGTATTGAACTTATTCATTGATTTCGTTTTATAGGTGTTGGCTCTAACAATGGACAACGCGTCAAACAATGATACTTTTAGCGCTGAGCTAGAAAATATTAGCGAAAAATTGGGAATACGTTTCAATTTAGAACATCGTGTTAGATGTTTTGCCCACGTTCTTAACTTGTCAGTGCCAGCACTGCTACAAAATCTAAAATTACAACCACAATTTGAGTCTCTAGAAGAAAATTCAGAAACGCCGGGTTCGATCCCAGATTGTGGCACTGGGGGAAAACTCGGAACAACTCCTTCTGCGTTGAGTTTGCAAGTTCTCTCCCCACTGGTTTAAGGGGTTTTCCCTCGAGTTCTTCGGTTTCCCCTTCCATAAAAACTTGTCTAGGTTAACGGTAATAGTTAGTGTAGGGAGCTGTTGGCTCGATCTCGTGGCATGCAGGGGTTTGCCACCACCCTCCTACGCATTGTAACCCGGCCACCTGAATAAGGGCTTCAAAAGTCGCATGATGACTTAGGCCTAAGGTGGTGCCTTGGGTATTAGCCTAGCTGATTATTATTATTATGCGCTCTTAACCACCGATTGTAATGTTGGAAATGCTGTTGTTAGTTAAATCGTTGCATGCATATTTTAGGTTCAGTACCAATAGACAATTCTATAAAATACTTTTTAAATTGTAATTTACTTATGTTTCTTGAACCAGGAAGGCTCGCTAAAAGATTATCACTTATACAAATAACTATTATCACTAATACCTGTAAACACTGTTTCCTCGTTAAATATTTAAACAAAGCCGTTGTTATTAGTGAAATAACGGTATATCGGTGAACAGTTAATTTAGAATCGTGTTATATTTGGAAATCAGTCTCTTCACTTATAGGCTATCTTAGTTATACGGGGTATTATTTTTTATTCGTTCGGACAAGCTAATTATTTCAAACTGTTATAGCTAGAAATCTGAAATTTATATGGGGAAGTTAGTATGCCGGTGGACACTTCGAGGTGAAATTTCGTAAAATTCGGAAAATGTTTTAACAATTTTCAAAAAACCTTGTTTTTTCACCACTAGGTGCTAACTCGAAATTGTCAATGGGAAAGTTGTAAAGCGTCATAGAAAACGTAAGAATATCATTGGTCCAATTAAAAATGAAAATTTTTCAAGAAAAAACACATTTGAAAAATTGACAAGTTGCTCAAGCTAAAATAAACATTCGGTTCTTTTCGATTGTCACTAAATGACTTCATCATTCTTTAAATACTTCTTTTATGGAGCCACTAGTGTACTTAATTTACCAAAATCATTTCGTGTGTGATATGTTTTATTAAATAGATTAGTCGTTCACTAAAAAAGAAAATAAAGTCATTCCTATGAGCATAAGTAACTTAATACACAATGTATGACAATTAACGAGATTTACAACGAAACTGATTTTCATAGTGATTGCGCAATCATGTTTTATCAGCACATAGCCCCCTAGTGTCTAAACGACGCGAGACTTCCGCCTAAGCCGAAATATCTGGTTTTCAATAGAGCGACGGAATATTAGGCGTAATGGTTTTTCTCGGTGCCACGAATCCAAGTGTTTTTTTTAAACAAAGCCAAAGCCCCTCGCGACTCCAGAATGTGCTCTCCGATATTAGGCTGAAATTCTTATTAAAAGTATTCACCAAAAACGGTAAGTTTCGAATCCAAGTCGCAGCGTGTAGAGAGTATCAGTGCCGAAAAAGGTTCGGTTAGAAAATAGCAATAATTAGGAAGTGTCATCCTTATTGTAATTATGTTACTTATGCTATAAGTGTTTAATTGATAGTAGTGAAAATTAATTTTATCTTGAGCAATTTGTCATGTTTTATAGTAGTATTGTTTCGTGAAAAATTGTTCATTTTGAATCGAACCAACGATATTCTTAAGTTTTCGATGACGTTCTACAACTTTCTCATTGAAAAATTTGATTTAGCACCTAGTGGTGAAAAAAATAGGTTTTTGAAAATTGTGAAAACATTTTCAAAAGTTTACGAAGTTTCACTACAAAGTGTTCCCCGGCATACTAACTTCAGTAGTATATAGTTCATAAAAATTACACTTCGGTTGTCTGAACCCAGTGTTATAAGTCTTGTCTGAATAGGTATTTCGTATAAGTTAGGCCCGCAATTTATAGAATTGTCTATTTCCAGATTTCAATTGGCTATACACATACACTCTTTTTTTTGGGGATTTTGCTGGGCGCGTTCATGTTGAGTTTACCCCCCTTAACCCCCATTCTCCATATCCTGGGACCAAAGACCCGAGCCTAGACCCCCACCGGTGGTTCCAGGTAATGGCCGACTAGCGGGCGGCCCAAAAGAGGGGACGAAAAGACCACGAAAAAGAGTGTATACCTATCACATATCTCGTATCGAAAAAGTATACGTTTGGTGTCAATAACCGTTTCAGATCAGAACGCTTGTAACCAAAATACGACTATCCGGCCAGCGTTAGAACCAACTATCGCAACTAAATTTGTCCTCTGGTATCAACGATGTTAAAGTGGTTCTAGACGTGAAAACACGGTGGAACTCCACCTTCATGATGCTCTCGCGAGCAATTCATTTAAAATAGGTTTTTTTAATACTTAATATATGAACGTTTTACACCTAATGCATAGCTCAGTCTTAAGTACTTTTCGTGCGTTTAGTCGTTGCAGTCAATGATGCAGACTGACAAAGAGCTTCGAAAGTTATCTTTAACGAACACAGAATGGGAAACATTAGATGTGCTCGTAAATTTACTAAAGGTTGGTGGCGTATTTCAATGATAAGGCATGTTCGGAATGTACAGATAATTCTGTATCAATTTACGAATATTCAGGGTGTTGTGGTTCGGAGTACTACAACTTTTCAAGCGTACGAGTTAAAAATGTCCAATAAACTTCACTGTTAAAAAATCTGATCATTTTATGAACACATTTTCAGTTCAAGGAAAATAAACTTTTGCCAAATTTAAGTGTCCGGTTGTTGGGTTAGTTTTTTTTGGAGCCCATATTTCTGAAACGAAGCACTTTGAGACCCATGTTCATTAGACGTTTTTACTCCTAGAGATTTATAGAATACGCCTTGAAAGTTACGTTAGTCGGACCCGTAGCACCCTGTATATCAATCAAACAAGACGGCAATTAATTTTGTTTAAACACGATTGCAGATTTTCGACGAAGCTACAAATTTATTATCTTCAGCCTCTTATCCGACAATCTCAATGGTAATGCCGGCTTAATTGATAAGCTGAGCAATGCTACCGTTGATGCAGACTTTGCGGATGCTTGCGCTATTGCTAAGACCAATCTCCAGTCATACTAGGAGGCTTCTAATATCGATGAATTTTGGATTGCTGTTGGTACGAACAAATTTAAATACCTGAAATGATCTTGTCAGTGGCAGTCAGTAGGTTCAAATTAGGCCTGGGCAAGTACTCTTCGTGAGTGAGAGTACTCTCACAGGCCTCGCGTACGAGTACCCGAGTCCATTGCCAAGGCTTAAAGATTACTCGAAGTTGACTCGAGTTAATAAATATTACACAGAGTTCTTTATTTTTTATTGACGAGTTTTACCATGAATAAAGAACGTCCGCATATTACCATACTGTGATGATGGGTGTCGTAGAGGCAGGACTAGTTCTATATTTTTTACTAGCGTGAGATGTCTTTGTAGTTGGCTGAGAATTGGCCCATGGTGGTCATGATAAAGGCCTTGGCTACTTGGACAAATGTTTAACGTAGTTACTTAAATTGTTATCAAATAGTTAACGTCATTCGCACAATTATGTTTTCGTAGCTTTTGACCCAACGTTGAAAATGGATTTCATACAAGCCAACTACAGCAAAAACCACGTTAAAAAAGTTAAATCTCGGGTTCTTAATGTGTTCAACACGTTTTACGAAAATAGTCCAGTTAATTCTACTTCAACCACCACTCCTGAAAATGCCAGAGGAATATACGCATTTTTTCCAAAGCGAGAGGCCAAATTAGCACGCGGTTCAGAACTACTAAAATATTTTAAAGACGACCTTCAGCCGCCAAACACAAATATCCTCGACTGGTGGAGGGTTAGTACGCATTTAATGGAAAGTTATGGGACAATCTTTGCTTTGGAATATATTTAGTTTAACATGCTTTATTAATGCTCCACTCATTGCAGGAAAATGAAAAAAAGCTATCCTTCAGTGGCAATAATGGCCAAAGATTATTTGGCCATATCCGCATCATCCGTTCCATCTGAAAGGGTCTTCTCTGCAGGAACCGATCTCATCTCTTCAAAGAGGGGAAACCTACAGCCGGATACTATAACGACTATGATGTCCTTAAAATTGTGGTGGAAATCGGACAATTGAATATATGCTCTAGGCTCAAATAATGTTCCAATAAAATATATATTAGAGTGGATTGCCACAACAAACCTTAATAATCACGGAACAACTGTGTATTTCTTTAATATAAGTAAATCTAGTATGTTTTGAAAGGGGAGGCAGATTCAGGGACCTGGCCCGGGTGGAACAAGTTCTTGCTATGCCACTGAATCACAGATACCTTACATCACTTTCAGAGGCACAAATTTTGCAGCCTCCACCCAGTGGCGTAGGTAGGATTTGGTTTCGGGGTGGCACACACTTAAAAAAAATAAAATAAAAAATAATTTGCAGACAACCATAATCCGGGTTACGCCACTGCATCCACTATCTGCATTATCTGGAGTTATTTACGGATGAATTTCAAATACTTTAATAATTTCGATTAAATATATTACATTTACAAAAACATTTGTTTATGGATAAAACCCTTGAACGTTCTAATCAACTAAAATTATCCAGGATAAGATGTCGCGATATATTAGTCAAAACGTTTAACGAATACTAATGGATAGAGATTTATCGCGAAATCTTGTCCGTGGATAAAATAAAATGGTTAGAACGTGCAAAGATATTATCCGTAAATAAATTTATTTACAAATGTCATAAAGTTATCCAAACGGATAAAAATAACTGAATATCGAAATTTTCCGTAAATAACTCTAGATAATGCGGATAACGGATGGATAATGCCGACCACTAGGCCCAGCTATGAAAACCATTTTATGTCTTTATCTTAATTTACGTAAACAAAGTATATTTAAAATATATAAATATTAAAATAAATGACACGAGCGTAAGGTGAATCATAATTCTACATAAAAAAATATTAAATTATGCTGAGGGTGATTAATGATTTTAATAATGAGAAATAGAACGTTATTTCACCTTATAAACCTCATTTTCAGATCAATAAACATGCTTCAGAAACTACGCAAGAGCGTTCTCGTTTCTAGTCGGATGTTTAAAGTTCTTACTTCGCCGAAAAAGTAGGTCGATTAGATTATGGAAAAAGTGAAGTCGAGCGAGCCAGTTAAAAAGCGGTACAGTCGGAGAACGAATGGAGATTCAGAATCGCAAAATGAATGCATCTCAGTCAGATCAAGTGGAAATCAAAGTATGTAAATTGTTTGAAACATCAGCCATGGACTAATTAACAACAGGGACGGTCCAGCCCGAGAACAAAGTAAAAAGAAAAAGCATCGACGCACTCTAGCGGTACTAGCGGGCTTAAAAGGATATGCTTGTATAGGCTGGTGATTCACAATAAGCGGGGGGGGGGGGAGAAAATAGGGAAAGAAGCTTCCTTGGAATGCTTGGAACTTAAAAGTTGAACCACGAGATTATTACCATGCGTTGCTAATATATTAGTATTTTAAATTAATCGTACATATAGTAAAATATTCTGCTTAACGTCTGGAAGCAATTCCCACATTTGTTACGGTAATTATTATTATCATAATATAATATTAGTCATAAATATAAAAGATTGTACCAAGGCTTAATAGTTGTTTACCTTTTTTATGATGAATACATTCCGAGATAATTTAGCATCTATCTTAGAATCGGATGTGGAAAACGTATCAACAGACAGAACCTTGGAATAATTTAGTGTTTTGCATTTGATTTTTTCAATTTTATAGGTGCATTTCTGGGACCAGAGGGACGATTTTATCAACGTGTTTGATGCGTCTGCATATATAATAGGTTATGTTTTTCTAACTCTATCGAACATCAGGTAACTGAAATTTCGGAATTTTCCATCCACACTGAATATTTTCCAACCACTCGTTACCTTAATTTAACAAAAAACGACTATCCATTAATTTTTAAAACAGTTATTGTAAAATTAAGGTTGGGTCTCAAAAGTAAACCGCCTTAGAAAACCCTCGTGTGGCTCGTTTCAAAATCTCTCCCTGAGATACAACGAAAAAAATGTGTTCAGATATTGAACGCAATACATTAACACCACCATGCATCACTTTTCTGCTCCTGTACAAAAATGAGAAAGTGTTCAATTAGAAATATGGTCAGGTTTTGAACGTTTTCAACTAGAAATATGGTCGTGTTTTGAACGTGGCAATATGTTCGTGTTTTGAACGTGTTTATGTCATGTGTTCAGGGTTACAAAGTGTACTTAATGTAATATGATCAGGTTTTCTACATGAGTTACTGGAAATGTTCAACTTGTTAACATATTGGAAATCTCAGGACCCTTATACTGTAGTAAAAACGCTTTAAACGGAATATTTATTTGGTTTAAGAAATAATAAATATATTTAAAATTGGTTAAAAAGACTAGTTACAAAACGAAGATCTTGGATGGTCCAAAACCTAGTTCGATTGTATCACAGGATGTTTAAATTCCTTTATAAACAAAACTAAAACTTAATATCACATGAATACAGAAATTATTATAACAGTTTTGTTATATAGAAAATGTTAATTTTAAACGCCTGTATATAGTTATGGCTCTGTTTTTTTAAAACCAAAATCTTCAATGAACCTAAAGTATGACATTTGCTTGGTGAACTTGTGCTTTTCGGAACGGTCATTCAGAAGGAACTCTTGAAAAAAACCGAGACATGATTTAAGATAGCAGGATAACTTAAATCTAGCACATATGTAATGAATGAAATATAAATGCCTTCTAGGAGAGAGCTGGCCAAGCAATCATTAACAGTTTCATCTACCACAATAAATTCAATGTTCAACTGTTCTTTGTTGTTTGTTATTAAAACAAGCTGGTTGCTTGAATAGAACCTTAAGTTCCTAAGAAGTAAAAATAATTTTTTAATGTGCAAGCAAACCATTTTTCCAATCAAAACCAAAAACATCCATGAAATAAAAAAGTTCCCACAGTTAACTTCCTCAAATTTGACTGGTAGTGGGCTATTTAATTATGATTTAATAAAATAATTTAGCAGTAACTTCCACATTGTCTTCCTAAGCACCTAACATCCATGAAATAAGACAGTTCTCGCAGTTAACTTCCTCAAATTTGACTGGTGGTGGTTTATTTGAATGTGTTTTGATAAAAACTTTGAAGAAAACCTGTTAAACTATTTTATTTTTCAGTGAATAAAGCTTAAATTATAAAATCAGGGTGTTTCTACACTCTGATAAAGTCTGACTAAATCAAAGTTTAGGCCTTGGCGGGAAATAGTAATAATTTTAAAGTTTATTTTGCGCTTTGACTGTTTTGGTAAATTCCTAGTGCAAAACTGTGCAGTAGTTTTGAAAACTATTTATAAGTTTAAACAAGTCAGGCCCTTAAAATAGCAATTTTAAGTTGTTTTAGAATTTTCGGAATTTATTCGAAAACGTCCTCGGCACTCCAAAATTGGTGGTCTTCTAAATAGTAACTTCGCAACCAATCTTCATTTAGTGATTGAAAAAGGTCACAGTGAGAAACTATATGCGTACACTCTAGAGTAAAGTTTCGTTGACCTAATTAAGGGCATGGTATACATTCGTTTTATTTTATAAACAGCCACTTTTTGACGTTAAGCCTCGTGTCGAATTGAAACTCTTTCCTCGTGTACCCTTTTATAACCGCCTAAACACGTGGATTTGCTCGTAGCTGGATTATTTAAGATGTTCTTTTTTAGAAGGACTTGTTATTTCTTTAAGTTTCTAGTGATTTTTTTAATAAAAAAGGGTGTCTTTCGGCTTTGGCGCCAACCAACATTTTATTTAATATTCGACGTAGTTTAGAACCACCCGATCTAGTGAGTGCACAGGGGCACGGGGACCTTCATCCTAGTGTTTGGAAAATAATGGTTTTCGAATGGTTTTTTAATGGTCTAAAATTACGTGAAATGCATTAAAAGTTTGAGTACTTTACGTAGATGATTTAAAACGGTATTAAACATTTTAAGCGAAACATGACTGAAATAAATTAACTCTCTTATTCCAAAAATTGCTTAATATATATTCTTAGCTAATACGTAATGAAATAGGCATACATTTACACGTAGAAAGATAGTTTTAGATTGAATTGAAATATTTCAAATAATATTTTGAAGGCGGTGAGGAATTTTGGAGATTTTGTATGTAAGATTACACAACTTATTGAGTTGTTCAGTGGTGCAAACAAGTGTTGTGTTGTATTCTGACTAAAAATTAAAATTAATCTCCGAAATAACTCGAAGTACATATAAAAAGTACTTTCGATTAGCTTCGGGCAAGTGCCTTAAAGCAAGTAACTCGAGTTTTTGCTGACTGTGGTCGGAGACAGCAGCTTTTATGAAATGCTGAGCACTTAAAGTTTAAGTTTGATTTACTTATTAAGGATTTGAACAACCGTGGATTATAAAGGATATGGAGCCTTCTCACACATTTTCTTCATTGTTCATTTTTTTATTTTTTTTAAAACGATAAAAAAATTGTATCTTAAATTTTTTACCTTAAAAGAAAAATCAATGATAAATATATAATAAAAGAAATTTTCAGCTCCGTGGTAGGATATTTTACAAATTAAAGGACTTTTTTCCTAAGCCTAAACTTAACGATTTTAATCAGCTATCATATTATAGAACACGTTGTTTCTTTTATCAGGAGCCTATGGCATCTAACGATTATTCGCATAATATATATTTTCGATTCTACTTTTCCATCCGATTTAAATCAGTTCGCGAAGTGCTTAAAATTAAAACAGGGCCACATGATAGTTTAACTGATTAGATCTTTTAAAATAGGATGTAAAAAGTCACCAAGTTGCAGCAAAATAAACCTTACCTTTTTACGCAACCTGCTAATAGCAATAATGGGTTGATCGCACCATGGCCAACTTATTCTGTCGTTACAATTAATTTCCTCGCGAGTGAAACGCGTATCGTTCACTATTGGAGATAGCTTAGCTGCTGCTCTAGGAAATCGTAATTATAAATTTTACTAAATTCAGATTTAAATGGTTTTGCCAGGGTGTAATAGTGCGAAACTAACAACAATTATACACATAAACATCATAAGAATAACACTTCATAAACAGCTGTCCATATAAAATTTCCCATAAATGTTACATTAAAAGTCAGCATTTTTATACTTATTCATCAGTCCCCGGAAACTGATCACAACGGGTTCTAGTCAACTTAGGAACAAAGAATATTTCTTTTAATCTAATGGTAAGTAGCAACAAGATCAGAGTCGAAGTTGAGTGTTAACAAAACATTAGCGCGTTTAGCCCTGCAGCACAGTTTTGTTCGTAACTCCTGTCCATCAACGATGCGTCACTTTTCACTTTACGAAATCGTCGGGAAGGGGCTGACCTTTCATAACCCAATTGGTGAAGGGGTCACACCTTTTACACCTGTGACATACACCGGGGCATTCTCTTAACGGGATTAGGATGCGTCGGAATGGCAATTTAGGAAATTCAAATCATACGGGGAAAACGGTATTATTACCTTCAACATTTGGGAAAATGTACTGCGCTTTCAACATGTGCGACACTTTTTAAATTTCACTGGAAAACCGTATTCAGAAAAGTTATAGAAATAACAAGTATTCGCGGGATCAAGGATTGATGAAGAGATGGCCACATGTGACCTTCAATTTACGGTAGAAATGTTTTGGAGATAACATGTTTACGGAAAGGGGTTGACAGCAGCAGCTTTCGCTTTTAACAGTGAACGACTTAGATTGGAAAAAAGCGTGAGGAATGAGACCCTTAGGCCTACGGAGTCATCACATCCCTACACACATAAAGAATCATAGGGTACTGTCAAATATGGAGAAAATTACTCAACTCAGTTAAAACCAGTGTGGCTGGCTCTTCCCAATCCTGACCTCAACCCAAATCACTTAATAGCTAAAGCCCATATTCAACTTGGAAAATTATTTTAATTGCCTCACAAACATTCGACAAAAAATTACTTAAACCGTTGAATTAAGCATTCCAGTTCTCCTTTCAGATTGAAATTTATTCCAGTGAGTGAATCGTCGGAATCAGCCCTTCTGAGAAAAGTATGAATTTACTTAACCACGAAATAGGAAAATAATTATCCGTGATGTATTACGACCCCGATAACGATGCTCAGTTACAAACTTCAAAAGAATAAGTTTGAGTAGATTATCGACAAATTCTTAATTTCGGAGTTTTTCGAATTTTTAACAGCAGAAATGTTTGGTTATGTGCTCGTTTTTACCAGAATTCCTAAAAATAAAGTTGACTGCGCTATACAATTTCCCACTTTGTAAGATTGAAACTGAGTATCGTTTACGACATCCATTTTTCAATAAATCATTATTTAAAATGAAATTAGCAGTTTCAATTTAAAGGATTTTTCGCGAAGAACATTAACGTTAAGATTAGAACTTAATCGGATCAAACACAAACATTCTTTTAAAAATATCTATATTTTATTCATCAAATACGTCGAAATAAAATCACAAATAAAATTTTTCACTTTCAAAAGTAGCATCATAATATATATATATATATATATATATATATATATATATATATATATATATATATATATATATATATATATATATAAATTCTTAGCTTAAACTGATAAGCACTTTTTCCACAGAACGTAACCGCTTGGAACGCTAACTTTTACAATATAAATTTTGAACGTTTAATAAAACAATGGCACTTCACTCAACCCTATTATACGGATGGCAGCCACATCTACAGCTGTTTGGACGGACAGGGAGAGAATGACAAACTGCTGATGCCCCAGGAAGCCCTGGACACTACCATTTCAACATTAATTTTGGTGTCCTTCTTGACCATCTCCCTGGTGACAGCCGTGGCATTCGATGCAAGAAGAACATCCCGCCGAAGAGGAGGACACGAGACCATCGCGAAGAGGATCTGGGACAGCTGCTTCTTCTACTTCTCGCATCTCGTTTTGAACCGTTAATAACATAACATTTTTCTTAATTATGATTTTATGGAAATAATTTTTTAATGTCTGTTAACAGCAATTGACTTCAATGGGCGACAACCGGCACTCAGATTCCTCCTTAGCGGATGGTTGTTGGGAGCAGGGCTCCTCCTGAACCGCTTCTACCTTTGCAACATGAAGGGAGAGCTAGCCACGGCCAAAGTAGATTATATCGACAACTTCCCTCAACTACTCGCTAGAACCGACATTAAACATATCTACGTATTTGAAGATGAATTGGTAATATATTCGCTTTAAGGTTCAGAACAACAATATTACCCGTTTTATTATGTTTCAACAGAGATATTTCAGATCACCGGAAATTCCTGATTTCAATTTTAACTTTGAAAGGCCTGAAGAAGGGAAGGACGTGTTGAGCAGTCAAGCGGTCCTATTTAGCTCTTTCAGAAATTTGGATTTAGGGCTGGGAGAATATCAGATCAAACCATGCAGGAATATTTACCAAGGCCGAAGCCGTTACGCTGATCGATCAAGTTACGTGGCTCTTGCTCCCAATTTTCCAGCATGGCTCAAAGAGGCGGTCGATTATCGGTGAGAATGATCTGTAGCTGGTGAGCTTGAAGGGAAATCAACCTTGTAGCGTTTGTGAAACATTAGTTACTCAAATATATCATTTTACGGGTACATGACTTTATTGCGAAATATATCACACAAAATAGACAAGGATTTGCAAAATAAATACTAATTTGCCTAGAGCATTTTACAAAATACTTTAACCATATTTCGAAATTTTCAGGAATTGGCCAAAGTTTTCAAATCAGACACTATTTTACCCAGAACTTTTGAAACTGCTTCTATTCGCTATTGAATTGAAAAAATAACATTTGAAAAAGATTAATTTTAAAATAGGCCATAGTTTGCAAAATATATTCTAGTCATCGAAATAAAGACCGAACTCTAGTCAACGTAAAAAGACCTAGAAGAAAACCCTAGACTTATAAAGTTGGCTAATCGAATAAGGAAACAAATTGATAAAGTAGTGGAGTTAGACCAAACATCAAGTATACCCAGAAAAAGCATTGGAAAAAACTTCACCAGGTAAATATAATATAGGAAACGATTATATAAAAAGGCCTAAAAATAAATCCTTCGACAATTCTAAAATCTGTAAATGTAAACAAATTAATTCTAGCACCCAAAAAGATGAAAGACTTTTTAGAAGAAGTTCGCTTAAAAAACGTTAAAAAATGTGCGCTAACAAGTACACAAATTATTTTAGAGACCTAGCCATCCAAATAGAGACCGAATTTTTTTCAACGTAAAAAGGCCTAGCAGAAAAAACTAGACTTATAAAGTTTATCGATAATTTAAAAAAGCCATAACAGTAAATATGGAGTTAAAAATTCTAAAACATAATACAAGTTGGTTAAATATAATAACCGAATATATAAAAGAACCGAACCAGTTAAAAACACCAATTCAGTTCTTGCCTTTTGGCAAGAATCGGTTTTGAACGAAAACCCTTTCTCATTGGGCTGGCGGTCTTCTCTGACCCAATCAGCCCTTATTTATTTTCTTTGAATAAAAAAACCCTTTCTCTGACTCAACTGGAAATAATTCTCAATAAAAATTCAGCGGAATTACAAATCCTTAAGCCGGCGTAGCGTCTACATGCGATACACTTTTTTTGCAAATTACTCCATCGAAATGAAAACTGTAAACCTTATTGATTTTTTTGCAGTGTAGCGTTTTAAATTTTACAAAAAATATTTAAAATCTTTATTTACAATATAAACATGCCACAATCAAAAATTGTAGTTATGAATATATTAGAAGAAATCGCAAACCATATCGAAAGATACAATGCTTTTAACTTTATACTGCTTGGTGATTTTAATTGAACCATGGATTTTAGTTTAGACCGCATAGATACGCTCTTAAGACGTATTGAACTTAGAAATGCACTAAAAACGCTGATCGACAAATAAAAATTATCGATCTCTACCGTAAACGACATCCAGATGGCCAAGTTACGACTGGGTAAAGTCGATCTCATCAAAATCAGAAAGCGCGCCACGATCGCTTCTATGTCACACCCAGTATTTGGCAAGGGCGTATTTAAGGGGGGGGGGGATGACTTATAAAAATCGGTGAAACTTCCCTCAAAAACCCCCCTGAAATAAAATCCTGGATACGCCCTTGGTATTTGGCCCCTGGTTACTGACATAAACACGATTCTTGGAGGAACTAAATCGGATCATGTTCCTGTTAAATTAGATCTTAACTTTGTAAGTCAAAATTTTAATAGATTAGTCAGTGTATAAATAACTCATTACTTACGAATACACTTTAAGAAAATATTTTGAAATTTTTTGTGGGAAAAACGTATCACAGAATTGCCAAATAAGGAAACAAATATAATTATCCTTTGAGAAGAACAAAATTTATCATAAAATGCTTATAAAAGTAACTGTGGTCCGTTATATACGTGGTTATTTGTGGCTAGCCGAAAAATATCTTTCGTGTTAGTTTTAACCGCATTTTCACCGTTCTGCTTAGGGAATGGTTCATTTTGTACCCTAGGAGGGGTTTTACAACCACCGTGTTAGACCGTGTGTGGATGTCAGTCAGTCTGTCTGTCCTGCGAACGCGTTCGCATTTTCCGCGCAAAGGTTAATCATTGCGTACGGAGTTTCTCGAAATCTCTGCGTTCGCAGTTGCTAGGACTGTCGAAGGGTTGGCAAAACTACCGTGCTTCGGTGAGCGTTAACGGATTAATTTGCGGTTGGGTTGGGTTTGGATGGTGTTTTTTTCGTTAACGCTCATCGTCGCGAGTTTTTTTAAATCAGTTTGATTGGATATTTCGTTATTGTAATGTTTATGTGTAGGGTGTGAATGTTATGACGGTGGTGGGTGTTGAGTTTGTTGTGCTTGTGTTTGTTGAATCTGTTGTGTTTGTGTTTGTACGGGCGTTTTCTCTTCAACTTTTGGGACGGACCGAGTGCTGAGTGTTATGCAACCTCTCAACGTCCAATGGCAGGGTTTCCACCAATTGTTCACGGTATTCGTTTAAGTATCAATTTGCGATTTCTTGGCGCCGGCCGGGAATCAAACCCGGGTTGCTGCGTGCAAGAGATTTACTCTAACCACTGAGCCACCAACGCTTGTTAAGCCACGGTGTTTTTCTAAAAAAACAGCTTTGGCGAATATCCTTTACAAAGTTATAACGTTAGGTACTTTCATTTATTCTACATCATATTCAATTTTTATAAATTATGTTAATCTTATATTTAATTAAATATATATTTAATTAAATATTTATAAATTATATTAATCTTATATTTTTAAATTATATTTATCTTATATTTAATTAAATATTTTCAAATTATATTTATCTTATATTTAATTAAATATTTATAAATTATATTAATCTTATATTTAATTAAGTATTTTAATGTAAAATTTGACCGTGATCAGGAATTGAACTTGGGTCGCATCGTTACCATGCGGATAGTTCACCGCCGAGCCATTGACTTCCTTTAGGAATATAAAAAGTAAAGAAGCATTATAATAAGGCGGGTTTTTTTTAATAAACTGATGAATACGATATCTGTGGATATTGTTTATTGAACTTTGTCTTTTAATTTTTGTGAACTTGTTAATTTTGAAAATTTAAAGGTCAAATCTTGTTTTAGCGCAGTCAGCAGATAAGATGGTTAAAGGGTAGAAGCCGTTAGGGTTTTGAAATTTATTTCGTTTTTTCAGTCTTTTTTTTTAATATATTGTGTTAAGCGTATTAGTTTTCAAGGGTAATAGTTCATTTATGAAGAAAATATCGAGTTGTTTACATCGTGCTCTTGGTCTGGGTTTTTAACTGGGTCGTCATTACTTCGTAATCTATTTTAAACGTTTTCTTGACTCGTGAAGATTTTTAATGCAGTTCATCAATTGGGTTCGTTTGTTTTATTTATAAAGAGCCCTAACTATTCCGTCTACGGTCATTTATTGATAAACGAGCTGTCGTTTAGTCAAGTGGCTTTCTGTGCTTTGTGAATGGTTAGTTTTTCGCTTCTTGTTAATTCATTTTTTTATTGGTGTGGATATTTGGACATCTACGATTCCTAATGCAGTCATTGATTTCCTGGGTGTGCGAATCATTATATGATATTCAAAATTGGTCGGTATTGGTCTTTTTTACGCGGTATGTGTGACAACGTCAACAGGAAGTCTACGAGTCGTCCACTACCAGATGTCGAATATAGCTATTCTACGGTATCTTCATCAAGGGCGAATGTTGAAATAAAATGACCGTTAAAGGTGCGGCAAGTATGTCGTAAGCGAGAAAAATACAAATACCCTCTGCAGATATTTCTTTCATTAAAATTTGCTTCGTATTATATTTATCTGATAATGTTGTTCTGTAAATAGGTTTAAATTCAATTGTGCATTGTTTTAGTACGTCTAACTCGCTGTTTTAACTACTTTATTTATATTATTCTGAATAAATAAAACTCGGTTGTTTCGTCTCAATTATTTTCATTAAAATTAAAATTTTATACTGGGCGGGATTGAACCGGGATTACGTTTTTAGTAAATAACTCTGAATTGCGGAGATATCTTTAAGGGTCATCTCGAGAAATTAATACCACTAGGGACAATTCTTCCGAGGAGAGGTATATTTTGGCTTGCCAACTTGTTTATAAATAATATAATTGCAATTTTATTAGAAAAAATAATTGTTAAAGATATTATTCGGTTTCTTATCTTAAATTTAACCGTTCGTTTAGGGAAAACATAATTGTTTTAAGAAATAATTTCATAAAAATTTATTGAAAAAAGTAATTGTTAAAGATATTACGCAGTTTTTTAACGCAATATTTTCTCTTTTGTTTAGAGAACAGATAATTGTTTTTATAAATAATTTAACATTAATTTTTTTGAAATCAAATTATCGTTAAACATATAATGCGGTTTTTATCTTTATGATTACCGTTATGTTTATTGAACAGATAATTGGCTATATAAATAATTTCGTTACAATTTGATTTGGAAATAATAATCCTAAAATATACAATGCCGTTTTCTATCTCTATTATTATCTTTTTGAACCTTTTATTACGTAAAAAATATTGTATTGAAATGTCATAAGAAATTAGTGAGTTTTAATCAGAAGCAGACAACGATGGCACTTTGCCTTAACGCTATAACGGATGGGCTTGTTCGCGTAATTATTAAAAGTAGATTTAATAAATTAAGACGAAGACTAGCCCCCTATGTTATAAGTATAGTTAAGTACTTGAGCGTCTCGTCGGTCGCAGTAAAAGAACAAAAGGTAATAGCAATTATCCCAGTTTCATTCAGCTTGAATAATTAATAATTCTAAAGAGGACGGGCAATCTGGCCAAAATGACGTGTTCCCATTGTCGCCACCTTAGCTGGCAAGCTGTGGCGCCCTCTCGCGGCATCCAGAATGTTGGGGATTACCAAGGTCATTAAATAAAAATTGAAAATGGCTCGAGTGTTCGGTAAGAAGAATGTGTTGTTGAACAACAATACGTTGATTTAGAGGTTCAATGTAGCATGGAGAAAGAAAATCCTATTGCAATAATGAAAGATATACAATCTCGTCAATCGTATGTTCTAACAGTAGTGAAAAACTTCAAACCCAACAACCAAGGAAAATAAAAGTAAAACAAGAATCAATAAGGAAAAAGCTAGTATGTAATTATAGAAATTGGGTAATTCAGTACTTGAATGTGTATCTTCTTATTAGAAATATCAAGGGAAGAATTTTCCAAGATTGTAAATAGAAGCTTGCGAAAATTCTCAGATTTGAAGAACTCTGAAGCCTATCTGCAGTTTGCTGCCTTATCAGATGAATTAAAGAAATTATTTGAAGATTTTTCGCTGCTAGTCTTTTGGGAATAGGGCTTTCAACTCTTTTCAAGCTTTAGAGAAAACATAAAGCTACCATTTTGGAAAGAAGACCAAGAAATTTTATCTTATGACCAAAACAGAAACTGCGCTGGTAGTTGCAATGCTACCACATGTACGTATTGTAGATAAAGGGGTTTCCCCTTTCCCTATAGTGTTGTTGAACTAAAGGCAAATAAAGTCTCTAGATGACTTGGGCCTAGTGTGGGTCCTTGGGTATTAGCGTAGCTGATTACTATTATATAATTTCAGATATATTTACTCATGAGGGAAAATTAAAAAAAATTATGCTGCCAATTTTTTAAAAAATATTTTGATTGAATTGCATATAGTTCTTACCAAAGCACAAGACAAGGAAAGCTCAAATTTGCCACAAGCTACATGTATTAACAAAAATGGAGAGCCTCAAGGCCTAGGTTTTCTTCTGCCTGACCCCCTTTAAATTAGGCCAACATGTTCAGCGGTTGGCCTACCAGCAGGGTATTTGTGATCCACTAAGTTAATTTAACGGGGGATAGGCAGCAAAAAAACCTAGGCCTTTAAGCGAAATCAAATTATTTTCTATGTATCTGGTGCAACTAATAATACGATTTGCAAGTCAGTTCCTGCGAAGTAAAACCTGTTAAAATGTTTAGCCATAAAGGGAGCAGCTAATGAAGCTAAAGAAAATATAGACAATGAAATTCCAAATCTGGAAATAGCAAATTGGGTGTCGTGCAATAATAGAGGAGGTTTGTAATATGTTAAGAAAGAAACATTTGAATTATTTAAAATTATTAATGTGATTGTGGAGCCCTTTTACAATGGTACAGCGTTGCTAGAATTTAACAAAGATGGGAAAAGGAAGATTTAGATGAAATTTTTAAAACTAATGAAATTATTATTATTATTTTTGACGCCATTTTGGAAAATGTCCGCCAAGCACGCCTGACGTCATAAATTTAATGAAAGTGTCCAAAAATGTTATAAATTGGTACATTGCACATTTAGGGCTTTCTGAATAGTATTTTAATTTTTTTTTTGGTGTACAACCGTTATTTTTGCCGCCATCTAGGATAATGGCAGTCAAAAAGGTTTTCCACGTAACTTTCCACTATATGCTTCAATATGATTTAAAATTGGTACATAGTTTCATTACGGCTGTGTGACCATAATTACAAAATCTTATGGATCTGCGACCATTATTTAGTCCACCATCTTGGAAAAAGGTGGACTGCAATTCCGAATTTAGCCTTCAAAATTGAATGATATAGTCCGATTGTTTTCAAATTTAGTATATTGTTTGTTTATGACGCTCCGAACACTATTACTAAATCTTAAAGGTATCTGACGGTTACTTCTTCCGCCATCGTGGAAAATGGCCGTCTGGTAAATTACTCACCTTGTTGATAGCATTTTTACAATTATTTGTTACCTTTTAAAATATGGAAAATGAAAACCGGTAATACAAAACTATTTAAATAATTCTTAAAATTATCAATTAAATATTTATCAGTTACTGCAGCTCGTACCAAGAAACATACATCTTTCTTTGTCTCTGAAAACAGCCCTAATCCCAAATATTAATAAATGTCGTTGCCCATCTCTTTAGCCAGACGTTTCGAAATTAAAACACACCGGTTTATTTATGTAGATATTAAAATTTAAAATCTATTAGTCGTTACATTATTAATATTTTGCTAACTAACCATTCTGGTGGAAGTAACCGTTTTCTGATTTCAGTAGTTCATAGAGAGTAAGGAAAGAGTTGCAAGTTACTTCTTTACGGTTACAGAATGGAAACAAAAGATATGGTTTTAAATATACCTCTAACGATTAATATCATTTTTGTGAGCTTAAATTACTTTGAAATTACCACTTTAGGAATGAGCGTCTGCCTTTTAAACACCTACACACATATTCACACTCATTTCGTGTAACTGTAGGACGACTTGCCTTAAAAACTGCGATTACAAAAGATCTGGTCTCGTTTGCTCTGCAATAAGTGGTATGAGCAGAAGTAACCCTTGGAAATATTTGATTGAAGAAGACCACGAGATTTATAAATATAAGGAAGTAGCTGGGGAGCCCGACCTTTGACCGGGTCCCACATAGTTGCATTGATCGTATAATTCGTGAAGCCATAAATTTAATCACTGATATATTAAAGGTTTTGAATCTCCAAAAATAACTGTGTACCACTATAAGAAACACAGTTTATCCTTTAGAACCGATTTATTAGATTGTATAACGCCTATACTCTAAAATTTCGAAGTACTATAGACTCCTCTATGAAACCTTTTAGACTACTTTAGAACTCGTACTCATATCAGTAACCTAGCTGACCGCTGTAACGTCGTGTACCGTGTTCCTCTATTAATATCGGTGTACTCCTATAAGGAGCCCCATGAACCTCTTTATACTACCTCCAGAGCCGTGCTGTGTTTTTTTGGGCCCGGGGAAACTGTTTTAGACCCCGGGCTCCACGAACGTTTTCAATATGTTGTTTACTTTCTCCCCCTCCTTGACCTAGGGTCTCCTCAGTACCTCATGAGCCCTTTACTGCCAGGACCCGGGGATATAGACCGTTCTCTATTAAATGAAAACACGTGACCTGTAGGGAGAAAGGAAAGCCCATCGACAGTTCGAATCCAAAATGATGAAAAAACCAAAGAAAACATCGTGTGCTTATTATATAGTGAATTAAACAGTTTTGGGCCTTTCCTAATAAAATGTTTTCTACAAATAAATGTATTATATGTGTATCATAGGTTTTCATTTTCCAAATTTTAAAAGCTAACAAACTAACCCTAAAGTGATTCGAAATAGTTATATGAATGGTATCAACAATGTGAATATTTTCCAGACGGCCATTTTCCAAGATGGCGAACGAAGTAACCGCCAGATACCTTTAAGATTTTGTAATAGTGTTCTCAGCGTCAAAAACAAAAAATATACCAAATTTGAAAACAATCTATTTATATATTTTAAATTTGAAGGCCAAATTCGGCAGATCCATAAGATTTTGTTATTCTGTTCACACAGCCGTAATGAAACTATATAACAATTTTCAATCATATTGAAACGTATAGTAAAGTTACGTGGAAAATCTTTTTGGCTGCCGAAAATTACGGTTGTACACCAAAAAAAATTACAATACTATTCAGAAAGCCCTAAATGTGCAATGTACCAATTTATAACATTTTTGGACACTTTCATTAAATTTATGACGTCAGGCGTGCTTGGCGGACATTTTCCAAAATGGTGTCGGAAGCTCACGCTCTAGAGGTGGGGACTTTTAGTATATTTTTTGGGGTCAAAAACTAAATAAGTACCAATTTTCATCTTTATGGGAAAATGTTCCGGGTCAAACCGTATCTGTCCTGGGCTATTATATGTCAGGACGAACTTAGCATTTTTCTTTAAAAGAAATCTTGTAAGAGCAGGTACGGATTTGGCTAAACAAAACAGCTTTATTCCAGAATGTTTATTTTAAAAATTGGATTACGCTATTTATATTACCTGTCATTATCAAACCTCCTACAGTTTCTCGAGGTGAAGCCATCTTTTTATTTTGAGCGGCATTAAGTTTTTCGGGTCTTTGGTCAATTTCATGCCATTCCAGGAAATAATTAACGAAAGTACTCTCAAGCCATTGTAATCTACACTTTTAAATTATTTCAAATTGGGGTTTCTTTTATAAATTCCTTCGTTGAAATTTCTACAGTTCATTATATCAAAAAATTGGTTCATAATCCTTATAAAATTGATTGTTTCCGAATATTCACTACCTAATTCCCCACTCAATGCATTAGCAACGGTTTCGCTTAACACTTGAGCAGCGAGAGAAACTCTCATTCTAGAATGTGAATCTAGATATACGTGGCCCCGTGTTAGTTTAGGTACAAGTTTAATAGTTCTTTGAAAATTTTTCTCAGAGAGTTTGACAATACAAGTCCATAAGATTTATTGTCCATTTTTACAGAGCCTTTTAGATTTTGTATGGAAATTGCTATTACTGAATGCATTTCGAGTGGTTTTCATACGGTGTGGTGGGTCGCAAATGAAGAAAATATAACGTTCTTCATCACAAGCATAACAGTTTTTCCACGCAAACCCATCTGCTACGAAGTTACGGAATACTTTTCTGTTGGTGCTTACACAATCTCCAATGACACTTACAACTTTAATTCCGTGATACTCGAGTTTAGAAATAGCTTCAAGTATTATGCAATTAATCGTATCACTGGACATGTTTTTGCATGGAAAGTAACTTATTGGAAATTTGAATTTTCTCGTTACACTTTTAATCATTAGCTGTAACACATGTGTGGCAACTTCTGGCAAATCATCATTTTTAGGCTTTCAATGTAATATTTGGTTACTGACACCATCTAGATTTCTGAATCCAATTAATTCACCAGTATTCGCATGACATATAACATCTTCTTTTATCTTCATTTCATCCATTATCAGAGATACGTATTGTTGATGCTCTTCCTCAGCTTGCACGCAGTTTTTATCGGGCATAAATCTAAGCTTCGTCAGTAAACCCAGATGTCAAACCAATATGGGAAGAATGGTTATACAGAGTTCTCTTGGACGGAAGTTCCACAATTCCACTTGATGCCAATGTTGTGTACGCTCTAGCTGACTGTTTATACAAATTTAAAATTTGTGGATTCCAACGCCTTTGCTTCTTCTTTTTTAATTTTAAAAAGGAAAGTCGTTGTTCTACAAAAGACGTTTGAAGGAATTTTTGGGCAGACCTTCCATTTTTTTTCTAGTAGGCACCGAAAGAAATCACTGACCGTTTCTTCCAGATTTTGTCCACATTTTTTATCATCCCTTTTCATTTTAATCCTTTTTTTTTGTTTCTTAGATCTCTTGCTATTTTAACTTGGCTCTTTAACTTTTTTTGTAAATCTCCTCTAGACATGTAGGTGTACCTTTTTCCCACAGATTTTGTTGAATTTGACTTGTTTCGTAACGTACCTCTGAGTTGGGTTTTCCGATATTTGAAACATGGCTTGCATAGGCTACTACTCTCCAAATTGTTTTTTTGAACTTTGCATTTTTTACCTTTTAACAATTCACAAAGGTTAGAAGGCAAGGCATTTTCATAAAGGTTAGAAAATCCCTGTTTCTTCACTTGTAATTAATGTTGGTGATTGACTTCCTGAGCAAAATGGACACAAATCTAAAGCTCTCAGAAGAACAAGAATATCTTCTTTATGTCGAACTTCGGGTAATGCTTTAAATATTGCGTGATTTACATCTAAAGGTTTCCCATATATGACCACCTTCTTTAATGTTAGGTCATCATTTATTATACATGACATTTCTAAAAGGCTTTTTTCAATGTTTTGTTTTGAAAATCCAAACCCTCCGGCTATCACAGAAAAAGCCCAATCATCTGTAACATTTTTTTCGATAAACGTTTTCAGGTCCCCAATAGTCTATAAACAGTTAAACACCAATAAATATTTTATTAATTTATTAACGGAAATTAAGTGAAATAGAACCATTTAGAACTGGAATATTAACACTTCCATCTGGATTCCGAATACACCCAGTTTCATCCTGATCTAGAATACTCTGTTTGAATTTCATTATCGCACAAAACAACGTTGGCATATGCAATCAATGTGTTATCTTCTTCCTAAATAAAATTGTACCAATAAATATAAGGAAATTGAATATGAACGTTTATAAATTCATGGTTTTAGTACGTACATTCTTAGCTGGCTCTCTAATATTTTGGGTTCCGTTCCCGCTATCTGTTGTCACTTCAACCTCGTGTTAAACAAAATTTGCAACTGCACTCAGTTTATTCTCCGATAATGTATTAAGATTATGGATAAATTCGAATGAGTCTGAATTAGAATCACTTCAAGAATTTGACGGAAGGCAATCAGAGTTAATTATTTCACAAGTACGGGAATTTGAAATATCGACAGTTCCATAGTTCTGATTCTGAAACAACAAATTAATGATGAAAATTACAGAAAATAATGCAATTGATAATTAAAGTATAGCTTTACTTACCATCAGATTTAGTGTCTCGGACGTTTCTTGGAATTGCATGGGATCTGGATGATCGCTGGTGGGTCCCTTTCTCCCCACAAAATGCTCTTCACATAAGTAAAACGTTTGGCTTTTTAGTTTATTTATTGTGGGGGCTTCATCAAATCGACCGCACGCCTTAATCCACCGCAGACTCTTTTTAATATCCTTTCTTGGTCTTGGGAATGTACAGAATCCCCTTACTTCAGACCCAGGCTTAACATTCATAGTACAATTTCGGGGAATACATGCATTTTTTATTTTTAACAATTTTTATAGAAATTACGTCTTATCGTATATATAAAACTAGGTTAATAACTTGTATATTTCACCAAAACATCATAAAAGTAAATAAATCGAACGAAGGATTTGCACCACGAAAAGGCGCCAATCCGCCACTTAAACACATTGACCTTGATAATCCCCAAAAATTTGTTGTGAAGTGGAGACTCGCGCTACGCTCGGCGGGTTAGTGAAGTGGAAGGCTAGCTATTGCCTGTGCTCTTTAGAATTCAAAGTCCGTGCTATATATAAAAAAAACATTTACAAAAAAAGTCTCACGTGATCTCCTGCTTTTTTTTTAATCACGTCGCCTCCATATGACCGTAGCGACATCTACTCACGTTAGTGCGGCAGACGGCGTGGTGGGTTTCTCAAAATGAACAGTCTGTTGCAACGTAACCTCTATGACCCATGACGTAAACTTAGGTTCCCTTTTGTTGTGAAAGGTAACATCCTAATAGTAATATTTTAAGTCGATAGATGGCTGTGTGGTTATTGAAACTCGATTTTTATACTTCAATAACACCACCGGTAATTTATTTAATTTTTTGACTCCATTGAGCAGTTCAAAAATTTGCACGTTCCGGTAAAACAGGTTTTTTCACTTAGACAACGCCGGCCTTCGTCTGCTACTTACGTTGCTCTTAACTTTATAAACAACAAATATCAACGGTCAGTGGGGAACAGAGGTAAATTACCAGCCTAACAGGGGCCGATAGAAATTTTTAGAGGCCCCTATGCAATGGCGTACCGAGTGGGGGTGGGGGCTAATGTAGATATTGCACATGGACGGACTTATAAATGCTTAAGGCTGCCCATTTAACGGTTCAGAGTTAAAGGGAAACATCCAGTGTTTGGATGCACTTGTTTCCCGCATTAGCCTCAAAAATGACCAAAAAATCATAAACTGTCAAAATAGTAATAGTTTGACAATATTTTACTGCTCGCGTGGTGATCCGTTACAACTTCGCCCGTACGAATGGATAATTACGGTTAAAACGTTTCTTTCGCCCGTGTTTACTTTACCAGCTCGCCCACGGTGAATTATCTGATTTAAAAATAAATAAAAGATAGCTAAGCCGATTATGTCGGATAAGATCTGTTTAATAAAAAATAATAATTGAAATTAATATTTTACATAGAACATCAGACTACAGACCATCGAATTATTGAAAGCAGGTTGGTTTTCCCCGATAATTAAATAGTAAAAGTTCTCCAATTTGTTTCATTCCAACACAACAATTTAGTTAAAAATTAAACTTGCTTTACCGATTAAGCTTTTATGGATGAAATTGGTATAAATATCTTAACTAAAATGTGGTTTTAAATAATAAAAAACCGTTATCCGATCGCCGAGCCAGGGAGTACAGAACGGGAGTCGTTTTGCCAGATCTTTTAGGGTTCTCAACCAAGGAGCCATAGAATCGAGGTGGGGTGGGTGGAAAGGTTGGCAAATACGGGACAAGATACGGCTTTTTGCGCCATCTACCTTATTTTTGTGGCTTTGTTGAATATGGTGGGAGTGGCTGCTGTCGTCTTTCATTAGATAATGCAGATCATAATTGTTAATATTTAAATTATCTTACGACTGGCAATATTCCAAGTTTCTTGAGTAAAGCGTATCATTTTTAGGATACAATACAACTTAAATCATAGTACTAAATCAATATAAATATAATTTTGTGTCATATTTCAAACCATAAGCCTTTGAATTGATAGGAATCTTATGAAAAAAGGACAAAATTTTCATTCCAATATCTATAAGTGGCATAATGGGAAAAGGTTGTGTGTATAGGTCTTGTAAAAATCATTCCCTCTCCCAACATAAGGATGTTAATAGTAATAAAATATTCTTCATTCCTGTACGAAAATGTACAAAAAATCCAACAAAGTGTAAGAAGTGGGTTGATGCTATAGGCCGTGATGAAATAACTATTCATACAGTAAAAAAACACCATTACATTTGTTTTAAACACTTCGTCGGAGGTAATGGGCCTACTGACTCGTATCCTGACCCCTTACCAGATTACTTTCGTAAAACACCTATAAAAGTTAAATTACAGGTAAGTTAATCTAAAGTACTCAAATAAGTTATTTTGTTTACAAATTTGGTTAATAAATCTTATATAGGGTCCTGTAAATAACGAATTCACAAAAGCATTCACTTTATCTAAGCCGGTAAAATCGGTAGAAAATACTGAATAAAATTCGGTTTTTGAGACTACAGAGCATGAAGCCGTAGTAAGTTATAGTCTTTATATTTCAAAAATGCAGTGGCGCAGGGGTGACTATACAATTTTTTTTATGTTTTTCATTGTGTGCCCTCCCCGAAACCAAATCCTGGCTACATGATTTTACACATTATTTTAAGATGTATGTGACTGCCGCTGTTACAGAGGATCAACATGGAACGGAAAAATCAAGCTTTGAAGAAATTAACCTAAATCAGCAAAATGCAATGTCTATATCTAATCAAGAAAGTAGCTGCAAGATCAAAGAAAAACGTGAAGATAAAAGTTTCTTATGTGAGCCTCCACGGATAATGAAAGTTAATTCAGTCATTGTTCAGCCGTCATCATCATTTTCAAGCCCCATTTCAACTCCTGCAAAGTATTCAACTGTTTCAATAATTATACCGAATGCTGCAACGAACAACCTTGAAAAGATAATTAAAGATTTTTTGATATATCAAGTGACAAACCTAAGAGATATGAAATGGTGTCTTGATTTAAAAAGTAAGGTCAATTTCAACGATGATACTATTATTCATTTTAAAAAATTAAGCGAAAGCCAGTGTTCAAAAATTCAAATTTCGTCATCTTCGCTTGTGACAGTGTATACTTTTGGAAAAGAACTACGTTAAGAACAAATTTTTTTTCAAACGACTCAGTGAAAATTAGCGAACCAATATCTTCTCTGGAAGATTTATTAAAAATAATGACAGAAATAGATAATTGGATAGTTTGTCATGGAGTCAAAGGTGAAACAGTCTCAATGTTTAAAAATAGTTTTTAAAAACATCATATTACTGTCAAGTTAGTTATTCAATCCGATAAAAAAAATGTCAGCATTTATTTAAAAGTATATTGTCAGCAATGTCGCTTCTCCAAAAAATATCAACAAAAAAATTAAACTTGAAAAACAGACTTCCAAAAACAATATTTAAAGCACAGTAAAGTTAAGATGTATGAACCAAGAGCAAATGCAAAAACGAATTACTACAATGAAAATAGAAACAAGGCCTTGGGAAGAAAAATTAAAGTGATGCAAGAAAAAATTAGAAAAAAAAATTATACAGATGGTCTCTTACTATCAGAGGAGGACAGCTCAGAATTTGAAAACATTTTAGTAGATAACCCTTTGAAGGATGCGAGTAGCTTCCAAAAGATTTTATTAAAGGAACAATTAAAACTATTAAAATCCGGAAAATGTAGACCTAGGAAATGGCACCCGGCTATAATACAATGGTGTCTCTATATGTAAGGGCCAAATCTCCCTCAACTTACGAAGCTTTTAAAAGTGCATTTGCACTCCCATCTCAGCGTACATTAACTATTCGAGAGAGTTATCCGCTAAGTCAGGATTCAATGAAGAATCACTGCAGGAAATGTGAATAAAAATGAAGCCAGAAGACATTAAAGAACACGAACAGTATTTCTCGTTAATAATTGATGATATTTCGATCAATGATGACCTAGTTTTTCACAGTGGTACTGGGAATTAATTTGTTTTACAAATCTTAACGAGTTTGGCAATTGCATCAAGTCTGTTGAGCTTGATTTTAATGAAACTCCTTCCAACAAAGATGGTGTCGCTTCAGTTCCACTTGCAGACCACATATTGCAACAGACCGTACGAGGTTGTACTACAAATTTCAAGTTTCCGTATGCATTCTTCCCTTGTACCCAAACCCAATTGCAATTTGATGACATTTCTTCAATTTTCTGGGAAGCAATCGAAAATCTAACTGGTGCTGGTTTTAAAATTTTAACCGTAATTTGCGATAAAGCCGCAGCCAACCAAAAATTTGTTAGAGAAAGTACATCGAGTCGGAAAGAACTTCACGGGGATAGAGTTGGTTACAGAAGTGTAAATATGTACAGTAATCTTGAGCCAATATTTATCATTTCCGACATCTGCCATCTGATAAAAACCACGCGTAATTGTTTTGAAAACAGTGGAAAGTTAAATAAACAAAACGATGGAACTTTAAAACCAGTGACACTTTTGGAAATAATAGGAAAACGATTCTGTAGGATCACGTTAAAGATACGTTTGAGCTGGACAGTAGAACAATTTTACGTATGATACCAAAACTAACGTACAACCATGTACACTTAACTCCTTTTTCTCGTATTCGAGTTAAACTCGCAACCCAAGTGTTCAGTTCATCCGTAGCCAATGCCATGGAAGATTTAATTGGAGATACTACCAAAGAAACTGTTCTATTTATTCGGATGTTTGACACATTTTTGATATTTTAAATGTTTCCAATTTATATGATGGGGCCCGGTTTAAAAAACCTGCACCGGAGCCATTTCGAAGTAAAGATGATGCACGATTTTATGTAAGTGAAAATGTACAACAGAAATGGTTTCTAGCTATCCTTATATATATATATATATTGTTTATGTTTAGTGGCTGGAGAAGGATTTCCTAGGCTATCTAGACAGTTGGGAAAGAGAAGTTAATGACATCGAACAAGAAAATGGCTCAGATAAACCCAAAATGATTCTAAGCAAAGAAACTTTAACTGGGATTAGAATTACAGGTGAAATCTCATTTAAAAATAAAATGAATAGAATTCTCAATGAGTGTTTTCAATTTCCAGTCCATTCGACCGTATCAGTTATTAAGTTTTTGCTAGATAAAGGAGCACCAGAAGCATTAACGGCCAAATTTAACCAAGATCCCCTGGAGCAGTGCTTTGGGAAGCAAAGGGCAGACTCTGGTTGTTGTGAAAATCCAACCGTAGAGAAGTATCAACATAATGAAGAAATAATTAAATTAATGGGTTCCTTAACACTAAATTCAAGAAATAGAAACTGCACAAGCACTACCAAGAAGAAACGGAGAAAAATACTAGCAGAAATGAGAAGGACACTGTCGATAAAGTAGATAGAACCTATAGACTAGTTTCGCTAATCTCATCAGTACTATGTATGAACTCTACCTCTAGATTAAAGAAATAATACTTTCAATAAAAGAAACTAAATTTTTATTTTTCACTTGAACAAACTGGAACCTTTTTTTGCTTAAAACTTTCAGTTCATTACGAATTCCGGTGCTTGACCAATTAGTTTTATTTGCATTTTTAATTATGTACTTAATACTGTTCTTGAAACCTTTTAGGAAGCAGTTCAAGATAATTTGGAAACATTTTTGCATTGCTGCTCTGGAATTTTCATTATTGCAGCACAGTTCATTCCATTTTTGATTTATCCCATCATTGGAATAGAGTTCATTTAAAATAATTTTATTTCTATTGTTATTTTCTTTGATAATTCTTGATTTTACAAAATGGGGGCCTAAGATATCATCAACTAAAGAGAATAATGAAAACCCTTTTTTATTTTAATAGATCAGCCCCCCTCTGTCTTATTTGTGGGACTATTCTTGGTTATCTTTTTTACCAACATTTCCTTCGAGACAATTTTCTGCAGCGGTTCCATATAATGATGTTAATTGATTAATAACATAACCAGCCACTTGGTGAATTACTTTTGGGTCTTGTTTTACAGTTTTATCTTCAAACTTTGATTGTCTTTGTTCAATTACAAAAGTTTTATACAATTCGTTAAATAATCTTGCCAGGAAAATTTGCACAACTGTATTTTTATCATAGGAATTCAATTGACAGAAAGATAGTTTGCTTGAAAACGATTCTGTTATTGCCTCTAGAAAGTCTTTGTTGCAACTTAAATATAATTTGTTTTTAAAAAATTATTTTTCATAAAAAAATGGCTCATCTGATTTACAGAATTGACCCAGGTACTCTATCAGATCTTCTGAAATTGCCACTATTTTTGATTTCCTTATCTCCTCGAAACAAACCTAATTACAAAATTGTCATATTAGATGGTGAAAATTATTAAAACACCACAAAAATATTTTTCTCCAAGACAAACTGGTCTTCCAGTTAAAGTAACGTCTTCCAGGTCCGAAGCTTTGGCTAATATATTTCTCATTTTTGCCTTTAACATGGCCTCATTTAACACATGATATAAAATAATTATAAGATCTGTTAAAATAATTACAATTTTTTTCTTTTGACTTTTGAAAGTCGATTTACGTAACTATGGTCCATGCTTATTTTCAACACGCGAGTATAAAATTTGAATTTCGCAAAAAAAAACGATAATAGATGGCATTAAATAGTCGAGGTGTCCCGTATTTTGCAGAGGCGCCTGCTGAAGTGTAGCTCATTGCAGCGGAACGAAAAAAAACCCCTCTTTACATCTCCCGTTCTGTATTCCCTGGTCGAGCCAGTAGTACACTTACAAGGCCAAGAAAAATATAATCGAAGAAACTCATTCGGGACCGAACCATATCTGAAAATGAAAAATACCATTATTGAAAAGACTAGAAGAAATTTCCAATAAAAGAGTGGAAGGAATATGAATTAAAATAAACAATAAATATCCATCCAAAAAGCTGCTACGAGACGAAAATAACAAAAACGCGAAAAAACTAACAAGTGCGAAAAGGGACGATGGTACCATTACTAAGTCTCAAGGAGAAATGTTTTCAGAGATAGTGAAAAACTACAAAATAAAATTGCTGACGAAGCGACCGAAGAATGTAACGAATATATGAAAGGGGAATTGTCACCATAAACAAAATTTACGATGTTTTTTTACAGAATGATAGAAAATAAATTAATGATTATGTCCCTGAAATTTTAAAGTTATTGGAATTTAAGAATTTAAAAAGTTAAGCTACTTTTTCCGCAACCTACATCAAACGGCTCCAAAAATTTCAGAAATCGCGGTTGAATCTACGTGCAGCGCCAAAAGAATTAAGCGGCAAAAACTTGAGAAAGGGCGGCGTGTTTGGCATTTTGAAAACACGGTAAACTACAATCAACGAATATAACTCGGTGAAAAAGCCAAGGAGAATGTCGTAGCAGACGACTGTTCCGACCGAAAAACGATAAAACCGGGGAAAATAATACTTCGTTCATGAGATAGCGCTGCAGCCTGCAGGTAGGTTCAACAAAGATTCTGGAGTCAGGGGGGGGATAAAACACGAAATTTTTGTTGCTTATAACAAATCAAATACTGGAAATATTAACATAAAAATTTTTGTATAACCATTTTCGGACGTACTCTATCCATTTAAATGGTTTTTAACCAATTTTAGGGTGGTGACAATATAACGAAAGCAGATTAATTAAAGCGGAATTAATTAAATACTAAAATTAAAGAAGTCTCCTGGGAAGGACGGATTTACAAATGAGTTTTATATCAATTTCTGGCCAATTATTGGCCCTGTAATTTTCAGACTTTTTTGTCAATTTTAAATTTACTTTTACAATTGCAATAATTATAATTTTATTTAAAAATGGCGGCCCAAAACTACTTTCAAATTGGCGTACAATCTCGCTACTTAACTCCGATTATAAAATACTTTAAAGTGCCTGGCCAACAGGCAACAGGTTACGCAAAATAATGGAAAATATAATCAATCCCGACCAAACCTCAAGCATCCCAGGAAGGAACATTACATCAAATTCAAACGTTTTAAGGGATATTATACATCATCACAGTTTTAATTCGAGCGACGCTTTAGCGACAGTCTCGTTGGTTTTGGAGCCGCCCTCAACAATTTCGTCCAGGCAGTATATACAGATGCAGAGGCGCGTATTTAGGTAAACAACTCTATATCTGAAAAGTTCAAGATTGAAAAAGATGTTCGTCGAGGCAACCCTTTATCGAGTTATTTATTTAACCTGTCAAAAGAGCCTTTTTTTGTGTCATTTACGTGGAGACCTCCGCGACCATTAAATCAATTTGCTCTTTCTTCAAAATTATCTAAAGCTCACGTCATATGCCGACGATGTTAACACCTTTATCGCTACAGATGAGGGTTTTCAAGTCTTGAGCCACGAATGCGAATTATACAGCGCGGTAAGCAACTCTAAGTGTAACGTTGAAAAAGGCAACGGGTTTTGGCTTGGTGCTTGGAATCTCGGAACAGACAAACCGATTAATATTAAATGGAATAAGAAGGAAATTGCAATTTTGGGGGTTCCTTACACAACGCAAGAAGGACAAGATCAATACGCCAATAAAGTAGGAGACGTTATTGTAGATGAAAATATGTCAAATTGTGAAGAAATATTATCATTTAAAACTCCGAGTCAATTGTGCAACTTTATTCAAAGCTAGATATTTTATATCTTGCCAGCTCTGGTTTTAAATTTTGATTTGTTTAAAAAATCGTATCAAAAGTGTATAGATGCTATTTGGCAAAGTGAAAAACATGGGATAAATGTAAATGACGTCAAGCAAAGTATCTGTTATGGCGGTTTCGGTCTACAAGATTTAAATGTTAGATGAAAACATTTTGCTTTTGAAAAATAACAATGTTTAATGGAACTAAGGTGCCACCCAGCGGAAGCAAATCTCGTCGAATATTACTTAAAGAATACAAAGGTTTACGGGTTTAGCTATGACTTACTTGGGTATTCAAATATTGAGCGTAACTGCGAGTGTTTACCGAAGTATTATTCCTTAGTATTAGTATTTAGCCTGGACTTTTACCATCCCAAGTGGAAAACTCCAGGATACCGGCTCTTACACCCCCCCCCTCACACACACCCACATCCACCAACACACACAACCACAACAAACGTTTACATCGAGAAGCCGGTTCCAGACGTGTCAAAAATTTACGAACAACATATAACCTGATTCACATTGAAAAATTTATAGCCGGATATCTCCAGTGCTGTATTGTAAATTTAACAAACTTATAATTTAAACTTTACATTTATAAAATATATACTTCTCAAGTAAAAATGGAAGCAATCGATCTTTTAAATCAGATGTCTTCTCATATCACGTTTATTGCGCTCGGCGAATTTAATTGCACAATTGATTTTAAAATAGACAGAATCAACAGTGCATCAAGCTGAAGTAAATTGTCGACAAATATTATCTCATTTATGTTTATCGCCAACTCAATCCAGAAGGTTTCGCCACCACGTGGCCAAGCGCTTCTTTTACAAATCCAAAAGCTGCCTATACTGCTTCCTTGTTTCACCTGCCGTTTGGTTAATGGTAGGTGGCATGGAAACTGCCTTTGGAGAAAAGGGGTTTTACCTTCTTTGAATAATTTTGGATCGAACGAATTAGTTATTTAACGCTAAATATGTTGAAATTTAAATTTGAAGAAACTGTTTTATCACTTTTCGAGAATGTAATATTGCCCCACACACGCAATGCATCCTACCCCTCCCTTCCTATTTGGGGCCTGTGCATTGAACACGAACGTTTTTGTTTCAGTGTGATGCGATATGTGGAGACAAGACAGAGACGGCCATACGAGATGAATTTCCAATTTTATTTCCGAAAATTGCCGCATTACCACGATAACTCTCGAATCCCTCCCAAAGTGACGACCATCCACTTTCTGGGGCCCATTCTCAAAACGTGGTTTGTTGGCGTTCTTCTTTCTGTGGCGTCTCTTACCGTCGAGTTCGCCTATGCGCTGATAGTCAACCGGAAGTCACAACGGAACAGAAAAAGCAAACAGGGAAAACGTTGGGCTGGCGCCAGAAATAGGCTTCCCGATGTTGTATTTTAATATGTTCAATTGGTTGTTTCATGAACAAATCGCCGGCGAGCATTGTGTGGTTTTACGTTACTTGTATTTTCATCAGAAACTACAATGTATATTTAGTTACTGAGATGGCTTTTAGTTGTTAAGCATTTTATTTCCTGATTACACGATACGAGGGTAGAGACGATTCCAAAGTTGGACTTATGCCAAACACAAATCCGAGGATATGTGCAAGAGGTTTTTTGTGAAGTAATCTAAACACTTCAGATGGGCATTTCTTAATGAATAATCATTTTTGTTTTTTTGTAAATATATCCTAGTACGTGACCTATTTTAACTAATAAAATGAAAAACCTAAACAATAATTTATAATATTTCCATCTTAGTTTGTTGGATAAATTTAAATTATTATTTCTTATTTATTTCTGAAGCTATCAAACCTTTCGGTATAAAAATTTCAAAAAATTAAATCTTGAATGTTAACCAAATTTGTAATTCCATATCATTGATTTTTATTAATAAATCGCTGACTGTCTTTAAACCATAAATTACCCCTAAAATAAACAGCTATAAAAACATTCTTTATAAATTCAATCTTTAAAAAAGTTAAGTAAAAATTTATACAGATTAAAAATTGTATAATAAATGAAACTCATTGATTTTAGTAATATATACGAGCGTAAACATATTTAAAACACTTTTTCATTTTTTAAAATAACGTTTTAAATCTAGCTCTAATTTTGTTATAAAAGTTAATAATTACTACGGCATTCTAAACGAAAATAATAACTTTCATAAGTTTTACAAAATTGTGTAATTAAATAATGCCAAAATGTAACCTTGCAATAACTAGGTTCAATTTATGTTGAGCCTGTTAACAGTCAATCTTGTATACCATGAAATATCTAATCTCAGACACTTGCTTAAATCTTTACACAACTGGCGAAATAACAAACACGCTTGTTTAACTCTCAAAGATAAAATTTAAATATTTTTGAAACTTACTTTGTAAATTTTAGTTCATTTCCTTTTTTATTTTTTTTTAACTCCCGAGAGGAAATTAAATTTAAAAATATTGATTTTCTAAATATGAAACATATTATTATTAGATTATTAATAGATTTATTCATTTTATTATTTTTAGATGTAATTTAACACCCATTGTACTATTAAGGTAAATAAGTAAAATAAAGATTATAAAGCAAGCACTTGTTTTGAAGATTATAATATTATTTGATGATGAATATTGTTTAGAAATAATACGAAATTTTTGGAGATAAATTATTTGACAGTATTGAAAAACACATTTTGATTAAAAACACCCGCCAAATGAAATGACCAAAGAAAAAGGAAGTTACAAAGAAAATCACGTTCATTTAGATTCGGAAAGGGAATTGGAGCGATCGAAATGGCGATTTGAATTTGGGTTAGAGAATACGGTTTTTTGGGCCTACCCAAATGAAGGTGATCCTAATCATTAAGATTTGGAATTGTCTAAACAATGTGGATTTTTTACAGAAAAGAAACTCTGCGCGCCTTTAGGGTCGATCAACCAGAAAATTCGCGAAAACAATTAGAGGAAGTCAGTCAGTCATCTTAACGAAACGCGATAAAAATATTTTAAGGCGAATCATAGTAAAGATAGTCTGTAATGAGAAATGAAATACGCCTGAGGATATCCTACTAATTGGAAATTATTTCTTCCCTCCTAATAAAGACGTTAGCAGTTTTACAGAGAACTTTTAGAAATAAAATAAGCATCTGCAATCGTTCAGTGAAAATAGAACATTCCTCGGCGATTTCAAGAATCAAGAAGTAGATTTGAACCATTTTACAACCATAAATAGCAATAGTTTGGTGAAACGCAAGAGAGTTCTACCATTTTTATAATTTTGAATTCCACATATAAATCAAGTGACCAGTCTCCCAAAACATAAATTAGGTCAAGGTTTAAAACATAAATTACCGAAAGTGCTACTACGAAAGTAGTAGGAAAGTACCGGTTCAAGAACAATGAGTCTTTTAGAGATTGTGTAGCTTCGGTCATGGGGTAAGAAACGATAAATCCAGGACATTACTTTTCTCCCAAAACCCGTCCAGCACGGGTAATACACGCGTACTTACGCACTTGCGGCCCTCTATTGAGAATTAGGTAAAATAACGGAAATTCAAATATTTTTCGGAACAAATAAAGAACAAGGCCCGGTACAGTGCCGGCACGTGGAAGATCCTAACAAAGCCCATGACCCTAAGAAGGGTTTAATTTTTTTAAGTAAGTACTAATCTATGTTAAATATTATAAATTTTATTATTTACATAAAAAATATTAAATTTAATTATTTAATAACTAAATATAAACCATTCACGACTAGATGGCGCCAGAAACAGCGGAAGAGTAGAATTATTTTGCTCCGAATTTTTAAATCCCACCCTACAAACCCCCCTTCTGAAATTGAGCGAGGCTGCCAGCCTGTTACTTCAGGTGGCCGTTTCATTTAGTACGCGCGAAGGTACAAGAGTCATGTCCTGGATTTATAGTTTCTTAGCCCATGCTTCGGTGAACTGCGGTTGGCTGTGTGAGACTGTGATGACACTGTGATGACGCTGCGAGGAGGCTGCGAGGAGGCTGCGATTCAAAAACAGAGTGCGGTTCAAGCCTAGAGTTCTTAAATTACCGTAATTTAGGAAGTCAGTAAATTACGACGTAATTTACAGCGTAATTTACCGCAACACGGTAAATTACCGTAATTTTATTTAAAAAAAAATGTTTTTTACGATTAAAACAAAGAATACAAAGAAGAAAGGCTTTTATTGGGTAAACAAATCGCATTTACCGGGCTTCACCATTTGTTGCTCAAAATATTTCTGAATAACTAGGTCTGTTTTCTTTTATTTCTTTTACTCATTTTTACCAAATACAACTTTATAGAAAGAATACTATATTCTTTCGCTAGACTAAACTAACGCTGATGTTCGGAATAACCAAGTGAAAATAAAACTAACATTTTTGCAGACGACAGATAAATAATGAATGTGATTTTCCTTAAACAGGGCTAGACACAAGTAATTAAGTATTCTTCCTATTAAACGTATCAAACTATTCTAACACGGCCTTCGACTCCTTGGAAATTCGCTAACAAAACGAATCTAGGTGGCGCAGCGGTGCCAAGCTCTTCGAGTTAGTCCGTTACGCCTATGATCTAGTGTTTGCTGGAGGGAAATTACTTTATTAAACGATGCAAAAATACACTAAAACGCGAATAAAGTTAGGTTTTGAGTTTTGTAGTCTTGTGCGACGTATTTTACGTACATTTTAGCCCGAAAGATCAAAGAAATTGAGAAACAGTGAATCACGAATACGATGGAAAATTACCAATTTCGTAATTTACCTGAGAAAATTGTAAATTTCTGTTACCAGGGTAATTTACCGCGTAAATTACCAGGGTAAATTACCGATTCGTATCTCTATCTTTGCCTGGAATTATCGTAAATCCTAATATAATGGCGATTTCATGCGGTATGTAAACTTGATTCATTCCTTTAATTTCGACAACCACCCGCCGATTAGGTTTGTTGTAACAAAACTCGACCCTCGAGTTAATTTTTTGTCCGTCGTCATCGAGTGACATAATCTCTAGTAATTCTTCGGTAGAGCCGTAATATCTGGGAGGTATAAGTATGCTTATATCACGCATTTCATCTTCGAGACCTCTCTTCACAAAATTTTCGGGATTCTTTTCCCGTTTCGCATTTGAGTTCTTTGCCGTCTTCTTAATTGGCTGGTTGGGTACTTTTTTAGAAGTCTTAGATAATGGTTCTTCCAAGGACATCTGAAAAGTATCGTCTACAAATGTAGTATCTTCTACAGTGTTCCAAATTCGAACTACACATTCTTCATTAACGTTATTCCACGTTCTAGGATAACTTATTTCAGCAAGTCCAACTTCTTACGCACCATCAAGTTTAATGGGTTCCGGTAAATACGTCCGGAACTTGCTTATAGTGTTGTTTTTAAAATAACGTATTTGCGAATCCGAGGGTAACGTTATATAGAAACTCATAGTCCTACAATTTCTTGCACCCAAGAGTCAAAATCTGAACTGTAACCACGCCAACGTACTAAAAGCTCTTTCGTTCCGTCGGGTTTAGTTCTTTTTCTCAAAACTTTATCTATTTTAAACAAACAGTTGTCGAGGTCTTTCGCGTTTTTCTGTATTTCCTCATTGTAGAACACACCCGAAATGAGTTCAATCTTTAGATCTTCCAGCTTATATACCGGAGGGTCTCTCGGTAAGCACTCCACTATGAATATTTCCTCGGTATAATTGGTTTTGTAACTTTTTTCGAACGTGGTTTTATTCTTCCTCATACGAACCAAGTCACCTGATTCTAAAATAGATTTGAATGACTTTACCATAGTAGATCCTTTCTTATCCTTGGTAGCCACAGGGAATGCGTATTTGCTAAATACATCGATACAACAAAAGATATATCGGTATCCACTATTGTGGTTTTTGATATCTTGCATGTCTACCAGTTCAAGTTGCCATTGTTCGTCTATCCCATACACTATCGTCTTGTTTCTTCGGAAATTGAGTCTCACTAGTCTGTGTAACGTGTACGTATCTGGTCGTTTTAAAAATTATCTCACGTCGTTTATGGTCACTTTAATACCCTTCGTCCGGGCAGCCCGGTAAAGACAACGAATGCCACCGTAACTACCAGCGTCCTTAACGTTGAAGTATATTTCTTCTAGCTTATAAATTCGTCGAACAGTTCATTTTACGTTCGTGATACCAGTACGCGAACTCCAAAAGTTCAAAAACGATAATCATTAATAATAACAAAAACGCAGTAATAACTTTGGGTGATTTTAAGTACGATATCGATAATGGAAAATATGAAGTCAAGCGAGCCAGTTTGAAAGCGGTACAGTCGGAGAACGAACGGAGGTTCAGAATCGCAAAATGAATGCATCTCAGTCAGATCAAGTGGAAATCAAAGTATGTAAATTGTTTGAAACATCAGCCGAAAGAACCGCGGATCAGATAAATCAGTTATGTATAAGAAATAAATGAGTGTTTTGCATTTGATTCTTTCATCTTTATAGGTGGATTCCAGGGGGCCTTTTCTGTAAATATTCGAAATCCAATTTTCGATCGAAAACTACATTTCGAACTTGGAGATCTCGACGAATGGTATTCGGTAAAGATTTCGAATAAGCATAAATCAATGGAAATTTTCGAAGTCGATCTCGACATGGTATAGGGTATCGAGATCGAATTCCCATTCGATTTTTTACAGAATCGCCCCCCTGGTACCAGAATGAATTCGACGATTTTACCGACGTGATTGAAGCGTCTAATTTTATAATGCGTTATGTTTTTCTAACTCTATCGAACATTAAATAACTGAAATTTCTGAATTTTCCATTAACACTGAATATTTTCAAACCAATCGTTACCTTAATTTAAAAAAACGCCTTTCCATTAATTTTTAAACCAGTTATTGTAAAATTAAGGTTGGGTCTCAAAAGAAAACCGCCTTAGAAAACCGTCGGTGTGGCTCGTTTCAAAATCTCTCCCTGAGCTACAACGAAAAAAATGTGTTCAGATATGGAACGCAATACATAAAACACCAACATGCATCACTTTTCTGCTCATGTACAAAAATCAAAACGTGTTCAATTAAAATTATGGTCAGGTTTAGAACGTTTTCAATTATAAATATGGTCGAGTTTTGAACGTGTTCAATTGGCAATATGTTTGTGTTTTGAACGTGTTTATGTCATGTGTTCAAGGTTAAAAAGTGTTCTAAATGTAAAATGTTCAGGTTTTCTATATGAGTTACTGGAAATGTTCAATCTCAGGACCCTTATACCGTAGTAAAAACCCTTTAAATGGAATATTTATTTGGTTTAAAAAATATCAAATACATTTAAAATTGGCTAAAAAGACAAGTTACAAACCAAGCTCTTGGATGGTCCAAAATCTAGTTCGATTGTATCACAGGATGTTTAAATTACTTTTTAAACAAAACTTAAACTTATTATCACATGAATACAGTTCAGTTTTGTTATATAGAAAATGTTAATTTTAAACGCCTGTATATAGTTATGGCTCTGTTTTTTTAAACCAAAATCTTCAATGAACTTAAAGTATGACATTTGCTTGTTGAACTTGTGCTTTTCGGAAAGGTCATTCAGAAGGAACTCTTGAAAAAAACCGAGACATGATTTAAGATAGCAGGATAACTCAATATGTAATGAGTGAAATATAAATGCATTCTAGGAGAGAGCTGGCCTTACAATCAATAACAGTTTCATCTACCACAATAAATTCGTTGTTCAACTGTTCTTTGTGGTTTGTTATTAAAACAAGCTGGGGTGCTTGAATATTACCTTCAGTTCCTAAGAAGTAAAAATTATTTTTTAAGGTGCAAGCAAACAATTTTTTAAATCAAATCAATAAAACATCCATTAAATAAAAAAGTTGCCGCAGTTAACTTCCTCAAATTTGACTGGTGGTGGTCTATTTGAATGTGTTTTGATAAAAACTTTGAAGGGTTACTTCCTTTAAGCATCTACATGTAACCACTACAAAAATGTTTCTCCAGTAGAATGCCTCAAAGATGACATGTTCAGGTCCATATTAAAATTTGTTTTTTTAATTTAGTCGGTATTCACACTGTCCCTTACCCAGAAAAACTGTTAAACTATTTTATTTTTCAGTGAATAAAGCTTAAATTATAAAATCAGGGTGTACTAATTCAAAGTTTAGGCCTGGGTGGGAAATAGTAATAATTTTAACATTCACTCTGTGCTTTGACGGTTTTGGTAAATTCATAGTGCAAAACTGTGCAATAGTTTTGAAAACTATTTATAAGTTTAAACAAGTCAGTAAATAAACTAAAACTTACCAAACTTTACGACGAAGGCGCGAAAGAAACTTCGTAGTGTTCCTCTGTGTTCGTTTGTATCTGTCCTTAACGAATTTTTGCCGCGAATTCTGAAATTTTCTAGATAATAGGCCGGAAATCGCGGTAAAGCCGAATTTAGATTTTAACGCTATAGAACACGAAACCATAGATCATGTCCTTGAATTAACATGTTCACAGAACAAGTGTTTAGGTTTTGTGTTTAGGATATCAATTTGCATCTTTTTCGAAGGTAATAACACTAGGATAATAGCAATGTGTTCACAATAGAACACGTTTAAGTCTACTCTCTTCGTAACATTTTCAAGCGTTCAAATTCTAATCGTGTTTAAGTATAGAACATTTAAATTTGTTCAAAACCACACTTTTTTCTGTGTACGATTTAGGGCCCGGTGCAGAGACGTTTTTAAGAATCGCCAAATTAACAGAAAGGGGGCGAGGTTTCGTAAAATCGCGAACTTCGCGCCAAATTGGTGTGCAGAGACATCTCGATCGCCAAAATAACTGGAAAACGTTCTGCTTATTTTGGGAGTGGTCTTGGGCAGTCGCTAGCCGCCGAAAATCTCGCTAAAACAATGGCAGATTGTGGTACGCAAAGAGATCGGGAAATAAATTGAGAAATAAACGCTTTTTACCTATACTTTAATAAGATATATAATACAACACGATAGGTCAGTATCTTTAAAATGCTTAAAATTTGAGTTTCTACCTCATTATCGCTTTCAGAAAATGTTTTGGTGAAATTATTGCCAGAGCCAAGGCCTAACCACAATCACGAACGATTTACGAAACACTAAAATAAGCCAACCCGGCGCACTCTTAGCAATTTGACAGGTAAGAATATATTATAATAGGGAAAAATTACACATTACTACTTTGGGTATATTTATAGATCCTTATTCGCTGGTAGTGTATGCAGTGGGTTTTCACTAAAGAGTCAGTAATGACATAGTAAATTGGTTCGGTGTATCAACAAGCGTTTATACCAATTCATCTACCGAGACGAAACCTTTCCTCAGATAGACAAGGAGTTGCGATAAAAGATGTATAAGTGAAAGTTTAATTGGCCTGCATCAAGAGCTTACCGAGCCAATTTGATGTTTTACCTTAAAAGTGTTTGTCAGTTAATTGTACACGCTTATATCGTTTGTTACAAATGTAAATGCAAGATAATTAGGTAGAACAACATTTTATATCAAAAAGCAGGACCTTTGTTTGGCGTGTGATCAATATAGGATATTAAGCTAGAAATTGCTTTAGACAATTACCGATTTTTGTACATTCGTGAAATTGCTGTTTTTTTAATTATTGATTTATTTTATAACTAGATTTATTGTAATTGCTATCAGCTAAGATTTGAAATAAATATTTTCCCAAAAACCAAATGATATGGCTCATTTTCAAACAGAGAATTCAGTTCGGAAAATATTAACTTATAATAGTAATTAATCTTATTTTCATTCGTTATTTTATTGGTGTACCAACCATATTATAAAAATATATTTTAAAAATAATTAAACCATTAAACTGTGAAAAAAATGCAACCAATCTAATAAATAATAAGAGTAAGAAAATTATATAATCAGAAGAAACTAATTTTCATTCACTATTTTATTGCTTTAAAAAAGATTTTGGATAACCTCTCATTCTTCAGAAACTGATTTGCTGCCTTTCGTGGCTATATTATATAAATATATTTTGATAAAATAACGGATTTAACTTTAAAAATTATAAACCTAATAATAAAATTAGAGTAAAAAAATTTTAAATCGGAAGAGCCAGGCTTTTAACGTCAAAATGTCAGCCAAACATAACCACGTGATAGCTTTTTGCGTCAAAAATCGAGCTCTCCTATTGGTCCGTGGCTTTAGTATAAAAAGTTTGAAAAATAACAACTTCGCCGATGAACAGGAATCGCTAAAACGTCTCTGCACCGCGATTTCGATTGCGAGGATCGCAAAATAAACAGCTCGCTAAATCTGAATAACTAAATTGCGATCCTTTTCAAATTAACAAGAATCGCAAGACGTCTCTGCACCAGGCCCTTAAAATAGCAATTCTAAGTTGTTTTAGAATTTTCGGAATTTATCCGAAAATGTCCTCGGCATTCTAAAAACGGTCGTCTTATAAATAGTAACTTCGCGACAATTCTTCATTTAGTGATTGAAAAAGGTCACAGTGAGAAACTATATGCGTACACTCTAGAGTAAAGTTTGGTTGACCTAATTAAGGCCGTGGTATACATTTGTTTTATTTTATGAACAGCCACTTTTTGACGTTAAGCCTCGTGTCGAATTAAAATTCACTTTCCTCGTGTACTCTTTTACAACCGCCTAAACACGTAGATTTTCTCGTAGATGGATTATCCAAGATGTTCATTGTTAGGAGGACTTGTTTATTCTTTAAGTTTCTGGTTATTTTATTATCAAAAAGAGTGTTTGGAAAATAATGGTTTTCAAATGGCTTTTTAATGGTCGAAAATTACGTGAAATCCATTAAAAGTTTGAGTACTTTACGTAAAAGGTTTAAAACGGTATTTAACATTTTAAACGAAACATGACTGAAATAAAAAAACTCTTTTATTCCAAAAATTGCTTAATATATATTCTTAGCTAATACGTAATGAAATAGGCATAAATTTACACGTAGAAAGAAAATTTAGATTGAATTGAAATATTTCAAATAATATTCTGAAGGCGATTAGGAATTTTGGAGATTTTGTATGTAAGATAACACAACGTATTGAGTTGTTCAGTGGTGCAAACAAGTACTGTGTTGTAGTCTTTAACTAAAAATTAAAATTAACCTCCGAAATTACTCTAAGTACATATAAAAAGTACTTTCGATTGGCTTCGGGCAAGTGCCTTAAAAGAAAGTAACTCGAGTTATTGCAGACTGTTGTCGGAGACAGCAGCTTTTGTGAAACCTTGAGCACTTAAAGTTGAAGATTGATTTATTTTTAAGGATTTGAACAACCATCGATTATAAAGGATATTGAGCCTACTCACACATTTTTCTTCATTGTTCATTTTTTATTTTCCTTAAAACGATAAAAAAAATTGAATCTTAAATTTTTTACCTTAAAAGAAAAATCAATAATGAATATATAATAAAAGAAATTTTCAGCTCCGCGGTAGAAAATTTTCCAAATTAAAGGAAAAATATTTTTCTAAGCCTAATTTTAACGATTTTAATCAGCTATCATATTATTTAACACGTTGTTTCTTTCAACATGAGCCTATGGCCTCTAGCGATTATTCTCATAATATATATTTTCCATTCTAGTTTTCCATCCAATTTAAATCGGTTCGCGAAGTGTTTTAATTTAAACCAGGGCCACCTGACAGTTTAACTGAATAGATTTTTAAAAATTGGTTGTAAAAAGATTTGATAACACAACACTGTAAAAACTCTTTTACCATTTCTTACGTGTCTATAACTAAGTTGTCCTGTGCAACGTAATTAATGTTAGATATTGTTGCGACACCTGCGTGGTTGTGAATGTGTTTACACGTTTTAGGTATATTCTGGAACGGAATTTTTGGATAAAAAAGCACAAACACACACGTTACACATCGTTTACAACTTTTTCAATCCACGTAGTCGCTTCGACGACAATTGGGGAAACGTTGTGCCCCGCAAAACTAACCGTGTGTATCGGCTAGGAAAAAGCACAACTTTGCGTAAGTACCGTGAAGCTCTTAAATTTGACGGAGGCACCTAGGCTTATCGCTCTAGATTGTAGGATATTCAGAGTACTTATATTTTTCAAATTCGATTAAAGTGGATTTTTGGGTTTTATCAGTTGAACAAAATTTAAGAAAAAACCCCGAAATTTAATGATGTACTAAAACATTAAATTTTATTGAAAAAAATTTTGTCTTATCAGTTGAAGAAAATTTTAAATAAAAACCCTTAATTTAATGATGCATTAAAACATTAAAGTTTATTAGAATGTATTTTTGGGTCTTATCAGTTGATGAAAATTGAAAAAAATCCTTTATTTAATGATGTATTAAAACATTAAAATTTTTCTTTCGGGACTAAAAAGCACAAAAGACCCACCGGACACACCGCGTTCACAACGTTTTGAAATCGAAGGCGATTCCGAAAAAGTTGTGCCCCGCAAAACTAACCGTGTGTAACGGCTAGGAAAAAGCACAACTTTGAGTAAGTACCGTGAAGCTGTTAAATTTGACGGAGGCGCCTAGGCTTATCGCTCTAGATTGTAGGATATTCAAAGTACTTACATTTTTAAAATTAGTTAAAATTTTCCAAAACGATTAAAGTGTATTTTTGTGTCTTGAACAAAAACAATTCTAGGTTCATTATTGTTCAAGTTTGTTGTTGATTATGCCAGGTATTCGAAGTAGAGTTAAGAAGAAATTAACACAATTGTTTTTTGGAAACAACGAACTTTGGAATTTGGTTAGTTATTTTATATACAGGGTCTTTTTTTTTGCTCGGAAAAGTGTTTTTTTTCAAAAACTATTTATAGTACCGATTTCAAATTTGGAAGGTCAATTCTCTATACCGGGGGACATCAGTTTGAGAAATTTGAGCGTTTTCGGTAATGTTTTTCACCAATTTTGAAAAATTATTTTTTGACCACTAGGTGCGAGATAAAAAATTTCTATTATAAAGTTGTAGGCCGTCATCGAAAACCCTTAAAAATTGTTCACTCGACGAAAAACAATTTATTTATCAGTGAAAATTCGAGCTTGAAAAATTTAGAAGTTGGTGAATCCAAATTACGATTGTTTGAAACGATAATTGAAACCGAATTACCTAATCCAGTTGAAACTTTGGTTAAAAAAACGACCGGATTTAAAAAACACGAGGCTATAGGTCAATCCTAAACATGCATTGGGTATTTAAAGGAAAACTTTGTTAGATTATTATCAGTGTTTGATAATATTTCGAACAATGCCTCGTTATTCAGTAGCTGAGCGTACCGAGATAGTTGCCATTTACTATGGAGAAGCAGCGCAAAACCTTAGAAGAGTGACTGAAATCTTCGCAGAAAGACATCCAAATGGAGCACCATCTGTAAATACAGTAAGACGAGCAATTCACGATTTCAATCAATTTGGTAACTTGCAACCTAGGTTTCGCGGATTGGGTCAACCGGATTTAGACTTCGAGAACAATGTACTCGCGTACTTTGTGGCATATCCTCGTCACAGTTGCGCTAACGCCGCTGCTGATTTGGGTTGTTCTGCAAATCGTGTGTGGAAAATTCTTCGTAAGAATCGCTATCACCCATTCAGAGCTACGCTCCACCAAGGACTAATTGACAGAGACCATCAAAGACGTTATGAATTTAGCAACTGGTTACTAAATGCTGTCCAAGAAGATAGACAATTTTTGCGCCATGTTTTGTTCTCCGACGAAGCGTCATTTTCTAGAGATGGGCCCTTTAATCATCAAAACAGCCATCTTTGGTCTGACATCAACCCACATTGGGGTTTTGAATATCATCACCAGGTTCAATTTGAACGGGTCAATGTTTGGGTTGGACTTGTTGGAAACCGTTTTATTGGTCCCTTTTTCCTGCCGACGAACCTCAACGGCCAAAGGTATTAACATTTTCTACAGAACGAACTGAGTGACGCAATCGACGACCTTCCATTGGCTGAAAGACGTCAGTTGTGGTTTCAGCAAGATGGCGCCCCTCCGCATTTTTCCCGGCAAGTAACTGAGCACCTCAACAACGAGTTTCCTGAAAGGTGGATAGGGAGAAATGGTCCAGTGCATTGGCCAGCAAGGTCACCTGACCTAACACCCCTGGATTATTTTATCTGGGGATTCGTTAAAGCAAAGGTATACGCCACGCCCATTGAAACTAGGGAGGAACTCATTAGACGAATAATCAGTGCTTGCCGAGACGTCACACCAGAAATAGTAGAGAAAGCGTTTGAGAACTTAATTGTCCGCGCACAACCCTGTGTTGCAGCCAATGGTGATATTATTGAAAATGTTTTGTAAAAATTTATGTGAATAAAATATCTGCATTTAAAAACCAAACGTGTACATTTTTTCAAGTGTGAAAACTCTACTACGTTTGTATTAGACTTGTTCCCTTTTCAATTATCGTTTCAAACAATCGTAATTTGGCTTCACCAACTTGTAAATTTTTCAAGCTCGAATTTTCACTGATAAATAAGTTGTTTTTCGTCGAGTGAACAATTTTAAAGGGTTTTCGATGACGGCCTACAACTTTATAATAGAAATTTTTTATCTCGCACCTAGTGGTCGAAAAATAATTTTTCAAAATTGGTGAAAAACATTACCGAAAACGCTCAAATTTCTCAAACTGATGTCCCCCGGTATAGAGAATTGACCTTCCAAATTTGAAATCGGTACTATAAATAGTTTTTGAGAAAAAACACTTTTCCGAGAAAAAAAAAGACCCTGTATATAGGGTTCATTTAGATTTTGATGATTTTCAATTTTTGTTCAAATAGTTTGGAAACCGAAGACTGTCAGCTACTGCAATCAATGATCTTGTTCTGCAATTTCGTAGGGTGAAGAATTTTATAACCCAGAATTTTTCATCTGAAATTACAGTTGTGACTCCAATTCCACCACGTGACGCTTCACAATGTGATTTGAATCGATATTTCTTCATAATGGATTTATAAATTTTGTTTTAGCCAACAACCTTAAAACTCATTTTGGCATCGGATATAATTTCAAAAAACCATATTCTTATATATAGTTTGAATTGTTTAAAAAAAAACACAACATTTTCAGTGTCTCACTTCTTTTTCATCCATTCCATTTTACTTCCCCTTTTGATTCTTTCGCACTAGATATCCGCAACATCGCCGCTGTTTAAAGGTTCTCTACGGAGGCGTGCAGCCTTAAATAACCAGTTCTCATATTTGTGGAGTACTTGTGTCAAAGACATTGAGAAAGTTTTAAAGACAGAAATTTAATGGATATCCCAAAAGATTAAAGTTCCGTAAATGAAAGCAACTATTTGTGTCTTATCAGCCGCAGGATATAGAAAAGACGGTAACTTAATGATGTCCTGAAACTTAAAATTTTCGCTAATGGTAATCAAGTACTTGTGTATTAACAGTGTTTTTTTAATCAATGTAGAAATTTAGGTTGTTAATTGCGAACGTTGTAGTTTTCAAAAGCAGAAAACGTTAATCTTTATTTTTTTCATTAGAAAACATAATGGACTTCACTTTTTGCAACGGAAAACACGATGGACTTCATGGTTTTTATTAGGAAACATGATGGCATTCAAGTGAGTTATCATGATATACAAAAAAAACTTTAAATTGTTGTTATTTAAATATTTCTTTAAATTAGACAATTTTAAATTATTCCTTTCTGTTTGATAAATATTTAAAATTTAATAATTAACCATTAATACAATTTTCAAATGCACGAAAATTATATAACAATTATTATAGTACTTTATAATTAAATTAATGAAAAATGGTCTGATAAATTTTAATTCTTTTGTTTTCAAAATTTACAAAGGGTTAATAAATTTTACATGGTAAAATTTACATTTCTTAAAGTTGATTGTATGATTTAAGTTCCAATATGTAATAGTATTTTACACTTACAAAATTAAGTTAGTGTTTCTTGGAAGTGATGGAAGTAGATGTTAAATATGAAATTAACTCGCTTAAATATCACAATTTTTGCGTTTATAATTGATATTTCTAGTGAACATATATGTTTTGAATGCTGTCATGAAGTAAATGATCACACCACTTCAATCATTGTTTTGTACTATTTAAAAGATGGATAAATGTTAAATATTTTCAGAGTACTATAGCTACCACTTAAAAAAACATTGTAGTGGTGCTAAGCTTTCTGCATTTGGCAATGACTTTGGTATCTGGTCGACGTAAAGTTGTGCTTTTTCCTAGCCGTTACACACGTTTAGTTTTGCGGGGCACAACTTTTCCCTAATCACCGTCGAAGTGACAACATCGAAAACCAGTTCTGAAAGTTACGTCTCTTTACTTGTCAGTTTAACGTTGAGTCTTGCAAACTACGTATGGAAGCTATTATTAAACCTTGATGGCCAGCTTATTAATTCTATTGAATTGCTGACCAAGATGATATCAATTGAAAACCAAGAGGTCCATCATGTTTTCCATTGAAAACTCTGAGTTCCATCATGTTTTCTATAGAAAACTCTGAGTTCCATCATGTTTTCTATTGGAAACCATGAGGACCATCATGTTTTCCATTGGAAACTCTGAGGTCCATTATGTTTTCTATTGGAAACCATGAGGTCCATCATGTTTTCCATTGAAAAACAAGAGGTCAATCATGTTTTCCATTGGAAACAACGAAGTCCATCATGTTTTCCATCGGAAACTATAAGCTTACTTGAACCAACCGAGACACAAGTATTTGCTTATCATTTGCGAAACTTTTATGTCGTAGGAGATAATTAAGTTACCATCTTTTCAACTTTGTTCAACCGATTTGAAATAAGTACTTTGACTTTCCTTCGATCTAGAGTGATAAGCCTAGGCGCCTTCGTCGAAATTGTCAGATTTACGGTCTCCACGTAAAGTTGTGCTTTTTCCTAGCCGTTACACACGGTTAGTTTTGCGGGGCACAACGTTTTCGCAATTGTATTAAATTGTAATCGTGATAGACTTACAAAGTAAGTAACCCTATAAGTCACCCTTTAACTGTGAGCGAGCTTCGACGGAAGCTGTGTGTCGAGAGTCCTTAAACAGTGGACATGTTGCCGTCATGTTGTGCGAATAAATCCAAGTGGAGAAGGAAATTGAATGAGAGAGAAAAACCAAAAGTTGTGAATGGTGTGTGTTTTGTGCTTTTTAGCCCTGCAGATTGAAGATAAAACGGTGTGTGTTTGTGAACCGTGTGTATTTTGTGCTTTTTAGTCAAGGCCATTACAAGGCCCCTGAGCTGAAATAATGTATATCCTACTACTTCCTAGGAGGCCATCTAATGGCGTATAATTCTACAATCTTTGTTGCGCGAATTTCAAATTATTATTATAACTTACCCTAAATTTCTAAATATTAGTTAAAATTTTAAATAATTAACGTTAATACAATTGTTTAGTAATAATAATTTTCAATTAAATAAATACATCTCAACCAAATTTATTTATAAATAATACGTTTTTAAAAACCGAAAAGTTTTAACACTAGTTTAAGGCGACATCGCGGTCCGCCATTTTATTTTGGAATTTTGTAACAGGGTTGCTAGCTCAGGAACTTCCCAGCCAATGAAAGCAGACTTATGTCAGAAATGAGTCTATGAAGAAAAGCCATTTGTAAACTCTTATTTACTGCTTAGTAAACCTTGTAAAGTATTTCAATTTTAATGTGCTAATCAATTATTGTTGACAACAAGAATAATGCTTCTAGCCTTCCTAATGCTGAATCTTGGGCATGAAAAACCTTGAAAATAATTGTCTTTTTTCAAAAAGGGAACAAAAAGTTATATTTTTTCCTGCCTTCCAGTGTACTATCGATTCCCATAGGAAAACATGTTCGGCCCATAAAATAGTTCCAACATATGTAACATAATTACTCATAAGTATGCTACTAGCTCTATTTCTTCACTAACGGTTTGTTTCACAGATATTGCGTTATCCGTACCCTACGTAATATTTCACGTAATATTTGATGTCATATTTGACGTCATTGAATCTCAAATGCCGATAATGCCGTCGCCCAATTAGCTCTACGTCTGATAAACCGACGGCCATTATTTTAGTAAACTAACCGGTTTGAACAACCAAGGCTTAAAAGCTTAAATGGACTACAATATAGTTTCAAGTTCTGTTAATGTAATTAAATTGCAAATTAATGAAGTTCTCGGAGACTTACGTTCTAAAATAAATTTGCATTGTCAAATAAAAGAAGCAGGTTTATTGGAAAAAATAGTTGAAATTCAGGTTGAGCTTTTCTGGCGCATCAGCCGCATCTACAAGGTTGGAGCTTTGCAGAATCTTTTGAGCTAGGCCTAACTCTTCTAGGCTTGATATGGGTTTTATTAACGCTGGTGGAATATCCCACTTCGACAACTAGTTTTATTTCCGGAAAGCGATCACTTGCCATTTTTCCCAACCTTTTATTTTTCTAAACTACTCATTATTTAACATCATCCGCACAAACCGAGCGAGTACCGAGTTTATAAATTTCAAGAAAGCTACCTTGGGCTGACTAAAATTCCGACGCAAAAAATTCCTTCTCAATTTAGAGGTTTTACATTGGCTTAAATAAATATGTTAGTAGCCAATAGTGTGACTCCCAAAATTACTAGGATGAATAAAAAGGTTAAAATCTAACGTAGTCCATCTTTTTAATGGTTCGTGGTGAAACAAACCGTTAGTGAAGATTTTTTAATGGAATAAAGGTACAGTGGCATACTTATGAGTAATTATGTTACATATGGCCAGAGTTAATAAAGGCACATCTGATACTTGAAGGTTTTAACGCGTTCGTTTTCAAAATTAACCAATTGAGCCTGCTACTTTAAATTAACTAATGATGGGAATGTACACTCTGTTTAAAAAGTTTTCGACAGGTGAAATTTTTGCCCTCTTTTTAATTCTGCTAGAAAACTATAATAGATAGATCGATGAAACCAATTGCAACTATTATTTATTTTCCAATATCTTTCGTTATTTATCGGTTTCGTCCGCCAAAAATTAATAGTTTTGGCGGGTACCGTCAAAACGCATTTTTGACAACTATTTAAATATTGGTTTTACGGCACTGACTCGCGCGTTTTTGAATTCACAATGGTCGATTCATATTTAGAAAGTGGAAAAATGTTATCTCTACAACCAACGGTTGAGAAGTTATCGCGTTTACAAACTTTCGTCGAAATTGGGAAACACCTAAAATGCATCAAGCGATTATTAATAACGCAACTTCGACAGCGATTCAATAACATTGAAAATATATTTAATTAAAGGCCGGTAGAAAAAAAAGAAATCCCAAGAACAACTTGGCAAGTGGTTTTAGGAATATCCTTTTTTATACGCTAAAGCTTTAAAAAGCTATCTGCGTTAGAAATTGTTTATAATAATGGTTAGTATTGGTTACCACAATTTTAAACCAGCCTTTAATTAAATATGTAATGCATCTTCGAGATTGGGCTCCTCTTGATAAATATTAGAGTAATAGTTATTCCAAAGCGAACACATTCTAACGTCTTAATACTGTTAACAGGCTTGTGATCTTGAAGGTTAAAGGACCTTTATTATCAATAAATCTTTTTATATCTTCATGAATAATAGTAGACCCTTCTATAAATTTCGGGATAAACTAGGAAAAGCATTCACAAAGACCACATAGCTGTACTTCAATAGCACTTGCAACTGTGACTATTCGTTGGTTAAAAAGGTAAATTTAGTTCTTTTTGTTTGCCATTTTTTAGGTTTGCCACGCGAACAATATTATGTGTATATGCAGGAGACCTGACTAGGAGTTCACAGCCGGGCGCTTTCCCCAACGCGCACTGAGAACGAAAAACGTGTCTTTCCCTTCTCTAACTTTTACCCCCCCCCCAAACCGTGGTATCTCCAGTCTCGGAGACGGACCCGAGATGAAATATTTTAGTGACGCTCTCTAGCGAGTATTGTGGGAACTACCGCTGAAGAAAAAAGGAACGACTGAGAGAAAATTCGAGGGGTGGGTAGAAGGCGGGGGTGATTTGGAAAAACGGGTTTTTGTGTTCACGACGCCGTGGTCCATTCCCCGCGGCAACCGCTGTCAACTCCTAGTCATGTCTCCTGGTATAGGTTATTCTACGTTAACAAAGTATATTTATAAAATAAAAATATTTTAACATATAACACGAGAATACCGTGAAGTATAATTATAATTTTACGTCAAGAAATACTATATTAAGCTCGTACAAGTCAAGGGTGGTAAATGATTTTACTTACGCACTTTAAGTAATAAAAATGAGAAATAGAAAATTCTTTCACTTTATAAACCTCACTTTAAGATCAATAAACATGCTTCAGAAACTACGTAAAAGCGGTCTGTTTTCTAGTCGGCTGCTCCAAGTTATTACTTCGCCGAATTAGTAGGTCGATTAGATTATGAAAAATATAAAGGCAAGCAAGCTATTTTGAAAGCGGTACAGTCGGAGAACGAACGGAGGCTCAGAATCGCAAAATGAATGCATCTCAGTCAGATCAAGTGGAAATCAAAGTATGTAAATTGTTTGAAACATCAGCCGACAGAACCGCGGATCAGATGAATCAGTTATGTATTAGAAATAATTGAGTGTTTTGCATTTGATTATTTCATCTTTGTAGGTGGATTCCAGGTACCAGAGTGTGTTCGACGATTTTATCAACGTTTTTGAAGCGTCTGATTTTATAATGCGTTATGTTTTTCTAACTCTATCGAACATCAGGTAATTGAAATTTTTGAATTTTCCATGCACACTGAATATTTTTAAACCAATCGTTACCTTATTTTAACGGAAAACACGACTTTCCATTAATTGTTAACCCAGTTATTGAAAATCTAGGTGGGTTCTCAAAAGAAATCCAGATGGCGAGCAGGCGCTGGGCTCTTTCTAATGATGAACCTGATCTTGACCCGCATTAGAAAACCCTCTGTCTGGCGCGTTCAAAATCTCTCCCTGAGCTACGATTTAAATAGCAATTTTAAGTTTTTAAAATTTTTCGTTATTTATTCGAAAACGTTCTCGGCACTCTATAAACGGTCGTCTTCTCAATAGTGACTGGGCAACCAATCTTCATTTAATGATTGAAAATAGTCACAGTGATATGCGTATACCCTAGAGTAAAGTGTCGTTGGCCTGATGAAGGGCGTGGTATTCAATTGTTGAATTTTATAAATAGCCACTTTTTGTCGCAAAGCCTCGTTCACTCTTTAATAACCGTCTAAACACGTGGATTTGCTAGTAGCTGCAGTGGATTAAATAAGATCTTCATTGTTAGAAGGACTCGTTATTTCTTTAATTTTCTGGTTAGTTATTTATCAAAAAGAGTTTCTTTCGGGTTTGGCTCCAACCAACATTTAATTTAATACTCGACGTGGTTTAGAACAGCCCGTTCTAGTGAGTGCACAGGGGCAATGGGACCTTAAACCTAGTGTTCGGAAACTTATGGTTTTCCAATGGCTTTTTAATGGTCTAAAAGTATGTGAAATCCATTAAAATCTTGAGAGATGTACGTTAAAGATTTAAAACGGTATTTAACATATTAAGCGAAACATGACTGAAAGAAATAGACTCTTATTCCAATAACTGCTTAAAATATATTCTTCGCTGTTACGTAATTAAATCCGCATGCATTTTGAAACAAAGCTTTATAATTAAAAGAAATATTTCAAATTATTTTCTGAAGCCCATAATGAATTATGGGGATTTTGTATGTAAGATTACACAGCGTATTAAGTTGTTCAGTGGTGCAAACAGTAGTGTTTTATAAATATTACTCGAATTTAGTGTTGTAAGTTGGAAAATTTCCCGCTCCGGAAAATTTCCCGTATTTTTCCGAAAATTAAAGAAAAAGGTGTCATTCCATGATTAGTGCAATATCTGGTTTGCAAAATTAATTAAAGCGGCATTTTCGCCTCATTTTATCGAATCTGAAAGTAAAACTAAACCTCTAGACAAGTTTAAACTGATTAACAATGTAACACTATTAATGTTTTGTAGTATGTTTACTGATATTAGACATGTTATATCGATCAAAAGTTAAAAACCCTTAAAAAGTAAGTTTCAAATTTTTTTTTCGATTTCCGGACAGTTTTCTGGAAATTTTTCCGTAATTTATTTTTCCGGAAAATTAATAACCCTACTCGAATTGCATGTAAAGAGTACTTTCGATTGGCTTCTGGTGAGTGCTTTAAATGCGAGTTACTCGAGTTTCTGCCGACTCTTGTGGGTGACAGCAGCTTTTGAGAAACTTTGACCCCTTTCAGTTTAAGTTTGAATTGATTATTAAGGATTTGAACAACCGTCGATTATTAAGGATATAGTCTTCTCACACATTCATATTTGATTTCGTTAAAACGCGATAAAAAATGAATCTTAAATTTTTCACCTTAAAACAAAAAAGCAAAGATAAATATATAATAAAAGCCACTTTCAGCTCCGCGGTAGGAAATTTTTCAAATGAAAGGAAAATCATTTTTCTGAATCTTATAGATTTCAATCAGCTATCATTTTAATGCACGCGTTGTTTTTTTTTATCAGGATCCCATGATCTCTCGCGATTATTCTAATAAAATATAATTCCGATTCTAGTTTTCCGTCCGAAAAAAAAATAGTTCGCATAGTCTTTAAATGTAAACCAGGGCCACCTGACACTTAAACTGAAAAGATCTTTTAAAACAAGATGTAAAACTTTTTTTTTGTCACCAAGCTGCAGCAAAATAAATCTAGAAGTTCATAATAAAGAATCTTGGTTTATTTATAATTCTTAATCAAATCAAAACCAATTTCAATGTCAGTTTTCTTTGAAGTTAAATATTCTGTAACCTAACCTTTTCATGCAACCTGCTAATAGCAATAAAGGGTTTGATCGCCAAATTAGCTATTTGGTCGTTTCAATTAATTTCTTCGCGAGTGAAACGCCTATCGTTCACTATTGGAGATAGCGTAGCTGCTGCTCTACGAAATCGTAGATTATAACTATCACTTAAGTTAAATTTCAATTGTTTAACAAGATATTAATAGTGCGAAACAACCAGTTATTATGCACTTAAACATCATACGAATAACACCACATAAACAGCTTTCTATATAAAAACTCCCATAATATTTAAAACAGCTCGGACAAACGAACGGTCGAATTCGACTAACTCCAGGAGTATACTTTGAAGTGTTAGTCCAAAGCTTAGTCAAGCGCAACGGGGATTATTCAACAAAGGAACAAGTAGCATCGAGTTCAGAGTAGAGGCCTGCGCCGCCACTAAACGCCGCCGCCGCCGATAATTTTGAACTCGCCGATAGCACCGCCGCCGATTGTCCAAAATTCGGCGCACGCCGCCGCCGCCGCCGAGTCATTAAACGGCGCGCTGCCGTTTTTTTTTCTTCCTGGTCCGTCGTCATTCCGTATTAAATGTGCTTTGCCTTTAAAACTGTTGTTTCTAATTTCTACGTCGAACGATCGTACGGTCACTACGGTGTGAAGGTGGATGCACACATAGCCTTCGCGCGCGAAATTTCGCTGGCAAATCGCGTCGTGTCGCGTGACTTAAATAGAATGGAAGTCATGGCGCATGGGCGCGTACGCGAAATTCCGCAGGCGAAATCGCTTGCGAACCGTATGTGTGTTTGGGCGTTAAGACTCGTACGAGTTGGTATTTTGTCTTGCCCTGGTCTAATGTTTTTTAACTGCCGTTGGCGTTACGGCGTCTGCTAAATATGACTTATTGACTTGTTTTAATACTCGCCACTCGGGCGGCTCGGCTTTGTTTAGTTTGAAAATTCGGTAAATACATTTGATAATCGTATAACTGATTATTTAATATTTGTAATGGGAAACCTAAGTTCTGACGAAGAAACATCTGAAGCAATTGACAAAGACTTACGAATTAAGTTTGATAAAGATAAGAAAAGTTTAGTATGGGCATGGCTTTATTTTGGAACTCTAATGAAAGGAAACAAGGTAGTTGATATAAACAATAGCTACTGCAATTTATGCCTGAACCCAAAGGATGGATATAAAGGCAAGTTGAAAAGATATAAAACTACTGTTAGTACAAGTAACCTTATGACACATCTAAGGGGTGTTCATGATATAAAAGATTCAGTGAAACATGGAGGAGGAATGGGGTCTTTAAAATCATTTTTTTTTGGTAAAGACAAAATTGATAAAAATAAAAGTGGCTCCTCTAGCTCAAAGGCTTCTGTAACATCATTAAGTAAAAATATTACCATATGGTTTTGTAGATATTTAATTCCTTTCCATGAAGTACAGAAGCCTGGAATTCAGCAATTTTTAAAACATTACCATATTCTGAGTGACAATGAAAGCATTCCACACCCTACAACTTTGTCAAGGTCACTAGTAACACTACATGAAGCAGCTATACAGGTGGTAAAGAATCAGTTGAAAGACACTCCTGATTTAGTGTCCTTGACAACTGACGCTTGGACAGATAACTACAGGCGACTAGCGTACATGACATTTACATTATATTTACTGGCCACAGCTTCGAGATTCAAAACATAAATCTACAAACAATTTATGTGCCACATTCACACACTGGTGATGTTATTTGCCACGAAATAAAGAAGATTTTGAACGCTTTTGGCTTAGAAAAGAAAAAAGTTGTAGCAGTAACAGACGGTGGTGCTAATGTGGTGAAAGGTTGCAAGTTGGCGAAATTGGAAAGAATTTGGTGTTTGGCTCATCGCCTTCATTTGGCTATAATGTAGATGTTCTAAAGAAGGGAAACCTTTATGGGCCACGTCGAATTATTTTGAAATGTAAAAACACTAACTTTTAAAACTGACTTATGGATGAAAGAATTTGAAGCTACGCAACAAGAAGAACAAGATCGTATAATGCTGCTACATTTTAATGAACTAGAAGAAATTATGTCTGCTGGAGATAGAATAGAAAGTTTTTCCACAGACGAAGAAGTGGAACACAGAGAATCTAATCAAGAACAATCTTTACAGTATTTTGGAGCAGACAACTTGCAATTTGTTGAAGAAGGACGTGTCCACGCGTTGGAACAGCATATTGAATATGGTTTCCAGTGTAATGAAAAATAAAGGTACGTCTAATATTATATTTTTGTCTCTACAGGTTAACTGCCGGCGGTTTCAATCAGGAACGTCATTTCAGGATTTTACAGGAGGGGGCAGAACTAAAGAGCTCCGGAAAACCAGTTTTTTAAAAGGACAAAAACCCATCAAATTTCATATTTTTGGGATTTTTAATCGAAATAGTTATTGCATATTTGCTATTGATTTTCAGGATAATAGCGAGAACCAAAAATTTCCCAAGATATGCATGAACATTTTAAGATCATAGAAATCCAGGGGGGGGGGGCAATGCCCCCCCCTGCCCTACCCAAATGACGTCCCTGGTTTCAATAACTTTTATATATATTTTTGGCTTAGACTCTGTAAGGAAAGCTCTTGAAAAACTAAGACCTAATTTTCACTGAAGAAGATTTTGGGGATATGAAAGATATTATGGACTGTCTCAAACCATTTGAAAGGGCGTCAAAGTTGTTGAGTGGTTCAAAATATGGAACTATAAATTTGTGTTTGTTGTTAAGGTAATCTGAAATTTCAAAATAATTAACCATTAAAACTAATAACATCAATTTAATGTTATTTTCTATATTATACAGAGCTGAAATACTCAGTAATTTAGAAATTGAAGAAGAGAATAGCTTAATATGTAAAGATCTTAAAAGAGTCTTTGAAATCAGCAATGGAAAATCGATTTCCTATTTCAGATATTTACGTTTGTGGATCTTTGTTAAATCCTTCAATGAGGGAATTCTAAAGTCGAATTTCTTATCGAAAAATGTGAAGAATACGGAATAAAAGTTACAAATGTCACTTTCTCCGAAAATATAGAAATGCATTCCAAATCGGTACCTTTATTATGTATACAGAATCCAGTATACTATGCATTTAAGGATTGTACCTTTAATTTCAACATGACTTCTTTTATATTTTAGAATGATGGATCTCAGTGGAAAAAAATTCGACTAGAGCTTATTGGTAAACATTCAAACACAACTGGATGCAACAGTCTTGAAACGGAAATAAAACGATACCTCTCTAGCCCTGATGAAAAGTGCTTAGATTTATTTAAATGGTGGAACTCAATGAAGATTGTATACCCTAATTTAAGCCAATTAGCTCGAATTATTTTAAGTATTCCAGCTACGAGCACACCCTCGGAACAAGCGTTTAGTTCTGCAGGGTTGCTGTTGAATACAAAGCGTTTTAATCTTTCACCTTTGAATGTCAATAGAATTTTATTCATTCATGACAATTATGAGTTTTTGAAAGTTTCTCTAACTTAAAGCGAGTTCTGTGATGTTTTTGAGTAATTTAAATCAATTGTAGTTAAAATATGAGTGATAAATTAACGGTAACCTGTCAAAGTTCAAAACTTGAAACTAATATTAAAATTGAATTTGTTAGTTATTTTTTATCAACGAGCTGTGATAGTATTTAATAAATAAAATTTCTACTAATTTTGTTGTCAACTTAATTTATATGTTCAAAATAACTATTATGAATTTCATAAAATTATAAACAAATTAGCACCAAAATTTATATAAACGCGGGCGTACGCCGCCGCCGCCAGTCATTTTGGCCGCGCCGAAGCCGCCACCGCCGAATGTCTAAACGACGGCGTAAGCCGCCGCCACCGGGATGTTTTTAGTCAAACGCCGCCGCCGACCCATATCTTATCGGCGCAGGCCTCTAGATCAGAGTCAAAGTTGAGTCCCAAGAAAATATTAGAGTTCTTGGCTCTGCAGTCACTTTTCACTTTACCAATTCTCAGCAAGGGGCTTACCTTTCATTGCCCAATTGGTGAAGGGGTCATTCTCTTCACGAGATCAGGATGCGTCTAATGCTAATTTAGGAAATTTAATGCTAATGGGTAACACCGTAAATTACTTTCAACATTTAAGAAACGCTTTCAACATGTTCGAGACATTTTTAAATCCACTGATAAACCATTTTCAGAAAATTTTAAGAAATAACAAGTTTTCTCGGGGTGACGGAAAGATTAAGAAATCGCATTAATTCTTACACAAGGGAAAGACAGCAGCAGCTTTCGCTGTAAGCCGACAGTTGTGAACGACTCCGGCACGAACAAAGCGTGCGGAGCGGGACCCTTAGGCCTACGGAGTCGTCACATCCTTACACACAAAGAGGATTTTAGGGTACGGCCAAATATGGAGACAATTACTCCTCTGACGTCACGTGCGAGCTTCGTAAAATACATGAGCAACCGCTCCATGGATAAAAATAAACTGAGCCTTGATAAGAATTTTTATGTTACAGCCGTTGTAAACAATGGCGAATTAAACAATAACTTAAGCTTATTGAGTGTACAAGTTTCAAATAAGCGCGCAAAATATATGATATATTTCTCGAACCAATTGTAAGAATGCTGCCACCTTGGAAGAAAATATGTAATACATTTTTGCCATGACTAAGTGTAAAAATTAGTATTATGCTTTATCGTAAATTCTTAATAACGTTTTAACGTTAACCAAGGTGGGATAAAAGTAGCTTTTCCAAAAAGTTAAATGCCAGTATGGTTTTAACTGGTCAAAACCTCGGTGAAAACCAGCTGGTTAAAACTAGTCTGGCTGGTTCTTGACAACCCTGTCCTTAATTCAAATAAATTCATAGCTAGCACCCAGATTCAACTTGGAAAAATATTTCGAATTGAGTGACAAACATTTGACCAAAATTGACTAGAACAGACAAAATTAGCATTCCAGTTCTCTTTTCAGATTCAAATTTATTCCAGTGGAGAGATCGTTGGAATCATACCATCTTAGAAAGGTCAGAACTGACTTAAACACGTTATGTATCATGACCCCGATTACGATGCTCAGTTACAACCTTCAAAAGGATGAGGTTGAGTCGAGGGGGTAGCCACTTAAGAAATCTGGTGTGCAAACAGTAATAAATGGAAATAATTTTTTCTGGAAATCTAGAAATCCACAAGAAATTTAGGAAATATTTGAAATCCAGGACAAATATTGGAAATTTGAAGACATAAACCGAAAATTTCGATATTTCTATTAATCTAGAAATAAACGGAAATATTTTATTTACTTCTGGAAACCGAAAAATCCCAAGAAATATGAGGAAATATCGAGATTATCAACAATTATTTATTTTCGGGGTTTTCGAATTTGTAGAGCTAATGTTTGTTGGTTATCTGCTCCTTTTTATCAGAATTCATAAGAATAAAGTCAACTGCGCTTTACAATTTTCAAATAGCTAAAATTGAAACCGAGTATCCGATATCCATATTTAATTAAATAATTAAATAAATTTCACACTTTCGAAGGTTGCATATTAATTTTAATGGAGTGAGATAAATTATCAGCTTATACTGATAAGCACTTCTTAACACAGAACATATCCGCTACGAAGGCTTCTTACTACAATACAGAGTTTGAACACAAAGTTAAACTAGCGCACTTCACTCAACCCTTTTATTCGGATGGCAGCTACATCTACAGCTGTTTGGACGGACAAGGAGAGAACGACCGAGTGCTGATGCCCCAGGAAGCCCTGGACACTAAAACTTCAACATTAATTTTGGTGTCCTGCTTGACCATCTCCCTGGTGACAGCCGTGGTATTCGATGCAAGAAGATCATCCCACCGAAGAGGAGGACGCGAGACCATCGCGAAGAGGATCTGGGACAGCTGCTTCTTCTACTTCTCGCATCTCGTTTTGAACCGTAAATAACAAACATTTTTCTCAATTATGATTTTATGGAAATAAATAATTTTTAATGTCTGTTAACAGCGGTTGAATTAGGCTTTAATGGGCGACACCCGTCACTCAGGTTCCTCCTTAGCGGCTGGTTGTTGGTAGCAGGGCTTCTCCTGAACCGCTTCTACCTTTGCAACATGAAGGGTGAGCTAGCCACGGCCAAAATAGATTACATCGACGACTTTCCTCAACTACACACTAGAACCGACATTAAACATATCTACGTATCTTCCAAATTTATGGTAATATATTCGCTATCAAGATCGAACACAGGGTTGCCAGATTCCAAGCGCTGGATTATCGTACCGAGTTTCGATTTGGATCGTACTAGATTAAGAGGGATCGTACGGCTGAAAACAAGCCACTTAAAGGCCGACTACATAAATCTTCGGTTTCCTCTGTCTTTCAATGGAAGTAGGCTTACTGCAATACATGTGTGCCATGCAGTCAGCCTACTTCCAGTGAATATTTAAAGATATATAAAGGTTTCCGCTCTAAAGAAAACAGTTTTTACACGGATCGTACTTTGGATCGTATTTTCTCGCAAAATCGTATTTTTGCCGTACCATCCAGGCTTCGGATCGTAACTCGTACCGCGGGTTCAATTATCGTACAAATAAGATCCGGATCGTACATCTGGCAACTCTGATCGAACAACAACATTATCCATTTTCTCAATGTTTCGACAGGAAGATTACAAAAACCCAAAAATGCCTGAATTCAATTTAAAATTTAAATATCTTGGAGAAGGGGATGACGTGATGAACAGTCAAGCGGTCTATTTCGCCTCTTATAAAAATTTGAATTCTTGGCTTGAATTCTTTGAGATCAAACCGTGCCAGAATATATACCGAGGCCGAAGGCTTTACGAGCCTTTTTCAGATTACGTGGCTCTCTCTCGAAGTTTTCCGGTGTGGCTCAAGGAGGCTGTCGATTATCGGTGAGTATTATCTAGTGGCGTTTGCGAAAACATAACCTACTCAAATATATCATTGGCTAATTAGTAAGTTAACCCAAATGACGTTTTATTTCACCCTTTTTATCTTTATATACTTTACAAAATTCGCAAACCGATCTATAAATTAAAATACGCTGAATTAAAAATCGGCGAGAAATAATTTTTTCACTTTTGAATAAACCAATATTGCGGCGCTCCCCCCCCCCCCCTACTTGGGGCCGGTACATTGAACACGAAAGTTTTGGTTTCAGAGTGACGCGATATGTGGAGGCAAGACAGAGACGGCCATACGAGGTGTATTTCAATTTTGTTTTGCGTAAATGGCCTCACTAGGATAACTCTCGAAATCCTCCCAAAGTGACGACCCTCCACTATCTGGAGCCCATTCTCAAAGCGTGGTTGATTGGCGTTCTTCTTTCTGTGGCGTCTCTTACCATCGAGTTCGCCTATGCGCTGATCGTCAACCGGAAGTCACAACGGAACAGAAAAAGAAAACAGGAAAAACGATGGACTGGCGCCAGAAACAAGGTTTCAGCTTTTTTACGTTAAAATGTTCAATTGGTTATTTAATTGATAAATCGCTGGAGAACGTTGTGTTCTTTTACGTCACTCGTATTTTCAACACGAACCACATGGTTTTTTTCTTTATGAGATGGCTTTTAGTTGGTTATCCCTTAGTTTGAACATTTCCCGTCACGAGTGTAGATACGATTCGGAAGCTGGTATTTGAGGACACAGTACCGTGGATGAGCTATTATGTGAAATGACCAAAACAATTTCATTCAGCTGGGCAATTCTAGTGGAATGTTTACTTATTTTTCAAACATATGCTTGTACGTCTCCTATTTAATTACTTAAATTTAAAACCAAACAAAATTTAATGACATTTTTAATGTAACTTTGATAGATGCATTTTAATTATAATTTATACCTAAATAGTAAAATTTTCAAACCTTTAGGTTCAATAGTTAAAAAAAAAATCATATCTTGAATGTACACCAAATTAATTATTTCTTATCATTGATTTTTATCACTGACTCTTTTTAAACATATTTTTACCTCTCCGAGGGGACAAAGCCCCTAGGAGGGGTTATAGAATCACCGTGTCTGTCTATGTGTGCGAGCAAAGTGTAATCACTGCGTACGCAGTTTCTCGAAATCTCTGCGTTCGCAGTTTCTCGAAAGGTTGGCAAAACCGCCGTGTGACGGTGAGCGTTAACGGATTAAATTGCGCTTTGGTTTGGTTTGGATGGTTTTTTTCGTTAACGCTCACCGTAGCGACGGTTTTAACTCAGTTTGATTGTTGTAATGTTTATGTGTAGGGTGTGAATGTTGAGTTTGTGTTATGCCGGTTGTGGGTGTTGAGTTTGTTGTGTTTGTACGGGCGTTTTCTCTTCAACTTCTTCTTATTGACTTTTGGGACGGACCGAGTGCTGAGTGTTATGGCAACCTCTCAACGTCCAATGGTAGGGTTTCCACCATTTGTTCACGGTATTCGTCTTAGTATTAATTTGTGATTCCTTTGCGCCGGCCGGGAATCGCACCCGGGTCTGCTGCGTGCAAGAGATTTAATCTAACCACTTATCCACCGACGCTTGTTAAGCTACGGTGTTTTTAGAAAACAGCTTTGACAAATGTCCTTTACGAAGTTTTAACGTTAGGTACTATAATTTATTAAACATCATTTTAAATATTTATAAATTAAATTAATCTTATATTTAATTAAATATTTATAAATTAAATTAATCTTATATTTAATTAAATATTTATAAATTAAATTAATCTTATATTTAATTAAATATTTATAAATTATATTAATATTATATTTAATTAAATATTTATAAATTATTTTAATCTTATATTTCATAAAATATTTATAAATTATATTAATCTTATATTTAATTAAATATTTATAAATTATATTAATCTTATATTTAATTAAATATTTATGAATTATATTAATCTTATATTTAATTAAATATTTATGAATTATATTAATCTTATATTTAATTAAATATTTATAAATTATATTAATCTTATATTTAATTAAATATTTATGAATTATATTAATCTTATATTTAATTAAATATTTTAGTATTTTAATGTAAAATTTGATCATGACCAGGAATTGAACTCGGGTCACATTGTAACAATGCGGATAGTTCACCGCCGAGCCATTGACTTCCTTAGGGAAAATATTAAAGTAAAGGAACAATTATGATAAGGCGGGTTTTTTTACTAAACGGATTAATACAATATCTGTATATATTGTTTATTGAACTTTGTTTGTTTATTCTTTGGTACGGTTTTTTGTTTTGTTTTAAATTTTTGTTAAATTCTTAACAAAATTTCGTTAAAACACAAAAAGTAGTTCATTGTTACCTTTTAATATCGCTTAGAAAAAGGATAATTATTCAAAACTCCCGCGGAAACTATATCAAAGAAATAATATAGCGCCAACGTGTGGAGAACTATCAATCAAACCGGGTAAAAAATATAATCTCTTAAATTTTTCGAACTTTAGTCAAATCTCGACGGGTAAAAAAAAACACAAAATAACAGTATATAAGGCCGTTGCCGTCAATATAGAAGATTTAGTCTTTCTTAGTTCTTGGCTTTCAGACGAACTACTACAGGACGGGGTCCTGGTGTCGGTCAAAAGTTATGAGGTAACTTTGCGGTTTTAATTAGTATGTTTGGTCTTCGGTCAAGAAAAGAAATAAATTGTGTTTCGCGTTTGAAACGTGAGTGAATGGACTTCAGTGTATGAAGAGTCCGTGTTTAAGACTGAAAGTGTTAAAGTAATTGTGAACTAACTCAAGTCAGCTGTAAGATAAAATTGATTGTTATTATTTTTTGAATTGGAATAACCTAATTATACCATTGAAATTATCAATTCAACCTGTGAGGGTAATTAAGTAGATTGGAAGTAATTAGTAGAGAACAGCTCTCAGCTGTTAATTTAGACAGAGTTTATAGTTAGGTAGTTTGAATTTAGTTAAAATTACTCAGTATAATTTATGATATTTACTTAAGTGTAAGTGTGTTTTGGTTTATGTTTCAATCACTATGAACTAAGACAATTCTAGTCTTAGACACTTGAGTACCAGTTCTGTACAATTACGTAGAAGGGATATATATTGTTGGGTTATTGATGAAAGTTAAAACTAGAACGTTCCATAGACTGTTGTGAATAAAAATAAACATTTATAATTTTGCATAATTCTGGTTGCCATTTTATTTTCTAATCACTCGCACACAACATGAAAGTTCTGGCAATCCCGAATCAACTAAATTTTCGATATAACGGCGACGGGAAATTATTATCGTAAATTTATCGCGCGGCCTTAGGGAATATTATTTTAACAAAATTTCGATAAACTATCGTTTAATTAAAATCTGCCCGATTCCGTTAAAATTATAAACCAAAAAGCGAACGGTCGTTATAATACCCTCTGTAGATATTTCTTTTATTAAAATTTGCTTCGTATTATATTTAACTGATAAACTTGTTCTGTAAAAAGGGTTTAATTCAATTGTACATTGTTATGGTACGTCTAACTCACTGTTGTAACTACTTAACTTATGATATTCTGAATATATTAAAATTGGTCATTTCGTCTCAATTATTTTAATAATAATTAAAATTTTATACCGGGCGGGATAGAACTGGGATAACATTTTTAAAAAATAACTCTAAATTTGCGGAGATATATCTTTACGGGTTATCTCGAGAAATTAATACCACTAGGGACAATTCTTCCGAGGAGAGGTATATTTTGGCTTGCCAACTTGTTATCTTTTGTTTTTTGAGGTTATTTTTTTCCACGAAAACGTCCAGTTTTGGAGGAACCTTTACTGTGTGTACGTCGTGTTATTTAGCTTATCTGGTTTCATAATAATAACGTCGAAAATTCCTGTTTGTTAATGGTAAGGTGTCGCAATTCTTCCTATAATTACATTTTCTATTGTTTGGTTTCTAAATTTTTTTAAGGAATTTGTTGCTTGATTGCGTTATATTTTTCTTCTGGTTATTTTTTCTTTGAAGCCTGATCGATGGAGTTAATATTATATATTTTCTATTAAGTATTTTTGTTTTGAAGGCTGATCGATTGGGTTAATATTAAATATTTTTATGGGTTATTTTTGCTCTGAAGCCTGATCGATTGAGTTATTTAATATTTTTATATTAGTAATTTTTGCTCTGAAGTCTGATTGGGTTATTATTATTTATTTTTCTATTAATTATTTTTGCTCTGAAGCCTGATTGATTGGGTTGTTAATATATAATTTTCTATTGGTAATTTTGCCTCCGAAATTTAATGGATTGGGCTTTTGTATTTTAATTTGCTGAGCTTTTGGGCGGTATTGTTAGCATTAAATTATTGTTCTTTGTGTGAAATGGTTTCAAGTATGTTTTTTTGTTGTTATTAAGGAATTGTTTTATGCCACGAGGTTTGTTTTATGGAATTTGGTGTAGTGCTTTTTAAATAAGAGTTAGAAAATTTTTGAATATTAGATGGCATTAGACGAGGGTTTATCTAAAGAAGAACTAAGAAAGGGTATCGGTTTTACCCAGGTTATCTTCATAATGGTCGAGTGTTGAAATAAAATGAGCGTTGAAGATGCGGCAAGTATTGCGTAAGTGAGAAAACTAATAACAAAAACCCTCTGTAGATATTTCTTTTATTGAAATTGGCTTCGTATTAATCGATAAACTTTTACTGTTAAGAGGGTTAAATTCAATTGTGCATTGTTTTAGTTCGTCTAACTCACTGTTGTAACTACTTAGTTTATAATATTCTGAATAAATTAATTTCGGTTGTTTCGTTCAATTATTTTTATTATAATTAAAATTTTATACCGGGTGGGATCGAACCAGGATTACGTTTTCAGTAAATAACTCTGAATTGCGGAGATATATCTTTAAGGGTCATCTCGATAAATTAATACAACTAGAGACAATTCTTCCGAGGAGAGGTATATTTTGGCTTGCCAACTTGTTTTAAAAAGTAAACCGCTATTAAGCATTCCTAAGAAATTCATTCTTAAGCTATTTTACATTTTTATTGACGTATAAAATAGCTAAATAAATAAAATCCATTGATTATAAAAATATAAAATATTTAGAAATATTTTGGGTGAAAAATGTTCAATGAAAATTTAAGCCCTTTTTCTTTTTTAAAATAGCTTTTTTAACTTAAATTTTATTTTATTTTTAAAGTAAATAATTACTGCAGTTTAATATATGGAAAATATAAATTTAATAAGTACTAGTTTTTTAACTTATAAAACTGCAAAAAGGGCGTCTGGCAAAATTCTGTGCTTAATTTGTGTTTTGCCGGTTACTTGTATATACACTGAGAGAAAAATTCGTAGTTTTAACTGGAAAATAATACAGAAACGTCATGTAAACTATTTATTCAGGAAAGTGCTGTAAAAACTATAGTTTTTCGGTAGTGTTAACATGAAAGAATAGCAGGAGTTACATGTTTTTACGAAACACTGGAGAGAGTGGTGTTACCGTCTGGAGGAAGAGATAATCAGTCTTATATCTTTTCTCGTCCTCCAGAAGGTAACCCATAAAATCTCTCTCTGTTTCCCCCCTTCCCCTCCTCCTGCTTTCCCCCATTCTCCAGAATTTGTTTTCCTCGCTCAGATTTCTGGAGGATGGACTTTTGTTTAGCAGGTTTTCAAACTGTATTTATTACGGGTTTTACTAATTTGTGGAGATAAATTATTTGACATTATTAAAAAACATATTTTGATTTAAAACACTCGCCAAATGAAATAACTAATGAAAAAGGAAATAACAAAGAAAATCACGTCCATTTAGATTCGGAAAGGGAATTGGAGCGATCTAACTGGCGATTTGAATTTGGGTTAGAGAATACGGTTTTTTTGGGCCTACCCAAATGAAGGTGATCCTAATCATTAAGATTTGGAATTGTCTAAACAATGTGGATTTTTTACAGAAAAGCAACTCTGCGCGCATTTAGGGTCGATCAACCAGAAAATTCGCGAAAACAATTCGATGAAGGCAGTCTGTCATCATAACGAAACGCGATAAAAATATTTTAAGGCGAATCATTGTAAAGATAGTCTGTAATGAGATAAAATACGTCTGAGGATATCCTACTAATTGGAAATTATTTCTTCCCTTCTAATAAATACGTTAGCAGTTTTACAGATAACTTTTAGAAATAAAATAAGCATCTGCAATCGTTCAGTGAAAATACAACATTCCTCAGCGATTTCAAAAATCATAAAGTAAATTTGAACCATTTTACAACCATAAATAGCAATAGTTTGGTGAAACGCAAAACAGTTCTACCATTTTTATAATTTTGAATTCCACATATTAATCAAGTGACCAGTCAAGGTTGCGATTGAAAAACAGAGTGCAGTTCAAGCCCAAAAGTGGCTGCGAGGAGACGGCGATTCAAAAACAGTGTGAGATTCAAGCCCAAAAGAGGCTTCGAGGAGACTGCTATTCAAAAACAGAGTGAGGTTCAAGCCCAAAAGAGGCTGCGAGGAAACTGCGATTCAAAAACAGAGTGAGGTTCAAGCCCAAAAGAGGCTGCAAGGAGGCTGCGATTGAAAAACAGAGAGTGCGGCTCAAGAACAGTTAGGCTGCGAGAAAGAGGGTTGTTTACGTGTTGTTATTTATTATGCAATGTAGTAGTATAAGTAGCGGAATATATCCGAGATAAAAATCATTCGAGCCCAAAACAACTGTAATAAGGAGAAAAGTGAATATAGCCCAGAAGAAAAAAGTACTATAAACAGAATGGCTGCAGAACTTTTGTTTGCTTTGTCGTCAGAAAAATTCATTGAAATTACCTCAAATCAAGATGCACGACTAGGACTCAGAAACGGGACTACATGATTTATATTATCCGAAGCGGATTTTCGCCACTTTATCGGAAAAATGATGAAATTTTGTGTTTCTTCGAAAAGTCTGATGTCCAGGGATTTACTTGGTTTTTCACGGGTTCCGAGAAAAAGCGTGTGGAATTGTGTACGTATAAGGGCACCAAGATATTAGACATCAGAGAAATGCGACCAGGATTTAACGAGCTGTACGGTAAGATGTTACCAACCAAAAATGGTCTATGTATTGGATATAAGCTCACCAAGACCATGATGGATATGAACGATGACGTAACCATTATCTTAAAAAAAATGGGGAGAGTAAATAAATCTTCAATATGTTTTTAAAATTCCCTATATATCTTTGACAACATGTTTAAATGAAAAAAATTAAATTATTTCTACGTTAGACATATCTACCTCTTAAAATATTATATTCCCCTGTAGCACATGAAGTCGTTTTAGGTTCGGGGTTCGGTCGAAAAGTCACTTTATAGTCGACGACCAAATGCCGACCTAAAAACGTCCGAACGTTTTTCAACACCAAAACCGTTAATCCTTTTTTGGACTATTTATGGTCGGTATGCCGACCATTATCCGACTTAAAATAGACCTTACATTTAATTATTACCCCTGTAGCACAAAGAGTCGATTTAAGGTCGTGCTTTGCCAATTAATCGCTCAAAACTATGAAACTTTGACGATTTAATAAAACAAATTGAATTTTTTTTAAAATAACTTCCTTTCTGTATTATATTTCTTCGAAAAAGATTATATATCCAATCTGAGAATGTTTCCTTATTAAAAATCTCTCAGCTCAAGTAGGTTACATTCGTATAGATAAATATGTTAGGCTAAGATATTATTAATGAAGATTTTTCGTTACTTTTACTAAGCCTCAAGAAACTCTAGAACTCTGTACTCTAGATTCAATAGCTTTCCGATTGACGGAAATAAACTCATTGTTTCACTCCCGTTCATGGGACTTGACCAACTGCATACATGTATATAGCTATATTTACGGTTTTATGTGGTCATTTTCAGTCACTTAAAATATCAAAAAGTAAGTCGTTTCGAAGTAGTAATACAATACATGATAAGTCGGGATAACGTCGTTTCGGAGTCGTTTCTTGGGTCTATTAAAAGGCGGTAAAGAGTCGACGTTTTGTAGTCGGCCGACCCTTTTATCCCTAGCACATTTCGACCCACAATCCAAAGGTCGGCCGAACGTCGGCCGACCTTAGTGTTTATTACCTTTTGCCGACGTCGGCCCGACTCTAATTTGCTACAGGGGTTAGTAGTTTAAATAAATTTTAGCCAATTGTTAAATAACAAATTTAGATTTATTTAAATGAAAATTCAAGCCTATTAACGTATAAAACAAGAGGTTCAACTGAACAATTAAGTTGTCAACTTTAATTACGTAATTAAAGTTGACAACTTGTTCATTTTTACCTCTAAATTTAGATTTATTGAAGTCAAAGATAAATTTTTACTGATACACCAACTAAATTTTGTGATAAATTGTAAAATTTTAAAACAAAACGTGGTATTTAATCATTATAATCTGTGATGAATTTAAGTTCCTGAAGTATAGTAGCATTAATTTTTATGATGCACTTTTTCTACGCTGCAATAAATTTAAAATACTTAATATCTATACTTTTAATTTGAGAAATGTGTTAAAACAAAGGAAGACTTTTTTTATAAATAAAATGGTTTACAAGGGAAAATTAAAATTTTAAGATGTTAATTTACTGATTTTTATAGGGGTTTTTATAAATTGGCTATTACGCAACAGATCAAAAGTCAACTATACTATCCCTATACTGAATTTTTTTGTCCGGGAAGTAGCCCAAGAAGCATGTTAAAAACCAAAAAAGGAAAGTCACCAATTTCTAATTGCTGATGGTCTTATTCTATGGGAAACATTCCCTCAAAATGTTTATGCTTCATTAGTACAGTTTTACCCGCAACATCCTTAGTTTGAACATTCGATTGTACCGCCATATCATGAAAGCTTTTGAAACTACTACCAGCCATTGTTTGATGATTCACTTGAGTTTTGGTTTTATATTTAAATTACTTATTAATAAAAAAGTAAAATACGTTTGGACATTTTTCAAATCAAAATACTCGCCGATAAAATCAGGCAAAGAAGACCTTGTCAACGTTAATAATCTAAATAAACATGTCGCCGCTTATCGGGGCTTTTTAGACAGGTACGCTTATCAGCTGTTGTTTTTCGATTTCATTCTACAGTTCTTCGATAGTAAGTTGTTTTAATATTTACAAAGTTTCAACTTAACTAAATAAGTAGTAAATATGATGCATATTATATAACTAGAATATTATTATTTTTACAATTAACAGTTTAAATATGCTGGATGATGTTGAAATATACTGGTGATGTTGAAAAATGCTGGGTGATGTTGAAATATTGGACTAAGAGATAAAAGCCACAATTGGATTTAATCCTATTTAAACAATAGATACTCCCAAACTAAGGTATACAACCAAATATCTCACAAAAAACTAATCAAATGTGGGGTCCCCCAGGGATCTATCATATACCCTATTATACTCAATATTTATATTGAATTGCACAAGGTGACGTGGAAAATGCATTGAATATATGCGGATGATACGCTAGTATTAGAAAAAGGACCAATATAGATTCTATATTTTTTTAAATTAACCAAATCTTAAATCTATAAATGTCTAAAAGATATGGACCTTGAATTAAACTTCGATAAAACAGTTTTCATGATATTTAAAAATATTAATAAAATATATGTCCCGAAAAATAAAATTTATATAAATGATAGAGAAATGAAGGAGTTGATAAAGTTAAATATCTGGGTTTGATTATGGATAAAAGACTGTGCTGGACCACTCATACAGCGCCGTAACCAGCCTTAAAATTTGAGTAGGGCACTAGTAGGGCACTGTTTTCAGTGGCGTAGTATGAGCGAGCGAGGCGCTCCGCAATGTATATTTTTAAATAGACCTTTCCTAATGTTCGTTACGGGGAAGGAAAACTGTTTTTGCAAGGATATTTTAGATCAACGTTATATATATTACTCCTTGTTTTTACCCTCGCTCGATTCTTGAGCTCGGTATGTCGTCTGCTGCCGAGTGTAAGTATTTACAAAACAGGGCGGATTAAAATTAATCCCAGTAATTTTAAAATAAATTTGTTATATCAAATGTTTAAAGTATAAAATATTTCGTTTACTTCACTAGTCATAATAGGAGGGGATTTAAATATTTAAAATAACGAAAAATTTTACATGGTTTCGATGATGTTTAACAATTATGTTTATAGTCTTGTGAACTAAGGCTTAACATTTCATTGACAGCCACAGTAGTGTATCGGGTTAAGATTAATTGTTGTTTATCATAAAATATTAGCTAATAAATATATTAACAATACTTTCACAGAGTTGATATAAGTATTGCAATAATAATTCATTCAATTAGTATAAAAAAAAAAATTAAAATCAGTTTGAATTCCGAAGTCACTAAGCCTAACCCGAGCTCCGAGTAAAATGTTTGGGGAAATTTTTACCGGAAAATGCAAAAAGTACAGCCAACTTTTTGTTTAGTTTGAGCGAAATTGGTGGTGGGTGACGTAGAAAAAACAGTGAAAGCACGTAGAAAAAATTGATGGAAAGGCCTATTGATGAAAATTGTAATGTTTTAACTGTCATCCAATGTGCGATGGGCAGTCAATCAGAGGCTGTAACCAAAGCTGAACGGGCTCGTCTCACACTAAGAGCCCGAGCTCGATTTGAGACTGAGCCCAAGCTTTATTAAGAAAATGATTCGAGCCCGAGAAGAGACCAAAACGTTTTGTTCATTTAATGTGAGACCGAGATGAGACCATTCAAATATAGCGTATTTTTGTGATCTCGAGATGAGACCATTCAAATATAGTAAATTGCTGTGAGCCTGAGCAGAGTAATATTATAAAGTCCAACTGATACCATATTTTTGTAACGAGCCCGATATGAGACCTTCTAATTTTTAAGAGACGCTTATGTGGCCGTTTTTCCACGATTATGTTTCCCTTGGCCACTAGTGAATGCTGCGGCGCATAGCAACACGTGCCGTAACCGTACCACTTTTGTTCTCTCCGATACGACCAACTTTGATTACGTGCTGTTTGCGCTATAGTTTGGCGTGACATTTTATAGCTAAAGCTCGAACAGCGCGTGAGCACAGTTGGCCGTGTGAAGAGAGCTCTGGCCTACAGGGTTAATTCGGAGTTTACGTAAAAGACGCTTCAATAAATCATCCTCCCAGGAAATCACCTAGAAGGAATATTTCGGAATATTTCTGAGAGCCAGGACCTGCAAGTCACTGTTTATATAGTGCTTGTTAAAAAAAATTGACACTTTTTATCTTTACAAGCCACAAGCGTTCCCCATGGCGTTATATTTTAACCCGTTAGCTTTTTCGACTTAATAAGGCTTGGCAAAAACACGACGTTCTGTTTACAGGTGAAAACTTTCCATTATTTCCACAAGCACTATATAAACAAAAACCTTGCGGGTCCTGGCTCTCGGAAATATATCTTCTTGGCGATTTCCTAGGAGGATGATTTATTTAAGCGCCTATTGGCTATTTCGGATAACGTGACTTAGCCCAGTCGTTTTCTGATTGGTCCAAAGTAGTATACCTTCTGGTATTTTCGAAGATTGTTGTAGTGAAGAGAGTACCAAGCCTGGTCGCCCGGCGGTTTCGTTTGACTTCCTATTTTTCATATTGATAAATAAATCATAAGAATTAAAAGAGATATTAAGAGACTGGAATGAGAACCGCGAGTTATGCAAATTCTTATTAACTTATTTATATGAGTGACTCATATAAATAAATGAGCTAAAACCATGTAATATAATATCTATATAATTAAGAAAAATCATGCCAACCTGACCAAAAATATTTTTAAACAATTGTACCACGTGCTAATTTATTCTCGTATATCATTCTGTATCACTATATGGGGAAATACTTCATTAACAAATATCAATTGAATCTTTCGGCTACAAAAGATAATCGTACGAATAATAGATAATGAACCCTTCTATGCCCCAACAAAACATATTTAATGTTTAATCTCTTAAATGTATTTCAATTATCTGATCTTTGTTCTTTAAACTTTATATATAAATCACTAACTATATACCCACGTAATGTTTTTGAAATGCCTAAAAATAACCGAACATATAACGCAATTCAAAAATGTATACTGGTAAGCAAAAACTTTAGAACTGAAAAAAAAAAGAAAAGTCGATTTTTTTATAGAGGTATTAATTTATTTAATGAAATGTCCTCAAATAATATTAGAAATATTTTACACTTCAAATTGGAAGCGAAAAAATTTATTATGTCGCGCAAAGAAAAACAGTATGAAAAAATATATAATTTAAATATACAGTGTTCTATCTTTTTTTTGTAATAAAATAATTATCACCACCAAAGGCCTACAAGTCATCCATGATTTGGCCTAGACATACGCTGGATGCTATTGAAATACGCTGGATGATGTTGAAATACGCTGGATGCTATTGAAATACGCTGGATGGTATTGAAATACGATGGATGATGTCGAAATACGCTTGATGATGTTGAGATATACTAGATGATGTTGAGATATACTTGATGTTGAGATATACTTGATGTTGAGATACACTTGATGATGTTGAGATATACTTGATGATGTTGAGATATACTTGATGATGTTGAGATATACTTGATGATGTTGAGATATATTTGATGATGTCGAGATATACTTGATGATGTTGAAATATACTGGATGATCTTAAATAAGAAAACAAAACTGTATGAGCTTTAATAATAGCAGAAGAGGACCAGAACCGATAACATTTGAAAATATCAAAAAAATAACCTTTAGAGTTTATTTATAAACACGCGATAATCAACCGCAGATTTACTAATAGGGATGTGTAGGTTTGAACCTAGGGCTCTTATAAAGAAAAAAATTATTTGGTGGTATAGCAAGGAAAGTGGTGCCACTATTAAAGCTTAGCCAGGTTTAGGGGCCCGGGTGGTAGTTAAATAGTCCACCACAGTAACCTGAAATTTTAGAATTAGAGCTTCTTTCAAAATTTTATTAAAATTGGTAAAACTTTAATTAGGTTAATTCCCGTAGACTTGTGTTTTATATCTGACGACCTTGATTATTTTGGGTCATCAATTTGCTTGATCTAGTCATTTTTAGCAAAAACTTCATAATTTATAATTCTGAAATTTACCGGGTGTATTCACCCAATAGAAATATTTTATTTTGTAAATTACCTTTTTTTCTATAAGGTGACAAGCAAATGAGAAATTAGTATATTACGGATTAGTTGGTTTGTATATTTTCTTGCTCCGTTGCTAAATTGTTGCCCATTGACTGCCAGCCAAGGTACATTTCATTTTTATATAAAAAACAGGATAATTATCTAATACGATATATATTGTGGAGTTCTGATAATACTTACTTGAAAATCTCTAAATATTCTTATTACTTCTTCGTTAATTCTAGCACTTAAATTGCCAGAAGTTGTGTTTTTTTAGGAAAAGTAGAGTAAAATTACAACTTATAAACCTTTCGAGAAATAGGTTTGTGAACGAGTTCTTTCATTTTCTCATATCGGGCAGAAAGTGTTTTGGTGATGTTGGTAATTATTGGTGGTACAAACTTTGTGCAAATAATTTCTGCAATTTGAGTGGTGTGGTCCACATTAATATCGCATTGAATAAAAAGACATGCAGAAACTTTTGGCATCAAGTTAATTTCAATGTTCTGACATATTCTAGGTGAGTCACGAAGCTATGGTACCGCTCTCTCAACAAATGTAGTTACTGCTGCCATAAGCATGATAAAACACTGCCGTGGGTACCTGAGGTTTCCTCTGTCTGATAGTTTAATCAGTCCAATTAATGGTGAATTGGAATCAGTTTGTAAAATATTTTCTATAAATAACTGGCATAATTGCTTTACTTCCAAAGTTTTGAACAACATAACCAGCCAATTATGCAATACTTGCAAGTCTTAAGGTTGATCTTGGGGTATCTGTGTACCCATCCAAAGCATTTAATAAGTCAGTTACCTCAGCTGGTAATGATATTTCGTTTGCAAAGGAAATTGAAATATTTGTTAATTCTTCTAGTCAAGTGTCAATCATAGCTGGTAAATCTATGAAACTGTCGTCGGGAACGTTAGATGTCTTCGGTTTCGTTTTTGAGAGTGTACCTTTCTTAAGAATGGATTCCAAACGGAAAATGCTGGCTCTTGCATCAAACATGTCATTGCCTCCCGCCATTTGCCTAAGATTGCTGAAGAACATTTCAATGGCATCGCTAATGAGTTTTCTTGTCAAGATGAATTTAAAACCAGATTTAAGGAGGTTGGACACGCAATATATTGTAGAAGCTCTAGTAGGTTTAATAGATTCGTACGTTTCTGATGTCAGAACATTTTTCTCACATTCCAGCTAAACCTTTTCCAGATATTGAGGAAAATCATTCTTAAGTCAGGCCAACGTTTCGTCGCTTATGCAGGGCTCCCAGAGTTCCTATAATTCCTATAAATTCCTATAACTTCAATATGCTCCTATAATTTCCTATTTTCTCAAAATTGTTCCTATAAATTTCAAGTTTTTCTATAGCTATGTCCAGAAATTCCTACAATTTTAAAAATAATGTATTAGAGAACAGCCTTAACGTTTGGGTAAATTTGCCTTCTAAAAAGAGCTTAGCTCTGGCTTAGGTCCGGTGTTCCGGAAAACATCAACGGTTGGGCTCGCAGAGTTCCTTTAAATTCCTATAATTTCAATATACTCCTATAATTTCCTATTTTTTCAAAATTGTTCGTATAAATTCCTATTTTTAGCAAAAATGCTCCTATAAATTCCTATTTTTAGCTACAATGTTCGTATAAATTCCTATTTTATGGCTAATAATGTTCCTATAAATTCCTATATTTTCTATGAAAGTTCCTATAATTCCTATAATTTTTACAAAAAAATCGCTGGGAGCCCTGCTTATGGAAAAAAATGGAAACTTGTTTGGATTTCGAGACTCTTACCCGCGACTCGTGGTGGCTACATTGTGCATGTCATACCACTTTTTGATATTTTGCATATATGCAATAGTTGGCCCTGCTGTTCTAGATTTGTAAGCTTGTGGAGGGCTTTCACTGTAGGTCATAAGATATTCCAGAGCAGCTATAACTTCAGGTGAAAAGACGTCCATCGCGCGGCTGACACTCTGTTTTTCAATATTTGTTGGATCAACAGCTTTTCTTGTGAGGCAATGAACTGGTTTGATGTTCAATTTTTTTTTTTCAATTCATAGAGCCAGATCACATACTTTCCTGGCAAATCTTCAGAACCCTCTTCACTCTTGGTTTCTCGACATTTGTTTTTCACATTCTTTAAAATATGACTTGTATCAAAACTAAGGTGCAACACTCTGCTACCATCTATAGGGTGAGGCACTGCTGGAGTAAATTTAGAACATGAACCATCACCCAAAAAATGCAGCAGCGCACAATTTGTCTTGTGATTGTTTGTCACAATTCGGAGGATTAAAAATTCACACGATTCAATTTCCCGGATGACCAAAAGAGTTAGTTGGTTAGTTGGTGTAAGCTGCTTTGAAAAAAGGTAAGCTCCTGGTATGGTAAACGAAATAGCAAAACCACTTATCATAAAACAAAGAAGTTGATTGGCAACCACTGGATCTTTGGGTTTTGTGGGTTCAACTGAATCCGATTTACTGGGCAATGTGCCTTCAATGTGTTTTGTTGTGTCTTTCAAACCAAAGATCCGTTCTAACTTTTTAACATACATAACTTGAGGCTTGATGGACATTTCATCTATAATTAGAGACACAAATCTCTTTTTGTGATCAAGTTGATTCGCTGCTAGTCTCAATCGTTCTTTGATAATTGGCGATACACCAGTTTCTCCATTGATACCCCCTGCATATCTTTTTAGGGTTCGCTTAGAATGTAAAGAAATAATACCAGATTTCCTGGGGTAGCTGTAGCCTTTTGGCGATGGAAAGTTCCATAAAGCGCATTCTCTTACAGCAGCTTCATTCCACGTAGGTCGCTTTTTTATAGTTGCAAATTATGTTTAGTTCTTGAACCTTTTTTAATGGGAGTTTATTAAATTTAGTAAGTTCGGTTCTAAGTGAGTATATCATTTCTTGTTGATCTTGTCGCCAGATTTATAATAATAATAATAATAATAATAATAATAATAATAATAATAATAATAATAATCAGCTAGGCTAATACCCAAGGCACCACCTTAGGCCTAAGTCATCAAGCAACTTTTGAAGCCATTAATTCAGATTTTACACTTCAAGCTGTTGATGTTCCTTTTCATTTGCACAAGACCTTTCGGAGTTAGATTATTTGTCAATTTGGTAGATGTCGGAAGTGATTCTTCAATATCAATTTCCTTCGCTTCTACGGGCTTCTCAGGCAAGGACTTTTCTTTAAAGCTAGAAGCATTTTGAATGACTCTAGCTTCTTGAAAGGTTGAAGTTGATGCTACCTTTAAAATCTTTGTAGGTAGAGGCCTTAAATTTCTGCATATTTGTTTGGGTTGCATGTAATTTGAATAATCTTGGAATATGGTTGGAACTGCTCCTTTTTTAAGTCTGGCTTTTGACCTGTAATTGATTAATTCAACTAGTTTATTTACCATTAATAACACATCGTGACATTATTAAAGATTGTGTCAAGTTGATTGAGCAATATAAGTGTGACACTTCCTATTCTCCCAACGCTTTATTCAATTATAGTCTGTAAGCATTGACCATATAAAACATAACATCCGTAAGACTAACAGATCTGCGTGAGTTGAATTGGAACTTATTATAAACATTTTTATTGTTTTTGATAGTAGTTATATTAGAATTTGAGAACTAATCACATTTTGGATAAAATGTAATGCCACAAAGTAATAGGTAGTAATGGTTTTTCTGGTCCAAATACCCAGATGACACAATCAAGCCGCAACAGACTATCATTAACTGAAGTCGCTTAGTGTCATACTGTTGTTTAATATGTTACTTATGGTATAACTAAAACTTAAAAAACTAAACTTTAGTAACAAATTAATAATTCTGGTAATTGGAATGAACCAACGGTAGGTTTAATGATTCAAAAGTAATATTGATGTAATGTTGAAATTGGTAATAATCAATCGCAAGAATGATAAATACATTAAAATGTGCACTTTGAAGAAATAGAAAACCTCATGTGAATAAAAAACCTGCCCATGTAAAGTACCCCTTAACTCATTCAAATAAAGCTACAGTCTCATATACTAAAAATACATTTAAGTTGTTGCCTTAATACTTTACCTTCATGATAATCTGATTCCTTAAAATGCATACCACAAACCACTCTTCCATGTGAAGTGTACGCTTCGTTTACTCCAAAATCCTTCCTAGAGATGTTCGTAATCCAAAGTTTACATGAATTTTCATCAGCTGGAAACTAATGAAATGACACTTTGTTCTTCTTAAACGTCGATGAGCATAATGGAACCGAAAAATTTGCTGGCATTTTTTCACTAGGGAAATTTTCACTTATTAAAAAAACCTTATTCTATGAAAAGAAATAGCGTTTGAGCAAATTATTAATGTTTTACCATACGCAAATCATAAAGAACAACAAAGTTTGGAGAATATGACCAACATTAAGAGTAGTTATCATAACTATAGTCTTAAATAACTGCAAAATACAGTTTTAATAACTTGAAAACTCATTGCCAATACAAAACTTGTACAATTTATGGTTAGGCTTAGCAATAAAATGTAACTACTCAAAGTATTGCCATATTTATTAAAAAGAAAATCTTGGAAATTTAAACTTACCTACTTAAAAGGTGTAATTCTTTATTGTTTGTTGCCAACATCTCCAAATTTAACAAAACAGTTGAGAAAAGCTTTACTAATTCAAATTCATTGCCATTGAAACGTATGTTAAACTTCCCGCCTCTTTGATAGATTCTGGCTGTTACACCAGCGCTCCAAGCGATAGAAAATCGCTGTCGCCAAAATACACGGGGAGGAAATTCTTTGCCGGGGCCGCTATTGTCGCAAGCAGCGTGAGCACGTGCAGGGGGCCGTGACTAGACTAAAAGCAAAAGTCGGATTCAGCCGCAAGCCAGCGACCGACTATAAACTGTTTCGTGTATAGGTGCACGAATTATTTCACGAATTGTCCAGAAGGAACAATATGTTATAGTTTTCATTCGGAAATTAAATTTTCTGGAAGAGCAAAACTGTGGGTGAACGCATTGAAAAGTACCACTAAAGTTTTTATCTTCAATTTCAGTTCTCACCAGTCTTGGGTATTACCTTAAAATTCAAGATAATGCAGTGAAAATTTTATGACTGGGCAGACTATCCAGACTATATACCATCATTTTTTCTGTGGTCAAAAGTTGGAAAAGGTTATTTATCCATAGGCAGGTCAAACGTCGAGCATGCAGACAGATATTATAAAAGAAAAAGTAATAATGACTCTCAAGTTAATTAACAAAGTGAAACAACAATTACCAATCCGGAGTCTCTGGATGTACTAGAAATAGAAAGTCAGTAACTCGTCACACAAATGTTGCTTTGTAGAACAACGTAGAACTATCGAAATCCCAGTTTAGAACAAACTATAGAACTATCGAAATCCCAGTTCAGAACCACCTAGAACTATCGAAACTCCAGTTTAAAAAAACCTAGAACTATCGAAACCCCAGTCTAAAACCTCCTAGAACTATCAAAATCCCATTTAAGAACAACCTAGAACTATCGAAACTTCAATTTTATTTAGCTCAAAACTACTCCAAAATGATGTTTCTGTGAAAGTCCACATACTAAAACCAAAACTCAAGTGAATCATCAATCAATGGCTGGTCGTAGTTTCAAAAGCTTTCATGATATGGCGGTACAATCGAATGTTCAAACTACTAATAAAGCGGAAACATTTCGAGGGAATGTAATCAATAGAATAAGACCATCAGCCGGTAGAATTTGGTGACTTTTTAACATGCTTCTTGGACTACTTCCTGGACAAAACAAAATTCAGTATGGGGATAGTATAGTTCACATTTGATTTATTGCGTGTTAGCCAATTTATAAAACCCCTACTGAAAAAATCAGTAAATTAGGAACTTAAAATTTTAGTTTTAACTTTTGAACCATTTTATTAAAAAATATATACTTCCTTTGTTCTAACACATTTCTCAAATTAAAAGTAATGATATTAAGTATTTTCAATTTATTGCAGCGCAGAAAAAGTGCATCATAAAAATTAATGCTACAATACTTCAGGTACTTAAATTTATCACAGATTATAATGATTAAATAACACGTTTTGTTTTAAAATTTTACAATTTATCACAGAAATTATTTGGTGTATCAGTAAAAAGAAAACTAATTTTCGTAAAGACATAATAACCTTATGAAACGCAATATGCTTCAAGAAATCTAAATTTAGAGGTGAAAATGAACAAGTTGTCAACTTCAATTACGTAATTAAAGTTGACAACTTAATTGCTCAGTTTTAACTCTTGTTTTATACGTAAGTAGTCTACAATTTGTATTTTAATAAATCTAAATTTGTTATTTAACAATTGGCTTAAATTCATTTAAACTACTTATATATTATTTTAAGAGGGAGATATGCCTAACATAGAAATACTTTAAATTATTTCATTTAAACATGTCGTCAAAATTATATAGGGAATTTTAAAAACATCTTGAAGATTTTTTTACTCTCCCCATTTCTTTAAGATAATTCTAACGTTTTCTATATATTTTTTTCATTTCGTTGAACTTGGACACTCGAGCTTTGTTTGGAGTGAAAATAAAACTAATCCGTTCGGTTCTATATTTTAATAAACAACTACCTTTTTACAATTTCAAAACGCGTGCTTTTCGAATTCTCGCCTCTTTCCGCGCGCCAATTCGAAAAGCCCCAAATGTCAAAGCCTTCCCAATTATAAGCAATATATACATATTTGAGGATATTACAATGTTTATACACCTCGATTCCACTTCGTAACGGTTTGAAACGGTTTCTGGAAAGTGTGAAGGCCCTGAGAACCAGTAACAATTCGCCTTCAACACGTTTTGAAACTATTTCGAGGTGTAAGTGTGACTTTGGCTATTGTAAAGAAACTAATCGGTTTTCGAAATTATTGTGTAAATAAAGTTTTTAAATAAAAACATTACTGGTGCAATAATTTTCAGTCTTTTAAATTCTTCATTTTTGACAGACATTAAAATATGGTGTGAACTGAGAGAGGCGGAAGACTCCGGAATCACCCGCCCTACAAATTAAGCTAAGCGTCGTACGCTTTAGCTATGCCAGAACGTTTTATACGCGTCTGCGGACTTTTTATCAGAATAAAGAAACTAATTGTAATTAAATAATGAATGTATAAATACTTTCAATCATAGATAATATTATAATGACATTGTGTTGACTTTAATCATAAGTAATGCAATAAACATAAGTATGACTGTGAACGATATTGGTTAATGATAGTCTGTCGCGGTGTGATTGCGTAACCGGAGCATTCTAAACCGGAAACTCGTCGAAGAGCGTATCTTTGCGGCATTTATATGGTCATTGCCGTGACAGACTATCATTAAGAAAATCGATTTTTAGGTCCCAAATTAAAATGAAATATTTTTAAATAAATGAAAGACTATTTTCGGTTTATATGTAATATTTAAAACATTACATTTACAGTCAATATATAGGCGGGCCCACAATCGAGACACAGGGGGCTCAAAATTAAGAAAAATGATTAATTTACACCTAAAAATCTCCTGGCAGTGCACCTGTTCTGAAAACATTTCGGGGTTGTGGAAAGGGGCGTCTTATTTCAATTTGTCCCAGGGCGCTCGAAGATAGTTACGCCACTGAGCTACTTCAGTTAACTAAACCATTGGGTGCGCATTTTCATATCAACTTACTTTTATCATTTTGGTTTTCCGCAGTAAACTGATCAACTTCACGAGAGTCATCTTCACTATCCATTAAAACGTTTTATCCCCCTCTCCGACACGTCCTTCATTTTGTTTATCCTTTGGTTTCAAAGTAATCAAATTTCCTGGCCCATTTATTTGCAGGCCTAGTTATTCATTTTCTACTTGGTCAATTTTTTCGGAATTCATGTTGTGACCTTCCTCGTCCGCCATGGAAACCTTTCTGAGGATTTCTAGTCATTGACAGAGTTGCCAGATCGCTATATCAAAATAATCGTATCGAGTTTCAATGTGGATCGTACTTGGGGAAAATAAGATCTTACGATAAAAACAATAGTTAAGCCACATGGTTAAGTGTTTTGCATTAAACATTTTATATGTACAGACGGTCTAACTATCGTTCAAATACGATCTGGTTCGTACATCTGGCAACTCTGGTCATTGACGGAACCATTTCCCCAAAAAGGAAAACGATGAGTATGTTTATAAATATATTTAGGTATAGCGTATAAATGGAAATGTTATTAATTCTAAAAATATTATATGGTATTTAAATTTTCGCGGTCAAGATGGTATTGCGCGCCACCTATCAATGAGGTCTTCCAATCTAAAACAATTTTACACTAGAAGTTTTAAAGCGCGTTATACGAGATAGAGAATGGCGTAGATCGTAAAGGGTAAACGAAGAGCCTTGAATTCGAATCTCGGTGAAGACAGTTATTTAAAAATGAGCTCATCTGAGTAAATCCGATCCCCCTTTTCCCTTCCTGCCCCCAAATCGGTCTTACTGAGAGCGACGGCGGCAGTGGCGTGGCCCTTTCCAATATTTCTTTGCCACCTGTGTGAGGCAATGAAATAAAAATACTCTGGGGCTCGGGAGCGTTTAGAGAAAGAGATGTCTCTATAAAGTCAAGGTCGAAGGCAGGTATATAATTTGTGGAAAAAAATCGGAATTAAACCAATTAGTAAAACCCAAAGATTTCGAATATTGGAATTCTCTGTTCAAAGATGCCACAATTAGAAACTTCAAGGCAATTTTGGACTAAGGGATTGAATCTGCTTCAAGTGTTCCAGATGTATTTTACCACAGAAACTGTAGGCCAACATTAACATCGAAAAAACTCTAGACGAATTGGAAAAGAGGCGTTCGGAAGAAGGCGTTGGGGGACACAGTGATTTTCAAAAGCCCCGTTGATCTACGCGAAATGGGTCATCAGATTCCAGAGTTTTGGAAAAAATCTGTTTATTCTGTAAACGTAGCAAATACAAAATCGGAACTAATACCCGTGAAGCACTAACGCAAGCTCTCGAACTGAGATCTGACCTAAAATTACGCGATATTGCTATTAAAGACCGATAACCGAGCGTATTTCCACCCCTCTTTTTCTGTACTTAATTTTTTGACGAGTGAAAACTGATTGACATCTCTGACAAATTAATTGTCATCTCTGACAGCTAAAGTGACCGCCTGGACAATTCCATGTATTGTAGCTTAACTCTTTTTTTTGATGCTCATTGTTTATATTCTATTCAAAAACAGTCAGAGCCGTCGGTCAAGCTGTCCACGCTGTCACTCAATTTTGCGGGGGTCAAAATTCGCGCACGAGAAAATGGGTTCTTTGTTCTCGGCCTTTAAACGGAGCGATCAGAAAATGATAGCAATTTCCTCAAGAGATATATTTGCGGCAGAAGCTCATTCCCACAAATCGTGTTATAGAAATTACGAGCGCGAGTCAAGGACTGAACATCACGAAGTAGAGACCCACTCTGAATCACATAAACTGGCGGAACAATCAGCTGTAAATAATCTTTATGAATATCTAAGGTACGAGATTATTTCTAACAGTCATTTATTTCATTTGTGGAACTTACGGCAAAGCTAGTTAGTTTAATGAATATCGAAGGTGTACCAGGAAATGAAATATTGCCGTCAACCAAATCAAATTTGAAAAGAAATATTGAAGGCGAATTCGGGACGTCGCTTGTTTTTTTAAACATTGATCGCAGATTGTATGTCAGATCAGACATATGTCGCTTGATACATTACTTGAAGAATTCATTAGATTAAAACGCAAATTCGATGAAATAACGGAGAAACATAGTTCATCGGCAATGATTTCAAGCACAACGATTTCTTTGAGAAAATATATAAAAAAATTACGTCGCTGAACCAAATTGGCCACCGGACCCTAGAGAACTTTATTCAAAATATACATCAATACCGGAATCTTTAAAACAGTTTCTAGGAGTACTTTTACCTGGAGAAAATAAAATTATTCCAGCGAAATTATCTATCACAGGACGTTAAATGTCCAATTTAATCGTTCAAAATCCTTACTCCAAAACATATTTTATTACCATGGACTATCAAAACTCTTACGGGAAATGTAGAACTAATAAAAATTATCAACAACTTGGGACATTCCATATCTTATTCAAAGCTTGAAGAGATAGACACCGCCCTCTGTATCGCAAAATGACATAGCGTCGCCATCGATTCCGTTCCTCTGCCCTCTAACGTTCACCCAAATGCCCCAACCGTGCTTGCTTTCGATAACATTGACTGCCAAGAAGAAGTCTTAAGTGGTTCTGGAACATCACATAGAGTTAACGGAATAATTGTTGAAAATGTGTCCCATTCGTGTTTGCCTCCAAGAAGAAAAAAGATAACTATAGAAGTGGTAGAAAAACCGATGAGTATTTACGTAATTGGTAAAAAGCGAATTCCCCCAGCTATTATACCAAAGGACATTTCGGAGTACACAATCTCAGCGGAACAAAACGCTTGAGTCCAGGATTTACTATGGACATTTTTTAGAAATCACTGCTGTGTTTGCTCTTGGACGGGATTCAATATCCTTACGAAAAAGGACGGAACGACACCTACAGCGGATATTATTGAATATTTGCTAACTATCAATGCGCCAGCGACGGAAATGTCCACGGTACAAGATATTATAAGGCGGTGTGTAATATTCAAATAATCGCTTGGTCTAGAAAATATCGCAGTTGTTTTCGACCAATATCTTTATGCAATAGCCGCGGAAGTTGTATGGGGCAACCAAGAATACCTGCCAAATGTCGTAATAATAATGGGGAATTTTCAAAAAATTTGCAATTTAATGTCCATTATTGGAAAAAATGTTTGGAGATTCAGGTCTTCCAGTTTTAGCTATTGAGTAGGGAACGATAGCTGAAGGTTCAATTACCAAGTTTAGGAAGGTTAACAATACAACAGAGCTATACGTTTACATAAACTTACTTACGAAGCAATGATGTGTTTGATTTAAAAAAGCTTCGAAAACTGGATTGAGATGGAACGAGACGAAGCGATTCTTATCGAAGCCTAAAACGATATATCAGAAATTTGTGAAAACGCAAACAAAACTACTTACTTATCGGCTCTCGAAGACCCATCTTGCATGGTAATTGTGAATAAATTCATGTAGTATATGACGTTATTGCGACAAGAGCGAGGTCCTCTATCAAAATATTGGATGATGTGTACACGTAGTTATAGTCGAAACGTTGCTTATGCTACTTCTCGCCGACAGGAAAGGCAATTGGTATCTCCATATAGGCACTATTCGCGACATTATACCGTGGTCTTTTGCTATGGACAAAGTGAACTATTCGAGGTAATTACCGATCTACTCTGCCCAAATGACTCAACTAGAGAGCACTGCACCAGATTTATACAAACATTTTCTACGTGGAGGATTTAGTGTCCAGCTTCGAAGTTGAAATCCGTTCGGTAGAATAGCGGTAGACCAAACAACCGAGGAAACTGCAAACAAAGATACTCAAACAGCGGGTGGGACACGAGGTTCGGTTTCTAAATATTATCTTACTTCTGAACACAGAGCTTGGTCCTTGAGACAACTAAGAGAGCAAATTTCAAGTCAACGAGTAAAATTTTATCATTATGATTTGCAAAACACAAGCATTAAAAAGGACGTAGACGACGTGTGTGCTATTTAAAAATTATTGGCTAACATTTGGACTACACCCTTCGACGAAGACCCTTCCGATATCGTTAATATATCAAAAGGAACCCTCGCACCCACTGAAGTTAGTCAAGACCTTCTAAGCGCTTACGATAAAGTTGAAAAAGCATACACGGTCTTTCAATAAAGTCAAATCCAGTCCATGAACCTATTAAAAAATTTCAACTTAAAACATTCTCAACTATAAAACCCCGTTCTATGAAGGTAACGAACAAGGAAATTATTTTGAAAGCAGACCACAATCTTTTCGCGAACATGGTTTTAGTTGCTGAAAATCGCCAGCTAGATATGAAGGAGGTATTTTGTCACCCCCTTGGTCCTATACCCTGCCAATGCTGATTGATCGCTAAAAAAGACCAACAAAGCGTCTTTCGCCAAATTTCTCGAGAATAAGGTGGCCCCGACTGAAAATATATTTGGTTGCAAGGCTACTTTGATAGACGATATGTCAATAACTCAAAAAATGCACGGATAAAACAATACTTTTAAAAAAATTTCGGTTAAAATTTTTCAACAGATGATCAAGGTTGGTAGAGACAGCAACCGAATTGACGTTAGGTTTTATATTTACCGTGAAATTTCAATAAAGTCGGCTGAGCACGTAAATAGTGGGTCTGACGGTGGCGTTGCTTTCCACGAAATAAGACCGGGTCACTGAATAAAAAATTAAAGACGGCTTTTAACAAGCTCCGAAAGCAAAACTAACCGTATCAGCTTCCTTGAAAGAAATTGGAAAACGCGAGAAATGAGAAATCGGCTAGGAACGAAGACCATGATCGAGTCATGTAACGGTAAATGCACTTCAGAAAGATAACTGCGAAGTATTATCGGCACTGGAGACGAATCAAAAAGAAGCCGATACACGATTAATTCGCCACGCTAAACACGCCGAAAAAGAATACTCCAGCATAATATTAACAGCTGACTACACTGACGTGGTTATTTTATGCATAGCTTTTAGTTCTCAAATAACAAAGAACCTTTTTGTTGTGAGAGGCACAAAAAATAACGCAAGAATCGTGGACATAACCAAAATTGCCTCAGATTAAGGGTCAGATGTATGTAACGCCCTTATTGGGTTTCATTGTTTTACTGGTTGCGATACAGAAAGTGCTCTCGCGGGACAAGGAAAGCTCAAGGAGTTTAAGTACATTGTACAGAATGCTAGCTTCCGACAAGCCGTCTCGGATCTCGGTACGGAATGGGAGCTCCCGGAAGAAACATTTCAGTCCATTCAAGCACTAACGTGTCAAATATATTGCGCTAAAACAAAATTTTTGGATGTAAACTCACTAAGATATCAAATGTTTCGCGTTAAAAAGGGAGTCGGGACAGTTACCACCTTGCGAAGACACCATTCGACAACATTCTTCACGCGCTAATTACCAGGCTGATATTTGGAAAATAAGTTTAAAGAGTTCACCGGATAATCCGAACCCAACCGCGAATCACGGATGGAAATTGAACGAGAGAGGTCAACTAGATATTCAGTGGATGCTCGGACTACCGGCACCAGAGGTTAGTAATAAGTTTAATGGCTTGCGCTTGTAGTAGAGTTTGTCGGCCGCTAGATTGCACATGCATTTTAAATAAAATGTACAGCCGCGTGCAAACTTCAGGAATGTACGAATATTGAAATAGAAGAAGAATACTTCGACCATATTTCATTTGAAGACTCGGATTATTCTGACGATGACTAACTAATGCAAATATATAAATGTGAAATATATTTCAAAAGAAATATATAGTAATAAAGTGATAAAATTAATACTAACATGATATATGAAAATAATTATCATTTATATTTTCATTTTTTTTGGTAATCGTAATACGATAATAATAAATGCAGTTAATTTTTTTTATTTTTTATTATAATTTGGCAATATATGAAATAGGTGGTCCTGCTTATTTACGTCGTTAGAAACGTAAGAGCTCTATCTATAGCGCTTGGACGCCAAAAATACACTTTTATAAATTGTCCTATTCGCAAATTTTCCGACACTACATATTAGCGCCACCTCTCTTTGTACTGTGTACAATTCGGTGAGAATATACAATAGATGCGCGTGCGTTACGTAGTTTGAAAGGTATTAGACCCATCTACCAAAATTTAAACTAATTATTACGATATTGCTAATGTAAAAACGTCGTTTAAAGTTCCACCAAAAATGTTATTTTCACGATTTATAGCTTCCTGTTAACTTAAAATATTTCATAAGACCAAATATTTTGGTAATATAATTCTCTACCGATTAAAAGTTGTTTCATCAAAAGTAGATCCAACGTTAGACGCATTTGAACAAAAGTGCCCGACGCCATCTTGGATCGGCCGCCATCTTGAATAGCTGGGCAATCGAGATGTCTATCAAGTGGTTTTGGCATGCCCACGTGACCTCCTAACGATAAATCATAAAATTTCTTGGTGCGCAAAATGATTTTCGAATTTTGTCTGCCTCACGGACTATTAGCTGAATTGATGAAGGGCGTGGTTGTACTTTGTAAACAGCTCCTTTCCTTTGACATTAAGCCTCGCATCGAAACAAACAAAATCTTCATTGATTAAATTAAAAAATCTGGATTTATTTCATTTCTTTCCAGGTTAGTTTATTTCTCTGAGAATGATTTTTGACGTCGTCAACAACCAACATATTTAAAAATACGTTTTTTCGTTAAAACCGCCCGATTTAATGAGTGCACAGCGGCCATCGAAACCTAATCCTAGTGTTCACTGGCCATAACGTGCTACGGTTAAAAATAATGGTTTTCAAATGGTTTATTAATGGTCCTTTGATATGGGGAATCTTATAAATTAGATTACTGTACGTATAAAGTTTAAAATGATATTTAAAAAGTTAAGCGACCCACGATTGTTAAAAAGAAAACTCTCTGAATTTCATCATTGCTTCAAATATATTCTTAGTGAAAGAACGTTTTGGATTAAAATGAATTTTTTTAAATAATTTTCTTAGGGCAATAACGGATTCCGAAGATTTTTTATGGAAAATTACACAACGTCGTCCAGTGGTGTAAACAAGAAGTGTGTTAAAAAATTTGACTAAAAATATATTTTACCTCTGAAATTACTCGAAGTATTTATAAATAGAACTTTCGCTTGGCTAAAGCTATTTTTAAAATACGAGTAACTCCAGTTTCGGGTGATGGCTGTCAGTGATAGCAGCTTTTGCTAAAGAAGGATTTTAACATCAGTCATTTCTAAAGGATATAGAGTTTTTATTGAATTACTCTTTAGATAGAACGCGAGAAGGAAATTAAATATTAATTTTTTAATATAAAATAAATGAAAACAAAGATTAATAAATGTTATTTTAAAGAACCTTTTAGATAAATTTTGACGATGGCCAGTTTATTCCAACGTTTAAATTCGACGAAAGCAATAAATTTCAAGAATTTCACTATAGATTGCATTAACTTAAATTAATAGTATTTTGACTTATAATAGAAGATTCTCGATTATTGTTAAAATAATAAATTGATAAGGCCGAAAAGGAGGGAAACATAATCCACTCAAATATATCTGTTTATGCCCACTGACTTCGAGTTAATATGATAAAAAAATTGTAACAAATAATAACTATGATAAATAATTATCAATGAAGTCCTTATTAATTTTTAAGTATTTTCAATTTGATATCCATAGTAGATATTCCTTTTTGTAGGCCAACCGTTTTTATTTTTAACGAATGGAAACTGCTTTACAATGGCTGGTTTTATCCTAAGGGCTGGTTCCCGCGTAAACCTACTCAAAAATTTATTGCGGACGCTTTATCTGCCGTCTTGGGTATTCTTCCACACGGTTGCCCTACGCACAGTTTAAAGAATCTACACAGGTTGGAGCGTTTGGGATATGGGAGAATCCGCTTACTCGCTACTCCCGCGTTTAGAAGTTTAAAACAGGCTAAGGTGCCTAAAGCGTCATCTGGCGAAAACTAGTGATTTAATTTTACTGAATGCTTCGGGACTCCAACCTTGGATGAAAAATATTTTTCACCCAAGCTCCAACTCACGGAAAGTTTTCTGAATTTCATATTTGACTAAGGTAGATATATTGTTTATACGAATTCTTTGTTTTTCATTTTATTTAATCGTAAAACATCTTGTAATTTTCAAATTGTATTTTGGAATGTGCTGTAAGCTGCCTGTTAAAAAATATAATTAAGAAGGGCCTGTAGGCCATTCTTATTTAAGGGGTCAGCGCGATTTCCTATGGCTAAAATTAATACAGCCAAGCGCAGGAGAATCAATAGTCGGGTCGCTAAAAATTTTTAAGACTTCATTTTAAACGATTTTCATGCCCAAGATTCAGTATTGTGGATCCTTAGCGGCATTATTCTTACTGTCAACAATTATTGTCTGCCAGTACTACAATTAATATTAATGTATCAGCGTTGGTGTACAGTACAGAGATACTCTTACGGATTTGTTGCTACTGTCAACTTCAGCGGGAAACGTATTAGAATCCCGTTATTTAACGAAAGTTAGTCGACTGTAGATAAGAAGCTTCGTACTGTTATGAGTTAGTGTACCATTTTTGAAATGGAAGGCCAACTGATCAGCTCGTAGCCAGTTTCCCGGAAAAATGCAAAATTAAAATTTTGTCCGTCTTCGAGTTAACGTTGATTTTCGCACTTTACTCAAGAAATAATAAACCATTTCGTATGGGAACTTTATTTAAATCTAATTATTTATACGTAATTAAGTATTTTTAAGTAACAATTATCATTTTCGTAATTCATTTAATTGCAATTTAATAGTAGTTAACATTTAACCGTTAAGCATTTGCTTCGTAGGGAAAATTAGCCTGTAGAACCCGATCATATATTCTAGGTTAAAACTAACGTATCCCCAGTAGCACAGGTAGTACATTTTTTGGTCGGGTAGGAGTCGCGCTGTCGGGTAAAGGTCGGAGTCGGTTAGTGCGCGTTATGCCGACTTCATGCCGACGGATATGATTCGTTTCAATATCCGTCGCGGCTGGGCCGACTGTAATTCGTGTAGCTGTAAAACAAGAGTTTTTATTGGGTACAAATTGCGAAACGTTAGTCGGCCCGACGCTATTCCAAAAGCTCAGAATGTCCGATTTGGAGTCCAATTTCAGTCGAATTCTAGGTAAGGATCGGAGTTAGTGAGTGTTACACCGACGCAATGCCAACTATCTGTCGCGGCTGGGCCGACTATAATTTGAGCAGCTGAAAAACATGAGTTTTTATTGGGTACATATTGTCAACGGTTAGTTGGCCCGACGCCACTCCAAAAGATCTGAAAGTCCGATTGGTGGTCGGATTTGAGATTTGTTCTCGGTAAGGAGGAGTCGGTTAGTGAGCGTCATGCCGACTGAATGCCGACTTATACGTACAATATTTCAATATTCGTCGCGGCAGGCCGACTATAATTTGAGCAGCTGTAAACAATGTGATTTCATTGAGCACAAATTGTCATACGTTGGTCGGCTCGACGCCACCTCCATGGTTCATGAAGTTCGATGTGTGAGCGGATAAAGGTCTTGCTGTCTGACGGGATAGGAGTCGATTAGTGAGCGTCACGCCCACTAGATGCCGCGTACGTACTAAAATTATTTCAGTATCCGTAGAGGCTGGGCCGACTATCATTTGAGAAGCTGTAAACCATGGATTTTAATTGTGTACAAATTGTCAAATGTTAGTTGGGCCGACGCCACTCCAAAAGATGAGTTTCTTTATTATTTTCACTAATCATTATTTTGGGAAACAATTTAAAAATTATCGGTAACTCAATTACAAGTAAGGTATATTTACAGTTTGGTATTTTTGGGCTATCTTTTTCTATTGAATTCTTGAAATAAATGTTTTCGTTCTGGCATCCATTCCGGTTACAGGCGGCATGGACTAATTCATTTGTTATTAGTCCATGCAGGCGGTAAGGCGGTTTTTTTAGTTTTACTTCTTAGACAAAGACGTGGTCCATGCTGTGATATTGTTCATTGTTTTAGTCGTGTTTTTTTAAACTTCTTCGTAAGCAACGTTATTTTCTCTACCTAAAAGTATGCATATAGTTTTTAAATATCAATTTTTATTAGTTACATTAACAAAGTTTTAGAAGCTTATAGTTTTAATTGATAAAATACAAGCTTCGATCTTAGGCCTAGGCCTTTGTGTATTGTACACTTTGTAAGTTCGAAACTTCGAATACCCTTTTTTCAATTTGCACCACGTGACCACCATTACACTTTGTTTACAAATATGGAAGGAAAAAGTAAGAGGCTACCTTACAAAGATATAAGAGATGTTTCTAAGAGGCAAAGGCTTAGAAAAAAAAAGCAAGCTCTTAAAAGTATTGTAGTGGATTCAGTTGTAGATATTAGAGATTCTAATGATAGTGAAGAAAATTCGGAATTGTTCAAAAATGCAGATGATAGTGCAGCTGAAAAATCCAGGGGTAGCGAGGTTGAAGTTGCGGAAGGTAGCGAGGTTGAAGTTGCGGAAGGTAGCGAGGTTGAAGTTGCGGAAGGTAGCGAGCTTCAATTTGCGGAAGGTAGCGAGGTTGAAGTTGCGGAAGGTAGCGAGCTTCAATTTGCGGAAGGTAGCGAGCTTCAATTTGCGGAAGGTAGTGAGGTTAATCCTGAAAGTAATGCGGTTGATGATACTGAAGGTAGTGGAACTGTGGAAAATGAAAGCTCAGATGAAACGGATCAATTTCATTATTCCTCAAGTTCAAGTTCTAGTTTGAGATCAGATATAGAATATGATATAAAGAATGATATTAGAGAATGGGCTTTAAAACATAATACTGATAACAGTAGTATAAGTGATCTCCTTAAAGTTTTAAGACGTTATGGGCTTGATCTCCCAAAAGATGCGAGAACACTATTACAAACGCGGAGAAACACTAGCTCGGACATAGTCTCTGTTCTCAATGGTGAATACTGGCATATTGGGTTTGATTTGGGGTTAACACAGTTTTTTGAGAACAACTCTAGTTACGATGAGCCGATATCTTTTGCAATTAACATAGATGGCATGCCTATCCACAATAGCACCAATATGCAGTTCTGGCCTATACTTGGTTGCGTTTACAGTTTCAATAGTGGTATGGTTGAAAAGCCATTTCCAATTGGAATTTTTTGTGGTAATTCAAAACCTGGATCCTTAGTTGAATTCCTTGATAAATTAATAATTGATCTAAAGCATTTACAGGACAATGGTTTCTTATATCAAAATAAGCTTAAAACTGTTCATCTTAATGGTCCATTTATTCTGGATACACCAGCTAGAGCGCTGATTAAAGGTACCAAAGGTCACACCGGGTTCTGCTCATGTGACAAATGTATAGTCCATGGCGAACGGCATGACAACCGTACAGTTTTTCTTAAACTCAATTGCCCATTACGTAATAATGATAATTTTAGAAGTAAAACATTCCCCAGCCACCATTTGGGTGCAGAAGATTCACCAATATTGGACCTAGATATTGATATGGTATTGCAGTTTCCACTGGATTACATGCATCTAGTTTGTCTTGGGGTCATGAAAAAATTATTGCAATCTTGGGTTTCTAAAGGCATTCGTAATGTTAGACTGAATACCTATTCTAAAAATATGCTTTCAGCCAAGTTAAGTGAGATCAGATGTTACATTCCCGGTGATTTTGCTAGGAAGCCCCGAGCCGTTAATTATGTAGACCGATGGAAAGCTACGGAGTTCCGCCAATTTTTACTCTATACTGGTCCTGTTGTCTTGAAACGTATTGTATCTGAAGAAATTATGCAACATTTTCTTATGTTACATGTTGCGATTTATGTATTAGCTAGTCCAGATTTGTATAAATTCTATTCAGATTATGCTGAGAAACTACTTCGCAAATTTATCAGAACAGCTAGTAAAATATATGGGAAAAGGTTTATTGTAATGAACGTTCATGCATTATCACATCTAGCAAATGATACACGTCGATTTGGCCCTTTAGATTGGTTCAGCGCATTCGAATTTGAAAACCATTTGCAATTCCTTAAAAAGAAGTTGAGGTCTCCAAATGACCCATTACGTCAAATAATGAAAAGACTAAGTGAAAACTCTTCTATACCATCTAGGCGGATAGAGACAAAGGTACCAGTTTTGAAAAAGGCATATCATTCGGATGATCCAAATTTGCCACAAGATGTTATCTGTTATAAAACTTTAATTGGTCCAAACCTTAAGATATCGACTCGTAAAGGGGAAAACTGTGTTAAGCTAACTACAGGAGACATACTTTTGATTAAAACAATTTTTAAAGACAATACGAAGGACATATTTCTGTTAGGAAATATTTGCAAAAAACATGATGATATTTACAATTACCCTCTTCAATCCTCTAAATTAGGTATATTTGAAGCTGTAACATCAAGGCAGTTGAAAATTTTCCCATTAGATATTGTAAAACAAAAATGTTGTTGCTTTCCCAAATCAAACAAAAATGCTTACATATTTCCCCTTTTGCACTTTGCGTAAAGCTAACTAAATTCAGTGTTCTAATTTCATAGTAGCCAAGTTCCATTTTAATAAATTTACCTTCTTTTATTTAAAAGTGGCCTATTTAGAAAACCTATGTTTAAATTTGTAATTATTAGATAACTGTTACCAGGGCTACCACTGCCAGTATTGTTTACAGCTAGTAATCGCGCTATCAGTTCCTAAGCTTTTAAATGTACGTTTTTATAAAATTTTCTTTGTTAATTTAAATTTTAAAAACTTCAGCCTTAGTACATAAATATTAAACAATAATTAGATGTATGCCATTGTACACTTTGTAAAAGAAGAGACAATTTGAAATAGTACCAAAGTCATGGTGCACAGCATTTAATAAATGTGTTTGTCTATATGGTTTAAGCATGAATCAAATTACTAAGTTGGTGAAAGACAAAATAGAACCCAACGCTGAATGGGAATCAGCGTTTTAAAAGTGACCTATTTAGAAAACTTCCATTTATTAATTTAAATTTTTAATTATTAGATAACTGCATGTTACCAGGTTTACCACTGCCGCAGTATTGTTTACAGCTAGTAATCGCGCTATCAGTTCCTAAGCTTTTAAATGTACGTTTTATAAAATTTTCTTTGTTAATTTAAATTTTAAAAACTCCAGTCTTAGTACATAATTATTAAACAATAATTAGATGTATGCCATTGTACACTTTGTAAAAGAAGAGACTGTTGAAGTAGTACCAGAGTCATGGTGCACTGCATTTAATAAATGTGTTTGGCCTAATGGCTTAAGCTTGAATCAAATTACTAAATTGGTGAAAGACAAAAGAGAACCCAATGCTGAATGGGAATCCCATCAAATTAAAATTCTATATAAAACTAGTAAGTATCTCTCTCTCTCTCATATATATATCTCCATAATTAGTTGAACTAATATGTTAACTTTTTGCAGTGTCTTACTCGAGGGCCCGAGCAGAATGTTCAAAAGCAGAAATAACTTCGGATTTAGGGACAGAGTCAGATAGTAAACTTGGACGAGGCAAAAGAAGTAAAAAGAGAAAAACAAATTTTTCTGCAATCAGCGATGAAGAGTCTGATATAGGTAATTAAGTGATATGACTGATATCCAAACATAAGCGTATAGTTTCTTAAATTTTTAAATGTTGGCCATGAAAAATGAGCTTTTTGTCCCCTAAATCTAACTGTAGCAGAAGTAATTGAACCGAAGTAATGTGAAAGTTTTGTTGAAACAAATCTAATGTCGAGCCCCATCTATCTATCTATTATGTCATTCTTTTTTATCTAAAATTACCGGAATTATTTCATCATTACGTATCTTTTTATCTTTTGAAAGTAATTTAAAGGGAGTATGTAGAGTTCTATGTTTATATGGTGGACCAACGAATTTCGCATTTCTGCCACCAAGTTTAACAAAGATAGGAGTGTTCGGTGCTAGTTATCTAAGTACGAGTTTTAGCAGACTATTTTTGTATTTACTACGTACTCCCCTTAAGTGGTAACATTGTGAATGTGGTATTTTTCCAAGTTGGATTTTAAGAAATTTCAATGTCTGTATAGTTTGAACGCTGTTGCCATGCCATCTGGTGGCTTTTTGCGGTACTATACACTGTGTTTTGCCTTAAGCCTAATAATGGATAGCATATGGCACTTAGCGGTTTCGTTCGTTAGATGGAAGGTGGTGATAGTAAAGCTAGACTAAACAGCCAGAAAGGCAGAAGCGCGTGCAATTTGAAATGATAGTGTAAAGGCATGTTCCCATAAGTTAAACATCTCCCACGTATGGGTAATATTGCGGTCTGATAATTTTAGTTCATTTACTTCTGACCGTAGCTAATATTTAAAGTATATTATCATTTACGTTCTAACGTTGTGCCACCAAATAAATCCTTGTTTTACTTAAGTATAGGAATACTGACAATATCCCCCAAGACATAATTCCCTGAACAAAATAGCCCTAACGTGTGGATTCTGTGACAAAATCGTCCCCAATAAGATTTCACTTTTTGGCAAATTTCTCCCGAAATAAAGGATAATTTTTGGTCGTATTTAAACATAATTTTCGTCAATTTAAAGTTCTTAAAGCTAAAAAATTTAACTTTGGGTGGAACGATATATAAAGGTAATATGAATTCTTACCACTCACTATTGGTTGAAAATTGCTGTTGCAGGCCACTTTTTGGTACTGGGTTCTATGGTACAGAATCCGCTATCTCCATACTCCGTGGCCTTCCTGTATATGATTGACCACCAGCTTGAGCTTTGGCTCAAAGTGAACGGTCACAGGCAGGCCAAAGAGTTGGTTCCTCACCCTTCTAGTCAGAGCAAAAAAGTTACTCTCACTCTCTAAGTCTGGGTGCTCCTGAGCTGGTTACTGGCCTACTTACAGGGCATTTCCAACTATAAAGACATTTAAATCCTTCTGGGTTGACTTAGTGCATGGTTGGGCTTACTAGCCCATCTCCCCTCTCAATAATAACGGAACCAGGGATAGGTTGTGGAGGGGATTAGTGTATTCTATTTTAGTTTTTTTTAGGAAAGACAATATTTTTCAAGATCAACATAATAACTGGATCAGATGTAAAAAAATACAGGGGCTTTTGTGGTAATTGAATATACCCATTGAAAAACTTTTTATTAAACCCTTTAGAAAGTCATTTAGAATTCAATACAGTATGGATGGGGATCTATAACTTTTGTTGTTCTACCATTAGAATGTCAAAATAAAGTCCATGCCACGCTGTTTAAATCCAATCCAATTTTTAAGTTAATCGAATACTTTATCACAATTATTTTTACTCAAGTAGACATTGTGAATGCGTGACATACCAGAAGGTGAAAAATCTCTTTCCTTGATCAGGAACCGAACCTGCAAAATTTGGTTCACTGTCCCAATGGACTACCGAGGCCACGATATGAACTGGTCTCGGGAGGACTTTCTCGGATTTTATTGGTCACTAAGAGGGTGTACCCTTATATTTTGTTGATTGTGCTGGGGAATTTCGAAATCATATAGCATATTATATTTTAGGGATGTTTTTTTTATGGTAAAGACATTATTTTACTGCATAAAAATGGGTTATTATATTGGAAAAAAGATTATTTATGAGAGAAGTTACTACCGCCGAGGTAAAAATCACCTAATTTAAAGATAGATCTTCTGATAGGTATATCTCGCAAGTTGACCTTTGACCCATTTATTTAATATTATGACCTACCACCTACCTAATCAAATAATAAGCGGATCGAGACAAACATTAAATTATTGATCATTTGATGAGATTAAAGAGAAGACATGTTTTTTAGATAATGGTTCAAAGTGCAAAAAATTTGTGAAACCAAAAAAAATCATACCACAACCACCGATTTTCAAGCGCAATGTTAAGCACACTGTACGCGAAGAACCATCCAGTGATGGAGATACAGAAATCTCAACTGACGGTACTTGAATATTTTACTTATTATGAGCAACTGATTTAAATTATAATTTTCTAGAATCAAATGCTGGAAGTCCTCTTAAAACCGTATCTACTGTTCTGAACACTGCTGCACTATCCAAAGTCACCACCAATGTATCTACATCAGGTGAAACAAAATTAATTGTATTATTTTTCTTTAATAACACCTATCTGTATTTGTCACAGATAAAGGACTAAATTTGGGAAAAAATTGCAATCCACCGAATAGTCTGGCTTCCTCATCTATTGATGGTAATTAAGTATATACAATTCAAAACATACATCAATTATTTTGTCACAGCTCAAAGCACTAGATCCATTTTACCTGGAACTGAAACTGAAGATATTTTTCAAATTGATGAGTCTCAATCATTACTTGAGGACATTGGTATGTTATAATTATAAGTTTGCATTTTTTCCCGATTTTAATTTATATATGAATTTTTAACCTTATTTATGAAGTCTCATAAATTTGATTATAGTAAAATATATTCATTTATGAATTACAGATAGCCAACGTAGAAATAAAGTTAGTTCAATTTCCCAAAATTCAAGTAAGAGCGTATAAGAATTAATGCTTAAATTCAACTAAATATATATGCAATCATATTTTAGGTTCATTTGCAACACCTTTAAACAGGAAAAATAAAGCTCAAAATTCAAAAACACTTTCCGGTACAAATATATTATTTGGTAGTTATTCTTTATGGAGTTTAAGAAATTGCTTTAATCTCTTCAGAAAATGTAAAGCGCGTACCAACTCCAACCATTCCTGGCCTACTAGATGGTAAGAAATCATTTATAATTTTTTAAAAATTTAACGACTTTTATACAATGCAATTTCACTTTTAGATATTTCAGATAGAAGTTTTAAGAGAACAGTCATATCCATGTTGTGCGACCTCAATACGAATATGAAAGTTCTTACTCAAGTGATCAATGACTCAGCATTAGCTGGTGGTGGAAAATCAGTGGATTTTGATTACACTGGCTTGCCTGATTTTCCGATCAACAAAGTTAAAGACTTAAGAGATTTTAACGAAGCATTATCTGAAATTGAAATAAGAAACAAGTCCGTAAGTTTCAATGCACGCTTGTTTGACTGAAGTTTCAGTGAACATTGGTAGTGTTGAATATCCTCTTCAACCCATAAGTTCATTAGTTTTCCGAACACTCGTTAATCTGGCCAATATAACCCGGCTTAGGCCTATAGTGGTGCCTAGGGTATTAGCCTAGCTGATTATTGTTATTATTATTATAATGCCTAAGTCTGGAGCTTGTTTTTAACAAGTACTCGCACATGGCTAGTTTTTATGGATTCGTAGGAACCTCAGTAATTTAAAAAAATATTATAAATTGTAGGTGAACAAGTTTGCAACGTGGGGAGCCAAAAAAGTTTCAGACTCCACTAGACGAATCATGAGAAATCTAATGACAAATGATGTATCGCTAAGTTGTAATTGGAATGGTGCGAACGATAAAGAGGCGTTTGGGAAGATGCACATAAAAAATGTCATTATAGGTATAATTCAAAATATTTCCACATTTGATAATTTAACTGTATGATTTATCTCATTTCTAGATGCAGTAAAACGCTCCACTAATTTAAAACTTGTCAAGGACATAGATGTGGAGGGAGCAATAAAAATGTGGTTCAAGCATGCGAAGGATAGGAATGGAGGGCGCCTAAAGAGGAGCTTGAAGGCACAAGCCAGTAACAATGAAGATCATGAAGATGGTGACCAATAAGACTACAGTAGAACTTTCTAAGATCCGATTATTGCTTAGTAATTTTCAAGGTTATTAGTAAAAGAATAGTACTACCAAAAATCGGTTTTCTTAAAGTGCTCTTTGTGATATTTCATAACTTTTCCTCTTGCCATTTATTTTTATAAAAAAAACAATTTTGAAAAAAAATATTTTGTGATACAGTTGCAGGGCCAATGCAGGCTTAATACAATACATGTGGTTCTAAGTTAAAACTTCATTCTTTACTAGACTGGGCACTTCCTGAAAGCAATTACTTATGTTTAAAAAGTTTATTTTAGTTGACCAGAATTAAAAATAGAATGTTTTGTTTTAGTGTTAAAATATTCTTACTATTTGCCATTCATTCTTTAGTTACGTAGTGTCGAAAAGGTGACCTATAAAATTGATAACATTTTTTGTTTGTTTCTATAGTCATTTATGTAGTACAAGGTGTACTTCACTATTTGTTTGAAATAATTTTAGGTAAGATTTTTTTATAATAGTTTTGGGGCGAAAGTGTTCAAATATTTGAAAGTGACACTATAATCACTGTACCTTAAGACTTTTAGAAAGTAAATACTGTCTGATTCTACCTATAAAATATTGATCAACAAGCTCATTTTTTAAGTTCCTTAGATCATTAATATAGTACAAATTAGTGCTTTTTATTATTTGTCAAAACATTGTTCCTAGCTATAAAGTTTTTCGAAATTTTATTAAAAACAAACTTTTAAACATTCAGGCACTTGTTTACTATGTATATTTACTGATTTACTGGCAAAACTAAAATATTGGAAGGCTGGACTGATATAGTCTTGATGTTTTGGTTGGCAAAACGACTGATTTTTAGTTGGACGTGTAATATACATTCTTGATGTTTTTGGTCCGTAAAGTGACTATATATATGTACGCCCGACTTATATACGATCTTGATATTTTGGGCGGCAAAGTGACCCAATATAGGTAGGCCCGACTTAAATATGATCTTGATATTTTGGGCGGCAAAGTGACCCAATATAGGTTGGCCCAACTTAATTACGATCCTGAAGTTTTGGTCGGCAAAGTGACCAATATAGGTAGGACCGACTTAAATACGATCTAGAAGTTACGGTCGGCAAAGTAACTCAAAATAGGTAGGCCCGACTTATGTAGGATCTTGATATTTTGGTCGGCAAAGTGACTCAATAGACAGAGGCCCGACTTATACGATCTTCATGTTTTGGTCGGCAAAGTGACTCAATATAAGTAGGCCCGACTTATGCAGTTTTGGTCGGAAAAGTGACTCAATAGAGGGAGGCCCGACTTGTATACGATCTTGATGTTTTGGTCGGCAAAGTAACTCAATAGAGGGAGGCCCGACTGATATGTGTTCTTAATATTATCGAATATTGGTTGGGCCGATTGATATATTTTAGATGGTCAAAGTGACTCAATATTTTAGTCGGAAAACTTACCAAAAATGGGAAGGGCCGACGGATATTCAGTCGCGATATATTGACAAGCTAACTGTAAGAGTTGGCGGGCTACATTATTTTAGGTTGGCCCGTCAGTTCAGAAATTAGTCGGGGTCGTAGCGATGCAAGGACTCGCGGCCGACCATAAAACTCACATTTCGACCAGTTTGCCGACTACGGCCCGACCAAGTCGGCCGACTACGACCCGACCAAGTCGGCCGACTCCTCTTTTACGGCCAGCGGCCCGACCAAATTTTGCTACAGGGGATTTAGTAGTACCAGAAATAATTTTGTGGAAAGTGAAATTTATGCAAATTATTTTAGAAATATATTTTGCTTTTTAAAATAATTCAAAAATTTAACTCTTTAATCTAAAATATTTCAAATATCTGTACCTTCATAGATCCGAACTACCCCTTAAATCAACCTTCCAACTGCTTTGATAAAAGCATTTTTTATTTAATATTTTTATTAGGCCAAAGGTCCCCCCTGTGAAACATTTTACAAAATTGAAAAAAAATTAAAATACCAAAATTATTAAAAAAAAATGATAAAAATTGACGAAAAAAATCAAAATTGATCACATTTTGATCAATATTTTTAATTTTTTTAATTTTTTCACAGGGAAATCGGTCAAAATCCCAATGGGAAAATTTCAATTTTATGTGGTCAAAAACATTTTTCGTTGCCATGGCAAACCCGTTGCCCATTGAATAAAATTGTTTTAGGATTTTTCAAGTTACACGAAGGTTTTACCAATCCCCCGAGTTTGAACAAAATCGATGTGTAACACTTCGGGTAGTATCCTTGTAAGAAAAACATGTACGAATACCACATAGCTGTACTTCAATAGGACTTTGGCTCAAAATTTAATATATTTCTTTTTTGTTTCCATTTTTTGGAGCCAGCTATGAAAACAATTTTATGTCTTTATCTAATTTTCCGCAAACAAAGTATATTTAAAATTAAGAAATATTAAAATAGATGACACGAGAGTAAGGTGAATCATAATTCTACATAAAAAACATTAATTATGCTGGGGGTGGTTAATGATTTTACTAATGAGAAATAGAACATTCCTACATCTTATAAACCTCGCTTTCAGATCAATAAACATGCTTCAGAAACAACGCAAGAGCGTTCTCGTTTTTAGTCGGTTGTTTTAAGTTCTTACCTCGCCGAAAAAGTAGGTCGATTAGATAATGGAAAATATGAAGTCAAGCGAGCCAGTTTGAAAGCGGTACAGTCAGAGAACGAAGCGAGGTTCAGAATCGCAAAATGAATGCATCTCAGTCCGATCAAGTGGAAATCCAAGTAAGTAAATTGTTTGAAACATCAGCAGAAAGAACCGCGGATCAGATGAATCAGTTATGTATAAGAAATAATTGAGTGTTTTTCATTTGATTCTTTCATCTTTATAGGTGGATTCCAGGGACCAGAATGAATTCGACGGTTTTATCGACGTGATTGAAGCGTCTAAATGTATAATGCGTTATGTTTCTCTAACTCTATCGAACATCAGGTAACTGAAATTTCTGAATTTTCCATTCACACTGAATATTTTCAAACCAATCGTTACCTTAATTTCACAAAAAACACGTTTCCATTAATTGTTAAACCAGTTATTGTAAAATTAAGGTTGGGTCTCAAAAGAAAACCGCCTTAGGAAACCCTCGGTATGGCTCGTTTCAAAATCTCTCCCTGAGCTACAACAAAAACCATGTGTTCAGATATTTAACACAATACATAAACACCCACATGCATCGCTTTTCTGCTCATGTACAAAAATGAGAACGTGTTCATTTAGAATTATGGTCAGGTTTTGAACGTTTTCAATTAGAAATTTGGTTGGGTTTTGAACGTGTTCATGATGTCATGGATTCAGGGTTAAAAAGTATTCTAAATGTAATATGTTCAGGTTTTCTACATGAGTTACTGGAAATGTTCAACTTGTGAACATATTGAAAATCTTAGGACCCTTATACCGTAGTAAAAACCCTTTAAATGTAATATTTATTGGTTTTAAAAAATATTAAATACATTTAAGATTGGCTAAAAAGACTTGTTACAAAATGAAACTCTTGGATAGTCCAAAAAAATAGTTTGATTGTATCACAGGATGTTTAAATCACTTTTTAAACAAAACAAACTTATTATCACATGAAAACAGAAATTATTATAACAGTTTTGTTATATAGAAAGTGTTAATTTTAAACGCCTGTATATAGGTATGGCTCTGTTTATTAAAACCAAAATCTACAATGAACTTAAAGTATGACATTTGCTTGGTGAACTTGTGCTTTTCGGAACGGTAATTCAGAAGGAACTCTTGAAAAAAAACGAGACATGATTTAAGATAGCATGATAACTCAAATCCAGTTATGAGCGAAGTATAAATGCATTATAGGAGAGAGCAGCTGGCCTAGCAATCAATAACAGTTTCTTCTACCCCAATAAATTCGTTGTTCAACTGTTCTTTGTTGTTTGTTATTAAAACAAGCTGGGGTGCTTAAATATTACCTTCAGTTCCTAAAAAGTAAAAAAAAAAATTTAAGGTGCAAGCAAACCATATCTTCAATCAAAACAATAAAACATCCATGAAATAAAAAAGTTCCCGCAGTTAACTTCCTCAAATTTGAGTGCAAGTGGACTATTACACTACGATTTGATAAAATATTTTAACAGCAACTTCCGCATTGTCTTCCTAAGCACCCAACATCCATGAAATAAGACAGTTCCCACAGTTAACCTCTTCAAATTTAACTGGTAGTGGCCTATTTGACTGTGTTCTGATAAAAACTTTCAATGGTTACTTCCTTTAAGCATCTACACTTAACAACTACAACAATGTGTCTCCAGTAGAATGCCTCAAAGATGACATGTACAGGTCCATATTAAAATTTGTGTTTTAGTTTAGTCGGTAGTCACACTGTCCCTTACCCAGATAGAAAAACTTTTAAACTATTTTATTTTTCAGTGAATAAAGCTTAAATTATAAAATCAGGGTGTTTCTACACTCTGATAAAGTCTGACTAAATCAAAGTTTAGGCCGTGGCGGGAAATAGTAATAATTTTAACATTTATTTTGCGCTTTGACTGTTTTGGTAAATTCCTAGAGCAAAACTGTGCAGTAGTTTTGAAAACTATTTATAAGTTTAAGCAAGTCAGTAAATAAACAAAAACTTACCAAACTTTAAGGCGTGAAAGAAACTTCGTAGTGTTCCACTGTGTTCGTTAGTATCTGTCCTTAAAGGCCTAGGATTTCTTCCGCCAGTTTTCCTTTACGTTTTCTTCCCGCCGCGCAAATATCCTGGTGTTAGGGCAACTGCAGAATACGTTGGACTACCACCAGGAAATTTGCGCGGCGGGAATTAAACTTAAAGGAAAACTGGCGGAAGAAATCCTAGGCCTTCAACGAATTTTTGCCACGAATTTTGAAATTTTCTAGATAAGAGGCCGGAAATCGCGATAAAGCCGAATTTAGATTTTATCGCTATAGAACACGAAACCATAGATCATGTCCTTGAATTAACATGTTCATAGAACAAGTGTTTAGGTTTTTTGTTTAGGATATTAATTTGCATCTATTTCGTAGGGAATAACACTAGGATAATAGCGATGTGTTCACAATAGAACACATTTTAGTTTACTCTCTTCGTAACGTTTTCAAGCGTTCAAATTCTAATCGTGTTTAAGTATAGAACATTTAAATGTGTTCAAAACCTAAACACACTTTTTTCTGTGTACGATTTACGGCCCGGTGCAGAGACGTTTTTAAGAATCGCCAAATAGCGATTCGTCGCCAAATTAACAGAAAGGGGCGAGTTTTCGGAAAATAGCGAACTTCGCGCCAAATCGGTGTGCAGAGACATCTCAATCACAAAATTAACAAGAAAACGTTCTGTTTATTTGGCGATTGGTCTTGGGAAGTCGCTAGCCGACGAAAAGCTCGCTGAAACAAAGGCGGATTGTGGTACGCAAAGAGCTTGGGAAATAAATTGAGAAGTAAATGCTTTTTAGTTTTAACCTACTTTAATAAGATAAATAATACAACACGATAGGTCAGAATCTGTATAATTATAAAAATTTGAGTTTCTAGCTCATTATCGCTTTCCGAAAAATGTTTTATTGAAATTATTGCCAGAGCCAAGGCCTAACCACAATCACGAACAATTTACGATTACGAAACACTAAAATACACCAGCCCAGCGCACTCTTAGCAACTTGACAGGTAAGAATAAATTATAAAAGGGAAAATTACACTTTACTACTTTGGGTGTATTCTAAGCCTTGGTTTATTTATAGATCCTTATTTGCTGGTAGTGTATGCAGTGGGTTTTAACTTATGAGTCAGTAATGCCATGGTGAATTGGTTCAGTGTATCAAAGATCTTTAGATATCAAATAGCGTTTATACCAATTCATCTACCGAGAAGAAACCTATCCTCAGGTAGACTAGGAGTTGCGATAAAAGATGTATAGATTAAATTAAAGTTTATTTGGCCTGCATCAAGAGGTTACCGAGCCAATTTGATGATTTACCTTAAGTGTTTTTCAGTTAATTGTACACGCTTATATCATTTGTTACAATTGATACCTAAACTAGGCTATGTAAATGCAAGATAATTAGGTAGAACAACAACTTATATCAAAAAGCAGGACCATTGTTTTGCGTGTGATGAATGTAGGATATTTAGTTGTAAAATTTCTTTAGACAATTATCAATTTTTGTACACTCGTGAAATTGCTGTTTTTTTAATTATTGATTTATTTTAATTGCTACCAGTTAAGTTTTCAAATAAATATTTTCCCAAAATCCAAATTATATGGCTCATTTTCTAACAGAGAATTCATTTCGGAAAATATTGGCTTATAATTAATCTTATTTTCATTCGTTATTTTATTGGTGTACCAACCATATTATAAAAATATATTTTTAAAATAATAAAACCATTAAACTGTGTAATAATTGCAACCAATCTAATAAATAAAAAGAGCGAGAAAATGATATAATCAGAAGAAACTAATTTTCATTCACTATTTTATTGCTTTAAAAAGATTTTGGATAACCTCTCATTCTTCAGAAGCTGATTTGCAGCCTTTCGTGGCTATATTATATAAATATATTTTAATAAAATAACGGATTTAATTATAAAATTATAAAACCTAATAGTAAAATTAGAGTAAGAAAATTATTAATCGGAAGAGCCAGGCTTTTATCGTCAAAATGTAAGCCAAACATAACCACGTGATAGCTTTTTGCGTCAAAATCGAGCTCTCCTATTGGTCCGTGACTTTAGTATAAAAAGTTTGAAAAATAACAACTTCGCCGATTAACAGGAATCGCTAAAACGTCTCTGCACCGCGATTTCGATTGCGAGGATCGCAAAATAAACTGCTCGCTAAATCTGAATCGCAAAATAGCGATCCTCTTAAAATTAACAGCAATCGCAAGACGTCTCTGCACCAGGCCCTTAAAATAGCAATTTTAAGTTTTTTTTACATTTTCGGAATTTATTCGAAAACGTTCTCGGCACTCTAAAAACGGTCGTCTTTTAAATAGTAACTTCGCAACAAATCTTCATTTAGTGATTGAAAAAGGTCACAGTGAGAAACTATATGCGTACACTCTAGAGTAAAGTTTGGTTGACCTAATTAAGGCCGTGGTATACATTTGTTTTATTTTATGAACAGCCACTTTTTGACGTTAAGCCTCGTGTCGAATTGAAATTCACTTTCCTCGTGTACTCTTTTACAACCGCCTAAACACGTAGATTTGCTCGTAGATGGATTATCCAAGATGTTCATTGTTAGGAGGACTTGTTTATTCTTTAAGTTTCTGGTTATTTTATTATCAAAAAGAGTGTTTGGAAAATAATGGTTTTCAAATGGCTTTTTAATGGTCGAAAATTACGTGAAATCCATTTAAAGTTTGACATTTTAAACGAAACATGACTGAAATAAATAAACTCTTTTATTCCAAAAATTGATTAATATATATTCTTAGCTAATACGTAATGAAATAGGCATAAATTTACACGGAGAAAGAAAATTTAGATTGAATTGAAATATTTCAAATAATATTCTGAAGGCGATTAGGAATTTTGGAGATTTTGTATGCAAGATTACACAACGTATTGAGTTGTTCGGTAGTGCAAACAAGTAGTGTGTTGTAGTCTTTGACTAAAAATTAAAATTAACCTCCGAAATTTCTCCAAGTACATATAAAAAGTACTTTCGATTGACTTCGGGCAAGTGCCTTAAAAGCAAGTAACTCGAGTTTTTGCTGACTGTGGTCGGAGACAGCAGCTTTTGTGAAACCTTGAGCGCTTAAAGTTTAAGTTTGATGTACTTATTAAGGATTTGAACAACCGTCGATTATAAAGGATATGGAGCCTTCTCACACATTTTACTTCTTTTTTTATTTTCCTTAAAACGATAAAAAAATTTAATCTAAAATTTTTACCTTAAAAGAAAAATCAATGATAAATATATAATAAAATAAATTTTCAGCTACGCGGTAGGACATTTTACAAATAAAAGGAAAAATTATTTTTCTAAGCCTAATCTTAACGATTTTAATCAGCTATCATATTATTGAACACGTTGTTTATTATAGCAGGAGCCTATGGCCTCTAGCGACCATTCTCATAATATATATTTTCGATTCTAGTTTTACATTCGATTTAAATCAGTTCGCGAAGTGTTTAAATTTAAACTGACAGTTTAACTGAATAGATTTTTAAAAATAGGATGTAAAAAGTTTTTGTTTTGTCACCAAGCTGCAGCAAAATAAATGTAGAAGGTCATAATAAAGATTCTGGATTTATTTATAATTCTTATGAGCCACATTAAACAAATCGAAACCAATTTCAATGTGAGATTTAAAGTTAAATAATCTGTAACCTAACCTTTTCACGCATCCTGCTAATAGCAATAAAGGGTGGATCGCACCATGGACAACTTAGCTATTCTATTGTTACAATTAATTTTCTCCCGAGTGAAACGCGTATCGTTCACTATTGGAGATAGCTTAGCTGCTGCTCTAGGAAATCGTAATTAGAACTTTCACTAAATTTAGATTTAAATGGTTTTACCAGGGTGTAATAGTGCGAAACTATCAATAATTATACACAGAAACATCATAAGACTAACACTTCATAAACAGCTGTCCATATAAAATTTCCCATAAAAGTTACACTAAGAGTCAGCATTTTTTACTTATTCATCAGTCCCCGGAGACTGATCACAACGGGGATTAGTCAACTTAGGAACAAAGAATATTTCGTTTAGTCTGATGGTAAGTAGCAACAAGATCAGATTTGAAGTGCAGTGTCAACAAAACATTAGCGCTTTTGCACAGTTTTGTTCGAAACTCCTGTCCATCAACGATGCGTCACTTATCACTTTACGAAATCGTCGGGCAGGGGCTGACCTATCATAACCCAATTGATGAAGAGGTCACACCCTTTACACCTGTGACATAAACCGGGGAATTCTCTTAACGGGATTAGGATGCGTCTGAATGCCAATTTAGGAAATTCAAATCATATGGGGAAGCCGGTATTATTACCTTCAACATTTGGGAAAAATTTACAGCGCTTTCAACATGTGCGACACTTTTTAAATTTCACTGGAAAACCATATTCAGAAAAGTTATAGAAATAACAAGTATTCGCGGGACCAAGAAATGATGAAAAGATGGCCGCATGTGACCTTCATTTTACGGTAGAAATGTTTTGGAGATACAATGGCACAAATGTTTACTCAAGGGGGTAGACAGCAGTAGCTATCGCTTTAACCAGACAATAACGCACCACTTGGGTTAGAAAAAAGCGTGGGGAATGAGACCCTTAGACCTACGGAGTCGTCACATCCCTAAACACATAAAGAATCATAGGGTACTGTCAAATATGGAGAAAATTACTCAACTCAGTTAAAACCAGTGTGGCTGGCTCTTCCCAATCCTGACCTCAACCCAAATCACTTAATAGCTAGAGCCCATATTCAACTTGGAAAATTATTTTAAATGCCTCACAAACATTCGCTAATAAATGACTAGAACCGTTGAATTTAGCATTCCAGTTCTCTTTTCAGATTCAAATTTATTCCATTGAGGGAATTGTCTAAATCAGCCCTTCTGAGAAAAGTATGAATTTACTTAACCCCGAAATAGGAAAATATTTATCCGTGATGTATTACGACCCCGATAACGATGCTCAGTTACCAACTTCAAGAAGATAAGGTTGAGTAGATTATCGACGAATTCTTAATTTCGGAGTTTTTCGAATTTTTAAGAGCAGAAATGTTTGGTTATCTGCTCGTTTTTACCAGAATTCGTAAAAATAAAGTAGACTGCGCTATACAACTTCCCACTTTGTAAGATTGGAACTGAGTATAGTTTACGACATCCTTTTTTAAATTAATCATTATTTAAAATGAAATTTGCAGCTTCGATTTAAAGGATTTTTCGCGTAGAACATAAACGTTAAGATTAGAATTTAAACGGATCAAACACAAACATTCTTTTAAAAATATCCAAATTTAATTCATCAAATACGTCGAAATAAAATTCACGAATATAATTTTCCAATTTCAAAAGTAGCATCATAATTTTAATGGAAAGATATAAATTCTTAGCTTAAACTGATAAGCACTTTTTCCACAGAACATGACCGCTTGGAAGGCTAACTTTTACAATAAAAATTTTGAACGTATAATAAAACAAGCGCACTTCACTCAAACCTACTTTACCGATGGCAGCCACATCTTCAGCTGTTTGGACGGACAGGGACAGAACGACCAAGTGCTGATGCCCCAGGAAGCCCTGGACACTACCATTTCAACATTAATTTTGGTTTCCTTCTTGACCATCTCCCTGGTGACAGCCGTGGCATTCGAAGTAAGAAGAACATCCCGCCGAAGAGGAGGAGACGAGACCATCGCAAAGAGGGTCTGGGACAGCTGCTTCTTCTACTTCTCGCATCTCGTTTCGAACCGTAAGTAACAAACATTTTTCTCAATTATGATTTGATTGAAATTACCACCTTTTAATGTCTGTTAACAGCAATTGACTACAATGGGCGAAAACCGTCACTCAGATTCCTCCTCAGCGGCTGGTTATTGGGGGCCAGGCTCCTCCTGAACCGCTTCTATCTTTGCCACATGAAGGGAGAGCTAGCCACGGCCAAAGTAGATTACATCGATAGCTTCCCACAACTACTCACTAGACCCGACATTAAACATATCTACATATCTAACATTGAAATGGTAATATATTCGCTATAAGGTTCAGAATAACAACATTACCCATTTTATAATGTTTCGACAGATATTGTTCAGATCCCCGGAAAGGCCTGATTTCCATTTAGACTTTGAAACGCCTGAAGAAGAGAATGACGTGTTGAGTAGTCAAGCGGTCGTATTCAGCTCTTTCCTATATTTGCAGTTCTGGCTGAGAGAATATCAGATCAAACCGTGTAGGAATATTTACCAAGGCCAAAGCTGATCAATCAAGTTACGTGGCTCTCGCTCCCAATTTGCCAGCATGGCTCAAGGATGCTGTCGATTATCGGTAAGCATGATCTGTAGCTTGTGGGCTTGAAGGGAAATCCAGCGTGTAGCGTTTGTGAAACATTATTTACTCAAATATATCATTTTACGGGTACATGACTTTATTGCCAAATATATCACACCAAATGGACAAGGATTTGAAAAATAAATACTAATTTGCCTAGAGCATTTTACAAAAAACTTTATCCATATTTCGAAATAATCAGGAATAGGCCAAACTTCAAATCAAACACTATTTTATCCAGAACTTTTGAAACTGCTTCTCTCCGCTATAAATTTAAAATAGGCCATAGTTTGCAAAATATATACTAATTTTTCCAGAACTTACGGAAAATGCGGTACGTATAGATTTATAGATAAAAATATAAAAAATTAAAAAACATTATAAAAAATAATAAAATAAACATAAATCAAAATAATAAAATAAAATAAAATAAATATAAATATATATAAATGAATAATAAATATGAAAGTATATATAAAACTAAATATAAATATAAATATCTAAATATAAAATAAACAAAAGTAACTAAATACAACATAAATAAATACCAAAATAAATAATGAAGTCTTTTTTTCGTTTGAGAAATTTTTTAAAATTGTTAGAAATATGACTTGGTCTTTTTTATTAAAAAAAATCCCTAATAGAAACCACAAGCACAGCCCTCGCTTTTTGGCAAGAAACTTTTTTAACCAAAAATCCCGTTAGCGAATATACAAAAACATTTATACACATTCATTTAGTGGACTTCTTCTTCCATCTTCTCCTCGCAGACAGCTCTACAGTAGAAACTACTGAACCGATTTAAATGCAATTTGGTATACCGTTTCAAATTAAGCTCCCATTGTTTCCTTCCAAAGGAGAAGTTCATATCTGGTATAATTCTTGAGCTACGGCGACAAATGAACATTTTAGCGAGTCAGTAACGAAACCATGGAGTAATAAACATATAAGAAGTACTAAATCGGAGCGACCAGCGATTAAAAAAATAATGCAAAAGGTTTGAGGGTTGATGCTAGGTGAAAACGTGGCGCTGTGTTCGAGAAAATAGTCTTAAAGGTTAAAATGCCCGCTATGACGGATAAACTTAAAAACTATGTATGCAACATATTAATAGGTGGATTGTACGGAAAAAGGGGCGCTGAGTTCAACAACAATAGTCTTGCGAGTGTCAGGGTGGTGGTTGTCCGCCATAGGGCTTGTTGATAAATAAGTACAGTTTATGACGTTTATGGGAATATAATTACAGAAATAGATTAAACATTCGAATGCTACTGATTTATAGGTTGTTTCTAAGTGAAAGAGGGGCCGTGAGTTCAAAGTGTCTCGCCAGTGTCAGGGTCGGCAGTAGGGATGCAATGGATAACCAGAACCGGAACCAGCACCGAGAAGCACCGATTAACTTCTAGGAACCGGAACCGAAACCGATAATATAAAAATTTGATAACCGTAGAGAGAAGGATTACCCCTGGGGGATTGAGATAATGAATCTGATATCTTATCACAATCCCCCAGCGGTAACAACAAGATTTTCTCTCTGCTCCCTCCCCATTCTCCAGAATATAATCTCGTCCTCCAAAAAAGCAATCCCTAGAATCTCTCTGCTTTCCCCCTTTCCATCATTCCCCAATCCCCCAACGGTAACAGCAAGATTTTCTCTCTCTGCTTCCTCTCCCCATTAGCCGAAATATAATCGCCAAGATTTTTCCTCGTGCAGATTTCTGGAGGATGGAATTTACCCCTCTCTACTCTTAACCCCACCGAGTTAACCATAATTTCCACTATCGCTTCCGAACCCCTTAATTTCTAATCTCTAGGCAATTAAAAACAAGAAATATACATTTCCAATTTTATTTTACTTTTAATTACATGATAGCGTAAAACAGGTTCTAATATTAGACCGACAATATAAATAACGCGTTTAAATCGTATTTTATCAATATACCCATTCGCTATAAATCGCAGCAGTTTGCCAGAATTAGTTTTACCTCACCGAAATACTTCATGTACCCAAAATTGGACCGCAAATTGTTTCTTTTTAGGGGAATCTCTATGGGAGTTTAACATTACATTAAAGATAAAAGGTCCAGTTTGGGGTACTTTTGGTCCAAAATGGGGTACATAGGGCCGAAAATGGTGACTTTGGTCGTTTATAGGGTACATTTGGTCCATTTTGGTCCATTTTTGGGTACATCAGAAATGCAGTTGGAAAAGCGAAGAGCCGTAATTTTTTCCCCCCATCCCCAAATTTAAAGTTCTAACTTACGTATTTGTAGTGTCTAACAGCAGTATCGTCTGACATACGAGGGACAGTCACAAACGTCGTCTTCTTCAGGTGCAGGTGATAAGCTTTTATCGATGACAGTAGTTGCTTTTGGCGTAGGTGGAATGTCCCATTCTTGCGAGAGATACTTTTTTTCAGATGGTGAATTATCCCTAGCCGGACAGTTGTGAAAGAATCTAGCATGTTCCAATTCTGGTACGTCTCCTGATTTCCATCCTTCTAATACGCCATGGCATTTGTAGCATCTGACTGCGTCGTCTTGTTGAATATAGTAGAATCCAGCGGCTGCGAGCTGTTCTTTGATAATATTAGGGTTTCTCCAGTAACGAAAAGTTTCAAGTCGAAACGCTTCGATGTCCATAGTGGCTGTAGATAAAATATTTTCTATAGTGTAAAATGAAACTTGCTAAGTATAATTTTTGCACTAACGCTATATGGTAAGCCTAAATTTCTCACTAAGCCTACATGCTAAGCGTAATTTTCTGGTTAGACTCTAAGACTATTTGGCTAGAATCTAAGTCTATTTACTTCAAATACGCTACGTTTTCAATTTAAACAGGGCCTAATTTTCCTCTACAGTAAAATAATAATAAAGTCACTTACTTTTACGGAAATCCTTAAGCCTATGCCTGTAAATAGAGTCGGGAGGGCGGCGTACGGAGCGCGAAAATCTACGTGTCTCTTCTCGAGGGGGGTCCAGGAACTAAAAGAACGCTGTGTCGTATATCTAGAGATTAAATAACACTCGAAACTACAAGAAAATCCTGATTTCTCCTTGGCTGAAACTAATTGACGTCACGGGAGATGGTAAAACATAACCAAAAATAGAGGTTACTGCTCATTGGCCGGCGATAAAAAATTCGTCACGTGTTAAATTAGGCAAATTAGAATAGCTGAAAATACATTGCGCTTACTTCGCCCAAATTTACTTCTGATACAACTTTAATAAAAATTAATCCTGTTTCAAGGCTCCCACTAGAGGAAATCTTAGAGACTATTAACTCGGCAGAATACACTTTTTTAGCAATTGCAGATATATACTGAAATGATTATTGTTGGATAGGAAATAAAAGAATCGTGCTACGTGTCTCTTCTCGAGGGGGTCCAGGAACTGAAAGAACGCCCAAAATGAACTCAAATAAGAAAATTGTAATTATCATTTTTTAACCCTAATTCAGATTCCTACCTGGTAAGCCTAAATTTAATATACTAAGTATAATATGCCTTAAAGTTCAAATACTGTCTAATACAATAAACATTAATGAAAAATACTTACTTTGTATGTACAATGAACGCTCCAAAAGGCTGAAAATGTAACATGGAACAAGACAGAATTTCTACTCAAACCTTTCCGAATGTAGCGTCAAATAAAACATAGATCTCGCTAAGTCAAAGTTCAGTTATCTTATTAAACGTGAGCGCGCACAGAAAAATGAGCGAGTCACGTGAGAATTGGTACGTCACCGGAAATAGGGGAAGTGTCATCACTTGAGCCCTTTTATCAATATATTTAATTAAGGATTATTTCAAAGTTTAGATGGCACCATGGTACTAAATACAGTAACCCCAAACTAAAATATGGTAATAGTATGCAATAAAGAACGCAAAACGTGTTTAAAGGCTTTATTATTTTCTATCGCGTTGGTTCTTTTTCCTCTGTTCTCCTAGTTTCTGCCTCTGTCTTTAGTATTTATAAATATTTTCCTATCCATAAACCATTTCCTAACTGGTGGACTTTGATAAGACTAAAATTTTACTTATAATAATAATACGCTGAAATACATTTTCCAATACGCAAAAAATTAAAGCTAGACCTAAAAACCTGTAAAGTGTAAAAAGCTAAGACTAAATTTCTAAGCCTAACCCATGAAAGTACATTTTCCGTAAATTATATCCAAGAAAAAACCTGAGGACGGCTATAATATGATCATATACCAAAAAAAAATCGGGAATTAAACAAAAATAACCTTAAGTTTACTATTTTTATATTCACACGTCCTCAATTATGCAAATTTTATATTAACATTTCTACTATACATATTTCATAAATTATATTTACATAAATAATTATTTTTTATATAAAATCGTACAATTCTATCAGAACTTCCCATGTAGCACAGCACTGTCGGTTAGTAGTCGGTTAAGAGTCTGATAGTCGGATAACAGTCAGGTCGGTTCTACCGACTGCAACCGACTCAAGCCCGACATATGAAATACATGAAAAAATGTGGTCCAATTTTCCTACTCTTTGCCGTCTGTTGTTCAAATAGTTATGCATGAGTCGGGCTCACCGACAGTCAGTTTCAGATAAGTCGCATTTGCCGACTTTTTTTCCACCTCTAAATTTAAAGTCGGTAATACCAACCAATATTTTTATTACAGATAATAATATTGGTCCAATTTTTCGACTCTTTTCCGACTCTAGAAATTAGAATGTAAAATTACGTCTAGGCAATACTCTGGTCAAAATATTGTAGGGTTTACCGACTGAACACTTCACACATGACGTTTCGCCTTAAAGCCCGACCTTACACCAATACTTCTTTGAGTGGTTAAAATTGGGTTGGTATTTGTTATTCCAGTGGCGTAGCCAGAAATTTACCAAGGGACGGGTTCATGTATGTAAATATTAAGAGGGGGGTTGAAAAGGGAGTGGAAATTTAGTAGAGTCAAAGGTAGGCCCAAGGGAGTTGTTTTGACACGGAAACCCCCTTGTCTACGCTACTGTGCTACTCCGTTGAATTACGACGGCCTCATATATTTGACGGTTTTTGATCTTAAGTTCTTCTGAAATAGACAGTTATATTTTGTAAACTATACTTAAGAGACATCTGAATATCACCATTTATTTATATTATTATTTAAGAGACATGTTTTTACTACATTAGAGCTGCAACGACGGCTAGCGCATTCGCTTTTAAAATTCAAAAGTCTCCCATAGAAAGTCCCGATCGGAATTGGTCCAAACACTATTTCCACGGTTCCACCTACGCAGCTACACTTCTAAACAGTTAGAAGGTCAAGGTCATACATATACCACGTGATACACTTTCGAGGGAAAACCAACCGTTACGTTCGGAAGAATCAGAACGCGCAACAGGACTCAGGAGTCCAAGCGCAGTCTTTGTTTCGGGAATCGCGCGGATTGTCGCGGAAAGTCGGACTATTTTCTTCTCGAAAAAGTTTAATTTAAAATTATCTTTTTGGTTCCAATACAAGACTAAAGGTAAGACGATTTTATAATTCAAAATCCAATAGGGCTATTTTTAAGAATAGCACCTTTTGTTTTTTTTTGGTTTTTACCCCCAATATTTACCTCGGAAAATACATAATATTTCAACACTTTTGTACGTATTGGCTGAGGTAGAACTGATGAAGAATTAGATTTCACAGCCAGATATTACTAAATTTAAAAAAAGTGCTAAATGAAATGTGTTTTTTACGGCGAATTCAATTCGCTAGATACTAGGTACGTTTTCACTGGATACGATGTCCGTATGTGGAGTTAATAGAAGGAGGGAAAACTCCATTGTGTGGGATCTATTCATCTCTCAGTCGCTATCCCTTGTTTAATTCGCACCACAAGAGACTATACTAGGTACTGTCCTCTAGGTTGCGTTATAGATGGCACAGCTTGATAAGCAAGAATGGGGCTGGGGTGGCGCCGCGAGCCCCCAGCGCTCGAGCGAAGTGAGTGCGTGGCGCCGTTAGGCGCCAATACGAGTCCAGTTTCACTTTTAGTTAGGAACTGCGCCCAAAGAATAATGCCCGTTTTTCACATTTTCTAATTTTATCCTTCGTCAGTCCTACTTTACCCAAAAGCTTTGTATAATGCAGTACCATTAAAAAGCCCATTTTTTCAAGATTCCAATTTTTTGGCTTCTCTTTTTTTCTTGTAAAACATGTTTCCAAAAAAATAATTTTTTTTTATTATTCCTTGACCACTAATTAACAATTAGAAAAAAATTAACAAAAAAAACCAAATTGAATTCGCCGTAAAAAACACATTTCACTTAGCACTTTTTCTTAAATTTAGTAGTATCTTGCCGTTAAATCTAATTCTTCCTCAGTCCTACCTTAACCAATACGTACAAAAATGTCGAAATATTATGTATTTTCCGAGATAAATATTGAGGGTAAGTAACAATTTTATATTTATCATATCTTTCTAAATAATAAATTGCGCTTAAAACTTTTGGCATTTCTGTAATCCTTGACAAATAATACACCTAAAAAAAATAAACAAAAACCAAAAACAACAAAAGGTGCTATTCTTAAAAATTCCCTAAAATAGATGTGGAAGATTAGAATATGTTAGGTTGAGATAAGATTTAAACGGCGAAAGACCAATGTTTAGGCCTTTGCTCTCTTCCTTACAATAGTCAGTGTCATTTTGAAAACGGGCAACGTCTAGTCATTAGTCTAACGTTAGTTACGACAACTCTTTCGAACGTATTTTAACGTAAACTTTGGGAAATATATCCCATAATTAATTCCTATTTTCAACTGGACAATTGATTTCCGATACATTTATAACAGAATATGGTTATAGTATTAACTTGTTAATAATTAAAATTTAAATCTTTAGGTAATGTTATTGGGATCTTGGGGAGGAAGACATTTAAATGATGCAAGAAGAATAATTTTTAAAAACACCATTGCTCATGAACTAGCTGTTCAAATGAATTGAAACGGTACCAATGGCAAAATTGCCTTCCGGGAATTAAAAGTAAAGACCGCTATAATTGGTAATATGATCTGTCAAAATGTGATAAATATTCGAACTGTCTGCCTGTATTTAATTTCAGACGTAGTGCGTAACATCCCTAAGCTCAGTTCCACAAAGGAATATGATGTCGAACAAGTTTTGAAAGCTTGGGTGAAACACAAAGGATCAAGAAGAAGGGAGGGATGAAAGAAAAAGGAATAGATAATTTTGAAGGCACATTTCTTTAATATTTAGTTAAGTTTTTTAAGTTCTTAGTTCTAATTTGAACTGTTATGCACCCCATGATATATTCAATGAGTATTATTTTAAGACTCCGAACTCACGGGAACTATTTATACATTTCTTGTAGTTCTTAAGTTCTTATTTTTTAATTGGATGGTGAAAGTAACACCTGTGATACATATCCAAAATAATATTTATAATCCTTTATTAGAAAGTAACTTAAAATTTGCTGAAATTATCATTTGATATCGAATATAAAATTCGACAGTTATGGCAATCACAGCCTAAGCGATTTATTGCTAATGTATATAAGTCTTAAAAAAATCCACTATTTATTTTAAAACTGTGCAATAGTGTATTTTTATTTAAATCTTAGTTTTATGTACATGGATTTGCCAAATTTCCATAACCCATATTATTTTAACCATTTTATTCTTTAAAGTCTTAAGAAAATGATTTTAAATAATTTACATAATTAAACGTAACATTTTTGTAGTAGCACTCTGTAAAAAAATGCACGTGCAAGCCATATAGGACAAAGATTGTTATCCTTTATCAAAAGTTCTCAAATTTTTAACTTACCATATTTACTTTTTAAACGTTTTTTAATAAATATATTTTGTATTATAAATTTATTTTTTGTAAGTTTGGAATTTATATATACAGTTTTGGCAATACCTTGTAGCTATATAGATAATTGTTGACATTACAATCTGCAAGACAAATTAGGGTTAACCGATTGTATAAATTCGACGGTTCAAAAATCCATATCGAGCCAAAGACCAAAACACTTGTGTTTAGTAGTGTAGGCCGACGACTGAAAACCTGGTATTAAACTGCAGTAGGCCGACGTAGAAATCGCTAGTTGTGAAATTGAAACTTTACTAGGTCAACCAACTATAAGGCATATTTTACACTAATTTGTTAGGTAAAACGGTGTTGGTTGTGCAGTCCATTTAATGGTAACTGAAGAGTCGGGATGTCCTACCCAGCCTACTGATTTTACTTATACAGTCAACCCGACAGCAAAACGACCCTTTTCCGACTCGCATTTTTTAAGTCGGCTCTGCAGTCGTATTGAGGGCTTTTTCAATTCGTTTAAAATATAGTTTGATGCCGACTGCCGGCCAACCTAACAAATCTGAGTCGGTAAAGGGTCGTTATACTGTCGGGCCGACAGTATATCTAAAATCAGTCGGCCAACAGTAGGCTGGGTAGGACATCCCGACTCTTCAGTTGCCACTCAATGGACAGCACATCCGACACCGTCTTCCCGACGAAATTCGTAGCAGTCGGGCCGACTACTTTGTGCTACATGGGTTAAACCGGAAGATTCAGGCATATAATTTCCAAATACACAAACTACATTTGGAGTACTAATATTTATACTCACACAATTATATTTCGTACTAACAATTTCACCATCTTTTAAACTTTCAAATACTGCCAAGTGTTCGTCGCATATTTTTGTACTTCTCAAGGTGTTAAAGAAAAAGTGGTTCGCACCAGAGCAAACCTTTTTCAATTGAAAAAGCATTTCACTCCCCGAAACTGTCACTTGCTGACAATGTGTAAAATTGGGCTTACGGGATTTCAAGTAATTTAACATCAACGATTTTCCTTCATTTCCATCTTTTCCTATTACAAATATTCTTTTTCGGTCTGAGATAATTAAATATTCCGATAAACTTTTCTGCCATGGTCTAAGTTCTATATATTTGTTTATTCGTTTAGTGGTTTTCATTTGTTCCACCCAAGCACTTGTCAAATTTCCAAAGAGATGCGATGCGATGGTAGTCCAGATCGAGCAACGGCTTCTGCGCGGACTCGTTGTTTATCAATTTCCGCTTCTACTTTGCCTAAGTTTACTTTGTGAGGGTTTAGACTGCAACGTCTAATATGTCGACTCAGTTGTGTTTTAAACGATTTATTGCACGTTGTACACGATGTACGTTTACATTTATGGGTTCTTAATCTATAGCTACGTATTCGTTTCTCGCAACTTGGACACTGAATATATTTGTTTCGACCCATTTGGAATATATTCAAAGGAGACAAACACGTACTTTATACTCGAACCGAGTCTATTCATAAACTGTTCTCGATTTTTGGGGGATCTCCGTATATAAAGTTTAAAATGTGTGTTCTGAGGGTAGAAATAATATCAGCCCTATTTTGATTTTCTTCCATCCATTTTTTCACATTAATTTGATATAACCTTGTATCTTCCTACAATTCAGTTTTATGCTATGTACAATTCCCTTATTCATTACATCATTCCAAATTTAGTCTAATTCATTCACGGGCGTTGATCTTCTGAAATGGATATTCCAATAAAACCTTTTTCTTATATCATCGCTTCTGATTAATCTGAATGTTGTCAATATAAAAAACATCATATGCTATATTTAAATATAAAGGATAAACACTGCTTAGGTTAAGGATAGATTGAATTGGAATATTTAAGCAAATAAGCATAAATTTCTGAGGGCCTTTTCCTCCAAAATATCTAAAAGGGCAAGTACATTCTCGATAAATATACAAGTTCTTTGGAATAAGAGACGTTTTTATCAAAGATAAGCCAAGTTTATACCTTATTGTCATTAGTTCCATAACAAGAACCACGTTGTAACGTGATAATGGCTACCCCTATCGACAATTTTCGGCACTAAGAAATTCTACGTTTCTATGAATTATACGGGTTTTGACAGATTGATATTTTAAATATCCGTGAAACGTAAACTTATCAGAATAAGAAATGGCATACAATGAGATTAGATAACTAGATAACGATCATTGATAGTAAAATTCTAATCGTGTATATCTAACATATATTTTTTACTAATAATAAAAATATTTAAGAAACATGCTATTATTTTTAACATATATAAGACAATTTTTTTATTCACTATATAATCCATTTTTTTCAAACTTAGAAGTTAGTTTGTATGAAATACTTAATAGGGTTGATATTATGTCTACCCTCAGAACACACATTTTAAACTTTATATACGGAGATCCCCCAAAAATCGAGAACAGTTTATGAATAGACTCGGTTCGAGTAAAAAGTACGTGTTTGTCTCATTTGAATATATTCCAAATGGGTCGAAACAAATATATTCAGTGTCCAAGTTGCGAGAAACGAATACGTAGCTATAGATTAAGAACCCATAAATGTAAACGTACATCGTGTACAACGTGCAATAAATCGTTTAAATCACAACTGAGTTTAAACAACGAGTCGGCGCAGAAGCCGTTGCTCGATCTGGACTACCATCGCAACGCATCTCTTTGGAAATTTGACAAGTGCTTGGGTGGAACAAATGAAAACCACTAAACGAATAAACAAATATATAGAACTTAGACCATGGCAGAAAAGTTTATCGGAACATTTAATTCTCTCAGACCGAAAAAGAATATTTGTAATAGGAAAAGATGGAAATGAAGGAAAATCGTTGATGTTAAATTACTTGAAATCCCGTAAGCCCAATTTTACACATTGTCAGCAAGTGACAGTTTCGGGGAGTGAAATGCTTTTTCAATTGAAAAAAGTTTGCTCTGGTGCGAACCACTTTTTCTTTAACACCTTGAGAAGTACAAAAATATGCGACGAACTCTTGGCAGTATTTGAAAGTTTAAAAGATGGTGAAATTGTTAGTACGAAATATAATTGTGTGAGTATAAATATTAGTACTCCAAATGTAGTTTGTGTATTTGGAAATTATATGCCTGAATCTTCCGGTTTAAGTTCTGATAGAATTGTACGATTTTATATAAAAAATAATTATTTATGTAAATATAATTTATGAAATATGTATAGTAGAAATTTTAATATAAAATTTGCATAATTGAGGACGTGTGAATATAAAAATAGTAAACTTAAGGTTGTTTTTGTTTAATTCCCGATTTTTTTTAGGTATATGTTCATATTATAGCCGTCCTCAGGTTTTTTCTTGGATATAATTTATGGAAAATGTACTTTCATGGGTTAGGCTTAGAAATTTAGTCTAAGCTATTTACTTTTTACGGGTTTTTAGGTCTAGCTTTAATTTTTTACGTATTGCAAAATGTATTTCAGCGTATTATTATAAGTAAAAGTTAGTCCACCAGTTAGGAAATGATTTATGGATAGGAAAATATTTATAAATACTAAAGACAGAGGCAGAAACTACGAGATCAGAGGAAAAGAACCAACGCGATAGAAAATAATAAAGCCTTTATATACGTTTTGCGATCTTTATTGCATACTATTACCATATTTTAGTTTGGGGTTACTGTATTTAGTACCATGGCGCCATCTAAACTTTGAAATAATCCTTAATTAAATATATTGATAAAAGGGCTCAAGTGATGACACTTCCCCTATTTCCGGTGACGTACCAATTCTCACGTGACTCGCTCATTTTTCTGTGCGCGCTCACGTTTAATAAGATAACTGAACTTTGACTTAGCGAGATCTTTGTTTTATTTGACGCTACATTCGGAAAGGTTTGAGTAGAAATTCTGTCTTGTTCCATGTTACATTTTCAGCCTTTTGGAGCGTTCATTGTACATACAAAGTAAGTATTTTTCATTAATGTTTATTGTATTAGACAGTATTTGAACTTTAAGGCATATTATACTTAGTATATTAAATTAAGGCTTACCAGGTAGGAATCTGAATTAGGGTTAAAAATGATAATAACAATTTTCTTATTTGAGTTCATTTTGTGCGTTCTTTTAGTTGCTGGACCCCCTCGAGAAGAGACACGTAGCACGATTCTTTTATTTCCTATCCAACAATAATAATTTCAGTATATATCTGCAATTACTAAAATAGTGTATTCTGCCGAGTTAATAGTCTCTAAGATTTCCTCTATTGGGAGCCCCGAAACAGAATTAATTTTTATCAAAGTTGTATCGGAAGTAAATTTGGGCGAAGTAAGCGCAATGTATTTTCAGCTATTCTAATTTGCCTAATTTAACACGTGACGAATTTTTTATCGCCGGCCAATGAGCAGTAACCTCTATTTTTGGTTATGTTTTACATTCTCCCGTGACGTCAATTAGTTTCAGCCAAGGAGAAATCAGGATTTTCTTGTAGTTTCGAGTGTTATTTAATCTCTAGATATACGACACAGCTTTCTTTTAGTTCCTGGACCCCCCTCGAGAAGAGACACGTAGATTTTCGCGCTCCGTACGCCGCCCTCCCGACTCTATTTACAGGCATAGGCTTAAGGATTTCCGTAAAAGTAAGTGACTTTATTATTATTTTACTGTAGAGGAAAATTAGGCCTTGTTTAAATTGAAAATGTAGCGTATTTGAAGTAAATAGACTTAGATTCTAGCCAAATAGTCTTAGAGTCTAACCAGAAAATTACGCTTAGCATGTAGGCTTAGTGAGAAATTTAGGCTTACCATATAGCGTTAGCGCAAAAATTATACTTAGCAAGTTTAATTTTAAACTATAGAAAATATTTTATCTACAGCCACTATGGACATCGAGGCGTTTCGACTTGAAACTTTTCGTTACTGGAGAAACCCTAATTTTACCAAAGAACAGCTCGCAGCCGCTGGATTCTACTATATTCAACAAGACGACGCAGTCAGATGCTACAAATGCCATGGCGTATTACCCAGCAAACACAAATCGTCCAGCATGGTCCATAAAGCCCAGCTTGGTCCCGTCCAAAATTCGTCCTACGGGACGAATAACTGACATCCCATTTTAGTCCTCGTAGAACCGATATTCAGCCCAATCGACGTCGCATGGATCTCCACTATTCGTCCGAAATGTTTCGTCCATCAATGCTATCTAGAGGTGCGTTTATCAGCAATTATTTTTTTTTTCACCTGTATTTATATTTGAGCTGATAATGATTAATGAACCAAAAATATGAATTTTATTAAGAATATTATTATTTAAATTTACGAGTTTATTTAACGTGAATTAATGAAATTACGTGTTAAATCAAAACTACTTAATTATTTAATTAATTTTATGTGTTCTTAATTTTTATATATTTTTATATTATTATTTTCTTAGTTTTTATTTCTATTATTTTCATTTGATGAATTATTTCTACAATCACAGCCAATTACTGCGTAAAAGCTGATCTAAGTTGGCCGAGCTAAAGTCCTTTTAAAATATCTGGTAGCCCAGTTTGTAGTTTCTTTTGTACGACGCCATTACTCGATAGTTTGGAATCGGTCACCATAAAGTCCATAATGCGTTCTACACAAACGTTAAAGATGATAACATAGTAACCTCTAGTATTGCTGATAATATATTATAAGAGTAAGTATTTTATTAAAAAACTGTTTGATTTTTTTAATGATTTTAACTCGATTTTTTTAATGTGTCTTTTACAGAGGTAGGAAGAAAATATGTTTGATCAAAGTCTATTCATTTTGGACCTGTACATGTTTCAATTTAACTTTTTAAGTTTATTATTCATTACTCTCACTGAACGGTTCGCCTAAAGCTTTATTTCATACTGTTATATTTTATATATTGAATTTGTATTTCCAAACGTAAGATTTGCAGTGTATTCTCCGAAAGTTAAGGAAGGTTCGTTGTTTTTAAAGTTCATTTTGGACCTGTACATGTTTCAATTTAACTTTTTAAGTTTATTATTCATTACTCTCACTAAGTGGTTCGCCTAAAGCTTTATTTAATGCTGTGATAATTTATATAGTTAATTTGTAATTCCAAAAGTAAGATTTGCGTTGAATTCTCCGAAAGTTAAGGAAGGTTCGCTGTTTTTAAATTTCATTTTGGACCTGTACATGTTTCAATTTTACTTTTTAAGTTTATTATTCATTACTCTCACTGAGTGGTTCGCCTAAAGCTTTATTTTATACTGTGATAATTTATATAGTTAAATTGTAATTCCAAAAGTAAGATTTGGATAGATATTAAAATTAAGCTTCGAGAAACAGTAATTTCTAGAGTACATTTTTCATCCGATAGTCTTAATTTTTTTAAGGAATAGTATTAAATGGCTTAGTTTTATTTTGCTTTTTTATTTATATTTTAATATAAAGTTTGGCTTTTTAAATTATTTGTTCAGAATACGATATCCAATGAACGTCCTAGTTTCATCCCTATTGAGCCATGATTGAACCAAATTAAAGGCCTAAAGACATCTCTAGGTTTTATAGAAAGACATCCAGGGGACAATCGCCGTTGGACGTCCGAAAACTCGTCCCCGGGACGTACTACGGCTATAGGCAAACCGGACATTTGGACGTCCTTTAACGTCCAACCGACGTCAACCCCGGATTTTGGGATGCCCTACGGACGAAGGCAAGATCCGAGTGTGACGTCTATCGGATGTCCATAGGACGTGTTTGTGTTTGCTGGGTAGAAGGATGGAAATCAGGAGACATACCAGAATTGGAACATGCTAGATTCTTTCACAACTGTCCGGCTAGGGATAATTCACCATCTGAAAAAAGGTATCTCTCGCAAGAATGGGACATTCCACCTACGCCAAAAGCAACTACTGTCATCGATAAAAGCTTATCACCTGTACCTGAAGAAGACGACGTTTGTGACTGTCCCTCGTATGTCAGACGATACTGCTGTTAGACACTACAAATACGTAAGTTAGAACTTTAAATTTGGGGATGGGTGGAAAAAATTACGGCCCAAAAAGGACCAAAATGGACCAAATGTACCCTATAAACGACCAAAGTCACCATTTTCGGCCCTATGTACCCCATTTCGGACCAAAAGTACCCCAAACTGGACCTTTTAGCTTTAATGTAATGTTAAACTCCCATAGAAATTCCACTAAAAAGAAACAATTTGCGGTCCAATTTTGGGTACATGAAGTATTTCGGTGAGGTAAAACTAATTCTGGCAAACTGCTGCGATTTATAGCGAATGGGTATATTGATAAGATACGATTTAAACGCGTTATTTATATTGTCGGTCTAATATTAGAACCTGTTTTACGCTATCATGTAATTAAAAGTAAAATAAAATTGGAAATGTATATTTCTTGTTTTTAATTGCCTAGAGATTAGAAATTAAGGGGTTCGGAAGCGATAGTGGAAATTATGGTTAACTCGGTGGGGTTAAGAGTAGAGAGGGGTAAATTCCATCCTCCAGAAATCTGCACGAGGAAAAATCTTGGCGATTATATTTCGGCTAATGGGGAGAGGAAGCAGAGAGAGAAAATCTTGCTGTTACCGTTGGGGGATTGGGGGATGATGGAAAGGGGGAAAGCAGAGAGATTCTAGGGATTGCTTTTTTGGAGGACGAGATTATATTCTGGAGAATGGGGAGGGAGCAGAGAGAAAATCTTGTTGTTACTGCTGGGGGATTGTGATAAGATATCAGATTCATTTTCTCAATCCCCCAGGGGTAATCCTTCTCTATAACCGTATCCGGAACCGGAACCGATATTTGTAAAAAAAAATTTAACCGACACCGGAACCGAGTTTTTCATAACTTTATTTACCAACATTTAGCGCATGTTGAAATTTAGTACTTAACCTTCCTAATTTACTATTAGTTCTTCATATAAGCTTATCTTTATTCTATCACAGATAACTCTACTTATTCTCAATTGAAAATGGGCTCGTCCTCTAAATGTTTGCTTTAAAAACTGGCGTAATCCGGAAATCCGCGATAATTTTAGTTTTATTTTCTTCAGTCGGAAAACGCGCCACAATTTCACAAATGTTGCATAGACCACAATATTTGTCGACCTCTACTACTAGTGTGCCTCCCGAGCAATTATATAGCGCGGTAAGGTAATGTTTTACTTGTTTCAAATATTTCTTTATGTTTCAACAGGCGCGCCCAAAACTTTATAAATACAACCACAATAACCGTCGCATAAATATCCAAACAACGTACATAATGAATGTAACACACTGAAGTTTGAAAAGTATCGAGACACGTGTTTTATAGCAGATCGTTAAACCTTGTAAATTAATAACTAAGTTGTGTTTCTGAATCTAAAGTTTTGAAGGAATTTGCTTACATTTCACAAATGACAATGCTTATTGAACGAAATAATATGGACTCCATTTAGAACGATATTCTCAACTGAAATCAAAACGAGTCCTAGAAATCCCGTCTTTATATTTTTCAATGAAATGAGGCAGGGGCGTAGGAACCAGGGGGGCAATGCCCCTCCCTAGAATTTTGTAGGGAGGGGCAACTAATGTTATTGCCCCTTCAATTTTTTGGTCAGTTGAAATCTTTAAAAGCTCAAATTCTCAATTTAAAAGCTTATAAAGCTTATAGAAGCTCAACTGTGTCTTTTCCCGCCAATTTACATAGTATTCAAACAGTAACACATGCATTCGGTGAAGCTACACTCCTTTAAAAATTCAAAACCATTCTCATTTTATTATTGTGGATTTGTGTATCTTAAATTCATAAACGACTCTAAAGACTAAAATACACTTCGTATGATAACTGTTGTTACTGTGAATGCCTACATGACATTCGCGACCTTTTACTCTCTCTACATCGGGGCCTAAGCTCCTAGACCCCCGTTTCGTTTCTCTTTGCCCCCTCCAACTTCTAAAACGTTCCTACGCCCGGAAATGAGGAGCGGAAGGGAAGGCAATGTCTCCCCAAACAGAAGATTTCATTTTTACCCTACTTTATTGAATAAACAAATAAGCCGGGAGTAGTGGCTCACTCCTGTAATCCCAGGCGTCCGGGAGGCAGAGTTTGTGGAAGGCCGTGTGAGGACGACCACTAATCCCCCAACGGGTGGTTGTCATACTTCCGCCACGGGTGTCCCAACCCTATCCCCAAGTATTCCCCCGTTGGCGTGGCCGTAACACATATCTCGCACCTGATTAATCAAATGGACGAGCGGACTGTATTGTCCCACCCGTCACAATAATAATAAAAAAAAATAAACAAATAACGCGCTTACGTGAGTTTCCTACGAGAGAATAGAAGCAATAATTTTTTTAATTATTTTACATTAAGTCATCTAGATCGCGATTCTGGTCGGACTTGGGAGTTTGAGCTCCAGACTTCCGAGTTCTACCAGAACCTTTGTTTTTAATGCTACAGGCGCTGATTGCCGTGATTTATCTTTATCGTTTCACTTAGGGCTTAAAGCCATTTTTAACCATTTTATATATTTAACATGCAACTTAGAGATGGGCATTTCGTGAACTCTTTGTTTATTTTCATTCCCCATTAGAGCAAGAACCACTATTACATTAGTAGTTCGTTTAGCGGCATAAGTGAAGTAATACCCCCGTTAACAATTCCTTCCGATATAAAGATATGTTTGAGTTGAACCGTGTTTACATAAGAAATATCACCTCAATTTTGATATGTTAACGGAAAAAATCGTTCTTACGAAGATTTCAAAAAATACATCGAAGAGTGAATCCTTATATCGTAAACTATTTCACTTCAAAACGTTGATATAGTTAATTCATCGATATATTTTCACGAAAAAAATTTAAATTGTTTCTTCACAGTAGTTACAAATCTCGGCGATAAAAAACTGTCGCTCTAATGAAAAGAGCTGGTTAAATAGATTACATTCGCGGGTCCTTTCTGGTCACGGGAGGTTAAGTTTCTTAGTTTCAAGTGAATATTGTTTTGAGGATATTAGATAACTGGTCACCGAAACTTCCCTTTCGCGAAGAACTTTTTGATATCGTCATAAAAAACTAAAATGCATCCACGTTCAATTTTGTTAAAAAATGTTATTGAAGATATTTTAAATTTAAAAACGAGAACAAAAATGATATCGTCGTGAACAACATTGAAATATAATTTCAAGGTTGTTCAACAAAAGAATTTTCAGAGTATGAAGTATAAAGTTTAATATATGGTACCATGTTAAACGTTTTCTGCGATCCCCATTATACAGTGTGCTAGGTTTTTGACAAGTAGTAGATAAAATATAGTATTAAAAGTTGATAATTTATCTTCGACAAGTATGACACTTCAATTCATTTCCATGCCTCTTTTGATTCTTATTCCGGCATCTAGGTGGTGTTGATTAAGTTGATTTTATTAAATGGGACGTCACTCTAGCGTCGTATTTTATTATGCTGCCAAAAATTAGTTCGTTATCCACATTTCAATTCGCTTCATTCAAATTCTTTATTTCGGTTAATAATATCATGGTAATATAAATAATATAATGGCACATTTGTGACTTAATTACAATTTAAATTTGGATTATTTTTTCTCAAAATTATCTCAATTTGTGGGTCCCTGTACTCTTTATAAATTAAACTCTCTTCAATTAAATCAATTCCGAGTCTCGATCGTCTCGGCCTTTTAAGTGGCCACCTCTGGAAAACATTCGTTCGCAACTCGCTGAAGTTGCGGGCATGGACAAATGTCTTTTTGCAAGTGCCGCAATAGCCGGGTACTTAGACTGATATTCATTCCAATAGGCCAATGGGCACGAAAGTTCCGGATTTTCGGTGTCTTCTTGCACGAACGAATGTATCATCCTTCTTTGAGTGAGTCTGGTTCCATCATTGGTTTCTTTTTCAGCATAAGACTGAAACACTTTGAAGTAGATTCAGCAGTTGCACGGCCTTGATTAGTTGGGAGTAACCAATATTTGTGGCGCGTCATTTTTGGTAGGAGTTTTAAATTCTGTATAACTCTCTGCCCAAGGTGGTGAACTGAAGTCATCCGCAAATAGTACCACAAGTAAATGAACCGAAGATATCAGAGAATCCATAAATTTTAAGAGGTATTTTGCCTAACGCGGGCGGAGAAGGGAGTCAAGTTACCACGCTAATAAAGGGCATAAAAATAATAAATTTTAAGATATTAAAAGGGGTGGTTATTTTGTGAAATTGTATAAAACAACTTGAGTCTAATATTACCTTGGAAAATAAATAATTTCTGTCTCGGATCGACCATGGCAGGTATAATATAGAACGGGTCGGAAAGATGACTACTAAACCTCGATTCCAGGTTCTCCAACAAATGTTTGCGAAGTCCTCCAAATTTGGTGGTGTTGTTGTCTTAGATTGTTTCAATCGTTTCGAGTAATTTCATCACGACGAGTGAGATTTGTGGACGGTCTGTCGCGTCTCTTAGAGGAGATAACAAACCTTGAAGATTTTTAATTTTATTGAACAAACCCGGCGATGGAGCAGTTGTAACACCGCGCTCGGCTAGCGAACTTTCTTTCGCGTTTATCGCTTCCATTAGGATTTTTATAATGACACTTTTCACGCCAGGCTTTATAACAAAATGCTATAAATTAAACATTTACACCTAAAGAGTCAGAACTTAAAGATTATTATTATTATATCTGTGACATTTTTCTCATTAATTTCATTAATCACAACTTCGAAGCGCACTGGGCTCTGGAGTCGAGAAACCCGAAGATTAAAGGGACTATTACCTACAAGACGACCTTTAGGGGCGATCCATACATTTACTTACAAAACTTACTAAGCTGGAGCGCTTTCAGCGTCAGATATATCTAAAGCCAAAAGGCGACAGCGGCAAAAAGTGCCACCTTAAGGGGGTGAAAATAATCTAGGGGTAGTATTCCCTTTAACAATTGTTACTTACCGTTTGAGTGACTATCCTCAATTCTTCAAATTTGAAACGTTCCAACTTTGCTAGATTTTGATAAATAAATATGGCTTACGTACGTATTTTCGGGATTAATTCAGTAAACTCGACTCATTTAATTTTGTTGTATAATGTTATAAATACCATTAAGAAAAGCTCCATGGCAAAACAAAAAGAATCCCACCTGGTTTTCACGGGGCAAACCAAATCCAACCCGCCCGTTACAGCGCGTAGTTTTTCAGTATATTTCGTGGACTTGCGAAAAAACATTATAACTCCATTGACGTATTCACGAACTGTCTTCGACGATTGGTCATTTCGTAGGCTGTTTACAACTACTAACTGGAGCGTGTGCGTGACACAGCCTAGTCTCGTCCACTTTTGTTTTGAAATTGTGTTTTCAACCATCATCCAGCTTTGATCGTTCCACGCTAAATAAATGATCATCCGATTTTTTATATTACTTATTTGGTAGCCTGGCGTTCACCAGAAGTAAATGAACTAAATCTATCAAACAGCCTATAGAAGTATAATTGTTGAGACATGGTATCGTGCTTTAGTGCCATCCGTTGTCAGAGAGGCGAGAATCGTGACTCTGGCTAAGCAGCCCTTTGCGGTGTGCATAATTATGGTTAATGCGTTTCGATAACTTCGTTCATTAACTTCTGATTTTACAGTGTTAAATGTTTACGTGGAATTAAAAGTGTTACCGTGTTTCTAAAAAAGATTGCAGCAGCGGATTAAACATGTACATGAAGACACTGCTATTTACCATCATCTAATTGTTCGAACTAGTCAGACTCATCACTGGAACCCTCAATGTCCCAAAGCACAGAGCAGACCGCTTGAAGGTTTAAAGCTTTTACCATATTACTCGCATTATCGGTACAAAATGTTACAATCTATAGGAATATTAAGAATTTTACGTTATAAACCAAACAAATTTCAAAATATTTGATAAAATAATTAGATAATAAAGTACATGAGTTGATTTCACGCCTATAGGTCACGAAGAATTTCTTCAACTTTTGCAAGAATATTTTCACCAGTATGTGCAGCTTCGAAGTGCGTGAATGCGAGGGTGCAATTTTGGAGCTCGAAGTTATCGTTGATGGATTGGCATTTAACGCATAGGACGGCTTCCCTCGTTCGTGCACTCCATATATCAAGCGTTGGGTGTAAGAACGACACGTCCTTAAGCGAATACTTTGGTTTAGTTGATATTTCTTCGGAAACAATCATTTTCAAATCCCTCGTAACAGTCCGATGACATTGAAGGTTAATTTGAGGCAAAAACATAGCCACGAAAGCTTTAAAAGCCTTTCCTTCGATAAAGCTGAGTGGAAGACCATCGATAGCGACTAGGTCAACCATGGTCTGTTTGAAGCGCAGTTGCTGGGCAGACGTCAACGAGACCTTCTCGATTTGCTAACATTTTACTAGTTCACCGCGACTTTCCAAACTGTCACTATGTGACGAAAGTGCAACGTCCCTGTGGTTTTTCTATAATATTCAATGAAACATATAATGTCCGATCTTGTAAAATATGTAAGTTTATAAGAACCATTAGTCGTAGTAGGTTTATAATCGTTAACGGAGATGCTTACGGGTCTGTTAGGAGCGGAAAACCGCGAAGAAACGTCTGTGGTGGCGAGTCTCGCGACTGATAGTTCTACTTCTCGTTACTTCTTAAATAACTTCTCTTTTTAACCGATATTTGCGATTAACAGAACAGCCCTGTTTATAATTGTTCTCTTTATCGAAGACGTCTCTCTCAAAGACGTCTTGGTTGGCTGCGGGCATTAATTTGGTTTCGTAAATCACACATTCTTGTATAGAGTAGAGTATACTTATTCCTCATTCAAAAAAATCACGACCACAATAGCGGCCATGGCCAAAGCTGCCGTTACTCTATTTATAGATCATATATTAAAGGGATCCGCAACCTGTGCGAGTAGTAGTTTTTCCTGATCGAGTCGGTTATCGAGTATCTAATTTTTTTTCATCGAGTAGTCGAGTCGGATAATCGAATACTCGATTAAGACCAAAATTTCCTTATTCGAGTAATCGATTTGTCATGAAAAAGTTCGGGTACTCGATCGAGATTTTTAGACGGGTAATTGTGTAGTTAAGTTTAAGCAGGGGCAGCGTTGGGTTAGGTTAGGTTGCAGTAGGTACTATTTCAGTAGGTAAATTGTAGTAGGTATGATTTCATTGATATGGGGCTGGGGGGTGCAACTATAAAAAATGTCGAGTACTCGAGGATGATCGAGTACTCGGTCAGCCCTAGCAACCTGTTTTGCAGATATTAGCGAAGAGTTGGGAATAGTTGGAATACAAAAGTAGGCGTCGAAGATACGCTTAGGTGAGGCGGGTAATATTATCGCAAGGTAAATTTCAAAATGCAACGTTGTTTGCAGATTCCTTTAAGAGTTACTTAAGATTGAGTCGACGTGCCGTTCGAAATTTGCTGCTCCATCTCCTCTCTCGCTTTCATGACACAGTTTACAGGTTAACAGCTTGTTTGGGCCAGCGGCATCGGTACCGGTAATAGGTATAGAACCGTTATATTTGAAAATCTGAAAATCGATGGCTTCAGCCATCACCGACTATCGTGAAATGATGAAGCTAACAAATTACTTAATGGCTTGCATTCGTAAACACGTATTATAAAATGGCAAAAGTCTACTAATTTTTTCAAAGAGTGCTCAGTAAAAAATCGCCACCGGATAGCGAATTAAGAGATGGGTAATATTTTTACCAATAAAAAATCTGGACATTTTTGGTTCTCTTAATTGAAGTCTTAACGTGTTTCTGTAGTTGTTTTTTAAAAAGATAATAATTTTCAATGACCACATATTTGATAAAACATTTTACATGCCATTAATTATTTATTCGTCAGATAACAACGGTACTTTTGTACTTCGATCGCCAATGAAATGTTCACGTTGTGAACGCTTGTCAAATATCATTCTAATATTAATTCACGACAGTAATTATGGAATAAGAATCTGGAATTTTATATTATTTTTTAATCATTCCTAAAACTATTCAAGGACAATTCTTAGATAGATATGGAGCTTAACATCTTTTAAGAAATGATCTCCGTAACCTAGTTAGCTAAGTGTGATGTCTGATCACATTCATTCAATTATTTCGAGAACGTACTTTTCAAGGGTACTATAATTTTACTTTTTTAAGTAATATGTCGTGCTAGGATCTCTGTTTTTCTGGTTTTTTCTTGTTCGTGAACAAAAAGTGTCCATCTTTGCATGCAAGTACGTGTTAAATCTTATTGTAGAAGGCGATATATGTTAGCCCTAACTCTAGATGGCGATAATCGCGACTTGGCCTTAATGATTATAATGGACCCCAAAAACAATGTCGCAGGAGGACCCCGAACCCATAGCTACGTCACTGAGAAAGCTACTATTTCTTAAATATAATTTATCAAAAACAAATTTTATATTCTATATAAATAAATGTGGTGTATTTTATTTATCTTTAACTTAATTAGAATTGCTTGTGTATTTAACATTAATAAATACGAAACACACTGGAACCGTATAGGAACCGTTTAGGAACCGGAACTGATTGGTTCTAAATTTTAGAACCGGAACCTTAACCGGAACCGATAAAGCAAAAATTTCAGAACCGGAACCGGATCCGAAACCGAGATAGTCCAAAAAAGTGGGCAGTGTGCCACCAGGGGGCGGTAAACCATGCCAATGTGTGATAAACACAGTACAAAACGTGTAAAGTTTAATAACAATCGTACAAGCTTATTTATTAACTTTTAAAAAACTAATTAAAGAGCATAATGACGTCACATTTTCAAAAAATTAAAGTAAACAATATCTAAACGTACACAATGTTGGCGAAAGAGCTAGGCAGTTCTCAATATTCCAAATAGGTAAAAGTTCACTTTCCAATTTTGTGTATAAACATTATTTCCGCTTTGTTACGATTAAAGGTATTATAATAACTTCACTTCTATTGTTATAAACAAAAAGGCGTAAAATCCAACCAAAAATCAAGGTCCTTTAAACAAAAACGTCACGTCCTATATTACTCTAGGCCATAAAAGTAGTGAAATCAAATAACGGGCAAGATCTGTAATTATATTCTCATAAACGTCATAAACTGGACTTATTTATCGACAAGTGATGTGCTCTGAAGTAATATGCTAGACGTTTTTGTTTAAAGGACCTTGCAATTTTTAACCGAATGTTTTTTGGTTGGATAAATATATCCAGAAATATCAGCGACAACTGGATGAACGTTCAATAACTCTCTACTGAGAGACAATCACTTTAAAAAGGTTTCTAAAAGATTCTGGGAAAATCGATTGAAACCTTTTTCATTAGAAGATAAACTAATTTTACCCTGGTGGGAGAAAACAAAATGTAAAATTCAATTCGATAAACAATATTACAATAATAAAAATGGCAGATGGAGGAGAAACACAAACTCAGACTGAATTGTTTACGGAGGTAGTAAATTATTAAAAAATATTTTTCGACGACGAACCTACAAGTTGCTGTCAAGAATATATAAGTATTTTACCTAAATTAAAATCAGAAAGTTCTAGAGAATGCAAAAGTTCTTTACTTATAATCGAATTAGAAGAAAAAATTAAACATTTACCTAAAATCAAGTCTCCGGGCAAAAACGGCCTAACTAATGAATTTTACTCGCACTTCTGGCCTGTAATCGGTGAAAATTGTTTTTCTAGTTTTACAAAGATTTTAAATTTACTAAATGTACCAAGTTAGCCATAATTAGATATTATATAATATTTTACACAGTACAGTACAATAATTTTAAACCAACTTTCATTAATAACTCTTATATAATCGCCGAAAATCCTAAACTTTATCTCTTAACAGCATAGCAAACTCAGCCGGCGTTACAAAACATGTTCTCCCTCCCACCCCCGAATGCAGGCCATGGTGGAACCTAGCTCGTAGCGCTGTGGAAGCTACAGGCATAACCCGTCCCTTTAGATATACTAATGTCCATGTTATTACTTCGTTGTCGTGTACCCTTTTGTAGCAAAAGTTGTTAAAGTTCTTTCTGAATTGTTATTTATTGGCTAATCATAGGACTACAGTTCGTGCTTACTATTTCGTTTTCGTGTATCCTGCTGTAGTAACAAAAAAACTAGATGAGTCAACTTTGAGTTGAGTCAACTAGTTGGTTCGTGTGAATAAAAGTTCGATGAGTTGATCCACTAAAAAAGGACTCAGCATTGTGATTTGAAAAGTTGGCTCGTTTGAAAAGGTCTTAAGACTACAAAAATGGTGCACGTTACTACAAAAGGATACATATTTCTTAGGATTACCAAACCACTTACCTCATCTTTGTCATGTGTACAGCTTTATCGAGAAATTCGAGCCTACCATACAGACTAATACTTGTTTATTTTTAGCATTAAAACGGTTTTCAATAACTAATTTTAAACGAAATATCAAACTGATTCAGTCGGCTATGTTGCCATGGCTTCAGTTACCAAAAACAAAAACGTTTCGCCCCCAATAATGTGCCGCCTAGGCGGACTGCCCGTACCAGCTACGCCAGTGTGCGAACTGATTGAACATGTGGTGGAAACTTGATCCTAAAATATTCGATCACGAAATCAGTGAAGCCCATGTTCGATCTTTGACACAATGGAAGGAGTTAGAAATTAAAGTCCGATGTCGAGATACAATGGATGAAGCGGAGCAACAACAAGTTGAAATCGAAGCGAAGCGGAGATACTTACGAGATTGTTGGATATAATTGTATTCCTAGATAAACAAAATTTGGCTTTAAGGGGTCACCGACCGTGCCGGATTAAGGACTAGGCCTTCTAGGCACTAGCCTATGGGCCTCCACCAACAGAAAGCCCCACCACTTATGAAATCATTGGATTTTTCACTGATTCGGTTTAAGGGAAAAACATATCAGGTTTGTTGCTTTATTATTGGAAAAATCATTATTCTCGTGACATAAACTCAGCTTCGGGACACGCGAGTTTTGCGTTTTCATACTTTCCTTACATATAGGCCCCCACCAAAATCTGCCTAGGGCCCCACCCTATGAGAGTGATGATGAACATAAGTCTACGGCACCCCCGATATTTCTCATAAGGATCAAACAAGCCAAGTTTTACGCTACGGAAATAAAGTGAAGGTTACAGTATTATTTGTTGATTTTTTTTTAAACCAAAGGTAAAACCGCCGAAAATATTTGAACTATGATTGGGCAAAAATTAGAAAAATACCGAATTGATATTCAAAATTGTAACGAACAAGCGTATGAGAATGCTGCTGTAAAGGCTGGTCAGAGACGCATCAAGGAAATAAATGGAAAAGCCGAATTTGTCGCATAAACAAATCACTCACTGAATTTGGCTGGTGTACATGCAGCTTCGGTTGCTGTAAATTATGCTACCTTTTTTTTTAACTGTGGAGCGTTTGTTCATGTTTTTTTTCTTCCTCATCCCATTGCTGGGATGCACAGTTGCACTGGTCAGAGTGTTAAGCGTGTAGTAGAAACTAGGTGGAGTGCGCGGGAAGATGCTGCATGTGTGAGTGTTGTGGAAAAACATTACAGGAAAATCTTAAGTGCTATAGAACGTTTAATTGGTGAAGAAGAAAATAGAGTTACCAGGTCAGATGCAGGCGTGCTGCTTGTCACCGTACAATCGTTTTCCTACCTGTACTTTCTTGGCATTTGGAAATCTGTCCTTATAGAAATTAACTACACACACGTTAACATTCAAACCAACGGATTGAATATAGAACAATGTTACATTAAACTAGAGGCTTTTAGAGCATTTTAACTAAAAATAGGGATGAATTAGTTAACAATTCAAAAGAAATTGGTGGTGATCTGGGGATAGTCATGGATCGTCGGTGTCGAAAGAAGAAACTAATGGCAGGTGAAACATCACGAGATACGGAATTGTCACTAAACAGAGTGGTCCGATAAAGTGTATCTACAGCTTCATGTTCTTGCCGAAAAATATGCCTTTCTTATTCCATCGAATCTTTTAAATAAATACGAATGCCAACTAAATTATGATCACGTGTGGCATTAATAAAGAAGAGTTTCTCATTGAGAGACAAAGACTTCGGAGTTTTATTTCTGTTGCTGTTACCCAAGACGAGACAGAGACGTGGAAAGATCGACGGTCCCCTTGAACTGTTGCAGTTCATTCGAAAATATAGTCTCCATCCAAATATTGTAATACTATTGAGAATTTTACTCACAATAGCTGTAAGCAAGAACCCATAGACGTACCAAGAACAGAGGAAAGGAAATTCTGTTGGATCGCCTCCTAATCGATTTTTTTTAAAGAGGCGGAAAATTACATATTATTTTAAGTTGGTTTCAAGTTGGCTTTAAGTTGTCGTTATTAAGTTTCAAGTTCCCTCTAAGTTGGATTTAAGTGTCCTCCATTAAGCGAAATTAGAGTTGGCTTTAAGTGGTTTTTAAGTAGGTTTTTAGTTAGTTTAAGTAGTTCTTAGAGCGCTTATTTTTTTGGTTACTTAAGTTCCTACAGGCGGAAAGTATAAAAAGGTGGGGCTTATTTTGAAAATATAGATTAGGAGGCTCCACGACGGGCTAAAGCTATGATCACGTATTCTTAGTACGTCTATGGCTTCTTGCTGAAAGTTTTGCAAGTTGTGAGATACGTTTTTCTCAATTGAAATTGCTTAAGAACTACCTAAGGTCTACAATGAGTACCTTGCGATTACAAAATCTTGCCATACTGTCTACAGAACAGCAATTTAGTGACGAAATTGACTTCGACTGTGTTATCAACATTCACCGAAAATGTGTACGGGATTTTGAAATATGGGATTTTACGCTGGATATCCAGAGTTCTTGTTGGATTCCACCGTTTCCGGATTTCTTAACTTTTTTCCCGGATTTCGGGATTTCTTATCGGATGTTGCGATTTCCAGTCGCATTTTGAGATTCCTCGTAGGATTACAGAATTTCAAGATTCCTCCGAGGAATACAGGATTTCTCGTCGGATTTCGAGATTTCTCGTTGGATTTCATTATTTATCGTGGGATTTAAGGATTTCTCATCGGATTTCAGGATATTTTACCGGATTTCGAGATTTACCGTTGAAATTCGGATTTCTTGTTGGATTTCGAGATTTCTCGTTGGATTTCATTATTTATCGTGGGATTTAAGGATTTCTCATCGGATTTCAGGATATTTTACCGGATTTCGAGATTTACCGTTGAAATTCGGATTTCTTGTTGGATTTCGAGATTTCTCGTCGGATTTCGAGATTTCTCGTTGGATTTCATTATTTATCGTAGGATTTAAGGATTTCTCATCGGATTTCAGGATATTTTAACGGATTTCGAGATTTACCGTTGAAATTCGGATTTCTTGTTGGATTTCGAGATTTCACATTCCAAATTGTTATTAATTATTATTATTAATTTATAGATTTTCAGTCCAAATTATAGTAACCATAACATTCGGCGGTAAATTTAAATTTGATTCCCAAAAGTCGGCGTAATCAACGTTGAGCACTATAATGACATAGTGTCACGTGACCTTACGTCAAGTCGACTCGTGTGATGAGATGACGTCGAAGTGTTTTAAGATATAAACCTGAAAAATATTGAGATAGGCCCTTCCACCACCAAATTATTGTTTTTATAGTACGCCAATAACGAATTATCGAAAAATGGGTGCTATGTAATTACACCGACTCGGAGGGCGGGGCTTAATCCACGTGGCGTCTATACAAAATCTAGTTAGTAGCTCTGCTTTAACTACGTTTTTACGACCGAAAACTATTGCTACGCCCAGAGCCGGATTAAGACTTTATGGGGCCCTAAGCCCAAGTTAATTTTGGTGCCCTCTTTCAATAGCGAGCGAAGCGAGCTAGGCGCTTCCTCAATTTATAATTGTGAAATGGAAGGAAAATTAATTTTGCTGCCAGATTTAGTATGTCGTCAGGGGCCAGACGGCAGTCCGTCAGAGAATGTGATAACGTTTTTGGTTCATAGGGGTGGACGCATTTACTAAAATTACTCCGGAAAATATTTTGTGAAAAGCAAATGATTAAAGTTTTGTACATTTATTTTTTTTGAACCCTCTTTGTGCCCTTGTAGACTTGCGGTGCCCTAGGTCCAGGCCTATTCGGCCTATTGGTTAATCCAGCCCTGGCTACGCCCCCTTTGAATAGCCCTTAATGAAACCTAGACAGGTAGCGGCTAAAGCAGACGGAATTAGTTTTTCGTCAATTTAACTTTATAAATAAAAATACTTGCGTTTTAATATAATTTTTGAATCGATTGCTTATATTTTGATAAGCTTATTTAAAAAATGTTCTTATGACTTTTTAATTGGACTGTAACAGCCGTTTCAATAACTTAAATGTATTTTCGGTTGGTTGTTGACCAGATCAAAATCATCAGACCAAGTCAACTAGGTTCGATATTCACTTTCTTTGGGGCTGGTGTTTATTTTTCAAAATGGCAAAAGATCCTCATTGGCGACTATAAATAAGGTTAATGCTGGTTTTCATTAGTGAGTGTCAGGGCTACGTTCAGTGAAGCTTAACAGTCTTTTATAGTGTTACGTTTGCGTTAATTCCGTTGAGACTTTTTATCCTGTCTCTCTAAACGCTTTTTTACGATTGTTGTATTTTTTTTTAAATATCGTCTGCTGTGTCGTCCGCAGCTAACCTACCCGTATGCTGTGACGTCACGATTCCGTTTATCAACGAAGAAACCTGCTATTTTGTTGAGTTATAGCGTTTTTCATTTGACTGCTTTCGAGCAATCTTGATCGCTCTGATCAACATTTTATGTTCCATTAGCGTGCTCGGATCTGCTCCGATCAAGTTTCAAGGGTTCCATTTCACGCTCTCGGGTGCTTTGAGATCGCCCAAAACCGATCTGCTGATTTCGACAGATCAACGGATCGAGATCGAGATTGGAACAAATTTTTGCGTGTTCCTTTTTGATTTTTTGGCAAAATGGCAAACCAAGACGCGAAAATTCAAATTACAAGCTGACGAAAAACAACAAAGCGCGGGAATATGTTCATGGAATGTTCCATTTGCTTTTTTACTGTAGTCGATTGGGGCGAGATCTATGACGTCAGAGACAAATTCAGAGCGAATCTTGAGCAATCAAATGTAGAACGCTATTAACGTTGTCAACGTGACGTCAAAACCGGAAATTATAAAAATCGTTCAGTGAAAAAAAGTTTCCATCGACGCACGCTGTACTGTACCAGCATTTATTTTGGGAACCGCCTTAAAGCCCAAATGGAAAGGACCCCATAAAAAGAAGGTAGCTGTAAGCCTTGTCCATTAATTTGCGAGTCTATGTGGCGCGGCGCCGTCACACTCTTCCGAGGTAATGCCTATGAGGAAGCGTTGCTATTGTCAAATTAGATAAAAATGCATGAATCTGGACGTCGTAAATGCTCTGTTACCTTGGAGGAAACATAAAACAATGTAAAGTTATAATAAAATGCAAATATTAACCTTTTATATTCTATTTCATCCATCATAGCCCCTTAATACCTGGAATTGCGTACCATAAAACCTCCATATGCTACCTGGCTGATAAACGGTAATAACAGATACCATGGGATGCGCTGCGCTTATTGAGATTCCGGACTCGCTAAACCCCGAGCCAACTTTGTTTTAGAGATTTTCGCTGATATCAGCGCCGCCTGTACACAAATAGAAATCGTTTTCGGCACACGGTTATTTTTATTTTGGCTGTTTACATTCGTTGATTGAGGGCTAACGCCAACCAAGAATAAACTAAGTGGAAACTGAAATATATTACGATAATTTAATTAAGCATTTTTTAAAATTTAATTAATATATTTTAACTTATAATTTAAATAAAACTCATATATCAATTTTACAAGTCGACGAGCGCGCGGTACAGTCGCGAGGAGTATAGTTTTTTTAGCGCGCGTGCAAATCATCCGTGCGAATAATATACTAATATAGCTGAGTATTGTGACGTAAGAGCAACATTTTAACAAATTGGGCAAGACCACGTTTTATTTTATAACTATTAAGTGCATATATAATGTCTTTAATGTCTACATATCCTGGTAATGTTATGAGCTTGAAATCATTGAGTTGGCAATATTAATCTAGAGGTCCAATCAAAACGTCGGATTTCAGTATTTCGCGAAACAAGTTTTTAAAAAAAATAAGAATTAAGCCTTCTGCTCCTAAATGTAGAGAAAACTTTATCATTCTACCCGTGGCGCCGTCTATCTCTCAATGATTCGTTCAAATAAGACGCGTTTTCCGGCCAAAATATTTTTTTTTCAAAAATTATGGATGGCGCCACGGGTCATATGATAACGTTTTCTCGTCTTTTTTGAGGAGACTGCACATTCGTTATATTCAAAAACTTGTTTCACTGGGAGCAGATTTGATTGGATCTCTAGATTAATATTCGCAACTCAATCAGTGGAGGCGCCAGGAAATTACTATGGGTAGGCTACTTAATTCTTTAATTTGGAGCCCCCCCCCCTTTACATACACTAACTAAACAAAACTGTGACAAAACCGGTTGATTTTTAATAATTTACAAAAGAAATGTACATGACTGTTTAAATGTACTTGGAAGTTATTTTTTTTAGTCGATGAGCGTAACAATGCACAAATGGGCATTCTCCATTTTCACTTTGAATTGATGCAAAAACACTGGCCAGTTGCCACGCTTTATTTTATCTTTATTTTGGAAATTGGGACTGTCTAACGATGCAACACTCTTTGAAGTAGCTAGTTTAGCAACTACAACAAATCAAGGCTGCGTTCGAAAAAATATTATAAATCACTGTTCAGTGTTCGCAACTTAAAAACAGCATGCTTTTAATTCGGATTTGGATATTTCTAGTTTCGCAAATCATTTTAGGGGGCTGTTCGGGGCCCCTTCATCTAGATTTGGGGCCCCTACAAGCGAAATAAAAGTAGGCTGTAGCCTGCGTAGCCTAGCCCTGCCGCCGCCACTGAACTCAATGCTTGAAACATACCTTCACAGGCTCCGATTGAATTTTCCAAACACGTTTTAGGAAGAATAGTGATTTTCAAAATCTTTTACATGCGGAAAATACGGTTTATTCTAAATATCCCTTCGCAGTGTAATTTTACATTTTACACCTTCAAGTGAAGTTATAAACTCGATAAATTTTGAGTCGTGATGCGGTGTGTACATCCGAGATTTGACGGGTAATTCCGATTCGCGTCCAACGGAATACTGGTCGAACCTGCGAAGGTTCATCTTCCATTTTAAACACCTAGGAATTAAAGTGTTGGTTGCACGAAAAGTCGATAGTAATAAAATCGAACGACTGAGGGCTTGTTTTGAAGCCCTGGAAGTTCTCTTTCCGAAAATGTCATTGTCGAAACAAATTTCCAAGCCAAAGTGTACTTATGTTGGGTCCAAAACTGACCTTTTTCGCTCGCCAAAATCCAGAAATTTTGCGCGTTTTTATATCCTCCAGAGCACGAGCAAATCGAAGCTGTACTTTTATTCCTAAAATCGAAGGAACTGAATTGGAGGGATTCTGTTTACTTGTACAAGTTTTCAAACCCGAGATTTTTAATCATAATATTAGGCTTTTTATTGAAATAAAAACCAATTTACGCGAACTTTTTATGAAGAATAACATAATAACAGTTTTACAAGGCTTGCTTCGGTTTCATATAATTTTTCTACTAAGTAGCCTTGTGTATGACTATTTCAATTGCTACTGCGTAGAATTTTTTCTGGGTGTTAAATCAACCTGCTTTTCATCCCAGATGTAAAGAAATGTATTGCAGACAATAAGCCAATGATACGCTACGCATCATCTGACGTCACGGGTGCCGAAAATAATTTTAGAAGTCTGGAAATTCGCCGAAAAACTCGAATTTGACTTCTTTTAATAATAATTCAAAGCCCGCTAAACCAATTTTGATGAAATTATCTGTACTTGCTATAACATTTATACTATTTCCAATGAATCATGAATTATCCATAGCTAAAATTTCATGCCACCAACACTTTAAACTCGAATGAAAGATATATCCCGGAGACAAAAACGCGTTTCAAATTTTGGCGTCTTAAATCGTTGGTTTGAAACGCGAACTTCCGCCTGCCACAGGGTATCGCTGATAGTTTTACATCTCTATAAGCGCAGCGACTTCCAGGATATCTGGTCTCTGGTAAACAAAAGAGGGCGTAGCGATAGCTTACGGTTGCGAATACTTTCAAACGAGTTGATGAATCGGTTTTCTTGTAGCGCCTATTTCTATTTCCAGTTCTCCTAAAGAGTACATAGGAAAGAGGTTGGCAGTAACACAATCTCAGACTGTCACAGCTTCTTGAGCTTCGAGGTCGACAGGGGAATGGTTTCCTCACCTTCCACTTGGGGGTAGCAAATGGGATTAACCGGACTTGGCACCATACCCGGCATGTTTTTAAAGTTGGTTTAAAACATCCTTAAAATGTTTATGACCTAAGTTGTACACAAAGTGACGTAATAGATGTTTTGGACAATTTTGCTCCTTTGATCAAACTTAACAACATATTTCAATTTAAAAAAAAATCTGGCAAAAGCCAAATCCCATAGAAGAAATGCGATGTCCTTTTAATTTCAAATATTGACTTAATAATTTTGAAAGATCGGAAGTACAGTTACAAGAGGCGATTGTGGATTTAGACCTAAAGCCCATGGACTAATTAACAACTTGAGAGAAGAAATTGTATTTATAAATGTTGCCTTCATTATGAATGTTTGCCATATGTTGAATCTTGTACGCAATTCGTGGGAACATCATAATATTCTAGTTGATGGCCGAAATGGCCAAGTATTGTTTACTTTAAAAAATTGAAATAAAATGAAATGGTAAATTTATAAATTAAGCTTATATTTAAGTATATATTTTGGTCATTGGTAATGTTGCTTGAGCTGGTGCAGGAAGAAGGGATAATTATCGCCAGCATGATTATTGCTTAACATCGAAAGGCTACGGAATCATGAAGGGGTAATTTATCCATCTGAGAGTGTTGTTAAAATTCTTCCAATAAAGGAAAAAAGCATAAGGAGATGCATTAGGAAAATACTAAATTGATATTGTTCAAAGGCCAAAAGTAATTTTCATTCTAACAGTTTGGAGTTATGTTAGAATAATATAATATTTACTTTTTATTATAATCAGAATATTAAACGTTATTTTGAGCTTCTTCCCAGTAATTTAAATATCTAAATACAAATTACCACTAAAATACACGTGAAGTTCGTGAACCCGTGCTAAGAAAAGTATATAAGCAGACGATATTTGCAAAAATATAGTTTTTTGGAAAAGATAAAAGGCGCCACCGCGAAATGATAAAGATTTCAGTCAGTGAAGAATTTGTCCCGCGAAACTTCATTTTTATGGTTTTATTAACGTATACTTTTTTGAGTGAGAGTATTCAGTTGAAAATTTACATGTTACGTTTTTGAACCCTATTTCGTAAGGCAACACTTGCGCCATCTGTTTTCTCTAAAAAAATTGTTTTATTTTTGCATTTGTCTATTAATGTAGCTTTGTTGGTAATTATAAATAGGTACCAAAGTTTTTAGTCGATTATAAAATTATTTTATCTATTTAATTACTGTCAAAACCAATTTAAAATGTTTTTTTTATCTTAGTAACATCCATATAAACATTTCTTATCGTCGCGTACCCTACTTCATTGTAAAGTCTATTGTTGTCAACTTTCGAAATTCTGGTGTGTTTTAGCTCAAGTTTCAAAGGTAATAAAATTTGTTTTTCAACTTTAAATGCTATATTAATTTTATAGTGATTTAAATGTAGCATAATTAGTTATTAGAAAATTGTAGGAAGTTATAAATTCAGATGATCCAATGTTAAAATATTTTGAATAATGTCTTTTTTTGAGCAGGGAAATGCGAACATTAAGGTTTGGTTAGTCGTTGTATTCGCTCTGTGTTACTTCCTTTGCTTTATTGCTTTAATGTGTACTTTAACTTCCAGTTTTGTTTTTTCGGTTTTTAAACTTGTTAGTTTCTTTTTGTCAGTCGCGGGGTGAGTGTCTTATTGTTTTTTCGGCTAAAACAAATCATTTTCCCTCTGTCGTGAGTCGTGGCCAAGGCTTAGCGCCTTGTTTGTTCCCTCTTCACTCGCATTGCTTCATTGACGTCATCACTCCGGAATGCCAGCCACGGCTGCAGTCAGTTCAACCGGCACCCCCTGATGACCTCCCCCTCCGACCCTCTGGCACTCGGGGCTACTTCTCTCGGGCCGGCAGCTCTGCCTCCCGTTTCTGCCGAAGGAGAGAGCGATAGCGGCAAACAAGATGTCCCGTCGGGCTCATCGGTGAATACAGACTCTCTGCCTCCACCCGTAACGCACTGTTATGTTGATTGCAAGGTAGGACGGAAAAACGAGGAAGCAGGAAAGATGGTGATATGTGCCTTCTGTCGCCATTGGTTTCACTTTTGCTGTATTGGCCTCAAACCTAATGCTTCTGTCAATGGCATCTGGGCTTGCAAAAATTGTGAACACCTTCCATCAATGCTCGTCAAACACGACTGCCGCACTGCTGAACAGATCTTGAAACTTACGTCCCGAAATACCTACCTTGAGGGTGAAAATCAATCGCTTCGACGACAACTATTGGAGGAACAGAGGGCCCGCAGCGGGGTCCCGTCCTTCGCGGTCGTTGCCAAGAACACCCATCCTCGACAATCTACTACCCAGAGTCAGCTTACGGCCAAGCAGGTGGTTCCTGCCACCAATAGTCCTATCAATCCGCCTTCTGGCTTACCAGTCGCTCCGGGGAACCCAATAACCACACACCGTAACACCCAAGTTACTCAGGGAGTTGCCACAGCAGCTCGCCCTCGTCATCCTGGGCAGGGGTGGAAGGAGGCCACTAGGAAAAAGACCCAGCGTTTGAAACCCAAGGCATATCAGGGCCCGAAAAACCTAATCAAGTCGCGGAGAAAGCCCGTCCAGGGCACTGCTCTATCTGATTCCATGTCCATCCCGGCTGCCGAACAATTAATCAGCATATACGTCAACCGTCTTAGCCTGGATTTGTCTCCACGAGCTCTAGGAGATCACCTTCAGAGGTATGGAATCACCCCCTTTGGGCTACGCCTTCGTACCCTCTACAGGCAAGACTTCCAGACCTGCTTCTTTGATGTTAGCAAGGATCACTTGGACAAGGTTCTGGATCAGTCAACGTGGCCCGAAGTGGTGGCTTTCTCTAAAAGCGAAAAGGACCGCGGGAAACGTTCCCCAGCTCAATGAGGCACAAACACTTCCACTGATGGCCACCAGCTGGCAGCTAGAACCACCAGGTCTCTGCTAGTATCGAAGGTGCATTCCTCTGTTACGGAGGCCCAGATTGAATCTCACCTCCTTGCTTTAGGAATTAATCCCGTCGAGGTCCAGCTTGAGCCTAGAGCTGATCGAAGAAATTTCGCTTCTTTCATCGTAAAAATTCCCGCGCATGAAGCTTTCCTTGCATTAGCGCCAGAACGGTGGACCGAGGGTATCACCGTGGACTCATATGATCCTCCGGCCCCTCAAGCCAAATCGTCCGGGCTCTCCGTGACCCAGGACCCTCAACCGTCGTCGCAATGACTTGGTCGCGCCCCGCTCTCTCTCCTGTATACCAATGTTAACTCACTAAAGACCAAACACTATGCGCTGCGTGCTTATATCGATGCTCACAGTCCGACTTTCATCGCGATTTCCGAAACAAAACTAGATTCTACAATCCTATCCCTTAGAACTAAAAACTGATGTCGAAGCGGTAGCTGTGAGGGTGTCTATCGGTTCATCGTGTCTCCGTCTTTGCTGCATCTACAGGTCGCCTACAGCCACCCCAGCGTACACCAAGAAGCTCAACTCCCTCCTTGGTTGTCTGGCTGAGTGTAAATCGGATCTAGTCATCACTGGAGACTTTAACTTTCCCAGTATTACCTGGGAGACACAGACGAGTTCATCGTCGGTGGCTACGAGCTTCCTTCATTCACTTCTCGCCTCTCATCTCAGTCAGCGCGTCACTGAGCCCACGAGGGAAAATAACATCCTTGACTTGGTATTGGTATCTGATGATAACATACTCGAGTCCATCTCTCACTTTCCGGGCGTCAGTGATCACGACTTTCTATTACTCAAACTTCGTGTGGTCCGTCCCCCGTCGCGGAATGCGCCCAGGTCGGTTCATAACTTCAACAAGGCGGATTTTGCTGCCATGGCTAACTCGCTCTCAAAACTAACCCTTCCGGCCACCACCTCTGTTGAGGAGATGTGGAGCGCATTTACTGCCGCCATTGGGTCAGCGGTTGTAGCCCATGTACCAATCAAGCATCTCTCCACTCGACACAATCTCCCATGGGTTGGCTCATCCCTTCGCCGTCTGTTGCGCATTACAAAACGGTGGTATAACAGATCCCAAAAGTATCCATCTGCTGCCAATACTCAGGCTTTTAATAAGCATCGAGCTATTGTCAAATATGCTCTTCGTGCCGCACGCACCCACCATGTTGACATGGTAGCCTCGGACCTTACAACGAACAGAAAAAAATTTTACCAGCTTGTCTCCACCAAGGCAAAGTCGGTTGGAATCCCTGATCTTTCCTGCAACGGCACGAAGTACACTACGGCAGTTGATAAAGCCAATCTCTTGGCTTCTACCTTCCGTAGTACTTTCCCGGTGTACGATCTGGGTGAAGTTCCTCTTCTGGAACCCCGAGCACCGATAATGCCTGACATACTATATTCTACCAAGGGAATATACCAATTACTTGCTAAAGCCAAACCACACAAAGCACCTGGTCCGGATGGTATCCAATCTGTTGTTCTCCGCAAATGTGCTAATGCATTAGCAGCTCCACTCACAGCCATCTTCCAGTCGTCTTATGACGAGGGTGCTATCCCGCGTGACTGGAGCCGAGCAAACATCACACCAATACCTAAAGGCGGAGACCGATCTGACCCTGCCGAGCACCGCCCTATCGCAAGTTCTTAAGACTACTGAGCACGTAAGTGCGTCGGCCATCTCGTCGCACTTCACCTTACACAACTTGATAAGCCCCTATCAGCACGGGTTCCGGAGTGGTTTCAGCACCGAAACTCAGCTTCTCTGCTGCATCGAGGATTGGACCTCTGGACTAGAGCAGACCGGACGAGTGGACATTATTTTTCTAGACTTTCGCAAAGCTTTTGACTCGGTTTCACATGAACTTCTCAAAGCGAAACTCCACGCTTACGGAGTAAGAGGCCGCACTCTCAACTGGCTGTCGGCATACCTTGAAAATCGGGAATTCAGGGTTGTCCTTCCAGGAGCCACGTCATACTGGCTTCCAGCTTTTTCTGGGGTGCCGCAGGGTTCTGTCCTGGGGAAAACGTTGTATCCACCTTGTATATTTTCGCGGATGACGTGGCGCTCTCCAGGATTATCTTCTCGCAGCAGGACTGCGCCATCCTACAATCTGACTTCGACTCTATCGGCAAGTGGAGCGAGCGTTGGCTTCTACCGCTGAATTCAGCCAAATGCTCTGTCCTTTCCCTTCGCAGGGTGGGCCAGCCAGAGCAAGTCGCAAAATATGTCCTCCATGGAGTTGATCTCCGACAGGTCCCCTCCCTAAAGTATCTGGGAGTGACGCTCACAGATACACTAGAGTGGACCACACACATCACCCGGGTTACCGCACAGGCTGCGAGAGCGCTGGGTTTCATTCGCCGCCACCTCTCTCACTGTTCCTTCACCACGAAGTCTCTTGGAGTTAAAACATATGTTTTTCCGATCCTAGAGTACTGTTCTGCCGTCTGGGCTCCCTCGACTGTTGCGGGTGTCCATGCGGTTGACCGCATTCAGCGGCGTGCCCTCCGCTTCGCTGCCAGTGTTGGCTTTTCGTGGAGTACCTCTATGACCAGAGATCTCAAAAACTTCAAATGGGATAACATGGCTTCGCGTCGTCGCCTTAAGAGATTGGTTATCGTAAATAATGTTGTACATCGCACTTATGGTGCCCTCGCTCCGCTTTCGAAGGCCATCTCTGGCTGGCATCGCCCCCCTAGAGGAAATCGTGCGGCCTCTATGGTTCTCCCCGGTTTTCGCCTCGCCATTCGAAAACATTCTTTCCTCCCCTCCTCCATCCGCGAGTGGAATTCTCTTCCGGAGCATCTGAAAGACATTCCGAGCCGTGTTCCTTTCCGGAAGGCACTCTCTTCGTACCTGGACATGTACGAGTAACATTTTTTTAACATTTTTATTGTCTTGACGTGATGGGTTTCGACCCTTTGTTAAGCTATTACTGAACTTAAGAACTTAAGAAAGGTCATAGTGTAGCCAAGGCTTATCGTATTCATTTTTAAAAAGAATGAAACAGAAAACAAAACCTTAATAATAGTAGATAGGAACTACTATTACTTATCCAAGATGAAAACATGTAGTCAAATTTTAAATTTCCAACTTCCGAGCCTTTTTCAAGCCTTCAATTTGTATTTTTAAATGCAATTTTTTTCAGTAAAAATACTGTTAAACTGATTCGCTTTTGAATAATAGATTATCTTATGCCAAACATATTCTATTAAATCTATATTGTTCCTTTAATTTGCAGTGATAGACATCCCATTATTAAATTCTGGAGATTATTTGGCAACTATTTCTTCCTAAAGGCAATAAGACATTGGACAAGATTCAGCTCTCCGGCTTGATTAAGGTTTGATACTTTTACGTTCCACTTGTTTGCGTAAATTTTCTCTATCATAACTAACTGCAAGCATGTTTTTTGGTATCGTTACTACCATGTACCAATTAAAATAGTCGTAAAATATTGTCCTTTCCATCAAATGTTACATTTTGGTAATCTATTGAATATTTATTTTCCGAAGGGTGTCAGAAAATTACCCATTTTGCGCTAACACCTGCTTCACTTTGGCTAAATTTATTTAATATAACTAAAGAATTTATCGACCTTTTGTCATAAGCAACATCATAATAATAAGTATAACAATTTCAAAAATGATAACTGAACTGATTTTCATTGCGCAATGAAGGTTCAATTCAGCACAGAGTTCTCTACTGTATGAGAGTAGCTGCATGAGAGTGTCAGTGTCAAAAAAAGTTTTGTAAGAAAATTTCCATAAAAACAATCGGAATTTTCACACTTATGGTTTTTGGCATATTATAATAATTAACCAAAAGCTGAAAAGCGAATGTATTTATGGCAGCCAAGACAAGTTCTTCAGTACGTCAAATTTAAATTTTAACTCGCTTCAAAGTTTAAGTATGGCTAACATCAACATACTAATATCGCCTTTAAATATTAAGATTCAGAGAATCTTTTTCAACTATGGAATAGCACTTCTCGCTATCACCAGGGTAATTTATCCACTTAGAAATGTAAAACAAATATTCGTCAGTTAGGAGAAATATTTCAACCCAAATCCCATAACAGCTTTCGATATCTTAAAATTTTTACTGGCAGCCACTTGGGTTCTACTTTTTAAGGAGAAATTTTTCCAAGGTTTGTTCTCTTTGCTAGAGAGCAAAATACTCTTATATTTTTGCCACCATAAACAGGCTAACTCTTTGAGACTTCTTTTAGGATACTTTCTCTCCTTGCTTTTTGGGTCGATGGTGAGGAAAAAATATTCCGAGAAATTCTCTTCAATTAAAGTTTTTCCTTTATATACATTCTTTGGTAAACTCTCCGGGCAACTGTGCTTGAATTGAGGACAGGCTTAGGCCATACTGGGTTTAAATTAACTGTAGCGGAGGTATTTTTGGCGCTTTTAAACCCTTTCCTCCATTGGGGGTTTTATTTTTATTTCTGTCTTTTGTGGCGGTGTTTATGGGATTAAAAATTTTATTCGAGAGATTTTTATTTTAAGTATGGGACATGAACTATCCTTGTAGAAGCACTTAGAGGATCGTGGGCTATATGTCTGAAATATGAAATGGTATTTTTGTCAGATTTAAAACCCTTATTTAGGGGAAGACTTTTTAACGCTGTGATTTGAATTTCAATTTGATATGAACAGTTTTGACATACTACTACTCCTGTGTTATTTATTTTATGTGGTTCGAAAATCTGACCAGTTGTAAGATAGTGCTGTTTGAAGTTTTTAATTCAACATTTTGAAAATGCCATTTTTTTAATTTGAAAATTTGACCAGTTTTAAATTTCAAAGGTTGAATTCTATTGAAAGACCAGATTTAAATTTGCATGGTTGAATTCTATTGAAAGACCAGATTTAAATTTGCATGGTTGAATTCTATTGAAAGACCAGATTTAAATTTCCATGGTTGAACTCTATTGAAAGACCAGATTTAAATTTGCATGGTTGAATTCTATTGAAAGACCAGATTTAAATTTGCATGGTTGAATTATATTGAAAGACCATATTTAAATTTGCATGGTTGAATTCTATTGAAAGACCAGATTTAAATTTGCATGGTTGAATTCTATTAAAAGACCAGTTTTAAATTTCAAAGGTTGAATTCTATTGAAAGACCAGATTTAAATTTGCATGGTTGAATTCTATTGAAAGACCAGATTTAAATTTCCATGGTTGAACTCTATTGAAAGACCAGATTTAAATTTGCATGGTTGAATTCTATTGAAAGACCAGATTTAAATTTGCATGGTTGAATTATATTGAAAGACCAGATTTAAATTTGCATGGTTGAATTCTATTGAAAGACCAGATTTAAATTTGCATGGTTGAATTCTATTGTAAGACCATTAAATTTGCATAGCTGAATTCTATTGAAAGACCAGTTTTAAATTTCCATGGTTAAATTCTATTGAAAGACCAGATTTAAATTTGCATGGTTGAATTCTATTGAAAGACCAGTTTTAAATTTCCATGGTTGAATTCTATTGAAAGACCAGATTTAAATTTACATGGTTAAATTCTAATAAAAGACCAGTTTTAAATTTCCATGGTTGAATTCTATTGAAAGACCAGATTTAAATTTGCATGGTTGAATTCTATAGAAAGACCAGTTTTAAATTTCCATGGCTGAATTCTATTGAAATACCAGTTTTAAATTTCTATGGCTTGATGGCATTGAAATTTCACCAGTTTTAAATTGCCACGGCTTGATGGTATTGAAATTGGACCAGTTTTAAATTTCCATGGCTGGTAGTTAATGATAGATGATCTGTTTTAAATTTCTGTGGTTTGATGGTATTGAATTGGACCAGTTTTAAATTTCCATGGTTGGATGGTATTGATGGATTATCTGTTTTAAATTTCCGTGGTTTGATGGTATAGAAATTTAGAAAGTTTTAATTTTCCATGGTTTGATTGCATTGAAATTTGATTAGTTATAAACTTCCATGTTTTTTTTAAATTTGACCAGTTATAAATTTCCCTGGTTTGATGGTTTGCGAAATTGACTAGGTTATACATAACCAGAGTTAAATATTTCTAATTTGACTTTTGAAGATTGGATTTATAAATTGTATTCTAACGCGACCAGTGTCATTACATTGGTTTGACCAAAAATTTATTAGATTTAACAAATAATATCAAGAGGTGGATCGACGTTTTTCCCCCCGGAAAACAGGAAGCGAACATGTTCTCTGTTTACCTAGATACATTCCTGGTGGGTAAATTCTATAGTTCGGTGGCTAAATCAGACTTAAAACCATGGATTAAGTAACCTTTCAGAAACAATTCGTAAAATAATGTTCCGCATCACACGGTGATGACCAAAATGGTTTAGTTCCAGTTTTACCAATTCATTATAATAATAGGATGTTATACAAGTTATCTGCATTTTCATTTCTGGTTTATCGTCGGCAGGAATCCATGCCTCTACTAGGAATTAGGGATGCACCGATATGGGTACAGCCGATATATCAGCTATTTGTGGCCGATAATATCCGCGGTAATATCGAACGATATATCGGCCGATATCAACAAAGTTATCTATTATAACAGTAGTGTATATGATAAAATCATTGTAAAAGACGGTTCAGTACACTGTCATACCATTTTATCTCTTTCGTTTTACGTAATACATATTTTCTATCCCAAATCCAATATAGTGTTTATTTGTTTAAACTCGTAACCCCCTGTCTAAAAAAGGTATGATCTAGCTTCTGAAATCTGGCGCACGTGGCGCGGTCAATCAAATAAAATATTATCATTAGTTAGTTAATCGTTAATTTTCTTATTTTTAAATGTTTTTCTGAAAACATTTTTCAAATACCGGTATCGGCGTCGCTTAAACCGTTATTGGCCAATACCGCTATTAGAAAAATATACCGATATATCAGTACACCCCTACTTGAAATGCTTATCCGCGCGTATCGCGTATGGTAAGATAACTCTGACGGCATAGGCCCAGCCTACGAGATAAAAAATCCCCTCTGCGTGCGCTCCCCTCTCACGTTGTTGTTTGTTAAGTTAACATAGCGACGTCAAAAAAACCGCAGCCACATCGAGACGAAACTCTGCCGCTATAAGCATTCCAAGTAGAGGTATGGATTCCTGTCGTCGGTGAGTTAAAGATGCGCAGACTCATTTGAAATATTCGGAACCAATTTCAGGTAGCTTCACCATAATAAAAATAATAATCAGCTAGACTAATACCCAAGGTGCCTTAGGCCTAAGTCATCAAGCGACTTTTAAAGCCATTAATTCAGGTGGCTGGGTTACAATGCGTAGGAGGGTGTTGGCAAGCCCTGCATGCCACGCGAGCCAACAGTTCCCTACACTAACTATTACCCGGGGGGGTAGCCACTTGAAAAAAAAATTGTAATCCAGATTTCTGATTTCCAAATATTTTCGATATTTCTGAAATATTTCCGATATTTCTGAAATATTTCCGATATTTCTCAAATATTTCCGATATTTCTCAAATTTTTCCGATATTTCTCAAATATTTCCGATATTTCTCAAAAATGTCCAGTATTTTTCAATTATTTCCGATATTTCTCAATTATTTCCGATATTTCTCAATTATTTCCGATATTTCTCAATTATTTCCGATATTTCTCACATATTTCCGATAATTTTAATATTTCCGATATTTCTAATATTTATCGTGGTTTTCTAATATTTCGTATATTTCTTGTGAATTTCTAGATTTCCGGAAATAATTATTTTGATTTCTCGCTATTTGCACACCATATTTCTTAAGTGGCTTCCCCTCGCTATTACCGATTCTAAACACACGTCATTGTCCCTTTAATATTCAATATTAACTCTGGGGTCCTTGTAACTTCTTCAACCGCAACAACAACAAAGGTATAGGGTTTTTAATCCATTTAAAAACTCTTCGTTTACGATACCCCCAACCCTCCATCAGCATTTGTTTTTCAATTAGTTTCTAAAGCTTTTAGCCGAAAAGATTATGAATCGGAAATGCTGGAACAAGCGAGAAAAAATTTAGGCCTAAAAAACGCGCCTTCCAGAAGGAAATACCATCAATGAGGGCTCAATCGATGGACAATTACTTTGAAAGCCCTCTTTTTTTTTGTCCAGAAATCAAAATCACCGCGCAATAGGTCAGACTGGACCCTAAACGGAAGATAACAAAATTGCTGGGTGGCCAAATAACGGACTTCTTCTAAAAATTAAAAAGCCAGTATCAGTGTTGCCAGACGTACTATATTTATGGTACTAGGTAGTGTTGTAAATCGGAAAATGACCGAGGCCTTTTTTCCGGAATATTTTCCGTATTTTTCCGAAAAAAAATAAAAAAAAGTTTTCATTCCATGATTAGTCTAATATATTGTTTGCAAATTTAAATAAAGCGGCATTTTCGCCTCATTTTTTCTAATCTTAAAGTAAAACTAAACCTCTAGACTAGTTTAAACTGATTAACAAATGTTTACTGATATTAGACATTTTACATCGATAGAAAGTTAAAAACATTAAAAACCCTTAAAAAGTAATTTATGTTTCAATTTTTTATTTTTCCGATTTGCGGAAAATTTTCTGGAAATTTTGCCGCATTTTATTTTTCCGGAAAATTAACAACACTAGTACTAGGCCTGATACTGAGTCACTTTTCGCACTTAAAATAACCTTTTTTTAAAAAATCTGTCACTAAAAGTCACTCTTCCCAAAATTAGTTACTATTTATAACTTTTTTAAAATTTCAGGGCCCCCAGAGGTCCTATATTTCCTATAAAATCCTATATTTTCAAAAATGTTCTATAACATCCTATATTTTTAACAAAATCCCTAAAAAGTCCTATAAAATCCTATAATTTTGATATTTTGCCCATTTCAAATCCCGCCACTCTGTTAAATTGCTAGATTTAGCTATAGGATAAATTCCTATACAAAGTCACTCTAGTCTATTCAAATTTGTTTAGGGTTTAGATATATTATCCCTTTTAATTATGGACTAATCTACTTTTTCGCGTATTTTATCATCCTTCTCACAGTCCATAGGTGGTCTCTTCTAACTTAACTTATCGTATATACTATTCTCCACCACACTCCCCCCTTTTCTTAACGAAAACGATATCGTAACCCATTGTAACACTTATAATCGGTTTCAATTCGACCTGAATTCGTTAAAAAGCCAAATTAAAATAGCCAGAAATTTAATTATCCCCAAGAAATTTACCAGCGTAATCGACTGCTTCCACTATTTAATTAAAATGGCAGATGGGTTCCCCGACCTTGTGAAATACTACAAAATTGTTTCTTGCATTCCTGTGGCAAATACAATCTCAGAAAGAAGTTTCAGTTCACTCAAAAGAATTGACACACGTCTACGGACAACTATGGGATAATTTAGGCTTTCAAATCTGGCTACACTGTCGATAAATCGTGATTTGTCGAATTGTTTAAAAGAAAACCCAAAGTTAGTAGTCGACGAATTTGGAAAAAAAACTAATCGAAGAGTGTCATTCCTTGATTAAAATGCCTTTAAAAAATTCAATGGGAAAATAGAAATCATGTCAAAATTTAAAACATTTAAATAAAAAAATCCTTGAAACTCGGGAATTTTTTAAATAAACGTTATAGATGGGGCCTCTAATTCAGGCTGGGCCTACGTGCATAAAATCCCTGGCGGGGATACTGCTAATTAATTCGAGCAGATAATGAAACGTAGAAAATTTCTGAATAATCGACGAATATTTACGGAACTTATCGCACGATGAGTTTTATTGATATCCGCCATTTTCCAAAATGGTGTTGGATTTCTATAAAAATCTATTGTACGAATTCATTCGGGCAGATAATGTAACGTAGAAAATCTTGGGTTAATCGGATACAAATTACCTAACTTATTGCACCATGATTTATATTTGTATCCGCCATTTTATAAAATGGCGTCGTTTTTCCATCGAAATCTAAAAATCTGTTTACATCGTTCAGATAATGTAATGTAAAAATTTTTAGATTTAACGGCGAAAATATATGGCAGTTATCACGGCATAAGTTTTACAAATATTTTGTATTATACCTAAAATTTTGAAGTATTTACACAAATTCGCTAGAGTCCCCCCCTATTGGTCCAAAGTAATCCAAAATTGTTAAATTTACTATTTTGTTTATTTTTTTAAAAATATTTTTTTTTGATTTATTGAAGATTTGTAATTATCGCATGTTATTTTACATAGACTTTTTCTCATTTTATGTTGTCAAAAACATTTTTGGTTGCCATGGCAAAACGGAAGCCCAGCGTAACTTTCCCTTTAACAGGTTTCATGTTACATCTAGGTCTAACAATCCCCCAACTTTGAACCAAATCGGTGAGAACCACCTCGGGTCGTCTCTTTGTTAGAGTACACGTTGAACATCTGTATTGCATTTGTAAATAAGTAAATAGCATCTAGGTCATAAGGAACATCTGTAAGACATATGAGGGCAACCGATGTTTTTAAACGCTCTTTAGATGCCATAAAGATTTGCAGTGATGCGGTATGTGTCACAACGTCAACTGGAAGTCTACGAGTGTTGAAATAAAATGAGCGTTAAAGATGCGGCAAGTATTTTGTAAGCGAGAAAAATACAAATACCATCTGTAGATATTTCTTTCATTAAAATTTGCTTCGTATTATATTCAACTGATAAACTTGTACTGTAAAAAGGGTTAAATTCAATTGTGCATTGTTTTAGTACGTCTAACTCACTGTTGTAACTACTTAATTTATAATATTTTGAATAAATTAAAATCGGTTGTTTCGTCTCATTTATTTTAATTTTTATTAAAATTTTATACCGGGCGGGATGGAACCGGGATTACGTTTTTAGTAAATAACTCTGAATTGCGGAGATATCTTTAAGGGTCATCTCGAGATATTAATACCACTAGGGACAATTCTTACGAGGAGAGGTATATTTTGGCAAGTTTGCCAACTTGTTATCTTCACACTGCTTGGTGATTTTAATTGAACCATGGATTTTTACAGAATGATAGAACATAAATTAATGATTATGTGGATGAAATTTTAAAGTTCTTGGAAATTAAGTATTTAAAAAGTTATGCTCCTTTTACCGCAACCTACCTGAAACGGCTCCAAAAATTTCAATAATCGCGGTTGAACCTACGTGCAGCGCCAAAAGAATTAAGCGGCAAAAATTTGAGAATGGGCGGCGTGTTTGGCATTTTGAAAACACAATCAACTACAATCTACGAATATAACTCGGTTAAAAAGCCAAGGAGAATGTCGTAGCAGCCGACAGTTCCGACCCAAAAACGATAAAACGGGGGAAAATAATATTTCGTTCACGAGATGGCGCTGCAGGCAGGTTCAACCAAGCGGTTCTAAGTTTCTCGAGTCGAGGGGGATAAAACACGAAATTTGTTGCTAATAATAAATTCAATACTGGAAATATTAACATGAAATTTTTGTATAACCATTTGCGGACGTCCTCTATCCATTTAAAAGGTTTCTAACCAATTTTAGGGTGGTGACAGTTGCCCTTTAAGATATAAACTAACGCGAGAGGAAACGCAAGATTGCGAAAGCAGATTAATTAAAGACTTATAATTAAACAAGTCTCCTGGGAAGGACGGATTTACAAATGAGTTATATATCCATTTCTAGCTAATTATTGGTCCTGTAATTTTCCGACTTTTTTGTCGATTTTAAATTTACTTTTACAATTGGAATAATTATACTATTATTTAAAAATGGCGACCCAAACCTACTTTCAAATTGGCGTCCAATCTCGTTGCATAACCAGTAGCGGCGCTAAGGGTGGGCTGAAGTGGGCTTTAGCCCCCCTGCATTTCTGAGAGGGGCCACATATTTATATTAAAAGGGCCACATATTTATATTTAAGAGGCCACATATTTGAAATTTCTTTATGTTTTTATTGCCAAGTAAAGTTTTTCTAGGGGAAAATCTTTAAAAATCAATTCGTTTACTCAAAAAGATAGTAGACCATAAACAGATAGATTCGGGAGGCGAAGGGAGCGGAAATGGAGAGAAAGTTTAATGAACAATTGAAAGAAAAGAAAGGGGCTTGAGGGAATTTCGGGAAATACCCCAGCGGGCATGCACGTCAATGCTCGGAATCCGACGCTCGGATACAAGCTCAGAAGGGGGTCCAGTAAACGCGACGATAGCCACAACAATAAAACGACCTTGCTCTTCTCGCTTCCTGGAAAATTCTGTGGTTTTTCGATTTCACCACTTTTGCGAAATATGGTCAATGCCAGGCTCGACCAAAGAATATACACCCCAGGAATGGAAAGTCGGATCCTATTGGCCGCGGCTTTCGGGTGTCGTGGGAACTTCCGGTATTAAAAATCGTCTGCTCAATAATTTTTTTTTCGTACTTTTACGGGCCTAGGTTTCTTTAGTTCGGCATGGTTTTGTAAAATACATTTTTTGATTTCGGCCAAGAATCTATTGTACTTTTATGAAATTGTTTTCAAAAAATATGATGAATACCAAAAGAGAAGGTAAAAAACCCTTAATGTTTAATAATGACAAATAATTTTAATTAATTTTATTTCTTGCATAGATGCTTGTATTGCTGCACTGAAATCCACTCTGAAATATATGAAGCAACAATCGAAGGACTTTTCCCATTTGAAAGCAGTTTCTTTCTTCAATGTTCTATTTAATTATGAAGAAGTGTCATTTGAGACCACTTTCTACTCATTGAACAATTTTTTGAATTCAATTGTCACATCTAACGTGATGAGCAGTAAAACTCGTGAGGATTATTTTGTGGAAGTCCACAAAATATGTATGAATGAAAATATTAGTAATCAGTTAAAAACCATATTTGAAACACTTGAATCATACGATTGCATGACTATCAATTTGAAAAGGTTCTGTATTAGCTTATTTCTACAAGACTATTTCCACAAACTAATGTTAGAGCTGAAAATTGGTGTTGAAAATGCAGTTTTAATCAGTATTAAAAAGAAGCAAAAAGAATCAAAATTAAGAGAAGAATTAAATATTCCTCTATATGAAAATTTCAACGAGGATGCTGAAGAACGGAAGACAAATCTAGATACGTTGCATTATGTAGCAGGCTTTGTAATTCAGCGATTACACGAACATAAATGTCCACCATTTATAATAAAAGCATTAGTTAAAGATAAAACGAGCTGTTCAATGTCAAATTCAAATGAAGAGTGGACTCGAGCATTAAGTAGAGGAAAATTAAGGATCGCGACTGAAGACTGTTTAGGATTATTTGAAAAGATTAAAAATATTTCGGATAGTTATTATGACTACAATTTGTCACAACAAAGAGGCATGAACATTAAAGAACTGGCTATGAAGTCAATAATATTGGAGCTAACAAATGATTGGATACAATTAACTAATGGAGACCAAAAATGGTTTCAGAAATTAGTAGATGTTTTTCTCAATACAAGGGGCAAGGTTTTAGTAAAAGATTGCAAGGAGGAATACCAATTTTTGCACAAAGAAGCAATCAGGAGGAAATTATCATTAAGAAAAGCGTTAAAAGAAACAAATAAACAAGAAAGTGTAAAAACAAACTACCCCAAATCTGGAAAAGAAAATTCCCCAAAGAAAAAATTTCATAAAAGAGATTTCCTTACATCTAAACAAAATCAACCGTCAAGTAATTCAGACTACAGTTTTTTAAATGATGATCCTGATGCAGATTTATATTTGCAATATATGTAACATAGTCAAACAAAAATGAGTATTGTGATAAAAAGGTTCCTAAATGCATTAAAAATAGTACAAATTTATGCATTGATTTTTGTATTTCCACCTATAGCTTCAAGGACCAATCCTTTCAATGATTTAAGTTTATCGATATTGCATTGATATTGCCATACTGATGGATTACTATTCCGCCCACCAGCAGCACGGTGTCGCCCAAACTCCTGTTCCAAAACATCTTGATTTAAATGTTGCGTTAAAACATATGACGCTCCCTTGTTTAGTAGAAATTTTACCATCGCTGATGTTGATAAAGCTAGATAAAATAAATATAGAATTTATGTAATATAAAGTTTTATTAAGAGTAAGGCTCATTAAGTACCTGTCATTTTCAACCCCTCTATAGTTTCCCGAGAAAGCAACATGTTTAGTCTTTCTGATTTAGAAAAATCACCTGGTCTGCTTAGAACTTCTTTTTCCCAATCATTTAAGTAATTAATTAGGTCAACTTCTAACCACTATGAGAAAATACCTGTTAACAAAAGTTTTACTTAACATAAATATGACAACTGACCTTCAGTCTTTCATCATTAACTGAACAATACGGAGCTTTATTTTCTTTAAGGTATCTAGATGCCTCGCTACAGTTCTTTACGTTACATAAGTCAAAAAATTTATTGAAGGTTCTGAGAAATTTCACAGTTTCTTTATGGCTAGTCTTATCATTTTTAAAGATCAATTCTATGGCAGAAGCGACTGTTTCACTGATAACTTGTGTGGCATAAGATACCTAAGGGAAAGTGTACATATTAGAATTTTAATAATTAACTACTATGACCTAATATACCTTACCTTCATTTTGGATTGATTACTCAGAAACACATGGGAGTATGTTAACTTTGGAATGTGTTTAAATTCTCCTTTATCCCTGAGTAGTTGGTAGTATAACCTAAAAATTACTTTTGCGTTAATTGTTTCTCCGTTCTTCCACATTTTCCTACTTAATGAAAACAAAGCATTTCGAATAGTTTTCATGAGATGTGGAGCGTCAGAAATAAAGAATATTGGACGGTCTTCATCAAGAGAGTAAATATTTTTGGTATAGTAAGGAACGTTTGCGTTTTCTCCTTCAAAATTTGCATGACAAGTGTGAAAAAATTTGCGATTGGTTGAAGCTCCATCAGCAACTATACCGAGAATCCTAAATCCATGCGATTCTAGTCTTCTTATAGCGTCCCAGATGATTGTGTACAATGCGCTAGATGTAGCAGTGGTTGTTGGAAAGTGCGCAAAAGGTATTTTGATATTAGTAGTAATTCCTCTTAGCATGAATTGTAAGATGTGGGTAGCCAGTGGGGGACTTGAAGATTCTTTTGCTTCTTGCTCAATATCATCCAATTTGTTATGTTCAGGTGAAATGTCTTTAAAGCCCGTCAATAGTCCGGAATTTTTGTGGCTTACCAAATCTGGTTTTATATCAATTTCATCTAGTAACAGCACAAAATATTTTTGGTGTTCTTGAAGTTCATGCAGCTTTGTTTCAGTAACCATTTGAACAAATTTCTCGTGATTAAATCCACTTGAGTTATTGATGGTGTGGCTGTGGTTGTATAAAGTTCTGGACGTGGGCATAGGTATAATATTCGATTTCCTCATAACTTCATAAGCGGCTTTTGATTTGTTTTTGACATAACAACACCAGTTTAAAAAAGAGCGGTCCCACCTCATACCATATTTGGATGTAGTCATTGCCTTTATTTGTTCCTTTAATACTATAGACACAAATGAATCCGGATTTTCTTTTTGAAGTCTTGCTTTGCATAAAGTTTCAATCAACTGTCTGTTTCGTTTTGTTCTTGATATTTCAATTACTTTCTTTGTTGAACGTTTAACTGCAGTCTTGGCTTTTAAATGTTTGGTCATAGCCCGAAACCTCATTTTCCGCAAGGCTGCTCTGTAAACTGAACACTCCGGACAACGTTTTTGAGTTTTGTTGAATTTCATAAAACGAAAGCAGTTGACGCTATGGACAGATTTAAGTTTATCATTGTAGGCACCTTTCTTCCTACGATCTTGACTATCATCCTTATTATTTTTTCTAAACAATGCTACCAAATCTTTATCCACATTTCCAGGACATAATTTAAATTCATCGACTTTTTTCAAAAGATTAAAAATATCACTGTTACACTTGATATCAATATTTTGGAATATCTTATTTGAGGGAAATTTATCACCCAAAATATTAATTGAAAACTCTGGTTTTGGTTTTAAATCAATTAAACACTCAATAACTTTAAAGTCATTCTTGTGTTTAGAAAATGTCACACTTTTATCCGAAACTTGCATCGCCCAGCCTGATGGAGGAAATAAATTTTCTATTTCCAAGTTAATACTTGTATTAACAGTTGGTCTCTGAAAGTAATAAAACATCAGTTAATTATCTATGAAACTGAGGTACTAAATTTAACAATCAAAATCTTACTTCTAATCTTTCAGTCATGTGGTGATCTAAAAATAATTCTTTTCTTCGAAATGGCACGGGTTTAGTTTTTGGTGTTACATAACCGTTTTGGGTTGATTCCGATGATATTTCACTGGAGTGTTTATTTACTGAAGGTGTTTTTAACATGGATGGAGTCAATACGTCCAACAGAGGGATAGGATCTGGATAATTAGGAGTTGGTCCTTGGAATCCATGAAAATGCCTTGAACAAATATGACTCCATTTGTTTATCTTTGCAATAGTAATATCTGTCCTACCGCAGGCAAACACCCATTTTTGACAACGTTCCGGTTCTGTCTTGGGAGAAGGAAACTTAACAAAAAATATGCCAGATGCTCCATTGACTCTTTTCGTTTTGGGGTTTTCCTTTGATGTACATGGCCCATAAAAACAGGTTTTCACCATTTTGAATTAATATCCTAGCAATAAATAGGAAATACATTGAAATGCTTCATAGAATCATAGGCGTAGGTTTTATATTATTAATGCATACCTTGAGCAAAGAAGATATTATTTGTCTTCAGTATGTTGTGAAATGTTTTCAATAATAGTATAAAAATATTATTATTATTATTTATCAATAATGATAACTATTAATTTCGTTTATATTTAAATTCAAAAGAATTACCAAGGACCCTTTTTACTTACAAAAAAGAATATTTTTCGTTATTAGCAGACCAAACTACCCAAATCATTTTAAAAATTTTGACCAATCACAGAAATCGGAAATAGCGACGACAACCTTCCCTCCATTGAAGACTAGGGACAAATAATATCTACTAGAGGAAGCTACACCTTCCATTCCTGGGGTGTATATTCTTTGGCTCGACCACTAAGCTGCTTTTTTTTAAACATTTCTTTCCATTTCGTCTTGAGCTCCAGAACGAGTCAGGTCTATTTTGAAAGTCTTCCTCGAATTTTAAGTCTTTAGTCTTTCTGTTCTATTATTTTGGCAAGAGCGGACTTCTACCTCCTCGAGGTTTAAAGAAGCCCTAATGCGCTTGTTTAAAATATAAACACTTAGCTAAATGACTAGTTGATAGTTTAATTTTATTTCAAATTATTTCAACAGCCTTTTAAAGGCTAATTAACTATTAATAATTAATTTTTCCAAACAGCCTTTTTCAAGGCTAGCTAACTATTAGTAGATATATATTTTGAAAGTCTTTCTCGAATTATAAGTAGTTTAGTCTTTTCTGTTCTAATATTTTAGCAAGAGCGGACTTCTACCTCCTCGAGGTTTAAAGAAGCCCTAATGCGCTTGTTTAAAATATAAACACTTAGCTAAATGACTAGTTGATAGTTTGATTTTATTTCAAATTATTTCAACAGCCTTTTAAAGGCTAATTAACTATTAATAGTTAATTTTTCCAAAAAGCATTTTTCAGGGCTAGCTAACTATTAGTAGATATATATTTTCCAAACCGCCTTTGTCAAGGCAAATTACTATTATTAGTTATTTTTCTAATATCTTAGAAACTTAGTCTTATTATTTACTAAGAAAATATTCCTCGAGAATTAAAAGGATTTTAGAGATACATTTTAGATAAATATATCCGGTAAATTTAACTATTTAAGTATTGACAAATTAAAAAAAAATTGTAGAAATGAGTGGGAGAAAATTTCCGTCCGGAAGCCAAAGTCGCAAAAAGCGAAAAGCCAGTCAAGAATTTTTAAATTCTCAAAAAGGGGCTCTAAATAAGTACTTCAAAACATCAATTCCAGTCTTAGAACAAACTCAATTAAATGCAATTGCGAACAAACTTGACTTACCAACCACTACTGGATCTTTAAAAAATCAACTTTCCCACAACGAAAACAAATCGCTAGAATCCGAACCAAAACAAAATAGTACTGACAATAAAATAAGCTTATTGAGGGACGCTATAGGGGTTCATGTTGAAAGTAATCTTTCAACTAATAAATCGAACGATGTTATAAATAAACATTCTATGTTGCAAACGAGTCAAAATGTTTTCGATAAAGTTGTAGAAGGCATTGAAGAATCAGTTATTGATAATATCTTAATAGGAGCTCCTAGTGAAAGTGAATCAAACAATTCAAACGACATTGCACTTTCATTTGTCGCTTCCAGGAATTCCCGAGAACTCCATGAGAATAGCAGTATCGTGCACCATTTAACTCCTGATTTAAATGCAACTCAAATTATTCCTGACATTAGTATCGACATGGATTCTCCACTCGCTCAACCAAGGCTCTTATCATTTCCCCAAACGATTATTAGGGGTCAAAAACGAAGTTTCAATAGTATTTATTATGTAAAATATCCCTTTTTGGAATATTCTGTAGAAAATGACATGGTATACTGTTTTTGCTGCCGTCATTTTCCAAGCAGTGGTAAAAAAACATATTTCACAACGGGTTTTAAAAATTGGAAAAATATGAACGAGAAATTTCACGAACATTTTACTTCCGAGAAATCGACCCACCAATTAGCGGAAACGAAGTACATACATTTTTTACAGTCTAAGAAACGAGGAGCTATAACTTCACAGATAAATAAGCAACACCGTTTAGATACTATTCGAAACAGAGAAGTTTTATCCGCCCATGGGCAAATTGTTTTAACATGCGCTCAACAGGATATCGCGTTAAGAGGGCATCGAGAGAACGACGATCAGCAAAATCGTGGAAATTTCATTGAAATCATAGAATTGTTAAAGCGCATTTCACCTGACTTAAAGAAAAAAGTAGATAGCATGCCCAATGTAGCAAAATATACCCACGGATCAATACAAAACGAGCTTATTAACACTAGTGGTGCACTTGTTCAAAGAATGATTATTCAGGATATTAATGATTCGGGTGATTTTTACGCAATAATTGCTGACGAAACTAGGGACAAAGGCGGTGTAGAACAACTAAGTGTTTGTGTTCGATTTACCACCACTAAGGGAGAGGTTCTTGAAAGGTTTTTGTCTTTTGTTGATTTACATAAATTTGACGCTGAATCTTTATCTTCCGCGATTATTAATATTCTTTTATCAAATGGGTTAAAAATATCAAACTGTGTAGCGCAAACATATGACGGAGCGAGTGTAATGAGTGGAAGTAAGTCGGGAGTGAACATTAGGATTAAGGATGCTGTGGGTGGGATGTGTCCATATGTGCACTGTTACGCCCATCGCCTAAATTTAGTTTTGGTGGATACCTGTAAGAATGTACCAATAATTCGTGAAACACTTGGTTTGTTACAGGCAATTTATACATTTCAAAGTAATTCGTCACTTCGAAGTGAGTATTTTCAAGAGGCCCAAAAAGAGCTTGAATACGATGTAATATAAAAATTACCCCAGAGTTGTGACACTAGATGGTCTAGTAAAAAAATGTATAAATTTTTTTTAGAACTAGATATAATGCTGTAGTTTTAGCTTTAAAAAACTTAATTGGAAGTGGCAAATCTGAGGAAGCAGCCGAATGTAGAGGGTACCATTCCCAGCTTCAAAATTTCAGCATTTTATTAATGGTCGTAGCATTAGATGAGATTTTAGGCGTAACAAATGTGTTTTCTGAATATTTGCAAAATTCAAAAGTAGTTAGAACTCAAGCCGTAGCAATTTGCGGTGCCACAATAAAAAATTTAGAAACAGACCGAAATTCTGAAAGATTCGATCAAATTTGGGATATTGCGAAACTATTAGCTCTCTCAGCCTCAATTCCAGTACCAGAAAAGAATAGTTCCGTCAAAGTACCCATGAAAAGAAAAAATATTCAAAACAAAAGGTTAAAAGGTACCATAATAACGGGTACTATAGGAAGTCGGGAAACGGAGTTCAAAACTATTGGCGACCAACTTAAAGCAACTTATTTTGAAATTTTAGATAGATTCGTATTAGAAATGAAAAAAAGATTGTTAGAAAATTGTTCTATTTATGAAGAACTTTGCGCATCAGACCCAAATTCGAGCGAGTTTTTGAACGTTGAAAAAATTACTGCGTTTTGTCAAAACTACAAAAGATTTAATTTTGAAATGGAGTCTATGAAAAATCAGGTCACCGTTGCTAAAATGTTATTTAGTACCAAAAGCGGTGAATACATAAACACAGAAAGTTTGCAAACGCAGCTTGAAACCAATGAATATCTTAAACCTCAAAATTTGCAAAATGTTTCCGATTGCTATAAATATTTATTGACATACGAGCAGGCATTCCCAGATCTCGTAAAATATTTCCAAATTGTATTATGCATACCTGTTGCTAATACTATTTCAGAGCGTAGTTTTAGTACACTTAATAGACTCGAATCATTTTTAAGAACAACAATGTCTGAAAATCGATTAACAAATTTAGCCTTGCTCTCTATAAATAGAGATTTATCTAATAGGTTCAGAGACAATCCTTTGTTGGTTGTTGACGAGTTTAGTAAAAAAAAGAGAAGAGTGCAATTTATATGTAGAAGCTATAAGAGACATATTGGAGGGCAAGCCACAGCTGCCACCAAATTATAAGGGGTAACTAAAATAGTAAGGGCCACAAAATTCTTAGGGGCCACAAAATATTTAGCCCACCCGTGAAAAAACCTTAGCGCCGCTACTGTGCATAACTCCGATAATAAAATACTTTCAAAGTGACTGGCTAACAGGATACGCAAACATATCGCAAATGTTATCAATCCCGAGAAAATTAACCTCAAGCATCCCTGGAAGGAACATTACATCAAAATCAAACGTTTTATGGGATATTTTACATAATCACAGTTTTAATTCCTGGGTCGTTATAGCGACAGTCTCGTTGGTTTCGGAGCCCCCCTCAACAATTTAGTCCAGGCAGTATATACAGATGCAGAGGCGCATATTTGGGTAAACAACACTCTATATGAAAGGTTCAAGATTGAACCATTCAATCAATTTGCCCTTTCTTCTAAATCCCCTAAAGCTCACGTCATTCGCCGACGATTTTAACACCTTTATCGCTACAGATGAGTCTTGAGCCACGAATGCGAATTATACAGTGTGGTAAGCAACTCTAAGTGTAACGTTGAAAAAGACAACGGGCTTTGACCTGGTGCTTGGAGGCTCGGAACAGACAACCAGATTAATATTAAATGGAATAACAAGGAAATTGCAATTTTGGGGGTTCCTTACACAACGCAAGAAGGATTAGATCAATACGCCAATAAAGTAGTAGATGATAATATGTCAAATTGTGAAGAAAAATTATCATTTGAAACTCGTAGTCAATTGTGCAACTTTATTCAAAGCAAGATATTTTATATCTTACTAGCCCTGGATTTAAATTTTGATTTGTTTAAAAAATCGTTTCAAAAGTTTATAGATGCTATTTGGCAAAGTGAAAGACATTGGATAAATGTAAATGACGTCAAGCAAAGTATTAGTTATGGCGGTTTCTGTCTGCAAGATTTGAATGTAAGATGGAAATATTTTGCTTTTCAAAAATTACAATGTTTAATGGAAGCAGATCTCGTCGAATATTACTGAAATAATACAAAGGTTTAGTTATGACGTTTACCGAATTATTATTGTGATATTTTTGACTTTTGCCAGACTAATCCAATTCGCCTAAAAGAACCTTCGGATTTAGAGAGTTGGCTAAAACTTCTAATTTTAAGTGACCCGTTCTTTAGCCTGGACTTTTACAATCCAAGTGGAAAACTCCAGGTTACCGGCTCTTACACCCCCCCCCCCCCCACCCACACACCCCTCACACACACAAACACACAACCACAACAAGCTTATTCATTAAGAAGCCTTGTTCCAGACGTGTCAAAAATTTACGAACAACGTATAAGCTGATTCACATTGAAATATTTATAGCCGGATATCTCCAGTGCTGTATTATAAATTTAACAAACTAATAATTTAAACTTTCCATATATGGAAGCCATCGATCTTTTAAATCAGATGTCTTCTCATATCACGTTTATTGTGCTCGCCGACTTTAATTGCACAATTTATTTTACAATAGACAGAATCAACACTGTATCAAGCTGAAGTTAATTATCGACAAATATTATCCCATTTATGTTTATCGCCAACTCAATCCAGAAGGTGTCGCCACCACTTGGCCAAGCGCTACTTTTACAAATCCAAATGCTTGCCTAGACCGCTTCTTTGTTTCAACTGCCGTTTGGCCAATGGTGGGTGGCATGGAAACCGCCTATGGAGAAAAGGGGTTGTACATTCTAAAAATAATTTTGGATCGAGCGAATTAATTATTTCAAAAATCACAAACCTATGTATATAAAGAAGCAGTTTTATCAATTCTCAAGAATGAAGTATTGACCCACACATGCAATTATGCATCTCCCCCTATTTGGGGCCTGTACATTGAACACGAACGTTTTTGTTTCAGAGTGACGCGATATGTGGAGACAAGACAAAGACGGCCATACGAGATAATAATGGATTTTTTTAACCATAACGGAATCCACCAGGATAACTCTCGAATCCCTCCCAAAGTGACGACCCTCCACTTTCTGGGGCCCATTCTCAAAACGTGGTTTGTTGGCGTTCTTCTTTCTGTGACGTCTTCAACCATCGCGTTCGCCTATGCGCTGATCGTCAACCGGAAGTCACAACGAAACCGGAAAAGCAAACAGGAAAAACGTTGGGCTGGCGCCAGAAATAGGATACCCGGTGTTGTATTTTAATATGTTCAATTGGTTGTTTTATTGAGTAGTTGTCGGCGAGCGTTGTGTGGTCTTACGTCACTCGTATTTTCATCAGAAACTACAATGTATATTTAGTTACTGAGATGGCTTTTAGTTGTTAAGCATTTTATTTCCTGATTACACGATACGAGGGTAGAGACGATTCCAAAGTTGGACTTATGCCAAACACAAATCCGAGGATATGTGCAAGAGGTTTTTTGTGAAGTAATCTAAACACTTCAGATGGGCATTTCTTAATGAATAATCATTTTTGTTTTTTTGTTAATATATCCTAGTACGTTTCCTATTTTAACTAATAAAATGAAAAACCTAAACAATAATTTATAATATTTTCCTCTTAGTTTGTTAGGTAAATTTAAATTATTATTTCTTATTTATTTCTTAAGCTATCAAACCTTTCGGTATAAAAATTTAAAAAATTTAAATTTTGATTGTTAACCAAATTTGTAATTCCATTTCATTGATTTTTATTAATAAATCGCTGACTGTCTTTAAACCATAAATTAACCCTAAAATAAACAGCTATAAAAACATTCCTCAATTCAATCTTTAAAAAAGTAAAGTAAAATTTTTATACAGATAAAAATCTGTATAATAATTGAAACGCATTGATATTAGTAATATACAGGGTCTTTTTTTTTGCTCGGAAAAGTGTTTTTTTTTCAAAAACTATTTATAGTACCGATTTCAAATTTGGAAGGTCAATTCTCTATACCGGGGGACATCAGTTTGAGAAATTTGAGCGTTTTCGGTAATGTTTTTCACCAATTTTGAAAAATTATTTTTCGACCACTAGGTGCGAGATAAAAAATTTATATTATAAAGTTGTAGGCCGTCATCGAAAACCCTTAAAAATTGTTCACTCGACGAAAAACAATTTATTTATCAGTGAAAATTCGAGCTTGAAAAATTTACAAGTTGGTGAAGCCAAATTACGATTGTTTGAAACGATAATTGAAACCGAATTACCTAATCCAGTTGAAACTTTGGTTAAAAAAACGACCGGTTTTAAAAAACACGAGGCTATAGGTCAATCCTAAACATGCATTGGGTATTTAAAGGAAAACTTTGGGAGATTATTATCAGTGTTTGATAATATTTCGAACAATGCCTCGTTATTCAGTAGCTGAGCGTACCGAGATAGTTGCCATTTACTATGGAGAAGCAGCGCAACACCTTAGAAGAGTGACTGAAATCTTCGCAGAAAGACATCCAAATGGAGCACCATCTGTAAATACAGTAAGACGAGCAATTCACGATTTCAATCAATTTGGTAACTTGCAACCTAGGTTTCGCGGATTGGGTCAACCGGATTTAGACTTCGAGAACAATGTACTCGCGTACTTTGTGGCATATCCTCGCCACAGTTGCGCTAACGCCGCTGCTGATTTGGGTTGTTCTGCAAATCGTGTGTGGAAAATTCTTCGTAAGAATCGCTATCACCCATACAGAGCTACGCTCCACCAAGGACTAATTGACGGAGACCATCAAAGACGTTATGAATTTAGCAACTGGTTACTAAATGCTGTCCAAGAAGATAGACAATTTTTGCGCCATGTTTTGTTCTCCGACGAAGCGTCATTTTCTCGAGATGGGCCCTTTAATCATCAAAACGGCCATCTTTGGTCTGACATCAACCCACATTGGGGTTTTGAATATCATCACCAGGTTCAATTTGAACGGGTCAATGTTTGGGTTGAACTTGTTGGAAACCGTTTGATTGGTGCCTTTTTCCTGCCGACGAACCTCAACGGCCAAAGTTATTTACATTTTCTACAGAACGAACTGAGTGACGCAATCGACGACCTTCCATTGGCTGAAAGACGTCAGTTGTGGTTTCAGCAAGATGGCGCCCCTCCGCATTTTTACCGGCAAGTAACTGAGCACCTCAACAACGAGTTTCCTGAAAGGTGGATAGGGAGAAATGGTCCAGTGCATTGGCCAGCAAGGTCACCTGACCTAACACCGCTGGATTATTTTCTCTGGGGATTCGTTAAAGCAAAGGTATACGCCACGCCCATTGAAACTAGGGAGGAACTCATTAGACGAATAATCAGTGCTTGCCGAGACGTCACACCAGAAATGGTAGAGAAAGCGTTTGAGAACTTAATTGTCCGCGCACAAACCTGTGTTGCAGCCAATGGTGATATTATTGAAAATGTTTTGTAAAAATTTATGTGAATAAAATATCTGCATTTAAAAACCAAACGTGTACATTTTTTCAAGTGTGAAAACTCTACTACGTTTGTATTAGACTTGTTCCCTTTTCAATTATCGTTTCAAACAATCGTAATTTGGCTTCACCAACTTGTAAATTTTTCAAGCTCGAATTTTCACTGATAAATAAGTTGTTTTTCGTCGAGTGAACAATTTTTAAGGGTTTTCGATGACGGCCTACAACTTTATAATAGAAATTTTTTATCTCGCACCTAGTGGTCGAAAAATAATTTTTCAAAATTGGTGAAAAACATTACCGAAAACGCTCAAATTTCTCAAACTGATGTCCCCCGGTATAGAGAATTGACCTTCCAAATTTGAAATCGGTACTATAAATAGTTTTTGAAAAAAAACACTTTTCCGAGCAAAAAAAAAGACCCTGTATACGAGCGTAAACATATTTAAAACATATTTTTTGCGAGAAACATAAAATTAAATTTAAAGCACTTTCCATTATTTAAAATAACTTTTTAAATCAAAATGTCATTTTGTTATAAAAGTAAATAATTACCACGTCTTTACAATCGGAAATAATAACTTTCATAATTTGTACAAAATTTGGTAATTGAAAAATTCCAAAATGGCACCTTTCAATAGGTTCATTTGACGTGGAGCCTGTTATCAGCCAATCTTGTTCACCATGAATAATATAATCTCAGACGCTTTGCTTAAATCCTTACACACCTGGCGAAAAAGCACACAGGCTTTTTTAAATCTCAAAGATAAACTATAATTTTTTAAGTCTTACTCTAATTTGTTTATAAAAGTTAATAATTACCATGGCATTCTAAACGGAAATAGTAACTTTCATAAGTTGTTCAAAATTGTGTAATTAAAAAATGCCAAAATGTCACTTTGCAATAACTAGGTTCAATTTATGTGGAGACTGTTAAAAGCCAATCTTGTATACCATGAAATATCTTATCTCAGACGCTTGCTAAAATCTAAACACACCTGGCGAAATAGCAAACACGCTGGTTTAACTCTCAAAGATAAAATTTAAATATTTTTTAAACTTACTTTGTTACTTTTTTGGTAAATTTCATTTTGTATTTTTTTTTACTCCCGAAAGGAAATTAAAAATTTAAAATATTGATTTTCTACATATAATACATATTAGTATTAGATTATTAATAGATTTATTCATTTAATTATCTTTAGATGTACTTTAACACCCATTGTTCTATTAAGGTAAATAAGTAAAATACAGATTCTAAAACAACCACTTGTTTTGAATAGCAAAAGCCTAAGAATATTATTTTATTTGATGATGAATATTGTTTAGAAATAATACGAAAATTTTGGAGATACATTATTTGACAGTATGAAAAAACACATTTTGATTTAAAATACCCGCCAAAGGAAATGACCAAAGAAAAGGAAGTTACAAAGAAAATAACGTTCATTTAGATTCGGAAAGGGAATTGGAGCGATCTAAATGGCGATTTGAATTTGTGTTTAAGAATACGGTGTTTTGGGCCCTACCCAAATGAAGGTGATCCAAATCATTAAGATTTGGAATTGTCTAAACAATGTGGATTTTTTTACAGAAAAGCAACTCTGCGCGCATTAAGGGTTGATCAACCAGATAGTTCGCAAAAACTATTAGAGGAAGTTAGTCAGTCAGTCATCATAACGAAACGCGATAAAAATATTTTAGGGCGAATCATAGTAAAGATAGTCTGTAATGAGATAAGAAATATCCTACTAATTGGAAATTATTTCTTCCCTCCTAATAAAGACGTAAGCAGTTTTACAGATAACTTTTATAAATAAAATAAGCATCTGCAATCGTTCAGTGAAAATATAACATTCCTCGGCGATTTCAAGAATCAAAAAGTAAATTTGAACCATATTACAACCAGCAATAGTATGGTGAAACGTGAGACAGTTCTACCATTTTTATAATTTTGAATTCCACATATAAATCAAGTGAGCAGACTCCCAAAACATACATTACTCGTAGGTCAAGGTTAAAAACATAAGTTACCGAAAGTGCTCCTACGAACTATCGTACATGTATCTATCATTTTGGTTAAGAGATTCGAAATTCGACTGACTTACTCGACTAAATAATCACAACGATGCGTTTAACTATCTGCCAAAAATCCTAGTAGAAAACGCAGAAAACTAAGCCTGAAGTCGGCAAGCTTGTTTCGAAATATCCGCTATACTTTTCGAAAGATTTTTCCAATAGCCTAGCCCGGAAAAATTATTAAAATAAAAGTACAAACTCCGTTAGTTTCAGTCACTTTTAGTTCAGCAGAAAGGAAGGGTTCAGTCTCTTACAACGAGACAGACATCACTGAAGAACCACTGCAGCAAATTAAGTGAGCGTGAATTCGACTAGTTGTGGTCTTTCGTCAATAATTGGATTAAGTCCAAAGACAAAGAGCGGTTAATTATCTCGAATGAGAATGGAAAACCAGGACATTGCATCAGAGTTTAGCACACTTCTTTTCAAATGACTAAATGTTTAAATTAAAAAATATTGTATTTGCCCATTACCAGAGATTCTAAATACCTATCTAAGTTGTTCGAAGTTAGATTGGAGGTTCCGGAGTTAGAATGCACACTGCTTAGGTCGAACTAAAGCCACGTTCACACTAGAGCCTAAAACCCAGTTTAGGTCGGTTTTTATTCCAGTTTGGACCGTCTACGGTAATTCTTAGTTCACACGTGCGAAATCGCATCACCCCGGTTCGCTTATAGCCAAGGCTTAACGCCATTTCAAAATATGACTAGAATTTTGAAAATACTAAAATGTATCCCAAAACAATTAGTTAATCACGTTTACTATACATAAAGTAATATTATTTGACATTATTTAGAATTTTATCCCCATTATTTTTGAAAATACGAGCAATTTTACTTCCCCGCCTTGTCGTTTGAAAGCGATTCTAAGCGAACCGACTTGGACGAGTTGCTTCCCGAACCAACACGAAGCGATTTCTCACGTTGGTTTTAAAAACCAGTTATCTAAACGAAGCCAATTTAGGGGTAAGTGTGAACGTACCTTAATTGTTTTCAAAATTTACAGATAAAGGAAGCAAAAACGTCGGAAGAATGTCTAAAGAATGCTTCTATATATTACAGTTTTACATTTTTCATCACACTAAAAGTAACTTTAATTGTTACTCAAGGATTTGTTAAACACGTTCGGAACTGCCAGCTTCCGCAAAATTAAATTCCTCCTTTGCACGAGCTTAACTTAAAAATCTTTGAAGCGATAATTCAATAATTAAATCAGAAATAGAAAAAGGAAAAAGATAAAGATGGTAAAAGTAATCGCCATTTTGTTTGTCTTTATTTTTTGGGAAAATTTTGGCTTATAAAAATTAAATTTTAAAATCCAAAATATAATGTCGTGTTATATTTTACTCTGGATATGTAGTTTCTCCCTCTGAGCAGGCTCAACCCAAATCGGGACCAATGCATGTTTTGAGATTTGAGGAACAATAGTATGTTTGTGCGAATATAACAAGTTGGAGAGCCAAAATATACCTCTCCTCGGAAAAATTGTCCCTAGTGTTATTAATTTGTCGAGCTGACCCTTAAAGATATATCTCCGCAATTCAGAGTGATTAACTAAAAACGTAGTCCCGGTTCAATCCCGCCCAGTATAAAATTTTAATTATAATTAAAATAATTGAGACGAAACAACCGATTTTAATTTATTCAGAATATTATAAATTAAGTAGTTACAACAGTGAGTTAGACGTACTAAAACAATGCAAAATTGAATTTAACGCTATTAATAGCACAAGTTTATCAGTTAAATGTAATACGAAGCCAATTTTAATGAAATAAATATCTACAGAGGGTATTTGTATTTTTATCGCTTACGGAATAGTTGACGCATCTTTAACGCACATTTTATTTCAACACTCGCCCTTGATGATGATACCGTAGAAAAGCTATATTCTACATCTGGTAGTGGTCGACTCGTAGACTTCCTGTTGACGTTTTGACACATACCGCATGAAAAAGACCAATACCGTCCAATTTACAATACCATATAATGACTCGCACAACCATGAAATCAATGACTGCATTAGGAATTGTTGATATCCAAATATCCACACCAATAGAAAATGTATTAACAAGAAGCGAAAACCTTACCATTAACAATTAAAGCACAAAAAGCCACTTGACTAAACTACAGCTCGTAAATCAACAAACGTCAAACCAACGCTACCGCATTGATACAACTATATCTAAGTCGATAAGAAAACCCGTAAATAAATTACAAAAAACTAACTAAGTGGACCACCCACTGGTTCTACCCATTAACCCTCTTATCTCTGCTGACTGCGCTAAGACAATTTGAACTTTAAAATTCCTTACCTAAAAAATGGTAGACTTTAAAAACTATTAATAAACTCATCCGCTTAAGCTGAGCTTATAATTTTCAGTGAAGCGTAACATGTATCGGTGGTTCTGTGGTAGGACACTTGCCTGTTATGCAGGATGGCGCGGGTTCGAATCCCGCCCGATGCACTCATGTTGGGAGCATACAGTTATGAGATACGGACGGATTAAGTAGACTGTTATTGGAGCCAGCAAAGACACCTATCACGTGTGAATATGTATTTGCATTATCACAGTTGGAAGAAGGACCTGTGTCTGCAAGCAAAATTGCTGAAGAGACTCTCAACGATCCGATTTTGAAACAAGTATACCAACCCGTTGAGAATCGATGACCTGACAATGTCAGAGAACCTTTCAAACCATATTGGAAACGACGATACGATTTCACAATCCATCAAAGAGTTGTACTAGCCTCCGACAAAGTTGTAATTCCAAAGATATGCCAAGAAGCAATATACAATGAATTACACAGTACTCACCAAGGCATCGTACAAACCAAGCAGTTAGCCAGAAGTAAAGTTGGGTGGCCTGAATAAAATCGGGACATAGAAGATAAAATTAAAACATATGTTCCATTTGCCAAAAGAACGCAGCAATAACATGAGCTGAATATTCTAAGTGGAAAGAAGAATCCCAACCATGGACGCGAGTTCATATCGACTTCGCTGGACCAATAAATGGGAAATACCTATTAACAGGAGACATGACTAGGAGTTCACAGCCGGGCGCTTTTCCCAACGCGCACTGTGAACGGAAAACGTGTATTTCCCTTCTCTAACTTTTACCCCCCCAAACCGTGATATCTCCAGTCTCGGAGACGGACCCGAGATGAAATATTTTAATGACGCTCTCTAGCGAGGATTGTGGGAACTACCGCTGAAGAAAAAACCAGTTCTGACTGGGTTGTAGAATCACTTTGCTTAAAAATTGCTCTTTTTTGGTTGCCCCGTCCCTCGAGTTGGGGCAGCTCGGATCAATCCGCGAGGGAGCAACAGTGCCAATGGAAGACGTGCCTCCTTTTTGGAGTTGCCCCGTTGGTCCCAATGGAACACGTTTTATATTTAGGAGCGCTCCAGGCGCGCTCAGAGGACTCCAATGGAAAACGCCATGAGAGAAAATTCGAGGGGTGGGTAGAAAGCGCGGGTTATTTGGAAAAAGGGTTTTTGTGTTCACGACGCCGTTTTCCATTCACCGCGGCAACCGCTGTCAACTCCTAGTCATGTCTCCTGCTATTAATAACGGTTGATTCAACATCAAAATGGTTGGAGATTGGAGAAACTAATAACACAAGTTCGCATTCCGTTATTACATTTCTGTGACAAAACTTTGCTCGTTATGAAATAATGCATACACTAGTCAGTGATAACGCAATCTGTTTCCCTAGTGGCGAATTTCAGGACTTTATTGAGAAAAATGGTATTTTACATTTAACAATTGCACCATATCATCCTGCTTCCAATGGACAAGCGGAGATGGCTTTTCGAACAGTAAAAACTACACTGAAGAAATTAGACGGAACTTCTAACGAGACAATTCAAACCATTGATCAAAGACTTAGACAAGATTTCTTATTAACTACAGGAAAACTCCCCAGAAATCAGAGAAATCACCCGCAGAAATCATGTTTTTTAGAACTATCTGAACTAAATTGGACATAATACAACCAAATCACTCAAACGGAGAAAGAAGGGAGAAAAGTAGTTCTCAGTACTATCAAGGTAGACAATACAACTATCAGTACAATTATGGGAAGTATCAGATCAAAGAAATGGTGTAGTTCAAGAATTACGGTAGAGGAGACAAATAGTTAAAAGGAGTCACAAAGAGAAGACTAGGAAACATGATGTACGAAGTTGCGACATTAAGAGGTATAGTCAGAAGACACCAGAATCAGATAAGACCAAGAAGAGTTATGCAGAAACCCCATCTCGAGTTACCTCATAGAAGAGAAAAACAAGAATGTGCACTCTATACGAGAGATGGTGTATCCTGTCATAATCTTGATGCCGGATACCGATCTGTAACTAGAGCGCAACCAAATTTCAGTAACCAGTCATCACCAAGTTCCAGAAACCAGTAATCACCAAATTCCAGCTATCAGACAATCTCAGGCAATGATCTTGAATCCGATCATGAGATTGTCAACCGAACAGATCCAGACATGGATAATCAGAGCATTCATTCTCGAGACAACGATCAATCCAGGGAAGAATATCCAATCCCAGTAGAACAGATTCCCGGAACCAGTAAGCCTGACATTCCAGTGAACAATCAATCATCACGACAACATGACCAGAGTAATCATGAGATAGAACTTAATCAATTAGATGACATCAGCGAGAATAGAACCAGTAAAGATCCTGAAGACCAACGAGATGAGGACAATCATACCCAGAATGTGTCCAGTACATCAACAGCATTATTACGATCAAATCGTGACGCAAACTCGACAATCCAAATTCGAAGAGACATTTCCAAAGACATCTCAGAAGAAGTGTACAAACCATGTAAGAGAAGAAGTACGCGAAAATCGAAACCAATTGTTAAATCTAATCTGTGAAGTGAAAAATTTAACTCTCAAGCTAATGATAAAGAGAACTTTAATTCTTATAAAAAAAGTGCTTGTAGTGTATGACGTCATAGACTCTTAAGATAGACACCGCTAGGTGGCGCTTATAGTGGGGGGAGTCAAAGGGATAGAAAGGAAACTAGAGGGATGACAGTTAATCCGGTACTACGACACAAGCGTCATGCATCATTTCATGTTATGTATATATTCATCATTTTAATAAAGTAGTTATATCCATTTTACGTATAAGATCATTCCATAGTATTCAAGAACTTATACACAAAAACGGTGTTTCGATTTTGCCCCGGAAACACGTTCGCAGCACACAGACCGACACGGGATTGTATAAATCCTCCTAGGGGACTATGTCCCCTCGGAGAGATAAAAATATTAAATAACCGTTAACTACCGGTAGATGTCGTTACATTCACCGGAAAAAAGAAATTGGTTCTAGATGCCCGGCAACCCTGTTTCCGGTTCGTAGCCTATTTCCGTTGTTCTTTTAGAGGACCGTCAGCGTTAGTACGTGTAAGCTTACGGGAGTCTTGTCCTAGATGAAATCTTTTATTGGCCCATGCTGGAGCTAACCGTTCTCATAACATATAAATAAATAAATAAAAGGACAAACTTTAAAACTATTAGTTATAGAAGTCCATTTTTGTGAGTCGAAATTTTCCCAAAAAATAAAGACAAACAAATAGAAAAATAATTAATATATTTTTTCTTAATAGTTCCATTGGCGATTACTTTTACCATCTTTTATCGGTTTCTGTTTTTTATTTCTAATTTAATAATTAAATTATTTTTTTAAAGATATTTAAATGAAGCACGTGCCGAGGAGGAATTTAATTTTTTAGAACCTAGCAGTTCCAAAAGTATTTAACAAATCTTCGAATAACGAAGTTACTTTGAAGGTTATGAAAAAATTAGGAACAATTCTTTCAACAGAATCTGAACGTTTTAGCTTCCTTAATTTATCAAATTTGAAAACAATCAATTTCGTCCAAGCAGTGTGAATTCTAACTCCGGAACCTCCCCTCGAACTTCGAACATTTAAGATAATATTAAGAATCTCAGCTGTCTTATAATTTATAAGCCTATCTATATCTTAAATGTAGAAGCACTGAAACGCTATTCACCCGTATTCTGCGCTTAAGGTAAGTTGAACGTCATCTTGACTAAGAGCTTTCATTGGGCGGAACGCTGATGACCCCGCGTTTCACCCCTCTTGACTAAGAGACCTGATTAGCGGGATCAGATACAGTTCGAGTTACTTTAATCACAACTTCCGTCATGTTTTCCACAGACTCTCAACAGTACTCAAAAGTTTGAAATTTATTTAGTCTGCTATTTTCCCCATTATTTCCCAAATCGCCTCGTGCTGGAGCTGTTGCTGTTCTAGATGCTGTTGCGGAATTAGGCTTAGCGGATAACGAAATTTATAGGAGGCAGCGACGAGATCCGTTCGAACTTCCGAATAGAGAGTTTTTAGCGCAATATCGAGTGCCGAAAGACGATGTAAGTAACTTGTGCGCAATATTAAAGAATTGGACAAGCAGTATGTTGAACAGGATGTCCTAGCTGCTCTGATGTTTTAAGGCTCTGGTTTGTTTAAACGAGTAGTAGCAAGTAGCTACGAAAAAGGGATGAGCCAACCATCTGCCAGTATGGCAACACGAAGAGTAAGTGAAGCCATTATAGCTAGAATGTGTGCATTTCCCACACAACCAGAGTACGCTAAAGAAACCAAGGTACGTGCAAATGACTTTATTCAACATATAATACACTAATTCTGAGTTTTACTTTTCAGAGGTCATTCTTGAGTAGGTGCGTTGAACTGTACACATGTTAATTATTCCATCAGTTACAAATAGTCTGCGATAATCATCTGAAAATTACCAACCTTGTTGCTGGCTGGCCAGGCTGCATCCATGACTCATTTATTTGGTGTCACTCGGGTAGGTTCTGAGATTTCGTGCATAATAGAATGCCCGTGGGATATCTGCTGGATGATGCGACCCTGTGTTATGACTTCATTTCTAAACCCTAACACTCCAAACAAGGTTGAATTTAACATACGCGACAAGCGAGGTATTCCATAACTTTCGCCAAAATAGTTCCCAAACGTTTATGTCATTTATTAAAGGGAGGTGTATGCCATCGTAGCAAGCAAATCATGGATTTCTCCAACATCTCGACAAATAGGATTTTCGACTTCCACGAATTCGTCCCTCACACTGCCCAGCATTTGTTTCAGAGGAAGTTTCTTTGATGGTGGCTCTGAAAGTAGGAAATGGTTAAGCTTCAAGTGGAAGTTTCCCTACCTCCAACTGATGAAAGCCAAGCAGCCAGAAACTGTTTTGAGAAAAGTGTTCTCAAATCAGTCTTGTAGTGGTTATGAATATTGTTTCATCTTAGCAGGTTGTTCTCATTAACAAATGGCAATAGATATTTGTTACTAATGGATTTCAACTAACCAGTAGCCGCTGGTTCTTTGTTGATTGGAAGAGGACTTGGAATCGTCTCTCCATCGTGATCAAAGAAAATAGATGCAATGGAGCTCTAATGACTTTCTTCACATTGTACGTTCAAAGCCGTATCAGCGGAAGGAACCTCCTCGCTGGACCCGGATTGGCAACTTATGTCATGGGCCACAGCATTAAACAAATCCAGGAAGCTGCTGACTGAATAACCATCGCTGCCCCCCGGATAAATATGATTTGTCAATTAAGTACTGCACATTCACAGTTTAGGGAAAAACTTCAACTCTAATACGTACCGAGTTGCGAAATCCCCAAACTGCGCAGGGACGGTGGTACTCCTGTGAAGGACATTCTAATATTACAAGGTGTTCAGATCTTTTGGAGAAAGATATTTCTAGTCATTGCTGTGCGTTATTCATTAAAAGAATGGGTTTTGTGGGGGTATGTTTAAAAAATGTTTCTATATTAATTTCTCGCATGTTTTTTATTTTCTTTAATTTATTCCATTTCATTTTTACTTGGAATTTTATCATATTTTGATTCTGGAATATTTTGCATGTGACATCTGATATGTTTTTGGTTGGCTTTTTCAATGACTTAACCTATTGGTTTTAACATATGTTTTAATATCGGTACTCATTAATTGTTACATTTTGGGCTACCTAAGTAGCTAGCTATATCATTGGAACTACGTATTGCTAAGCATGAATTCCATGTTGGTAACCTATTGTTAATTAGTATATTATATTTTTAATTGTCGTACTCGTTACTTCCAGAAGGAACTGATGTCTCTTGGGGAAGAGTGGAATCGTAACTCCCTGGTATCCCTTAATTTATATGTGACGTTCGTTACAAAACGGCTAATGCACTCCTCCGTTGGAATTAATTCAGACACATCCGATGAAGATCGTTCATCTGTTTCTCGCAACTTCACAGTAACATTAGCAGCTTTGTCCTAATTTCTTCAGGCTGTCTGTTGTTTTGGTCAACTTCATTATCACAGTTGGTGATGATGTCCCATAATTCAGATTAAGTGGATGTCAGAGCCTCTCCATTGTGGCTTCTCAATGCAGAAAACCCATAATCCTCCATCTTCGATACAAGCAGGGTCGTGCAGAGGTTTGCTGGGCCCCGGGGCTAAAGATACTGGCGGGCCCTTTGATTTGCATCCCGCTCGAGCCTGGATTTTTTTCCCTAGATCTCTAAATTTATTTTCCCAGGTCTACCTCCCCTTGATGTTTCTCTGTGGGGCCCCTTTTCGTACCTCATGGGCCCTTTTCAGTCGGTCCCTGGGGATTCCCCCCCTCTGTACGGCCCTCGGTACTTATGCGTCTTAGGAAATAGTAATAAAACAAGATTTTTTTTATCACAGCTCAACTAAATCAGCAAAACAAATTAAAGAAGAAATTTTTATGTCATACCTGCTTTAAATACATAGTATTATACCATAAATAGAAATAAGAATCATTGTTTTATTTTATTATTGTATTTGATAATTATGTTCCTATGATTTCGTTGAATTAAATTAATGGTAGTTGGATGAATATTAGCACCATTATTGTGTGATAATTCTAAATCCTATGAAAATTGCATTTAAACATTAGTCATGCCCGCTGCAGCATGTAAAATTTCATGTGTTTAGAGACTTACGTAACAGGTGGCGGAAAATATTAAAGTTCGAATTGATTTGCAGAGATGGCAGGTCACGCTGTAGATGGCAGTCAAATCAAGGTCAAATAACGTTTGGAGGTCACGCTGTAGATGCCGATATTTGTTTTTGGGTTTCTTCTCCAAATAGATGGCACTTTATTATGAGCTTTGAGTTATGTTCAAATAGATGGCAATGAGATATTTCTTCCGGCAAACGCGTAACATGTGACTTTGACTCGTTCAGATCCCGCTAATAAGGTTAATAGTCAAGAGGGGTGGATCGCGGGGGTTGTCAGCGTTCCGCCCAATGAAAGCTCTTAGTCAAGATGACGTTTAACTTACCTTAAGCGCAGAATACCGGTGATTATGAAAGTTAAAAGTTATATCCGTCTTCTCCAGGTGCAATCATTGCGGTTAGGCCTAGGCCCACCAACTTAATACAGTCTCTGTTTATTGCTTTTTAGCTTGTTAAAACCAGACTTGAACCAACATTTGGGGTTTTTATAAAATTCTTTAAAAGAAGAATCTCATGGATTGTCAACATTAAGACGGATGATGTTTATAAAGACTTTGAATACTTAAAGTAAGTGGTTTTACTGATAAACTCTAAAGGAATTTAACTTTAAAGGGTATCTTAGATTATTGTTTTTAATTTTATTCAAGTTCAAAACATATAAAGAGTCCTTCAAAGTACTATAAAAGGATTTTAATTACGAACTAAATTCATATTTTCTTCAAACTTAGAAGTTAGTTTGTATGAAATACTTACTTATACATGAAAAATGGACTTTAGAGTGGATAAGATTTGTAAATATCATTTCGAAACTAATAATTTTCGCGCTTTACTTAAGTCAAGCAATTACAATTTTAAAAATTAAAGAAGTTAATCAATATAAAAATTGTTTTAATTAAAATATCTTTTATTTTATACAATAGTTACCTTTTATTACCATAAATATTCCAAAATACTCTTTATGTTCAATACGTTAAAATAGATTTCAATACGCAAATATAAGTGGAAAAATATTAGAAAACACACATACTATTATATATTTTTTTAATTTTTGGAAATACACAACATCCACCAGTTACTTCGCAATATGACAAATTGGCTGCTCTCTTAGTCCCTAACATATCACAATTTAAACACAAATATATACGTGGTAACGCTTTTAATACACCTGGTGGAATTCTTATACTCAGAATTCTTTTAGATTGGAAATAAACAGATTTACGGTACTTCAAACAGATTGAGTATCCGTCACAGTACCATGCTAGCCCTCCGTCAGTTGGATAATGAAAAAATTAACCGTCACAATATATACAGAAGTAGTTACCAGTTCTTAATAATGACGTGATTCTGTCTTTCTTCAATTCTTCGACAGATATTGCATTCCCTAGTGGTAAATACACGCGTGGTTATGAATTCATATATAATTCTTATAATAGTTTCTAGTGAAGGCCACCAGTAATTAAGAATTAACAACATCACCAAACTTTAACATTACAACTAAATAATTATATATAAAAATAATGTGATTTCTAAGCTAGCTTTAAAAAAAATAACCGAAAACAATCTTACTTTTGAAAACTGACTCTTTAATATCAAAAATTGTCTGTCATACTCGGAAACAATTAATTGATCACTGATTAGAGTTCGGCGAAACAGATAAATTAACCCGCTAAAGTTTTGATTAACTATAAAAATTACGATTAATTGTGTATCCGTGGATATTATCCACGGCTATATAGTAATTTAACGTGTAAAATAACCTTTTTTCCCCGGATAATTTTCGTTTGTGGATAAAAATAAATAAAGTGATTATTTCTTATCCAAACGCCGAGCTCTATCACTGATGTCATTTCTAATATTCCTTCAGCTTTTAAAGAAAAAAAGAGATACTCGAGAATGGTAAAATAGTCTATATTTAAATTTAAAGTGCGTTTAAATTGAAGTGATTCTTATTTTGGATTCCACTTTCACAATGGCAAAAGTGTCTTTCTCAAATGTTGTAATTGTACTAATAGATATGATTGTTAGACCTATTTTAATCAATAAGATAGAATCGTTCAGTACTTTGCGGGTATAAAAAGAGGGACTCGTTCAAATGGAAATATTTTTAAACTTCATTTTAATATCATTAGCGTGTAAGTGGTCCATGTACCCAAAATTGAACCGCAAGTTCAGATATGCAAATACATAGAAAATACTATAAAAACATCTTAACTCTACTTTTAATACAACAATAAAATTCCGATATTCAAATATTTCAAAATACTCAATTAATGTACTAAGTTACGTTTAAAAGAACCTTTCGTAAACACGAATTCATCCAATTGTTAAACATAGATTCCAGATTAGATGGTGTATGTAAGACTCTTTTGAGAAAGATGAATTCTGCTTTAAATACGTTAAAATACATTTCGAATATACAAATATAGTTTTCGCACTTTAAATTTAAATATAGACTATTTTACCATTCTCGAGTATCTTACATATTGAAATTGTTACGCATACGTGGTTACCATTTAATTTTGGAATAGATCACCAAGCAAAAAATATAAAAATTGATAAAAGCTTACATGTCTACGTCCTCATCCGAGAACAGCGGAGATGGTTTTCTAGTGTTGGTGGATATGGTTGGATAAAAAAAACAGAGTTGTGTTGTCTTAGGAACCAAGTCCCCGGGTTTTAATACCCAAAGGACCCCCATATACACTTTGCACCCCCATACGTAGGGGAATTTGGATGTAAAAGAAAAACCTATGAGAATCCCTCGTAGTTTAAACTGAAATAGTTAAGAGGATCTATTCCCCTAGTTTATGGGTCCCCACATCCTTAAAATTCTACGCGCAAAAACCTTTATGGAGGAAACAATCGTTTGTTATAAACATTTTAGCGCGAAGAATCCCCACCTGATGTAAAAAGTTGGACAAATCGGGGACAAAATACAATTTGAAGCGTCTTAGATCGTATAGCCGCTGGTTAAAATTCTAGGTGAAAAACATCGGCATCTTTTTGAAAACTTTTATAACCATTTTCGACAAAACGTTTGTACCAAAAATATCATAACAATACTCCCAATTTGAAGCGTCTTTTTTTAAAGTTTTTGATTATATAACTGTCCCCTTTTTACGACGACCATCCTTCTGCGCGAAAAAAAACATCGGTGTAAACAATCGCTTTTTATAACCATTTCGGGGCGAAAAAAATCACCCCTATTTTAACAATAACCGAACCTCCGATTTGACGCGTCATGTTAAATATCCGACAATTCAGGAGTCGCGCGTGGATCAAAGACTTATAAACCTTATTTGTGTCGGAGAAAAGTTTGGGGGGGGGGGGTACCCTTTGCTTAGGGTTGACAAAAAAAGGGGTCTGAGGCGGGCCATAAAACATTTGCCCCCAAAAGAAGAAAAAGACCAGGGCCACTTTTTCAATTTATTCGCCATGGTCTCTACAAACCATAAATATATTAAAAATAAATTGTTTTACCTTTAAGCGTTTTTTTCATCCTCTATTAGAAAAACAAATGAGCTGTAAATTTGAATGTCATAGAAAATCAAACCGTTTTTATAATACATTCGACTCTTTTTCCAAAACGACACTTTTAGCTATCGCGGGGGGACACCCGCTGTGCCTATTTTACGTACGTGGGTAAGGGCAATTCACTACCTACCTTTTGCCCTTCGGGGGGATATTCCGTAAAACGGATAGCTTTGCACGTGGTGAAAGTGTTTGAAAATAATATTACAGGGGGAAAGTGTTTGTCGGCGAAAATAGTTGTGAATAGATACACAAAAGATTCGACCTATTGAACGACTTGGCTTCATTGCATAACACCAACACCACTCGCACGTGGAGAAAAGTGTTTGAAAGAGGCCGTAGGGGGACATTCACTAAGACGGATAGGTTTTTACAAGTGTTTGAGAAATAACGAGGGATCGACCTATTGCCTTATAGGTAAGTACACAAGTCGGTCTGTTTGCATAACACCATGTCAGATGATTCCTACCAATACCGAATAGGGACGCTAAAGGGGGATCCACCAACTATCGGTATATCATTTGACCTATTGACCTACCGAAAATGTTCACAAATGGGGAGGCCACCCAGCTATCGGTATAAAAATTGGGGAAAGGGGGGACTGCTTGCCCCCACAGGGGGGTGGAAAATCACGGAACGATATACGCAATCCCTTATCTCTCGTAGCACTACTAGGCCAGTTAAATGACATTATATGCCCGTAGTCCAACCAATATAATTTGCAGGCTAACTACACGCTGGTTCAAACAGTTCAACGACTTCATAGGGCTCATGCATTTTCTAATCCCCACAGCCGCATGGGATAAAAGTATTCTCCGCTTTACTTTGTTCAAGTAGTATCGTTCAAACGTAACACTACTAGCCCAGTTAAAAGACATTATATGCCCATAGTCCAACCAATATAACACGCTGGTTCAAACAGTTCAACGACTTCATAGGCTCATGCATATTCTGGTCCCCACAGACGCATTGGATAAAAGCATTCTCCGTTATACTTTGTTCAAGTAATATATCTCGTTCTTTGAATTTTTTTCAAAATTAGTAATATCAGTCCAGTTGTATGACAATATAAGAATACGGAAAGATCAACCAACATGATAATTAGGCAGGCTAATTCTTATTCTTAGTTAAGTATCTATCGAATGCATTTCACGAAATCCTCAAAAATGTCTAAAGGTCAAAGGTCATTGATAAAAACTCTAATTACCACCCCAAAAAACTGCCGTTTTCAGTCATGTAATATAAAAAATAAAATTTAACAAAATATATTGAGATGAACCTCTTTCTTAAGTTCAATCTGCAAATTAAATTAATTAAATTTATAAAGAAGCTAGCTGATTATTAAAGTTTAAGTGTAACCCCACCCCAACACTTTTAGCTATTTTGTCGCGGCAGTTTTAACTCAGTTTGATTGTATATTTTTTGTAATATTTATGTGTTGGGTGAGAATGTTGAGTTTGTGTTATGACGGTTGTGTTTGTGGTGTTTGTGTTTTGTATGTATGTGCGTTTTTTCTCCAACTTCTTCTTATTCTTGACTTTTGGAACGGATCGAGTGCTGAGTGTTATGGCAACCTCTCAACATCCAATGGCAGGGTTTCCACCAATTGTTCACGATATTCGTCTTAGTGTCAATTTGCGATCGTATCGAGCGGGGTTTAAACCCGAGAGCTCCTGCTCTACCACAGAACCACCGATAGCTGCTTAGCTTCACTGAAAATAAAACACTCATCGTAAGCATAATAGCTAATAAAGTCTTGAATTTTTTTATGAATGAATTTATGAAGGCCTAATCTGTTTTTTTAGGAATGAAATTATGTTGATTTAATCTTGTTAAAGTCTACATTTTTTACGTATGAAATTTTAAAGGTCAAATGTTGTTTTAAAATAAAAAAAGGATCTGGGTTTCAGGCAAAGTAAGGGTTTTATATTATTTTTACTGATCGAGATAACAGTAGTAGATAACTAAATTTGAACATGTAAATCCAAGATGGCCGCCAAGATGGCCGCCAAAACAACCCCAATTTTTTTCTCCAAAAACCAGTTTTTGACCTTGGAAAAAACAACAAAATATTTTTGTTTTCAATCTCAAATTTCACCTTGAAGATGATCCTTGACCTAGACGCCTGACCCCTGTCCACAACCCCTAAGCCTTGGTCTATCACCCCAACAAGTTTGGACACGAGATATCGGCGGTAATATTTGACCCCACCAAATACTTATGTTAATTTACTTTTGGTTATAAATTTTTCTATTTTTCGTTTTTTAGCCGTTTAAAATGCTAGTTAGTTAATTGCGAGATGGGGAAACGAATTCGCGACCTTCGTTTTATAGCCTTGGCAACTTTTGGACACACCCAATCACGTGATATCCAACTTACCCCTGTTGAAAATTAAACTTTATTTACTTTTAAAAATAAATAAATAAAAAATCAATACACATTTTTCAACAAATTACAATGGGGCTGATTGGTCAATATCCACCCGAGATATAGCCACTTATGTATAACCCCGGTCGAAATAAAATACAATTTATTTACTTTTGAAGATACAAAGTTTTTACATTTGCAATTCAAAGTTGTAATTTTCCCCAAACAGGATAGCTTGTTGGTTTCAATAGTACACTAATACATTCTAAAATAATATAATCAAAATAAAAAATCCGAAAAACAATTATTTTAAAATAATAAATTAATAACATAAACAAGCAATAAACATTTTAAGAACATTACAATGAACTTAATCGGGCGATATCCGCCAGAGATATAGTCACTAATGTATTATGAAAAAATTCAATTTATTTACTTTTTAAGCAATTCAAAAGTATAATGTTATCCACCTACAATAAAACGTATTACTTTACCAATATAAAAATAATTCTTACATTTTTGAAGATACAATGTTGTTTTTATTGATACTTTTGCTAGTGTTCGCAAATGTTTATTCATTATCCACAAATTTTCCGATTTATTTTAAAAAAAGATGGGAAAAAGATTATCATTTTAACTTATTTAATTATGTTTATTACGCGACCATGCATTTATTTGAATAAAAGCGGTATTTATTTAAGTAATTGTTTGTTTTTATTTAAATAATAGGCTTATTCATTTCAATTATTTAAACATTTTGCAATTTTTATTAAACTATTGGTTATTTAAATAAATATTGAAATATAGCCGAGCATATTTTATTCATGGATAAAAATTAATCGACTACCGAACACTAACTTTTGAAACTCAAAAGACTATAATTTTACACAAATGAATGTCTGGTTAATTTTTAATAGTAAAATAATATATTCTAAAGTTGGAAAAACATTTTTAAGTTACGTAATCAATAAAAATTCCATTTATTTAAAATAAATAAAAAATAATTAACTTTTTTTTAATCAAAAATAGCAAAATTGTTAATACCTTAACACGTAGATAGAATTTTCTCTGACTATACACAGTAAACTAACGGGTATTTATTGGCGCCTTAATTAAAACAAAATTAAGTTTAATAATTTTAATTATTTTCAAAATTAAACATTACTTACTTTGATTGATAATTTTAACTTTCTGTTGAACAGCGTTACCAGAAGCACGCTCTATGAAATTCTGCCGGATTGCGAGCTATATCTTTAAATTCAGAAATTAAAATTACCTCTAGGATAGAACTGGTTCAACATTCTATTGCATTAGCCTTGTAGAAGTAATTAGATACCCACCCCTTAATTATTTTAACGTGTAGAGTTTATCCACTCATTATAACCTTGTAAAACTAGTTTGGATTTTCAACAATTGACTATCACACTTTCAAACGCAAAAATCTTAATAAAAATCGATTTTACCCTTATCTTGTCACCTACATTGAAACACATCTCCGCGGTAAAACGATAAAATTATAAACCCAGATCACGTTTCGCCAGGAGACATTCAACAGAGCTAGTGAGAAGAAAAACCTGGTTTTTACAAACAACCGCTAGATATTAATAAATCCTCTAATTTGAAAAAAATTGTAAATAAAAATGAATGGTTTTAAAAACAAAGCTTATTGACAATTTACTTTTTGAAGATACAATCGTTTATAATACTTAACAACTATTGATAATAATAGTAATAATAATAATAATACTTCTTTCGCAAAAAACTAAATGTATTGGCTACCAGGATAGTGCATTAAATAAATAAGATAAAAATATTTACACCAATAAAATTATTTTTTAAACAATTGCAAATAAATTATATAAACAATAAAGATTAACAAAACAATCTCAAAATATGTACAAAAAAGCCTATTTAATTAAATGATAATTAGTAATATGAAAAAAATAAAGGTTGTAAATATAGAAATATAAAAAACAAATTTCTTTACTACGAAATTAGTTATCAGGTTTGAAATTCGGGCTAAAACTTGTAATTGTTAATTACTATAATTAAATGAATATAATGATAAATATTAACTAACAAATTATTTGATTTTATGCTGTTGTAATGTGTTTACGTAGTTAAAAGAGCGGTTTTTATGCTTAATTCCCCCTACATATTACATTTGAACAACAGCATCATTGCTAATAATGGAATGGATTTGGTTTTGAATATAAACAACATGTTTTTAAATTTAATTATTAAAAACGTATAAATAAATAAAAACAGTATCATATTTGCATTTTTATATTGTCAGCGTAGTTTCTATAAATCAATTATCTGTAAAAGCTTTTATTATAAATTAAGATAAAAATATAAGAATCATTATTAAAAAATAGTCAGATTTGGAATGTCTCACTAGAATAAAGTGAATTTTCTCAAAAATACTTTTATCTTATATTAATAAATAATAAGTGTAACCTTGTACACTATCGAATGTTAATTATAAAACAAGTTAATTTTAACGTATATGTTACATAAAGGGAATTATTTACATGTTTTAACAGGCAACGTCACTTGTTGAACTTTTTCGAACGTACGGGCGCAACGGCCTTAGATTTTGTTATTCTAATAAAAAGATAAAATTAAACATAAATTAACACATATTATATTCTGTTTTCAATCCAAGGTATCAGATTTCGAACAATTTAGCTTAAATTATTATTTACTAATTAGACGACATGTTCTACAACCTGTATCATATAACCGTTTTATTTATGGATTTCGGTTTAAACAGCAGAACAGTTATCATATTCCCAATCTCAAAGACAATTGAACTGTTAAGTACATAGAATTCAAAATAGAAATATTAATTGCAGAAGCATGTTCCTTAAATAAAAGAGGATATTTAAATCGATTATTTTTTTAATTTTAAACCGTGATTAACGTTTCATTATTTATTCTGTTTAATTTAAAATGTGCGTCTGATTTGATTTGTTTGTATTTAAAATTTAAATATTCCGATTTTTATGTTAGCAAAGAAAATTTTGCCAAATAAAAAGTAGAGTTAAGACGTTTTTGTAATATTTTCTATGTATTTGCGTATTGGAAAAGTATTTTAACGTATTAAACGCCAAATTAAAGTGTTTTTGTAGTATTGTTCCACCTATATTTGCGTATTGAAATATATTCTAACGTAATGAACGTAGAGTATTTTCCGACCTTTATTAACACATTGGAAAGTTAATTTATCGTATTTAAGTTGAATAAAGAGTTTTACAGTATCTTTCTGACTATATTTGTGTATAAAAATTGAATTTTACCGTATTTAAAATATAGATAAGTGGTTTTTGTCGTATTTTTATACCTATATTTACATATTAAATATTTTTTTTAATTTTAATTTTCCTATTTACAACACTATCTTAAATATATAAGTTTATTCCTAAATTTATAAGCTTATTACAATTGACATATCATGTATCGGAGTTGTGTTATTTCGTATTAAAAGTAGAAGAAGGAATTTTTATAATATTATTCTACCTATTAACATATCGTAAATTTAATTTATCAAATTTAAAAAGGGATTTTAGTAGTATTTTTCTATCTATATTTTCATATTTGAATTGTATTTTAAAGTATTAAAAGCAGAATAAAGTTGCATACGAATTCATCTTTCTGACAAGAGTCTTACCAATCATACATACATCATCTAATCGGGAATTTATGTTTAACAAATGGATGAATTCGTGTTTACAAAAGGTTCTTTAAATCGTAACTTAGTGTATTAATTAAGTTTTTTTTTTAATTTTCAAGCGTGATACCTAGACAATATTTCCGAAAAAATAATAAAAATTTTACAAGTATATTTAATTTCAGGTTCTGAGTTGAAAATTATCTTATAACATTGTATTATGCATTTTGAATTTTTGTTAAAAACAAAATTTGGAAAAAGTTCTGTTATCAATTTTATTCAAATAAGCAGCACTCGTTAGTTGTAAACTAGATTAAGTGTTAAAAACTTAAACTCAAAATTTGATAGTAAACCATGATTTCCAAGAATTTACATGTTAACCTCACAGAATGCAAAGCTTATCAGACAGTAAAGTGAGTCATAAAATCGATTGATTTAAAATGTATTACAAATCAGACAAAATAAAGGTGTTTCGGGAAGTTAAATTGTTCTCTTAGTAATTTGTATGATCGCTTAAATGTATCGGCTGCGCTTTTAAAATTTTAATTAATTTACTTTTGTATTGTCTTTAAAAATGTTAAGTTATATTTTATTAATTATATTATTTATATGTTGTATGGATGTATACAGGACCATAAATCGCTGGTTGACTTGGCCCTCTACCGCAGATTTGAAACTGTTTTTACTTGGTAGCGTTATAAATTTACATAATAGTATTACATACTAAACGCTCATATAAAACATCCCTCATCGAGGTGGAGTTTCCGAACTGTCTTAGCCGGTGGGCTATCTTGGTGGAGTGGATACGTTACGCGTACCAACAAAGAAAGTGCAGGGTATAATGGGAGAAAAAGCCTTACGATAAGGAAGGATAGTGAGAAACGCGCTCTAATAAAGCATTCCTGCACGTTTTATACGATCTAGCTACAACTAAATTTACTGTGTTTTATAGCCGTTACGTTGAATTTCTATTTAACTCGTCAAAAATTGTGTATTTTGATAACAAAAAAGTGTATTTTTGGTACTATTTCTCTTGAAGAATTCATTAAATACATAATGGTTTTTAAAAAGGGTACGTTAAAACTTGTATTTTTAAAATAACTTATATTGTTTTAAAATTGTTTTTGTTGTTGTAATATCTTTAAAATTTAGGTCGGACAGTAGACTACTTGTAACCGTATCAATTTTTATTTGAATTAACCCCATATTATTCAAATATAAAAAATATTTTTCAATTAACCCAATAATATCGGAATCTAATCAAAATATAAACATATTTTATTTGCTCTTCATTATATCAATTAACACCATATTATTGGAATTTGATCAAAATATCAACAAAATTTTTATTTGCCTATAATTATATCAAGAAATACAATATTATTGAAATATAATCAAAATATAAACAACTTTTTTATTTGCCTATAATTATATCAATGAATACAATATTATGGGAATTTAATCAAAATATAAATATAAACAATATTTGAATTGTTCTTATAGTATTTGAATTAACCCAATATTTTTCAAATATCTAAAAATATTTTTCAATTTACCAGATATTATTGAAATCGAATCAAAATATAAATATAATCAACGTTTTTATTTGCTTATTATTATATCAATTGGTACAATATTATTGGAATTTACTCAAAATTGTTTAATGTTAACTAAATTATTTTAATTGTCCTAGTATAGTTTGGTTTTATAAATTTAAAATATTTTTATATTTAGCCAAGAATCAAGAATTTACCTAAATGTATTCAAAATTTCCCAATTTAACACGAATTCATGTAAAAAATATTTAAGTTAACTCAATAATATAAGAAGTTACCCAATTTTATATTAATTTGCCCAAATGTATTCAAATTAACCCATTTTATATGAAATTGCCCATGGTTTTTCAAAACAATAATAATACAGAATTTATCGCACCCAGAGATACATTGATAGGCGCTATTTTGCAAAACGGTGCGGTATTTGTATTAAAAGATATGGTCTTTAAGCTGGGTCTATTTATCTAATAATGATCTTTTGACATGGAAATATTTTACCTAGGACACCATAATTAATATGTGAAATCAACTTTAAAGGCTTAATAATATAACACTGTATAGTGTGTGGTGAATCCAACTCTCGGAATAAATAAATTAAACTTATTGAAATAATTGTAACATACTATACACACATTCAAGATGTTCAATTAATCCTATTGATCCATAGAGGAGTAAAATGCAAACACTCAATAACGGACCGCAAAAAATAATACCTAATACCAAGGTTGACCGGCTCGGCAACATGATAACCTCACAGTATTACCACAGGCTCGATTGGCTCCATTTTCATCACTTTTTACTCACACGTAAAACGAGTAGAAGTCAATTAGCTTAACCTTAATAGTACCGCCCAAGGCTATAATGCGTTTTTGTGATTCATATACACTTCTCCCCGGCAACTGTATTCCTGTTATGTGTGAAATATTTTACGAATTCAAGCATTTAAAGTTTTTTAAATATCACTAATCATAACGATAGCGAGATTAATTCTTATATGTATTTTTCATACTGTTAATTCATATAATATATTAAAAATTTCGTATGAGTGTAAATGTTTTTGTCTTATTAGTACATTTAACAGTTTTGTAGAACTATAACCGAAATATTTCTTAATATTAATAATGGTGTCCTAGGTAAAATATTTCCATGTCAAAAGATCATTATTAGATAAATAGACCCAGCTTAAAAACCATTTTCTATATAACATTATATCATATGGGCTTTAAATTTTAAAATATAAAATTTATTATAGCAGATTTGACATACTATAAATTACATTATTTTTGCGGTATTTATGAATATTATAGTAGAATATCGCATTAAGGAACATTTCCATAATGTGAGTTTTAATGTAGTATGCAATTGTCAATTTAAAAGTAACAGTCCATCAGTTTGATATTTAAGACCATGTTGCAAATTATGTGATTATTAAATTTTAGACTCATTCTAGGTAAAATCAAATGAAGTTAATTTAAATTATGTTTTAGAATATAGTCTTAATATTTCAGGATTTACTGGTTTTATCAAAAATAACATGATAGAATGACAACATTTTTTCATCTGATTGAGTAAATCAACCCTATATCTTTTAATAAAAATACCGCACCGTTTTGCAAAATAGCGCATATCAATGTATCTCTGGGTGCGATAAATTCTGTATTATTATTGTTTTGAAAAACCATAGGCAATTTCATATAAAATGGGTTAATTTGAATACATTTGGGCAAATTAAAATAAAATTGGGTAACTTCTTATATTTTTGAGTTAACTTAAATATTTTTTACATGAATTCGTGTTAAATAGGGAAATTTTGAATACATTTAGGTAAATTCTTGTATCTTGGCTAAATATAAAAATATTTTAAATTTATAAAACCAAACTATACTAGGACAATTAAAATAATTTAGTTAACATTAAACAATTTTGAGTAATTTGCAATAATATTGTACCAATTGATATAATAATAAGCAAATAAAAACGTTGATTATATTTATATTTTGATTCGATTTCAATAATATCTGGTAAATTGAAAAATATTTTTAGATATTTGAAAAATATTGAGTTAATTCAAATACTATAAGAACAATTCAAATGTTGTTTATATTTATATTTTGATTAAATTCCCATAATATTCTATTCATTGATATAATTATAGGCAAATAAAAAAGTTGTTTATATTTTGATTATATTTCAATAATATTGTATTTCTTGATATAATTATAAGCAAATAAAAATTTTGTTGATCGTTTGATCAAATTCCAATAATATGGTGTTAATTGATATAATGAAGAGCAAATAAAATATGTTTATATTTTGATTAGATTCCGATATTATTGGGTTAATTGAAAAATATTTTTTATATTTGAATAATATGGGGTTAATTCAAATAAAAATTGATACGGTTACAAGTAGTCTACTGTCCGACCTAAATTTTAAAGATATTACAACAACAAAAACAATTTTAAAACAATATAAGTTATTTTAAAAATACAAGTTTTAACGTACCCTTTTTAAAAACCATTATGTATTTAATGAATTCTTCAAGAGAAATAGTACCAAAAATACACTTTTTTGTTATCAAAATACACAATTTTTGACGAGTTAAATAGAAATTCAACGTAACGGCTATAAAACACAGTAAATTTAGTTGTAGCTAGATCGTATAAAACGTGCAGGAATGCTTTATTAGAGCGCGTTTCTCACTATCCTTCCTTATCGTAAGGCTTTTTCTCCCATTATACCCTGCACTTTCTTTGTTGGTACGCGTAACGTATCCACTCCACCAAGATAGCCCACCGGCTAAGACAGTTCGGAAACTCCACCTCGATGAGGGATGTTTTATCTGAGCGTTTAGTATGTAATACTATTATGTAAATTTATAACGCTACCAAGTAAAAACAGTTTCAAATCTGCGGTAGAGGGCCAAGTCAACCAGCGATTTATGGTCCTGTATACATCCATACAACATATAAATAATATAATTAATAAAATATAACTTAACATATTTAAAGACAATACAAAAGTAAATTAATTAAAATTTTAAAAGCGCAGCCGATACATTTAAGCGATCATACAAATTACTAAGAGAACAATTTAACTTCCCGAAACACCTTTATTTTGTCTGATTTGTAATACATTTTAAATCAATCGATTTTATGACTCACTTTACTGTCTGATAAGCTTTGCATTCTGTGAGGTTAACATGTAAATTCTTGGAAATCATGGTTTACTATCAAATTTTGGGTTTTAGTTTTTAACACTTAATCTAGTTTACAACTAACGAGTGCTGCTTATTTGAATAAAATTGATAACAGAACTTTTTCCAAATTTTGTTTTTAACAAAAATTCAAAATGCATAATACAATGTTATAAGATAATTTTCAACTCGGAACCTGAAATTAAATATACTTGTAAAATTTGTATTATTTTTTCGGAAAAATTGTCTAGGTATCACGCTTTAAAATTAAAAAAAAACTTAATTAATACACTAAGTTACGATTTAAAGAACCTTTTGTAAACACGAATTCATCCATTTGTTAAACATAAATTCCCGATTAGATGATGTATGTATGATTGGTAAGACTCTTGTCAGAAAGATGAATTCGTATGCAACTTTATTCTGCTTTTAATACTTTAAAATACAATTCAAATATGAAAATATAGATAGAAAAATACTACTAAAATCCCTTTTTAAATTTGATAAATTAAATTTCCGATATGTTAATAGGTAGAAGAATATTATAAAAATTCCTTCTTCTACTTTTAATACGAAATAACACAACTCCGATACATGATATGTCAATTGTAATAAGCTTATAAATTTAGGAATAAACTTATATATTTAAGATAGTGTTGTAAATAGGAAAATTAAAATTAAAAAAAATATTTAATATGTAAATATAGGTATAAAAATACGACAAAAACCACTTATCTATATTTTAAATACGGTAAAATTCAATATAGTCAGAAAGATACTGTAAAACTCTTTATTCAACTTAAATACGATAAATTAACTTTCCAATGTGTTAATAAAGGTCGGAAAATACTCTACGTTCATTACGTTAGAATATATTTCAATACGCAAATATAGGTGGAACAATACTACAAAAACACTTTAATTTGGCGTTTAATACGTTAAAATACTTTTCCAATACGCAAATACATAGAAAATATTACAAAAACGTCTTAACTCTACTTTTTATTTGGCAAAATTTTCTTTGCTAACATAAAAATCGGAATATTTAAATTTTAAATACAAACAAATCAAATCAGACGCACATTTTAAATTAAACAGAATAAATAATGAAACGTTAATCACGGTTTAAAATTAAAAAAATAATCGATTTAAATATCCTCTTTTTTTTAAGGAACATGCTTCTGCAATTAATATTTCTATTTTGAATTCTATGTACTTAACAGTTCAATTGTCTTTGTGATTGGGAATATGATAACTGTTCTGCTGTTTAAACCGAAATCCATAAATAAAACGGTTATATGATACAGGTTGTAGAACATGTCGTCTAATTAGTAAATAATAATTTAAGCTAAATTGTTCGAAATCTGATACCTTGGATTGAAAACAGAATATAATATGTGTTAATTTATGTTTAATTTTATCTTTTTATTAGAATAACAAAATCTAAGGCCGTTGCGCCCGTACGTTCGAAAAAGTTCAACAAGTGACGTTGCCTGTTAAAACATGTAAATAATTCCCTTTATGTAACATATACGTTAAAATTAACTTGTTTTATAATTAACATTCGATAGTGTACAAGGTTACACTTATTATTTATTAATATAAGATAAAAGTATTTTTGAGAAAATTCACTTTATTCTAGTGAGACATTCCAAATCTGACTATTTTTTAATAATGATTCTTATATTTTTATCTTAATTTATAATAAAAGCTTTTACAGATAATTGATTTATAGAAACTACGCTGACAATATAAAAATGCAAATATGATACTGTTTTTATTTATTTATACGTTTTTAATAATTAAATTTAAAAACATGTTGTTTATATTCAAAACCAAATCCATTCCATTATTAGCAATGATGCTGTTGTTCAAATGTAATATGTAGGGGGAATTTAGCATAAAAACCGCTCTTTTAACTACGTAAACACATTACAACAGCATAAAATCAAATAATTTGTTAGTTAATATTTATCATTATATTCAATTAATTATAGTAATTAACAATTACAAGTTTTAGCCCGAATTTCAAACCTGATAACTAATTTCGTAGTAAAGAAATATCTTCTACGAATTAAGGTAAATATAACTATATTTATTTGTATCCTTATAATTTGTTTTTTATATTTCTATATTTACAACCTTTATTTTTTTCATATTACTAATTATCTTTTAATTAAATAGGCTTTTTTGTACATATTTTGAGATTGTTTTGTTAATCTTTATTGTTTATATAATTTATTTGCAATTGTTTAAAAAATAATTTTATTGGTGTAAATATTTTTATCTTATTTATTTAATGCACTATCCTGGTAGCCAATACATTTAGTTTTTTGCGAAAGAAGTATTATTTTTATTATTACTATTATTATCAATAGTTGTTAAGTATTATAAACGATTGTATCTTCAAAAAGTAAATTGTCAATAAGCTTTGTTTTTAAAACCATTCATTTTTATTTACAATGTTTTTCAAATTAGAGGATTTTTTAATATCTAGCGGTTGTTTGTAAAAACCAGGTTTTTCTTCTCACTAGCTCTGTTGAATGTCTCCTGTCGAAACGTGATCTGGGTTTATAATTTTATCGTTTTACCGCGGAGATGTGTTTCAATGTAGGTGACAAGATAAGGGTAAAATCGATTTTTATAAAGATTTTTGCGTTTGAAAGTGTGATAGTCAATTGTTGAAAATCCAAACTAGTTTTACAAGGTTATAATGAGTGGATAAACTCTACACGTTAAAATAATTAAGGGGTGGGTATCTAATTACTTCTACAAGGCTAATGCAATAGAATGTTGAACCAGTTCTATCCTAGAGGTAATTTTAATTTCTGAATTTAAAGATATAGCTCGCAATCCGGCAGAATTTCATAGAGCGTGCTTCTGGTAACGCTGTTCAACAGAAAGTTAAAATTATCAATCAAAGTAAGTAATGTTTAATTTTGAAAATAATTAAAATTATTAAACTTAATTTTGTTTTAATTAAGGCGCCAATAAATACCCGTTAGTTTACTGTGTATAGTCAGAGAAAATTCTATCTACGTGTTAAGGTATTAACAATTTTGCTATTTTTGATTAAAAAAAAGTTAATTATTTTTTATTTATTTTAAATAAATGGAATTTTTATTGATTACGTAACTTAAAAATGTTTTTCCAACTTTAGAATATATTATTTTACTATTAAAAATTAACCAGACATTCATTTGTGTAAAATTATAGTCTTTTGAGTTTCAAAAGTTAGTGTTCGGTAGTCGATTAATTTTTATCCATGAATAAAATATGCTCGGCTATATTTCAATATTTATTTAAATAACCAATAGTTTAATAAAAATTGCAAAATGTTTAAATAATTGAAATGAATAAGCCTATTATTTAAATAAAAACAAACAATTACTTAAATAAATACCGCTTTTATTCAAATAAATGCATGGTCGCGTAATAAACATAATTAAATAAGTTAAAATGATAATCTTTTTCCCATCTTTTTTTAAAATAAATCGGAAAATTTGTGGATAATGAATAAACATTTGCGAACACTAGCAAAAGTATCAATAAAAACAACATTGTATCTTCAAAAATGTAAGAATTATTTTTATATTGGTAAAGTAATACGTTTTATTGTAGGTGGATAACATTATACTTTTGAATTGCTTAAAAAGTAAATAAATTGAATTTTTTCATAATACATTAGTGACTATATCTCTGGCGGATATCGCCCGATTAAGTTCATTGTAATGTTCTTAAAATGTTTATTGCTTGTTTATGTTATTAATTTATTATTTTAAAATAATTGTTTTTCGGATTTTTTATTTTGATTATATTATTTTAGAATGTATTAGTGTACTATTGAAACCAACAAGCTATCCTGTTTGGGGAAAATTACACCTTTGTATTGCTAATGTAAAAACTTTGTATCTTCAAAAGTAAATAAATTGTATTTTATTTCGACCGGGGTTATACATAAGTGGCTATATCTCGGGTGGATATTGACCAATCAGCCCCATTGTAATTTGTTGTAAAATGTGTATGGATTTTTTATTTATTTATTTTTAAAAGTAAATAAAGTTTAATTTTCAACAGGGGTAAGTTGGATATCACGTGATTGGGTGTGTCCAAAAGTTGCCAAGGCTATAAAACGAAGGTCGCGAAATCGTTTCCCCATCTCGCAATTAACTAATTAGCATTTTAAACGGCTAAAAAACGAAAAAAACGAAAAATTTATAACCAAAAGTAAATTAACATAAGTATTTGGTGGCGTCAAATATTACCGCCGATATCTCGTGTCCAAACTTGTTGGGGTGATAGACCAAGGCTTAGGGGTTGTGGACAGGGGTCAGGCGTCTAGGTCAAGGATCATCTTCAAGGTTAAATTTGAGATTGAAAACAAAAATAATTTGTTGTTTTTTTCCAAGGTCAAAAACTGGTTTTTGGAAAAAAAATGGGGGTTGTTTTGGCGGCCATCTTGGCGGCTATCTTGGATTTACATGTTCAAATTTAGTTATCTACTACTGTTATCTCGATCAGTAAAAATAACATAAAACCCTTACTTTGCCTTAAACCCAGATCCTTTTTTTATTTTAAAACAACATTTGACCTTTAAAATTTCATACGTAAAAAATGTAGACTTTAACAAGATTAAATCCACATAATTTCATACCTAAAAAACAGATTAGGCCTTCATAAATTCATTCATAAAAAAATTCAAGACTTTATTAGCTATTATGCTTACGATGAGTGTTTTATTTTCAGTGAAGCTAAGCAGCTATCGGTGGTTCTGTGGTAGAGCAGGAGGTCTCGGGTTTAAACCCCGCTCGATACGATCGCAAATTGACACTAAGACGAATATCGTGAACAATTGGTGGAAACCCTGCCATTGGATGTTGAGAGGTTGCCATAACACTCAGCACTCGATCCGTTCCAAAAGTCAAGAATAAGAAGAAGTTGGAGAAAAAACGCACATACATACAAAACACAAACACCACAAACACAACCGTCATAACACAAACTCAACATTCTCACCCAACACATAAATATTACAAAAAATATACAATCAAACTGAGTTAAAACTGCCGCGACAAAATAGATAAAAGTGTTGGGGTGGGGTTACACTTAAACTTTAATAATCAGCTAGCTTCTTTATAAATTTAATTAATTTAATTTGCAGATTGAACTTAAGAAAGAGGTTCATCTCAATATATTTTGTTAAATTTTATTTTTTATATTACATGACTGAAAACGGCAGTTTTTTGGGGTGGTAATTAGAGTTTTTATCAATGACCTTTGACCTTTAGACATTTTTGAGGATTTCGTGAAATGCATTGGATAGATACTTACCTTAGAATAAGAATTAGCCTGCCTAATTATCATGTTGGTTGATCTTTTCGTATTCTTATATTGTCATACAACTGGACTGATATTACTAATTTTGAAAAAAATTCAAAGAACGAGATATATTACTTGAACAAAGTATAACGGAGAATGCTTTTATCCCATGCGCCTGTGGGGACCAGAATATGCATGAGCCTATGAAGTCGTTGAACTGTTTGAACCAGCGTGTAGTTAGACTATTTTACCATTCTCGAGTATCTCTTTTTTTCTTTAAAAGCTGAAGGAATATTAGAAATGACATCAGTGATATAGCTCGAAAATTATCCGGGGAAAAACGGTTATTTTACACGTTAAATTACTATATAGCCGTGGATAATATCCACGGATAAAAAATTAATCGTAATTTTTATGGTTAATCTAAACTTTAGCGGTTAATTTATCTGTTTCGCCGAACTCTAATCAGTGATCAATTAATTGTTTCCGAGTATGACAGACAATTTTTGATATTAAAGAGTCATTTTTCAAAAGTAAGATTGTTTTCGGTTATTGTTTTTAAAGCTAGCTTAGAAATCACATTATTTTTATATACAATTATTTAGTTGTAATGTTAAAGTTTGGTGATGTTGTTAATTCTTAATTACTGGTGGCCTTCACTAGAAACTATTATAAGAATTATATATGAATTCATAACCACGCGTGTATTTACCACTAGGGAATGCAATATCTGTCGAAGAATTGAAGAAAGACAGAATCACGTCATTATTAAGAACTGGTAACTACTTCTGTATATATTGTGACGGTTAATTTTTTCATTATCCAACTGACGGAGGGCTAGCATGGTACTGTGACGGATACTCAATCTGTTTGAAGTACCGTAAATCTGTTTATTTCGAATCTAAAAGAATTCTGAGTATAAGAATTCCACCAGGTGTATTAAAAGCGTTACCACGTATATATTTGTGTTTAAATTGTGATATGTTAGGGACTAAGAGAGCAGCCAATTTGTCATATTGCGAAGTAACTGGTGGATGTTGTGTATTTCCAAAAATTAAAAAAAATATATAATAGTATGTGTGTTTTCTAATATTTTTCCACCTATATTTGCGTATTGAAATCTATTTTAACGTATTGAACATAAAGAGTATTTTGGAATATTTATGGTAATAAAAGGTAACTATTGTATAAAATAAAAGATATTTTAATTAAAACAATTTTTATATTGATTAACTTCTTTCATTTTTAAAATTGTAATTGCTTGACTTAAGTAAAGCGCGAAAATTATTAGTTTCGAAATGATATTTACAAATCTTATCCACTCTAAAGTCCATTTTTCATGTATAAGTAAGTATTTCATACAAACTAACTTCTAAGTTTGAAGAAAATATGAATTTAGTTCGTAATTAAAATCCTTTTATAGTACTTTGAAGGACTCTTTATATGTTTTGAACTTGAATAAAATTAAAAACAATAATCTAAGATACCCTTTAAAGTTAAATTCCTTTAGAGTTTATCAGTAAAACCACTTACTTTAAGTATTCAAAGTCTTTATAAACATCATCCGTCTTAATGTTGACAATCCATGAGCTTCTTCTTTTAAAGAATTTTATAAAAACCCCAAATGTTGGTTCAAGTCTGGTTTTAACAAGCTAAAAAACAATCAACAGAGACTGTATTAAGTTGGTGGGCCTAGGCCTAACCGCAATGATTGCACCTGGAGAAGACGGATATAACTTTTAACTTTCATAATCACCGTTATTCTGCGCTTAAGGTAAGTTAAACGTCATCTTGACTAAGAGCTTTCATTGGGCGGAACGCTGACAACCCCCGCGATCCACCCCTCTTGACTAAGAAACCTTATTAGCGGGATCTGAACGAGTCAAAGTCACATGTTACGCGTTTGCCGGAAGAAATATCTCATTGCCATCTATTTGAACATAACTCAAAGCTCATAATAAAGTGCCATCTATTTGGAGAAGAAACCCAAAAACAAATATCGGCATCTACAGCGTGACCTCCAAACGTTATTTGACCTTGATTTGACTGCCATCTACAGCGTGACCTGCCATCTCTGCAAATCAATTCGAACTTTAATATTTTCCGCCACCTGTTACGTAAGTCTCTAAACACATGAAATTTTACATGCTGCAGCGGGCATGACTAATGTTTAAATGCAATTTTCATACAAACTAACTTCTAAGTTTGAAGAAAATATGAATTTAGTTCGTAATTAAAATCCTTTTATAGTACTTTGAAGGACTCTTTATATGTTTTGAACTTGAATAAAATTAAAAACAATAATCTAAGATACCCTTTAAAGTTAAATTCCTTTAGAGTTTATCAGTAAAACCACTTACTTTAAGTATTCAAAGTCTTTATAAACATCATCCGTCTTAATGTTGTACGTTAAACTGTCTGTAAATATTTTAGATGTCCGTATTTAAAATATAGGTAAGTTGTTTTTATCATATTTTTATACTTATATTTACATATTGAAATTGTTACGCATACGTGGTTACCATTTAATTTTGGAATATTTATAGTAATAAAAGGTAACTATTGTAGAAAAGAAAAGATATTGTAATTAAAACATTTCTTAATTTCTTTATTGCCTAAAAATATTTACAATATTTAAAATTTTTTATATTGTTTAACTTCTTTCATTTTTAAAAATGTAATTGCTTGACTTAAATAAAGCTTGAAAATTATTAGTTTCGAAATGATATTTACAAATCTTATCCACTCTAAAGTCCATCTTTCAGGTATTAGTAAGTATTTCATACAAACTAACTTTTAAGTCCATTCCTAAATAATGAGGCAGGTTTATAGTTAAAATCAAATAAATATACATATATGTTAAGATACAAACAATTTTATTATGAACAGATTTTATACTTACATTTTTTAAGGTTTTCTATGGATTGATTCTATTTCAATGAAAAACTCTTGAGATGTGGTTTCAACATTGAACGAGTTCCCTCTTTTTATACCCGCAAAGTACTTAACGATTCTATCTTATTGATTAAAATAGACACTTAATGACATTAAATGGGGTTTAAATTTAATTGCATTCTACGTTTCTTTAACAGCTTCTTCGAATATTCCATGACGTCACTTTTAAACAAAATCCATGTTTTAAATTTAAATTAACCGCGCCCCAATCCACGCACGCGAAAACCGCGCCCTAGGTAATCCGCGCACGCGCGCGCTATCTCTCACCTAGGTGAAATACTCGTGAGATAGGTTTAATTTTTAAACGTAACTTAGTATATTAATTAAGGATTTTTAAATATTTGAATATCGGAATTGTATTTTGTTGCATTAAAAGTAGAATTTAGATGTGTTTGTACTGTTTCTCTATGTATTTGAATATCTGAAATGTATTATAGTATCTATCCGACTATATTTGTGTATAAGAGTTGTATTTTACCGTATTTAAAATATAGGTAAGTTAATTTTATCGTATTTTATACCTATAATTATATATCGGAATTTTTACAAAAGGTTCTTTTAAACGTAACTTAGTACATTAATTAAGTATTTTTAAATATTTGAATATCGGAATTGTATTTTGTTGCATTAAAAGTAGAGTTTAGATGTATATTCGATTTAAGAAATACTCGTGATATAGGTTCAAGTGCCAAGCGTATTTAAGTACTACAATGATATTAAAATGAAGTTTAAAAATATTTCCATTCCACGTTACTTTAACAACGAATATTCTATGACGTCAAAACACCCAAATCCATGTTTCAAATTCAAATTTAATCGCGCAAAACACTTAAATCTATGTTTTAATTTGAATTTAAATTAACCGCGCCGCGCCCCAGACCGCTTCCCCGGGAAATCCGCGCCCCAGACCACGTCCCCCGAGAAATCCACGCACGCGCACCGCGGGCGCGGGGGCGGAAGCTGTCGCGACCGAAGAAGACGGTGAGGTGAGGAGGGCTTGAGGGGTGATTTTTCGTAGTTTACCAACCAGGTTATTAAATTTTGACCAACTCTGGGAACTCGGCGCGTAGGGACTTATACACTAAATCAACAATGTCAGAATCCGTTTGTATTTCGCCATCTAATAAAATTTGGCCCTGGTTATCCCACCTAAGTCGAGCGCTGTCCGAAATCAAATGATTAAATATCTCTCGGGCGCTAGCTCTAAGGTTCTTTTTCGAAAAGTTGGATGAATATACGAAAAAAACCCTTTTTGAAGTGCCTTCTTTTCTCCGAGGGTCCCCCTTTTTTATGAGCCGCTGTTTTATTAGACCCCCTTAAGGTGGAATCCTTTGGGCCACACCGCTCGAGTCTTAATTGAATGTCGTTCATTGCGTTAAAATAGATTTCAATACGCAAATATAGGTGGAAAAATATTAGAAAACACACATACTATTATATATTTTTTTAATTTGTGGAAATACACAACATCCACCAGTTACTTCGCAATATGACAAATTGGCTGCTCTCTTAATCCCTAAAATATCACAATTTAAACACAAATATATACGTGGTAACGCTTTTATTACACCTGGTGGAATTCTTATACTCAGAATTCTTTTAGATTGGAAATAAACAGATTTACGGTACTTCAAACAGATTGAGTATCCGTCACAGTACCATGCTAGCCCTCCATCTTTTGGATCATGAAAAACTGAACCGTCACAATATATACAGAAGTAGTTACCAGTTCTTAATAATGACGTGATTCCGTCTTTCTTCAATTCTTCGACAGATATTGCATTCCCTAGTGGTAAATACACGCGTGGTTATGAATTCATATATAATTCTTATAATAGTTTCTAGTGAAGGCCACCAGTAATTAAGAATTAACAACATCACCAAACTTTAACATTACAACTAAATAATTATATATAAAAATAATGTGATTTCTAAGCTAGCTTTAAAAAAAATAACCGAAAACAATCTTGCTTTTCAAAAATGACTCTTTAATATCAAAAATTGTCTGTCATACTCGGAAACAATTAATTGATCACTGATTAGAGTTCGGCGAAACAGATAAATTAACCGCTAAAGTTTAGATTAACCATAAAAATTACGATTAATTGTTTATCCGTGGATATTATCCACGGCTATATAGCAATTTAACATGTAAAATAACCGTTTTTCCCCGGATAATTTTCGTTTGTGGATAAAAATAAATAAAGTGATTATTTCTTATCCAAACGCCGAGCTCTATCACTGATGTGAGAGTGGTAAAATAGTCTATATTTAAATTTAAAGTGCGTTTAAATTGAAGTTATTCTTATTTTGGATTCCACTTTCAGAATGGGAAAATTGTCTTTCTCAAATGTTGTAATTATACTAATAGATATGATTGTTAGACCTATTTTAATCAATAAGATATAATCGTTCAGTACTTTGCGGGTATAAAAAGAGGGACACGTTTAAATGGAAATATTTTTAAACTTCATTTTAATGTCATTAGCGTGTAAGTGGTCCATGTACCCAAAATTGAACCGCAAGTTCAGATATGCAAATACATATAAAATACTATAAAAACATCTTAACTCTACTTTTAATACAACAAAAAAAATTCCGATATTCAAATATTTCAAAATACTCAATTAATGTACTAAGTTACGTTTAAAAGAACCTTTCGTAAACACGAATTAATCCAATTGTTAAACATAGATTCCAGATTAGATGGTGTATGTATGATGGGTAAGACTCTTGTCAGAAAGATGAATTCTGCTTTTAATACGTTAAAATACATTTCGAATATACAAATATAGTTTTCGCACTTTAAATTTAAATATAGACTATTTTACCATTCTCGAGTATCTTACATATTGAAATTGTTAAGCATACGTGGTTACCATTTAATTTTGGAATAGATCACCAAGCTAAAAATATAAAAATTGATAAAAACTAACATGTCTAAGTCCTCATCCGAGAACAGCGGAGATGGATTTCTAGTGTTGGTGGACATGGTTGAAAAAAAACAGAGTTGTGATGTCTTAGGGACCAAGTCCTTGGGTTTTTATACCCAAAGGACCCCCATATACACTTTGCACCCCCATACATAGGGGCATTTGGAAGTTAAAGAAATCCTATGAGAATCCCTCGTATTTTAAACTGAAATAGTTAAGAGGATTTATTCACCTAGTTTATGGGTCCCCACATCCTTAAAATTCTACGCGCAAAAACATTTATGGAGGAAACAATCGTTTGTTATAAACATTTTAGCGCGAAGAATCCCCACCTGATGTAAAAAGTTGGAAAAATCGGGGACAAAATACAATTTGAAGCGTCTTAGATATTATAGCCGCTGGTTAAAATTCTAGGGGAAAAACATCGGCATCTAATTTGTCGGAGAAAAGTTTGGGGGGGGGGGGGGGATACCCTTCGCTTAGGGTTGACAAAAAAGGGGTCTGAGGCGGGCCATAAAACATTTTCCCCCAAAGAAGAAAAAGACCGGGGCCACTTTTTCAATTTTTTCGCCATGGTCTCTACAAACCATAAATATATTAAAAATAAATTGTTTTACCTATAAGCGTTTTTTTTTCATCCTCTATTAGAAAAAAATGGGGGGATATGTTACAGGGGAAAGTGTTTGTCGGCGAAAATAGTTGTGAATAGATACACAAAAGGGTCGACCTATTGAACTACTTGGGTTTATTGCATAACACCAACACCACTCGCACGTGGAGAAAAGTGTTTGACAGAGGCCGTAGGGGGACATTCACTAAGACGGATAGGTTTTTACAAGTGTTTGATAAATAATGAGGGATCGACCTATTGCCCTATAGGTGAGTAGGCAAGTTACTTGGGTTTATACCTACTGGCTTCTGTCTGTTTGCATAACACCATATCAGATGATTCCACCCCCCCTACCGAATAGGGACGCTAAAGGGGGATCCTCCAACTATCGGTATGTCATTTGACCTATTGACCTACCGAAAATGTTCACAAATGGGGGGGGGGGCACCCAGCTATCGGTATAAAAATGGGGGGCGGAAATGGGTGGAAAATCACGGATCGGTATACGCACTCCCTTATCTCTGCTACATTTGAAAGATACTACTTGAACAAAGTAAAGCGGATAATATTTTTAACTCATGCGGCTGTAGGGACCAGATAATGCATGTGATTATGAAGTCGTTGAACTGTTTGAAACAGCGTGTTGTTAACCTGCAAAATTATATTGGTTGTGCTGTTGGCATATAATGTCATGAAAATGGGCTGACACTTTTAAATTTTAAAGATACTACTTTAACCAAGTAAATTCAATTATTTTACCTATGCAACTGTGGGGACCAGATAATACATAAGAGCTTATGCAGGCATTCTCTTGGTCGGAGTAGTGGCGTACTCTATTTTACGTTGTAAAAATACGAAATCTTTTGAAATGTGTGAAATATGTTCCTCCAACAAAGTAGTGGCGCATAGTTGTCGAACTGATGACACTGAGAGGACAAGACGCAAAGTTTAAAGTTCCCAAAATAAGAATGTATGTATTCCATTGGTTTTATTTAGTCCTTCGAAGTGCTTAGGTTCTGGTCGGATCTAACCAAATAAATTTGTGAAATTCTCTGGTGGCGTGCCTAAATTCCAACGCTGTTGTCCTTCAACTTCATGTGGAACCATCACTTTTAGAATAATCAACGAAAATTTACAAAAAAAACTTGCTTTAAAAAGGGTTACGAAATGTCTAGAGCTGGCTTACTACCCGAAGTGTACCCAACATTTAAAAAAGATCCCATGACCTCATTTAGTTTTTACTTAAATTTTGGTATTTCTTTCATGTGACCGCTATTTTAGTTTTCATTTAAATCAGTGTTTTCCTCGATGTTTTGTGTTCTACTAAGAAATTCAGGGTTACCAAATATATAATTCTAATGGAATTGGAGAAATGGTAAAAAGTAAAGAAGTATATTGGCAAAACATTTGCACATAAAGTTAAAATTGCTTTTCTTAGAGGTTTTAGAATTCCAAAAATTACCCTGATGAAGTGTTTTAGAGAGCACATTGATCACTATTAAACAACAGAAAATTGCTCATAATGCTCAATTTGATTCGTTACGTACGATAATGTATATGAAAAATAATTTTATAAATGAAATTGAAGAAATGTTTATTATTTTACAAAGGAGTAAACCTTATAGAAAGAAATGTAAATGTTTTCAACATATTGTTAAATGACGAATAAATTAGTTTTGGAAATATGTATGGTATGACAAGTGTCACTGAATGCTTTAAAGTATTATAGGTTTTGTATATTGCTATGTATTTAAATACATTCATTTTAAATTGATTCTCGTCTCGTTTTACACCAGTATTAAATTATTTTACACATATTCTTGTAACAATAATTATAAATTTAACTTTGGTGTTTCGTTATTTGAATAGAACATACAATCGACTCAAGTGTAATATATCGGTCACTGACGTTGTGAAAGACAAAGTTAAGGAAGTTTTAGAACCCCATTTTGAGAAAACCGAGTTTTGGTTTTTTGAAATTTTACGAAAGGAGTTAAAAATTTACATAAAAAGTATCCAACGATTTTAATGAATAAACACTTTTAGATTTTCACTTCCAGTTTCTTTCTAAAAGAGCGTATCTTAATTTCTGTCGACTTGACTCTTTGACATAGTTATGTGAACTGGTATTAAAAAATATGTATAACCAAACATTTTCAAGAAATATACTCGTCTATAGTTCTGAAGAAGGGACAGATATTATAGGAAAAAGCTCAGCTACGCTGAGTAAAGAAGGTGATGTATAGGTAACCCTGGGCATTTTACTGCGGCCAAGAAGGGACAGGTATTTGAGAAGATGGTACCAATTGATAAGGCCCTAACTAGCATCGTACCTAATGACATTTTACTAAGTGAAATCTTACCACGGGACGTCGCCCTAAGTAGAATCGTACCAAGTGGCATCGCCTTAAATGGCATATAGTACCTAGTGGCATCGCCTTAAATGGCATATAGTACCTAGTGGCATCGCCTTAAATGGCATATAGTACCTAGTGGCATCGCTGTAAGTGGTATCGTACCTAATTTGGTAATGAAATCAGTGTATTGAGAGGGGAGTTTTGCTTTTCAGCCTATATATAACGGCCTTTACAAACTAAGTAGGCAAACTTTACCCCCGTATTTAAAAATTACTTTTTATTTAGTACAGTCCTGTTTTCAAAATGATTAAAAGAAATTTATAATATAATAAAAACGTTGATTCGTGGGCCAATGCGCGCTGTATGACGAAACGAGAAAATTTCAAAACTTTACCATTTTCCAATTAAGGTACGGCAATCTAGAGCCCCCCAAGATAATTTTACGGTGACGTTACCAATGTTACTCTACCACTGAGAAATAATTTTTCCTAAAAATGATGTGCACTAATAAAGCTATTGTGATGACGCAAAGCAATGTGGATAACGTCACTTATTGAAGGACTATATTTTTGACAAAGTTATCTTATGGAAATATTGATTTTTTAAGGAGATATATTTGGTATTTAAATGAAACATGAAAATAGTAATAACACTATCCTGACTAAAGATAAATTTTTAAATACGAGGGGAAAAGTTTGCCTACTTAGTTTGTAAAGGCCGTTATATATAGGCTGAAAATCAAAACTCCCCTCTCAATACACTGATTTCATTACCAAATTAGGTACGATACCACTTAGAGCGATGCCACTAGGTACGATTCTACTTAGGGCGACGTCCCGTGGTACGATTTCACTTAGTAAGATGTCATTAAGTACGATGTTAGTTAAGGAGATGCCACTAGGTACGATTCTACTAAGGGCGACGTCCTGTGGTAAGATTTCACTTAGTAAAATGTCATTAGGTACGATGCTAGTTAGGGCCTTTTCAATTGGTACCATCTTCTCAAATACCTGTCCCTTCATGGCCGCAGTAAAATGCCCAGGGTTACCTATATATCACCTTCTTTACTCAGCGTAGCTGAGCTTTTTCCTATAATATGGTAATTATTAAATATATTTACATAAAGTTTGTTTTTTTTTCCAAGACATCTCTATTACAACTGAAACAAATATCGGGCCCTTCTTAGCCGTTCTAAATTAGCACATAGTAAGCTGAGCTTTTCCATAATATTAATTTAAATTTACTTATAGTTAGATTTCCGTTATAGTTGCTATTATCAATGATTTATTAAAAAAAATTAAATGGGGTTGCAGGCGTTGTAAAATAAATTTATTTTTAGAATCATATATATAATATTTTATTAGTAATTGCTATGTGTAGCTTATTTTCGGGTAGCTTCAGCTTATTTGAGGGAAGGTTTAACATATTTTAACTTAGAGCATCGGGTAAACCACCCACATAGAGTGGAAAGCTGTCAGCGAAACCTGTTAACACTATTCGTTCGCAACGTCTGATAACGGGCCGGGACTAAACAAAAGAGCACGGTCGTTTTACTGAGCAGTTGAGCAACGTGGTGCAAACATCGTTTAAGAGTGCTGCACAATCTGTGAAACTGGAACAATAATTAATTGACAGTTCTGGAACCAAGGGTGTACAATATTTACCCTAAATTAAACTATTCGCTTGTTATGATTTCATTGTCGTTTTTTACCGTCGAGATCGCCTATGCGCTGATCACCAACCCGAAGTATTTGTTTTTAAATACTTGTTTGTACTTGCTATATTTTTTCCTAATCAAATAAAAACCAAATTTTATGACATTTTTAATTTCTTAAATGCAATTTATGCATCATCCGGATTGTATGCCAACTTTAATTTTTTTTCTTACAAATAAAAACGGCATAAAAAAGTTAAAAAAAATATATACAGGTGTAAAAATGTTTAATAAAATAGAACTAATTTATCTTAAGAATATAAGCCAGATAAAAAAATATATTTCTTTTGTCTAAAAGTTATTAAATTCTGAGCCCTTTTTTTTATAATTTTTAATTAAGTTCAGTTGTATTATAAAACATATTATAAAAACTGAAACCCATGTTAATCTTAACCTTAACCTCTTCTTTTGTTGTGGATTTACAATTCTTAGTCTAGTTACTATTGTAGGTAGCGCCTCTGTCAATGCTTTTTCTTAAAAACAAAATGTATATGGAAATTATCTTCAAAGGTTACTTGATTGTACTGTGGGTTGAAATTTACAAAAAAAATCGAACTTTGTCATGACCTGCATCGCTTTTGGAAAAATCTAAACCGTTTCAGTGGTTATTGAGTATCCAATATACTGACAAAGTTATTTTGGAGAAGACACCAAGGAAAACCCGCTTCCTACGCTGCGAAGAGGGACCATAATTAGTTCCGTGCATTATACATAATTTATTTGAAGTTGTTCGAAATGTGGAGAGGGATACTCGACCCTATTTGAAAGTCGGGTTGAAAATATACATTTGTCTATTTTGTGAAGTCTCAATTCCTCTACGTCTTACAATGTTAGTAAGATGGGGGAATGTAAAATTCAACTACAGAATTTCCGAATAGTTCCACTTCCACCACCGAGATGAACAAAATTTAATAAAATCTGACGAACCCTCGCGTCACCTACATTTAAATAAATTAATTTTTTTAAACTGTAAAAGCTTTTTTTTTATTATATTGCGTAAGTAAAATATTTTGGCTACCATTTCATCCTTCTTAAGAGTGGAGCGAAGAAATATTGAACTTTACTTCAGGGAAACTAATTGGCTCTATACGCTTTTTTTGGGTTTTGACGACGACCAAGTTAAACGAATTTTGAAACACTGTGCAAAGAAAAGCTAGCTCTCACTGACCAAAATGGTGACCAACTAATTGATTAGAAACACTCACTTGGTCTGTAGATATCAAAAATTTCAATTATGAGAACTAACCACGTTTTGGGGGTAGTTATCAACCTGAACTTACATGTTCTGTATATTATCGGGCTGATGCACCTCTGCTCTGTTCCCCCTTTGTTACTTTTTGCCCTTGTTTGCTGTTGTTGGTATTTTTCGCTGAATGCCTTCACGCGCCTAAAATTAAAAAAATATTTATTGGGATTATGGTTGAAATTAAGCGTGTTTATATTGTCAGATTTTACAAATTGGGCTCCTCTTGTTAACCAATAAAATAATAGTTCTTTAAAGTAAACGTATATCCCCAACGTCTTAATATCTTTAACGAACCTTGATTAAATTAAAATAAATGAGACTTATAACATTTCACGACGAAAATGTTGTTTGTTCTTACTAAATAGCTCGGAGGAAATATTAGAATTTGTTGGTTTGAAAAAATAACGAGGCTCGAGTCTAGACGAAAAAAGGATCTGAAAATTTTATTGGCGCCATTGTAGATGTACAAACGAAAACATATACGATGGTGTCGCCATCTATAATGTATGCTTCTTGGTGGCCTATTTAAACAATACAAAATATAATATGCATTCGTTTTTTATAAATATGTATACTTAATAATATACTATAACAGGATATTTTCCGCTTCTATTCTCTATGTGGAACATAATCCGATCCCTGTTTAGTCAAATTTGAGTCCTATCTTCTAAACACGATAATTTGTGTTAACTCTAAACACCACCATGGTTTTAGGTTCATGGCTCCTGAAATGGTGTCGGATTTCGTTAAATTAGATAATTTCGTAAGAACAACAACCTTTATTTTCAATGACTCCAATTGTTTCTTTTTTAATAATGGTGGAACTTTCCGAAATTTTCTAGCTAAACAAAGAGCACATAGTTGTATTTAAATAGTACTTGTAACCGTGACTAATCTTTGACTTTAAATTTAGTTTAGTTCTTTTGGCTGTTTTTGCTAAGAGCCAGCCATGAGAACAATTTAATTTATATATGTATGCCTACGTTAACAAAGTATATTATAGTTTGAATAAGGTGAAATATAATTATAATTATATGTCAAGAAATATAATATTAAGTCCAAAGGCCAAGCGCGGTTAATGATTTTGCTAATGTACTTAAAGGAGACGAAATAAGAAATACAAAAGTCTTTCACGTTATAAAGCTCGCTTTCATTCCAAAAATAACGCTTCAGAAACGAAGAGCGTATTATTTTCTGACCGGTTGCTTAAATTTATTTCGTCGCCGAATTATTTGGTTATATATATAATGGAAAATAAAAATCGGGCAAGCTAGTTGGAAAGCGGTAAAGTCGGAGAAAGAACGGGGTTTCAGAATTATAAAATGAATACCTCTCAGCCAGATGAAGTGGAGATCATAGTATGAAATTTCTTTAAACCATCAGCCGCAGAGCTGCATATCAAATAAATCAGATTAATACAAAGTTATGTATAAGAATTTTTTTATTGTTTTGCATTTGATTTTTTCATCTTTGTAGCTGGATTCCTGGGACCACTGGGTGGTAGTAGATTTGATGAACGTGTTTAGCGCATCTGGATATATAATGCGTTATGTTTTTCTAACTCTTTCGAACATCAGGTAATTGAAATTTCAGAATTTTCGATTTATAAGAAATATTTTCAAACCATTCGTAGCAAGATAGGCTTGAACCACATGACACAGTCTCCGTAAATAACTTTATTTTAGCGTAACAAACGCCACTTCATTAATGGTTGAAATTAAATATGTAAAATTTGTAGTAAGATCTCGAAGGAGCTTGAGATGGCTAGTCGGCTAAAGACTGGTCCCAGTAATTAACCTGATATTGACCCACATTGGAAACTCCGTCAGTCTCGTTGCAAATCGCTCTCTTAGCTACGATTTTAATAACAATTTTTAGTTTATTCGAAAACGTTCTCGGCACTCTAAAAACGGCTGTCTTCTAAATAGTGACTTTGCATCAAATCTTAATTAAGTGATTAAAATATGATTAAATGAGAAATTATACAGGGTGTTTTTTTTGCCCGAAAAAGTGTTTTTGTTTTAAAAACTATGTTTTCTAGAAAGTTGAAATTTGTACTGTACATTATACGTGCCGGGGGACACTTTCTGCCAAAAATGCATCTTAATCGAAAAAAGTTTCACGTTTTTTGAAAATTTCAATTTTAACCGCTAGGTGCTAAAAGAAAATTGTCAATGACAAAAATAGTAGAGCGTCCCCGCAAACAAACAAATAGCGTTGGCGCGAAAAATAGAAGTCTTTTTCTCTGAAAAATTACGACTTGAAAAAGTGAACAGTTGGGAAAGCTAAAATAACTTTTTTTAAATTCCATTGGGAGAGTAGTGTTACTTTATGAAAGTCAGAAATTTGTTAATCTGGTGTTTAATGCGATAAATACCTCTAAATAATCGAGGAGACAATGGCGAAGAAGGTATTACAAGATTTCATTTCGTAGGATGAAAAATGCAAATTTTTTTAAAATACAAAGAGACATTTTATTTATCTACTTACAACCAAAATTTATAAGTACGTTTCGAAAATACCACCTTCGGCTGCGATGCAGGCTTGGGCGCGAACAATCATATTGTCGAAGGTGGCTTGAATCATTTCCGGGGTTAATTCCCGGCAAGCGCTTACAATTCGTTGACCCGGCTCTCTAAGGGTCTCAACCGGAGTAGCGTACACGTTGTCCTTGACGAAGCCCCAAAGAAAGAAATCCAACGGAGTCAGATCGGGTGACCTTGCTGGCCAGTGTATAGGACCATTTCTCCCTATCCATCTCTGTGGGTTAGGTTATCTCTCACGGCTCTGTGGTAATGAGGTGGGGCACCGTCTTGTTGAAACCATAGTCTTGCTCGTTGCGCCAACGGCAGTTCGTCAAGTTGTTGTTCTAGCTCATTTCTCAAGAAATCTAAATAACTCTGGCCATTTAGATTTTGCGGTAAGATTACTGGACCAATTAACCGGTTTACAACAAGACCAATCCAAACATTCAAGCGCCCTAATTGAAATTGATGACGTTGTTCCGCGTGGTAAATGGCCACTAGTTCCGTACGATTAGCTCTGGAATATTGAGGCATGATTGTTAAGATTGATTACGACAATAATGTTACACAGTTATTTAAATACTAAATAAATTTAAGGTTTTTACTGACCTTTAACCTGTGGTCTATTTATCTTCTCGCCTATCAAGGTTAAAATAGGTTTCGAATACGACTAGATGCAAACACAGGCCTATTAGAGTAAACAAGTTGGCAAGCCAAAATATACCTCTCCTCGGAAGAATTGTCCCTAGTGGTATTAATTGCTCGGGTTGACCCTTAAAGATATATTTCCGCAATTCAGAGTTATTTGCTAAAAATGATATCCCCGTTCTATCCCGCCCGGTATAAAATTTTAATTATAATTAAAATAATTGAGACTAAACGACCGATTTAATTTATTCAGAATATTATAAATTAAGTAGTTACAACAGTGAGTTAGACGTACTATAACAATGCACAATTGAATTTAACCCTTTTTACAGTACAAGTTTATCAGTTGAATATAATACGAAGGAAATTTTAATGAAAGACATATCTACAGAGGGTATTTGTATTTTTCTCGCTTACGAAATACTATAGCCACACCTTTAACGCTCATTTTATTTCAACACTTGCCCTTGATGAAGATACCGTAGAGTAGCAATTTTCGACATCTGGTAGTGGACGACTCGTAAACTCCCAGTTGACGTTGTGACACATACCTCATGAAAAAGACCAATGCCGTCCTATTTCCAATATCATTTATTGACTCGGAAACCCAGGAAACCAATGACTGTATTAGGAATCGTAGATATCCAAATATCCAAACCAAATCTATTAACAAGAAGCAAAAACCTTACCACCAACAAAGCACAGAGAGCCACTTGACTAAACGCCAGCTCGAATATCAATAAATGTTAAATGAACGCCTTCACTGTATAGCAACTATATTTTAGACGATAAGAAAACACGTAAATAAATAACAAAAAATAACAAAGTGGACCACCCACAGGTTCTAACCTTTAACCCTCTTAACTCTGCTGACTGCGCTTAAACAAGATTTGACCTTTAAAATTGCATACGTAAATAAGTCCCTTCTTTAAACCCAACCACCGAAAACGAGGCTATTTTGATAAAGAAAAACCTTCCCAGACCTAAAATTAACGTAACACAAAAATAATTCCAATATCGATGATTAAACAGTTAGGAAAAAGTCTTTGTATAAATATTTGAGGTTTTTTATACAGCGTAACAAGAATCAATGCCTTGGCGGCAGAATATCAATGTCCCAAAACCGGGGTCCCGATTTATTTCCCGACAGAGAAAACAAAAGATAATTAAAATAAAACAAGAAATAGGTTCTCCTCTGACGCTATCGTGCGATTCTTACAGAATTAGAGAAAATAAATTTGGTCGTCCGGTAACACTGCCCATTTGCCTTTGAAACGAACGAAAAAATAGTTATCTCCTTACCCCGGCCTTATCGAGAAACCCGTATGACGTCATACTCTTCGCTTTTGCCGCTCGCCGTACGCCGTTCGTATTCGCAACGCGTCTGAGAAAGGAGAATACATGGAATTTCGAAAGTTGCGTGTGACGAATTGCGGAGCCTTATACGAGGCGCTCATTGCTCTCCGTAACGTCTACGTTCTGCCTTCCACAGGCCTTATCTCCTTACGTAGACTCGTGTATTTGCCTCGCCTGATATTGAAAAAAAAAACCCAAAAATAATAAAAAAAAACCCGCGTGCACCGGCCTCTATTAATAACCTAGGCATTGGTCTAGGAACTTTTGTATTTTTACTAAAGGAACGGGGCAATCAATGGCTCAACGGTAAGATGTTCGTTAACTAATTGTAAGACCCGGTTTCAGTTTCCGGGTACAGCAGAATATTACTTTAATACTTAAATAAAATAAAATAAATAATTTTACGTTTAACATGAAATCTCTTTCTATTTAAATATAAATCAATATTTATTACTCTATTAATTAGTAATATACGCTTCCGATAAAGCTGAGCTTATAATTTTCTTGGAATCTTAACATGTATCGGTGGTTCTGTGGTAGAACACCCGCCTATCATGCAGGAGGGCTCGGGTTCGAATCCCGCCCGATGCGATCGCGAAAAGATACTAAGACGATTACCGTAAACAATAGGTGGAAACCCTGCCATTGGAAGTTGAGAGGTTGAATAACACTCAGCGTTTGGTTTGTCCCAAAAGTCAATTCGAAGAAATAGGAGCTAAAACATATATAGTAAACGCACACACACTCAACACCCATAACCGCATTAGCACAAACGAAATACTATAGCCACACCTTTAACATACCGAATGAAAAAGTCCAATTTCCAATATCTCCAGGAAACCAATGACTGTATTAAGAGTCGTAGATATCCAAATGTCCACACCGAATGTATTAACAAGAAGCAAAAACTTTACCATCAATAAAACACAGAGAGCCACTTGACTAAACGCAAGCTCGAATTTCAATAAACGATAAATGAACGCCTTCGCTGTATTGCAACTATATTTAAGACGATTATAAAACCCATAAATAAAAAACAAAAAATAACAAAGTGGATCACCCACAGGTTTTACCCTTTAACACTCTTATCTCTGCTGACTGCGCTAAAAAAGATTTGACCTTAAAAATTTCTTACGTAAACAAGTTCACAAAAATAAAAAAAACAAAGTTCAATAAAAATATCCACAGATATTGTATTCATCCGTTTAGTAAAACAATCCGCCTTATCATTATGGTTCCTTTACTTTAACATTTTCCTTAAGGAAGTCAAAGGCTCGACTATGAACTATCCGCGTGGTAACAATGCGACCCGAGTTCAATTCTTGATCACGATCAACTTTTACATTAAAATACTTAATTATTTAATAAAATATAAGATGAATATAATTTATAAAAATTTAATTAAATATAAGATTATTATAATTTATAAATATTTAATTAAATATAAGATGAATATAATTTATAAATATTTATTTAAATATAGGTTGAATATAACTTATAAATATAATTTATAAATATTTAATTAAATGTTAATTGAATATAATTTATAAATATAATTTATAAATATTTAATTAAATATAAATTGAATATAATTTAAAAATATTTAATTAAATATAAGGTGAATAAAATTAATAAATATTTAATTAAATAAAGGATGAATATAATTTATAAATATTTAAATAAATATTAGATGAATATAATTTATAAATATTTAATAAAATATAAGATAAATATAATTTATAAATATTTAATTAAATATAAGATGAATATAATTTATAAATATAATTTATAAATATTTAATTAAATATAAGATGAATATAATTTATAAATACAATTTATAAATATTTAATTAAATATAAGATGAATATAATTTATAAATATAATTTATAAATATTTAATTCAATATAAGATGAATATAATTTATAAATATAATTTATAAATATTTAATTCAATATAAGATGAATATAATTTATAAATATAATTTATAAATATTTAATTAAATATAAGATGAATATAATGTATAAATATAATTTATAAATATTTAATTAAATATAAGATGAATATAATTTATAAATATAATTTATAAATATTTAATTAAATATAAGATAAATATAATTTATAAATATTTAATTAAATATAAGATCAATAAAATTTATAAATATAATTTATAAATATTTAATTAAATATAAGATTAATATAATTTATAAAAATTTAATTAATAATAAGATAAATATAATTTATAAATATAAGATTTATATAATTTATAAATATAAGATTAATATAATTTATAAATATAAGATGAATATAATTTATAAATATAAGATGAATATAATTTATAAATATAAGATGAATATAATTTAAAAATATTTAATTAAATATAGGATGAATATAATTTATAAATATTTAATTAAATATAAGATTAATATAATTTATAAATATTTAATTAAATATAAGATAAATATAATTTATAAATATTTAATTAAATATAAGATTAATATAATTAATAAATATTTAATTTAATATAAGATTAATATAATTTATAAATATTTAATTAAATATAAGATTAATATAATTAATAAATATTTAATTTAATATAAGATTAATATAATTTATAAATATTTAATTAAATATAAGATAAATATAATTTATAAATATTTAATTAAATATAAGATTAATATAATTAATAAATATTTAATTTAATATAAGATTAATATAATTTATAAATATTTAATTAAATATAAGATTAATATAATTAATAAATATTTAATTTAATATAAGATTAATATAATTTATAAATATTTAATTAAATATAAGATTAATATAATTTATAAATATTTGAAATGATATAGAATAAATTGTAGTACCTAATGTTATAACTTTGTAAAGGACATTCGCCAAAGCTGTTTTTAGAAAAACACCGTAACTTAACAAGCGTTGGGTGGTTAGAGTAAATCTCTTGCACGAGGCAGACCTGGGTTCGATTCCAAGCCGGCGCCAATAAATCGCAAATTGATACTAAGACGAATACCGTCCACAATTGGTGGAAACCCTGCCATTGGACGTTGAGAGGTTGCATAACACTTAGAACTCGGTCCGTCCCAAAGTCATTAAGAAGAGGCTAGAGAGAAAACGCCCGTACAAACACAACAAATTCAACACCTACAACCGTCATAACACGAACTCAACATCCCCAACCTACACATAAACATAACAATACCGAAATATCCAATCAAACTGAGTTAAAACTGTCGCGGCGGTGCGCGTTAACGAAAAGAAGACCATCCAAACCCAACCGCAAAATCAATCCGTGAACGCTCACCGTCACACGGTGGTTTCGCGAACCCTTAGAGAAAATGCGAACGCGTTCGCAGGACAGACACACAGATTGTGTGGTAAAAAGAGTGCCACGCCTCATGACCCCCGAAATGTTAAATACTGTATTTCAAAACGATGAATAGGGTGAAACGGTTCGGCACATTGGACAGTAAGGTTGCCATTGTCTTCGCCATTGTCTCCTCGATTTTTCAGCAGTGTTTATTGCATTAAACACCAGATTAACAAATTTCTGACTTTCATAAAGTTACACTACTCTCCCAATGGAATTCAAAAAAAGTTATTTGAGCTTGCCCAACCTTTTCAGTGAAAAATACTTCTATTTTTTCGCGCCAACGCTATTTGTACGTTTTCGGTGACGCTCTACAATTTTTTCATTGACAATTTTCTAATAGCACCTAGCGGTTAAAATTTATATTTTCAAAAAACGTGAAAATATTTTTCGATTTAGATGCAATTTTGGTAGAAAGTGTCCCCCGGCCACATATAATGTACAGTACAAATTTCAACTTTTTCAAAAACATAGTTTTTGAATCACTTTTTCGATATACGTTGTATCTAGAGTAAATTTAGTGAAGTGTCGGTGGCCTGATGCACGGCGTGGTATACAATAATTGTATTTAATAAACAGCCACTTTTTGACGTTAATCTTCGTGTCGAATAGAAACTTACTTTCCTCAATTACTCTTTTATAACCGCCTAAACACGTGGATTTGCTCGTAGATGGATTATCTAAGATCTTCATTGTTAGAAGGCCTCGTTATTTCTTTAATTTTATGTTTAGTTTATTATCAAAAAGAGTGACTTTCGCCTTCGGCTCTAACCCTCATTTATTTAAAAAGTCTAACATTCGACGTAGTTTATTTTTTTAAATTTAAACCAGCTGGTTTCAATTTAAACCCATGACCGTTTAACTGACTAGATCTTTTAAAATAGGATGTAAATAAACTATTTTTGTAACCCAGTCATAATAAAGAATCCTAGTTGATTAATAATTCTGATGAGCCAAATTCAATAAACTAAAATCGAAACAAATTTTAATATCCGATTTCTTCGAAGTTGAACATTCTGCAACCTAACCTTTTCGTCCAAACTGTTAAAAGCAATAAAGTGTTGATTGCACCATGGCCAACTTAACTATTCTGTCGTCACAATTAATTTCCTAGAGAGTGAAACGCGTATCGTTCACTATTGGAGATAACGTAGATGCTGCTCTAGGAAATCGAAGATTATAACTATCACTAAAGTTAGATTCCAATTGTTTAACAAGTTATTATTAGCGATAAACAAGCAGTTATAATACACTTAAACATCATAAGAATAACACCACATAAACAGCTTTCTATATAAAAACTCCGATAATATTTACAACAGCTCGGACACACGAACGGTCGGATTCGACTAACTCCGGGAGTAAACTTTGAAGTGTTAGTCGAAAGCTTAGTGAAGCCGGAGCAAGAGCGCAACGGGGATTATTCAGCTAACGAACAAAGATAATTTCGCTTAGCTGGATGGCAAGTAGCATCGAGATTATAGTTTAAGTCGAGTCCCAAGAAAATAATAAAGTTCTTAATTGGCTCTGCAGTCACTTTTCACTTTACTAATTCTCGGCAAGGGGCTTACCTTTCATTTCCCAATTGATGAATTGGTCATTCTCTTAATGAGATTAGGATGCGTCTAATGGTAATTTAGGAAATTCAATGCTAATGGGTAACACCGTAAATTACCTTCAACATTTGAGAAACGCTTTCAACATGCTCGAGACATTTTTAAATCCACTGATAAACCATTTTCAGTAAAGTTCAAGAAATAACAAGTTTTCTCGGGGTTACGGAAAGATGAAGAGATAACCACATGTGACCTTCATTTTAAGGTAGAAATACTTAAGAGATACTATGGCATAGCGTTTTATCCAAAGGGGTAGACTGAAGCAGCTATCGCTTTAAGCAGACAATTAGTAAACGACTCCGGCAAGAACAAAACTTGTGGGGCGGGACTCTCAGGCGTTAGGCCTACGGAGTACGAAGTCGACACATCCCTACACACATAGAGGATCTTAGGGTACGGTCAAATATGGAGCCAATTACTCCTCTCACATCCCGCGCGAGCTCCATGGATAAAAATAAACTGAACCTCGATAAGATTTTTTATGTTACAGCCGTTGTACACAATGGCGAATTAAACAATAGCTTAAGCTCATTGATTGTACAAGTTTTAAATAAGCTCGCATAAAAATATATTTCAACAAACCTATTGTAAGAAAACTGCCACCTTGGTGGAATATATGTAATACATTTTTGCCATGACTAAGTGTTAAAATTAATATTATGCTATATCGTAAATTCTTTATAACGTTTTAACTTTAACCAAGGTGGAATAAAACTTGCTTTTCCGACAAGTTAAATGCCAGTATAGTTTTAACTCGTCAAAACCTCGGTGAACACTAGCTGGTTAACACTGGTCTGGCTGGTTCTTGACAACCCTGTCCTTAATTCAAATAAATTCATAGCTAGAGCCAATCTTGGAAAAAATATTTCAAATTGAGTCACAAACATTTGACCAAAAATGACTAGAACAGAAGAAATAAACATTCCAGTTCTTTTTTCAGATTCAAATTCATTCCAGTGATCGTATCGTTGGAATCCCTTCTTAGGAAGGTCAGAACTTACTTTAACACGTTACGTATCAATAACGATGCTCATATTAAAAGAGGGGGGGTAGCCACTTTAGAAATCTGGTGTAGATACAGTAATAAATCGAAATAATTATTTCTGGAAATCTAGAAATCCCCAAGAAATTTAGGATATTTTAAAAATTCAGGAGGCATATTGGAAATTTATAGAAATAAATTAAAATATTTTCGATATTTCTTTAAATCTAGAAATATACGGAAATATTTTCTTTACTTCTGGAAACCGAGAAATCCAAAGAAATATAAGGAAATCTCGAGAAATATACAGAAATATTATTGATTTTTCTGGAAATCTGGAAATATTTGAAAGTATTTAAGGAATATCGGAAATATTTCGATCAGAAATCTGGTGTACAATTTTTTTTAAGTGACTACCCCTGCGGGTTGAGAAGTTTATCGACAATTACTTATTTTCGGAGTTTACGAATTTGTAGAGCTAATGTTTGTTGATTATCTGCTCTTTTTATCAGAATTCGTAAGAATAAATTCAACTGCGCTTTACAACTTTCAAATATATAAGATTGAAACCGATTATACGACAACCACATTTAATTAAATCATTATTTAAGATCCAATCTGCAGCTTTGATTTATGAGTTTTTGCGCAGATCATAACCGATAAAATTAAAATTAAAAATGAGGAAATACAAACATTGTTTGACAAATATTCATGTTTAAATTTTCAACACCGAAAAAATAAATTTAACGAATAGAATTTTCCACTTTCAATAGTTGCAATTGACCATATCATCATATTTTAATTCAATCATAATTTGATTCTTAGCTTGAGCTGATAAGCACTATTTTAAACAGAACATAACCGCTTTGATGAATAACATTGACAACACAAATCTTGAACACAAAATCAAACAAGCGCATTTCACTCAACCCTATATTACGGATGGCAGCCACATCTTCAGCTGTTTGGACGGACAGGGAGAGAACAACCGAGTGCTGATGCCCCAGGAAGCTCTGGGCACTAACATTTCAACCATTCTTCTAGTGGCCTTCTTGAGCATCTCCCTTTTGACAGCCGCGGCATTCGGTGCAAGAAGAACATCCCGCCGAAGAGGAGGACACGAGACCATCGCGAAGAGGATCTGGGACAGCTGCTTCTTCTACTTCTCGCATCTCGTTGCAAACTGTTAAAAACAAGCATTTTTGTCAATTACAATTTTATGGAAATAACTACCTTTTAATATATCTGTTAACAGCACTTGACTACAATGGGCGACAACCGGCACTCAGATTCCTCCTCAGCGGCTGGTTGTTGGGGGCCGGGCTCCTCCTGAACCGCTTCTACCTTTGCAACATGAAGGGAGAGCTAGTCACGGCCAAAGTAGATTACATCGACAACTTCCCTCAATTACTCGCTAGAACTGACATAAAACATATCTACGTGCTTTTTGATGTATGGTAATGTATTCGCTATAAGAACCACAACATTACTCATTTTACAATGTTTTGACAGGAAGATTTTAGATTCCCGGAAAAGTCTGTAATAAATCTCAACCTTGAATCACCTGGAAAAGGGCGTAATCCTCTGAGCAGTCAAGCGGTCTTTTTCATCGGAGCTTTAAATTTCAACTACATTTATGGACTGCAACAGGCTCAGATTAAACGGTGCTGGAATATTTACCAAAGCAAAAGGCGTTACAGGGCTTATTCAAGTTACGTGGTTCTCTCTCGAAGTTTGCCGGCATGGCTAAAAGAGGCTGTCGATTATCGGTGAGTATGATCTGTGGCTGGTGAGCTTAATAGAAATCCAGTGTGAGGTTGTTTTGAAAACATTTTCTACTCAGATATATCGATTAACGGGTATATAACTATATTACCTAAGGTACCACAATAAAAACACTGCTCTACGCTGTAACTCTCTTAACTTAATTTAAGTAAAATAAATCAAGGTTTGATTTCGAATTCATATTTCAAACCAGCAGTAAATATAAAATAAGAATAAATTTATTTTGCTGCTTTTTAACCAAAATGTCAATATTTGGGGTTCTGAAAAAGTTAATAATGAATCAATAGTCTAGTAAATTGGTTGATGTGGGTGTCTAATTTTATTTACTAGTAGCCAAATTAAAGTTTTGAGTAGAAAACCTAGATATTTTAGTATATAGATGAAACTAAAGCTCTCTTTAAAATAAACAAGCTTTAGACAGGGGGGGGGGATATAAAGTAAATGATGGCAAACGTTATTGTTAAAATAAGCAATCATTCTCAAGCACGTATTGATAAAATAATTTATCTTCAATCTTTGGTTTATTTGTAAGTTGAGTCGTATGATGAAGCATTTCATCCCTCAGATCGAGCGAATTAATTCTTAACTTAACAAAAATCACAAAACTATATATGAATCAAACTCAAAATGCACGGAATTTAAATTTTGCAAGAAGTTCTTTTATCACTTTTAAATTAAGAAATATTGCTTGGCTTCCTTCATCCCACTCTTAAAAGGCGCGTGCACATGAGAAGCGACGCGAAAATAGAGAAAAATCCTAATTTCGTACACGCTGGGCTTGCTCATGCGCGAACTTGATTATTGAATCAGCGCATGCGTGCGCGCCTGAAATTCGCAGTTTTATGTGTGCAGCGGCCTTAAACTACTCCTACGTTATACATTGACCACGAAAGTTTTGGTTTCAGAGTGACGCGATATGTGGAGACAAAACAGAATGAGCCTTTTGATATACAGGATAAATTTTTAAACCGTAGATGGCAGCATCATGATTACTCTCGAATCCCTCCCAAAGTGACGACTCTCCACTTTCTGGGGCCCATTCTGAAAGCGTGGTTCGTTGGCGTTCTTCTTTCTGTGGCGTCTTTTACCATCGAGTTCGCCTATGCGCTAATCGGCAACCGGACGTCACAACGGAACAGAAAAAACAAACTATAAACCAGGTTCCAGCTTTTGTACTTTAAAATGTTCAATTGCGTGTTTCATTGAAAAATCGCCGGCGAGCGTTGTGTGGATTTACGTCACTCGTATTTTCATCGGAAACTACAATGTATATTTAGTTACTGAAATGGCTTTTAGTTGGTTACGAGTGTAGAGACCCACCCTGGGATCTGTGCATGAGGATATTTGTGAAATAACCAAAACACTTCAGCTGGGCAATTCTAAAGGAATAATTATTTGAGTTTTTTTTTAAATATATCCTAGTTCATGTCCTATTTTAATTATTAAAAAAAACCCAAAACAATAACTTTTTTACTCTTAGTTTGTTAGATGCATTTAAATTTTAATTTATAATTTAATTCTTAAATTATCAAACATTTCGGTATAAAAGCTTGAAATTTTTTATATTTTTATAGAGGGTAAAATTGTTTAATAAATGAACCACATTGATATTAATAATATATGAGAGCGTAAACATATTTAAAACATTTTGTGCGATATAAATAAATTGAAATTTTAAATTATTTAAAATAACTTTTTAAATCAAAATGTAATTTTGTTATAAAAATTAATAATTACCATGACTTTATAAACGGAAATAATTACTTTCGTAATTTGTACAAAATTTGGTAATTGAAAAAATTCCAAAATGGGACCTTTCAATCGGCTCATTTGACGTGGAGCCTGTTAACAGCCAATCTTGTTCACCGTGAATAATATTATCTCAGACGCTTTGCTTAAATCTTTACACACCTGGTGAAATAGCACACACTTTTTTAACTCTCAAAGATAAACTATAAATTTTTTTAACCTTACTTAGTAACTTCTTTCGGTAAATTTACATTTGTATTTGTTTTGAAGGGAGGAAATTAAAATTTCAAAATATTAATTTACTTTTTTTTAGATTTATCCCATTCATAATTCACTAGGTTTAAAATTAAATAATGTTTTACAATAATTTCAATTAAAACTAGGGATGTGTTAGTTCTCGACCATCATCGGGTACCCGACCTCTTTTGGGGTCAAGTACTCGAACTCGAATAATATATTTTCAAATACTTATCGATTATATGAATTTCTAAATCAGGTACTCGACTTCCCGAATAAGGCTAGCGGCAAACTCGTCACCTTACTTCTCTGAGGTATTTTTCAAACATTTGGGGGGTTGTGGTAAAATATGGGACTGAAAGAGACTAAAAGCGCTTCAATTGATCTTGAGAATCCGAAGACCTCAGTGCGTCTGAGCCGCACATTTCTAGAATTTTCGAAAGTTTTGGTTTTTGTTTTGAGCTTCGCTTTTATTAGGAAGGCAGCTATTCGCGACGGCTCTAGCCTTGGACGTTCGGTTACGGCTAAATTCTGATTATTGGTAATATCTGCGAAGTTAACCGAGTATGCGATCAGGGAGGCAGCGTTGTAAAGAGAAATTAAACGTATCCTATCGAACCTAACTCGTCTATATTTTATGTTTTCAAATTATTCTACGTTACTTAATGCTTATATATTACGAAGTAAGCACCCCAATATAAACATTTAATATTAACTCACCTAATATATAAAAATCCGGGTACTTAAGTACCGGGGACCAGTGTTCCAGGGACGTTATGGCGTTATATAAATATTGCGAAATGATTTGTCGGCTATTACAATGACAATTCTTCTTCGTTCATGTTTTTGATAATGAATTATTGTTAATTCAATCTATAAATATTAGTAGTAAGATTTTACCATTTCAAGAACAGTTGGAGCTGTTGGAGACGTTGGAGCCCATTGGAGCCGTTGGAGCCTGGTTTTTTAGCTCACCTAGGCGAGGGTGATATAGATAAAGTTTATCGGTACTTATAGGACAGAGAACTGAACTTTGACCTAGATGAGGCTGATTTAAGAATACGCTTATCGGTACTTAGAGGACAGAGAACTTACGCAATGGAGTATAATTACTCTAAAAGAAGTCATGTGAGGTTTGGCGAAACGATTGTTTACGTCAATTCATATGAGGATAGGGTTAATGTTGTATTTCGACAGTCTTGTTTGTTTACACAGCGAATCATATGCGTATTCGCACCTATACTGAAACACTGGTTTTCCCCATACATTCTAGTTTGTAAACCTTTTCGACACGTGACTGGTATTTCCAAATAAGCGCTGTGAAACGTACCCGTTGAGTTGACATCATAAGGTCAAACTGCAACTGAATGTATCAAAGGTCGATATATTCACGGTATAAAAGCCACTGAAACCCAAAGATAAGCATATTTTATCGAAGCTTTCTCTGCAACCACAACTGGACGCTGATTTATAAGGACATTAATAATGTTAGTACTATATATGCTTTAAACTTAGTGTTGTTCGTGATTGCTATTAAGCCTTGGTAATTTTTTGTTTTTAAACTTAAACTCGGGTTTACTCTACAGGGACAACACAAATATTTTCGAAATCTCATCGAGCAGGTCAGTCATCGTCACTCCAGCCTGGAAAGTTAGACTAGGATTTACAGACGGAACTTCCAGTATCGTTCTGAGCGAGGATGAGTACTACCAACTCTATCGTATGAAGGACGAAATCACTCTGTATTTTTAAACCGACGATGCCGTCCCCATTTCATTATTCTTCGAAGGGTCGACTCATATACGCCTGGAAGTCAAAACCTACCAACACCGCAAGACGTTAAATATTCGCGAAATTAGACCGGCAACAACAAAAACTAGGGAATGTTATTTCCTACAAAAAATGGGTTTGCCATTGGATCTGTTTTGTGGGAAAGCCTTTTGGAAAAACCCGATCAGGTCGTGATATTGCTAAACGAGAGTAAACGTGTTTACCAAGCGATTAAGGAGACTTGTTCAACAGCTCACCACGCATATTAAAAATTCGTGTAATGGGTGTCGTTTAGATCATCCTTCGCAATAACAACATGAATGTCTCTTACACGATTGTAAGGAACGTGTGGACATGAACATTTCAAGTGCCATCAGTAATTTCAATATCGAGTCCAAAACGGAAGTGTTCAATAATTCAACATTTTTAAGTTTTGAATTATATTAATTTTATATTTAATGAAATATTTATAAATTATATTAATCTCATATTTAATGAAATATTTATAAATTATATTAATCTTATATTTAAAGAAATATTTATAAATTATATTAATCTTATATTTATAAATTATATTAATCTTATATTTAATGAAATATTTATAAATTATATTAATCTTATATTTAATTAAATATTAATAAATTATATTAATATTATATTTATAAATTATATTAATATTATATTTATAAATTATATTAATATTATATTTATAAATTATATTAATATTATATTTATAAATTATATTAATATTATATTTATAAATTATATTAATATTATATTTATAAATTATATTAATATTATATTTATAAATTATATTAATATTATATTTATAAATTATATTAATCTTATATTTATAAATTATATTAATCTTAAATTTATAAATTATATTAATCTTATATTTAATTAAATTTTTATAAATTATATTAATCTTATATTTAATTAAATATTTATAAATTATATTTATAAATTTTATTGATCTTATATTTAATTAAATATTTATAAATTATATTTATCTTATATTTAATTAAATATTTATAAATTATATTCATCTTATATTTAATTAAATATTTATAAATTATATTTATAAATTATATTCATCTTATATTTAATTAAATATTTATAAATTATATTAATATTATATTTATAAATTATATTAATATTATATTTAATTATTTTACTTTATTTGATCCTGCTCAGGAATTGAACTCGGGTCGCATCGTTACAATGCAGATAGTTTACCGCCGAGCCATTGACTTCCTTTAGATATATAAAAAGTAAAGAAACCATTATGATAAGGCGGGTTTTTTACTTTTTAATAACGCTTAGAAAAAGGATAATTAGTCAAAACTCCCGCGGAAACTATATAAAAGTAATAATATAGCGCCACCGTGTGTAGAACTATCAATCAAACCGCGTAAAAAATATAATCTCTTCAACTTTTCGAACTGTAATCAAATCTTGACGGGTCTAAAAAACATGAAATAAACGTTTATAAAGCCGTTGCCGTCAATCTGGAGATTTGTCTTTCTTAGTTCTTGGCGGTCAGACGAACTACTACAGGACGGGGTCCTGGTGTTGGTCAAAAGTTATGAGGTAACTTTGCGGTTTTAATTAGTATGTTCGGTCTTCGGTCAAGAAAAGAGTTAAATTGTGTTTCGCGTTTGGAACGTGAGCGAATGGACTTAAGTGTATGAACAGTGCGTGTTTAAGACTGAAAGTGTTAAAGATATTGTGAACTAACTCAAGTCAGCTGTAAGATAAAATTGATTGTTTTGTTTTTTTGAATTTGAATCACCTAATTATACCTTTGAAATTATCAACTCAACTTGTGAGGCTAATTAAGTAGATTGGAAGATATAAGTAGCGAACAGCTCTCAGCTGTTAATTAAGACAAGAGTTTATAGTAAGGTAGTTTGAATTTAGTTAAAATTACTCAGTATAATTTATGATATTTACTTAAGTGTAAGTGTGTTTTGGTGTATGTTTCAATCACGATGAACTAAGACAAATCTAGTCTTGGACACTTAAGTACCAGTTCTGCCCAATTACGTAGGAGGGATATATATTGTCGGGTTATTGAAGAAAGTTAAATCTAGAACGTTCCGTAGACTGTTCTGAATAAAAAAAAACAATTATAATTTTGCATAATTCTTGTTGCCATTTTATTTCTAATCACTCGCCCACAACATTACAGTTCTGGCAATCCCGAAACAACTAAATTTGCGATATAACGGCGACGGGAAATTATTCTCGTAAATTTATCACGCGGCCTTGGGGAATATTATTTTAACAAAATTTCGATAAACTATCGTTTAATTAAAATCGGCCCGATGCCGTAAATTTTATAAACCAAAAAGCGAACGGTCGTTATAATACCCTCTTTAGCTATTTCTTTCATTAAAATTTGCTTTGTATTATATTCAACTGACAAACTTGTACTGTAAAAAGGGTTTAATTCAATTGTGCATTGTTATAGTACGTCTAACTCACTGTTGTAACTACTTAACTTATGATATTCTGAATAAATTTAAATTGGTCGTTTCGTCTCAATTATTATAATTATAATTAAATTTTATACCGGGCGGGATAGAACTGGGATAACATTTTTAACAAATAACTCTTAATTGCGGAGATTTATCTTTAAGGGTTATCTCGATAAATTAATACCACTAGGTACAATTCTTCCGAGGAGAGGTATATTTTGGCTTGTCAACTTGTTTCAAATGAATATTCGGCCGTATTCTGCATGACCCCGCAAGTAAGAAGGGAAACGCTTTCTTGCTTCGGTGCTATCATTTGACGAGAGCTCACTGATTTCCCTCTTCTTTTCCCTCTTGCTTGGCCAATTGAAGGCCTGGTAAGACGTCAGGATGTTAGTGACGATAATAGTGGTAACGCAGTTTCTGGAAGTAACGTTAAAAGTCCACCTATTAAAAAATTAACGGCATGGTGCCATCTAGGTTTACCTTTTTTAGTAATAGGACAGTGTCATCTACTGTGTATTTTTGAAAATAAATGGCTTAACGCCATCTACTTACAAAGAAATAAATAAATAGCCCTAAAATAAAACGGTTTAATGCCATCTACTTCCAAAGAAATAAATGAATAGACCTAAAATATTGCCATCTACTGTGATTTTTGGAAGCGATTAAGCAGGAATCCATAACGCTACTTGGAATGAATAACGGCTTCGATTCCTCGCCGTTGTGGCGGAACATAGTAGGCGGAGCTTATAAGCCTTTGTTTGTCACTGAATTAGACATCATTTAAGGCGGTATAAGCGGTTTCAACCCCTCCCACAATGTTCCGCCACGAAATACCACAGGGGATATGGGGAGATACTCATTCCAAATAGCGTTATGGATTCCTGGATTAATTAATAGCCCTGAAATAACCTTGAGTTTCAATTAATAATCTTCACTATTTAAAAATTAATAATAATTCAAAATATTAAAATTCAAATAGTCAATAGCAGTTTTATTACATAGAGCTTCAGTCTACAAATAATGGAAATAAATTTGCATAAAAGTATAGCCAACTTTCAATTCTTGGTTGGACGGCAAAAACCGGCAAAAACAGAAGTTTAACCCCATGGTAGATTTAAGTCATTTAAATTATCCAATTAAATCTTTATCTACAACAAACAAAATGTTACAAATGTGAATTTAACAATTAATATAAGTATTTTAGTATTTTCTTACAGTATTATTTGAAAGTTGTTGTACAATACATTTTGGTGAAATAAATTTGGATTCATTTTGGTTGTGATTCTTGTAGTTAAAACAATAACCAATTTTGTAAACAATTGTCATAAGCGTTTATTAAATATTTAATTAAGCCTTATTGTTACGGTCAGGTAGGTCCTCCATATTCTGTGGAGGAGGTGGAAGCTTTCATTTCACAGCTGGAGCAACCAAAATATGAAAGGCTTCGGCTTCACAAAGGAGGTGCTCTTAACACCGAGCAACATAATCAATGGACCGAAATTACACTCGCCGTTAATATGATTGGACATAATAACCGTTCCACAGCCGATTTGAGGAAAAAATGGAACAATCTCAAGAGTGGGGCCAGAAATAAAGCTACGGCAATAAAAAGTACATTATTGAGAACAGGGGCTGTTCATAAATTACGTAACTTAGAAAAACCACTTTTTGGACTTCCCCCCTCCCCGTCGTAACAAAAAGTAACAATTTTTGAAAGACCCCTCTTCTTAAATTACGTAACAAATATCAACCCCCCTTATATTATTATAGTACGAAACAACTAATATGCTGGTAATAAAGTACAATAAGACCAGTTACTAAATTTTATTGTTTGTAATTTACATTTGAAATTACATCTGTATTTTTATGCAACACTTTATACCCATGGGTTTGCTAAGTGAGTATCCATAGCTACAACAGGTAGATTGCGTGGTGGTATGTCTTCCGAGGGAATCTCAATACCGCTGGTATCTAGATCTTCTTCATTCCTCCATTCGATACTTTCGCTTTCTTCAAAAGCAATTACAGCCAGAAGTTCTTTGGACTTTCGCGCAGCTACTCGAACCGTTCTTGCACGTTTGGGTGCAAATTTCGAAGATTTGACTTTTTTTTAATGAATTTGGAAGTGACGACTCTATCCTTTCTAAGCGTGAGAAAATAATCGAAACTCTAGATACAGACTAATCGTTCTCGCACCTTTGTCCATCGCGAGCGTGGGAAAATAGGCGAAACTGTAGATCAAGGTCTGAAAGTTATGAAAATTTTATTTTACGATATTAAAAATAAGATGTGTTACGTAACATTTTAGTTAACCCTCCCCCCCCACGCAACAATTCGTAACGCTTGCACAAACCCCTCCTCCCCCCCTACTGCGTTACGTAATTTGTGAACAGCCCCACGGGTGGTGGTTCATCTTCGGATGTCCCCATGCTGACCCCTTTAGAACAAAGGATTGTGGGGATTATTTCAGAAGTCTCCTACACAGGAGTTCCAGGTGGCATTGGCACCTCATCAGGGGCCAGATTAGAACCATCTGTAAATATGTAAGTAAGAGTACACAATTGGTAGTCGATTTAAAATTCACCCTTTACAGCTCAAACATTGACAATCCAACTACTTCAGGAGAACGAAGTTTTGAAATAGGTGAAGCTTCGGTCGTAGGGTAATGATTTGATTATTAAGGGGGAAGTAAGTGATTTTATCAAAATATTACGCTTGGGACTTCCATAGATTTTTCAAATCTATTAAAGATAGAAAGTCAAAATTTGGTGCATAATATCTTGAAAATTTGGGCTACAGCCTGATTTAATTTGAGGGTCAAGCATACTTCCATTAATTAATTAAAAATACTTTATTGAAGGGTAGTTTTTAAAACGTAATTCCATCGATTTTTCAATTCTAGTGGATCGATTTTTACAATTTAAACTGCAAACGACGCGTTGAATACATAGCTACAGCTGGATTTAAATTCGTAAATCCTTCTTTAACCGTTGTTTTAAAAATAAATAAAAACATTTTTGGTCAGTGATTCGAAGAGTAAACGGTAGATGTCTCCATTCACGCCCTTGGCTCAGTTTTCCTTTTTTCTACGAAAACTCCTTTTAGAGGTGTGGTCTTTACTTCGCTACCGGCCCGCTTTCTATTTCGGTGACCCACTGTGATGAACCCCCGACCCCCGGGCCAAATTATCGCCACTGGAGAGAACAAGCGATGACAGTTTCAAGGATAAATAAGAGAGTTATCAAAGGTGGAAGCCTTCGGCTGTGTCATACCACGCAGTATGAATTCAAAATGAATACACGCGATGAAAGGGTAGGCCTATTAGTTACCAACAACACTGTAAAGAGCTTTTGGGAGAGAGTTGCGAAATTTTTCCTTTTTACATTCCAATCTTCAAAAAGATTCATTCCGTTTCCAACGACGCCAATGCTAAGTTGTCAAACCGAGTTTCTTTTCGATCTATATAGATCTGCGATTTTATAAATAAGCGATTTCAGCTCTTTTCGTGATATAAACATCCGAAATGGGCTCTACCAAACGTTACGCGTCCAAAAAAGGACCGTCTAGAAAAAAAAATTATAGAATGAGAAGACAAACAAAACGGTAAGCTAGTGGCTGTATATTTAATATTAATAATATAAATCTAATTATAAAATATATTATAGTAATTCTGCCATAAATGAAGAATCTGGAAGTTTTTCTTCAGCCGAAGTAGAACTTACGAGGGAAAACGGTGGTCGATTTCCAGTCGAGAATTTGTCTGAAATGCCGCTGGTCTCAACACCAAGGAAAAAACCCTTTGACGTATTTTCCAGAGGTTCTTCGATGGAAGCCGTAATGCTTGATCAAACGCCGAAGTCAACTCGTTCATCTTCAGTGAAAACCTCGGAAACTTCGAGTTTGGTCAGCGATACAACTCAATTGTTATCATCAAACAGTTGGTTGGAAGACCAGCTAGCCAAAAATTATGGAGAGCGCGAAATAAATTTTCCACCTTTGATTATTGAGCGGCCCTTTACGGATAATTTCGGGAGCCTAAGTGGAAATCGCGTAGTGGACATAAAGTGGTTTGTCAAGCAAATGCGCCAGCTAGATGACCATAAATGTGCCGCTAATGGAAGATTTGAATACCAAAAAGAAAACCGTAATGGCTTGGAATTCGAACTGGTTTTCAAATGTAAACAGTGCCACAAAAACAAAACCGTGTCGTCGGCTCCAATACGAAGCGCGTGTGCTGGGCGCCCAAGAATTCACGGGAAAAGTGAAAGGGAGGGAGAAAAGCCCTTAGCATTGAACCACCTGGCTGTATGGGGCTTTGTTTCCATCGGGAGCGGCTTCGCCAATATGGACGAAGCCTTATCAGTCCTTGGCATTCCGAATATGTGCAAGCTCACATATTTGAAAAAGGAACAAGAAATTGGAGAAGTAAGTAGCTTTTACAATATTCAACCGCTTTTTAGTGCCGCGGTAAATGAAAATAAAAATTTTACGCAAAATTGTCCCGAGTCAAAATTAATTATTATTAGTATTATTATTATTAATAATAATTAATGATGGGGAGTGAAATTGACAATATGAAGTATTTTATGCATTTAGGGCCCTTAGGGGGCAGTTTGCTGAAGTAAAATTCAAAGGGGTTCTACCCGCGCTGTCTTCTCCCCCCCCCCCCCCAGGTCACGGCTTACAAAATTTCTATCTCTTTCATTGAAAGCACCTAGCTGGGGAATCGTGGCGCGACCTTGCCCTTGGAAATGTTTCGGAAGGGTTATTAGTATTTCCAGCCATGAGCGCGAAAATAACCGTCACAAACACCTTTACGTAAAAGTACAGTAAAGGCCTATTGTTCGGGTTTGGACGACTAAGCGTGGCGACTTATTTCCTGGAATGGACATTCCCAAACTTTTCTTTCCTTTCAATGAAAAAATTTTAGACCCCCGTATTGTGAAAGTTAGGATTCTTTATACGTCTAGAATCGGTCGACCTGGCATTTGGAAAATAGATAATCAAAATAAGCCTATAATAAAATCGACTTCGTATCGAGAAAATATCGATTTTATTTCGCGAATGGTTCATTAGGACACAAATCATCGAATTTTATATGATGAGCTTGTATGTCGAGTTTCATTATAGCTTCGGGGTAACAATGTTCGCTTTATATAAATGGGCCTCGAAAACTCACAGGTTTCAAAACCGAATATTATCGAAATTTTAATTATTAGGGGTGGCCCCATGGGTCAGGGGGGCCCGGGCTAATTACGTAACTGGTATAAAGTTATTTAGAGTACGTGATAACTAAAAGTCATCTAATTTATTGAAATTTTCCATTCCAAAGAAAGGGTAAATTATAAATTTATATTTATATTTTTAGTTGTGGATGAAGTCCTTAGCGGAAGAAATGGCTGTGGCAGGGCGAATAGAGAAGGAACTGGCCGAAGAAAGAGGGGACGTGGAGGGTGGCATCCCATTCATAAGCGTCATTGTTGATGGTGGATGGTCGCATAGAAGCCACGGCCACCGATATTCGGCAAAAAGTGGCGTGGCATGCATTATCGGTGCAAAAACCAAAAAACTTTTGTTTATTGGCATACGAAACAAATACTGCTGTATTTGCGCTATGACCAGGCCTGGTGAAAAAACGAGAGAGCACAAGTGCTTCCTCAACTGGACCGGCTCATCTCCCGCCATGGAGTCGGATATTCTAATAGAAGGGTTTAGCGAAAGTCTGACAATGCATGGCGTTCATTACAAAAAGATTATCGGGGATGGCGATTCGTTTGTTCATACCAACTTACAAAAAATGGTCAGCTATGGAACAAAAATTGAAAAAAACGAATGTGCCAACCACGTTGTTAGAAATTATCGTTCCAAGCTATACGGTCTAATGAAATCCTACAAGGGTTCTCTAACCGCTGCCAAAGTGACCAGAATGGGCAAGGGGGTGAGAGCGGCAATTTCGCACGTGGCGGATCAAATGGACAAAGAACTATCCGAAGTGACGGAAACTTCAAACAACAATCTAATTAGCATTCATAAAAAGTACGCCGAAAGGCTACGGAAAGATATAAAAAACGTCCCCTATCACGTGTTTGGTCGACACACTTCTTGCCGTGATTATTTTTGTGATAAATCGGGTCCAAGCCAAATTTGCCTTCTGACTAAGCCGCTAGAAATGAAGTTGGCCGAAGCGTCCCAACGCGTGCAAAACTTAGCTCCCTCTCTCTTGTGTAACGAGACTAATAACCTGGCGGAGAACTATATGTCACTGGTGGCTAAAGCCGTAGGCGGCAAGCAAGTCTCTTTTAGCCGGAGAAATTCTTACTCTACAAGATGCACGGCAGCTGGGCTTCAGCAAGTACTTGGTCGTTCGTGGCACGTAAAATTAATCAGAGCCTACTCGGCAGAAACACCGAGCCAAGCCATAAAAAAGCACGCGTTGAACTCAGCCGTCCAAAAAAGATATAAAAAAACCTGTCTCAACAATCGTTTCGACGAATTAAATAAAAGTGAAAAAAACAAGAGGGACGTGGCTAATTACGGGGAAAATTGCAACAAGCCAGATATGGATCCTGAAGAAATGAACAGAAGGAAAGAAGAGGTATTGAAGGAGCTGAAGGTGGATCTCTCAGAGCAAGAAGCTATCCAGAAAAGAACCGTGGAGCAGTCCGAATGCGAAGAGTGGCATTTACAGAGAGCCAAAAGAATAACCGCTTCAAATTTTGGGGTAATAGCGAAACGCAAACCCCAAACCGCGTTTGCAAAACTGGTCCAAAACTTCCTTTACCCCAAAAGATTTTCAAATATAGCTTGCGCCTACGGCAAAAAAAAAAGAGACAGAAGCTTTCGAAGAATATAAAGCCGAAAAGGAAGTCGAAGGAGTCGTGGTGAAAAAAGCGGGGCTATTTATTGACACTGAGTACGGATTCCTAGGTGCCTCTCCTGATGGGTTAGTCGCTTCGGACGGAATCCTGGAAATCAAATGTCCCTTCTCCGCCAGGTATATTCACCCTCTAGAAGCCCCAGCGAAATTAAAAAACTTTTGCTCTAAACTCGTAAATGGCTCTCTGGTTCTAAAAAAAAACCCACGACTACTACTACCAAATTCAAGGGCAGCTGCATATAACGCAAAGAAATTATTGCGATTTTATCGTATGGACACCTTTGGGGTTTGAATGCCAAAGAATTTTCAAAGATTCTGCTTTTTGGCAAAATGTTTTTCCAAAATTAAAATATTTCTTTGAACTTTGCATGCTGCCCGAACTTGCCGATCCAAGACACTCAAGATCAATGCCCATAAGAGAACCAAAAAATACGGAAATCACCATCCCCCAAAACCCCCCCCAAGAAAAGAAAAACCACAAATTTCACGAAAGAGCTTCCACCAACTAGTAAAAAAAGAAAACTCCCCAATTCCAAATCTGGCCAATAATTATAAAATTATAATAAGATTTACAACCGTTCATGAATTTCAACTATTTTGTTACAAATCTGCTCTCTATTTACAATATTTCAGCGGTCAACAACTATTCTATTACAAGTAGGCTCTTTCAATATCAGCATTTTTTATAATTCCGCTCTCGTTACGTAATCCCGCTCTCTCGTTACGTAATCCCGAACTGTTTATTAGTAATAACATTGTCTTCGAACGGACGCCGCCTTGAAATCAGCATTTTTTATAATTCCGCTCTCGTTACGTAATCCCGCTCTCTCGTTACGTAATCCCGAACTGTTTATTAGTAATAACATTGTCTTCGAACTAACGCCGCCTTGAAATCAGCATTTTTTATAATTCCGCTCTCGTTACGTAATCCCGAACTGTTTATTAGTAATAACATTGTCTTCGAACGGAAGCCGCCTTGAAATCAGCATTTTTTATAATTCCGCTCTCGTTACGTAATCCCGCTCTCTCGTTACGTAATCCCGAACTGTTTATTAGTAATAACATTGTCTTCGAACGGACGCCGCCTTGAAATCAGCATTTTTTATAATTCCGCTCTCGTTACGTAATCCCGCTCTCTCGTTACGTAATCCCGAACTGTTTATTAGTAATAACATTGTCTTCGAACGGACGCCGCCTTGAAATCAGCATTTTTTATAATTTCGCTCTCGTTACGTAATTCCGCTCTCTCGTTACGTAATCCCGAACTGTTTATTAGTAATAACATTGTCTTCGAACGGACGCCGCCTTGAAATCAGCATTTTTTATAATTCCGCTCTCGTTACGTAATTCCGCTCTCTCGTTACGTAATCCCGAACTGTTTATTAGTAATAACATTGTCTTCGAACGGACGCCGCCTTGAAATCAGCATTTTTTATAATTCCGCTCTCGTTACGTAATCCCGCTCTCTCGTTACGTAATCCCGAACTGTTTATTAGTAATAACATTGTCTTCGAACTAACGCCGCCTTGAAATCAGCATTTTTTATAATTTCGCTCTCGTTACGTAATTCCGCTCTCTCGTTACGTAATCCCGAACTGTTTATTAGTAATAACATTGTCTTCGAACGGACGCCGCCTTGAAATCAGCATTTTTTATAATTCCGCTCTCGTTACGTAATTCCGCTCTCTCGTTACGTAATCCCGAACTGTTTATTAGTAATAACATTGTCTTCGAACGGACGCCGCCTTGAAATCAGCATTTTTTATAATTCCGCTCTCGTTACGTAATCCCGCTCTCTCGTTACGTAATCCCGAACTGTTTATTAGTAATAACATTGTCTTCGAACTAACGCCGCCTTGAAATCAGCATTTTTTATAATTCCGCTCTCGTTACGTAATCCCGAACTGTTTATTAGTAATAACATTGTCTTCGAACGGAAGCCGCCTTGAAATCAGCATTTTTTATAATTCCGCTCTCGTTACGTAATCCCGCTCTCTCGTTACGTAATCCCGAACTGTTTATTAGTAATAACATTGTCTTCGAACGGACGCCGCCTTGAAATCAGCATTTTTTATAATTCCGCTCTCGTTACGTAATCCCGCTCTCTCGTTACGTAATCCCGAACTGTTTATTAGTAATAACATTGTCTTCGAACGGACGCCGCCTTGAAATCAGCATTTTTTATAATTCCGCTCTCGTTACGTAATCCCGCTCTCTCGTTACGTAATCCCGAACTGTTTATTAGTAATAACATTGTCTTCGAACGGACGCCGCCTTGAAACCAGCATTTTATATAATTCCGCTCTCGTTACGTAATCCCGCTCTCTCGTTACGTAATCCCGAACTGTTTATTAGTAATAACATTGTCTTCGAACGGACGCCGCCTTGAAATCAGCATTTTTTATAATTCCGCTCTCGTTACGTAATCCCGCTCTCTCGTTACGTAATCCCGAACTGTTTATTAGTAATAACATTGTCTTCGAACGGACGCCGCCTTGAAACCAGCATTTTATATAATTCCGCTCTCGTTACGTAATCCCGAACGGTTTATTAGTAATAACATTGTCTTCGAACGGATGCCAACAGGTGTCAGTTATTATAATAACCAAATACCATTTTTATTCAAACTACCTCCTTGACTTGAATCAAATTTTTATAATCCAACTCTATCGTGTTATAATCATCAACTTTGAATTTGTACTTCTACCTTACCGGAATATTTTCTAAATTCTAAAACTATTGTGGTAAATCTTTCCATTTGAATTTGAATAATAAAATATTTTGTGGTTGTGTTTGATTCATCCAACGTTTACAGAAAATGTTTGAGAAACATTCATGTGTTTTTCAAACCTTTCGAACGTTGTAAGGTGCAAGGTTACTTCGTTTCCACGTGTATATTTTTTCTTTTATTAGCTTTCAGCAGTAAAAAGACATTCTTTTGTCATTGAAGGTTATTGTTGGAGGTAGTTTCTTCTTCTTTGATTTGTGCGAAAGCCTATAGCAAGTAAGCTTACAGAGCATTGGTCAATAACCAAATTTGGGAGGAGTCACTAAGGGGAAAAATATGGTCCCCCCTTCACCGACTGAGTGAAATTCAGAGCCATCTACATTCAAACGTTTGAACTACAAAATCATTTACTTCCGCCTTAACTGATATTACCTTTCAAGTACCTTAGAGTTCACTAATTTGAATTAATGATTCCAACAATTACGCTTAATTTGAGAAATATTTCACGTAACAATTCGAACCCTATGTCAAGGCTGTGCAGAGATGTTTCTGGTCCCGTAGTATGATGTTGAACCTTTTCCTTGCAGCTTCCATCCCTCTGCACAGCCTTAGAAATGTTGCAAATTCTTGTTTAAGGGAGAAACCTAGAGAAAGTTATTTTGATGATCACGAAGACCTTTCCCTTTAAATAAATTATTATTAATTATTGTTAAAGTTAAACGTAATATTTTTTAATTAATGACAAAAGTAATATATTGTTGTTTATCTATTTCGTTATCGTTATCAATTGTTATTTATCAATTGTATAAATACATAAAGTTCTTTTTAATAAACATCACTTCAATCAACTAAGTCTGCGTATGCAGTTGTCTTTTTAGTTAACTATTACCTTAGATCCAGTATTTAGTTGTGAGTATCCACATGGTAGCAGAGCGTGGTTGCTGTTAGGTTTGGTTAACTACATCAAGACGTGCTATATTGAAGTCATCAGGTTGTCGCTGTACTGTATTCCTTCAGTAGAAGTTCGCCTAGTCAATCCGTTTTTGGTTGGCAACGCTCAGTAGTCATTTTTCAACGGTACCGAGATGGCAGAGCAGGACATTGCCGGTTTTCAGAAGTTGCAGGGTTCTTCGAATTGGAGCAATTGGAAGTTTGGCGATCAAATACTGTTGATGGATAAACCCGGGGCCTATGATGTATTTAACGGAGAAATAACTATTCCTCTGCCATTGGCTTCAGGAGCAAGTACTGCAGATGCGGAAGATCATGCGAAGAAGATGAGCGTTTTTGAGGAAGGAAACAGAGTACACAAACCAATCTCTGAAAGTGACGTAGGTGTCGTTGCTCCTTTATACGATCGTAGTCCAACAGAATGGCCAGTACTAAGAACTATTTTGAAGCACGCTCAGAAAATTCATTCCATCGTGGCTGGAGTTGATTGCAGGCCTATAATTACACTTGACGGTGACCTCTACGAACGAGCTGAAAAAATGGATGATTATAAGAACAATTGGATAATTCGACTTGGAGCTTTGCACACAATTATAGCTTCACTAAAGTGCCTCGGAAAAAATGTTGAAGGTAGTGGTCTAGATGAGGCATGGGAAGTAGCTGGAGTTTACGGTCCAGCCACAATTCGTCAAATTCTGGAAGGACGCCATATATACCGTGGTCTAGATGCAGACTTAATAACCCTGATTGCAGTTTATAGCCTCTTCGTTGAAAACACATTTTCGTCAGAGCAAATTAACGACCTTGAGATAATATCTACGAAGATTCAAAACAGTTTTGACTCAAAATTCCAGCCAGAAACTTCAAGTGCTCAGATTTATGAGGAAATCGAAGAACTAGAGCGACTTAACATTTTCAGACACATTTCTAATACTTTTGCCGATGGATCTGGTGTTCGCAAATTTTTATTAAACAACGTTAAACAGGTTCTGAATTTAATAACATTTATTTCAGCAACCCGTAGCGGAAACTGGAAGCTACACCTGGAGTCGTTAGAAACTATGTGCATATACTTTCACGCACATGACCAACAAAATTATGCGCGATGGTCTCCCCTGTACATAGCCGATATGAGAGAGCTAGAGACCGAAGATTCAGAAAGTTGGAATTTTTTAAATGATGGAAATTTTGTAATAACTAAAAGTCAAGTTCCCTTCACATCTATGGACCCTGACCATGCCATAGAACAAGAGCATAAAAAAATGAAAATTCAAGGAAGGGTTGTGGGAATAACTGGAAACTCGTCAGCTCTCGGCAAGTACTTTCTCATCGCTCCCATATTAAGCTCCATGGTAGAACAGTTCAAAGATATCTTTGGATTTGTAGGAAGAAAGAACTTATCACTTCATCAGGAAAGAATTGGAAGCAAGGGTCAGAAAATAGCCAGCCACGCATTAAATATCTCTAACGCAATTTCGAAAGAAGGAAATCCATTCGATATCGCGAAAAATATTTGTGAACGAGATGAACTCGGTGCGGCAGCTTTAAAAAAATTCGTTCAAGATCGAATCATTAATAAAACAGTTGGGTATTGGGACAGCCAGAAACATAACCAATATATATATTTCAAAGATTCTGGGAGTACTATCCAAACCAAAATTAAAGGCGATATTGTGACCTTGAAGCAAGAAAGGAACTTGATATCTCGACTATTGGTTACCGCAAACGCCCGCCCTGACCTAGTCGCGAAGGATGCAATTGGATAATTCGAATTCCACGTGTCTCCACCATTTAACTTTTACCCAGACGGTACTATGCAAATGTAAGCTTCGAAACATGAGCTCGTTTTAAGTATCTTGTCACTTCCACAAGTAGATTAGATATTTGTAAATGAATTGAGCAAAATTAAGCGGTCTGTTATAATTATTGACGCAATGTGTTTTTTTCAATCGTTTCAATGCGCAAAAGATATAACGTCCGCAAGTCAATTTTCTATTAAATTTGTTCGAAAAATTAGTTCTATGGCATCGGCCTACGATGAGGTATACGAATCCTTTTTGATAGTTACATCGAAAATTCTTTGAAAACTAATACCCGTGAAAAACGTGTCGGGATAAATTTAGCCATTCATTATCATGTCAATGATAACACCAAAATACCAAATGTTAAACAATTTCTTCAGCACGTGAAAACGAAATCCGAGCTAACTAACTATTTAAAAAAAAGCTTCTAGAATACTACAAGCTCAGTCACCAAATCTGTATTGTTTCCTCGAATAACAAACTTACCTCTAATCGTAACCTCTCCGATGTGTTTGCGATGGAAGCTATGAAAAATGGAAATTATAACTTGGAAGAAGCTGACCAGCAAATAATTTTACACGCTACCGACGTTGCAAAGTCAGACCCTTCTGTAAAGCTAGACATATATTCAATAGATACGGACGTGCTAGTTCTACTAATTGGTTTCTACCAGCAACTACCAAGGGACTCAACTCTTCTTCGTAACAAAGGCTTGCCATTGGTGACTATAACTTCCAGGCTTGGTGAAAGACTAGTGAAACCATTAATTGGATGGTATGTCTTCAAGGGTAGCGATAATACAGGATGCTTTGCGACTAAAGGTCTTAAATCAAATTTCAAAGCTTTCATAACGAGTGACGACAATATTTTAAAGGCTTTTACGTTGTTGGGGTCGCAAGACTGTATAGCAGACTATATTTTCACCCAAATGGAAAGATATGTCTGTAGACTCTATAGATCGCTGGACAGCAAATTATAAACTTTAAAAGAACTTCGTTGGGACATATTTGCTAAATCAGGAAAAGAAGGACGCCAATTGTCTCCAACCGCTGGAACACTTATTCCGCACACTAAGAGGGCTCATTATCAAGCTTTAGTATTAAAATCGTCCAACATTCCACGCCCAAAGCTACCGTAACCAGGCCCGTCATAAGATCCTTTGGGACCCTGGGCTAAATTTGTATGTCCGTTGTCTAATTTCAACTATCCACAATAATCAAACCAAAACTTTTAATTTCAAAAGTATAACATAGGCCTATTGAAAATGAGATTTTTACTGACAGTGTTAGGTTTTAGAAATTTTAGGTACCGTATGATACAAGATGTGGCGATGAGTAAAATTACTTTAGGCGTAACTAAAAGACACATAATATTAAATGAGCATAAATAATATTTAACCAACTAATCCCTTATTCATAGAGTAGAGGCTGTGTGGCTGACCTTTCCGGGGCCTCAAAACTGGCCGGGGGCCCTGGACTGTAGCCCATTTAGCCCATGCCTTAAGACGGCCCTGACCGTTAGCAACACAGTACGCTTGGATAAACACAGAAAGAGGTCTCCAACCACTATATTGCACCTCCGCAAATGTGGTTGTTCAAAAGGCTGCAAAGGAAGAGCTTGTGGCTGTAAGAAAAATATACTTCCATGCACAGACTTATGTTCCTGTGCAGAGAAATGCTGCAATAGAAGTGATAAGATCGTAGGATCGAATGACCCTTTTATTGACTTAAATATATTGTGATAGTTAAATTAATTTTGCAAATGTATATGAACTTACGGCTAATAAACCTTTTATTTCATTCTTATTCGGTCCTACCTTTCATAGACTATACGATTTGGCGTGTGTTACACCTTAAAACTACATATTTAAGCTTGACATTCCCAAAAACCAAATTTAATTAAAAACTGTGTTCCAGCTGGTGTAGAATTACGAGCTATTGAAAGCGTTTTGCATGGGGTCTACGTTGCACAGCGAATGAGAAACATAATTACAATAATTAAATGACTTAAAACTAATAGTTAAGCGGAAATGCAAGTTTAACAACAGGTCTTAAAATTAAGTCTATCATGTACTTAAGCTATTCCAATCAAAAAATTAAACTTGGCACAATTTCCAAAGTAAAATACGTCTGCCGCCTTACTATACCGAGAAGAAACCTTTTCTCAGGTAGACTAATAGTTGCGATAAAAGATGTATAAGTGAAATTAAAGTTTATTTGGCCTGCATCAAGAGCTTACCGAGCCAATTTGATGTTTTACCTTAAAAGTGTTTGTCAGTTAATTGTACACGCTTATATCGTTTGTTACAAATGTAAATGCAAGATAATTAGGTAGAACAACAACTTATATCAAAAAGCAGGACCATTGTTTTGCGTGTGATCAATATAGGATATTAGGCTAGAAATTTCTTTAGACAATTACCGATTTTTGTACACTCGTGAAATTGCTGTTATTTTAATTATTGGTTTATTTTATAACTAGATTTATTTTAATTGCTATCAGCTAAGATTTGAAATAAATATTTTCCCAAAAACCAAATGATATGGCTCATTTTCAAACCGAGAATTCAGTTCGGAAAATATTAACTTATAATAGTAATGAATCTTATTTTCATTCGTTATTTTATTGGTGTACCAACCATATTATAAAAATATATTTAAAAAATAATTAAACCATTAAACTGTGAAAAAAATGCAAACAATCTAATAAATAATAAGAGTAAGAAAATTATATAATCAGAAGAAACTAATTTTCATGCACTATTTTATTGCTTTAAAAAAGGTTTTGGATAACCTCTCATTCTTCAGAAACTGATTTGCTGCCTTTCGAGGCTATATTATATAAATATATTTTGATAAAATAACGGATTTAATTAAAAAAATTATTAAACTTATAATAAAATTAGAGTAAGAAAATTATAAATCGGAAGAGCCAGGCTTTTAACGTCAAAATTAAAGCCAAACATAACCAGGTGATAGCTTTTTGCGTCAAAATCGGGCTCTCCTATTGGTCCGTGACTTGAGTATAAAAATTCGTAAAAATAACAGCGTCGCCGATGAACAGGAATCGCTAAAACGTCTCTGCAACGCGATTTCGATTGCGAGGATCGCAAAATAAACAGCTCGCTAAATCTGAATCGCTAAATTGCGATCCTGTTCAAATTAACAGGAATCGCAAGACGTCTCTGCACCAGGCCCTTAAAATAGCAATTCAAAGTTGTTTTAGAATTCTCGGAATTTATTCGAAAACTTCCTCGGTACTCTAAAAATGGTCGTCTTCTAAATAGTAACTTCGCGACAATTCTTCATTTAGTGATTGAAAAATTTCACAGTGTGAAACAATATGCCTACACTCTATAGTTAAGTTTCGTTGTCCTAATTAAGGGCATGGTATACATTCGTTTTATTTTATAAACAGCCACTTTTGGACGTTAAGCCTCGTGTCGAATTGAAACTCACTTTCATCGTGTACTCTTTTATAACCGCCTAAACACGTAGATTTGCTCGTAGATGGATTATCTAAGATCTTCATTGTTAGAAGGACTTGTTATATCTTTAAGTTTCGGGTTATTTTTTTATCAAAAAGAGTGTATTTCGGCTTTGGCGCCAACCAACATTTTATTTAATATTCGACGTAGTTTAGAACCACCCGATCTATTGAGTGCACAGGGGCACGGGGACCTTAATCTTAGTGTTTGGAAAATAATGGTTTTCAAATGGCTTTTTAATGGTCTAAAATTACGTGAAATCCATTAAAAGTTTGAGTACTTTACGTAAAAGGTTTAAAACGGTATTTAACATTTTAAACGAAACATGACTGAAATCTATAAACTCTTTTATTACAAAAATTGCTATATATTCTTAGCTAATACGTAATGAAATAGGCATACATTTACACGTAGAAAGAAAATTTAGATTAAATTGAAATATTTCAAATAATATTCTGAAGGCGATGAGGAATTTTGGAGATTTTGTATGTAAGATAACACACAACGTATTGAGTTGTTCAGTAGTGCAAACAAGTAGTGTGTTGTAGTCTTTGTCTAAAAATTAAGATTAACCTCCGATATTACTCGAAGCACATATAAAAAGTACTTTCGATTGGCTTCGGGCAAGGGCCTTAAAAGCAAGTAACTCGAGTTTTTGCTGACTGTGGTCGGAGACAGCAGCTTTTGTGAAACCTTGAGCACTCAAAGTTTGATTAACTTATTAAGGATTTGAAAAACCGTCGATTATAAAGGATATAGAGCCTTCTCACTCATTTTTCTTCATTGTTCATTTTTTATTTTCCTTAAAACGATAAAAAAATTGAATCTTAAATTTTTTACCTTAAAAGAAAAATCAATAATAAATATATAATAAAAGAAATTTTCAGCTCCGCGGTAGAACATTTTCCAAATTAAAGGAAAAATATTTTTCTAAGCCTAATTTTAACGATTTTAATCAGCTATCATATTATTTAACACGTTGTTTTTTTCATCATGAGCCTATGGCCTCTAGCGATTATTCTCATAATATATATTTTCCATTCTAGTTTTCCATCCAATTTAAATCGGTTCGCGAAGTGTTTTAATTTAAACTGAATAGATCTTTAAAAATTGGTTGTAAAAGATTTGATAACACAACACTGTAAAAACTCTTTTACCATTTCTTACGTGTCTATAACTAAGTTGTCCTGTACAACGTAATTAATGTTAGATATTGTGGCGACACCTGCGTGGTTGTGAATGTGTATACACGTTTTAGGTATATTCTGGAACGGAATTTTTGGATAAAAAAGTTTCTTGCCAAAAAACTAGGGCTGTTATTGGTGTTTCTATAAGGGATTTTCTTTTAAAATTTATTGTTTGTTGTTTAATCCTTTAATATTATGACTTATTATTTTAAGAACCATTTTTAAAAAGATAAGACCAAATCATAATTCTAACACTATTTTTGTATTTATATATATACATTGTATTTTTTCCATTTATATTTATATTTATTTGTAAATTTTTATTTTATTATTTTTATTAAAGTTTATCTATTTATTTAATTATTTTTATTGATCTTTATTTTTTTATTTCTGGAAACCGCATTTTGCCTAAGTTCTACACTGTTAAAAACAAAGGTTTGATTGGAGACCAAATTGGGTTTTAAAATTTTTGTCCAAAATCGAAACCCTAATACGTTTTATATCAGACCTTTGTCGGTACTGAAACGTTTAAATGTAAAACATTTGTAGAAATGGACTAGTTAAAGCCTCTTATCATGTTTAAAAATACACCATAAATAAAGCCACGAAAGACCATTAATGGCTAACTTCAAACTATAGAGGTTTCACTTAAAACCATTTTCCAGTCATTAAATGCAAGGATGGTTTATTACTAGATCAACGAAGTGTTGTTTTCAAACTAATTTATGATCATATGGTTTAAATAAAAACTGATTTATAAAATATCTATACACGTTTTGGTTTAGATCGAAACCATTAAACGACTTGGATAAACCATTGATGGTATAAGAAAGGTTTCTCTTAAGAACAATATCTTAATTAGTTTATAATATTATAATCTGATATAGTCTCAGCCGGAAATATAATGTTACATAATTGGTGAATACGACCGCTTGACTGCTCAACACGTCATTCTCTTTTTCATACCTTTCAAATTTAAAATTGAAATCAGCTATTTCCGGGGATTTGAAATCCTTCTGTTGAAACTTTCTAAAATGGGTAAAGTTGTTGTTCTGAACCTTATAGCAATTATATTACCAAATCATAATCAAATATGTGGATATTTTTAATGTTGATTCTAGCGAGTAGTTGAGGGAAGCTGTCGATGTAATCTATTTTGGCCGAGGATAGCTCTCCCTTCATGTTGCAAAGGTAGAAGCGGTTCAGGAGGAGCCCAGCCCCCAACAACCAGCCACTGAGGAGGAATCTGAGTCCCCATCTCCCAATCCACCACCAAACCGTCGCACCAGAAACACATGCTCATGGCCTTGTGACCGATGTAAAAGAATCCCGCCTGGGCTAGCTCGAGAGTGTCTATATACTCGGTAGAAAATTTCTTAAAACTAACGACTCGCTTCGCCAGGGTATTCATTTTTTTAGAGCAGGTAAAATTTTTTATCCGACACCTTCGTAAACTAGCGATGGAATGATTCCTATCGAACTAAAATCCCCGGAAAATCTCTACCTAGAGGGGAGAGAGAGAGAGAGAGAACCCCCCTGAATATAGGAATTCCTCAAACCGTGAGAAAAGTTGGTGAAAAAAAGGGAGAGATTCCCACGGCCTCAAAATCTATTATCCAATTGTGCAAAAATGTTTAGTATCCTGTCGTTTCGTTTTATCCCCCTCTATACTGTCAACCACCTCTTTTAAAAAACAGTATATTATGGATTTCTCGGCAGTCGAGGAATAAGGTGACTGTTTAGTTTCTACAATATCCTCGTCAGCTATAAAATGATCGACGTTTCCACATTCCTCCCCTAATAGAAATTTACAATGCGGGAAATATTTCTTATGTTCACCGAAAGGACTGTCGTCGTTTTCCCAAGCCATGAGTTATCCTTCAAACGCGAAACATTTACCCGAATCTTTGTAATTCGTATAATAAAAACGCCGCGCGAGCTAAAGTTCTACCATCTACGATATTACCCGGGAAACCTTTATTAAACGATCAAATTCTTTCGAGCTCATGGCGCATAGGATTTAGCTCCGTGTCCTCCGTCTCCTTTATCTTCTCTTTATCGTCTTTCACCCGTTCTAGGACGGGATCATTCCCCGTATTCTCGTCATTTACGAATTTGCATAAGCGATACTGTTCTATATGTTTCAGTAACGAGACGTCGTTAGGCATCGACCCCTTGACGACCCTCTCGCAGAAGTAGCACATAACGTTATCAGTGTGCCCCGTGTAAAAGAAACCCGCTTTCGCTAGCTCCCTCACGTTTAAGAACTTACAGGGAAACCCATTGAAACTAGCGATTTTATTTTTCTCAAAATGCATCTTTTTAACGGAAGTTGAGTAAAATGGTGTCTATCACCTACGTCCGCGACCGCTTGAAAGATCCTTAGAACTGTGGCGGGGGTAAATCCCTCTCTTTATCTCTCGCTGAGGGGGTGAACGACTCCCTAAAAAATAAAATATATTATTGCCCAGGCATGTCTAGTTCCTTCTCTTCGTCTAAGACTTTGACTATCTCGTTTAAAAAATCGTATATTAATCGTGCTTCGGGGAAAGCCGGATAATTCCATTGGTTTTATTCTAGGATATCCTCAGCGGCTATAAAATGCTTTACATTTCCGCTTTTTGCCCTTGAAATAATAAATTTACAATGAGGAAAATTTTCCCTTTGTTCCTCGAATGGGCTATCTTCCTTGTTCCAATTCATTAGTTCCCCCCCCCCCCCCGCAAGAAAAACATTTAACGCAATCTTCGAAATTCGTATAACAAAAACCAGCTTTGGATAAATGCCTGGCTTCCCTTAAAGGATCAATCGGCAAGCCTTCATTATTATTAAAGCCTCTAGTATAGGAACGAATTCGCGCGATCTCGTATCGTATCGTATCGTATCGCATCGCATCGGCTTTAACTCTGTCTCTTCAAGCTCCACTGTTACGGCGGGGACGTTCCCCGAAAATTCATTTCTCATGAACGCGCAAAATGGACGCTCTTTTTCGTGTCTTAGTAACGGGACGTCGTCGACCCCCCAGTCGTTGACGACACTCTAACAGGAGAAACACATAACGCTATCCAGATGACCGATGTAGAAGAAACCCGCTTTGGTTAACTCTTTCACGTTTAAGAACTTACAGGGAAACCCTCGGAAACTAGCGATTCTTTTTTTCTCAAAATTCATCTTAAATTTAAGAAAAGTACGTCTTTCACTTACTTCTCCGACTTCGGGAATGATCCGGTACTAGACGGTTAAAAACCTCTACTCTCTTACCCCAACCCCCACCCCCTTACAGTTTAGGAGCGTATGTTGAATAAGAAAACATAAATTTGAACGAAAGATTTATTATTTCAATACATGAAGATATTACAAAAAATGATAATAATAACATTGAATATAAAAATAATGATATGAAATGAAAATATGCACGCGAATAGAAAAATTACGTAATGATTTTTTAATTTTAAAAGAGTCCGAAAAATAATTAATTGTTTTTTAATGTATAAAAGTTTTAAAAGAATCCTTCGTCTTCCTCGAAGAGGGGCGTGGGAGCCCCCCTGTGATGGGCCTCCAACCACTTGGCGAATCGGCAGGCCTTCTCCCGCGCGCAGAATGTCCTTGGCCTTCGGACAAACGATTGCCCCGAGTTCGATCACCTCTTTGGGGGATGAGTTTCCTGAGGACGTGGCCTTTCTCCTCTCCTTTGCAGTAAATGAAGGTGGAGTCCTCGGTTAAGGCCTTGAGCCGATGTAGGGGGTATCGCCGTGAATCCAGAGGTAACCGTTGATGTGGGTAAAGACCCATTGATTTTGCTGGGCTACGTGATGAGAGAGACCGCTACTGTGGTACCGAAGTTTGACGAATACACTTTTAACCAGGGGAAACTCGCCGACGATGGCGACGGCAACTTCTTTGACGACCGGTTCGTATTTCACGCCAAGTAAGAATTCAAAATCGACAACTACCAGCGTTCCTTCCATGTTTTTGCTGTTTCTACTAGGTGATACCCCCTCTGACTCAAGTTAGGTTAAATCCGCTTCTTAAATAGGGTCTCCACGCAATTGTCATTACTCCATTGGTTACTCGTGAACTTATTAGCGAAGGAGGTCAAACTCCGCCCCCTATAGCAGTGTTCCAGATAAAGCACGCAGTATTGTCCGCACACCTTGCTTCCCACGGCCTGCAGACGACGTCTATTGTAGGATATCTTCGAGGAATATTTTTAGCGTGGGAAGTGTCATTGGACGACCCGCCGAGTCAAAGTACCCGGCCCTCCTGAAAGCGTCTAGGTAAATCGCCACCCAGTTAGTCCCGGGCCCATCGTGAGGGTCGAGGTTAACTATCAGCGAGGCGGGGAAGGAAGTGATATATTCGGGGAGTCTATCGGAAGCAAAGGCACCTTGGTACCCGGGTAAATGCCCGATGATCTCGTTTATTTCAAATGTGTTCATTTTTAATAATCAATCACTATGTTACGGTCTTTGTCTATTTGTATTAGACTATGGAATTCTCCGTAAATAATGACCGATACCGATTCCGTGAGCGCGGTTTCGAATCCCAACTCGATACGTAACTGTCCTCGTCTTACGGGATTCCAATGGGGGTTATCACTCGCTGAAAGATCAGGCGTTATATCGAAGGCGAATAGAGTGTACCCCTTGTCATATTCCCCGAGGCCTTTGAAATGTATATTCATCCCCGTAAACAAAGTGTAATATTCACGGGCGAATTGATTCTGTGAAAACTTGGGTGAAGAAGTTTACTAGGAACCGGGTCCGAATCGACGTATAGGGATAAGAAATTAAGCCCGAATGGTTGAAAGTGATAAGGATTTTTATGAAAATCTCCCGCGCAAGCCGTATGGGAGACTAGACCGATAATAACGCGTTGAGGGAGCGGCCCCAGCCAAATATATGTGGAGACTCGTATTCGAAACGCCGGCGAGTAACTCGTGACTTTTCACTTCGGTTCTGGTAAAGGGGTATTTCGCGGTGGCGTTTAAGAGAACGCTTCGTGGTCCAGAATGATTTGAGGACTTATCTTGCATTTTAGTATTTCCAAAGTAGCGTCGGTTATAGCGATCTTAAAATTACCCAAGTTTAAGGCGAGGTCTCCCATAAGGACGAAGGCCGTTTCACTCCTAGAAAGTCAAACTTTAATTTCAAAGCCGCTTAGAAGGTATTTCGGAATGTTGAAAAGGTCGGCGTTTATCGCCCCTACTAAGGACAATTCTTTAGAATCTTTAATAGCGGCTTGGCGAATCTTGCTTCCCGAGTTGGTAATTACGTCGTCAAATTTCCCAGCGGCGTCCTCGGCGTAAAGACACGAAGTCAGATGATAATTTTTGGCTTCCCTGGAATAGTTCAAAAGTGATTCTATATAGGCCTGATAGGAATATCGACTAGCCGACGGGGTGATTAAATTATCGTTCAAGTAAATTTCAATTTGATCGAAGAGACTATGCATCAATTTATTAGAAGTTGCTAATTTAACGTCAGGGTCTAAATTAGCCCCATTCTCCCACGTTACTTTACATTTCACGTGAAGGAGACTCATCGCGAGATCCGTATACTCCGGGCTTTTCGGGATGCAAAATTCGATTTGCGAATCATCTCGTAGCGTAGAAATCGGTCGGTAGAATGTTGGAGTCGCACTTTCGACGCTAGTTTGCACGGGGGTGACCGAGAACAGGTCCAATTCCGATTTCCAGGCTTCAACTTTGTACATTTTGTTCTTTTTTTAGTTAAGCGAAAAAATATCACGAAGGTGTTTTGTGGATTTCCGACGAGCTAATGCCCCAATTCTTCGTTTAACGATCCTTTTTCTGGTTTTCCTCCTGGCAGTTGTTTTCTTCTTTCTACTTGTTTTAGTTCTCCTGCGCTTTGTCCGGTTATCCCTTCTAGAGCTTCACCGAAACGTTTTCTCGCGGATGATTTAATATTCTCTCCGGCAACCACGTCATTGAGTATTTTACTTCCGACCCCCAGCGCTTGTTTTCCTATATACTTAGCCCATCTAACTAAAAGAGGGGAATCCCAGCGAAAGAGTCCCGAGAACAAACTCCCGAGACCGTGTCCTTTCTGAAAAGCGGCGCCTTGATAGAAATTAGACCCCCGGTTTGAGCTTGATTAAGATAATAATTCTTATATGGGCACGATCCCCGCGCGTCGAGGATATCTGGCTAAGGCATCTTGTTTAACCATCAGATACCCGAAGGCAAATGGCACCGGCTTCCCCTGAAGGTTCATTGTACGTACTTGGACCGTATTGAAATAGCGTTTAGATACTCGCACGTAATGAAGCACGTCGTATATTTTTCCGACGTTATCCCCAAAAGAACCTTCTACGGGGACAATCCTAATGAGAGGGACGAGTGTGTCACTCACCATTTGGTCTTCGACGATATTAGTGTAAACGTAGAGTTGAAGGGGGATTTGAAAACCTATAAGGATCGGTCTAACGCCTCGATAACCCCTTTCCAAAGATTGGGTTTCAGGATCGAAACCCAAAGTCATGGCCAGGCTATTGTGAAATTGCACGAGTACGTCATGGCGATATTGGGTTATACGGACTCGCCGGCTGATTTCATTATATTGGAGAGTGGTCTTCATCTCTTTAATCATTTCGTTTATTACCTTAATTAAATGTTCAATGGAAGAATAGTATCCTATGGGTATCTTATAAGCGTATGGGGTACCGTCGTGTCTTCTCGGCTGAGGTTAACATTTCGCGATTTGAGCTTCGCCCGAAAGAGTTTTTCCATCTTTAGAAATATCGATAGCGTCGTCCGTATTTTTTCGTTTCGGGTTTTTTTCCGCGACGTGACAATTTTAAGCGTTATACCCGCGCTAGGTTGATCGGCTTGAAGAGGCTCTAGGTTTTTTCGATGCAAGTCTCCGGTTCATTTTGTTTGGCTTCGACTTGGGACGGGTTACATTCGACAGGGGGGATTTTGTCGAAAACCAAGTAAAAAAATTGTTTTGACCCTCGAGAACGTTGAAGAAAGCGCTAGTGTAGTTTATTTCAGCTAGCCCGCATTTACAAGATCCCTCTAATTCGACAGGTTTCGGTAAAGCCGAAGTATACGAGGCCATCGTATTGTCAGCGTATATCTCCATGCTAGCGTTTGAAGGCAACGGTGGCGCATTCGCCGTATCGTGACGTTAGTCTCTTATTTTGGCCGTGAGAGAAAAACCCCGCGAGCGCCGGAGCTTACCACGTCACAAATTCCCCAGTCCTCTGAGGAGCTAGTAATTCGGTTGGGGTTAAGACGATATTTCCGTTTGTCTGTCTGCCGCAGATTTTTTTTGAACCACCATAAGACTAACATATATTTTTACTGTATATTGGTTTATATTATTTTTTCTATTACCATTTATATTTAATTTCATAAAATAACTACATAATACTTATTTAAAATTCATAAGAAATAAATTATTAATTACTTTGTACTTATTTTATTTCAAATGGTTTAAAAACATAAATTTTTTTATTAAAAACTTTTACAAATGATATCATAGCCACTTCTAACCCCACCTTATTATTTTACAATTTTTAATTACTATTATGTTTTAAATTTCAACATTTTCTTATCCGCCCTTCTTTGAGCGTCGCTCTCTTTATTAACCACAATTAAAAATTTCATTCTAATTAGAGTTCTCATTTTTACATAAGTTACTACAATTTCTCTAGGGTATTTTTCAATTTTTTCACCAATAATATTAGTAACTTTTTTAACTTTACCGACTTCTGTAGAAATTGATTTTGCATTATCACCACAGCCATGATAACTTAAAAACAAATTTTCAAATTATTTTACATCGTTTAGAAAATTAATAGATGGAACAACCATACCTTAACTGACTCACACAACTTTGCATTTCATTGGTATTCGTAATTGGTGTACTAGAGTTACATTTTAAACTAATGTTAGGGTATTTTTCCCAAAGCTTTTTGGCTACCCAACCAGCCAAATACTCCATTCCACCCTCTTCCTCTTTAGTTAAGACTATTTTATTAGTCATGTTCTCTTTTCCAGAGTGTTTTTTTTTGGGACTACCATTGCAAATACTAATGTTATTTTGAAATGATAAATTAGGAATAGTTCAATTTATACTCGTATCAGATTTAGACACGGACATATTTTATCATTAGAGGTAGAAAAAGTATCACTTTCTTCTAAATTAAGAATATCGCCAGTTACAAAATCCAGGTCTAGATCTTAGTAAGTAATGCCAGATTTATTAAATATGTTAGTGACCAAATATTCATCCGTCATTTGTGCAACTGTATTAGCGTTATTGTGAACTATTCCTGGATTTTTTCCCAAAATGATCATTCTAAGACGTTACATGGCATTTAATGGGGTCACTGGGGTGGTCGTCTAACCCTCCCCGAGTTCTTAACTGCGAAAATAAGTTTTCTAAACAGCATTGGTTTAACCTGTGTGTAAGTATGTATTTGATACCATACTTTCTATTTAGATCGAACCAAAGGCCAATTAATGATTTTGTCGAAGTTAATATACCTTTTTGGAATGTCTGTAAGGAACCGTGTTGGGGAATTTCGTTATTTTTGGGTTTAATTTTACTTTTAGGGTTAATTTTTTTGATGCACCTCATGTTGCTTATAAAGTTAATCATATCAATAAGAATTTCATTTGGCTCATCAAAACTTACACTAAATGCACTTTTGTTTGAGTTCTTATCATAATTTGCGTATTTGTTCATCACATAAAACCATTTATTAGTTCTCGTTATAAACTCGGCTGTTGCTTTCTGTTCTTCCGACTTTAAATTATTATTTGGTTTTAATCTATCCACTGCCGTAGCAACCGTATGCGATAACAGTTCTGCGGCTAATCTAACATTCTGCCTCGCCGTCTGAACGCATTCTAGATGTAGTTTTCTTATTTTATGACACGATTTTAACTCGTTATTGTCAGATTGTAAAAGCAACTGCACCGGCTCTTTTGTTTTTTTGACGTTATTGTCCAGAAACCAGTTACGGATAAGTTTAAGCAAATGGGGGACATCCGCGAAACAATAAATATCGTCATTAGGACTAGCTGGATTAGAAAAATGGGTTCTCTGTATAGATACTCCGAGTGAACGCCAGAACCCCATATTGCTCGCGCCCATGTCACTAACACACGCGTGAGCTTTAAAACCTGCCTTATCTAATTCTAGAATGGTTTGATCAAAGGCGTAATAAATTGGTTGTTTCCAACTAGAGAATAAGCCTCTCGCCATGATTACTTGCATTTGACTATGCATTCCAACGATTTTGTCACGTTTCGGGTCATATTCGTATGTTGAGCGCAAATGCACTTTTATAAGTTAAGACTGTTATTCTGTCTACTAAAGGCATATTTTTGGCATTGGCTTTAATTAGATGGATAACATCATGTAAAATACCCTCAGAGAAATCTAATTTAGAGGCATATCGCTTTAAAGTAGAAATGTGTGGCAGAGGTATGTTCATTTTGTTTTTCAGGTACAAGTATAATCGCTTACTAAAATATCTCAGAGCGAACGCGTTTGCTAAATCTGCTTTAACCACTTATTTCTGTAATTTATATCTCTAGGGAAGTTGTGATATGTAGTATCTTGGTCCCAAGTTTCTTGGTTGGAATTGTTACAACCCAATACGCAACACTTCATTATTGGCATAATTTGTAAATTTAAATAGCTCAAACTATTGCTAAGCCTAAAGATTCATATAGCTAAGCCTTGTTTACGACTTGTTAAAAAAGGTATTATCTGGGATTAATATAAGGAATTATATACCTTTAATCTCAAAAACTTACATATTTTAAACTAAGGAATAATTAACAATAAATATTTATAACTGTACTATATATTATATTTATTATTTATTTAACGTAACTTTTATCTTCCAGAGTTCCAAAAGTTTATTTCATCTCGTGCCTCGGCTTTGTTTGCATGGACGCAAAAATATTGTATTAGGCCTAACGGAGATTTTCGCGTTGCCGGCGGCCGTCGCGGGGATTCGGACGGGGAATCTTGTTTCTTCTCTCTCAGGAATTTGTGACGTCAAAAGCTCGAGGCGCGCCTCTTATTCCCTCCCCAAAGGTTTCTTGACCCACGAGTTCGCGTTCGGGGAGTAGCCTACGTAACTGACAAAATACTCGACCTGATTTTTCGGATTACGGGACTTGATAATTTTTTCGATCTTATATAGGCGAGGTTTAGCGGCTGATTGTAGTTCTTCTTGATAGTATCGCCCCTTTAATTTCCCCCCCGTTAAATCCTCGACCGTGAAAAGGGGCCGGTCTAAATTTTCGAGACGGGTGATTTTAAAAACTTCTTTAGATCAGTTACCAGGGTAGGCTTTATCGAAGACCCCTTTGTATTTACTGATACGGCAAAACTCCCCGACTTTTCACGGGGATCTCCTTGTAATATTTTTCAAATAATTTCAGGATATTCTTCGGTTTTACGTCTAGGGGCGACATTTTTATCGATGAGTGTTCTGAAGTATTGTAGCTCCGAATTGAATCAGGGACGTCCAAGTATCGATAGGTGTTATTAGTCGTGAAATGTTTATACATTTTCGACTTTAGCGTACGATTTAGTCTCTCGACCATACACGCTTTAATTGTATAGTTTTCGCTAGTAAAGAATTTAACTTTTTTACTTTTAAGGAAATCCTGAATTTTTTTCCGCAAGAACTCCCCCCTTTATCGGTTTGAACTTAAAGAGGCGTGAGATCATCGAATATTTTCTCGTTCGCCACGATTACGTCTTCAGCTTTCTTACTTTTTATAGGGACGGCCCACGCGCGTCGCGAGTATGTATCGATACACACAAGTAGGTAATTAAACCCCGAATTGTGTTCGGAAATGTCTCTCATGTCGGCTAAGTCCATTTAAAACTGATCGCCTATATTCGTCACAAAAACCTTGCTTCTTAAAAATTTCCGATAGGCAGTCTTATGTAAAGTGTACTAATCCTGTTTCGTTAACCAATGTTCTACCGTTTCCCTGGAAATACCTCTGTCTTTCATGGCCTGATAGAGTTTTTCCAATCCGTCGAAACTCGCGGGGTGTTTTGGATCGTAATAATTTTTTTTAAGAATCCCTCGGGGTTCGAAACTCTTCCCATATCGGTTGTTCCGTTTTATTTTTTTTCGCCCCGATTCTCGTGCTTCTCTTTCGATAAGGTCCGGGGTTTAAATTCAAGCTGTGTCCGAACGACGGAGGCTTTTCTAGGCTTCGTTGAAAATGTAAATTTTTTCGTCACTCGGGAGATGGTTTTCTTGAAGGTAAACAACGCGTCAAACTCGTCCCAACTGATGGGGGGAGGCACTCGTTTTCTATTTATAGCCCCGACGCCGTAGTTCACGAGCGTGGCGATGTCTGACCCGGAAACGCGCGTCTGGTCTATAAACAATTCGCCTTCCGCTGCCTAAGAAACTCTATCTCCTTAGCGCTTGTCCTAAACTGAATCGGTACGAGATTTAAGAACGCCGTGTCCTGTCCGGTTTCTTTTCTAGGTTTAAGCTTCGTAGTTATATCCCTAATGTTCCGATATCGGTGAAACATCTGCTCGAATAATTTAACTTTATCCCTAATGTCAAGATTGGAATTGAGTACTTTGGTCATGCTGTTATTTAATTCACCCATGGAGGACCCTAGCGCATGGGGAAATAAAATTGAGGGGTATCTCGATGGGGGATGAGGACATTTTTATTATTATTATGACCTATTGAGTCGGCGGGGACTAAGGCTAACTTTTGAGCGTACATTTTGTATTTCCTTAAGAACGACCTAAAATTCCGCTGAGGGCGGATATTACAGTGGGGATGAGGAAACTTAAAATCCCGTGACCCTTTTGAACTAAAATTAATTTTTTTCTTACGCCAGGCTACTTATTTAGAGGCTATCTGTCTAAGAAATTTCTTTTGTTTAGCGAGTTTTCGTTTCTGACAAGGGGTTAACTTTAGATTACCTTTCAAGGTATTATGACAGCACTCGGATATAGAATCAATTAGAGGCTTTTTAGCGTGATAAAGGATGGCGCGTCGTTGTTTAAAATTTGATTTAGCGAGGGCCGAGAGGAAATCTTTATGTGCGACCACCAGGGCTGGCATTTTCGAACTGGTTAGAGTGTTCTTTCTCTCCCGAGGCTTTATACTGCCTCCCCTACTTTTTTTTCCCTAAGGAGATACACCTTTCGGTTTCACCTGGAAAAATATCCGTTCTTAATCGGAACTCGTCAGGGCACTCCTGCAGTGGCGGCATAAGAAGGCTGGGGCGGCGGCAGTGTTTTGTAACACCCCCCAGGACCGTGCAGAAGTGTTCACGGGTCCGTCTTCTTCAAGTTTAATCGTTCTGATTTGCACCCCCCCTCGAGCTTGTCCGATGGCACCCCCTGCTGCCCTGGTACCTGGGGCGGACCGCCCCCCGACCCCCCCCTTTACGCCACCACTGCACTCCTGCCTATTATCAATAAGGATATAGCCGTGAGGGCATTTGGTCGCGTCGAGATAGGCCTCGATAGCGAATCGGTAAGTTGACGGAATAATATAGCGGGTTGGAGTTGATCACGAGGGTTCTTAAACAATATATTATAATTTGAGTTCAAGGATTAGTCGCGCGCATCCTTTGTTTTCGGGAAAATATTCTGGGTGATAAAGACGAAGCTAATATTGCGCCTTCTTCCCCGGGATAATCATCGAGATTCGGTACTCCTTCCCGGAACACTACGGAGTCTTTTAAAGTGTCATAAAGTTTTTGCCGATCGCGTAATGCCAATTTTAGTCGGCGGGGGGGGGGAAATAATTTCATCTTTATATTTTATAATTCGCGCCATTAAAACTGACTTTCCACTACCACTCAGAAGAGCGGAAAAAGGACCATACATAAGTATATGTATTTGTACCCCGCTTCTCCGCCTTAAGCACTACAGCGGCCACCTAAAACAACCAGCCCCGGACAAAAGTGCGCTTTGCGAAACAACGTTCGGCCAGTGAGACAGCCACCTATACTGCCTCACATATAGCAAACAAACGCCCTCATCATGGCCCAACAAAAGGCGACACCATGGGCTGCCCGAGACCCACCCTCGCACAGCTGAGGACTAGAGTGGGTTCCTCTTCCACTGCAAAACTACCCTCCTTAGTAGGTCACAGAATTACGAGTGTGGAACACCCATGAGGTTCCAGTGACCCAGCGCCCCGATCACATGACCTTGAGAGCCGGGTATGGAGCCCCCCACAGGCTCCAGTGACCCCATCACACCACTAGATAGGGACAGTGGGAAAGGACCATACAGGGGTAACATGGTTTATTAAATGAGGACTAAGTTAAAATACGTTGATATTTAAAAGCAAACCACTCGGGTAAAAAATATTTCATGCCGTTTCTGAACTAGTATTTTTTTTAAAAAATCCTACTCCTTATATCTGAAGGGTAATGTTTCGAAATTACCGATAACGCGCAATTTATTGACTACGGGACTATATTTTTTCACTTGCTTTACCGTGGGGCGTCTACGTCAATCCCTAACATTCCTTTCAAAGAGTCCATAGAGATGGAATTTCTAGTGGAAAAGTTTTGTCTGAGGCCTTTAGCTTTAACGACCTCGTTCATTTCACCGGTATCACGGTTGAGTACGCGGAAGGCGTAATTTTTCGGACCGCCGGAGCAAAACTCCGTGATATGACAATTTCGTCCAAATTTGATTAGTTGATCGGTCATATCTTCTAGATACGTCCCTCTTTACACGAGCTTTTCCCGCTTTCGGATCTATATATTAGGCTGTCCGTATCATGATATAATATACGTTTCCCGAGGGCTTCTAGGTGGGTGTAGAGTCTCATCCTGGCGAAGGCCGTGGTATAGTAGGCTAAAACTACATTTACGTGAGCTTAAGCGGGATCAATTTCCTTGAGATGCTCCCATTTGACCAACAACGTCTTATCGTTGATTGCCAAAACACTTTTCCGCTCGATATTCGGATCATTAAATAGTTTACAGAATTGTTCTCGGTCCTTAATGATCTCGGTTTTTTCGTTCCCCCACTTCCCGTAAAAACTGTTTAACATTAACTTCGCGACGGCGCGTTTACCGGGGCTTAGTGCGATTTTCGTCGGGTCGAGTTTAACCCCTTCGTGGTTCTTGAAATCCGAGATTAATTTGACTTTTTCCTCGGTGGTATTGATTCCTACGGGGAACCCGGAGGCCTCGGCCTTCATTTTGTACATTGTCTTAATGTAGTCGGAAAACAAACCCCCCTCCTGCGTCTCCTGGTTATACTGTGTTGTTTGATAATGCCAAGCCTCGGACATTTCGATCACCTTGTAGCCCCTAGAAACGGCTAGTTTCAGTTCGTCAGACACGAAGGTCCCCACGAACGCCCGTTCGGGATCGGAATGGGGGCATCTCCCTTGAAATTGCCGCATAAAACGAAAAGAAGTCGCGAATTACAGTACATGGGGAGAATCAGGTGAAAGAGTTTAGGAGGCGCGAGAACGCGGCACTGCTCTTGTAAATAATCGGGGTCTATTAAAACTTTCGGGTGACCGACGGGGACTTTATCTAGAAGGTTCACTGTATGGTAAAGGAATAGCATATCAATGTTAAAGATACGTTCCCGTCTTCAACCTTACAATAAAGAGTAGTCGCGTTAACCCTCCCTCCGTTAAAGGCGTCTCGGGGATTTAAGGGTGAAATTAACTTTCCCCGTACTTTTTCAAAAAAATCCCGGTCCCCGACTTTTCGTCTGAGAGAATAGAAATCACATTTCTATAACGTTTTTCTTAAGTTTCCGGAGTTGAGCAACGACCCTGACGGTTTGTTGGTATCGGAGGTTAAACGTTTGTGAGTGATCTGAAAATACAGGCCTGTCTCTCCCCACTACTTGACAGCGCGGGCATCCGTGATAATAGCATCCTTGGAACATGTAAACGTTGTTCCCGTCTAGCCCATCGACTTTAAATTTACCTACCATCGCCTCGCGCCCTCTCATGGCTGACACTATTCTTATACCCCTACGTTTTTCTTCCCAGGCAAGCCATTCTCTGCCGGTCTCTGTTTCGCATACCACCGGGAGGTAGTATTCCTATTGTATCGGGAATTATAAAGCGTTTTCTAAAGACTTAATTGCACGCCCCTGGAAGCGTAATGGCCGCGCGGAAGGGGTCCGTGTCGCAGATTTCCATAAATTCCAGTCGAAACGTCGCGCACCACAAGCGGTGGATATTCACATCGGCGGTACAATAAGAAATCACGTCTTTTAGAAAGTCAAAGGCCGCCCCCACGGAGCCATTTAAGAAGCGCCGCTCTTTCCTTTACTCATAGGTAATTAGCCCCGTAGGCTTCCAGGGGTGGGAATCTAACGCCCTTCTCGATCGAATAATTAGTGGTTAAAGTGTCAATGGATCAAAATTATTCTCGACAAAATTAAACAAGAAGTGAGGGAATCTTCCCTTTTCCATAGAGGGACCTAATCCGAATGTCTTTCTAAATCCGGTGAGTCCCATGGGTATGAATGAATAAGAATCAAGAAAATTGAAATTAAAACAATTAAAGAAGATAATTTTAGTTCCGTTAACTATCACGAACGGCACGAAAGTCTCGTCGATTGCTAGAACGGCTCTAAAAACCCACCGGAGGTCGTAACATTTAACCGCGTGCGTGAAGAGATATATTTTCCTGATGTCCGCGAGTGTTCGGATATAATCCACAAACTTCTCCACGACGTCCCCCCCCCCCATAAAATATTATTTGTCGGGAACTAAAGCAGAAGCAAATACCGCAAGCGAAGTCAATATAGGCGGGGCAAACAATTTGTGATATTAAAAGAAAGGGTTCATGATAAAAGGCTGCTGTTTTATACGCGTGACGTTTATTCTGAATACTTTCGATATCATAAAAAATATATAGGTAAGAAGGGACGCTTCCTAGTCCCCCTCCCGTTTGACCGCCCCCTCGTGATAATCTTCTTTTAGTCATTGGGGGGTCAGCGTGCTCTTTAATTCACTAAACGAAGCAAAGATGAGGATGGGGCGCGTGTTTTTTGCAGATACGACAGAATACTTCCGAGCACGAATGAATGGTTTCCTAGACCGGTAGTCCACGTATTTGTAACAGTCTTTTCAATTTAACCTGACTACAAAGGGACGGAACTGATTCGCGATGACTTTGAAAGCATTCCAGTCCGTGGAAGGAACGAAAACAATCGGCACATTTTAAGAGTTCCCCCTTGCAATTCTGGGTTCTACAACAGGATTTACAAAAAATTGCACACTGATGTTTTGACTTCTTATCGTATCCGACGAGGCATGTGGAACACGCGTAATTTGGGGCGAAAAACGAAGTCAATTTCACAATCACGTCATAATGTTTTTGCTTATAAATTAGATTATTTTCGGGATTCCCCCCTCGCCTTGAAATAAGACTAGAGGCCTATCGCAATTTACCTCGAAAACGATTATTTGATAGACCGAGAGAATAATTTGGAAATGAACTAAACTAGTGAAGGCCCCACATTCTCGTTTAGAAACGCAGGCCTCCACGCGTAATTCTTATGCTTTATCCCGCTGTTTCCGGGAAGAGGCTTTGTACAAAGCCTTATACTCCCTAAAATATTCTTTGTTTTCAGGGTTTGTTTTTTTTAAATGCGCTATCGCGATAATTAAGGCCCGCGAGTAAAGTCGATATGATGCTTCATCCCCCGACGTCTCAGTGAACCTCCATTCGGGAGTCTTACTACGTTTATCGTGAATAAAATTGGCGAGTTCCAAAAATCATCACGCTCATCGAGTTAATCTCGCCTTCGAGTAAATCGAATACACTCCCGGGCTCAAGCTGGGTTTTCTGCCGGAAAGACATTTCCGGGACCCGCGATGGAAAGACTTTGGACGTACAAGATATTTGAACTTGGTCGTCATGGAGTAGTTCGTTGAAGATGATGATCCCCCACCGGATTTACTCAGATGAGCCCATTTTTAAATAACTGTCTTCACCGAGATTCGAATTCAAGGCTCTTCGTTTAGCCTTTACGATCTACGCCATCCTCTATCTCGTATAACGCGCTTGAAAACTTCTAGTGTAAAATTGATTTAGATTGGATGACCTCATTGATAGTGGGCGCGCAATAGCATCTTGACCGTGAAAATTTAAATACCATATAATATTTTTAGAATTAATTACATTTCCATTTATACGCTATACCTAAATATATTTATAATTATACTCATCGTTTTCCTTTTTGGGGAAATGGTTCCATCAATGACCAGAGTTGACAGATGTACCCAAAGGGTGGATAGTACGCCAAAACATATAAAACGTTTAATGCAAAACACTTAAGCATGTGGCTTAACTATTGTTTTTATCGTAAGTTCTTATTTTTCCAAAATACGATTGAAATTGGAACTCGATACGATAATTTTGATATAGCGATCTGGCAACTCTGTCAAAGACTAAAAACCCCCAAAAAGGTTTCCATGACGGACGAGGAAGGTCACAACATGAATTCCGAAGAAATTGACCAAGTAGAAAATGAATAACTAGGCCTGCAAATAAATGGGCAAGGAAATTTGATAACTTTGAAACCAAAGGATAAACAAAATGAAGGACGTGTCGGAGAGGGGGAGAAAACGTTTTAATGGATAGTGAAGATGACTCTCGTGAAGTTGATCAGTTTACTGCGGAAAACCAAAATGAAAAAAGTAAGTTGATATGAAAATGTGCACCCAATGGTTTAGTTTACTGAAGTAGCTCAGTGGCGTAACTATCTTCGAGCGCCCTGGGACAAATTGAAATAAGACACCCCTTTCCACAACCCCGAAATGTTTTCAGAAAAGGTGCACTGCCAGTAGATTTTTAGGTGTAAATTAATCATTTTTCTTAATTTTGGGCCCCCTGTGTCTCGATTGTGGGCCCCCCTATATATTGACTTTAAAATGTAATGTTTTAAATATTACATATAAACCGAAAATAGTCTCTCATTTATTTAAAAATATTTCATTTTAATTTGGGACCTAAAAATCGATTTTCTTAATGATAGTCTGTCACGGCAATGATCATATAAATGCCGCAAAGATATGCTTTTCGGCGAGGCTCCGGTTGCGCAATCACACCGCGACAGACTATCATTAACCGATATCGTTCACAGTCATACCTATGTTTATTGCATTACTTATGATTAAAGTAAACACAATGTCATTATAATATTATCTATGATTGAAAGTATTTATACATTCATTATTTAATTACAATTAGTTTCTTTATTCCGATAAAAAGTCCGCAGACGCGTATAAAACGTTCTGGCATAGCTAAAGCGTACGACGCTTAGCTTAATTTGTAGGGCGGGTGATTCCGGAGTTTTCCACCATATTTTAATGTCTGTCAAAAATGAAGAATTTAAAAGACTGAAAATTATTGCGCCAGTAATGTTTTTATTTAAAAACTTTATTTACACAATAATTTTGAAAACCGACCAGTTTCTTTACGATAGCCAAAGTCACTCTTACACCTCGATATAGTTTTAAAACGTGTTGAAGGCGAATTGTTACTGGTTCTCAGGGCCTTCACACTTTCCAGAAACCGTTTCAAACCGTTACGAAGTGGAATCGAGGTGTATAAACATTGTAATATCCTCAAATATATATATATTGCTTATAATTGGGAAGGCTTTGACATTTGGGGCTTTTCGAATTGGCGCGCGGAAAGAGGCGAGAATTCGAAAAGCACGCGTTTTGAAATTGTAAAAAGGTAGTTGTTTATTAAAATATAGAACCGAACGGATTATTTTTATTTTCACTCCAAAACCTTACTAAGCCTAATATCAGGAAAACACGACATTGGCGACGGAAATGGGATGCTCTAGCAGCGAATAATCGTGAACCACTTTACATTTTACGATGGCGTTTCCACCACCTAATATACCACCATTTGCCGTTCAAGAATCTCAGGAAGATGTCGGGTTTCGTTGGAAGAAATGGCTCAACCGGTTTTAAGTATTTTTGGAGGGGTTCGCCATCACTGATCCTCATAGGAAAAAATCTATGCTATTGTACTACGCTGGACAAGAAGTTCACGATATTTACGACACACTCCAGTTAGCCGGCCACCCAGTGGCACAAGTTCAACAAGCCGCCGCGGCCGTTGCTCCTCAACTCGATGAATACGCTACAGCAGCAATCGTACTCAATAACTACTTTTTACCGCGAAGAAATTCTGTATTGGAAGAATTCAAATTCCGCCAAGCGACTTAATTACAAAATGAGTCCATTGATGAGTATACTGTGCGACTCCGAACTCTCGCAGCTTCCTGTGAATTTCACGACTCGAATAAGGAGATTCTGCGACACCTTGACAAAACATGCACGTCCGCGTCACTTCGACGAAAGGCATTACGCGAGCCAGCGCTCACATTGGACGAATTCCTTACCATAGCACAATCATACGAACTGGCCGAGGAACAAGCGCATCTCACTGAAACTAAAGAATACTTTACTACAAACGCTCTCAGTGCTCAAGCTACAACTTCATACTTACTTCCACAGCGTGCTACACCACAACTACACCAATCAGATCCACTGCTAACCTACCAAGTAAACAACCAACTCCATTCTAACCAACCGCAACTACATCAAGCAACTCGACAACCAACTACATACCACGAAACTCGCCCACTACAACAACTTCAATCAAATGAACTCCATTATCCCTCATCAACAAATCCGTCCATGCCATATCAACAAGCCACATTTTTCCAACCTACCAATCGTCCATTTCAACCTCTGCAACAACAAATACGACCATTAACACGACAACAAAACCGCTGAACAGTGACTTCTCGACAGCCATCGATTGGTCTCAACAATAGGCTTCCATTCACGGGTATTTGCTACAACTGTGGCGGTGCATTTCCACACCCACAGGGAAAAAGCACTTGCCCAGCACGAAATGAAATTTTTTCATGTTGTGGTAGAGTTGGCCATGTTGAACAAATGTGTCGATCTAAGGCAAATGACGGTGATACACAATTTCCAGCAGCAGCCATTACTGTCGATGAGTCACGGGACGATACGGGAGAATATGACGACGTACAAAACGACTATGAGGTGTCATATATTTATATACTGATTACTTCTGGGGAAACAGCAGTCGACGCCTCTCGTGACAACCATGAATTGGACACTACAAACCGAACTAGTATGATGAAAATTTTCGATATCGGCGGATTGCAGATTACTGCCCTTCAAGACTCAGGTGCGTGTGTCAATATCTTAGACTACAAAACATACTCGCGACTTCAACCAAGACCGGAGCTTGACCCTTCATCCGTCAAAGTGCTCCCATACGCTTCTCTAGATACGCTCTGATGAAATCGTACATACGTACCCAAGTCTTTTCAACGGCATAGGCAAACTTAAAAATTTTCAAGCGCATTTACATGTCAATCATCGATGCCTCCAATTGTCATTCACCCCCAAAGAATACCTTTCCATCTAAGACCACAAGTAAAAAAAGAAATAGAATATTTGCTCGAAAATGACATCATTGAACCAGCTTTGGGGCCAACAACTTGGTTGTCGCCTGTAGTCATAGTACCAAAACCAAATAATCCAGAACAAATCCGAATGTGTGTTGATATGCGTCATACGTCACCAACAATAGAGGACATCATTTACCAAATGAATGGGATGACAGTTTTCAGCCGTCTAGATCTAAACAAAGGCTACCATCAGCTTGAGCTCGACGAAGCTTCGAGACACATTACGACGTTTTCGTCTCACATCGGACTTACAAAAGGCTGAATTTTGGAGTTAACAGTGCGTCGGAAATTTTTCAGAAATTCATTGGAAATATAATTTGGGGCATTCCCAATGTGATAAATACAAGCGACGACATCCTAATTGGCGGACTGGACCAAAAAGATCACGACGTGAAACTCACGGAAACCCTACGCCGCATAAACGAAAGTGGCCTTACACTCAATAAAGAGAAATGTTAATTTCGTAAACATTCCCTGACGTTCTACGGACACATATTCTCGAGTAACGGAGTGAAACCAGATCCCAAAAAAGTTGAAGCTTTAGAATTCCTACCAGCACCCAAAAACGTACATGATGTGAGGAGTTTTCTAGGCTTGGCTAATTATTGCGCACGGTTTATACCGAATTTTGCAACAATCACCCAGCCACTTCGTAACCTAATGAAGAAAAACAGCGACTGGGTATGGACTTCCGACCACGACCATGCTCTACGAACTATAAAGAGACACATGAAGATGGCAACACATTGTCATATTTTGATCCAAACAAATTAACCACTGTGGACGCAAGACCGTTCGGGCTCGCTGCTATGCCTACACAAGTAGATTCAATGGGACAAGAGACAATCGTAGCTTTTTCCAGCCGAACCATCACCAACACAGAAAAAAGGTATTCCCAAATTGAAAGGAAAGCTCTCGCAATCGTATTTGGTTGTGAACACTATCATTTGTTTGTCGCCGGCTCTGGATTTGTCGTACTTACAGATCATAAACCCCTTGTGACCATTTTTAATAATCCAAGGTCACTAACTTCAATACGAATCCAGCGCTGGATCTTGAGACTTCAACAATATGACTTCGAAGTACGATACCAACCAGGGAAACTAAACCCGGTGGATTATTTATCAAGACACCCATACTTAAATACCGAAGAGGATCAACACAATGATTTACTTGTAGCGGCACTTTTCGAACCATTTCTTAACGCCATAACCATAAATGAAGTTAAAGATGAAACCACGAAAGACCCAATATTAACGGTCGTGCAAGAAGCGATACAAAATTTTGTCAAATGGGACACATACACACCCGCTAGTGACGGGCTGCTACGGTGGCAAGCCTTCAAGAAGATTAGGCACGAAATAACGGAAGGCGACGGCTTACTCCTACGAGGAACTCAAGTCATTCTACCAAAGTCACTAGAAAGCAAGGCAATCGCCATTGCTCACGAAGGGCACCCTGGAGTAGTCCGCATGAAGCAGGCCCTACGTGACAAACTTTGGTTTCCTAATATCAATCAACAAGTGAAGACACTGGTAGACAGCTGTCTTCCATGCCAAGCAACTACCCCTAATAACCAATATCAACCACTTCAAATGACACCTTTGCCGAAATATCTATGGAATTCCGTGTCCATGGACTACTTTGGACCTACCTCGTCGGGCGAATTCATTTTGTTAATGGCAGATGAATACAGTCGGTTCCCTATAACAACAATTCTCCCTTCAAAAAATATCGCCGCTGCAAAGAACGCGCTGAGAAACGTTTTTTCGCTTTTTGGGGTACCAGTCAAGGTCAAGTCGGACAATGGCGCGCCGTTCTATGCGCATGATTTTGCAACTTTTTCCAAGGAGTACGGATTCACTCACCAACGAGTCACGCGAAGATGGCCACAAGCCAACGGGTTAATCGAGCGTCAAATGCCGATGTTGGCGAAAGCAATAAGGACTGCAATGTTGGACGGTGTATTTTGGAAATCAACGTTACCAAAATATCTGCTAATCTTTCCCGCAACCACCCACCCAACAACAGGGAAATCACCCGCATTTTTGTTCTTTCACCGCGACATTAACACGCGTCTCCCAGCATTACTACGTGAGTCACCACACGATGTGGAAGTAAGAGAACAAGACAATTTAAAGAAACTCTTAATGAAAGAAAACGCTGATAGACGACATAATGCTCACGCCCACGAAATTAAAATAGGTGATAAAGTATTACCGAAATTGATTCAAAGGACTAAATTTGATCCCTTATTTGACCCCAACCCTTGGGAAGTCATTGGCGTCAAGGGTGCGAATATATTAATTCGGAGCCAACAGGGAAATACACTGCATAGGAACAGTTCAATGATCAAATTACTTAAGACGGGCGACAAATTAATTTCACAGCGGGACATATACGAAAACGATTACGATGATGCCAAACCGAGACGACATCAAGTACAAGCGGAAACCAACATATTGAACCGAACAGGTTCCCAGGGACGACACAACGCTAGTCCCATAAATTCGACTCCGATTGGACCACCTGATACTCAAGCTAGACTTACGCCCTTTGTCCCTCGAAGCAAGTACCGGAACTTACGAGAAAACACAAAACCCCCTAAGCGGTACACCAATAATTGAAAAAAAAACCCTATATATGTTATATTCATTCTATATACTTGTATTTATTGTAAACGGACGTTTTTGCTTTAAAAAAATTGTTTGGTTAAGGGAGGAATGTAATATCCTCAAATATGTATACATTGCTTATAATTGGGAAGGCTTTGACATTTGGGGCTTTTCGAATTGGCGCGTGGAAAGAGGCGAGAATTCGAAAAGCACGCGTTTTGAAATTGTAAAAAGGTAGTTGTTTAATAGCTGAAAACTATTCGTGAGTTCAGAACCGTTAAGAGAACGGCCTAGGACTGAGCTGTAACGTCACGCAAAAGTTCTGGATAGTTCAGAACTTTTGTACGAATAGTTGTGATTCGTACGATTTGACGTACGCAGCCCGATGTGCAGACGAATTTTAGACATTTCAACCTTGAGTTCCGACCAGTACTTGCTCTTGAGCAGGTACCATTTAGAACGGTTCCGAACGGTTCAACAAGAGGTTCTTGTCTGCGAATAGTTTGCATTTGGGTAGTTCTAGAATTTTTTTGCCGAATAGTGCGCATGGGGACTGGTTGAACGGTTCAGAACTCACGAATAGTTTTCAGCTATTAAAATATAGAACCGAACGGATTAGTTTTATTTTCACTCCAAAACCTTACTAAGCCTAATATCAGGAAAACACGACAAACATGGCTTACGAATGTTGGGAGAGATTCTCAAACAGAGGTAAAAGAAGTGTATGTTTCATTGTTATTAAAATTATTATGCCTAGGTCCAAAGAAGTGTTGGTCGTGTGGGGAAGTTGGCCGTATAAAGCAGAACTGTAGTGTCCAAAGGGGACGAGGGCGAGGACGTTCCCAAAGAGGTGAGGAAGGAGCAACGGGATTCCTTCAGAGAAAATGATACTGATGATGGAAATGCTAAATTTTTTTAAATAATTTTGTTTTATATCCATCTGATATTTTTTTGCATTGTGAGCTAAGAAATATTGAGAGAGGGTCACGCTGCTGCTCCAAACTAGGACCTATTCACGGGAGGGGGGAGGTGGTGGCCAGTTGATAGGTGGTGCGAAAGACAATCCTGACCGCGAAAATTTAAATGCTACAAAGTCACCGTTAACACTGGCAGTATAAAAATTTCCATATAATATTTTTAGGATTAAACCAAATTTTTTAAATCTGTAGACCCAAACAACAAAGCTCGAGTGTCCAAGTTCAACGAAATGAAAAAAAATTATAGAAAACGTTAGAATTATCTTAAAGAAATGGGGAGAGTAAAAAAATCTTCAAGATGTTATAAAATTCCCTATATAATTTTGACGACATGTTTAAATGAAATAATTTAAAGTATTTCTATGTTAGGCATATCTACCTCATAAAATAATATATTAGTAGTTTAAATGAATTTAAGCCAATTGTTAAATAACAAATTTAGATTTATTAAAATACAAATTGTAGACTACTTACGTATAAAACAAGAGTTAAAACTGAACAATTAAGTTGTCAACTTTAATTACGTAATTGAAGTTGACAACTTGTTCATTTTAACCTCTAAATTTAGATTTCTTGAAGCATATTGCTTTTCATAAGGTTATTATGTCTTTACGAAAATTAGTTTTCTTTTTACTGATACACCAAATAATTTCTGTGATAAATTGTAAAATTTTAAAACAAAACGTGGTATTTAATCATTATAATCTGTGATAAATTTAAGTACCTGAAGTATTGTAGCATTAATTTTTATGATGCAATTTTTCTACGCTGCAATAAATTTAAAATACTTAATCTCTATACTTTTAATTTGAGAAATGTGTTAAAACAAAGGAAGTATATTTTTTTAATAAAATGGTTCAAAAGTTAAAACTAAAATTTTAAGTTCCTTATTTACTGATTTTTTCAGTAGGGGTTTTATAAATTGGCTAACACGCAATAAATCAAATGTGAACTATACTATCCCCATACTGAATTTTTTTTGTCCAGGAAGTAGTCCAAGAAGCATGTTAAAAAGTCACCAAATTCTACCGGCTGATTGTCTTATTCTATTGATTACATTCCCTCGAAATGTTTACGCTTTATTAGTACAGTTTCACCCGCAACAGCCATAGTTTGAACATTCGATTGTACCGCCACATCATGAAAGCTTTTGAAACTACGACCAGCCATTGTTTGATGATTCACTTGAGTTCTAGGTGGTTCTGAACTGGGATTTCGATAGTTCTATAGGTTGTTCTAAACTGGGATTTCGATAGTTCTACGTTGTTCTACAAAGCAACATTTGTGTGACGAGTTACTGACTTTCTATTTCTAGTACATCCAGAGACTCCGGATTGGTAATTGTTGTTTCACTTTGTTAATTAACTTGAGAGTCATTATTACTTTTTCTTTTATAATATCTGTCTGCATGCTCGACGTTTGACCTGCCTATGGATAAATAATCTTTTCCAACTTTTGACCACAGAAAAAATGATGGTATATAGTCTGGAGAGTCTGCCCAGTCATAAAATTTTCACTGCATAATCTTGAATTTTAAGGTAATACCCAAGACTGGTGAGAACTGAAATTGAAGATAAAAACTTTAGTGGTACTTTTCAATGCGTTCACCCACAGTTTTGCTCTTCCAGAAAATTTAATTTCCGAATGAAAACTATAACATATTGTTCCTTCTGGACAATTCGTGAAATAATTCGTGCACCTATACACGAAACAGTTTATAGTCGGTCGCTGGCTTGCGGCTGAATCCGACTTTTGCTTTTAGTCTAGTCACGGCCCCCTGCACGTGCTCACGCTGCTTGCGACAATAGCGGCCCCGGCAAAGAATTTCCTCCCCGTGTATTTTGGCGACAGCGATTTTCTGTCGCTTGGAGCGCTGGTGTAACAGCCAGAATCTATCTAAGAGGCGGGAAGTTTAACATACGTTTCAATGGCAATGAATTTGAATTAGTAAAGCTTTTCTCAACTGTTTTGTTAAATTTGGAGATGTTCGCAACAAACAATACAGAATTACACCTTTTAAGTAGGTAAGTTTAAATTTCCAAGATTTTCTTTTTAATAAATATGGCAATACTTTGAGTAGTTACATTTTATTGCTAAGCCTAACCATAAATGGTTCAAGTTTTGTATTGGCAATGAGTTTTCAAGTTATTAAAACTGAATTTTGCAGTTATTTAAGACTATAGTTATGTTAACTACTCTTAATGTTGGTCATATTCTCCAAACTTTGTTGTTCTTTATGATTTGCGTATGGTAAAACATTAATAATTTGCTCAAACGCTATTTCTTTTCATAGAATCAGGTTTTTTTAATAAGTGAAAATTTACCTAGTGAAAAAATGCCAGCAATTTGTTCGGTTCCATTATGTTCATCGACTTTTAAGAAGACCAAAGTGTCATTTCATCAGTTTTCAACTGTTGAAAATTTATGTAAACTTTGGATTACGAACATCTCTAGGAAGAATTTTGGAGTCAACGAAGCGTACACTTCACATGGAAGAGTGGTTTGTGGTATGCATTTCAACAAATCAGATTATCATGAAGGTAAAGTATTAAGGCAACAACTTAAATGTATTTTTAGTATATGAGACTGTAGCTCTATTTGAATGAGTTAAGGGGTACTTTACATGGGCAGGTTTTTTATTCACATGAGGTTTTCTATTTCTTCAAAGTGCACCTTTTAATGAATTTATCATTCTGGCGATTGATTATTACCAATTTCAACATTACATCAATATTACTTTTGAATCATTAAACCTAACGTTGGTTCATTCTAATTACCAGAATTATTAATTTGTTACTTAAGTTTAGTTTTTTAAGTTTTAGTTATACCATAAGTAACATATTAAACATTAGTATGACACTTAGCGACTTCAGTTAATGATAGTCTGTTGCGGCATTACATTTTAGCCAATTTTCGATTAGTTCTAAAATTCGAATATAACTACCATCAAAAACAATAAGAATGTTTATAATGAAATCCAATGCAACTCACTCAGATCTGTTAGTCCTACGGATGTTATGTTTTATATGATCATTGCCTACAGACTATAATTAAATAATGAAGCGTTGGGAGAATATGAAGTGTCACATTTAGATTGTATTATTTTACTTAGGTATTATCAAATGCTCATTCAACTCGGCGCAATCTTTATTAATGTCACGATGTGTTATTAATGGTAAATAAACTAGTTGAATTAATCAATTACAGGTCAAAAGGCAGACTTAAAAAAGGAGCAGTTCCAACTATATTCCAAGATTATTCAAATTACATGCAACCCAAACAAATAGGCAGAAATTTAAGGCCTCCACCTACAAAGATTTTAAAGGTAGCATCAACTTCACCCTTTCAAGAAGCTAGAGTCATTCAAAATGCTTCTAGCTTTAAAGAAAATCCTTGCCTGAGAATAGAGCTCGGCGTTTGGATAAGAAATAACCATTTTATTTATTTTTATCCACAAACGAAAATTATAAAAAAAACGATTATTTAGATGTTAAATTGCTATATAGCCGTGGATAATATCCATGGATAAACAGTTAATCGTTATTTTTATGGTTAATCAAAACTTTAGCGGTTAATTTATCTGTTTCGCCGAGCTCTACCTGAGAAGCCCGTAGAAGCGGAGGAAATTGATATTGAAGAATCACTCCAGACATCTACCAAATTGACAAATAATCTGACTCCGAAAGGTCTTGTGCAAATGAAAAGGAACATCAACAGCTTGAAGTGTAAAATCTGGCGACAAAATCAAAAACTGCCAGATCAACAAGAAATGATATACTCACTTAGAACCGAACTTACTAAATTTAATAAACTCCCATTAAAAAAGGTTCAAGAACTTATGACCGATGCTGTTAAAGAAAATGAAGAGGCGATTTTTGTCCGAAACATAATTGGCAACTATAAAAAAGCGACCTACATGGAATGAAGCGGCTGTAAGACAATGCGCTTTATGGAACTTTCCATCGCCAAAAGGCTACAGCTACCCCAGGAAATCTGGTATTCTTTCTTTTCATTCTAAGCGAACCCTAAAAAGATATGGGGGGGGTATCAATGGAGGAACTGGTGTATCGCCAATTATCAAAGAACGATTGAGACTAGCAGCGAATCAACTTGATCACAAAAAGAGATTTGTGTCTCTAATTAAAGATGAAATGTCCATCAAGCCTCAAGTTATGTATGTTAAAAAGTTAGACCGGATCTTTGGTTTGAAAGACACAACAAAACACATTGAAGGCACATTGCCCAGTAAATCGGATTCAGTTGAACCCACAAAACCCAAAGATCCAGTGGTTGCCAATCAACTTCTTTGTTTTATGATAAGTGGTTTTGCTATTTCGTTTACCATACCAGGAGCTTACCTTTTTTTCAAAGCAGCTTACAGGTGTTGAGCTACACCAACTAACTCTTTTGGTCATCCGGGAAATTGAACCGTGTGAATTTTTCATCACAAGACAAATTGTGCGATGTTGGGTGATGGCATCACCCTATAGATGGTAACAGAGTGTTGCAAGTCATATTTTAAAGAATGTGAAAAACAAATTTAGAGAAACAAAGAGTGAAGAAGGTTCTGAAGATTTGCCAGGAAAGTATGTGATCTGGCTCTATGAATTGCAAAAAAAAATTTAACATCAAAGCTGTTGATCCAACAATTATTGAAAAACATTAGTGTCAGCCGCGCGATGGACGTCTTTTCACCTGAAGCTGCTCTGGAATATCTTATGACCTACAGTGAAAGCCATCCACAAGCTTATAAAATTTAGATCAGCAGGGCCAACTATTGCATATATGAAAAATATCAAAAAGTGGTATGACATGCACAATGTAGCCACCATGAGTCGCGGGTAAGAGTTCCGAAATCCAAACAAGTTTCCATTTTTTTCCATAAGCGACGAAACATTGGCCTGACTTAAGAATGATTTTCCTCAATATCTGGAAAAGGTTTAGCTGGAATGTGAGAAAAAAGTTCTGACATCAGAAACGTACGAAGCTATTAAACTTACTAGAGCTTCTACAATATATTGCGTGTCCTACCTCCTTAAATCTGGTTTTAAATTCATCTGAACAAGAAAACTCACTAGCGATGCCATTGAAATGTTCTTCAGCATTCTTAAGCAAATGGCGGGAGGCAATGACATGTTTGATGCAAGAGCCAGCATTTTCAGTTTTGAATCCATTCTTAAGAAAGGAACACTCTCAAAAACGATCCCGAAGACATCTAACGTTCCCGACGACAGTTTCATAGATTTACCAGCCATGATTGACACTTGACTAGAAGAATTAACAAATATTTCAATTTTCTTTGCAAACGAAATATCATTACCAGCTGAGGTAACTGACTTATTAAATGCTTTTGATGGGTACCCAGATACCCCAAGATCAACCTTAAGACTTGCAAGTATTGCATAATTGGCTGGTTCTGTTGTTCAAATCTTGGAAGTAAAGCAATTTTGCCAGTTATTTATAGAAAATATTTCACAAATTGATTCCAATTCACCATTAGTTGGACTGATTAAACTATCAGACAGAAGAAACCTCAGGTACCACGGCAGTGTTTTATCATGCTTATGGCAGCAGTAACTACATTTGTTGAGAGAGTGGTACCATAGCTTCGTGACTCACCTAGAATATGTCAGAACATTGAAATTAACTTGATGCCTAAAAAAACACAATTTCTTGCAATTTAAGTGCTAGAGTTAAAGAAGAAGTAATAAGAATATTTAGAGACTATCAAGTAAGTATTATCAGAATTTCAGAATATATCTCTTATTAGATACATATCAATTTTTTTATATAAAAATGAAATGTACCTTGGCTGGCAGTAAATGGGCAACAATTTTGCACTGAGCAAGAAAATATACAAACCAACTAATCCGTAATATACTAATTTCTCATTTGCTTGTCACCTATAGAAAAAAATAGGTAATTCAAAAAATAAAAAGATTTCTATTGAGTGAATACACCCGGTAAATTTCAGAATTATATATTATGAAGTTTTTGCTAAAAATGACTAGATCAAGCAAATTGATGACCCAAAATAATCAAGGTCATCGGATATAAAACACAAGTCTACGGGAATTAACCTAATTAAAGTTTTACCAATTTTAATTAAATTTTGAAAGAAGCTCTAATTCTAAACTATCACCCGAACACTATTAAACTACCACCCGGGCCCCTAAACCTAGCTAAGCTTTAATAGTGGCACCACTACTTGCTATACCACCAAATAATTTTTTTTTCTTTGTAAGAGCCCTAGGTTCAAGCCTACACATCCCTATTGGTAAATCTGCGATTGATTATCGCGGGTTTATAAATAAACTCTAAAGGTTATTTTTTGATATTTTCAAATGTTAACGGTTCTGGTCCTCTTCTGCTATTATTAAAGCTCATACAGTTTTGTTTTTTTATTTAAGATCATCCAGTATATTTCAACATCATCAAGTATATCTCAACATCATCAAGAATATCTCAACATCATCAAGAATATCTCAACATCATCAAGTATATCTCAACATCATCAAGGGTATTTCAACATCATCCAGCGTATTTCAACATCATCCAGTATATCTCAACATCATCAAGTTTATCTCAACATCATCAAGTTTATCTCAACAGTTAGCGTATTTCGACATTATCCAGCATATTTCAATATCATCCAGCGTATGTCTAGGCCAAGTCATGGATGACTTGTAGGCCTTTGGTGGTGATAATTAATTTATTACCAAAAAAGATAGAACACTGGTTTATTTAAATTATATATTTTTTCATACTGTTTTTCTTTGCGCGACATAATAATTTTTTTCGCTTCTAATTTGAAGTGTAATATATTATATGAGGACATTTCATTAAATAAATTAATACCTCTATAAAAAATCGACTTTTCTTTTTTGTCAGTTCTAAGGTTTTTGCTTACCAGTATACATTTTTTTCTTGCGATATATGTTCGGTTATTTTTAGGCATTTGAATTTCCAAAACATTACATGGGTATATACACTGCAAATCTTTTGAACACCTAAAAGACGTTTAAAGAACGCCTGTAGAACGCCAAAAAGTGAAACCAAATTGGGGCATCTGACATCTGTTGTACGCTTGGGCGTTTATCAGATGTAATAAAGTGCACTCTAGGTGTTCGTTAGACGATCTTTATCCGTTTCCACAAGTGTTCTTTTCGGAACACCTAGAGAACAATAGTGAAACCAAATTGGAGCATCTGTAATGCTTACAGAACATCTGACGTCTGTGGAACTCCAACCGAAAGATAAAGCTGGAACACTAAATGAACACAAAGGGAACACTTATAACGAAGGCATGCAGCTCTCAGAACTTTAATGCTTTAGCTCCTTGATAACTGTTAACAATTACTGTTAAATTTACAGTAATTTACCTGGAAAGTTCATGCAAACGTAGCAAGTAAAAACCGTTTGCTAAAGTATATATAATATACATCTGGATGTATAAAGTGCAATTAACAGTATTTTAAAAATATAACCTTAAATGTAATATCCTGTTGTGACAAGGAATTACGCTGTTGTTATAGGCATAACCAAAATAAATTCAAATATCAATTATTATATGGTAAGTGTACATAAGTGACCTAACCAAATTTGTTATGTGAATAGGAATTTTCAATTTAAATATATAAAAGTAAATTATTGAATGAACTAATTTATTTCAAAGACGTGGTACAGCTATAAAGAATCAAAACAGCTTAAGTTAACAAAATTTACTAAAAATAGATTCACAATTTTTACAGTGGTTAAATTATTATGCTGCCCCCCTTGGTTAACATCAATTACATTTTTTTTCAACAAAATGTAACTTTTCTGGCTATTTAAAATTTAGTTGTTCATTTAACATTACACAAATTCTACCAGCTTAATATTCTTCAATCTTGAATTTAATAAATACTGCCAAAATATGTTTTATAATTGACACTCTTCGAGGTGTCTTCTTTGAGTGTACTACAGCTAAACAATAAAATAATTTTAATAAATGAACCTTAAGCACTAGGGTTTAAGGCGGGTTTTTTGTCTTCCAACAGTTATGATTAAATGCAATTGCCAAAAATAGAGAAAAGATTTAAATAACTACTAAAATTTCAAAATTAAAGAAATCCTAATTATTTTTTTAAATGGTGCCTTACACAATAGGTGATCACAGACTAATAAAGAACTATATTTAAAGACAAATTCCCTTAAATTGCAGGCTATAAACACTGAAGCTTATAGTTGCGTTGGTTAAAAAAAAGTGGTTAAATATGTTTTGGGTTCAATAATTGTGATTCTGGGTTAAAATTTGCATATATTAAGGTTATCACATAGCAGAAAGCTTCAATAAAAATTTTCCATCTCCTACCATAAATAATGGGTTAACACAGAATAGCAATGCCTAATTTTCAACTATATTTAAAGGCAACTTTCCTTACCTATAATTCTGAAAACACTGAATCTGCGTTCAACACAAAACTTTAATTAATGCAAATTTTTCACCAAATATATGTTACCGCTCTATTTTTTAACCTACACAGCTAGTCAGACTTGGAGAAGGTTGTTTTTAAGGAGGGTTCAATTACAATTGGAAAAAAGCTTGAACTTTGTTGAGATTTTAATACTCTGCACCCTACATCAATTATTTTAATGTTCAAGCAATTGTTTTTCAAATGTGATTGAACCCTCATTAAAAACAACCTTGTCCAAGTGTGAATCGCTATGTAGGTTAAAATTAAAATGGTGAAATTGTTTTTTAGTCCAATAATTCTACTTCGGTGTGAAAGTTTTGCATAAATTAACGTTAATGGGTGGAACAATCTTCAGTGTTTTCAGAATTAAACATAATGGAAAATGCCTTTAAATTTAGTTAAAAATAATCATTATCATTCTGTGTTCACTTAATGATTCTGCAAGAAAAGTAAAAATATTTATGCAGACAACTTTTTAAAATTTGAATTTGATATTTTGGTAGCAAAGTACCTATATCACTTATCTAAAAGCTCAAGCTATTTTCCCCCATTATATTAAAACCATTACTTAAAACCACCTTCTCCAAGTTTTGACAGGCTGTGTAGGTTAAAAATGAAGTGGCTAAATATTTTTAGCTTGAATAGTTGTATTTCTAGGTAAAAATTGCATTTATTAAAGGTATCGTGTTGAACGGAGCTTCAGTTTTTTCAGAATTATATGTAAGGGAAGTTTCCATTAAATATAATTGAAAATATACATTGTTAGTCTGTGTTCACCCATTGATTACGGTAAGAAATGGAAAATTTCCATTTATAATTTCCATTTAGACAACTTTTTAAAATTTTAGTTTTAAATAAATGAAAATGGTGCAGAGCATCAAAATTTTAAATTCAATTTGCAACAAGTTGTCAAAATGAAAAGTTTCCATCTCCTACCATAATGAATGGGTGAACACAGATTTACAATGCCTATTTTCAACTATATTTAAATGCAACTTCCCATACCTATAATTCTGAAAACACAGAAGCTCCGTTCAACACGATAACTTAAATAAATGCAAATGTTTCACCCAGAAATACAATTATTGAACTCAAAAATATTTAACCACTTTTTTTAAACTACAAAGTGATTCGGACTTGGGGAAGGTTGCTTTAAGTGAGGGTTCAATCGCATTTCCAAAAAAATTTGTTTGAGCTTTTAAAAAAATGGTAGAAGGTGCAGGGTATCAAATTTCAAAAAGGTGTCTAAATGAAAATTTTCCATCTCCTACCATAATCAATGGGTGAACACAGATTAACATTAGCATTTATTTCTGAAAACACTGAATCTGCGTGCAACACAAATTTTAATTAATGCAAATTTTTCACCAAATATACAGGGTCTTTTTTTTTGCTCGGAAAAGTGTTTTTTTTCAAAAACTATTTATAGTACCGATTTCAAATTTAAAAGGTCAATTCTCTATACCGGGGGACATCAGTTTGAGAAATTTGAGCGTTTTCGGTAATGTTTTTCACCAATTTTGAAAAACTATTTTTCGACCACTAGGTGCGAGATAAAAAATTTCTATTATAAAGTTGTAGGCCGTCATCGAAAACCCTTAAAAATTGTTCACTCGACGAAAAACAACTTATTTATCAGTGAAAATTCGAGCTTGAAAAATTTACAAGTTGGTGAAGCCAAATTACGATTGTTTGAAACGATAATTGAAACCGAATTACCTAATCCAGTTGAAACTTTGGTTAAAAAAACGACCGGATTTAAAAAACACGAGGCTATAGGTCAATCCTAAACATGCATTGGGTATTTAAAGGAAAACTTTGGGAGATTATTATCAGTGTTTGATAATATTTCGAACAATGCCTCGTTATTCAGTATCTGAGCGTACCGAGATAGTTGCCATTTACTATGGAGAAGCAGCGCAAAACCTTAGAAAAGTGACTGAAATCTTCGCAGAAAGACATCCAAATGGAGCACCATCTGTAAATACAGTAAGACGAGCAATTCACGATTTCAATCAATTTGGTAACTTGCAACCTAGGTTTCGCGGATTGGGTCAACCGGATTTAGACTTCGAGAACAATGTACTCGCGTACTTTGTGGCATATCCTCGTCACAGTTGCGCTAACGCCGCTGCTGATTTGGGTTGTTCTGCAAATCGTGTGTGGAAAATTCTTCGTAAGAATCGCTATCACCCATACAGAGCTACGCTCCACCAAGGACTAATTGACGGAGACCATCAAAGACGTTATGAATTTAGCAACTGGTTACTAAATGCTGTCCAAGAAGATAGACAATTTTTGCGCCATGTTTTGTTCTCCGACGAAGCGTCATTTTCTAGAGATGGGCCCTTTAATCATCAAAACAGCCATCTTTGGTCTGACATCAACCCACATTGGGGTTTTGAATATCATCACCAGGTTCAATTTGAACGGGTCAATGTTTGGGTTGGACTTGTTGGAAACCGTTTGATTGGTCCCTTTTTCCTGCCGACGAACCTCAACGGCCAAAGGTATTTACATTTTCTACAGAACGAACTGAGTGACGCAATCGACGACCTTCCATTGGCTGAAAGACGTCAGTTGTGGTTTCAGCAAGATGGCGCCCCTCCGCATTTTTCCCGGCAAGTAACTGAGCACCTCAACAACGAGTTTCCTGAAAGGTGGATAGGGAGAAATGGTCCAGTGCATTGGCCAGCAAGGTCACCTGACCTAACACCGCTGGATTATTTTCTCTGGGGATTCGTTAAAGCAAAGGTATACGCCACGCCCATTGAAACTAGGGAGGAACTCATTAGACGAATAATCAGTGCTTGCCGAGACGTCACACCAGAAATGGTAGAGAAAGCGTTTGAGAACTTAATTGTCCGCGCCCAAACCTGTGTTGCAGCCAATGGTGATATTATTGAAAATGTTTTGTAAAATTTTATGTGAATAAAATATCTGCATTTAAAAACCAAACGTGTAAATTTTTTCAAGTGTGAAAACTCTACTACGTTTGTATTAGACTTGTTCCCTTTTCAATTATCGTTTCAAACAATCGTAATTTGGCTTCACCAACTTGTAAATGTTTCAAGCTCGAATTTTCACTGATAAATAAGTTGTTTTTCGTCGAGTGAACAATTTTTAAGGGTTTTCGATGACGGCCTACAACTTTATAATAGAAATTTTTTATCTCGCACCTAGTGGTCGAAAAATAATTTTTCAAAATTGGTGAAAAACATTACCGAAAACGCTCAAATTTCTCAAACTGATGTCCCCCGGTATAGAGAATTGACCTTCCAAATTTGAAATCGGTACTATAAATAGTTTTTGAAAAAAAACACTTTTCCGAGCAAAAAAAAAGACCCTGTATGTTACCGCTCTATTTTTTAACCTACACAGCTAGTCAGACTTGCAGAAGGTTGTTTTTAAGGAGGGTTCAATTAAAATTGGAAAAAAAGCTTGAACTTTGTTGAGATTTTAATACTCTGCACCCTACATCAATTATTTAAATGTGCAAGCAATTTTTTTTTCAAATGTGATTGAACCCTCACTAAAAACAACCTTCTCCAAGTCTGAATCGCTATGTAGGTTAAAATTAAAATGGTGAAATTGTTTTTAAGTTCAATAATTCTGCTTCAGTGTGAAAAATTTGCATAAATTAACGTTAATGCGTGGAACAATCTTCAGTGTTTTCAGAATTAAACGTAATGGAAATTGCCTTAAATAATTTAAAAATAATCATTATCAGTCTGTGTCCACTTATTGATTATGGTAGGAGATGGGAAATTTTCATTTAGGTAGGTTTTTAAAATTTGAGTTAGAAATTTTGATACCCTATACCAATTATTTAAAAGCTCAAGCAATTTTTTTCAAATGTGATTGAACCATCACTAAAAACAACTTTCCCCAAGTCAAACAGGCTGTGTAGGTTAAAAATGAAGTGGCTAAATATTATAGGCTTCAATAGTTGTACTTCCAGGTAAAAATGTGCATTTATTAAAAGGTATCGTGTATTGGGGATATAATAGTTGACTTTTGATTTGTTGCGTAATAGCCAATTTATAAAAACTCTTATTTAAAAAATCAGTAAATTAACATCTTAAAATTTTAGTTTTCAATTGTAAACCATTTTATTTATAAAAAATATACTTCCTTTGTTTTAACACAGTTCTCAAATTAAAAGTATAGATATTAAGTATTTTCAATTTAATGCAGCGTAGAAAAAGTGCATCATAAAAATTAATGCTACTATACTTCAGGAACTTAAATTTATCACAGATTATAATGATTAAATACCATGTTTTGTTTTAAAATTTTACAATTTATCACAAAATTTAGTTGGTGTATCAGTAAAAATGTATCTTTGACTTCAATAAATCTAAATTTAGAGGTAAAAATTAACAAGTTGTCAACTTCAATTACGTAATTAAAGTTGACAACTTAATTGTTCAGTTGTACCTCTAAAAATCTAAATTTGTTATTTAACAATTGGCTTAAATTTATTTAAACTACTAATATATTATTTTAAGAGGTAGATATGTCTAACGTAGAAATACTTTAAATTATTTCACTTAAACATGTTGTCCAAATTATATAGGGAATTTTAAAAACATTTTGAAGATTTATTTACTCTCCCCATTTTTTTTTAAGATACGTGGTTACGTCATCGTGTATATCCATCATGGTCTTGGTGAGCTTATATCCAATACATAGACCATTTTTGGTTGGTAACATCTTACCGTACAGCTCGACCGTTAAATCCTGGTCGCATTTCTCTGATGTCTAATATCTTGGTGCCCTTATACGTACACAATTCCACACGCTTTGTCTCGGAACCCGTGAAAAACCCTGGACATCAGCCTTTTCGAAGAAACACAAAATTTCATCATTTTTCCGATAAAGTCGTGAAAATCCGCTACGGATAACATAATTCATGAAGTCCCGTTTCTGAGTCCTAGTCGTACATCTTGATTTGGGGTAATTTCATAGAATTTTTCTGACGACAAAGCAAACAAAAGTTCCGCAGCCATTCTGTTTATAGTACTTTTTTTAATCTGGGCTATAATCACTTTTCTCCATATTACAGTTGTTTTGGGCTCGAATGATTTTTATCTCGGATATATTCCGCTACTTATACTACTACATTGCATAATAAATAACAACACGTAAACAACCCTCTTTCTCGCAGCCTCACTGTTCTTCAATCGCAGCCTCCTTGCAGCCTCTTTTGGGCTTGAACCTCACTCTGTTTTTGAATCGCAGTCTCCTCGCAGCCTCTTTTGGGCTTGAACCGCACTCCGTTTTTGAATCGCAGCCTCCTTGCAGCCTCTTTTGGGCTTGAACCTCACTCTGTTTTTGAATCGCAGTTTCCTCGCAGCCTCTTTTGGGCTTGAACTTCACTCTGTTTTTGAATAGCAGTCTCCTCGCAGCCTCTTTTGGGCTTGAACCTCACTCTGTTTTTGAATCGCAGTCTCCTCGAAGCCTCTTTTGGGCTTGAACCGCACTCTGTTTTTCAATCGCAGCCTCATCACCGCCTCACGCAGCCCCATCACAGCCTCACTGTTCTTGAACCGGTACTTTCCTTCTACTTTCGTAGTAGCACTTTCGGTAATTTATGTTTTTAACCTTGACTGGTCACTTGATTAATATGTGGAATTCAAAATTATAAAAATGGTAGAACTGTCTTGCGTTTCACCAAACTATTGCTATTTATGGTTGTAATATGGTTCAAATTTACTTTATGATTCTTGAAATCGCCGAGGAATGTTCTATTTTCACTGAACGATTGCAGATGCTTATTTTATTTCTAAAAGTAATCTGTAAAACTGCTAACGTCTTTATTAGGAGGGAAGAAATAATTTCCAATTAGTAGGATATCCTCAGGCGTATTTTATCTCATTACAGACTATCTTTACAATGATTCGCCTTAAAATATTTTTATCGCGTTTCGTTATGATGACAGACTGCCTTCATCGAATTGTTTTCGCGAATTTTCTGGTTGATCGACCCTAAATGCGCGCATAGTTGCTTTTCTGTAAGAAATCCACATTGTTTAGACAATTCCAAATCTTAATGATTAGGGTCACCTTCATTTGGGTAAGGCCCAAAAAACCGTATTCTCTAACCCAAATTCAAATCGCCAGTTAGATCGCTTCAATTCCCTTTCCGAATCTAAATGGACGTGATTTTCTTTGTAATTTCCCTTTTCATTGGTTATTTTATTTGGCGAGTTTTTTAAATAAAAATATGTTTTTTAATAATGTCAAATAATTTATCTCCAAAAATTAGTAAAACCCGTAATAAATACAGTTTGAAAACCTGCTAAACAAAAGTCCATCCTCCAGCAATCTGAGCGAGGAAAACAAATTCTGGAGAATGGGGGAAAGCAGGAGGAGGGGAAGGGGGGAAGCAGAGAGAGATTTTATGGGTTACCTTCTGGAGGACGAGAAAAGATATTAGACTGATTATCTCTTCCTCCAGACGGTAACACCACTCTCTCCAGTGTTTCGTAAAAACATGTAACTCCTGCTATTCTTTCATTCAAAATTTGCTAACTCTTTTTTAAAAAGCACTACACCAAATTCAATAAAACAAACCTCGTGGCATAAAACAATTCCTTAATAACAACAAAAAAACATACTTTAAACCATTTCACACAAAGAACAATAATTTAATGCTAACAATACCGCCCAAAAGATCAACACAATCAACAAATTAAAATACAAAAGCCCAATCGATTAAATTTCGGAGGCAAAATTACCAATAGAAAATTATATATTAACAACCCAATCAATCAATAGAAAAATAAATAATAATAACCCAATTAGACTTCAGAGCAAAAATAATTCATAGAAAAATTTATAATAATAACTCAATCAATCAGACTTCAGAGCAAAAATAACTATTATAAAAATATTAAATAACTCAATCGATCAGGCTTCAGAGCAAAAATAACCCATAAAAGTATTTAATATTAACCCAATCGATCAGCCTTCAAAACAAAAATACTTAATAGAAAATATATAATATTAACTCCATCGATCAAGCTTCAAGGAAAAAATAACTAGAAGAAAAATATAACGCAATCAAGCAACAAATTCCTTAAAAAATTTAGAAACCAAACAATAGAAAATGTAATTATAGGAAGAAGTGCGACACCTTACCATTAACAAACAGGAATTTTCGACGTTATTATTATGAAACTAGATAAGCTAAATAACACGACGTACACACAGTAAAGGTTCCTAGAAAACTGGACGTTTTCGTAGAAACAAATAACCTCAATAAACAAAAGATAACAAGTTGGCAAGCCAAAATATACCTCTCCTCGGAAGAATTGTCCCTAGTGGTATTAATTTCTCGAGATAACCCGTAAAGATGTATCTCCGCAATTTAGAGTTTTTTTAAAAAAAATGTTATCCCAGTTCTATCCCGCCCGGTATAAAATTTTAATTATAATTAAAATAATTGAGACGAAATGACCAATTTTAATTTATTCAGAATATCATAAGTTAAGTAGTTACAACAGTGAGTTAGACGTACCATAACAATGTACAATTGAATTAAACCCTTTTTACACAACAAGTTTATCAGTTAAATATAATACGAAGCAAATTTTAATGAAAGAAATATCTACAGAGGTTATTATAACGACCGTTCGCTTTTTAGTTTATAATTTTAACGGAATCGGGCCGATTTTAATTAAACGATAGTTTATCGAAATTTTGTTAAAAGAATATTCCCTAAGGCCGCGTGCTAAATTTACGAGAATAATTTCCCGTCGCCGTTATATCGAAAATGTATTTGATTCGGGATTGCCAGAACTGTAGTGTTGTGTGCGAGTGATTAGAAAATAAAATGGCAACCAGAATTATGCAAAATTATAAATGTTTATTTTTATTCAGAACAGTCTATGGAACGTTCTAGATTTAACTTTCATCAATAACCCAACAATATATATCCCTTCTACGTAATTGTACAGAACTGGTACTCAAGTGTCTAAGACTAGAATTGTCTTTGTTCATCGTGATTGAAAAATAAACCAAAACACACTTACACTTAAGTAAATATCATAAATTAAACTGAGTAATTTTAACTAAATTCAAACTACCTAACTAGAAACTTTGTCTTAATTAACAGCTGAGAGCTGAGAGCTACTAATTATTTCCAATCAACTTAATTACCCTCACAGGTTGAATTGATAATTTCAAGGGTATAATTAGGCTATTCCAATTCAAAAAACAAGTTGGCAAGCCAAAATATACCTCTCCTCGGAAGAATGGTCCCTAGTGGTATTAATTTCTCGACACGACCCCCAAAGATATCTCCGCAATTCAGAGTTATTTACGAAAAACGTATTCTCGGTTCAAACCCTGCCCGGTATAAAATTTTAATTTTAATTTAAATAATTGAGACGAAACAATCCAGTTTAATTTATTCGGAATATTATAAATTAAGTAGTTACAAAAGCGAGTTAGACTTACAAAAACAATGCACAATTGAATTTAACCCTTTTTACAGTACATGTTTATCAGTTGAATATAATACTAAGCAAATTTTAAGGAAAGAAATATCTACAGATGGTATTTGTATTTTTCTCGCTTACGAAATACTTGTCGCATCTTTAAAGCTCATTTTATTTCAACGCTCGTAGACTTCCAGTTGACGTTGTGACACATACCGCATGAAAAAGACCAATGCCGTCCAATTTCCAATATCATATAATGACTCGCACACCCAGGAAATCATTGACTGCGTTAGAAATCGTAGATATCCAAATATCCACACCAAATATATTTACAAGAAGCAAAAACCTTACCATCAACAAAGCACAGAGAGCCACTTGACTAACCGCCAGCTCTTAAAGCAATTAACGTTAAATTTTCTCCTCTGAATTAACACAACTATATATAGGTCGTTAAAAATACCCGTAAATAAATAACAAAAAAACTAACAAAGTGGACCACCCACAGGGTCTACCCTTTAACCCTCTTATCTCGGCTGACTGCGCTAAAACAAGATTTAACCTTTAAAAAAAAGATTAGGCCTTCATAAATTCATTAATAAAAAAAGACTTTATTACCTATTATGCTTACGATGCGCGTCTTAATTTCAGGGAACCTTAGGAGCTATCGGTGGTTCTGTGGTAGAGCGCTCGACTGCCAGGCCGAATGGTCTGGGTTCGAAACCTGGGTGGCGCATTTGTTTTTAATCAATAGAGAAACGCTAAATTAGAATTTCTTCGATGCAATAATTTCAATTTCAATTCTATTTCAATTAAACCAAAATTTCGTACTCTATTAAATACGCTTCCGATAAATCTGAAGGCGTAACAAGTGTCGGTGGTTCTGTGGTAGAACGTCCGCCTGTCAAACAGGAGGTCTCGGGTTCAAATCCGCCCGATGCGATCGCAAATTGATACTAAGACGAATACCGTGTACAACTGGTGGAAACCCTGCCATTGGACGTTGAGAGGTAGCTTTACACTCAGCACTCGGTCCGTCCCAAAGTCATTAAGAAGAAGTTGGAGAGAAAACGCCCGTACAAACACAATAGACTCAACAAGCTCAACCATCAGAACACAAAGACAACAAATTCAACTCTCACAACCTACGTATAAACACTACAAAAACGTAAAACACCAAACCGTCAAGACGGTGAGCGAAAAAACACCATCCAAACCAAAACGCAAATGAATCCGCTAACGCTCACCGTCACACGGTGGTTTTGCCAATCCTTCGAGAAACTGCGTACGCAGTGATTACACTTTGCACCGAAAATGCGAACGCGTTCGCAGGCCTGACAGACCCACAGACACACAGACCCACAGACCCACAGACAGACACGGTGGTTGTATAACCCCTCCTAGGGGACTTTGTCCCCTCGGAGAGGTAATAATAACAATCAATTTTATCTTACAGCTGACTTGAGTTAGTTCACAATTACTTTAACACTTTCAGTCTTAAACACGCACTCTTCATACACTGAAGTCCATTCACTCACGTTCCAAACGCGAAACACAATTTATCTATTTTCTTGACCGAAGACCAAACATACTAATTAAAACCGCAAAGTTACCTCATAACTTTTGACCGACACCAGGACCCCGTCCTGTAGTAGTTCGTCTGACAGCCAAGAACTAAGAAAGACTAAATCTTCTATATTGATGGCAACGGCCTTTTATACTGTTATTTTGTGTTTTTTTTACCCGTCGAGATTTGACTAAAGTTCGAAAAATTTAAGAGAATATATTTTTTACCCGGTTTGATTGATAGTTCTCCACACGGTGGGTGATTCAAATGTAAGTCTTTAGGCGCTCAGATTTAAATGTTCCGAGCGTTCAAATATAAGTCTTTTGGCGTTCAAATTTAAGTCTTTTGGTTTTCTAATTTAAGTCTTTTGGCGTTCAAATATAAGTCTTGGGTCGATCATATTTTCCTGAAATGGCTTTCAAATGTGCGGGATTTATCATTCAAATGTAGGCATAAGTCTTTTGGCGCTCAAATTTAAGCGTTCCGGCATTCAAATTAAGTCTTTTGGCGATCAAATGTACCTGAATTGCTGTTCAAATTTAAGCGATATGTCGTTCAATATAACGACAATTGAGCTTCACATTAACGCGTACAAGCGTCCGTGAATCATTTTTATTATATGGTGAATTTGAGGCGACAAATATGTTTAATTGTTTATGTTCGAGAAAGGGAACAAGTAAGCTTACAGCATTAATAAGTTCATAGTTTAGAAAATACGTTTTTATTGAAATTTAAACTTTATTCTTTAAACAAAATTAAAGTGTATTCTAAAGCATGATCCATAAACTTATAGTTATTCTGTAAGTCTATTAACAATGCCTACTACCGGCGACGAAACATCCGTTGTTACAATTTTAAAAAAAACTTTCTGGAAATTCTTCATCCATTGTTTTTCTCAAGGAAGTCTCATACTCAAGTCGAAACGTAAGGTATCCAGAAAACAAGGATGCGACTGTCATTCTTATAGAGTTGACGTCAAATGACACCCCGTCAATTTTAACCTCCAAGGGAGAATTGAATATTTCTCTAATGTTTTCATTTTGGAATACTATTTTCGGTGTATTCACAATTGGATTCTGTATGAAATATAAAAATATAAAAATATAAATTTTGTAAAATATAAAACCGCATGCTTTAAAAAAAATTATTCTCACTTTAAACGTGAACTATGAAACTATGTGGTAATTCACCACTTCAGTATTTATTGTGCCATTTACGGAAGTTTTCCGAGAGCACATACTATATAAATTTTGTAGAAACGGAAGAAGGAAATTGCATACTAAGCAGTTCTCTTCTTTAATAGTAGATGGCGCGTCAGTCACTGCGTTTGCGTAGATCGTGTTACTGAAGTGGTGAATTATCTTGATTTTTATTAAGTGAAGGCTGAAAAGCTCTTTCTAAAAACGCCACCCATTAATTTCGAGTTACCAGGTTTTGGAGATCAGGTAGCGAAATAAAATGAAATCTAAATTCCCAATTTAAATTTATATCAAGTATATTTCTGTTTAAAATCTGTAGAGTCAATAGTTTTCATTTCAACACTAAACGTTTACTAGTGTTTAAAAAATCTCGTTCCATAAGCTTAACGTAGCCATTGTTTACCGGAAGCGGGGAACCTTATATTTTCTTTAAGAACAAATAATTTCATTGCTTAATTCTAAGCCAAGAATAATATAAAATTAGAATAGCAAAACCAATTGATATTTACCTGCTTGTTAAAAGGTACCCTCGTAAAGTCGTGGTAGTTGAACAACAAAGTAGGCTAAGGCTTAACACGACCGGGAAAAAATGGCCTAGTTCCCACGATGCTCTTAAGTAATAGCAGGGTCTTTTTGGAGTGGGTAGCGACGCATCGCTGCCACGTTTTAAAACGCAAATGACTCCAGGCCGGAGCGCTTCCGCAGCCGTTACGAGAAAGCGGGGCTGAACATCGAAAATTATTGTAAAATGAATTTCAAAATTTTGTAAATTATTTTAATCGTGTAAATTTGTGCTACTAGAGGGTTAAAGTAATATTCATTTTAGATTAATTAATTGGTTCGTATTTGAAATAGCTCAGCCCGATCACGTTTGGTATACAAATTTATGATACCCTGAATGTGGTTTTCGATGGTTACGGTCGGTCGGCAAAACAACTTTGTTTAATTCAATTAATTTAATAATAAGGTGTATCCGCTATATACAAGATAATACACAATGATCCGAGTTTTTTAATTCTTTAGGCATTACCCGCCTAAATCTAGTGATCCGGGTTCGATTCCATACCGTTTATATATTGCTAATTAAAATAAAAAAATTGCACTGAATTGTCTTTAAAAAAGCTCAGCTCAAATTTTATTAATAATTATATAAATAATGTATAACAAAACTATTAAAGAAACAATTGTCTCTTCCAAAATTAAAAAGCTTAAAGAATGGCAGAGAAACGATAAGCTTTATGTTTAAAAAAAGTGTCCGGTGCAGTAAGTGTCGGTGGCTCAACGGTTAAGCACTCGCTCGCAGTGCAGAGCTCCGGGATTTCTATTCCCGGTAGCTGGATTTGTTAATTCATTTGTATGATTACTAATACGCGAGTCACAACATTTCAATTTCTTCTGTGCAATAATTTAAATCGAACCCAAAATTTCGTTATATTGATCATGGAAGAATAAAGCTTTCTTCTTCCATGTATTTACATAAGAAGCGAAAAATAAAACGCTATTGATATACGCTTTTGATGAAACTGAATTTCTAATTTTCGACAAAGTGATTTAAAGGGGCTCCAAAGTTCGGTGGCAAAAAGAAAGAAAATTGAGCATGCTTTTCATTCCCCCAACCCCTCACTCGGCCTTGGCAGAGGCGGGCAGAGTCAACCGTATATTTCGCACTTTACTGACTTTACACCGAACTTTGGAGCCCCTTTAAGTATCGGAGGTTCTTTGGTACTGGTAGAACGCCCGCCTGTCATGCAGGAGGACTCGGATTCGAAACCCACCCGATTCGATCACAAGTAAGACATATACCGTGAACATTTGTTGGAAACCTTGCCATTTGGATGCTTAGACGTCAAAAGCATCGTGAAAGATTTTTGATCGCAGAGGCTTATGCGTGTTCGTTAAGGTTGAGCAAACCGTCGTCTGCTAAACTTCGGCTGCTCACAAAGTCGCTTGGATACACTATTTAGCTCGCGTAAGCGTCGTCACTTTTTATAGCAGACGACACAGCAGCCGAGAGCTCACTCGACCAACGATCTTTTGTGCAGTGGCGTCACCAGGATTTCAAAACTGGTGGCGCTTAAGCCATTAGCAGTGGTCAGGGGCGTTCTATAGTGAGTGATATGGGGGAGGGGGGAGCTCCCAAAAAGGTTTTTAAAGTTGAATTATTGAGGCCGACTATGAAAAATTAAATTTTTGATGCCCATTTTTAAGTTCGAAGAAACGTTTCGACAAGTGAATTGGAAAAATTGGGAATTTTAGGTGGCGCTTCAGAAATTTGACAGGTGGCTCAAGCGCCGCCTAAAACACCCTAGCGACGCCACTGCTTTTGTGTAAACTGCTGTTAAATTGAATGGATGTAGAACTTGTAGTCACAATTTAACGCCAGGATGACTGTTGAATTGAACTTGAAAGGTGTTTATTAAATTTGAACGCCAAGGTGAATGTTTATTCAAAATTGAAAGGAATTAGTAAAATTAGAACGTCAATTTGAAAGCTTTTATAAAATTTAATGGTAACGGTTAAATTTGAATGCCTATTTGAAGCGGCATTCTAAATTGAATAGTGTTATTCCATTTTGAAAGGAAATTGAATGCTTTTTTTAGAGTGTATTGGGACTTCGCACAAAGCTATGCACTGCCATATTTCAATTTAAATATTTATGGTTCAATAGTACCAGACTTTTACTATGAATTAGGTCATGTATGTACAGCTTAAACGTGAATGTGTGCTTCTGGCGCTCTAGTGACTTAGAACATTTAAAGCTATCTGCACATGCTCGAATAAAGGGACCAACCTATATGACGGTCAAATTTGATAACGCGCCATTAGCGTTTGATCGAATTTGGCCGTGATCTTTGTGTGCCCTGTTATTCGCACATCCGTAGGCGTTTTTACACCTATCTTTAGAAAATGAAATCCCATTTTCGGTGGTTTCGCTTTGTGTGCAGTGGCAGATCTAGAAAAACGTCATTATCCATTTAAGAACTCCGCGTTAAGGGGGGGGGGGGGGCACTAACCTTGAGCTAAGCCCTCTTTCAGACGTAGACGAAATCAGTAAGACAGGGGTAGCGCACTAGCAGACTGCAGTGACGTAGATAGCACCCCCGCAATGCGGGACGGCCCCAGAGCTTCAGAGGGCCCCAAATTCCTATCAAATAATATACTAAATGCCAGAGAAAACCCCGACAAGAGAGGGAAGGGTACTCAGGGGTCTGCTATCGCATTGTTAGCAGACGTTACTGCCAAATAAAGTTTTAAAACCGACGCCTACATTTACAAAAAGGTATTGTTTTCCTTTGGATTACTTGCTTTATTATTTCAATGCATCACAGAACCAAAACGACTCCCAAATTAACGCATTTTAAGTTACAAAAAAAACGTCGGCACTGCAATGCCACCTAGAACCGTTTCTTTCGCGGATTTAAATATATTTTTTTAGTATGATTTGTAGTCAATTTGAGCCCATTTCTTTTTTCTAAATCAAAAGTCTCTTCTGCTTTCAAATTTCGCGCTTGGCATTTCTTGGCATTTTTTAGAGCTCGATCTTGGCATTTTGTAAATTACAGAGTGGCAACATTGCTCGTGTGCAAGGTTCGTAAAAGTACTAGCCTCGTGCGTGTCTCCTCGCAAGAGGCTGATGTTTTGATTTATTAAATAAAGTTTTATTAATATTTGAAACGGCCGGGAGTAGTGGCTCACTCCTGTAATCCCAGGCGTCCGGGAGGCAGAGTTTGTGGATGGCCGTGTGAGGACGACCACTAATCCCACAACGGGTGGTTGTCATACTTCCGCCACGGGTGTCCCAACCCTATCCCCAAGTATCCTTCCATTGGCGTGGCCGTAACAGATATCTCGCACCTGATTAATTAAATAACGAGCAAAAAAAAATATTTGAAACGTTGTTTCGCAGAAATAGGTTCGTCTAACATGTTTTAAGTCTAAATTTGCTATTACTTTTAAAATATCAGTATATTAGTATATTTATAATTGTTAATTTTCAGGGTTAGCTAAGCCTCATTAGGCTTAAATCTGGACTTCACAACTGTGCACCCAGCGAAGCACTATTACTGTATAAGTATGCATTTCAAATACGTTTTACAATTATCAATCTAAATTATCTGTACCGATATATTGTTAGTTTTCCCTATTTTAATATGTATCGGTATAATATAATATAAGATAAATAAGAAGAGACTGGTGCTGATCTTTAACCCGGCCGGTTAAGAGCGGATAGATCTGCGACAGTCTACCACGACAATTTTGCTAGAATAGTATAGCAAGGTACATGACGAACACCAACCAGATTTAGACTAAAGTAGAACCGTATGTTTTATAAATAGTGTTGCGAATGTCAAAATTTACTTTAACTATATTAATTATATTATTCAAATAAATTTTAAATTAACTTCACCACAAGTAACAAAAAAATGCTTTTATTGTACTATTTTAAGGATAGGGCAAGGGTTTCAGTAATTTATTTTTACTGAGGTGCGTTTAAACCACCAAAGTCTCCCTCTTTAGGCACTGTCTTTAGGTCAATCGAATCGGCCCAGTATCGCGTTGGCCCCCTAAAACATGCGTCCTCGGACGACTATTATGGATCAAGTTTAATTTAATCAATCTACTATTTTCGTTCCGTATGCTTTACTACTATTTAATGTATAAACATTCGTGGTAGATTGTCGCAGATCAATGAAAGATGAAACCATGTCTACAATTCTAAATGGAATCCATAAGAAATATTTAACGTGGGCAACACCTGTTCACAATTGATAGAAAGTAGCGTTATTGAAAAGAAAAATTAGTAATATGGAATTTGGTTTGTTTTGAATGATAAAATGGTTAGTCTTGTTATTTTGTTTAAGTTCTAATTAGTCATCACGAACCTAACTTAACTTTTTGAAGCGTACTAGTGAGTAGTGACGGCTATTTTTGTATCCCCCCCCCACCGTAGGGGGAGGTGATACTCTACTTGGTTTTGGCCGATCGTTGAGCTGGCAATGTATCAATAATACTAAATCTATCTTGAAGATGTGGGATAATTTACAATCAAAATTTTCACCTGATTACGAATAATATTTTTTTTTTATACGTGATGACGAATACCCAATGATAATAAAGCATGCTTTAGGGCCACGCCATATGGGTAAATTATCCTTGATCGACTTGTTTAAAATTGCAAAGAAGAACCGCTTTAACCCGAGATATTGAGAAAATGGTGAAACTTTTTGCTGAGATTCCATTTGAAAAAATATTGTCTTTGGTCAAAAAGAAAAAAAAAAGGAGAACCATTCTTGAAAATCTGGAGACTGACTGTGTTGCTATGAATGATGAAAATAGAAAAGGTACAAATGTTAAAATATTAAAAACCATCGTAATTAGTAAATTAATTTTATAAAAAGAAGAAACTCATGGTACTATTAAAACAATTAAGTTTTATTATTTTAGTAATAAACTTAATTATTTTATTAGTACCGTGAGTTTCTTCTTTTCTATAAAATTAATTTAGAAAAGGTATGTCTAAATGCTAAGTTAATTTTAATTTCAAATTTATATTTTTTATCTCCAGAAATTAGAATTATTGCTGCATTAGTGGTATTGCCTTATTTGTTTAATGAGAAAATAGATTCATGGATATCAAAAAAGTTACTTCATAAAAAGTTTATCAAAAAATAAACATTTTCCAATGTAAAAACACTTCCTCACTTATGATAAAACATGATTACCAATTTAACAAGTTGGCAAGCCAAAATATACCTCTCCTCGGAAGAATTGTCCCTAGTGGTATTAATTTCTCGAGATAACCCTTAAAGATATATCTCCGCAATTTAGAGTTATTTGTTAAAAATATTAACCCATTTCTATCCCGCCCGGTATAAAATTTTAATTATAATTAAAATAATTGAGACGAAACGACCAATTTTAATTTATTCAGAATATCATAAGTTAAGTAGTTACAACAGTAAGTTAGACGTACTATAACAATGCACAATTGAATTAAACCCTTTTACAGAACAAGTTTATCAGTTAAATATAATACGAAGCAAATTTTAATGAAATATCTACAGAGGCTTTTTGGAATTACTCGCTTACGAAATACTTGCCGCATCTTTAACGCTCATTTTATTTCAACACTCGCCCTTGATGAAGATACCGTAGATATCTGGTAGTGGACGACTCGTTCACTTCCTGTGGACGTTGTGACGCATACCACATGAAAAAGACCAATGCCGTCCAATTTCCAATATCATATAATGACTCGCACACCCAAGAAATCATTGACTGCGTTAGAAATCGTAGATATCCAAATATCCACACCAAATGTATTTACAAGAAGCAAAAACCTTACCATCAACAAAGCACAGAGAGCCACTTGACTAACCGCCAGCTTTTAAAGCAATTAACGTTAAATTATCTCCTTTGAATTAACAGAACTATATATAGGTCGTTAAGAAAGTGGACCACCCACAGGGTCTACCCTTTAACCCTCTAATCTCGGCTGACTGCGCTAAAACAAGATTTAACCTTTAAAAAATACCAGATTAGGCCTTCATAAATTCATTAATAAAAAAAGACTTTATTACCTATTATGCTTACGATGCCTGTCTTAATTTCAGTGAATCTAAGCAGCTATCGGTGGTAGAGCGCTCGACTGCCAAGCCGAATGGTCTGGGTTCGAAACCTGGGTGGCGCATTTGTTTTTAATCAATAGAGAAACGCTAAATTAGAATTTCTTCGATGCAATAATTTCAATTTCAATTCTATTTCAATTAAACCAAAATTTCGTACTCTATTAAATACGCTTCCGATAAAGCTGAAGGTCTAATTTTCAATAAGGCGTAACAAGTGTCGGTGGTTCTGTGGTAGAACGTCCGCCTGTCAATCAGGAGGTCTCGGGTTCAAATCCCGCCCGATGCGATCGCAAATTGATACTAAGACGAATACCGTGTACAACTGGTGGAAACCCTGCCATTGGACGTTGAGAGGTAGCATTACACTCAGCACTCGGTCCGTCCCAAAGTCATTAAGAAGAAGTTGGAGAGAAAACGCCCATATAAACACCACAGACTCAACATGTACATCCATCAGAACACAAACACAACAAATTCAACACTCACAACCTACGCATAAACATTACAAAAACCGTAATACACCAAACCGTCACGACGGTGAGCGAAAAAACACCATCCAAACCAAACCGCAAATGCATCCGTTAACGCTCACCGTCACACGGTGGTTTTGCCAACCCTTTGAGAAACTGCGTACGCAGTGATTACACTTTGCACCGAAAATGCGAACGCGTTCGCAGTCCTGACAGACAGACCCACCCACAGACCCACCCACAGACAGACACGGTCGTTGTATAACCCCTCCTAGGGGACTTTGTCCCCTCGGAGAGGTAAAAATACTTGATCACTTATTTAAACAAGCTTAATCAACAATTTATAAACCTTTTTTCATTTCCTTAGAAACGCTTGATCACCAATTTAAAAACTCAGGATCAGCAATTTATAAACTCTTGATCATCAATTTAAAAACTCATCACTTAAATATAATCACTTGATCACTTGATCACTTAATTACATACTCTTGATCACTGAAATACATACTCTTGATCACTTTATTACATACTCTTGATCACTTAATGACATACTCTTGCTCACTTAATTACATACTCTTGCTTACTTAATTACATACACTTGCTCACTTAATTAAAACGTGGTTACCTATTTAAAAACACTAATAAACTATTTAAAAACCCTATTTTTACTACCAACCAATTTAAAAACAGTATAAAATAAAAACTTTATTAAAATTATTTTTTATATTAAATTTTAGGATGATCTTAAAGCTGAACCACTGGTAAGAGTGAAAGGTGATAATTTGTTTTTCAAATCTGTGGAAGTGACCATCGGTGAAAATACAATACAATACAGTGTACTAGTATTTTAAATGCCATTGCAGCATCCTTTTCTTGCTATTACATTTTTAATTTGCAGTATGAAAAAACGATTAAAAGAACTTTAACCTTTTTTCAAATGGTAATTTTCAAAATTGACGCAGAAAAAAGGCTGCGACCTGCTTTTCAATCAATTTTTAATTTTTTGAGTAAGAAAGATTAACAGTATATTTGTATTGGTTTGCTTAAAAGTCATGTATTTTGATCAAATAAATTGGATAAATATAACATTTCCGTTTTTCTTATAAATGAAATTTGGGCGAAGTTAAGCTTCTGGTAGGTAGGCATTTATAACTTGGTAATTGAACTTCAAAAAGTTCAGTATGGAACGTACTAAAGGCGGGTAATTGAACTTCAAGAGGCTCGGCAGTGATTCTGCTGAAGGTGGATAATTGCACCGAATGAGGTTCTGCGTTGATCTTATTTAGAGTTGGTAATTAAACTTCGGAAGGTTCGGTATCGAACGTACTAAAGGCGGGTAATTGAACTTCAGGAGGCTTGGCAGTGATCCTGCTGAAGGTGGATACTTGCACCGAATGAGGTTCTGCGATGATCTTATTTAGAGTTGGTAATTGAACTTCGGAAGGTTCGGTATCGAACGTACTAAAGGCGGGTAATTGAACTTCGAAAGGTTCGGTATCGAACGTACTAAAGGCGGGTAATTAAACTTCAGGAGGCTCGGCAGTGATCCTGCTGAAGGTGGATAATTGCACCGAATGAGGTTCTGCGTTGATCTTATTTAGAGTTGGTAATTGAACTTCGAAAGGTTCGGTATCGAACGTTGTTCGGTTGTACACATCGTAATTTTGTATAGTACATCTACCTATATTCGTTTTCAAATGTTTATATAGCGCACGCGCGCGTGAAAGTGAGTTTTTGGTTGCTGTTAAAAAAGGTGTTATTTTGCGCGTGTAAAAATAAATTAACGGCCAGTTCTGTTTTGAAATAAGAGGAAAAAGGTTTACCGGTTTTTATGTCGGAAAAGTTCGCGTCTTTTATTTCGCTGTTCACGACATTTTTTGGTCCGTCGAGCCGGATACATTCGTCAACTTGATTATGTTCCTCAACTAATCATCGAATCGGCTATCTTTCCGTGAGAGACAGTGAAAATTAGCGTGGATTCTCCGTTGGAAACCGTTTAAACCATCGATCATATCCCGATCGTAAACGAATCAACATAAGTCATCATGGATGTTCTGGTGAGGAGAAGAGCAGCTATCAAGGGACAGATCACCAGGATTGAAAATGCGGTGGGTCAAACAGCAACGAATCTATCTGACGTCGCCTTGAAGCTGTATGTAGACAAGGTGGAAAAACTTTCGAAAGACTTGGATGAGGTTCAAGATGCCGTAGTTGCAAATGTCGATCCCGACGACGACGATTTCGCGGATCACGAAGATGAATACAACCCCCTAATCGCTCGACTCGAAGATCTGACAATCCTACTCGTCACTGAATCGAATGAAAGAGCAGCAAACATTCCAGTGAGACAAGTCAGACCAGCTAGTGATGTACGTTTACCGAAGCTGGAACTTCCATCATTCAGCGGTGGTTACGTCGATTGGCTTCCATTTCATGATCTCTTCACGGCCACCGTACACAACAACGAATCGCTCACCGGAGCTCAGAAGTTTCAGTATTTGCAGTCATCATTACGAAACGAAGCAGCGCTCCTAGTTCAATCTATTCCGGTAACTGACGCTAATTATCTGGAAGCTTGGGATATCTTAAACAATCGGTTCAACAATACCCGGGAAATCATCGATGCACACGTAAAACGTCTCTTCAGTCAAACTAATGTCATCCAAGAATCTTCATCCGCTTTACGAACGCTCATCGATACCACCGCCGAATGCATAAGGGCGCTCAAGGTTCTCAAAGAACCAGTACAACATTGGGACTCCATACTACTTCATCTTGTAAAGGAAAAACTGGATTCAGAATCTCGCCGACAATGGGAACTTTCCCTGAGGGGGACCAGAGCCTTAGCAGCAGCTCCGCCTACAACTACTGCAATCAAGTCGAAGCCTCCATTACATCAGAGACCGAGTACAAAGGCTCATTATGGTGCTCTGAGCGAGACGTGTCACTTTTGCAACGAAACACACTCTGTATACAAATGTACCAATTTTCTGAATGCATCTTCGGACGAGCGTTGGAACATGGTCAAGAGGAGTGCCATGTGTTTCAATTGCTTACGAACCGGTCATCAAAGCAATGACTGCAAATCTGGTCATTGTAGGAAATGCAACGCACGACATAACACACTTCTACATCAAGAGAAGGAATTAACGAAGACGAAGGCAACCTCCGGTGTAGTTTCATGCCCATCTCGTGAAATAATTGGATCAACCCAAGTTATCTTGGCAACCGCAATGGTCCAAGTCAAGGGACTTGACGAGCAACTTTATCCAGCCCGAGCGCTTCTGGACTCGGGTTCTCAAGCCAGTTTCATCACGGAACAATTCACGAGGAAACTAAGATTGAAGCGAACACGTTTCAACGTCTCAGTTGACGGAATTGGAGCAACCGGAATGAACACCTCTCAAGGCAGTGTCATGGTGAATATTCAGTCAAATATCATTAACACGTCGGAGGTCATCGTCGAGGCAATCGTCCTGAAAAAGGTCACGGATTATTTACCTAACAGTCCGTTCGATCCTGGAAATTGTCTACACTTGAAAGGCTTAACACTTGCTGATCCAACTTTTCATAACCCTGGACAAGTGGATATTTTACTAGGTGCTGACGTGTATCTAGAGCTCTTACAAGATGGCATTTGCAAGGGGAAAGAAGGTCTTCCAGGTGCCTTTAATACTCTTTTCGGATGGGCAGTTTCCGGTCCATTGCTGATGGCCGGAAGAAGTTCGAAAATAAAGGTCCACCATTGTACATTGGAAGCAGATTTGAAACATCTTTGGGAGCTAGAAGACATCCAGCCTCGAAGAATACTATCTCCAACAGAAATTCAATGTGAAAAGAACTTTGAAGAATCACATACACGTGACTCTACAGGAAGATTCACTGTACGATTACCAAAGATAAACGATGCACCAAAACTTGGAGATTCTAAACAAATGGCAATCCGTCGATTCTCTCACTTAAAACGACGTCTACGTGTTAACCCGAATCTCTATGAGGAGTACCGCAAGTTCATGGGGGAATACATTGCCCTTGGACATATGGAACTCATTCCCTCGAATGAAATAAAAATCGAAACCAATCCATCTTACTACGTGCCTCATCATGCGGTATTCAAAGAAGACAGTACCACCACGAGAGTTCGTGTGGTGTTCGACGCCTCTGCCAAATCTACAACTGGAGTTTCCCTAAACGATCATCTGCTAGTGGGGCCAAAACTTCAAGATGATTTGGTCAACCTCCTTATTCGCTTTCGTCAACATTGCATTGTAATGAAAGCAGACCTTGCCAAAATGTTTCGTCAAATTAGAGTACATCCAGACGACTCCGATCTTCAAAGAATTGTTTGGCGAAACAACTCACACGAACCCTTGCTCGAATACCGTTTGCTAACGGTTACATATGGAACCGCATCAGCGCCATACCTAGCAACTAAAGTCTTGAAGCAACTCGGCCATGACGTGAAAGAGACACTTCCGTTGGCATCTTCGGCTTTACAAAATGACTTCTACATGGACGATCTAATGACAGGAGACGAAACGATTGAGAACGTTTTAAGACTTCAGTCAGAAATCATTCAAGCTACATCTCAAGCAGGATTTGAAATAAGGAAATGGGCGTCGAATGAAGCTGCATTATTGGATACACTACCAGCAAACATGAAGGATTTACAAAAGCCACTATGCATCGAGAACGACGAATCAGTCAAGACTCTCGGCCTATATTGGACTCCTTCGGCTGATAATTTCTCGTTTATGGTTACTTCTCCAGCGTCAAGAAGTTCAATCACTAAACGTACAATTCTTTCGGATACAGCAAGGATATTCGATCCTCTGGGACTGTTGGCACCAGTAACCGTTCGAGCGACACTGATGTTACAGGAAATGTGGCAGCTAAAATTGAATTGGGATGAGCAACTTCCCCAACCACTTGAAGCTAAATGGAGGTCGTTTCGAACCGATTTACCAGAAATTGAAAACATTACGGTTCAACGGCACATTTCGCAAGCTAATGCTACAGACATTAGCCTGCATGGATTTTGTGACGCATCGGAGAAAGCGTACGCAGCTGCCGTATACCTGAAGACGGTGAATAACAACGGACAAATCAAAATACAACTGATCGCTGCGAAAACAAGAGTCGCTCCGCTCAAACAAATCACACTTCCGAGACTGGAATTATCTGGTGCATTACTTTTGGCTTCTCTGATTCAACTGATCAGGGAGTCATTGAGATTGGATATAGCTGATGTTCATTGCTGGTCGGACTCAACAATCGTTCTAGCTTGGTTGAAAGCTCCACCGAAACGTTGGAAAACGTTCGTAGCCAATCGAGTGTCAGAAATCCACGAGAAACTACCGAGAGCGCAATGGCATCACATTGCAGGAGACAACAACCCTGCAGATTGCGCTTCTCGAGGAATATCCGCTAGCGAACTGGGAAATCATGGTCTCTGGTGGCATGGACCGCAGTGCCTTATTTTCGCCGCAACAACGCAAGAACTACATGAACTCTCAGAGCCAAATGAATGTTTATCCGAGGAAAGACGAATTATTTCGTTAGTAACACATCATCAAATGGATTTCACGCTCCTTTCCAAATTTTCAGCGCTTAAAAAACTCATTCATATCACCGCCTACATTCTACGTTTTGTCTTCAATTCGCGAAATGCGACAGAATTGAGGATTACTGGACCTTTATCGAAGGAAGAGAACGAAAAGGCGCTATCCCATTGGATTCGGGTCGTCCAAAGCAACAGTTTTAACGAAGAGATAGCTTGCCTTAAACAAAACAAGGAATTACCACGGAAAAGTAAAATCCTTTCGATGCGTCCGTACATCGATCAAGATGGGATTCTAAGAGTTGGTGGCAGACTTTGCCACTCCAACTTACCATACGAACAAAGGCATCCGGCACTGTTACCGAGACAGAGCAAATTAACAGAACTTCTAATACAACACGAGCACGAAAAACATTTTCACGGAGGTGCTCAACTACTAACTTCTGTCTTACAGAAACGTTATTGGATCGTCGGTCTTCGTGATGCCATACGTTTCCATATCAGAAGATGTGTTTCATGTGTACGACAGCAGGCAGTCACTGTAAAGCAACTTATGGGCGATTTACCACCAGCGAGAGTAAATCCTGCTCGGCCATTTTTGAAGTGTGGAGTCGACTACGCAGGACCATTTACCCTTAAACTAATGAAGGGACGAAGTCACCTCAGGTTTAAGAGATACATTGCCGTCTTCGCTTGCTTTATCACAAGATCAATTCATCTTGAACTTGTCAGTGTCATGACCACCGAAGCATTTCTGGCAGCATTGAAACGCTTTGTTGCTCGACGAGGAAAATGCGCCGACATTTACAGCGACTGTGGAACTAACTTTACAGGAGCCGATCGAGAGATGAAAACATTCATCAAATTCATAGTATCTACAAACAACAACGATCAAGTGTCACGATGGCTCGCAGACGAAGGAATTAATTGGCACTTCAACCCGCCTGCAGCGCCACATTTTGGAGGCCTCTGGGAAGCCGGGGTGAAGTCCGTCAACTATCATCTGAAACGAGTTCTTGGCACCATGGTTCTAAACTTTGAAGAAATGCAAACGCTTCTTTGCCAAATCGAAGCTTGCTTAAATTCACGTCCTTTAACGGCGTTAAGCTCGGATCCAAACGACTTCAATGCGTTGACACCTGGACATTTCCTAATCGCAATACCCGAACCCGATCTCACTTCTGAAAACGTCAACCGCCTGTCACGTTGGCAATTGGGCCAACAAGTACTGCAGCACTTTTGGAACCGTTGGCGAAATGAATTCCTCTCTCGCCTTCAACAACGTCCAAAGTGGACTACACCAAAACCGAATCTACGAGTCGGCGACTTGGTCTTGCTCAAAGATGAAGATTTACGTCCAACCAAGTGGAGAATGGCAAGTATCACTGAACTTCATCCAGGACAAGACAATCAAGTTCGCGTCGTAACTGTCAGAACCTCTGACAAATCACTGAAAAGACCCGTAGTTAAATTATGCCAGTTACCACTAGACTGATTTTAATTGTATTCAAACTGTTTACTAAGGGTTATTTATGTATGCAAATGTAACTTTTCGGACTTTTACTATCTCATTTGAAATTCGTTATTTCAAGGCGGGCGGAATGTTCGGTTGTACACATCGTAATTTTGTATAGTACATCTACCTATATTCGTTTTCAAATGTTTATATAGCGCACGCGCGCGTGAAAGTGAGTTTTTGGTTGCTGTTAAAAAATGTGTTATTTTGCGCGTGTAAAAATAAATTAACGGCCAGTTCTGTTTTGAAATAAGAGGAAAAAGGTTTACCGGTTTTTATGTCGGAAAAGTTCGCGTCTTTTATTTCGCTGTTCACGACAAACGTACTAAAGGCGGGTAATTAAACTTCAGGAGACTCGGCAGTGATCCTGCTGAAGGTGGATAATTGCACCGAATGAGGTTCTGCGTTGATCTTATTTAGAGTTGGTAATTGAACTTCGGAAGGTTCGGTATCGAACGTACTAAAGGCGGGTAATTGAACTTCAGGAGGCTCGTTATTGATCCTGCTAAAGGTGGGTGAAGAGGGTTTAGAGGTGCTCTTTCTATGGGTTGTTATGTGAACTTAAATGGTTCCGTTTTCAGTGGCAGAATAGAACCCTAAAGTAAGGTTCAAATCTGAACAATCTTAAATAGTTCAAATCCGAACCAGTTTACTAGGTTCCAATCCGAACCAGTTTACTAGGTTCAAATCTGAAAAAGTTTTCGAGGTTCAAATCTGAACAAGTTTCAAAAGTTCAAATCTGAATAGTTTATCTGAAGTTTCAAAATTTCAATTTCGAACCGAAAAAGGTGCTGTATAGGTTTCACTGCTTTGTACCTTTTATGGTTCAGTTGTCAACTTTTTGAAATAACAGTGAAGGCGGTGCCTTGGGTATTAGCCTAGCTGATTATTATTATTATTAGCCTAGCTGATTATTATCTGTTTAAGTCGTGAATAGCTCTATTTTCAGGTTGTAAAGGTAATTCTAAGCGGTTCAAGAGGAAACCTGCCCCCAACACCCAACCATTGAGAAAGAATCTCGTTGTTGGTTGTTGACTATTATAGCGTAAGTTAACAGGGATTAAAAAAAGGGTTTATCTAAAATGTTATTTGAAGGAAAATACTTATTACGAGATACGAAAAAAGGAGAAATATCTGACCCAGATCCTCTTCACGATGATCTCGTTTCACCCTGCTTGCCACGAGAGATATGGTAATAAGACGAATGGTTGTAATGTTAGTGTCCAGGTCTTCCTGGGGCATCAGCAGTTTGTCATTCTCTCCCTGCGCGATTAAATTGCTGAATATGTGGCTATCCGTATTATAAGGTTGAGCGAAGTGCAGTGGTTTTATTTCTAATACAAATTCATCATAGAAATACATAGCCATCTTAATTATTGTTGATGTTCTGTGTAAAATATTTCTTATCAATTCAAGCTAGAGAATGAATATCACTTCATTTAAATTTTGATGAATTGGTGGATTGCATTCTTTGAAATAAGAAAATTCTATTCGTGAAACTTATTTATACGCTATTGACGCAAGCAGGAAATTTAACAAACCTAATTCACAATCCCCAAATTTATTTTGTTATCTTTATTGTGCTTCTAGTTTATAAATATTTTAATTCTTTGGTAGATTCATGTAGAAATATTGAATTAAAATTCATTTTAACAAATAGCCGTGGGTCAAAGAATCACGACTTTGGTTTATTTTAAACTTTTATATTAATAAACGAATGTTTGTGTTTCCTCCGTTTCATTTTTAATCTTAACGCTTATGTTCGCGAAAAATAATTCCTATAAAAAAAGCTGCAGGTATTTATTTCAAATAATGATTTTATTAAATATGAATGTCGTATACTTAGTTTCAATTTAAGAAAGTGGAAAGTTGTAAGGCGCAGTTGACGTTCTTTTTACGACTTGTGATAAAAACAAGCAGATAACCAAAAGGCAATATATTTAGCTCTAAAAATTCGGATAACTTCGAAAATCGTTTTGAAGGTTGTAACTGAGCCTCGTTATCGGGGTCGTGATATCCCACGGTTGAGAACTTTCTTACTTCGTGGTTAAGTTAATTCTTTCTTTTCTAAGAAGGGCTGAAATCGGTGATTCACTCTGTAGATTAAATTTTAATCTGAAAAGAGAACTGGACTGCTTAATTCTACTGTATCAGTCATTTTATGTCAAATGTTTGTGACGCAAGCGGGATATGGGAAATAGTGATTTGGGTTTAGGTCAGGGTTGGGGAGAACCCTAAAGACGGGTTTCAGCACATAGTTTTAACTAGGGTTTGGACTGTTTAAAACCAAAGTGACTTTTAATATTAAGAAAATGTTGCTTTTTTGTCCACCTTGGCTAAAGTTCAAACGTTATTTAGAAAATACGATATTTTAAAAATTGAACTTCAACACTCACAAGTCAGTTACTCATTAATTAAGAACATATATTCCACTAAGGTGGCAAATTCCATATAATAAGTTATTGAAATATATCCATAGAGTGATTGACGCTTCTTATATTCTTCGTGATTTTATTAATGATCTTAAGTTGTTGTTGCACACGTTATTGTTTAAATAAATTGTCAACATCGAAGAAAATCTGATATCAGCGATTTATTTCTTGAAAGCTACATTACAGCAAACGCGTGACATTAAAATTGGTTTCGATGTTAGTTTATCGAATGTTTTAACCTTCCTTGTTATTCGTAAGAATGAAAATTTGTCCGTAAAAATTTAAACTATCCTGATACTCGAAATTTAGTATTATACTCTTATCCTTGAGTAAAATTAATCTTCGTAAGGAGTGAAATTACTCCTTTAGATAAAGTGAGGGTTAACCTTTCTTAAGGGGCGTACGAACCAAGAATTATCCGTATTTCGCTCATTTTTTTAAGTTGACAGCCTTGATAAATATTGAAATTTTATATTTAGTTGTTTAAGCGAATGTTTAAAAAGCCCCCAAAAATAATTTTTAGTGAAAATCTATTCCATTCGTTGAATTCCGACCTTAAAATAAATTTTTCATCGTCCAAATTTCACCCAAAGATTCTTTACAATAACATATACTTATTGTTTTTACTTGTTTTAGGTTTAAAATAAACATTTAATTTCTTTTTCACGTTAGAATTATATGGTTAAAAACTCTCTGTACTTTATAAGTGACGGATTTTAAAATTATAATTTAGCCATTAGCAGAAACTGGAGTTATTCGTATATTTACAAAATGACTTTAACCCAAGCGAAAGTACTTTTTAAGATACTTCGAGTAAATTCAAAGGTAAAATTTATTTTTAGTCAAACGTTTTTAAGACACCACTGAACCATTCAAAACAATGTGTAATCTCACATACCAAATCTTCGGAATCCTTATTAAATTCTTAAATTATTTAAAAAATGTAATTTAAATCCAAACTTTCTTTCACTAAGAATATATTTGAAGCAGTAATTAAATTAAGACAGTTTTCCTTTTAAAAATCGTGGGTCGCTGGAAATGTTGAATCTCATTTTAAACTTTTAACGTACAGAAATCAAATTCTTATTAGACTACTCATAACTAAGGATGATTAATAAACCATTTGAAAACCATTATTTTTAACCATAGCACGTTATGGCCAGTGAACACTAGGTTTAGGTTTCCATGGCTGCTGTGCACTCATTAAATAGGTCGGTATATAACTACGTAAAGTGTATTTTACGTTTTTTAAATAATTTTGTTTGACGCCGACTCCCAAAATCACTCTTCCGAGAAATAAACTAACCTCGAAAGAAATAAAAGAAATCCAGACTCTATAATTTAATCAATGAGTTAGTTTCGATGCGACGCTTAATGTCAAAAGGAGCTGATTACAAAATACAACCACGCCTTCCATAAATTCAGCAAACAACACTCACAACAGTGTACTAGTATAGGTATATAATTTCTTCATTTGTTGCTTAGTCACTATTTACCTGATGACCGCTTTAGAATTATATTCAAAGCTCTGCAAGAATTGAAAAATGGCTCTCAAAATCGTAGCTCGACAGTTTGTTTTCCAGTGCGGGTCAAGATCAGCTTCATCAATGGGACAAACCCGTTTCCCATCTAGTCATCACTCTGATGTTCTTTCAAGACCCCACCCAGATTTTAAATAATGGATCAACAATTAAAAATATTATGTTTTTTATGTCGAGATATTGTTATTTACTTGACTGTGTCATATGGTTAAACTTACAGATGAGCAAAAGAGTCGGTTGAAGAAACATCGTAAAGTGATACACCATCTATGTCGTAAAATTCCTCTCGCTAAAAGAAAACAGATTATATTGCAGAAGGGGGGATTTCTCCCGCTTTTATTAGCTCCGCTACTTTCAATCGTGAGCTCAGTCGCGGCGATAAACCGCGCTATTAATAAGTAAAAATGGCCCGCAAAATGATGTTAGTTTCTGAAGACGCCTTACGTCGTATGAAAAACGCTACTTTAGAAGAAGTTACTCTGGAACCGGAAATACCCACTTTGGATAAGGAAATGAAAGCGATTCTCGAGAACCCCAATATGTCCCAATCCGAAAAATTCTCATTTTATAATCAAACTTTACAGCGACACCTAAGTTCTAATCAGGAACCAGTTGAAAAACAACAGGAATAAAAAAAAGTGGTACAAAGAAATAGCCACATCTATTCCACCAAGTCTGCTCACCGACGCGATATCTTTTTACAATTGGGCATTGCGATATATTTCGTGGAACGAATTAGGTGAAATGGAAATTGGGGGGCGGGTCGTTTTGGGATCGAACGTTATAGATTGAATTTACGACGCGGTTAGAAAAACCAAATCAAATGTCGATCCTACGGGAATTTATAATTTTTACGAAACTTTGCTAAATAATAATGTACCAAAAACATTTATCAAGAAACCCGCGATGTTAAATTTGTTAAAATCATTACCTTATCTCGCGACTCACCCAGACCGCAACAGTGGGTGACGATTTGATTGTATTTATCAATAAAACCTTTAACGTAACTTTACGAGTATTTATTTCAATATTTTGTCTCACGATGGACGGTTGTACTGAAACTGTAGCTGCGGGTGTGACGTCCAGACTAATGGATTCTTATTCCAAAAATCCGAAAATTTAAACCGCCGTTTTAATAATATCTATTTAAGGGAAAGACGGAGAAACAATAGATTCGATATTCACTAAGCCACATAATTTACCAGTCGCGGGTTCAAATATTCAAATTATCGAAATTAACATTATGGACGACTTGGGGAACTCCGTGCGATTCGAACGTGGAAAGGTGCAGGTTACTCTACATTTCAGACCGCGGAGGGCCTGGCTCGCCCTATAACAACAAGTGCGAGAACGATTCGCGTTCATTTTAGTAAATCATAACGAACGACAAACATCATGAGGCACTTGCAGTATAACCCCGTCGTAAGCGATTACGAGAACTACTAGTTGAATCAGGCTGGATATGGATCAATTCCGGTTTATCGAGGTGTGGGTGTTCAAAGAGGATATGGATTAGGCAATATACTAGCTTCAGCTTTTCGCAGTGCCATGCCCTTTTTCAAGCGAGGAGCCCAGTTCCTCGATACTGGAGCGAAAGTCGTCACGGACGTTGCTAGCAGTATTACAATCAAAAAGGCACTCGCAACTAGATCCAAAAGCGCTGGCAAAGTTACCTTAATTTCAGCCGCGGAAGTGGTTAAGCAAATGACGGGATCTGAAAAAGTAACGCTCCCGACCGCGCAAAATCACTCGACGTACCCAGCAAACACAAATCGTCCCTGGGACGTCCCAGCATGGTCCTTAGAGCCCAGCTTGGACCCGTCCAAAATTCGTCCTACGGGACGAATAACGGACGTCCCATTTTAGTCCTCGTAGAACCAATTTCGTGACATCCGATATTCAGCCCAATCGACGTCGCATGGATCTCCACTATTTGTCCGAAATGTTTCGTCCATCAATGCTATCTAGAGGTGCGTTTATCAGCAATTAATTTTAATTTTTTTCACCTGTATTTGTATTTGAGCTGATAATGATTAATGAACCACAAAATATTAATTTTAGTAAGAATATTATTATTTAAATTTACGAGTTTATTTAAGGTTAATTAATGAAATTACGTGTTAAATCAAAACTACTTAATTATTTAATTAATTTTTTCTGTTCTTGATTTTTATATTTTTTTATATTATTATTTTCTTAATTTTTATTTCCATTATTTTCATTTGATGAATGATTTCTACAATCACAGCCAATTACTGCGAAAAAGCTGATCTAAGTTGGCCGAGCTAAAGTCCTTTTAAAATATCTGGTAACCCAGTTTGTAGTTTCTTTTCTACGACGCCATTACTCGATAGTTTGGAATCGGTCACCATAAAGTACATAATGCGTTCTACACAAACGTTAAAGATTATAACATAGTAATCTCTAGTATCGCTGATAATATATCATAAGAGTAAGTATTTTATTAAAAAACTGTTTGATTTTTTTTTATGATTTTAATTAGATTTTTTTAATGTGTCTTTTACAGAGGTAGGAAGAAAATATGTTTGATCAAAGTCTATTTTGACTCTTTACCTTTATGGAGTATTCATTTTTTAACAATAGGTACTTTTGTTTTTTTTTGTGTTTTGTTTTGTTTTTTTGGTTTGTTATTTGTCAAGGATTACAGTAATGCAAAAAGTTTTAACCGCAAGTTATTATTTAAAAAGATATGACCAATGTAAAATTGTTACTTGCTAACAATTTTTACAACGGAAAATACGACATATTTCGAGATTTCTGTACGTGCTGGATAAAGTAGCACTGATGACGAAAAAAAAAGGTTCAATTGCAAAATAGTACTAACTTTTAAGGGTTGGGAATTTTTCCCGTATTTCAACGCATTTTAGCCTTTTTTTAACCATACTATGTCATATTATATGTCTTCATTTTGTTATATTTTATATATTGGATTTGGAATTCCAAAAGTAGGATTTGCGTTGAATTATCCGAGTGTTGGGGAAGGTTCGCTGTTTTTAAAGTTCATTTTGGACCTGTACATGTTTCAATTTTACTTTTTAAGTTTATTATTCATCACTTTCACTGAGTGGTTCGCCTAAAGCTTTATTTCATTTTGTTATATTTTGTATATTGAATTTGGAATTCCAAAAGTAAGATTTGCCTGTAATTCTCCGAATGTTAGGGAAGGTTCGCTGTTTTTAAAGTTCATTTTGGACCTGTACATGTTTCAATTTAACTTTTTAGGTTTATTATTCATAACTCTCAGTGAGTGGTTCGCCTAAAGCTTCGGACTCGGACTCGGACTCGAATATTTTAATTTTTATTACTCGAATGGACTTGCGAGCCGTTCACCGAGTCCTAAAAATTACTCGCGAGTCCAATTTTTTTAAGACCAGTGCGTTATTTTCCACCGAGTCCGTCATTTTTATTTGTTAATTTTTTTGTAAAAGTCCCTTATTGGCGCTGCGGTAGCGTTAACGCACTTTGTTTACAGGGTTGCCACAAAATTTTCAGATTCAAATTCCCTGACTATTCCCTGTTTTCCCTGACCATTTTAAGAGATTTTCCCTGACTTATTAAGGGCAAAATTTTTCTTTTATATTTTACTTTTATCTGAAGTTAATAAATTTGGATGGCCATATATTTCAGTAAAAAGGTTGTTGCAATGTTGAAACATTCAAGGAAATAAATGATAATCGTCGAATTTGTCATACATCTAGATTTAAATTACCTTTAAAAAGTGCCCAGATAAAATTAAATTCCCTGACTTTTCCCTGAATCTTTACAAATTATTAAAATTCCCTGACATTCCCCTGACTTTTAGGCAGATTTTTAAATTCCCTGACTTTTCCCTGATTTCCCTGTTTTCCCTGACGTGTGGCAACCTTGGTTTAGTCAGAGGTCACATGACTCACATGGATAGTTTGAGCTACGGTTTTAGTTTTGGTTATACTTTTATTTTCGGTCCTGCAGAAGTGGAGGGAAGACAGAGTCAGATCTTTGGAAGAAGTACTCCGGGCTCCCGCTTTAAGTTTATTCTTTATTCAGATTTTCAGTGGAAAATATGAGTAAAACATCGAAGAAGAAACGTTTTAATAATACTTTTCAAGAAGAAATTTTAGCTCCTGATGAATATTCCAATTCTTCTGAAGAAAATTATCAGTCCCAATTTTAAATTGACGTTGAACAACTTCAACTTGACGAAATTGACAATTCTAATGGACTCGTTCCGAAATTTAAGACTCGAATATTGCTCGTGGCTAATTCTTAGGGACTCGAAGACTCGAATGAGTACTCGAAAATGGAACTCGCAAATTGGTGAGTCCAATTTTTTGGGACTCGGACTCGACTCGAAATCCAAAAAAGAGGACTCGCACAGCCCTAGTTATTACAATCAAATTGTACACTTGTTGCTGGATTTTTTCCATTATCTTGTATTTTAATGTTTTGAATAAAATTTTAATATCAAGTTTGGCTTTTTAAATTATTTGTTCAGAATACGATATCCAATGAACGTCCTAGTTTCATCCCTATTGAGCCATGATTGAACCAAATTAAAGGCCTAAAGACATCTCTAGGTTTTATAGAAAGACATCCAGGGGACGTCCTTTAACGTCCAACCGACGTCAACCCCTGATTTTGGGATATCCTACGGACGAAGGCAAGATCCGAGTGTGACGTCTATCGGATGTCCATAGGACGTGTTTGTGTTTGCTGGGTAAAGTCAAGAGGAGGCAAACATCGTGCCCTTCTTACTCTAATATATTTTCATAAAGCGATATTAGGGCACTGTTACATCCACATTCAAGCGGGTGTGTGCATTCGGAATTGGACCTTTTTCAAGGTCCGTTATCGCAGACGGGGATCCCATTTCCAGTATTACCAACAATTCAGCGTTAACGATTTGTATTAGTGGCAATTTAGAAGATTACGTAGACTTGTCGCAGACTCTCCTACACGTTCAGGTGGAAGTGAAAAAAAAAAAATGAATCTCTCCCCAAAGCCGCCGTGATCGGTGCGGGTGGAGTGGTAACCTGATAATGTGGCGCCGGTCAATTTATTTTTACACAGTCTCTCTCCCGAAGTGCTTCTTTTTTTAAACGAGAAATCCGTTACTACTTCGGCTCAACATTAACCGTATAAAAGTATGATTCAAACCATGCTTACTTTTGGTGACTCGGATAAAACGAGTCATCTGACCAGCTCCTTATTTCATCGCGACACGGAGGGTGAGTTTAACGACTTTACCAATAACGAAGGTTTCTTGAAAAGAGCTGAATTTCCTCAAAAGGGAATTATCGATATGATCCACGTTCTTCATTTAGATGTTTGTCAACAATCTCGATATCTTCTACACTGAATGGCTTTAAAATTTGTTTTTGGTAAACCGAACACCGATTTTGGTTTACACTCCGATATGAAATTTCAATTGAAAATCGAATCAGCTTCGCTATATCTGAGAAAAGTTAAATTAAGTCCAGAAATACCGTTATCTCACGCGAAAGTATTACAAGTGGCTAGAGCTAAATACCCCATCACTCGCACCGAATGCACTTCATTTTCGATCCCCCAAGGGAACGTGAGTGTGGTGCAGGATCATTTATTTACCGAACAGATTCCCAATAAAGTCGTGATTGGGATGGTTAGTCAAACGGCTTTTCTAGGTGACTTAAAATGATCACCATATAATTTCCAGCACTTTAATTTAAACCACATTGGATTGTTTGTGGACGGAAACAGCGTACCCCATCGCCGTCTTACTCCTAATTTCGCGGAGAATAGCTACATCCAGGCCTACGCCAATTTATTTCTACAATCGGGTCAGTGGAACATTGACGAGGGAAACCAAATAAGCTGCGAAGATGACGTTGGTGGGAACTGCCTTTTCGTCTACGACTTTAGGCAGATTTGATGAGCAACGCCGACCATTTTCATTTAGTTAAAAACGGAAATTTTAGTCTCGAGATAAAATTCGCATCAGCTTTAGCCGAAACGATTGCCGTAATTGTGTACGAGGAATTCCAGAGTTTGATTGAAATTGATAAAATTAGAACCATGATTTTGAACTAGAATGGATACGTTACAACTAACTAGAATAATGGAAAATGATAAGTCCACCAAAAACCTATTTCGAGGAGTTTTCGCCGCGGATCAATTACCCAAATACGTGAAGACTTTCCCCTCTCTTTATATCGTGAACACGGCTACTTCAGAAACGTCCGGAGAACATTGGGTTGTACTCTATTTCTCGAAAAATAACAGCGCTACAGAATTCTTTGATTCTTTCCGGAACGCCCCCGAAATGTTTGCTTTAATGACTTTGTCGAAAGAAAAAGTAAAACTGTTACTTTTAATTCATAACAAATACAAGGAAATCTTAGTAGGACTTGTGGAGGCTTTTGCGTATATTTTGCTATTAATCGATGTCGGGGTGTAAAAGTGTTTGATATTGTGAAAAGATTTTCTAAACAAAAAATGATAATGATAAGATGATTAAAGAATTTATGTATTCAAACTATTCAATAAATATTGAATAACGTTTAAATGTTTTTTTAATTTACCAACATTCAAAACAAATTACAAAAACACTAGTTCATAAACCTTTTTTGTTAACAACAACCGCAATTGTTTCATGGTAATAAATATTCACAGATCATTTACAGTTGGAAATATTTAACATTTTTAGAATAATGTTTGTGAAAATAAATGAAAATACTCTAAATGTTATTTTAGTTATATACGTATTTTACGAATTCAGTCACAACTTTTTTATCTTGTCGTTCCAGTGATGTCCATAGGATAGAGTTTGAATACCGTTACCCAAAATGTAAATTTTATTATCTCAAGGACTTAGTTATTTTGTTTTGGGGAATGGTAAAGAGTTGATGTCCCTGACTCACAATTCGGACCAATAAGTTGCTCCTAATTTAATTCCGCAAAAGAGAATTGCAGTAGCTCGAGTGGCGAATACTTTTTTGACGACTCTCTTGCAAACACCTTAGGCGATTTTTTTCTCCCCTTCTCCGAAAGGATACTATACATTTTCGGGCGTAAACCGCAAAACTCGCGAATCGAAACTCCCTCCATCTCGTCTTTCATCTTCCCAATCACTTTTTTATTTGATTAATTGTGAAGAGGATGGTTAACGGGATATCCTGAGAAATTGAATAGGTGGGAGGACTTCTGTAAGTCCGCGTAGACATCCTCGGTTTGGATGTCATACGTGAGGCTGTCGGTATCTGTGAAAAGGAGTCGCGCTTTACCTCCGAAATTCTTAGGCCTGTACTCGTAATGAAACTCGTACATTGAAAGTTTCGATAGATCCAAAATGGAGAAGCCGGTATAGATGGGTCTATTCAAAGTAAGCTACTTCCTCTTCATTTGAATGCCTACGAGTTCGTTGTGGAAAATAGTGAACTTTTCAAATTTCTAGGACAACTTGCCAAGTGGTTTTAAGAATATCCTTTTTTATACGCTAAAGCTTTTAAAAAGCTATATGCGTTATAAATTGTTTATAATAAATGTTAACACAATTTTAAACCAGCCTTTATTTAAATAAATGTTGTTGGATCGCTGTCGAAGTTGCGTTATTAATAATCGCTTGATGCATTTTAGGTGTTTCCTAGTTTCGACGAAAGTTTGTAAACGCGATAACTTCTCAACCGTTGGTTGTAGAGGGATAATTTTTCAACTTTCTAAATATGAATCAACCATTGTGAATTCAAAAACGCGCGAGTCAGTGCCGTAGAACCAATATTTAAAAAGTTGTCAAAATGAGTTTTGACGGTGACCGCTTAAACTATTAATTTTTGGCAGACGAAACCGATAAATAACGAAAGATATTGGAAAATAAATAAAAGTTGCAATTTGTTTCATCGATCTATATATTATAGTTTTCTAGCAGAATTAAAAAGAGGGCAAAAATTTCACCTGTCGAAGACTTTTTAAACAGAGTGTACAAGCTGAGAAAGAGTGTCTTAAGCATCAGTTTATAATAAGAAGAAAATAAATCGGTGGTTATTGCGCGAACTTACTAGTGGGTAGGTAGCCGACCATCGACGACCCGTACAAATTGTTCATGTCGAAGTACATTATAATATTATAATATTACTCAATAAATAATTATATGTCAATATCGAGGAGTAAGTCCAACTTCACTTTGGTCGTGTGAAGCAAATCCTGGTCCGGTGTACGCGTCCGTGCAATCCAGGCCATAGTATTCTACACAAATGGCGCGGAGACTTCCGAAGACGTCAGCGAGCTGGAGGGTATCCGCTTGAACGTACAAATCGTGTAGTTCACCAGTTAAAAAAAATTTCGTTAGTAACATTATTTCTTTCCATTAAAGATTTCTGGAGAAATACCTAGATTTTTTACGTTGAAAGTATTCCATTTTTGCCGGACTGAATCGTAACTTTCATCTGATATGTGTTCATCAGTGAGAGAGTTAAAAAAATGTCTTGGGAGGAAGTGTCTCCTCAAACTTTGCCACGCTGCTTATGTAGTCGTAAGGATAGGTTAACTTTTTATGATGCGAAGGATAGAAAGAGTGTAAGATTAGAAATTTATCCGAACCCCCCATAGCTAAGTTATTAATTAGAGTTTCGAGGGAAGCTGGCATGAAACGAAGTGAATCGATGAAGCGGAGACGACCTATAGTGAAACTTATATAAGTTTCGGTGGTTGATGAAATGCTGGAAATTTTATGTTCCTTCATCAACCCAATCCTCTGAATAATAAGATTGGCATCGTATCTACAATTTGAAAATAAATATACTTTAGTTATAATTTCGTCGATAGTAGAAAGGGAATAAAAATTCGTACCGTGATAAATTGTGCATGACGACTGGTGTAAACTTTCCAGCTCTTAACTTTAAATTACGCGAATTGTGGGCCATTCCGCGAAAACTTCCTAAAATTGTAATAAGACCTAAGCTTTCTGATAGTGAAAATCACCGATAAAAGTATAATATACCGGAATAATGACAATGGTTTCTAACTCCCGGATCGCTCTGCGTGAGAAGATCCCCACACACGTATAACAATGAATAGCTTTGCGAACCAATTCTTCTTCAACTGGTGTCAAAACCATTCGAACGTTTTTCTTTAATAATTCGGTGATGTACTCCCGTTCCATCAACAAACTTTCAAGAAAAACATCAGTAGCGACAGTTCCTCTATAAGTCACGGGTGGATGCGGTTTTCCTATAAATTGAATATTCTTTGTAGCGAAGATATTTTTCAAAAACAGTACAAAATTAAATACCATCGGGTCCCACAACAACATAGCTGAAACCACACGCTACATGTTCGGAAAGTTTGGTTGTTGATGACAGTGAAGAATCTAATAAACATGTATGGATTTTATCAATAATAGATTCAAAATCCGCGTATATGACGTAAGGTACCTAAATTTAAGAAGAATATTAAAAAGTGAAAATTTGTAATACGATTTTTTTTCGTTTTGTTGTCAGTCGATTTTATTGAATTTTAAAATGGGTTCTTTGTGGGCATTTTCAGAAGCTGTGGACCGTGGACATAACAGTTTTTTACGTGCTATCTATGATTACTTTCAGCGCTTACACCAGAGTAGCGGGGTAAGCAATAACGACATACGTCAAATTTTCCGTTATGATTTGTGAAGTAACTCAACAAGCGACTAAAGTCACTATTAAGACCAAAGTGCTGGTTTTTTCCTGACACGAGATATAGAAGGTCTATTTGTCGATCTTTCGGCACTTCGTTTTCACTGACATAAAGCGGGAAAACTTCGTTATCATAACCTTAAACGTTGATTGATAGATTGTTTTAAAATTCCAATTTTTAAAGTTTTAAAACGTTTAATTGAAAACGAAATAAAAACGCTATAGTCCATAAGAAACACTTATGGTCTTTAGTTTTTATATTTAGGAGACCTTTACCTTTACAAAGCTCCGAGGGTAGCTATATATAGGTACCACCTACGAGTGGAAGATACGTTATTATACTACTTGGAAAAACAAAATCCGATTAATGGTCCATCCACTACCCACGTCTTGGAATTCCCCCATTGCTTCCGCAACTTGCTTTATACAAGAGTCTATTTGAACTGGTATTACGTCCGGCATGAGGGAAGTTTGAATCTTGCTACGGAAATACGGTAACGCTTCGACTTCCCCACCGTCGTTGAGTTTACGCACGTACTTCGCGCGAATAAATACGTTCCATTTTATACCCTTTTTCTGAAATAAGTAATTTTTCAAGTATTTAAATAAGGCTGAACATATAGAAGTTATTAATACCTCTGGGTCTGTTTGAGTGGTTTTCGGGGTATTTCGCGAGCTAATGATGGCGGAAATGTCTTCGCGTTGTTTAGGTTTTAATAGTAGGGTCCTTCGCCAGTTGGGGAAGAGCGGGATTTTTTCCCTTCTTAGCTCTTGGGACGTGGGAGAATTCTTACAATGAAAGTACATCACTACTTTGTTATTATAAAGGGAGCCACCTCTACCTCGCTAGAATGTGTTCAATGTGAATCTTTGGAAAATTATATCTGATGCGCTCTTCAGAATTTATAAGGAAAAAAATATCTTATTAATTCCCAACCAAAATTAAATATAATTCCTATAAAAACGTAAAAATTAAACTTTGGTATTTTCTATTAATATTTATTTATTTTTACATAAAAAATTCCTCACCGAGGGTTTGTTGAACAATTTCTTCTAAAGCCAATAATTTTTCTAAATCATCGTTAAAGTCAATTTTTTTTGTTTTTTATTTAATCGGCTTCTCTGATGGAGCGCTTTTTCTTCCGCTTCTGTGTGTTAAATGAACGAGATGCGAGACGAGTCGAAGGAACTTCGGTGGTAGAAGAAGTTGACGCTATTGGTGGTAGAGACGAAAGAGATGATGATGAGTTTTTGGTTAAAGGGAATACCGATGAAGATGTGGCACGGATCAATGATAAAGTGGCCGTAATTTCCGGCGTTGAAGGATTCGGCTCTTTGTTCATACCAAAAAAGAGTAGCGAAGCGACGGAGTCTTCTTCCGGCGATATCGTTAAATCTAGTTTTTCGATCTTAAAATAATTGGAATAAATACACGTTTTATACTTAATAAACAAATATAAACATACCCCGATTAGTTGGTTTAACCCTCTGAGAGTCCGTCTTATGTTGGCTATGTTCGGGTGGTAACATGGGTACAAGTCAATAGCAGCACACGCTTCATCCGGGCGGAATTCCACCCAAAATCCCCGATGTTGCTTACGGATGATAACTTCGAAAGTTCGAAAATTGAAGACTGGTAATTCGGGGTGGCCGGGAATGTGTCCCAGCGCAGCCTTATATCTTAAAACCGCGACTGTCACTTTTTTGTCTAAGACGATATTGTTAGTTTCCATTCTGAAATGAATATGATTTTGATTTTCGGGAAATGGGATTATATATCCCAACCAGAATTGGAATTTCTTCTGGAAGTCGTCTCCACCACAGTATTAAACTAATAAATAATACAACCTTTCGTAATAACCAGAATTTATTTACGCCATAAGAAATAAAGTACGGTTTACTTATGTCAAAAAGTATTAATTAAATATTTTTACTATAAGGTATAAATAAGAAATTTATTTATACAGTCGGGCATAAATAAAAATTGTATTTATCCATATAATATAAATAAATTCTTGGTAATCCGACTAATTCTGTTTCTATTTCACCATTTCACTTCACAATGTTTGATTCAAGTAAATGTATATGACAGAGGTAAAAAGAAAAAAACAAATATGGTTAAGACCAAAATATTTTATTTATATTTTTTCAAAACTTTATTTGATGCGCTTTAAATAAGGTTGACGCTTTAGACGTGATGTAGGTGAGGATTCCATGCAAATCGTTTATTTCGTATTCACCCTCATCCCACTGCATCCCGCAAATATTCATCGAGATCCACGAACCAAGTCGTTTGTCTTTCACGTTTAGCTCGTGTTACGGAAATGGCGGCTTAAAGGCGTACACCCCACTCTCTCCAGTTTCAACCACCAAGAATGCCAATTCTTTGAGAACATATTCGTTGTTGCTCTCAAAAAGTTGGTTTCCAGAATGCAAGAGTGATTCTCCGACCTAGAATTGACAATACAAATTAGAAATGTGTCGCGAACAGGGGTGTAATAACCGGGAGGGGTAGGGGGAAATGCCCCTCCCTAGAATTTTGCTGGGAGGGGCAACTAATTTTATTGCCCCCTTCAACTTGTTGGTCAGTTGAAATCTTCAAAAGGCTCAAATTAACATTTTAAAAGCCTATAAAGCTAATAGATCCTCAACTGTGTTTAAATTTCAGTCTCTTCCGGCCAATTTACATAGTGGTAAGCCGTACACTCTATTATCAATTCAAAACCATTCTCCAGACCCCTTTCCTATTATCTTTGCCCCCTCCAACTTCTACAACGTTCCTACCCCACTGGTCGCGAATAATGTAATACGTCATAAAACTCACATTTTGGGTTACTCCTCCTATGACTGGTGAGCACCGCTTCTAAAACGAGAAATACAAGATTGCAAATTCGGGATGAAATTTTAAGGAAAATCAGTCCTTTTATATAGTACTCCTCCCTGCGCTTTTTACTTGATTTCATATACTTAACAAAATACTAGTAATTTCAAACGTCGGCGTATCAACATTCTACTTGCAGACCGAACACGCTGGAAAACAATCGGCTTCTTTCCAACTGGTTAACCTTAGACGTTGCTCTCCGGTAAAATCCCCGCAAATAGACAATCGTCGTAATATCGCTACCCTCACCGTAGATTCACGTCCAGTATAAACAAACCGCTTCTTTCTAGCTCGGATGAAAAGCGTGACCTCGTTTTATCGCGGTTCTCTATACCGCTTCCTCATTGCACCCCGTCAATAAATCTCCTGCTTGCTCCCATGGTCCCTTCACGTTTTCGACGGACGCTCTCGTTTACTCGATGCTGACCAGTACTTTGTTCAGGAACTGACATAAATTATACCCCATGTCAAACCCTACTGGCCCCATTGGGTATTTTGTTAATCTCCTCGTAAACTCCCGCCCCGTAGCAATGAAACGCGCGTATTAACAATCCGCTTCTTTCTAGCGCGGTTGAAATCCGAGACCTCGTTCTCTTCGGGTCTCTATCCCCTACCTCGTCACGAAACTCAGCTTCCTCCTCGAACGATATTACACCCCGTCTATAAGACTCTGACCAGCTTTGATTCCTACTTCGCATTTTCAACAGTCGCATTCGTATTCTCGAGGCCGGTAATGTGGCCAAATCGAGCCGTCACTGTTTCGAGGGTGATTCCGGCACCCCGTACTAACCCTATGAAAAAATTGGCACCCCGTTAAAACCTTTTGGGATTATTGCACCCCGTGGTCCTTAACTCTCACTTTTACACTACTATCATGTCACCAGCTAGCACGTGTTTAACCACGTAGTTTTGAAGTGGTAAATTACGTGTACATTTAGATTATGAAAAGCACCTATTAAGTTCAAATCGAATTAATTTTGAATACAATAACACTGTTTTTTATTTAAATTATACCGTATATTAAGGAGTTATTTTTTGTGTTTTTAGTGGTTAGTTTTCGTGAATTCAGGGGGTGTTGCATATCGAAAGGGCTTTGACAAAATAACATTTGCCTGGATCTTAGAAAATCTATGCACATAATTTGGGTTGCGCCACTGCAATCCAGAGGTTTTGGGGGTTGAACTTGAAAAAAAATCATGGATAAGTCCCTTGATTACAATGTATTCTATAAGTATTACATGAAGTAAATGATCCGAAGTAATCTGACCGCTATGTTGGCCATGTTGAAGACGTTTTCCTTGTGGAACCATAGTAAAAAGCATCATTTAAAATTTCATGCGCTAAGTGACTATCGAGCCTAAGTTTTACTACAGTCTCTCGGATAAAACAGATTAGCACCGTACAGTCTGATGTTACCCATTGTTAGGCTTAAGTTTCAATACAGTGGATAAAATAACACGTGATATTGAATTAATGCCTGTCTTTACATAATATCAGAACTCGCGCTAATGATTTTTCACGTCATTTTAAGAGGGCGTGCTTAAATTACAGAATTATATACAGTGTTTACATGGGAAATATAGTACCCACAATTCTCTAGTCCAATTTATCGTCGGAGTAGATGGGGCTGTACATCAGCTTCGTTTTAACTAGATTTCCATAACGAAAATGCCTCCCAGTTTTCAGGTCAATTCTAAAACCTTCGGTTCATTTACCAACTTGTTTGGACGCCACTAATATTATAACAAATTCATAGTATTAGTAATAATCCAGAGCTCAATCAAATTAAACTTTAATTCCAAAAATATATAATGTGTCTAACCATAAGTCTCTAATATTGTGGCCTAACTTAATAGTTGTGGAGTTTTTTATACTTAAATCACTGTTACCTGTTACCTGTTATCAAATACTAGGGGCTTCTTTTATTTTAAATTATAGTCTACAGAGGTAAAGAGTTCAAATCAAATGGAATTAGAGGGTCAAGTTAGATGTCTTGAATTTTTTAAAGACAATAATATTGAAATAACAAAATAGTGTCTGATCAACATCTTGGTATAATAGCCTATTTGAAAAAACCATCCCCACATTATTAACGAGTTAGACAACTAGACAGCACTATGGGATCCCCCCCATTCCCTGACACCCCCTAATTTAAAAAAAATTAATTTATGGGATTTCTTTTAAATGTTTTAGAAAAATTTTATTTTTTTTTCAACTTGTGGGATTTTTTTTAATGACGTTTCAAACTATGGAACTTTATTTTTCGTGGACTCAATTTACGGGATTTTATATTTCTGGACTTAATTTACGGGATTACTGTTCCCAGATAACTAGCGCCAACGTATTAGACTTATGGCATTTTGTATACGATGTAAGCTTGACCAAACTATGATATGTGAAATAATAATTTGATTTAAAAAAGTTATTAATTTTTATTCGTTATAGATTAAATAATATATATTTTATTAAAAGTCTATTTAAATTTAGTTAATAGTAGACGCGACCAACTTCGTCTCGACTAAAAATCTCCTCTGGATTGTCCCAGAAATATTCAACCCGATGGAATATTGCGACTTGCCCAGCGATGATGGAATTGGGCGGTGTCGTGCTGTAGCGACAATATTAATAAAATAACGTTATTATAAAAATAACGTTATTATAAAAATAACGTAATTATAAAAATAACGTTATTATGAAAATAACGTAATTATAAAAATATTTAAAAATTAATTAAAAATATCCAAAATGGAATTTACACTGAGAGCCAAGATCTTTCCCCATTATCCAGGGATATTACAGTTATATAAAGAAAATTGAATTTTAAAAAAACTGTATAACTTAGGCTCTTTCCATGAGCGCACCCAGAGCGACCTTTCGGTGTCGACGCATCTGAACAGTCAGGAAAATTACGCGACGCGATATCGCCGCCTGTTTCCATTGTCGAATCGAACCCCCACTGATGAGTAGATCGCTCCATTTGTAGTGCTACTAACTGGCACTTTGAAGCATTGATCCTAATATCTTCTTTCTAGCCCAATGCGGTGGATTAAGTCAAACTCGACTTTCACCCAAACTAATTTGACTTACGCTTACGCCACAAATTTATACGTTCATATAAATGTAAATTTGACGGTGAAGCAGTTTGGAATATAATTCAGATTGTACCTGATCATGTGAGAAAAAGATAACGGATTGATATGTTCAGATAGAAATTAGAAGCACTAGATTTAGAGAACGATGCGATGACCGTTTCCAAGAAACAAAAAGGAGCGATATTTTCTCCCCGGAACACCTCTTTTGTCGTGCCAAGAAGGTCGACCACTTTTATCGCACTAACCCGTTTCCATGACCGTTCAGATGCGTCGACACCGAAAGGTCGCTCTGGGTGCGCTCATGGAAAGAGCCTCAATGTAGAAACAAAGATCCAAGCGAGAATTTACGCAGGGAGGTAAAGTCGCGTCACGTTAGATAGGGAGAAGATCGTTCTATAAAAAAATTAAAAAAGAAAACCATGAAAAAATATAGAAAAAATAGCCAAAAAGAATAAGATATCTACCCGTGCACCCAGAAATATTCACCCGGAGCACAGCCTTCCGGGAGAGTTGTAAAGCTAATGTATGAAAATAATTGCTTAGACCAAATAACTAATAAAATTAAAGCATCACGAACCTAATGGTATAATTTAATTAGATTAGATAATTTAAATAGAGGTACTTACTTGTTATATAGATAATCAATAACGTAATACATTTTTGGAAGAGATGGAATATACTACAACCGGAGCGAATAACAGTCTGATCTAAATTGCGGGGAGTGTTTCGCCAACAACCGCTAATGGGACCCCATATGCGGACGGATACGGGGAAACATCTGCGTCAAGCATGTCCCTCGTACCCCGATATTAGGTTACCCCTCACACAGAGCCTGGTGGTATAGCTCGGTTGTTAGACTGAATAAATATTTAAAACCACAAATTAGTCGTTTGTTACGGACATTTTAGAATAAACGTTTATTACCCCGCTATTAAGCACTGAATGCAGGATCCAGGCTGAAGAGCCAGCCTTGGACAAAATTGAGGTCTTTTTAAAGTTAAGGAAAAAAAGGTTTAAATATACGAATACCGAAAAAATAAAATATTTAAATTTTTACGTTTGATAGCGGAACGGTTGATTTTCCCGATAATAGGGCTGGTTCCTCTGGGGATGACGACCATGATAACGCTGATGATGATGTTGGTGGTGGTGATAGGATCGTTGTCCTGCATTGGTGGGCTACGAAGAACGTTTCGTGCAATCGGGCCATATAAATTCAAAAATGGATTAAAATAAATACTGACCTTGCCGTACCCAGCCGTTGAGGGATTTCTTCAACGGAAGGAGCCGGTGACGGAACCGGCGAAGCAGTCGCGGGGATAGGTGAAGGAGATCGTGGCGAGTACATGTTACAAGTTTTGGCTTGAGGCACTGATCATGGGTAGACCGAGCTGTTGGGGTTTGTATATGTTTTTTTTTTCAAGGAGGGCGTTCTTAATATTGAGAAAACCGTTCCCACAAGCTTAAGACATTTTTTTCTTATGTAACCATGTTTTTTGGTCCTGACGGCGTTAGAATGTTGATATCCAATTTCATTTGACACATCTTCAAGACAGATGTTGACCAATATCACCTACTCTTAACGTAATTTGAAGAAAAAAAGTCAAGCACTTGGAGAATATGTTATTAGAAGCGTTTATTATACGCAATATAGTTGCGAGGGTAAAGTTAAATGAGACCCATAGAACTTTGGAAAACCATTTTCCCACGGAAAAGTTGTTTACGAAACATTATTTGGTCAAGATGTTCTTCGAGTAACGTCCCCCCCATTTGCAATATACCAGCCTAAAACCAAAGTTATTTAAGGTCACTGGAAAGGACCAAATTTCTATGAGAGCCCCCGCGATTCCGGGGAAATCATTCCCACGCTAGAATTGTCGAGTAAATAGTATCAAGACACTATTTACTTAGAGGGAGTCTCTGTGTTATATGCTAGCCTAAAAAAAAATCATAAGTATCTAGTTTCAAAAAACGAAGAGTGGTTACGACAACTGTACTGTTTTTTATATTCTTAAAAGAGCGTTCAAAAACCTAATGCGAAAAAATATGCATAGGTCTAACTAAAATGACACATAAAATATAGGCAAAAATGACACGTATTATATTTCATACGACATATGGGATTTTTTTTGAGAATTTGCATGAACAAGCCTAAGACGCTTTTGGGGATAAATAGGCCACTCAGAATCATGGCAACCACCACTTGGAAACTAGAGTTCCAAGAGTTTTAAACTTTTTCTAATTTGATCCAGAAAAAAGTACTAGAATGTCGGCGGAACAGCTCCTAGCAGATTTGAGATACTTCATTTGGAAAAGACCCGTAAGTTTATTTTTTTGTACAATTTTTATTTTAATCTGGCGTCTCTAACTCGTTGTTACGGCGATTTGACCAATTGCGTATGGAACTGTGTTACCGATAGCAATTTAGTTCAAACGTTTCGAGAAATAATTGAGTACCTCGGCCATATCCCTCTAACACCTTTTAAATGCAATAATCGTAGCGAGTTAAATAATTTAATTCAAAATACCCCGACTTACGCTTTAACACCCGAATTCGAAATACAGTTTCAGGACAGGAACGATATTTTTTCGGAATTGGGAGATGATTTTGAATCACCAATTGATTATAACACGTCTGATTATTTCGCGGAATCAAACGCTAGGAACGAACAACCTAACAGCCCCGGTTTAGATTTGCTAGCCGACGATTTTAAGTTACCAACCTTACACAACACTGATAATTATATTAACGAAGATGTGAGTTCACGCCTCGCCCCGGACGATTCCAATGGAATTTATTCTATTGATCAATTCCCGTTTTCCGGCCATAACTGGTTGACACCCGCTCGCGAAATATCTGACATGAGCGAGTCGAACTTTTCGCGACAAGACGTAGTCACGCCTGATAATACGCAACTAGAATCCAACTCGGGAGAGAGAATTAATCGGGAAAACGCGTTTATTAACTCCGCAACGAGCAAGGAGGAAATTTCAAACTTTTCTACGAGCGCTCCAGAGCAGAGGTGGACAAAAGTTGTGAGTGTTCAAAAACTAGAAAACACGATGAATGAATAAGAAATAAAATATCCCATTGTAGTACGCTTATTCTGAGGGCGAAAAAAATAAAACCAAATGTTCTCTGGTTCACTCAGAGTGAGCCATACGCGATCCGTGAAAATTCAACTCAACTTCAAGAGTTCAACTCTAAGTGAGCGCGCTCAATCTGAGCGAAAGGGATCTTGACCGACTGATATTCGTTCTAAAAGCAGCAATCGAGTTCTCTTTAAGCGATGAGGCGCCTCGATCCCACGCAGGCGCTTACAACTCGGCGAGCGAGTTTATCGCGAACGAAAAGAGGATTCGTTCATTTTCATCGCTCACAGCGCCAGGAGAATACGTAGCCGCTTACATGCCAGTGAACCAGTTTATTGCGAACGAAGGGGGTTTCGTTCGATTCCATCGTTCTCAACGCTGAGAGAATACGCAGAAGCTTACATGTTAGCGAACCAGTTTATTGCGGACGAAGGGGGTTTCGTTCATTTTCATCGCTCACAACGCCAGGAGAATACGTAGCCGCTTACATGCCAGTAAACCAGTTTATTGCGGACGAAGGGGGTTTCGTTCATTTTCATTGCTCACAGCGCCAGGAGAATACGTAGCCACTTACGTGCCAGTGAACCAGTTTATTGCGAACGAAGGGGGTTTCGTTCATTTCGATCGCTCACAGCGCCAGGAGAATACGTAGCCGCTTACATGCCAGTTAACCAGTTTATTGCGAACGAAGGGGGTTTCGTTCATTTTCATCGCTCACAGCGCCAGGAGAATACGTAGCCGCTTACGTGCCAGCGAACCAGTTTATTGCGAACGAAGGGGGTTTAGTTCATTTTCATCGCTCACAGCGCCAGGAGAATACGTAGCCGCTTACGTGCCAGTGAACCAGTTTATTGCGAACGAAGGGTGTTTCGTTCATTTTCATCGCTCACAGCGCCAGGAGAATACGTAGCCGCTTACATGCCAGTGAACCAGTTTATGGCGAACGAAGGGGGTTTAGTTCATTTTCATCGCTCACAGCGCCAGGAGAATACGTAGCCGCTTACATGCCAGCGAACCAGTTTATTGCGAACGAAGGGGGTTTCGTTCATTTCGATCGCTCACAGCGCCAGGAGAATACGTAGCCGCCTACATGCCAGTGAATCAGTTTATTGCGAACGAAGGGGGTTTCGTTCATTTTCATTGCCCACAGCGCCAGGAGAATACGTAGCCGCTTACGTGCCAGTGAACCAGTTTATTGCGAACGAAGGGGGTTTCGTTCATTTCGATCGCTCACAGCGCCAGGAGAATACGTAGCCGCTTACATGCCAGTTAACCAGTTTATTGCGAACGAAGGGGGTTTCGTTCATTTTCATCGCTCACAGCGCCAGGAGAATACGTAGTTGCTTACATGCCAGTGAACCAGTTTATTGCGAACGAAGGGGGTTTCGTTCATTTTCATCGCTCACAGCGCCAGGAGAATACGTAGCCGCTTACGTGCCAACGAACCAGTTTATTGCGAACGAAGGGGGTTTCGTTCATTTTCATCGCTCACAGCGCCAGGAGAATACGTAGCCGCTTACATGCCAGTGAACCAGTTTATTGCGAACGAAGGGTGTTTCGTTCATTTTCATCGCTCACAGCGCCAGGAGAATACGTAGTTGCTTACATGCCAGTGAACCAGTTTATTGCGAACGAAGGGTGTTTCGTTCATTTTCATCGCTCACAGCGCCAGGAGAATACGTAGTTGCTTACATGCCAGTGAACCAGTTTATTGCGAACGAAGGGTGTTTCGTTCATTTTCATCGCTCACAGCGCCAGGAGAATACGTAGCCGCTTACGTGCCAACGAACCAGTTTATTGCGAACGAAGGGGGTTTCGTTCATTTTCATCGCTCACAGCGCTAGGAGAATACGTAGCCGCTTACGTGCCAACGAACCAGTTTATTGCGAACGAAGGGGGTTTCGTTCATTTTCATCGCTCACAGCGCTAGGAGAATACGTAGCCGCTTACGTGCCAACGAACCAGTTTATTGCGAACGAAGGGGGTTTCGTTCATTTTCATCGCTCACAGCGCCACAAGAATACGTAGCCGCTTACATGCCAACGAACCAGTTTATTGCGAACGAAGGGGGTTTCGTTCATTTTCATCGCTCACAGCGCCACAAGAATACGTAGCCGCTTACATGCCAACGAACCAGTTTATTGCGAACGAAGGGGGTTTCGTTCATTTCGATCGCTCACAGCGCCAGGAGAATACGTAGCCGCTTACATGCCAGTTAACCAGTTTATTGCGAACGAAGGGGGTTTCGTTCATTTTCATCGCTCACAGCGCCAGGAGAATACGTAGTTGCTTACATGCCAGTGAACCAGTTTATTGCGAACGAAGGGGGTTTCGTTCATTTTCATCGCTCACAGCGCTTGGAGAATACGTAGCCGCTTACGTGCCAGTGAAACAGTTTATTGCGAACGAAGGGTGTTTCGTTCATTTTCATCGCTCACAGCGCCAGGAGAATACGTAGCCGCTTACGTGCCAGTGAACCAGTTTATTGCGAACGAAGGGTGTTTCGTTCATTTTCATCGCTCACAGCGCCAGGAGAATACGTAGCCGCTTACGTGCCAACGAACCAGTTTATTGCGAACGAAGGGGGTTTCGTTCATTTTCATCGCTCACAGCGCTAGGAGAATACGTAGCCGCTTACATGCCAACGAACCAGTTTATTGCGAACGAACGGGGTTTCGTTCATTTTCATCGCTCACAGCGCCAGGAGAATACGTAGCCGCTTACGTGCCAGTGAACCAGTTTATTGCGAACGAAGGGGGTTTCGTTCATTTTCATCGCTCACAGCGCCAGGAGAATACGTAGCCGCTTACGTGCCAGTGAACCAGTTTATTGCGAACGAAGGGTGTTTCGTTCATTTTAATCGCTCACAGCGCCAGGAGAATACGTAGCCGCTTACGTGCCAGTGAACCAGTTTATTGCGAACGAAGGGGGTCTCGTTCATTTTCATCGCTCACAGCGCCAGGAGAATACGTAGCCGCGTACGTGCCAGTGAACCAGTTTATTGCGAACGAAGGGGGTTTCGTTCATTTTCATCGCTCACAGCGCCACGAGAATACGTAGCCGCTTACATGCCAACGAACCAGTTTATTGCGAACGAAGGGTGTTTAGTTCATTTTCATCGCTCACAGCGCCAGGAGAATACGTAGCCGCTTACATGCCAAAGAACCAGTTTATTGCGAACGAAGGGGGTTTAGTTCATTTTCATCGCTCACAGCGCCAGGAGAATACGTAGCCGCTTACGTGCCAGTGAACCAGTTTATTGCGAACGAAGGGGGTTTAGTTCATTTTCATCGCTCACAGCGCCAGGAGAATACGTAGCCGCTTACATGCCAAAGAACCAGTTTATTGCGAACGAAGGGGGTTTAGTTCATTTTCATCGCTCACAGCGCCACGAGAATACGTAGCCGCTTACGTGCCAGTGAACCAGTTTATTGCGAACGAAGGGGGTTTAGTTCATTTTCATCGCTCACAGCGCCAGGAGAATACGTAGCCGCTTACGTGCCAGTGAACCAGTTTATTGCGAACGAAGGGTGTTTCGTTGATTTTCATCGCTCACAGCGCCACAAGAATACGTAGCCGCTTACATGCCAACGAACTAGTTTATTGCGAACGAAGGGGGTTTCGTTCATTTTCATCGCTCACAGCGCCAGGAGAATACGTAGCCGCTTACGTGCCAGTGAACCAGTTTATTGCGAACGAAGGGGGTTTAGTTCATTTTCATCGCTCACAGCGCCAGGAGAATACGTAGCCGCTTACGTGCCAGTGAACCAGTTTATTGCGAACGAAGGGGGTTTAGTTCATTTTCATCGCTCACAGCGCCAGGAGAATACGTAGCCGCTTACATGCCAAAGAACCAGTTTATTGCGAACGAAGGGGGTTTAGTTCATTTTCATCGCTCACAGCGCCAGGAGAATACGTAGCCGCTTACATGCCAACGAACCAGTTTATTGCGAACGAAGGGGGTTTAGTTCATTTTCATCGCTCACAGCGCCAGGAGAATACGTAGCCGCTTACATGCCAAAGAACCAGTTTATTGCGAACGAATGGGGTTTAGTTCATTTTCATCGCTCACAGCGCCAGGAGAATACGTAGCCGCTTACGTGCCAGAGAACCAGTTTATTGCGAACGAAGGGGGTTTAGTTCATTTTCATCGCTCACAGCGCCACAAGAATACGTAGCCGCTTACATGCCAACGAACCAGTTTATTGCGAACGAAGGGGGTTTAGTTCATTTTCATCGCTCACAGCGCCAGGAGAATACGTAGCCGCTTACATGCCAAAGAACCAGTTTATTGCGAACGAAGGGGGTTTAGTTCATTTTCATCGCTCACAGCGCCAGGAGAATACGTAGCCGCTTACATGCCAAAGAACCAGTTTATTGCGAACGAAGGGGGTTTAGTTCATTTTCATCGCTCACAGCGCCAGGAGAATACGTAGCCGCTTACGTGCCAGTGAACCAGTTTATTGCGAACGAAGGGGGTTTAGTTCATTTTCATCGCTCACAGCGCCACAAGAATACGTAGCCGCTTACATGCCAACGAACCAGTTTATTGCGAACGAAGGGGGTTTAGTTCATTTTCATCGCTCACAGCGCCAGGAGAATACGTAGCCGCTTACATGCCAAAGAACCAGTTTATTGCGAACGAAGGGGGTTTAGTTCATTTTCATCGCTCACAGCGCCAGGAGAATACGTAGCCGCTTACATGCCAACGAACCAGTTTATTGCGAACGAAGGGGGTTTAGTTCATTTTCATCGCGCACAGCGCCAGGAGAATACGTAGCCGCTTACATGCCAAAGAACCAGTTTATTGCGAACGAAGGGGGTTTAGTTCATTTTCATCGCTCACAGCGCCAGGAGAATACGTAGCCGCTTACGTGCCAGTGAACCAGTTTATTGCGAACGAAGGGTGTTTCGTTCATTTTCATCGCTCACAGCGCCACAAGAATACGTAGCCGCTTACATGCCAACGAACCAGTTTATTGCGAACGAAGGGGGTTTAGTTCATTTTCATCGCTCACAGCGCCAGGAGAATACGTAGCCGCTTACATGCCAAAGAACCAGTTTATTGCGAACGAAGGGGGTTTAGTTCATTTTCATCGCTCACAGCGCCAGGAGAATACGTAGCCGCTTACATGCCAAAGAACCAGTTTATTGCGAACGAAGGGGGTTTAGTTCATTTTCATCGCTCACAGCGCCAGGAGAATACGTAGCCGCTTACATGCCAAAGAACCAGTTTATTGCGAACGAAGGGGGTTTAGTTCATTTTCATCGCTCACAGCGCCAGGAGAATACGTAGCCGCTTACATGCCAACGAACCAGTTTATTGCGAACGAAGGGGGTTTAGTTCATTTTCATCGCTCACAGCGCCAGGAGAATACGTAGCCGCTTACATGCCAAAGAACCAGTTTATTGCGAACGAAGGGGGTTTAGTTAATTTTCATCGCTCACAGCGCCAGGAGAATACGTAGCCGCTTACGTGCCAGAGAACCAGTTTATTGCGAACGAAGGGTGTTTCGTTCATTTTCATCGCTCACTGCGCCACGAGAATACGTAGCCGCTTACGTGCCAGTGAACCAGTTTATTGCGAACGAAGGGGGTTTAGTTCATTTTCATCGCTCACAGCGCCACGAGAATACGTAGCCGCTTACATGACAAAGAACCAGTTTATTGCGAACGAAGGGGGTTTAGTTCATTTTCATCGCTCACAGCGCCAGGAGAATACGTAGCCGCTAACGTGCCAGTGAACCAGTTTATTGCGAACGAAGGGTGTTTCGTTGATTTTCATCGCTCACAGCGCCACAAGAATACGTAGCCGCTTACATGCCAACGAACTAGTTTATTGCGAACGAAGGGGGTTTCGTTCATTTTCATCGCTCACAGCGCCAGGAGAATACGTAGCCGCTTACGTGCCAGTGAACCAGTTTATTGCGAACGAAGGGGTTTAGTTCATTTTCATCGCTCACAGCGCCAGGAGAATACGTAGCCGCTTACGTGCCAGTGAACCAGTTTATTGCGAACGAAGGGGGTTTAGTTCATTTTCATCGCTCACAGCGCCAGGAGAATACGTAGCCGCTTACGTGCCAGTGAACCAGTTTATTGCGAACGAAGGGTGTTTCGTTGATTTTCATCGCTCACAGCGCCACAAGAATACGTAGCCGCTTACATGCCAACGAACTAGTTTATTGCGAACGAAGGGAGTTTCGTTCATTTTCATCGCTCACAGCGCCAGGAGAATACGTAGCCGCTTACGTGCCAGTGAACCAGTTTATTGCGAACGAAGGGGGTTTAGTTCATTTTCATCGCTCACAGCGCCAGGAGAATACGTAGCCGCTTACGTGTCAACGAACTAGTTTATTGCGAACGAAGGGGGTTTCGTTCATTTTCATCGCTCACAGCGCCAGGAGAATACGTAGCCGCTTACGTGCCAGTGAACCAGTTTATTGCGAACGAAGGGGGTTTAGTTCATTTTCATCGCTCACAGCGCCAGGAGAATACGTAGCCGCTTACGTGCCAACGAACTAGTTTATTGCGAACGAAGGGGGTTTCGTTCATTTTCATCGCTCACAGCGCCAGGAGAATACGTAGCCGCTTACGTGCCAGTGAACCAGTTTATTGCGAACGAAGGGGGTTTAGTTCATTTTCATCGCTCACAGCGCCAGGAGAATACGTAGCCGCTTACGTGCCAGTGAACCAGTTTATTGCGAACGAAGGGGGTTTAGTTCATTTTCATCGCTCACAGCGCCACGAGAATACGTAGCCGCTTACATGCCAAAGAACCAGTTTATTGCGAACGAAGGGGGTTTAGTTCATTTTCATCGCTCACAGCGCCACGAGAATACGTAGCCGCTTACGTGCCAACGAACTAGTTTATTGCGAACGAAGGGGGTTTCGTTCATTTTCATCGCTCACAGCGCCAGGAGAATACGTAGCCGCTTACGTGCCAGTGAACCAGTTTATTGCGAACGAAGGGGGTTTAGTTCATTTTCATCGCTCACAGCGCCAGGAGAATACGTAGCCGCTTACGTGCCAGTGAACCAGTTTATTGCGAACGAAGGGGGTTTAGTTCATTTTCATCGCTCACAGCGCCAGGAGAATACGTAGCCGCTTACGTGCCAGTGAACCAGTTTATTGCGAACGAAGGGGGTTTAGTTCATTTTCATCGCTCACAGCGCCACAAGAATACGTAGCCGCTTACATGCCAACGAACTAGTTTATTGCGAACGAAGGGGGTTTCGTTCATTTTCATCGCTCACAGCGCCAGGAGAATACGTAGCCGCTTACATGCCAAAGAACCAGTTTATTGCGAACGAAGGGGGTTTAGTTCATTTTCATCGCTCACAGCGCCACGAGAATACGTAGCCGCTTACATGCCAAAGAACCAGTTTATTGCGAACGAAGGGGGTTTCGTTCATTTTCATCGCTCACAGCGCCACAAGAATACGTAGCCGCTTACATGCCAACGAACCAGTTTATTGCGAACGAAGGGGGTTTAGTTCATTTTCATCGCGCACAGCGCCAGGAGAATACGTAGCCGCTTACATGCCAAAGAACCAGTTTATTGCGAACGAAGGGGGTTTAGTTCATTTTCATCGCTCACAGCGCCAGGAGAATACGTAGCCGCTTACGTGCCAGTGAACCAGTTTATTGCGAACGAAGGGTGTTTCGTTCATTTTCATCGCTCACAGCGCCACAAGAATACGTAGCCGCTTACATGCCAACGAACCAGTTTATTGCGAACGAAGGGGGTTTAGTTCATTTTCATCGCTCACAGCGCCAGGAGAATACGTAGCCGCTTACATGCCAAAGAACCAGTTTATTGCGAACGAAGGGGGTTTAGTTCATTTTCATCGCTCACAGCGCCAGGAGAATACGTAGCCGCTTACATGCCAAAGAACCAGTTTATTGCGAACGAAGGGGGTTTAGTTCATTTTCATCGCTCACAGCGCCAGGAGAATACGTAGCCGCTTACATGCCAAAGAACCAGTTTATTGCGAACGAAGGGGGTTTAGTTCATTTTCATCGCTCACAGCGCCAGGAGAATACGTAGCCGCTTACATGCCAACGAACCAGTTTATTGCGAACGAAGGGGGTTTAGTTCATTTTCATCGCTCACAGCGCCAGGAGAATACGTAGCCGCTTACATGCCAAAGAACCAGTTTATTGCGAACGAAGGGGGTTTAGTTAATTTTCATCGCTCACAGCGCCAGGAGAATACGTAGCCGCTTACGTGCCAGAGAACCAGTTTATTGCGAACGAAGGGTGTTTCGTTCATTTTCATCGCTCACTGCGCCACGAGAATACGTAGCCGCTTACGTGCCAGTGAACCAGTTTATTGCGAACGAAGGGGGTTTAGTTCATTTTCATCGCTCACAGCGCCACGAGAATACGTAGCCGCTTACATGCCAAAGAACCAGTTTATTGCGAACGAAGGGGGTTTAGTTCATTTTCATCGCTCACAGCGCCAGGAGAATACGTAGCCGCTAACGTGCCAGTGAACCAGTTTATTGCGAACGAAGGGTGTTTCGTTGATTTTCATCGCTCACAGCGCCACAAGAATACGTAGCCGCTTACATGCCAACGAACTAGTTTATTGCGAACGAAGGGGGTTTCGTTCATTTTCATCGCTCACAGCGCCAGGAGAATACGTAGCCGCTTACGTGCCAGTGAACCAGTTTATTGCGAACGAAGGGGTTTAGTTCATTTTCATCGCTCACAGCGCCAGGAGAATACGTAGCCGCTTACGTGCCAGTGAACCAGTTTATTGCGAACGAAGGGGGTTTCGTTCATTTTCATCGCTCACAGCGCCAGGAGAATACGTAGCCGCTTACGTGCCAGTGAACCAGTTTATTGCGAACGAAGGGTGTTTCGTTGATTTTCATCGCTCACAGCGCCACAAGAATACGTAGCCGCTTACATGCCAACGAACTAGTTTATTGCGAACGAAGGGAGTTTCGTTCATTTTCATCGCTCACAGCGCCAGGAGAATACGTAGCCGCTTACGTGCCAGTGAACCAGTTTATTGCGAACGAAGGGGGTTTAGTTCATTTTCATCGCTCACAGCGCCAGGAGAATACGTAGCCGCTTACGTGCCAACGAACTAGTTTATTGCGAACGAAGGGGGTTTCGTTCATTTTCATCGCTCACAGCGCCAGGAGAATACGTAGCCGCTTACGTGCCAGTGAACCAGTTTATTGCGAACGAAGGGGGTTTAGTTCATTTTCATCGCTCACAGCGCCAGGAGAATACGTAGCCGCTTACGTGCCAACGAACTAGTTTATTGCGAACGAAGGGGGTTTCGTTCATTTTCATCGCTCACAGCGCCAGGAGAATACGTAGCCGCTTACGTGCCAGTGAACCAGTTTATTGCGAACGAAGGGGGTTTAGTTCATTTTCATCGCTCACAGCGCCAGGAGAATACGTAGCCGCTTACGTGCCAGTGAACCAGTTTATTGCGAACGAAGGGGGTTTAGTTCATTTTCATCGCTCACAGCGCCACGAGAATACGTAGCCGCTTACATGCCAAAGAACCAGTTTATTGCGAACGAAGGGGGTTTAGTTCATTTTCATCGCTCACAGCGCCACGAGAATACGTAGCCGCTTACGTGCCAACGAACTAGTTTATTGCGAACGAAGGGGGTTTCGTTCATTTTCATCGCTCACAGCGCCAGGAGAATACGTAGCCGCTTACGTGCCAGTGAACCAGTTTATTGCGAACGAAGGGGGTTTAGTTCATTTTCATCGCTCACAGCGCCAGGAGAATACGTAGCCGCTTACGTGCCAGTGAACCAGTTTATTGCGAACGAAGGGGGTTTAGTTCATTTTCATCGCTCACAGCGCCAGGAGAATACGTAGCCGCTTACGTGCCAGTGAACCAGTTTATTGCGAACGAAGGGGGTTTAGTTCATTTTCATCGCTCACAGCGCCACAAGAATACGTAGCCGCTTACATGCCAACGAACTAGTTTATTGCGAACGAAGGGGGTTTCGTTCATTTTCATCGCTCACAGCGCCAGGAGAATACGTAGCCGCTTACATGCCAAAGAACCAGTTTATTGCGAACGAAGGGGGTTTAGTTCATTTTCATCGCTCACAGCGCCACGAGAATACGTAGCCGCTTACGTGCCAGTGAACCAGTTTATTGCGAACGAAGGGGGTTTAGTTCATTTTCATCGCTCACAGCGCCAGGAGAATACGTAGCCGCTTACGTGCCAGTGAACCAGTTTATTGCGAACGAAGGGGGTTTAGTTCATTTTCATCGCTCACAGCGCCAGGAGAATACGTAGCCGCTTACGTGCCAGTGAACCAGTTTATTGCGAACGAAGGGTGTTTCGTTGATTTTCATCGCTCACAGCGCCACAAGAATACGTAGCCGCTTACATGCCAACGAACTAGTTTATTGCGAACGAAGGGAGTTTCGTTCATTTTCATCGCTCACAGCGCCAGGAGAATACGTAGCCGCTTACGTGCCAACGAACTAGTTTATTGCGAACGAAGGGGGTTTCGTTCATTTTCATCGCTCACAGCGCCAGGAGAATACGTAGCCGCTTACGTGCCAGTGAACCAGTTTATTGCGAACGAAGGGGGTTTAGTTCATTTTCATCGCTCACAGCGCCAGGAGAATACGTAGCCGCTTACGTGCCAGTGAACCAGTTTATTGCGAACGAAGGGGGTTTAGTTCATTTTCATCGCTCACAGCGCCACGAGAATACGTAGCCGCTTACATGCCAAAGAACCAGTTTATTGCGAACGAAGGGGGTTTAGTTCATTTTCATCGCTCACAGCGCCAGGAGAATACGTAGCCGCTTACGTGCCAGTGAACCAGTTTATTGCGAACGAAGGGGGTTTAGTTCATTTTCATCGCTCACAGCGCCAGGAGAATACGTAGCCGCTTACGTGCCAGTGAACCAGTTTATTGCGAACGAAGGGTGTTTCGTTGATTTTCATCGCTCACAGCGCCACAAGAATACGTAGCCGCTTACATGCCAACGAACTAGTTTATTGCGAACGAAGGGGGTTTCGTTCATTTTCATCGCTCACAGCGCCAGGAGAATACGTAGCCGCTTACATGCCAAAGAACCAGTTTATTGCGAACGAAGGGGGTTTAGTTCATTTTCATCGCTCACAGCGCCACGAGAATACGTAGCCGCTTACGTGCCAGTGAACCAGTTTATTGCGAACGAAGGGGGTTTAGTTCATTTTCATCGCTCACAGCGCCAGGAGAATACGTAGCCGCTTACGTGCCAGTGAACCAGTTTATTGCGAACGAAGGGGGTTTAGTTCATTTTCATCGCTCACAGCGCCAGGAGAATACGTAGCCGCTTACGTGCCAGTGAACCAGTTTATTGCGAACGAAGGGTGTTTCGTTGATTTTCATCGCTCACAGCGCCACAAGAATACGTAGCCGCTTACATCCCAACGAACTAGTTTATTGCGAACGAAGGGAGTTTCGTTCATTTTCATCGCTCACAGCGCCAGGAGAATACGTAGCCGCTTACGTGCCAGTGAACCAGTTTATTGCGAACGAAGGGGGTTTAGTTCATTTTCATCGCTCACAGCGCCAGGAGAATACGTAGCCGCTTACGTGCCAGTGAACCAGTTTATTGCGAACGAAGGGGGTTTAGTTCATTTTCATCGCTCACAGCGCCAGGAGAATACGTAGCCACTTACGTGCCAGTGAACCAGTTTATTGCGAACGAAGGGTGTTTCGTTGATTTTCATCGCTCACAGCGCCCCAAGAATACGTAGCCGCTTACATGCCAACGAACTAGTTTATTGCGAACGAAGGGGGTTTCGTTCATTTTCATCGCTCACAGCGCCAGGAGAATACGTAGCCGCTTACGTGCCAGTGAACCAGTTTATTGCGAACGAAGGGGGTTTAGTTCATTTTCATCGCTCACAGCGCCAGGAGAATACGTAGCCGCTTACGTGCCAGTGAACCAGTTTATTGCGAACGAAGGGGGTTTAGTTCATTTTCATCGCTCACAGCGCCAGGAGAATACGTAGCCGCTTACGTGCCAGTGAACCAGTTTATTGCGAACGAAGGGTGTTTCGTTGATTTTCATCGCTCACAGCGCCACAAGAATACGTAGCCGCTTACATGCCAACGAACTAGTTTATTGCGAACGAAGGGGGTTTCGTTCATTTTCATCGCTCACAGCGCCAGGAGAATACGTAGCCGCTTACGTGCCAGTGAACCAGTTTATTGCGAACGAAGGGGGTTTAGTTCATTTTCATCGCTCACAGCGCCAGGAGAATACGTAGCCGCTTACGTGCCAGTGAACCAGTTTATTGCGAACGAAGGGGGTTTAGTTCATTTTCATCGCTCACAGCGCCAGGAGAATACGTAGCCGCTTACGTGCCAGTGAACCAGTTTATTGCGAACGAAGGGTGTTTCGTTGATTTTCATCGCTCACAGCGCCCCAAGAATACGTAGCCGCTTACATGCCAACGAACTAGTTTATTGCGAACGAAGGGGGTTTCGTTCATTTTCATCGCTCACAGCGCCAGGAGAATACGTAGCCGCTTACGTGCCAGTGAACCAGTTTATTGCGAACGAAGGGGGTTTAGTTCATTTTCATCGCTCACAGCGCCAGGAGAATACGTAGCCGCTTACGTGCCAGTGAACCAGTTTATTGCGAACGAAGGGTGTTTCGTTGATTTTCATCGCTCACAGCGCCACAAGAATACGTAGCCGCTTACATGCCAACGAACTAGTTTATTGCGAACGAAGGGGGTTTCGTTCATTTTCATCGCTCACAGCGCCAGGAGAATACGTAGCCGCTTACGTGCCAGTGAACCAGTTTATTGCGAACGAAGGGGGTTTAGTTCATTTTCATCGCTCACAGCGCCAGGAGAATACGTAGCCGCTTACGTGCCAGTGAACCAGTTTATTGCGAACGAAGGGGGTTTAGTTCATTTTCATCGCTCACAGCGCCAGGAGAATACGTAGCCGCTTACGTGCCAGTGAACCAGTTTATTGCGAACGAAGGGTGTTTCGTTGATTTTCATCGCTCACAGCGCCCCAAGAATACGTAGCCGCTTACATGCCAACGAACTAGTTTATTGCGAACGAAGGGGGTTTCGTTCATTTTCATCGCTCACAGCGCCAGGAGAATACGTAGCCGCTTACGTGCCAGTGAACCAGTTTATTGCGAACGAAGGGGGTTTAGTTCATTTTCATCGCTCACAGCGCCAGGAGAATACGTAGCCGCTTACGTGCCAGTGAACCAGTTTATTGCGAACGAAGGGGGTTTAGTTCATTTTCATCGCTCACAGCGCCAGGAGAATACGTAGCCGCTTACGTGCCAGTGAACCAGTTTATTGCGAACGAAGGGTGTTTCGTTGATTTTCATCGCTCACAGCGCCCCAAGAATACGTAGCCGCTTACATGCCAACGAACTAGTTTATTGCGAACGAAGGGGGTTTCGTTCATTTTCATCGCTCACAGCGCCAGGAGAATACGTAGCCGCTTACGTGCCAGTGAACCAGTTTATTGCGAACGAAGGGGGTTTAGTTCATTTTCATCGCTCACAGCGCCAGGAGAATACGTAGCCGCTTACGTGCCAGTGAACCAGTTTATTGCGAACGAAGGGGGTTTAGTTCATTTTCATCGCTCACAGCGCCAGGAGAATACGTAGCCGCTTACGTGCCAGTGAACCAGTTTATTGCGAACGAAGGGTGTTTCGTTGATTTTCATCGCTCACAGCGCCACAAGAATACGTAGCCGCTTACATGCCAACGAACTAGTTTATTGCGAACGAAGGGGGTTTCGTTCATTTTCATCGCTCACAGCGCCAGGAGAATACGTAGCCGCTTACTTGCCAGTGAACCAGTTTATTGCGAACGAAGGGGGTTTAGTTCATTTTCATCGCTCACAGCGCCAGGAGAATACGTAGCCGCTTACGTGCCAGTGAACCAGTTTATTGCGAACGAAAGGGGTTTAGTTCATTTTCATCGCTCACAGCGCCAGGAGAATACGTAGCCGCTTACGTGCCAGTGAACCAGTTTATTGCGAACGAAGGGGGTTTAGTTCATTTTCATCGCTCACAGCGCCAGGAGAATACGTAGCCGCTTACGTGCCAGTGAACCAGTTTATTGCGAACGAAGGGGGTTTAGTTCATTTTCATCGCTCACAGCGCCAGGAGAATACGTAGCCACTTACGTGCCAGTGAACCAGTTTATTGCGAACGAAGGGTGTTTCGTTGATTTTCATCGCTCACAGCGCCCCAAGAATACGTAGCCGCTTACATGCCAACGAACTAGTTTATTGCGAACGAAGGGGGTTTCGTTCATTTTCATCGCTCACAGCGCCAGGAGAATACGTAGCCGCTTACGTGCCAGTGAACCAGTTTATTGCGAACGAAGGGGGTTTAGTTCATTTTCATCGCTCACAGCGCCAGGAGAATACGTAGCCGCTTACGTGCCAGTGAACCAGTTTATTGCGAACGAAGGGGGTTTAGTTCATTTTCATCGCTCACAGCGCCAGGAGAATACGTAGCCGCTTACGTGCCAGTGAACCAGTTTATTGCGAACGAAGGGTGTTTCGTTGATTTTCATCGCTCACAGCGCCACAAGAATACGTAGCCGCTTACATGCCAACGAACTAGTTTATTGCGAACGAAGGGGGTTTCGTTCATTTTCATCGCTCACAGCGCCAGGAGAATACGTAGCCGCTTACGTGCCAGTGAACCAGTTTATTGCGAACGAAGGGGGTTTAGTTCATTTTCATCGCTCACAGCGCCAGGAGAATACGTAGCCGCTTACGTGCCAGTGAACCAGTTTATTGCGAACGAAGGGGGTTTAGTTCATTTTCATCGCTCACAGCGCCAGGAGAATACGTAGCCGCTTACGTGCCAGTGAACCAGTTTATTGCGAACGAAGGGTGTTTCGTTGATTTTCATCGCTCACAGCGCCCCAAGAATACGTAGCCGCTTACATGCCAACGAACTAGTTTATTGCGAACGAAGGGGGTTTCGTTCATTTTCATCGCTCACAGCGCCAGGAGAATACGTAGCCGCTTACGTGCCAGTGAACCAGTTTATTGCGAACGAAGGGGGTTTAGTTCATTTTCATCGCTCACAGCGCCAGGAGAATACGTAGCCGCTTACGTGCCAGTGAACCAGTTTATTGCGAACGAAGGGTGTTTCGTTGATTTTCATCGCTCACAGCGCCACAAGAATACGTAGCCGCTTACATGCCAACGAACTAGTTTATTGCGAACGAAGGGGGTTTCGTTCATTTTCATCGCTCACAGCGCCAGGAGAATACGTAGCCGCTTACGTGCCAGTGAACCAGTTTATTGCGAACGAAGGGGGTTTAGTTCATTTTCATCGCTCACAGCGCCAGGAGAATACGTAGCCGCTTACGTGCCAGTGAACCAGTTTATTGCGAACGAAGGGGGTTTAGTTCATTTTCATCGCTCACAGCGCCAGGAGAATACGTAGCCGCTTACGTGCCAGTGAACCAGTTTATTGCGAACGAAGGGTGTTTCGTTGATTTTCATCGCTCACAGCGCCCCAAGAATACGTAGCCGCTTACATGCCAACGAACTAGTTTATTGCGAACGAAGGGGGTTTCGTTCATTTTCATCGCTCACAGCGCCAGGAGAATACGTAGCCGCTTACGTGCCAGTGAACCAGTTTATTGCGAACGAAGGGGGTTTAGTTCATTTTCATCGCTCACAGCGCCAGGAGAATACGTAGCCGCTTACGTGCCAGTGAACCAGTTTATTGCGAACGAAGGGGGTTTAGTTCATTTTCATCGCTCACAGCGCCAGGAGAATACGTAGCCGCTTACGTGCCAGTGAACCAGTTTATTGCGAACGAAGGGTGTTTCGTTGATTTTCATCGCTCACAGCGCCACAAGAATACGTAGCCGCTTACATGCCAACGAACTAGTTTATTGCGAACGAAGGGGGTTTCGTTCATTTTCATCGCTCACAGCGCCAGGAGAATACGTAGCCGCTTACTTGCCAGTGAACCAGTTTATTGCGAACGAAGGGGGTTTAGTTCATTTTCATCGCTCACAGCGCCAGGAGAATACGTAGCCGCTTACGTGCCAGTGAACCAGTTTATTGCGAACGAAAGGGGTTTAGTTCATTTTCATCGCTCACAGCGCCAGGAGAATACGTAGCCGCTTACGTGCCAGTGAACCAGTTTATTGCGAACGAAGGGGGTTTAGTTCATTTTCATCGCTCACAGCGCCAGGAGAATACGTAGCCGCTTACGTGCCAGTGAACCAGTTTATTGCGAACGAAGGGGGTTTAGTTCATTTTCATCGCTCCCAGCGCCAGGAGAATACGTAGCCGCTTACGTGCCAGTGAACCAGTTTATTGCGAACGAAGGGTGTTTCGTTGATTTTCATCGCTCACAGCGCCACAAGAATACGTAGCCGCTTACATGCCAACGAACTAGTTTATTGCGAACGAAGGGGGTTTCGTTCATTTTCATCGCTCACAGCGCCAGGAGAATACGTAGCCGCTTACGTGCCAGTGAACCAGTTTATTGCGAACGAAGGGTGTTTCGTTGATTTTCATCGCTCACAGCGCCACAAGAATACGTAGCCGCTTACATGCCAACGAACTAGTTTATTGCGAACGAAGGGGGTTTCGTTCATTTTCATCGCTCACAGCGCCAGGAGAATACGTAGCCGCTTACGTGCCAGTGAACCAGTTTATTGCGAACGAAGGGGGTTTAGTTCATTTTCATCGCTCACAGCGCCAGGAGAATACGTAGCCGCTTACGTGCCAGTGAACCAGTTTATTGCGAACGAAGGGGGTTTAGTTCATTTTCATCGCTCACAGCGCCAGGAGAATACGTAGCCGCTTACGTGCCAGTGAACCAGTTTATTGCGAACGAAGGGTGTTTCGTTGATTTTCATCGCTCACAGCGCCACAAGAATACGTAGCCGCTTACATGCCAACGAACTAGTTTATTGCGAACGAAGGGGGTTTCGTTCATTTTCATCGCTCACAGCGCCAGGAGAATACGTAGCCGCTTACGTGCCAGTGAACCAGTTTATTGCGAACGAAGGGGGTTTAGTTCATTTTCATCGCTCACAGCGCCAGGAGAATACGTAGCCGCTTACGTGCCAGTGAACCAGTTTATTGCGAACGAAGGGGGTTTAGTTCATTTTCATCGCTCACAGCGCCACGAGAATACGTAGCCGCTTACGTGCCAGTGAACCAGTTTATTGCGAACGAAGGGGGTTTAGTTCATTTTCATCGCTCACAGCGCCACGAGAATACGTAGCCGCTTACATGCCAAAGAACCAGTTTATTGCGAACGAAGGGGGTTTAGTTCATTTTCATCGCTCACAGCGCCAGGAGAATACGTAGCCGCTTACGTGCCAGTGAACCAGTTTATTGTGAACGAAGGGTGTTTCGTTGATTTTCATCGCTCACAGCGCCACAAGAATACGTAGCCGCTTACATGCCAACGAACTAGTTTATTGCGAACGAAGGGGGTTTCGTTCATTTTCATCGCTCACATCGCCAGGAGAATACGTAGCCGCTTACATGCCAACGAACCAGTTTATTGCGAACGAAGGGTGTTTCGTTCATTTTAATCGCTCACAGCGCCAGGAGAATACGTAGCCGCTTACGTGCCAGTGAACCAGTTTATTGCGAACGAAGGGGGTCTCGTTCATTTTCATCGCTCACAGCGCCAAAAGAATACGTAGCCGCGTACGTGCCAGTGAACCAGTTTATGGCGAACGAAGGGTGTTTCGTTCATTTTCCTTGCTCACAGCGCCAGGAGAATACGTAGCCGCTTACGTGCCAGTGAACCAGTTTATTGCGAACGAAGGGGGTTTCGTTCATTTCGATCGCTCACAGCGCCAGGAGAATACGTAGCCGCTTACATGCCAGTTAACCAGTTTATTGCGAACGAAGGGGGTTTCGTTCATTTTCATCGCTCACAGCGCCACGAGAATACGTAGCCGCTTACATGCCAACGAACCAGTTTATTGCGAACGAAGGGGGTTTCGTTCATTTTAATCGCTCACAGCGCCAGGAGAATACGTAGCCGCTTACGTGCCAGTGAACCAGTTTATTGCGAACGAAGGGTGTTTCGTTGATTTTCATCGCTCACAGCGCCACAAGAATACGTAGCCGCTTACATGCCAACGAACTAGTTTATTGCGAACGAAGGGGGTTTCGTTCATTTTCATCGCTCACAGCGCCAGGAGAATACGTAGCCGCTTACGTGCCAGTGAACCAGTTTATTGCGAACGAAGGGGGTTTAGTTCATTTTCATCGCTCACAGCGCCAGGAGAATACGTAGCCGCTTACGTGCCAGTGAACCAGTTTATTGCGAACGAAGGGGGTTTAGTTCATTTTCATCGCTCACAGCGCCACGAGAATACGTAGCCGCTTACGTGCCAGTGAACCAGTTTATTGCGAACGAAGGGGGTTTAGTTCATTTTCATCGCTCACAGCGCCACGAGAATACGTAGCCGCTTACATGCCAAAGAACCAGTTTATTGCGAACGAAGGGGGTTTAGTTCATTTTCATCGCTCACAGCGCCAGGAGAATACGTAGCCGCTTACGTGCCAGTGAACCAGTTTATTGTGAACGAAGGGTGTTTCGTTGATTTTCATCGCTCACAGCGCCACAAGAATACGTAGCTGCTTACATGCCAACGAACTAGTTTATTGCGAACGAAGGGGGTTTCGTTCATTTTCATCGCTCACATCGCCAGGAGAATACGTAGCCGCTTACATGCCAACGAACCAGTTTATTGCGAACGAAGGGTGTTTCGTTCATTTTAATCGCTCACAGCGCCAGGAGAATACGTAGCCGCTTACGTGCCAGTGAACCAGTTTATTGCGAACGAAGGGGGTCTCGTTCATTTTCATCGCTCACAGCGCCAAAAGAATACGTAGCCGCGTACGTGCCAGTGAACCAGTTTATGGCGAACGAAGGGTGTTTCGTTCATTTTCCTTGCTCACAGCGCCAGGAGAATACGTAGCCGCTTACGTGCCAGTGAACCAGTTTATTGCGAACGAAGGGGGTTTCGTTCATTTCGATCGCTCACAGCGCCAGGAGAATACGTAGCCGCTTACATGCCAGTTAACCAGTTTATTGCGAACGAAGGGGGTTTCGTTCATTTTCATCGCTCACAGCGCCACGAGAATACGTAGCCGCTTACATGCCAACGAACCAGTTTATTGCGAACGAAGGGGGTTTCGTTCATTTTAATCGCTCACAGCGCCAGGAGAATACGTAGCCGCTTACGTGCCAGTGAACCAGTTTATTGCGAACGAAGGGGGTCTCGTTCATTTTCATCGCTCACAGCGCCAGGAGAATACGTAGCCGCTTACGTGCCAGTGAACCAGTTTATGGCGAACGAAGGGTGTTTCGTTCATTTTCATCGCTCACAGCGCCAGGAGAATACGTAGCCGCTTACGTGCCAGTGAACCAGTTTATTGTGAACGAAGGGTGTTTCGTTCATTTTCATCGCTCACAGCGCCACAAGAATACGTAGCCGCTTACATGCCAGTGAACCAGTTTATTGCGAAAGAAGGGGGTTTCGTTCATTTTCATCGCTCACAGCGCCAGGAGAATACGTAGTTGCTTACATGCCAGTGAACCAGTTTATTGCGAACGAAGGGGGTTTCGTTCATTTTCATCGCTCACAGCGCCACGAGAATACGTAGCCGCTTACATGCCAACGAACCAGTTTATTGCGAACGAAGGGGGTTTCGTTCATTTTAATCGCCCACAGCGCCAGGAGAATACGTAGCCGCTTACGTGCCAGTGAACCAGTTTATTGCGAACGAAGGGGGTCTCGTTCATTTTCATCGCTCACAGCGGCTCACAGCGCCAGGAGAATACGTAGCCGCTTACGTGCCAGTGAACCAGTTTATGGCGAACGAAGGGTGTTTCGTTCATTTTCATCGCTCACAGCGCCAGGAGAATACGTAGCCGCTTACGTGCCAGTGAACCAGTTTATGGCGAACGAAGGGTGTTTCGTTCATTTTCATCGCTCACAGCGCCACAAGAATACGTAGCCGCTTACATGCCATTGAACCAGTTTATTGCGAATGAAGGGGGTTTCGTTCATTTTAATCGCTCACAGCGCCAGGAGAATACGTAGCCGCTTACTCGCCAGTGAACCAGTTTATTGCGAACGAAGGGGGTCTCGTTCATTTTCATCGCTCACAGCGCCACAAGAATACGTAGCCGCTTACATGCCATTGAACCAGTTTATTGCGAACGAAGGGGGTCTCGTTCATTTTCATCGCTCACAGCGCCAAAAGAATACGTAGCCGCGTACGTGCCAGTGAACCAGTTTATGGCGAACGAAGGGTGTTTCGTTCATTTTCCTTGCTCACAGCGCCAGGAGAATACGTAGCCGCTTACGTGCCAGTGAACCAGTTTATTGCGAACGAAGGGGGTTTCGTTCATTTCGATCGCTCACAGCGCCAGGAGAATACGTAGCCGCTTACATGCCAGTTAACCAGTTTATTGCGAACGAAGGGGGTTTCGTTCATTTTCATCGCTCACAGCGCCACGAGAATACGTAGCCGCTTACATGCCAACGAACCAGTTTATTGCGAACGAAGGGGGTTTCGTTCATTTTAATCGCTCACAGCGCCAGGAGAATACGTAGCCGCTTACGTGCCAGTGAACCAGTTTATTGCGAACGAAGGGGGTCTCGTTCATTTTCATCGCTCACAGCGCCAGGAGAATACGTAGCCGCTTACGTGCCAGTGAACCAGTTTATGGCGAACGAAGGGTGTTTCGTTCATTTTCATCGCTCACAGCGCCAGGAGAATACGTAGCCGCTTACGTGCCAGTGAACCAGTTTATTGTGAACGAAGGGTGTTTCGTTCATTTTCATCGCTCACAGCGCCACAAGAATACGTAGCCGCTTACATGCCAGTGAACCAGTTTATTGCGAAAGAAGGGGGTTTCGTTCATTTTCATCGCTCACAGCGCCAGGAGAATACGTAGTTGCTTACATGCCAGTGAACCAGTTTATTGCGAACGAAGGGGGTTTCGTTCATTTTCATCGCTCACAGCGCCACGAGAATACGTAGCCGCTTACATGCCAACGAACCAGTTTATTGCGAACGAAGGGGGTTTCGTTCATTTTAATCGCCCACAGCGCCAGGAGAATACGTAGCCGCTTACGTGCCAGTGAACCAGTTTATTGCGAACGAAGGGGGTCTCGTTCATTTTCATCGCTCACAGCGCCAGGAGAATACGTAGCCGCTTACGTGCCAGTGAACCAGTTTATGGCGAACGAAGGGTGTTTCGTTCATTTTCATCGCTCACAGCGCCAGGAGAATACGTAGCCGCTTACGTGCCAGTGAACCAGTTTATGGCGAACGAAGGGTGTTTCGTTCATTTTCATCGCTCACAGCGCCACAAGAATACGTAGCCGCTTACATGCCATTGAACCAGTTTATTGCGAATGAAGGGGGTTTCGTTCATTTTAATCGCTCACAGCGCCAGGAGAATACGTAGCCGCTTACTCGCCAGTGAACCAGTTTATTGCGAACGAAGGGGGTCTCGTTCATTTTCATCGCTCACAGCGCCACAAGAATACGTAGCCGCTTACATGCCATTGAACCAGTTTATTGCGAACGAAGGGGGTTTCGTTCATTTTAATCGCTCACAGCGCCAGGAGAATACGTAGCCGCTTACTCGCCAGTGAACCAGTTTATTGCGAACAAAGGGGGTTTCGTTCATTTTAATCGCTCACAGCGCCACAAGAATACGTAGCCGCTTACATGCCATTGAACCAGTTTATTGCGAACGAAGGGGGTCTCGTTCATTTTCATCGCTCACAGCGCCAGGAGAATACGTAGTTGCTTACATGCCAGTGAACCAGTTTATTGCGAACGAAGGGGGTTTCGTTCATTTTCATCGCTCACAGCGCCAGGAGAATACGTAGCCGCTTACGTGCCAGTGAACCAGTTTATTGCGAACGAAGGGGGTCTCGTTCATTTTCATCGCTCACAGCGCCAGGAGAATACGTAGTTGCTTACATGCCAGTGAACCAGTTTATTGCGAACGAAGGGGGTTTCGTTCATATTCATCGCTCACAGCGCCAGGAGAATACGTAGCCGCTTACGTGCCAGTGAACCAGTTTATTGCGAACGAAGGGTGTTTCGTTCATTTTCATCGCTCACAGCGCCACAAGAATACGTAGCCGCTTACATGCCAACGAACCAGTTTATTGCGAACGAAGGGGGTCTCGTTCATTTTCATCGCTCACAGCGCCAGGAGAATACGTAGCCGCTTACTCGCCAGTGAACCAGTTTATTGCGAACGAAGGGGGTTTCGTTCATTTTCATCGCTCACAGCGCCACAAGAATACGTAGCCGCTTACATGCCATTGAACCAGTTTATTGCGAACGAAGGGGGTTTCGTTCATTTTAATCGCTCACAGCGCCATGAGAATACGTAGCCGCTTACTCGCCAGTGAACCAGTTTATTGCGAACGAAGGGGGTCTCGTTCATTTTCATCGCTCACAGCGCCACAAGAATACGTAGCCGCTTACATGCCATTGAACCAGTTTATTGCGAACGAAGGGGGTTTCGTTCATTTTAATCGCTCACAGCGCCAGGAGAATACGTAGCCGCTTACTCGCCAGTGAAGCAGTTTATTGCGAACGAAGGGGGTTTCGTTCATTTTCATCGCTCACAGCGCCACGAGAATACGTAGCCGCTTACATGCCAACGAACCAGTTTATTGCGAACGAAGGGGGTTTCGTTCATTTTAATCGCTCACAGCGCCAGGAGAATACGTAGCCGCTTACGTGCCAATGAACCAGTTTATTGCGAACGAAGGGGGTCTCGTTCATTTTAATCGCTCACAGTGCCAGGAGAATACGTAGCCGCTTACTCGCCAGTGATCCAGTTTATTGCGAACGAAGGGGGTCTCGTTCATTTTCATCGCTCACAGCGCCACAAGAATACGTAGCCGCTTACATGCCATTAAACCAGTTTATTGCGAACGAAGGGGGTTTCGTTCATTTTAATCGCTCACAGCGCCAGGAGAATACGTAGCCGCTTACTCGCCAGTGAACCAGTTTATTGCGAACGAAGGGGGTTTCGTTCATTTTAATCGCTCACAGCGCCACAAGAATACGTAGCCGCTTACATGCCATTGAACCAGTTTATTGCGAACGAAGGGGGTCTCGTTCATTTTCATCGCTCACAGCGCCAGGAGAATACGTAGCCGCTTACATGCCAGTTAACCAGTTTATTGCGAACGAAGGGGGTTTCGTTCATTTTCATCGCTCACAGCGCCAGGAGAATACGTAGTTGCTTACATGCCAGTGAACCAGTTTATTGCGAACGAAGGGGGTTTCGTTCATTTTCATCGCTCACAGCGCCACGAGAATACGTAGCCGCTTACATGCCATTGAACCAGTTTATTGCGAACGAAGGGGGTTTCGTTCATTTTAATCGCTCACAGCGCCAGGAGAATACGTAGCCGCTTACTCGCCAGTGAACCAGTTTATTGCGAACGAAGGGGGTTTCGTTCATTTCGATCGCTCACAGCGCCAGGAGAATACGTAGCCGCTTACGTGCCAGTGAACCAGTTTATTGCGAACGAAGGGGGTTTCGTTCATTTCGATCGCTCACAGCGCCAGGAGAATACGTAGCCGCTTACATGCCAGTTAACCAGTTTATTGCGAACGAAGGGGGTTTCGTTCATTTTCATCGCTCACAGCGCCAGGAGAATACGTAGTTGCTTACATGCCAGTGAACCAGTTTATTGCGAACGAAGGGGGTTTCGTTCATTTTCATCGCTCACAGCGCCACGAGAATACGTAGACGCTTACATGCCAACGAACCAGTTTATTGCGAACGAAGGGGGTTTCGTTCATTTTAATCGCTCACAGCGCCAGGAGAATACGTAGCCGCTTACGTGCCAGTGAACCAGTTTATGGCGAACGAAGGGTGTTTCGTTCATTTTCATCGCTCACAGCGCCAGGAGAATACGTAGCCGCTTACGTGCCAGTGAACCAGTTTATTGCGAACGAAGGGTGTTTCGTTCATTTTCATCGCTCACAGCGCCACAAGAATACGTAGCCGCTTACATGCCAACGAACCAGTTTATTGCGAACGAAGGGGGTCTCGTTCATTTTCATCGCTCACAGCGCCAGGAGAATACGTAGCCGCTTACTCGCCAGTGAACCAGTTTATTGCGAACGAAGGGGGTTTCGTTCATTTTCATCGCTCACAGCGCCACAAGAATACGTAGCCGCTTACATGCCATTGAACCAGTTTATTGCGAACGAAGGGGGTTTCGTTCATTTTAATCGCTCACAGCGCCAGGAGAATACGTAGCCGCTTACTCGCCAGTGAACCAGTTTATTGCGAACGAAGGGGGTCTCGTTCATTTTCATCGCTCACAGCGCCACAAGAATACGTAGCCGCTTACATGCCATTGAACCAGTTTATTGCGAACGAAGGGGGTTTCGTTCATTTTAATCGCTCACAGCGCCAGGAGAATACGTAGCCGCTTACTTGCCAGTGAACCAGTTTATTGCGAACGAAGGGGGTTTCGTTCATTTTAATCGCTCACAGCGCCACAAGAATACGTAGCCGCTTACATGCCATTGAACCAGTTTATTGCGAACGAAGGGGGTCTCGTTCATTTTCATCGCTCACAGCGCCAGGAGAATACGTAGTTGCTTACATGCCAGTGAACCAGTTTATTGCGAACGACGGGGGTTTCGTTCATTTTCATCGCTCACAGCGCCAGGAGAATACGTAGCCGCTTACGTGCCAGTGAACCAGTTTATTGCGAACGAAGGGGGTCTCGTTCATTTTCATCGCTCACAGCGCCAGGAGAATACGTAGTTGCTTACATGCCAGTGAACCAGTTTATTGCGAACGAAGGGGGTTTCGTTCATTTTCATCGCTCACAGCGCTAGGAGAATACGTAGTTGCTTACATGCCAGTGAACCAGTTTATTGCGAACGAAGGGGGTTTCGTTCATTTTCATCGCTCACAGCGCCACGAGAATACGTAGCCGCTTACATGCCAACGAACCAGTTTATTGCGAACGAAGGGGGTTTCGTTCATTTTAATCGCTCACAGCGCCAGGAGAATACGTAGCCGCTTACGTGCCAGTGAACCAGTTTATTGCGAACGAAGGCGGTCTCGTTCATTTTCATCGCTCACAGCGCCAGGAGAATACGTAGCCGCTTACGTGCCAGTGAACCAGTTTATGGCGAACGAAGGGTGTTTCGTTCATTTTCATCGCTCACAGCGCCAGGAGAATACGTAGCCGCTTACGTGCCAGTGAACCAGTTTATTGCGAACGAAGGGTGTTTCGTTCATTTTCATCGCTCACAGCGCCACAAGAATACGTAGCCGCTTACATGCCAACGAACCAGTTTATTGCGAACGAAGGGGGTCTCGTTCATTTTCATCGCTCACAGCGCCAGGAGAATACGTAGCCGCTTACTCGCCAGTGAACCAGTTTATTGCGAACGAAGGGGGTTTCGTTCATTTTCATCGCTCACAGCGCCACAAGAATACGTAGCCGCTTACATGCCATTGAACCAGTTTATTGCGAACGAAGGGGGTTTCGTTCATTTTAATCGCTCACAGCGCCAGGAGAATACGTAGCCGCTTACTCGCCAGTGAACCAGTTTATTGCGAACGAAGGGGGTCTCGTTCATTTTCATCGCTCACAGCGCCACAAGAATACGTAGCCGCTTACATGCCATTGAACCAGTTTATTGCGAACGAAGGGGGTTTCGTTCATTTTAATCGCTCACAGCGCCAGGAGAATACGTAGCCGCTTACTCGCCAGTGAACCAGTTTATTGCGAACGAATAGGGTTTCGTTCATTTTAATCGCTCACAGCGCCACAAGAATACGTAGCCGCTTACATGCCATTGAACCAGTTTATTGCGAACGAAGGGGGTCTCGTTCATTTTCATCGCTTACAGCGCCAGGAGAATACGTAGCCGCTTACGTGCCAGTGAACCAGTTTATGGCGAAAGAAGGGTGTTTCGTTCATTTTCATCGCTCACAGCGCCAGGAGAATACGTAGCCGCTTACATGCCAACGAACCAGTTTATTGCGAACGAAGGGGGTTTCGTTCATTTTCATCGCTCACAGCGCCAGGAGAATACGTAGTTGCTTACATGCCAGTGAACCAGTTTATTGCGAACGAAGGGGGTTTCGTTCATTTTCATCGCTCACAGCGCCACGAGAATACGTAGCCGCTTACATGCCATTGAACCAGTTTATTGCGAACGAAGGGGGTTTCGTTCATTTTAATCGCTCACAGCGCCAGGAGAATACGTAGCCGCTTACTCGCCAGTGAACCAGTTTATTGCGAACGAAGGGGGTCTCGTTCATTTTCATCGCTCACAGCGCCAGGAGAATACGTAGCCGCTTACGTGCCAGTGAACCAGTTTATGGCGAACGAAGGGGGTTTCGTTCATTTTCATCGCTCACAGCGCCACAAGAATACGTAGCCGCTTACATGCCATTGAACCAGTTTATTGCGAACGAAGGGGGTTTCGTTCATTTTAATCGCTCACAGCGCCAGGAGAATACGTAGCCGCTTACTCGCCAGTGAACCAGTTTATTGCGAACGAAGGGGGTCTCGTTCATTTTCATCGCTCACAGCGCCACAAGAATACGTAGCCGCTTACATGCCATTGAACCAGTTTATTGCGAACGAAGGGGGTTTCGTTCATTTTAATCGCTCACAGCGCCAGGAGAATACGTAGCCGCTTACTCGCCAGTGAACCAGTTTATTGCGAACGAAGGGGGTTTCGTTCATTTTAATCGCTCACAGCGCCACAAGAATACGTAGCCGCTTACATGCCATTGAACCAGTTTATTGCGAACGAAGGGGGTCTCGTTCATTTTCATCGCTCACAGCGCCAGGAGAATACGTAGTTGCTTACATGCCAGTGAACCAGTTTATTGCGAACGACGGGGGTTTCGTTCATTTTCATCGCTCACAGCGCCAGGAGAATACGTAGCCGCTTACGTGCCAGTGAACCAGTTTATTGCGAACGAAGGGGGTCTCGTTCATTTTCATCGCTCACAGCGCCAGGAGAATACGTAGTTGCTTACATGCCAGTGAACCAGTTTATTGCGAACGAAGGGGGTTTCGTTCATTTTCATCGCTCACAGCGCTAGGAGAATACGTAGTTGCTTACATGCCAGTGAACCAGTTTATTGCGAACGAAGGGGGTTTCGTTCATTTTCATCGCTCACAGCGCCACGAGAATACGTAGCCGCTTACATGCCAACGAACCAGTTTATTGCGAACGAAGGGGGTTTCGTTCATTTTAATCGCTCACAGCGCCAGGAGAATACGTAGCCGCTTACGTGCCAGTGAACCAGTTTATTGCGAACGAAGGCGGTCTCGTTCATTTTCATCGCTCACAGCGCCAGGAGAATACGTAGCCGCTTACGTGCCAGTGAACCAGTTTATGGCGAACGAAGGGTGTTTCGTTCATTTTCATCGCTCACAGCGCCAGGAGAATACGTAGCCGCTTACGTGCCAGTGAACCAGTTTATTGCGAACGAAGGGTGTTTCGTTCATTTTCATCGCTCACAGCGCCACAAGAATACGTAGCCGCTTACATGCCAACGAACCAGTTTATTGCGAACGAAGGGGGTCTCGTTCATTTTCATCGCTCACAGCGCCAGGAGAATACGTAGCCGCTTACTCGCCAGTGAACCAGTTTATTGCGAACGAAGGGGGTTTCGTTCATTTTCATCGCTCACAGCGCCACAAGAATACGTAGCCGCTTACATGCCATTGAACCAGTTTATTGCGAACGAAGGGGGTTTCGTTCATTTTAATCGCTCACAGCGCCAGGAGAATACGTAGCCGCTTACTCGCCAGTGAACCAGTTTATTGCGAACGAAGGGGGTCTCGTTCATTTTCATCGCTCACAGCGCCACAAGAATACGTAGCCGCTTACATGCCATTGAACCAGTTTATTGCGAACGAAGGGGGTTTCGTTCATTTTAATCGCTCACAGCGCCAGGAGAATACGTAGCCGCTTACTCGCCAGTGAACCAGTTTATTGCGAACGAATAGGGTTTCGTTCATTTTAATCGCTCACAGCGCCACAAGAATACGTAGCCGCTTACATGCCATTGAACCAGTTTATTGCGAACGAAGGGGGTCTCGTTCATTTTCATCGCTTACAGCGCCAGGAGAATACGTAGCCGCTTACGTGCCAGTGAACCAGTTTATGGCGAAAGAAGGGTGTTTCGTTCATTTTCATCGCTCACAGCGCCAGGAGAATACGTAGCCGCTTACATGCCAACGAACCAGTTTATTGCGAACGAAGGGGGTTTCGTTCATTTTCATCGCTCACAGCGCCAGGAGAATACGTAGTTGCTTACATGCCAGTGAACCAGTTTATTGCGAACGAAGGGGGTTTCGTTCATTTTCATCGCTCACAGCGCCACGAGAATACGTAGCCGCTTACATGCCATTGAACCAGTTTATTGCGAACGAAGGGGGTTTCGTTCATTTTAATCGCTCACAGCGCCAGGAGAATACGTAGCCGCTTACTCGCCAGTGAACCAGTTTATTGCGAACGAAGGGGGTCTCGTTCATTTTCATCGCTCACAGCGCCAGGAGAATACGTAGCCGCTTACGTGCCAGTGAACCAGTTTATGGCGAACGAAGGGGGTTTCGTTCATTTTCATCGCTCACAGCGCCACAAGAATACGTAGCCGCTTACATGCCATTGAACCAGTTTATTGCGAACGAAGGGGGTTTCGTTCATTTTAATCGCTCACAGCGCCAGGAGAATACGTAGCCGCTTACTCGCCAGTGAACCAGTTTATTGCGAACGAAGGGGGTCTCGTTCATTTTCATCGCTCACAGCGCCACAAGAATACGTAGCCGCTTACATGCCATTGAACCAGTTTATTGCGAACGAAGGGGGTTTCGTTCATTTTAATCGCTCACAGCGCCAGGAGAATACGTAGCCGCTTACTCGCCAGTGAACCAGTTTATTGCGAACGAAGGGGGTTTCGTTCATTTTAATCGCTCACAGCGCCACAAGAATACGTAGCCGCTTACATGCCATTGAACCAGTTTATTGCGAACGAAGGGGGTCTCGTTCATTTTCATCGCTCACAGCGCCAGGAGAATACGTAGTTGCTTACATGCCAGTGAACCAGTTTATTGCGAACGACGGGGGTTTCGTTCATTTTCATCGCTCACAGCGCCAGGAGAATACGTAGCCGCTTACGTGCCAGTGAACCAGTTTATTGCGAACGAAGGGGGTCTCGTTCATTTTCATCGCTCACAGCGCCAGGAGAATACGTAGTTGCTTACATGCCAGTGAACCAGTTTATTGCGAACGAAGGGGGTTTCGTTCATTTTCATCGCTCACAGCGCTAGGAGAATACGTAGTTGCTTACATGCCAGTGAACCAGTTTATTGCGAACGAAGGGGGTTTCGTTCATTTTCATCGCTCACAGCGCCACGAGAATACGTAGCCGCTTACATGCCAACGAACCAGTTTATTGCGAACGAAGGGGGTTTCGTTCATTTTAATCGCTCACAGCGCCAGGAGAATACGTAGCCGCTTACGTGCCAGTGAACCAGTTTATTGCGAACGAAGGCGGTCTCGTTCATTTTCATCGCTCACAGCGCCAGGAGAATACGTAGCCGCTTACGTGCCAGTGAACCAGTTTATGGCGAACGAAGGGTGTTTCGTTCATTTTCATCGCTCACAGCGCCAGGAGAATACGTAGCCGCTTACGTGCCAGTGAACCAGTTTATTGCGAACGAAGGGTGTTTCGTTCATTTTCATCGCTCACAGCGCCACAAGAATACGTAGCCGCTTACATGCCAACGAACCAGTTTATTGCGAACGAAGGGGGTCTCGTTCATTTTCATCGCTCACAGCGCCAGGAGAATACGTAGCCGCTTACTCGCCAGTGAACCAGTTTATTGCGAACGAAGGGGGTTTCGTTCATTTTCATCGCTCACAGCGCCACAAGAATACGTAGCCGCTTACATGCCATTGAACCAGTTTATTGCGAACGAAGGGGGTTTCGTTCATTTTAATCGCTCACAGCGCCAGGAGAATACGTAGCCGCTTACTCGCCAGTGAACCAGTTTATTGCGAACGAAGGGGGTCTCGTTCATTTTCATCGCTCACAGCGCCACAAGAATACGTAGCCGCTTACATGCCATTGAACCAGTTTATTGCGAACGAAGGGGGTTTCGTTCATTTTAATCGCTCACAGCGCCAGGAGAATACGTAGCCGCTTACTCGCCAGTGAACCAGTTTATTGCGAACGAATAGGGTTTCGTTCATTTTAATCGCTCACAGCGCCACAAGAATACGTAGCCGCTTACATGCCATTGAACCAGTTTATTGCGAACGAAGGGGGTCTCGTTCATTTTCATCGCTTACAGCGCCAGGAGAATACGTAGCCGCTTACGTGCCAGTGAACCAGTTTATGGCGAAAGAAGGGTGTTTCGTTCATTTTCATCGCTCACAGCGCCAGGAGAATACGTAGCCGCTTACATGCCAACGAACCAGTTTATTGCGAACGAAGGGGGTTTCGTTCATTTTCATCGCTCACAGCGCCAGGAGAATACGTAGTTGCTTACATGCCAGTGAACCAGTTTATTGCGAACGAAGGGGGTTTCGTTCATTTTCATCGCTCACAGCGCCACGAGAATACGTAGCCGCTTACATGCCATTGAACCAGTTTATTGCGAACGAAGGGGGTTTCGTTCATTTTAATCGCTCACAGCGCCAGGAGAATACGTAGCCGCTTACTCGCCAGTGAACCAGTTTATTGCGAACGAAGGGGGTCTCGTTCATTTTCATCGCTCACAGCGCCAGGAGAATACGTAGCCGCTTACGTGCCAGTGAACCAGTTTATGGCGAACGAAGGGTGTTTCGTTCATTTTCATCGCTCACAGCGCCAGGAGAATACGTAGCCGCTTACGTGCCAGTGAACCAGTTTATTGCGAACGAAGGGGGTTTCGTTCATTTTAATCGCTCACAGCGCCAGGAGAATACGTAGCCGCTTACGTGCCAGTGAACCAGTTTATTGCGAACGAAGGGGGTTTCGTTCATTTTAATCGCTCACAGCGCCAGGAGAATACGTAGCCGCTTACGTGCCAGTGAACCAGTTTATTGCGAACGAAGGGTGTTTCGTTCATTTTCATCGCTCACAGCGCCACAAGAATACGTAGCCGCTTACATGCCAACGAACCAGTTTATTGCGAACGAAGGGGGTTTCGTTCATTTTAATCGCTCACAGCGCCAGGAGAATACGTAGCCGCTTACGTGCCAGTGAACCAGTTTATTGCGAACGAAGGGGGTCTCGTTCATTTTCATCGCTCACAGCGCCAGGAGAATACGTAGCCGCTTACGTGCCAGTGAACCAGTTTATGGCGAACGAAGGGTGTTTCGTTCATTTTCATCGCTCACAGCGCCAGGAGAATACGTAGCCGCTTACGTGCCAGTGAACCAGTTTATTGCGAACGAAGGGGGTTTCGTTCATTTTCATCGCTCACAGCGCCAGGAGAATACATAGCCGCTTACATGCCAACGAACCAGTTTATTGCGAACGAAGGGGGTTTAGTTCATTTTCATCGCTCACAGCGCCAGGAGAATACGTAGCCGCTTACATGCCAACGAACCAGTTTATTGCGAACGAAGGGGGTTTCGTTCATTTTCATCGCTCACAGCGCCACAAGAATACGTAGCCGCTTACATGCCAACGAACCAGTTTATTGCGAACGAAGGGGGTCTCGTTCATTTTCATCGCTCACAGCGCCAGGAGAATACGTAGCCGCTTACGTGCCAGTGAACCAGTTTATGGCGAACGAAGGGTGTTTCGTTCATTTTCATCGCTCACAGCGCCAGGATAATACGTAGCCGCTTACGTGCCAGTGAACCAGTTTATTGCGAACGAAGGGGGTTTCGTTCATTTTCATCGCTCACAGCGCCAGGAGAATACGTAGCCGCTTACGTGCCAGTGAACCAGTTTATGGCGAACGAAGGGTGTTTCGTTCATTTTCATCGCTCACAGCGCCAGGAGAATACGTAGCCGCTTACGTGCCAGTGAACCAGTTTATTGCGAACGAAGGGGGTTTCGTTCATTTTCATCGCTCACAGCGCCAGGAGAATACGTAGCCGCTTACATGCCAACGAACCAGTTTATTGCGAACGAAGGGGGTTTAGTTCATTTTCATCGCTCACAGCGCCAGGAGAATACGTAGCCGCTTACATGCCAAAGAACCAGTTTATTGCGAACGAAGGGGGTTTAGTTCATTTTCATCGCTCACAGCGCCAGGAGAATACGTAGCAGCTTACGTGCCAGTGAACCAGTTTATTGCGAACGAAGGGTGTTTCGTTCATTTTCATCGCTCACAGCGCCACAAGAATACGTAGCCGCTTACATGCCAACGAACCAGTTTATTGCGAACGAAGGGGGTTTCGTTCATTTTCATCGCTCACAGCGCCACAAGAATACGTAGCCGCTTACATGCCAACGAACCAGTTTATTGCGAACGAAGGGTGTTTCGTTCATTTCGATCGCTCACAGCGCCAGGAGAATACGTAGCCGCTTACATGCCAGTTAACCAGTTTATTGCGAACGAAGGGGGTTTCGTTCATTTTCATCGCTCACAGCGCCAGGAGAATACGTAGTTGCTTACATGCCAGTGAACCAGTTTATTGCGAACGAAGGGTGTTTCGTTCATTTTCATTGCTCACAGCGCCAGGAGAATACGTAGCCGCTTACGTGCCAGTGAACCAGTTTATGGCGAACGAAGGGTGTTTCGTTCATTTTCATCGCTCACAGCGCCAGGAGAATACGTAGCCGCTTACGTGCCAGTGAACCAGTTTATTGCGAACGAAGGGGGTTTCGTTCATTTTCATCGCTCACAGCGCCAGGAGAATACGTAGCCGCTTACATGCCAACGAACCAGTTTATTGCGAACGAAGGGGGTTTAGTTCATTTTCATCGCTCACAGCGCCAGGAGAATACGTAGCCGCTTACATGCCAAAGAACCAGTTTATTGCGAACGAAGGGGGTTTAGTTCATTTTCATCGCTCACAGCGCCAGGAGAATACGTAGCAGCTTACGTGCCAGTGAACCAGTTTATTGCGAACGAAGGGTGTTTCGTTCATTTTCATCGCTCACAGCGCCACAAGAATACGTAGCCGCTTACATGCCAACGAACCAGTTTATTGCGAACGAAGGGGGTTTCGTTCATTTTCATCGCTCACAGCGCCACAAGAATACGTAGCCGCTTACATGCCAACGAACCAGTTTATTGCGAACGAAGGGTGTTTCGTTCATTTCGATCGCTCACAGCGCCAGGAGAATACGTAGCCGCTTACATGCCAGTTAACCAGTTTATTGCGAACGAAGGGGGTTTCGTTCATTTTCATCGCTCACAGCGCCAGGAGAATACGTAGTTGCTTACATGCCAGTGAACCAGTTTATTGCGAACGAAGGGTGTTTCGTTCATTTTCATTGCTCACAGCGCCAGGAGAATACGTAGCCGCTTACGTGCCAGTGAACCAGTTTATGGCGAACGAAGGGTGTTTCGTTCATTTTCATCGCTCACAGCGCCAGGAGAATACGTAGCCGCTTACGTGCCAGTGAACCAGTTTATTGCGAACGAAGGGGGTTTCGTTCATTTTCATCGCTCACAGCGCCAGGAGAATACGTAGCTGCTTACATGCCAACGAACCAGTTTATTGCGAACGAAGGGGGTTTAGTTCATTTTCATCGCTCACAGCGCCAGGAGAATACGTAGCCGTTACATGCCAAAGAACCAGTTTATTGCGAACGAAGGGGGTTTAGTTCATTTTCATCGCTCACAGCGCCAGGAGAATACGTAGCAGCTTACGTGCCAGTGAACCAGTTTATTGCGAACGAAGGGTGTTTCGTTCATTTTCATCGCTCACAGCGCCACAAGAATACGTAGCCGCTTACATGCCAACGAACCAGTTTATTGCGAACGAAGGGTGTTTCGTTCATTTTCATCGCTCACAGCGCCAGGAGAATACGTAGCCGCTTACGTGCCAACGAACCAGTTTATTGCGAACGAAGGGTGTTTCGTTCATTTTCATCGCTCACAGCGCCAGGAGAATACGTAGCCGCTTACGTGCCAACGAACCAGTTTATTGCGAACGAAGGGGGTTTCGTTCATTTTCATCGCTCACAGCGCTAGGAGAATACGTAGCCGCTTACATGCCAACGAACCAGTTTATTGCGAACGAAGGGGGTCTCGTTCATTTTCATCGCTCACAGCGCCAGGAGAATACGTAGCCGCTTACGTGCCAGTGAACCAGTTTATTGCGAACGAAGGGGGTTTCGTTCATTTCGATCGCTCACAGCGCTAGGAGAATACGTAGCCGCGTACGTGCCAGTGAACCAGTTTATGGCGAACGAAGGGTGTTTCGTTCATTTTCATCGCTCACAGCGCCACAAGAATACGTAGCCGCTTACATGGCAACGAACTAGTTTATTTCGAACGAAGGGTGTTTCCTTCATTTTAATCGCTCACAGCGCCAGGAGAATACGTAGCCGCTTACGTGCCAGTGAACCAGTTTATGGCGAACGAAGGGGGTCTCGTTCATTTTCATCGCTCACAGCGCCAGGAGAATACGTAGCCGCTTACGTGCCAGTGAACCAGTTTATTGCGAACGAAGGGGGTTTCGTTCATTTTAATCGCTCACAGCGCCAGGAGAATACGTAGCCGCTTACGTGCCAGTGAACCAGTTTATTGCGAACGAAGGGTGTTTCGTTCATTTTCATCGCTCACAGCGCCACAAGAATACGTAGCCGCTTACATGCCAACGAACCAGTTTATTGCGAACGAAGGGGGTTTCGTTCATTTTAATCGCTCACAGCGCCAGGAGAATACGTAGCCGCTTACGTGCCAGTGAACCAGCTTATTGCGAACGAAGGGGGTCTCGTTCATTTTCATCGCTCACAGCGCCAGGAGAATACGTAGCCGCTTACGTGCCAGTGAACCAGTTTATGGCGAACGAAGGGTGTTTCGTTCATTTTCATCGCTCACAGCGCCAGGAGAATACGTAGCCGCTTACGTGCCAGTGAACCAGTTTATTGCGAACGAAGGGGGTCTCGTTCATTTTCATCGCTCACAGCGCCAGGAGAATACGTAGCCGCTTACGTGCCAGTGAACCAGTTTATTGCGAACGAAGGGGGTCTCGTTCATTTTCATCGCTCACAGCGCCAGGAGAATACGTAGCCGCTTACGTGCCAGTGAACCAGTTTATTGCGAACGAAGGGGGTTTCGTTCATTTTAATCGCTCACAGCGCCAGGAGAATACGTAGCCGCTTACGTGCCAGTGAACCAGTTTATTGCGAACGAAGGGTGTTTCGTTCATTTTCATCGCTCACAGCGCCACAAGAATACGTAGCCGCTTACATGCCAACGAACCAGTTTATTGCGAACGAAGGGGGTTTCGTTCATTTTCATCGCTCACAGCGCCACAAGAATACGTAGCCGCTTACATGCCAACGAACTAGTTTATTGCGAACGAAGGGGGTTTCGTTCATTTTCATCGCTCACAGCGCCAGGAGAATACGTAGCCGCTTACGTGCCAGTGAACCAGTTATTGCGAACGAAGGGGGTTTCGTTCATTTCGATCGCTCACCGCGCCAGGAGAATACGTAGCCGCTTACATGCCAGTTAACCAGTTTATTGCGAACGAAGGGGGTTTCGTTCATTTTCATCGCTCACAGCGCCAGGAGAATACGTAGCCGCTTACATGCCAGTGAACCAGTTTATTGCGAACGAAGGGTGTTTCGTTCATTTTCATCGCTCACAGCGCCACAAGAATACGTAGCCGCTTACATGGCAACGAACTAGTTTATTGCGAACGAAGGGGGTTTCGTTCATTTTCATCGCTCACAGCGCCAGGAGAATACGTAGCCGCTTACATGCCAACGAACCAGTTTATTGCGAACGAAGGGTGTTTCGTTCATTTTCATCGCTCACAGCGCCACGAGAATACGTAGCCGCTTACATGCCAACGAACCAGTTTATTGCGAACGAAGGGTGTTTCGTTCATTTTCATCGCTCACAGCGCCAGGAGAATACGTAGCCGCTTACGTGCCAACGAACCAGTTTATTGCGAACGAAGGGTGTTTCGTTCATTTTCATCGCACACAGCGCCAGGAGAATACGTAGCCGCTTACGTGCCAACGAACCAGTTTATTGCGAACGAAGGGGGTTTCGTTCATTTTCATCGGTCACAGCGCTAGGAGAATACGTAGCCGCTTACATGCCAACGAACCAGTTTATTGCGAACGAAGGGGGTCTCGTTCATTTTCATCGCTCACAGCGCCAGGAGAATACGTAGCCGCTTACGTGCCAGTGAACCAGTTTATTGCGAACGAAGGGGGTTTCGTTCATTTCGATCGCTCACAGCGCCAGGAGAATACGTAGCCGCGTACGTGCCAGTGAACCAGTTTATGGCGAACGAAGGGTGTTTCGTTCATTTTCATCGCTCACAGCGCCACAAGAATACGTAGCCGCTTACATGGCAACGAACTAGTTTATTTCGAACGAAGGGTGTTTCGTTCATTTTAATCGCTCACAGCGCCAGGAGAATACGTAGCCGCTTACGTGCCAGTGAACCAGTTTATTGCGAACGAAGGGGGTCTCGTTCATTTTCATCGCTCACAGCGCCAGGAGAATACGTAGCCGCTTACGTGCCAGTGAACCAGTTTATTGCGAACGAAGGGGGTTTCGTTCATTTTAATCGCTCACAGCGCCAGGAGAATACGTAGCCGCTTACGTGCCAGTGAACCAGTTTATTGCGAACGAAGGGTGTTTCGTTCATTTTCATCGCTCACAGCGCCACAAGAATACGTAGCCGCTTACATGCCAACGAACCAGTTTATTGCGAACGAAGGGGGTTTCGTTCATTTTAATCGCTCACAGCGCCAGGAGAATACGTAGCCGCTTACGTGCCAGTGAACCAGTTTATTGCGAACGAAGGGGGTCTCGTTCATTTTCATCGCTCACAGCGCCAGGAGAATACGTAGCCGCTTACGTGCCAGTGAACCAGTTTATGGCGAACGAAGGGTGTTTCGTTCATTTTCATCGCTCACAGCGCCAGGAGAATACGTAGCCGCTTACGTGCCAGTGAACCAGTTTATTGCGAACGAAGGGGGTCTCGTTCATTTTCATCGCTCACAGCGCCAGGAGAATACGTAGCCGCTTACGTGCCAGTGAACCAGTTTATTGCGAACGAAGGGGGTCTCGTTCATTTTCATCGCTCACAGCGCCAGGAGAATACGTAGCCGCTTACGTGCCAGTGAACCAGTTTATTGCGAACGAAGGGGGTTTCGTTCATTTTAATCGCTCACAGCGCCAGGAGAATACGTAGCCGCTTATGTGCCAGTGAACCAGTTTATTGCGAACGAAGGGTGTTTCGTTCATTTTCATCGCTCACAGCGCCACAAGAATACGTAGCCGCTTACATGCCAACGAACCAGTTTATTGCGAACGAAGGGGGTTTCGTTCATTTTAATCGCTCACAGCGCAAGGAGAATACGTAGCCGCTTACTCGCCAGTGAACCAGTTTATTGCGAACGAAGGGGGTTTCGTTCATTTTCATCGCTCACAGCGCCCGGAGAATACGTAGCCGCTTACGTGCCAGTGAACCAGTTTATTGCGAACGAAGGGGGTTTCGTTCATTTTAATCGCTCACAGCGCCAGGAGAATACGTAGCCGCTTACGTGCCAGTGAACCAGTTTATTGCGAACGAAGGGTGTTTCGTTCATTTTCATCGCTCACAGCGCCAGGAGAATACGTAGCCGCTTACTCGCCAGTGAACCAGTTTATTGCGAACGAAGGGGGTTTCGTTCATTTTCATCGCTCACAGCGCCAGGAGAATACGTAGCCGCTTACTCGCCAGTGAACCAGTTTATTGCGAACGTAGGGGGTTTCGTTCATTTCGATCGCTCACAGCGCCAGGAGAATACGTAGCCGCTTACGTGCCAGTGAACCAGTTTATTGCGAACGAAGGGGGTCTCGTTCATTTTCATCGCTCACAGCGCCAGGAGAATACGTAGCCGCTTACGTGCCAGTGAACCAGTTTATTGCGAACGAAGGGGGTCTCGTTCATTTTCATCGCTCACAGCGCCAGGAGAATACGTAGCCGCTTACGTGCCAGTGAACCAGTTTATTGCGAACGAAGGGGGTTTCGTTCATTTTAATCGCTCACAGCGCCAGGAGAATACGTAGCCGCTTACGTGCCAGTGAACCAGTTTATTGCGAACGAAGGGTGTTTCGTTCATTTTCATCGCTCACAGCGCCACAAGAATACGTAGCCGCTTACATGCCAACGAACCAGTTTATTGCGAACGAAGGGGGTTTCGTTCATTTTAATCGCTCACAGCGCAAGGAGAATACGTAGCCGCTTACTCGCCAGTGAACCAGTTTATTGCGAACGAAGGGGGTCTCGTTCATTTTCATCGCTCACAGCGCCAGGAGAATACGTAGCCGCTTACGTGCCAGTGAACCAGTTTATTGCGAACGAAGGGGGTTTCGTTCATTTTCATCGCTCACAGCGCCAGGAGAATACGTAGCCGCTTACGTGCCAGTGAACCAGTTTATTGCGAACGAAGGGGGTCTCGTTCATTTTCATCGCTCACAGCGCCAGGAGAATACGTAGCCGCTTACGTGCCAGTGAACCAGTTTATTGCGAACGAAGGGTGTTTCGTTCATTTTCATCGCTCACAGCGCCACAAGAATACGTAGCCGCTTACATGCCAACGAACCAGTTTATTGCGAACGAAGGGGGTTTCGTTCATTTTAATCGCTCACAGCGCAAGGAGAATACGTAGCCGCTTACTCGCCAGTGAACCAGTTTATTGCGAACGAAGGGGGTCTCGTTCATTTTCATCGCTCACAGCGCCAGGAGAATACGTAGCCGCTTACGTGCCAGTGAACCAGTTTATTGCGAACGAAGGGGGTCTCGTTCATTTTCATCGCTCACAGCGCCAGGAGAATACGTAGCCGCTTACGTGCCAGTGAACCAGTTTATTGCGAACGAAGGGGGTCTCGTTCATTTTCATCGCTCACAGCGTCAGGAGAATACGTAGCCGCTTACGTGCCAGTGAACCAGTTTATTGCGAACGAAGGGGGTTTCGTTCATTTTAATCGCTCACAGCGCCAGGAGAATACGTAGCCGCTTACGTGCCAGTGAACCAGTTTATTGCGAACGAAGGGTGTTTCGTTCATTTTCATCGCTCACAGCGCCACAAGAATACGTAGCCGCTTACATGCCAACGAACTAGTTTATTGCGAACGAAGGGGGTTTCGTTCATTTTCATCGCTCACAGCGCCAGGAGAATACGTAGCCGCTTACGTGCCAGTGAACCAGTTATTGCGAACGAAGGGGGTTTCGTTCATTTCGATCGCTCACCGCGCCAGGAGAATACGTAGCCGCTTACATGCCAGTGAACCAGTTTATTGCGAACGAAGGGTGTTTCGTTCATTTTCATCGCTCACAGCGCCACAAGAATACGTAGCCGCTTACATGGCAACGAACTAGTTTATTGCGAACGAAGGGGGTTTCGTTCATTTTCATCGCTCACAGCGCCAGGAGAATACGTAGCCGCTTACATGCCAACGAACCAGTTTATTGCGAACGAAGGGTGTTTCGTTCATTTTCATCGCTCACAGCGCCACGAGAATACGTAGCCGCTTACATGCCAACGAACCAGTTTATTGCGAACGAAGGGTGTTTCGTTCATTTTCATCGCTCACAGCGCCAGGAGAATACGTAGCCGCTTACGTGCCAACGAACCAGTTTATTGCGAACGAAGGGTGTTTCGTTCATTTTCATCGCTCACAGCGCCAGGAGAATACGTAGCCGCTTACGTGCCAACGAACCAGTTTATTGCGAACGAAGGGGGTTTCGTTCATTTTCATCGCTCACAGCGCTAGGAGAATACGTAGCCGCTTACATGCCAACGAACCAGTTTATTGCGAACGAAGGGGGTCTCGTTCATTTTCATCGCTCACAGCGCCAGGAGAATACGTAGCCGCTTACGTGCCAGTGAACCAGTTTATTGCGAACGAAGGGGGTTTCGTTCATTTCGATCGCTCACAGCGCTAGGAGAATACGTAGCCGCGTACGTGCCAGTGAACCAGTTTATGGCGAACGAAGGGTGTTTCGTTCATTTTCATCGCTCACAGCGCCACAAGAATACGTAGCCGCTTACATGGCAACGAACTAGTTTATTTCGAACGAAGGGTGTTTCGTTCATTTTAATCGCTCACAGCGCCAGGAGAATACGTAGCCGCTTACGTGCCAGTGAACCAGTTTATTGCGAACGAAGGGGGTCTCGTTCATTTTCATCGCTCACAGCGCCAGGAGAATACGTAGCCGCTTACGTGCCAGTGAACCAGTTTATTGCGAACGAAGGGGGTTTCGTTCATTTTAATCGCTCACAGCGCCAGGAGAATACGTAGCCGCTTACGTGCCAGTGAACCAGTTTATTGCGAACGAAGGGTGTTTCGTTCATTTTCATCGCTCACAGCGCCACAAGAATACGTAGCCGCTTACATGCCAACGAACCAGTTTATTGCGAACGAAGGGGGTTTCGTTCATTTTCATCGCTCACAGCGCCAGGAGAATACGTAGCCGCTTACGTGCCAGTGAACCAGTTTATGGCGAACGAAGGGTGTTTCGTTCATTTTCATCGCTCACAGCGCCAGGAGAATACGTAGCCGCTTACGTGCCAACGAACCAGTTTATTGCGAACGAAGGGTGTTTCGTTCATTTTCATCGCTCACAGCGCCAGGAGAATACGTAGCCGCTTACGTGCCAACGAACCAGTTTATTGCGAACGAAGGGGGTTTCGTTCATTTTCATCGCTCACAGCGCTAGGAGAATACGTAGCCGCTTACATGCCAACGAACCAGTTTATTGCGAACGAAGGGGGTCTCGTTCATTTTCATCGCTCACAGCGCCAGGAGAATACGTAGCCGCTTACGTGCCAGTGAACCAGTTTATTGCGAACGAAGGGGGTTTCGTTCATTTCGATCGCTCACAGCGCCAGGAGAATACGTAGCCGCGTACGTGCCAGTGAACCAGTTTATGGCGAACGAAGGGTGTTTCGTTCATTTTCATCGCTCACAGCGCCACAAGAATACGTAGCCGCTTACATGGCAACGAACTAGTTTATTTCGAACGAAGGGTGTTTCGTTCATTTTAATCGCTCACAGCGCCAGGAGAATACGTAGCCGCTTACGTGCCAGTGAACCAGTTTATTGCGAACGAAGGGGGTCTCGTTCATTTTCATCGCTCACAGCGCCAGGAGAATACGTAGCCGCTTACGTGCCAGTGAACCAGTTTATTGCGAACGAAGGGGGTTTCGTTCATTTTAATCGCTCACAGCGCCAGGAGAATACGTAGCCGCTTACGTGCCAGTGAACCAGTTTATTGCGAACGAAGGGTGTTTCGTTCATTTTCATCGCTCACAGCGCCACAAGAATACGTAGCCGCTTACATGCCAACGAACCAGTTTATTGCGAACGAAGGGGGTTTCGTTCATTTTCATCGCTCACAGCGCCAGGAGAATACGTAGCCGCTTACGTGCCAGTGAACCAGTTTATGGCGAACGAAGGGTGTTTCGTTCATTTTCATCGCTCACAGCGCCAGGAGAATACGTAGCCGCTTACGTGCCAGTGAACCAGTTTATTGCGAACGAAGGGGGTCTCGTTCATTTTCATCGCTCACAGCGCCAGGAGAATACGTAGCCGCTTACGTGCCAGTGAACCAGTTTATTGCGAACGAAGGGGGTCTCGTTCATTTTCATCGCTCACAGCGCCAGGAGAATACGTAGCCGCTTACGTGCCAGTGAACCAGTTTATTGCGAACGAAGGGGGTTTCGTTCATTTTAATCGCTCACAGCGCCAGGAGAATACGTAGCCGCTTACGTGCCAGTGAACCAGTTTATTGCGAACGAAGGGTGTTTCGTTCATTTTCATCGCTCACAGCGCCACAAGAATACGTAGCCGCTTACATGCCAACGAACCAGTTTATTGCGAACGAAGGGGGTTTCGTTCATTTTAATCGCTCACAGCGCAAGGAGAATACGTAGCCGCTTACGTGCCAGTGAACCAGTTTATTGCGAACGAAGGGGGTTTCGTTCATTTTCATCGCTCACAGCGCCAGGAGAATACGTAGCCGCTTACGTGCCAGTGAACCAGTTTATTGCGAACGAAGGGGGTTTCGTTCATTTTCATCGCTCACAGCGCCAGGAGAATACGTAGCCGCTTACTCGCCAGTGAACCAGTTTATTGCGAACGAAGGGGGTTTCGTTCATTTTCATCGCTCACAGCGCCAGGAGAATACGTAGCCGCTTACTCGCCAGTGAACCAGTTTATTGCGAACGAAGGGGGTTTCGTTCATTTCGATCGCTCACAGCGCCAGGAGAATACGTAGCCGCTTACGTGCCAGTGAACCAGTTTATTGCGAACGAAGGGGGTCTCGTTCATTTTCATCGCTCACAGCGCCAGGAGAATACGTAGCCGCTTACGTGCCAGTGAACCAGTTTATTGCGAACGAAGGGGGTCTCGTTCATTTTCATCGCTCACAGCGTCAGGAGAATACGTAGCCGCTTACGTGCCAGTGAACCAGTTTATTGCGAACGAAGGGGGTTTCGTTCATTTTAATCGCTCACAGCGCCAGGAGAATACGTAGCCGCTTACGTGCCAGTGAACCAGTTTATTGCGAACGAAGGGGGTTTCGTTCATTTTAATCGCTCACAGCGCCAGGAGAATACGTAGCCGCTTACGTGCCAGTGAACCAGTTTATTGCGAACGAAGGGTGTTTCGTTCATTTTCATCGCTCACAGCGCCACAAGAATACGTAGCCGCTTACATGCCAACGAACCAGTTTATTGCGAACGAAGGGGGTTTCGTTCATTTTAATCGCTCACAGCGCAAGGAGAATACGTAGCCGCTTACTCGCCAGTGAACCAGTTTATTGCGAACGAAGGGGGTCTCGTTCATTTTCATCGCTCACAGCGCCAGGAGAATACGTAGCCGCTTACGTGCCAGTGAACCAGTTTATTGCGAACGAAGGGGGTTTCGTTCATTTTCATCGCTCACAGCGCCAGGAGAATACGTAGCCGCTTACGTGCCAGTGAACCAGTTTATTGCGAACGAAGGGGGTTTCGTTCATTTTAATCGCTCACAGCGCCATGAGAATACGTAGCCGCTTACGTGCCAGTGAACCAGTTTATTGCGAACGAAGGGTGTTTCGTTCATTTTCATCGCTCACAGCGCCAGGAGAATACGTAGCCGCTTACTCGCCAGTGAACCAGTTTATTGCGAACGAAGGGGGTTTCGTTCATTTTCATCGCTCACAGCGCCAGGAGAATACGTAGCCGCTTACGTGCCAGTGAACCAGTTTATTGCGAACGAAGGGGGTCTCGTTCATTTTCATCGCTCACAGCGCCAGGAGAATACGTAGCCGCTTACGTGCCAGTGAACCAGTTTATTGCGAACGAAGGGTGTTTCGTTCATTTTCATCGCTCACAGCGCCACAAGAATACGTAGCCGCTTACATGCCAACGAACCAGTTTATTGCGAACGAAGGGGGTTTCGTTCATTTTAATCGCTCACAGCGCAAGGAGAATACGTAGCCGCTTACTCGCCAGTGAACCAGTTTATTGCGAACGAAGGGGGTCTCGTTCATTTTCATCGCTCACAGCGCCAGGAGAATACGTAGCCGCTTACGTGCCAGTGAACCAGTTTATTGCGAACGAAGGGGGTTTCGTTCATTTTCATCGCTCACAGCGCCAGGAGAATACGTAGCCGCTTACGTGCCAGTGAACCAGTTTATTGCGAACGAAGGGGGTTTCGTTCATTTTAATCGCTCACAGCGCCAGGAGAATACGTAGCCGCTTACGTGCCAGTGAACCAGTTTATTGCGAACGAAGGGTGTTTCGTTCATTTTCATCGCTCACAGCTTCAGGAGAATACGTAGCCGCTTACTCGCCAGTGAACCAGTTTATTGCGAACGAAGGGGGTTTCGTTCATTTTCATCGCTCACAGCGCCAGGAGAATACGTAGCCGCTTACTCGCCAGTGAACCAGTTTATTGCGAACGAAGGGGGTTTCGTTCATTTCGATCGCTCACAGCGCCAGGAGAATACGTAGCCGCTTACGTGCCAGTGAACCAGTTTATTGCGAACGAAGGGGGTCTCGTTCATTTTCATCGCTCACAGCGCCAAGAGAATACGTAGCCGCTTACGTGCCAGTGAACCAGTTTATTGCGAACGAAGGGGGTCTCGTTCATTTTCATCGCTCACAGCGTCAGGAGAATACGTAGCCGCTTACGTGCCAGTGAACCAGTTTATTGCGAACGAAGGGGGTTTCGTTCATTTTAATCGCTCACAGCGCCAGGAGAATACGTAGCCGCTTACGTGCCAGTAAACCAGTTTATTGCGAACGAAGGGTGTTTCGTTCATTTTCATCGCTCACAGCGCCACAAGAATTCGTAGCCGCTTACATGCCAACGAACCAGTTTATTGCGAACGAAGGGGGTTTAGTTCATTTTCATCGCTCACAGCGCCAGGAGAATACGTAGCCGCTTACATGCCAACGAACCAGTTTATTGCGAACGAAGGGGGTTTAGTTCATTTTAATCGCTCACAACGCCAGGAGAATACGTAGCCGCTTACTCGCCAGTGAACCAGTTTATTGCGAACGAAGGGTGTTTCGTTCATTTTCATCGCTCACAGCGCAACAAGAATACGTAGCCGCTTACATGCCAACGAACCAGTTTATTGCGAACGAAGGGGGTTTCGTTCATTTTCATCGCTCACAGCGCCAGGAGAATACGTAGCCGCTTACATGCCAACGAACCAGTTTATTGCGAACGAAGGGGGTTTCGTTCATTTTCATCGCTCACAGCGCCAGGAGAATACGTAGCCGCTTACATGCCAAAGAACCAGTTTATTGCGAACGAAGGGGGTTTAGTTCATTTTCATCGCTCACAGCGCCAGGAGAATACGTAGCCGCTTACGTGCCACAGAACCAGTTTATTGCGAACGAAGGGTGTTTCGTTCATTTTCATCGCTCACAGCGCCACGAGAATACGTAGCCGCTTACTTGCCAACGAACCAGTTTATTGCGAACGAAGGGGGTTTCGTTCATTTTCATCGCTCACAGCGCCAGGAGAATACGTAGCCGCTTACGTGCCAGAGAACCAGTTTATTGCGAACGAAGGGTGTTTCGTTCATTTTCATCGCTCACAGCGCCACGAGAATACGTAGCCGCTTACATGCCAACGAACCAGTTTATTGCGAACGAAGGGGGTTTCGTTCATTTTCATCGCTCACAGCGCCAGGAGAATACGTAGCCGCTTACATGCCAACGAACCAGTTTATTGCGAACGAAGGGGGTTTCGTTCATTTTCATCGCTCACAGCGCCACGAGAATACGTAGCCGCTTACATGCCAACGAACCAGTTTATTGCGAACGAAGGGGGTTTCGTTCATTTTCATCGCTCACAGCGCCACGAGAATACGTAGCCGCTTACATGCCAACGAACCAGTTTATTGCGAACGAAGGGGGTTTAGTTCATTTTCATCGCTCACAGCGCCAGGAGAATACGTAGCCGCTTACGTGACAGAGAACCAGTTTATTGCGAACGAAGGGGGTTTAGTTCATTTTCATCGCTCACAGCGCCAGGAGAATACGTAGCCGCTTACATGCCAACGAACCAGTTTATTGCGAACGAAGGGTGTTTCGTTCATTTTCATCGCTCACAGCGCCACGAGAATACGTAGCCGCTTACATGCCAACGAACCAGTTTATTGCGAACGAAGGGGGTTTAGTTCATTTTCATCGCTCACAGCGCCAGGAGAATACGTAGCCGCTTACGTGCCAGTGAACCAGTTTATTGCGGACGAAGGGTTTTTTTTTTTCATTTTCATCGCTCACAGCGCCAGGAGAATACGTAGCGGCTTACATGCCAAGGAACCAGTTTATTGCGAACGAAGGGGGTTTAGTTCATTTTCATCGCTCACAGCGCCAGGAGAATACGTAGCCGCTTACGTGCCAGTGAACCAGTTTATTGCGAACGAAGGGTGTTTCGTTCATTTTCATCGCTCACAGCGCCAGGAGAATACGTAGCCGCTTACGTGCCAGTGAACCAGTTTATTGCGAACGAAGGGGTTTTCGGTCATTTTCATCGCTCACAGCGCCAGGAGAATACGCAGCCGCTTACGTGCCAGTGAATCATTTTATCGCTAACGAAAGTGGTTTCGTTCGATTTCATAGTTCGCTGCGCAGATAGAATACACAGCCGCTTGCATACCAGTGAATTATTTTATGATTTGTTTATGATTTGTATCTTTATCACCCCCACTAAATACAAATTTATTTTTAGGTCGCAAACTACCGGCTTATCAAAAACACCTAAAAAACATCAAGTGTTGTTGTTACAGAACCAAATTTAACTCTATATCGAGGGGCTAACCACTTTTGTAATCTGATTACAAAGAGTACATACACCCTTTGGCGTAGTCATTTTAGCACAGTCAAAGCTACAGGCTTGTACACCGATTACGCATAGTCATCAGCCCCTCGCTTTATTAGCCTCTTCCTCCAGTATAGAGGAAAGGGGCTGTTTTTCCCTTCTTGCCGTTAGTGTTGTCGTTGGCGGTAAGCCCGCTTCGAAAAGCTCTCCGCGAAACAGCGATTACTCATCAACGGCACTCGATAAAAATTTCATTAATACGTCGTTCGATTGGCATTAGAGCCCTTTATATAACTGTATCAAAACCGCGCCGTTGTTATTAACCATAAGGGGACTTTTCGTCCCCCAAATGAAAAAGTTACTTCTAGGTCCCCGCGAAACGGCGATTACTTCTCAACGACCCTCGATAAAAATTTAATTCAAGCCTCATTTGATTGGTATTAGTCCTCTCTATCTACCTCAGCCAGTGTTGAACCGCGGTTTTTAATCATAGGGGGATATTTCGGCCCCCGATTGGGAATTACGGCGTATAGGTTCCCGGGAATCGACGAATTCTCTGTAATGCCACTCGATATGAATTTAATTCAGGCGTCATTCGATTGGTATTAGTCCTCTCTATCTACCACTGCCAGTGCTGAACCAAGGTGTTTAGTAAAGAGGGGGATATTTCGGCCCCCGATTGGAAATTACGGCGTATAGGTCCCCGGGAATCGACGAATTCTCTTCAATGGGTGAGTGAGGGTAAGAATGGACACTTTTTGTAAAATTCAAATTAAAAACACAAATTGAGAGTAGACCATTTTAAAACGATTGGAAATACCAATAATAAATGTTCATTTTTAATATACGCTGGTTTTTGGTATTTAAATTTGTGAATTTTTAAAACAATAATTATTAAAGAAATGAAGTGAGTAAGTCAAACATTGGACAAAATAGCTTTGAATTAGCCTGGGGGGTGCTAACTAGAGACAATAAGGTTTAAAATTAGACACCAATTCGCTAACTTTGGACACTATTAGGAAAACTATGGACAAGAAGGTATATTTTTGGACAATTTCGTCTATCATTGGACAATTTAAAAAAACATATAACATAGTGGAAAATTTTGAAAAAAGATTTTTAAGATAAAGCCTAATTATACGGTAAATTTGGTTTTAAGAAGTAATTTAAGGCAAATAATTAATATCGAAACAAATATTTTAATAGGCTAGATATTGTAATATTACAATATTAATATATACAAATATTAATATATTACATATTATACTTCTGGTGTCCAGTTATCATAGAAATAGTTTTTTTTGTAAATTTGTAAATTTTGAAGATTTCTTAAATTTCCCGTAGAAATTTATGAATTTTCTCAAGATTTGCTAAAATTTCAATCAAAATTTCACAAAAATTTGCGGAAAACCATCAAATTTCTTAAGATTTATTAAATTTGATAAATTTGTCGGAATCGATAAAAAAAATTAAATTTTCCAAAACATTTGAGAAATTTGAACAGATTTTCTAAAATTTAATAAGTAATTTGAAATTGGGAAATTTTCAAATCACTGGCGTGTACGAAATTTGAAAGAGTGTCGGACCCCTCGACTCTCCTTCACTAACAATTGTAAGCGACCCAGCAAACACCAACACGTCCTATGGACATCCGATAGACGTCACACTCGGATCTTGCCTTCGTCCGTAGGACATCCCAAAATCCGGGGTTGACGTCGTTTGGACGTTAAAGGACGTCCAAATGTCCGGTTTGTCTATAGCCGTAGTACGTCCCGGGGACGAGTTTTCGCACGTCCAACGGCGATTGTCCCCTGGATGTCTTTCTATAAAACCTAGAGATGTCTTTAGGCTTTTAATTTGGTTCAATCATGGCTCAATAGGGATGAAACTAGGACGTTCATTGGATATCGTATTCTGAACAAATAATTTAAAAAGCCAAACTTGATATTAAAATTTTATTCAAAACATTAAAATACAAGATAATGGAAAAATCCAGCAACAAGTGTACAATTTGATTGTAATAACACGAACTCTGCAAGTATTAGCAGTTAACATATAAATTGCAAAACTTATATAGTTATTTAATTTTTATATAACAAAATAAATTTCGAACTAAACTATTAAAAAATTAAATAACCTTCCTTATACAAATGTAAAAAAAACAATAAAATTAATTTTAAAATCAGAAGCAAAATAAAACTAAGCCATTTAATACTATTCCTTAAAAAAAATTAAGACTATCGAATGAAAAATGTACTCTAGAAATTACTGTTTCTCGAAGCTTAATTTTAATATCTATCCAAATCTTACTTTTGGAATTACTATTTAACTATATAAATTATCACAGTATAAAATAAAGCTTTAGGCGAACCGTTCAGTGAGAGTAATGAATAATAAACTGAATAAGTTAAATTGAAACATGTACAGGTCCAAAATGAACTTTAAAAACAGCGAACCTTCCCTAACATTCGGAGAATTCAACGCAAATCTTACTTTTGGAATTCCAAATCCAATATATGAAATATAACAAAATGAAATAAAGCTTTAGGCGACCCACTCAGTGAGAGTAATGAATAATAAACTTAAAAAGTTAAATTGAAACATGTACAGGTCCAAAATGAACTTTAAAAACAGCGAACCTTCCTTAACATTCGGAGAATTCAATGCAAATCTTTTGGAATTCCAAATTCAATATATAAAATATAAGAGTATGAAAAAAAGCTTTAGGCGAACCGTTCAGTGAGAGTAATGAATAATAAAGTTAAATTGAAACATGTACAGGTCCAAAATGAATAGACTTTGATCAAACATATTTTCTTCCTACCTCTGTAAAAGACACATAAAAAAAATCGAGTTAATATCATTAAAAAAATCAAACAGTTTTTTAATAAAATACGGCAAAAGTGAAGAACAGCCCCTTCTCCTTTTATTGTTTTTTTATTTTCTTAGATGAAAGCCAGTGTGTAAGGAGTACGAAGGTATTTTTTTAGTTACCGGAAATGAGAATTAGTTAAGTTAACGCGTTTTGAAAACCGTCAATTTCAATGCATTTTCGACAATAGTTTAATGTGAGTTCTATACTTTTTCTCCCGAGATAGAGCAGGACACGTGAAATCAAACTTTATGTTTGGTGTGTACTAAGGAGTAATACTGAAAATGAAATTTGTAGTGGTAGTGTAGACTCTACTTAACTCTTACAAATAAAGGATTTGGGAGGGAACTGAATATGTTAATGATATGTACCTCAAAGAACGGGATTTTTTAACAATTCAAAAAGTTTTAATCGCAATTTATTGTTTAAAAAGATATGATCAATGTAAAATTGTTACTTGCCAGCAATTTTTACAACGGGAAATACAACATATTTCGAGATTTGTTTGTTTAATTGATGACGTAGGACTGATGAGGAGGACGATTCTTTAAATGTCTAGATTTTAATACGTTTTGGAGAACGTAGGACTGATGACGAAAAAGGAAAAGGCTGAAATGCAGAACAGTACTAACTTTTAAGGGTTGGGAATTTTTCTCGTATTTCAACGCATTTTAGGTTTTTTTTAACCATACTATGACTTCTGTGTGATGTTGACTTATACAACGTTGAATGTACTCTGAGTATTGGCGCCTAACGGCATCGCGCACTCGCTTCGCTCGAGCGCTGGGGGCGCGCAGCGCCTCCCCAACCCCATACTAAAAAAGGCTATGGGCCAACTATAACGCAACCTAGAGGACAGCACCAAGCCTGACGCATCAAGTATCGTAAACCCGAAAACAATAAACAAAACAAAAAAAAACAAAAGTACCTATTGTTAAAAATAGCCCAAAGGACTTCGTTAACACGTGTGAAAAATCTACAATTTCAAAGCATTTGCGAGGGTAAGAAAAGTTCTTATCGACTGAATTTCAACTTGAGCAATCGAAAACAGAATATTGGTGCCTGGCGGCGCCACCCCAACCCCATTCTTGCTATCACGATGGGCCGTCTATAACGCGACCTAGAGGACATTACCTAGCCATAACGCATCAAATATTGTCCAAATACGCGGAAAAGTAAAATAGTTAATTGATGTTCAATTCTTCACATTGGCCCAAATCATTAATTGATATTCAATTAGTATAGACCAAAATGAAAGTTTGTTTTCATGTGTCCTACTCTATCTCGGGGTAGAACAGCCAGTGAAATCTCAGGATAATACCCGTGAAAATTGAAAAATCCCATTCCCGATAACTTTTAATTTATATGTTTGCGGATAATAATTAATACTTCATTAAATTCAGCGTACAAAATGCTTCCAACAAATCGAATAAATAACGAAAAATAATAGGGGGGGCTATTCTTCACATTGGCCTAAAAGACTTACTCTTATGATATATTATCAGCAATACTAGAGATTACTTTGTTATAACAGAGAGTGTAAAGTCGCTTCGCTATAGAGAGGCGCCTCTTCCTATCCCCGTAATGTAAAAATTTCGTGGTATTTTTTTTCCCCATAAGGGCGTTGAAGAAGCAGACGACGGTGTTTGCAATTCCCGGACACACGATGGCACTGTAAAATTGCTTATCAAAGAAAAATAAATTTTGCTCTCAGTAGATATCTTTGAATTCAGCTGTGATGTTGAATTATTTAAATCTTAAGTAAAACAGTTGATTTCGTAAGAAATATATGAAGTAAGTACAAGAAAAATAACTCCTTTTTTCAGTTCAATATTAACAACTATCCTTTTTAATATATCAAAAGAAATTCATGGAATATTTTATGGTCTGGCCAAGTCTTCAATATTAACAAGGTAAGTTATTAATTTTACAAAAAAAAATAATAAAATATACCAAAACAAAGTTAATTACAAAAAGTAGTAATTTAAATAATAATATAAATAAAAATTGATATATTTTGAATAATATAAATAAAATTTGATATTTTAAACAATGAGAACATGTATTTAAGGAAGAATATTTCCGACAGATAGGGAAATAAATGTTTAATCATTGTAATGTATCACAGGAACTAGTGATACGGGACAATGAATTAGTGCTGAATTTTTAACAGTTTTCGGTCTAATCGTTTCTGTGTTTTAACATATTGATGATCAAGATCTTGCTTTTTAAGGGCACTGTGGATGCAGAACTCTATGAAAAAAGATATCATACTTTGAAACATGGTTGAACATGATGTAGAGTCTTTAGGAATCTGAAACCATTCCTTGTGAAGTCTACGTGTGATGAATCTTTCCAAACGCCCTTTAATATTTGTCATATGTGAAAGTAATTTAAAACTGGTGTCAAATACTTCATTCGCCTCAGTTACAAATTTCAAATAATTGTCAGTTGGTACGATGATATTTCCAAAAAGCGAGTTGTCTGCTGATTTGTATGCCTTATAGTATGCCAGTATATTTGTTGGATCAAGAATTGGACTGTCCTTTTTAAGCTGACTAAGGCAAGTAGAACATTGGTGTTTTGAATAGCAGCGGTGAATTAAATATCCTGAAATATAACTAAGAACATTTTCTTTTAGAAGGTTTGGACTTTCAATAGCTTTGCAAATTTCGAAATCTTCGTCAGTGAATTGCCCTTTATCTTGTAAAACCCAATGGTTATCATAATTGGACAAATCTTCATCGGGTCCTGGAGCTGGTACTTTAAACGAGTCTATGTTTAAAATAAAGTCATCTAAATCGTCAATGCAATTTGAATCTGATGGTTTTAGGAGATTATTGACGGATGCAGCTCTGTACGCTGCCCGGAATTGTTGAGGATTTGGATGATCTCTATTACCTCCTTTTTGGCGAATGGAACCAAAGTAGTTTTCTAAAAAATCTTGACTAATTCTTCCAGTTAGTAAGAACTTAAAACCAAAATTATCCCTTAGATCATTCCATAGGAGTAGCAAAGACTGAATTGAAAGTTTCCACCCTTCAATACAAGGTAAGGTTTTATACCTACAGTTCTGAGGCTTCCATGTATTAAACCATTCCAATTTTTCTTTCAGCATTGGTATGTGGATGGATTGATCAGTCATTGCTCTCTTACAGCGTGTTTCATTGTTTAATGTCCTGCTATTGAAGCAATCAAAAAGGTCGTTCATATGCAAGAGGAACTCTGCTGTGTATGTGCTTTCAATTGTTAACTCTCCTAATCCCAGTGAACAGGCCATTTGAATGCAATTAGAAACACTTCGACTGAAAATTTGGGCAGCTAAACTGACTTTCATGTTAGAAAATGCTGGTAACTTGATATGCTTACGTTTCAGCTTATGTGCGCTTCGAAACTTACCAATTTCTTGGTCTATTTCGAAAAAATGTTCTAGGACTGCCCAAGAAACTAGATTGTCTTCCACTATTATGGGATACCGTTTGAAATTGTTCCTCACACTTTTCAAGAGATGTGGAGGATCGAAGAAAAAATAAATATTTTCTTCTTCAATTTCAATGAATGGCTTTTCCACTGATATCCCCATACTTTTGAACAAATTTTGATTGCCTGTTCCCTGGTCACAGACCACCGCTTTGACAATAAGGCCAATACGTTTTAGGTGAGTTACGCAATCATGAAGCAATATCTTCAAAGTCTGTCCGGGACAAGCATCTTTTGTGAGGAAGTAACCAATTGGTTGTTTGAATTTCAGTTTTATGCCTTTCACCATGAACACTAGGGCCTGATTTGCGTACTGTTTTGACCTTCCATATGGACCAAAGTCTACGAAACCTTCAATGTTATCGTTTTCATTATTGTAAGTCAGCTTTTCCCTTAGGCTCATTTCATCAAAAGAAACTAGAACAGCTCTTTCGCTTCTCTTCTTATTCTGAAACTTAATTTTCAGAGCTTCTAGAGTTTTATGGTCAAAACCTGGAGAAATTTTCATGCGAGCCAACCATTTCTCTAGTGTTCTTTTTGTTGGAAGGCATAAAACAGCTTGCCACATTCTATAAGCTTGTGGGCTGTGGTAAAAAAGAGAAAGAGCCCATTTCTTTAATATGGTTGAGTATCTTCTTCCTTTTTTTTCCGTTGTCTCAGTTTTAATTCTGAATCAAATAGTTCTTTAGAAAAATCAGACAAGAATCTAGTGGCATTTTTGGTATCACATATTTTTCCACTGTCTGCCAGCTTTTCTTTTAATCTTGCCAACTGCTTTTTCATTCTTTGCATTTTCGCATCCTTCTTGCGCAGGCTTTTGAGAAGTCTCGACTCTCTCTTGGTTTTTAACCCACTAACTTGAACAGCTTGATTTTTAACTGGCTTTTCTGAAACTTCTAATTCAGCTCCTATATTTGGTACTAGTGTAATAACTTAATTAGTTAAATTAAATCAATTTTAACAAATGGTGTTTTTTTTCTTACCATTTTCACTGTCAATATGTTTAGTTGAACAGCTATAATTATGTTCAATACAAATATATTTAAATGGAATTGATAGTTCAGGGTTTAAATTCAAAGCCCTTTTTCCGTAGGAATTAATTTCATCCACTGTAAAAAAAAATTCATTTAAAGCTAGTGTTCATCCTTGGGAATATTTTATATAACTTACTATTTGCTTTGTTGCATTGATTTTGGAGGGCATAATTATGCATTTGTAGTACTGCGTTACTTTCAGACGCGTTTTCCTTACACCCGTTTGTAGTTTTAACATGATCTTCGGGCGCTTTTTCATTTGCTACTATTTGAATTAATTATAAATGAACATTAAGGAGTAAGAGACCATGGCGGAAGAGGTTTTTACCTTCAGTGTGCCTAGGAAAAACCGTGGTTTCATTGGAATTTTCCAAAAAAATAGTAGGTGTAGCTAATGGTGTAAGCCTGTTTTTGGTTTTGATATTCATAAAACCATCGTCAGTAAAATGAAGACCGCAAAGTACGTGGTTAAAGTGTAAGTAATCTGTAGTTTTATTTTGGAGCTTTTCATTGTTAACATTTTGCAGCCACAATGCAGAACTATAAGTTTTAAGAAATGTTAATGTATAAGAATAGGAATATTAAATTTAAACGCGTATTCACCGATCTTTATCCCTTGGAAACTTGAAAAAAGACAGACGTGAGGTTCCCTTTTTATTAGATTTACAATTTTTAGCCGAACAAGACATTTCAAAATAAATTAATTAATTTATAAACTCGCAAAAATACCAAAAAAACAATCTTCCTTTTTGCGTCTTCTCAAACTCTAATTTAGCGCGTGCCGGAGATCCTACTAGCGCCATCAAACGGCCGGGAATTGTGGACATTCTCAGCAAATAAAATCGTACCACGATTTTTTAAAGAGAGGCGCCTCTCTGTAGCGAAGCGACTTTACACTCTCTGGTTATAATCTTTAACGTTTGTGTAGAACGCATTATCAGCGTTGCCAGATCGAAAATCTTAAATTATCGTATCTAGGCCAAAAAATTATCTATTTTCCTGGAAAATTATCGTACATTTCTTTTTGGCGCTAAATTTTAATTCTTACAAAAATGCGTTGAATTTAGATGATTTTTTTAAAGCACTACAGGAGTTTTATTTCAGGGAAATAAACAAAATGTCTATTATCATAATTAACTGAACTGAATATGATTAAAAATGTATTAAAAAATGCGATAATAGCTAGGAGTAATAAACTCACACTCAGGACTACGCGTACAGAAAATGTATATCATTCATTTTTAAGAAAAAAAGTTATATAAATTAATAATATATAAATCGTTCGTAGGTTTTTTAAAAAAAAATCTAAAGATTATCGTACATTATAGTACGTTGAGGCAGAATTATCGAAATAATGATACGATATCGTACGCCATGAAAATTATAGTACGCCCTAAAAATTTTGATGAAATTATCGCACTGTGCGATAATTATCGTACGTCTGGCAACGCTGCGCATTTTGGACTTTTTTTTTTTGGAGATACACACACATCGGTGTCGACCCGACGCCTTAGACACCAGCACACACACAATAACTGATTAATCAGGGCGAGATATGTGTAACGGCCACGCCAATGGGGGGATACGTGGGGACAGCGGTGGGGACACCCTTGGCGGAAGTATTCCGACCACCCGTTAGGAGATTGGTGGTCGTCCTCACACGGCCATCCACAAACTCTGCCTCCCGGACGCCTGGGATTACAGGAGTGAGCCACTACTCCCGGCGCATTATGGACTTTATGGTGACCGATTCCAAACTATCGAGTAATGGCGTCGTACAAAAGAAACTACAAACTGGGCTACCAGATATTTTAAAAGGACTTTAGCTCGGCCAACTTAGATCAGCTTTTTCGCAGTAATTGGCTGTGATTGTAGAAATAATTCAACAAATGAAAATAATGGATATACAAATTAAGAAAATAATAATATAAAAAATATAAAAATTAAGAACAGATAAAATTAATTAAATAATTAAGTAGTTTTGATTTAACACGTAATTTCATTAATTCACGTTAAATAAACTCGTAAATTTAAATAATAATATTCTAAATAAAATTAATATTTTGTGGTTCATTAATCATTATCAGATAGATAGCATTGACGGACGAAACATTTCGGACGAATAGTGGAGATCCATGCGACGTCGATTGGGCTATATATCGGATGTCGCGAAATTGGTTCTACGAGGACTAAAATGGGACGTCCGTTATTCGTCCCGTAGGACGGGACCAAGCTGGGCTCTATGGACCATGCTGGGGCGTCCCAGGGACGATTTGTGTTTGCTGGGGAGGCAGCCTCATAGAGGGAACTAGCTACGTGATTCGTAGAGCTCCAACCTCAGAGCCGTACGCAGTCAGCCGTCTGCTTTCCCGGGAAATTTGAATATGAAAACTTGTTTTTAAAGTTTCCTTTCAAGGAAAGACCTTAAACTAAATCCTACCTAGTTTAAAATTGAATACAATCGACATGTGATTGATCACAAGGTAGGCTGTCCAATCTTAAACTTTGCTCAAGTTAATTTAAATGCTTATAAAAAAAGCAAAACTTTCATTAAATTTTAAATTTCGTGTACTCGAAAAATGTGAAATTGCTTAAAATAATACTTAAACAATTTATTTTTATATCACCATTTCATGTTTGCATGCTATATCTTATTTCCTAAGCCACAAAACGAAATTTCCAATGAAATTTCAAGACATTTTTTTCGATAATTTTAGTTTTTTTATTTCAAGACTAGCTGTATAAATTGTCGCGTTGTAAATATTTAGTAATAAATTGCATGTTTTAGGGTATGTTTAAGGCTTCAAAATGAGACAAATTTTGCGCTTTGGCAGCAAAGAATAAATTTTAAATTAAATATTTTTCAAAAGTGTCCAAACTTCGCCATGTCCATTCTTACCCTCTCTCACCATAGTTTTATTTCGGGCGCATTTAGCCAATAGTCACGAATATATCACACTTTTAGCCAATATTCACAGAGTTTAATGGACATTCACGGAGATTTCACGTTACCAGGAATATTATGCGTGGTCACGAAGTTAACAAATATTCACGAAGATTGCGCATATTAGCAAAATCACGTGTGGCGCATATTCACGGATTTTACATGTGAATCATGTGGTCACGCATTTAAAGAATATTCACGAAGATCACGCGTGAATCACGATCTCTTCAACGGCACTCGATTTAAATTTAATTCAGGCTCCATTCGATTGGTAAATAACCTTTTAAGATGTGCTAGGAGGAAGAGGCTATTATTGTGGCTGTGCCACCTTGTATTACAAATACTTTGCTTCGATTCCTTAAAATGAAAATTTACTATTTAGTTATTAGAGGGAATATTATCTCCAAAGCAACCTTTAAGGGTGATAGTTAAAAATATTTATGATAAAAAGAACTGCTACTTCATGGAATGGATGATCCCTACAATTCCTTACAAAAACCACTAAACCCGCGCGCTCGTAGCGCCGTGAACATCTAAAACCAAAAGGCTGCAGCGGACAAACTTTAAACCTTACGGGCCGACAAGAAACCAAAGAGCCATTTGCTTTAAAAAAAACACACATCTATGGTTTGAAATCGTAATAGCTGCGTAGTAAAATCATACATTGACTACGGTTCGATTGGATTCGACTATTCATTAAGCCCCAAATCGAACGGGATTATGTTTTCGATTCGATTACTTCGAATGAAAATGATTCGATTCTATGTTCGGTATAGCTTTAATCTACGAATCGAATCGAATTATTCGCGAAAATAATTGAAGTCGAATAGTTAATCCAAGATTCGCGGGGCCCTATTAGCAGCATACTGAAGATGGGAACCAGCATACTAAACCTTGGGTACAATAACTATTATGCCCCATTTTCACGCTAGCCAGTAGCGAACAAAAATCGTTCAAATCCGCTTCCAACTTTTGAACTTTCCGAGTCAATCGGTTTTAAACTGATAATAACAGCTTCATTTCATGCACGCTTAGTGCGCATGCGCATTTTGATTAATTTTGCCGCGAGTATCAAAAGGAGGTTTAAGTCTGAGTAGACTTGAATAGGTAGGAGCGCGAGAGGAATCTAGAGCCGAAGGTCAGGGGGACTATAAATGCTCAAAGTTAATGCACCACTGATGACAAAACCGAAAAAAACCACCAACCTGCGGGTGCGTTGGTAGGGTATAACACATATAGGGGGAGGGGGGTATGTCGGGGTTTTTATAGAACAATTTTAATCTTTGGTGGGTGAGTACGCTGGGTACCCGACAAAACCAAATATTTGACAGTGAATAAATGTTAACAATTTAGTTTTACCACGATTTGTGTATACGCTGCTCAAACATAACCATAAACTATAAACTTAAATATATAGTCTTTGTAAACTCAGAGTCGAGAGAGACCGCGCCAGAACATTTTGATGTTGCGTAAAGGGGGCGACAGGGGTGGTCCGCCTCGGGTGCCAGGGTAGATAGGCGAGCCATTTTAGAGGCTCAAGGGTGAGGGTTGCAAATCAAGAAAAGTAGGAAAATTATTTAAGGGCTCGAGGGTGCGGGAGTGCAAATCAAAGAAGTTGGATGTCACGAAACATTGGCACACGGGTGACCCAGGGCTGTATTAAGGCATGTGCCAAGTGTGCCATGGCACAGGGGCCCCGAGGTTATGGTGAACTTAGGGGCCCCCAGCCCTTGCCTTCGAAATAAATACTTCTTTTCCATTTTTAAATATATTATTATTTTTAGGGGCCCCAAATTCTACTTTGCACAGGGCCTCCAATAGTGTGAATCCGGCCCTGCGGGGACCAAGCCTTCTAAAGCCGTCACTGTCGTTCAGTCATCGGCTTATACACCCTTTTTTGGGGAATTTTGCTGGGCGCGTCCATGTTGAGTGTAACCCCCATTCTCCATATCCTGGGACCAAAGACACGTGCCTGGTCCCCGGAAGTGGCCGACTAGCGGGTGGCCAAAAAGAGGAGTTGAAAAGACCGCGAAAAAGAGTCAATACATTGGTGTTTTCAGGGCCGGCGTTAGGGGAGGGGGTAAGCGGGGCAAAAGTACCCCGGGCTCGGGCCTCTGAAAGGGGCCTGCTGAAACGGGTGCCTAACTAAAAGTTTCTGATATTTCCAAAAAAACCGAATTTTGGAGTAAAAATTACCTGGGGCCCGAAAATCCTAGCGCCAGCCCTGAGTGTTTTCGCTATGTTTCAGCGCACTAGAATTCTCCAAACATATGCTTTTGTAGATAAAAGTCTCCTTATTTTTGCTTCAAATAAACCTTACCCGTTACTATTGTCTTCGTACTTTTAGCTTCTATTCGTAGATAACGATTTATAGTTTAAACAGTGTCTTACGAATGGGTGTGTCAAACAAAATGTCTAATGAACATGGGTCCTAAAGCGCTTCGTTTCGGAGATTTGGGCTTTAAAAAAAAAACACCAAAAAGCAAATTCACGAACGGTATTCTTCCTTGAACCAAATTGTTGGATTTTAATTAATTAATAACAAATACACAAAAGTTCATTAGTGAGCTTTTAGAAGAAAGATACGTCTGACTATAAGTACAACGTATTTCAAAGTAGTGATACTGTTTCAAATAAAGGTAAAGTTAGATTTTGGTCGGATATTTATCTACTGTTTTTACCTCTTAGAGTAAAGTATGTTCACGGAGAAGTTTTGCATTCGCCGTGTCTGTCTACTGTTCGCTGTAAACGCGTTCGCAATTCCGGAGCAAATTAACGCGCATTCGCAGTTTTTGAAATTTTGTAAAACGTTTCATACTTTAATGTTTTGCAATGGGTTTAATATTATTTGTTTGTGTTATGGGGTGCGTTTGTTGTGTTGTTTGTTTGTGTTGTGGGGTGCGTTTGTTTGTTTGTGTTGTGATTTTGTCGTATTGGTTGTGTTCTGGGTATTAGCGCGTCTTGTGTGTACTGGAACCCGAGCACTCCTGCATGGTAGGTGAGTCTTTTTCGGGATTGTCTAATTTGCTGAATTTCTGGACGTCTGGACCGCTGAATTTTGAAGGATTCCTCCTACATAGAAGCTACTATCTTATAAACCGTCTGGACAAAATTGACTAATTTGCTGAAGTGCTGAATTTCTGGACCGGAAAATTTTACTTTATTTTCGAATAGTTTCTTCAATTTTAAAATTGTCTCGACAAAATTGACTAATTTGTTGAAGTGCTGAATTTCTGGACCGGGAAATTTTACTTTATTTTTGAATAGTTTTCAAACTGTCTGAACAAAATTGACTAATTTGCTGAAGTGCTCAATTTCTGGACCGAAAAATTTTACATTATTTTCGGAGACTTTCTTTAAGTTTGAAACCGTCTGGACAAAATTGACTAATTTGCTGAAGTGCTGAATTTCTGGACCGGGAAATTTTACTTTATTTTTGAATAGTTTTCAAACTGTCTGGACAAAATTGACTAATTTGCTGAAGTGCTGAATTTCTGGACCGCGATATTTTACTTTATTTTCGAATAGTTTACAAACTGTCTGGACAAAATTGACTAATTTGCTGAAGTGCTGAATAACTGGACCGGGATATTTTACTTTATTTTCGAATAGTTTTCAAACTGTCTGGACAAAATTGACTAATTTGCTGAAGTGCTGAATTTCTGGACCGGGATATTTTACTTTATTTTCGAATAGTTTTCAAACTGTCTGGACAAAATTGACTAATTTGCTGAAGTGCTGAATTTCTGGACCGGGATATTTTACTTTATTTTCGAATAGTTTTCAAACTGTCTGAACAAAATTGACTAATTTGCTGAAGTGCTCAATTTCTGGACCGAAAAATTTTACATTATTTTCGGAGACTTTATTTAAGTTTGAAACCGTCTGGACAAAATTGACTAATTTGCTGAAGTGCTGAATTACTGGACCGAAAATTTTTACATTATTTTCGGAGACTTTCTTTAAGTTTGAAACCGTCTGGACAAAATTGACTAATTTGCTGAAGTGCTGAATTTCTGGACCGGGAAATTTTACTTTATTTTTGAATAGTTTTCAAACTGTCTGGACAAAATTGACTAATTTGCTGAAGTGCTGAATTTCTGGACCGCGATATTTTACTTTATTTTCGAATAGTTTACAAACTGTCTGGACAAAATTGACTAATTTGCTGAAGTGCTGAATAACTGGACCGGGATATTTTACTTTATTTTCGAATAGTTTTCAAACTGTCTGGACAAAATTGACTAATTTGCTGAAGTGCTGAATAACTGGACCGGGATATTTTACTTTATTTTCGAATAGTTTTAAAACCGTCTGGACAAAATTGACTAATTTGCTGAAGTGCTGAATTACTGGACCGAAAATTTTTACATTATTTTCGGAGACTTTCTTTAGGTTTGAAACCGTCTGGACAAAAATGACTAATTTGCTGAAGTGCTGAATTTCTGGACCGGGAAATTTTACTTTATTTTTGAATAGTTTTCAAACTGTCTGGACAAAATTGACTAATTTGCTGAAGTGCTGAATTTCTGGACCGCGATATTTTACTTTATTTTCGAATAGTTTACCAACTGTCTGGACAAAATTGACTAATTTGCTGAAGTGCTGAATAACTGGACCGGGATATTTTACTTTATTTTCGAATAGTTTTCAAACTGTCTGTAAAAAATTGACTAATTTGCTGAAGTGCTGAATAACTGGACCGGGATATTTTACTTTATTTTCGAATAGTTTTAAAACCGTCTGGACAAAATTGACTAATTTGCTGAAGTGCTGAATTACTGGACCGGGAAATTTTACTTTATTTTTGAATAGTTTTCAAACTGTCTGGACAAAATTGACTAATTTGCTGAAGTGCTGAATTTCTGGACCGGGAAATTTTACTTTATTTTTGAATAGTTTTCAAACTGTCTGGACAAAATTGACTAATTTGCTGAAGTGCTGAATTTCTGGACCGCGATATTTTACTTTATTTTCGAATAGTTTTCAAACTGTCTGGACAAAATTGACTAATTTGCTGAAGTGCTGAATAACTGGACCGGGATATTTTACTTTATTTTCGAATAGTTTTCAAACCGTCTGGACAAAATTGACTAATTTGCTGAAGTGCTGAATTTCTGGACCGAAAATTTTTACATTATTTTCGGAGACTTTTTTTAGGTTTGAAACCGTCTGGACAAAATTGACTAATTTGCTGAAGTGCTGAATTTCTGGACCGGGAAATTTTACTTTATTTTTGAATAGTTTTCAAACTGTCTGGACAAAATTGACTAATTTGCTGAAGTGCTGAATTTCTGGACAGGGATATTTTACTTTATTTTCGAATAGTTTTCAAACCGTCTGGACAAAATTGACTAATTTGCTGAAGTGCTGAATTTCTGGACCGAAAAATTTTACATTATTTTCGGAGACTTTATTTAAGTTTGAAACCGTCTGGACAAAATTGACTAATTTGCTGAAGTGCTGAATTTCTGGACCGTGATATTTTACTTTATTTTCGAATAGTTTTCAAACCGTCTGGACAAAATTGACTAATTTGCTGAAGTGCTGAATTACTGGACAGAAAATTTTTACATTATTTTCGGAGACTTTCTTTAAGTTTGAAACCGTCTGGACAAAATTGACTAATTTGCTGAAGTGCTGAATTTCTGGACCGGGAAATTTTACTTTATTTTTGAATAGTTTTCAAACTGTCTGGACAAAATTGACTAATTTGCTGAAGTGCTGAATTTCTGGACCGCGATATTTTACTTTATTTTCGAATAGTTTACAAACTGTCTGGACAAAATTGACTAATTTGCTGAAGTGCTGAATAACTGGACCGGGATATTTTACTTTATTTTCGAATAGTTTTCAAACTGTCTGTAAAAAATTGACTAATTTGCTGAAGTGCTGAATAACTGGACCGGGATATTTTACTTTATTTTCGAATAGTTTTAAAACCGTCTGGACAAAATTGACTAATTTGCTGAAGTGCTGAATTACTGGACCGGGAAATTTTACTTTATTTTTGAATAGTTTTCAAACTGTCTGGACAAAATTGACTAATTTGCTGAAGTGCTGAATTTCTGGACCGGGAAATTTTACTTTATTTTTGAATAGTTTTCAAACTGTCTGGACAAAATTGACTAATTTGCTGAAGTGCTGAATTTCTGGACCGCGATATTTTACTTTATTTTCGAATAGTTTTCAAACTGTCTGGACAAAATTGACTAATTTGCTGAAGTGCTGAATAACTGGACCGGGATATTTTACTTTATTTTCGAATAGTTTTCAAACCGTCTGGACAAAATTGACTAATTTGCTGAAGTGCTGAATTTCTGAACCGAAAATTTTTACATTATTTTCGGAGACTTTTTTTAGGTTTGAAACCGTCTGGACAAAATTGACTAATTTGCTGAAGTGCTGAATTTCTGGACCGGGAAATTTTACTTTATTTTTGAATAGTTTTCAAACTGTCTGGACAAAATTGACTAATTTGCTGAAGTGCTGAATTTCTGGACCGGGATATTTTACTTTATTTTCGAATAGTTTTCAAACCGTCTGGACAAAATTGACTAATTTGCTGAAGTGCTGAATAACTGGACCGGGATATTTTACTTTATTTTCGAATAGTTTTCAAACTGTCTGGACAAAATTGACTAATTTGCTGAAGTGCTGAATAACTGGACCGGGATATTTTACTTTATTTTCGAATAGTTTTCAAACTGTCTGGACAAAATTGACCAATTTGCTGAAGTGCTGATTTTCTGGACCGGGATATTTTACTTTATTTTCGAATAGTTTTCAAACTGTCTGGACAAAATTGACCAATTTGCTGAAGTGCTGATTTTCTGGACCGGGATATTTTACTTTATTTTCGAATAGTTTTCAAACTGTCTGGACAAAATTGACTAATTTGCTGAAGTGCTCAATAACTGGACCGGGATATTTTACTTTATTTTCGAATAGTTTTCAAACTGTCTGGACAAAATTGACTAATTTGCTGAAGTGCTGAATTTCTGGACCGGGATATTTTACTTTATTTTCGAATAGTTTTCAAACTGTCTGGACAAAATTGACTAATTTGCTGAAGTGCTGAATTTCTGGACCGGGATATTTTACTTTATTTTCGAATAGTTTTCAAACCGTCTGGACAAAATTCACTAATTTGCTGATGTGCTGAATTTCTGGACCGGGATATTTTACTTTATTTTCGAATAGTTTTCAAACCGTCTGGACAAAATTGACTAATTTGCTGAAGTGCTGAATAACTGGACCGGGAAATTTTACTTTATTTTCGAATAGTTTTCAAACTGTCTGGACCAAATTGACTAATTTGCTGAAGTGGCTTCCTTGTCCACTTGCGCGTAATTAAGTTCTGCGGGCATCAAGGATTGACTTGTGGATGGTCCACTTAGTTAGTTTTTTGTAATTTATTTACGGGTTTTCTTATCGACTTCGATATAGTTGTAATAATGTAGCGTTGGTTTCACGTTTATTTATTTACGAGCTGTCGTTTAGTCTAGTGGCTTTTTGTGTTTTGGTAATGGTAAGGGTTTCGCTTCTTTTTAATACATTTTCTAGTCGTGCGGATATTTGGATATTGATTTCATGGGTGTGCGAGTCATTATATGTTATCGGAAATTGGACGGCATTGGTCTTTTTTATGCGGTTTGTGTCACAACGTCAACGGGAATTCTACGAGTCATCCACTACCAGATGTCTAATATAGCTATTCTACGGTAACTTAATCAAGGGCGAGTGTTGAAATAAAATGAGCGTTAAAGAGGCGGCAAGTATTTCGTAAGCAAGAAAAATACAAATACTCTCTGAAGATATTTCTTTCATTAAAATTTTCTTCCTATTATATTTAACTAATAAACTTGTACTGTTAATAGGGTTAAATTCAATTGTGCAATGTTTTAGTACGTCTAACTCACTGTTGTAACTACTTAAATTATAATATTCTGAATAAATTAAACTCGGTTGTTTCTGCTCAATTATTTTAATTATAATAAAAATTTTATACCTGGCGGGATTGAACCGGGATTACTTTTTAGTAAATAACTTTGAATTGCGGTGATATATCTTTTAGGGTCGTCTCGAGAAATTAATACCACTAGGGACAATTCTTCCGAGGAGAGGTGTATTTTGGCTTTCCAACTTGTTATATTCGCACAAACATACTATTGTTCCTCAAATCTAAAAAACATGAATTGGTCCCGATTTGCGTTGAGCCTGCTTAGAGGCAGAAACTACATATCCAGAGTAAAATATATAACTAAATTATATTTTGAATTTGAAAGTTTAATTTTTATTAGTGTCCATTTTTATGAGTCAAGAATTCCAAAAAATAAAGACAAACAAAATGGCGATTACTTTTACCATCTTTATCGGTTTCCTTTTTCTGTTTCTGATTTTATTATTAAATTATCGCTTCAAAGATTTTTAAGTTAAGCACGTGAAAATTAGGAATTTAATTTTGCGGAATCTGGCAGTTTCGGACGTATTTAACAAATCCTCGAGTAACAATTAAAGTTACTTTTAGGACGATGAAAAATGTGAAACCGTAATAAATAGAAGCATTCTTTAAACATTCTCCCGACGTTTTTGCTTCCTTTAACTGTCAAATTTGAAAACAATTATTTCCACCTAAGCAGTGTGCGTTCTAACTTCGGAACCTCCCCTCTAACTTCGAAATATTAAGATGGGTATTTAGATTCTCTGGTAATGGGCAAATAAAATTTTGTTTTAATTTAAAGCATTTAGTCATTTGAAATAAAATTGCGAAACTCTGATGCAATGTCCTGGTTTTCCATTCTCATTCGAGGTAATTAACCGCTCTTTGTCTTTGAACCTAATCCAATTATTGACGAAAGACCACAACATGTCCAATTCACACTCACTTAATTTGCTGCAGGGGTTCTTCAGCTCAGTCTGTCTCGTTGTAAGAACTCAACCCTTCCTTTCTGTTGAACTAAAAGTGACTGAAACTAACGGAGTTTGTACTTTTATTATAATAATGTTTGCTGGCTAGGCTATTCCAAAAGTCTTTCGAGAAGTATAGCGGATATTTCGAAACAAGCTTGCCGACTTCAGGATTAGTTTTCTTAGTTTTCTACCATGGTTTTCGGCAGATAGTTTAACGCATTTAGTCGAGTAAAGCCTAGTTCCCACTTGGCGAAAAAAAAACAATTTTCGCGCTGAAATTTGACGCTCGCGAATAATATTCGCGATTTTTTTCAAATTCGCCCGCTAAAATCGCGTCTCCGCGGTATCTAGCGAATGTTTTATTTTTTGACGTCCACACCTTGGCGATAAAAAGCTTCAGCCAATCAGAAAACGCGTTCCCTCGATCTCTTCCGCTCCCGTCCGTCACTTATTAAGCCTAGGTCTTTAGAAAAGCGGCTCAGCCAACTTTACCAAGATACTGAAGTAAAGGTAATTTAAAATATTTCCCTAACCCAAAAACGTCTATCTTTTGGGGACATATACTTATTGTATATTGCATAAACCAATAAGACATTAAGTACAATTAAATTAAATTTATTGAAATTAGCAACAGGAACATCCATTTGGTTCATTTTGAACTGATGTTTTATGTTAGGCCTAAAACATTACTAAAAACCCGCACGAGTTGTTTTCAGCGTTTTTAAATTTTCGCGCTAAAGTGAGAACCGCTTCCCCAGCGACCGAAAAAAAACGCTTCCTTTTTCGTTGCGCGAGAATTTTATTCGTCTCGAAAATTCGCCAAGTGGGAACTAGCCTTAAGACAGTCGAATTTCGAATTTCTTAACCATAATGACAGATACGATGGTTCGTAGTAGCACTTTCGGTAATTTATGTTTTTAACCTTGACCTACGTGTAAGGTATGTTTTGGGAGACTGGTCACTTGATTTATATGTGGAATTCAAAATTATAAAAATGGTAGAACTGTCTTGCGTTTCACTATACTATTGCTATTTCTGGCTGCAATATGGTACAAATTTACTTTTTGAGTCTTGAAATCGCCGAAGAATGTTATATTTTCACTGAACGATTGCAGATGCTTATTTTATTTCTAAAAGTTATCTGTAAAACTGCTAACGTCTTTTTCAGGAGGGAAGAAATAATTTCCAATTAGTAGGATATCCTCAGGCGTATTTCTTATCTCATTACAGACTATCTATACTATGATTCGCCTTAAAATATATTTATCGCGTTTCGTTATGATGACTGACTGACTTCCTCGAATTGTTTTCGCGAATTGTCTGGTTGATCGACCCTAAATGCGCGCATAGTTGCTTTTCTGTAAAAAATCCAAATTTTTTAGACAATTCCAAATCTTAATGATTAAGATCACCTTCATTTGGGTTGTTTTAGAATCTTTATTTTACTAAAGTACAATGGGTGTTAAAGTAAATCTTAAAATAATGAAATGAATAAATCTCTTAATAATCTAACAATAATATGTATTATATTTAGAAAATCAATATTTTTAAATTTTAATTTCCTCTAGGGAGTTAAAAAAACTACAAATGGAAATTCACCAAAAAGTTACAAAGTAAGTTTAAAAAATATTTAAATTTTATCTTGGACAGTTACAAAAGCGTGTTTGCTATTTCCCCAGGTGTGTAAAGATTTAAGCAAGCGTCTGAGATTAGATATTTCACGGTATACAAGATTGCCTGTTAACAGGCTCAACATCAATTGAACCTAGTTATTGCAAGGTGACAATTTGGCATGTTTTAATTACACAATTTTGTACAATTTATGAAAGTTATTATTTCCGTTTACAATGCCGTAGTAATCATTAACTTTTATAACAAAATTAGAGCTAGATTTAAAAAGTTATTTTAAATAATGAAAAAGTGCTGTAAATTTCATTTTATGTTTCTCGCACAAAATATGTTTTAAATATGTTTACACTCGTATATATTACTAATATCAATGCATTTAATTTATTATACAGTTTTTTACCTGTATAAAAATGTGACTGAACTTTTTTTAAATTGAATTTATATATGTTTTTATAGCTGTTTATTTTAGGGTTAATTTATGGTTTAAAGACAGTCAGCGATTTATTAATAAAAATCAATGATATGGAATTACAAATTTGGTTAACATTCAAGATTTAAATTTAAAAAAAATTATACCGAAAGGTTTGATAGCTTAAGAAATAAATAAGAAATAATAATTTAAATTATCTAACAAACTAAGAGGAAAATATTATAAATTATTGTTTAGGTTTTTCATTTTATTAGTTAAAATAGGTCACGTACTAGGATATATTTACAAAAAACAAAAATGATTATTCATTAAGAAATGCCCATTGGAAGTGTTTTGGTTACTTCACAAAAAACCTCTTGCACAGATCCTCGGATTTGTGTTTGGCATAAGTCCATCTTCTGAATCGTCTCTACCCTCATATCGTGGAATGTGAAAGCAAATGGCTTACTAATTAAAAGCCATCATAACTAAATATGCATTGTAGTTTCTGATGAAAATACGAGTGACGTAAAACCACACAACGCTCGCCGGCGATTTGTCAATGAAACAACCAATTGAACATATTAAAATACAACATCGGGAAGCCTATTTCTGGCGCCAGCCCAACGTTTTCCCTGTTTGCTTTTTCTGTTCCGTTGTGACTTCCGGTTGATGAAAACGCATAGGCGAACGCGATGGTTAAAGACGTCACAGAAAGAAGAACGCCAATGGACCACACTTTGAGAATGGGCCCCAGAAAGTGGTGGGTCGTCACTTTGGGAGGGATTCGAGAATTATCCTGGTGCTGCCATTCACGGAAACGAAATTGGAACTTCATCTCGTATGGCCGTCTCTGTCTTGTCTCCACATATCGCGTCACTCTGAATTTCTGAAACCAACACATTCGTGTTCAATGTACAGGCCCCAAATAGGAAGGTTGGGGGGAAGGATGCATTGCATGTGTGGGGCAATATAACATTCTTGAAAAGTGATAAAATTGCTTCTTCAAATTTAAAATTCAGCATATATAGCGTTTATATACATAGGTTTGTGTTTTTTGAAATAATTAATTCGCTCGATCCAAAATTATTGGTAGAAGTCACTACCCGGTTTCTCCAAAGGCGGTTTCCATGCCACCCAGCATTGGCCAAACGGCAGGTTATACAAAGAAACGGTCTAGGCGGGCTTTTCGATTTGTAAAAGAAGCGCTTGGCCACTTGGTGCCAAAACCTTCTGGATTCAGTTGGCGATAAACAGAAATGAGATAATATTTGTCGACAATTTACTTCATCTTGATGCACTGTTGATTCTGTCTATTTTAAAATCAATTGTGCAATTAAAGTCGCCGAGCGCAATAAACGTGATATGAGAAGACATCTGATTTAAAAGATCGATTGCTTCCATATTTACTTGAGAAGTATATATGTTATAAATGTAAAGTTTAAATTATAAGTTTGTTAAATTTATACTGTAGATATCCGGCTATAAATATTTCAATGTGAATCAGCTTATATGTTGTTCGTAAATTTTTGACACGTCTGGAACCGGGCTTCTTGATAAAAACCTTTGTTGTGGTTGGGTGTGTTGGTGGATGTGGGTATGTGTGAATGAGGGGTGTATGAGTGTGGGTGGGTAAGTGTAAGTGTGTATAAGTGTGTGTGGGGGGTGTAAGAGCCGGTAACCTGGAGTTTTCCTTGGGATGGTAAAATTTCAGGCTAAAGAACGGGTTGCTTAAAATTAGAAGTTTTAGCAAACTGTCTAAATCCGAAGGTTCTTTTAGGTGAATTGGAATAATGGGCAAAAAGGAAAAAATATCACCATAATTCATCGGTAAACACTCGCGGTTAAGCTCAATATTGGAATACGTAAGTACAACATAGCTAAACCCGTAAACATTTGTATTCTGTAAGTAATATTCAACGAGATCTGCTTCCGCTGGGTGGCACCTTCTTTCCATTAAACGTTGCAATTTTTGAAAAGCAAAATATTTCCATCTTACATTAAAATCTTGCAGACCGAAACCGCCATAACTAATACTTTGCTTGACGTCATTTACATTTATCCAATGTCTTTCACTTTGCCAAATAGCATCCATACACTTTTGATACGATTTTTTAAACAAATAAAAATTTAAAACCAGGGCTGGTAAGATATAAATATCTTGCTTTGAATAAAGTTGCACAATTGACTAGGAGTTTTAAATGGTAATATTTCTTCACAATTTGACATATTTTCATCTACAATAACGTCTCCTACTTTATTGGCGTATTGATCTTGTCCTTCTTGCGTTGTGTAAGGAACCCCCAAAATTGTAATTTCCTTCTTATTCCATTTAATATTAATCGGTTTGTCTGTTCCGAGCCTCCAAGCACCAAGCCAAAGCCCGTTGCTTTTTTCACCGTTAAACTTAGAGTTCCTTACCGCGCTGTTTAATTCGCATTCGTGGCTCAAGACTTGAAAACGCTCATGTGTAGCGCTAAAGGTGTTAACATCGTCGGCATATGACGTGAGCGTTAGATAATTTTGAATGAAGGGCAAATTGATTGAATGGTCGCGGAGGCCTTGACGTGAATGACACAAAAAAAGGCTCTATTGACAGGTAAAATAAATAACTCGATAAAGGGTCGCCTCGACGAACACCTTTTTCAATATTGAACTTTTCAGATATAGAGTTGTTTACCTAAATACGCGCCTCGGCACCAGTATATACTGCCTGGACGATATTGTTGAGGGCGGCTCCAAAACCAACGAGACTGTCGCTAAAGCGTCGCTCGAATTAAAACTGTGATGATGTTTAATATCCCATAAAACGTTTCAATTGGATGTAATGTTCCTTCCTGGGATGCTTGAGGTTAATTTGCTCGGGATTCATTATTTTTTGCGTATCCTGTTTTCCAGGCACTTTGAAAGTATTTTACTATCGGATTTATGCAACGAGATTGGACGCCAATTTGAAAGTAGTTTTGGCCATTTGGGTCGCCATTTTTAAATAAAATTATAATTATTGAAATTGTAAAAATAAATTTAAAATCGACCGAAAAGTCTGAAAATTTCAGGGCCAATACTTGTCCAGAAATGGATATAAAACTCATTTGTAAATCCGTCCTTCCCGCGGACTTGTTTATTTTAAGTCTTTAATTACTTCCGCTTTATTTAATCTGCTTTCGCAATCAGGCGTTTCCTCTCGTGTTAGTTGAGATCTTAAAGGGGAATTGTCACCTCCCTAAAATTGGTTAAAACCATTTAAATGGATAGAGGACGTCCGAAAATGGTTAATATTTCCAGCATTTGATTTATTATAAGCACCAAAATTTCGTGTTTTATCGCCCCCGACTCGAAAATCTTTGAACCGCTTGGTTGAACCTGTCTGCAGCGCCATCTCGTGAACGGAATATTATAAATATGAATTTCGTACAGTCTTATCAGAACAGGTCCCGCGTAACAATGGCAACCGAAATCGTAATTGTAATTCTAGAAGTAATATTTCGAATAGGCGCTTAAATAAAACATCTTCCCAGAAATTGCCAAGAAGTAATATTTCCGACAGCCAGGACTCATAAGTTATATTTATATAGTGTTTGTTGAAATATTAGAAAGCTGGAAACTTTCTCGAACGTAACATCGGTTTTTTGCTAAGCCTTAACCATAGATATAAGAAATGTATATAAAGGTCTAGATAAATTTCGGGGCGTCTATGCCTAACATAAAATACGGAATTGACACCTAGCAGACACCGAGGAAGGCACGTGACCAAGAGCGCGAGCTCTCTTAGCATTTTAGAACTAAGTGATTCAACCTTGTAAGTGCTTGACCTTTCCGCAGGCCGCATTCTTTAGACACCATCTGTTGGTGACTTTTATTATCATTTTTAAGCAGGAGACAATGGCTCTCGCGACGATAGCACGAGCTTTCTTACCGATAGATAGCGCCTTTTAGGGATAGCCTGCAGAAATTACGCGTTTCTGCTAGCTGTCACCTCCGTATTTACTCCCTTTGAAATATTTTATCTAGACCTTTATATACGTTTCCTATATCTATGGCCTTAACATGCCAAAAAAGTTACCTGGTTAAAAGGAAACACTTGTTGCATACCGTACTGCAAAAGTAATATGTTTAGTTCTAAAGTAATGAGATTTCATCTTTTTCCAAAAGATTATTTTATACGAAATGAATTAACTCTGCCTCCATGAGAAGCCTTAAAATTGCCCGGTAATATAAAAATACTACATATAATTTTAATTATTTATACCATACGAGGATGATAATAATAATAACATTATCTTCTTATACTTAGTTTTAGTAACATTATATATTTTACCTTAAAATATATTATCGAAAATTAACATAAGTATGTTCCTTATACACGTGAGCCGACGCATTTCTTATCTGACGCAAAATTCTCATGAGGGAAAAAACGCGTCTCCAATTGGCTTAAATTTGACTTTTTGGCTAGCCATTCAAACCGTTTAACCGACCGACCGGAAATAGTTCCTTCCCAGATGAATTTGGAGAGGGGAGTAAAAACCGAGTATCTTTTATTGAAGCGTCCATTCAATGATTCGTAGATTGTAGTTTATCGGGTTTTAAAAATACCAAACACGCCGCCCTTTATAAAATTTTTGCCGCTTAATTCTTTTGGCGCAACACGTAGGTTCAATCGAGATTTCTGAAATATTTGGAGCCGTTTGATGTAGGTTGCGGGAAAATTAGCGTTACTTTCTAAATACTTAAATTCCAATAACTTTAAAATTTCAGGGACTTAATCATTAATTTATTTTCTATCATTCTGTAAAAAAAACATCTTAAATTTTGATTTTGGTGAGAATTCCCCTTTAATATATTCGTTACATTCTTCGGTCGCTTCGTCAGCAATTTTATTTTGTAGTATTTCAATATCTCCGAATACATTTCTCCTTGAGAATTAGTAATGCTACCATCGTCCCTTTTCACACCTGTTATTTTATTTTTTTAATTTTCGTCTCGTAGCAGCTTTTTGGATATATATTTATTTGAAACGTTATTGATAATTTTAATTCTGCGCTTTTATTGGAAATTTCTTCTAGTCTTTTCAATAGTGTGTCAGAATTTATAGCCCGGTGTACCTAGTAACAGAGACCATACCACCGGAGGCCTATCATCATAGTACCCTACGCCCGGACAGGTGACAAATCCAGCATGGGTAGCAGAACCCTAATACTGATGGTCGCACCTTTGACGCAAGCCACTCAACCCAGCAGAAGGTGCAGCAACGGGTGGACCAATCCCCACTTCACACACAGCAGTGGGATTAAGAGTGGATGCTATAGCAACTCCAGCCGACACCCTACCTATGAAGGTAAAGAGTCAAACCCTTTGGAGAGAGCTCCTAAAGGGGAACGACGAGCACACAGCAGTCCAAGTAACCGGGCACAGTTGGCACCGGAGATCCCGGTGTGGTTCCAAAAGGCCGGGAAACAGGACCGCCGTGCCCGCATATGGAGGCCCGCCGCCCCACAGCAAGCTACCCAATCCGCCGAGGCAGCCAGTTTGCACGGACCCTCTCCGTTAGCCTGCGCCGAAGCACAGTATCCAGCCCAAACCTGACTGCAGTAGGAGGTGGAGATAGGACCATTTGATTAGATCTAAAATCTCCCAGTGCGCCACCGCCCTTATGGGTTACAAGAGCCGGACCCCGACTCCCCGGTAAAGCCACCAGTTATTGCACACACTAACCCATTTTGGGCCAGTCTTTTCAATAATGGTATACTTCATTTTCAGTTTGCTTCTTCAATTATATTTTTCTTGGCCTTGTAAGTGTACTACTAGGGCTCGGCTATCGGATAACGGTTTTCAACTAGTAAATGCACTCCATTGTGGAGTTATTTATTTTTTAATACCACAGTTTAGTTTAGATATATTTACCAATTTCATCCATGAAAGATTAATCGGTAACGAAAATTTAATTTTTAACTATTGTTGTGTTGGAATTAAACAAATTGGAGAACTTTTACTATTTAATTATCGGGGAAAACGAACCTCCTTCCTGACAATTGAAAGTATTATAAGTATACTCTTTCTTGATGGATTTAATTTTAAATTTTGTCTTCTCCCACCAGGGTAAAATTAGTATATCCTCTCATGGAAAATCTTTCAATCGATTTTCCCAGAATCTTTTAAAAACCTTTTCAAAGTGATTGTCTCTCGGTAGAGAGTTATTGAACATCCAGTTGTCGCTGATATATCTGGTTATATTTATAAGGATTATATTGAATTCAAGAATTGTTGGAAGGTGGTCAGATTTCGAACCACCTATGATCATTCTCGTCTCTCACTAGGGACCAAACGGCAGGAGCGACTTAAAAGCGATCTAAGCGGGTTTATTATTATCGGCATCCGACGTTCAAAACAGATCTCTTCCATCGGGATATATTTTGAGATATACATCTATAAATGTATGCTTAATAATTACACGTTTAAGTTTTCCCTACATTAATTCTATTTTCAGAAGAATTTTCTCTAAAAAAAAATTCTCGGTTGAATTAAAATCTCCTAGTAAAATTATATTTTAATTTTCTTTATTTTCTATATGAGATAAAATTTGTTGAAACATATCGGTTGCTTCAGTATTAGCTTCAAAGACGTTGCAATTGCATAGATAGCAGTTTTGATAACACAACACTGTAAAAAACCATTTACGATTTCTGATGGGTCAATAGCTGAGTTTTTCTGTGCCACGTGATTAATGTTAGATAATTTAGCGACACCAGTGCGTTGGTTAATGGTAAGTCCACTAAACGAATGTGTATAAATGTTTTTGTATATTCTGGAACGGGATTTTTGGTTAAAAAAGTTTCTTGCCAAAAAGCGGGGGCTGTGCTTGTGGTTTCTATTAGGGATTTTTTTTAATAAAAAAAGACCAAATCATATTTCTATCAATTTTAAAAATTTTCTGAAACGAAAAAAAGACTATTATTTATTTTTGTATTTATTTATTTGGTATTTAGTTACTTTTGTATATTTTACATTTACATATTTATATTTATATTTAGTTTTCAATTATATATATTTATATATTATTTTAATTTTTAATTTTTTATATAATTATATATATTTATATATTATTTTAATTTTTAATTTTTTATATAATTATATATATTTTATTTTATTTAATTATTTTGATTTATGTTTATTTAATTTTTTATATTTTTATCTATAAATTTATACGTACCGCATTTTGCGTAAGTTCTGGAAAAATTAGTATATATTTTGCAAACTATGGCCTAATTTTAAAAATATTTTTTTCAAATGTTATTGATTCAATTCAATAGCGGAGAGAAGCTGTTTCAGAAGTTCTGGGTAAAATAGTGTCTGATTTGAAAACTTTGGCCTATTCCTGATTATTTCGAAATATGGTTAAAGTATTTACTAAAATGCTCTAGGCAAATAAGTATTTATTTTGCAAATCCTTGTCTATTTTGTGTGACATATTTGTCAATAAAGTCATGTACCCGTAAAATGATATATTTGAGTAATAATATTTCACAAACGCTACACGGTTGATTTCCCTTCAAGCTCACCAGCTACAGATCATTCTCACCGATAATCGACCGCCTCCTTGAGCCATGCTGGAAAATGATATATTTGAGTAACTAAGGTTTCACAAACGCTGCAAGGTTGATTTCCCTTCAAGCTCACCAGCTAAAGATCATTCTCACCTGTATTCGACCGCCTCTTTGAGCCATGCTGGAAAATTGGGAGCGAGAGCCACGTAATATGAAAAATCAGCGTAACGGCTTTGGCCTTGGTAAATATTCCTGCACGTCTTGATCTGATATTTGCTCAGGCATAAATTCAAATTTACGGAAGTGCTGAATAGGACCGCTTGACTGCTCAACACGTCATTCTCTTTTTCAGGGCTTTCAAAGTTAAAATTGAAATCAGGCATTTCCGGGGATCTGAAATCTTTCTGTCGAAACATTATAAAATGGGTAATTTTGTTGTTTTGAACCTTATAGCGAATATATTACCATGTAAATGTTAAAGATGTAGATATGTTTAATGTCGGGTCTAGCGAGTAGTTGTGGGAAGCTATCGATGTAATCTACTTTGGCCGTGGCTAGCTCTCCCTTCATGTTGCAAAGGTAGAAGCGGTTCAGGAGGAACCCTGCCCCCAACAACCAGCCGCTGAGGAGGAATCTGAGTGCCGGTTGTGGCCCATTGAAGTCAATTGCTGTTAACAGATTTTAAAAAGTTATTTCCATAAAATCTTAATTTAGAAAAATGTTTGTTATTTACGGTTCAAAACGAGATGCGAGAAGTAGAAGAAGCAGCTGTCCCAGATCCTCTTCGCGATGGTCTCGTGTCCTTCTCTTCGGCGGGATGTTCTTCTTGCACCGAATGCCACGGCTGTCACCAGGGAGATAGTCAAGAAGGACACCAAAATTAATGTTGAAAAGTTAGTGTCCAGGGCTTCCTGGGGCATCAGCACTTGTTCGTTCTCTCCCTGTTCGTCCAAACAACTGTAGATGTAGCTGTCATCCGTTGAGTGAAGTGCGCTTGTTTTATTTTGTGTTCAGTCTTTGAATTTAAATAACAAGCCTTCGTAGCGGTTATGTTCTGTGGAAAAAGTGCTTATCAGTTTAAGCTAAGAATTTATATCACTCCATTAAAATTATGATGCTACTTTTGAAAGTGGAAAATTATATTCGTGAATTTTATTTCGTCGTATTTGATGAATTATATATGGATATTTTAAGAAAAAAATTTGTGTTTGATCGGTTGAAATTATAATATTAACGTTTATGTTCTACGCGAAAAATCCTTTTAAATCGAAGCTGCACATTTCATTTTAAATAATGATATATTTAAAAATGGATGTCGTAAACTATACTCAGTTTCAATCTTACAAAGTGGGAAGTTGTATAACGCTGTCGACTTTATTTTTACGAATTCTGGTAAACACGAGCAGATAACCAAAAATCTCTGCTCTTAAAAATTCGAAAAACTCCAAAAATAAGAATTTGTCTCTAATCTACTCAACCTTATCTTTTTGAAGGTTGTAACTGAGCATCGTTATCGGGGTCGTAATACATCACGGTTAAATACTTTCCTATTTCGTGGTTAAGTTAGTTCGTACTTCACTAACAAGGAGAGTACCCGAGGTGTTTATTGCTGATTTTGTTCAAAGTCGGGAGTTATGTAGACCTATATGAGATATGAAATTTCCCAAAAGGAGACGTTGCACTACCCATTCGATTTGCCATGGAAACCGAAAATGTTTATGACCACTCTCGGTTTCACAGGGTCCTAGCTACTAAATGTTTTGAAAAAATTTGAATTTTTTTCCTTATTTTACCCAAAAATGTTCCAATTTACCAAGACTTAATGAAATTTACATAATAGTGGTCCAAATTACCCATTTCATGATTTTCAATTTTTTTAAAATTTTCGTAGCTTTGCCTCCCTGTGAAACTGAACAAATCCCATGCTTTTTTTAAAGGGATATTTTTTGGTTTTAAGTGAATAAAAACTTTTTCGGTTGCCAAGGCAAATCGAATAGGTAGTGCAACGTCTCCTTTTGGGAAATTTCATATCTCATATAGGTCTACATTACGCCCGACTTTGAACAAAATCGGTAATAAACACCTCGGGTACTCTCCTTGTAAGAAGGTTTGAAATCGGTTATTCACTCACAAGGAGACGACCCGAGGTGTTACACACCGATTTTGTTCAAACTCGGGGGATTGGTAGACCTTCATGTAACTTGAAAAATCCTAAAGGGAATTTATTCAATGGGCAACGGCTTTCCATGGCAACGATAAATGTTTTTGACAACATAAAATATAAATTTTGACATTGAAAATAACATGGGATTTTGACCGATTCCCAGGGTCCCCCCTGTGAAAAAGTTAAAAAAATTGAAACAAATCGATAATACCAAAATTATAAAAAAAATTTAAATTTTGACGAAAAAAATCAAAATTGATCACATTTTGTCAATTTTAACCAAATGGGTGAAAATGAAGCGATATGGCTAAAATTGGAAAAAATGTGACAACAAACATAGAAAATATTATTACAATATTGATTAAAATCTTTATTTTTCAAAATTGAAATTCATTGGAATTGTGTAAAATTGGATTAATGTATAGATAAATTGCGATTTTTTGAAAAACAAAGTATTTATTTTGGTCAATTTGATCAAACTTGAGAAAATTGGAAAATAATAGATCTAAATTAGCCCAATTTTAAAGTTTTGTAAAAATTATATAAAAATAAACTAAATTCGACCAACTATCTCAAAATTGTTTGAAACATTTTTTTTCCAAATCGAAAATTGTTAATAACACTGAAAAAAATTATCAAAATCAATAGTTTCGATTCAAAACGATCAAAATTGATAGGAATTGATGGAAATTTATTTATATTGATAAATTGCTTTTTTTAATTATTTTCCAGCCCTTTAGTGGCGATTTTGTAAAGTGAAAGTGACGCATCGTTGATGGACAGGAGTTTCGAACAAAAAGCGCTCATGTTTTGTTGACACTCAACTTCGACTCTGATCTTGTTGCTACCGACCATCGGGCTCAACGAAATATTCTTTCTGCCTAAGTTGACTAATCCCCTTTGTGGTCAGTCTCCGGGGACTGATGAATAAGTATAAAAATGCTGACTCTAAATGTCACTTTTATGGGAAATTTTATATAGACAGCTGTTTATGAAGTGTTATTCTTAGGATGTTTATGTGTATAATTGTTGTTTGTTTCGCACTATTACACCCTGGTAAAACCATTTAAATCTATACTTAGTGAAATTTATAATAGTGAACGATACGCGTTTCACTCTCGAGGAAATTAATTGTAACGAGAGAATAGCTAAATTGGCCTTGGTGCGATCACTCCATTATTGCTTTTAGCAGGTTGCGTGAAAAGGTTAGGTTACAGAATATTTAATTTCGAAGTAATCTGATATTGAAATTGGTTTAGATTTGGTAAATTTAGTTTTTTGAATTATAAATAAACCAAGATTCTTTAAAATGGCCTACTAGATTAATTTTGCTGCAGCTGAGTGACATATAAAAACTTTTTATATCCTATTTTAAAAGATCTATTCAGTTAAACTTTCAGGTGGCCCTGGTTTAAATTTAAACCCTAGACGAAGTTATTTTAATCGGATGGAAAACTAGAATCGCATTTATATTTTATTAGAAGAATCACGAGTAGCCATGGACTGCTGTTAATAGAAACCACGTGTTCAATAATATGATAGGTGATAGAAATCTTTCAGGTTAGTTCAAGAATGTACTTATTTATACTCAGGGAGAATGAATATTTCTAGATTATTTTAAGCGTTTCTCCAATTCCACCCGTTGGGGCCCCCGGTATGATCCCCCGCTTTAATAAAGTCAAATAATTCTGCAATCTCATTGCTTCTTAAAAATTACGTTTTTCGACGCGATTAACGCTGCTGCGAGGACGCAAAAATAAGACCGCCTTCTCCCCCCCCCCCTTAGCGTGACGGGGTTAGGGCCTCAACGTATCCGTCGATAGTCTCGACATATTCATTCTCCCTGAGTATAAATAAACTAGCCCTCAGATAGTTGTGTGTTTAGAGGCACTCCACCCCAGTAAAGCCCCCCTGCCCCTTTTCCCCATGCCAGAATTACCAGGGTACCCTTTCCCACTGCAAAAATAACATTAAAACTTGTCTTTCTCTCTCGACCCAAACCCCCCAATGAGGCACCCCGTCCCCCCTTTTCCCCATGCCTGAATTACGGGGTACCATTTCCCTCGCAAAAATAACTCAAAAACTCGCCTAAATTATCTCTCTTCCAAACCCCCCAGTAAGGTACCCCTCTCCCTTTTCGCCATTCCAGAATTACCGGGGAACCCTTGTTCCCCGCAAAAATAACAAAAAACTCGCCTTTCTCTCTCGTCGCAAACCCCGCTGTACCCCTGTTAACCCTCTGTACCCAATGGCAGAGTTGCTCCCCCCTCATGACGAACAGAAACAAATACGCTCGTCCCTTAAAATTTGAAGAGACCGAGAGACCGCCTCGCCTCGCAGAACGGCGGAAAGGCCGGAAGTGTCGAAAAGTTTGCCGCATTAATCCTCCCAGCTTGGACAATGTTACCTACTGCTGCCCTCACTGAGTATAAAGACACCGATAAACCGAGCTAGTAGGTTTTCTCGACCACAGAATAGCGTGGGAAAAGTGGAGCCACTACCCATACGCGCAGATTTTACCACTCGGCCGGCTTAACAGGGTAAGGCAGTCCCGATTTTCTTAGTGACTAATCCAAAGCCCGAACGTCGGTGGTTCAAGGTCGACTATAATTACTTCAGCGTGGGAGGCGGAGACGTCACTGGCGCCTCGCTATCTATAATAATAATAATAAAATCAGCTAGGCTAATACCCAAGGCACCACCCTAGGCCTAAGTCATCGAGCGACTTTTAAAGCCTTTAATTCAGGTGGCCGGATTACAATGCGTAGGAGGGAGGTGGCAAGCCCCGCAAGCCACCCTAGCCAACAGCTCCCTACACTAACTATTACCGTTAACCTTAACAAGTTTTTATGGAATCGGAAACCGAAGATCTCGGGGGAAAACCCCTTGCACCAGTGGGGAGAGAACTTACCTACCTATAGGCTAGTCAAACCACCACCAGTGAAAAAGCGAAAGGCATTCCCGGTTTCTCTCTGTCCCGTGCCGCCTTTGTCTTCGCCCGGTTCGCCCCCCGCCTTTGGTACCCTTACTGACTAAGCAAAAACACAAAAAAGGCAAAAGTTGAGCCACTAACGAAATAAAATCCAGCAGCTTCTCTTCGCCGCCCCGCCTTTGGCTTCATGACAGACTAAGCAAACATTCCTGAAAGCTCGGTCGTACGACCAACGTACCAAGCGGTCCTTATAATATAGATACATTCTTGGTTAGTTGTAGAAAAATAATTTTTCCTTTTCAATTTGTAAAATGTTGTTTATATTATATATTTATCTTGGCTTTTTTGTTTTAAGGTAAAAATGTTAAGATAAAATTTTTTATCACGGTTTTACGTTATCAAAAAATGCACAATTAAGATAAATGTTTGATGCATGTGAGAAAACTCTATATCCTTTCATATCGACTGTGGTTCAAATCGTTAATAAACCCTTCAAACTTAAACTTTAAGTGCTCAAGGTTAAACAAAAGCTGCTGTCACCGACAACAGTCAGCAAAAACTCCAGTTACTCGCATTTTAAGCACTCGCTCGAAGCCAATCGAAAGTACCATTTATATCTACTTCGAGTAATTTCGGAGGTTTACTTTAAATTTAAGTCAAAGGCTACAACACACTACTTGTTTGCACCACTGAACAACTCAATACGCTGTGTAATCTTGCATTCAAAATTTACATGTCAGAATTCGTTATCGCCTTCAGAAAATTATTGGAAATATGTCAATTAAATCTAAAACTTTTTTTCAATGCGTAAATGCATTTAGCTAAGGATATATTTTAAGCAATTATTGGAATAAGAGAGTTTATTTCTTTAAGTCACGTTTCGCTTAAAATGTTAAACACCGTTTTAAATATTTTACGTACAGTTCTCAAACTTTTAATGGATTTCACATAATTTTAGACCATTAAAAAGCCATTTGAAAACCATAATTTTCCGAACACTAGGATTATGGTCCCAGTGCCCCTGTGCAATCACTGAAACGAGCTGTTTTAAATTCGGGTCAATGGAGGTAAGTGTGATCAAAATATTTTTTTGGGCGTTTACTTGAAATTACTCTTAAACTAAAAATAGCACCCTCTTAAGAATTGGTACCATTAATACGGCCATTTTATCCTACACAACCAAGCAATCAAATATAATATCAATTAAATAGTGATATAAATATTAATTATTTAATTTAACTCTGGTACTGATCACACTTACCCCCAAAATGCGTTGCAAGTGTGATAGGGGGGTGGGGTAATTGTGATCACTTGAAATCCTTGACCAATCGCAATTAATTTGTAAACAGAGGTTAAATACATTCATCAAATATTTTGTTATAATAATATTTGGGGAAATAATAAGTGGTGATTACACTTACCCCCTGATCACACTTAACACCTGATCACACTTACCTGCATTGACCCTACGTCGAATATGAAATAAAATGTTGGTTGGTGTCGAAGCCGAAAGAAATTCTTTTTGATAATAAACTAACCAGAAAATTAAAGAAATAACGAGATTTCTAACAATGACAAACTAAAAATTGCTATTTTAATCGTAGCTCAGGAAGAGATTGTGAACGAACCACACACAGGGTATTCTAATGCGGGTCAAGATCAGGTTCATCATTGGAAATAGCTTAGAGCCTTCTTGCAATCTGAAGTTCTTTTGAAACCCCACCGAGATTTTACATTAACTAGCTTAACAACCCATGAAAAGGCGTTTTTTCCGTTAAATAAGTTAACTTTTGGTTTGAAAATATTCAGTGTGAATGGAAAATTAAGAAATTTCATTTACCTTATGTTCGATAGAGTGAGAAAAACATACAGCATTATATATTCGGACGCTTCAAACACGTTGATAAAATCGTTGAATTGATTCTGCTCACTAGAATGCAACTATAAAGATGAAAAAATGAAATGCAAAACAGTAAATGATCCGCGGTTCTGTGGGCTAATGTTTCATAGAACTTGCGTACTTTGATTTCCCCTTCATCGTTTTGAGATGCATTCATTTTGCGATTCTGAATCTCCGTTCGTTCTATGACTTTATCGCTTTCAAACTGGCTCGCTCGACTTTATATTATTCATAATCTAATCGACGTAATAATTCAGCGAAGTTATAACTTTAAACAACCGCTTAGAAAAGACCATGCCCTTTCGTAGTTTATGAAGCATGTTTATTGATCTGAAAGCGAGGTTTAGAAGGTGAAAGAATTTTCCATTTCTCATTTTTATTACTTAAAGCATATGTAACATAATTACTCATAAGTATGCTACTAGCTCTATTTCTTCGCTAACTGTTTTTTTCCACAGATATTGCGTCATCCGTACCCTATGTGAGAGCCATGGAACTCTTTTGTGTAAACTGTAAACAAATTCTAGAAATTTCTTTAGGGCGTGGTAAATAAAACTAAACCAAATCAAACCAAACCATATTTTATTCTCGGGATTAAGGTGCGTGGCTCGCATTGCGATTGGAAAGCCAACCATTGTGAAGTTTGATTCGTTTCAAATTGAGGATTTCTGTTTAAAAGGTTAACATTATTCTCATTAGTTATAACTTACTACTCGATATGTAACTTAAAGGGCTTTCGATAAAAATTGATATGGATTTGATAGTGGAGCTTTCTAAAGATTTTTGAAAGGTAAAAAAATCCCTCAGGTAGCAAGTACTCAGATCTGATTTTAATTTGATTTTTAAACTTTGTGGGTTTTTTTTTAAAAAATTGAACGGATAGAAAGTAATTATATTCGATATTCACTTTATTATTTAACCTTTTGAGGTATTGATAGAATTTTTTTTTCGGAATAGTGATAGTGGCGCTATGTTTAAAAATTTGAGAGGAAATAATTTTTGGATTAAAGTTATTCATGTTGGATTTGAAAATGATATTTAAACGTTGCAAAGGTTTAAAAATATTGATCGTAATAGTGATATTGGCGCCATCCTGATGATTTTGAGAGGTAAAAAGATAGATCGGCAAAAAAGTACCAACACTTTAAAAAATTACCGTAACCGAACGGTTATTACACAGTTAAATTTACAGTAATACTATTGTTTCAAATTGTGCCGTTTAATTAACTGTCAAATTAATGTTGTGATATTTACCAGTAATCTGATGTTTAAAATTACGTTAAATAAAAGTTGGATTTTTGTATTGTTAAATTAACGGTAAAATACAAAACTTATCCGTAGTTCAAAACCTGTCCATAAATAATCCTGATTTCGAAAATGGTAATTTATAAAAATTGTATTTGTATATTTAAAGCAAAAAGGCGTATGGGAATTTAAAATACTGTGAAAAGTAGACTTATCATGCTCGATAAGAGAGAGGATAGAAACTAAGGGTTTGGGTCCACTTGCGCAGTTTCCATTTGCGCACCTCCCACTTCCGCAGTTTTCGTTTGCGCACGTTCCCAATTGCGCGTTTCCTATTTGCGGAATTGCTATTTGCGCAGCTCCCCATTTGCGCAGTTTGTCATTTGCGCAATTTACCATTTGCGCACTTTTTCCCGATTGCGCAGTTTCCCGCTTGCGCGGTTTTCTCGTTTGCGCAGTTTCCCGTTTGTGCGGTTTCCCCGTGTGCGCGACTTTCCTGTTGCGCAGATTTGTTATTTGAACGGTTTTCCCATTTGCGGGGATTTTTATGACTAAAATATTCACAATTAATCCTTTTTCCTAGAAAAGGGGTTATTTCTGGCAGGTAAATTTTAACATAACCTTGTTTACCATCCAGCTGCGCTGCTAGTGTTTGTTTAATGTCCGGTTGAGCTGTAAATACCAAAAAATATTAGGTTTTTCTTAGTTAAAATAGCATTCGTTGAATTAGACTCTTGGGAAAATATATATAGTCCAACAACGACTCGAAGCTTCTCGGCCTTTAGGTTAAGATCATTGTGTAGTAACTGTTTACTGACAGTTCCAGCTTTAAGGACGATTTTAATGATAGCCATAACTCTTAAACAATTGTAGGCGGCACAATAAAAACGATACAATAAAAAATGATAAAAAATAAAAACGATGTTTAAAATCTAAAATAAACAGGAATTAAAAAATGTTTCAATTTCAGATAAAAATTCTGCTAATACCTTAGCACCACTTTTAAAATGGCTTCTGTCGTAGGACAATATACGTCCTCTGTAGTAGAACACCTATATGAAAACGGTGCCTACGCGCCTGCGGCGCGCCCGGCTCACTTAACCGTTGCGCGCTTCACGCGCTAGCCTTGATATAACTACCTCTATATAAAAACTATTTCGTTGAAATGGCCTCCAATATAGGACAGTAAGCGTCCTGTATTTCGTAGGAATGGCCTCTGTCATAGGACAGTTACGTCCTATGTGAGAGGCCAATACCAAGATATTTCGTTAGAATGGCCTCTGTCGTAGAACACCTCCTATATGAAAACGGTGCCTACGCGCCTGCGGCGCGCCCGGCTAACCTAACCGTTAAAAAATATTCTTTCTGACCCCTAGGAAACATGCATTGCAATTAAAAAGGTGCATTTTTGGTGGAAGGCACTAAATTTAAATAGCAGCCAATGTACTGTCCTCAGTGTTACAGATACTACATTATCTTTTAGCCTAAAGGCTGAGAAGCTACGATTCGCTTGTCGACCGAAGATTTATTCCCAACAAAATAATTCAACAACCGATATGTCCACTTCAAACAACTTTAAATTATTGGTATGGACAGCGCGACCGGTAATTACAAATACACCAGCAGCACAGTTGGATGGTAAACAAGGTTACGTTAAAAATAAACTACCTGAAAAAATCTTATTTCAAGGAAAATTGCTTAATATCGAATATTCAGGTCGTGAGAAGCCGCGGAATAGAAAAACCTGCGCAAATGGAAAACAGCCCCATTGGGAAACCGCGCAAATGGAAAATCTGCGCAAGTGGAAAACCACGCAAATGACAAACCTGGGCAAATGAAAAACCTGCGCAAATGATAAACCGTGCAAATGGAAAATATCTGCGCAAGTGGAAAACTGCGCTTACGGAAAAAGCGCAAATGAAAAACGCGCTAATGGAAAACTGCGCAAATGGAAAACCGCGAAATTGCATTTGGGGAAATGGGAACTGCGCTAATGGAAACTGCGCAATTGGCCCATTACGGAAACTAAGACTAACAAGGAGATAACGATCATGGAAATAAACTTTACTGTGTGGATTTTTCCCCCAAAGTGCGTTTACGTTACCAGTCCTAAAGACTACCGTACTAGTAATCCAATTATATCTAAAAATCCACATAAATTATAAACTTATTAATATTATTGAATTATTAGAAACCTACTCATATTATCGAATAAATAGAAACCTACTCACATTATCGAATTATTTGAAACCTTATAAGTAAACTTTTTCAAACAAAAAAAAATAAATCAAAGTTTAAGTACGTTATTTTCCCGCCATTATAAATGAACGGTTAGTATAGAGGCTTCAACGAAGGAGAGCGACGTCACTAGTTTCAAACTTCAACTATTTTCTTTATATAAACGTAAACTTTCTTTATCTATAAATGGCTATAGCCCGTATATTTTACCAGGCCAGGAATTGTACACTAACTCATATACAAATAAAGACGCTAAACAAAATTAATATTTTAAGACAAAGAAATTAAGAGATGTTTTAATTAAAATCGCCTTTATTTTCTACAATAGTCACCTTTTATAACTATAAATATTTCAATATTAAAATTTACATAAATTATTATTTTTAATAAAAAATCGCACAATTTAAAAAGGACTAAAATTTAACAAATTATTAAGGATATATTTCATCATAGACTAAAAACTTTTCTAAACGAAAAACTAATTAACGTTTACTAATGTACATTTAATTTATTAATTAACGAGAAAATGTCTAAAGGTAATAGAAAAATAAAACACGCAATGAATTAAATATTAGTAATAAATTATTATCAATTTGACTATTGTTTAAGGATATCGATTATGGTCGATGTTTGTACTAAAGTGTCCATATCGGAAATGAAGTTAAATGAAATAATTTCGTAAACAAGCATAAATTTTAGAGTGCCTTTCAATCAAAATATTCATTTTGTTTAGCGTCTTTATTTGTATATGAGTTAGTGTACAATTCCTGGCCTGGTAAAATATACGGGCTATAGCCATTTATAGATAAAGAAAGTTTACGTTTATATAAAGAAAATAGTTGAAGTTTGAAACTAGTGACGTCGCTCTCCTTCGTTGAAGCCTCTATACTAACCGTTCATTTATAATGGCGGGAAAATAACGTACTTAAACTTTGATTTAATTTTTTTCGTTTGAAAAAGTTTACTTATAAGGTTTCAAATAATTCGATAATGTGAGTAGGTTTCTAATTATTCGATAATATGAGTAGGTTTCTAATAATTCAATAATATTAATAAGTTTATAATTTATGTGGATTTTTAGATATAATTGGATTACTAGTACGGTAGTCTTTAGGACTGGTAACGTAAACGCACTTTGGGGGAAAAATCCACACAGTAAAGTTTATTTCCATGATCGTTATCTCCTTCTTAGTCTTAGTTTCTACCCTCTCTCTTATCGAGCATGTATTTTAAATTCCCATACGCCTTTTTGCTTTAAATATACAAATACAATTTTTTATAAATTACCAGTTTCGAAATCAGGATTATTCACGGACAGGTTTTGAACTACGGAGAAGTTTTGTATTTTAACTAACCATTTAATTCCGAAAAAATAATTCGCTAAGATTTAGTTAAAAAACATTTCATCCTTTAGAAATTAAAAAAATTATTTTTAAGAGTGTTTATAATTGAAGTTCGAAAATGTAAATCTTAATTAAATGTATATCAAATTGAGATATTGTTTCGTTGAATTTTTGAATTACTTGTCAACATAGTTAACGCAAGAGACTAATCCAAATGCTACGAACGATTTATCCTTGCATTATTATTATAATAATTTACTCTTTTTTACTTCGAGAGCTGGATCTCAAACAATAAGATAACATTTCTCCGACGGACTTCCTAATAAAAAAATCCCAACGCTATGACAACTTTCTTCCTCGAAAAGTAGAATAAGTGTCAAAGAATTGCTTTATTGGAATAACAATCTCAATAACAGAGCTCACTTTGTCACATTGTTCACGTCGCCAAAGAGTCTCGCATGCTTTTTAAGAACTAAAATTTATATGATCTATCTCAACCTGACTAGAATTAACAATTTTTCTATTAAAAATAAAGAATTTAATATAAATTTTATTAAATTGCAATAGCTCATTATTGAAAATAGACATAAAATAAGTGAAAATATCAATCGTCTTTGCACCAACTTATGTGTTAAGGAAATACGTGGTAAGTTTAACTACCCTTGGGCTTGAAATAAATTTAAACATTATCTAATACACTATTGTGTAATTAAAAATCGACTTGAAGAAACTGAAAGAGTTTTTCATGGAATTAATACTAGTGTTAAACAAAAAATAGTCTAATATATGTAAAAAAAGCATGTTACTGAAATATTTTTATTATTAGGAAAAAATGTAAGACGTATAACGTTTTACGATTAGGATTTTATAATCAATGAACTTTATCTTCTAGTAATACAAATTCATTATCTACCCTTTTTTATCTTGATAAGTTTACGTTTCACGTTATTTCAAATTTCTGTAAGTCAAGACCAAACACAGAATTTCATAGCACCAAAAATTATCGATACAGGGTAACCATAATTACGTTACAACGTGGTTTTTGATATGGTTCCAATTACAATAAACTATAAACATGGCTTATCTTTGATAAAAAACGTCTCTTATTCCCAAGAACTGGTTTATTTTTCGAGAATGTGCTAGCTCGATTAGATCTATTGGTGGTAAGGTGCCCTAGCATTTATGCATAGGGGCTCGTGACGTACCGATTCTCACGTGACTCGTTCATTTTTCCGTGCGCGCGCGTACGATTGATAATATAACTGAACTTTGACTTAGCGAGATCTTTGTTTTATTTGACGCTACAATCGGAAAGGTTTGAGTAGAAATTCTGTCTTGTTCCATGTTACATTTTCAGCCTTTTGGAGCGTTCATTGTACATACAAAGTAAGTATTTTTCATTAATGTTTATTGTATTAGACAGTATTTGAACTTTAAGACATATTATACTTACGAGGAGACGACCCGAGGTGGTTCTCACCGATTTTGTTCAAACTTGGAGTATAGTTAGACCTATATGTAAGATGAAAACAAATACAGGGACAAGTTACGTTGGGCTTCCGTTTTGCCATGCCAACCAAAAAGTTTTTTGACAACTTAAAACGGAAAAAATCCAATGGAAAATGACAAATTCTAAGGGTCCCCCCCCCCCCTGTGCAAAATTTAAAAAAATTTAAATTTATTTTATGCACTTATGAAGGGGGGGGGTAAAAACTTTTTTAGGTGAGCTCGAGCTAAATTGAATTACTACGTCATAATTTTTAGAATATTGGTAAAATGTATGCTGTAATAACTTCCATATATTTTCGCCGAGAAATAAAAAAAAAATATACATAACAATGTCGGAGCCATATCAACAAGCTTTTTATATTTTGATAGAAATCCGTCACCATTTTGCAAAATGGCAGATATAAATATAAATCGTGGAGCGATATATTCGGTAATTTGTATCCGATTAATCTGAGATTTTTTACTTTGCCTTATCTGACCGAGTAAATTAGTAGTATAGATTTTAATAGGAATCCCTCTCCATTTTGCAAAATGGCGGATATAAATATAAATCGCGGCGCAATATATTCGGTACTTTGTATCCTATTAACCTGAGACTTTCTACGTTGCCTTATCTGACCGAGTGAATTAGTAGTATATTAGATTTTAATAGGAATCCGTCGCCATTTTGCAAAATGAGGGATATGAAAATATGGTGCGATAAGTTCCGTAATTATTCGTCTATTAATTTGAAATTTTTTACGTTTCATGATCTGCCCGAAATAAATAGTTCTATAGCTTTTCTTTATTTATCCGACATTATTTTGAAATATGGCGGATATAATTATAACTTAAGTTGTATCTGTATAATACTAACTTTTAGAAGATTTGGGGGCGTCACGATCTAGCTTACCAATCTTTAATCATATTGATTTACTCTAAAAATATTGTTTACGTAAACGATTTTTAAAATACAAGTAAATTACATTATAAAATGTTAATATAAATACAACTATACACATCCATATATAAATACACACATATACATAGATACATACCCCACAATACAAAGACGCATACCCCATAATACATAGATACATACCCCACAATACAAAGACACATACCCCATAATACATAGATACATACCCCATAATACATACATATATACATTGAAATATCTGTTTTACAGGGTGTCCCATTTAGTATTTTTAGACAATTTATATAATACTAGGTTAATATAATATAAATATGTACGGATACTTTTGCATTGATAATAAAAAGCACGAGAACGATTTTTACTGTGCACAATTTAAAAATGATCTGAGAACATATGCTTCCGACTTACTTAAAGGCTTAGGTTTGCTTCAGCCGGTCCCTCTTTATATTAACTTGAGAGATAAGGGAGGCGACATACCGATAAGGGGGCACCTGCGGGCGGGGGAAACGGGGGTGAAACGGGCCCCTATAGGGGCCCCCTTTTGCGGCAATATTCGGCGGGGTCAAAAGGTTAGCTGATTTACGATGTTAGGTCAATAGGTTATCTGCCCCTATGGACACGACGCAAACAGCCGTTAAATAAGGGTGAAACAGGCCCCTGTAGGGTCCCCCATTTTGCGTACATTTTCGGCAGGTCAAAAGGTCAATAGCTGGAGGCACCCCATTTTAGGGTCAATAGATGATTTACGAGGTTGATTTACGATGTTGGGTCAATAGGTTATCTCCCCCTATGGTGGTGACATGATGTTATGCAAACAGCCGGCCCGTCATAGTTAATAGCTGGAGGCACCCCATTTTAGGTCAAATGGTTAGCTGATTTACGATGTTATAACCCATAAAACCCAGGTGTTAACCCATTTTAGGTCAATAGGTTATCTGCCCCTATGGCGGTGACACGATGTTATGCAAACAGCCGGCCCGTCATAGTTAATAGCTGGAGGCACCCCATTTTAGGTCAAAAGGTTAGCTGATTTACGATGTTATAACCCATAAAACCCAGGTGTTAACCCATTTTAGGTCAATAGGTTATCTGCCCCTATGGCGGTGACACGATGTTATGCAAACAGCCTACCCGTCATAGTTAATGTCGGGCACAATTCGAGTTGGTTTTCGCCGACAAACACTTTCGGGCCCCTAAGCGTACCGTAAAATAGCGGGCGGTCATCGGTAAAAGTGTTTTGGGGAAAAAAGAGAAGAGTGTATACAAATTATAAGGTTTTATTATTGCTCCCAATCGCTAGAAATTGGCTTTTTTTTCCCATTCACTATAAATCGCAGCAGTTTGCCAGAATTAGTTTTATCTCTCCGAAATAATTAATGTACCCAAAATTGGACCGCCAGTTTATTATTCTTTTTAGGGGGATCTCTATGGGCGTTTAACATTACAATAAAGCTAAAAGGTCCAGTTTGGGGTACATTTGGTCCGAAATGGGGTACATAGGGGCGAAAATGGTGACTTTGGTCGTTTTTAGGGTACATTTGGTCCATTTGGGTCCATTTTTGGGTACATCCGAATTGCAATTGGAAAAACGAAGAGCCGTAATTTGTTCCACCCATCCCTAAACTCCTTAAATTTATTGCTATAATTTATTTATCGCTGGCGAACCCTAGAATATAATTAATAAGGACAAGTTATTTAAATTTAATTTAGAACTTTTGTTTACATGATTACGACTAATCCGATATGATATATAATCCGTTTAAATCGTAATTTATCTATATAATTGTAATTAATTCGACATTTTAAAGGGTTGAAACGAACTACCTTCTGCAACTTGTATAAATAATTTAATTAAAAGTTCTAACTCACGTATTTGTAGTGTCTAGCCGCAGTATCGTCTGACATACGAGGGACAGCGACTTCCCACCCCACCACACCCCACAGTCGCATTCGAATCTTCTTTAACTAAGAACTCTCTGCATAATTAATTTTTATAAAGTAAAAAAATAACCTTATTAATAGTTAATTAATAAGATATATAAATAATTATGCTTTATATGCTTTACGTAATGTGTTTACTTCTATATTAAGCTATTTTAAATACCATTATTGGGCTCAAGTACATACCATAAATATAATATAGCAAATTTGAGGGTGTGTATTGACAATATAAATACCAAAACAGTAAAAAAAAATAACCTTGTTTAGCGTTTTTCGATTAGAAATTTATTATCAATGATCGTTATATAGTGATATACCATTTCTTATCTTGATAAGTTTACAGATAGAGGTAACCATTGTTACGTTACAATGCGGTTTTTGTTATGGAACCAATGACAATAAGCTTTAAAATTTGCTTATCTTTGAAAAAAGTCTCTTATTTCCAAGAACTATCTTATCGTGTGTAGATGCTCTAGAATTTTTAAAGAGGAAATGGCTGTGCGATATAATATTATTTTGGCGTATTTCAATAGGTTTTTCTATAAAATGTTCAACGGCCGGTCTCCGTCACGCAACGCCAACTTCACTAATAAAAGTTGGCAGTACTTTTTTATTTCCTCTTGACCATCGAAATCTCATATGTATCTAGAATGCTGCCGCCTACGGCCGAGCTTGTCGCCAGTTCGTTTTGAACCTTCAGCCAATGAGAGGCCGTAGAGTGGTTCCACCAAGGAGGATAATAATTCTCCTTGGTAAATATAATAAAATAGAAACTTACTTTTTTTTCTCTTTGACGGTACAAAGGGATACAATATTTCCATCAACGTGACTTCCCACCCCACCACACCCCACAGTCGCATTCGAATCTTCTTTAACTAAGAACTCTCTGCATAATTAATTTTTATAAAGTAAAAAAATAACCTTATTAATAGTTAATTAATAAGCTATATAAATAATTATGCTTTATATGCTTTACGTAATGTGTTTACTTCTATATTAAGCTATTTTAAATACCATTATTGTCTCAAGTACATACCATAAATATAATATAGCAAATTTGAGTGTGTGTATTGACAATATAAATACCAAAACAGTAAAAAAAAATAACCTTGTTTAGCGTTTTACGATTAGAAATTTATTATCAATGATCGTTATATAGTGATATACCATTTCTTATCTTGATAAGTTTACAGATAGATGTAACCATTATTACGTTACAATGCGGTTTTTATTATGGAACCAATGACAATAAGCTTTAAAATTTGCTTATCTTTGAAAAAAGTCTCTTATTTCCAAGAACTTGTATAATTATCTAGAATGTACTAGAGCTATTAGATATTTTGGATGAAAGGCGATCTAAAATTTATGCTTGTTTACTTAATTATTTCATTTAACCTCATTTTGGGTATGATCACTCTAGTACAAACATTGATCATAATCGATATCCTGAAACAATCATCAAATTGATAATATTATATTTTTAATGATTAATTAATCGCTTGTTTTATTTTTTATTACCTTAAGACATTTTCTCGTTATTTAATAAATTAATTGTACATTATTTATCGTTATTTAGTTTTTCGTTGAGCAAAGTTTTTTGTCTATGATTATTTGATAAAAAACGTCTCTTATTCACAAGAACTTGTATATTTATCGAGAATGTACTAGCGCTATTAGATATTTTGGAGGAAAGGCGATCTAAAATTTATGTCTATTTACTTAATTATTCCATTTCACTCTAGCCTTAACCCAACCAGTGTTTATTCTTTATATTTAAATAAAGCATATGATGTTTTTTATATTGACAACATTCCGATTAAACAGAAGCGAAGATATAAGAAAAGGTTTTTATTGGAATATCCATTTCAGAAGACCAACGTCAGTGAATGAATTGGGCTAAATTTGGAATGATGTAATGAATAAGGGAATTATACATAACATAAAACTGAATTGTTGGAAGATACAGGGTTATATCAAATGAAGGTGCTGAATAAGTAAACGTTATCTGAAACACTTAACTTGGAAGAAAATCAAAATAGGGCTGATATTATTTCTACCCTCAGAACCCACATTTTATACTTTATATACGGAGATCCCTCAAAAATCGAGAACAGTTTATGAATAGACTCGGTTCGAGTAAAACGTATGTGTTTGTCTTCTTCGAATATAATCCAAATGGGTCGAAACAAATATATTCAGTGTCCAAGTTGCGAGAAACGAATACGTGGCTATAGATTAAGAACCCATAAATGTAAACGTACATCGTGTACAACATGCAATAAATCGTTTAAATCACAACTGAGTCGGCATATTAGACGGTGCAGTCTAAGCCCTCACAAAGTAAACTTGGGTAAAGTAGAAGCGGAAATTGATAAACAACGAGTCCGCGCAGAAGCCGTTGCTCGATCGGGACTACCATCGCATCTTTTTGGAAATTTGACAAGTGCTTGGGTGGAACAAATGAAAACCCCTAAACGAATAAACAAAGATATAGAACTTAGACCATGGCAGAAAAGTTTATTGGAACATTTAATTCTCTCAGACAGAAAAATAATATTTGTAATAGGAAAAGATGGAAATGAAGGAAAATCGTGGATGTTAAATTACTTGAAATCCCGTAAGCCCGACTTTGTACATTGTCAGCAAGTGACAGTTTCGGGGAGTGAAATGCTTTTTCAATTGAAAAAAGTTTGCTCTGGTGTGAACCACTTTTTCTTTAACACCTTGAGAAGTATAAAAATATGCGACGAACACTTGGCAGTATTTGAAAGTTTAAAAGATGGTGAAATTGTTAGTACGAAATATAATTGTGTGAGTATAAATATTTGTACTCCAAATGTAGTTTGTGTTTTTGGAAATTATATGCCTGAATCTTACGGTTTAAGTTCTGATAGAATTGTACGATTTTATATAAAAAATAATTATTTATGTAAAAATTAATTATGAAATATGTATAGTAGAAATGTTAATATAAAATTTGCATAATTGAGGACGTGTGAATATAAAAATAGTAAACTTAAGGTTGTTTGTGTTTAATTCCCGATTTTTTTGGTATATGTTCATATTATAGCCGTCCTCAGGTTATCTATATAAAAACAAATGGTTGTACAAAAAAATGAAAAGAAAGAATAATAAAATTGTTGATTTAAACCAGAAAAGGTATGTCGGTCAAATGTTTGAGTTTTCTTAAATTTATTTCATATACATTTCTACATGTTTTTATTTCACTGTAATAAAGTCTCTAACACTTATGAATAGATAATTGTATAATTGATTTACAAGTTATTAGAGTTAGAAATTTAGTCTTAGCAATTGTTTTTTCACGCTTTATTTAAGTCAAGCAATAACATTTTTAAAAATGAAAGCTGTTAAACGAAATAAAATAAGCATTTCTGAACTTTTTATATTAATTATGTTTTATTATTTATAACGATATGGATTTCAATACATTTGAAGAAGCGAGTAAACTCAGCTTATCAGACTTGGGCAAAGTGGTTTTTAATTGATGGTGTTATATAATAAAATATACTTCAGCTTTTGAATAAGATTTTTTTCTATCCAACCGATATCCTTTATATAAAAGTTGAAGTAATTTATCCATTCAATTCAACAAGCATTAAAAAACCCGGTTCAAGTCAGAATAGCTGTGCAAAGTACTAATAACGTAGAAAATGTTTTTGGGGGTTCCATTGACCTGATGAAAAATTTTCATAAGATAAAGTTACTGGACTGATGGAAGCTTCAGTGTTTTCAGAGCGAAGTCTTAATTGCATATTCTAAGTTTTTTTAAAAACAAGTTTATTTCTAAAAATGAAAAGGACATGTTTTATCGGGGGCAAACTTTTTCCGTGTGAATGGAGAAATGATAATTAAAGAGTTAGCTATTTACGATACGGAAACGGAGAAGCATAACGTCTGGACCTTTAAACCACCATATCCATATTCCAGTCTTACGGAAGACGATAAATGGCATTGTAGATGGTTGTATTGGAACATTTGTGATCTCCGTTGGGACGACGGACAGGAAGACTACAACAGCCTAGGAGCCATCGCGAATTATATAAAAGAACAAGGGTTAAAGTTTTTTTTTGGAAAGGTTTAGTAAAGGCCAAAGTTTTATCGGATTTCATAGGAGTTAACGTCAAGAACGTCGAGGATTTAGACTGTCCTACCATTCTTTGTATAAGTGCTCCTAAACATTGTCATTTTCACCGTGACCCTAATAATTTCGGCGTTGTGAAATCTCACAAAATCGCTGTGTGGTACCGAAAAATCGTGTGTAAGAAAATATAAGTCGTTTTAAGATTATTTTTGCTACTTTTTCATCACATTGGTTTTACGTTATGTCTGTTTTCTAAAATTACGTTTCTTAAATAGCGTAACGTATTAAAGTTGAATAAAGAGTTTTTCATTTAATTTTAATTTTAGTGTTTTTATAATATCTTTCTGACTACATGTGTATTGTTTAACTTCTTTCATTTTTAAAAATGAAATTGCTTGATTTAAATAAAGCGTGAAAATTATTAGTTTCGAAATGATATTTACAAATCTTATCCAATCTAAAGTCCATCGTTCGGGTATTAGTAAGTATTTCATACAAACTAACTTAATTCAGTATTTTTAGAAGTGAAGAGAAAACACATTGTGAAAAACCAAATGAAAAGAGACTTTAAACGGTTTTAAAAATCTTAATATATATATTTAAAAAATCCAACGTTTCGGCAGTGTAGCATATGAAAGTATTAAGTTTCAAAAAGTGCATTTAAATTGAAGTGAGGCCTGTTTTGGGATTCCCCTTGTTCCTCCTTCTTTCATCTCAGCATGTTTCCCCTTTTATCATGGTTTCTCTCCAAAAAATAGCCAAAAATCTTAAATCAGTAGGTCTCGATCCTATTTATCTCCCACCGCCCAAATTGTCAGCTTTATTATGTAATAACAAAGAACCAACAAGGCCATCATTTATAAAATCTCCCGTGTTTGTGGTGATTATTACATGGGGGGGCAATGCCGTAGCCCATTTCATCAAAGGCGTAAAGAGCCCCAAAATTATAAACAACCCGTACAATAATTCTCCCCCTTAGCGAACACCTTCGTGTTTTTGGTGCCATAATGCTAGATGGGACTCAATAGACATACTAGCTCAACCCAAAATTACATAAAACTCATTTCAATGTACGCGAATCCATCGAAATTTAAAAAAATAAATCTGCGCAATGTTTAAACCGTGACGATGGTTCCCTTTAACGTAGGCACGTTTTCTCCACTTTTTAAAACGTGTTTATGGTCCTCACCCTCTCACACACACACACACACAACAAACCAATTCATCCTCTCGCAGAATCCACCATTCCGACATAAAAGCCTCGAGCGCGAACGAAGATATCGAGCCCATATAACACTTCGACGGGGGTCGACTCGCCTTTGAGAAAAAACGCTCGCGGCTAAAGAACAGTAGCCCCCCACTATATGTATGCATAAATATTTTTTCGTCCCAAAGTTTTACCATCGTACTGTCAGACTTGTAAAAATCCCATGAAGAAGGAGGAACAGTTCCTCCGAAACGTTCGATTTTTTAAATAAATATATTGTGAATTTTAAAAACGGTTAAAGTCTCTTTTCACTAAGTATTTTTAAATATTTGAATATCGGAATTGTATTTCGTTGCGTTAAAAGTAGAGTTTAGATGTATAGTCGTTTTAAGAAATACTCGTGATATAGGTTCAAGTGCCAAGCATATTTAAGTACTACAATGATATTAAAATAAAGTTTAAAAATATTTCCATTCTACGTTACTTTAACAACGAATATTCTATGACGTCAAAACACACAAATCCATGTTTCAAAGTCAAATTAACCGCGCAAAACACTTAAATCTATGTTTTCATTTGATTTTTAAATTAACCGCGACGCGCCCCCAGACCGCGCGCCCCCGAGAAATCCGCGCCCCAGACCGCGTCCCCCCAGGGGAAATCAGCGCACGCGCGCAAGACGGCGAGGTGGGGGGGGGGGGGGGGGGGGTAGCATGTCTTATGGGAAACCAAAGTCATTTTAAAATTTGTTTCAGCTTCAATTTTAAATATATATAATTAAACAAAATAAAAGAAAGAAAGAAATAAAAAATATAAAAAACATAGTTTGAAATTATGGTCGTTGTCGGAATTCGCGAACATATAGGGTCTTTTATCTAAGCGCGATTCCACCTTTGAGGTTGGGGATGGTTAACTTTTATTCAATAGATAATGCTCTCAAAATTATTCGTAAAACGTTTTGATCAAGTAATTTATATTTCTGTATTATCCGATTACGCGCGTCGCTCAGGTTATGACTTTTTACGCGTTCTATCTGTTTGTATTTGGATTTTTTAGCCATTTCTATCTGGGTTGAAAAGGAACGAGTGGGCTCGAAAAAGCTTCCCCAATATTCTTTTTAATAAAAGTTTATTTTAAACCATGAAGTATCTGTCTCTATAGTATATTAATTACTATTTACTAGTTTAAATTAACCATGGTTAAATATTGCGTTTAGTCATTACTTACTATTATCATTAAACTACGTTAGTCAAAACTTACTATTAGCGTTTAGCTACTTTAGTCATTACATATAATTATCTTAAACCTCCACGAGTTATTATCGAAAGGGGAAAACCGATGAGCTCCGGGAAGTATTTGCGTCGACGTCGCCGGTATGTCCTTTTTGCCCTAGCGGAAACCAACTTTTAAAAGCTTTAACACTTTAACGGTATACGTTTTCGACAATAAGGCAAGTTCGCATTAACTTACGATGGACGACGTTACCTTTTTTGGTATGAACGAATCTTTTCTCTGTCACACAGGAAAAATAAATTCCGTTTTAATACTTTATTGAAACAGGTCTGCTCGTAACTTCAAACAAAAACTAACTCGGCTTGGAATTATTCACAAAAACGGGATACTAAAATATTCAGTGGATTAATTAGCGAGACAATCTAACTAATCTGAAGTTTCAAGTAATGAAAGTGCCCTATGTGTAGTTACAAATGTTTTTATGACGGTTAGATTTATTTATTTATTTAGTTATTTATTTAAGAGACATACCTACGAAGCCGGAACGACTTACATGTAGTCATCACGATATGTGGTTTAGCTGATTGATTGAATGATTAGCGCGATATTTTGCAGCGATGTTAATGTAACTGCAAGGCGTTAACCGACGCCTTGTGAAATACCTTGTTTATATACATTATACAGAGATGCTAATATATTAATGGTAAGTTGCGAAAATCACAGTGCGCGTAAAACTCAGACATTATATAGTGACTAGTAAAACAATATAGCATAGTGAACAAGTCGGCCTGAACACAATATGTTGATATACGAAGCCCTCCCCACCTCGCCGTCTTGGGCGCGTGCGCTGATTTCCCCTGGGGGGACGCGGTCTGGGGCGCGGATTTCTCGGGGGGGCGCGGTCTGGGGGCGCGTCGCGGTTAATTTAAAAATCAAATGAAAACATAGATTTAAGTGTTTTGCGCGGTTAATTTGACTTTGAAACATGGATTTGTGTGTTTTGACGTCATAGAATATTCGTTGTTAAAGTAACGTAGAATGGAAATATTTTTAAACTTTATTTTAATATCATTGTAGTACTTAAATATGCTTGGCACTTGAACCTATATCACGAGTATTTCTTAAAACGACTATACATCTAAACTCTACTTTTAACGCAACGAAATACAATTCCGATATTCAAATATTTAAAAATACTTAGTGAAAAGAGACTTTAACCGTTTTTAAAATTCACAATATATTTATTTAAAAAATCGAACGTTTCGGAGGAACTGTTCCTCCTTCTTCATGGGATTTTTACAAGTCTGACAGTACGATGGTAAAACTTTGGGACGAAAAAATATTTATGCATACATATAGTGGGGGGCTACTGTTCTTTAGCCGCGAGCGTTTTTTCTCAAAGGCGAGTCGACCCCCGTCGAAGTGTTATATGGGCTCGATATCTTCGTTCGCGCTCGAGGCTTTTATGTCGGAATGGTGGATTCTGCGAGAGGATGAATTGGTTTGTTGTGTGTGTGTGTGTGTGAGAGGGTGAGGACCATAAACACGTTTTAAAAAGTGGAGAAAACGTGCCTACGTTAAAGGGAACCATCGTCACGGTTTAAACATTGCGCAGATTTATTTTTTTAAATTTCGATGGATTCGCGTACATTGAAATGAGTTTTATGTAATTTTGGGTTGAGCTAGTATGTCTATTGAGTCCCATCTAGCATTATGGCACCAAAAACACGAAGGTGTTCGCTAAGGGGGAGAATTATTGTACGGGTTGTTTATAATTTTGGGGCTCTTTACGCCTTTGATGAAATGGGCTACGGCATTGCCCCCCCATGTAATAATCACCACAAACACGGGAGATTTTATAAATGATGGCCTTGTTGGTTCTTTGTTATTACATAATAAAGCTGACAATTTGGGCGGTGGGAGATAAATAGGATCGAGACCTACTGATTTAAGATTTTTGGCTATTTTTTGGAGATAAACCATGATAAAAGGGGAAACATGCTGAGATGAAAGAAGGAGGAACAAGGGGAATCCCAAAACAGGCCTCACTTCAATTTAAATGCACTTTTTGAAACTTAATACTTTCATATGCTACACTGCCGAAACGTTGGATTTTTTAAATATATATATTAAGATTTTTAAAACCGTTTAAAGTCTCTTTTCATTTGGTTTTTCACAATGTGTTTTCTCTTCACTTCTAAAAATACTGAATTAAGTTAGTTTGTATGAAATACTTACTAATACCCGAACGATGGACTTTAGATTGGATAAGATTTGTAAATATCATTTCGAAACTAATAATTTTCACGCTTTATTTAAATCAAGCAATTTCATTTTTAAAAATGAAAGAAGTTAAACAATACACATGTAGTCAGAAAGATATTATAAAAACACTAAAATTAAAATTAAATGAAAAACTCTTTATTCAACTTTAATACGTTACGCTATTTAAGAAACGTAATTTTAGAAAACAGACATAACGTAAAACCAATGTGATGAAAAAGTAGCAAAAATAATCTTAAAACGACTTATATTTTCTTACACACGATTTTTCGGTACCACACAGCGATTTTGTGAGATTTCACAACGCCGAAATTATTAGGGTCACGGTGAAAATGACAATGTTTAGGAGCACTTATACAAAGAATGGTAGGACAGTCTAAATCCTCGACGTTCTTGACGTTAACTCCTATGAAATCCGATAAAACTTTGGCCTTTACTAAACCTTTCCAAAAAAAAACTTTAACCCTTGTTCTTTTATATAATTCGCGATGGCTCCTAGGCTGTTGTAGTCTTCCTGTCCGTCGTCCCAACGGAGATCACAAATGTTCCAATACAACCATCTACAATGCCATTTATCGTCTTCCGTAAGACTGGAATATGGATATGGTGGTTTAAAGGTCCAGACGTTATGCTTCTCCGTTTCCGTATCGTAAATAGCTAACTCTTTAATTATCATTTCTCCATTCACACGGAAAAAGTTTGCCCCCGATAAAACATGTCCTTTTCATTTTTAGAAATAAACTTGTTTTTAAAAAAACTTAGAATATGCAATTAAGACTTCGCTCTGAAAACACTGAAGCTTCCATCAGTCCAGTAACTTTATCTTATGAAAATTTTTCATCAGGTCAATGGAACCCCCAAAAACATTTTCTACGTTATTAGTACTTTGCACAGCTATTCTGACTTGAACCGGGTTTTTTAATGCTTGTTGAATTGAATGGATAAATTACTTCAGCTTTTATATAAAGGATATCGGTTGGATAGAAAAAAATCTTATTCAAAAGCTGAAGTATATTTTATTATATAACACCATCAATTAAAAACCACTTTGCCCAAGTCTGATAAGCTGAGTTTACTCGCTTCTTCAAATGTATTGAAATCCATATCGTTATAAATAATAAAACATAATTAATATAAAAAGTTCAGAAATGCTTATTTTATTTCGTTTAACAGCTTTCATTTTTAAAAATGTTATTGCTTGACTTAAATAAAGCGTGAAAAAACAATTGCTAAGACTAAATTTCTAACTCTAATAACTTGTAAATCAATTATACAATTATCTATTCATAAGTGTTAGAGACTTTATTACAGTGAAATAAAAACATGTAGAAATGTATATGAAATAAATTTAAGAAAACTCAAACATTTGACCGACATACCTTTTCTGGTTTAAATCAACAATTTTATTATTCTTTCTTTTCATTTTTTTGTACAACCATTTGTTTTTATATAGATAACCTGAGGACGGCTATAATATGAACATATACCAAAAAAATCGGGAATTAAACACAAACAACCTTAAGTTTACTATTTTTATATTCACACGTCCTCAATTATGCAAATTTTATATTAACATTTCTACTATACATATTTCATAATTAATTTTTACATAAATAATTATTTTTTATATAAAATCGTACAATTCTATCAGAACTTAAACCGTAAGATTCAGGCATATAATTTCCAAAAACACAAACTACATTTGGAGTACAAATATTTATACTCACACAATTATATTTCGTACTAACAATTTCACCATCTTTTAAACTTTCAAATACTGCCAAGTGTTCGTCGCATATTTTTATACTTCTCAAGGTGTTAAAGAAAAAGTGGTTCACACCAGAGCAAACTTTTTTCAATTGAAAAAGCATTTCACTCCCCGAAACTGTCACTTGCTGACAATGTACAAAGTCGGGCTTACGGGATTTCAAGTAATTTAACATCCACGATTTTCCTTCATTTCCATCTTTTCCTATTACAAATATTATTTTTCTGTCTGAGAGAATTAAATGTTCCAATAAACTTTTCTGCCATGGTCTAAGTTCTATATCTTTGTTTATTCGTTTAGGGGTTTTCATTTGTTCCACCCAAGCACTTGTCAAATTTCCAAAAAGATGCGATGGTAGTCCCGATCGAGCAACGGCTTCTGCGCGGACTCGTTGTTTATCAATTTCCGCTTCTACTTTACCCAAGTTTACTTTGTGAGGGCTTAGACTGCACCGTCTAATATGCCGACTCAGTTGTGATTTAAACGATTTATTGCATGTTGTACACGATGTACGTTTACATTTATGGGTTCTTAATCTATAGCCACGTATTCGTTTCTCGCAACTTGGACACTGAATATATTTGTTTCGACCCATTTGGATTATATTCGAAGAAGACAAACACATACGTTTTACTCGAACCGAGTCTATTCATAAACTGTTCTCGATTTTTGAGGGATCTCCGTATATAAAGTATAAAATGTGGGTTCTGAGGGTAGAAATAATATCAGCCCTATTTTGATTTTCTTCCAAGTTAAGTGTTTCAGATAACGTTTACTTATTCAGCACCTTCATTTGATATAACCCTGTATCTTCCAACAATTCAGTTTTATGTTATGTATAATTCCCTTATTCATTACATCATTCCAAATTTAGCCCAATTCATTCACTGACGTTGGTCTTCTGAAATGGATATTCCAATAAAAACCTTTTCTTATATCTTCGCTTCTGTTTAATCGGAATGTTGTCAATATAAAAAACATCATATGCTTTATTTAAATATAAAGAATAAACACTGGTTGGGTTAAGGCTAGAGTGAAATGGAATAATTAAGTAAATAGACATAAATTTTAGATCGCCTTTCCTCCAAAATATCTAATAGCGCTAGTACATTCTCGATAAATATACAAGTTCTTGTGAATAAGAGACGTTTTTTATCAAATAATCATAGACAAAAAACTTTGCTCAACGAAAAACTAAATAACGATAAATAATGTACAATTAATTTATTAAATAACGAGAAAATGTCTTAAGGTAATAAAAAATAAAACAAGCGATTAATTAATCATTAAAAATATAATATTATCAATTTGATGATTGTTTCAGGATATCGATTATGATCAATGTTTGTACTAGAGTGATCATACCCAAAATGAGGTTAAATGAAATAATTAAGTAAACAAGCATAAATTTTAGATCGCCTTTCATCCAAAATATCTAATAGCTCTAGTACATTCTAGATAATTATACAAGTTCTTGGAAATAAGAGACTTTTTTCAAAGATAAGCAAATTTTAAAGCTTATTGTCATTGGTTCCATAATAAAAACCGCATTGTAACGTAATAATGGTTACATCTATCTGTAAACTTATCAAGATAAGAAATGGTATATCACTATATAACGATCATTGATAATAAATTTCTAATCGTAAAACGCTAAACAAGGTTATTTTTTTTTACTGTTTTGGTATTTATATTGTCAATACACACACTCAAATTTGCTATATTATATTTATGGTATGTACTTGAGACAATAATGGTATTTAAAATAGCTTAATATAGAAGTAAACACATTACGTAAAGCATATAAAGCATAATTATTTATATAGCTTATTAATTAACTATTAATAAGGTTATTTTTTTACTTTATAAAAATTAATTATGCAGAGAGTTCTTAGTTAAAGAAGATTCGAATGCGACTGTGGGGTGTGGTGGGGTGGGAAGTCACGTTGATGGAAATATTGTATCCCTTTGTACCGTCAAAGAGAAAAAAAAGTAAGTTTCTATTTTATTATATTTACCAAGGAGAATTATTATCCTCCTTGGTGGAACCACTCTACGGCCTCTCATTGGCTGAAGGTTCAAAACGAACTGGCGACAAGCTCGGCCGTAGGCGGCAGCATTCTAGATACATATGAGATTTCGATGGTCAAGAGGAAATAAAAAAGTACTGCCAACTTTTATTAGTGAAGTTGGCGTTGCGTGACGGAGACCGGCCGTTGAACATTTTATAAAAAAACCTATTGAAATACGCCAAAATAATATTATATCGCACAGCCATTTCCTCTTTAAAAATTCTAGAGCATCTACACACGATAAGATAGTTCTTGGAAATAAGAGACTTTTTTCAAAGATAAGCAAATTTTAAAGCTTATTGTCATTGGTTCCATAACAAAAACCGCATTGTAACGTAACAATGGTTACCTCTATCTGTAAACTTATCAAGATAAGAAATGGTATATCACTATATAACGATCATTGATAATAAATTTCTAATCGAAAAACGCTAAACAAGGTTATTTTTTTTTACTGTTTTGGTATTTATATTGTCAATACACACCCTCAAATTTGCTATATTATATTTATGGTATGTACTTGAGCCCAATAATGGTATTTAAAATAGCTTAATATAGAAGTAAACACATTACGTAAAGCATATAAAGCATAATTATTTATATATCTTATTAATTAACTATTAATAAGGTTATTTTTTTACTTTATAAAAATTAATTATGCAGAGAGTTCTTAGTTAAAGAAGATTCGAATGCGACTGTGGGGTGTGGTGGGGTGGGAAGTCGCTGTCCCTCGTATGTCAGACGATACTGCGGCTAGACACTACAAATACGTGAGTTAGAACTTTTAATTAAATTATTTATACAAGTTGCAGAAGGTAGTTCGTTTCAACCCTTTAAAATGTCGAATTAATTACAATTATATAGATAAATTACGATTTAAACGGATTATATATCATATCGGATTAGTCGTAATCATGTAAACAAAAGTTCTAAATTAAATTTAAATAACTTGTCCTTATTAATTATATTCTAGGGTTCGCCAGCGATAAATAAATTATAGCAATAAATTTAAGGAGTTTAGGGATGGGTGGAGCAAATTACGGCTCTTCGTTTTTCCAATTGCAATTCGGATGTACCCAAAAATGGACCCAAATGGACCAAATGTACCCTAAAAACGACCAAAGTCACCATTTTCGCCCCTATGTACCCCATTTCGGACCAAATGTACCCCAAACTGGACCTTTTAGCTTTATTGTAATGTTAAACGCCCATAGAGATCCCCCTAAAAAGAATAATAAACTGGCGGTCCAATTTTGGGTACATTAATTATTTCGGAGAGATAAAACTAATTCTGGCAAACTGCTGCGATTTATAGTGAATGGGAAAAAAAGCCAATTTCTAGCGATTGGGAGCAATAATAAAACCTTATAATTTGTATACACTCTTCTCTTTTTTCCCCAAAACACTTTTACCGATGACCGCCCGCTATTTTACGGTACGCTTAGGGGCCCGAAAGTGTTTGTCGGCGAAAACCAACTCGAATTGTGCCCGACATTAACTATGACGGGTAGGCTGTTTGCATAACATCGTGTCACCGCCATAGGGGCAGATAACCTATTGACCTAAAATGGGTTAACACCTGGGTTTTATGGGTTATAACATCGTAAATCAGCTAACCTTTTGACCTAAAATGGGGTGCCTCCAGCTATTAACTATGACGGGCCGGCTGTTTGCATAACATCGTGTCACCGCCATAGGGGCAGATAACCTATTGACCTAAAATGGGTTAACACCTGGGTTTTATGGGTTATAACATCGTAAATCAGCTAACCTTTTGACCTAAAATGGGGTGCCTCCAGCTATTAACTATGACGGGCCGGCTGTTTGCATAACATCATGTCACCACCATAGGGGGAGATAACCTATTGACCCAACATCGTAAATCAACCTCGTAAATCATCTATTGACCCTAAAATGGGGTGCCTCCAGCTATTGACCTTTTGACCTGCCGAAAATGTACGCAAAATGGGGGACCCTACAGGGGCCTGTTTCACCCTTATTTAACGGCTGTTTGCGTCGTGTCCATAGGTTTGCGTCGTGTCCATAGGGGCAGATAACCTATTGACCTAACATCGTAAATCAGCTAACCTTTTGACCCCGCCGAATATTGCCGCAAAAGGGGGCCCCTATAGGGGCCCGTTTCACCCCCGTTTCCCCCGCCCGCAGGTGCCCCCTTATCGGTATGTCGCCTCCCTTATCTCTAACTTGTCTGGAAAGCAAATACCCTGGCTGTGGGCCAACCTACTAAGCGGTTGGTCTACCACCAGGTTATTCGCTTTCCAGGCAAGTTAATTTAGAGTGGACATACAAAAGCCAACCTAGGCCTTTAAGCCATTTCCAGGGGAAAATTTTTTATCTAAAGTCGAGGAGTAAAATTACGTATTGCTCATTTGATCAAAAATAATTTAAACTCATACCCTAGATTCGAAATCACTCTCTCGCGCATTGCCGATAGCGTTTACCCACTTCCCACTGGAGCTCAGAAAAATTAGCTCCATGGTTTGCGCCTCACCGCAACCGATGGAGCCTGATTTTTCTGAGGTCACGTGCCAGAAGAGTGTAAACGCTTGGTAACAAAACCGTTAATGGGAAAGCCCTCAGTATTCTAATCTAGGGTACGAGTTTAAATTGTCTTTGATTTGATATAGTTAAATTTCAGAATCAATACAAAATATTAAAAATGCATAAGGTAATCAGTAAAAAAAAACACGAAAAGCATAAAATATCTCTGCACTGTGCGCATTTCAAAAATCGACTATTGAGACAGTTAGATCGGTTACAGGAGAGCGAATCACTTGTTGCAAAAGTGAAACACGCCTCTTTCACCGAAAAGAATAGTGGTTTTTCTTCCCAAAGTCCAGAGGAAAACCAAGAATATTGGATCATTGGTTTGAAAATCGGGGCAGAAAGTTGGTTATGTAGCAACAAGTGCAATCTAATGATATTATTTCATGTGGTGATCTCATCCACAGTATTTTCAGCTGTATAATCAAGTGTGGCTGTGGAATATATTTCTTTGGCGAAATATTTTAATTGACGGTGGAACGTTGTATCTAGGGGCTGGCAAATTGACGTTGTTTTCTCGGGAATTATTTTCAATTGACATTTTGGGTGTCCGTTACTACCGAATCGTTTCTCATATATTGAAGTGTTTGTTTGCCCTGGCCAAGAGTCCACAATCAAAAGAAAGTCTTCGTTTATGTTTTTGCTCACTATATTGTCCAGAAAATATTCCACGTGGGAAGTTGTCAATTTACCGGACACGCTACATGTAAGTGTCACATTTGATGCAATAAACAACCCTTCTTGTACCACAGGACCCAATCGACCAGAGCGTTCCAGGAGACATAGATATACGTCTCCGACTATACTTCCAGCCATATTGATTAGGTACTGCAAGGTGTACGAATGGGTCACTAGATTTGTCGGAGATCTAGCATATCCCAGTATTAGTTTCTCTCCCTTGTGGGACAGTGTGCGGCCTGCGGTGAGCTCATTAAAAAGTTGAGCTTGATCCGTATTTAGAACCAATTCAGGGTCGTAATTTGGTGTAATTTCCTTTATTAAGTTTTGAAACTCTGTGGCAGATTCTGCAATCGCATTGATGTCTCTTATTTGCCTTCTATTTACGAGATTGGTTTCTCGTATTTCGTACCACCCGAAGCCACTTGATCTTTCCATCTCTGTACGTAGTGTTTGTGTTTAAGTTCTTTGCAGCCTTTGGTTTTGGAGGTTTTTAAGGCTCCAATTCGGGTGCTCGGCAATGACTTTTAAAATTTGTTCTTTCCGTTCAATTGGGCAATTATCGGATATTTCGTATTTCACCTCGACGCCCTGATCGTTTACTAATGTCGATTGGCTATGCCAAGAGCTGTGACTACTATTTGATGTTTGAGTCGAGGAAATTAGATGAGATTCTGTACCGTCATAATAAAAAAAACGATTTTTCTTATTCGCTCCTGATGATGGCAGCGTAAGACGCAACGCCGAAACTGGTTGAGTCGGTTTTCAATTTGGTTTTTAAAAATTTAAAATTTTTATAGTGCACTTAAATACGTTGGTTTTATTTAATTTTAACTATACTAATGCACTAGCGAGTGGTATTTCTGTAATTAGGTTATATTTCCTTTAAGAGTGCTTTTGTTAATAAGAAGAATGCTTCAACCTAACAATCTAACCTTACCTACATTATATAGGTTAGGTAAGGTTGATCTCGGTAGGCAACTATTTAACTTTGGGTACTTATAGGAGGTTTAGGTTAGGTTAGGTTTGGTTAGATTGGGTTTGGTTTGGGGTGGTTTGGTTAAATTGGATTTAGTTTGGTGTGGTTTGGTTTGGTTATTTTAGTTTTGGTTCTGATTGGTTAGGTTTGGGGTTTGGTTTGGTGTGGTTAGGTTAGGTTAGATTGGCTTTGATTTGGTTTGTTGTGGTTTAGTTTAGTTAGGTTTGATTATGTTAGGTTAGGTTAGTTTAGGTTTGGTTAGGTTAAGTTTGGCTAGGTTGATCACGGTAACCGTAACTATCCCACTTTGGGTATCTGGCATTAATAACACATAGAACAGGCAATTTACCTTATTCTTACAATTTTTTTTAAAATAACATAATTAATATTGTTTAGTTAGGAAGATGCCAATTGACTGTCAATAACATTTTATTTAAGAACGATTTTCAACCGTATAATTTATAGCTTACGTTAATTATCCCACTGAAATATAAAGAAATTTGACGTTCTTATTGAGAAAAAGTGACGCAGAACGTACGACGAAGAATAAAAGAAATATGGACATAACTTCTTTTTAAAGTAGAAAGTATTTTTTATTTTATTTTAATTTTTGAATAATTTTTAAATTTTCGGTGGCGAAAATTATTTAGAAAATATAATTTTTAGCTGTGGTCAAATAAACTGTAATCTTACAAACATATTAGAGCAATAATCTTTGCTTTGACGTTAATCTAAAAATACTCCTTAATATAAAACTCTCGTTTTTCTACCTAACTTGGTTTTGCATAATAATGATAATTTAAAATCTTACCGAATAATTCATCTTCTTCTTGTAAAACGCATTCAGATAATACAATACACATACTTTTGAAAATTTATTTTTCAAAAAGTTTTTCCTTGTCATTATAAGAATTGGTAGCAATATACGATGGAAATTCCAATTTTACTAAATCTTTCAAACAATGCACAACGTTTACGGGATTAAGATCCATTGTGAGCTCGAAAAAACGGTTATAATCAGTAATTTAAGATATTTAAATCTACGGATACCTTGGGACTCACGAAAATGACATTCTCCACGTTTTCTTTTAAACAATTATTTAAATCAAGGGTAATTCGACCAAATAATAGGTAACTCGACCAAATATAGGTAATTCGACCAAATATAGGTAATTCTGGTAATTATTGGTAATTGGGTAATTATTGGTAATTGGGAAATTATTGGTAATTGGGAAATTATTGGTAATTGGGAAATTATTGGTGATTCGGGCAATTTTGGTGATTCGGGCAATTCTTGGTGATTCGGGAAATTATTGGTATTTCTGGAAATTATTGGTATTTCTGCAAATTATTGGTATTTCTGGAAATAATTGGTATATCTGGAAATAAGAAATTCAATAAAATATTGGTAAGTGGGGAAACTATTATTATGCAAATAAATATAAAGGGTTTATTTATTAGGTCTGATAATGTAAATCGGTTAATAATATAGGTTCATGTAGGTTTGAATATATATCAGATAAAATATGTATAAGCAAAAACATAAGACTTTATAAGATGATTGGTTAAATTATACAAGGGCGGATCCAGGATTTTATTTCAGGGGGGTTTTGAGGGGAAAGTTCAAGGGGGGGTGCTGACGGAAGTGTCACTGATTTGAATTAGGCACCCCCCCGGACATCAGCATTTCGGGGGGGGGGTTCATCCCCCAACCCCCCCCCCCCTTAAATACGCCCTTGAAATTATAGGATAAAAGAGATTTTACAGGTATTATAGGACCTCTGGGGGAGGGGCAGGTAAAGTAAGAAATTTAAATTAAACTGTAAATAACTATAAAGGGCTTATTTATTAGGTCTGATAATGTTACGTAGAACGTTTAACGTCAATCTGTGAATAATATAGGTAGTTATGACAGCTTAAGTTATAATTATATCCGCCATATTTCAAAATTGTGTCGGATTATTATGGAAAGGCTATTTTCTATAGAACTATATATTTCGGGCAGATCATGAAACGTAAAAAATTTCAAGTTAATAGACGAATAATTACGGAACTTATCGCACCATGTTTTCATATCCGTCATTTTGCAAAATGGCGACGGATTCCTATTAAAATCTAATATACTACTAATTCACTCGGTCAGATAAGGCAACGTAGAAAATCTCAGGGTAATCGGATACAAAGTACCGAATATATCGCGCCGCGATTTATATTTATATCCGCCATTTCCAAAATGGCGACGGATTTCTATCAAATATAAAAAGCTTGTTGATATGGCTCCGACATTGTTATGTATAATTTTTTAGATTTCTCGGCGAAAATAAATGGAAGTTATTACAGCATACATTTTACCAAAATTGTGTATTATTCTTAAAATTACGACGTATTAATTCAATTTAGCTCGAGCTCACCTAAAATAGTTTTTACCGCCCCCCCCCTTCATTAGTGCATAGTACTCCACAAACGTAAAATTTACAATTTTTTAATTTTAAAAAAATATATATATTTAAATTTTTTTAAATTTTTCATTTGTCATTTTCCTATGTTATTTTCCATTGGATTTTTTCCGTTTTACGTTGTCAAAAACATTTTTGGTTGCCATGGCAAAACGGAAGCCCAGCGTAACTTTTACCTGTAGCTGTTTTCATCTTACATATAGGTCTAACTATACCCCAAGTTTGAACAAAATCGGTGAGAACCACATCGGGTCGTCTCCTCGTTAGTATATTAAATTTAGGCTTACCAGGTAGGAATCTGAATTAGAGTTCAAAAATGAATTTTAGTATTCTGCTTTTTTTAGGCCAAAATTAGGTCGTGTAGGGCTAAGATTAGCGTAGAAAGTAATTTACTGTTTTGTTTTTATAGTAGACTATACATTTTAGACAGAGGCTCTTTCCATGAGCGCACCCAGAGCGACCTTTCGGTGTCGACGCAACTGAACGGTCATGAAAATTACGCGACGCGATATCGCCGCCTGTTTCCATTGTCGAATCGAACCCCCACTGATGAGTAGATCGCTCCATTTGTAGTGCTACTAACTGGCACTTTGAAGCATTTATCCTAATATTTTCTTTCTAGCCCAATGCGGTGGATTAAGTCAAACTCGACTTTCACCCAAACTAATTTTACTTACGCTTACGCCACAAATTTATACGTTCATATAAATGTAAATTTGACGGTGAAGCAGTTTGGAATATAATTCAGATTGTACCTGATCATGTGAGAAAAAGATAACTGATTGATATGTTCAGATATAAATTAGAAGCACTAGATTTACCAGTTGTTTTTCAATTCGGAAATTGGCTAAGAGGTACACCGAGTATAGAAGGAATAAGGAGAGAAACACCCAAAATGTAGTAAGAACGATGCGATGACCGTTTCCAAGAAACAAAAAGGAGTGATATTTTCTCCCCGGAACACCTCTTTTGTCGTGCCAAGAAGGTCGACCACTTTTATCGCACTAACCCGTTTCCATGACCGTTCAGATCCGTCGACACCGAAAGGTCGCTCTGGGTGCGCTCATGGAAAGAGCCTCAATATTAGCTTATTGAAAAAGCGTTTAAAATGAGAATGGTATTTTGAAAACGTTTCTACCGTAAAATTGTAACTTTTTTCACTGTTGTTCGCAAAATGGTATTAATAGTATACTAATTTAATGTAAATTTCTATTAATTGTATTGTTTTCTAGGATATGATTGCATCAAAAGCTCTCGATAGGAATCTACAATGGGTTTTTTTTCAACTGGGTTAATTATGTGACGTCAAACAATAGGTTCCACTTTAGATATTAAACTGGGTAAAATTATATGACGTCAATGGGTATCATTAGATGCAGTTTCGAGCACGAGACGGTTTAATCTCGAGTGTCTAGAACCGTTATCTCAGAGAGAGCGACAGCCAATAGAATTTGAGGGTTATTTGAAGTTTAGATCACGTGATGAATTAATCTCAACAAGATAGGAACTGATAAATCTCCCACGCGTCATTTCTCTTCGGCGCATTGACGAGTAAAGACCTGCTGTCGGATAGTTCCGGCTTTTTTACAGCTCGACAAAGGATTTCCAACCGTAAAGTAAGTAACTATTTTTTCCTTTGTAATAGACTATATTTTTAGACATATTTAAAACAATTTGCATACTGAAAAACCGTTTATATTGAGAATTATAGCGTATAATTTTAACCATGTAGGCTTTGTGATTTAGGTTTAGTAATTTTAATGAGAAAATTAGGGTTAGCATGGTGTTGTATAGAATGTATCATTTGAAACTATAGAAAATATTTTGTCTAGATCAACTATGGAAATCGAAGCTTATCGACTTGAAACGTTTCGGCACTGGAAAAATCCACACGTCACCAAAGACAAACTAGCGAAGGCTGGATTCTACTACATTCAACGTGGAGATGAAGTACGATGTTACAAGTGCCACGGAATCTTAGAACACTGGGAATCAGGAGACGTACCAGAACTTGAACATGCCAGATGCTTTCCAAACTGTCCGTCGAGGGATAATTCACCAACGGGAAAAAAAGTACATCTCGCAAGAATGGGACATTCCACCTTCGCCAAAAGCAACTACTGTCGCTGACAAATGCATCTCACCTGTACCTGAAGAAGACGACGTTTGTGACTGTCCCTCGTATGTCAGACGATACTGCTGCTGTTAGACACTAGAAATACGTAAGTTAGAACTTTTAATTATATTATTTATACAAGTTGCAGAAGGTAGTTCTTTCAACTCTTTTAATGAAATTGTTTATATCCCTTACGAAGATCGAATTAATTACAAATATATAGATAAATTACGATTTAAACGGATTATATTTAATGTCGAATTAGTCATAGAACCAATTTTACGTAATCATGTAAACAAAGTTCTAAAATATAAATAAATTAAATTTAAATAACTTGTTTTTATTGCCTATAGATTAGAAATTAAGGGGTTTGGAAGCGATAAAGAAATTATAGAGTTTCGGAATTATAGAGATAAATTCTAGTGATCCGGGGGAGGGGTGGAAAAAGTTACGGCTCTTCGTTTTTCCAACTGCAATTCTGATGTACCCAAAAATGGACCAAAATGGACCAATTGTACTCTAAAAACGACCAAAGTCACCATTTTCGGCCCTATGTACCCCATTTCGTACCAAAGTACCCCAAACTGGACCTATTAGCTTTATTGTAATGTTAAACTCCCATAAGAATAAAAAGAATAAACTGGCAGTCCAATTTTGGGTACATTAATTATTTCGGAGAGATAAAACTAATTCTGGCAAACTGCTGCGATTTATAGCGAATGGGGGGAAAAGCAGGAAAATCTTGGCGATTATATTCCAGCGATTGGGGAGGGGGAAAAGGTAGAAGGATACAGAGAGAGAAAATCTTGCGATTACGATTGGGGGATTGGGGAGGGTGAGACGGGGGAAAGCAGATACAGATAATCTTCCTATTACAGTCTGGGGATTGGGAAGCTGGGAAAGGGGAAATCGGATACAGATAATCTTCCTATTACAGTCTGGGGATTGGGGAGGGTGGAAAGGAGAAAGCATATACAGATAATTTTCCTATTACAGTCTGGGGATTGGGGAGGCTGGGAAAGGGGAAAGCAGATACAGATAATCTTCCTATTACTGTCTGGGGATTGGGGAGGGTGGAAAGGGGAAAGCAGATACAGATAATTTTCCTATTACAGTCTGGGGATTGGGGAGGCTGGGAAAGGGGAAAGCAGATACAGATAATCTTCCTATTACTGTCTGGGGATTGGGGAGGGTGGAAAGGGGAAAGCAGATACAGATAATTTTCCTATTACAGTCTGGGGATTGGGGAGGCTGGGAAAGGGGAAAGCAGATACAGATAATCTTCCTATTACTGTCTGGGGATTGGGGAGGGTGGAAAGGGGAAAGCAGATACAGATAATCTTCCTATTACTGTCTGGGGATTGGGGAGGGTGGAAAGGGGAAAGCATATACAGATAATTTTCCTATTACAGTCTGGGGATTGGGGAGGCTGGGAAAGGGGAAAGCAGATACAGATAATCTTCCTATTACTGTCTGGGGATTGGGGAGGCGGGGAAAGGGGAAAGCATATACAGATAATTTTCCTATTACAGTCTGGGGATTGGGGAGGCTGGGAAAGGGGAAAGCAGATACAGATAATCTTCCTATTACTGTCTGGGGATTGGGGAGGGTGGAAAGGGGAAAGCATATACAGATAATTTTCCTATTACAGTCTGGGGATTGGGGAGGCTGGGAAAGGGGAAAGCAGATACAGATAATCTTCCTATTACTGTCTGGGGATTGGGGAGGGTGGAAAGGGGAAAGCATATACAGATTATTTTCCTATTACAGTCTGGGGATTGGGGAGGCTGGGAAAGGGGAAAGCAGATACAGATAATCTTCCTATTACTGTCTGGGGATTGGGGAGGGTGGAAAGGGGAAAGCATATACAGATAATTTTCCTATTACAGTCTGGGGATTGGGGAGGCTGGGAAAGGGGAAAGCAGATACAGATAATCTTCCTATTACTGTCTGGGGATTGGGGAGGGTGGAAAGGGGAAAGCATATACAGATTATTTTCCTATTACAGTCTGGGGATTGGGGAGGCTGGGAAAGGGGAAAGCAGATACAGATAATCTTCCTATTACTGTCTGGGGATTGGGGAGGGTGGAAAGGGGAAAGCATATACAGATAATTTTCCTATTACAGTCTGGGGATTGGGGAGGCTGGGAAAGGGGAAAGCAGATACAGATAATCTTCCTATTACTGTCTGGGGATTGGGGAGGCGGGGAAAGGGGAAAGCATATACAGATAATTTTCCTATTACAGTCTGGGGATTGGGGAGGCTGGGAAAGGGGAAAGCAGATACAGATAATCTTCCTATTACTGTCTGGGGATTGGGGAGGGTGGAAAGGGGAAAGCAGATACAGATAATTTTCCTATTACAGTCTGGGGATTGGGGAGGCTGGGAAAGGGGAAAGCAGATACAGATAATCTTCCTATTACTGTCTGGGGATTGGGGAGGGTGGAAAGGGGAAAGCATATACAGATAATTTTCCTATTACAGTCTGGGGATTGGGGAGGCTGGGAAAGGGGAAAGCAGATACAGATAATCTTCCTATTACTGTCTGGGGATTGGGGAGGGTGGAAAGGGGAAAGCAGATACAGATAATTTTCCTATTACAGTCTGGGGATTGGGGAGGCTGGGAAAGGGGAAAGCAGATACAGATAATCTTCCTATTACTGTCTGGGGATTGGGGAGGGTGGAAAGGGGAAAGCATATACAGATAATTTTCCTATTACAGTCTGGGGATTGGGGAGGCTGGGAAAGGGGAAAGCAGATACAGATAATCTTCCTATTACTGTCTGGGGATTGGGGAGGGTGGAAAGGGGAAAGCATATACAGATAATTTTCCTATTACAGTCTGGGGATTGGGGAGGCTGGGAAAGGGGAAAGCAGATACAGATAATCTTCCTATTACTGTCTGGGGATTGGGGAGGGTGGAAAGGGGAAAGCATATACAGATAATTTTCCTATTACAGTCTGGGGATTGGGGAGGCTGGGAAAGGGGAAAGCAGATACAGATAATCTTCCTATTACTGTCTGGGGATTGGGGAGGGTGGAAAGGGGAAAGCATATACAGATAATTTTCCTATTACAGTCTGGGGATTGGGGAGGCTGGGAAAGGGGAAAGCAGATACAGATAATCTTCCTATTACTGTCTGGGGATTGGGGAGGGTGGAAAGGGGAAAGCAGATACAGATAATTTTCCTATTACAGTCTGGGGATTGGGGAGGCTGGGAAAGGGGAAAGCAGATACAGATAATCTTCCTATTACTGTCTGGGGATTGGGGAGGGTGGAAAGGGGAAAGCATATACAGATAATTTTCCTATTACAGTCTGGGGATTGGGGAGGCTGGGAAAGGGGAAAGCAGATACAGATAATCTTCCTATTACTGTCTGGGGATTGGGGAGGGTGGAAAGGGGAAAGCAGATACAGATAATTTTCCTATTACAGTCTGGGGATTGGGGAGGCTGGGAAAGGGGAAAGCAGATACAGATAATCTTCCTATTACTGTCTGGGGATTGGGGAGGGTGGAAAGGGGAAAGCAGATACAGATAATTTTCCTATTACAGTCTGGGGATTGGGGAGGCTGGGAAAGGGGAAAGCAGATACAGATAATCTTCCTATTACTGTCTGGGGATTGGGGAGGGTGGAAAGGGGAAAGCATATACAGATAATTTTCCTATTACAGTCTGGGGATTGGGGAGGCTGGGAAAGGGGAAAGCAGATACAGATAATCTTCCTATTACTGTCTGGGGATTGGGGAGGGTGGAAAGGGGAAAGCAGATACAGATAATTTTCCTATTACAGTCTGGGGATTGGGGAGGCTGGGAAAGGGGAAAGCAGATACAGATAATCTTCCTATTACTGTCTGGGGATTGGGGAGGGTGGAAAGGGGAAAGCATATACAGATAATTTTCCTATTACAGTCTGGGGATTGGGGAGGCTGGGAAAGGGGAAAGCAGATACAGATAATCTTCCTATTACTGTCTGGGGATTGGGGAGGGTGGAAAGGGGAAAGCATATACAGATAATTTTCCTATTACAGTCTGGGGATTGGGGAGGCTGGGAAAGGGGAAAGCAGATACAGATAATCTTCCTATTACTGTCTGGGGATTGGGGAGGGTGGAAAGGGGAAAGCAGATACAGATAATTTTCCTATTACAGTCTGGGGATTGGGGAGGCTGGGAAAGGGGAAAGCAGATACAGATAATCTTCCTATTACTGTCTGGGGATTGGGGAGGGTGGAAAGGGGAAAGCATATACAGATAATTTTCCTATTACAGTCTGGGGATTGGGGAGGCTGGGAAAGGGGAAAGCAGATACAGATAATCTTCCTATTACTGTCTGGGGATTGGGGAGGGTGGAAAGGGGAAAGCAGATACAGATAATTTTCCTATTACAGTCTGGGGATTGGGGAGGCTGGGAAAGGGGAAAGCAGATACAGATAATCTTCCTATTACTGTCTGGGGATTGGGGAGGGTGGAAAGGGGAAAGCATATACAGATAATTTTCCTATTACAGTCTGGGGATTGGGGAGGCTGGGAAAGGGGAAAGCAGATACAGATAATCTTCCTATTACTGTCTGGGGATTGGGGAGGGTGGAAAGGGGAAAGCAGATACAGATAATTTTCCTATTACAGTCTGGGGATTGGGGAGGCTGGGAAAGGGGAAAGCAGATACAGATAATCTTCCTATTACTGTCTGGGGATTGGGGAGGGTGGAAAGGGGAAAGCATATACAGATAATTTTCCTATTACAGTCTGGGGATTGGGGAGGCTGGGAAAGGGGAAAGCAGATACAGATAATCTTCCTATTACTGTCTGGGGATTGGGGAGGGTGGAAAGGGGAAAGCATATACAGATAATCTTCCTATTACAGTCTGGGGATTGGGGAGGCTGGGAAAGGGGAAAGCAGATACAGATAAGCTTCCTATTACTGTCTGGGGATTGGGGAGGGTGGAAAGGGGAAAGCAGATACAGATAATTTTCCTATTACAGTCTGGGGATTGGGGAGGCTGGGAAAGGGGAAAGCAGATACAGATAAGCTTCCTATTACAGTCTGGGGATTGGGGAGGGTGGAAAGGGGAAAGCAGATACAGATAATTTTCCTATTACAGTCTGGGGATTGGGGAGGCTGGGAAAGGGGAAAGCAGATACAGATAAGCTTCCTATTACAGTCTGGGGATTGGGGAGGGTGGAAAGGGGAAAGCAGATACAGATAATCTTGCGACTACGATTGGGGGATTGGGGGAGGGTGAGAAGGGGAAAGCAGAGAGAAAATCTTGCGATTACGGTCGGGGAATTGGGGTGGGTGAGAAGGGGGAAAGCAGAGATAATATTGCGGTTACGATCGGGGGATTGGGGAAGATGGAAAGGGGGAAAGCAGAGATAGATAAAATATAGTGGTTACGATTGGGGGATTGTGATAAGATATCAGACTGATTATCTCAATCCAACAGTCTTAACACCTTTCTCTATAATCAGAGTTGTCTAAGAATGGTCAAAAACGAAAGCGTCACGCAAAAAACGAAGCACATTGCTATAAGACATCATTTCGTGAAAGAATTACGAAATGTGTTCGATTTTAATTACTGTCCAACTAAAACTATGATCGCGGAGTTACTAACCAAACCGCTTCAAAGAGTGCAAACTAAAGAATTGTCTTCACTGATTGGACTGAACTAACAAATGTAGAAATGTTTAACTTTGAGAAAGGATGTAGAAATACATAGTTTGAATTTCGCGCTTTCTTTCTCATAATAGATGGCAGCATGGAGCTGTGTTTTGTTTATATTTTCCAAAACGCTTTTTCCTCTCTCCTGTGTCAAAATGAAAATACGCAGTTAATAAATCGTAGAGCTCTGAGCTCCAGTTTTTCCTTTGTATCTCTAAATCGTTTTTAGTCCTAATTATTTGACCTTAGTTTCTAGTTTTTACTACACTTAAAAAGGTGGATGTGGTCACTTTGTTAGTCTCAAAAATTTATTTCTAGCTTTTAGTCGGGATGAAATATTTGTGGAGATAATATCAATTGAAGAGGCAGTGACACAAAATAAACTAAGTTGGAAAGGAAGGAATTTATCTACCGGCTAACTACTGTAGAGGCTACTATGGAAAAATTCAGCTAAGCCTTTTCATTTTTTGTCTATAGAAGTTTTTTAAATTTAAGCGCCTCTAGCGGTATTTTCGTGTACTAAAATAATCATTGAGTGAAAGTTTACATTCAGGGGCTCGGCCGCCATTGAAGAGTCGTCCTTTGATGCGGGCTACGCATATTACGTTGTTTAAACCGAGTAGTACAGTTTTAAAAACGATTTAGTATTTAAATATTACTTAATAATGCCAACGCATTGCTGTGTTCCTGAGTCTAATCAAAGAGGATACATTCGAGAAGTTGATGGAGTTATTTCTAAAGTAAGAGAGTTGTAAATTTTAGTTTTAAAGTAAGGATAATTTCTAAGCCTAGGCTTCACTTGGTTACAGATATCTTTCCACAAGTTCCCCACTGATAAGAAACTTCAAAAAGCTTGGCTACAAAATATTAGGAGAGATGTTGGTAAACATTTTAATTTACATAAAACTACAAAAGTATGTTCTATACATTTCACGGAGAAGGATTATTGGCCCAATATGGCCAATGGCCAGAAACATCTCAAGAGCAACGCTGTGCCTTCGGTATTTAAATGGAGTATAAACAAAGAAGTGAAGGAGAGAAGACTACTTAAGAAAACTATGCCATGTTTAGACAAATCAGCTAAGCGAAGTGATGGAAAATCTTTGAATGAATCTGTTATTACAGAAAATGAAACCCTTTTAGTTTTTGATAATGATACCAATAGCAATGACAACCAACTCACAGTAGACTGTTTAGATACTAACGTTACTAATCAAATCAATGAAATCGATCAGGAAAAAACCAACAAAACCACTAACGAGGAATATGAACAACAAATGAAGCTCAAAGATGCGATGTTAGAGGAAAAAGAGTCTCGTCTACAAACGCTAAAGAACCTTAATTGAAACTTTGTCAAATAAAGTGGTGAAACAAAACAAAGAAATTTCTTCACTTAAAGAAAACAGCGTGAAACAAAATGAAGAAATCATTAAGCTTACTCAAACAGTTGAAAAGAAAATTCTAGAAATTAATGGCTTGCAGAAAGAAATATTCTCACTTAAAGGCATATTATTGACCAATGATATTAAAATTTTGCAAAGCACCAATGACGATTTATCAAATCAACTTAAACCCATAACAAGTATGGAGTCGTTAAAAGATACAGATGAAGAAGTAAATTTTTACACTGGAATTCCCACATATCAAAGACTCATGTCTTTGTACGCTTTCTTAAATCCGTGAGACAATGGTAAAAATATTAACTTGTGGTACTCAACATCAAAACAAACCTGGAAAGAATACAAAATTGTGAAGAAGGATAACTACACGGGTGTCAAGAGAGGTCGTAAGAAGAAATTGTCCACACCAAATCAATTTTTAATGGTTTTAATGAAACTACGTCTTGGTCTTTTTGAACGAGATTTGGCAAACCGATTTTGAGTGTCTGTGTCGTATGTCAGTAAGACATTTATAAGTTGGATAAATTTCATGTATTTGCAATTATCTCAAATGTGTCTTTGGCCATCCCGAGAGTATATTGATCAGCATATGCCAGCTGCTTTCAAAGAAAACTATCCTTCCACTAGGGTCATAGCTGATGCCACAGAAATTAAGTGTGAAACCTCTCAGTCTTTGGTTATTCAATCTGGAACGTATTCCAATTACAAGTCAACCAACACCTATAAAGGATTGTTAGGAATTTATCCAGATGGATTAGTCACATTTGTTTCAAGTCTTCATACGGGATGTATATCCGATAAGGAAATCACCCGACGTAGTTTGTTTACATCATTGGATTTTGATGAAAATGACTCTGTCATGGCTGACAAAGGTTTTAAGATACAAGATCTCCTAGATTCAATTCAGAAAAATGTTAAATTAAATATACCCCCCTTTTTGGGACAATGTGGACAATTTACTGAGGCTGAAATTCAAGAAACACAAAAAATAGCTGCAATCAGAATACACGTTGAACGCAGAATTCAAAGAATTAGAACGTTCCACATTTTTGATCGACCTATTCCGATAACATTGCCCCAGTTGCGAATCAAATATGGACTGTTTGCGCTATTTTAACTAACTTTCAGACACCTATTTTGAAACAGAATGAAACTTTGATTGATGAAAATGATAATTCATTGTTAGATGAAATAGAATTACCATTAACCAACTTTTAAAATGTAAATAATTAATTTTAATCAGGGATTAGTTTATATTTTTCTGATAACCATGTTAAATCATAAAATCGAATCATGGCTGAATGTTTGTTTTTGGCTTCGAACCCTGGGCCGTAGCCAGAAAATTTTACTAGTGGGGCTAAGGGTTTTACCAGGGGGCACGATTTTTTCTTGAATTGTATTTTGTATAGTATAGAATAGTAATTTTGAGGGAGCAAAATCAAATGAAGGGGGTCTTGAGTTTCACTTGAGCCCCCGCTTATGGCTACGGGGGTGTACCAAATTCTCAAATTTTAAATAAAATTAGATCATTCATTAAATCGTTTCAATTTTTAATAATAATGCCTTCCAAGGTTTACAAACCAAAAATTTAATAAGTTTATAATTACAAATAATACTTCCGGCTTTTAAATAGATTTACTAAACTTAAATTTTAAAAACGAGATCATTTCAATACTGTTCAGCGACAAACATTATTGCGGTGTTCCTGCCAAACGAGGTTGCCTAATTCGTTCGGATTTCTTGGAGATGATCGAGCCTAAAAAAGTTTGCAACCAACTCTCTTTGAACTTCCCCCTTCTTGAGGCCTTCTCCAATCTAGCTCCATCACATTGAAAGCTCCAATTGCTGACCCTCTTCGACGGTTCCATTGCTGTGGTAAATCCGTGCAAGACATCTCTGTTGGAGGTTCATCGAAATACTTTGCTTTAAGAGTTTGAACTAGCAGCAACAATGCCATCAAATGATTGCAAAATCCTCCCTTTCCAGCCGGGCTTCCACAGTTGCTATCCAAAATTTGATTTGTAGATATCCTCAGAGCTGCAATAACACAGTACGGAGAGTCATTTTTCTTTTTGCTTTTGTAGCATTTTGCCTTAACAAAACATTGATCCTTTTCCCTTTATAAATAAACATTGGGTAAATAATTTTGTTTTAAACTCAAAAACAAAAATACAAATACCTTTGAACACAGGATACCAGAGAAGAAGTGATCACGTAAGACTCTACCAAAAACTTATAACTTCTACGAATTTGTCTCTTCTTATTTGTTTTTGATTTATAAAAAATATCAATACTTTCACCCGTCAAAGCAGGTACTCCAGAAAGCGAGTTTTTATAACCACAAATTGGAAATACAAATTTGTTAGGTGTTTCTTTATAAGTTAGCATGTTTGAAGGTATGCTTTCTGTGCTACTTGGTTCAGTCATATTTAGGCCAAGGCTTAGACCTATAAATAAAATTTTCATTGTAATATAAGGCCTATTCGCCATTATGCCTAATATAATTCCAAAATAAATTGATATTTATATAATTCTACGTTAATTTACTAAATAAATAACGAAAAGTTAGAATACTTGCAGTTTCAGACGTTTTTGTTGCAGTGTCCTTCCGCAACGTACCACTAGACTCGCGTAACTCGATGACTGTACAGTGGCGGGCGATTTGAGCCGAAGGGGTTAAAATGTAAATTCGTCTTTCCCGCAAAACACACACCCCACAATTTAAAAAACTTCTATTCTCTCAAGGGCTATTTTCAATTGATATAAAAAGGGACTGAGAGTATTTGCAGAAAAACATTGTCCAAATATATAATTTTATTTTAGATTTTAGTTACGGAAAAGTTATATTTAAATTTACACCTCTAGTCAAGGAAAGTTATATTTTTAATATGTTAAATTGTTCCTATTTTAAATTTTGTCCATTTAGTATTTGTAGATATTAAATGAACTGAACTATTAAGTTATGAATTTTCTACTCAAAGTCAAAAATGTTAACTAAAAAGGCCAAAACAAATTTAAAACAGAATTAATTCGAAGTTAAAAGCAATTTAAATTCATTGAAGAAACCACTTAATTAGAAATTACAATAGAAATTAATAAAATATCAATAAAAATGTTAAGATATGCAAATAAGTATTAAAAATAAAAACCATTTGAATTTACAGTATTATTTTTAATCATATTGGGATCTGCGGCAATAGCTCGAAATGTTATTAATCAACTCGAAAACTCATACCGAATCATCAGGGTGACAAAGATAGGAAAATTGGGGTCCAATACAAAATAGAAAAATATGCCCTTTTAACGCATAATTTTGTGGGCCTCAATGTAATATTTTCCAGCGATAATGACAAAGGAACGGCTTGACCTAAAATTAATTTATTTCATTAGAATTTCCTTATTTTGCAGGATAAAATAAAACAGATCACTTTTAAAACGATTCACAAAACGTAGGGTCCTCTCTTTTCATTTAGTTACAGTGAATTTGTAATACGTCTACCTGGTAAATTATTGCTTGGAATGGCACTGCATTTCATGCGTCTCTTGAACTCTCTTCATCTAAATGACAGTTATTATGATAAATATTTAATAATATTGACTTTAAAATCAGTAATAAGTAAAATTTGTGTCTCACCATTTTTTTCTAAAAAGTCTTTATCTTTAAAATGGGCGCTGCAAATCTGTGCCCATTAACTAGGGGTCTTCCCTGATTTTATATTAGTTAACCACACATTAAAAAGATTTTTGCATTTCGGAAAATTGTGAAACGTAAAACTCCAACGTTCTTTTCTCACCATTTACTCGAATTGTAATATTTTTAAGGGCAGTATTACTACAATAAGGTACTTCGCAATTTAGGCCACCTCTGCGCCTACAATCCGCCATATTAATCTTTTGTTTTGATCAACAAAGTACGCAGACAAACCAAGCTGCAGGGGTAGCGACGGCGGCGCCGCCTATACCCGTTTCGCTAGCGAATAGAAAGATCGCAACTTTAGAAGAAGTTAAATATACAGCTAGAGGCAAAAAAGACTTTGTTTCAGAGGAGAAGCTAGCTGGTAAATATATCATTTTTGTATGTATTTATTTTTGATGACCCTCCAACTTTGTTTCAAAAACAGGTAAGTTGACTTACGCGTAATTACTTATAAAAATGTTTAACGATAATGCCAATAAGGTTTATAAGTTATGCCGTATTTTTAAATAAAAGGCATTAATATGTAAGTATTGGTTTTACTCAAAATGAATTTTTTTACGTACAAGTATCTGACTTTGGAACTGTTTTCCAAATAAAAATTAAGAAGTATTAGTCTGATTTCTACGGTTTTACAGCTGGTAGAAAAGAGGCCTGCGATGCATTCTTGGGTGGAAATAACAGACTTGGAAATGTGTTTAATATATCATTTTGAAATTCCTTTCTACCTCTTGTGGTTAATTTTCATTTCCCATTTAATTAGGGATGTTTTGATATTTTTTCGGTTTAGAAATGGAAGTCAGTGCCTGCTTGATTCTTCTACCATTACTTTTCAAGAAATATCCAACCTTTTTCTTTATTTTCGACGTAAGCTGTTCAATTAGTTGTATTTAACAGTTAAACTTTAACCTACTTTTTATAAAGAAACCAACTGAAGATCGTGATAATTCAGTTTTGCTTTTGCAAGGAGAAGAATATTTGGAAAAACCAACAAAAATGTTGTTGGAAACAGAGCTTTTCAATGCCGGGAGTATAGTTAAGGCTTTGTTCTTATTTCTATTTCATACTATGTTTTCGGGATTGTGTTTAGCACCAAACTACGAAATACGTTCGAATTTGTTCAAAAAGTGTTTTGAAAATTCGGCCTTCGCATCTTAAAATTACAGTACCTGTAAAAAATGTCGTAAACAAGCTTTTTTTTTTAGTTTTTTGTAATTTACCTGGAAATTAATTCAATTTATAAGCATTTGGAGTTTTTTGGATTTCGATATAGTGTTTAGGTCTTATCCTGAAGAAAGGGAAGAAAAGGTATATTTTACTCCAAAAAAGGTTCAAATAAATACCTTATGGTATGGAAATATATCATAATAAGTAAACTCAAATGCCTTGTGTAGGATGAAAATATTCCTAGAGAGGTTATTTTAACTCTGAATAAGGAGATATATAGAACCTTAAAATGGTATTTAAATACCATAAATGGTTCGCCTGAAAACCGTTTTAGGAACTGAAATATTACCCAGGAGGTTAATGTTAATCCCGAAAAAGTACCAATAAATACCAAAAATAGTACGGACAAGCACCAAAAGTAGGAAATATAAAAACCTCTTTAGGTACTAAGAAGTGCCTAAGAAATAATACGGGATTATTTAATACCACGAGGTATGTAAAAATACCTTACCAATGAGGTGTTTCAAGTACCAATATATAAAGGTATTCAAAAGTACCTTACCATTGAGGAGTTTTCCAGTACCAATATATAAAGGTATTCTAAAGTACCTTACCAATGAGGTGTTTTCCAGTACCAATATATAAAGGTATTCAAAAGTACCTTACCAATGAGGTGTTTTCCAGTACCAATATATAAAGGTATTCAAAAGTACCTTGCCAATGAGGTGATTTCCAGTACCTATATTTAAAGGTATTCAAAAGTACCTTACCAATGAGGTGTTTTCCAGTACCAATATATAAAGGTATGCAAAAGTACCTTCCCAATGAGGTATTTTCTAGTACCAATATAAAAATGTTTATTTTCATACTCTAAAAGGTAGCAATGTGGATGCATTCAAAAATAACTTTGTGGGTATGAAAAGCTACTTTTATTTTTAACAGTGTATTTTTTAAATGAAAAAGTATAAAAGTAATAATTTAAGTATTTAGAAATTTAAGATAGGTCTCGGAGTTATTTTAGAGTCAAGGTAACATATTTGGAGGATCCTGTAGTAAGGAAAGAATGGAAACCTTTTCCATGTGTATTCTTATGGATATTTTCGTCACTTGAAAGAGTGAGCTGTGCAGAATTTCTAATAATTAACAAATTTATAATTTCGCATAAATGAATGATTAGACCATTTTAATAATAATTCGATCTTTATCACAGAAAAGATAGGCCAAAGAAAGATCGATTTTGTGATTAATGGAATCGACTCCAAGAAAGCTTCAATCTTTTGTCTTCAACAATGAATTCCATTTTAGAGTGATTAAAATGTATGGCTTTAAAAGTTCCTTGATGACGTACGTCTAAGGTGGTGCTTTGGGTATTAGCCTATCTGATTATTATTATTATTATTATTATTATTATTATTATTATTATTATTATTATTATTATTATTATTATTATTATTAGAGTTTTTAAATGGTTCTTTATCGACAAGAACTGATTTTGAACGTGTTAAAATTGTTAGATTTAAGAAATTGGGTTCCATTTGTTAACTTATAAATTAATAGTTATTTAAAGTGAACGTATATCCCTAACGTATAAACTTGGTTAACAGACCTCGGTAAACACCCAAGGGTCGGACTTTGAGAAATTCAAGTAACAATGTTCATTTCTTCTTGATGTAGGCGAGGGGCTAACCACTCTTTAACTCTTAGAAAGTCTGTACATCGATTACGCCGGATTACGCTTAGATTACGACTGCCTAAGGCAGGGACTTCAAAGATTACGCGTAATCCCATTAGTACAGTCAAAGGTACGGCTCTGTAAACCGATTACGCGGAGTGATCAGCCCCTCGGATGTAGGTAAAAATGCAGTTGTGCGTCTGTGGAAAATCGTATGTTGTTACTAAATATTTCGGAGGAAATATTAAAATTTGTGGGTTGGCAAAAATAACAAGGCTCGAGTTGAAAATAACGAACTAAAAACTTAATTGGCGTCATTGTAGAGGGACAAGTAATCTCTCATGTACGCTTCTTGGTGGAATATTATTATTATTTAGGCTCATGAATCCTGAATTGGTGTCGGGGTTTTCAAAGAACCACTCTTAACTGATTTCGTAGGAACCAGAACCTTTATGACTCGATTTTGTTTTAATGATAGACCTTCCCGAAAATTTCTAGCTAAACGAGGCAAAACCTCAACAAAGACCACATAGCTGTATTTCAATAGGACTTGCAACTGTGACTAATCTTAACTTTAAATTTAAATTAGTTCTTTTAGGTTGCTTTTATTCGAGAGCCCGCCCTGTAAACAATTTAATATTTATATGCCTACGTTCACAAATTATATTAAAATATATAAATATTTTCAAGGTTATATTCACCTCACCAATGAGATATCGTTATTTCACCGCTTATATTTGAAAAATTAGTTTGATTTGAACACGAGAATAAGGTGAAATATAATTATATTTATACGTCAAGAAATAATAAATTAAGTCAATAATAGACAAGCGTGATTAATGATTTGACTAATGTACTTTAAGGAAATAAAATGAGAAATACAAAAATCTTCCTCCGTATTCTCAGATCAATAAACACGCTTCAAAAACGTTGTTAGATCATTTAATTTTATCACCGGTTGCTTAAATTTATTTCTAAGAGGAATTATACGATCGATTAGATTATGGAAAATATAAAGTCGACCGATCTAGTTTGAATGTAGTACAATCTATAGAGAGAACAGATTTAGAGAATTGCAAAATGAATACCTCTCAGCTAGATGAAGTGGAAATCAAAGTATGCAATTTCTTTAAAACATAGCCGACATAACCGCGGAGCAGATGGATCATTTTAAGTTTTAATAGTGCATAATAATGCAGGAAGTGTTTCTTATTCAATTATTTCATACATAAAAGTTCATTTCTTGGACGAGGAGTTTTTGACGTGTTTACAGAATCTGATTTAATATTGCGTTATGTTTTTATTACACTATCAATCATCAGCTAACAGAAATTTCTAAATTTTACATTAATATTCAATATTTTCAAAGCATTTTTAAAATATACGGGTAATAACAATATTTAGACGTAACAAGTTGGCAAGCCAAAATATACCTCTCCTCGGAAGAATTGTCCCTAGTGGTATTAATTTCTCGAGATGACCCTTAAAGATATATCTCCGCAATTCAGAGTTATTTGTTAAAAATGTTATCCCAGTTCTATCCCGCCCGGTATAAAATTTTAATTATAATTAAAATAATTGAGACGAAACGACCAATTTTAATTTATTCAAAATATTATAAATTAAGTAGTTACAACAGTGAGTTAGACGTACTATAACAATGCACAATTGAATTAAACCCTTTTTACAGTACAAATTTATCAGTTGAATATAATACGAAGCAAATTTTAATGAAAGAAATATCCACAGAGGGTATTTGCATTTTTCTCGCTTACGAAATACTATAGCCACACCTTTAACGCTCGTTTTATTTCAACACTTGCCCTTGATAAAGATACCGTAGAATAGCAATTTTAGACATCTGGTAGTGGACGACTCGTAAACTTCTAGTTGACGTTGTGACACATACCTCATGAAAAAGACCAATGCCGTCCAATTTCCAATATCATATATTGGCTCGCAAACCCAGGATACCAATGACTGTATTAGGAATCGTAGATATCCAAATATCCACACCAAATGTATTAACAAGAAGCAAAAACCTTACCATCAACAAAGCACAAAGAGCCACTTGACTAAACGCAAGTTTGAATATCAATAAACGTTAAATGAACGCCTTCGCTGTATTGCAACTATATTTAAGACGACTAGAAAACCCGTAAATAAATAACAAAAAACTAACCAAGTGGATCACCCACAGGGCTACAGGTTCTACCCTTTAGCCCTCTTATCTCTGCTGACTGCGCTAAAACAAGATTTGACCTTTAAAATTTCATAGGTAGTTAGTTTATTTCTCGGAGGAGTGATTTTTGGCATCGTCACCAACCAAAAAGTTTAAAAATGTCTTACATTTAATTGAAGTAGAATTAAAACCGCGCGTTGTAATGAGTGCACAGCGGCTATGGAACTTTAAGCCATTACGGGCAATAGTTAAAAATAATGGTTTTTAAATGGATTATTAATGATCCTTTGATATGGGGAATCTTATAAGAGTTGGATTACTGAACGTTTAAAGTTTGAAATTACATATAACATTTCAAGCGACCCACGATTGTTAAATAGAAAACTTTCTCAATTTAATTATTGCTTCCTAGTGAAAGAAAGTTTGGATTTAAATGAAATTTTTTCAAATAATTTCAGAAAACAATAACGGATTCTGAAGCTTTTGTGGTAAGAACTTTGACTAAAAATAAATTTTACCCCTGAAATCACTTGAAGTATTTATAAAAAAAGAACATTCGCTTGGCTTCAATCTTTTTTTAAAATACGAGAAACTCCAGTTTCTGCTGATTGCTGTCGGTGATAGGAGCGTTTGATAAATTAAGATTTTAATATCCGTCGCTTATAAAGGATAGAGAGTTATTAACGAATTAATCTTAAGCTAGAATGCGATAAAGAAATTAAATGTTTATTTTTAACTTAAAACAAGTAAAAACAATATGTATATGAACTTGTAATTAATCTTTCAGAAAATTTTGATGATGACCAATTTATTCAAAAGTCGTTATTCGACGAACTCAATAGATTTTCACTAAAATAGTTTTTTGGTGCTTTTTTTAATATTAATAATAATATTTATCAAAGCTGTCATCTTAAAATATGAGCCGAATACGGATAATTCTTGGTTTTTACGCCTCTTTAGAACGGATTTACCTTCACTTTATCTTGACTATTTTCACTCCTTACTAAGATTCATTTTTCTCAAGGATAAAAGTAGAATACTAAATTTCGAGTTTAAGGATAATTTCAATTTTTACGAACAATTTTTTATTCTTACGAATCACAAGGAAGGTTAAAAGATTGGACCCCAGATGATCCGCTTTCGATAAACTAACATCGAATCCAATTTTAATGTTATGCGTTTGCTATACGGTAGCTTTCAACAAATCAATCGCTGATATCAGATTTTCTTCGAAGTTGACAATTTCGGTAACCAATAACGGGTTAAACAACAACTTAAGATCACGAAGAATATAAGAGGTGTCAATCACTCTATGGATATATTTCAATAACTTATTATTAGGAAGTTTCCACCTTATTGGAATATATGTTTTACATTTATGAGTAACTGACTTGTGAGTGTTGAAGTTCATTTTTTAAAATATCGTATATTCTAAATAACGTTTGAACTTTAGCCAAGGTGGACAAAAAATCAGCCTTTTCTTAATATTAAAAGTCAGTTTGGTTTTAAACAGTCCAAACCCTAGTTAAAACTATGTGGTTAAACCCGTCTTTAGGGTTCTTTCCAACCCTGACCCTAACCCAAATCACTATTTCCCATATCCCCCTTGCGTCACAAACATTTAACATAAAATGACTGATACAGTAGAATTAAGCAGTCCAGTTCTCTTTTCAGATTAAAATTTAATCTACAGAGTGAATCACCGATTTCAGCCCTTCTTAGAAAAGTAAGAATTAACTTAACCACGAAGTAAGAAAGTTCTCATCCGTTAGATATCGCGACCCCGATAACGAGGCTCTTTTACAACCTTCAAATCGATTTTCGGAGTTATCCGAATTTGTAGAGCTAAATATATTGCCTTTTGGTTATCTGCTTGTTTTTATCACAAGTCGAAAAAATAACGTCAACTGCGCTTTACAACTTTCCACTTTCTAAAATTGAAACTAAGTATACGACATTCATATTTAATATAATCATTATTTGAAATAAAACCTGCAGCTTTTTATTTATCGCAAATATTTTTCGCGATCATGAACGTTAAGATTAAAATTGAAACGGAGGAAACACAAACTTTCTTTTATAAATATAAATATTTAAAATAAACAAAAGTCGTGATTCTTTGACCCACGGGTATTTGTTAAAATTAATTTTAATTGAATATTTCTACTTGAATCTACAAAAGAATTAAAATATTTATAAACTGGAAGCGTAACAAAAATAACAAAATAAATTTAGATATTTTGATTTAGGTTTGTTAAATTTCCTGCTTGCGTCAACTGCGTATACATAAGTTTCACGAATATAATTTTCTTATTTCAAAGAATGCAATTGACCAATTCATCAAAATTTAAATGAAGTGACATTCATTATCTAGCTTGAATAGATAAGAAATATTTAGCACATAACATCAACGTATGTATTTCTATGATGAGTTTGAACTATAAATAAAACCAGGGCACTTCACTCAACCCTATAATACAGATTATCACATCTTCAGCAATTTAATCGCGCTGGGAGAGAATGACAAACTTCTGATGCGCCAGGAAGCCCTGGACACTAACATTACAACCATTCTTCTTATTACCATATCCCTCGTGGCAAGGAGGGTGAAACGAGACCATCGTGAAGAGGATCTGGGACAGATATTTTTCCTTTTTTTGCATCTCGTTTCGAACCGTAAATAAGAATTTTCTTTAAATAACATTTTAGATAAACACTTTTTTAATCCCTGATAACTTACGCTATAATAGTCAACAACCACCAACCAGATTCTTTCTCAATGGTTGGGTGTTGGTTGCTGGTTTCCTCTTGAACAATTACCCTTGCATCATGAAAAAAGAGCTAGTCACGACTAAAACAGATAATAATCAGCTAGGCTAATACCCAAGGCACCACCTTTGGGCCTGAGCCATCGAGCGACTTTTAAAGTTATTAATTCAGGTGACCGGGTTTTCTATGCGAAGCAGGGTGGTGGAAAGCCCTTCATGCCACGCGAGCCAACAGCTCCCTATATTACCGTTACCCTCTACTAGTTTTTAAGGAAAGAAGAAACTGAAGTGCCCGGGGGAAAACCCCTTAAACCAGCGGGAAGTGAACTTGCAAACTTATCACAGAAGGAGTTGTTCTGAGTTTTCACCCAGTTCCACAAGCTAAGATCGAACCCTGCTCCTTTTGTTGCGAGGTAAAAGTGCTAAGCACTCCGCCACCCCAATTATATCGACAACATTTCACAACTATTCGCTAGGACCGATACTTTACACGCACTTCATGATTCCATGGTAATATATTTCCTATAACGGTCGAAGCAGCAACATTATCAGCTTTTTCCAATGTTTCGACAGTGTGTCAGAATTTATAGCCCGGTGTACCTAGCAACAGGTGGCAAACCACCGGAGTCCAGCATCCCCAAACTAGTACAGGTGAGAAATTCAGCACCTTAGACGCAAGCCACTCAACCCAGCAGAAGGTGGCGCAATGGGTGGACCAATTCCCCCTTCGCACATAGCTTTGGGATTAAGAGTGGATGCTGTAGCAACTCCAAGCGACACCCTACCTACGTAGGTAAAAAGTCAAAACCTTTGGAGAGAGCTCCTTAAGAACAGTGGTTCACATAATCCGGCAAAGCTGACACCGGAGATCCCGGTGTGCACCAAAAGGGTGGGAAACAAGACCACCGCCCCACAGCAGGCTACCCTATCCACGGAGGCGGACAGTTTGCTCGAACCCTCTCCGTTAGCCTGAGTCGAAGCTCAGATTCCAGCCCAAAGCAGACAGAATCCGGAGGTGGAGATAAGACCATTTAATCAGAGCTAACATCTCCCAGTGCGCCACCACCCTTGTGGGTTACAAAAACCGGACCCCGACTCCACGGTAAGGCCACGACTTATTGCACACTCTAACCCATTTAGGGGAGATTAACGTGATTGACAGTCAAGCCGTCTAATTAGCTTCTGCTGTGGGGTTTTTGGAAGGGTGGAAGTATTATCAGCGCAAATCGCGCAGGAATATTTAAAGAGGGCAAAGCAATGACATAGTTTATTTCAGTTTGCCGGCGTGGCTCAATTAATCTGTTTATTATGGTTGATTATGGTCAGTGGCTGGTGTGCTCGAAGGGAAATCCAGTGTGAGGTTGTTTTTAAAACATTGTCCACTCAAATATATCGTTTTATGCCCACCTTAAAACATTTATACGAAGTTAAAAATGGCCAAAATAAAATTAAATGACGTCTGATGAGATTCACGAAGTCAATTTTGGAAAGCTCTGAGTAAAACGTCACCAATTTTTGTGAAATAAGGCTAAGCTTTAAAAAGAAAAGGAAAACGCCACGAAACAAAAAGTCAGTTTACGAATCCACGTAGAAAGCGCTTTAATGACTTTAAATCATTACCACCAACTGAGTGTAATTTTCCCAAATATAACGCGCAACCAACTTATTGAATTATGGAATGTTAGTGTGTATGTGCAAAACCAGGCCTAGGCTAGCTGAATAACGCGCAATTAAGTCCGGGGATGTCACTCGCGTAGGTGTTTGTGACTTTATTTTGTGACGAAGGAGTCGCATTGAAAACCTGTGGCTCAAGATCTTTATTTATAACACTAGCTGTCATACTAGATTTTTCTATGGTGGAAACTCGGTGTTAAGAATATTACTTGCGGGAATATTTTACCAGCTTAATAAGTTGCAATTTGTATTTACTTTTCAAGTCATATCAAATAAAGGCACTTCTGATACTTGAAGGTTTTAACGCGTTCGTTTTCAAAATTAATAAATTGAGCCTGCTACTTTAAATTAACTAATGATGGGAATGTCCTGTTTTAGATTTGCTCACGACCACAATAATGAAATTTAAAAAATAATAATTAATTTTCGGATTCTGGATGGCGCTAGAAGACGACGCAAAGCGTGCATTTAAAATCCGGCTGTAAAGTGTTCAAATTCAAATTTCACGAGGACAAATGACCGGAAATGACCTGAGGTATTCTAGCGATAACTGTACTATAAGTCTTATTGTTCTTAGCCTACAACTGGGTATTCTATACCGTGCTGAGCAATTTACGAAAAAAGAAAACGATTAGTGATCATCGATAATAGAGTCACTGACAAATATGCAATGGAATCGACTCCAATGAAGCTTCGATCGCTCCTCTTTAACAAGGTATTTCGCGATAGAGTTTTTTAAATGGTTCTTTACCATCAAGTATAAAAATTAAGCGTGTTCAAAATGATGCATCTTCGAGATTAGGCTCCTCTTGTTAACTATTAGAGAAATAGTTATTCCAAAGGGAACACATCCTAACATCTTAATACTGTTAACAGGCTTGTGATTTTGAAGTGTAAACGACCTTTATTATCAATAAATCTTATTATATCTTCATGAATAATAGTACACGCCTCCATAAATTCCTGGCTTAGCTAGGAAAAACATTCACAAAGACCACATAGTTGTACTTCAATAGGACTGGCAACCGTGACTATTCTTTGGTTAAAAAGATGAATTTAGATCTTTTTGGTTGCCATTTTTTTAGGTTTAGCCACGCGGACAATTTTATGTGTATATGTTATTTTACGTAAACAAAGTATATTTATAAAATAAAAATATTATAACATATAACACGGGAATTCCGTGAAGTATAATTATAATTTAACGTCAAGAAATATTAAATTAAGTTGATACAAGCTAAGGGTGGTTAATGATTTTATTTATGCACTTTAAGTAATAAAAATGAGAAATTGAAAATTATTTCACTTTATAAACCTCATTTTAAGATCAATAAACATGCTTCAGAAACTCCCCAAGAGCGGTCTCTTTACTAGTCGGTTGTTTAAAGTTATTACTTCGCCGAATTAGTAGGTCGATTAAATTATGGAAAATATGAAACCAAGCGAGCCAGTTTGAAAGCGTTAAAGTCGGAGAACGAACGGAGATTCGAAATCGCAAAATGAATGCCTCTCAGTCAGATCAAGTGGAAATCATAGTATGCAATTTTTTTAAAACATCAACCGAATGAACCGCGGATCAGATGAATCAGTTATGTATAAGAAATAATTTAGTGTTTGTATTTGATTCTTTCATCTTTATAGGTGGATTCCAGGTACCAGAATGAATTCAACGGTTTTATCAACGTGTTTGAAGCGTCTCATTTTATGATGCGTTATGTTTTTCTAACTCTATCGAACATCAGGTAATTGAAATTTCTGAATTTTCCATTCACACTGAATATTTTTAAACCAATCGTTACCTTATTTTAACGGAAAATAACGTCTTTCCATTAATTGATAACCCAGTTATTGTAAAATCTAGGTGGGGTCTCAAAAGAAATCCAGATGGCGCGTTCAAAATCTCTCCCTGAGCTACGATTTAAATAGCAATTTTAAATTGTTTTTAAATTTTCGGAATTTATTCGAGAACGTTCTCGGCACTCTATAAACGGTCGTTTTCTTAATAGTGATTTCGATTTCATTTAGTGTTTGAAATAGGATTAAGTGATAAATTATATGCGTTTACCCAAGAGTAAAGTTTCGTTGGCCTGATGAAGGGAGTGGTGTACAATTGTTGAATTTAATAAATAGGCACTTTTTGACGCAAAGCCTCGTTCATTCTTTTATAACCATCTAAACACGTGCATTTACTTGTAGCTGGATTATCTAAGATATTCATTGTTAGAAGGACTCGTTATTTCTTTAATTTTCTGGTTAGTTATTTATCAAAAAGAGTTTCTTTCGGCTTTGGCGCCAACCAACATATCATTTAATAATCGACGTGGTTTAAAACAGCCCGTTCTACATAGTGTACAGGGGTGATGTGACCCTAATCCCAGTGTTAGGAAAATAAAGGTTTTCCAATGGCTTTTTAATGGTCTTCTCAGACTCAAATCAGCCCTTTCTTCGTTGAAAAAAAAAGTACTCGTAATGAGTTATAACCTAATTAATTTGCTTTTGTTGTATGAATATAAAATAAATTAAACGGTTAAAGGAGTTGGCAACGTTCTATGTAAGCTAATTAACTAAATTTAATTAACGTTTTATAAGTCATATACTAAATTCTATCTATCATAGTCTGAATTTTTAAAGTTTTCGTTTAAAGTAGAATCATGAATTAATTAACCTCATTAATCCATGGGAGAATTACACATAACAACACGGAGCTTTATACAGTTTTGGCATGCCGAATGAAAACTGAAGCTCCACACAAGTCGAGTAAGTGCTGGTAGTAAAAAAGAGACTTAAGAGTTAGATTAAAACGCGATGTTTCTGTCTATTAGAATTTATTGTTATTGGAAGAAAAACCATGACTTATCTTTTCTAAGCCACAGGGCACTCTTGGCACTTGCAGGCTCTCTCTATGGGAAGAGAATGTCATCTGTTGATCGTGAAAATAGAAGCTATAATTACATCAAAATTTTCTCTGTTAACTTGCCCTTACCAAAATGGGAGTCTTACTTTAGTCGCCAATTATTCTCAATGTAGGATCAAGGATTTTTAAGTATTATATAAGCAAAAAAAACTGATACCAGAATTGTGGGTCCTAAATAAAATCTATTTTAGTCTCAATAAAAGAATTTTATTATTATATATTTAAATGGAACTCATTTTAGTCCCAGTTAGGAAGACTCATTTCTATAGACTTGAAAGCAGCCTAATTGAGAGTTTACTATGGGTTAGAATTTTAAATAAAAATAAGAGTAATTTAAGACTTCACTTAAGCCTCATATTTGAAGACTCATACTTGGGGACTTGAAAGAGACTTAATTGAGAGGTTACTATGGGTTAGAATTTTAGATAAAAATAACAGTCATTTAAGACTTCACTTATGCTTCATATTTGAAGACTCATATTTGGGGACTTGAAAGGGACTTACTTGAGAGTTTACTATGGGTTACAATATTAGATAAAAATAAGTCATTTAAGACTTCACTTAAGTCTCATATGAGGAGATTCATTTCTGGGGACTTGATATATACATAATTGAGAGTTGCTTAGAGGTAACAATTTGAAGTTAAACTAAAAGTAATCGTAAATTTCATGTTAAACTTTCGACTGGATCCTCTTATCTAGCTATTTTGGTAGTGTTATCTAAAATGAGTTTCGCTCACCTGCCGCGCAATTGATATAAATATATGTACATTAGTCCAAACAATACTACAAATATTTCATATGATCTACTGTACTATGCTTTTAAATTATACTTTTAAAATTATATTGTAGTAAAGTGCAAACAATGGAACTCATCATGAGTTCAACTAAAATGACCCCTTAAGATTAGTGGTAATGGATTTGCAACTTGAATCTTAAAGCTTGTTTACAAAATGGTCATACGGGATTGGCTGGCTATATTTGGTTAAGCTAAACTTACTTGAAACCCTCATATACTTAAAATTAAAATTTTAGTTTTAAATTAACAGTTTCAAAATTTTAAGTCTATTTACTAAATAATATACTTGAAATTCTTCAAATTGGATATTTCATTTCAAGTAAGAGTGTGTAAAACAACTGAACTGGGTCAAAAATAGCCAAGCATCTAACGCCATCCTTGAAGTCTGGAGATTTTAAAACTTGCAATCCAGCATGGCAGCTGAACAAAGTACTCATTTTGGAGTCAGTATTTGAGTAGCCAGATAGAGGGTCATTATAAAATTAGATATTTAGAAAATAATTTTATTTTTTTAAAGGACACCCGAGCGTAAAAACTACCAGCTTTATAGCGATCGCCATGCAATAATAGGTAAAGAATTTCGCTATAGATTGCAGTGGACTGCTCACATACAGGGCACCCTGGATGTATATTAGTTTTACTGATATCGGCAGATTTCCAATTACAGCTAGAGTTCCCTTACCAAAATCGTGACTGTCACTTTTAAACTTAAAAAGGTTTTTATTTAAAGCTGCTACAGTTCCAAATGCAGCCTCATATCAGATTTAATTCATACTTATTCTGAGACTAACGAGTCTTAATTACGGTTGCAAATTTTTTTGGAAAAACAAGTTATAAATAAGTATGCGAGAAAAAACACATTTAAGACTTGATTTAGACTCAAAACAAGTATGAAATTAGTAATAAATAAGGATCGATGTATTTGGAACTGTTGCTTTAAGACTTGATTTAGTCTCAAAACAAGTATGAAATAAGTTATCAATAAGGATGTATTTGGAACTGTGGCAGCTTAAATTAAGTCTTAAATGTGTTTATTCTTGCATACTTATTTAAAACTTGATTTTACAAGATTTTTGCACCGCAATTCAGACTCATTTTCTCAGAATAAGTACGAATTAAATCTGATTTGAGGCTGTATTTGTAACTGTGGCAGCTTTAAATAAACCTTTTTTAAGTTTAAAACTGACAGTAACGATTTTAATAAGGGTGAACACAGTCTTGATTAAAATTATTGCAAATCTCTTTTATTCATTACTTTTTCTAGTTTAGTTTCAGTTATATATATTTATACAGTGATTTCAGTGTCACGTTATATGACGTCACCCATGTTTTTTGAGTGAAACTACTCTATATATGTATATAGAAGTTAAAAGCTGTCATTTTACACGTAATCCTTTACAATTTAAAATTTTCTCAGTTTACTGTTACAGTTTCAAGGCTCAAATTTAAGGGAAGGGTTTTAAAGTTATCAAAGGTGAGGAAAACCGATGGAAATTATTATAGAAATATATTTCGCTTTTGAAAATTCCAAAAACGAAACTCTTTAAACCTAAAACATTTTCAGTATCTGCGCCTTCATAGATCTCAATTACTCCCCCTCAATTCAAGCTTTCAACTGCTTTGATAAAAGCATTTTTTATTTGATAGCTGTCCCTTTGCTCTGCCTCACATGGCATATTTTGCCTAAAATTTACATTTGTAAAAGAAAGTCATAATTTGGAAAATAAAAAGGTTTTAATTTTAAAAATATTTTAAATACCCAGCAAAAGACAAAATCGTCCTTTGGACATCCGATTGACGTAACACTCGGATCTTGCCTTCGTCCGTAGGAAGCCCCAAAATCCGCGGTTGGCGTCGGTCGGACGTTAACAGACCCCCAAATCAAGGATCCTATATTTGTCCTTGAGGGAATAGAAACATGACGTCCCACGTTAAGAGGCTCTCTTAATATCGACGACGCTGCTGCCGCGGCGTTTTGAAATCACGGGCTGGTTGAAGGGGGGCTACCCATAGAAATCTCATAGGTTACTAGAATGCTGCCGCCTACGGCCGAGCTTGTTGCCAGTTCGTTGTGAACCTTCAGCCAATGAGAGGTCGTAGAGTGGTTCCGCCAAGGAGGATAATAATCCTCCTTGGTTCTGCTACTATAGCGGGAGATGGGTGACGTCATTCTCTCTGGTGACATTTAATTCTTGGCAGAACCACTCTTTGAGCTCTGATTGGCTGAGATCTGGCTATCGCCTGCCACGGCGTATGGTCCATTTGCCAGTTACACGGCAGCATTCTAGTTACCTATGAGATTTCTATGGGGCTACCTATCCTCGAGGGGCCGGTCACTTTCTTGATTAACGACGCACCCCTCAAAAGATTAAATTCGATTTAATCGTGATTATTTTGATTATATTAAATCAAACTGTGAATTATTTTGACATAAGCATACCTTCTTAAAAATTAAAAGTAAATTATTAACATAATTAACGATGTAACGTTATTATAAATTCAGACCACGGGAAATCTCTAGTGTATACTTTAGCTCAATAGCACCCACACTAGAAATTAACATAAGGCTACCTTCAGCAGTGTTGTCATGCGGCAGCGCAATTAGAATGAACCCTTTAGTTATCAACGATATAATTATTTAACAAAACTATTAAAAATAAAATAGTAAAAAGTCAAATTGAGAATAATTAGATAGTCTTTACTGGTAGATTAAATTTGTTTTTTCGCTTAATTATAATGTTTATATTAATATTAAGTATAGCAATAGACTCTTAATATAATAGTATTAATAAGAATGTTTTTACTTCCCCTTATCTCTTTTGCTTAGGGTGTTCTGGATCTAGTTTTTAATTAAATAAATCATTAGGTTACCTATATTTTGCTTTCAAAGCAAATTGCTTTTATTTAGCTAAATGATTAGTTTAGTCTGTTATCTTGAATCTTTATAGCTAGGGGGTTAAATAAGAAGTAGGAGAAGTATGCAACTGTAAAGATTTTACCTAAATTGAGGTAAGGTTCCTCAATTGGGTAGGCTCCAATTCATGTTAGTAGAATAACTAGTGTTAGAAATCTTCGGAATAATAATTAGTTTAAAGGGTAGAATTGGAGTCCTTGAAATTTTCTTTCACTTAGGGGGAGTGTCAATAAGATTAAGATTGAAGAGATTAAAGCTAGAACGCCCCCTAATTTATTAGGGATTGAACGTAGAATAGCATAGGCAAATAAAAAATATTATTCGGGTTGAATATGCGTAAATGTAAGAAGAGGGTTAGCTTGATTAAAGTTTTCTGGGTCGTTGAATAAATTAGGGTTAGTGAGGACAATTATGATAAAAATTGAAATTGTAATTGTGTACCCTAAAATATCCTTAATTGAAAAATTAGGGTGAAATGGAATTTTGTCTAGATTTCTATTTAGCCCTAGTGGATTGTTGGAACCTTTTTGGTGTAGAAATAGAATATGAGTAAAGATTAGGGCGATTAGAATAAATGGGAGTAGAAAATGTAAGGTGAAGAATGGTGTAAGGGTTGCGTTATCAATTGAAAACCCTCCTCAAATTCAGATTACTAGACTAGGGCCAATATAAGGGATTGCTGAAAATATGTTAGTGATTACTGTTGCCCCCCCAGAAAGATATTTGTCGTAGCCTAGGAAGGCTCTTGCTATTAGTAGGAGAAGAATTATAACCCCTGAAACTCATGTAGTTAGTCTTTTATAGGAAGCATAGTAGATACCCCGAGCGATGTGCATATAAATACATACAGAAAATAGTCTAGCACCGTTGGCATGTGAAAACCGGAAGAGTCAGCGCATGGGCCAAATAATGGTAAATCCAGGACAGGCCTCTGGTACCTTTATACGTACTAAATCGGTCGTCCACCAAAAGTAACGGGTGGCCATTTTAGTAGGCGGGGAAAAGGTGCAAATGAAAAAAATTGCGAGCAAAATCAAGCAGAAATTTCTGGTTTCCCGAACGCCATCTTGTCTTGACTAAGTCGAAATTCGGAAATAAGGGCGGTTGTAATTCGAAAATCCTGGCATATTGGCCCCTCATTTTTAGATTATTGTTAACGTTTCTAGGAAAGTATATGTTTAATATTATATAATTATATATATTATACTAATTATGAACCTAGTACGTAAAAAAAGTACATTAATAACCACACGTAGATATGATAACCGTGAATAAATATTCCAGGATATTTACTACGACTACCACGTGTATTATTTTTGAAAACTGACCCTAAAAAATTTGCCCCCAAAATGACGTAGGTCCGCGATCGCGCATTTTTTCAATAGGGGGCAATAGTGGTCGGGTGTTAGCGCTGTTGTACGGGTTTTTCGCATAGAGTCATGTCCTGGATTTATCATTATTTGGCCCATGGTCAGCGGTAGTTTACATCCCGCATAATATGGGAGATAAAGTTGAAAGCTACATTGGTGTCAGGGGTATAATGTATTGCGAGGAAAATACCTGTAGCTACTTGAATGGCTAAACAAAGTATAAGGAGTGATCCAAAATTTCACCAATAAGAAATGTTGGAGGGGGCTGGTAAGTCAATCAATGCGGAATTTAAAATTTTTAGAATAGGATGTGTTTTTCGAATGGGTATTGTATTTACTATTAGTGAAGAATCTTAGATTATGTCTACCTTATCAAGGTAGCCCTTTAAGTTTTAAGGTACTTCTCTTTAAAATTATTGATTATTTATAGGGGGTCTTTTAGTAGGTCGAACGTAAGGGCCCTGGTGTTTGTGTAGTAATTTTTACAATGGTAATAAGGGTGATAAGAAAGTTGATTATAATTAATATTATTCATGCAAGATGTAATATTAGCGAAGTAATTTTATAATTGTAATTGTGTTTAAGGGGAGGGGTTTATAGAAGATTGCAATGGTAGGGGTGCGAAATAGTGTTATTATAAATAAGGGTTCGTTTGGTGAAAGAGAAGCTATATAAATAAAATAATTAGCCCTCCTAATAGGACTAAGATAATAATGTAACTGATGAGTCTTATCTTGGTTAAAAAAATGCTTTGGTAGCTAAACTAATTGTAATGAGAATTAATGCAAAAGTGTAATAGGGTGGTTTGAGAATACAACTATTAGAAGTGTAAAGGCAATAAGAAGGGTGATTCAAATCAGAAAATAGTTAATTTATAATATCAGTTTTGGGGATTGAAGTAATTTTGGATTTTTCTGAATCTAGCTAGAGGAGTAGAGAAGGACTAAAACTTAGCACTTTTTTCCAAGATGGCCGCCAAGATGGCCGACAAAACAACCCCCCATAACACCCCCAAAATATTTTCCAAAAATTTTTTGGAAAAATCGAAAATATTTTTGTTTTCAAATTTCACCTTGAAGATGCTCTTTGACCTCGACGCCTGACACCTGTCCACAACCACTAAGCCTCGGTCTATCAAATCAACAAGTTTGGTCACGATCGAACAAGGTCGAACCGAGATATGGGTGGTAATGTGTGACCCCACCAAATACTTACGTTAATTTACTTTTGATATCGTTTTTTCGTTTTTTTCGTTTTTTCGCCGTTTAAAATGCTAATTAGTTATTTGCGAGATGGGGAAACGAATTCGCGACCTTCGCTTTATACCCTTGGCGGTTTGGCCCCACCCAAAATACTTTAAAGAGTTAATAAACGTGTCTAAACTTGCAATAATAACTATTTCTATAAATAATAATTGTTTTTACATTTAAAAGTCAAAGGATATGTGTAAGCGTAAGACGTCTCAAAAATCGAGCTCTTTAAAGGTTAAAAAAATGAAGTTATTTATGGGGAAACCAGAAATTAAATGCAAATCGCCTACCGAGAATCCTTGTTATTATAATGAGCCATGTCGCAAACACGCTTTTAATTTCTTTGATAATTTAAACTTTAGTGTTAAATGCTGGATTTGTCAAGAACAATGTCTTGACAAGACAATTTTTAAACAACACTTAATGGATCACTTATCGAGTAGTTATAAAAATCAAATTCGTATTGATGTTTGCGATTGTCTTCATTCAAAGAAACCAGAATATACAACCAAAGAAGAAATATTAGACGATCAAATTATTGATTATTTGAATGAGTTTAACGTAAAACATCAAGAATGGTTAAACGAGTTTGTTAATGGTACTGGAACTCCAAAGAAAATTCAACGTAAAAAAAAGACAACTGGTATTAAGTCCGAAGAAACTTTAAATTCAACAATAAAATCAAATGTTGTATTTCCACCAGACTTTGTCATGCCATCTGATGAGCAGATGGAAGCAATTATTTTTTTTCAAGAATATTGTAAAAATAATCAAATTTTAACTCTTAATCAAGTTGAAACACCCATTGAGGTTTTGGAAAATCTTGAACAAACTTGTCAAATGATTGAAAATATGTAAAATAAAGATGATTTTCTAATATATTGTGATTATTTTTTTCCTACGTAAAAATAGATATTTTAACTCTTTCATGTTAAGGTTTAGCGTGGTAGATCGGTAGCGTTGCAGGACGTTATTCAAACAGTCTCAAGTTCAAATCACAATCCTTTCGATCTATCACGCTAAATCTTTTATTAGTATAAAACGAGATGTCGCCCAACTGAAACTGTCATTATAAAGATGTCAAGTTTCGTAGTATTTCTACCTTCGAACGCATCACCCGATATTTACCCGGAAAATACACCTTCTAGCTTTAAAGTTCAATTAGCAAAACCTTTAAATTTTAATAATGAAAAATGGTCTTGCGCATTAGCAGAAATAATTCTTCCTGAAACTTATTCGAATATAACAAATGAGTATTCGCATTTCCAAGTAGGGCACGTGTCAGATGTTATTTCACCCGAAGAAAATCAATGGGATTATATTAAAATTGAAATTCCACCAAAACGTTACGAGGGTGATCTAGATCGAAATAAGAATAATATTCCAACATCTCTTCAAAATAATATACTCAACGAGTTTGCTAAAACTATTGAGGCCAATCAATCACTTAAAGGAAAAATACATATGAATACGGTAAAAGTTGACGAAAACGAAGACAGTTCAAAATTAAAAATACAGTTACAAAAAGATGTGCAAGTAAAAATACCTCAAGCATCGCCCCTAGCATCTGTTCTGGAATTTCGAGAAAATGATTTTGTCGACAGTGATTATCTTTCTAATTATCCTCTCTCGAATCACGCTAAAACTATTTCCTTAACTTACGCAACAAATTTTATCGAAGTACGAATTAAAAAGGCGTTAGTTGTGAATAAATATCAACAAAAATATTTACCACGACAAATTCCCGTGGAAGAAATACAAGCACAACCCAGGAGAAAAAAACAGAAAATTAACAAGAAACCGAAACTAAAACCAGAAGTGAAACAAGAGGAAAAACCAAAACTTGAACCAAAAACAAATTTAGAAGAAAAGTCAAATTTTAAACTAGAAGAAAATATAAACAACATTTTACCAACAGAACCTTTAATTCTAAATATTAATGAAGACGTCAACCAACCAGAAGATTTAAATCCTTCCGAAGAAAATAATCTACCAAGTTCTCTCCCAATACCCATTAAGCCACCATCTCAGCCTGTTATTAAACAAATACAATGGAATAATTACGCGATTGTTTTTGAAGCGGTCAGATATGAGGGAGAAAGACAATATAATAATGAAATTCAACCGTTCACATTACACTTAATTATACGTGATTTATTAGAACGATGTAAACCAAGACAGTTTGACGGATTAAAAACAGCGATATCTTCCGATGATGAAGATAATTTATATTTTAATTTAGAAATACCGGTAGGAATGGAAATTAAATTTCAAAATCCATTAGCAGATCTTTTTAAAATTCCAACAGACACTTATTTTACGGGTATTCAAAAATTTGGCCCGCTAAATAATTTAAATAATATTACTTTTAATTCGCGTACTAATTTTATCGACATACGTATTGAGACAACAAAAATACCGCAATTTGAGCAGGAAGATTGGGCTTTCTATTCCGTATCAATCATACAACCTTTTTTATTTGAAGGTCAGAGAGATGATTTTGGAAATATTATCCCATTATCTTTGCATAGGCAATTAAAAAACGAGATTCAACAGGCGACTAACTTCCCCCCTTTAAATCGGTACGAAATTAGTTACGCAATAGAAGAAATAAATCGAGGTCATTACTTGAGAATTTCATTTCCTAGAGATCTACAAATTGCCTTCACTGGGAGATTAGCAAATATTTTTAATATAAACGCGCCAGAATTTCAAAATGGTGTAATTAGCAGTAAAAATCCTTTAAAAGTGTATGAGGAAAAATTTATGTCAGATGAAGAATCGGTTATAGATTTTAGGTACAATAAAAATATTCCAATCGAACACCCTAACTGGGAAAATGACAGTTATACGTTTGAACGAAACTATTACGAGGCTGATAAAGATTTAGGCGGGAATTTTATACCGTTATCTCTTCATTTAAAAATTTTGAATGAACTTCAAAAATATTTTGATTCGCATATCTCACTTAAGGCGGGTTTTTTTATTTTCAAAGAAAATGGAAATTATTATTTTCAAATTGAATTAATGAGTGGGTTGGAAATTAAAATATTCGGTCCTCTAGCAGACCTCTTACAAATTGAGTACAAAGTAGATTATATATCCTCAGTTTATAAAAGCAAAGCATTAGACCCTCTTCAAATTAGATTAGAAATAGATAATACGACTAATTTTATAATTTTTCGAAATGATTTAAACAGAGTTGAGAATAGTCGACGACAAAAACGTGATATTGATTTCCACAATTACGAACATGGTAAAAATAATAAACTAAATATTGTAGACAAATTCCATTGTCGAATTCCAACTGGTGTGTACCACACTATTGATGATATTTTATTAGCAATGAAACAATCATTGCCACATCAGAGTTGGGCTAAATTCGAGTTTAATTTTAATTCAGATTCGACAGTTTCAGTTAAAGGTTTGGGTGGAAACAGTTTTTTAACCTTTCCAATAGATAACCCCAAACTCGGGAGAATGTTAGGTTTTTCAAACAATCAAATTGAAAGGCCTCTTTTTAACGAAATAGGCATGTACCCCGCAGATCTCAACCACGGAATATCCGGAATTTATGTCTATACAAATATTATACAACCTATAATAACAGGACACACTAATACCCCCCTGCTGAGAATTATCAAATTAAACGAAAATAAAAATCGAGCACAGGTTGAAAGATTTCATTTTTTAGACCATTTTCCAGTTCTCTACGATCAAATACAGACTATAGAAATTTCTTTAAGGTCGGATTACGGTGAACTCCTGCCATATAAAACAGGCAAGACTATTATTAAATTAATATTTAAAAGACTGGATGCTTAGTCTAAAGTACACTTAAAACAAGCTCATCATGGAAAGATATTATCATCATTATGTTCAAACAGGACGCGGATATAACATCTTTCGAGGAAGTCAATATCAGACTGGTCGTGGATTTGGCGCAATTTTTAAAAGTTTAGCAAGATTCGTAACACCTCTTTTTCGACCCGTAGCTAAATCACTCGGTATTCAAGGGTTGGTTATGGGGAAAAGGATAATGGACGATGTTGTTGCTGGTCAAAATTTTAAGGAGTCGTTAAAAAAAAATAGTAAAATTGCTGGAACAAATCTTTTAAATAGTCTCGGTGATACCATATTAAATACACAGAAAGGCTCTGGAGCTCGAAGAGTAAAGAAGCGCAAATCAAAATTACGCAATAAGCAAAGAAAACGCAAGAGAACAAAAACCGATTTTCTTGACTAAAGCATTATGCCTCAATTTGAATCTATGTGTTCGGAGTTGGAGCTTTTTAACGAACCCCTGATTAATGGTAATATTGAGGGAAATAAATTTGTAGACTATTTCCCTATAGCTCCCTTGTCTAATGCTACACAGATTGATTTTTCTATCCCCGGGGGAGATTATTATATTGACATGTCAAACTTGATGCTTAAAATTCGAATTCGGGTTAAAAAAGAACAAAACGGTGTTTTAATAGATATACCAGCAGCCGAAAAAAAAGTATCATTATGCAATCTTCCATTGCATTCTATTTTTAGCCAAATAGACGTGTTTATGAATGAGACTTTAGTACAATCTAGCAACAACTGCTACCCATATTTAGCATATTTAGCAACAGTTTTAAATTTTGATAAAGGCGCCAAACAATCTTACAAAACCGCCGAGGGCTATTACGAAGACGGGTTTTGCGACCCAACGCTAGCGTTTAACGATGTTCATAAAGATAAAAAAAATAATGGAATTTTAAAAAGAAGTAAAGATATTGCGGGATCGAAACTTTGTGAATATATGGGAAGACTTCATGTAGACTCTTGTAAAATAGACAAATTTCTTTTAAACAAAGTGAATTTAAGAATTCGACTCTTGAAAAATTCCGATGAATTTATAATTATATCACAAGAAGATGTTAATATCAAATATAGATTAATTATCGAAGACGCTGTTCTTACTGCTAAACATATTATCGTAAATCCAGATCTACAGCTGGCACATAATGCTATATTGCACAAACAGAGGGCTTTGTACGATCTAACACAAACTGTTGTTAAAACTCTGACAATTTCAGCAGGCGCGAGCGATTTCGTGAAGTCAAATATTTTTTTAGGTAAAATTCCAAATCGGGTAATAATCGGAATGGTAAACAATTCTGCTTACAACGGGTCTAGTCGAGAAAATCCCTTTCAATTTAATCATAATAATCTCTCGTTCTTACAACTTTCATTAGACGACCAGAATATACCAGAAACTGCTCTAACTCCAGATTTTAATAAAAACCTCTATACTCGGTCGTATTATTCACTATTCTCGGCAATGGATTTAATTGGAAATAACTCTGGTAATTGTATTGATTACGAAAATTATAAAAACGGTAATACATTATTCGCGTTTGATTTAACTTACGATTCCTCGGCAAACTCTAACAACCTCTCAATTCAACGAAATGGTAGTTTACGTATGGTAATGAAGTTTGCTTCCCCCTTAACTAATATTCAAAACATAATTATTATTGGAGAATACGAAAACCGATTTGTCATTAACCAAGAGCGTCAAGTTACGTATATTACGGAATAAAACCAATCAACGACGGCAAAGATTGATTAGTTGTTTCGCGAAATCGTAGTGGTAAAGATGTCTCGAACTCACAGTCTCTCACCCAAACAAGAAGTAACGGTGCTAGGATATGTAAATCCATCCATCAAAATTTACCGACTAGACACTTGCGCCGAATTTGAACTGAATTTAGAAGCCTGGCAATCTCTATTCACATTCGAAAAGGAAATAACTGATTTTTTTGAAGACCAAGTTGCTAGTTTTCACACCTGGCTTCCGCTTGAAGGTTCAAAGATAAAAATCGACTGTTTCAAGGGACAAAAGGAAAAACTCGTGGATGTGCGTGCTTGTGCCAGAGGAAAAAACCATTTGTATCATCTTTTCTATTCTACAAATTATGGTTTTAATCTCAACCAAGCAGGGTGGAAAAGATTAAAACATTGTAAACATACAATTGATCAGGAGATTAATTTAATTTTGTCGGCAAAAAATATTATGCGTGACATAATTGTACATGAGCTTACGGATAAAATGTTTGAAATTACCGAAAATTGTGAGAATCCGCATTGTAAATCTTCGATTGCTCACGATGTCTCTTGTAAACTAGGATTTAGCACAAATTTTGAAGACCGAGTGGAAAATATGATATTAATAGCTATCCCCCAATTAAACTACGATCATATTGTTGTAAGATTCCAAAAGGAATTTGGACTTGATCCCTTAATAGTAGAAAGTCAATTATATTTTGATATTGTACAAAATGTTTCAAACTTAAAATGCGATTTAATTTATTAAAATAAAAACTTTTACTATAATCTGTTTTTATTATTTCTATTCACACATTTAAAGATGGTGTTGTCAAAAACAGACAAACAATTAAGTAAAGTTTATTACGATGTTGAAAACCCATACAGTTATTCTGACAGTGTTACTTTAAGAAAAAAATTTCCCAAAATTTCGGAAAAAGAAATTAAAAATTTTCTCAGTAAACAACCAACCTACACACAACACAGAGCTAGGAGATTAAATTTTAAACGTAACAAATTATATGTAACAACGATTGATGAGACATTTATGGCCGATTTATTAGACCTCCCTATTTTACAAACTTTTAATAAAAAGTACCGCTATACGTTATTAGTTCAGGACATTCTAAGCAAATTCGCTTTCATTCTGCCAATTAAAAATAAAACCTCGAGCGAGATTGTGAAGGCCTTTAGAGAGATTTTCAAAAAACGGGTACCCCTTAATTTATGTACCGACGCAGGGACAGAATTTCGAAACGCCCCATTTCGCGCTCTCTTAAAACGTTATAACATACAACATTACCTCACGTACTCCGAGAAAAAAGCTTCTATGGTCGAGAGACTCGTTCGCACGGTAAAATCTAAAATTTTTAAAATAATTACCAAGACCGGCGATTTACACTATCTTAATAAACTACCGTTAATTGCAAAAGCTTATAACGCTCGAAAACATTCAACAACGGGAATCGCCCCTAAAGATGTCAATAAAAACAATGAATCGGCAATTTGGGAAAAAAACTATGGCAATCTTAGTATGATTGGAAAGGCAAGTTTAAAAATTGGGGATAAAGTTCGATTAGCAGTTGCAAAAACAACATTTGATAAGGCATACAAGGGAACGTTTACAGCCGAAATATTTGAAATTCATAGAGTAATTACGAGAGATCCCTGTATGTATATTGTGAAAGATTTGACCGGCAATATAATTAAAGGAGCTTTTTACGCTCAAGAAATAGTTAAAATTCAAGTGTAGAGCGCTACAGTCTTTATTCAACAATTTGTTATCCATGGGTAAAGTTCACATTCTCCTGGGTCTCGCGATTGTAATATTTGGTGTTAGTGCCACAATAGTTTCCTCCGCGATGAAATTTAAAAAAAGAAGTCCAGAATACAGCTTAGATATTGGAATTTGCGACAAAGCCTTTAATTTAGGAAGAGACACGTACCTTGTAAAATGTAACGAAACTTTTGACGTGCGACATTTTAAAAAAGAAGACGGTAGTTTAAAACCATCTATCAGAGGAATCAACTTAACAAAAGATCAATATGAGAAATTATGCATTTTGACAGTGACGTGAAAGATGAATACTAATCAAATCCAAGCTATACTTAAGTGTGACCCCCGTTCGAGAGATAAATTTATCGGAGTGTTTCCCGCTAATAGATTACCAAAAGTTCCAATTAAAAAAAAATCATATTGTTTCGTAATCAACACCGATCCCGATACGCTTCCAGGGTCTCATTGGACGGCTGTTTACAAATCGGGCGACACTCTGGACTTTTTTTGTTCTCTAGGAAGATCACATCGTGATTATGGATTTTTGCTAGAGCGATATAGCAAGCGTATTCGACACAATACTCATAAATTTCAATCAAATAAAAGCCAAAACTGCGGACCACATGTGATTTATTTTCTAACCTCGAGATGTATGGGGATTTCTTACAGTAAAATAATTAACGAATTGTATAATTTCGATTTAAAAAGAAATGATAGTTTAGCGTTGTTGAATATATGTATTCATTTGATGAAAGAGTGGAAACGAAATAAATCGATTTGTTTAAAATAAAAAAATGTTTATTTATTTCACACATAATTATTTTTACACATTTTTTATTATTCTTGCCAACGAGAAGGAGGGCGGGTCTGTCTTTTAGGCCTCGGCGATTTTTTTGGGGGGGATGGTAATTTTAATTTTTTTTGCGGCGATATTGGAACACCACCGACAGCACCCTCCTCCTCCAAAGACAGCTCTCGATCCCAATCCTTTTCCTGGCTTAATTGACTTCCAATATCGGTATTTTCTAAGTATTCTTCAAATATTTCATTTTCTCGACTTAATCGTTTACGCATTCTATCATCGGTAATTGTCTTTTGTTGCTTAACAATCGGCGTAGATGCTTTCCTCTTCCAAGATTCTACATTTTTTAAGAGACTCGGGAATTTTCTACTCTGATCGTTTTCTCTCTCGCTGAGATATTCTTTCATTTTGCGTGTCATAGTATTTAAACGAACCTCCGCAGCGTCGCCAGCGTTAACTCCCTCGGGCGTTTTGAAGGGTGAATAAATTTGCGAGGTGAACGGGGAATTTAATGGAGCAACAGGTCCGGGGGCTTGAAAGTTTGTAATTTCAACTTTAGGTACCGGTATCGCTTTTCTCATTTCCCGGGCCTCGCTCAGTATTTTTAGAAATTCTCGCAATTTAGAGCGGCTGTTTAAATTAGAAGTTAATATATTTTGCAACTCATTATCTAATAAGTTATAATACGTTTCCTGGGGAGAAACAAGCTGTTTATTTTCTTGAGATATTTGTCCGACACTCGAGGCGGGAACTAAAATCATTTTTTTCATTTTATCTTTTATTGAATAAATTGGCAATTAAAGGAACAATAGAGCCTAATAAAGCCGGTATGAAGAATCCCGTACCTTTCTGAATTATTAGAGCACGCTTCTTTTTTTGCGAAATTTTCGGACTGGCTAAGAAGCGTATTGTTTTTTTATATTTAGAAAGTTGTTTTTTTTTGGCTTTAGATAATATAATTCCACCACCTTTCAAGTTTTTGCAAACGCTTTGTAAGGCTTTTAATTGCTTTGGAGAACTGTTAGCTAATAAAGTTTTACGTACCCCTCCTTTAGATTTATACAATAAATTTAAATATGGATAGTGTGTTTTAAACCTGTCAGAGGGATTTGCAATAGGAGTAGTTTTTTTACGTACTGTCTTTTTTGGTGTCATTTTCTTTAATGAACTTGATAATAATATAGTAAATTATTTATTATTGGAAAAAACTACCATTTGTGGTCCGTTTTGATTAAATGTGTACGATCTTAATCGTAAGCTATCTGGAGTGGTTACAGATGTGTCTATAAATAGCGAATTGTAAGGTTCTCCAGTAGCCATATCGTAGGCCATTTTAATTATTTTTGTGTTATTTGGAGATATTTGATTGGCCAGATATTGGATTTGACTTAGATCTCGAGGAGATTTAAACAGATTTAGATATGACATATTAAGAGAGATTAAACGAGATTGTTTGCCTCGAGGAAATAGGGTTTGTGAGATTAATACAACTGAAATTTCATAATGATGACTGTCTACGGTAACTAATTTCGCAATTTGATCATTTTTGTAAAGTTCGTCTGCTAAATCGTCAATAATAAGTAAAGAATTTTTATTTGATTCCCAGAACTCGCTGTCCATTGGCGGAAGTCCTTGAATAAACTCTATATCGGTTAAAAACTGAGATAAATCGTGGTAACCTGATTGCCAAACCGAATAACAATAAATAATTTTAATAGGAGGTTTATCAATTAATTCATTCCTCCATCTAATTAGTGAGTTCGTCCATGCTGACTTGCCCGACATAGTAGGGCCTGATACCATCATTCGAAACGGTGAAAGAAATTTTATATAAGACATTACTGTTTAAACAAAGACAACATACTACGTATTTTGTTAGTACATTGTCTGTTTTATAGAATATATGAAAAAATAAACACATTTTTAAATTTAAAAAACTATTTTATTAAAGTTTAATGTTTCTTATCAAAACTATCCCTTCACCAGTTATATAAAGTTTCAAAACAACATACAAAAATAACATTTTGAATAAAAAATAAAATCATAATATCTACTTCACCAAAAAAAACTATTAATTCCCGTTTTTTAGTAAAAATTCAATTTTGGAAGTTAAAAGTTTAAATCTTAGGTTATTTAAAAATAAAGTATTTACTCGATTTTCGGAAGAGATTTCATTTACTATAACTATGTGGTTAAATGACACCTGTTTTGCAAGTTTTTTTGTTACATGTTTTTTAGATTTATAATTAAAAGACAACTTTATTTTACAATTCGCCATTTTCACATTCTAAATATCCATAGGGAACACTGGAAATATTATCTTGTAGCACACGTTTACAAAAAGTCTTTTTGAAAGTTTTACTTAAGTTGCCAACACGTAAAAGCATTTTGTACTTATCTTTTATTACGTTAAAGGGAATTTTCACCTTAAACTCGGTATTTGGCACAAAAATCATTTGTTTGAAGGCGTCGAAATGTATGATGTCTGAGTTTTCCCTGGTAAGAGTTATTCCTTTAAGTTTTATAATTGTCCGATTATTTTCAAGTTTATAGCTGTAGCTTTTTGGTCCAGTTGATACGAATTTTGTGATATATGAATTCGGAGTCTCGCACGTAAGTTCACCTAAATTACCACCAAGGGGGGGTAGCCACTCGTGTGGTTTATGTGTAAATTTTATTCCGTCCGTGTCATAATAAATTACACGCTTCCCCAGCCTATTAATTAGCTTATGCAGATGAATACGACCGTAACTGGTGACAAAGGAAGCCACTATAACATTACCTTTGCGAAAAGTTGGCGCAAGCTCACTTTTTTTTATAGCTTACCATGGCAACATCTTTGTTGATTAAATGAAAGTCTGTTAATTTATTCGATGTGTCTGCTATAATCTCGGTTAATTGGGAGTAGCGATGTATAATTTTAGTTGATGATTTGTCCATTCTTAACGCCATTCTGCCATATAACGAATTTTGCGCCAATTTCGCGGAAGTTCTTAAGGATGGGTTATCAACAATTTCCTCAGGCTCTAACCGTACTCCATCAGCTTCGTATATCGCGTCTAAATACTCTTTTTGCTCTTGATATGTTTTAATATTGGGTGGAAATCCTGAATTTTTAACTTTTGCTTTAAAAAAAATGTCTATATATGGTTTGAAAAAATTTGTTGTAATACTATAGTGATATACTTCGAAAATTTCTAACAGTTTGTAGTTACATTCTTTTATTGAATAGTAGATTTCCACCGAGGGTAAGACTACCGTTATAGCGCGTTCGTCAATACTGTGGGTACATTTGCTGTCATTATTTATTACACAACTTCCGCATAAAGGATAATAAAGTTTTTTATTAAATCGATATGGAAGAACGGGTAAGTAGAGATCTCTGGGGGGGAGGATTCGACAACTAATTATTCCAAAATACGCGTCTGGGGCATAATCAAAATTGTGTGTGATAACTTTAACATTTTTACAACCGTATTCCATTTTTTGTAAACAATAGGCGTACAGACTACAAAAGTCAAAATATCGGATTTGTTCTCCAAGTAAGGGCTCTACTTCATGATACAGTTTAATTGTTTCTACACGACCACCCACTAGCGAATCTCTAGGGTTAATTTTAGGAATGATTTTAATTGTATTAAAAAATGCTTTCGCCTCGACATTTTTTCTCAACAGTTCTAATATCTCACATTCAAAAATTTGAATATATGTGTGGTTTGGTAAATTTTTTTCAATAAATTCTTTTCGATCTAATTCCCTTTCTCTAATTTCTTTGAATGTTTTTCCGATAATTGAATTAAAGCTCGAGCCAGAAAAATGTTTTGGACAACCGTGCCAGAAATCACCCATTACATCAATTACTATGGGTGGATTTTCACAGTAGCCATCTACAAAATACGGACCTACAGACTGTTCTCCCCCTGAACTTCTGACAGTTTGCAAAATTAAATTATTTTCCTTTTCATACCAAGATAAATATTTTAATGCAATCTCGCTTTGATTCTGTCTACTTGCCAAACCGATAGCAGGAATAGTACATAAGGTATATGGTTCTAAAAACTTGTCGATAAATACATTATTAAGTGCCCCGGAAAGAGAAATACCCCCATAATTACTGATATCAATTTCAATTAGTTCTTTATATAAGATGCGAAATTTCTGCATAGCTAAGCGTAATAAATTACAATCTAAAAGACAATACGCTCTGGATTCTGATTTAATACAATAGACCGGTTCGAGCTGTTTGTGTGAATACCAATTTTTAAATTCTCGGTATTCAAATTCTTTCATTTTATGGGGTTCAAAGTATTTTTCGTCCGGAATTTTACCTGAATAGTTCAAAGTGTCTTTCGTCCAAAAAATATAGGGAAAATATCCTTTAGATTGAGGCAAAGAAAACATTTTAGGAAAATGTCTTAAAGGAGCACTAACATAGTTCAAAGAATCTACAAAACGAATGTCTACCCCTTTAATATAAATAGTGAGTATCTTGGCTCCATCGTAAATAACCTCGGGAATGACATGATTAATTAATTTAGAAATAATAAACATTCCGTCGAAAGATCTTAGATTATGGGCCATTACGATGAGGTTGGTAAATTTTGGTCTAATAGTTTTTCGCTTTCGTTTCCCATCCATAAGTAAAACAGTTTCATGTTGAAACAAAAAATTGAGAAAGTTATTTACACAATATTGTCCTTCAAAAACCGTGGTTTCCACAGGCTGATTTAAAATTTCACTTTGGGCCACTAAGAGCATGGGTTTATGCACATTATTCTCGATTATGGTTTCAATATCGAAATATACATAGGATCGTGGTTCTTTTTTAAATGTCGATTGTTTAACATAATGTTGGTTTGGAGGATGATCGATTTTACAAGACTCGCAAGCTGTTTCACATTTGTGAGTTTTTGAAGTTTCAAATTGAACACAGCATTTTTCGCATCTGTGGAAAAGCTTGCAAGTTTCATTTTTTAGGTGAAAACTATAACATTCCCCTTGTTTTAAATATCTATTACAAAGTTTACAACGAATTAAAGGAATTTCTAAAATTTCGTGAAATTCTCGACCTAAACACCTTTTACATTTAATATTTGAAGCAGAAAAACAGTGGTGTTTGTTCCTACGAGCGGTAGAATAAAAATTTTTTTCGCAATTTAAACATGAAGCTACACCGCCCCAAATAGAATGTAGATTTTTAGCTAAATGAACGTGCGTGCCAATTTTTACAAGTAGAATTTTGTGTTCGGCAGGGGGAAAACCCTTGAAATAAATTTGAAAATTTTCCGTGGCGTTAAATATTATTATCTGATACTTTGGGGCTAAATATGATTGAAATTTGGCTATATCGCCAATTTCTACAGCGCCTTGAGCAATTCCTACATCGTCGTGCAATTTCTTAGCGGCTTTAGTTTGTAATTTACTACGAAAGAGTGTTAAGGTTCGATATTCTTTAAGAACGGTTGTTAACGAAAGTCTTTTCTTTTTGTACTCGGCAATTTCACAGAGTTTTATTCCTACTGTAAGGGCTCTCGCCACGCACAAATTATCGATATTATTGATATAGTAAAAATTGGCTTTAGATTTCAAGAAAGCATCAAGATCGATAATATCTCTGTTTTTTAAAGATAAAAATTTTTTTCCCATTTTCTGTGGGGATTTCAAAAGAATTATACTAAATTTAATTTCTCCATCTAGTAAGAAATCTTTTTTCGATTGAGCAACGCGAGCTATATGGTTAAATATTCGAGAAACAGTTAACTGATCAATTTTAATAAATTTAATGTTAATTGGATGTTCTAAATTTTCCGATTGAATTGCAAATCTGAGGAAATCGAAACCGGGTGCTTCTTGTCTTACGTATTTGATAATTTTGGACAGAATCTTTTCAAATACTGTAAAAAATAAATGTGTGGGGATTTCGTTTAAGTCTATTAGATCTAGGTCAATGTCCAGTTGTTTACATTTCCACTTTTTTGAATTTCTAGGGCTTAATTTTTTAATTTTATAAAACTTTTTATAATTAAAACTATTTAACGATGAAAAGTCTAATTGAGAGTCCGAATCGTAATCACTCGAGTCTTCCATGTTCTAATTTCGTTTCCAGGTCTAAAATATTATTCTAATTACTATTACGAATAATTAATTAATGAGTTTAACTTGCCTTCGTGGGTGGAACAACAATTTTTCCTTCCGTCTGCTCAATTAATTTTTTCAGCCTGTTTGTTGAGTTTATTATTCGAATAACATCCATGGATAGGGTGTTAGCTAAGAATTTCACCCTCTTATAATCACCCTTCCAGAGTTCATCTTGGGGAAGATGTTTGATGTTTTTATATGAATATATCTGGATATCTAGATATAATCCCTTGTCGCTCGCTTTTTTTCTCGGAGTTTTAGTTTCGTAAGACACTCCCCCTTTCTTGACTTTCACTGATTGTTCGATACCGACTTCTTCGATGTTTGACATGCGACGAACCTCTTGAATATAGTCCCCATCAGATTCGTCCGATTCTATTAACATCTCCTGTTCAGGACTATCGAAAACTGAAACTACCTGACTCGCGGAGATTTGACTATTACTTGTGGAAGCCATTTTAGCCTGTTATGATTCAATAGAAAATTTTGCCCTTTTATACCAAATGTATTTTTCATTAATTTTTTTCGAAATATAAAACCTTGAATATTAAAGTGATTAATACTACAAGGATAGAACCTAGTTATAATTTATCAGTATGTAAATGGTATTTAAAATTGTTTGTGAATAACAATTTAAATATGTAGACATGTATAAAAATATAAAATTATTAATTATTTTTTTGAAGGACTTTATATTTAATTTTCGTGACAAAAAAGACAACGCCCTAAGAGTTTTAATATTATTGCTTTAAAAATCGATTATGGATGTAAGAATTTTGGTAATTACAGGGTTAGATGTTTTAAAATTCTATGGGAAGAAATATATTTCTGCGAGGTATAAAATTTAAACGAATGGATAAAATTATATTTCTGCAGGGTGTATTTGATAAAAAATTGTCTTTTGACTTGATTTTAAAACAGGTTAAAATAAGGATGTAAAAATTAAATATTTTGAAATTTTTCTTATAAAAAGACTGTCTTTCACCGTGTTCCTTTTATAAACCATGGGCTCTCGCGACGTTTTGACTGTTTCTGGTAAGATTACTCATCCTCTCGCTATTAACCCTTTTTCACTAAAATATTTAGCTTTACGTAAAGTTAGGAATTATAACCTTTTTAAAATTAACGATATTTCAATTAGAGTTGAAAATTACTGTATGAGAACTGTCTTTCTTGAGTGTAAAGCATTAATAGAACCCTTTAAAAAAATTGTTTTTGCCTGTCCCTTTATAAAAAATTCTTTCAAATTATCACCAGCTGTTTTCGCTTCGGTTTTTTCTAGAAGAATCAATAACAATTCTTGTCTATTTGACGTTCATTCTGTTAATTTTGTCTGTCCCCACGAGGCTTTTGAGTTTGACGGCTTATTGTTCCACACTCAATCCTCTCTTGAAGGCTGGTTTTCTTACGAAATTTTACGCCTAATTGGAAAACATATGCGCCTATATAAAAATTTAAATAAGATCCCATGGTTCCGTCAACATAAAAATCGTAGGAGCCTTCAACGTGACCTTTTAATACTCTTTCAATTACAACAAGTTTCCTTTTTCCGAAAAAAACATTTATCTATTACCACTGACTTTCGCCTAACACGGTATAACATCCGTTTGGAATTAGGCATGATCGTTCTATTTTTTATTAATGATTTGGATCGACAAGAAGTTAAAATAGTTACAACTTTAGAGTAAGGAATACTAATTTTAAAAAAATAATTACAATAATTAAAATTAAATTTTTATTTAGTTGCAAATTATCTCGACCGAATCAAAATTTGAACGATCGTCGGCAACTTTTCCAACTGCGACTCAAGGTAATTACAAAAATTTATTTATTTTTTAAAAAAACTAAAACTATTTATTTTTTTGAAATAGGACTCAAACCTGATAAAATTTTAATTTTTTTATTTAAAGACTTTTTTGTGTTTTTATTTTTTAATTTGTTTATTTTGGTGAAAGGTTTTAATTTTTAAAATGTTTTATATTTTTTATTTTAAATGTTTTTATTTTAGAAAGTTTAAGTGTTTAAATATGTTTTCCAAATCAACTAGCTTTATTAATTTAATTCAGGCGGTGGAGGTTGTTTTTAATATTTCATAATCTACTTTTTCTTTTTTAACTAGCTTTATTAATTTAATGTTGGGATTGGTGTAAAGTTCTTTTTTCTCTATATTAAATTTTGCTTTCGTCTTTTTAGCCAATAAGTTTTCAAGAATTTTTATTAGTACATTTTGTACTAGATTTAATGTTTTTCTATTATTATTATTATTTTTTTTGTTTCTTCATCTCTTGCGCTATCTTTTTTTGTTTCTTCATCTCTTTCGCTATATACACTTGAACCTACCGCTCATATCAAACGACCCATTGATTATTTATTATTCTTTCTGGTTTTTTTTCATGTACTCTATGTACTTTTTTTATACTACTATCTGTTAAACTTTAATGTTTTATGTTTGTTTTTGTATTTGATTAGTATATTAACTGAAAAATGTATAAGTACATTTTGTACTAGGTTGATTTTTAAAAATTGAATATAATTGTTTTTATTAATTTTTATAAAAACATGTTTAAGAAGGATAGGGATAATTAGTTAACCTTAGTTGTATTAAAAAATTAATAATTATTCCCAAAGACAATATTTTTAAATTTTTAAATAAAAGTCGGGCTTAAACTATAAAATCTCAATGTAAAGGATTTTACCAGGAGAAATCTAGACTCAAGATGTCTGGTGAATTACATCTAAAGCCTGTACTTTCTTTGCCGCGATCTTTAAAATTGTTTCTCTTCGAGTAGTAAGAATATTTATTCTTTGTAATACTCGTCAAATTTCGCGATGGAATCACAAGAATTTAAAGTCTGAACTTCGTATGTTACATCAAATTCAACATGTTGGCATTGAACAACATTCGATCTGTTTTAATTCAGACATTCTCGAACTGTATACTTCCGAAGCGATTAAGACCAAAACCAGTGTTTTATTCGTGCGATGATAGAGCAACAAAAAGAATTCTTGTGGTAAATATTTTTTAGATATATTCATTTTTAATAGGTTAATTTATTTATATTTATAAATTCTAGCCTGAATTTCCAACCCGACATCTCGTTTTGTACCGAAGAGGAAAAATACCTTCTACGAATTGATGTAATTATAATTATTTTTAATTATACACTTAAAATATTTTTTAACATTTGTGTTTTTATATTTTTCAGCCTTCAAATTATTTATACAACCTTCTTTAATTCTTTATTATTAATTTAATTTGTTAGCTTTTAGTTTTATTGTTAGTGTTTCATATGTTGTTAAGTGTATAAAAAATATATTGAAATATCATAGTTATTAAATATTACAATAACTAATTGTGTTTTTTGATTACTTAAACTAGCATTGTTTTTAAAATAATAAAATATTTGCGAAAAATGAAAACTTATTTATATTAGTTTAATTATTTAAAGTATTTTGGGTGGGGCCAAAACCGCCAAGGGTATAAAGCGAAGGTCGCGAATTCGTTTCCCCATCTCGCAAATAACTAATTAGCATTTTAAACGGCGAAAAAACGAAAAAACGAAAAAAACGATATCAAAAGTAATTTAACATAAGTATTTGGTGGGGTCACATATTACCGACGATATCTCGGTTCGACCTTGTCCGATCGTGACCAAACTTGTTGATTTGATAGACCGAGGCTTAGTGGTTGTTGACAGTGTTCGAGCGTCGAGGTCAAAGATTATCTTCAAGGTGAAATTTGAAAACAAAAATATTTTCGATTTTTCCAAAAAATTTTTGGAAAATATTTTGGGGGTGTTATGGGGGGTTGTTTTGTCGGCCATCTTGGCGGCCATCTTGGAAAAAAGTGCTAAGTTTTAGTCCTTCTCTACTTAGAGGGCTAATTTCCAATTTTGGTTTACAACACTAATGTTTTTAATAAACTACTAGAGCAGTATTATGTAAAATCTCAATTTTTTTGTTTACTTGATTTTTTAGGGGGTTTATCCTTTGGTGGAGTGGGGTTCCTTTAGAGGACTCTTTGGGTTAGATAGTATAGGTTGTGTTCTTTTGTTTTTAACTATTATAATCAGAGTGTTAAGTTTATTGAGCTCGTATTCTTTATTTAAAGAGGCGGAGGAAAGCTTTTCCTTTCTTTGGGTCTTCTTCTTATAAATTTTTTATTTCTGAGATTTAGTGTGAATTATTTGATACTATTCTATATATTTTTTGAAGTGTCTCTGGTCCCTCTTTTAGTTATTGTTGTAGGGTATGGTTCACAACCTGAGAAAGTTGGTGCTGGTCTTTATATGTTATTTTATACTATCTATAATATGTCATAAATTTATGACCGGACTAAGTGTAAAAATAAATTTGGTGCTATATCGTAAATTCTTTATCACGTTCTAACATTAACCAAGGGGCTTTTCCAAAAAGTAAAAAGCCAGTATGTTTTTGACTGGTCCAACCGCGGTGAAAACTAGCTATTTAAAACTGGTCTGGCTGGTTCTTGACATCCCTGACCTAAGCTCAAATCAATTCATAGCTAGAGCGGATCCAACTTGGAAAAAAAATCGAATTGCGTCACAAACATTTGACAATAAATCACCAGAAAAGTGTAAATTACCATTCCCTTTCTCTTTTCAGATACAAATTTATTCCATTGAGGGAATCGTGGGTATCAGCCATTCTTAGAAAGGTCAGAACTTACTTAAACACGTTGAGTCGAGGGGGTAGCCACTTAAGAAATCTGGTGTACCAACAGTGATAAATGGAAATAATTGTTTCTGGAAATCTAGAAATCCACAAGAAGTTAAAGAAATTTTGAAAATTCAGGAGTAATATTAGAATTTTTTAGAAATAATCAGAAATATTTTCAATATTTCTATTTATCTTGAAATAAACGGAAATATTTTCTTGACTTCTGGATACCGAGAAATTCCAAGAAATATGAAGAAATGTCGAGAAATATACTGAAATATTATTGATATTTCTGGAAAACTGGAAATATTTGGAAGTATTTAAGAAATATTAGAAATATTTGGAAATCAGAAATCTGCTGTTCAAATTTTTTGGATTGGCTAACCCCTCCAGTTGAGAAGATTATCGACAATTATTTATTTTCGGTGTTTTTGAATTTGTAGAGCTAATGTTTGTTAGTTATCTGCTCCTTTTTATCAAAATTCGTAAGAATAAAGTCAACTGCGCTTTACAACTTTCAAATAACTAAGATTGAAACTGAGTATAAGACATCCAAATTTAATTAAATTATTATTTAAAATCAAATCTGCAGCTTTGATTTATAGGACTTTTTGCGTAGAACATAAACGATAAAATTAAATTTTCAAGGGAGGAAACGCAAACATTCTTTTATAAATATCCATATTTAATTTATCAACAGCATAGAAATAAATTTAACGAATAGAGATTTCCACTTTCAAAAGTTGCAAAAAAAATATCTTCATAATTTTAATGGAATGATATTAATTCTTAGCTTGAACTGATACGCACTTTTTTCCACAGAACATCACCGCTACGATGGTTTCTTATTACAATATCTATCTTGAAGAAATAATAAAACAAGTGCACCTCACTCAACCCTATTTTACGTTTGGAAACTTCATCTTCAGCTGTTTGGACGGACAAGGAGAGAACAACCAAGTGCTGATGCCCCAGGAAGCCCTGGGCACTAACATTTCAACATTAATTTTGGTGTCCTTCTTGACCATCTCCCTGGTGACCGCCATGGCATTCGATGCAAGAAGAACATCTCGCCGAAGAGGAGGACATGGGACCATCGCGAAGAGGATCTGGGACAGCTGCTTCTTCTACTTCTCGCATCTCGTTTTGAACCGTTAATAACAACATTTTGTAAATTAAGATTTTATTGAAATAACATTTTAATTTCTGTTAACAGCAACTGACTAAGGCTTTAAAGAGCAACAACCGGGACTCAGATTCCTCCTCAGCGGCTGGTTGTTGGGGGCAGGGTTCCTCCTGAACCGCTTCTACCTTTGCAACATGAAGGGAGAGCTAGCCACGGCCAAAGTAGATTATATCAACAACTTTCCACAACTACTCGCTAGAGCCGACATTAAACATATCTACATATTTAACGATGATGCGGTAAAATATTCTCTATACGGTTCAGAACAACAACAACATTACCCATTTTACAATGTTTCGACAGAGAGATTTCAGATGCCCGGAAATGCCTGAATTCAATTTCAACCGTGAAATGGTTGAAGAAGAGGCTGACATGTTGCACAGTCAATCGGTCTTATTCATCCCTTCTTTAATATTCGACTACATGTATGGGCGGAAAGAGGCTGGGAGCAAACAGTGCAGAAATAGTTACAGAGGCCAAACGCTTTATCTGGCTTGTTCATATTATGTGGCTCTCTCTCTCAGTTTGCCGGCGTGGCTCAAGGAGGTTGTCGATTATCGGTGAGTATTGTCTGTGGCATTGAGTTTGAGGTTGTTGTGAAAACCATTTCTACTCAAATATATCGATTAACGCGTACATAACTATACATATATAACCAAATGTTTCAGGATAAAAAACACCGTTCCACGTTGTAACTAATTTAAATTAATTTAAGTAAAAGAAATCAAGTTATGTTTTCAAAAATTCAAATTTCAAACCAGCATTAATTTTATAAATAATTTTAAAATATTTTAAATCTATTGTGTATAAATAATTAAAAAATTGAGTCTTTTCCAAAAGGGTCACGTGGATAAAATAACTTTTAGTTACTTAAAGGCACCCTAATCACAATAACGTATACAGAAAACGACCCGACAATATTTGTTTTTTTACATAAATAGCATCTTTTTTACTTCACGCGAATTTGCGCTCTTTGAATCTAATTTTAATTTCGAGTGTCCGCAATATACGTACCATCACAAGTTTAACAATTTATTTTATACTCTACACCTTTTTATCAAGTTTAGGAATTTTTTACGGTTTAATCTTTTTACTTGTAATCTAAATATCGAATTTCTTTTGATCAATCTATTCAAAATTTGAAATTTGTGTTTAAAATAGCAAATCATACTCTAACGTGTATTGATAAAAGTTTTTATCGTCAATCTTGGGCTTATTTGTAATATGAGTCGTATGATGTAGCATTTCATCCCTCTCATCGAGCGAATTAAATCTTAACTTAACATAAATCACAAACCGATATATTAACAAAACGCAAAATCCGCGAAATTTAAATTTTGCAAGAAGTTTTTTTATCACTTTTAAATAAGGCAATATTGCTGTGCTTCAACCAGTCCACTCTTAAAAAGGTGGCTGCACACGTGAGACGCGAAGCGCCGTGGAATTAGAGAAAAATCCTAGTTTCGTACAGGCTTGGCTTGCTCGTGCTCGAACTGGATAAAATTCGCTTGCCATCTTCATGTTTGCACCGCCTTAAATTACTCCGACGTTATACATTGACCACGAAAGTTTTGGTTTCAGAGTGACGCGATATGTGGAGACAAAACAGAAAGAGCCTTTCTTTACCGTAAATTGCAGCACCAGGATAACTCTCGAATCCCTCCCAAAGCAACGACCTTTCACTTTCTGGAGCCCATTCTCAAAGCGTGGTTCATTGGCATTCTTCTTTCTGTGATATTCTTTACCGTCGAGTTTGCCTATGCGCTAATCGGTAACCGGAAGTCACAACGGAACCGATATAGCAAACCGGAAAAACGTGTAGCGTGAGCCAGAAACTAGGTTCCCGCTGTTGTTCTTTAAAAAGTTCAATTGTTTGTTTCATTTTCAAATCACCAGCGAGCGTTGTGTGGTTTTACGTCACTCGTATTTTCATCAAAACTATAATGTATATTTAGTAACTGAGGTGGGTTTTAGTTGGTTAGACTTTCGTTTCCACATTCAACGAGAAAATTTAAGAGACGCTTCAGAAGATGGGACATATGCCGAACGCAAACCCAGGGATCTGTGGATGAGGTTTTTGTGAAATCACCAAAACACTTTAGCTGAGCAATTCTAAAGGTATAATTATTTGAGTTTTAATTAATAAAATTAAAAACCAAAATAATAATTTATGAAATTTTTAAATTATAATTTTTAATTCATTTCTTAAACCATCAAACCCTTGGGTATTTCATATTATTAATTTTTACGAATAAATCGCTTTAAACCATAAACTAATCCTAAAATAAACAGCTATAAAAACATTCCTTATAAATTCAATCTTTAAAAAAGTTAAGTAAAATCTTTTAGAGGAAAAAATTGTTTAATAAATGAATCCCGTTGATGCTGATAATAAAAACGAGCGTAATCATATTTAAAACATATTTTGTGCAAGAAAAATAAAATGAAATTTAAAGCCCTTTTTCATTATTTAAAATAACCCTTTAAATCTAAATCTAATTTGGTTATATATTTTTTATTTTTATCGGCTTTATAAACGGAAATAATAAATTTCATAAGTTGCACAAAATTTTGTAACTAAAAAAAATGCCAAAATGGAACTTTGCAAATAACTAGGCTCATTTTACGTGGAGCTGGTTTCAACAGCCAATTTTGTACACCGTGAAATATACATGTATCAGACGCTTTGCTTAAATCTTAACACACCTAAAGATTTTCTTAATATACTACCTATTATTTTTAGATTATAGATGTATCAAAATAATTGTTTTTTGATTTATTCCATTCATATTTCACTAGGTTGTAAATTAAATTATTTTTTACAATAACTTCAATACAAACTTTACAAATATAACATCTTGGATGTATTAAAATATTCAACAAAGCTAATACCCAAGGCAAAATCTTACGCCCAAGACACCAAGCGACTTTTAAAGCTATTAATTCAGATGGCCTGGTTACAATGCGTAGGAGGGTGGTGGCAAGCCCTTCATTCCACGCGAGCTACACCCACAATTATCGCTTACCTCGTCCACTAAATATGGAAGGGGCAAATCGAAGAGCTTGAGGGAAAATCCCGGTGAGGAGATAACTTGCAAACGCAACGCAGTAGGAGTGGTTCCGATTTTTCCATAAAGCTGCATGGCCTGAGTTGGACTCGGGCTCATCTAAAATGTTTTAACCAAACGTTAAAATGCTCGTCTCTGGCTCAATTTAATGAAACATTTTGTACAGTGTTTGAAATGGCTCGTCTCGGACTCGTGTTAAGTTTAATTTTCTTGTGGACTCACCTCAGTCTCATTTGTTTTTCATTTTCTTCCTCGTCTCGTCTCGAACTCAATTTTCTGAAATTACCGAATTGGGGCTCGTCTTGGGATTCCCTTAACTAACAATTCGTTTAGGATTCGTCTCAAACTAGGGCTCGGAATCAATTTAAGGTGCTCACTCGTTTTGAGTCCTCGAAACAACACCAATTTTTCTTTCCTTTTTATTAAGGTTCAGAAAAGAAAAAAATTATGACTCAGTACAAAATTAATGGCTGAAAGATTTTATACTTGTTTTTGAGTAAAGGGGATTTTCTAGAACCTCAACATAAGCACTAATGCTTTTTAACACTTATCCGCCTAGGAAATGGACAGCTTACCAAAATTATCTTTCAATTTAGAAGCCCCATAGTATGATTTTTTCTTTAAACACTAAGTATTATTTGCTTAACCCCGAATAACTTATTAAAACAAGTTGGAGAGCCAAAATATACCTCTCCTCGGAAGAATTGTCCCTAGTGGTATTAATTTCTCGAGATAACCCTTAAAGATCTATCTCCGCAATTTAGAGTGATTAGTTAAAAATGTTATCCCAGTTCTATCCCGCCCGGTATAACATTTAATTATAATTAGCATAATTGAGACGAAACGACCTGTTTTAATTTATTCAGAATATCATAAGTTAAGTAGTTACAACAGTGAGTTGGACTTACGATAACAATGCACAATTGAATTAAACCCTTTTTACAGTACAAGTTTGTCAGTTAATATAATACAAAGCAAATTTTAATGAAAGAAATAGCTAAAGAGGGTATTATAACGACCGTTCGCTTTTTGGTTTATAATTTTAACGGCATCGGGCCGATTTTAATTAAACGACAGTTTATATCATAAATTATACTGAGTAAATTAAGTAAATTCAAACTACCTTACTATAAACTCTTGTCTTAATTAACATCTGAGAGCTGTTCGCTACTAATATCTTCCAATCTACTTAATTAGCCTCACAAGTTGAGTTGATAATTTCAAGGGTATAATTAGGTTATTCCAATTCAAAAAAAAACAAAACAATCATTTTATCTTACAGCTGACTTGAGTTAGTTCACAATTACTTTAACACTTTTAGTCTTAAACACGCACTGTTCATACACTGAAGTCCATTCGCTCACGTTCCAAACGCGAAACACAATTTAACTCTTTTCTTGACCGAAGACCGAACATACTAATTAAAACCGCAAAGTTACCTCATAACTTCTGACCGACGCCAGGACCCCTTCCTGTAGTAGTTTGTCTGACCGCCAAGAACTAAGAAAGACTGATCTCCAGATTGACGGCAACGGCTTTATAAACGTTTATTTCATGTTTTTTAGACCCGTCAAGATTTGACTACAGTTCGAAAAGTTGAAGAGATTATATTTTTTACCCGGCTTGATTGATAGTTCTCCACACGGTGGCGCTATATTATTACTTTTATATAGTTTCCGCGGGAGTTTTGAATAATTATCCTTTTTCTAAGCGTTATTAAAAGGTAAAAAACTCGCCTTATCATAATGGTTTCTTTACTTTTTATATTCCTAAAGGAAGTCAATGGCTTGGCGGTAAACTATCTGCATTGTAACGATGCGACCCGAATTCAATTCCTGAACAGGATCAAATAAAGTAAAATACTCAAATATTTAATTAAATATAATATTAATATAATTTATAAATATAATATTAATATAATTTATAAATATAATATTAATATAATTTATTAATATAATTTATAAATATAATATTAATATAATGTATTAATATAATTTATAAATATAATATTAATATAATTTATTAATATAATTTATAAATATTTAATTAAATATAAGATTAATATAATTTATAAATATTTAAAATGATGTAGAATAAATTATAGTACCTAACTTTGTAAATGACATTCGCCAAAGCTGTTTTTTAGGAAAACACGGTAACTTAACAAGCGTTGGTGGCTGAGTGGTTAGAGTAAATCTCTTGCACGAGGCAGACCCGGGTTCGATTCCCGGCCGGCGCTAATAAATCGCATATTGATACTAAGACGAATACCGTGTACAATTGGTGGAAACCCTGCCGTTGAGAGGTAGCATTACACTCAGCACTCGGTTCGTCACAAAGTCATTTCAAAGAAGTTGGAGATAAAACGCTCGTACAAACACAACAAACTCAACATCCACAACCATCATAACACAGACCTACACCATCTCTACACCCACCACCGACATAACACGAACTCATTATTCACAACCTACGCATAAACATTACAAAAACGTAAAACACCAAACCGTCACGACGGTGAGCGAAAAAACACCATCCAAACCAAACCGCAAAATAATCCGTTAACGCTCACCGTCACACGGTGGTTTTGCCAACACTACGAAAAACTGCGAACGCAGAGATTTCGAGACATTGCGTACGCAATGATTAACCTTTGCACGGATAATGCGAACGCGTTCGCAGGACAGACACACAGACAGACAGACGGACAGACACGGTGATTGTATAACCCCTCCTATTCACACGATTCTTAGAAAACGCAGGATACTCGACAATGAAATTGCAAGATTCAAGCCATTAACTTGCGTCTAACGGTATTTTAACCATTGTTATAGTATCGTCCATTCCGTTTTTTTTTTCACTCCATGTACCCTGGTTTTAGGGGTGGACGATTATTGAGGATTTCGTCCTCTGAACAAATGAAATTTAAAAAGGATTCGCCTCGGTCGCAAAAACGAACTCAAATAATTTGGGATTCGGTCTCAAACGCACAAAGTGGCTCAAATTTCAGACAAAACCGTGCAGCTATTGGTTTCACCCAGTGGCATATAAAAATATACCGCCAAAATAGTGTTTCCCAATTTGAATTAGGCTCATTGCCACAAGATTTCCGACTATTAAGTTGTCACACGTAACGATTCAAATATTCAAATATGGACAACTCTTTTTTCACGATACCTTACTGTCTAATGGTCCTTAAGAGGGCCGGTTGTCTTCACTCATCCTATTTCTTAGATAAACTTCGACGAAATCTTCGAAGTAAGTAGCAATTTGATCGAGTGCTAAACTTTGGTCACCAATCTCATCATTTTGTGCCTTTTGCGAAGCACCCAATGAAACTGCGACTCTTCCGCGGCCTTATTTTGTTTTCTCACTTCATTTAATTCTATGAATTTCCGATAGGTAACTTTAAAGGTTTTCCCAAAAGAATTATTAAAAACTAAGTTTTTACAGATTTTATGATTGTCTCCGAAATGTTCCCAACAAGGTTTTCATTTCCGTTGGACCCAATCAGCTCGTCAACTACCATCGCTTGTTCCACCTCGTCCTCAAACATATATCCAATGGTATATAAGATTCGGCTGGCTCCTCCTGCAGTGGGCGACTATTAGTTGACCATATTGGTGTGGCGGAAAACCCAAAACCCGCTTCAACTACTGAAGCAAGCCCAGTTACTGTCCCTTTCCCTAACGGAAAGCAGCCTCCAAATCTGTTATTGGCTCGGATTGCGGCTTTCAAAGCCTTAGCTCGAATGTTAATCACCACACTCAAAATGACTAGCGAAGCATATATTTTATTGTATAGAAATGCTCGTAAAATTATTTTTAAATTGTAAGGTGCCTTATTTCTTTTCTCAACTATTTTGGATTGCCCCAATCCGCCACAATTAAGCTGTCAGTTCAAGTCAATCCGCATTGCATTACAGTTTGCCTTCATGAAATTCAACATTAATTTCATGTGTACAAAATAAGCTCAAGGTAAATAAGCTAGAGATCGTCTGTAATGAGATAGGAAATACGTCTGAGGATATCCTTCTAATTGCAAATTATTTATTTCCTCTTAATAAAGATGTTGGCAGTTATACTGATAACTTTAAGAAATAAAATAAACATCTGCATTCTGCTATCGTACAGTGAAAATAAGACATTCCTCGGCGATTTCAATAATAAAAAAGTAAATTTAACCCATATCACATTCAGAAATAGTGTGTTGAAACGCAATACAGTTTTACCACTCCGAGGGGACATAGTCTAGGAGGGGTATCATTTAGCAATCGCAACGGAGGGGTTTCGAACCCAAGCCCTCCTACATTATAGGCGAGTGTTCTATCACAGAACCACCGATACATATTACGGCTCATTGAAAATTATAAGCTCAGCTTAAGCGGAAGATTATATATTAATAGTTTTTAAAGTCTCTTTTTTTTACGTATGAAATTTTAAAGGTCAAATCTTGGTTTTGCGCAGTCAGCAGAGATAAGAGGGTTAAAGAGTAGAACCCGTGGGTGTTCCTCTTAGTTAGTTTTTGTCTCTCGGTACTTTTGAACCGTTAAGGGTCATTTATGAATGCAATTTCAAGTGGTATACAACGCGCTTTTTTCGTGTTGCTTACTTAACTCTTAACTTCGTAATTTATTTTACGTGTTTTTTATCGGCTTTAAATGTGTGATACATTTTCATTAATGTGGTTACGTTGGTTTTATATGTTGATAAATGCGCTGTTGTTTATCCTTCACTATTCAGTTAAGGTTTTTTTATCTGCTTTATAAGCCGGGAATTGTTAACGGTAAGGTGTTTTTGGTTTTATCAATTACAATTTTCATTACCGAGGGTATATGGATTGTCATCGTTTGGATATCTAAGTATTTGAATGACCTTGTTGTTTGATTGGGTTATTATTACATTTTTCATTGCATATTTCTGTTAATACAATATTTATTACTGTGGGTATTTAGGTTGACTTTTTCTTGATTCCTAAGTATATTAATTAATTTATTACTTAGTTGGGTTATTATTATATATTTTTCATATTGTTTTTCTTGTTTTTTGATAATGTTGGGGAAAGTTCATGTCTACGATTTTTATTTGCATTGATATTTTTTTAGGCTTCGTTGGGTTGCCGTCATGAGCCCACGCAGTTTTTATTAGTGCTATCACTTACAGCTTCGGTTTTCGCTTTCACTTTTGTTATTCGATATAAATTTGATTGTTAAGACCTATAATAAAATGGGTTGGTTTTTCTCTATAAAATAGTTTCTTGCACGTATATTTCAAGTTTTGTGATCGTTCTTATAATTTAAAATTTGGTATTTTCGATACCTCAATTTAATGCTTTGGTGATGTAAAAACGTTTTGGGTCTAAAGTTCGTTTTTTGTTCTATTGATATTGAAAATTTGTTTAATGGAATAACATTTGTATTATTTAAAATTAAAATAAAAAATAATTTACTGGTTGGGAGAGTACCGGTATAACATTTTTTGGAGGATCATTTTGATGGCGAAATATCATTGAGTATACCGTGTCCAGTAGTTAATACACCCCAGGGAAAATTCTTCCGAGGAGAGGTATATTTTGGCAAGCTTGCCAACTTGTGGAATTCAACATTTAAATCAAGTGACCAGTTTCCCTAAAGAAACATTACACGTAGGTCAAGGTTAAATAATAAATTAACCGAAAATGCTACTACGACCATCGTATCCATCATTATGGTTAAGAGACTCGGTATTCGACTGTCGACTGGTGCCCATGTAGAAAATCTCGTTGATAAACGGTTTTCAAAACCCTTTAAAAATACCAAAGTAAATAACGTTACGAATGGTTGAGAAATGTCCACCTAAAACGTGGTTTTTAAATCAGCTGAGGCAACGTTATTTCATTTCTCATTTTAACCAAGTATCAACATTTATCAAATCTTGTTTTTGCGCAGTCAGCAGAGATAAGAGGGTTAAAGGGTGAAAACGAGTAATTCGCCCTTCGAAAACGGTATTAAACTATTATATTTGAAATCAGCTAGCGCATCATCCAAACATTTTATGTACGTCGACGACTTAAAAATTGCTAAATATAGAGGATTTAATTGCACATTAACGTCATCGACAAAATATAAAAAATGCTATGAAAAGTATAAGGGTAGACTAATTATTTAAATATGACTATAAATCAAGATAGATCATATTAATTGGCTCAAGAAATAAAAGCCACACAGGGCTTGTCCTTTTTAAATGAGTTAAAATATGTTAAAAAGCTGTTGCAAGCGATATGCCTCGAAATTTAAAATTTTTAAATAAAGCAAGAAGTACTACAAACTATTTTCAACTGAGAGGCTTAAAATATACCTAAGCAACCTATCTAAGAGTGATACTGCGTTACGTTTTGCGAACTCTATCGAAACTTGTCAATTTTCCATTTATCAAGAAAGTGTTTAAGGTGTTCGTAGCGAGATAATTGAACCATATGCCACCGACTCAACAATAATAGTGGCTCGACGTAAAAACCCTCAGTTGATTAACTGTTAAACGAGTTTATTTTAAATCGGGTTGTGGTCTCGAAGAAACATCAGACAGCAGGAGTGCTAATGGCTTGTCTCAATTGTGAGCCTGATAATGAGTCGCGTTGGGAAACCCACTCTGTCGGACCGTTTTAGATCTCTCTCTGAGCTGCTCTTGTGAGGGAGATTTTGGGATGCTTTTAGTGGCCAGCACTGCGAGATTAATTCGAAAAACTTCCGGGATTCTACTTACTGTCGTCTGCTTAATAGTGACTTAGTAACAAAGCTGGATTTGGTGGCAGTCATTAGTTGATTTTACCGGTAATTGGCTTTACAAGTCACTAGTTGACTAATGCCAGTGTGGTTCCGCAGCTATTAGGAAAATGTATTTTCTAAACCCCTTCTTTTTGACACTTAGCCTCTTTTCGAATCCAAACTAATTTTTTCTTTTGATCTTTTTTAGACCCCTCAACACGCTAATTTTCTCGTAACTGTATTAATTTACTACACACTTCATAATTCAAAAGAATAGGTATGTCTTTAATTACTTTTCGGATTAGGTTATTTCCAGATAGCGTCGGCGACGAAACAATATAATTAAAAATATGTCTTACATGCTACATAGTTTCATAAGACACCAATTTCACACGGTGCGCGATGGTAATGGAAACTTAAGTCTAGTGCAGTCCTAACGTACGAGAGAGCAGAAATTAATAGTTTATGATTGGTCTAAATATATAGGGAATCCATATAATGTTTGATATAACATTTTCAGCAACGCTCGATTGTTAAAATTATCGTTTGTGTACGACCAAACCAACCTTAGTGGTGATCATTGATTCTTGGATTCACCGTGATAGTGCCTCAGTTTTTTTAACTTTCCCTCAAAAAGGAGGCGGCTTAATTATTTTCTCCACTGTCTATTAAAACCCAGTCTTCTAAATTATTGCCGATCGCTCACGGGGTCACTATCCAAAAACCCAAAACAAACAATTCGGGGGGGGGGGGAGGGGTTAGAATTCGCTACTCTATGCGCTATCGCTTTCTCGTGGGGAGAAAAAATATAGATTAAAGGTTAAGGGTGCTAAACGTTAATTCCTAAACACCCGGTTAGTTGCAAAACACAATTCGCGGACACAGTGCGGCAATTGCGGGAGTGATTGGTTAAGCCGCTCGTCATGTCCGTTTCCTCTTGGCGTGGCGGGACCGTTAAGCACGTGTTCGATGTCGACTTCTTTGCGCAGGCTTTTGAAAGCCTTACCCGTATAGGAGGTTCCTTGGTCCGTTATGACCCGTCATGGTGCTCCAAAAATGCCGATCATCTCCGTTAGCAATTGCCAGGTTGCGTTCATTTCGGCCATTCGTACCGCTTTAAGAACAGTGCATTTCGTGAATCCATCGACCATTACAATGAGCGTTTCCCTTTAAGCTGGTCCTTGTAAAAAATGTAAAAAGTTAAATTACGTTTTCGTCTCTTTTTATTAATATTAAATGGTTTATAAATTTCATTTCATTGTGTAGTTTTAGTTTTAAATTCGTGTTTGTAAATATAATTGTATATATTCATTTTCGTCTTCTTCATTGTACGTATTTTTATTTTTAACCAAAATTCCCAGAAAAGCCTTTTTGGATGCCATTGGGAACTGGAACACTGGGGAATTGGGACACATCATTGCCAAAAAACATAGCAGCGGCAGAGAGAGCGAGTGGGAAAATTTTAATACAATGTGAGCGGAGATCGAGAAAGGCTAGCGAGATGGTCAGTCTCTGCTGGATGCAGAAATTAGTTGCTTCAGAACCAAAGTAAATTTATTAAGTTATAATATAGAAAAAAAAAGACTTATCGAGTGCGAAGTGTCCAATGTCTCATGACATGCTTTAACAATTCTCCATCTTTACTGTTTGGGGACTACCCGGGGTAGTTTAGACTCGAGATCGTGGTGATGATATTTTTCTTGAAAAGCAGTCCGTATTCTTTCTTAGTTGCGCTTCTCCTTTCTAGATTTTACCAGGTCTTGTTAATTGTTCTTTGATACGTTCGTCTTCGTGTTGAGCCGTGATGAGCCCATCCTGCGTTGTGATGTTCACACTGAAAACTTGAATGCCTTGGACGATTTCTTCAGCATCATCGACCGGAACGCGGCTCAACGCGTCGACGTGTGCCCATTTCGTGCCTTCTCCATGAATGATTTCAAACGTGAAATGCTGTAAGTGCATCCACCATCTCATTTGGCTAGCGTGCCTCGTACGGAGTCACAGTCCGTGATGACTTAAAATTGTCGAGCCCTAAGGTACGAACGAAATTTTTCTAAGCCCCAAACTACAAAGTGAGGGTTTCCACTTCGTACGATTGGAAGTGTGCTTGCAATGAAAGCGTGCCTCGTCACGAATTGTCTATCGGCTCGCGTAATGTACGGAAAGCCATTTCTCGTCTGGTCCTTGCTCAACCAAAATTGAGGCTATGCCCAACTTACTGGCGTCGGTGTGCACTTCCGTCGAAGCGTCAAGATGATACAACGCAATGACTGATCGCTCTTCAAGTAGGTGTTGCGATGCGTTGAAAGTGTTGTCTTGCTCGTTGGTCCACTTCAAATTTGTCCATGGTTCCATGACGATGGTGAATATTTTAAAAACACACCTCTTAATTTGTGTCAGACTTCTTTTAAACACCCTGTATGTTACTACTTTAAAGTCTTGGTATTTCTTGGCTAAATTGACAGAAGCATAAACTCAATGGTGGTCTTGATATTGTAAAGGAATGCGTGGAATGTATTAACAATTTGAACGAGACATATTAATTAGACACCCTATTTTTCTTGTAAAATCCCTAGACAATGCTTTCTCAGTCCAAATGATTATGGATATGTTATCACAAAAAATTCCTCCTTAAAGTGTTTTCGTTCGGTTTTGGATACCAAACCAATAGTTTCGCGAATGTTAGAGGAACTTACTCGAGCGGATAATTCTTCCCTTTGAGTCATGTTTTAGGGCTCTCTACTCAACAAAAATGGCCGCAATATCCGTAAGACTGACTAGGCTGAAGCATCGGGACCCACAAAAACTCCGGGCCAAGGACCAGTGTATGCGTCACAAGAGGGAGGGGATATCCAGGGGACCAAAGCGGCACAACGTAACTCGAATTTTAGATCAAGTTAATGAATTTAAATACCGAGAAAAAACGTGAATGTAGATGATATTAGTTTGTGGGACAAAAATCAAAATGGTCTAAAACGGAGGTTGAATCAATTCGTTCACTTCAAAACTAAAACCATTTTCATGTGACAGTAAAAACGATATTTTTTCACCAAAAATGCTCACAAGCGAATACATAATTTTAAAAAACGCGAAATAGTCCACAATAAGAAGGGGGAAAAGCTAACTCCCAACCTAATTTAAGTCATGGTAAAACTAACGAAATACTCGGACCAATAGGTCTTCGAGGATAAATTAAAAACGCCAAATTTGGACCAAATAGATCATAAACCAATAAAAATTGAATCAAATTAGTCAGAATATCCATAAGAAGACTGAATTCGCCTTATTTTGAGCTCATTCCGCTGAAAATTATGGCTATTTTATTTACATTTCAATTAGTTTTTGACCTATTGGTTTGAAAGTTTTATAATTACTTAAAATTTGTTGGGGTTTAACTTTTTTGGGCAATTTTTTATGGACTTTTCATTTCGTCGCGTAATTTAACTGCGTTATAGTCCATAGGTGGTTTTTATTAACTTGAATTTATAGTTTCAAAAACCAAGCTGGCGCACGAGCAAGAGAAGCTTGCGCAAAATTAGGAGTTTTGCTAATTTCGCGTCGCGTACCTCTATTCGCGTCTCATGTGCGTAGCAATTTTTTTTTACTTACGCCGTATTTCTTTTCAAAACGGCATAGAAAAAATAGCCTTTGCAAAAAAAATAAATTGATGGGAAAGCTAAGCTACTTATTGATTCTGAAAAGCAGCACTAGCGGAAAGATAATTATCCACTCTTCAGTTTCTTGGAGAAAGGTACTTATCGTTGCGTGGTTATTAGGAGAAAACCAGTAAATGTAATGTCCTTAACTAATTCCCTTTCGTATACAAATATTTAAAAATAAAAACGATTTGCTTACAAAAAGAATTGAAAATAGTATAATAGGGACTTCATGATAATTATTTATAATAGTTATTATTTGTTTCAAATTTCTAAAGCATATTAACTCGTGTTCAGGTGGGCATAAAAAGATGTATTTGAGTGGATAATGTTTTAAAAATAGGGTTTTATTTCTAGTCTGGGAACGCTTTAAATCAGAAATTTTAGAGAAATCGGAAATAATTTCGCGTGTATGTATAAAAAAATATTTTTTCACCAATAGGTGCTAGAAAAAACGTTTCAATGAGAAAGTTGAAAAGTGCTGTCGAAAATGTTCAAAGAGATTGGTTTCGTTGGAAAAGTATACTTTTTATAAACGAGCTTCTGTACATATCAGGAGTGACAAGTTCAAAGACTGCAATGATTTGGTGCCGCAAGTAGAAATAGACTTAAACTTAGCACTATTTTCCAAGATGGCTGCCAAAATTCCGTCAAAATATTTTCAAAAAACTGCCCACAGCCTTGGGAAAAACATATTTTGGTTTGATATCAAATTTGACCTTGAAGATGACCTTTGACCTTGAAGCTTGACCCCTGACCACAACCTTTAAGCCTCGGTCTATTACCCAAACAAGTTTGGACTGGATCGGGGAGATCGGACCGAGATATCAGCACTCATGCCTGACCCCCACCGATAAAAAAATTTACTTTCGCTTATTTACTTTTGGTCACATTTTGTTTTCATTTTTGGCAATTTATAAGTATAATTATTTTAATTATAAGATAGGGAAACAAATTATAAACCTTCGCTTTTTAGCCTTGGGGAGATTAGCCACACCCAACATCTTTAAATATACTAATCAAGGACATAAATAACTATAAACATATGATGAGTACTATTTTTATAAACTGTTTTTAATTTAAAAGCAAAACGAAATGGGTAAGCGCAAGACGTCTCCTCAAGCGCGCTCTTTAAAAAATAAAAAAGTTAAAGTTATTATGAGAAAACCAGAGCTTAAATGCAATTCGCTTATTATCAACCCGTGTTTTTACGATCCTCCGTGATTTTGAGGAAAAATGCTGGAATTGTCAAGCTTAATTTCTGGAAAGAACTTTTAAGAAGCACTTGATGAACCATTTGACCTCTAGTTATTCTAATAAAACCCTTCTTAATATTGACGTTTGCGATTGTTCTCATTCAAAACACCCGAAATTCACGGCCGCAGAAGAAGCTTTAGACGATCGATTATTGCTTATTTGAACGAGTTTAACGAAAAATCTCAAGAACGGAAGGATTGTTTTGTCACTTTTGCAAATACCAGCAAACTCAAATCCAGAACAAACCATTAGGGAAGAAAAACTATAGATTCAATGAATTTTAACAAAGCGGAATAGACTTTAAATTCGTTAATAAATTCTAAAGTTGTAAATTTAAACGTAACAAATTATACGTAACTACTATTGATAACGCTTTTATGGCAGATCTATTAGACCTTCCATTATTACAGTCGTATAATAATAATCAGAGATTTACACTTTTAATTTAGGATATCTTTAGGAAATTCGTATGGCTATATTCACTAAAAAATAAAACCTCAAGAGAAATCGTAAAAGCGTTTAGAGATATTTTCAAAATAAATTCTCAATTTATGCACCGACGCTGGCTCAGTTGAGAAACACCCCATTTCGAACTCTTTAAAAAAATATACTGTACATCATTATCTCGTATATTTGGATAAAAAAGCCTCTATGATAGAGAGATTAGTGCGTCCGATAAAAAGTAAAATATTTGAAATAATTACAAAAACCGGTGATTTTCATTATCTTAAGAGACCACCATTAATTGCGAAATCTTATAATTGCGCCTAAAGATGTAAATAAAAACAATGAATCGGATATTTGGGAAACATTTATGTCAATTTTAAAATGGTAGGCAAGCCAACTTTACAAATTGGAGATAGAATGCGATTAGCTGTAGCGAAATCAACATTTGACAAAGCATACAGGGGGACATTCACAGCTGAAATATTTGAAATTCATAGAGTAATAACGATAAATCCTTGTATGTACATTGCTAAAGATTTGTTGGGGAATATTATTAAGTGGGGTTTTATCGGTAAGAGTAGATAGCTACACGTTTCCTGGGTGTCGCCATTGTTATATTCGAAGTTGGAGCTACTATTTTTACATCAGCGATAAAATTAAAAAAGAGAAGTTCTGATTAAACCCTGGACATTGATGTTTGTGGCAAAGCCTACGACCTCAGAAAAATCTCGTAAAATGTAACGAGACTTATGACGTGCGACATTTTAAGAAAAAAGACGGAACTTTGAAGCCATCTATTAGAGGAATCAATTTAACAAAGGTAAAATGTAACCACTTAAAAATACCTGGGTCTTTGAATGGACAATCACTTGAACTGGAACACTCATATCGATTATATCGGTAAAACCTTAGTGCGAGTCTGTGGTATTCTTTACAGTAATAAACACGCCATCCCTAGGAAAATTCTCTTTGAAATTTACCCCGCTTTATTTACCTCCATCGTGTCCTATGGGATTGAAATTTGGGGGAATACTTCTAAACATAATATGAATAGACTTCTGATTTTACAAAAGAGAGCTTTCCGTATTGTTTTTAAGGTCCCTTATTTGGCTCATACCAAGGAATTATTCACCACTAGCCGCCTTTTAAAAGTTGAACAACTTTATAAGTGGAAATCCCTGTTATTAATGTATATAATTCTGCATTCGCCAGAACCCATGTTTAGGTATAATCCAATTGATGTTAATTTAAGGCATCCTAAAGTCTTGACCTTACCAAAATGTAAAAATAGTAAGAAACTCAATTCGATTTTTTATTTCGGTGCTAAATTATTCAATAATCTCGATGTAAGCGTCTGTAACTTGAAAAACTTTATTACTTTTAAAACGGCCACAAAAAGCATTAACCAATAATACTTTTAATCTGAGCACTTTTATTTACTTTTGCTCTTCTCTAAATTTTGATTGTTTATATTTATTTATTGTTGTTTCTTATTTCATTTTTGTGTATAACTGTAACACTCCTACCTCGGAGCTTACAAGTCGTTCGCTGACTTAGCCCCTCCTATAGTATAACTAATGTAATGTTCAAATGAGTTTTAATAAATTAAATTGGAATTGAATTGGAACAAAATGAAAAATTGTGCATTTTCACATTGACGTAATAGATGAACCCTATTTAATTTCAATCTATATTTAAATGCGATCCACGTTCAAGCGATAAATTTATCGGGGTGTTTCAGGCAAACAGATTACCGACTCCTCCAATTAAAAAACCTATTGTTTCGTAATTAATACTGACCCCGACACTCTTCCCGGCTCACGTTGGACTGCGGTTTACAAATCAGGTGACACTCTGGAATTTTTTGTTATCTGGGCAAATCGCATCGTGACTATGGATTTCCGCTAGAATGTTATTGTAAACGAATTCGATGCAGTACTCATAAATTTCAATCGAATAAAAGTCAAAACTGTAGTCCTCATGTAATTTATTTTCTAACATCCAGATGTATGGGAATATCTTACAGTAAAATAATAAACAAATTGTATAATTTAATTTTAAAAAGAAATGATAGTTTAGCTTTGTTAAATTTGTGTCAGAATTTTCTAAATATTCTTCAAATATCTTATTTTCTCGATTCAAGCGATTTTCTATATTATTAACACTAATTCTTCTCTGTCGTTTAACAATGGGCGTTGGTGATTTTCTTTCCCGATAATCTATAACCTTTAAAGACCTGGGAATTGGGTTTCCCCTCTAGACTGTCCATTCTCTCGTTCACTAAGATAATCTTTTAACTTGCGAGTCATCGTATTGAGCCGTAATTCTGTCACATCTCTAGGATTTAGCACTGCTGGCATTTTAAAAGGTGAATATATTTGCGAAGCGAGAGGGGAGTTTAAACTGTTTTTTAATGGGGCAACATGTACGGCTGCTGGATAGTTAGTAATCTCAACTTTGGGTGCTGGTATTGCACTTCGCATTTCTCTAACCTCACTAAGAACTCGAAAAAATTCGCGCAACTTTGATCGACGGTTCATATTTTAGACCAATATATTTTGCACTTCATTATCCAGTAAATTGTATTACGTTTCCTGGGGGGAAATAATAGGTTTATAATCTTGAGATATTTGACCGACACTGGACCCGGGAACTCAAATCATTTTTTTTATTTTATCCTTTAATGAATAAATTGGCCCAAATGACACATACATACTAGAGAATATGACAGCACTATGTGATCCCCCCATTCCCTGACACCCCCTAATCAAAAAAAAAATTATGGGATTTTTTTAAACTTTTTCTCAACTTATGGAACTTTTTTTCGTGGACTCAATTTACGGGATTTTATGTTTCTGGACTTAATTTACGGGATTACTGTTCCCAGATAACTAGCGCCAACGTATTAGACTTATGGAATTTTGTTTACGATGTAAGCTTGACCAAACTATGATATGTGAAATAATAATTTGATTTAAAAAATCATTTTTTATTCGTTATAGATTAAATAATATATTTTTTTAAAAGTCTATTTAAATTTAGTTAATAGTAGACGCGACCAACTTCGTCTCGACTAAAAATCTCCTCTGGATCGTCCCAAAAATACTCAACCCGATGGAGTATTGCGACTTGCCCAGCGATGATGGAATTGGGCGGTGTCGCGATGATGCGACAATATTAATAAAATAACGTAAATATAAAAATAACGTAATTATTAAAATATTTAAAAAATGAATAAAAAAATATCCAAAAGGGCATTTACATGGGGAGCCAAGATCTTTCCCCATTATCGAGGGAGGTTATAGTTCTATAATTGAATTTTTAAAACGGTATAAATGTAGAAACAAAAAGCCAAGCGAGAAACTACGCAGGGAGGTAAAGTCACGTCCCGTTAGATAAGGCGAAGATCGTTCTATAAAGAAATTAAAAAAAGAAAACCATGTAAAAATATAGAAACAAATAGCCAAAAAGAATGAGATATCTACCCGTGCACCCAGAAATATTCATCTGGAGCACAGCCTTCCGGGAGAGTTGTAAAGCTAATGTATTAAAATAATTGTTTAGACCATATAACTAATAAAATTAAAGCATCACGAACCTAATAATATAATTTAAATAGAAGTACTTACTTGTTATATAGATAATCCATGACGTAATAAATTTTTGGAAGAGATGGAATATACTACAACCGGAGCGAATAACAGTCTGATCTAAATTGCGGGGACTGTTTCGCCAACAACCGCTAAGGGGAAACATCTGCGTCAAGCATGTCCCTCGTACCCCGATATAAGGTTACCCCTCACCCAGACCCGGCATATGTTAAAGAAAGAATCTTAAAGATGAGCCGGCAGACCCCAATCCTCTTAGAAGAAATCGTTTTTGTGAAAACAGAACCAGAATTTAATAATAATAATAAACAAGTTGGCAAGCCAAAATATACCTCTCCTCGGTAGAATTGTCCTTAGTGGTATTAATTTCTCGAGATAACCCTTAAAGATATATCTCCGCAATTTAGAGTTATTTGTTAAAAATATTAACCCATTTCTATCCCGCCCGGTATAAAATTTTTATTATAATTAAAATAATTGAGACGAAACGACCAATTTTAATTTATTCAGAATATCATAAGTTAAGTAGTTACAACAGTAAGTTAGACGTACTATAACAATGCACAATTGAATTAAACCCTTTTACAGAACAAGTTTATCAGTTAAATATAATACGAAGCAAATTTTAATGAAAGAAATATCTACAGAGGCTTTTTGGAATTACTCGCTTACGAAATACTTGCCGCATCTTTAACGCTCATTTTATTTCAACACTCGCCCTTGATGAAGATACCGTAGATATCTGGTAGTGGACGACTCGTTCACTTCCTGTTGACGTTGTGACGCATACCACATGAAAAAGACCAATGCCGTCCAATTTCCAATATCATATAATGACTCGCACACCCAAGAAATCATTGACTGCGTTAGAAATCGTAGATATCCAAATATCCACACCAAATATATTTACAAGAAGCAAAAACCTTACCATCAACAAAGCACAGAGAGCCACTTGACTAACCGCCAGCTCTTAAAGCAATTAACGTTAAATTATCTCCTTTGAATTAACAGAACTATATATAGGTCGTTAAGAAAGTGGACCACCCACAGGGTCTACCCTTTAACCCTCTAATCTCGGCTGACTGCGCTAAAACAAGATTTAACCTTTAAAAAATACCAGATTAGGCCTTCATAAATTCATTAATAAAAAAAGACTTTATTACCTATTATGCTTACGATGCCTGTCTTAATTTCAGTGAATCTAAGCAGCTATCGGTGGTTCTGTGGTAGAGCGCTCGACTGCCAAGCCGAATGGTCTGGGTTCGAAACCTGGGTGGCGCATTTGTTTTTAATCAATAGAGAAACGCTAAATTAGAATTTCTTCAATGCAATAATTTCAATTTCAATTCTATTTCAATTAAACCAAAATTTCGTACTCTATTAAATACGCTTCCGATAAAGCTGAAGGTCTAATTTTCAATAAGGCGTAACAAGTGTCGGTGGTTCTGTGGTAGAACGTCCGCCTGTCAATCAGGAGGTCTCGGGTTCAAATCCCGCCCGATGCGATCGCAAATTGATACTAAGACGAATACCGTGTACAACTGGTGGAAACCCTGCCATTGGACGTTGAGAGGTAGCATTACACTCAGCACTCGGTCCGTCCCAAAGTCATTAAGAAGAAGTTGGAGAGAAAACGCCCATATAAACACAACAGACTCAACATGCACATCCATCAGAACACAAACACAACAAATTCAACACTCACAACCTACGCATAAACATTACAAAAACCGTAATACACCAAACCGTCACGACGGTGAGCGAAAAAACACCATCCAAACCAAACCGCAAATGCATCCGTTAACGCTCACCGTCACACGGTGGTTTTGCCAACCATTTGAGAAACTGCGTACGCAGTGATTACACTTTGCACCGAAAATGCGAACGCGTTCGCAGTCCTGACAGACAGACACACCCACAGACCCACCCACAGACCCACCCACAGACAGACACGGTCGTTGTATAACCCCTCCTAGGGGACTTTGTCCCCTCGGAGAGGTAAAAATATTTATTATTTTAAGAAAAGTAAAATTACATTAAATTAAAAGAGAACCGTTGAATGGTGGCGATAAAATCCTGACAATTAAGCGGGTCCATCCTTCGAGCTCGGGTCTCTCTTGGATAAATTCCCGAGCCTGGTGGTATAGCTCGGTGGTTAGACTGAATAAATATTTAAAACAACAAATTAGTCGTTTGTTACGGACATTTTAGAATAAACGTTTATTACCCCGCTATTAAGCACTGAATGCAGGATCCAGGCTGAAGAGCCAGCCTTGGACAAAATTGAGATCTTTTTAAAGTTAAGGAAAAAAAGGTTTTTTTTCTTATGTAACCATGTTTTTTGGTCCTGACAGCGTTAGAATGTTGATATCCAATTTCATTTGACACATCTTCAAGACAGATGTTGGCAGATGCTGACCAATATCACCTACTCTTAACGTAATTTGAAGAAAAAAGTCAAGCACTTGAAGAATATGTTATTAGAAGCGTTTATTATACGCAATAGAGTTGCGAGGGTAAAGTTAAATGAGACCCATAGAACTTTGGAAAACCATTTTCCGACGGAAAAGTTGTTTACGAAACATTATTTGGTCAAGATGTTCTTCGAGTAACGTCCCCCTATTTGCGTATATACCAGCCTAAAACCAAAATTATTTAAGTTCACTGAAAAAGACCAAATTTCTATGAGAGCCCCCGCGAGTCTGGGGAAATCATTCCCACGCTAGAATTGTCGAGTAAATAGTATCAAGACACTATTTACTTAGAGGGAGTCTCTGTGTTATATGCTAGCCTAAAAAAAATTAGTATTTAGTTTCAAAAAACGAAGAGTGATTACGACTGCTGTACTGTTTTTAATATTCTTGAAAGAGCGTTCAAAAACCTAATGCGAAAAAACTTGCATAGGTCTAACTAAAATGACTAATAAAATATAGGCAAAAATGACACGTATATACAGGGTCTTTTTTTTTGCTCGGAAAAGTTTTTTTTTTTCAAAAACTATTTATAGTACCGATTTCAAATTTGGAAGGTCAATTCTCTATACCGGGGGACATCAGTTTGAGAAATTTGAGCGTTTTCGGTAATGTTTTTCACCAATTTTGAAAAATTATTTTTCGACCACTAGGTGCGAGATAAAAAATTTCTATTATAAAGTTGTAGGCCGTCATCGAAAACCCTTAAAAATTGTTCACTCGACGAAAAACAACTTATTTATCAGTGAAAATTCGAGCTTGAAAAATTTACAAGTTGGTGAAGCCAAATTACGATTGTTTGAAACGATAATTGAAAAGGGAACAAGTCTAATACAAACGTAGCAGAGTTTTCACACTTGAAAAAATGTACACGTTTGGTTTTTAAATGCAGATATTTTATTCACATAAATTTTTACAAAACATTTTCAATAATATCACCATTGGCTGCAACACAGGTTTGTGCGCGGACAATTAAGTTCTCAAACGCTTTCTCTACCATTTCTGGTGTGACGTCTCGGCAAGCACTGATTATTCGTCTAATGAGTTCCTCCCTAGTTTCAATGGGCGTGGCGTATACCTTTGCTTTAACGAATCCCCAGAGAAAATAATCCAGCGGTGTTAGGTCAGGTGACCTTGCTGGCCAATGCACTGGACCATTTCTCCCTATCCACCTTTCAGGAAACTCGTTGTTGAGGTGCTCAGTTACTTGCCGGGAAAAATGCGGAGGGGCGCCATCTTGCTGAAACCACAACTGACGTCTTTCAGCCAATGGAAGGTCGTCGATTGCGTCACTCAGTTCGTTCTGTAGAAAATGTAAATACCTTTGGCCGTTGAGGTTCGTCGGCAGGAAAAAGGGACCAATCAATCGGTTTCCAACAAGTCCAACCCAAACATTGACCCGTTCAAATTGAACCTGGTGATGATATTCAAAACCCCAATGTGGGTTGATGTCAGACCAAAGATGGCTGTTTTGATGATTAAAGGGCCCATCTCTAGAAAATGACGCTTCGTCGGAGAACAAAACATGGCGCAAAAATTGTCTATCTTCTTGGACAGCATTTAGTAACCAGTTGCTAAATTCATAACGTCTTTGATGGTCTCCGTCAATTAGTCCTTGGTGGAGCGTAGCTCTGTATGGGTGATAGCGATTCTTACGAAGAATTTTCCACACGCGATTTGCAGAACAACCCAAATCAGCAGCGGCGTTAGCGCAACTGTGACGAGGATATGCCACAAAGTACGCGAGTACATTGTTCTCGAAGTCTAAATCCGGTTGACCCAATCCGCGAAACCTAGGTTGCAAGTTACCAAATTGATTGAAATCGTGAATTGCTCGTCTTACTGTATTTACAGATGGTGCTCCATTTGGATGTCTTTCTGCGAAGATTTCAGTAACTCTTCTAAGGTTTTGCGCTGCTTCTCCATAGTAAATGGCAACTATCTCGGTACGCTCAGCTACTGAATAACGAGGCATTGTTCGAAATATTATCAAACACTGATAATAATCACCCAAAGTTTTCCTTTAAATACCCAATGCATGTTTAGGATTGACCTATAGCCTCGTGTTTTTTAAATCCGGTCGTTTTTTTAACCAAAGTTTCAACTGGATTAGGTAATTCGGTTTCAATTATCGTTTCAAACAATCGTAATTTGGCTTCACCAACTTGTAAATTTTTCAAGCTTGAATTTTCACTGATAAATAAATTGTTTTTCGTCGAGTTAACAATATTTAAGGGTTTTCGATGACGGCCTACAACTTTATAATAGAAATTTTTTATCTCGCACCTAGTGGTCGAAAAATATTTTTTCAAAATTGGTGAAAAACATTACCGAAAACGCTCAAATTTCTCAAACTGATGTCCCCCGGTATAGAGAATTGACCTTCAAAATTTGAAATCGGTACTATAAATAGTTTTTGAAAAAAAAACACTTTTCCGAGCAAAAAAAAGACCCTGTACATATGGGATTTTTTTTGAGAATTTGCATGAACAAGCCTAAGACGCTTTTGGGGATAAAAAGGCCAGTCAGAATCATGGCAACCACAATTTGGAAACTAGAGTTCCAAGAGTTTTAAACTTTTTCTAATTTGATCCAGAAAAAAGTACTAGAATGTCGGCGGAACAGCTCCTAGCAGATTTGAGATACTTTATTCGGATAAGACCCGTAAGTTTATTTATTTTGTACAATTTTTATTTTAATCTGGCGTCTCTAACTCGTTGTTACGACGATTTGACCAATTGCGTACCGAACTGTGTAACCGATAGAAATTTAGTTAAAACGTTTCGAGAAATAATAGAGTACCTCGGCCATATCCGTCTAACACCTTTTAAATGCAATAATCGTAGCGAGTTAAATAATTTATTTCAAAATACCCCGACCTAGGCTTTAACACCCGAATTCGAAATACAATGTCAGGACAGGAATGATATTTTATCGGAATTGGGAGATGATTTTTAATTACCAATTGATTATAACACCTCGGATTATTTCGCGGAATCAAACGCTAGGAACGAACAACCTAGCTTAGATTTGCTAGCCGATGATTTTCAGTTACCAACCTTATACAACACTGATAATTATATTAATTACGATGCGAGTCCACGCCTCGCTCCGGACGATTCCAATGGAATTTATTCTATTGATCAATTACCGTTTTCCGGACATAACTGGTTGACCCCCGCTCGCGAAATATATAAAACGAGCGAGTCGGACTTCTCGCGACAAGACGTAGTCACGCCTGATAATACGCGACTAGAATCCAGCGCGGAAGAGAGTATTAATCGGGAAAACGCGCAATCTAGTAACTCCGCTACGAGCGAGCAGGAAATTTCAAAGTTCGTAGTTGCCATGGCTGAACTCAAAGTAACGCAAAATCCGGGCGTCAAGAACTTTTATAACGAAAATAAAAACATTTATAAGACGAACTCGATTCATCAAACGACTAGGGCCGAATCATTATGTCAGGAAGCAGGGGTTCTTAGGCAAGAGTCCGGGAGCTATAACAGCCTAGTGCAGTTTCAATTTATTCTTTCCGATTTTCAAATGATTGTCTTCGAAAAAAGAAACGATAAACCCGAAGTCCTCATTAAGGGGGAAAATGGGAACCCTGATAACCAGCTTTGTTTGATATGCGAAAATAACCATTACGATGTTATATCAAAATTAACACCCTAATTAACTAACTATTCATGCCCTATTTGTTAAGTGGGTTACGATAAAAAAATTCCGCCATTCGTGCGCAGTTTACTGTAAATTATGTTGCCGCGCTATAAATAGTCGTGGTGGCTTAATTCCGTGCCTACAATGTTTGCGATCGTTCCGCGGTCATGATTGCTTCGACGCGCACTTGCAGTCCACGTCCACTACCGAGCCTCTTTGCGCTAAAATAATGTTTTGCAAAAAATGTCACAAATACTTGGATTACCGCTATAGGAACACTTTACATCAATGTTCCGAAGTGTACTGCGTTATTTGCAAAGCTTACAACCCCTATCCTCATCTTTGCTTCATTCAGCCTATAAAGGAATCTAATACCGACGTGGCATTACCGAGAGCCAGGGGAACATTTCAAAAGCCGAAATATATATTTATCTATTATGATATAGAGTATTTAAAAGAAGCGCAGCAAGAACAACACTACGGCATATGAGCATGAGCCTTTCTATTGGTTTCGCAAATGGTCTGCGGATAATGTATCATTGAGAAAGATTCGATCTACGTTTGCGACGTATGTGTTCGGTATAGCTCTCGGCAGCGAATCTTTTTAGGGGAAGGCGTAGTGAACCGATTCGTAGAATACCTACAGACACTAGCCGATATAAAAACCATTTATTTACTAGCGCGCGCGGCCAAATGTTACGATCTGCAATTTGTTTTTAGATCTATTCTGAAAGTGGATAAAAAGGTCTCCCCGTTTAGCATTATAAACGGGACAAAAATAATATTTCTCAAATGTTTTAATTTTAATACCTAGATTCTTACTCGTTCTTGCCAATGGCTTTATCTAAATTTAACAAGACCTTTAGTTTAGGGGCCTCATCGACAAAAGGGCGGTTCCCCCATCTATTGTTTAACTGCCTCAAAAACAATTTCAACCCTGAGAAACCCGAACAGACCAACTATACTACCGCCAAAGGTGACCCTTCCCGCCTTTGGAAGCGTACGGTGTTAATCAACTCGGTTTAAACGAGCGAAAAAAGTTAATGCAATGGCACGCAGACTGTATCGCTATTGGGCGTGGATTTGACTTTGTAAAAGACGCAATAGAATACTGCAAGAGCGATTGCCACATTCTTCGGCTCGGCTGTAGCATTTTCCGGAAAGAGTTTATGGAAATATGTAACGCAGACCCCTTTAGGATCGCCATTACTCTGCCCGGAGCCTGGTATTACGTTTTTAGGAAAAATTTTCTAAAACCAGATACAATAGGCATTATACCTACAAATGGCTATAGACTAACCGATCGACAGTCGGTTAAAGGATATAAATGGTAAGCGTGGGAGGAGAAGAGACGTGGGATAAGAATAGAAACCGGTATGCGTGGTAAATAATTCAAAGTCGGCGGGATTTAAGTGGACGGCGTTTACGGGGAAGAATTTTTTTTTCCAAGGCTGCTTTTTTCACGGTTGTCCAACGTGTAAGAAAATAGGTCGTGATGCCCCTATATACAGTGACCCTAATGTCACGTATAATCACCGTTAGCTACAGACGCTCAAGTCCGTCGAAATTCTAAGAAAAATGAACAAAGCAGTGACGGAGATGTGGGAATGCCAGTTTGCTGGTATCGCCAATGACCCAAAAAACAAGACATTTGTCGAGGACGTTACGAGGAAAATCGTTTCACCGCTCAATCCGCGGGACGCGTTTTACGGCGGTCGGACTAACGCTACGCGTCTATACCTGAAAATTACCGCGCTTGATCGTATATTTTCGGAGACTTTATTTCCTTGTATCCGTCGGTGAATCTATACGCTTAAGTGCCAGTTGGGCACCCGAAAGATTCTATAGACGGTTTGGTTAAATGTCGAGTTCTGCCGCCCCCTAAACTGTTCAACCCTGTTCTCCCTATGCACGTTAATGGTAAGCTGGTGTTTTCGCTCTGCCAGCGTTGTAGCGTAGAAATGAATCAGAAGACTTGTCGTCACGACGACCCCGATAGAGCTTTTATCGGTACTTTCGTTTCAGACGAATTAAAACTGGCCGTCAAAATGGGTTACCGAGTTTTGGAGATATACGAAGCGTGGCATTACGAGACTACGACTTGCCACGACTTAAAAACGGGCAAGGGGGGACTATTCGCGGCTTACATCAAAACGATGTATAAAATTAAAGCGGCAGCTAGTGGTTTTTCACCGGGTGTTAATACCGACGAGGAAAAGCGGAAATACGTCGAAGATTTTGAAAAGGTCGAAGGTATCAAACTAGACTATGACAAAATTGTATACAATGCCGGTCGGAGAAACGTAGGAAATCTCATGGCTACGTCGTTTTGGGGTAAGTTAGGCCAACGTAACAATTTGGTCAAGACATAAGTATATGTATTTGTACCCCGCTGCTCCGCCTTAAGCACTACAGCGGTCACCTAAAACAACCAGCCCCGGACAAAAGTGCGCTTTGCGAAACAACGTTCGGCCAGTGAGATAGCCATTTTGACCGCCTCACATATAGCAAACAAACGCCCTCATCACGGCCCAACAAAAGGCGACACCATGGGCTGCCTGAGACCCACCCTCGCACAGCTGAGGACTAGAGTGGCTTCCTCTTCCACTGCAAACTACCCTCCTTAGTAGGTCACAGAATGACGAGTGTGGAACACCCATGAGGTTCCAGTGACCCAGCGCCCCGATCACATGACCTTGAGAGCCGGGTATGGAGCCCCCCACAGGCTCCAGTGACACCATCACACCACTAGATAGGGACAGTGGTCAAGACATATTGTTATAATATTTATATACCCCCAGTCCCGCTAGGCACTACTGGGGGTACCACAAGTAATACAGCTAAGGTGTATGAAGTCCCACCAGTTTTCTTTTTTTTTAACAAAAAGTAAAAACAACAACATGTATAAAAACCCAAAAGTTGGGTGGTACGCTAAAATAAAATAAAACGGCAAATATAAATAAAATCGATAAAAAACCAGCAATCAACCTAGACAAATGTCCTCGAAGTTACTGGTTATGAAACGCATGAGTTTCTCGAATACAACCATCTTTTCAGTAAGTTTCATATCCCCAAGGTTGTCTCTAGGGACCAGATGGAGGGTGAGTGGACAATTAATTAAGTAGTGCTCAGAATCGCCTATGTCTGACCCACAAGCACAGGCAGGACTGAGCACATGTCCTAAACTATGCAAGTAACTAGGAAACTTACCGTGACCACTGAGAACTTGCGTTGAGAAGTGGTTAGGGTTAATCGCATTGTCGCTCACGTTAGGAATAAAATTCCTCGTTACATTGCCTTTATTGCTGTCGCTCCAACTAATCTGCCAATGCCTCTTGGTATTGCCCCTCAAAATATTTTTAATACTACCCTTATCGGGTTTTATGACATGGATTACTTGATTATTTAATGCACTCTTAGCCAGCGCATCCGCTCTCTCGTTACCTAGAATACCACTGTGTGCTTTAACCCAGTTAAAGGTGATTCTAGCTCCGGGATTATTAATCAACTCCCTAATGTTAGCACACATTCCATTAAGGTTGGAAGGATTTCCAATGGATCGTAGAGAAGATAAACTATCACTAAAGATAGATACCTCTTCATCGTGGGGTCGCTCCCCAGCGAACCACTTAATGCTTTCCAATATCGAGTAAAGCTCAATATAAAAATACTAGGATTATAACTCATCCCCAGTAGCATTGTGTTTCCGTTTTTTAGTCGGTTATCAGTCGAAACAGTCGGGTAGGAGTCGAAGTCGGCATTGAGTCGGTGGAAGACCTTAAAATGGCGTGCAGTCGAAGTTCGACTATTACCCGACAGTCGGGGAAGAGTCGGGTTGCGACTCAAAAAAGTCAATGCGGAAATAAACAAGTAGCGTGATTTTGATTTTACTTTGGGGACCCCGTAGTCCTTAGCAGTTAGAAGTCAGGAGAACAGCGTTTCGAGACATCCTATAATTTTAATTTTTTATTTCAAAAGTTTTTTTAACATACGTCAATGGGTTTATTTCAAACTGAATTTCCATCAAACATCAGTGGGATATCCTATGCAAAATTGAAATTACAATCAGATACAATTTGTTCAATATTTGGAGTGGAAATTTATAAGTTTTAGTCCTTGTGTCTCTAATTTGATTTTGGCTATCTGGCAACGCTGCTGGAACAGAGTTGTTCCATGTGCGCGTAATTTGTCTTTGTACTGGACTACTGGAGTAAGTTTCATGGCCTTCGCATAAAGGTCCTTTGTGCACTTGCGGGATTTAAGGTAAGATTGATTATTTTATTGCTTAAAATCTATTTGTTGAGAAACAGGTTTATGATGTAGGGTTTTCGATAAACATAATTTTATATATTTCTTGTGTAAGGCCTAACATTTGCCAAATAAATTCATCTTGCTAAGCCTATGAGATCATAATTTTAGACCCGTATCGCATTAAGCCTAACTGTACAGTAACGGTAGGCCACATGCATGGGTGAGTTCATAGCAACCTAGATTAATCTGTATTTTATTTACACCTGTTTCGTGATTTAAAATATCTAAGGCCATGATCTAGCTAAATAAAATAAAAACAGGTTTAAAAAAAATTCTGTTTTTTAATCTTACCTGCTGACACCCAGTTATTTTTATATGTTAATTAAATATCAGGTATAATTAATAATTAAAGTAGCGTATACTTAATTAGGTGTATGGATATTTTGGAATAATTGGTAAGAAGTTATGGAAGGACTTATTAACACTGAAACAGAGAAAAAAGTAAGTCATTCCAAATCCTCCGTTGCACACAAAAATTTTAAATTTTCTAAGATTCAGTCTACTTTATCATGCCACAATCAAATTTTAAGGGCCTTGTATATTTCTGGTCTGATATATCAGTCTGTAACTGAGAAAGCTAACATATTTTAATGTAATAACTCAATTTATTTAAATTTTTAATGAAAAAATTACAAATTTAGATTGTTAAGAATAGTGTATTTAAACAAGTCCAAATATAATTTTGAGGGTTAGAGTTGATATTTTTGGTCTGATATATCAGTCTGTAACTGAGAAAGCTAATAGCACTTTGTGTTAGAATTAATTTAATTTCTATTCTCCAAATTTGAAAACTTTAGTTTGTTAAATCCTCCGTCGGACACCAAAATTGTCAATTTTCCAAGATTCAGTCTACTTCATCATGCCACAATCAAATTTTAAGGGTAAACTATCATATTTCTAGTCTGATATATCAGTCTGTAACTGAGAAAGCAAGTAGCAAACATATTTTAATGTAAAAACTCCATTTATTTAAATTTCAAATGAAAAAATGACAAATTTAGATTGTTAAGAATAGTGTATTCAAACAAGTCTAAATATAATTTTAAGGGTTAGTTGATATTTCTGGTATGATTATAACAAAAACATACTAAATATATTAAGATTATTCTAGTATAAAATAGAGGGAACAATATTTAATTTAATCGTTTTAATTCACCCATAAAGTATCTTTTATTTTTAACTTTTATCGCAATCATACACAGAATTGAAACTAAATAAACTTTTTTGTAGACGCTGTACGTTCTAACCACAAATGTCTTCGTGCAACCGACAACGAAATAGAGCATCTGATTAAGGATTGGGTAAACCACTCGTAAGGAAGAAGCGCACAATTGTCGGCTTATCTCAAATTTGCTGGAAATAAATAAAAAATAAAGAAATTTTGTTTTAAATTTTTGTCTATTTTTAACTTTTATTACAATTTAAAGTTGGCTTGCGTTCTTAAGAGTATTGGGTAAATGCGTTTCTAGAGTCAGCTTGAAATTGGTAGGCTTTTAAGCCGCTTTTAGGCAGAGCAATAAATGAATATACTTTTTAAGTCGGCTCGAAGTCGGAAAGTCAACTATTAATCACTCAATCAGTATAAGTTTAAACGTCGGGTCAAAGTCGACCAGGCTTCTGAACAGTGTCTCAGCCGACCACTATTAGTATCCGTTTTAAAGTTGGATCGAAGTCAACAATGGATGTTACCAGATTCTCTGCCGACTTCCCATGAGTAGTTCTTTTCGAGTCGCCTGGAGGTCGGCAAGCTATGTTAAACGCTTCTCGGCCGACTTCCAATTGAAAGTCCTTTTCGGGTCGGCTAGAGGTCGACAAGGTATCTCAACGGATTCTCAGCCGACCACAAATAGGACGTGGCTTTAAAGTCGGGAAAGAAACTTCACGCATCATTACCGACTGTGCATTAGCTAGTCGTTGGCTTGGACATCGAGTCCAATGGCCCGACTTCGAAAATCGCAGGCCCGCCGACTTAATTTGAAATAGTCGGCCCGACTGTTTTTTGCTACTGGGGATGTCTAGACGAAAAGTCTTCGACGCGAGTTCCAATCCATTAAAAAAGACCACAAATGCTGCCGAAGCAGCATTCTCTGATAGCGAACCATCAGAGAAGATCTCTAAGCCTGCATTAGTGGGAAGAGCGTCCCCACTTGAAATCTCTACACGAGAGGCTGGATGCCCTGCCCAAGGGTCACCAGGATAAAGAAAATTTCCACCTATTACATTGTAATCACAGTGTTTGGCGCACATCTGTTGGTTAAAAGACCTAAAGATGGTTGCCTCCTCACTTACAACGTGTTCTATTGGGGTTAAGTTGGTAATTACCAATAACGCATCAGTAGATATTGTACGGTAAGCACAGCAGACTCGAAGAGCCGCTACCCGTTGGATTGACCTGAGTTTTCGAACCATTAAAGAGTTCGCCACCTCGCGCCACCATGCGCCAGCACCGTAAGTGACAATGCGCTCAATACAACCTTTATATACCACTCTCAACGCCCTATAATCCAGACCCCACTCGACCTTTGCAAAGCAAGCAATAGACTGGACGAGACGAGTAACCTTGTTCTTAACCTCCTCTAAGTGAGGCAAGAAACACAATGTTTGATCCAAAGTAACGTCCAAAACCTTAACGGTTTTGACATTAAGGATTCTCTCATTACAAAGAGAAAGGATAGGAAGCCGATTCATCACCTTTGCTTTTGCAAAAGTGATTACAACGGATTTTTTAGTGCAGAACTTCAATTTATAAATCGAACTCCACCTATAGAGAGTATCCAGAACTTCGTTACCGAGGACCTCAAGGCCACGCCTCGAAGAACTCCAGACCATAGCCTGTAGGTCATCCGCAAAGGCCTGAATAGCACTCGCCGCCGGGAAGACCCGACTGAGAGTGTCATCCATGACTAAATTGAAGAGTAGAGGCCCGCTACAAGAACCCTGCGGACACCCCCTGGTAAGTGACTTACTAAGAACACTACCGCCTACATCAATCGAAGCAATTCTGTTGCTTAGAAAACTTTTATATAAATAATACAAGTTTCTTGGACAAGCAACTTGTTGAAGTCTTGAAAGGACACCCGGAACCCAGACATTGTCAAAGGCCCCCTCTATGTCTAGAGAGATAAGACTGGTGTGCAGACCACTCTCTTTGTTATGCTTGACGCATTCGACGATGTTATAAAGAGCATGCGTCGTAGAGCGGCTATGCTTGAACCCATATTGGGCTGGATTCATAAGCCCTCTCTTATGAAGAGAGTAGTACAGTCTTCTTGACAAGAGTTTGTCAAGAACCTTACCCACTATTGACAGTAGAGAGATCGGACGGTACGATCGAGCATTCCGCCTATCTCTCCCCTCCTTATAAATCAAAGCAATCCTTGCAACTTTCCAGATCTTCGGAAAGTGGCCAAGACTCAAACATGCATTGTAAAGGCGCACGAAAACCAAGGGACAGACCAAGAACATAATCTTAAAGAATTCGATAGTAATGCCATCGAAACCCGGAGCTTTGCCCCTTTTGAAGGAATCGATGACATTAAGTACTTCATCTTCATTAAACTCTACATCGTCCGACTCGACGTAAGGAGTTTCGACTGACTCTCTGACTTCCTTGTGTACTTCAAGGTCATCTTCCTGCGAGTCGTCTAAAAAAAGAGAATTAAGAATAGTCTCATATGTTTCGGTAAGTCCCTCTGTCAGCGTGCCATCCTCTCGTTCCACACAGGAGACTGCATTCTTACGTTTGGCCTTGCCCGTTGCTAATTTGTAAGGAAGAGAATAAGGATCCTCCTTCGACACAGAAGAGCAAAAGTCCCGCCAAGACTCCAACTTAGAGGAAGTGATGAGGCTCTTGTACTCTCGTTGGAGAGTCAAGAATTCATGTTTGTAGTGTTCCCTCACCAGGGGATCCCTAACCACCTGCATACGTTTTCGCGCTTTACGTACCAAACTTCGCTTCCTGCCAAGACCCTCGTTCCACCATGGAGCCGAGTTATATGTCTTGGCGTTGGCATTACGTTTTCTACTAGCCTCACCTGCTTCTTTGAAAATTTCCTCAATAGAGGATGCAACATCATCAATCTGATCACTAGAGTCAAGTGTTCCCTCACAAAGAGCCTCCAAAGGCAAAGATATCCGGTCACGAAAACGATCCAGATCCAGATCCTTTAAGTTAATAAACCTTTCACCATGGTTACTGTCTTGCACGGATAAATTAAAGTAGATAAAATTATGGTCACTGTTGGTGATGTCGTCAGACACTTCCCAATAAGTGACCATATTGAAGACATTCATAGTTGAAAGCGTTAGATCGATCCAACTATTTCCATTGGTGCTAGAGAAGGTGGGATCTGAATCAGGATCATTCAAGACGACCAAATTCAGGGACTCAATAAAGTCAACACAGGAAACACCTCCTAGGACAATTATCCCTTGAGCCCCAGAGAGTATGATGAGAATGGAAATCACCGCCAATTATTATACTACGACCAGCAAAGTTCCTAATTTTGTCGGAGATAAAGTTCAAGTGTTCATCCAAGACCTCCGACGGGGGAGGAGGTATATAAATGGAGAACACAAGAAAAGATATATCCCCCGCCTTTATACCAACAATAGTAATGAAGTCACTATTAAGAAGATTAATGACAAGAAACTTCGTATTGACGATGGCAATAGCTGTCCGTGGGTTCGCGTCGGAGCACACCACCCTGGATGAAAGTGGGAGACCCACCAACCTTCCATCCACCACATGAGGTTCCTGAATAATTGCGATGTCGATACCGCCCTCTTGACAAGTGTGCCTTAAAGTAGCCGTGGCAACCTTCCCTTTGCCAAGATTAATTTGGACCAATTTGATTTTATTGTCCATTGGGCTTAGAGCTAAAATCGGTTCTTGATCGCAAATATTGCAGTTCCCTCATGTAAAGTGGACAGTGGTTGTCCAAAGAGGAGTGCTCCGAGTTGAAGTTAGTCTTTTTATCCCTGTTGCTCTTGACACAATTGACACATCCTCTTATAGCACTTTCACATTCCGTGAACTTATGTTCCTCGGAACCACAAAGAGAACAGAATTGCTTATTGGACTGATTACAGGCTGCCATTGCGTGTCCAATACCCATACATTTAAAACAGCGAGGGATAAAAAGATATTCCCTCCAACCATATATTTGCCACCCAATACGAAGCTTCTTTTTACCGGATTTAGGACTATTCAAAATGGCATTTGGAACCTCAAGTACCCAATTCTTTCCGACTCCCTTTTCTACCATTTGTTTAGTGTGAATAGTATATTTGACTGTGATTTCATTCTCCTCACACTCAAGATGATTGCATTCAATTAACCTGCGCACGAGATCCTCCTTAGAGATCTCAAGACATAAGTATATGTATTTGTACCCCGCTGCTCCGCCTTAAGCACTACAGCGGCCACCTTAAACAACCAGCCCTGGACAAAAGTGCGCTTTGCGAAACAACGTTCGGCCAGTGAGACAGCCATTTTGACCGCCTCACATATAGCAAACAAACGCCCTCATCACGGCCCAACAAAAGGCGACACCATGGGCTGCCCGAGACCCACCCTCGCACAGCTGAGGACTAGAGTGGCTTCCTCTTCCACTGCAAACTACCCTCCTTAGTAGGTCACAGAATGACGAGTGTGGAACACCCATGAGGTTCCAGTGACCCAGCGCCCCGATCACATGACCTTGAGAGCTGGGTATGGAGCCCCCCACAGGCTCCAGTGACCCCATCACACCACTAGATAGGGACAGTGGGAAACTAGATAGGAACAGTGAGATCTCAAGACATGAAGTTATGTATTTGTACCCCGCCGTTCCGCTAGGCACTACGGCGGCCCACAACACTCAACCAGGTCCGGACAAAAATGCGCTTTGCGAAACAACGTTCGGCCAGTGAGACAGCTATAAAAACCGGCTCACATATGGCAAACAAACGCCCTCATCACGGCCCAACAAAAGGCGACACCATGGGCCTGCCCGAGAACCCATCCTCGCACAGCTGAGGGCTAGAGAGACTTTCTCATTCACTGCAATTACCATCCCCGATAAGGTTATCAAATGACAGGTATGGAGCGAACCATCGCGCGAACCCAAAGTCCGAGCCCAGCAACCACGAACACACCCGTCCCCCCTCCGGCTGGCGGCGAAGGGGGCGATGCGAACTGGCGCGCAAGCCCAGAAATCAGGCCCGGCAGCCGCGAACGACACCAGTGACCCCATTAAGGACAATCCGGATAGGGACAGTGATACCTGTGCAAATCAGCCGCAGGTTATTAGCCATACGTTGCCCGGCTCTCGCCACGAGGAGGCTTTGCAATCAGGGTTTTCAAGAGAGATCTCAAGACATCAGATTGTTGTATTTATATACCCCGTGCACCGCCAAAGCATTACAGGGGTTACTCATCATCTGTCCCGGCCGAGCCGTCGACCTGTATACAAAGATAGGAAATGCTTCCTAAAACACATACACACAACGGTATACACCCGTATACCTGCATCTCCTACTCACGACTCACTCGTGAGTTCGTCAAAATTCACAACGATATAACGCATTACGCGTTCAAGATCGCTGATCGTTTCGTTATCCAGATTGTGGAGACCATTCTCGCGGATTGGTCTCCTTAACAAATGGTTCGTTCTAGGACAATTACGAACATAGTGCTCTGAGTCTGCTTCCAGAGCACCGCATATGCATTTGGGCGATGCAATATGACCCAAGTTGAACAGGTAGAGTGGGAACTTACCATGTCCACTTAGGATTTGCGTCAAATAGTAATTCGTGTTGAAGCTACCATTGACCTTAGGAAAGTACCTCTTAGTTACCTTTCCCTTCTCACTCTCATCCCATGACTCCTGCCACCTTTGAGTCGTCACCTCATTGAGCCACCTTTTAATCACCAACTTAGTTGGCTTCATCTCCTTCTCCTCGGGAAGATCGGTTGCTGATTTTGCAAGAAAGTCAGCCCTTTCATTCCCTACACACCCAGTGTGCGACTTTATCCAAGTAAAGTTGACTTGAGTCTCCATCCGTTTTAACACCTTACGGATATCATGGCATAAACCATGATTGTTTTTATGATTGCTTAATGCGTTAATAGCAAAAAGACAATCTGTAAAAACCGTTGCACCATCACCAGGACGTTGACCATGCGTCCTTAACCAGCAAATACCCTCGTGTATTGCTAACAGCTCAAGAGAAAACGCATCCACCTTACCATTAATGCGAGTGACCTCATTGTACACTTCCACACCATCTCTGTACACAGCAAATGCCACTCCGGCACCCCGACCGGATAACGAACCGTCAGTAAACACCTCTATCCCATTGCCATTGGGTAGTTGCTCTGTGATGTTTATACTGCTACTGACCGCTGGGTGGTCCTCCCATGGGTCGCCTGGGTAGAGGTAGTTACCACCACGTAACTCCACCCCACAATGCTTACTGTCTTCCCTAAAAGAAAAGGACCTGAACACAGCAGCTTCCTGACTCACCACCAGGTCTAACGGTTGAATACCAGCAAGGATCCGCAGCGCATCGCTCGAGACAGTCCGGTAAGCACAAGTAATACGAAGGGCCGCAATTCTCTGAATTGAGCTCAACTTCCTCACCATCACACTATTTTGCGTGCTCTTCCACCAAGCACCGCAAGCGTAAGCCACTACTCTCACAATACACCCATTGTAGATAGTCCTTAACGCTTTATGGTCGAGGCCCCACTCAACCTTTGCAAAACAAGCAATGCTTTGCACCAGCTTCGTCACCCGGACACTTACTTCCTCGAGATGAGGAAGAAAGGTAAGCTTGCTGTCGATGGTGACACCGACAACTTTCAACTTGTCAACATTTGCAATGTTGACGGCTCCCATCTTATAGATTGGGAGCCTTTTCATTATGGATTTTGCGGCGAAGGTGATAGCCGCCGACTTTTTAATGGAAAAACTCAGCTTATAGACTTGGCTCCACTTAGTCAATTTATCCACGATCACCTTACCCGTGGTTTCGAGAGCACGCCTGGACGTGCCCCAAAATAATGACTGCAAGTCATCCGCGAAGGCTTGGATTAGAGAATCCTCTGGATACTCAATCCTCAGTGCGCTATCCATAACCACATTGAATAGCAGAGGTCCACTGCATGAACCCTGAGGGCAGCCGCGGGTCAGTACTCTCCGTACACAGGTACTACCTGCCCTCACCACTGCAACTCTATCCTTTAGATAGTTAACATATGTCTCAAGACAGCAGTAATTCGAGATAGATAATTTTAATTAATTAATTGATCCGGCTCTGAAACACGTAAACGTCGTTTTGGCTTGTTACACAACCGCCTTCGCCAGGATGAAATTGTACGAGGTCCTGGATAAGCTCTGAGAGCACGTAATTTATATGGATACGGATTCAATCATGTATTACAGCCCTGGGGGTCATAAACTATTAGAGGAGGGACCCTACTTAGGTCAAATAGCCGATCAATTATCGGAATACGGCCCAAATTGCTATATAACCGAGTACTGTAGCGGGGGTCCTAAGAACTACAAGTATCAAGTATTAAACCCCGACACCGGTGAACCCGCGAAGTTGTTAAGGCTAAAGGACTCCGTCAGAATTATTCTACAAAAAATAAAATATCTATGGACTCTTAGAAGGAAATGATGGGGGTCGATGTTGACGCTCCTACTCTACCGATCGAAATTGAAATCCCACATCTCATATGTCGGTTAAGAGATCACACGGTAGTAACCGTTAAACAAGTAAAAAAGTATAGACCAGTCGTTAACAAATAACGAGTAATCGATAACTTAAACTCTACCCTTTGGCTACCAAGAATGGAGAGAATGAACTATAAAAAAATCGCGCGCGAAGGGTCATACGCAAAGGGTCATACTAGAGAATCGCGACCGCGCTTGACTTTTTTTGCGATCGCGATATTAAATTTTCGCGGCGCGGCGGCGGCGGCTAGGGGTGTCCTTAAATATATTTTTTAAATAATAAGAATAATGGGTTGATAACAATGCCAGGTGGAGGGCGCTGGCACTATGATGAAAGAACTCCGGTGGTGTGGTCTCTGTTACCAGTTACACCGGGTTATAAATTCTGACACAGTGTCTATGAGGCAGTTTTTAAAGCTGGGGGTTAGCTATAGAAATTAAAATAAAATTTAAAATTAAATAAAAAAAATGGGGAAGTAGATGAGCTACAACCAGTGTCCTTCGGTGTTGAAGATCGTTAAACGATGTAAGTGGAAATGGCAGTATCAGTATACGGGACAACGACTTGACGCGAAAGAAGGGTAATAGGGTGTAGACGCGAAAACGGTTATACCTTTAAACTAAATCGTAAATGGTTATACGGAAAATCGCGCACCAAAATTTTTACGTTAAAAAGCAATGACCTTTCGCGCGCTGTTTCATTTAGTATTTTATCGTTAGTCATGTTACCTCTATAAGGTCCGTTCTCTCTTATTATTAGTGGGCCTTCGGCTTCTGGGAAGACTTATCTGGTAGAGCGCTTGATCAAACATCGGTATCAAATGATATCACCGCCTCCATCAAAAATATTCTGGCATTATAACGAATGGCAGCCTCTTTATGACGTCATCAAAGACTTTGTGATTTTCCGAGGGGTTCCGCAACTCGCCGATTACCACGGTAATGAAAACGAGCACATTCTTTTGATCGCGGACGATCTCATGCACGAAAACAACGGGCAAATCGGAGCGTTCTTCACGAAAGGAGTGCACCACAGAAATCTAAGTTTCATCTTCATTACACAGAATATTTTCCCGAAGAATCGAGACTCTAGGGAGATTTCTATTAACGCGCAGTATATATTATTATTGAAGAATCCGCGGGATCAGCTTCAACCTCAAATATTATTTCGTCAAATCATAGGGTATAAATCAAATATGCCATTGAAGCGTATTTGGATGCTACCAAAAAACCCCACGGGTATATTCTTATATACAATTGGCAACAGTGTCCTGACGAACTCCGGTTACGAACGAATATTTTCCCTGGCGAAACGGAAATAGTCTACGTACCCAAGAAAAAGAAAAACGTATAAAACTCGGTGCCAAAAGGTAACCCCGTACCATTTATTTAAAATGCCTAAACTGGTTGCGACGCATAAAGATTTTCTATCCGCTCTCGCGAAATCGAATCGTAAACATCGACGAGCGTTCCTTCAACACGCTACTAAACCTCTGATAGACGCCTTCTCCGAGTGTGGTTACAATACGTTAATTGGTAATTTAAAATTAACCCCGTCGCAGAAACGACAACTCTGTAAACATAGAAAATCCCTTCGACAAATAGCGTCCAAGAAATTAGCTTGGCGTAGAAAGAAATCTATTTTAGTTCAACAGGGCAACGGAATCTTAAGTTTTTTAATCACCACAGTTTTATCTGCTTTAAGCTGTATTTTAGGTTGAATATTTTTTTTAATAAAAAAATGTACTCGCAAAAATTAGCGTTAGTCCCCGCGGACTCTTTAGGTGTAAATTCGAGTGTCAGGGATGCATCCGTTTTCCCGCACCCTCTCGGTTCATCCATCGGGGGTTAAATTATTATTATTATTATTATTATTTTATTGTCTTTTACAAATATGAAGAAAAACATTGTATTTAGTACATCCCCCTCAGTCCACATGAGTAGAAAACTCGTGCGTGGGAGGGGTTAATATTTATACCGTAATATTTGCCTTTGAAACGAAACGAACAGTCATGTTTAATAGTTACACAAAGATTTTAAAAATTTAACAAAACTTTTACATTATTACCCAAACTTTACGAACCCAACCAAATTTTACAAAATTTACTAAATCTCACAAAGTTATACATTATATAAAATTTAAAAATTCATAAATTCATAAAGTTGGTCATATCCTAAATCGAGAAGCCATTTACAAATTTGTTTTTTAAACCTATTTATATTCGTAGAATTCTTGATATCATTGTCTAAGATATTATAGAGTTTTGGTACCAGGTATTGTGCTTGTTTTTGGCCAACAGATTTTGACATTCTGTTTATAATTAAATTTCTATCCGAAACACCACGGGTATTAAATACATTATGGCAGATTATAGATTATCTTATTTTAAAAGTAGAAATTAAAATTGATTTAGAATATAATTGTCTGACAGAAAACACAGCGAAGTCACGATAAAAGTTGATACTGGGTTCAAAACGATTTTTTCTTAGACATATTCTTATAACCTTTCTCTGCATAATCTCGAGTGGTGCCACTAATGTATTATAAGTTCCACCCCATCCAACGATTCCATATGACAAGATTGACTGGATTAGGGCATAATATACAATTTTAAGCCATGGAATTGAAAGAAAGTTGCGAATTTCATAAAATCTATACAAACAAAGGCGAATTCTTTTAACTAAATTATCAATGTGGGGCTTCCATTTTAAGTTACAATCCAATGTTAAGCCTAAATATTTAATTTTGTCAACTCTTTCAATTTCTAAATAACCTTCATCGGGTAAATCATTACCGGTGAACATCTTAATAGTTAAATTATTAGTATTAATAAACGTCCTATTTGAGAAACAAATATATTTAGTTTTGGCAATGTTTACGGTTAACAATCTCTCATTCAAGGCTCTATATATTTTGTTAAGCGACGTTTGTGCCATCTCAAATGCTTCTGTCCATGTGTCGCCATGGCATAAAATCATGGTGTCATCAGCGAAAGAAAATAAGCGGTCGTCAATAGGAATATTACATAATTCATTGACATAAGCAAGGAATAACAGGGGACCTAAAATAGTCCCCTTTGGAATACAGTATGTAGTTAAGCACGGGTCACTAAGAGTATTATTTAATTTAACCATTGTCAAACGTCCGTGTAAATAACTTTTAAACCATTTTGAAGCCCCTCCTCTTATTCCTAATTTTTCTAATTTACTAATAAGGATCGAGTGGTCTACAGTGTCAAAGGCTTTTTTAAGGTCTAAAAAAATACCTTTAGATTTTTTATTTTTATCAATCGAATTGTAAAGGTCCCTAGTAACTTCCAAGATAATGTCATTAGTGCTTAAATTTTTGCGAAAGCCGAATTGATTATTTGAGAGTAGGTTATTTGTTTCGAGAAATACAGCTAGTTGATATTTTAGAAACGTTGCTTATTAGTGAGATGGGTCTATAGTTTTCAAGTGAATCTTTTTTCCTGCCTTAAAAATAGGGATTAAAAAGATTTTTTTTAAAATATCGGGAAATATACCACTAGCTATGGATAAATTTAACAGGTACGAAAGTGGCACCGATAGTTCACTTTTACATAACTTTAGGATTTTTACGCTATTACCATCATGACCCTTTGAATGCCAATTTTTTAATGTTTTAATAATATCTATAATTTTCGGCGTACACGGGGTTAGAAAAATACTGTTTTTATTAGTATAATTTCCATCAGTATAAACATTATCAATCAGTCTTGTAAGGTTTTTTTTATCAATTATTTTTTTAGCTAGAGTAGCGCCAACTGAAGAAAAATATTTATTAAAAAGATTAGCTACTTCATTTATTATATTCCACATGTGTTTAGGGTCCCGTTCATTCTCTTTGATTTTATTTTTAAAATAATTAAACTTTACCAATTTTATCAGATTACTGATTTTATTTCTATAAATATGATAGATATTTTTTAGTTCAACATAAAATGGTTCCGTTTTTAGTTTTTTAGCCAATTTATCCCGTTTTCTAATGGCAGTGATTAGACCTAACGTTATCCATGGATTTATTTTTACATTTTTATGAGATAATTTAACTTTAAGTTTTGTTGTAGACAAGGCCGTATAATTTTTAAGAATTTCTAGGAAAACATCTGTAGCTTTGCTTACGTCAGATTCGTTGAGAATTTGTCCCCAAGATTCTTTTTTAATAAAGTTTGATAAGCGGTCGTAGTCGATGATTGTAGTGTCAAAATAGACAGGAGTATCCTTTCTTTGATTTCCCACTAAAGGTATATTAATAAGTATCGGGAAATGATCAGTTATTTTAGCTTCATATATTAAAGTCTGAATGCCTATTTTGTCTCTTTTTTTTAGGAAAAAATGATCGATAGTGGAACTGGTGTTATCAGTCACTCTGGTCGGGGAGTTAATGCATGATGACATACCACATTCGTATAATATAGTTAGGTAGTCTAAAGCAATTTGATCACTGGAATTGATGTCAATGTTGATGTCACCAACAAGGATAAGTTTATTATTATTCGTTAGGGCTGGTAGCTTTTGGCTCATATCTTCAATAAAGTCATAAATGTCATTATTTGGTGAACGGTATATACCCAATAACTTGTAAATTTGGATATTCGGTAATGTTATATCAATATTCAACACGGATGCTTTAGATAATGTAAAGTTATTTTTCTGAAATTTCAAGTTATCACTTATATATATTACGACCCCGTCATTTTTATTTAAAAACGTTTCAGTAGTCAATACTTGATAGCCTTCTATATTGTATTGGTTAATATTTATAACATTGAAAGATTCAGTTAGTACAATTATATCAATATGTAAATTAAGAATTTCTAACAATATTAAATGTTCATCAAAATTCTTATTGACACTACGTATGTTTAGATGTAGAATAATTAACTTATTTAAATTTTTATTTTTTGTAAGTCTTCTAGATTAATAGTAGATATATCAAAGTAATGAGCATAGATATCTTTTTCAAATATGCTATTTACCAAAAAAAACAAAATTAGCAGTAATAACTATCTAGGTTTTTTTTTAATCTATTTTAGTGATTTTAAATCTTTTAAAGCACGAATTTTTATCGCTGGCATGTTATCTAAATACTGATATGTACGAGGTACTCAATTCTAATATCGACGATCGTGATAAAGTTAAACTTTTTACACAAATGTTTCAACGTTATCAAAACATTCACCATCTCTCCACTAAGCCAGAAAATAAAATAAAAATTGGCCAAGATAGCGCGTTTTTAAACGTTATTCCGATAGAGTTTAGGGCGAGTGCCAAACAACTACTCAAACAATTATTTAGTTTAAATCGAGTTTCGTGGTCTTCCGACGGTGAGTTGTTCATTGACCTATTCCCGGGTCAGACATTGCCACTTTGGTAAGCTACGGTGTTGGAGCCATAAACAACAATCAGGGAACGCGGCCTCCTATTGGCTGGTCGGAGTTCTCGTCTTTAACACCCTCGCCGCTAGTGCAAATATCGTCGTCCGCTAATCCAGTTAGCGTTAAAAAGAAAAAAACTGTCGCCGATAAAGAAACGAGTTAAAAGAGCTTCGATCGTCAATTCACCCATCAGTATAAAACCTAGAACCTTATCAGGCGGTTTCATCGAGAGAACTCTTAGATCTTACGCTAAGAAGAAAAAGAAGAAGAAGTCAACCCCTGTGAAACAACAATGGGCAGGATTCCGAACGCCGTAGTCAGTCTTGAAGAAGATTTACTACGATCCTAAGCACCCTGCCAGCCACGACTAATCTGTACTACAACGCCGTTACAGAAAACTTGTTATCTACCCCCAGGACTCTCGCGCGATACATCAAGGTGCGTATCGAAATTTTGTGTCTTGTTGTTATTATTATTATTATTATTAATATCCGTGGGGTAAACAACCACGACAACAACCATGGAACGAATTCGGAATCACGAGCTCGTCTTGAAGAAGATTTACTACGATCCAAAGCACCCGGCCAGCTACGATGGGGTGGCTAAGCTATACAACGCCGTTAAAGAAAAGGGGATTTCCAGAGAACAAGTCGTAAACTCAAGACTCTTACACGATACACTCTTAAAAATGAGGAGTTAAAAAAATTGGGTTGTCTCACTGCAACCCAACATAAGTTTATTTTTAAAAATTGGATAATTTTTCATGGGTTGTTTTATTAAACCAAAACTAGGTTAAGAATTTGGGTTGAAATCCATATAGAAACTTTTCAACTCTCATTTGGTTACAAAATTTTCAACAATGGTTAGCTTATTCCTACCGATGCTCATATTTGTTGAAAAGTACATATTTGGTTACTATAATAATTAAAAAAATATGTTGAAAATACAAAACAAATTGCATAAAAGTATCACAACGAACCCGAAATAGAAATTTTCAGTATGTACTCAATTCGGGGAAATCGTTATTTTTTGTACATTTCGGAATAATCGTGAAAGTTTTCACGGTTTTTGAAATGTTAGTTTTTGAACCCTCCTTGGGTTGAATTTAAATCGCGTGATTGGTCGTGCAGCTAGGAAAGTAAATTTTAGACCTGATAATTTTTGTCTGCCTATATAATACCAAATTAATGTCCCTCTTAGATATGAATCATATAAAGGAACCATGGATAAATTGTAGGAGTAAAAATTAAATGAAGGACAAACGTACATTTATCAAGGTAAACATTCTTGAGTTTCCGACCCGCGGGTCTTTGTCTAACTAACTTGAACGAAACCCATTTTCTTGTATATAACGTATCGTAAAAAAATCTACAAAGTTATCAATCGTTAAAAATGTATTTTTATTTTTAACAATTGATAACTTTGTAGGTTTTTTACGAAACGATATATATAAGAACATTGGTCTCGTTCAGATTGGTTTGACACAGACCTGTGGGTCCAAAGCTCAAGACAGTTATTACCTTGAGAAATATTAATCCACGTGTGTCCTCCGTTTAAATTTTATTCCTGTAATTTCTCCATGGGACATTAATTTGGTTTTATATAGGCAGACAAAAATTAGCAGGTCTTAAATTTATCTACCTAGCTGCACGGCCAATCACGCGATTGAAATTCTACCCAAGAAAGGGTTGTTTTCAACCCGAGGCGGGGTAGTTTTCAACCCAAGTTCGGGTAATTTTCAACCCAAAATCAAGTTGAATTCTTAACCTTTAATGGGTTGAGTGTAAACAACCCAAAATAAAGTTGAATTTTTAACCTTTAATGGGTTGAGTCTAAACAACCCAAAATTTGGGCTGGGTAAATACGGACCCAGGTTTGGGCTGAATTTTAACCCATATTGGGTTGAAAACAACCCAACCTTTTTAAGAGTGTACATAAAGGTGCGTATCGAAATTTTAAAAGAGATATTGCAAAATTCAACTCTGGTTTCAACTATCTACTCGTGTGCATCGATACGTTTAGCCGAAGAGCCTGGGCTTTCCCCATAAAGTCCAAAAAGGGGAAGACATCGTAGAAGCCACCAAGAAAATTTTCGCCGATCTTACCCCGCTAAAATTCAGACTGATAAAGGAACCGAGTTTCTTAACAAAAATTTCCAAGACTTCCTTAAAAGTAAAATCGTTAAATTTTTCACGAGTGAGAACGACGATATTAAGGCTTGTATGGTTGAGATATTTAATCGAACCCTGAAATCGAAAATGTACAAATATTTCACGGGTAACAATACGTATCGGTATTTGGACGTCCTACCTGATTTGCTCCAGAGCTATAACACCACTATCCACTCAACTATTAAGATGGCCTCCTTAGATGTCAACCCCGACAACGTACTGAAAGTTTTTAAAACGATATATATGAAACAGGGAAAAAACGATCCAAAAGGCGACGGCCTAAATTCAAAACCGGAGTTCATTGTCGAATGAGTAAAAACAAGGGGAAATTCGAGAAATCTTACTCTGGTATTTGGAACAAAGAAGTTTTGAAAATTGTCTCTTTATATACTCGAGGATCTCTTGGGTGAACCGATAAAAGGAAGATTCTACGAGGAAGAATTACAATCTGTGGCGAAACCCGAAGCGTACCACATCGATAAAATACTAAAGACGAGAAAAAGAGGGCAACAGATAGAATACCTAGTAAGTTATATTGGATATCCACCGAGTGCTAATTCTTGGGTAAAGAAGCAAGATGTATTTGACATTGCCGTCTAACGCGAGTATGAAGATATACAAGGACAATACCATGGCCTCGTATACTACCAGGTTAGCGAAACCTGTAGAACTGGATGGAGATTGGGAATGCGCCTCTACTGAGATTAACTATACTAGCGCCTTCTTTAACCTCCACCAGGGCGAAAACACTATCGAGTTTTTGATTACGGATGACGTCACACTTCCTCCCGATTGTACGCCCCTCCATCGAATAAGACACGAGGCTGCGTTGGGGAATGCGCTTGGAATATACCGTTCTCAAAAACGTAATAAGATAACAGAAAACATTGAAACTCAATCCGATGAACCAGTCCACGACAATACGCGAGACGAGGACTCGAATATCGGTGATGATTTTTTCGTCGATGATCCTTTCTTAGACGATGTTATAGCAAACGAGCCTTTCGTAAACGATAAACCAGAGGACAACGCGCCGGTGTCAGTTGTTGTTCCAATAAACACGGCGAAAGATAACAAACCGATCGCGGTTGATACGACGGTATCAGGCACACCCGTTAAATCAGTCACGAACAAACCAACCAGTAACGCGCCCGTAGACTATCAAACAAGTGAAACGCTCGAGATCGATAAAAACGTGTAAAGCTTGATTTCGCAGAATACCATGACGAAGCTTCTTTTGGGACTATCAATAAACGTGTTAATCAGGGTGGTATTCAACGTAAAAAGAAACCGCCAGAGAAGACGGAACTAACTATTGACAATTCTATAAAATTATCAGAAGTAAATAAATGTGCACCTAAATTGACGGGTTCGTATCATATATTCAAGATACCTTACGGACACTACACTTCCATGGGACATTTAGTGGAGAAGATTAACGGGAGATGCCAAAGCGTGTTAAAAGAATTGAAAACGTCTTTTCAATACAACGAAGTTACAAGATTCGTCACGCTGAAACCCACGAAAGTTCGGAATACAATTATTCAAATACATAGGAGTCTCGAAGCGATCCTCGGGTTTAAACAGGGGGCCTTCGATCTTAAATATGGGCAACGCGGTAATCGACCCTCCCGGATCACGGTGAATGAACCCAAGCAGTTGTTCGTGTATACTGACGTGGTTGAAGATCAGATAATTGGTGATACGCTAGCCCCCCTCGTCAGAATAGTTCCCGTAGAGGGTTCTTTCGGTAACAATGTTGGCAAGATATTCGGAATGCCGCATTATGTACGAGTTTCAAAGATGTATTTCGATACAATTAGCGTGCATATAATGACGTCGCGGGGTAAACCGGCGCCATTCGCATTCGGATCTTTGACTGTTAAACTACACTTTAGAAGGAGAAGAAATGCCTTAACCAGATATTCTGGATGAAAGGGTGTCGTGTCCCTACAAGAATTATTATCTAGATCAGGCTCAATCCGGAGGGGCCGTGTCTCATTTCATTCAAGGAACCCCCTATTAAAAAGGACACGGTCTCGGTAGCTTGTTTTCGGGGTTGTTCAGGTGGGCATCACCCTTCCTAGTTAAAGGCGCTAAGTATGTCGGAAGACAAGCGTTGGGCGTAGGCAGTAAAATTCTAAACGACGCCGTCGCGGGGGAAAACATCACAACTTCCGCTAAAAGACGTTTCGACGAGGCTATACAGGTTATTACAGGCCAGAGTAGTTCGGGTCGAAGACGAATTAAAAGAAGGAAGAAAACTACTACTACCAGCCGAAAAAAATCTACAACCAGTCGACGAAAAACTAGAAAAAGGGTGACTAGCCGGAAACGTGGCTCATTAGCTCGAAAGACTCGTAAACTACAAGTGCGCGATATTTTTTCCGTAACCTAAAATAACAAAAAAAATGTATGAAGTAGAAGCTCTAAAATCAGAATTGGATCTATTTGCAACGAAACCGGTTCAAACCGGTGTTGAAAGCGCGACTACGACTTTTTATTGACCAATCCCGACTCTTAAAAATGATTCTCAAATCGAATTCTGTATTCCAAAATCGGCTGAATACACCGATTTGGCATTGACTCTGCTTCATATCAAATGTAAAGTCACTAGAGAAAACGATGCGAATATAGACCCCAACGCCCGAATAACGATATGTAACAACTTTATGCACAGCCTATTCGACCAGATCGAAATTTTTCTGAACGATCACCTGATCACCCCCTCCGCCAGTCGGTATTGTTACAGAGCCTATCTGGAATCGCTTTTGAATTACTCCAACGTGGCGAAGGAATCACATCTTACAAGTTGTATATACGCTAAAGACACCGCTGGCAAGTTTGACGAAGTACTAAATAACCATGGAACTAGAGACAGGCAAGCGTTTATGAAGGAATCAAAGGAAATGAGTTTAACCGGAGCAATATACGCCGACTTTTTCAATATACCCAAATATCTTTTGAACGGCGTGGAAATTAAAGTGAGATTCTCCCGAACCAAACCATCTTTTGCTCTTATCGGGGAACCACCACTGAATGTCGATAATTTCAGAATCACAATAACCGACAAGTCTTTAGAAGTACGAAAATGCAAAATTAGCCCGAAAATAATAATCGCCCACGAACTCGCTCTACAAAAAACCACCGCCAAATACCATTTCACCAGAACAGAGGTTAAAACGCACGTTTTATTGAACAGGGTATCAAATACGAGCTTGGATAACGTGTGGCTCGGAACTCTTCCTCAACATGTTATTATCGGTTTAGTTTCCCACCAAGCGCGTTCCGGAGATCTAAGTAAAAACCCGTATAATTTTCAACCGTTTGGATTAAACTTTTTGTCGTTATACGTCAACTCGGAAGCGGTTCCATCCAAACCCTTCCAACCCAAGTTTTCAAGAGGTCAATTTGCACGTGAATACTATTCGCTATTTACCGGTACTAACATCAATTTTAAAGACGACGGGAACAATATATCGATATCCGATTACGATCGAGGCTATACGCTATACGCCAGTAGAGATAAACTAAATATGAACCATTTTTTCCAAGATGGCCGCCAAGATGGCCGCCATAACACCCCCCCCCCAAAAAACAACCCCAAAATATTTTCGCAAAATCAATTTTGGACCTTGGAAAAAAATAAACAAAATATTTTTTTTTCAATCTCAAATTTCACCTTGAAGATGATCTTTGACCTCGATGCTCGAGCACTTTCCACCACCCCTAAGCCTCGGTCTATCACCCCAACAAGTTTGGACACGATCGGACAAGGTCGAACCGAGATATCGGGGGTAATATGTGACCCCCCCCGATTACTTATGTTAATTAACTTTCGATATCGGTTTTTTCGTTTTTTGTGTTTTTTAGCCATTTAAAATGCTAATTAGTTAATTGCGAGATGGGGAAACCTTCGCTTTATAGCCTTGACAAGTTTGTCTGTCACGTGCTATCTAACTTACCCCTGTCGAAATAAAATACATATTTTAAAACACAACAAATTGCAATAGGCCTGATTGGTCAATATCCACACAATAACTTATGTTTTACCCCTGTTGAAATGAAACTTTATTTACTTTTTGGAGATAAATAAATAATACAATAACGACATAATAAACAATCAATACATATTTTAAAAACACAACAAATTACAATGGCGTTGATTGGTCAATATTCGCCCGAGATAAAAAGGAAATTTGTTTTCAATAGTACACTAATACACTCTAAAATAATATAATCAAATAAAATCCGAAAAACAATTATTTTAAAATAATAAATTAATTACATAAACAATCAACAAACATTTTAAAACATTACAATGAACTTAATCGGGCGATATCCGCCAGAGATATAGTCACTAATGTAGTATGAAAAAATTCAATTTATTTCCTTTTTAAGCAATTCAAAAGTATAATGTTATCCACCTACAATAAAACGTATTACTTTACCAATATAAAAGTAATTCTTACATTTTTGAAGATACAATGTTGTTTTTATTGAAACTTTTGCTAGTGTTCGCAAATGTTTATTCATTATCCACAAATTTTCCGATTTATTTAAAAAAAGATGGGAAAAAGAATATTTAACTACGTTTTTTTACGCAACCATGCATTTATTTGAATAAAAGCGGTATTTATTTAAGTAATTGTTTGTTTTTATTTAAATAATAGGCTTATTCACTTTCAATTATTTAACATTTTGCAATTTTTATTAAACTATTGGTTAATTAAATAAATATTGAAATATAGCCGAGCTTATTTTATTTATGGATAAAAATTAATCGACAGCCGAGCACTAACTTTTGCAACTCAAAAGACTATAATTTTACGCAAATGGATGGCTGGTTAATTTTTAATAGTAAAATAATATATTCTTAAGTTGGAAAAACATTTTTAAGTTACGTAATCAATAAAAAAATTCCAAAACCCATTTATTTAAAATAAATAAAAAATAATTAACTTTTTTAAATAAAAAAAAGCAACATTGTAGATAGAATTTTCTCTGACTATACACAATAAACGAACGGGTATTTATTGGCGGCTCAATTAAAACAAAATTAAGTTTAATAATTTCAATTATTTTTAAATTAAATATTACTTACTTTGATTGATAATTTTAACTTTCTGTTGAACATCGTTACCAGAAGCACGCTCTATGAAATTCTGCCTGATTGCGAGCGATATCTTTAAATTCATAAATTAAAATTACCTTTAGGATAGAACTGGTTCAACATTCAATTGCATTAGCCTTGTAAAAGTAATTTGATACCCACCCCTTAATTATCGTCACGTGTAAACGTTATCAACTACAGTTACAGCCTTGTAAAACTAGTTTGGATTTTTCAACAATTGACTAATTATATCACACAAACGCAAAAATGTTTATTAACATCTGGCATCATTGATCCTACTCTATTTTTTACCCAACTTTCGCATCTCCGCGCCAGATTGAATTAATCAATAAATTATAAACGCAGAACACGTTTCGCCAGGAGACATTCCACAGAGCCCCGTTATAAAGAGAAAAAAACTGGTTGCTCTAATAAACGTTGTATATATTTAATGTGAATTAAAAAACTGATTTTTTACAAAAAAAATTAAATTTTATTTTGAATTGCTCTGTTGTTTATGTAACTTTTCTCTATATAATACAAGAAATATTTATAAAAAAAAGATTTATTTCAATTTATACACAGTGTTTTTTTTAGAACGAGGATAAATACATACCGAGCTATATTCGGATTCTATACAATCTGTATCTCTCGAACGTCTTCTATTTCCTCATACACCACATATTATACAAATTAAATGTTGAGGAAAGATTAATAATGCATCCGATGGACTTCTCATTGATAAACAATTGCCTTGTCTAAAAACAACAGGTCGGTAGTAAAATCGACATTGTTTATTCCAACAATAATATAGGAGTCCACCATAGGTTTCTAACGACTCAGTATATCCAAAACAATAAGGACAACAAATAAAACCATCTTTTTGTACTTTAACAGAACCTCTTTCTAACAAATTTTTGCAAGAACTCTCGTCCACTATATAAAATGAAGAAATAATTAAAAAAATATAATTAAAGAATATTAAAATTACTAAATAACATACTTTTATCTCCAAAATTGAAGAAAAACTGTATTTCTTAATATTCAACTCTCTCGTTTACACGGCGAATATATTTCTAATGATTAAAGGTATAATTCAAGTTTTTATACAAAAGCTGTATGTGTAGATATTAGAATTATCATAAATTAAAAACCCCGAAGATTTTAAGTTATATAAAAATAAGTCAAGGTAAAATCTTTTTTCATAATATAGTATATTTAAAATCACCTTTAGAAATAATTAATCAAATAATTATGTTTCAAAAATAATTTATATTTTGTAATTATTTTCAACCTTATTAAACGTTAATTATAATACAAATTTATCGTAAATACATGTACTTTTTTTATATTAAAAAGGGTGATCGTATCGTTGGAATATGTTTTCCCCCATCAATACACAAACCTGCTAACCTTGAGGAATTTAATATTTTTCAAAATATAAGTTATTTGTTGACCTTGTTTTTTCAACAGGTAGGGGGCCCGATTAAGCTGTATAATATCACTGTAAAACCTAATTGCGAGTAAATTTTTTTATTATATCACAGTTGAAATGGGAAAACGCAAGATGTCTCAAAAATCGCCCCCTTTAAAATTAAAAAAAAAAAGTTATTTATGGGGAAACCAGAATGTAAATGCGATTCACTCGTTGATCATTCGTGTAATTTTGACCTGCCATGTCGAAAACACGCGTTTAAAAGTATGGAGGGATTTACCTTTAAGGAAAAAGGTTGGATTTGTCAAGATCTATTTCTAGACAGGATAATTTTTAAGCAACATTTAATGAACCATTTAACATGTAGTTTTTCGAATAAAACACTCACTAATAAAAGAGTGTGTGATTGTTTAAATTCAAAACACCAGAAATACACACTCGAAGATGAACTATTAGACGATCAAATTATTGATTATTTGAACGAGTTTAACGTAAAACTTCAAGAATGGTACGATGATTTAGTAATCGACGGTAAGATTCAACCTTCGAACTCAAATGTTGAACCAACTAGTAAAGAAGAAAGTATAGATTCGAATATTCTTAACATGGCTGAAGAAACGTTGAATTATTTAATGGAGTCTAACCCTGTACTTACAAACGATTTGAAAATGCCGAGCGATAATCAGCTGGAAGCACTTATTTATTTTGAAGAATAGTGTAAAAATAATCAAATTTTAATCCCCAACAATGCGGAAACTTCTATTGAAGTATTGCAAAATCTTGAAAAAACTTGTAAAATGATTGAAAACATGTAAATAAATCTTTTTTCTATAAAATCCACTGTTATTATTTTCCTACGTAAGATTACTTTCAAACAAAATTCAATAAAAATTTACTTTTGAAGATACAATTTTTTATAATATTTAATAATATTTATTTTGCCAAAGACAAAATTTGTAGGCGACCACAGAAAGTCTATATGTAACGGATACCATCCTAGTACAAACCACTTAATAAGATTAAAATAAATAAACTTTTGCACCAATAAAATCATTTTTTGCGAAGAATTACAAAATAAATTATACAATTTATAAAGATTTAAAAAATAAATCAATTCCAAAATCTGTACAAAATAAACCATCCAATAAAGATATTATTAGGAATATGAAAAAAATAATGGTTGTAAAAAAACCAGAAATATTATAACGATATAATTAAAAATAATTATAATTACATTATTTCGTAGAAGTTTTTCTAAAAAATGAGGTATTATGTTTTAGGCTAAAATTTGTAATAGTTAATTACTATAATTATAAGAATATATTGTAAAATATAAACCTAAAAAATTATTTAATTTTATACTCTCTCTCTAGTTACTATACATTAAATATCTATCAATCCTTTTATTAAAATTTATGCACAGTGTTTTGAGATCAAGGATGATTACATACCGAGCTTAATTCGACTTCTACACAAGTTGTATTTTTTATATAATACATATCTTAATATATCTATTTACTTATAACTGTTTTAACCAAAAATATCTTGCTATTAACTATTTAAAGATAAATTCTCAAGTTTTTATTTATTTTGTGAGATAAATATAAGTATATAAATTAGTAAAGAATTTAAATTAGAACGCTGAGAGTTAAAAATATTGATCAAATTTGTGTCAAGGTGCAGTTTTTTAATACTATCACATATTTAAAAACATTTCTAGAAATGATTAATCAAATAATTATGTCTCAAAAATAATTAATTTCTTATAATTATAAATAAAAGGTGTAACCTTCTAACTTAATATCAAACGTAAATTATAATACATCATTCTCGTAAATACATATTCTTTAAACATATTAAAAGACTGATTTCAAATTTAAAACAAAAATAAACTATACTTATTTTTTAAATTATAAACCTAACCTTGGATATATAATACATTAAGTATAGTTAAATGTTAATTATCTTTTTAAGATATGCGTATTCTTTTGTAAAAAAATAGGGCGTTGTCAGATTAAAAAAATTACGGTTAATAGTATTATACATACATTCACATTCTGTATAAAAAGGTGACATTTCCATGGTAGGAAAGCACACTGACTGACAAATTTGTTTCGTTCCGGCGACGTAGTTCAAATAAGACAAGTGTTTGAACATTTTTCTTACATAAAAGTGAACTAGATTTAAATTGAAATAAATTTTGTAAAAATATCAAAGAATGCTTTCGATCCAGTTCGCGCAACCAAATTTTCAGCAGGCTTAGATTTAAAATCTGCATATGATTATATATTGGTTTCTGGAGCCAGATTTTTAATAGAAACAGATTTAAAAATTTTACTTCCCGAAAACACCTATGGTCGTATTGGTAAAATTTTTCATAATGTTGTAAATATTTAAGAAATTAGTTCTTAGTTTACCATGTTTAAAAAGCTCCACGTAGTGGTTTGGCCCTTCATTACGGAATTGATGTTTTAGCCGGAGTTATTGACATAGACTATACTGGACCAATTGGTATTGTTTTAATCAATCATGGGAAAGTTGATTATAAAATTTTAAAAGGTGATAAAATAGCGCAATTGATTTGTGAGATAATATTTTATCCATCAGTAGTAGAGTGTGAAGTATGTTTAACCAAAACTTTACCTAAAGTTTTGACATAATATACTATTTCTTGTTATTAAACAGAAATTTAAAGAAACGGAAAGAGGATGTCATGGATTTGGTTCGTCCAACTAACACAACTTAAAGTTTAAAATTTAATTTATGTAAAATAATTCAATAAATACTTAACCAACACTTAAAAATGGTAGTTTTTATTTTTTAAATAAACAAATATTGGTATATATGATTATATCTGTATAGAATTTGTTAAAATAGACTTAATATTATTTAATTTAATTTAATCAAGTAAATAACAATGCATAAATAAAAAATCCCGATCTTGCTATAAATGATCAATTCCTTCTAAAACAGATCATCCTTATCTACGATTATTTGATGAATAAGATGATAAACTAAGACCATTATCTCTAAGTATAGTAATACAAACTCACTAATGCATAAGTTTTTATGAACAATTGATAGCATCGACCTCAAACTAAATTTATATTGCCACACAAAATTATTTAAAAGCTTCAAAATTATAAATGTGAAGTATGAAATATTTCACTGAGTTTGTAAAAAACTGGATTATTTTAAACTAATGTTAAATATGTTAGGAATTCTATTTATAAAAATATTTTAAAAATTAATTTAAATTTTATTTTTAATATTTGTTAAAAAAATTCAAAACAAACCTTTACTTTCATTAAAGATATTCAATAATAATTATAATTTATATTAACCAAAACAAACTTCGCAGATAAAAAAAGGATGTTTATATATGTTGGTAAACAAGACAGCACAAACAAATATACTAAATTAATATTGAGTGAATTAAAAAATTAAATTAAATTAAACCAAAAATAAGAATAATAATTTAATAGAAAAAATAATCAAAAGATTAATTAAAAATAAGTTTGAGCTCTATTAAAAGAAAAATTAATTAGTTTATAACAATTTAAATAACAATGTTATAAATTCCTCTATCCGTAAATAATATTTGTATCTGTTGTCAAGTAGTTGAAATTTAAATTTAAAAAAAAAGTTTGATATTTTGAAACAAATGTTAGTTTGATGTTCTAAATAAAATAGCCTTTGTTGAATATTTCAATTTGAAATGATTATGATTTTCTTGTTTTTGATGTATAAAAATCATTGAACAATCGCTTATAAACCCAATATCATTTTTCTTTATATGTGCACGGTAATTTTCCACCAACTATTTTAATTTCTATTACAAACATTGAAGATTTAAACAATATTAGCAATTGGCGGCTCAAGGTTTTAACTTATATTACATTACAACCATTTTCGTTCCGAAAACAAGATCTTTACGACGTTCTAGTTCCATAATATAGAAAATCTACAATTAACGTGGAAATTGTAGATATCCTTGCCAATACCAAGATCCACATTCGGAAAAATTATAATTTTATTTAAAAATCTATGTTTTTTGGACAAAGATTTGCGTCATAGTCCTACAAAACTGTTAAATGTACTCATAAGACAAGAAAATTTACACTTATACGAAATGTTTAGTATATTTTCTACAAAATCATTTGGATGTATTATGCAATAACCGTATGATTAAATCTTATAAGAATTAATGTTGTTATCGCGATGTTTAGTGTTATTTAAAACTTTGAATGCTTGAATTAGTAAAATATTTCAAACAAGGCAAGAATAACTTCCACTTAACCGAGAGAAGAGTATATGAATCGCAAAACACATTCTAGCCGGGGGCCACACTATTAATGGATATGTAATTGACTTCTAGTCGTTTTACCTGTGGGTAAAAGTGATGAAAATGGAGTCAATCGAACCTGTGGTAATATTGGAATGTTATCATGTTGTCGAGCTTGTTCACCTTGGTATTAGGTATTATTTTTACGGTCTGTTATTGAACGTTCACAATTCACTTATCTGTGACTCAATAGGATTTATTGACCATCGTTTTGATTAATGTGTATTGTATGATACAATTATTACAATAAGTTTAATTTATTTATTCCGATAGTTGGATTTACCACATACTATACAAATAATCCTTTAAAGTTAATCATAGCAAATTTAACATATTAATAATGGTGTCCTAGGTAAAATATTTACATGCCAAAAGAACATTATTAGATAAATAGACCCAGCTTAAAGACCATTTTCAATATAATATTCTATCAAATGGGGTTTGAATTTTAAAATATAAAATATATTATAACAGATTTGACATACTATGAATTACATTATTTTTGCGGTATTTATGAAGATTATAGTAGAATATCGCATTAAGAAACATTTCCATAATGTGAGTTTTAATGTAGTATGCAATTGTCAATTTAAAAGTAACAGTACATCAGTTTGATATTTAAGAACATGTTGCAAATTATGTGATTATTAAATTTTAGAGTCATTCCAGGTGAGATAATATTAAATTATTTTAGAATAAAGTCTTTATCTTTCAAGATTTACTGGTTCTATTAAATAACATGGAACAATGACAACATTTTTATCATCAGAGTAAATCAATCCTATTTCTTTTGAAAGAAATTGTGCACCGTTTTGCAAAATAGCGCAAACCACGGGCAATTTCATATAAAATGGGTAAATTTGAATACATTTCGGCTAAATCAAATTAAATTGGGTAAGTTCTTATACTATTGGATTAACTGAAATTATAATGATTGACTTGATAATAAATTGAAAACTTTCGAATACATTTTGGTAAATTCTTGTATCTTGGGTTAATTGAAATAAATAAATTTAGTAGAAACAACATTGTCTACATTTATATAAATTTGAAAAAACTCAAATGTTATTTTTTATTTGAATAGTTTTTGGTAAATTCCAATGATATTGCGTAATTAATATCATTTTGTTTAGTTTTTTTAATTTTGACTAAGTTCAATTTACAAAGTGTAAGTTCATTTACCATTGGGTGGTGCCTTAGGTATTAACTTAGGTGATTATTATTATTAATGGGAATAATATCGATACATTTATTATCTAATTAAAATAAATATTGGGTAAATTTATGTAATGTTTTTGTAAATAGATGAGTGCTTGCAACGAACAAAATGACCGAATTATTGTAGAATAATTACGGATTTTATCGGAACATGAAGTATTTGGTGGAAGGTGTTTGGAAAACAAATGGCATAATTAAGAACTAGCTCAAAAACAGGTAGTTGATTTAAACGACCCTATAATATTACAAATCTTTGTAAAACTTTAGTTTTGGGAAATACCGCTAGAAGACGCCAGTCACATTTAACCATCATGTAATACGAGTGACTACAGCATTTTTTTCTTGATTTTTATATTCATCCAGCATTCATCAACGAATCTTTTCCGATGACTGACAGTCAGTCAAATACGTAAAAAATGAATTTTGAAAGAAAAGGATAAAGAGTTTCAACTCAAATTATTAGGCAATCTTTTTTAAATGTAAACGAGTTGGCAAACACCGGATTCTTTTTACACAGGACATAAAGATTAAAAAATGTGTTTTTGTTGCGATGGTTTGGTTGGTAGTTGGAGAAAAGGTGATCATCCGTTACTAATTCATAAGAATCGGTATCTATATTGCAAATTTGTTCAGGATGAATCTACAGAAAATGTTCCCGTGCTACGTATAACGAACAATCCTTGGAATTTAAGCCCAATGCGATCTGAATTGGTACGAATACAATCGTTTAAAAATTTTCCCGATTGATCACATAGACGTAAGAGATTTGGCCCATGCAGGTTTTTACTACACAGATTTCAAAGATTGTGCCAAATGTTTCTGCTGCAATGGAAAGCTGCTATGCTGGAAAAAGAACGATATTCCTTTCGAAGAACACGCAAAATATTACTCGAGATGTAAATTTGTTTTAAAGCAGAACTGTGGTAATATACCGTGCGAGTATCGTTCAAATCAAAAACCCTATTCTAGCTTAAACGAGAAGGTTTTGGTCTATTGTTTAATTAATAATTTAATTAACAGTCTAGATCGAAAGAAATCTAAACCATTTTGTAGCATTTTATAATGAATTTTTAGCAAAATACCGGTCAATCGAGTACCATAAAAAATATTATTTAGTTAACATTTAATGGTCTAATTAAAACAAAAGATAAAACAAATATTAAATTGTTTGTAATTTAGACTAAAAATATTACGTTGAATAATAAAAAAGGGAGTATGAGTTTTGAAAGACTTTTATTTTTGAACATGTTTTCAATACTTATAATTGTGTCTAAAAGAAAAGTTAATTACCGAAAAACTCCTAAAATTAAAACAGTAAAACTGTTTCAAAGTTAAAAAAACAATGTTTCAAACTTAAAAAATATGTGTGTGGAATATATAAACCTTACGAACCACCATGCAAGTTACAAGCAAGTGTTTTGATAGGTCACAAAACGTCAAACATCAAAGAAATTGGTAAATTATATAAGTGGAAAATCTGACAATAAAATATACAATTATACAAATAATTTCAATCCTTATGTGCAAAGATTTATTGAAAAGTTACTCAAACGGATGATATTACTGAAAGCACCCGAATCCAATTTCTACAGGGTTAACATCCAAGGAAAAATTGAACGAATTTTTTACACAACGCTAACAACATAATGAAAAATTGAAATTATTTAGAAGTTTGTAAACTTTTGAAATTACTTTGAATAATTTTTTGTTAAACCTTATCAAGCTGGCTTATTTCATATTTACTAAACATTTTGGCTGAGGCAAGGAGGTTTGTACTTTTTTACAGAGAAAAATACATTTTAAAATCGAGATTGTTAATTTTGTGCGACATTATCATTCGTCTAACTTGATTTCCTCGAGAACGGTGTAAATGACTAAAAACTATGCAAAAATTGGTAGTTTGAAAAGTTTTTCGTGACAGTGTGCTCAATTCGTGTAAAACTGTTTTATAAAACTTGAAACTATAGCGAAAATATAAAATTTGTTAAGTAGTAAATTTATTAAATTTTGTTTTAATAAATATTTATTTAAATGTGATGACAGAGAATACATTATTTGTTTACAAGCTGAAAACACTTTTTAAATATTGTACGTCATTTAAACAATGATCCATTAATTCCCTTACGTCAAATGGGCAATAACCTATAAATTGATCCAAAAAATCTTCTTCCACCTGATTATCCTGTGAAATACGAAAGGCGGCGTAGATTTCTACGAAATCACAGAGTGATTCTCGCTTTTCCAGTGGTTTATAAATCTCTTTAAATTTCGAAAAATTATCAACCAATACAGAAAAAACATTTGGTTTACAGCAAACATGCTATTTCTTAACAGATTTAACTGTTCATCTATACACAGTTTAAATTCGTCTAAAGCTAACACTTGCTCTCGACTAAGCAATAGGCTGGTTGAATAGTTAATTTCGTATTCAAGATACTTTTGCGTAAAAGGTAATAATGACCACATAAATTTTCCACCATCGGAAGACACTTCAAAAGTGTGATGGAAAGTACAATCGGAATAAGGATCAACGATCGGAATTGGCAGGTTAACATTTTTTATTGATGTAGAGCTTAGATTTTCAATAATTGAAGACCATGATTTTGTGAGGGCGTCCCATGTTTGCAAGGAAATGATAGTGCTTTGGTTCCCATTGGAAATGTAAATTCCGGGCTCTTTCCGAAAAATTGATACTGTTACAACTAGTCGACTGTCCGACCTAAATTTTAAAGATACTACAACAACAAAAAAAACAATTTTAAATCATTATAAGATATTTTAAAAATACAAGTTTTAACGTACCCTTTTTAAAAACCATTGTGTATTTAATGAATTCTTCAAGAGAAATAGTACCAAAAATCCACTTTTTTGTGATCAAAATACACAATTTTTGCCGAGTTAATTAGAAATTCCACGTAACGGCTATAAAACACAGTAAATTTAGTTCTAGCTAGATCGAATAAAACGTGCAGGAATGTTTTAATAGAGCGCGGTGCGTTTCTCACCGTTCTTCCTTATCGTAAGGCTTTTTCTACCGGTATACCCTGGAGTTGGTGCGCGTAACGTTTTCCCTCACGTCAAGATAGCCCGCCGGCTAAGACAGTTAGGGAAACTCCGCCTCGATGAGGGTTGTTTTATCTGGTTGTTTAGTATGCAATAGTATTATGTAAATTTATAACGCTACCAAGTAAAAACGGTTTTAAATGTGCGGTAGATGGCCAAGTCAAACAGCGATTTATAATCCTTCTGTATTCATCCATACAACATATTATAAATATAACTAATAAAATATAACTTAACATTTTTAAAGAAAATACAAAAGTAAATTAATTAAAATTTTAAAAATGCAGCCGATACATTTAAGCGATCATACAAAATAGTAAGAAATCAATTACACGAAACATCGTTAATTTGTTTGATTTATAATACATTTTAAGACTCGCTTTTACTGTCTGCTACGTTTTACAGTCTGTGAGGTTAATATGTTAATTTTTGGGTTTTAGTTCTTTAACAATTAATCTAGTTTACATCTAAAAATACTAACTTATACCGTCAATGTGTTGCTTATTTGAATTAAATTGATAATAGAACTTATTTTTACAAAACTTTATTTTTAACATAAAACTCAAAAATGAATAATACAATGTTATAAAATAATTTTCAACTCTGAACCTGAAATTAAATATGTTTGTAAAAAATTGTTATAATTTGTTTTTAAATTATCTTACATCCTTCTAGCTATCACACTCTAAAATAAAAACTCTGATTTAAAATTTAAAACTTTATTAATATTTAAAAAAATTTGTTGACACAAAGGAACTATCGTTAATAACATTTAACACGCTTTCAATAAAAACCACTAAATCGTCTATCGCCTTTAAGAACCCAGTTTTTGGGGCTCCTTCCAAAAGCATTTCTTGCGAATTATGCTCTTTTTGAAAATATATCATTATTTGTGCAATCAAATCCATTTCAAGTTTTCGATTCAGTTTTTTCAATTCTTTATTTAAATGTTTAATCAGTTCATAGTCCTTAAACGGTTCCTTATTTTCTTTATAAGTCATTATTCGCCAACAAAAATCAAAGCGAAACTAGTTTGTATAGAAAACGATGTGGTTTGTTTTTTCTAACAGACCACGTAATATAAACTACATTAACAACCCGATTTTAAACAGGTTACACAAAAATATTTTATCGTTACACCTTGAAATAAAAATTATAAATAAAATTTTTTTAAAACTTTTTTTGTGATATTATTTTACATTTCCAATTTGGCAAGAATAAATGGACACAAATGAATCTGATTACCGCGAACTATTAATGGTACATCACAATCTTTCCGTCTTTTAACAATTAAACCGTAGAAAGGGCATTTAACAATTAACACTCGAGCCGCTGTCGCGCGAAAAAAGCCCCAGGTGGATAATTCATCTTAACTCAATAATCTTTCTTCCGAAAACCTTTGCAATTATTCGTAAGACGGTTCCTTTCGATAGAAAGGTAACAAACTATCAAGGAGTTTTCTCTCTGCTATATATTCCGCTTGAAGTTTTCGTTTCTGTTTTTTCAATTCTATAATTGTACGCTGTAGTGACAACACTTCATTATCATTACACAATTCTTTATTTTGTTCAGCACTCATTTTTTTTCGACTGTCGTCAACAAATTTTATTCTGTTATGTGTCAAAAGTAATGAAATAGGCAAAATTCATAAAAATCAAAATATTTGGTATTTGTTCATAAAGTGCCGGTTTTAAATAAAATTCTTTTTTAATCATCACACTAATATCATTATCGAAAGCACGTGCCAGTTCTATTATTCCCGCCCATTATTTCGTTTTCCATGAAACCTAACGATCGTTTTGTCGTTATTAAATACCAACGAGCTTGTAAAAATGATAAATTGACTAATCTAAGTTATATATATTATATTTGCTGTTGCCAATAACTAAGTCTTTAAATCAATCTTGTGACGTTTACGCTAAAATGTAAAATAATAATAGATGGCTGTATGTATTAAAAATGCAATATACATACATACATACATTTTTGTATCGAAATTTTCCATTATTTAATATTTGTACCCAATTAAATTAATTATAAATATAATTAAAATAAAACATAAGCAAGCGACAATAAAAACCATTGACTGTATGCTTAATAAAGAAACCATTCAAATTAAAAAATACAGCCTTCTAGAAATTATAATAGTGGTAATAATAAATGTAATTATAAATGTATTTCATAGTTTACACATAATATAGGTTGTTTACAAAAAAGACGGGAGATAAATCACTCCATATGTCATCTTCAAAACTTATTGTAGCCTATTGAACCGGAAAATGTACAAATACAATAAACAGACTAAGATAAGATAAGAACTTATATTCTTAATTTGTTACATTTATTCAATACACGAAGAGAAAAGTTCACGAATGCAAATTTTTCACGCGGACAAATACATGAAATTAAGTTTTAATACGCTTATAGTAGTTAAGATGCCTAAAAATTCCAGATAATAAGGCGTACGTAAACTCTGGTACCTTACAATATTCATTTACCTAATTTTAAGTTTAATTTACGCTTAGATTTATCTTTGTTGTCAATTTATTTGCAGGTTTTACATGTAATTTCAGAAAATTCAAACTGATCTTTTATTAATCTCGTATTAGCTCTATTATTATCCTACCAACGTCTGTAGAAATTTTCGAACCACCTGTCATATGTGTATTACGAAGAAACAACCTGATCATTAATAAACTAAAGTCTCTAAATTCTTTACAAGGTTTCATTTACTTTTTATCAATTTTAAATTAATATTTTAACTCCATCAGTATTTTTTTAATTTTATTTGGTGAAATTCGCTCTGCAAACATAAAAAAAACTGAATATTTAAATTTTAATAACAAACAGATGAAATCAGAAGCGCATTGTGAATTTAACAGAATTAATAATGAAACGTTAATAACGGTTTAAAATTCAAAAAATAACCGATTCAAATATCCTCTTTTTGAGGAACATGTTTCTGCAATTAATATTTCTATTTTGAATTCCACAGTTAATGTAAAATTAAAAACGTGTACTTATCAGTTGAAATGTCTTTGTGATTGGAAATACGATAACGGATCTGGTTTTTAAAACTGAAATCCATAAATCAAACGGTTTTATGATACAGGTTGTAGAACATGTCGTATAATTAGTAAATAATAATTTAAGCTATATTGTTCATAATCTGATACCTTGGATTGAAAACAGTATATAATTTTTGTTAATTAATGTTTGGTTTTTATCTTTTTATTAGAATAACAAAATTTAAGACCGTTGCGCCCGTACATTCGAAAAAGCACACAAGTTCAACAAATTACATTGCCTGTTTAAACACGTAAATAATTCCCTCTACATAAAAACATATACGATAAAATTAAATTGTTTTATAATTAACATTCGATAGTGTACAAGGTTACACTTATTATTTATTAATGTAAGATAAAAGTATTTTTGAGAAAATTCACTTTATTCTAGTGAAATCTTGCTATTTTTTAATAATGATTCTTATATTTTATCTTAATTTATAATAAATTTTTTTACAGATAATTGATTTATAGAAACTACGCTTACAATATAAAAATACAAAAATTATACTGTTTTTTATTTATTTTTACGTTTTTAATAATTAAATTTAAAAACATGTTTATATTCAAAACCAAATACATTCCATTATTACCAATGATTCTGTTGTTCAAATGTAATGTGTAGGGGAATTCAGCATAAAAACCGCTCTTTTAACTACGTAAAAACATTACAACAGCATAAAATCAAATAATTTGTTAGTTAATATTTATCATTATATTCATTAAATTATACTAATTAACCTTTACAAGTTTTAGCCCGAACTTCAAACCTGATACCTAATTTCGTAGTAAAGAAATTTCTTCTACGAATTAAGGTAAATATAACTATATTTAATTGTGTCCTTATAATATTAATATTCTTTTAATGTTCTATTTTTACAACCTTTAATTTTTTTTTCATATTACTAATTATCTCTTAATTAAATAGGCTATTTTGTACATATTTTAAGATTTAATTTGCAATTGTTTAAAAAATAATTTTATTGGTGTAAATTTTTTATCTTATTTATTTATTGCACTTTCCTGGTAGCCAATACTATTATTGTTATTACTATTATTATTAATGGTTGTTAAGTATTATAAACGATTGTATCTTCAAAAAGTAAATTGTCAATAAGCTTTGTTTTTAAAACCATTCATTTTTATTTACATTTTTTTTTCAAATTAGAGGATTTATTAATTGATATTTTATTAATATCTAGCGGTTGTTTGTAAAAACCAGTTTTTTCTTCACACTGGCTCTGTGGAATGTCTCCTGGCGAAACGTGTTCTGCGTTTATAATTAATTGATTAATTCAATCTGGCGCGGAGATGCAAAAGTGAGTAAAAAATAGAGTAGGATCAATGATGCCAGATGATAATAAACATTTTGCGTTTGAAAGTGTGACAGTAAATTGTAGAAAATTCCAAACTAGTTTTACAAGGTTGCAATGAGTTGATAAATTCTAAGCATGACGATAATTAGGGTGTGGTTATTAAATCAGATTTACAAGGCTAATGCAATATAGTGTTGAACCAGTTCTATCCTAGAGGTATTTATAATTTATTAATTTAAAGATATAGCTCGCAATCCGGCAGAATTTCATAGACCGTGTCTTGTACGAAGGCTTTGCGTGTTTCTGGTAACGCTGTTCAGCAGAAAGTTAAAATTATAAATCAAAGTAAGTCATATTTAATTTAAAAATAATTAAAATTATTAAAATTAATTTTGTTTTAATTTAGCCGCCAATAAATACCAGTTCGTTTACTGTGTATAGTCATCGAAAATTCTATCTACAATGTTGCTATTTTTGATTTAAAAAAGTTAATTATTTTTTATTTATTTTAAATAAATGGTTTTGGAATTTTTATTGATTATGTAACTTAAAAATGTTTTTCCAACTTTAGAATATATTATTTTACTATTAAAAATTAACCAGACATCTATTTGGGTAAAATTCTAGTCTTTTGAGTTGCAAAAGTTAGTGTTCGGCAGTCGATTAATTTTTATCCATGAATAAAATAAGCTCGGCTATATTTCAATATTTATTTAATTAACCAATTGTTTAATTAAAATTGCAAAATGTTTAAATAATTGAAAGTGAATAAGCCTATTATTTAAATAAAACAAACAATTACTTAAATAAATACGTATCTCCAAAAGTAAATACATTTTATTTTATTTATTATAAACAAAATTGGCTATATCTCGGGCGAATATTGTAATTTGTTGTGTTTTTAAAATATGTATTGATTGTTTATTATGTCGTTATTGTAATATTTATTTATCTCCAAAAGTAAATAAAGTTTCATTTCATCAGGGGTAAAACATAAGTTATTGGGCGAATATTGACCAATCAGCGCCATTGCAATTTGTTGTGTTTTTAAAATATGTATTGATTGTTTATTATGTCGTTATTGTATTATTTATTTATCTCCAAAAGTAAATAAAGTTTCATTTCAACAGGGGTAAAACATAAGTTATTGGGCGGATATTGACCAATCAGCGCCATTGCAATTTGTTGTGTTTTAAAATATGTATTTTATTTCGACAGGGGTAAGTTAGATAGCACGTGACAGACAAACTTTTCAAGGCTACAAAGCGAAGGTCGAGAATTCGTTTCCCCATCTCGCAAATAACTAATTAGCGTTTTAAAAGACGAAAAAACGAAAAAAGTGACACCAAAAGTTAATAAGTTGAAGTATTTCGTGGGGTCACATATTACCGTTGATATCTCGGTTCTACCTTGTCCGATCGTGTCCACACTTGTTGGGGTGATAGACCGAGGCTTAGGGGTGGTGGACAGTGCTCGAGCATCGAGGTCAAAGATCATCTTCAAGGTGAAATTTGCGATTGAAAAAAAATGTTTTGTTGATTTCTTTCCAAGGTCAAAAATTGATTTTGCGAAAATATTTTGGGGTTGTTTTGGGGGGGGGGGGTGTTATGGCGGCCATCTTGGAAAAAATGGTTCATATTTAGTTTATCTCTACTTACGCCTTCGACATAACACCCGATCTCTCGGCCAGTGACAACTCGCATTGGAATCCTGAAAAAAGAGTCAGCTTCGTTTAGAGCTAGGATTCGAGACACCATTGACCTAATCAGTCTCGGTCATTGTCTACGGAGAGTTTCACAGTTTAAAGGAATTTGACAAAGATCGCAACGTTGTCGTTGATTATTAAAAAAAAATGAACACTATCGAAATTAATAACGCTTGGGCTAAAGGGGGGCATTTCCCTGCGATAAACTACCAGATCGTATTTCTTCATATCCCGCTTCGTTAATTATCAACCTAGACCCGCATAACGGTCCAGGCTCTCACTGGGTCGCTATATATCTCGACGGTTTCGGCCGGGGGGTATATTTTGACAGTTATGGCATACCTCCTACCCTCCCAGAGATTAAACGCTTCCTCTCCGAAAATTCTACGAAATGGAAGTACAGCAGGCGTCGATTACAAGCCCTGACAAGTCAAGTTTGCGGGCAATATTGCGTTCTTTACGTATTGCATAGATTCAGAGGGAGGAGTCTCGAATCCTTCACGGTTAGGTTCACGAGGAACCAATTGAAAAACGACGCCCACCTGGTGTACCTCTTTAAAAAGGGGAGTAAAACCAGAATCAAGAGTCGTTGAGAGAGTCTTATTAAACATGGACACATCGGCGGTGGTTGTGAATTTTTGCTCGGAACGAGAAAATAATTAGTAGTAAAAGAACTCGCCGTAGCCACCGTCGCTGAAACACCGATCGTGAAAAGTTTCGTTTTTAAAGCCCCCTATCGTTACCGCGATCTACCGGACAGTGTAATACGACAGAATTGGTGGGTGATAGACAATTTACACGGTCTCCAGTGGAATCACGGGGAACTGAACTATACCGAACTGTTGCCGCATCTAAGTGTTCTCCTAGAAGAAGTCGAGCGCGTGTATCTTAAAGGAGAGGAGAAATGCGCTTCGGTTTTCGAACTAGGAGAGAGAGGATGTCCGAAGGCCAAGGACATAGCCACGGAGCAGAACTATCGATGCCAACGACATCGAACGGGCAACCAAGGGCTTATTTGCGCCCGCGAAAAGGCTGGCAAGTTGGCCGTCTGGATGCACTCACGTTCGATCGCGGACGACCAGGCGGCGGAGAACCCGGTGGATGTGGACGAGGGTATAGTGATGGCCATTTAAAAATGTTTTATGTAAAAAGACTTTATATTTTTCGTGTTATATATAAATATTATACTAACATTAGTTTTCGTATTATAATTTCTTACCGTCATATTTTTTATATTGCATTAATCACCATTATTTTTAAGTCTTTTTTTTAAATGTTATAATGTATTTAGGGGATAGGTGGCTGGGCGTCAAGAGTGTCGTACTCCAGATTCAACGGTCCATGGTTCGATTCCCGGCGACGGTAAGTATAAAACATTTCACTTAATATCACAAAATATCTTCTCGTTACAGGTCCACCTAAAGCCAAATCAACCACTCTACATCTACCCCCTATTTTTGTAACTCCGAATTAACCATGTAGATGGCGCCACGTGTAACGGCTGGCGCGTTATTTAAACTCTAATATTTTATGACGCAATATAGCATCCACATTTCAATAAACCCCCCCACGGTGTAATACGAAGCTAGAGGCCCCTTTTCGTACTAGTCCGGGCAAGAATATTCTCCCCCTCTTTCGCTAGTTCCGAGTAAAACGCCACGAGTAAAACGCCACGATATGAGTGCGACGCTTCTCCGTCATTGCCACTTGAGATTTTCAACCAGCAAGATGTCTGACGAAGTAGGAAAATGAAAAGCTGATGGAGCAATCACTAGAAAAATTAACTACAAGTGGAAACTAGGTGTGAAAAACAACATCTTACTGTTTTAAATATTATTTCACTTTTAAATAGACAGTAATTACAGATACTTTTGAAACTTAATTGCTGTTATTACGAAAAACAGTACGCTGTTGTTTACATTACTGATAAATGTTGTTATTTCCGAGAAACTGCAGCTAACTGTCGTTTAAACCGTAGAATATGCAGTGTTTTTGACAGTATGTGACTACAGTGTATTCAAGATTGGCTGTTAACGGGCTAAACATAAATTGAGCCTAGTTATTGCAAGTTGCCATTTTAGATTTTTTTTGTTTCACAATTTTGTACAAATTATGAAAGTTATTATTTCCGTTTATAAAGCCTTGGTCATTATTTACTTTTATAACAAAATTCGATTTTGATTTAAAAGATTATTTTAAATAACGAAAAAGTACTTCAAAATTCATTTTATTTTACTCGCCCAAAATATGTTTTAAATATGTTTACGCTCGTATATATTATTAATATCAATGGGTTTCATTTATTAAACAATTTTTTGCCTCTTTTAAGTTTTTTTAATTTTTTTAGATTGCATTTATAAGGAATGATTTTATATCTGTTTATTTTAAGGTTAATTTAAGAGAATCAGTGATTTATTAAAAAAAAATCAAAGAAAAGAAATTACAAATCTGGTTTACATTCAAGATTTAAATTTTTATACCGAAAGGTATGATAAATTAAGAATTGATTTATAAATTATAATTTAAATGCATCTAAAAAACTAAGAGTAAAACAATAATAAATTATTGGTTTTTTTATTAATTAAAATAGGACACGTACTAGGATATATTTAAAAAGCCTAAGTAATTATTCCTTTAGAATTGTTCAGCTGAAGTTTTTTTGCTTATTTCATAAACGTTATCTTGCACAGAACCCAGGGTTTGTCTTTGGCATAAGTCCATCTTTTGAATCGTCTCTACCCTCGTATCGTGGAATGTATAAACGAAAGTTTAAACAACCAAAAGCCATCTCAGTATCTAAATATGCATTTAAGTTTGATGAAAATACGATTGACGTCAAACACCACAACGCTCACCGGCGAATTGTCAATGAAACAAACAATTGAACGTTTTAAAGAACAAAAGCGGGAACCTTGTTTCTAGCGCCAGCCCAACGTTTTTCCTGTTCACTTTTTCTGTTCCGTTGTGACTTCTGGTTGCCGGTCAGCGCAAAGGTGAACTCGACGGTAAAAGACGCCACAGAAAGAAGAACGCCAATGAAACACGCTTTGAGAATGGGCCCCAGAAAGTGTAGGGTCGTTGGTTTGAGAGGGATTCGATAGTTATCCTTTTGCTGCCATATACGATTAAAAAAATTATCGTGTATCTCGAAAGGCTCATTCTGTTTTGTCTCCACATATCGCGTTACTCTGAAACCAAAGCTTTCGTGGTCAATATAAAACGTCTATCCGAGATATGGTGTATCCTCCCAGCAAACACAAATCGTCCCTGGGACGTCCCAGCATGGTCCTTAGAGCCCAGCTTGGTCCCGTCCAAAATTCGTCCTACAGGACGAATAACGGACGTCCCATTTTAGTCCTCGTAGAACCAATTTCGTGACATCCGATATTCAGCCCAATCGACGTCGCATGGATCTCCACTATTTGTCCGAAATGTTTCGTCCATCAATGCTATCTAGAGGTGCGTTTATCAGCAATTAATTGTAATTTTTTTCACCTGTATATGTATTTGAGCTGATAATGATTAATGAACCACAAAATATTAATTTTATTAAGAATATTATTATTTAAATTTACGAGTTTATATAACGTGAATTAATGAAATTACGTGTTAAATCAAAACTACTTAATTATTTAATTAATTTTTTCTGTTCTTAATTTTTATATTTTTTTATATTATTATTTTCTTAATATTTATTTCCATTATTTTCATTTGATGAATTATTTCTACAATCACAGCCAATTACTGCGAAAAAGCTGATCTAAGTTGGCCGAGCTAAAGTCCTTTTAAAATATCTGGTAGCCCAGTTTGTAGTCAACGGGTGCTGACGCTCGATTCGGAATTTTCGATTTTTATTCTCCGTCTCTCTCTCATCGCGCGTGACGTCAGCGTCGGACCTTGGGGGCTGCGGCGGCTAGCGAAGACGTAAGGTTTCTGTTACGTTTACTATCAAAATTAATTTATGAGATATAAAACTGACAGACGAAAATTTAATATAAAAAGTTAATAAATGTTTAGTGGTTTACGTTTTATAATACAATTCAATACAACAATATCAATACCTAAATGGTTTTTTTTTAAATCTTACATATGTAAGATGATACAAATAAACAAATTATACTAATGAAATAAAAAATACTTCGTGCATTTATTGCACATATAGGAACTAGCATTATTACGTAAATAAAATATTATAAGTATGTGTAATGAGAGTATGATAGAACTCAAAATATTGAGATAATGCAATAACAATTGAAAAAATTATACTAATAAAATTAAAAAATAATACATTTGATGCATTTCACATATAGGAACTTACTTTTACATTACATATAATAATAACCTATGTATGATAAAACACATGGCGATAACTAACGAACAAATAACCTAATGAAATTAAAAATAGTACTTATCACAGAAAAAATTTACACATTGTAAACAATGGTTGGATATTATCACAAATTTATCACGACTAGTTTGCCAGGATAAGTTCATTTGTATAGTTAGAATATTTTAGGGTAATAAATAATTTTAATTGCCTATTTTAGTCATTTTTTTGGATCTTTTCCGCTTATCATCACTTGCTTCATTGTTCGTAATTTTAATTGAATTGAGGTATTTAATGCGTATAAAAATTCTAAGCTTAACAAAAGTGTTAACTATATTTAACGGGTATTTATCTTCAACTTCAAATATTTTGGCACTTATATTTTTAACTATATTATCTTCATTCGACAATGACATGTTAGGTAATATGTTTTTAAAAATATCCTCATACACTTTAGTTTTTTCCAAAAATGAACTAGATGGAACGACTAGACCACCGAATGATAAAAAATTTGTCCAAGAGGGAATGTAATAATCATGATCTACCTTATTTTTGTCAATTAAATCTACTTCTGGATAGGTTTTGTAGTGTTTTTTAGCTACCCACCCACTGAAATACTCTATACCATTTTCTTCGAATTTTTTAAAATCATTATCTCCCTGACAAACATCAACAGTGGAGTTCATTTTATTAGTATTTACCGAACACGTTTGTAGAGGGGTATTAATAGGCAAATGGTCATTGACTAGTATTTCGTTTGATGTAAAAATAGGGACATCAATTTCTATTTCAGCGGTTTTTAAGATGCTATTCATAAGGTATTCATCATTATTTTTCTCTGACAAACTTAAAACATTAGATGCTAAATACTCTCCATGGCTTTGATCGATTGTATTGCTACTGCAATTAAAAACGCCTGGGTTTTTTTCCTAAAATGATAATTCGTATTCTGTACAATGCGTTAAGGGGTGTAGGGTGGTCATCTAGACCACCTCTTGTGCGCACTTGAGAAAACAAATTCTCCAAACAATCCTGATTTAATTTATGGGTTAAAATGTGTCTAATATTATAATTATATTTTAAATCGAAAAATAAGTCTTTAAGTGATTTGCAAGAAATAATAATTCCCTTTTGAAAAATTTGAAGAAAGGATTTAGTTTTGCCTTTTTTGTCTATACATTGCATGTTATTAATTAATGATATCATAACATCTAAAACCTTTAATTGTTCTTTTAAGTGTACCCCGAAGCCGCTTTTATAAGGATTTGAATGGTTTTCTACGTTAGAATTAAACACATCGAACCAATTATTTACTTTCTCTATAAAATAGGCTAGTTCCATAGTTTCATCAGGATCAGATTTTAAGTTATCTTTATTTCCAGTTTTAGCCATGTATAAAAGAGCTTTAGACACTGTATTTGAAATAAGTTCTACCGCTAAAGCTACATTTTGTCTGACAGGTCCTTCGCAATCTAAATGACACTTCCTTAATTTAGGGCACATTTTAATATCACTCTTATGCGCATTTAATAACTTTTCTAGAGGCTTTTTGTTAATTTCTACATCTCCACCATCTAAAGAAAACCCACCATCTAAGAGCCAATTTCTTATTAGTTTTAACGCATGGGGAGCATCTGCGAAACAATATACATTTTTGTGAGTATTACTCGGGTGATTAAAAAATGTACGATTAATTTTCACCCCTAACTCATTCCAGAGACCCATGTTTCCCCCTCCCATATCACAAACAATAGCTACTACTAAATAACCAGATTCATATAATTTAGAAATAATGTCAAACAAGATTTTTTTGTCATTTTCTGATCAAAATCTATATAAATGGGCTGTTTCCAATTCGCGAATAAACCTCTAACCATTGCTACTTGCATTTGACTATTCTTCCCAATTACTTGATCTGATTTCACATCGTATTCATACTGACTTTTGATTTTCATTTCGTCAAACGTTAAAACTGAGAGTTTATCTAATTCAGACATATTAATTCCAGTGCTTTTCATAATTTTTAAAATATCATCTAAAACACCTTTTCCTAGTTTTATTTTTGAGGCGTATCCTCTTAAAATTGAGAGTCCTGGCAAGGGAATTCTAAGCTCATTTTTAACAAATAAATATGCCCGTTTACTAAAGTATCGCAGCGTAAATGCTTTGGTTAAGTCTTCTGTTGACCAGACAACCATTTTGTTACCCATTAATCGATTAACCTGACTAGCTGAAAAGACTGTGCTTAGTATATCAGAACATTTACGGTTTAACAGCTCTTTTTTATCTTTCTGGGTTTTAAGGCGCTTAAGATCTTTCTTTAATTGTTTGTGAGAAATGTCTTGGGCAAATTTTTCCATTTTTAAAGAGTTATTTTTATTAATTTGCTTCATATATTTCAGTTTCATATTTGCATACCTTGTTTGCCAAATGTTAATTAGCTTCTTTTGCTTTTCTAAAGAATCACAACTGCAGCACCTCTGTTTCTTTATAATGCTTTCAGTACGTTCAACAGCCTCAGGAATTATGTCATTGGAAACAGTCGGCTCCGAATCAGTATTAGAAGAAACTACATCAGAGTTTATCACAACTGTAGCAACTTTTTTCTTTCTCTTTTTCTGGCTCGCTCTTGCCTATCATTTCCTAAAACACTGCAGGCTGAAGACGTTACTCCTAGGTTTTGAGTGGGAATTGCACATTTTTTTAATTGCTTCGCATTTTTTTTTCGAATATAATTCAGTAATTCTGCTTTAAGGTTGCGCTCGTAATCCTCTTGAAGAAAATGATTTGAGCAAATAACGCTTGTAGACGGGTTAAATTTATCCTTCCTTCTACATTTGTTGATCCAAATACTTCTACGGTCGGCATCATCTTTCGGGAAGGCGTGATAAACAATATGGCATTTTTCTGGGTCTTTTTTAGTGACAAATAAACTATTGTTGCACAAAGCCACTGCACACCTAGCTCCTGGCATCTTGTTTTAAAATTATTGTACCTATAAAAACAAAGGCATTTGAGTCTTTAGAATAATGGCATTTGTTAAATGCCATTTGAGAAATTCCATCTGAAAGGCCTAGGCTTAACAGAAACGTAGTAATTTACATGATAAAAGCCTACACGTGGTTTTTATGTCTAAAATCTCTACGGTTTGGCCTTTCAAACAGCTTAAATTTTACTTAATATATTTGGTATTTAAATTAAAATTGTTCTTACCTTGTCATTTATCATCCTCAAAACAAATAGAAACCGTAGCGACCCGGCGAGCCGCGAGCGAATGGGCGCCAAAATAATCCCGCTCGCTTCTGGACTTTTCTCTTCTGGTCCGACGCTGACGTCACTAAAAACTCTCTTTCCGCCGCGAATTTTCTGTCTCAAAAAACGCTAGCGCTGGCAAACCTATTATAGCGTATCTGTATTCACCTTGGTTTGTAGTTTCTTTTGTACGACGCCATTACTCGATAGTTTGGAATCGGTCACCATACAGTACATAATGCATTCTACACAAACGTTAAAGATTATAACATAGTAATCTCTAGTATTGCTGATAATATATCATAAGAGTAAGTATTTTATTAAAAAACTGTTTGATTTTTTTAATGATTTTAACTCGATTTTTTTAATGTGTCTTTTACAGAGGTAGGAAGAAAATAATGTTTGATCAAAGTCTATTCATTTTGGACCTGTACATTTTTCAATTTAACTTTTTAAGTTTATTATTCATTACTCTCACTGAGTGGTTCGCCTAAAGCTTTATTTAATTTTGTTATATTTTATATATTGGATTTGGAGTTCCAAAAGTAAGATTTGCATTGAATTCTCCGAATGTTAGGGAAGGTTCGCTGTTTTTAAAGTTCATTTTGGACCTGTACATGTTTCAATTTAACTTTTTAAGTTTATTATTCATCACTCTCAATGAGTGGTTCGCCTAAAGCTTCATTTCATTTTGCTATATTTTGTATATTGAATTTGGAATTCCAAAAGTAAGATTTGTGTGTAATTCTCCGAATGTTAGGGAAGGTTCGCTGTTTTAAAGTTCATTTTGGACCTGTACATGTTTCAATTTAACTTTTTAAGTTTATTATTCATTACTCTCACTGAACGGTTCGCCTAAAGCTTTATTTCATTTTGTTTTATTTTATTTATTGGTTTCGGAATTCCAAAAGTAAGATTTGCATTCAATTATCCGAATGTTAGGGAAGGTTCGCTGTTTTTAAAGTTCATTTTGGACCTGTACATGTTTTAATTTAACTTTTTAAGTTTATTATTCATCACTCTCAATGAGTGGTTCGCCTAAAGCTTTATTTTATACTGTGATATTTTATATAGTTAAATTGTAATTCCAAAAGTAAGATTTGGATAAATATTAAAATTAAGCTTCGAGAAACAGTAATATCTAGAGTACATTTTTCATCCGATAGTCTTAATTTTTTTTTAAGGAATAGTATTAAATGGCTTAGTTTTATTTTGCTTCTGATTTTAAAATTAATTTTATTGTTTTTTTTACATTTGTATAAGGAAGGTTATTTAATTTTTTATTTGTTTAGTTCGAAATTTATTTTGTTATATAAAAATTAAATAACTATATAAGTTTTGTAATTTATATGTTAACTGCTAATACTTGCAGAGTTCGTGTTATTACAATCAAATTGTACACTTGTTGCTGGATTTTTTCCATTATCTTGTATTTTAATGTTTTGAATAAAATTTTAATATCAAGTTTGGCTTTTTAAATTATTTGTTCAGAATACGATATCCAATGAACGTCCTAGTTTCATCCCTATTGAGCCATGATTGAACCAAATTAAAGGCCTAAAGACATCTCTAGGTTTTATAGAAAGACATCCAGGGGACGACCGCTGTAATTGCCGTTAGATGTCCGAAAACTCGTCCCCGGGACGTACTACGGCTATAGACAAACCGGACATTTGGTCGTCCTTTAACGTCCAACCGACGTCAACCCCGGATTTTGGGATGTCCTACGGACGAAGGCAAGATCCGAGTGTGACGTCTAACCGATGTCCATGGGACGTGTTTGTGTTTGCTGGGCTGTCATAATCCTAATGCCGGATATCGATCTGTAACTAGAGCTCAACCAAATATCAGTAACCAGTCATCACCAAGTTCCAGTAACCAGTCATCACCAAGTTCCAGTAACCAGTCATCACCAAGTTCCAGTAACCAGTCATCACCAAGTTCCAGTAACCAGTCATCACCAAGTTCCAGTAACCAGTCATCACCAAGTTCCAGTAACCAGTCATCACCGAATTCCAGCTATCAGACAATCCCAGGCATTGATCTTGAATCCGATCATGAGATTGTCAACCGACCAGATCCAGATATGGAGAATCAGAGCATTCATTCTCGATACAACGATCAATCCAGGGAAGAATATCCAATCCCAGTAGAACAGATTCCTGGAACCAGTAGGCCGGACATTCCAGGGAACAATCAATCATCACGACAACATGACCAGTGTAATCATGAGATAGAACTTAATCAATTAGACGACATCAGAAAGATCCTGAATACAAGGTCCTTAATAAAAAGAAGAAAAGATCCTGAATAATTTCTCGATTTTTCGGAAATTCACATATAATCACGATCTCTACCAAGAGAGTACATACTGAAAATTTCACATTTCTAGAAGGTATAGTGTTTGAGAAAAATGCCTGAGCCAATCAAATGAAGACACTCCGTATAAAATCGGTCATCGTTTCGTATTTATTATCAAACTGAATTAGTTGAAAAGTTTTAACGTAAAAATTACATTGCATTACCTTGTTAATATAATTGATAAGAAAAAACAGTACCTCTATTTATAATGGTTGCCTCCAGCTCGGTCTAAAGATACAAATTTACTTTATTTACAAATTACGTCGTAATACTAAGAACCAATGGAAAGCACCCGCGGGTTTTGAACTGTCGCCAAATGATATATCATCCAAATAACACGTGTTCAATGAGAAATGGAAACCTGTCCCTGAACTGCGATTTTGAAAGCCATTTTGGAACGCTTGCAGAGCTTCGAATTCAACTCCAAAACGGTCGTCAGGTAAATAGTGAATAGGCAACAAATGTTGAAATTGTATACCTATACAACTACGCTTTGGTAAGTGTTGTTAGATGAAGGGCGTGGTTGTATTTTGTAAACAGCTCCTTTTGACATTAAGCCTCGCATCGAAACAATTTCACTTTCCTCACTTAATCTTTTATAGCCTTTAATGAAATTCAAAAAATCTGGATTCCTTTAATTTCTTTCCAGGTTAGTAAATTTCTCGGAAGACTGATTTTTGGCGTCGTCGCCAACCAACACATTTAAAAATACGTCTTAGACTTAATTGAAGTAGTTTAAAACCGCGCGTTCTAAAGAGTGCACAGCGGCCATGGAACCTTAAGCCTAGTTTTCACTGACCATAACGGGCTGCAGTTAAAAATAATGGTTTTAAAATGTACTATTAATGGTCCCTTGATATGCGAAATCGTATAAGAGTTGAATTACTGTACCTTCAAAGTTTAAAATGACAATTCAAGCGAACCACTATTAAACTATCGTATTTTAATAATAGCTTGAAATATATTCTAAGTAAAAGAAAGTTTTGGTTTTAAATGAATTTTCTTACATAATTTTCTTAAGGCAATAATGGATTCTTGCTATTACACAACGTGATTCAGTGGTGTAAACAAATAGCGTGTTTTAAAAAATTGACTAAAAATAAATTTTACCACTGAAATTACTTTCGCTTGGCTTTAAGCTATTTTTTCAAATAAGAGTAATTTTAGTGGCGATGGCTGTCGGTTATAGCAGCTTTTGCTAAATAAGAATTTTAATATCCATAATTAAAAAAGGATTTGGAGTTTTTAATAAATGTTAATTTTTAACTAAAAGTAAATGAAAACAAAGATTAATATACATGTACGTCCTTGTAAAGAACCTTTGGCTGAAATTTTGACGATGACCAATTTATTCCAACGTTGAAACTCAACGAACGCGATAGATTTGAAGAATTTCACTTTAGATTGCAATATATAAAATAATTATTAATTTTTCTTATAATAGAAGAAGTTATAAATAGTACATTGATAATTCTCAAAAGGAGGGACCCAGTTGATTGTTAGAATATTTCGCTAAACGTTTGTCGGTGGCAAGCTATCACCGCCTAATGTCAACTTGGAGCGATGATTAAACCTTAATCGGTAGAAAAACCGAATTGATTCGATTATCGTTGATAATGGTCAGTGGTTGGAAATCTAGTGTTTTTAAAACAGTGTCCACTCAAATATATATTTTATGTCCACCTGAGCACGAGTTAATATGTTATAGAAATTTGAAACAAATAATAACTATTATAAATAATTATCATGAAGTCCCTTTTCATTTTTAAGTATTTTCAATTTGGTATCCATGGTCAAAATTATCTTTTTTAGTCAATCGTTTTTAGTTTTAAATATTTTTATACGAAAGGGAATTGGTTAAGGACATAACAAAGACTGGTTTTCTCATAAGAGCTACCAAATATTTCATAAGAGCCACGCAACGATAAATTCCTCTCTCCAAGAAACTGAAGAGTGGATAATAATCTTAAAAAACTTTCCGCTAGGTCTGCTTTTCAGAATCAATAAGTAGCTCAGCTTTCCCATCAATTGTTTTATTATTGCCGTTTTAAAAACAAATACGGCGCGAGAAAAATATTTTATTTAAACCGGCTACACACATTAGACGCGAATTGAGGATAAGCAAAACTCCTAATTTCGGGTCGTGTGCCTCAATTCGGGTCTCACGCGTGTAGCTTCTCTGGCTTGCGCGCGAGCTTGGTTTTTGCTGCCTTTACCCTCCTTAAAAAATAACGAAGAACTTCATCTTGACACACATTGGGAGACACTTTGTCAATCTCGTAGAAATTATCTCCATCGGCTACGATTTTGGGAGTTTATTAAAGATTCGAATTTCGAAAACTTTCTCGGCACTCTAAAAATGGTTGTCTTCTTAATGGTGACTTAGCAACAAATTTAGTGATTTTTATATGCGTATATTTAAAAGTGAAGTGTCATTTTCCTCTTGCAGTCGTTGTATTTTAAAAACAGCTCTTTTTTGACGTTAAGCCTCGTCACGAATAGAAACTCACTTTCCTCGTTTACTCTTTTATAACCTTCCTCGTAGCTGGAGTAAATAAGATCTTCATTGCTAGTAGGACTCGTAATCTTTTTAGTTTATCTCTCAAAAAGGTGTGTTTTAGCGTCAGCGCCATCAACATCTTTAAAAATAAGTCTTACGTGATGGAATCAGTAAATATTTACACATCGAAAGAAAGTTCTAGTTTTAATTGAAATCTGGATTATAATTTTCTGAAGGCTATAACGAAGGCCGTTGCTATTTGCCCCCGATTTTCGGTGGTAAATCGCCTGTATCTATTTACCACCGAAAATCGGGGGTAAATAGCGCCTCCGCGCGGCCAACGCTACTTGCCAACAAAAGTCGGGGCTCATAAATTTCGGTGGCATTTAGCAAGCGCCGCGCGATCGAGAATATTTTGCACCGAAAATCGCGGGTGTCTGATTTTCGGTGGCAAATAGTCTAACCGCACGGTCAAAGCAATTTTCCACCGACACGAACCAATCCCCGACTTTCGGTGGAAAATAGTCTCAGCAGTGACTACGGCTATTTTCCACCTTAAATCTGAAGTTTTTCCGTTTCGGTGGTAAAAAGTCTTCACCGTGCGTTCCGTGCTATTTGCCACCGAAAATCGGGGGTAAATAGACATAGCGTATAACAAATTCTGGAGATTTGGTATATGTGATTAAGCCTTTGACTTAAAACTAATATTTTACCCCCTAAATTAATCGAAGTACATTGTACTTTAGCTTGGCCTATAGTTAGATTTCAAAAAGCGCCTGAAATACGAAAAATTCTAATTTCTGCCGGAAGTCGACAGACGCCACCAATATTAAAATTCTTTAATTTTTATAATGCCATCTTGTAATAGTGTTACAGAATTTCACTATTAAAATTGCATCAATTTAAATGTATATTAAGTTAATTTATAATGCCAGATTAACGATACATAGTATTGATAAGCCACAAAAGAAGGATCCCGTTGGACTGGTACAATCTCCCTAACAAAAATTACCTGAATTTGAACGATAAATAAAATGTACAATCATTTTTAAAATGAAAGCTATATTGAAACTAAAATTGAAGAGAAGCATACATTAATAATGACTACTTAAAATTTAACGGTTAATCACAGGTTGATTTTAGGGTAAAGTTACATTACATTCTACAGTGATCAGAACGATAGTTTGTCGTATCACAGTAGAAAAGCACTTAACTCTTTAAAAAAATAACGATTTCAATTATCCACTCTCTACTAATACAATTATTTTATCAGACAATATTTCTATTGACAACCAAAATGGTTGATTCGCACCACCAGATGAATTACAATATTTGAACAAGTAAGCAATCACTTCCAAGAAAGACCTACTCTTACGATTAGAACCCGAGCACGAATTTCGTGTCAGGTTCAGAAATCGACAAACATATTTCCATTGGGGTTAACTAATACCATCCCTAACATGATGTTGCATTCTTATTCTTCAACATATAACTGTTAACGCGCACTCTTTAATTCAAATTATACCTCAATTAGGATATTCTCAATAGACGACTGAAAAGTATTTTTATTAAGTTATTCAATATACATTTATTTATATATTTCAATGACCTTGCCTTTGAATTTAAAACTCTTTAACCGTTGATTATTTGACAACATCTGCTCTTGAACTCTCAAATTAGTACGTATGATATGCAACGCTTTTGATGGTCCACGAGGAAATCAATCACGAAGACTGGACGCTTTCTGAAGGTTCTGTGGGATGATTTATATATCCACATGAATAAATCAGTGGCGGATTGACTTCCACCCGGGATCCTACACTCGAACATAACTAGACGTTATTCTGACCTCGCTCTAGATGGGTCTCGGGCCCTTCTACCTTTTGATCTGTTCCGGGCCCTAGGCATTAGCTTGCTTAACCTATTGGTTAATCCGTCACCGCGTTTATAATGAAATAATTTAAACTAGAAACTCAACGGTAATGGAGTATTCTGAATAAATTTATTTCCCATTATGCATTTCCATTTATTGTTACCGTTAATAAACATTTCGTAAGCATCAACGTTTCGTAAATAAAAAACTATAGTTTGACCATAGAGATAAGTGAGTCTGTATACCGATAGGGGCCCCTGCGGGCGGGGGAAACGGGGATGAAACAGGACCCTGTGGGAGTAAGCATTCCCCCCCCCCTTTTGCGTACATTTTAGGCAGGTCAAAAGGTTAGCTGATTTACGAGGTCAATAGGTTAGATGATTTACGATGTTATAACCCCTCATAAAACCTAGGTGGTAAGCCCTCATTTTAGGTCAATAGGTAAGATGATGTCCCTATTCGGCAGGTGGTGTGGACTGACACGATGTTATGCAAACAGCTATAAACCGTTAAATAGTTTCCGTCAAAACCCATCAGTCATAGTGAATGTCAGGCCTAGGGCACCTGTCTTTCGAGTTGATAATAAATAGGGTTTTCGCCGACAAACACTTTCGGGCCCCTAAGGGTTGTAAAAGGGTACCGTAAAATAGCATGCGGTCATCGGTTAAAGTGTTTTGGAAAATAAAGAGCAGAGTGTATACAAATTATAAGGTTTTATTTATACATTCAAAGTTACAGTACATTAAGCGGATGAAAAAAAAAACGCTTAAAGATAAAACAATTTATTTTTAAAATATTTATGGTTTGTAGATACCATAGTGAACAAATTGTAAAAGTTAAATACGCAAAACATATTTTGCTTGGCAACTGTTTCTTTAAAATCTTCAATAATTTTAAATGCTGTTACGTAATTGAACGCATAGCGTACAACGGTATCATACCTTTTATGTTCAACCGATAGAAATAAATTGTTGGGCGCGCATGGTTCTTTATACAATATTTCGTAAATTTTACGATAATTATCGGTTATAACGTAACCCATTAATTCAAAGAGTTTTTGGTTCACTTTAAAGAGTTGAATGTGCGAATTAATGAAATATTTGAGTCTGTCCAATTCTCGAGTTTCAGGCGCTTTGATTACGACCGACGCTTCGGATATCGTACTTTGCAAGGTTAATTCTTTTTGGTCAGACATGGCGGCGGTCACTAGCGCATCAGATAGCGGGAACGGTGATCGAAAGGGCAGCCGTTGGGGATCATTTATTTGTTCCCAGTGGCCTTATAAATTATCCCAGGCGCGCGAAGACATCTCAAAGACCTGGTGTGAGACTTTATTGCATAGAGCTACAGATATAGCGAGTTCAGACGTAAATCCCATAGTAACGAAAAGCTCGGATGAAAGTGAATACCGAGGGTTAACTTTCCGCTGAGTCGGGACAAATTTAGACATTTTAGTCGACCCTGGAACGTTATCTCCACAGCTTCGTTTAGACATAATGCTCGAGAAACGGGTTGTAGTGTACTGCCGATGGATGACGGGGGTGAATGCCTATATATAGATAATAATTTAATGACGTAATCAGGATGACGTAATGGGTTGACTCAATGACTCACGCGATTAGTCAAATTTTGCGGTGTTATGTGTATAGTGACGGCCATATTGGTAAACCAAAGAGATAGAAATTCTACAAGTCCCATTAAAAGTAAAATCAACGCGATTAGTAACGCGTTTTTAGGATTTTTCGCGATAAGCCGACTAACGGGAGAGGCGGGAATAGAACCTTCAATACCGGAAGTTATCTTTAAACTAAATTTATCAATAAACCAAAAAACGGATTTAAACTTTATATATTTTATAAAAAACCAAATGACATACAAATAACTAAAATAAACAAATGACTAAAATATATACAAAGGAATTATTTACAAATGAAAAAATACACCAACAAATGAAAAAAATATACAATATTTATAGATTGTCGATGAGTAGTTGTTGGAGCATGTCGTGGAACAGCCCCTCTGTGTCGTATACAGATTGGGCCTGCTCCTCGCTGTCGGCGTACGCGAGACACGCTCCAACCTTCATCCGACACAACTCGCTTATCTCGAGAGAGAGTCTAAAAAAAGGTGTGGAGGGTTGTATGACGTAATTTAAAATCGTATGAATTAACTTAAAATTACCTTTGAGCGAATGCCACGACTTCGAGACTGGGTTGATGGTGTCGGGGGTCTGCTCCCACTAGGTTCCTTTTTAAAAAAAAGACTGAGTAACACGGCGTTTTTTGTAAAAAAAATATATGCGTACGTTATAAGCGAGTCACTAGGCAGGAATAACCGGAGAATAGGTCAATTTGGTCTAAGTCGACCGGCTCTAAAGGTATCACAGCCTGATAGATGTTGTCTAATAATAGAATTATATAAAAAAGAGACAAGGTATAAGATAAAGCATTTATTTTTATAAAAACAGCCTATTATGAAAAATGAGGTCTAATAAAACCCTCAGGGTTTGGAGGTCGCTATCCAGCTGAACCGCCGACATCGCCAATGACGGGGAGGTCGTCACCGTCAGGAACGCCCGGGCCTCAAAGAGGGCCAAAACGTCTCTGATGAGGCTAAACAAATATATAATTTAAAATACAGAATATATTTTTATCAATATTTAGGTATAAATTCAAGCTTACCCATCCCCGTCAAGGACGAAACCGGGTCCGGCGGTGGGGATTACGTCGGCTGGCGGCTGGAATTGTTCTTGTTCCGGATAACTTTCTCCTTCACCTTCCGAAGACGAGAGACTCCAACTACCCGCTTCAGCAGCATCCTCCAAACCCTGCGGGTTGAAGTGCCATTCACCTTCTTGGATTAAGGCGAAGCTGAAAATATATATATTATTATTAAAAACCCCAGCCAAAATCGAAAAAGGGTTTATTTGGGAAATATCAAAATAACATTTAGAGATTACCGAGCTAAAATTTGATAAAAACTCACATGTCGACGTCCTCATCCGAGAATAGTGGCGATGGACTTCTGGATGTCATGATAGCAGAGTTGTGATGTCTTGGGGGCCCAGTTCCAGGGTTTTTATACCAAAAGGACCCCCATACACACTTTGAGGGGCACCCCCATACGTAGGGGCCATTTGGGATGTAAAAACAAAAATCTATGAGAATCCCTCATAGTTTAAACTGAAATAGTTAAGAGGATCTATTCCACATAGTTTATGAGGATCCATAAAATTCTACGCGCAACAACATTCATTTCTAACCATTTTTCGACAAAACGTTTGTCCCCAAAAAATATCTAACACTTTGAAACGTCTTTTTTTTTAAAAGTTTGAGTATATAACTGTCACCTCTTTTACCATGACCATACTTCTACGCTTAAAAACAGCTGTGAAAACAATCGCTTTTTATAAACATTTCGGTGCGCAAAAAAATCACACTATTTTAACAATACCCGATTTGACGCGTCATGTTAAATTCAGGAGTCGCGCGTGGGTCAAAGACAAACTTAATTTGCATCGTAAAAAAGGTTAGGGTTGACACAAAAAAAAGAACCCTAAACCATTTTCCCTTCAAAGAAAAAGACCCGTAGGTGCCCACATCGTTCAATTAAGACTCGAGCGGCGTGGGCCCAAAGGATTCCACCCTAAGGGTTTGGTGTCTAAAAAAACAGCGGCTCGTAAAAAAAATTGGCCGCTCGGAGAACAAGAAGGGCACCGTCAAAAGTTTTTATTCGTATATTCATCCAGCTTTGTCAAAATAGTCAAAAGAGTTTTCGGCGGCTCTTTTTTTGAAAAAAACTTTTGTCAGCGATAAAAGGATGAACCGCCACCAAATTTATGGGGGATGGGGCTATTATTAAAGTAGCCATTGATCACTATCCATCCTTAAATTTATAGGCTTACAAAACAGTGGGCCCATCTTTTAGAAAACAATCGAGTTTTTATATAATAGAGTTTCGAATTAACGACGTGATATTATTTTTATACAGCCTCAAAAGATACGTATAAATAGAGCCCGATCGGTCAAAGAAACTTCACTAATCAGCGGAATTCTCAAGTTGGAAGTCGTTTTCTTAGCGCCTAGAAAAAATGGTTAGTGAAAGCTTATGTTGGTTTCTAGACGATTTGACGGTAAATAGACCCTGGTCCGTGCCCCAACTGCTGCAATTTTATTACGGAATATGTTTATTTTTAAATTTAGAGCCGGGGTTTGCATTTTAGTCATTTGTTTATTTTAGTTATTTGTTTATTTTAATAATTTGTATGTCATTTGGTTTTTTATAAAATATATAAAGTTTAAATCCGTTTTTTGGTTTATTGATAAATTTAGTTTAAAGATAACTTCCGGTATTGAAGGTTTTATTCCCGCCTCTCCCGTTAGTCGGCTTATCGCGAACAGTCCTAAAAACGCATTACTAATCGCGTTGATTTTACTTTTAATGGGACTTGTAGAATTTCTATCTCTTTGGTTTACCAATATGGCCGTCGCTATACACATAACACCACAAAATTTGACTAATCGCGTGAGTCATTGAGTCAACCCATTACGTCATCCTGATTACGTCATCAAATTATTATCTATATATAAGGCAGTCACCCCCGTCATCCATCGGCAGTACACTACAACCCGTTTCTCGAGCATCATGTCTAAACGAAGCTGTGTAGATAACGTTCCAGGGCCGACTAAAATGTCTAAATTTGTCCCGACTCAGCGGAAAGTTAACCCTCGGTATTCACTTTCATCCGAGCTTTTCGTTACTACGGGGTTTACGTCTGAACTCGATATATCTGTAGCTCTATGCAATAAAGTCTCACACCAGGTCTTTGAGATGTCTTCGCGCGCCTGGGATGATTTATACGGCCACTGGGAACAAATAAATGATCCCCAACGGCTGCCCTTTCGATCACCGTTCCCGCTATCTGATGCGCTAGTGACCGCCGCCATGTCTGACCAAAAAGAATTAACCTTGCAAAGTACGATATCCGAAGCGTCGGTCGTAAACAAAGCGCCTGAAACTCGAGAATTGGACAGACTCAAATATTTCATTAATTCGCACATTCAACTCCTTAAAGTGAACCAAAAACTCTTTGAATTAATGGGTTACGTTATAACCGATAATTATCGTAAAATTTACGAAATATTGTATAAAGAACCATGCGCGCCCAACAATTTATTTCTATCGGTTGTACGCTATGCGTCCAATTACGTAACAGCATTTAAAATTATTGAAGATTTTAAAGAAACAGTTGCCAAGCAAAATATGTTTTGCGTATTTAACTTTTACAATTTGTTCACTATGGTATCTACAAACCATAAATATTTTAAAAATAAATTGTTTTATCTTTAAGCGTTTTTTTTCATCCGCTTAATGTACTGTAACTTTGAATGTATAAATAAAACCTTATAATTTGTATACACTCTGCTCTTTATTTTCCAAAACACATTAACCGATGACCGCCCGCTATTTTACGGTACCCTTTTACAACCCTTAGGGGCCCGAAAGTGTTTGAAAGTGTTTGTCGGCGAAAGCCCTATTTATTACCAACTCGAAAGACAGGTGCCCTAGGCCTGACATTCACTATGACTGTTGGGTTTTGACGGAAACTATTTAACGGTTTATAGCTGTTTGCATAACATCGTGTCAGTCCACACCACCTGCCGAATAGGGACATCATCTTACCTATTGACCTAAAATGGCGGCTTACCACCTAGGTTTTATGAGGGGTTATAACAGCGTAAATCATCTAACCTATTGACCTCGTAAATCAGCTAACATTTTGACCTGCCGAAAATGTACGAAAATGGGGGGAATGCTTACCCCGACAGGGGTCTGTTTCTCCCCCGGTTCCCCCGCCCACAGGGGCCCCTATCGGTATACAGACTCACTTATCTCTGACCATTGATTTTACTACGATATTTTTCACGTTCATGTAACTGTAAATTTTATAGTGTATAATTGCTAATGCATCTGTTAAGATGGTTATAAAAGATTAAACGAGGAAAGTAAAATAAATAATATAAAAGAAAATGTACCTATAAAGGAAAATAATTCGAATGAAAAACACTATTGAGACTTTATCCGGTTCATCTGATCCGCAGTTCTGTCGGCTTAATTTTTAAAGAACTTGCATTCTTAGATTTCCACTTCATCTGGCTGAGAGGGATTTATTTTGCAATTCTCAAAATCCGTTCTTTCTCCAACTGTACCGCTTTGAAACTAGCTCGCTCGACTGTTTATTTTCTTTTATAAATAGGACTTAATAATTCAGCGAATATAAAACTTTTAACAACCACGAGGAAAATGAAGTTTGTGAAGTAAGCTTATTGATCTGAAAGTGGGCCTTAAGGGTTTGATTTCTTCAAGTACTTTTGCAAAATCATTAACCACGCTTGGCTAATATCGACTTAATTTCATACTTTGCTATTCTGGTAAATTTTCGAGAGGTGATGATCTACCTTTGTCCAAAGGAAGAAATCCGCTAACTGTGATTCAGTTAAAAAAAGTTGAGTAGATGGGTGGTTTTCATCCAAACAATACACTTTAAGGCATGAGTTTCTACGCGGAGTGAAAACTGATATACCTCTCATAGAAAAGGAGCACTTCTGCTCGACATATCCTTTGCCGCAACTTAGATTTCGTATTTCGATTGAAAAAAGTCACATCAACGGTCATACTAATTATCCGTAATTTCCGGTTTTTAACATCTGACTCTTGGTTTTGCAAGTGAACTGTTTCAATATTGAGCGCCTGATTAAATTTGATTTTCTTAGATTTTGGAGTAGTTAGACCAGCTTTCCACACTTCATTAAACGATACAATTTTTGTTACGGGAGCCACCCATTTAGCCTTTACCCTAGTAGAGCTCACAGTTTCGCAGTATCGGATAGAATGTTTGATGTAAAATAATAAAGCAGAAATGTGTGTACAGCATTCTGCTAATCCCGCATTGTATGTCAATGGCCACCCAAAATTCTGCCATTGTTCTGTTCGACTATGGCCCATCAGTCAAGAGGCTTCTCTCAAACCTTTGAGAATGTATTACCTAAACCACAATTTAAGTATATTTATATTTATTCATATTTATAAATGTATTAAAATAAAACTTACCAAGCATTTTGCGGAGCTTTGTAATGTTTTACAGATACATCTCCCACGTATCCTGCTATGAATCTTTTATATCCGTCTTAACTTTGGCCATAATAAGAATGATCAAATGTATATGGTGACAAATCCGAAATTAAGTAGATGTATATATCGCCAAATTTAACTTTTAGTAAATAATCGAAACCTGTTCCATTGCCTTGATGTTCCCAAAAACTGATCTAGGCTTTACTCGAATAAAATCACTACTTTCTAACTTATATGGGTCATCATTATTAATTAAAGCATTTTTTTCGTATATCTTTTTTAACGTGAGCACCCAAAGTGTCAACATGGTCTACACGTTGCTTTTTATTGAAGAGTTTAGCCATTTTACGTAAAATTCGAAAAGAACGCAAAAACAAAACCTTTTACCTACGTTTTTAACATTTGAAGGACTCACTAAATATCTCCTCACACCGTGGCGCTGAAGTGGATCGCGCTTTAGCGTTTAAAATTCAAAACGTTACTTCACAGAAACTTCATAGAACTAGTGACTCTTTATTTATGCTATTATATTAAGACACATTATTTTTACTTTTATAATTCATAATTACGATATTTTTCCGGCTTTTCGCTTTTGCTTTTTTGACGCGCTTTAATTTCAAAATAAGTCTATATCAAATCCATTTTGAAATCTGCTTCTCGTGACAAAAAAGCCGATAGAGAAGCTTCTCGCGGTTGGTTTTGACGCAAAAGCGTGATTTTTGTTCGAAAAAATCGTGATTGAAAACGGGGCTTTACTCCGTAAAAATTATTCTGGTTGTGCTAAACGAAAACGAAAACCAAATTTAAATCAATTTATACAATCCCAAAAAAGGCATTGTGAGATCGTTTCCGTTTGGTAGAGACAGATCGGGGTTTGCAATTCTGCTTTGGACACAGAACCAAGTTTCGCCAATGTCAGAAGAAATTCCTCCAGCGGAAAATTCTTCACTTTCAGAAAGTTTCAGTCAATTTATAGGGAACTCTACTAAACAAAATGGCCAGTTCCGCCTTATACATAAGACTGCCTATAGGCTGATGCCTAGGGGTGCATCAAGAAAGCGGGCAAGCACGGGTCCATGCCTCACAGGAGGGGGGGTGGATATCCAGGACCCCAAAGCGGCTCAACGAATGTTATATTAAGTTAATAAGAACCACCCATGGACTGAGTTTATATACCAAGAACAAATTGAATGTCAATGACATTGGTTTGTGCCCCAAAAATCTAAATGATCAACAACGGAAAATTACCCAATTCGTTCACTTCAAAGCTACAAAAATGTTCATGTAACAGTGAAATTTTTCAACCAATTTCTATTCCCTTAAAAATTACGAAAGTCGATCGATGTTGGCTTGTATATTCTACCAATTTGAATAAAGTTTTTTGGTTTGGTTGTAAACGATTTTCTAGTCTTTCATCTTCTTAATTACGCAGCTCTGGTTCCAACGACTGGAAACATTGATAAAAAATATTGACTCGCGCAAATCGTCGGTCAAGGGTGTTATCTGTTTTCCAAACTACATAGAAATGAAAAATTATCTGTGCAAAAATAAAACAATTGATAGGAAAGCTGAGCTTATTATTGATTCTGGAAAGCAGCACTGGCGGAAAGTTCTGTAAAGATTATTATCCACTATACAGTTTCTGGGAGAAAGGAACTTCTCGTTGCGTGGTTCTTATGAAACACTTGGTATCTCAAAAATTCGGAAATATTTGGGTCTTGCTAAATTCCTTTCAATCCGTCAAATTGAAAATGACGAAATAAATGATCATAACCTTGAAAAACGAATTCCAATTTAATTTATTCAACTTATTAGCGACAAGATATTAGAAACAATTCGCAATCATATTATTAAATCAAAATATTTATCAGTTTCTCTTGGTTGCCCCTTTCCATAGAAACTTGTAGAGGTTAACCGTAATAGTGAGTGTACGGAGCTGTTGGCTCGCGTGGCATGAAGGGCTTGCAGCCACCCTCCTACGCGATGGAACCCGCTAGATGACTTCGGCCTAAGGTGGTGCCATGGCTATTAGCCTAGCTGATGACACTTCCTATTGTTTCATTGCTAATTTCTGAACCTGTTATCGACACTAACATTCTCGCCCAGTTCTGACTTGAGCTCGTATCAGAGCTTGGTCGCGTGTTATAGACATTGGTAATAGTAGCAGCCGTGTGGCTCTAACTTGATGCGCGTACACCAACCGTATCGTGAAACGATTTCAAAGGTGACCTTCCTAGCACTCAAATTCAAAAGGAAAATCGTCAGTTTGCTGCACAAATCTAATCCGTGTTATTATTATAGAGAAACAGGCAGTGTCGGCGTTATGATTTTATTTCAGGGGAGAGAAATTTGGGCAAGCATTTGAATGAGGGAGTGTTATAATCTAAGAACAATTATATTTTGTCTTAAACTCGTTGGTGCTTAACAATATTGTAATTGAAATAAAAAATATTTCAATTCAAATAAAAATATTGGAATCGAAATAAAAATATTGAAATCGGAATAATAATAATAATGTAATTGAAATATTATAATTGAATTGGTATAAATGTTAAAACATTTGCACGAAATCTAAAATTCGTCGTGACAATATTTGAAAATGTAGAAGGCGGCGTCGTCCGAGGAAAAAACGGAAAACGTCACTAAGCGTTAAAATTAATACAATCTCGAATGGCGCATTCCAAAGTTACATCGATACTGATAAAATTTACGAATGGAGAATTTCCATGCAGGGGCAAATCAATAATAAACCAAGTTAAGAAAATGAGAAGAGAGCCCCCCCCCCCAATCAACCTCTAAAAGCGGAAATCGATCGATTCAAGTCTCAATTCTTAGTGTTCACAATACATGGATAACTAAATTCCCAAACTAGTGGAAAAAGTCATGGCTCTACCACACTTTAATGACTTAATTGTCAATTTAATATCGTACGGAGAGCGTATATGAGAGCGTACAACTGGACCCAGCGAAGTCATGAACAGGGCGAAGAAACGGTGCTATGTGCGATGGACAGCCTGGTCTAGAACGCCTTGGTGAGGAACCGATGGTTCCGTGCCCACCTATCTAACTTTTAGAGTAACTACAGTCAGGTTAATTTAAAATTTATAAAGTAATGTATAGATTTTAAACACAATTTTTTTACATATTTATAAATTTTATTTTATTAAAATAATATTTAGTTATTATAGCATTTATAAAACATACTAATTTTGTTACAAATTTTAAGTAAAATATGTTTTGTGATAATACCCCCGAATCCTGGTGTCTTCATTAAAACGCCAATTAAAATTTAACCATCAGGATTAGATACTGTTATATCACGGTTCCGCCTAATAAGAAGTTACAGTGGTTTCAATAAAAAAGATTCACTCTATAATTTAAGTTGAAAAAATGCTTGGTCAAGACAAAAAATGTGGGAAGCAGTGGCACCATGTTTTGGGAAAATGTAAAACTAAATAAAGAAATAGACCAAAATTGAGCGATGCGATCATATACCAATAAATGTGCAGAGTGACACTTGACCCTTTTTGAAATTCGGGTTGAAAATAAACATTTGTCTTTTTTGTTAGGTCTCAATTCCTCTACGTCTTACAATGTTGATAAATTGGGGGAATGTAAAAATCAACCACAGAATTTCCAAATAGTTCCACTTCCACTACCGAGATGAACAAAATTTTATAAAATCTTTACGAACCCACGCGTCACCTACATTTATATAAAGTCAAGTTTTAAACTGTGAAACATTTTTTATTATGTTGCGTAAGTAACATATTTTGGCTACATTTTCATCCTTCTTAAGAGTTGAGCGAAGAAATATTGAAAAAGCGCCACCGGGTAGTGAATTCGTGAACTTTACTGCGGGGAAACTAATTGGCTCTATACACTTGTTTTGGGGTTTGACGACCAAGTCAAGGGAAATTTGGAACACTGTGAAAAGAGAAACTAACTCTCATTCAACAAATTGATGACCAACTAATGATGGAATTTGTAACGAAATTAATTGGTTTAAAAGAAATTTCAAAGAGTCAGTGCTCATTGAACAAGGCGGGAATTTAAATCTAGAAAGTGGCTAAGGTGGAGTAAAAGGTTGGGTTTTTTTAAATTTGGATAAATATAAAATTAAAATATAGGGTAATTGTATAGAAGAATAGTTAAGACAGAATTGATACAGTTTTACCTAAAGAATTTGTAGCAATTAATTATTAATGTTTGTTGTTTTTTACATATATGTAATTGTGTAACTTTAAGCATTGTATAATTTTTGAACGATTCTTGTAAATACGTTTTTTTTCTGGGCTACCTAACGGTAGCGTCTTATAGTATTTTTAGTATAAAATGATATTAACGCGGAGAACCCAGAAAGGCGACCGATCGTCTGGCACGGTATTGCAACACTCAATGAAAGTCTGAGAGTAGGGTTAAAGCTCATTGCCCAATGGTAGAAAAAATTTTGGTTTTGTATTCGTGTTAAGGAATCACTTGTAACCGTCACTCGCTGAAGAAGGACCACGGTCCGAAAGCTCCGAATAAAATAAAGTTTTTTTCTAAGTCATGAAGTAGCAGCTTTTTTAAAATTTAACAATGGAATCGTTAAATTGTTGATAAGAAACGCTAACTTGGTTTGTAGATGTCAAATATTTAAAATATGAGAACTGACCACCTTTTGCGGGTAGTTATCAACCTGAACTCAAATTTTTTGGATATTATCGGGGTGGGTGAATCTCATTTTATATAACCAATACGATAATTTCTTCCTAATTATCTCCTTCTTTAACAGTAATAAGAAATAATGCATGCACAAGCTGGAGTCACACTTATCTATTAGATTACATTTGTACGTAGGCTAATTTCGTTAAAAAAATCATTGCGTTTTTTTCTTAATTTTTGCAATATCAGAAGTGGATGGAAAAAAAATTCGATATAAATTTGAGGTGAACATTTAATCTCTTTTAAGTTGTGATCATTCTATGGATTTGGGTCGGTATGCGCGACTCCCGTTTGCGCAGTTCCTTAATAGCGCAGCTCAAGGTTCGTAAAAGAAAAGCAGGGCAGTTTACCATTTGCGAAAATTTTCCCATTTCTACAGTTATACGTTTCCACAGTTTCCTCATTTGCGCACACAATGCGCAGTGTTTCCCCACCAGTGCGGGTTTTCAATTGCGCGGCTTCTCATGACGTAAATATTGCGTTTTAAGCCATTTTACCTTGAAAAGGGTTGTCTGTGTGTGTTTTTTTAATGACCTTGTTTAGCAACCACCTGAACGGCTAGCGTACAATTAAGGTCATGTCGCGCTGTAAATACCAATGATTTTCATGTTTTCCTCTTGTAAAATATCGTTCGTTGGGAATATATTTTCAGTCGAAAAACGAATCGCAGCTTCTAGGCCGTTCGGCTAAGATGAAAAAGGTATCTGCCAAGCTTAGGCCTGTGGCAGTCATCTTAACTAACCTTATCTAGCCTAAGCGTGCGGTGGCCACCTAACCAATCCTTACCTTACCTTACCTAATCAAACCTAAGCTCAACCGGAACTAAAGCCTGTACTTAAAATGTCAGATAAACATAGCTATCATTCCTTAAGTATTGGCAACAGACGGCACCGCGCACTTGCTTCGCTTGAGTGCTGGGAGCGCGTGGCGCCACCCCAACCCCATACTTGCTAATCAAGCTCGGCCTTCTATAACGCCACTAAGAGGGCAGTACCTAGCCTTAACGAAGCGAGTGTTGTCCAACCTAATATTAACCCAACCTAATCTAACGTTACCTATCGTTGCCAAGTAAAAAGTCTGAACCTTTAATGGGAGCATATAATAAAATGAATAGTTGTCTGCCTTCTAACGTGACTTGCAGAAATGTGAAGTTCGTTGGTCCCCTTTAAAATTTGAAGTACCTACTCCCTTTAAAGCACAACCATATATTTTCCCAATGCCTGCCATCTAACTTGACGTAGAAAAAGTAGATAAACATATCATCGATACCGGGATTGCCTATCACATTTAACCAAACCCAACGCACAAGTGAACGTGAAAGTAAAATAAATTATCTTATTTTGTATCTATTAAAGCAAAGGACGAGCCCGCATTTCAATTTATACAATCTATGTATAATTAGATATTTACATTTTCTAATAAATTTCAGGTCTAACGGATTGTAATTTTTTCTAATTACATAATTAATAAACAGTGACATACAAATGAACGAGGTGGAAATTATTGTTATTTTTCAACAGTCCTGAATTCTCTAACTAAAGTTTTGACAATTCGCAATCGACAATGAAATGTCTGCATGATAATTGCGTAGCAGTTCAGGAGTAGCGACTGGTTTCCGACTTTTGCAATTTTACAAAGTTTGTATCCTTTTTTTATCAAAGTATTTAATAAAGTCTCGAAATGGCCACTATATATCGCCAGAAAAGTAAAACTTTAATACAAAAAGGGGAATTTTGTTATCCTGTATCCAAACTAATTTTGTATATGCCATTTATTAAATTTATCTACATAAAGTTTTGTTTTTTCTAAGACATCTCTATAACAACTGAAATAAATATCTGGCCCTTCTTAGCCTTACTACATTAGCGCACATTTAGCTATATCATCCTTTTTTTTCAGCGAAGCTGAGCTTTCCGTTATAGTTGCTATTTTCAATGATTTATTTAAAAAAATTTAATCGGGGCTGCAGTCGTTGTAAAATAAATTTATTTTAAGAATCATTTATATAATCTTTTAGTAGTATTTGCTATGTTTAGCTTATTTTCGGGTAGCTTCAGCTTATTTGAGGGAAGGTTTAACATATTTTAACTTAGAGCATCGGGTAAACCACCCACATAGAGTGGAAATCTGTCAGCGAAACTTGTTAGCACTATTCGTTCGCAACGTCTGATAGCGGGCCGGGACTTGACACTAAGAGCACGGTCGTTTTACTGAGCAGTTGAGCAACGTGGTGCAAGGATCGTTTAAGAGTGCTGCAAAATCTGTGAAACCGGAACAATAATTAATAGATGGTGATTGTTCTGGAACCAAGGATGTACAATATTTGCCCTAAATAAAACTATTCGCTTGCTATGAGTGTCGTTTTTTAACGTCGAGATCGCCTATGCGCTAATCACCAACCCGAAGGATTGGTTTTGAAATACTTGTTTGTACTTGCTTTATTTTTTCCTAATCAAATAAAAAAAATTTATGGCATTTTGAATTTCTTAAATGCAATTTATGCATCATCCGGATTGTATGCCAATTTTAATTTTTTTCTTATAAATCATAAATAAAAACGGCACAAAAAAGTTAAAAATTAAATTTTATATAAAGGTGTAAAAATGTTTAATAAAATAAAACTAATTTATCTTAAGAATTTAAGCTAGATAATAAAATATATTTCTTTTGTCTAAAAATTATAAAATTTAGAGCCCTTTTTTGTTTTTTTTTTATAATTTTTAATTAAGTTCAGTTGTATTTTAAAATATATTATAAAAACTTAAACCCATGTTAATGTTAACCTTAACCTCTTCTTTAGTTGTGGCTTTTCAACCCTTAGTCTAGTTACTATTGTACGTAGCTCCTCTGTCAATGCTTTTTTCTTAAAAACAAAATGTATATGGAAATTATCTTCAAAGGTTTCGAATATAATAAACATTGATAAAATAAGACGCAGATAAAATAAGGTATCTTGCAATTAAATATTTTATTACTTACTTCTACTGTGGGTGGATATTAAAAAAAATCGAGCTTTGTCATGACCTGCATCGCTTTTGTAAAAATCTAAACCGTTTCTGTGGTTATTGAGTATCCAATACACTGACAAAGTTCTATTGGAGAAGATACCAAGGAAATGCCACTTCCTACGCTGCAAAGAGGGAAATAATTAGTCCCGTGCATTATACATAATATATTTGAAGTTGTTCAAAATTAATTTGCTCTGTTCCCCCTTTGTTAATTTTTGCCCTTGTTTGCTGTTGTTGGTATTTTTCACTGAATGCCTTCACGCGCCTAAAATAAAAAAAAGCTTTAGTGGGATTATAGTTGAAATTAAGCGTGTTAAAATTGACAGATTTTAGAAATTGTGCTCCTCTTGTTAACCAATAAAATAATAGTTCTTTAAAGTAAACGTATATCTCCAACGTCTTATTATGGCTAACGAACCTTGATTAAATTAAAATTAAATGATACTTATAACATTTCTCCTTAATAGCTCGAAGGAAAGTAGATGGAAAGTGAGGTCGACCCATCAGTCCCGGGTTCGGGTTCCGGGATTTAAGGGGTGAAATGGGGGTAAAATCGTCGAAAAGTCAATGTATTTATGATATTTCTCGCGCCGATTTGTTTTTCGTATATCACCATACTATGTTCAGGCTAACTTGTTCATTTATCTCCGCTTATCTCGAAAGAAACTTGAACGTATATCTTATCAAGTTTTATCGTACGGAATAAGATGAAATGATGTAAAAACTGATAACCTAGGCGACGCGAGCGCGGATTACCCGGGGGACGCGATTAATTTGAATTTAAGTGTGTTTTGACGTCATGGAATATTCAATGTTAAAATGACGTAGAATGGAAATATTTTAAAACTTCATTTTAATATCATTAGCGTGTAAGTGGTACTTAAATATGCTTGGCATTTGAACCTATCTCACGAGTATTTCAAACGAATATTTTAAGTATGAGAAACGTTTCATTCTCAAATGATACTTGAATATACTATAAAATGGGTTGAATATCGTTGTGGGAGGTCATTCCACGGTTAACTGCGGTAGCTTTATTCAAGATGCCTAAAGCTCAGTATACATGTCCTACGTGCGCGAAAAGTTTTTATACCAAGTCCCCCTTAAATCGGCATGTTAGAGAAGTACACGGTGATAGACATAAGTTTGTCTGTGAAGAAAGTGGTAAGAATGTTGCTATATTAGAGCATTTTAAGAGCCATCAACGAGCTCATGACTTGAATGCACCCGGCCCTTCCGAACCCATGGACCTGTCTTGCACACCATCACCAATGCAACGTTCGCCATCACCAACCCGTCCACCGTCACCTAGTTTGCTTCAAGACATTCAAATCGAATCTACCCGTACACAGCCATCTACATCAGCTTTACCCAACAACCTAACACCATCACCTGTTCCCGCCTCACCAATACTTGATGAAACACCACCAGCATCCCCAAGTATGGTCCAGGCCTTGAATGATACGCTAGCGTCTATTCGTTATAATGCCGAAGACTATGATATTGATGCGGGGATGTTTATTGGACGTTACCGAGCCGCTTTCCGTAAATGTTTAGTAGAAAGACTGGCTAGTAAACGTGGAATTAAGTGGTTCCTACTCGTAAGATCTGTTTATATGAGACCTTTAGGAGGTGCGGAAGAAAGAGCGGAAGTACGACCCTATTTCCGGAGCACTATGCAAACAACATTAACGCTCGACGTCATTGAAACAATACAGTCAGCAGCGGAAAACTTTGAAGCGACAGGTATATATACTAAATATAAAAGTTATATTTTGAACTAAAACATAATATATTTGATAGGATCAGGTTGGGTAATTGATCGTATTCTGTATGTAGAATTAAACGTAGCATATTACCAACCGTTGGGGGTTTCATCGTATATGGAACTACCTGAAAAACTATCTCAACGTCGTGCGATTCTTAATATTAGAAACGAAAATGATGAGATGTGTTTTCTCTGGTCCATTCTAGCTAAACTTCACCAAGTTCCTTGGACTCAAAACCCTCAACGTGTTACCAAATATAGACCTAATGAAAATGAAATTGATACCAGTGGCATATCTTTTCCTTTCAAATTAAACGCTACGGAACTTAAACAATTTGAATTAATGAATAATTAATCAATATCGGTTTTTGGCTTCTCGGGAGATATATTCCCTCTTTACGTAAGCATTAACAAGTGTGGTAAGAAAAGGGAGGTTGATTTGCTATACATCACCGATGAAACTAAAGATATTGACGATGGGAATAGACATTACTGTCTTATACGAGACCTAGGAAAACTGCTACAGCATCTAACAAAACACAGAAGTACTAGTGATTATTGCAAGTAATTTAGTTTCCAATATATTAGTTTGCAATCTACTAATTATTTTCTGTATTAGAATGTGTCTTCACCGATTCAGTGGAAACAACGCGGAACAGCGACGCGATGCGCATATCGAAGAATGCGCCACTCACGGCGTCCAAAAAACAGTTTTCCCTACCACGAAGAAGACGCTTCATTTTGATAAATATGAGTGGACGGAAAAATAAAAATAAAAATAATTTAATTTAACTCTTAATGAAACGAAATTATTAGGTGCAGTATGTATTTTATGCCGATTTTGAAGCAATCCTACCGAGAGTTCAAGGATGTGATCTAGATACCGATATAAATACCAGCAAAGTAAACATGCATATCAAATGCGCGTATTCGTGGGTGCTTGTTGGACCTAACGGCAAGTTATTCTGCAAAATTTCCTTTTAGATATATTACAATAGGATACTTATAGGTGTACCTGTTCGAACCGATTGCTATCGAGGACAAGATGCAACCCGAAGATTTCTGAAGTCTATTCTGGAATAAACGACTGAGTTGATAAATCTCATTGAGACCAATGTACCAATGATTATTACCCCGGATGATGAGGAACAGTTTCAAGCTGCTACGCTTTGCTACATTTGTCAGAAGCAGCTAAATCAGGGAAATATGCCCGCTGTTCGAGATCATTGTCATTTCAGTGGCAAATATAGGGGGCCAGCGCATAACCTCTGTAATCTTCAAAAGAAAGTTACAGAATTTATTCCCATTTTACTTCATAACCTTAGCAGGTAAATTTATTAATTTAACTAACCAGGAATAGTAATAATAATAATAATAATACATCTTCATAGATACGATTTACATCTTATATGTCAGGAGATTGGTGATTTTAAGGAACAGACACTTGACTGTATTCCTTCCACTAGTGAAAATTATATTTCGCTGAAACTAGGTAAAATATATTTAATTATGAATCTAGCCTTAACATTAATTTATTATTATTATTATTATTTTTAAGGAGATTTCGGTTTTTAGACTCTTATCGATTTCTAAGTGATAACCTCGATGCACTAGTATCTAATCTCGTTTTGGAAGGAGCCAGTAAATTTCAGATTGTTAAGAAATATTTTAAAGTGATAAAGTTGAACTCCTCCTGCGGAATTGGGTCTACCCGTACGAGTATATGGACGATGAAAAGTAATTTGACGAGACGATGCTGCCATCTAGAGAAGCGTTTTTCAATTCATTGAAAAATCAAAATATTTTTTAATCCGATTATTTATGTTTGGACAGCGTTTAAAATTCAAACATTAGGTAAAATTACTATAGTATAAATATTTCAAATCTCTTAACCTCGGTTTTCGAAGGGGAATACACCGACCTCTATGTAAAAGCGATGCGTTGCTCTTAGCCGACGTTTTTGAAAATTTTAGAACATAATCTATAACTCATTATAAATTAGATCCCGCTCACGCTTACACTGCACCAGGTTTAACCTGGCAAGCAGCTTTGAAGATGACCGATGTTCGGCTCGATCTCATACTTGATATAGATCAACACTTATTTATTGAAAAGGGTAAAGCTTTTTGATATTTTAAATATTATTGTATTTACATTGAATTTTTAGGTGTTCGAGGCGGTGTTTCAATGATCTCAACTCGTTATACTGAAGCGAATAACAAATATATGCCCGACACATATGATTCGTCTAAAGAGAGCAGTTATATATGCTATTTAGGTAATTTAAATTTTTTATAAAAATTGTTTTTGTAATATTTTTTAATTTTAATTAACTTAATTTAACTTAATTGAAGATGCGAATAATTTGTACGGTGCTGTTATGTGTGAACCACTACCGCTAGGCAACTTCCAGTGGGTTCAGGAGGATGATTTGCAAACACTCTGTGAAAATATTCTGAGTATTCCCAATAACGTTGAAAACGGATACATTTTAGAGGTAAATAACAAGTGCTATAATTATTGAATTATATTTTTAAAGAATTGTTTCCTTTGCAGGTGGATCTTGAATATCCTCCATAGTTGCATGACTTACATACCGATCTCCCAGTAGCGGCGGAATCTAAAGTTATTACACATGATATGCTTTCTCCATACTCCAAAGATCTCTTAGGAAAATTAAATATTAAGGAGAATCAAAGTCTACGAAAACTTCTTCCTAATTTAAATAATAAAGAGAAATGTAGAATGAGGTTTGAAAATAACCAAGGTTCATCGAGCTCTAACCTTCACTCAAGGAAAATGGTTAGAAAAATATGTTAGATTCAACACTGAACAGAGGAAATTATCCAAGAGCTCATTTGAAAAGAATTTCTGGAAACTTATAGTTAACTCTGTTTTCGGGTTAATCAATTTAAATAATTTATTGCTGTTTTTCCCTTACTTCGTTTAATTCTTTAGAAAGACAATGGAAATTTTACGGAAGCATATAAATTTCGAGTTGATTCATAAACCAGAAAGAAAGTTAAAAGTTACAAGTTCCCCGCAGTTTGAACACTTTACCATCTTTAATGAAGAGTTAGCCGGCGCTCATAAGAAGAGAGCTAAAATTGTTCTTAACCGGCCTATATTTACCTGATTCACCATTCTAGATTTATCCAAGGAGCTCATGTATCGGTTTCATTATATTAATATTACTAATATATAAAATATTTACAGACAGTTTAACGTACAACATTAAGACGGATGATGTTTATAAAGACTTTAAAGTTCATAAAAACCGCTTTGACTCCGATTATCCACTTCCGCATTTCCTTCACTCTAATCAGAATAAAAAAGCTCTCGGCTATTTTGAAGACGAGACAAATTCACAGTTAATTCCAAGCTTTGTAGGACTTCGTCCAAAGCTTTATTTTATTAAATTGTACGGGGAGTCTAAGACCGCTGAAGAGATAGAAAAGGAGTTGCGATTGGGGAAATCTTTGTAGTCAATTTTAAACCATAAAAAGGTTTGTAAGGGCGTTGCCATGAACGTGATTAGAAACGTCATCCGCCACGAAGACTATGAACGTTGTCTTTTTAATCAAGAAACCATGTCAGCCGAGATGATGCGTATAGCTAGTTTCAAGCATGAGCTATTTACTTTAAATACTAGAAAACTTTGTTTTTCACCAAATGATGATAAGAGATATATTCTACCCTGCGGGATTCGTACCTTAGCTCACGGTCATAAAGATATTGAAAAATTATAATGAATGCTTGTATTTATGTATATATAAAAAACTGCTATTGCTATAAATTGTAAAAATTATTTTATTGAATACATTTTGCACATAAACTCTTTAATCATTTTATCGTTTACATTTTTATCTTTCTTAAACCTAGACACAATGTTATACATTTCTATTCCTTTACACCTGTTTAAAGCAAAATAGATACAGAATGCTCCACACGTATTACTAGAATTACAAGTAACAGTTTTACTGTTTCGTTCAATTAAGTCATTAAATTTAAAATAATCTGGCGGGTTTCCAAAGGAATCCATGAATTTACTATTTTAAGTTTAGAAAAATATATTATAGTGTTCTCCAGGTCCAGCACTCGTATCGGTATTTACAATAAATAGAGAAGGGAATATTTTTACATATTTAGATAGCTTGTCAGCCGCGAACACGCCTCGAAATATACTTCTAGTACTTAAATCTTTTTCAAGAATTTTAGTTATCTGTAGCGAATCCATTAATTACTGTAATCGAAAATCACGGTTCGATTTTTAGCAATTTCAATCAAATTTTGAAACTCAGCGTAAATTAGAATGGAAATCGTCTCCGGTAACGGTTTTGCAAATTTTAATTCTAATCTCAGGTTACTGTTTTTTACAAGATGTAAGTGATTAGCGTTGTTATTAAGATCCGAGGTTAAATTGTACGCGAATAAACAATTTCCGTTAGGGTAATCTTCCCGACTTATCTGATTCCCTTCATCTACGTTCCACTGATTAGTTTGAATGAAAAGATTGCAATACGCTTGAATATATTGATTTTCCTCAAAGTTTAGAGATAACGCCTTATGAGGGACGCTGCTACCGTCAATGTACAATCCAATGCTTGATAAATCGAAATGTTGAAAGTTGTACGGTGATTTTTTCAAATCTCCTAGAAACGCTTTTTGTTCCACAAACCCGATAACAACTTTCTTGGGTGCTTGTCCGGTAAATAAATGATCTTGCACACTAGCCATAAGACCAGCGGGTATAGAAAATGACGTGCACTCCGAACGAGTTACAGAATATTTAGCGGTTCCATATTGTAGCGCCTTGGCTTGAGCGAGCGATAGTTCCGGTATCACTTTAAATTGCCTCAGATAAAGGGAAGCTGATAAAATCTCCACTTTAGGTCGGAGTGAACGCAAAAAGCTCCTCTATTTTTATCGAATTTAAATTTCAAATCAACCATATTTAATAAATGCGTGGTTGTTGACATAAATCAGTATGGACTACGCCCCTTTTTGAGAAACCATCGTTATCGAAAAATGAATCGAACTACCCAGGTGTATCCCGATAGAAAAGTGAACTCGTGAAATAACTTTTTTTCGCAGAATCTCCGAACGTTAATAAAGTTTGTATAATACTTTTATAAGCGTAATTTTGACTGGAAGGTGTTACTGATATTTCATTAAGAAATACGTGGACGTCGCTAAAAAGCGAATGAAGAAACAAATTCTCGGGGGCGATATTGTCGGCTGGAGTTCCGGCGGCCCCACCCGCAACACCTGGAACCGCAGGTTGCGGTAGTTGACCATTATCTTAAGTTACCTTAACTCGAACGTGCAACAAAGTTTGTGAAAGGTCTATATACGTTTCAGAGTTACCGTTGATAGAAAATGTAATTTATGCGTTATCAACTATATTTGATATTGGATTATACTCAACCCATTCTCCACCAATAATCGAAGATTGTGTCATAGGTACTTGAAACAAATTTAGCTCGGAATTTATACACCCAACTGAGTGCGGGTGTAAAAGGGACACTATGAGAATATATCGGAACGTTTAGGGAACCGTCCTTTCGCTATCCTGCCTGCTGTTGAAATGGCGCTTTTCGACTGATTTCGTTTCCTTTTATTTCCGGAACCCGTCATTCTTTTAATATGATCCGTAGCTGAAGATGTTAGTCTCATGGCTTCATCAGCTGCTGAAGCTAAAGTTTACCTTCCAGCGTTAATTGAATGCGATTTAAGCGCGGTTTTAATTGGGACTCCGCTAACAACATCGGTCGCTACTTTCGCTCCGGTACTTAAAAGTAAGAAGCGCCTTTTTTCAGTAAAGGTACCGCGAATCTAAAGCTGAAGATAATATATTTCCTAGTCCATGTCCTCATTGCACAGCTTAACCTCTATATACAGGTATTCCACCGAAACCAACCTGGTTTAAATAGTAGTTTTCCTAATCAGTTCTTGAAGGTGAATATTCAGACCTCATGATGTTAACTGTTCGCTCTCTTAAGCTAGAATGAGGGTGTGTCCTGAATGATTAAAGGTTTATAGTGAAGTCCACATTTTACGGGGTTTAAAATGTAATAAAACGTGAGCTTTTCCACTATGAAACTGTACTGACTCACCTAAATCATCTGTAATAAACATCTCTAGTCTTAATATTATTACACACGACTGGTAGGTAATGAGGTTGTGAAAATATTTTTGTAGCTGTTTTCCCATTAGACTCGGCTTTCTCTTCGACGCTTATGATTCTTAATAGAGGTGCTAAACTATCCCCAACAACGCTATTTTCAACCAGATCAGAATACACGAATAAGGAATGTAACCCAGCGTTCATATCAACTGGGTAGGGGGTTATCATTGAATTTAAAATGGTGAAATCATTATCTCTTCTATCCTTAAAACCTAGTAAAATCGATACATCGGGGCCAATTACAGCTCTGATTTTCGGTTGCAATTTAACTTTAATTCGATTAGAATAATTTAAATAAGCGAATGTAACTTGTTCTTCTTGGTTGTGGACGTTCATAACATGTAATAGTTCTTCCGGAGTTTTATAAAAACCCGCGGGAACTTCAATTTTTTTATCATATTCGAGAGGATCTTTAACTAGAGGGTTATCAGTCATTTTATCATATTCGAGAGGGTCTTTAATAACCAATAGATTAGGTTTTCGAACGTTATGCCATGTCCGAGGATAGCTTATTTCCGCTAACCCAACTTCGTACTGTTCCTCAAATCTTAACGGTTCAGCTAAATACGTTCGAAATTTACCAACGCTATTATCTTGGTAATATTATGACGAGGAATCTGAAGGTAGCGTTACGTAAAACCTCATTTTAAATCCACTTCTTGTATCCAAGAATTAAATGTAGGGTCGTAATCTTGCCACTTTACATACAGTTCTAAGCGGCCGTCCGATTTTTTCCTCTTTTTTATTACTTTTTCGATTATGAAGTAAGTCTTTTAAATCTCGACCAACAATCTGAACCTCCTCTCGATAGAATACTCCTAAAATGGGGTTAGAATTTAAATCCATCAGCTTATATACAGGTGGGTCACGTGGTAGTCTCTCAGCTATTTTAAACAATTCTGTAGTAAAATTCGGGTTATATTTCTTATCGAAAATTGAAAAATTTCTACTTATTCTACAAATATCTCCAATTTCAAACGCGTATGTTAACGGAGGAGAAAAATTTACCGAACCGTAAAGATTTTTCCATATTTTAGCAGAGTTATCTAAAGTAACTTCCGCGGGTTTATATTTAATTGATCTGTGATAACTATTGTTATAAGCGTTTATAATATCATATAAAACGTCGATATATTTAAGGGTGTTATTCTGCGTGAAATAGCGATATAAACGAGATTTAAAACTTCTAATGAATCTTTCAATAATGGACGCTTTCATTTCTGATCGAGTAGCGAAAATGTTAATACCCCATTCACTGTAATTCACTCTGCACTTCTTGACAGACAAATTCGTTTCCATGATCTCTTTGAATTCTTTTCGGTTGACGGCCTTTTTCAAAAACGTTACGTAACGCTTCTAAAATTGTGAATTATATTTAGACAGCTTCTGAAAATCTGCCAAGTCCGCTTGCCACTGTTCGTCAATTCCATAAACAATAGTTCGATTTCGTTTGAATCGTCTTCTAGCAGGTTTATGCAGCGTATATGTATCCTGCTTTATTATAAATTGTTTTACTTTTTCCAATGAAACCTTTAAACCTTTATGTCGAGCTGAATTAGCGTTCGAACTCCAGCGAATGATCCTGGGTCTGCGGGATTAGTATAGATTTTCTCAAGTTCTTTCTCCAAATCGGGTAATATTTTGATGTTATGGCAATAACGCCAAAAAAGGAAATTAAATAATTCTAATATTATAATAACTATGTTAATTAATACAGCTGTTATAATTTTCGGTGATTTTAAAAATGATTGTGATAAATAGGCTAAAAGTCCTAAAGAGACCGTTTCTGTACAACCTTCCATTGTAGGTTTATACTATGAAATGAGAACAAAATTATCAGGTTAATATATTTTATTTAGTATGTATCCAAGATCTTATAGGACTAGGTGAAGATGATGATAACATTGAACTACTTGGTGGTGTATGAAATACAGCGAATGTTTTTAACAGTGTCCATCTTACAGGATTTTTAATTAAACGTTTTGAAATATTTGACTTATGAATGCCCTCGTAAAACTCTAACTCCTATAGGATCAATCGCTGTTCCAGGCGTTTTTCTCACAGCGTCATACAAAAGATCGATTATATTAGATCCTCCAATCACTTTTCCTCGAATAGAAAGCTCTCCTGAGTTAGCCCATCTAATATATCTCGGATCTTCCGTAGTCGCTCGGTATAATGAAATCGCATCACTAACATAATTTGCAGGTAGAGAATAAGATATTTGCGCGAACCAGGTTTTAGGCCGTTCAGAGTTTTCAATAACGGGAGAGATTTGCTCTTTACGTACGTAAGCTAACCGTCGTTGGAGAGTTTGATTGTATAATGCTAATTTCTTTGATTCGTTTAAATCTGGATTATCTAGAATATATTTCATTTCATCATCGAGTGTCTTCTCTTTTTGAGGTTCAGGTGTTTCTTCTGTTTTGGAAGGTGGAGTGTTTTTTAATCTCTCCATTACATCTTCAGGTACTAGAAGCATTTTTCGAGCCATCATCGGTTTATAGTTCGGCTTATTGCACTTCCGGCGACTGAGCTAACGATAGATAGCAGTGGCGCTAATAAAAATGGAAGAAAACCACCTTTTTGTACCAGTATCTTTCGTCGTTTTGATATAGGGTTCTTCTTCGACACGTTTCGTATAACCGCGCTATGTTTCTTTAACAGCTTACGATGACGTTCTGACAGTTCAATTGTTCCGTGTAATACATTTATACAACATTCAACGAGAGCCAATATAGTTTCCTTGCTAGCGTATTTAATTGCTGTCTTTCTTTAATTTAGATTACAGGATGTCAGGAAACGTAGAAAGTCTATGATTTCCTTTACTCGTTTTGAGACATCCATTTAGAGATTTTTTTAACCTTTCTTATAGCGCAATGAACAGTTTCGGAATGAAAAGGGCAGTTTAATTCAACGTCTTCTAGTTCTGATAACTTAGGACAAGCGGTATCTTCGATGTTAGTTACTGGAACACCGAGGAGTGTCGATAATACTGCAGCTTTTTCTAAACCTTTGGTGAAAAACGAAGTTGCTATCTGATTGCAAATATCACGTCTCGTTCTGTAAGGACGTTCGCCGTCATCCCATTGAAGGTGACAAATGTTATGAGATATCCATCTGAATTGTCTTTTATCTTCATTTGAAAGCTCTTTGAAAGGGTATGGAGATTTTAAAGTAAACACTTCCGATTCTTCAGTTTCTAATACACTCGAAACAATCCACTCTCGATTAACCCTAAAGAAATTCCCTTCTATAATACACTTCATTTTGGAATAAAGACCACCGATTCTTCACCCGGTATTAAACCTGTTCGTAGTAAATACTGATCTGGAGTGTGTGGTTTCAAGTCAACTAATAAATACCCAAACTTCCGTGACGTAGCTTGTTGAAACGCATCAATAACGTATTGGTTATTGGTTGGAGATATCTGCCTCGCGAGATGATAAATTGTTGATTTATCTCGTGGTGATTTAAAAATAAATAGATAATGAGCATTTAAATTTAAAGTTCTTATTTATTTTCCGGGGTAATAAGGGTTTTGCATTAAAATTAATACGGAGTGGTTTCTGTGATGAGATCCACGAATATATAAATTAGTTTCATCTTTATTATTAGATATCTCGCATAATAAATCGTCTAATATAACTAAATTCCTGATTTGCGGGGTTAATATATTAACATCGAGTAACCCTTCGTGAAACTGGACTGAAGGTGTGTGTTCTAATATTGATTGAAATAGTTTCGGCTGATACTCGGTATAACACCATATTATCCTCTCCGGAGGAGGGGATATGCAGGTCTTCTTATGTTGAATCAGCCGTCCCACCAGGAATGACTTTCCGCATTGGGTGGACCCGGCTACAAGCCCATTCATTGGATGTTGTAAGTTTAAATCCATAATGGTAAATGATAATCGGAACATTAGTGCAATCAATTTTATTAGTTTTTTAACAAGTTTTTAGCATTGCATATTATTAGTGACATTATATTATTTAAAATTTCTTTCGACAATTCACAGCGAAAAGTAAACATTTCAATAATATTTTCACAATCTACCGACATAATTATTTCATAAAAATGCAAATCTACACGCTTAGAATAATCCGTCATGATACAATCATGCTGGAGTTGAGATGGATGATCAATTTGACAGCCATTGCACGCTTTCTTCAGAGCTTCGTGTAATTATTTAATTACAACGTTAGTCATCGCCTCCTTTATTTCCTTGATTTTCTTTAAACACTTCTGAATCGACTCGTACTGGTCGAGGAAATTCAACCACGAAGATTGAGCGAAAGCTACCCCCTCTTTAGTCGGTAACAGTTTTCCATAGTTTACTCCATAACCACGGTACATTTGTCTAACATCTAGAAACTCTTGTTCGGCAAATCTATGAACCGAAAACCGTTTGGTTTCAGACCCTGTGAAAACCCACGAAGTTTTAGCTTCGTTATTGAAATAAGCTTCAATAGCATCTTTCTTTGTCCATAGCTCTTGCAGTTCCGCTTCTGTTAGTTTGATGCCCTTTGTTAAATCAAATAGACCGCAGTAGATGGTTTCATCTGCATAAACGATTAACCCTTTATCACCAGACACAGGAAATGAACAATTCCTATAAAATAAATACATTAAGACAAGTTAAGAATTATCACTGAGTATTCCTACTTACATTTTAAGGTTTCCTCGGTGTCACTTCCAATACAATTCAGATGGTGAACTTTCTAAATATGGTCTTACTATTATACGGTTTTCATTTTTTATACTCTGAAATTATTTATCTTCGATATCTTATTTATTAAAACGGAGTTTAAAATTAATTCCATTTCACGTATACGCATTTTGAAGTGTATCGCGTTACGTATATAGGAATTTACCCGGTCCTCATACAGAATCACGTGTACAATTACAATACTTGAGAATGATACGTTTCTCATACTTAAAATATTCTTTTGAAATACTCGTGAGATAGGTGCAAGTGCCAAGCGTACTACAATGATATTAAAATGAAGTTTAAAAATATTTCAGTTCTACGTCATTTTAACAATGAATATTCCATGACGTCAAAACACTCTTAAATTTAAATTAACCGCGTCCCCCGGGTTATCCGCGCGCGCGCCGCCTAGGTTATCAATTTTTACATCATTTCAACTTATTCCATACGATAAAACTTGATAAGATATACGTTCAAGTTTCTTTCGAGATAAGCGGAGATAAATGAACAAGTTGGCCTGATCATAGTATGGTGATATATGAAAAACAAATCGTCGCGAGAAATATCATAAATACACTGACTTTTCGACGATTTTACCACCATTTCACCCCTTAAATCCCGGAACCCGAACCCGGGACTGATGGGTCGACCTCACTTTCCTTCTACTAAGGAAATATTAGAATTTGTGGGTTTGAAAAAGTAACGAGGCTCGAGTCTAAACGAAACAAGACGTACGACGGTTAGAATACACACAATCCTTCTAATGTGTTAAGTTTGTTTGAGCTATTCACAGCAACGTGCAACGCCGGTATCACAACCAATATTTATCCACTTATTTGTTACTTCTAGTCATACTTTGAAAGCATCGAAGATTCCTCCGATCAGTGTCACTCTTATTTTTTACTTCTGATCACACTTATTTGTTACTACTAGTCAGACGTTGAGTGGCACACTTATTTTTCTGGTTATACGACAAAGATTAGTTCGATCAGTTTCATACTTATTTGTTACTTCTGATCACACTTATTTGTTACGTTGAGTGTCACACTTATTACTTCTGGTTATACGACAAAGACTAGGTCGATCAGTGTCATACTTAATTGTTACTTCTGGTCATACGTTGAATGCGAGGACCACTCTGAACGGCCTTGAAAAACGCTAGAGGGAAACGGGCGCCTAGACCTTTATAAACACGCGGATTTACTATTTTGGAAATTGAGGGGGTACGATACGCTGAACAAAAAACCTTACTAAGAATTTAAATTAAGGAACGTTTTTGCAACTCTAGGTTATATGTAAGCCACAGCTATTCATAAATATAACTTTCATGAAAATCGGACTTAAATTAAGCAACTGTAAGAAGATTTTTAGTCTAAAATATAAATCCATGAAAATTGGGGTTCCGTAAATTACCCCGAAAACTATACTTAAATTTAATATTAACTGATATAACCGAAGTTGTAACTTATCCAATAATATTTTTTTAACGTTATCGGACTTAATTTTAAATAAAATATGTACCAAATAAAGCGAACGAGATATCATTGACTCTTCTAGCCCTAACCGTTGAAGAGATATGCGCGAAACGGCGGCATCGGCATCGGTTACACTGTACGTGAGACTAATACACACAAATTCTTAGTATTGTGTGTAAAAAGGTACTAAAAATTTATTGGCGTCATTGTAGATGTACAAACGAAAACAAATACGATGGTGTCGCCATCTATAATGTTCGCTTCTTGGCGGCCTATTTAAACAATACAAAATATAATATGCATTCGTTATTTTATAAATATGTTTACTTCATAATATACAAACAGGATATTTTCCGCTTCTATTCTTTATGTGGAACATAATCAGATCCCTGTTTAGTCAAATTTGAGTCCTATCTTCTAAACACGATAATTTGTGTTAACTCTAAACAGCACCATGGTTTTAGGTTCATGGCTCCTGAAATGGTGTCAGATTTCGTTAACCCATTCTTAGATAATTTTGTAGGAACAACAACCCTTATTATCAATGACTCAAATTGGTTCTTTTTCAATAATAATGGAACTTTCCGAAATTTTCTAGCTAAACCAGGCAAAACCTCAACAAAAACCACATAGTTGTATTTCAATAGGAATCGCAACCGTGACTAATATTTGTCTTTAAATTTAGTTTAGTTCTTTTTGCTGTTTTTTCTGAGAGCCAGCCATGATAACAATTTAATTTATAAAGTATGCCTACGTTAACAATGTACATTATAGTTTGAATAAGGTTAAATATAATTATTATATATATGCCAAGAAATGTTATATTAAGTCTATAATAGCCAAGCGTGGTTAATGATTTGACTAATGTGCTTCAAGGAATCAAGATAAGAAATACAAAAGTCTTTCACATTATAAAGCTCGCTTTAATTTCAAAAATCACGCTTCAGAAACGAAGTAAGAGCGTATTATTTTCTGACCGGTTGCTTAAATTTATTTCGTCGCGGAATGTTTTGGTTATTTATATAATGGAAAATAGAAATCGAGCGAGCTAGTTGGAAAGCGGTAAAGTCGGAGAAAGAACGGGGTTTCAGAATTGCAAAATGAATTCCTCTCAGCCAGTTGAAGTGGTGATCAAAGTATGAAATTTCTTTAAAACATCAGCCAACAGAACTGAGGATCAGATTAAGACTCAGTTATGTATAAGAAAGATTTAAGTGTTTTGCATTTGATTTTTTTATCTTAACAGCAGGATTCCCGTGACCACTGGGCATTAGTAAGATGGATGAACGTGTTTAGTGCATCTGAATGTATAATGCGTTATGTTTTTCTAACTCTATCGAACATCAGGTAATTGAAATTTCAGAATTTTCTATTTATAATCAATATTTTCAAACCATTCTTAGCAAGATAGGCTTGAACCACATAACACAGTCTCCGTAAATAACTTCAATTTAACGTAAGAAACGTCACTTCATTAATGGTTTAAATTAAATATGTAAAATTTGACGTAAGGTCTCAAAGGAGCTTGAGATGGCTTGTCGGCTAAAGACTGGTCCCACAAGTTGGGCAGGCTAAAATAACTTTTTTTGAATTCCATTGGGAGAGTAGTGTTACTTTATGAAAATCAGATATTTGTTAATCTAGTGTTCAATGCATTGACCCCCGCTGAAAAATCGAGGAGACAATGGCGAAGAAGGTATTTCACGATTTAATTTCGTAGGATGAAAAACGAAATTTTTTTGTAAATACAGAGAGACATTTTACTTATCTACTTACTAACAAAATTTATAAGCAAGTTTCGAAAATACCACCTTCGGCTGTGATGCAGGCTTTGGCGCGAACAATCATATTGTTGAAGGTGGCTTGAATCATTTCCGGGGTTACTTCCAGGCAAGCGCTGTCCACTCGTTGACGCAGCTCTTCAAGGGTCTCAACCGGATTGGCGTACACCTTGTCCTTGACGAAGCCCCAATGAAAGAAATCCAACAGAGTCAGATCGGGCGAGCTTGCTGGCCAGTGTACGGGACCGTTTCTCCCTATCCATCGTTCTGGTAATTCGTTGTTTAGGTAATCTCTCACCGCTCTGTGGTAATGAGGTGGGGCCCCGTCTTGCTGAAACCACAGTCTTGCTCGTTGCGCCAACGGCAGTTCACCAAGTTGTTGTTCTAGCTCATCTCTCAAGAAATCTAAAAAACTATGGCCATTTACATTTTGCGGTAAGAATACTGGACCAATTAATCGGTATCCAAAAAGACCAATCCAAACAATCAAACGCTAAAATTGAAATTTGTGACGGTGTTCATATCCCCAGTGTGGATTTGTGTCTTCCCAAACATGATTATTTTGGTGAATGTAATGGCCGTCTCTTGCAAACGAGGATTCATCCGAGAATACCATGTTGCGGAGGAATTGTGGGTCGTCGTGCAAGGAATTTAGCAGCCAGTTGCAAAACTCCAGCCGTTGTTGAGCGTCTCCATCTCGTAAGCCATGGTGAAGCGTTGCTCTGAAAGGATGGTACTTATGACTATGTAAAATTCCCCAAATGCGAATTTTACTGCAAGCCAAATCCTTTCTCGCCGCGGCACAACTACTACGTGGGTACGCGGCAAAGTAGGTGTTTTCAAAGTCCAAATCCCACTGACCAGGCCCACTAAATCGAGGTTGTATGTTACCATACTGGTGAAAGTCATTTACAGCTCACCTTACAGTAGTTATGGATGGTCTTCTATCTGGATGTCGTTGCTCAAAGATCTCACTCACTCTTCGTAGATTTCTTACACCTTCCGCGTAGTAAATTGTCACTAGTTCCGTACGATCAGCTCTGGAATATTGAGGCATGATTGATAACAACAATAATGTTACACAGTATGTATTACAGTTATTTAAATACTAAATACATTTTAGGTTTTTACTGACCTTTAAACCTGTGGTCTATTTATCTTCTCGCCTATCAGGGTTAAAATAGGTTTCGAAGACGACTAGATGCCAACACAGGCCTATTATATTAAAAAAATAATAGGAAAAAAAACATAAGCTAAATTAGCCAGATTGTGGTTTCAAAAAGAGTGTCATGCCTGATGATGCTTCATGACCCCCGAAATGTGAAATACTGTATTTCAAAACTATGAATAGGGTGAATCGGTTCGGCATATTGGCCAGAAAGGTCGCCAGATCTTACGCAATTTAAATCGCCATTAATAATTTAATTAATTAATTTAATTTCTTCGCCATTGTCTCCTCGATTTTTCAACGGTGATTATTGCATTAAACACCAGATTAATAAATTTCTGACTATCATAAAGTTACACTACTCTCCCAATGGAATTCCAAAAATGTTATTTTAGCTTGCCCAAGTCGTATTTTTTTTAGTGAAAAATACGTCTATTTGTTTTTCGCGAAAACGCTATTTGTACGTTTTTGGTGACGCTCTACAATTTTCTCATTGACAATTTTCTTACAGCACCTAGTGGTTAAAATTTATATTTTCATAAAACGTGAAAATATTTTTCGATTTAGGTGCAATTTTGGTAGAAAGTGTCCCCCGGCACGTTTAATGTACAGTACAAATTTATTTCAAAAACTATGTTTTCTAGAAAAATTAAATAACTTTTTCGACCAAAAAAACCCTGTATACGTAGTATCTAGAGTAATTTGAGTGAAGTGTCGTTGACCTGATGCAGGGCGTGGTATACAATTATTGTATTTTATAAAAAGCCACATTTTGACGTTAATCTTCGTGTCGAATAGAAACCCACTTTCCTCAATTTTTCTTTTATAACCGCCTAAACACGTGGATTGGCTCGTTGCTGGATTATCTTAGATCTTCATTGTTAGAAGGCCTCGTTATTTCTTTAATTTTATGGTTACGGAAAGATGAAGAGATAACCACATGTGACCTTCATTTTACGGTAGAAATACTTGGGAGATACAATGGCATAACGTTTTACACAAGGTGGTAGCCTGCAGCAGCTATCGCTTTAAGCAGACAATTAGTCCGGCAAGAGTACGGAGTCGACACAACCCTACACACATAGATGATCTTAGGGTGCGGTCAAATATCGAGCCAATTACTCCTCTCATATAACCCGTGAGCTTCGTCAAATACATGCGCAACCGCTTCATGGATAAAAATAAACTGAACCTCGATAAGAATTTTTATGTTATAGCCGTTGTAAACAATGACGAATTAAACAACAAACCTTTTGTAAGAAAGCTGCTACCTTGGAAGAATATATGTAATACATTTTTGTCATGACTAAGTGTAAAAATTAGTATTGTGCTTTATCGTAAATTCTTAATAACCTTTGAACTCTAACCAAGGTGGACAACAAAGGTTTTTTTTTAAAGAAAAAGCCAGTTTTGTTTTATCGGGTCAAATCCTTGGTTTAAATTATGTGGTTTAATCCAGTTTAACTGGCTCTTCCCAACCCTGGCCTTAATCCAAATCCCTTTTAAGCTAGCGCCTATATTAAACTTGGAAAACAATTTCGAATTGCGTCAGAAACATTTGACAAAAAAAAGACTGAAACAGTAGAATTCAGCATTCCCGTTCTATTTTTAGATTAAAATTTATTCAACTGACAACGACAGAATGGGTGGAATCAGACTATTTAAAAAAAGTAAGATTAAACTTGACCATGAAATAGGAAAGTTTTAATTCGATATGTATCACGACCAACAGGATAAGGTTGCACAGATTATCGACAATTACTTATTTTCGGAGTTTTCGAATTTGTAGAACTAATGTTTGTTGGTTATCTGCTCCTTTTTATCAGAATTCGTAAGAATAAAGTCAACTGCGCTTTACAAATTTCAAATATCTACGATTGAAACCGGGTATACGACATCCATATTTAATTAAATCATTATTTAAAATCAAATCTGCCGCTTTGATTTATAGCATTTATTGCGCTGAATATAAACTAAAAGATCGAAAATGTAACACAAACATTCTTTTAAAAATTTCCATATTTAATTAATTAACTGCTTATAAATAAATTTCACGATTAGAATTTTCCACTTTCGAAGGTTGCATCATAATTTTAATGGAGTGAGATAAATTATCAGCTAAAACTGATTAGCCTTTTTTCCACAGAACATTCTTTTATAAATATCCATATTTAATTTATCAACAGCATAGAAATAAATTTAACGAATAGAGATTTCCACTTTCAAAAGTTGCAAAAAAAATATCTTCATAATTTTAATGGAATGATATTAATTCTTAGCTTGAACTGATACGCACTTTTTTCCACAGAACATCACCGCTACGATGGTTTCTTACTACAATACAGAGATTGAACACGAAATTAAACTAGCGCATTTCACTCAACCCTGTTATTCGTATGGCAGCTACATCTTCAGCTGTTTGGACGGACAGGGAGAGAACAACCGAGTGCTGATGCCCCAGGAAGCCCTGGACACTACCATTTCAACATTAATTTTGGTGTCCTTCTTGACCATCTCCTTGGTGACAGCCGTGGCATTCGATGCAAGAAGAGCCTCCCACCGAAAAGGAGGACACGAGACCATCGCGAAGAGGACCTGGGACAGCTGTTTCTTCTACTTCTCGCATCTCGTTGCAAACCGTTAATAACAAACATTTTTGTCAATTATGATTTTATGGAAATAAATAATTTTTTATGTCTGTTAACAGCGGTTGAATTAGGCTTGGATGGGCGACACCCGTCCTGGAGGCTTCTTCTTAGCGGCTGGTTGTTGGGGGCAGGGCTCCTCATGAACCGCTTCTACCTTTGCAACATGAAGGGTGAGCTAGCCACAGCCAAAATAGATTACGTCGACAACTTCCGTCAATTACTCGCTAGAACCGACGTTAAACATATCTACGTAATTTCCCAGTTTAAGGTAATATATTCGCTATAAAGATCGAACAACAACATTATCCGTTTTCTCAATGTTTCGACAGGAAGATTACAGAAACCCGGAAATGCCTGAATTCAATTTGAAATTTAAAGATCCTGACGAAGGGGATGACGTGATGAACAGTCAAGCGGTCTTTTTCGTCGCTGCTTTATATTTGGATTTTTGGCTGAAGGAATTTCGGAGCAAACCGTGCCGGAATATTTACCGAGGCCAAACGCTTTACGAGGCTTGTTCGGATTACGTGGCTCTCTCTCCTAGTTTTCCGGCGTGGCTCAAGGAGGCCGTCGATTATCGGTGAGTATAATCTCGGCGTTTGCGAAAACATTAACTACTCAAATATATCATTGGCTAATTAGTTAGTTAAGCCAAATGACATTTTATTTTATCCTTTTAATCTTTATATACTTTTTACAATTCGCAAACCGCTCTATAAATTTAAAGCCAAATACGCTGAATTTAAAATTGGCAAGAAATAATGTTATTACTTATAAACCCATATTACGGCGCTTCCTCCCCCAGAGATGGGATTAAATTTGAGCCCTCTCTACTGACCTACTCTTCCTAAAGAGACGAATTGCGAGAAAACAGAACTACGATTTTTGGTCCCATTTCACCTCTAGGAGGGCTGTAACCGGAGAGTTAATTTTCCTCTCTTTCGACGCTCTTAGCGATCTCCCTCTTTCGAAAGAGGGACCCTCAGGAAACTCTCATTTAGGAAGGCGGGAAATTCGAATTTCAATTGAACATTGTACCGGACGAAATAAATACCGTGGATTTTAAATCTTTACATGAATATCAAAATCTTTCAAGATTCCATAAAATTGAGTAAAAAAATGTTTTTCTTAAATTTTAAGTCTTCCTTATGATAGCCATGAGTTTCTTCTTTTAAAGTTTTTAATTATCTAATGACCTTTAAGATTTTAATATTTATAATTTAAAAATTATCGCTTTGATATTTGAACTATAGAGTTTTATATTCATGCACTGTAGTAAACCCCAATGACATACAGCTCGCCATTTAAATTATATTTAAAAGTTTTCAAAGTACATGTTAGACTAAGGTTTATCGAAAGTTTTAAATATTCCCCATATACAGAAGTCAACTTAACTGTGTAATGTGAAATTATACTAATAATCATAAATATACCGACACCTTCCCCTTAAAATAATTTTGGGGATTGGCACAATCGGGATGGAAAAACAAGAAGTACGAAGGTCTCATGTTCCGTTACCAGTTTAAGGCCGTTGCCACTGAGACGCTAGGTTTGGTTGGCGGTGGGGGTTTGTTCCTGTTACACTCCATTGGTCGTAAGATTCGTGAAGTGGCAGGAGTACCCCGATCTATGGAATACCTGACGCAACGCATCGCCATCGCGGTTCAGAAGGGCAACGCCGACTCCGTTCTCGGCACGTTCCCCGCGGGTGCTTTGCTTGAAGACTTTTTGTTTTTATTGTCTTCAATTTGTCATTTATATTTACAATTTTGGTTTTACTAAATAAAAATTAATGTTTGTTTAACTGTGGCTATTCCGAGTAAGGGTAGGGCCCGTCCTTTTACCGGGATATTTTTGGTTCTGCGTGATAGCGAGGTGTTTACAGTGCCTCTTTTACCCCTTATTAATATACTGCGTGCTCAAGACCACTTATTGTTTGTCAATTGTATTTCTTAGATATATTATTTATTTTGTTTAAATATTTGTATATGCCCATTATACAGGGTGTCCACTAAGATATGGACAAGGGCCAATATCTTCATAATGGATTTAGGTACGAATGTGAAATTCTTAGGTCGCATAGAGTGTGCAAGGGGAAACCTACTTCAAAAATTTCGAATTTAGATAAATGGTTCCAATTAGAAAAGTGTTCACCGCCACGTTTTAGTTGTTCTTCATCAAATTTTATGTATTAATAACTTGGTCAATATATCTACCTAATGTTTCTCGAGATAATTTTAGTATGACCTTGATAACATGGTTCAAGGTCATACAATTTTCCGAATATCAAAATCTCCCACCATTATGAGATTGTCTAGCAAATTTGGATAATATAGCACGACTTCTTTTGGAGTTATTAGCGCTTTCTTGCAAGTTTCCCTTTTACGACCTCTGTGATTTTGGTAAAATATTTATCGACTTCCTATTAGTTGAATCCGATCGGGTCCACGTTACTTAGGCCTAAAACGTGACGGGGAACACTTTTATAATTGGAACCATTTTTCTAACAATACGTAAGGTACGAAATTATGGTTGGTCCTGGTCAAATTGGTGTCTAACTTTTCAATATTAAGTGTACGTTTGGTCATGAATCACTCCGAAATTATTAGTCCTAGCGTCCCGCGATGGGTCTCATTCGACTCAACGTTAAACTATTCAACAGAAACGATTCCCATCTCTACCCGATTTCTAAATTGAAAATATGGGGATGTTTAGGCATGGTAGAGAAAAACCACGTAACTCAGTACAAATTCGGTCATATCTCGGAAACGGTTTATCAATCATCCTACGGAGCTATGGATGATCGCATTGAACGGTCCAATTCGTTGAACGCAAATTTGGGGGAAACTGCCTCCTCGCACCCAGTGTTGGGCATTAATCAATTAAATTTTCAATATATTAATTATTTGACTAAAACATTATTGCAATTAAATTAATTGTAACTAAGCGATTATTTGCACATTGTAATTAATTTAATTGCAATTAAAATATTTACAATTAAACCATTAATTGCATGTTGCAATTAATATAATCGAAATTTAACCATTAATTGCCCATTGCAATTAAATTAATTGAAATTAAACCATTAATCGCCCATTGCAATTAAATTAATTTAAATTAAACCATTAATCGTCCATTGAAAATAAATTAATTGTAATTAAATTTAATTGGAATTTAATCATTAATTCCACATTGCAATTAAATTCATAGCAATTAAAATTAGTTGCATTTAAACCATTAATTCCACATTGCAATTAGTTTATTTGGATTAATACCTGTTAAGTAACGTTTGACTGTTTAAAGTATCAATTAAAACTAACAATTAAGTACCCTATTTAACTTTACGGATATCAGATGAAACGATTTATATATATTTATGCATATGAAATTGATCTTAGATATATTGCTTCATTAATAAAACTTAGCACTACGCCTTGGTAGGAAACATTACTTTTATAATATCAAAAGTGACATAATTACGAAAAGTGTGACAATCCCTGTATTTTAATATGCTAAAGGTTTAATGAATGCTCGACTCGAGATCGACCACATAAAAGACTATTTATTGTCGCCTTTCTGGATCTTTTTATAGTCTATGGTAGTATATCGTAGGTAGATAGCGAAAGCATCTCCACAGAACGACGAAAAATAGAAAAATACACTAGGTTTGACAAGTGCTACTTATATATTAAACTTATTATTTACCATGGTGAATATTAGTAGAAATTATGTTTAATTCAGAGAAAACGGCCCGTTTTCTCTGAATTAAACATAATTTCTACTAAGTGCTACTTAGTTCCTCCGTTTATCACTACGAGGCGTTATTTGTTGGTTTTAACTTCCTTCCCTCCCCAAGGCATACATTCCCTTCTCCCATCCCAACTTGTATTTCGCTCGTAACATTCATTAAGAAATAGGTCCGATTGACACACTTTTGGTAATTAAGTAAATTTTGATAATATTCATTTTTTTATTATTTTCTTTGTATGTCGTTCATATTTCTTTAGTTTGTCGAATGTAACTATAAACTAGCAAAAGTTACCAGTCGCGACGTGTTTGTTTGTTTTGTAGGCGGTTGGCACGGCACGCGGTGCAAAGGGTACTCGCCTTTCGCTCCAGATAGGCCAGATTTATTTTAAGGATACCGCGCACTCCAATTGGACAACCAGAGAAAAATGTCGCTCAATCAAACATCATTCTCTCCTCCATACATTCCAAAAAGATCGCGCCTTAAACAAATTAAGAAATGTTGGTGATTCATCGCAATTTATTGAACGTTAATTGGGCAAAAATAAAGAGAGCAGTAAAATACTTCTTCATAAAGCATATTTTACATAATTATGATAGAAGCAAACATTAAAATCCTATATTGACAGCACCTGTGTACTACGTAGCTTTTTTGATTTAGTTAAATAATTCTGCGTCATTTTGTCTTTAAATATCATAATAAAATCACCCTAAAAACTGAAGCGGATTAACACTAATGGGGGCCCTGTGCCAAGTATAATTTGGGGCCCTTATTTTTCGACTTTTATAATGTCTAAACACCAAAAGAATAGGTACATTAGCTCTGAAAACGTTGTAGGGTCACGTCACTGGGTTACTTTCCATCGATCTTACAAAGTCCGTAGCGCGCGCATTTTTACCTCTCCGAGGGGACTTTGTACCCTAGGAGGGGTTATACAACCACCGTGTCTGTCTGTATGTCTGTGGGTCTGTCTGTCAGGCCTGCGAACACGTTCGCATTTTCGGGGCAAAGAATAATCGCTGCGTACGCAGTTTCTTAGAATTAGGGAAAAGGTTTTTCCAAAAGGGCCCGTTTTTTGGTGTCATTGGGTGTAGTATAAATATTTTTCAATTTGCGTTAGAACCGGGCGGGATTCGAAGCCGAGCCCTCCTGCACGTCAGGTGAGCATTTTACCACAGAACCACGGATACATTTTACACTTCACTGAAAATTAGAAACTCTTCCGAGGAGAGGTATATTTTGGCTTGCCAACTTGTTTTATTAACGTGGCTCGCCCAAAATCTAAGAAATTAGGAATAGTCCACGCAACCTCCGAGGTTCTGAGGCTCTGAATAAGCCCCAACCTCGGAGGCCACTAAGTTAACCCCAACATCGGAGGTCTCCTAATATAGCCTCAACTTCTGGGGCCCTGTACCATAGCAACCTTGACACATACGTTAATACGGCCCTACCTCCGCCCTAATTTCTTTTTCCGCAACAAAGTTCCTAAAGTAGCCCGATTTGGCGCGAAATCTCCCATCTGGTAGCTCTGTTTCGCTCCCACTTACTACGCTACGCATTTTCCATCGCACTACACATTGGTTCGGACGCCACTCTCCAGTCCGCGCCTTTTACAATAATCTATTTTAATTGTTAGTGTTTAATCAAATGTATTAAAAGATTGAAAATTGATTAGTTGTTACTTGTGAAAAGTCACGATTGATAATTGATTGGTTTTTAATTGTGTCTACAGTATATAACAATTAATTAATTGTTAATTTTTATAGTCGTGATTAACAATTGATTAAATGATAATTGTTAATTGTTAGTTTTCACAATTACAATTAATTAATTGTTAATTTTTATAGTCGTGATTAACAATTTATTAAATGTTAATTGTTAATTGTGAAAAGTCACGATTAACAATTGGTTAGTTTTTAATTGCGACTACAGTATATAACAATTAATAAATTTTTAATCGTGAGTTTTCACAATTACAAATAATTAATTGTTAATTTTTAGTTGCCCCAGCAATTAAACTTTGCCCAACACTGCTCGCACCCTTCGCCCCTTCAAAACTATGTGTTACACCCCGCTTCGGTTTGGACTCATCAGATCCTCAAAGTAGACACTAAATATGAATATTATAAAAATAAATTAGGCGACATTCGTTGAAAATAAATTTTTATTTGTTATTTTTTTTCTACTTAGTACATTGTTTTTAAAGACCTTAACAAGAAAAAAAAACTTTTTCGGTACAGACTAACATTTGAGAAAACTCCTTACCATAATTAACGTAACAAATACTCAAACCCTCTTTCAATTATACCATAAACTTGAAACTAATATAATTATTTAACAAATTCACCCTATTTATTTATTGTTTTAATCCTAGAAATTTAATTACACTATTTTCAATGTGAACAAAGTGGCGACTGTAAGTTAAAATACATGATAATTTAGGTTTCAGAACCTTAATTAAAATTTAAGTTAAAGTCGCGACTTTGTACTTGTTGTCCGTCGGTACGTGATGAAATATTTTAGCTACACCCCCTCCCTGTAACAGTGGCATTTACACAAACCCCCTTCCCCCTTTGTTTGAATTATTGCAACTTAACGGCAAGGATGAGAAATGGAAACTGCACTGTTTAATTGCAGCCGACTTTAGTGTTTAGTACCTTTTGTCGACGTTGGCCCAACTCAATTTTCTACAGAGGGTGTCATGGAGGATCGGTATCCTTTCATCCTCCAAAGTTTCCATCCACGACTCATCATCGTCCGGGGGAACTTCATCTGCGGTTGATCTGGTTCCCGGATCCTAAATTGGATTCCAGGCGCTCCATCCTATAAAGGAAAGATAAAATAAGAGTCCCTTTACTTCCACTTCCAAGTGTAAAATGAAACTTGCCGTCATCCAAGAAGAAACTCTCGTTCTCAGAAACCGACGACTATGCGTCGAAATCGAGGGAGTCGAAAATGGAGGATGTTAAAGCAGGGGAATGGGTTGACGGAGTTGAACAGCTCATTTCGGACCCATTTTCGGGCTCTGGAACCACGTCCTACATATTAAGCGCCTTCGTTATGATGTTGGCGTTGTCGGCGCAAACGCAAGAGATCTGGATATGTTGAAAATAACAAATATTATTGCGCCGTGACTTAATGGAATAGTGTCTCTTACAGAAGAAGGCGATAAACCAAACTCGGCCAAAATAGCCTTGAATTTTTCCACGATCGCGGCTCCGGTATGCGCTCCCGGGAAATGTGAAAACGCCAACAAAAGGTTACGGAAATAGAAATCCGCGTCAATAAATTGAGCGCGGACTCCAACAACCGATTGCTGACGACCACTTGACCAAATATCTAGTGTCAAATGAAGGTTCAATTTGCCTAGAATCGTCATAACAACTGAAAAGAGGCGAACGAAAAAGTTAAGTTGTAATACAAGTATAGAAAAAGCTATCTACCGTGATTTTTGGTTTTAGTTCTTCGTGAACTATGCGTGCTTGTTCAATAGTCACGGTTCTTTGACTGTACATTTCCTTGTGTGGATTTGAGAACATCAGCACCTTTCGAAAAACTTAACCGTCCACGACGCTAAAGGGTAAGCATATCATATTGACCAGCAGACGCTTAAAAAGCGACTGCGAGGTTTTTTCGCGGCCGGGTCCATTTTACTTATTTTCGAAGCAGGACGAATCGATCCTTCCCCCAAGATATCAATGGTCAGATCGCATTCCGCGGATTTAGAGCTTTTCGAAACTAACGTGAGTTATTAAACAGAAACAAACCAAAGCATTATCAGAGCAAGGTCCGGGAAAGTGACTAGCTTCTCGAGACCAAGCTGATATTATCCCGAAGCAACTAAGTGCTGATTTCAGCCCCTTGTATGTCCTCAGCCATCCAGAGTAGCGAGACAAGCAATATATCATTGGCGCATATTACAAGCATACAATAAAACTATAATTCTGGGGCTGCATAGCTAATAATGCGACGTAGTTCAAAGATAGCCAAAATATCAAAAAATTATCTTCTTCTTCATGCAGACCGCTCTAGAGCAAAACCCATATGTATATATATATATATCTATATATATATATATATATATATATATATATATAGTTGGTGGTAAGTCTGCGAGATAAAACACACGCACACGCAGACGCACACGCCCACGCACACGCCCACGCACACGCACACGCACACGCACACGCACACGCCCACGCACACACACGGTAAGCCTATAATGACTCGTGTGTACTATAGTACACGATCCATAAAAATCCACGGTAATTATTTTATCCTGTAAAAAATTCAATTGAAAATCGAATTTCCCACCTTCCTAAACGCGCTGTAATAGCAATTGGAGGGGAATGTAGAGAGTTTGAAAGAGGGAGATCGCGATGAGCGTCGAAAGAGGGGAAAATTCACACTCCGGTTACGGCCCTCAATAGAGAGAGGGAGAGGGAAAAGGGGATTTTTCATTCCCTCTTTCAATACTCCATCAGAGTTTCGCCCATCTCGGCTTCCCCCCGTTACTCAGGGCCTGTACATTGAACACGAACGTTTTTGTTTCAGAGTGACGCGATATGTGGAGACAGGACAGAGACGGCCATACGAGATAACATTGGAATATTTTTACCATAACGGAAACCACCAGGACAACTCTCGAATCCCTCCCAAAGTGACCACCGTCCACTTTCTGGGGCCCATTTTCAAAGTGTGGCTCCTCGGGATTCTTCTTTCAGTGGCGTCTTTTACCGTCGAGTTCACCTATGCGCTAATCGTCAACCGGAAGTTATAACGGAACTTAAAAAAAAACAGAAAAAACGGTGGCGGGCACTTTTTTTTGAGATACACAAATCGGTGTCAAACCAAGACCTTAGACACCAGCACACAATAACTGATAATTCAGGGCGAGATATGTGTAACGGCCACGCCAACGTGGGGACAGGGGTGGGGACCCCCGTGCCGGAAGTATTGGTGGTCGTCCTCACACGGCCATCCACAAACTCTGCCTCCCAGACGATTGGGATTACAGGAGTGTTGGGCGGGCGCTAGAAATTAGATTATAGCTTTTGCACGATTAAATTTTCAATTTGTTGTTTAATTGATAAATCGCAGGTGAGCGTATTTTCACCATAAACTGCAGTGCATTTTTCCTTACAAGATGGCTTTTAGTTAGTTAGGTCCTAGTGTAGACTCGATTCGGAAGCTAGACTCATGCCAAACACAAACCCTTTGATTTGAAGAAACAGTACCGCGGAAGAGGTTTTAGTGAAATGACGAAAACACTTTTCTTCAGCTGAACAATTCTAGTCGAATATGTATTTATTTATTTTTAAATAAATGCTTGTACATTCTATTTAATTACTTAAATTGAAAACCAAACTAAAATTAATGATATGTTTAATCATAATTTGATAGATACATTTTAGGTTTGGGTCCAATCGCGCAGTTTTCATTCGCGCAGTTTCCATATGCGCACTTCTCACCTGCACAGTTTCTGTTTACGCACTTTTCCATTTGCGGAATTGCCATTTGCGCAGCTCCCCATTTTCACAGTTAGTCAATTGCGCAAATTACCATTTGCACGGTTTCTCCTGTTAAGGGAATTTTCCGTTAGCGCAGTTTCCCATTAGCGCAGTTTCTCATTTGCGCAATTTTCCGTTTGCGCAGGTTTTCTATTTGCGTGGATTTTTCATTTGCGTGGATTTTTCATGACATAACTATTCATTATTAATTATTTTTTCCTTGACAATATGATTATTTGTGGCAGCTAGAAGCAAGAAACACAACACCCCACACAAGGAGAAAGCAACCCGTCAAAAGTCGTGGATTTTCTTGTGTACGTTTTTCATTGGCTAGACGCTTTAGCGCCTGCTGTCATCGGAAGGGGAAAATTCAGAAATTGTTCCCCCCCCCCCCCGCCCGTAAAACGTTCAGTGTAAAGGCTCGTGACGCTCGTCCAATGAAATTCGTACACAACCCTTCGTTAGCGTGTTTAAAGGCTAGCTGCTTGTGTTTGTGGCTCCTAGCTGGCAGTTAGTTTTTACCATTTCCTTGTTTACTATCCAGCTGCTCTGCAGGTGTATGTTTAATGTCCGGACGCCAACCCAAGCCAACACAAGCCAACCCAAGTCAATTCAAGCCAACCTGAATGGTAGTAGTATTTTGGAAAAGTTGTAATTTTTTGTGGCAGGCACTAAATTTAAATTGCAAAATTTGAAAAAGATGTTTTTTTTGTGGCAGCCACTAAATTTAAATAGAAATATTTGGAAAAATATCGGGCAGGATTCAAACTTAAGCCCTCCTGCACAACAAGTAAGCGTTCTACCACAGAATCACGGATACATGATGATGATACGCTTCACTGAAAATTAGAAACTATTCCGACTAGCGGTATATTATGGCTTACCAACTTGTTCTTTGTTGAAAAGTAAATAGTTACTGTGGTTAGATATGCGAAAAATATAACTTTAACAAGTACTACAAGTTTCGGGGCAAAGCGTAATGCGTAATCACTGCGTACGCAGTTTATTTGAATTTGTTGTTATAACCCGGCCACCTGAATTAAGGCTTCAAAAGTCGCATGATGACTTAGGCCTAAGGTGGTGCCCTGGGTATTAGCCTAGCTGATTATTATTTTAAATTGTGGCAAAACTGAGCGTTAACGGATAATATTTGCGTTTGTGGTTTTATGGTGTTTTGTTCGTCAACGCTCACTGCCGCGACGGTTGTGTCTTAGTAGCCGTTTTCGAGATGTTGCGATTGTAATGTAGACGTATATTGTGCATTTGTGACATGTTGTGTTTTTTTGATGCTAGTGTTTCGTTTGTGTGCTACTCTCCAACGCCTTTGTATTGACTTTTCGAACGGACCGATTGCTGAGGGTTACGATAAACGTCTCAACGTCCACAAGGTGGGGTGTCCACCAAATGATAACGGTATACGTCCTATTATCAAATGTCAACTTTTATCGTGATCAGGAATCGAACTCGGGTCGTATTGATACAATGCGGATAGTTCACCGCCGAGCCATTGACTTCCTTAGGGAAAATATTACAGTAAAGGAATCATTATGATAAGGCGGGTTTTTTTTTTTACTAAACGGATGTACATTGTTTATTTAACTTTGTTTTTTTAATTAGTGTGAACTTGTTAAAGTCTAAATATTTTACGTATGAAAATTTAAAGGTCCAATCTTGTTTTAGCGCAGTCAGCAGAAAAAATGGTTAAAGGGAAGAACCCGTTGGTTTTTTGTAATTTATTTCGTTTTTCAGAACTTTTTATCTATTACGTGTGTGTTTAGCGTATTAGTTTTCAAGGTTAATAGTTCATTTAAAAAGAAAATATCGAGTTGTTTACATGGTGGTCTTTGTTTTGAACTGGGTCGTCATTACTTCGTAATTTATTTTAAGCGTTTTCTCGATTGATTAATATGTTTAATGCAGTTCATCAATTGGGTTCGTTTGTTTCATTTATAGAGAGCCCTAACTATTCCGTCTACGGTCATTGATTGATATACAAGCTCTCGTTTAGTCAATTGGCTTTATGTGCTTTTTGAATGGTAAGTTTCTAGCTTCGTGTTAATTCATTTTTATTGGTGTGGATATTTGTACATCTACGATTCCTAATGCAGTCATTGATTTCCTGGGTGTGCGAGTCATTATATGATATTGGAAATTGGACGGTATTGGTCTTTTTCACGCGGTATGTGTCACAACGTCAACAGGAAGTCTACGAGTCATCCACTACCAGATGTCGAATATAGCTATTCTACGGTATTTTCATCAAGGGCGAGTGTTGAAATAAAAAGAGTGTTAAAGATGCGGCAATTATGTCGTAAGCGAGAAAAATACAAATACCCTCTGTAGATAGTTCTTTCATTAAAATTTGCTTCGTATTATATTTAACTGATAATCTTGTTCTGTAAATAGGTTTAAATTCAATTGTGCATTGTTTTAGTAGGTCTAACTCGCTGTTGTAACTACTTAATCTATATTATTCTGATTAAATTACACTCGGTTGTTTCGTCTTAATTATTTTAAAATTGAAATTTTATACTGGGCGGGATTGAACCGGGATTACGTTTTAAGTAAGTAACTCTGAATTGCGGAGATATCTTTAAATTACGTCTCGAAAATTTAATACCACTAAGGACAATTCTCCCGAGGAGAGGTATATTTTGCCTTGCCAACTTGTTTTAAATACTCAAACCAGGAAATTGCATCGAAGTTTCATCTTCTATTTTTTAATGACTTATATTTTTAAATATAAAAAGTGCTTTTGCCCATAACTAGATTTATCTCTCTGAGAGTTCATAAGCAATACTTTATTAAAACATATTTCTTTGGAATAACTTAAAATTATAGATAAATAGACCACAGGTTTAAAGGTCAGTAAAAACCTTAAATTTATTTAGTATTTAAATAACTGTAATACAAACTGTGTGACATTATTGTCGTAATCAATCATGCCTCAATATTCCAGAGCTGATCGTACGGAACTAGTGGCCATTTACTACGCGGAAGGTTAAAGAAATCTACGACGAGTGAGTGAGATCTTTGAGCCTCGACATCCAGATAGAAGACCATCCATAACTACTGTAAGGTGAGCTGTAAATAACTTTCACCAGTATAGTAACGTAAAACCTCGATTTAGTGGGCCTGGTCAGCGGGATTTGGACTTTGAAAACACCAATTTTGCCGCATACCCACGTAGTAGTTGTGCCGCAGCAAGTAAGGATTTGGCTTGCAGTAAAACCTGTATTTAAGAAATTTTACATAAGCAGAAGTACCATCCTTACACGAAAACGCTTCACCACGGTTTACGAGATGGAGACCTTCAACAAAGGCTGGATTTTTGCAACTTGCTGCAAAATTCGGTGCACGAGGACCCACAATTCCCACGCAACATGCTATTCTCGGATGAATCCTCGTTTGAGAAAGACGGCCCTTACAATCACCAAAATAATAATGTTTGGGAAGACACAAATCCACACTGGGGATATGAACACCGTCACCAATTTAAATTTTAGCGTTTGAATGTTTGGATTGGTCTTGTTGAAAACCGGTTAATTAGTCCAGTATTATTACCGCAAAATCTTAATAGCCAGAGCTATTTAGATTTCTTGAGAAATGAGCTAGAACAACAACTTGACGAACTGCCGTTGGCGCAACGAGCAAGACTGTGGTTTCAGCAAGACTGTGCCCCGCCTCATTACCACAGAGCCGTGAGAGATTACCTAAACAACGAATTTACACACGGATTGATAGGGAGAAAGGCTCTGGTACACTGGCCAGCAAGCTCGCCCGATCTGACTCCATTGGATTTCTTTCTTTGGGGCTTCGTCAAGGACAAGGTGTACGCCACTCCGGTTGAGAACCTTGACGAGCTGCGTCAACGAATTGACAGCGCTTTCCGGGAAGAAACCCCGGAAATGATTCAAGCCGCCTTCAACAATATGATTGTTCGCGCCGAAGCCTCCATCGCAGCCGAAAGTGGTATTTTTGAAACGTACTTATAAATTTTGTTTGTAAGTAGATAAACAAAATGTCTCTTTGTATTTTAAAAAAATTCGCATTTTTCATCCTACGAAATTAAATCGTGTAATACCTACTTCGCCACTGTCTCCTCGATTTTTCAGCGGTGTTTATGGCATTAAACACCCGATTAACAAGTTTCTGACTTTCATAAAGTTACACTACTCTCCCAATGGAATTCAAAAAAAGTTATTTTAGCTTGCCTAACTTGTAACTTTTTCAAGTCGTATTTTGTCAGTGAATAAGACGTCTATTATTTTCGCGCCAACGCTATTTGTACTTTTAGGTGACGCTCTACAATTTTCTCATTATCAATTTTCTTATAGCTCCTAGCGGTTAAAATTTAAATTTTCAAAAAACGTGAAAATATTTTTTTTGATTTAGATGCAATTTTGGTAGAAAGTGTCCCGTTGGCACGTATTATGTACCGTAAAAATTTCAACATTCTAGAAATCATAGTTTTTGAAAAAAAATCACTTTTTCGAGCAGACAAACACCCTGTATATGTAAGTTCTAAAGCAGTTCAATAATAATTGAATACACTTCAAAGTAACTTCGTTATTCGAAGATATGTTAAATACTTTCGGAACTGCTAGGTTTTAAAAAATTAAATTCCTCGTCGGCACGTGCTTCACTTCGAAATCTTTACTGGAATAATTCAAAAAATAAATAATATAAATATAAAACAGAAACCGATCAAAGATGGTAAATGTATTCGCCATCAAAACTATTAAATAAAAATATAAGGATTATTTTTCTATTTGTTTGTATTATTTTTTGGGAATATTTTGACTCACAAATAAGGTGGTGCCTTGGGTATTAGCCTAGCTGATTATTATTATTATTATTATTATTTTTATTATTATTATTATTATTATTATTACTCCTAGTTCTAAGAATATTTTTACAGCGGCTGAAATGATACTGCGTTAGGTTTTTCGAAATTTCTCAACATTCCATTTATCAAGATTGCTCTTAAGGTATTCGTAGCGAGATAGTATAGAACCATTTGCTACCAACTTGTAAATAATAGCGGCTAGACGTAAAAATGGTAGATGATTAACTGTTGAACCAGTTTATTTTAGATCCAGGTGTTGGTCTCGATTAAACTTCAGATGGCAAACATAGCGGATATTTAGGAACAAGCTTCCTGTTTTTTGTGTTTACTTTCATCGCTTTTTGCAAATAATTATTTTAACCATAATGATCGATAGGATAGTTCTAAGTTGCCCTTTCGGTAATTTATGTTTTTACTTTAACCTACGTGTAATGCATCTTAAGGGAAACTGCTCGATAGAACTACATGTGGAATTAAAAATTAAAAAATGGTATGTTTTATGTTTCACCACACTATTGCAATTGCTGGTTGTCATATGGGTTCGATTTTGTTTTCCTTTGTTGAAATCATCGAGGAAAGTTATATTTTCACTGTACGACTACAGAAGTTTATATTATTTTTAAAAGCAATCTGTATACGCAAACATCTTTATAAGAAGCGAATAAATAATTTCTAATAAATAGGAACTTTGATTTTTTTTAATTCTACGAGGTATACATTTTGCGATAAATGCCTTAATCGAGAGATTTGCGCCACCCTGTAGTTTTAATGTACCTCTGTTAATAATCTCCGTGTCAAACAATGGTGTTCTATCATTAACTGCTTTCTAAGCGTGGGCGCAAATTGTTTTATTAGTGGTTAAAGATATTAAAGGAATGGTCAGTAGTTCATTGACCTCAGGATTTAAATAACAACAAGCAAGGGAATAGCGAAGCATTTAAGCTTGGAGGGGGGTTGATAAACGTTTGCCAACTCAAGTCTAAAAATTTCCCACTTCATGCGGAATATATTTTTCACTAGCAACTGTCTAATTAAATTCATAGTAAATGGCTTTGATTTCATAATCTCAACTAAAATTTAAAAAAATCTAATAGATTACGATAATTATTAACCCAGTTTAAAAAGCTACGCGAAGAGTGTTTGGCGAGTATTTACGTACTTCTGACGGATATAGCATTCTCTAGGCATTTTTGCGCTAAGCCGGGGTACACGAATAAAGGAAAAGTACTAAGACAAGGCTAACACAAGTATAATAAAATATCATAGAAATGCAGTTCATAATATGTATTACGTCGTCATGTACCCTATTGTAGCCCTCCACCTAGGATAATAAGTCGCTAGATGACTTGGGCCTAAAGTGTTGCCTTGGATATTAGCCTAGCTGATTATTATTATTATTATTATTATTCCATTCCATTCCATTATTACATGAGGCTCGTGGAATATTTAAATTGTTTTAAAAGCTAGTCTTAAATCCATTTCAAGCCCTTGAATTTAGTCTCTCGTATGACGGTGTGTGTCTTTTATGTAGTCGAAGTAGTCGTACACCGTCTTCTATCTAATGGGCTCAAATTTAATTTTATTAGAAAACATCAAAAACAGTTTCAACTTTGTCAATGGAAATTTAATAAAACACAGCGTAGGGAGATTAGTCAGGATAGAATAGAGTTGGAAAAAGTCTAAAAATAGAAAGGGATTTTGGGATCAACGCATCTGGAGGAGCGACATATATAATTGAACAAAAATTTAAATTATATCGTTTTGAATATATTTTAACGAATTGAAGTTTATTTAAATAACAAATCAAATATCATTCAAAATAAATTCTACGTTTGCCAACTTTAAGATTGAAATGCCTAGTTTGCCAACTTTGGAATAAAGCTCCTGCGCTATGGCATCACCCTCGATTACACGACTGCTGCATCTTCTACACATCTCTTTCATTTTCACTCTCTGCAGATACATGTAATATATACACTCAGTGCCATACTGAAGGTTTAACACGTGATATTAAGTGACGTCAGTTCCTCGTTTTGCTTTGCATTCGAATCCAGCGAAACGAGAGGAAACAAGGCCCCGGAAATGGAGAGGCTATTTCGACTCTATGAACATAATTTCCTATTTCAAATAATTCGATTTAAATCCCGCAAGTGCACAAAGGACCTTTATGCGAAGGCCATGAAACTTCCTCCAGTAGTCCAGTACAAAGACAAAGTACACGCACATGGAACAACTCTAATCCAGCAGCGTTGCCAGATAGCCAAAATCAAATTAGAGACACAAGGAGTCAAGGACTAAAACTTATAAATTTCCACTCCAAATTATTGAACAAATTGTACACTGAGAGAAAAATCTGTAGTTTTTACAGAAAATTTTAACAATTTCTAACTGTGCTGAATTTTCACAGAATATTTCTGTAAATTAGTAAAAACAGAAAAGTCGGTTAGGCAGAAATGCAACTTACGTTTGTAAATTTTACAAAGGGGTTTGTTTTTTTTACTCTTAATAGTAAAAATTATTGAAGTTCTGTAGTTTCTACAGAGGATTTCTACAGTATCTGACAATGCTGAAATTTTACAGAGTATTCCTGTTTATTAGTAATAACTGAAAAGTTGGTTAGGCAGAAATGCAACATACAATTGTAAATTTTACCAAGGGTTTCATTTGTATTAATCTTAATTATTCTAGAAGGCGTTTTAGCGTTTGTATAATAACGGTGAAAATATTTGAAATCGACTTTTTCACAAAAAAATATATTTTTTTGTATAACAGTCGATTTCATATATTTTCACCGTTAATTTTAATTGTTAGAAATTATAGAATTATTTTCATCATATGTGATACACGACTTTCTTTGGAAAATATCATAGATAATTAATTATGGAACTGTTAACAGTATATTTCCAGGCCCGTAGCCAGAAAGATTTCGTAAAGGGGGCAGTGGCGTCGCCAGGGTTGTCATTTGGGGGGCATTCTGGGCCAAATATTTATTGTATAATTTACAAGTTAGATATGATGAAATGGCGAATATATATTTTTCCTGTTAGTTATGACCAATGTACATGTTCTACACTGCAAATCTTTATGACATCTAAAGAGCGCCTAAAAACATCGGTTGAACACATAAAATGCCTTCATAGGTCTTATGAACCTATGTCTTGCCGTCTTGTTGAGATAGCTGACAGCGGTTTTCAAAAAGTAACGGTTAGGTCGTGGTAATATCGGACTTTGCCAGAAATTGCCATGCAGATAAAATTATCATCACAACCAATAAGTAAGTAGAATTTCATAATAATTAAAGTGTTGGTTGCACGAAATTTTAGCTATGGCTAATTAATGCTTCATTAGAAAGAGCAAACATTTTATAGAAAGTACAGAAAATTTTATCAAAATCGGTTAAGGGGTCTTTGAATTATTATAAAAAGAAGTCGAAATGGTGGAAGTTGAGTTTTTCGGCGAATTTCCAGACTTCTCGGCACCCATGACGTCAGAAAATGCGAAGCGTATCATTGGCTAATTGTCTGTAATACATTTCTTTACATCTGGGTTTAAAAGCAGGTTGATTTAACACCCAGGAAAAAGTCCTTGGCAGTAGTAATTGAAATAGGCATACACAAGCCTACGTAGTAGAAAAACGATATGAAACCGAAGGCTCCTTGTAAATACTTCTTAAAACGCCGCGTAGCGCGCGTAAAAAAATATTTTTTATTTCGATAATAAGCCTAATATTATGATTAAAAACCTCTGGTTTGAAAACTTCTAAAAGTAAATAGAATCCCTCCACTTCAGTTCTTTCTATTTTAGGAATAAAACTACAGCTTTGCTTTGCCCCAAATTGCTCGTGCTACGGAGGAGAAAAATTCGCCGAACATTTCAGGATTTTGGGGAGCGAAAAAGGTCAGTTTCGGACTCAAAGTTCATACACTTAGGCTTGGAAATTGGTTTCGACAATGACATTTTTGGAAAGAGAACGTCCTGGGCTTCAAAACAAGCTCACATTCATTCGTTTTTATTACTATCGATTTTTCGTGCAACCAACACTTTAACTAATACTAAGTAAATAATGAAGTCATTAAAGTTGAGTAAATATATGCATTGCATTTTTTCATGTAAACAAATGGCCTAGGCTTAACAAAATACGGGAAAAGTTTAAAAAAATAGCACACCTAAAGGCTGGTTTTCATTAGGGCAAAAACGCCACGACGGTGAACGTCGACGCGAAAAATTCCCGTTAGGCCTAATGCAATATTTTTGCGTCTACTCTCACCATTGAGTTGGGAATATTAATCTAGAGATCCAATCAAATCTGCTCCCCGCGAAACAAGTTATTGAAAATCACGAATGTGTCGTCTCTTCTAAAATGACGAGAAAACGTTATCATATGACCCGTGGCGCCATCCATTATTTTTGAAAAACAAAATCTTTTTGCCGGAAAACGCGTCTTATTTGAACGAACCATCGAGAGATAGACGCCGCCACGGGTAGAATGATAACGTTTTCTCGTCATTTGGAAGCAGAAGACGGTATTCTTATTTTTAAAAACTTGTTTCGCGAAATACTGAAATCCGACGTTTCGATTGGACCTCTAGATTAATATTCCCAACTCAATGACTCTCACCGTTGTGGATTTTGCCCTAGTGAAAACCAGCCTTAATAGTATTTTCAATCTCACTTACAAACAACCTTACTAAATACTGACTAACTATAATTAGAGCAATAATAAGGGTGGTTAAATAATTTTTGATTAAATAGTTTTATTTATGTGTGAAAACTTTGCATGAATTAAAGTAATCGCGTTGAACAGAGGTTCAGTGTTTTCAAGTTGCTTTTAAATATAGTTGAAAATAGGCATTCATAATCTGTGTTCACTCATTGATTATGGTAGGGGATGGAAAATTTTCATTTAGGTAGTTTTTTCAAATTTGAATTTGAAATTTTGATACCCTGCACCCTATACCATTTATTTAAAAGCTCAAGCAATTTTTTTCAAATGTGAATAAACCCTCATTAAAAACAACTTTCCCCTAGGCTGACAGGCTCTGTAGGTTAAAAATAAAGTGTTCAAAAGTTTTTGGTTTAATAAATGTATTACTGGATGAAAAATTTTCATTGATTAAATGTATCGTGGTGAGCTTCAGTGTTTTCAGAATTATATATAAGGGGAGTTGGCTTTAAATATAGTTTAATAGCACGAGCAATTAATGGGTAAAAGTGGGTATTTTTCAGCTTATGTCTGGAAGCACTGGCCCTAACCCCGTCACGCTAAGGGGGCGGGGGGGGGGGGAGGAGGCGGTCTAATTTGTTGCGGGCGCGCAGCAGCGTTAATCACGTCGAAAAACGTAATTTTTAAGAACCAATGAGATTGCAGTATTATTTGATTTTATTAAAACGGAGGAGCATACCGGGGGCCCCAACGGGTGGAATTGGAGAAACGCTGAAAATAATCTAGACATATTCATTCTCCTTGAGTATAAATAAATACATTCTTAGTATTTGGAGAATGTCGGCTTCTTCGATATAATATACTTTATCACACAGCCGAAGTTCAACAAATAATTTAATAATAATAATAATAACAGGGCTTTATAATGGATATCCAACTCAGCATGACTATACTGATTTCCAGTTGGGTCCAGTGTACATAAATGTTTTAAATACAAATAACAATAGAAATGATAATAGAAGACAAGTTAATCAAATGTTAAGATGAAGTCATGAATAAGATTTTTTAACTTTGAAACGGAAGGGTTGCTGGAAATGAGTTTAGGTGGAAGAGCATGCCATAATGTTATGCCATGACATCTTGGGCTAACTTTGGCAAACGAAGGTGGAGCCACATACTCCGGAACTTTATTGTAATATATTTTGTACATAAAACCGAGTATGTGCAAGACATAACATTGCTTAATGGTGAGCCACCTAACAGTGGAACGGGCAGCAGTAGACGATAATCGAATTTTGGCTCCAATTATGGTTTTGGCGGCTCTGTTTTGAAAAATCTGTAGTGGCTTTAAACCATAAGTAGGAGCAACATTCTAGAATAAGTCCCCATAGTCGAAGAGAGGCTGCACAAGGCACAGTGTTTCGAAATCGACTTTTTAGTGACAAAATTAAATATCAACTCAATATAATAAATGTATATATTTTATATTGTTGTTTTAAGTTGTATCCGAAAATATAAATTATATTTCGCTACCTGCCACCAGAGGACCAAACGTTCCCTACATGGAATTCCACTGAATTTCTTTTGCAAAGCGTGTAAGAATTATGTTATACATAAATTTAAAGTTTGGTGAAATTCGGTTCAACAGATCTGTAAAATGCCATCAAAGGGACAATTTTGACCGAAATACGGCTTTTTCTAAATTTTGCAAGTTGTTGCAAAATATTTCATCACTGTCTTGTAGAACCGTTCCCGTAGGATAACTTACAAAAAACCCGAGCACCAATCACTTCCAAGTTTTTAAGATATATCAAGTTTTATCAAGTTAAAAAATATTTCTTGAAATAGCTAATTTATGGTGTCTCTGTACATCTTGTTTGCCTTTTCGTTACTATAAAACCTACTACTCTATTTCGGATCCTTACCCGACTCTATTTCGGATCCTTTCCCGACTCTATTTCGGATCCTTTCCCGACTCTATTTCGGATCCTTACCCGACTCTATTTCGGATCCTTACCTGACTCTATTTCGGATCCTTACCCGACTCTATTTCGGATCCTTACCCGACTCTATTTCGGATCCTTACCCGACTCTATTTCGGATCCTTACCCGACTCTATTTCGGATCCTTACCCGACTCTATTTCGGATCCTTACCCGACTCTATTTCGGATCCTTACCCGACTCTATTTCGGATCCTTACCCGACTCTATTTCGGATCCGTACCCGACTCTATTTCGGATCCTTACCCGACTCTATTTCGGATCCTTACCCGACTCTATTTCGGATCCTTACCCGACTCTATTTCGGATCCTTACCCGACTCTATTTCGGATCCTTACCCGACTCTATTTCGGATCCTTACCCGACTCTATTTCGGATCCTTACCCGACTCTATTTCGGATCCTTACCCGACTCTATTTCGGATCCGTACCCGACTCTATTTCGGATCCTTACCCGACTATATTTCGGATCCTTACCCGACCCCGTTTTGGATACATACCCGACTCTATTTCAGATACATACCCGACCCCGTTTTGGATACATACCCGACTATATTTTGGATCCTTACCCGACCTCGTTTTGGATACATATCCGACCCCGTTTCGGATACATACCCGACTCTATTTCGGATACATACCCGACCCCGTTTTGGAACCTTAACCGATGTTGTTTCGGACACATACCCGACTCTATGTCGGACACATGCCCGACCCCGTTTTGGATACATAACCGACCCCGTTTCACACAGATGCCCCACAGCTTTGGCTCTCACCGAGTGAAGACGTGTGTTTTTTTCGCTCCGTGTTTCCCATTGTTCCTTTGAGCTAGGCCTAGCTTGTGATGTCGGCTTCGAGTGTAGAAATCGAGGCCCTTGGTGTGCAAAATTCTGGGAAGGACCCACCCGACCGTCCTGTAAGAAAACCTAGGAAAACCCCACCAGCGGTTACCAGAGAACAAGCGGTTTTCTTTAAGGCAACGCCCGAGGTATCTACTAAAATTTATGCGAAAGCAATAAATGAAGTAATAGGTAAGGGAAATACTTACTTTATATCGAGAATACCAATGTCAAGAATATGTGCTTACGTCGCTTCTGTCGACATGGCGGATTACTTATGCAGTGAAGGATTTGATTAGGAAGGTTAACTAATAGAATGCCAACGTTTAAAAAGACCGTCCGTAAAAGTGACGGGACTCAAATTGCCCTCCTGAAATCCCTGACGAAGAAGTTAAAAACAAGTTGTCGAAATATGGAAAGATTACGTCAGATATGTTTTACATAGACGTAAATAATGATGACCCTGAATTTGGCCCTATGTACAATTTTATACGCATTGTTTATATGCTGTTAAATAAGGAATTGCCTAGCCGAATAAATATGAAATATACCGACTACAGTGTTGTTATATTTCTTGAAAAAGGCACGAAATGCTGTGAACGATGTAGCAAGTGCGGACACAGCGCAGAGTTTTGCCATGCAAAAATTACGAACAAAGATGCATTGCCCGAAGTTACCGATCCTGAAGTAGACGTAATACAACCTAAAGAAGACATTCTACAAAAAAATAGACCCGATGACGAAGATAGCCAAATAGAAAATAGACGGTTAGAAAAAATAAGTTTATCAAATAAGAGAACCTACTCAAATCGGCTGGACCAAAGGTCAAACCTAACGCGGAAAAAATTTCCAGAGTTATCTGTTGGAAATGAAAATTCAAAAACATCTACAATTGAAAACGTAAATAACGCCACTGCGCAACTACCCCAGTAGCACAAAACAGTCGGGCCGACGTCGTCTAGTCAGAGTCGCATAGTCGGCAAAGTGTCGAGCTGTGTACTACGATACAAGGTCGGGAGCATCCTGGAAAAACAGTCGAAATGTCCTACCTGTATTTAGGACGCTTTTTGCCGACCTCGGAAAGGGTTGCCTACCGACTTCCTAATGTGTAGCGAATTTCCAAAAAATAGTCCTATTAGCCGACACCCTTTTTAATTGCCTTTTCAGTGTCGGTAAGTCTAACTTCCCCCCTCGTCGCCTGAAAGCAAAAACCATGTACCTTTATACTAATTATAGTTAAAGTTGCGTGGTTTTTGGTTTCAGGCGACGCCATTTTAATTTAGTCCCCATTAAGCCTAATATTATATGATACAAAAATGTTTTTACCTTAAAACGTCTTTTATTGTAATAAAATATTTTTTCCAAAAAACATCACAATACTTTACTTTAGTATCAAATTAAAAAGTAATGAGTATTTGCCTTTTAACAAATAACAAAAACATATTATCACAGTTATTTGTTCACAGCTTCAACACAGGTGTGAAATGGGCTGTATAAAATGAGTTTACAAGAAATAGAACTGTTTTCTTAACAGGTGACTAGCGAGTATTAAAAAAGTTTAAACGTTTTTTTTTTAAGTCTCTCCGGTTTTTTTTTTACGTCGTTCCGGTTTTTTTTAAGTCTCTCCGCTCTTCCTCCGTTCCTGTCCATTTTGTGCTTAAGCCAATTTTTAATGGCACCCTCCATTTCAAATACTTGGGCTTGTCTTGCTTTTGGATTTTTTCGGACAGCATCTGCAATAAATTTTATGAAAAATAAGAAAATTTTCAAACAATGTTATTAATCAAATTCTCACCAAAAATTACATTCTTGATATTTAATTTCGAAAATGAAATTTTTTCATTGGCACCGTTCCAATTCATACGCAGGAATAGTTGGTGTTCAAAAGCGTGTTTCAAAATACGGCGAGTTGTGTCAATAACCCCCTTTCCTCCCCAGGATCCAAGCATTTCAACCTATGGAAAAAATATATTCAATTTAAAACGAAAAAAAAAGCGAATTCAAGAGAGGTTAAATATTTACAATTTTTTTTAATTCGTCTTTATTACTAAGAAGAACCTCTATTTCTTACAGCTTCTCTTGGCTTTTAATAGGGAACAGACCATTTACATCTCCTAGTGCCTTCAAGTTTTCTTGATTCAAAGTTTTAAGAATGTCATCCAACTTCTGGTGAACGTTTTCAAACATCTTGAAACACCTTTTGATTAGTACCTGAAAATATTTCAACATTTTATTTCTCAGTAGAAAGTGACAAAAAGGATATAGTTTAAATTCACACTATCTATTTTAACAGATAACTTGGTAGGTAAAATTATTAAGTCGTTTGAACCAATTGTTTAATTAAATACCTGAAAATTTCGTTTTATTTAAATAAAATTAAATGTTCATAGAAGGGTTTAAATATTATATGGTTTAATAAATTGGATAGGTTGAAAAGAATCTTAATATATGAGCATATACTTGAATAAGAGATATTTGTCTTGTCAGGTACACTTGATTCATCCATACCTAAAGAAAACAGATGAAACAAATTTTAAGCTAAACCTGAAGGGACTGCAAAGGAGATTATTGTTGGGGAATTTATTGGATTCAAAATTATTACATCAAAAACCTGGTAATTTGTGACCATATTTTTACATCACTAATGGCACCACCAATAAGAAGCTCAAAAGTAGGCTCACACGGTTTAGATCCAATATCAGTAATGTAAAATTTTGACCTAGGTATGACATTTTTAAAAACAAGGCGTTCCCCAAACCGAGGGGCAGTTCACTCCCATTATTAAATCTTGGTTGATTAAATCTGATTAAATTTGATTCTGTAGCTTTGGCTGTATTAAATTTAATAACTATAACTTTGGCTGTATAAAATTTAATCGTCATTAAATTTTTAACCTTAATTATTTCTGCACTCTGCGAAGAAGTGAACCTTTAGTACCAATTTAGTTATTGAATATCATTCTTACAAGGCTGGTCAGTTTCCGAGTCTTCGATGATAGGCGAGTAGGGTGGAAAAATTGAAGAGTGCACTGGTGTAGCCCCATCTAAACCAAATATAAATAACGAAAAATGTATTAAGTAGCGAAGTTGGTATTTATTTTTGTGCATTAAAACTAACCACTACCAGAAGGATTCATCTCTGTTAAAGATTGCCTTTTTTCTTGGCCATTATTAAGTGATTGTACTGCAATAGACCAAGTTATTATTATAACCATGTACATTATCATATGTATTAGTTAACTTACAATCTGGTGATTTAGATGATGAGCAGGATCTGAGACTTGGTAGTTTATTCAAGCACGGTGCATCTTCGTGAGATTGCAGTTTTTCTGGAACTCCATTTTTCGCCTGGACTGTAACAGCTAGATCATGATTGTGATTATTATATGTACATAACCAATACAACAATTAGTAACTTACAATTAAAAGCTGCTCCGAAAGTAGAGTTGGCATTGAAACTGGGGGGTTTTGGCAGTATCTTTTCTTCGTATTTGCGAGATTGATCTGTAATTATACCATATATTACATTTATAAACTAGGCTTCATTAAAAATAATGTATTAAAATTTTTGCTAACGTTTTTTATTAACTTCTTTATTTTTTCTCTGCTTCTTGGGTTTTCCATCTACACAGTACTATATTTAAGTGTCCATAAAATAAAAATAAAGTGAAATTAAACTAATTACCACAAATATACTCCTTCTCACTATTGACTTCGGAACTGGAACTGCCTTCCGATGTCAAAACTACTTTTGTTTTCTTTCTTTTACCACGTCCAACTACTTCAGCTTCACTTGCCAGATCAGAAGTATTTTCAGCTCTTATACTGATGGACCTTGCTTTATCATATGTCACTGATATTGATAAATTTTATTAGAAGATATTTCAATACAGAAATTATACAACAGTTCCATGGCATATAGGAAACCAAATGTTACAATTTGATGGATATATGCGTTCAAGGGTTTAATAATCCAAGAGCTCATAACAAAATAAGCAATTTAATTGTCATAATAGGTACACGTGGTGGTTCAACGTATTTTTGGTTAACCATTCAGATGGGTAACTAATAAATTTGAGTCTTACGTGCCGGAGTGGGGCCTTTTCGCCGTAGCAACAGAAAAGGTTTTCAACACCAATCGTTTAACGGGATTTAACGAAAGAGTCCCCCCCCCTGTTAAAGTTTTTCCAAAAATCGAACTAAATTTTTTTAAGTCCCAAATTGTTAAAAAATAAGCTTTTAACTGAAATTAAGTATTTTAGGTAAATATAGTTCGGTTCAGGCAAGTTCAAGACAGTTTGTTAGCCTAATTTAATTGTTCTTATTTGAACTGATCGAATTGGAAAATTACAACTAAATTGGCTAAAATTTTATAATTTAACTATATTTGCTAAATTTTAGTTATTAGTTATACGCTTATATTTGAGTAATTTTTCCGAAAAATAAAATTTAAGACTGATTTTGTGAAGAACTTCATGGGAGGGGGGGGACCTTTCCTTTCGTAGGTTTTCCCATGTTAAATCCCGTAGAAAAAGCTTTATATTGAAAACCTTTTCTGTTGTCCTGGTGAAAAGCCCCCCTCCGGCATGTAAGACTCACATTTTTTGGTTACCCATCGGAATTATGTTTAACCAAAAATATACTGACCCACCATGTACAGGCGCGTGCCAACTTTTTAACGAGAGCGGGGGCAAAAACAAGATGTGTAAGACCAAATATTAAAAAAAACCTATTGTTATATATTTTACTATATATGGCCAGGGGAAAGTAGCGGAGGCGGTGCCCCCGCTGCCCGCGTGCTTGGCACGCGCCTGACCATGTACTTTTTGACTTGCTTATTTTGTCATGGGCTCTTGGATTATAAGATGGACTGCTGCCTAATAACTGTTTTTATATAATAAAACAAAATTTTCTAAGTTACACATACTTGTTTTTGACAATATTTTAATTTCGTACTGTATCCAATCTTTCTCGGGGTTTTCCCCTGTTGTAACCATCTTCGTCGGTGACTTGGATTTTAAATTATAAGGCGGCCACCAACATTTTTGGTCGCTCTTTAACCCCGAACCTGGCACCACTTCTACTGTGTTTTCTTTTAGGAAGTGTACGACAGCAAACATCTTCAAAGATTGATAACTTGACTGAAAAGCTTAGGCCAGGCGTGTAGGGACGTTTTGAATAAGGTCGGGGTACAGCTTAGATGCTGATTTTGACGCCTCTTTTAAAGGAATTTAGCGCACCATGATAATTTCAAGAGGGAACCCATTTACCCCCCCCCCCCGTTCCTACGCCACTGGCTTAGGCTTTAAAGCTTTTAATGTGATAATATGGAGCCTCTAAACGCTCTTAAGGAAGCGTTTTTATACTTGGTAAATTTTTACAACACAAATTGATTAAAAATAACTGATTATCCCCAGGGCCGTGCAGAGGGGGAGGGGGATATCCCCAGGGCCAGGCCGAAAAGGGCCCAGGAGGGACTGAAATGGGGCCCAGCCATCGTTGGGGGCCCACTGGAAAACCTCAAGGGGGGTGGGGGTGGAAATCAAAGGGCCCGACAGTATTTTTTGGCCCGGGCCCCAGCAAACGTCTGCACGGCCCTGGTTATTCCGTTTCACTTACCCATGAATATTTTAGAAATTTAAATATTTACAAAACCCAAAAAAATTACCATTCCGAAATCTATACTAAGTTAAATAATCAAATATGAATAAAAATTAGCAATTTAGTCAATCAGTAATTTAAAAATCATGAAGTAGTGGGATGACACTTAAGAGACCTTTGCCATTAGGTAATAATAAACATTTTTGTTGGAGTTTGGAATAAGGGTATGTCATGATTTTACTTGAAAACCTTCCGTTAAACATGCCTAATTGAGAAGATTTTACGGGATAATCAAATATGTCTTCAACAAGCAACATTGCTTATGTGGTCGAAGGTGGTACCTTGGGTATTAGCTCTATTTAAAAAAAAATCACAAATATTGCCACACACTTGAATTTCTTTAGTGTTAGTTTCAAAAATGCTCACAACGACAAAAACTTCACTGGTGTCCATCGTTCTCAGCGCCGAGAGAATACGCAGCCGCTTACGTGCCAGTGAATCATTTTATCGCGAACGAAGGGGGTTTCGTTCGATTCCATCGTTCTCAGCGCCGAGAGAATACGCAGCCGCTTACGTGCCAGTGAATCATTTTATCGCGAACGAAGGGGGTTTCGTTCGATTCCATCGTTCTCAGCGCCGAGAGTATACGCAGCCGCTTACGTGCCAGTGAATCATTTTATCGCGAACGAAGGGAGTTTCGTTCGATTACATCGTTCTCAGCGCCGAGAGTATACGCAGCCGCTTACGTGCCAGTGAATCATTTTATCGCGAACGAAGGGGGTTTCGTTCGATTCCATCGTTCTCAGCGCCGAGAGAATACGCAGCCGCTTAGGTGCCAGTGAATCATTTTATCGCGAACGAAGGGGGTTTCGTTCGATTCCATCGTTCTCAGCGCCGAGAGAATACGCAGCCGCTTACGTGCCAGTGAATCATTTTATCGCGAACGAAGGGGGTTTCGTTCGATTCCATCGTTCTCAGCGCCGAGAGAATACGCAGCCGCTTAGGTGCCAGTGAATCATTTTATTGCGAACGAAGGGGGTTTCGTTCGATTCCATCGTTCTCAGCGCCGAGAGAATACGCAGCCGCTTACGTGCCAGTGAATCATTTTATCGCGAACGAAGGGGGTTTCGTTCGATTCCATCGTTCTCAGCGCCGAGAGAATACGCAGCCGCTTAGGTGCCAGTGAATCATTTTATCGCGAACGAAGGGGGTTTCGTTCGATTCCATCGTTCTCAGCGCCGAGAGAATACGCAGCCGCTTAGGTGCCAGTGAATCATTTTATCGCGAACGAAGGGGGTTTCGTTCGATTCCATCGTTCTCAGCGCCGAGAGAATACGCAGCCGCTTAGGTGCCAGTGAATCATTTTATCGCGAACGAAGGGGGTTTCGTTCGATTCCATCGTTCTCAGCGCCGAGAGAATACGCAGCCGCTTAGGTGCCAGTGAATCATTTTATCGCGAACGAAGGGGGTTTCGTTCGATTCCATCGTTCTCAGCGCCGAGAGAATACGCAGCCGCTTACGTGCCAGTGAATCATTTTATCGCGAACGAAGGGGGTTTCGTTCGATTCCATCGTTCTCAGCGCCGAGAGAATACGCAGCCGCTTAGGTGCCAGTGAATCATTTTATCGCGAACGAAGGGGGTTTCGTTCGATTCCATCGTTCTAAGCGCTGAGAGAATACGCAGCCGCTTACGTGCCAGTGAATCATTTTATCGCGAACGAAGGGGGTTTCGTTCGATTCCATCGTTCTCAGCGCCGAGAGAATACGCAGCCGCTTAGGTGCCAGTGAATCATTTTATCGCGAACGAAGGGGGTTTCGTTCGATTCCATCGTTCTTAGCGCCGAGAGAATACGCAGCCGCTTACGTGCCAGTGAATCATTTTATCGCGGACGAAGGGGGTTTCGTTCGATTCCATCGTTCTCAGCGCCGAGAGAATACGCAGCCGCTTACGTGCCAGTGAATCATTTTATCGCGAACGAAGGGGGTTTCGTTCGATTCCATCGTTCTTAGCGCCGAGAGAATACGCAGCCGCTTACGTGCCAGTGTATCATTTTATCGCGAACGAAGGGGGTTTCGTTCGATTCCATCGTTCTCAGCGCCGAGAGAATACGCAGCCGCTTACGTGCCAGTGAATCATTTTATCGCGAACGAAGGGGGTTTCGTTCGATTCCATCGTTCTCAGCGCCGAGAGAATACGCAGCCGCTTAGGTGCCAGTGAATCATTTTATCGCGAACGAAGGGGGTTTCGTTCGATTCCATCGTTCTTAGCGCCGAGAGAATACGCAGCCGCTTACGTGCCAGTGAATCATTTTATCGCGAACGAAGGGGGTTTCGTTCGATTCAATCGTTCTCAGCGCCGAGAGAATACGCAGCCGCTTAGGTGCCAGTGAATCATTTTATCGCGAACGAAGGGGGTTTCGTTCGATTCCATCGTTCTTAGCGCCGAGAGAATACGCAGCCGCTTACGTGCCAGTGAATCATTTTATCGCGAACGAAGGGGGTTTCGTTCGATTCCATCGTTCTCAGCGCCGAGAGAATACGCAGCCGCTTAGGTGCCAGTGAATCATTTTATCGCGAACGAAGGGGGTTTCGTTCGATTCCATCGTTCTTAGCGCCGAGAGAATACGCAGCCGCTTACGTGTAAGTGAATCATTTTATCGCGAACGAAAGGGGTTTCGTTCGATTCCATCGTTCTCAGCGCCGAGAGAATACGCAGCCGCTTACGTGCCAGTGAATCATTTTATCGCGAACGAAGGGGGTTTCGTTCGATTCCATCGTTCTCAGCGCCGAGAGAATACGCAGCCGCTTACGTGCCAGTGAATCATTTTATCGCGAACGAAGGGGGTTTCGTTCGATTCCATCGTTCTTAGCGCCGAGAGAATACGCAGCCGCTTACGTGCCAGTGAATCATTTTATCGCGAACGAAGGGGGTTTCGTTCGATTCCATCGTTCTCAGCGCCGAGAGAATACGCAGCCGCTTAGGTGCCAGTGAATCATTTTATCGCGAACGAAGGGGGTTTCGTTCGATTCCATCGTTCTTAGCGCCGAGAGAATACGCAGCCGCTTACGTGCCAGTGAATCATTTTATCGCGAACGAAAGGGGTTTCGTTCGATTCCATCGTTCTCAGCGCCGAGAGAATACGCAGCCGCTTACGTGCCAGTGAATCATTTTATCGCGAACGAAGGGGGTTTCGTTCGATTCCATCGTTCTCAGCGCCGAGAGAATACGCAGCCGCTTAGGTGCCAGTGAATCATTTTATCGCGAACGAAGGGGGTTTCGTTCGATTCCATCGTTCTCAGCGCCGAGAAAATACGCAGCCGCTTAGGTGCCAGTGAATCATTTTATCGCGAACGAAGGGGGTTTCGTTCGATTTCATCGTTCTCAGCGCCGAGAGAATACGCAGCCGCTTACGTGCCAGTGAATCATTTTATCGCGAACGAAGGGGGTTTCGTTCGATTCCATCGTTCTCAGCGCCGAGAGAATACGCAGCCGCTTAGGTGCCAGTGAATCATTTTATCGCGAACGAAGGGGGTTTCGTTCGATTCCATCGTTCTTAGCGCCGAGAGAATACGCAGCCGCTTACGTGCCAGTGAATCATTTTATCGCGAACGAAGGGGGTTTCGTTCGATTCCATCGTTCTCAGCGCCGAGAGAATACGCAGCCGCTTACGTGCCAGTGAATCATTTTATCGCGAACGAAGGGGGTTTCGTTCGATTCCATCGTTCTTAGCGCCGAGAGAATACGCAGCCGCTTACGTGCCAGTGTATCATTTTATCGCGAACGAAGGGGGTTTCGTTCGATTCCATCGTTCTCAGCGCCGAGAGAATACGCAGCCGCATACGTGCCAGTGAATCATTTTATCGCGAACGAAGGGGGTTTCGTTCGATTCCATCGTTCTCAGCGCCGAGAGAATACGCAGCCGCTTAGGTGCCAGTGAATCATTTTATCGCGAACGAAGGGGGTTTCGTTCGATTCCATCGTTCTTAGCGCCGAGAGAATACGCAGCCGCTTACGTGCCAGTGAATCATTTTATCGCGAACGAAGGGGGTTTCGTTCGATTCAATCGTTCTCAGCGCCGAGAGAATACGCAGCCGCTTAGGTGCCAGTGAATCATTTTATCGCGAACGAAGGGGGTTTCGTTCGATTCCATCGTTCTTAGCGCCGAGAGAATACGCAGCCGCTTACGTGCCAGTGAATCATTTTATCGCGAACGAAGGGGGTTTCGTTCGATTCCATCGTTCTCAGCGCCGAGAGAATACGCAGCCGCTTAGGTGCCAGTGAATCATTTTATCGCGAACGAAGGGGGTTTCGTTCGATTCCATCGTTCTTAGCGCCGAGAGAATACGCAGCCGCTTACGTGTAAGTGAATCATTTTATCGCGAACGAAAGGGGTTTCGTTCGATTCCATCGTTCTCAGCGCCGAGAGAATACGCAGCCGCTTACGTGCCAGTGAATCATTTTATCGCGAACGAAGGGGGTTTCGTTCGATTCCATCGTTCTCAGCGCCGAGAGAATACGCAGCCACTTAGGTGCCAGTGAATCATTTTATCGCGAACGAAGGGGGTTTCGTTCGATTCCATCGTTCTCAGCGCCGAGAGAATACGCAGCCGCTTAGGTGCCAGTGAATCATTTTAGTGCGAACGAAGGGGGTTTCGTTCGATTCCATCGTTCTCAGCGCCGAGAGAATACGCAGCCGCTTAGGTGCCAGTGAATCATTTTATCGCGAACGAAGGGGGTTTCGTTCGATTCCATCGTTCTCAGCGCCGAGAGAATACGCAGCCGCTTAGGTGCCAGTGAATCATTTTATCGCGAACGAAGGGGGTTTCGTTCGATTCCATCGTTCTCAGCGCCGAGAGAATACGCAGCCGCTTAGGTGCCAGTGAATCATTTTATCGCGAACGAAGGGGGTTTCGTTCGATTCCATCGTTCTTAGCGCCGAGAGAATACGCAGCCGCTTACGTGCCAGTGAATCATTTTATCGCGAACGAAGGGGGTTTCGTTCGATTCCATCGTTCTCAGCGCCGAGAGTATACGCAGCCGCTTACGTGCCAGTGAATCATTTTATCGCGAACGAAGGGGGTTTCGTTCGATTCCATCGTTCTCAGCGCCGAGAGAATACGCAGCCGCTTAGGTGCCAGTGAATCATTTTATCGCGAACGAAGGGGGTTTCGTTCGATTCCATCGTTCTCAGCGCCGAGAGAATACGCAGCCGCTCAGGTGCCAGTGAATCATTTTATCGCGAACGAAGGGGGTTTCGTTCGATTCCATCGTTCTCAGCGCCGAGAGAATACGCAGCCGCTTACGTGCCAGTGAATCATTTTATCGCGAACGAAGGGGGTTTCGTTCGATTCCATCGTTCTCAGCGCCGAGAGAAAACGCAGCCGCTTAGGTGCCAGTGAATCATTTTATCGCGAACGAAGGGGGTTTCGTTCGATTCCATCGTTCTCAGCGCCGAGAGAATACGCAGCCGCTTAGGTGCCAGTGAATCATTTTATTGCGAACGAAGGGTGTTTCGTTCGATTCCATCGTTCTCAGCGCCGAGAGAATACGCAGCCGCTTAGGTGCCGTTGAATCATTTTATCGCGAACGAAGGGGGTTTCGTTCGATTCCATCGTTCTCAGCGCCGAGAGAATACGCAGCCGCTTAGGTGCCAGTGAATCATTTTATCGCGAACGAAGGGGGTTTCGTTCGATTCCATCGTTCTCAGCGCCGAGAGAATACGCAGCCGCTTAGGTGCCAGTGAATCATTTAATCGCGAACGAAGGGGGTTTCGTTCGATTCCATCGTTCTCAGCGCCGAGAGAATACGCAGCCGCTTAGGTGCCAGTGAATCATTTTATCGCGAACGAAGGGGGTTTCGTTCGATTAAATCGTTCTCAGCGCCGAGAGAATACGCAGCCGCTTAGGTGCCAGTGAATCATTTTTACGCGAACGAAGGGGGTTTCGTTCGATTCCATCGTTCTCAGCGCCGAGAGAATACGCAGCCGCTTAGGTGAAAGTGAAACATTTTATCGCGAACGAAGGGGGTTTCGTTCGATTCCATCGTTCTTAGCGCCGAGAGAATACGCAGCCGCTTACGTGCCAGTGAATCATTTTATCGCGAACGAAGGGGGTTTCGTTCGATTCCATCGTTCTCAGCGCCGAGAGTTTACGCAGCCGCTTACGTGCCAGTGAATCATTTTTACGCGAACGAAGGGGGTTTCGTTCGATTCCATCGTTCTCAGCGCCGAGAGAATACGCAGCCGCTTAGGTGAAAGTGAAACATTTTATCGCGAACGAAGGGGGTTTCGTTCGATTCCATCGTTCTTAGCGCCGAGAGAATACGCAGCCGCTTACGTGCCAGTGAATCATTTTATCGCGAACGAAGGGGGTTTCGTTCGATTCCATCGTTCTCAGCGCCGAGAGTTTACGCAGCCGCTTACGTGCCAGTGAATCATTTTATCGCGAACGAAGGGGGTTTCGTTCGATTCCATCGTTCTCAGCGCCGAGAGAATACGCAGCCGCTTAGGTGCCAGTGAATCATTTTATCGCGAACGAAGGGGGTTTCGTTCGATTCCATCGTTCTCAGCGCCGAGAGAATACGCAGCCGCTTAGGTGCCAGTGAATCATTTTATCGCGAACGAAGGGGGTTTCGTTCGATTCCATCGTTCTCAGCGCCCAGAAAATACGCAGCCGCTTACGTGCCAGTGAATCATTTTATCGCGAACGAAGGGGGTTTCGTTCGATTCAATCGTTCTCAGCGCCGAGAGAATACGCAGCCGCTTAGGTGCCAGTGAATCATTTTATCGCGAACGAAGGGGGTTTCGTTCGATTCCATCGTTCTTAGCGCCGAGAGAATACGCAGCCGCTTACGTGCCAGTGAATCATTTTATCGCGAACGAAGGGGGTTTCGTTCGATTCCATCGTTCTCAGCGCCGAGAGAATACGCAGCCGCTTAGGTGCCAGTGAATCATTTTATCGCGAACGAAGGGGGTTTCGTTCGATTCCATCGTTCTTAGCGCCGAGAGAATACGCAGCCGCTTACGTGTAAGTGAATCATTTTATCGCGAACGAAAGGGGTTTCGTTCGATTCCATCGTTCTCAGCGCCGAGAGAATACGCAGCCGCTTACGTGCCAGTGAATCATTTTATCGCGAACGAAGGGGGTTTCGTTCGATTCCATCGTTCTCAGCGCCGAGAGAATACGCAGCCACTTAGGTGCCAGTGAATCATTTTATCGCGAACGAAGGGGGTTTCGTTCGATTCCATCGTTCTCAGCGCCGAGAGAATACGCAGCCGCTTAGGTGCCAGTGAATCATTTTAGTGCGAACGAAGGGGGTTTCGTTCGATTCCATCGTTCTCAGCGCCGAGAGAATACGCAGCCGCTTAGGTGCCAGTGAATCATTTTATCGCGAACGAAGGGGGTTTCGTTCGATTCCATCGTTCTCAGCGCCGAGAGAATACGCAGCCGCTTAGGTGCCAGTGAATCATTTTATCGCGAACGAAAGGGGTTTCGTTCGATTCCATCGTTCTCAGCGCCGAGAGAATACGCAGCCGCTTAGGTGCCAGTGAATCATTTTATCGCGAACGAAGGGGGTTTCGTTCGATTCCATCGTTCTTAGCGCCGAGAGAATACGCAGCCGCTTACGTGCCAGTGAATCATTTTATCGCGAACGAAGGGGGTTTCGTTCGATTCCATCGTTCTCAGCGCCGAGAGTATACGCAGCCGCTTACGTGCCAGTGAATCATTTTATCGCGAACGAAGGGGGTTTCGTTCGATTCCATCGTTCTCAGCGCCGAGAGAATACGCAGCCGCTTAGGTGCCAGTGAATCATTTTATCGCGAACGAAGGGGGTTTCGTTCGATTCCATCGTTCTCAGCGCCGAGAGAATACGCAGCCGCTCAGGTGCCAGTGAATCATTTTATCGCGAACGAAGGGGGTTTCGTTCGATTCCATCGTTCTCAGCGCCGAGAGAATACGCAGCCGCTTACGTGCCAGTGAATCATTTTATCGCGAACGAAGGGGGTTTCGTTCGATTCCATCGTTCTCAGCGCCGAGAGAATACGCAGCCGCTTAGGTGCCAGTGAATCATTTTATCGCGAACGAAGGGGGTTTCGTTCGATTCCATCGTTCTCAGCGCCGAGAGAATACGCAGCCGCTTAGGTGCCAGTGAATCATTTTATCGCGAACGAAGGGTGTTTCGTTCGATTCCATCGTTCTCAGCGCCGAGAGAATACGCAGCCGCTTAGGTGCCGTTGAATCATTTTATCGCGAACGAAGGGGGTTTCGTTCGATTCCATCGTTCTCAGCGCCGAGAGAATACGCAGCCGCTTAGGTGCCAGTGAATCATTTTATCGCGAACGAAGGGGGTTTCGTTCGATTCCATCGTTCTCAGCGCCGAGAGAATACGCAGCCGCTTAGGTGCCAGTGAATCATTTAATCGCGAACGAAGGGGGTTTCGTTCGATTCCATCGTTCTCAGCGCCGAGAGAATACGCAGCCGCTTAGGTGCCAGTGAATCATTTTATCGCGAACGAAGGGGGTTTCGTTCGATTAAATCGTTCTCAGCGCCGAGAGAATACGCAGCCGCTTAGGTGCCAGTGAATCATTTTAACGCGAACGAAGGGGGTTTCGTTCGATTCCATCGTTCTCAGCGCCGAGAGAATACGCAGCCGCTTAGGTGAAAGTGAATCATTTTATCGCGAACGAAGGGGGTTTCGTTCGATTCCATCGTTCTTAGCGCCGAGAGAATACGCAGCCGCTTACGTGCCAGTGAATCATTTTATCGCGAACGAAGGGGGTTTCGTTCGATTCCATCGTTCTCAGCGCCGAGAGTTTACGCAGCCGCTTACGTGCCAGTGAATCATTTTATCGCGAACGAAGGGGGTTTCGTTCGATTCCATCGTTCTCAGCGCCGAGAGAATACGCAGCCGCTTAGGTGCCAGTGAATCATTTTATCGCGAACGAAGGGGGTTTCGTTCGATTCCATCGTTCTCAGCGCCGAGAGAATACGCAGCCGCTTAGGTGCCAGTGAATCATTTTATCGCGAACGAAGGGGGTTTCGTTCGATTCCATCGTTCTCAGCGCCGAGAGAATACGCAGCCACTTAGGTGCCAGTGAATCATTTTATCGCGAACGAAGGGGTTTCGTTCGATTCCATCGTTCTCAGCGCCGAGAGAATACGCAGCCGCTTAGGTGCCAGTGAATCATTTTATCGCGAACGAAGGGGGTTTCGTTCGATTCCATCGTTCTCAGCGCCGAGAGAATACGCAGCCGCTTAGGTGCCAGTGAATCATTTTATCGCGAACGAAGGGGGTTTCGTTCGATTCCATCGTTCTCAGCGCCGAGAGAATACGCAGCCGCTTACGTGCCAGTGAATCAGTTTATCGCGAACGAAGGGGGTTTCGTTCGATTCCATCGTTCTCAGCGCCGAGAGAATACGCAGCCGCTTAGGTGCCAGTGAATCATTTTATCGCGAACGAAGGGGGTTTCGTTCGATTCCATCGTTCTCAGCGCCGAGAGAATACGCAGCCGCTTAGGTGCCATTGAATCATTTTATCGCGAACGAAGGGAGTTTCGTTCGATTCCATCGTTCTCAGCGCCGAGAGAATACGCAGCCGCTTAGGTGCCAGTGAATCATTTTATCGCGAACGAAGGGGGTTTCGTTCGATTCCATCGTTCTCAGCGCCGAGAGAATACGCAGCCGCTTAGGTGTCAGTGAATCATTTAATCGCGAACGAAGGGGGTTTCGTTCGATTCCATCGTTCTCAGCGCCGAGAGAATACGCAGCCGCTTAGGTGCCAGTGAATCATTTTATCGCGAACGAAGGGGGTTTCGTTCGATACCATCGTTCTCAGCGCCGAGAGAATACGCAGCCGCTTAGGTGCCAGTGAATCATTTTAACGCGAACGAAGGGGGTTTCGTTCGATTCCATCGTTCTCAGCGCCGAGAGAATACGCAGCCGCTTAGGTGCCAGTGAATCATTTTATCGCGAACGAAGGGGGTTTCGTTCGATTCCATCGTTCTTAGCGCCGAGAGAATACGCAGCCGCTTACGTGCCAGTGAATCATTTTATCGCGAACGAAGGGGGTTTCGTTCGATTCCATCGTTCTCAGCGCCGAGAGAATACGCAGCCGCTTAGGTGCCAGTGAATCATTTTATCGCGAACGAAGGGGGTTTCGTTCGATTCCATCGTTCTCAGCGCCGAGAGAATACGCAGCCGCTTACGTGCCAGTGAATCATTTTATCGCGAACGAAGGGGGTTTCGTTCGATTCCATCGTTCTTAGCGCCGAGAGAATACGCAGCCGCTTACGTGCCAGTGAATCATTTTATCGCTAACGAAGGGGGTTTCGTTCGATTCCATCGTTCTTAGCGCCGAGAGAATACGCAGCCGCTTACGTGCAAGTGAATCATTTTATCGCGAACGAAGGGGGTTTCGTTCGATTCCATCGTTCTCAGCGCCGAGAGAATACGCAGCCGCTTACGTGCCAGTGAATCATTTTATCGCGAACGAAGGGGGTTTCGTTCGATTCCATCGTTCTCAGCGCCGAGAGAATACGCAGCCGCTTAGGTGCCAGTGAATCATTTTATCGCGAACGAAGGGGGTTTCGTTCGATTCCATCGTTCTTAGCGCCGAGAGAATACGCAGCCGCTTACGTGCCAGTGAATCATTTTATCGCGAACGAAGGGGGTTTCGTTCGATTCCATCGTTCTCAGCGCCGAGAGAATACGCAGCCGCTTAAGTGCCAGTGAATCATTTTATCGCGAATGAAGGTGGTTTCGTTCGATTCCATCGTTCTTAGTGCCGAGAGAATACGCAGCCGCTTACGTGCCAGTGAATCATTTTATCGCTAACGAAGGGGGTTTCGTTCGATTCCATCGTTCTTAGCGCCGAGAGAATACGCAGCCGCTTACGTGCCAGTGAATCATTTTATCGCGAACGAAGGGGGTTTCGTTCGATTCCATCGTTCTTAGCGCCGAGAGAATACGCAGCCGCTTACGTGCCAGTGAATCATTTTATCGCGAATGAAGGGGGTTTCGTTCGATTCCATCGTTCTCAGCGCCGAGAGAATACGCAGCCGCTTACGTGCCAGTGAATCATTTTATCGCTAACGAAGGGGGTTTCGTTCGATTCCATCGTTCTTAGCGCCGAGAGAATACGCAGCCGCTTACGTGCAAGTGAATCATTTTATCGCGAACGAAGGGGGTTTCGTTCGATTCCATCGTTCTCAGCGCCGAGAGAATACGCAGCCGCTTACGTGCCAGTGAATCATTTTATCGCGAACGAAGGGGGTTTCGTTCGATTCCATCGTTCTCAGCGCCGAGAGAATACGCAGCCGCTTAGGTGCCAGTGAATCATTTTATCGCGAACGAAGGGGGTTTCGTTCGATTCCATCGTTCTTAGCGCCGAGAGAATACGCAGCCGCTTACGTGCCAGTGAATCATTTTATCGCGAACGAAGGGGGTTTCGTTCGATTCCATCGTTCTCAGCGCCGAGAGAATACGCAGCCGCTTAAGTGCCAGTGAATCATTTTATCGCGAATGAAGGTGGTTTCGTTCGATTCCATCGTTCTTAGTGCCGAGAGAATACGCAGCCGCTTACGTGCCAGTGAATCATTTTATCGCGAACGAAGGGGGTTTCGTTGGATTCCATCGTTCTTAGCGCCGAGAGAATACGCAGCCGCTTACGTGCCAGTGAATCATTTTATCGCGAACGAAGGGGGTTTTGTTCGATTCCATCGTTCTCAGCGCCGAGAGAATACGCAGTCGTTTACGTGCCAGTGAATCATTTTATCGCGAACGAAGGGGGTTTCGTTCGAATCCATCGTTCTTAGCGCCGAGAGAATACGCAGCCGCTTACGTGCCAGCGAATCATTTTATCGCAAATGAAGGGGGTTTCGTTCGATTCCATCGTTCTCAGCGCCGAGAGAATACGCAGCCGCTTACGTGCCAGTGAATCATTTTATCGCGAACGAAGGGATTTCGTTCGATTCCATCGTCTCAGTGCCGAGAGAATACGCAGCCGCTTACGTGCCAGTGAATCATTTTATCGCGAACGAGGGGGGTTTCGTTCGATTCCATCGTTCTCAGCGCCGAGAGAATACGCAGCCGCTTACGTGCCAGTGAATCATTTTATCGCGAACGAGGGGGGTTTCGTTCGATTCCATCGTTCTCAGCGTCGAGAGAATACGCAGCCGCTTACGTGCCAGTGAATCATTTTATCGCGAACGAGGGGGGTTTCGTTCGATTCCATCGTTCTCAGCGCCGAGAGAATACGCAGCCGCTTACGTGCCAGTGAATCATTTTATCGCGAACGAGGGGGGTTTCGTTCGATTCCATCGTTCTCAGCGCCGAGAGAATACGCAGCCGCTTACGTGCCAGTGAATCATTTTATCGCGAACGAGGGGGGTTTCGTTCAATTCCATCGTTCTCAGCGCCGAGAGAATACGCAGCCGCTTACGTGCCAGTGAATCATTTTATCGCGAACGAGGGGGGTTTCGTTCGATTCCATCGTTCTCAGCGCCGAGAGAATACGCAGCCGCTTACGTGCCAGTGAATCATTTTATCGCGAACGAGGGGGGTTTCGTTCGATTCCATCGTTCTCAGCGCCGAGAGAATACGCAGCCGCTTACGTGCCAGTGAATCATTTTATCGCGAACGAGGGGGGTTTCGTTCGATTCCATCGTTCTCAGCGCCGAGAGAATACGCAGCCGCTTACGTGCCAGTGAATCATTTTATCGCGAACGAGGGGGGTTTCGTTCGATTCCATCGTTCTCAGCGCCGAGAGAATACGCAGCCGCTTACGTGCCAGTGAATCATTTTATCGCGAATGAAGGGGGTTTCGTTCGATTCCATCGTTCTCAGCGCCGAGAGAATACGCAGCCGCTTACGTGCCAGTGAATCATTTTATCGCGAACGAGGGGGGTTTCGTTCGATTCCATCGTTCTCAGCGCCGAGAGAATACGCAGCCGCTTACGTGCCAGTGAATCATTATATCGCGAACGAGGGGGGTTTCGTTCGATTCCATCGTTCTCAGCGCCGAGAGAATACGCAGCCGCTTACGTGCCAGTGAATCATTTTATCGCGAATGAAGCGGGTTTCGTTCGATTCCATCGTCTCAGTGCCGAGAGAATACGCAGCCGCTTACGTGCCAGTGAATCATTTTATCGCGAACGAGGGGGGTTTCGTTCGATTCCATCGTTCTCAGCGCCGAGAGAATACGCAGCCGCTTACGTGCCAGTGAATCATTTTATCGCGAATGAAGGGGGTTTCGTTCGATTCCATCGTTCTCAGCGCCGAGAGAATACGCAGCCGCTTACGTGCCAGTGAATCATTTTATCGCGAATGAAGGGGGTTTCGTTCGATTCCATCGTTCTCAGCGCCGAGAGAATACGCAGCCGCTTACGTGCCAGTGAATCATTTTATCGCGAACGAGGGGGGTTTCGTTCGATTCCATCGTTCTCAGCGCCGAGAGAATACGCAGCCGCTTACGTGCCAGTGAATCATTTTATCGCGAACGAGGGGGGTTTCGTTCGATTCCATCGTTCTCAGCGCCGAGAGAATACGCAGCCGCTTACGTGCCAGTGAATCATTTTATCGCGAACGAGGGGGGTTTCGTTCCATTCCATCGTTCTCAGCGCCGAGAGAATACGCAGCCGCTTACGTGCCAGTGAATCATTTTATCGCGAACGAGGGGGGTTTCGTTCGATTCCATCGTTCTCAGCGCCGAGAGAATACGCAGCCGCTTACGTGCCAGTGAATCATTTTATCGCGAACGAGGGGGGTTTCGTTCGATTCCATCGTTCTCAGCGCCGAGAGAATACGCAGCCGCTTACGTGCCAGTGAATCATTTTATCGCGAACGAGGGGGGTTTCGTTCGATTCCATCGTTCTCAGCGCCGAGAGAATACGCAGCCGCTTACGTGCCAGTGAATCATTTTATCGCGAATGAAGGGGGTTTCGTTCGATTCCATCGTTCTCAGCGCCGAGAGAATACGCAGCCGCTTACGTGCCAGTGAATCATTTTATCGCGAACGAGGGGGGTTTCGTTCGATTCCATCGTTCTCAGCGCCGAGAGAATACGCAGCCGCTTACGTGCCAGTGAATCATTATATCGCGAACGAGGGGGGTTTCGTTCGATTCCATCGTTCTCAGCGCCGAGAGAATACGCAGCCGCTTACGTGCCAGTGAATCATTTTATCGCGAATGAAGCGGGTTTCGTTCGATTCCATCGTCTCAGTGCCGAGAGAATACGCAGCCGCTTACGTGCCAGTGAATCATTTTATCGCGAACGAGGGGGGTTTCGTTCGATTCCATCGTTCTCAGCGCCGAGAGAATACGCAGCCGCTTACGTGCCAGTGAATCATTTTATCGCGAATGAAGGGGGTTTCGTTCGATTCCATCGTTCTCAGCGCCGAGAGAATACGCAGCCGCTTACGTGCCAGTGAATCATTTTATCGCGAACGAGGGGGGTTTCGTTCGATTCCATCGTTCTCAGCGCCGAGAGAATACGCAGCCGCTTACGTGCCAGTGAATCATTTTATCGCGAACGAGGGGGGTTTCGTTCGATTCCATCGTTCTCAGCGCCGAGAGAATACGCAGCCGCTTACGTGCCAGTGAATCATTTTATCGCGAACGAGGGGGGTTTCGTTCCATTCCATCGTTCTCAGCGCCGAGAGAATACGCAGCCGCTTACGTGCCAGTGAATCATTTTATCGCGAACGAGGGGGGTTTCGTTCGATTCCATCGTTCTCAGCGCCGAGAGAATACGCAGCCGCTTACGTGCCAGTGAATCATTTTATCGCGAACGAAGGGGGTTTTGTTCGATTCCATCGTTCTCAGTGCCGAGAGAATACGCAGCCGCTTACGTGCCAGTGAATCATTTTATCGCGAATGAAGGGGGTTTCGTTCGATTCCATCGTTCTTAGCGCCGAGAGAATACGCAGCCGCTTACGTGCCAGTGAATCATTTTATCGCGAACGAAGGGGGTTTCGTTCGATTCCATCGTTCTCAGAGCCGAGAGAATACGCAGCCGCTTACGTGCCAGTGAATCATTTTATCGCGAACGAAGGGGGTTTCGTTCGATTCCATCGTTCTTAGCGCCGAGAGAATACGCAGCCGCTTACGTGCCAGTGAATCATTTTATCGCGAATGAAGGGGGTTTCGTTCGATTCCATCGTTCTCAGCGCCGAGAGAATACGCAGCCAATTACGTGCCAGTGAATCATTTTATCGCTAACGAAGGGGGTTTCGTTCGATTCCATCGTTCTTAGCGCCGAGAGAATACGCAGCCGCTTACGTGCCAGTGAATCATTTTATCGCGAACGAGGGGGGTTTCGTTCGATTCCATCGTTCTCAGCGCCGAGAGAATACGCAGCCGCTTACGTGCCAGTGAATCATTTTATCGCGAACGAGGGGGGTTTCGTTCGATTCCATCGTTCTCAGCGCCGAGAGAATACGCAGCCGCTTACGTGCCAGTGAATCATTTTATCGCGAACGAGGGGGGTTTCGTTCGATTCCATCGTTCTCAGCGCCGAGAGAATACGCAGCCGCTTACGTGCCAGTGAATCATTTTATCGCGAACGAGGGGGGTTTCGTTCAATTCCATCGTTCTCAGCGCCGAGAGAATACGCAGCCGCTTACGTGCCAGTGAATCATTTTATCGCGAACGAGGGGGGTTTCGTTCGATTCCATCGTTCTCAGCGCCGAGAGAATACGCAGCCGCTTAAGTGCCAGTGAATCATTTTATCGCGAACGAGGGGGGTTTCGTTCGATTCCATCGTTCTCAGCGCCGAGAGAATACGCAGCCGCTTACGTGCCAGTGAATCATTTTATCGCGAACGAGGGGGGTTTCGTTCGATTCCATCGTTCTCAGCGCCGAGAGAATACGCAGCCGCTTACGTGCCAGTGAATCATTTTATCGCGAACGAGGGGGGTTTCGTTCGATTCCATCGTTCTCAGCGCCGAGAGAATACGCAGCCGCTTACGTGCCAGTGAATCATTTTATCGCGAATGAAGGGGGTTTCGTTCGATTCCATCGTTCTCAGCGCCGAGAGAATACGCAGCCGCTTACGTGCCAGTGAATCATTTTATCGCGAACGAGGGGGGTTTCGTTCGATTCCATCGTTCTCAGCGCCGAGAGAATACGCAGCCGCTTACGTGCCAGTGAATCATTATATCGCGAACGAGGGGGGTTTCGTTCGATTCCATCGTTCTCAGCGCCGAGAGAATACGCAGCCGCTTACGTGCCAGTGAATCATTTTATCGCGAATGAAGCGGGTTTCGTTCGATTCCATCGTCTCAGTGCCGAGAGAATACGCAGCCGCTTACGTGCCAGTGAATCATTTTATCGCGAATGAGGGGGGTTTCGTTCGATTCCATCGTTCTCAGCGCCGAGAGAATACGCAGCCGCTTACGTGCCAGTGAATCATTTTATCGCGAATGAAGGGGGTTTCGTTCGATTCCATCGTTCTCAGCGCCGAGAGAATACGCAGCCGCTTACGTGCCAGTGAATCATTTTATCGCGAATGAAGGGGGTTTCGTTCGATTCCATCGTTCTCAGCGCCGAGAGAATACGCAGCCGCTTACGTGCCAGTGAATCATTTTATCGCGAACGAGGGGGGTTTCGTTCGATTCCATCGTTCTCAGCGCCGAGAGAATACGCAGCCGCTTACGTGCCAGTGAATCATTTTATCGCGAACGAGGGGGGTTTCGTTCGATTCCATCGTTCTCAGCGCCGAGAGAATACGCAGCCGCTTACGTGCCAGTGAATCATTTTATCGCGAACGAGGGGGGTTTCGTTCCATTCCATCGTTCTCAGCGCCGAGAGAATACGCAGCCGCTTACGTGCCAGTGAATCATTTTATCGCGAACGAGGGGGGTTTCGTTCGATTCCATCGTTCTCAGCGCCGAGAGAATACGCAGCCGCTTACGTGCCAGTGAATCATTTTATCGCGAACGAGGGGGGTTTCGTTCAATTCCATCGTTCTCAGCGCCGAGAGAATACGCAGCCGCTTACGTGCCAGTGAATCATTTTATCGCGAACGAGGGGGGTTTCGTTCGATTCCATCGTTCTCAGCGCCGAGAGAATACGCAGCCGCTTACGTGCCAGTGAATCATTTTATCGCGAACGAGGGGGGTTTCGTTCGATTCCATCGTTCTCAGCGCCGAGAGAATACGCAGCCGCTTACGTGCCAGTGAATCATTTTATCGCGAACGAGGGGGGTTTCGTTCGATTCCATCGTTCTCAGCGCCGAGAGAATACGCAGCCGCTTACGTGCCAGTGAATCATTTTATCGCGAACGAGGGGGGTTTCGTTCGATTCCATCGTTCTCAGCGCCGAGAGAATACGCAGCCGCTTACGTGCCAGTGAATCATTTTATCGCGAATGAAGGGGGTTTCGTTCGATTCCATCGTTCTCAGCGCCGAGAGAATACGCAGCCGCTTACGTGCCAGTGAATCATTTTATCGCGAACGAGGGGGGTTTCGTTCGATTCCATCGTTCTCAGCGCCGAGAGAATACGCAGCCGCTTACGTGCCAGTGAATCATTATATCGCGAACGAGGGGGGTTTCGTTCGATTCCATCGTTCTCAGCGCCGAGAGAATACGCAGCCGCTTACGTGCCAGTGAATCATTTTATCGCGAATGAAGCGGGTTTCGTTCGATTCCATCGTCTCAGTGCCGAGAGAATACGCAGCCGCTTACGTGCCAGTGAATCATTTTATCGCGAACGAGGGGGGTTTCGTTCGATTCCATCGTTCTCAGCGCCGAGAGAATACGCAGCCGCTTACGTGCCAGTGAATCATTTTATCGCGAATGAAGGGGGTTTCGTTCGATTCCATCGTTCTCAGCGCCGAGAGAATACGCAGCCGCTTACGTGCCAGTGAATCATTTTATCGCGAATGAAGGGGGTTTCGTTCGATTCCATCGTTCTCAGCGCCGAGAGAATACGCAGCCGCTTACGTGCCAGTGAATCATTTTATCGCGAACGAGGGGGGTTTCGTTCGATTCCATCGTTCTCAGCGCCGAGAGAATACGCAGCCGCTTACGTGCCAGTGAATCATTTTATCGCGAACGAGGGGGGTTTCGTTCGATTCCATCGTTCTCAGCGCCGAGAGAATACGCAGCCGCTTACGTGCCAGTGAATCATTTTATCGCGAACGAGGGGGGTTTCGTTCCATTCCATCGTTCTCAGCGCCGAGAGAATACGCAGCCGCTTACGTGCCAGTGAATCATTTTATCGCGAACGAGGGGGGTTTCGTTCGATTCCATCGTTCTCAGCGCCGAGAGAATACGCAGCCGCTTACGTGCCAGTGAATCATTTTATCGCGAACGAGGGGGGTTTTTTTCGATTCCATCGTTCTCAGCGCCGAGAGAATACGCAGCCGCTTACGTGCCAGTGAATCATTTTATCGCGAACGAGGGGGGTGTCGTTCGATTCCATCGTTCTCAGCGCCGAGAGAATACGCAGCCGCTTACGTGCCAGTGAATCATTTTATCGCGAATGAAGGGGGTTTCGTTCGATTCCATCGTTCTCAGCGCCGAGAGAATACGCAGCCGCTTACGTGCCAGTGAATCATTTTATCGCGAACGAGGGGGGTTTCGTTCGATTCCATCGTTCTCAGCGCCGAGAGAATACGCAGCCGCTTACGTGCCAGTGAATCATTATATCGCGAACGAGGGGGGTTTCGTTCGATTCCATCGTTCTCAGCGCCGAGAGAATACGCAGCCGCTTACGTGCCAGTGAATCATTTTATCGCGAATGAAGCGGGTTTCGTTCGATTCCATCGTCTCAGTGCCGAGAGAATACGCAGCCGCTTACGTGCCAGTGAATCATTTTATCGCGAACGAGGGGGGTTTCGTTCGATTCCATCGTTCTCAGCGCCGAGAGAATACGCAGCCGCTTACGTGCCAGTGAATCATTTTATCGCGAATGAAGGGGGTTTCGTTCGATTCCATCGTTCTCAGGGCCGAGAGAATACGCAGCCGCTTACGTGCCAGTGAATCATTTTATCGCGAACGAGGGGGGTTTCGTTCGATTCCATCGTTCTCAGCGCCGAGAGAATACGCAGCCGCTTACGTGCCAGTGAATCATTTTATCGCGAACGAGGGGGGTTTCGTTCGATTCCATCGTTCTCAGCGCCGAGAGAATACGCAGCCGCTTACGTGCCAGTGAATCATTTTATCGCGAACGAGGGGGGTTTCGTTCCATTCCATCGTTCTCAGCGCCGAGAGAATACGCAGCCGCTTACGTGCCAGTGAATCATTTTATCGCGAACGAGGGGGGTTTCGTTCGATTCCATCGTTCTCAGCGCCGAGAGAATACGCAGCCGCTTACGTGCCAGTGAATCATTTTATCGCGAACGAAGGGGGTTTTGTTCGATTCCATCGTTCTCAGTGCCGAGAGAATACGCAGCCGCTTACGTGCCAGTGAATCATTTTATCGCGAATGAAGGGGGTTTCGTTCGATTCCATCGTTCTTAGCGCCGAGAGAATACGCAGCCGCTTACGTGCCAGTGAATCATTTTATCGCGAACGAAGGGGGTTTCGTTCGATTCCATCGTTCTCAGCGCCGAGAGAATACGCAGCCGCTTACGTGCCAGTGAATCATTTTATCGCGAACGAAGGGGGTTTCGTTCGATTCCATCGTTCTTAGCGCCGAGAGAATACGCAGCCGCTTACGTGCAAGTGAATCATTTTATCGCGAACGAAGGGGGTTTCGTTCGATTCCATCGTTCTCAGCGCCGATAGAATACGCAGCCGCTTACGTGCCAGTGAATCATTTTATCGCGAACGAAGGGGGTTTCGTTCGATTCCATCGTTCTCAGCGCCGAGAGAATACGCAGCCGCTTAGGTGCCAGTGAATCATTTTATCGCGAACGAAGGGAGTTTCGTTCGATTCCATCGTTCTTAGTGCCGAGAGAATACGCAGCCGCTTACGTGCCAGTGAATCATTTTATCGCGAACGAAGGGGGTTTCGTTCGATTCCATCGTTCTCAGCGCCGAGAGAATACGCAGCCGCTTACGTGCCAGTGAATCATTTTATCGCGAACGAGGGGGGTTTCGTTCGATTCCATCGTTCTCAGCGCCGAGAGAATACGCAGCCGCTTACGTGCCAGTGAATCATTTTATCGCGAACGAGGGGGGTTTCGTTCGATTCCATCGTTCTCAGCGCCGAGAGAATACGCAGCCGCTTACGTGCCAGTGAATCATTTTATCGCGAACGAGGGGGGTTTCGTTCCATTCCATCGTTCTCAGCGCCGAGAGAATACGCAGCCGCTTACGTGCCAGTGAATCATTTTATCGCGAACGAGGGGGGTTTCGTTCGATTCCATCGTTCTCAGCGCCGAGAGAATACGCAGCCGCTTACGTGCCAGTGAATCATTTTATCGCGAACGAGGGGGGTTTCGTTCGATTCCATCGTTCTCAGCGCCGAGAGAATACGCAGCCGCTTACGTGCCAGTGAATCATTTTATCGCGAACGAGGGGGGTTTCGTTCGATTCCATCGTTCTCAGCGCCGAGAGAATACGCAGCCGCTTACGTGCCAGTGAATCATTTTATCGCGAACGAGGGGGGTTTCGTTCGATTCCATCGTTCTCAGTGCCGAGAGAATACGCAGCCGCTTACGTGCCAGTGAATCATTTTATCGCGAACGAGGGGGGTTTCGTTCGATTCCATCGTTCTCAGCGCCGAGAGAATACGCAGCCGCTTACGTGCCAGTGAATCATTTTATCGCGAATGAAGGGGGTTTCGTTCGATTCCATCGTTCTCAGCGCCGAGAGAATACGCAGCCGCTTACGTGCCAGTGAATCATTTTATCGCGAACGAGGGGGGTTTCGTTCGATTCCATCGTTCTCAGCGCCGAGAGAATACGCAGCCGCTTACGTGCCAGTGAATCATTTTATCGCGAACGAGGGGGGTTTCGTTCGATTCCATCGTTCTCAGCGCCGAGAGAATACGCAGCCGCTTACGTGCCAGTGAATCATTTTATCGCGAACGAGGGGGGTTTCGTTCGATTCCATCGTTCTCAGCGCCGAGAGAATACGCAGCCGCTTACGTGCCAGTGAATCATTTTATCGCGAACGAGGGGGGTTTCGTTCGATTCCTACGTTCTCAGCGCCGAGAGAATACGCAGCCGCTTACGTGCCAGTGAATCATTTTATCGCGAACGAGGGGGGTTTCGTTCGATTCCATCGTTCTCAGCGCCGAGAGAATACGCAGCCGCTTACGTGCCAGTGAATCATTTTATCGCGAACGAGGGGGGTTTCGTTCGATTCCATCGTTCTCAGCGCCGAGAGAATACGCAGCCGCTTACGTGCCAGTGAATCATTTTATCGCGAACGAGGGGGGTTTCGTTCGATTCCATCGTTCTCAGCGCCGAGAGAATACGCAGCCGCTTACGTGCCAGTGAATCATTTTATCGCGAACGAGGGGGGTTTCGTTCGATTCCATCGTTCTCAGCGCCGAGAGAATACGCAGCCGCTTACGTGCCAGTGAATCATTTTATCGCGAACGAGGGGGGTTTCGTTCGATTCCATCGTTCTCAGCGCCGAGAGAATACGCAGCCGCTTACGTGCCAGTGAATCATTTTATCGCGAACGAGGGGGGTTTCGTTCGATTCCATCGTTCTCAGTGCCGAGATAATACGCAGCCGCTTACGTGCCAGTGAATCATTTTATCGCGAACGAGGGGGGTTTCGTTCGATTCCATCGTTCTCAGCGCCGAGAGAATACGCAGCCGCTTACGTGCCAGTGAATCATTTTATCGCGAATGAAGGGGGTTTCGTTCGATTCCATCGTTCTCAGCGCCGAGAGAATACGCAGCCGCTTACGTGCCAGTGAATCATTTTATCGCGAACGAGGGGGGTTTCGTTCGATTCCATCGTTCTCAGCGCCGAGAGAATACGCAGCCGCTTACGTGCCAGTGAATCATTTTATCGCGAACGAGGGGGGTTTCGTTCGATTCCATCGTTCTCAGCGCCGAGAGAATACGCAGCCGCTTACGTGCCAGTGAATCATTTTATCTTGAACGAGGGGGGTTTCGTTCGATTCCATCGTTCTCAGCGCCGAGAGAATACGCAGCCGCTTACGTGCCAGTGAATCATTTTATCGCGAACGAGGGGGGTTTCGTTCGATTCCTACGTTCTCAGCGCCGAGAGAATACGCAGCCGCTTACGTGCCAGTGAATCATTTTATCGCGAACGAGGGGGGTTTCGTTCGATTCCATCGTTCTCAGCGCCGAGAGAATACGCAGCCGCTTACGTGCCAGTGAATCATTTTATCGCGAACGAGGGGGGTTTCGTTCGATTCCATCGTTCTCAGCGCCGAGAGAATACGCAGCCGCTTACGTGCCAGTGAATCATTTTATCGCGAACGAGGGGGGTTTCGTTCGATTCCATCGTTCTCAGCGCCGAGAGAATACGCAGCCGCTTACGTGCCAGTGAATCATTTTATCGCGAACGAGGGGGGTTTCGTTCGATTCCATCGTTCTCAGCGCCGAGAGAATACGCAGCCGCTTACGTGCCAGTGAATCATTTTATCGCGAACGAGGGGGGTTTCGTTCGATTCCATCGTTCTCAGCGCCGAGAGAATACGCAGCCGCTTACGTGCCAGTGAATCATTTTATCGCGAACGAGGGGGGTTTCGTTCGATTCCATCGTTCTCAGCGCCGAGAGAATACGCAGCCGCTTACGTGCCAGTGAATCATTTTATCGCGAACGAGGGGGGTTTCGTTCGATTCCATCGTTCTCAGCGCCGAGAGAATACGCAGCCGCTTACGTGCCAGTGAATCATTTTATCGCGAACGAGGGGGGTTTCGTTCGATTCCATCGTTCTCAGCGCCGAGAGAATACGCAGCCGCTTACGTGCCAGTGAATCATTTTATCGCGAACGAGGGGGGTTTCGTTCGATTCCATCGTTCTCAGCGCCGAGAGAATACGCAGCCGCTTACGTGCCAGTGAATCATTTTATCGCGAACGAGGGGGGTTTCGTTCGATTCCATCGTTCTCAGCGCCGAGAGAATACGCAGCCGCTTACGTGCCAGTGAATCATTTTATCGCGAACGAGGGGGGTTTCGTTCGATTCCATCGTTCTCAGCGCCGAGAGAATACGCAGCCGCTTACGTGCCAGTGAATCATTTTATCGCGAACGAGGGGGGTTTCGTTCGATTCCATCGTTCTCAGCGTCGAGAGAATACGCAGCCGCTTACGTGCCAGTGAATCATTTTATCGCGAACGAGGGGGGTTTCGTTCGATTCCATCGTTCTCAGCGCCGAGAGAATACGCAGCCGCTTACGTGCCAGTGAATCATTTTATCGCGAACGAGGGGGGTTTCGTTCGATTCCATCGTTCTCAGCGCCGAGAGAATACGCAGCCGCTTACGTGCCAGTGAATCATTTTATCGCGAACGAGGGGGGTTTCGTTCGATTCCATCGTTCTCAGCGCCGAGAGAATACGCAGCCGCTTACGTGCCAGTGAATCATTTTATCGCGAACGAGGGGGGTTTCGTTCGATTCCATCGTTCTCAGCGCCGAGAGAATACGCAGCCGCTTACGTGCCAGTGAATCATTTTATCGCGAACGAGGGGGGTTTCGTTCGATTCCTACGTTCTCAGCGCCGAGAGAATACGCAGCCGCTTACGTGCCAGTGAATCATTTTATCGCGAACGAGGGGGGTTTCGTTCGATTCCATCGTTCTCAGCGCCGAGAGAATACGCAGCCGCTTACGTGCCAGTGAATCATTTTATCGCGAACGAGGGGGGTTTCGTTCGATTCCATCGTTCTCAGCGCCGAGAGAATACGCAGCCGCTTACGTGCCAGTGAATCATTTTATCGCGAACGAGGGGGGTTTCGTTCGATTCCATCGTTCTCAGCGCCGAGAGAATACGCAGCCGCTTACGTGCCAGTGAATCATTTTATCGCGAACGAGGGGGGTTTCGTTCGATTCCATCGTTCTCAGCGCCGAGAGAATACGCAGCCGCTTACGTGCCAGTGAATCATTTTATCGCGAACGAGGGGGGTTTCGTTCGATTCCATCGTTCTCAGCGCCGAGAGAATACGCAGCCGCTTACGTGCCAGTGAATCATTTTATCGCGAACGAGGGGGGTTTCGTTCGATTCCATCGTTCTCAGCGCCGAGAGAATACGCAGCCGCTTACGTGCCAGTGAATCATTTTATCGCGAACGAGGGGGGTTTCGTTCGATTCCATCGTTGTCAGCGCCGAGAGAATACGCAGCCGCTTACGTGCCAGTGAATCATTTTATCGCGAACGAGGGGGGTTTCGTTCGATTCCATCGTTCTCAGCGCCGAGAGAATACGCAGCCGCTTACGTGCCAGTGAATCATTTTATCGCGAACGAGGGGGGTTTCGTTCGATTCCATCGTTCTCAGCGCCGAGAGAATACGCAGCCGCTTACGTGCCAGTGAATCATTTTATCGCGAACGAGGGGGGTTTCGTTCGATTCCATCGTTCTCAGCGCCGAGAGAATACGCAGCCGCTTACGTGCCAGTGAATCATTTTATCGCGAACGAGGGGGGTTTCGTTCGATTCCATCGTTCTCAGCGCCGAGAGAATACGCAGCCGCTTACGTGCCAGTGAATCATTTTATCGCGAACGAGGGGGGTTTCGTTCGATTCCATCGTTCTCAGCGCCGAGAGAATACGCAGCCGCTTACGTGCCAGTGAATCATTTTATCGCGAACGAGGGGGGTTTCGTTCGATTCCATCGTTCTCAGCGCCGAGAGAATACGCAGCCGCTTACGTGCCAGTGAATCATTTTATCGCGAACGAGGGGGGTTTCGTTCGATTCCATCGTTCTCAGCGCCGAGAGAATACGCAGCCGCTTACGTGCCAGTGAATCATTTTATCGCGAATGAAGGGGGTTTCGTTCGATTCCATCGTCTCAGTGCTGAGAGAATACGCAGCCGCTTACGTGCCAGTGAATCATTTTATCGCGAACGAGGGGGGTTTCGTTCGATTCCATCGTTCTCAGCGCCGAGAGAATACGCAGCCGCTTACGTGCCAGTGAATCATTTTATCGCGAATGAAGGGGGTTTCGTTCGATTCCATCGTTCTCAGCGCCGAGAGAATACGCAGCCGCTTACGTGCCAGTGAATCATTTTATCGCGAACGAGGGGGGTTTCGTTCGATTCCATCGTTCTCAGCGCCGAGAGAATACGCAGCCGCTTACTTGCCAGTGAATCATTTTATCGCGAACGAGGGGGGTTTCGTTCGATTCCATCGTTCTCAGCGCCGAGAGAATAAGCAGCCGCTTACGTGCCAGTGAATCATTTTATCGCGAACGAGGGGGGTTTCGTTCGATTCCATCGTTCTCAGCGCCGAGAGAATACGCAGCCGCTTACGTGCCAGTGAATCATTTTATCGCGAATGAAGGGGGTTTCGTTCGATTCCATCGTTCTCAGCGCCGAGAGAATACGCAGCCGCTTACGTGCCAGTGAATCATTTTATCGCGAACGAAGGGATTTCGTTCGATTCCATCGTCTCAGTGCCGAGAGAATACGCAGCCGCTTACGTGCCAGTGAATCATTTTATCGCGAACGAGGGGGGTTTCGTTCGATTCCATCGTTCTCAGCGCCGAGAGAATACGCAGCCGCTTACGTGCCAGTGAATCATTTTATCGCGAACGAGGGGGGTTTCGTTCGATTCCATCGTTCTCAGCGCCGAGAGAATACGCAGCCGCTTACGTGCCAGTGAATCATTTTATCGCGAACGAGGGGGGTTTCGTTCGATTCCATCGTTCTCAGCGCCGAGAGAATACGCAGCCGCTTACGTGCCAGTGAATCATTTTATCGCGAACGAGGGGGGTTTCGTTCGATTCCATCGTTCTCAGCGCCGAGAGAATACGCAGCCGCTTACGTGCCAGTGAATCATTTTATCGCGAACGAGGGGGGTTTCGTTCGATTCCATCGTTCTCAGCGCCGAGAGAATACGCAGCCGCTTACGTGCCAGTGAATCATTTTATCGCGAATGAAGGGGGTTTCGTTCGATTCCATCGTTCTCAGCGCCGAGAGAATACGCAGCCGCTTACGTGCCAGTGAATCATTTTATCGCGAACGAGGGGGGTTTCGTTCGATTCCATCGTTCTCAGCGCCGAGAGAATACGCAGCCGCTTACGTGCCAGTGAATCATTATATCGCGAACGAGGGGGGTTTCGTTCGATTCCATCGTTCTCAGCGCCGAGAGAATACGCAGCCGCTTACGTGCCAGTGAATCATTTTATCGCGAATGAAGGGGGTTTCGTTCGATTCCATCGTCTCAGTGCCGAGAGAATACGCAGCCGCTTACGTGCCAGTGAATCATTTTATCGCGAACGAGGGGGGTTTCGTTCGATTCCATCGTTCTCAGCGCCGAGAGAATACGCAGCCGCTTACGTGCCAGTGAATCATTTTATCGCGAATGAAGGGGGTTTCGTTCGATTCCATCGTTCTCAGCGCCGAGAGAATACGCAGCCGCTTACGTGCCAGTGAATCATTTTATCGCGAACGAGGGGGGTTTCGTTCGATTCCATCGTTCTCAGCGCCGAGAGAATACGCAGCCGCTTACGTGCCAGTGAATCATTTTATCGCGAACGAGGGGGGTTTCGTTCGATTCCATCGTTCTCAGCGCCGAGAGAATACGCAGCCGCTTACGTGCCAGTGAATCATTTTATCGCGAACGAGGGGGGTTTCGTTCGATTCCATCGTTCTCAGCGCCGAGAGAATACGCAGCCGCTTACGTGCCAGTGAATCATTTTATCGCGAACGAGGGGGGTTTCGTTCGATTCCATCGTTCTCAGTGCCGAGAGAATACGCAGCCGCTTACGTGCCAGTGAATCATTTTATCGCGAACGAGGGGGGTTTCGTTCGATTCCATCGTTCTCAGCGCCGAGAGAATACGCAGCCGCTTACGTGCCAGTGAATCATTTTATCGCGAATGAAGGGGGTTTCGTTCGATTCCATCGTTCTCAGCGCCGAGAGAATACGCAGCCGCTTACGTGCCAGTGAATCATTTTATCGCGAACGAGGGGGGTTTCGTTCGATTCCATCGTTCTCAGCGCCGAGAGAATACGCAGCCGCTTACGTGCCAGTGAATCATTTTATCGCGAACGAGGGGGGTTTCGTTCGATTCCATCGTTCTCAGCGCCGAGAGAATACGCAGCCGCTTACGTGCCAGTGAATCATTTTATCGCGAACGAGGGGGGTTTCGTTCGATTCCATCGTTCTCAGCGCCGAGAGAATACGCAGCCGCTTACGTGCCAGTGAATCATTTTATCGCGAACGAGGGGGGTTTCGTTCGATTCCTACGTTCTCAGCGCCGAGAGAATACGCAGCCGCTTACGTGCCAGTGAATCATTTTATCGCGAACGAGGGGGGTTTCGTTCGATTCCATCGTTCTCAGCGCCGAGAGAATACGCAGCCGCTTACGTGCCAGTGAATCATTTTATCGCGAACGAGGGGGGTTTCGTTCGATTCCATCGTTCTCAGCGCCGAGAGAATACGCAGCCGCTTACGTGCCAGTGAATCATTTTATCGCGAACGAGGGGGGTTTCGTTCGATTCCATCGTTCTCAGCGCCGAGAGAATACGCAGCCGCTTACGTGCCAGTGAATCATTTTATCGCGAACGAGGGGGGTTTCGTTCGATTCCATCGTTCTCAGCGCCGAGAGAATACGCAGCCGCTTACGTGCCAGTGAATCATTTTATCGCGAACGAGGGGGGTTTCGTTCGATTCCATCGTTCTCAGCGCCGAGAGAATACGCAGCCGCTTACGTGCCAGTGAATCATTTTATCGCGAACGAGGGGGGTTTCGTTCGATTCCATCGTTCTCAGCGCCGAGAGAATACGCAGCCGCTTACGTGCCAGTGAATCATTTTATCGCGAACGAGGGGGGTTTCGTTCGATTCCTACGTTCTCAGCGCCGAGAGAATACGCAGCCGCTTACGTGCCAGTGAATCATTTTATCGCGAACGAGGGGGGTTTCGTTCGATTCCATCGTTCTCAGCGCCGAGAGAATACGCAGCCGCTTACGTGCCAGTGAATCATTTTATCGCGAACGAGGGGGGTTTCGTTCGATTCCATCGTTCTCAGCGCCGAGAGAATACGCAGCCGCTTACGTGCCAGTGAATCATTTTATCGCGAACGAGGGGGGTTTCGTTCGATTCCATCGTTCTCAGCGCCGAGAGAATACGCAGCCGCTTACGTGCCAGTGAATCATTTTATCGCGAACGAGGGGGGTTTCGTTCGATTCCATCGTTCTCAGCGCCGAGAGAATACGCAGCCGCTTACGTGCCAGTGAATCATTTTATCGCGAACGAGGGGGGTTTCGTTCGATTCCATCGTTCTCAGCGCCGAGAGAATACGCAGCCGCTTACGTGCCAGTGAATCATTTTATCGCGAACGAGGGGGGTTTCGTTCGATTCCATCGTTCTCAGCGCCGAGAGAATACGCAGCCGCTTACGTGCCAGTGAATCATTTTATCGCGAACGAGGGGGGTTTCGTTCGATTCCATCGTTCTCAGCGCCGAGAGAATACGCAGCCGCTTACGTGCCAGTGAATCATTTTATCGCGAACGAGGGGGGTTTCGTTCGATTCCATCGTTCTCAGCGCCGAGAGAATACGCAGCCGCTTACGTGCCAGTGAATCATTTTATCGCGAACGAGGGGGGTTTCGTTCGATTCCATCGTTCTCAGCGCCGAGAGAATACGCAGCCGCTTACGTGCCAGTGAATCATTTTATCGCGAACGAGGGGGGTTTCGTTCGATTCCATCGTTCTCAGCGCCGAGAGAATACGCAGCCGCTTACGTGCCAGTGAATCATTTTATCGCGAACGAGGGGGGTTTCGTTCGATTCCTACGTTCTCAGCGCCGAGAGAATACGCAGCCGCTTACGTGCCAGTGAATCATTTTATCGCGAACGAGGGGGGTTTCGTTCGATTCCATCGTTCTCAGCGCCGAGAGAATACGCAGCCGCTTACGTGCCAGTGAATCATTTTATCGCGAACGAGGGGGGTTTCGTTCGATTCCATCGTTCTCAGCGCCGAGAGAATACGCAGCCGCTTACGTGCCAGTGAATCATTTTATCGCGAACGAGGGGGGTTTCGTTCGATTCCATCGTTCTCAGCGCCGAGAGAATACGCAGCCGCTTACGTGCCAGTGAATCATTTTATCGCGAATGAAGGGGGTTTCGTTCGATTCCATCGTTCTCAGCGCCGAGAGAATACGCAGCCGCTTATGTGCCAGTGAATCATTTTATCGCGAACGAGGGGGGTTTCGTTCGATTCCATCGTTCTCAGCGCCGAGAGAATACGCAGCCGCTTACGTGCCAGTGAATCATTTTATCGCGAATGAAGGGGGTTTCGTTCGATTCCATCGTTCTTAGCGCCGAGAGAATACGCAGCCGCTTACGTGCCAGTGAATCATTTTATCGCGAACGAAGGGGGTTTCGTTCGATTCCATCGTTCTTAGCGCCGAGAGAATACGCAGCCGCTTACGTGCCAGTGAATCATTTTATCGCGAACGAAGGGGGTTTCGTTCGATTCCATCGTTCTCAGCGCCGAGAGAATACGCAGCCGCTTACGTGCCAGTGAATCATTTTATCGCGAACGAGGGGGGTTTCGTTCGATTCCATCGTTCTCAGCGCCGAGAGAATACGCAGCCGCTTACGTGCAAGTGAATCATTTTATCGCGAACGAGGGGGGTTTCGTTCGATTCCATCGTTCTCAGCGCCGAGAGAATACGCAGCCGCTTACGTGCCAGTGAATCATTTTATCGCGAATGAAGGGGGTTTCGTTCGATTCCATCGTTCTCAGCGCCGAGAGAATACGCAGCCGCTTACGTGCCAGTGAATCATTTTATCGCGAATGAAGGGGGTTTTGTTCGATTCCATCGTTCTTAGCTCCGAGAGAATACGCAGCCGCTTACGTGCCAGTGAATCATTTTATCGCGAACGAAGGGGGTTTCGTTCGATTCCATCGTTCTCAACGCCGAGAGAATACGCAGCCGCTTACGTGCCAGTGAATCATTTTATCGCGAATGAAGGGGGTTTCATTCGATTCCATCGTTCTCAGCGCCGAGAGAATACGCAGCCGCTTACGTGCCAGTGAATCATTTTATCGCGAATGAAGGGGGTTTTGTTCGATTCCATCGTTCTTAGCGCCGAGAGAATACGCAGCCGCTTACGTGCCAGTGAATCATTTCATCGCGAACGAAGGGGGTTTCGTTCGATTCCATCGTTCTCAGCGCCGTGAGAATACGCAGCCGCTTAGGTGCCAGTGAATCATTTTATCGCGAACGAAGGGGGTTTCGTTCGATTTCATCGTTCTCAGCGCCGAGAGAATACGCAGCCGCTTACGTGCCAGTGAATCATTTTATCGCGAACGAAGGGGGTTTCGTTCGATTCCATCGTTCTTAGCGCCGAGAGAATACGCAGCCGCTTACGTGCCAGTGAATCATTTTATCGCGAACGAGGGGGGTTTCGTTCGATTCCATCGTTCTCAGCGCCGAGAGAATACGCAGCCGCTTACGTGCCAGTGAATCATTTTATCGCGAATGAAGGGGGTTTCGTTCGATTCCATCGTCTCAGTGCCGAGAGAATACGCAGCCGCTTACGTGCCAGTGAATCATTTTATCGCGAACGAGGGGGGTTTCGTTCGATTCCATCGTTCTCAGCGCCGAGAGAATACGCAGCCGCTTACGTGCCAGTGAATCATTTTATCGCGAATGAAGGGGGTTTCGTTCGATTCCATCGTTCTCAGCGCCGAGAGAATACGCAGCCGCTTACGTGCCAGTGAATCATTTTATCGCGAATGAAGGGGGTTTCGTTCGATTCCATCGTCTCAGTGCTGAGAGAATACGCAGCCGCTTACGTGCCAGTGAATCATTTTATCGCGAACGAGGGGGGTTTCGTTCGATTCCATCGTTCTCAGCGCCGAGAGAATACGCAGCCGCTTACGTGCCAGTGAATCATTTTATCGCGAATGAAGGGGGTTTCGTTCGATTCCATCGTTCTCAGCGCCGAGAGAATACGCAGCCGCTTACGTGCCAGTGAATCATTTTATCGCGAACGAGGGGGGTTTCGTTCGATTCCATCGTTCTCAGCGCCGAGAGAATACGCAGCCGCTTACGTGCCAGTGAATCATTTTATCGCGAACGAGGGGGGTTTCGTTCGATTCCATCGTTCTCAGCGCCGAGAGAATACGCAGCCGCTTACGTGCCAGTGAATCATTTTATCGCGAACGAGGGGGGTTTCGTTCGATTCCATCGTTCTCAGCGCCGAGAGAATACGCAGCCGCTTACGTGCCAGTGAATCATTTTATCGCGAACGAGGGGGGTTTCGTTCGATTCCATCGTTCTCAGCGCCGAGAGAATACGCAGCCGCTTACGTGCCAGTGAATCATTTTATCGCGAACGAGGGGGGTTTCGTTCGATTCCATCGTTCTCAGCGCCGAGAGAATACGCAGCCGCTTACGTGCCAGTGAATCATTTTATCGCGAACGAGGGGGGTTTCGTTCGATTCCATCGTTCTCAGCGCCGAGAGAATACGCAGCCGCTTACGTGCCAGTGAATCATTTTATCGCGAACGAGGGGGGTTTCGTTCGATTCCATCGTTCTCAGCGCCGAGAGAATACGCAGCCGCTTACGTGCCAGTGAATCATTTTATCGCGAACGAGGGGGGTTTCGTTCGATTCCATCGTTCTCAGCGCCGAGAGAATACGCAGCCGCTTATGTGCCAGTGAATCATTTTATCGCGAACGAGGGGGGTTTCGTTCGATTCCATCGTTCTCAGCGCCGAGAGAATACGCAGCCGCTTACGTGCCAGTGAATCATTTTATCGCGAATGAAGGGGGTTTCGTTCGATTCCATCGTTCTTAGCGCCGAGAGAATACGCAGCCGCTTACGTGCCAGTGAATCATTTTATCGCGAATGAAGGGGGTTTCGTTCGATTCCATCGTTCTCAGCGCCGAGAGAATACGCAGCCGCTTACGTGCCAGTGAATCATTTTATCGCGAACGAGGGGGGTTTCGTTCGATTCCATCGTTCTCAGCGCCGAGAGAATACGCAGCCGCTTACGTGCCAGTGAATCATTTTATCGCGAACGAGGGGGGTTTCGTTCGATTCCATCGTTCTCAGCGCCGAGAGAATACGCAGCCGCTTACGTGCCAGTGAATCATTTTATCGCGAACGAAGGGGGTTTCGTTCGATTCCATCGTTCTTAGCGCCGAGAGAATACGCAGCCGCTTACGTGCCAGTGAATCATTTTATCGCGAACGAAGGGGGTTTCGTTCGATTCCATCGTTCTCAGCGCCGAGAGAATACGCAGCCGCTTACGTGCCAGTGAATCATTTTATCGCGAACGAGGGGGGTTTCGTTCGATTCCATCGTTCTCAGCGCCGAGAGAATACGCAGCCGCTTACGTGCAAGTGAATCATTTTATCGCGAACGAGGGGGGTTTCGTTCGATTCCATCGTTCTCAGCGCCGAGAGAATACGCAGCCGCTTACGTGCCAGTGAATCATTTTATCGCGAATGAAGGGGGTTTCGTTCGATTCCATCGTTCTCAGCGCCGAGAGAATACGCAGCCGCTTACGTGCCAGTGAATCATTTTATCGCGAATGAAGGGGGTTTTGTTCGATTCCATCGTTCTTAGCTCCGAGAGAATACGCAGCCGCTTACGTGCCAGTGAATCATTTTATCGCGAACGAAGGGGGTTTCGTTCGATTCCATCGTTCTCAACGCCGAGAGAATACGCAGCCGCTTACGTGCCAGTGAATCATTTTATCGCGAATGAAGGGGGTTTCATTCGATTCCATCGTTCTCAGCGCCGAGAGAATACGCAGCCGCTTACGTGCCAGTGAATCATTTTATCGCGAATGAAGGGGGTTTTGTTCGATTCCATCGTTCTTAGCGCCGAGAGAATACGCAGCCGCTTACGTGCCAGTGAATCATTTCATCGCGAACGAAGGGGGTTTCGTTCGATTCCATCGTTCTCAGCGCCGTGAGAATACGCAGCCGCTTAGGTGCCAGTGAATCATTTTATCGCGAACGAAGGGGGTTTCGTTCGATTTCATCGTTCTCAGCGCCGAGAGAATACGCAGCCGCTTACGTGCCAGTGAATCATTTTATCGCGAACGAAGGGGGTTTCGTTCGATTCCATCGTTCTTAGCGCCGAGAGAATACGCAGCCGCTTACGTGCCAGTGAATCATTTTATCGCGAACGAGGGGGGTTTCGTTCGATTCCATCGTTCTCAGCGCCGAGAGAATACGCAGCCGCTTACGTGCCAGTGAATCATTTTATCGCGAATGAAGGGGGTTTCGTTCGATTCCATCGTCTCAGTGCCGAGAGAATACGCAGCCGCTTACGTGCCAGTGAATCATTTTATCGCGAACGAGGGGGGTTTCGTTCGATTCCATCGTTCTCAGCGCCGAGAGAATACGCAGCCGCTTACGTGCCAGTGAATCATTTTATCGCGAATGAAGGGGGTTTCGTTCGATTCCATCGTTCTCAGCGCCGAGAGAATACGCAGCCGCTTACGTGCCAGTGAATCATTTTATCGCGAACGAGGGGGGTTTCGTTCGATTCCATCGTTCTCAGCGCCGAGAGAATACGCAGCCGCTTACGTGCCAGTGAATCATTTTATCGCGAACGAGGGGGGTTTCGTTCGATTCCATCGTTCTCAGCGCCGAGAGAATACGCAGCCGCTTACGTGCCAGTGAATCATTTTATCGCGAACGAGGGGGGTTTCGTTCGATTCCATCGTTCTCAGCGCCGAGAGAATACGCAGCCGCTTACGTGCCAGTGAATCATTTTATCGCGAACGAGGGGGGTTTCGTTCGATTCCATCGTTCTCAGTGCCGAGAGAATACGCAGCCGCTTACGTGCCAGTGAATCATTTTATCGCGAACGAGGGGGGTTTCGTTCGATTCCATCGTTCTCAGCGCCGAGAGAATACGCAGCCGCTTACGTGCCAGTGAATCATTTTATCGCGAATGAAGGGGGTTTCGTTCGATTCCATCGTTCTCAGCGCCGAGAGAATACGCAGCCGCTTACGTGCCAGTGAATCATTTTATCGCGAACGAGGGGGGTTTCGTTCGATTCCATCGTTCTCAGCGCCGAGAGAATACGCAGCCGCTTACGTGCCAGTGAATCATTTTATCGCGAACGAGGGGGGTTTCGTTCGATTCCATCGTTCTCAGCGCCGAGAGAATACGCAGCCGCTTACGTGCCAGTGAATCATTTTATCGCGAACGAGGGGGGTTTCGTTCGATTCCATCGTTCTCAGCGCCGAGAGAATACGCAGCCGCTTACGTGCCAGTGAATCATTTTATCGCGAACGAGGGGGGTTTCGTTCGATTCCATCGTTCTCAGCGCCGAGAGAATACGCAGCCGCTTACGTGCCAGTGAATCATTTTATCGCGAACGAGGGGGGTTTCGTTCGATTCCATCGTTCTCAGCGCCGAGAGAATACGCAGCCGCTTACGTGCCAGTGAATCATTTTATCGCGAACGAGGGGGGTTTCGTTCGATTCCATCGTTCTCAGCGCCGAGAGAATACGCAGCCGCTTACGTGCCAGTGAATCATTTTATCGCGAACGAGGGGGGTTTCGTTCGATTCCATCGTTCTCAGCGCCGAGAGAATACGCAGCCGCTTACGTGCCAGTGAATCATTTTATCGCGAACGAGGGGGGTTTCGTTCGATTCCATCGTTCTCAGCGCCGAGAGAATACGCAGCCGCTTACGTGCCAGTGAATCATTTTATCGCGAACGAGGGGGGTTTCGTTCGATTCCATCGTTCTCAGCGCCGAGAGAATACGCAGCCGCTTACGTGCCAGTGAATCATTTTATCGCGAACGAGGGGGGTTTCGTTCGATTCCATCGTTCTCAGCGCCGAGAGAATACGCAGCCGCTTACGTGCCAGTGAATCATTTTATCGCGAACGAGGGGGGTTTCGTTCGATTCCATCGTTCTCAGCGCCGAGAGAATACGCAGCCGCTTACGTGCCAGTGAATCATTTTATCGCGAACGAGGGGGGTTTCGTTCGATTCCATCGTTCTCAGCGCCGAGAGAATACGCAGCCGCTTACGTGCCAGTGAATCATTTTATCGCGAACGAGGGGGGTTTCGTTCGATTCCATCGTTCTCAGCGCCGAGAGAATACGCAGCCGCTTACGTGCCAGTGAATCATTTTATCGCGAACGAGGGGGGTTTCGTTCGATTCCATCGTTCTCAGCGCCGAGAGAATACGCAGCCGCTTACGTGCCAGTGAATCATTTTATCGCGAACGAGGGGGGTTTCGTTCGATTCCATCGTTCTCAGCGCCGAGAGAATACGCAGCCGCTTACGTGCCAGTGAATCATTTTATCGCGAACGAGGGGGGTTTCGTTCGATTCCATCGTTCTCAGCGCCGAGAGAATACGCAGCCGCTTACGTGCCAGTGAATCATTTTATCGCGAACGAGGGGGGTTTCGTTCGATTCCATCGTTCTCAGCGCCGAGAGAATACGCAGCCGCTTACGTGCCAGTGAATCATTTTATCGCGAACGAGGGGGGTTTCGTTCGATTCCATCGTTCTCAGCGCCGAGAGAATACGCAGCCGCTTACGTGCCAGTGAATCATTTTATCGCGAACGAGGGGGGTTTCGTTCGATTCCATCGTTCTCAGCGCCGAGAGAATACGCAGCCGCTTACGTGCCAGTGAATCATTTTATCGCGAACGAGGGGGGTTTCGTTCGATTCCATCGTTCTCAGCGCCGAGAGAATACGCAGCCGCTTACGTGCCAGTGAATCATTTTATCGCGAACGAGGGGGGTTTCGTTCGATTCCATCGTTCTCAGCGCCGAGAGAATACGCAGCCGCTTACGTGCCAGTGAATCATTTTATCGCGAACGAGGGGGGTTTCGTTCGATTCCATCGTTCTCAGCGCCGAGAGAATACGCAGCCGCTTACGTGCCAGTGAATCATTTTATCGCGAACGAGGGGGGTTTCGTTCGATTCCATCGTTCTCAGCGCCGAGAGAATACGCAGCCGCTTACGTGCCAGTGAATCATTTTATCGCGAACGAGGGGGGTTTCGTTCGATTCCATCGTTCTCAGCGCCGAGAGAATACGCAGCCGCTTACGTGCCAGTGAATCATTTTATCGCGAACGAGGGGGGTTTCGTTCGATTCCATCGTTCTCAGCGCCGAGAGAATACGCAGCCGCTTACGTGCCAGTGAATCATTTTATCGCGAACGAGGGGGGTTTCGTTCGATTCCATCGTTCTCAGCGCCGAGAGAATACGCAGCCGCTTACGTGCCAGTGAATCATTTTATCGCGAACGAGGGGGGTTTCGTTCGATTCCATCGTTCTCAGCGCCGAGAGAATACGCAGCCGCTTACGTGCCAGTGAATCATTTTATCGCGAACGAGGGGGGTTTCGTTCGATTCCATCGTTCTCAGCGCCGAGAGAATACGCAGCCGCTTACGTGCCAGTGAATCATTTTATCGCGAACGAGGGGGGTTTCGTTCGATTCCATCGTTCTCAGCGCCGAGAGAATACGCAGCCGCTTACGTGCCAGTGAATCATTTTATCGCGAACGAGGGGGGTTTCGTTCGATTCCATCGTTCTCAGCGCCGAGAGAATACGCAGCCGCTTACGTGCCAGTGAATCATTTTATCGCGAACGAGGGGGGTTTCGTTCGATTCCATCGTTCTCAGCGCCGAGAGAATACGCAGCCGCTTACGTGCCAGTGAATCATTTTATCGCGAACGAGGGGGGTTTCGTTCGATTCCATCGTTCTCAGCGCCGAGAGAATACGCAGCCGCTTACGTGCCAGTGAATCATTTTATCGCGAACGAGGGGGGTTTCGTTCGATTCCATCGTTCTCAGCGCCGAGAGAATACGCAGCCGCTTACGTGCCAGTGAATCATTTTATCGCGAATGAAGGGGGTTTCGTTCGATTCCGTCGTTCTTAGCGCCGAGAGAATACGCAGCCGCTTACGTGCCAGTGAATCATTTTATCGCGAACGAAGGGGGTTTCGTTCGATTCCATCGTTCTCAGCGCCGAGAGAATACGCAGCCGCTTACGTGCCAGTGAATCATTTTATCGCGAACGAGGGGGGTTTCGTTCGATTCCATCGTTCTCAGCGCCGAGAGAATACGCAGCCGCTTACGTGCAAGTGAATCATTTTATCGCGAACGAGGGGGGTTTCGTTCGATTCCATCGTTCTCAGCGCCGAGAGAATACGCAGCCGCTTACGTGCCAGTGAATCATTTTATCGCGAACGATGGGGGTTTCGTTCGATTCCATCGTTCTCAGCGCCGAGAGAATACGCAGCCGCTTACGTGCCAGTGAATCATTTTATCGCGAATGAAGGGGGTTTCGTTCGATTCCATCGTTCTCAGCGCCGAGAGAATACGCAGCCGCTTACGTGCCAGTGAATCATTTTATCGCGAATGAAGGGGGTTTTGTTCAATTCCATCGTTCTTAGCGCCGAGAGAATACGCAGCCGCTTACGTGCCAGTGAATCATTTTATCGCGAACGAAGGGGGTTTCGTTCGATTCCATCGTTCTCAGCGCCGAGAGAATACGCAGCCGCTTACGTGCCAGTGAATCATTTTATCGCGAATGAAGGGGGTTTCATTCGATTCCATCGTTCTCAGCGCCGAGAGAATACGCAGCCGCTTACGTGCCAGTGAATCATTTTATCGCGAATGAAGGGGGTTTCGTTCGATTCCATCGTTCTCAGCGCCGAGAGAATACGCAGCCGCTTACGTGCTAGTGATTCATTTTATCGCAAATGAAGGGGGTTTTGTTCGATTCCATCGTTCTTAGCGCCGAGAGAATACGCAGCCGCTTACGTGCCAGTGAATCATTTTATCGCGAACGAAGGGGGTTTCGTTCGATTCCATCGTTCTCAGCGCCGTGAGAATACGCAGCCGCTTAGGTGCCAGTGAATCATTTTATCGCGAACGAAGGGGGTTTCGTTCGATTTCATCGTTCTCAGCGCCGAGAGAATACGCAGCCGCTTACGTGCCAGTGAATCATTTTATCGCGAACGAAGGGGGTTTCGTTCGATTCCATCGTTCTTAGCGCCGAGAGAATACGCAGCCGCTTACGTGCCAGTGAATCATTTTATCGCGAACGAAGGGGGTTTCGTTCGATTCCATCGTTCTCAGCACCGAGAGAACACGCAGCCGCTTAGGTGCCAGTGAATCATTTTATCGCGAATGAAGGGGGTTTCGTTCGATTCCAACGTTCTTAGCGCCGAGAGAATACGCAGCCGCTTACGTGCCAGTGAATCATTTTATCGCGAACGAAGGGGGTTTCGTTCGATTCCATCGTTCTCAGCACCGAGAGAACACGCAGCCGCTTAGGTGCCAGTGAATCATTTTATCGCGAATGAAGGGGGTTTCGTTCGATTCCATCGTTCTTAGCGCCGAGAGAATACGCAGCCGCTTACGTGCCAGTGAATCATTTTATCGCGAACGAAGGGGGTTTCGTTCGATTCCATCGTTTTTCAGCGCCGAGAGAATACGCAGCCGCTTACGTGCCAGTGAATCATTTTATCGCGAACGAAGGGGGTTTCGTTCGATTCCATCGTTCTTAGCGCCGAGAGAATACGCAGCCGCTTACGTGCCAGTGAATCATTTTATCGCGAACGAAGGGGGTTTCGTTCGATTCCATCGTTCTCAGCGCCGAGAGAACACGCAGCCGCTTAGGTGCCAGTGAATCATTTTATCGCGAATGAAGGGGGTTTCGTTCGATTCCATCGTTCTTAGCGCCGAGAGAATACGCAGCCGCTTACGTGCCAGTGAATCATTTTATCGCGAATGAAGGGGGTTTCGTTCGATTCCATCGTTCTCAGCGCCGAGAGAATACGCAGCAGCTTACGTGCCAGTGAATCATTTTATCGCGAACGAAGGGGGTTTCGTTCGATTCCATCGTTCTCAGCGCCGAGAGAATACGCAGCCGCTTACGTGCCAGTGAATCATTTTATCGCGAATGAAGGGGGTTTCGTTCAATTCCATCGTTCTTAGCGCCGAGAGAATACGCAGCCGCTTACGTGCCAGTGAATCATTTTATCGCGAACGAAGGGGGTTTCGTTCGATTCCATCGTTCTTAGTGCCGAGAGAATACGCAGCCGCTTACGTGCCAGTGAATCATTTTATCGCGAATGAAGGGGGTTTCGTTCGATTCCATCGTTCTCAGCGCCGAGAGAATACGCAGCCGCTTACGTGCCAGTGAATCATTTTATCGCGAACGAAGGGATTTCGTTCGATTCCATCGTCTCAGTGCCGAGAGAATACGCAGCCGCTTACGTGCCAGTGAATCATTTTATCGCGAACGAGGGGGGTTTCGTTCGATTCCATCGTTCTTAGCGCCGAGAGAATACGCAGCCGCTTACGTACCAGTGAATCATTTTATCGCGAACGAGGGGGGTTTCGTTTGATTCCATCGTTCTCAGCGCCGAGAGAATACGCAGCCGCTTACGTGCCAGTGAATCATTTTATCGCGAACGAGGGGGTTTTCGTTTGATTCCATCGTTCTCAGCGCCGAGAGAATACGCAGCCGCTTACGTGCCAGTGAATCATTTTATCGCGAACGAAGGGGGTTTCGTTCGATTCCATCGTTCTCAGCGCCGAGAGAACACGCAGCCGCTTAGGTGCCAGTGAATCATTTTATCGCGAATGAAGGGGGTTTCGTTCGATTCCATCGTTCTTAGCGCCGAGAGAATACGCAGCCGCTTACGTGCCAGTGAATCATTTTATCGCGAATGAAGGGGGTTTCGTTCGATTCCATCGTTCTCAGCGCCGAGAGAATACGCAGCCGCTTACGTGCCAGTGAATCATTTTATCGCGAACGAGGGGGGTTTCGTTCGATTCCATCGTTCTCAGCGCCGAGAGAATACGCAGCCGCTTACGTGCCAGTGAATCATTTTATCGCGAACGAGGGGGGTTTCGTTCGATTCCATCGTTCTCAGCGCCGAGAGAATACGCAGCCGCTTACGTGCCAGTGAATCATTTTATCGCGAATGAAGGGGGTTTCGTTCGATTCCATCGTTCTCAGCGCCGAGAGAATACGCAGCCGCTTACGTGCCAGTGAATCATTTTATCGCGAATGAAGGGGGTTTTGTTCGATTCCATCGTTCTTAGCGCCGAGAGAATACGCAGCCGCTTACGTGCCAGTGAATCATTTTATCGCGAACGAAGGGGGTTTCGTTCGATTCCATCGTTCTCAGCGCCGAGAGAATACGCAGCCGCTTACGTGCCAGTGAATCATTTTATCGCGAATGAAGGGGGTTTCGTTCGATTCCATCGTTCTCAGCGCCGAGAGAATACGCAGCCGCTTACGTGCCAGTGAATCATTTTATCGCGAATGAAGGGGGTTTCGTTCGATTCCATCGTTCTCAGCGCCGAGAGAATACGCAGCCGCTTACGTGCCAGTGATTCATTTTATCGCAAATGAAGGGGGTTTTGTTCGATTCCATCGTTCTTAGCGCCGAGAGAATACGCAGCCGCTTACGTGCCAGTGAATCATTTTATCGCGAACGAAGGGGGTTTCGTTCGATTCCATCGTTCTCAGCGCCGTGAGAATAAGCAGCCGCTTAGGTGCCAGTGAATCATTTTATCGCGAACGAAGGGGGTTTCGTTCGATTTCATCGTTCTCAGCGCCGAGAGAATACCCAGCCGCTTACGTGCCAGTGAATCATTTTATCGCGAACGAAGGGGGTTTCGTTCGATTCCATCGTTCTCAGCGTTGAGAGAATACGCAGCCGCTTAGGTGCCAGTGAATCATTTTATCGCGAACGAAGGGGGTTTCGTTCGATTCCATCGTTCTTAGCGCCGAGAGAATACGCAGCCGCTTACGTGCCAGTGAATCATTTTATCGCGAACGAAGGGGGTTTCGTTCGATTCCATCGTTCTCAGCGCCGAGAGAATACGCAGCCGCTTACGTGCCAGAGAATCATTTTATCGCGAACGAAGGGGGTTTCGTTCGATTCCATCGTTCTTAGCGCCGAGAGAATACGCAGCCGCTTACGTGCCAGTGAATCATTTTATCGCGAACGAAGGGGGTTTCGTTCGATTCCATCGTTCTTAGCGCCGAGAGAATACGCAGCCGCTTACGTGCCAGTGAATCATTTTATCGCGAACGAAGGGGGTTTCGTTCGATTCCATCGTTCTTAGCGCCGAGAGAATACGCAGCCGCTTACGTGCCAGTGAATCATTTTATCGCGAACGAAGGGGGTTTCGTTCGATTCCATCGTTCTTAGCGCCGAGAGAATACGCAGCCGCTTACGTGCCAGTGAATCATTTTATCGCGAACGAAGGGGGTTTCGTTCGATTCCATCGTTCTCAGCACCGAGAGAACACGCAGCCGCTTAGGTGCCAGTGAATCATTTTATCGCGAATGAAGGGGGTTTCGTTCGATTCCAACGTTCTTAGCGCCGAGAGAATACGCAGCCGCTTACGTGCCAGTGAATCATTTTATCGCGAATGAAGGGGGTTTCGTTCGATTCCATCGTTCTTAGCGCCGAGAGAATACGCAGCCGCTTACGTGCCAGTGAATCATTTTATCGCGAACGAAGGGGGTTTCGTTCGATTCCATCGTTCTCAGCGCCGAGAGAATACGCAGCCGCTTACGTGCCAGTGAATCATTTTATCGCGAACGAAGGGGGTTTCGTTCGATTCCATCGTTCTCAGCACCGAGAGAACACGCAGCCGCTTAGGTGCCAGTGAATCATTTTATCGCGAATGAAGGGGGTTTCGTTCGATTCCAACGTTCTTAGCGCCGAGAGAATAGGCAGCCGCTTACGTGCCAGTGAATCATTTTATCGCGAATGAAGGGGGTTTCGTTCGATTCCATCGTTCTTAACGCCGAGAGAATACGCAGCCGCTTACGTGCCAGTGAATCATTTTATCGCGAACGAAGGGGGTTTCGTTCGATTCCATCGTTCTCAGCGCCGAGAGAATACGCAGCCGCTTACGTGCCAGTGAATCATTTTATCGCGAACGAAGGGGGTTTCGTTCGATTCCATCGTTCTTAGCGCCGAGAGAATACGCAGCCGCTTACGTGCCAGTGAATCATTTTATCGCGAACGAAGGGGGTTTTGTTCGATTCCATCGTTCTCAGCGCCGAGAGAATACGCAGCCGCTTACGTGCCAGTGAATCATTTTATCGCGAATGAAGGGGGTTTCGTTCGATTCCATCGTTCTCAGCGCCGAGAGAATACGCAGCCGCTTACGTGCCAGTGAATCATTTTATCGCGAACGAGGGGGGTTTCGTTCGATTCCATCGTTCTCAGCGCCGAGAGAATACGCAGCCGCTTACGTGCCAGTGAATCATTTTATCGCGAACGAGGGGGGTTTCGTTCGATTCCATCGTTCTCAGCGCCGAGAGAATACGCAGCCGCTTACGTGCCAGTGAATCATTTTATCGCGAATGAAGGGGGTTTCGTTCGATTCCATCGTTCTCAGCGCCGAGAGAATACGCAGCCGCTTACGTGCCAGTGAATCATTTTATCGCGAATGAAGGGGGTTTTGTTCGATTCCATCGTTCTTAGCGCCGAGAGAATACGCAGCCGCTTACGTGCCAGTGAATCATTTTATCGCGAACGAAGGGGGTTTCGTTCGATTCCATCGTTCTCAGCGCCGAGAGAATACGCAGCCGCTTACGTGCCAGTGAATCATTTTATCGCGAATGAAGGGGGTTTCGTTCGATTCCATCGTTCTCAGCGCCGAGAGAATACGCAGCCGCTTACGTGCCAGTGAATCATTTTATCGCGAATGAAGGGGGTTTCGTTCGATTCCATCGTTCTCAGCGCCGAGAGAATACGCAGCCGCTTACGTGCCAGTGATTCATTTTATCGCAAATGAAGGGGGTTTTGTTCGATTCCATCGTTCTTAGCGCCGAGAGAATACGCAGCCGCTTACGTGCCAGTGAATCATTTTATCGCGAACGAAGGGGGTTTCGTTCGATTCCATCGTTCTCAGCGCCGTGAGAATACGCAGCCGCTTAGGTGCCAGTGAATCATTTTATCGCGAACGAAGGGGGTTTCGTTCGATTTCATCGTTCTCAGCGCCGAGAGAATACGCAGCCGCTTACGTGCCAGTGAATCATTTTATCGCGAACGAAGGGGGTTTCGTTCGATTCCATCGTTCTCAGCGTTGAGAGAATACGCAGCCGCTTAGGTGCCAGTGAATCATTTTATCGCGAACGAAGGGGGTTTCGTTCGATTCCATCGTTCTTAGCGCCGAGAGAATACGCAGCCGCTTACGTGCCAGTGAATCATTTTTTCGCGAACGAAGGGGGTTTCGTTCGATTCCATCGTTCTCAGCGCCGAGAGAATACGCAGCCGCTTACGTGCCAGAGAATCATTTTATCGCGAACGAAGGGGGTTTCGTTCGATTTCATCGTTCTTAGCGCCGAGAGAATACGTAGCCGCTTACGTGCCAGTGAATCATTTTATCGCGAACGAAGGGGGTTTCGTTCGATTCCATCGTTCTTAGCGCCGAGAGAATACGCAGCCGCTTACGTGCCAGTGAATCATTTTATCGCGAACGAAGGGGGTTTCGTTCGATTCCATCGTTCTTAGCGCCGAGAGAATACGCAGCCGCTTACGTGCCAGTGAATCATTTTATTGCGAACGAAGGGGGTTTCGTTCGATTCCATCGTTCTTAGCGCCGAGAGAATACGCAGCGGCTTACGTGCCAGTGAATCATTTCATCGCGAACGAAGGGGGTTTCGTTCGATTCCATCGTTCTCAGCACCGAGAGAACACGCAGCCGCTTAGGTGCCAGTGAATCATTTTATCGCGAATGAAGGGGGTTTCGTTCGATTCCAACGTTCTTAGCGCCGAGAGAATACGCAGCCGCTTACGTGCCAGTGAATCATTTTATCGCGAATGAAGGGGGTTTCGTTCGATTCCATCGTTCTTAGCGCCGAGAGAATACGCAGCCGCTTACGTGCCAGTGAATCATTTTATCGCGAACGAAGGGGGTTTCGTTCGATTCCATCGTTCTCAGCGCCGAGAGAATACGCAGCCGCTTACGTGCCAGTGAATCATTTTATCGCGAACGAAGGGGGTTTCGTTCGATTCCATCGTTCTTAGCGCCGAGAGAATACGCAGCCGCTTACGTGCCAGTGAATCATTTTATCGCGAACGAAGGGGGTTTTGTTCGATTCCATCGTTCTTAGCGCCGAGAGAATACGCAGCCGCTTACGTGCCAGTGAATCATTTTATCGCGAACGAAGGGGGTTTCGTTCGATTCCATCGTTCTCAGCGCCGTGATAATACGCAGCCGCTTAGGTGCCAGTGAATCATTTTATCGCGAACGAAGGGGGTTTCGTTCGATTTCATCGTTCTCAGCGCCGAGAGAATACGCAGCCGCTTACGTGCCAGTGAATCATTTTATCGCGAACGAAGGGGGTTTCGTTCGATTCCATCGTTCTCAGTGCCGAGAGAATACGCAGCCGCTTAGGTGCCAGTGAATCATTTTATCGCGAACGAAGGGGGTTTCGTTCGATTCCATCGTTCTTAGCGCCGAGAGAATACGCAGCCGCTTACGTGCCAGTGAATCATTTTATCGCGAACGAAGGGGGTTTCGTTCGATTCCATCGTTCTCAGCGCCGAGAGAATACGCAGCCGCTTACGTGCCAGAGAATCATTTTATCGCGAACGAAGGGGGTTTCGTTCGATTCCATCGTTCTTAGCGCCGAGAGAATACGCAGCCGCTTACGTGCCAGTGAATCATTTTATCGCGAACGAAGGGGGTTTCGTTCGATTCCATCGTTCTTAGCGCCGAGAGAATACGCAGCCGCTTACGTGCCAGTGAATCATTTTATCGCGAACGAAGGGGGTTTCGTTCGATTCCATCGTTCTTAGCGCCGAGAGAATACGCAGCCGCTTACGTGCCAGTGAATCATTTTATCGCGAACGAAGGGGGTTTCGTTCGATTCCATCGTTCTTAGCGCCGAGAGAATACGCAGCCGCTTACGTGCCAGTGAATCATTTTATCGCGAACGAAGGGGGTTTCGTTCGATTCCATCGTTCTCAGCACCGAGAGAACACGCAGCCGCTTAGGTGCCAGTGAATCATTTTATCGCGAATGAAGGGGGTTTCGTTCGATTCCAACGTTCTTAGCGCCGAGAGAATACGCAGCCGCTTACGTGCCAGTGAATCATTTTATCGCGAATGAAGGGGGTTTCGTTCGATTCCATCGTTCTTAGCGCCGAGAGAATACGCAGCCGCTTACGTGCCAGTGAATCATTTTATCGCGAATGAAGGGGGTTTCGTTCGATTCCATCGTTCTTAGCGCCGAGAGAATACGCAGCCGCTTACGTGCCAGTGAATCATTTTATCGCGAACGAAGGGGGTTTCGTTCGATTCCATCGTTCTTAGTGCCGAGAGAATACGCAGCCGCTTACGTGCCAGTGAATCATTTTATCGCGAATGAAGGGGGTTTCGTTCGATTCCATCGTTCTCAGCGCCGAGAGAATACGCAGCCGCTTACGTGCCAGTGAATCATTTTATCGCGAACGAAGGGATTTCGTTCGATTCCATCGTCTCAGTGCCGAGAGAATACGCAGCCGCTTACGTGCCAGTGAATCATTTTATCGCGAACGAGGGGGGTTTCGTTCGATTCCATCGTTCTTAGCGCCGAGAGAATACGCAGCCGCTTACGTACCAGTGAATCATTTTATCGCGAACGAGGGGGGTTTCGTTTGATTCCATCGTTCTCAGCACCGAGAGAACACGCAGCCGCTTAGGTGCCAGTGAATCATTTTATCGCGAATGAAGGGGGTTTCGTTCGATTCCAACGTTCTTAGCGCCGAGAGAATACGCAGCCGCTTACGTGCCAGTGAATCATTTTATCGCGAATGAAGGGGGTTTCGTTCGATTCCATCGTTCTTAGCGCCGAGAGAATACGCAGCCGCTTACGTGCCAGTGAATCATTTTATCGCGAATGAAGGGGGTTTCGTTCGATTCCATCGTTCTTAGCGCCGAGAGAATACGCAGCCGCTTACGTGCCAGTGAATCATTTTATCGCGAACGAAGGGGGTTTCGTTCGATTCCATCGTTCTTAGTGCCGAGAGAATACGCAGCCGCTTACGTGCCAGTGAATCATTTTATCGCGAATGAAGGGGGTTTCGTTCGATTCCATCGTTCTCAGCGCCGAGAGAATACGCAGCCGCTTACGTGCCAGTGAATCATTTTATCGCGAACGAAGGGATTTCGTTCGATTCCATCGTCTCAGTGCCGAGAGAATACGCAGCCGCTTACGTGCCAGTGAATCATTTTATCGCGAACGAGGGGGGTTTCGTTCGATTCCATCGTTCTTAGCGCCGAGAGAATACGCAGCCGCTTACGTACCAGTGAATCATTTTATCGCGAACGAGGGGGGTTTCGTTTGATTCCATCGTTCTCAGCGCCGAGAGAATACGCAGCCGCTTACGTGCCAGTGAATCATTTTATCGCGAACGAGGGGGTTTTCGTTTGATTCCATCGTTCTCAGCGCCGAGAGAATACGCAGCCGCTTACGTGCCAGTGAATCATTTTATCGCGAACGAAGGGGGTTTCGTTCGATTCCATCGTTCTCAGCGCCGAGAGAACACGCAGCCGCTTAGGTGCCAGTGAATCATTTTATCGCGAATGAAGGGGGTTTCGTTCGATTCCATCGTTCTTAGCGCCGAGAGAATACGCAGCCGCTTACGTGCCAGTGAATCATTTTATCGCGAATGAAGGGGGTTTCGTTCGATTCCATCGTTCTCAGCGCCGAGAGAATACGCAGCCGCTTACGTGCCAGTGAATCATTTTATCGCGAACGAAGGGGGTTTCGTTCGATTCCATCGTTCTCAGCGCCGAGAGAATACGCAGCCGCTTACGTGCCAGTGAATCATTTTATCGCGAATGAAGGGGGTTTCGTTCGATTCCATCGTTCTTAGCGCCGAGAGAATACGCAGCCGCTTACGTGCCAGTGAATCATTTTATCGCGAACGAAGGGGGTTTCGTTCGATTCCATCGTTCTCAGCGCCGAGAGAATACGCAGCCGCTTACGTGCCAGTGAATCATTTTATCGCGAACGAAGGGGGTTTCGTTCGATTCCATCGTTCTTAGCGCCGAGAGAATACGCAGCCGCTTACGTGCCAGTGAATCATTTTATCGCGAACGAAGGGGGTTTCGTTCGATTCCATCGTTCTCAGCGCCGAGAGAACACGCAGCCGCTTAGGTGCCAGTGAATCATTTTATCGCGAATGAAGGGGGTTTCGTTCGATTCCATCGTTCTTAGCGCCGAGAGAATACGCAGCCGCTTACGTGCCAGTGAATCATTTTATCGCGAATGAAGGGGGTTTCGTTCGATTCCATCGTTCTCAGCGCCGAGAGAATACGCAGCAGCTTACGTGCCAGTGAATCATTTTATCGCGAACGAAGGGGGTTTCGTTCGATTCCATCGTTCTCAGCGCCGAGATAATACGCAGCCGCTTACGTGCCAGTGAATTATTTTATCGCGAATGAAGGGGGTTTTGTTCGATTCCATCGTTCTTAGCGCCGAGAGAATACGCAGCCGCTTACGTGCCAGTGAATCATTTTATCGCGAACGAAGGGGGTTTCGTTCGATTCCATCGTTCTTAGCGCCGAGAGAATACGCAGCCGCTTACGTGCCAGTGAATCATTTTATCGCGAATGAAGGGGGTTTCGTTCGATTCCATCGTTCTCAGCGCCGAGAGAATACGCAACCGCTTACGTGCCAGTGAATCATTTTATCGCGAACGAGGGGGGTTTCGTTCGATTCCATCGTTCTTAGCGCCGAGAGAATACGCAGCCGCTTACGTACCAGTGAATCATTTTATCGCGAACGAGGGGGGTTTCGTTCGATTCCATCGTTCTTAGCGCCGAGAGAATACGCAGCCGCTTACGTGCCAGTGAATCATTTTATCGCGAACGAAGGGGGTTTCGTTCGATTCCATCGTTCTTAGCGCCGAGAGAATACGCAGCCGCTTACGTGCCAGTGAATCATTTTATCGCGAATGAAGGGGGTTTCGTTCGATTCCATCGTTCTCAGCGCCGAGAGAATACGCAGCCGCTTACGTGCCAGTGAATCATTTTATCGCGAACGAAGGGATTTCGTTCGATTCCATCGTCTCAGTGCCGAGAGAATACGCAGCCGCTTACGTGCCAGTGAATCATTTTATCGCGAACGAGGGGGGTTTCGTTCGATTCCATCGTTCTTAGCGCCGAGAGAATACGCAGCAGCTTACGTGCCAGTGAATCATTTTATCGCGAACGAGGGGGGTTTCGTTCGATTCCATCGTTCTTAGCGCCGAGAGAATACGCAGCCGCTTACGTACCAGTGAATCATTTTATCGCGAACGAGGGGGGTTTCGTTTGATTCCATCGTTCTCAGCGCCGAGAGAATACGCAGCCGCTTACGTGCCAGTGAATCATTTTATCGCGAACGAGGGGGTTTTCGTTTGATTCCATCGTTCTCAGCGCCGAGAGAATACGCAGCCGCTTACGTGCCAGTGAATCATTTTATCGCGAACGAAGGGGGTTTCGTTCGATTCCATCGTTCTCAGCGCCGAGAGAACACGCAGCCGCTTAGGTGCCAGTGAATCATTTTATCGCGAATGAAGGGGGTTTCGTTCGATTCCATCGTTCTTAGCGCCGAGAGAATACGCAGCCGCTTACGTGCCAGTGAATCATTATATCGCGAATGAAGGGGGTTTCGTTCGATTCCATCGTTCTCAGCGCCGAGAGAATACGCAGCCGCTTACGTGCCAGTGAATTATTTTATCGCGAACGAAGGGGGTTTCGTTCGATTCCATCGTTCTCAGCGCCGAGAGAATACGCAGCCGCTTACGTGCCAGTGAATCATTTTATCGCGAACGAAGGGGGTTTCGTTTGATTCCATCGTTCTTAGCGCCGAGAGAATACGCAGCCGCTTACGTGCCAGTGAATCATTTTATCGCGAACGAAGGGGGTTTCGTTCGATTCCATCGTTCTTAGCGCCGAGAGAATACGCAGCCGCTTACGTGCCAGTGAATCATTTTATCGCGAATGAAGGGGGTTTCGTTCGATTCCATCGTTCTCAGCGCCGAGAGAATACGCAGCCACTTACGTGCCAGTGAATCATTTTATCGCGAACGAAGGGATTTCGTTCGATTCCATCGTCTCATTGCCGAGAGAATACGCAGCCGCTTACGTGCCAGTGAATCATTTTATCGCGAACGAGGGGGGTTTCTTTCGATTCCATCGTTCTTAGCGCCGAGAGAATACGCAGCCGCTTACGTGCCAGTGAATCATTTTATCGCGAACGAAGGGGGTTTCGTTCGATTCCATCGTTCTCAGCGCCGAGAAAATACGCAGCCGCTTACGTGCCAGTGAATCATTTTATCGCGAACGAGGGGGGTTTCGTTCGATTCCATCGTTCTCAGCGCCGAGAGAATACGCAGCCGCTTAAGTGCCAGTGAATCATTTTATCGCGAACGAAGGGGGTTTCGTTCGATTCCATCGTTCTCAGCGCCGAGAGAATACGCAGCCGCTTACGTGCCAGTGAATCATTTTATCGCGAACGAAGGGGGTTTCGTTTGATTCCATCGTTCTCAGCGCCGAGAGTATACGCAGCCGCTTAAGTGCCAGTGAATCATTTTATCGCGAACGAAGGGGGTTTCGTTCGATTCCATCGTTCTCAGCGCCGAGAGAATACGCAGCCGCTTACGTGCCAGTGAATCATTTTATCACGAACGAGGGGGGTTTCGTTCGATTCCATCGTTCTTAGCGCCGAGAGAATACGCAGCCGCTTACGTGCCAGTGAATCATTTTATCGCGAACGAAGGGGGTTTCATTCGATTCCATCGTTCTCAGCGCCAAGAGAATACGCAGCCGCTTACGTGCCAGTGAATCATTTTATCGCGAACGAAAGGGGTTTCGTTCGATTCCATCGTTCTCAGCGCCGAGAGAATACGCAGCCGCTTACGTGCCAGTGAATCATTTTATCGCGAACGAAGGGGGTTTCGTTCGATTCCATCGTTCTCAGCGCCGAGAGAATACGCAGCCGCTTACGTGCCAGTGAATCATTTGATCGCGAACGAAGGGGGTTTTGTTCGATTCCAACGTTCTCAGCGCCGAGAGAATACGCAGCCGCTTACGTGCAAGTGAATCATTTTATCGCGAACGAGGGGGGTTTCGTTCGATTCCATCGTTCTTAGCGCCGAGAGAATACGCAGAAGTTTTCTGGCCAATTTATCATTTTATCGCGAACCAAGGGGGTTTCGTTCGATTCCATCGTTCGCAACGCCGAGAGAATAATGATAATGTACTGAGTGATTGAGAACGTGCTCCTATTGATGATAATTGTTTTCACGTTTTTACATTGTTATGTTGTTAAGAATTAATGCACAGGGTGGTTATAATATTGTTTTTAGTTAATGTGCAGGGTTAATATTTTATTGTTGGTTATGTAAGTACAGGGTGATTAAAATAATGTTTGTAATTGATGTACAGGGTGATCAGGAATAGCGTGTTACTGAAACTTTGCCCACATTATAGTATTAATTAATTTAATTTTTTCAATTTTGTTAATGATAGTCTATTTTGCTAAGGTGATATATGTAGGTGCTTTTATCATAATTCTAAAATAAACATACTTATAAGTATAAGTAACATATACATATTTGGCTTTGTTTTGGTGAGATGGTTTTTAAAATGCATAGGTTTGGAGACGGTAGCACCACCTGGTTGTTACTTCATTAGTTCACGTCAGTGCCGGATTAAGACCCTTAGGGACTCTAGGCACTAGACGACCAGGCGTCCCCGACAACGTAACTGTAACCCAAAAATAAATGCACTGGCAACCACTTAAGGGGAACCCTATGAATATTTATACGGTAACAGCGTTTCAATGTAGAAATTAATTCCCCCTTAGCTGCACGCTTATACTGTACTGAGGAAAGAAATTATTTGTTCACTTTTCAATCCAAATTAAGTAAATTAATATCGTCAAGGGGGGTCTAAGTATGTGAAAGTTAAGAGGGGGGACGAGAAGGCGGTGGAAATTTAGTATAGTCAAAGGTACATGTAGGCCCAAAGGGGGGGGGGCGACCCGGAAATCCCCTTGGCTACGCCAGTGATGTAAGTCATCATGCAACTATATATTATATTTATATTACATAAAAAAGGGCTGTGTAGCCCAATGAACTAACTAGTTCTTCCTAACCATGGTTTAGTTTACAACTTAAGTTTACACTTGTTAGATAATTGTGGCACTGGGTGAAAACTCGGAACAACTCCTTCTGCGTTGAGTTTGCAAGTTCTCTCGTCACTGGTTTAAGGGGTTTTCCCCCGAGTTCTTCAGTTTCCCCTTCCTAAAAAACTTGAAGAGGTTAACGGTAATAGTTGGTGTAGGGAGCTGTTGGCTCGCGAGGCATGACGGGCTTGCCACCACCCTCCTACGCATTGTAACCCGGCCACCTGTTTTAAGGCTAAATAAGTCGCTGGATGACATGGGCCTAAGGTGGTGCCTTGGGTATTAGCCTAGCTGATTATTATTGATTATTATTAATTAAGTTATTTTATTTTAGAGAATCAGAGCTAATTTTGGGGGCAAAAAGATGGTTAACGGCTTTTCAAGAAAGTGGGTATATTCATGACATATTGACTCACAGTCCAAAAGCAAATTTAACAGATCCCATGTAAGTTAATTAATTAGTTTGTTATATAATTTCATTAACTATCAAATAGTCTGAGATAATGTTATGTACATGAATATTTAAAATAAGGTTAGTTCAACGAGTCAATGCTCTTCAATATAAAGGGTGTAATATTTAATATAACTTTATAAATTTTAAAATTTTGTTCCATGGTTATTTTGAATAGTTAAAATTTTTAAAAAAGACTGATACTTCATGGAGTTTTAAAATATTTTATTTATTTACAAATATTAGAAGCTTTCGGAAGTATAATTGACTAGCTGAGGAAGGACCACGGTCCGAAAGCTTCTAATATTTGTAAATAAATAAAATATTTTAAAACTACATGAAGTATCAGTCTTTTTTAAAAATTTTAACTATTAATATAACTTGTTAAAATTATTTACAGAAATTAATGCGACTTCATCTTAAAAAAATTAAATGTATAATGAAAATCCATAACTACTTATAAATTTTAGTTTCTGACTAAAATAAACACAAGTTGATTTTCACATTAAAAACAAAGCAGAAAAGCGCCAAGGGACGTTTCAGTTCTTAAAAATTGTTTTTTTAAATAACTTTGTAATTTCAAAATCGCTTTGGTGTGTATTTTAGAAATTGGAATCGATAAAATATAAGTGGGTTGGTCTTTTATTTATACCCTTAGACGGAAACTGTACTATTACGCATTATAAAAAACTTTATAAACTTTAATTTTATTAGTTATTTCCATAAAATAAGAAAAAAGGTAATTCACACCCGTTTGGTTTTTTTTACTTATTTCAGAATGTGCTGTTCAAACGTGCATTTTAAAACCCCAAAATACCTTGCAACTTTAGCGCATGCAGACTATAATTATAATAGCTACGGCTCGTGACGTCAAAAAACAGTGATTTATACTTCCGTTAATTTATGGAAACTCCTCTTTTTGGCTATTTTAGCTACCAAACACATCCCGAGTTTTTGAACCACGGCAAAATTTTACAAGAAATACCAATCAGAAAGCCTAAAACATCTCTTTGGAAGGGCGGAATAAATTTGGATCAAAAGGTATTTTATAATTTATTTACACAAATATAAAACCATTAGTTAAAGCTCGTTTTTGTGAACTTTCTAAGCTAAACAGAAAGCGAATGAAAAATTAATTCAAATACGTAAAATATTTTAATTTTTGTTAATCAGAATTTTTAAAGAAAATGCTTTTTTAGTAGACTAAAATTGACATAAAACATCATTAGTTTTTAGATATATCAATATGCCGAAAGAGAACTAAACATTTTATTTATGATAGACGTACATGTAGGATACGGGTAAATTAAATAAATAATAATAATAATGATAATAAATAGTTTATCCAAAACTCATTTGTCAAATTTAGACATCGTGATTTTCACTTTGGTTATAATGCTCGGCAAAAGCGCCTACTGGTTCCTGAAGAAGCAGTTGCCCTAAATGATTACTTAATTGGAAGGTATGATAAACAAGGATTAAAATTATTTCGGAATTAAAAAATACATATTTTTCACTGTTTTCCATATATTTGATTCTAAAAGGCAAATGGAATGAGATTTACGTTAGAAAGCAAGTTATTTTTCAATTTATTTCAGAAACGTCGAATGCCACCATTTAAGACATTACAAGTATTTCATAAACATAATATTGGGATAATTTTTAATTTACTATATGATGAAAGAAAATAATATGTCCTATGCTTTAGCATTACAGGCAATTCTTTAAAAATTGTATTTTAAAGACTGGATTACATAACTATTTTAAGTTCAATAAACGTTTTTCGTTTTTTATTATTTAAAAATTTTACTTTAACATTCAAATTATCCGGTCCAGAAATTCAGCACTTCAGCAAATTAGTCAATTTTGTACAGACAGTTTGAAAACTATTCGAAAATAAAGTAAAATTTCCCGGTCCAGAAATTCAGCACTTCAGCAAATTAGTCAATTTTGTACAGACAGTTTGAAAACTATTCGAAAATAAAGTAAAATTTCCCGGTCCAGAAATTCAGCACTTAAGCAAATTAGTCAATTTTGTCCAGACGGTTTGAAAATTAAAGAAAATAAAGCAAAATTTTCCGGTCCAGAAAATTTAGCCATTATTTTTGGAGTCATACGATTCCGTGACTTTCTACTTGGAAGAAGGTTTATATTATTGACTGATCACCAGCCATTAATCACTATATTCTCACAGTCACAGCTAATACCTCAGACAGCAGCAAGCCGACTTCAAAGTTGGGCACTCATGTTCGGAGCATACAGTTATGAGATACGGACGGATTAAGTTAACTACCACTGTTATTGGAGCCAGCAAAGACACCTATCACGTGTGAATATATATTCGCATTATCACAGTTGAAGAAGGACCTGTGTCTGCAAGCAAAATTGCTGAAGACACTCTCAACGATCCGATTTTGAAACACAACCCTGCTTCGCATTGTAACCCGGCCACCTGAATTAATAACTTTAAAAGTCGCTCCATGGCTTTGGCCGAAGGGCGGGGCCTTGGGTATTAGCCTAGAGGATTATTATCTGTTTTAGTGGCGAATAGCTCTTTTTTCATGTTGCAAAGGTAATTCAAAGCGGTTCAAGAGGAAATCAGCCCCCAAAACCATTGAGAAAGAATCTGGTTGTTGGTTGTTGACTATTATAGCGTGAATTAACATGGATTAAAAAAACGATTTATCTATAATGTTATTTGAAGAAAATACTTTTTTTATGATTCGAAACGAGATGCGAAAAAAGGAAAAATATCTGTCCCAGATCCTCTTCGCGATGGTCTCGTTGTTACGTTTACGAAGGATATGGTATAAAGAAGAATGGTGGTATTGCTAGTGTCCAGGGCTTCCTGGGACATCAGCAGTTTGTCATTCTCTCCGTGCGCGATTAAATTGCTGAAGATGTAGCTATCCGTATTATAGGGTTGAGTGAAGTACCCTGGTTCAAATTCGACATACAAATACATAGCCATCTTAATTTGCGTTGATGTTCTGTGCAAAATATTTTTATCAATTCAATCTAGAGAATAAATGTTACTTCATTTAAATTTTGATGATTTGGTCAATTGTATTCTTTGAAATAGGAAAATTCTATTCGTGAAACTTATTTATACGCAGTTGACGCAAGCAGGAAATTTAACAAACGTTATTCAAAATCCCCAAATATATTTTGTGATCTTTGTTACGCAACAAGTTTATAAATATTTTTATTCTTTGATAGATTCATGTAGAAATATTCAATTAAAATTAATTAAACAAATACCCGTGGGTCAAAGAATCACGACTTGTGTTTATTTTAAATATTTATATTTATAAAATAATGTGTGTGTTTCCTCCGTTTCAATTTTAATCTTAACGTTTATGTTCGCGAAAATTAATTGCTATAAATAAAAAGCTTAAGGTTTTATTTCAAAAAATAATTTTATTTAATATGAATGTCGTATACTTAAGTTTCAATTTAAGAAAGTGGAAAGTTGTAAAGCGCAGATGACGTTATTTTTACGAGTTGTGATAAAGTAGCAGATAACCAAGAGGCAATAAAATTAGCTATACAAATTCGGATAACTCCGAAAATCGTTTTGATGGTTGTACCTGAGCCTCGGTATCGGGGTCGTGATATCTCACGGATGAGAACTTTACTATTTCGTGGTTAGAAGGGCTGAAATCGGTGATTCACTCAGTAGATTAAATTGTAATCTGAAAAGGGAACTGGACTGCTTAATTCTACAGTATCAGTCATTTTATGTCCAATGTTTTTGACGCAAGGGGGATATGGGAAATATAGATTTGGGTTAAGGTCAGGGTTGAAAAGAACCCAAAAGACGGGTTGAAGCACATAGTTTTAACTAGGGGTTGGATTGTTTTAAACCAAACTGACTTTTAATATTAAGAAAAGGCCGCTTTTTTGTCCACCTTGGTTAAAGTTCAAACGTTATTTAGAATTTACGATATTTTAAAAATTAACTTCAACCCTCATAAGTCAGTAACTCATAAATTTAGAACATATATTCAACTAAGGTGGCAACTTCCTAATAATAAGTTATTGAAATATATCCCCCCCCCCCCCGAATAACCGCGCACGGTCCTTGATTAACGTAGGCTACGTTTTTAGGTAGTAATAATTCAGGAAAAATACAAATGTAATTTTTATATTTTTATTTAGTTGAAATTTATACCTCCTAGCTTAGAGATTGAATTTTTTTTTCTCAATTAGATACATAAAAACACGTGGCTTTAGTCTGTTATCAGCCCTTGACGAACATATAGGGTATTTAATTTATATTTAATTGGTCAATTATAAAACTTTAATGTAGATTGTAAATTGTAGAAAATTGATATCATATAACATCACGAATTAGACCTGCAGCTTGAGGAATGAGCTTAAATATGTAAAAGTTAGTTGAAATTCAAAATGAACCAGATTCTGATCCAAAAATAATTCCAATTTATATGGAACTTAATTTAAATTTAATTGCTTTAATAATATTTTAGGCTTTAATGGTATCATAGATTGCAAAATGCAGTTTCAGCAAGAGATTTTTACTTCAATTTGAAGATGCGAGCTCTAAATCCTATACAATTTGAAAGAGCACCTGAATTTAAAGCTCATTTGTATTTTGTATCTATGTACTTGATATTAGAACATTTGAAACGTTAATATAATGGTTTTAAAATAGTTAACTAAACGTTGAAAAAACGTTCCATAAATACGTATATGTAACGTTATTGAAATATAATTGGTAAGAATTTAGTTTATAGGAACGTTTTATCAACTGTTTTTAGCACGTTCCTTAGCCGGAAATGATCAACGAGTCAATAACGTTTAATTATTAACTATTCATCAACCGTTTTTCAAAGGTTTATCAATGAAATTTTGCTACCTGGGGTTACATAAAACAATTTTTTGGCTTGAAATAGCTTCTTGCTTCTTATTATTTTTAAAATTTGAAACACCAAAAATAACATTTTAAAGGGTTAACAGTGAGAGTGACGTTGTATGTTTTTATTTTTTTTTTTCAAATAGCATACTTATATTGAATGTAAAGGATGATTAAAATATTGTTCCTGATTAATTGAATATGTGTTTGATGAAAGCTGTTATCGCTTCTCTATATGTTAAAATCACTTTTATGTCAGAGCGCTAATATTTTACGACGGGATGATCGATATGAGAGAGAAGTGTTACCGTTTGGTTATTGAGATCATCAGTCTGATATATCATTAACCAGCCGGTAACAGCAAGATTCTCTCTGCTCCCCCTCCCCCCGTTAACCAGAATGTTTTCCCAGCGCTGTTATCTTCGTTAACCGTACCGCAATTAGTAGACTCTCTGCGTACCCTCCCCATTCGCCAGAATTCATCATTGCTTCCATTAACCATAATTTTCATTCTCCAGATTCTGTACTACCCGCGCTACTATCTTCGTTAACCGAAACACAATCACCAAGATTCTCTCTCGTTCACCAGCTCCTTTCCCCCTCTTCGCTTTCCCCTGTTCTCCAGAATTAGTTTTTCATAGCGCAGATTTGTTTTTACCCCTTTACTTTTCCCCAATCAAAAGAATGTAATCGCTATAGCACCCCCACCCCGTTAACCATAATTTCAAATTTCTATAATAAGATCAATAAAAACAAGTTATTTACATTTAATTAAATTTTATTTTAGATTTTGTTAGTAGGGACTATCAGATATTGCATTAGATGGTTATCTTGTACATTACACAATGAAAACAAATTAAAGTAACTAAGTTTACAGGTTAATTGATTGTCAACGAGTAAATTGGTAAAATCTTGTAGTACTTCCGAGAGTGATTTAAAACAGCCAAAATAAGATTTTACTTTATGGTACGAATTAAATTGATCGGGGTACAAAAATAAATCCTCGAAAGGTTTACCATATAATAATTCGTGAATTGTTTTAAGGTTTTTAACAATAGCTAAGTACATGCATTCGATAACATTTTTATGCTCGTTTAAAAGATCTATTTGAAACCTAATAAAATAATTTTTTTTTGGAACCCACCGATTTCGCGAGCACCCAGATCCAGAACATGGCCGTAGGCTGAGTTCAATTTGATGTTGTTGGTCGTGGCGACGACGGATACGTTGTTGCCGTGATAGTCGATGATGTTGTGGGTTAGAGACGATGCTCCGGTTTGCGTTGCGGCGAAAAGTTATCCCCAAAGAGAGAGTAGATTGGTGAAAGCTTCGGAGGTCAGGAACAGAATATTTTCGTTCGATTTTTTGAAGAAGAGAAATTGTAACTTTGATCCGTCGAAACCAAAAGAAATGTAGACTGATCCTCCTAACGTGATTTTTATGTTGATACGTCTTTCTTGGGCCCTGCGTTTTTATACGGTATGCGTCTCGGTTATAGAAAATGAAAATGTTAAGCCTTTGTCTATTGAAATAGTAATAGTATTAATAAAATAATGCTTACCAATAGATCGTTTTCCATGTTTACGGTAGACGACGGGAGCAAAGCGGATGCACTTCTTTTCAGTTCAGCGTCTCGGAGAGAAATGACGCGTGGGAGATTAATCAGTTCCTATCTTGTTGAGATTAATTCATCACGTGAACTAAACTTCAAATAACCTTCAAATTCTATTGGCTGTCTCTCTGAGATAACAGTTCCAGACACTCGAAATTAAACCGTCTCGTGCTCGAAACTGCATCTAATTATTCCCATTGACGTCACATATTAATCCACTTGAAAAAAAAACCCAATGTAGATTCCTCTCGAGAGCTTTTGATGCAATCATAGCCTAGAAAACAATGTAATTAATAGAAATATACATTAAATTAGTATTCTATTAATACCATTTTGCGAACTACAGTGAAAAAAGTTACAATGTTGCGGTAGAAACGTTTTCAAAATACCACAAAATGAACTCAAATAAGAAAATTGTAATGAAAAGAATCACTACGGCTATAATTTTAGACGGTTGTTTCAGGACGGCGATTATGGCCGATGTTTTTACTTCAGTGTCTATATCGGAAATGAATTTAAATGGAATATTTTCATAAATAAGTATAAATTTTAGCCTAACCCTAATAAAACCTAATATATTCTCGAGAACTGAACAAGTTCTTTGGGAATAAGAGATAAGCTTGCTATATTCTCCTCGGCCCTATATAAGGGGGTGCATGAACAGGGAGGATGTCACTCTATTGTTGTCCTTTGTGCGTCTAGTACCAGGATTTTTGAATCGCTCTCTCTACGTAAGTTAATTTTTATATATTTTTCATAATTTTTGGAGTTTCATTTTCAAAGTAAATAGGCTTTAAAATGAAAGGTTTACAATACCCTGAAATTATTTTAGTTGACACCCCTGAAATGATTTTAATCGAATCCTCTGAATTAATTGATATAACGGAATACGAGACCCCTGAAGTACCCATAATTACTTTACCCGATTCTCCAGAAATTGAAATAATGACCCTACCCTTCCCTTAGCTACTTACATTCACCCCTTTTAAAACCTAGTTCAATCCCATCTGACGAAGTACGTAATTCGCCTTCGTATACGCCTATGGATGTTCCGTCACCCTTTTTAGAATCGCCTAACTCTTTCGTAGACGATTGGGGCATCATGTCTTCGCCAAGTACGGACAGCCTTCAGCGCTTAGCTGAGAACGTACAAGTTGCCCGAAGGGACGCTGAGGGACTTGCCACCGCAACCGCTAGGGCAGCCGAAATGTTCGAGGAAGCTAAAGCGTAGTTAGCTGCCCGTACGGCTAGTAGTAGTAGGCCCCCTCGTAATATTTCCCCTCCGCGTAATAATGACCCCATAGCTGTCGCAGGCCCCTCACGAGCTCCACAGTATTCACTGCCCTTGTCTCAGGCCGCGGAAATTAGTAACGCGGAGAAAAACGCGAATTTGGCAGTCCCTGCGGCGTCGCCTCTTCCTCAAGTTGGAGGTGGTTTAGTTGACGGTGCAATAACGCCTCCGTCCTTTCCTAATTTACCAGGTTCTGTAAAAATATTAAATAATAATGTCCAAAATTTCCCGAATTTTGGACTATTGGGGCGAACTTTAAATGTCAGGCTAGAAAATAATATCGAAAACGGAATTTATACGTTGATGGAAACCATATTGGAAGACTGTTTGCCTTATGATATGGTTTCGGTTTCATTCGTCAACGTCAACAAACCAGGCTTTCAAATACACGTCAGTTTTCGACGTCGGGACCAATTAGATTTGCAATGGTTGATGAGGTATATCGATGAAAAAAGCTATAGATCCGAGAACGACGGCAGTTTTTCGGAGGAATAGTTACGGTTACGTTTAACCGAGTCAGGTTACCTCAGGGAGGAACTAGACCAGTTGGGTTAGGTATTTCCCTCGAAAAAAAAATTTCTTTTTATGAAAAATGTACAATAACGAAAGGCATAAAGGATAAAATTTGTTTAGCTAGAGCTCTTGTTGTAGCTATAGCTCACCGAGAATATATTGAAAACAAAACAGATTCTGCACTTAAAGCTACTTATAATTCGATTCGGCAATGTAAAGGAAAAAATGTAGAAAATATGTCCCAGACCAAGAAGGCTAGGGAACTTTTAGCTTACACTGCGTTATCAGATAACGAATGCGTGGGGCCGGACGCTTTAACTCGGTTCCAGGAAATCTTGCCCAATAACAGTATAATAGTGTTTCGATTACGCGATCCGACTCCCGTTATTGTTTTCGGTGACGTAGACGAAGAGATGGAACGAAAAGGGCCTCCCCGCAAACGTCTTTATCTTTTAAATATTGACAATCATTTCAACGTAATTACTAACCCCAAGCCCCTTATTGCGTTTAATAGATTTTGCGATAAATGTTTGGTAGGTTATAATAGTCTTACAGATCACAAATGCTCTCTTTTCTGTATCGCTTGTTGTTGAAAGCAAGATTGCAGGAAGGACGTCGATAATATAACTTGCCAAACATGTTTAAGAGTTTTCCCTAATCAAAATTTTTACGATTTTCATTTATCAGGACCCGAACCCTTATGTAATAAAATTTACGTTTGTAATCTTTGCGGGAAATTTGTCAGTATGTTTAAGCGTAATACAGTACACGTTTGCGGAGAGACCTATTGTCTATCGTGTAGTGAGTTTAACCCCGCTGGTCATTTATGTTACATGCAACCTTTAAAGACCGACCGTAAAGATTCTGCCGAAAAAACTACTCGTTCTCGAATAAATAGCAATAATAAACGGGTCCACGACTCCGACAATGAACAATCACCACCGACCAAGAGAAGATCTCCAAAAACGGAAGTATTTGTTTTTTATGACTTTGAATGTATACAAACAAAGCGTACTGATGCCGATGCTTTGATTCACGAACCAATTTTATGCGTCTCGCAAACAGCGTGTAAATTCTGTTTACACGTACTCATGCGCTAAATTCGGTAGTGGTCCTCGGGAGAAAATATTTATCTCAAAAGACAACGTCGGCGACTTTCTGGAGTATCTTCGTACGCTTAACAGAGTGGCTGATTAGATAATATGTATCGCCCTTAACGCTAAAGGTTACGATGCGCAATTTATAGTACGTAAAATGGTCGATTTAACGTGGACTCCTAAAGTCCTGACTGACGGGACCAAATTCATGAATGTACAGTATAAAAAATTAAATTTCTTAGATTCCCTAAACTTTATGCCTTTTGCGCTTTCTCAATTCGTTTTCACATTCGGTTTAGAAAATAATTTGAATACGGGACATTTCCCGCATTTATTGTTTAATACAGTAGACCATGAATTTGATCCAGCCCGTTCGAACGAAACCAATTACGTACTACATAATGACATGCCTCCGATCGAAGACTACGACCCTAATCGTTTAAGCGGTAATGCCTACGATGAATTTATCCAGTGGTATAACGATTCCCTGTCCGAAGGTTGCGGTAATTCGGACCCCAACTTTAATTATTTTGATTATAAAAGAGATTTAATCTGGTACTGCCGCCAGGACGTAAACATTCTTTTGCAAGGCTGTTTATCTTATCGTTCTATTTTCATTGATAAATTCGAAATAGACCCGTTCTTAACCGCGATAACGATTGCGGGAGTATGCAGTTTTATCTTTAGGAAACACTTTTTACAGCCCGATACGATTGGTGTAGTGCCCCCTTTCGGCTATCGTATGAATTGTAACCAGAGTTTTGGCGCGATTGAATGGCTTGAATGGATGTCTCACTTACGAGGGAAGGAAATACAGTCAGCTTTTAATGTATTTGAACCTAGAATTCTTAACATTAACGTGGACGGACTTCTCGATAACGAAGTGTTTCAATATCACGGTTGTTATTATCACGGCTGTAAAAAGTGTTTTCCTATCAATAGAAACCCATAATTCGCGATACGCGTCAATCCCTTGCTACCACAAACCGCTTGAAACAATTGGGATATACTGTCCATGAGAAATTTGAATGTATCTTCAAAGCCGAGAGGAGTACTAACCCCGCCATCGACGCCTATCTTTCTACTCAAAATTTAAAATTAAAAATTAAAGAACCAATCCGCCCCCGCGAAGCCTTTTTCGGAGGACGTACGTCAGCCTTGAAATTACATCACACGTGTAAAGAGGGGGAGGAAATTAAATACATTGATATTTGTTCACTCTATCCGTGGTGTAACAAGTATTGCAAGTTACCCCGACATTTCTAACGTAAACGGTTTAATAAAAGCCACAATGTTACCGCCTCAATGTCTCTACCATCCCGTTTTACCTCAAAGAATAGGATCGAAACTAGTGTTTGCCAACTGTCAAAAGTGTAGCGAGTCTCGAAACCAGCAGGATTGCAACCACGAAGACTCTGAACGATAAATAACTGGTACTTGGGTCGCTGATGAGGTACAGTTGGCAATCGAAATGGGTTACAAGGTCATTTCTATTCACGAAATTTGGGAATACGAGGTAGTAAAATACGATCCGTTATCGAAAGAGGGCGGTCTATTCTCCGAATACGTCAACGCTTTTCTTAAACTCAAACAGGAATCCAGCGGCTTACCCTCGGGAATAGAGACCGATAAAGAGATTAAGAAATACGTTGACGAATATTACGATAAGGAAGGAGTAAAACTTGATCCTACCAATATCAAAAAGAACCCCGGACTTCGTACCATCGCGAAGCTTTGCCTTAACTCTTTTTGGGGACGGTTCGGTCTTAACCCGCGCAAAGACCAATCGGCTATTATTAGCGAACCCAAAAAGTTTTTCGCTTTATTCTTAGACCCCGACATAGAAGTTAAATCGGTTATTCCCTTAAGTCAAATGCATTGCGTGGTCACGTGGGCGTTTTTGAAAGATATCGATCTTGTTTACCCAAACACGAACGTAGTAATTGCCGCCTAAACGACCGCAATGGCTAGGATCAAGTTATACTCTTATTTAAGGAGATTAGGCCCGCTTTCGTATTATTATGATACGGACAGTTGCATTTATCTAAAATTACGTAATGGGATAGAGATTGAGACGGGAAACTATCTCGGAGACATGACCGATGAGTTGGCAAAGTACGGAAAAGGCTCGTACATCCAAGAATTGGCAACAGGTGGCGCAAAAATTACGCCTTTAAAGTACTAAACCCTACGACCGGTAAAGTCTCCTACGAGATGAAGGTCAACGGGTTCCGTATAAATCAAGGCATTAAAGATTTGGTTAATATGGACACACTTAAAAGATTGATAGGCGTCGACGGCGAAAAGAACGAGCCGGTAACCGTACCCCAGCCGAGGCAGATTTTGCGTCTACCCGACCATATGGTCGTTTCCGTCGACCGTACTAAAATCTATAGCCCCGTCGTAGACAAGGTACGGTTACTGGACGACTTCACTACGGTACCCTACGGCTATAAAGCGAATCTAATTGGTCCTGAGGACGGGGACGTAGAGGCTGCCAATCGCTAATTCTCGCAACAAATTAGTCTCACCACTCTAAAGTGAATATAGGTTTCAGTCTTACGACTCTAAAGTGAATATAGTCTTGCGACTCTAATGTGAATATAAAACCTATACGGGGTGAGGGACGAAATAGGTTATTTTTCCTCCGCTGAAGAGTCCCATAAATTTAACCGAATTTTAATTTACATGTTCATTTGTATGCTAGTACTAGAAGGGAGATAACCATGCAATTTATTCATCCGGTCAATTGCGTAACGGCAGGCCCGAGTCAGAGTGGCAAAAGCTATTTAATTGAATCTATAATTAATCACGAAGAGGAAATGTTTGTTCCGGGTTTCAAAGAAATACATTGGTATTACGGAGAATGGGAAGCTCTATACGATAAAATGAAGCACAGGGTAGTTTTTAAAGAAGGATTGCCTGTTTTATCTGATTATGACGGAAAAGATCCTATATTATTAGTTATCGACGACCAGATGAGCGAGAGTAAAGGTCAAATTGGCGATTTATTCGTGAAAGGAACCCATCACCGTTCTTTAAGCGTTACTTTTATTACACAGAACTTATTCCATCAATCAAAAGATAGCAGAACCGTTTCCTTGAATTCGCATTACATAATTTTATTGAAAAGTCCCCGAGACCGTCAGCAAGTGGCTTATCTCGCTAGACAAATGTTCCCTGATAAATGGCGTTTTGTAGTAGACGCCTACGAAGACGCGACTTCTAGACCTCACGTTTATCTAGTATTTAATTTAACTCAAACTTGTCCCGAAGATCAAAGAGTCGTAACTAATTTTTTACCGGGAGAAACGTGCTACGCCTATCGAAATAGAACTAACATTTCGTAATTTCATTTCGTTATGAATCATGTATCGTAGAGTACGAAACGAGAGAGACGCTCTCCGATATCTCGGACGTTGCAAACCCGTTCAACGAAAATCCATTTTAGCTAAAGCCGACAAATCCCTCATAGACGCCATCAGTGAATGTATTCATAACACTTTAATTGGTAACGTAAAGCTATCAAATACCCAAAAAACCAGGTTATCTCGTCATAAAAATACCCTTAGAAAACTAGCCAGTAAGCGCGTAGCTTGGAAAAGTAAAAAGAAATTGTTAGTTCAGTCTGTGGGCGGATTTTTCTCGTTTCTTCTACCAGTCGTTTCAACCCTTCTTGGTTTTATATTCGGAAGTAAACAATGAAACACGCCAGAAAAATGATTCTCGTCCCTAGCGGCGTCTTAAAGCCTGATCCGTTCCCGCACCCCCTCGCTCTGACAGTCTCTGAATTAGACGTTAAGATGGACCAAATATTAAATATGAAAGATTTAGACGACGCCTCGAAATGGATTTTATACGAACAAGCTTTAATGAGACACGGAAATCTACGCAAACAGGCCTTGGCTCCTAAAGAAATCGAAATTGTCCCCGCGCTCGACTCGCTAAGTATGGACTGGATAGATGATTTACCTTTGATATATTATCATAAAGCGCAAAACATGGTGGATTAGTTGGAAACTGTACCTGATAGAATACGTTGGGATGAAAATGGGGAGCTCGTAATAAACGGTCGACCAATTAAAGGTTCCAATATTAGCGAAATTGCCAAAGCGTATTTAAATCTTAAAACCTACCCAAAACCTATCGGATATTTCGCGTTTATTTCCAATTTAACCCAATTTAACTCTTCACCGGCGATCCCAGGCTTTCCCTCCCCGCTAGCTCCGAGCGCACCACAACGACGTTTTCCCGTTAAGAGAGATGTGAAGCGCGAGTATCCGGTTCCTCAAAGAGCGCGCGCGCAGGATAATTAAGCCCCGCTCCACTCGTAGCCTCGCCCGAGATCACTTACGTCTGACGGGGACTCTTCTCATCACTCGTATAAACAAACAAGGAGTCGCACGCAAAAGTCGAAAGTATCAGAGAAGCTATTTTAGAAAAATATATTTTGACCCGAAGCATCCGGCGTCTTTCGGAGGCGCTGAAAGGTTATTCCAGTCTGTAAAGTCTCACGGTCTAAGTAGGGAAACTGTAGAAAAATGCTTAAGAGGAATCGACGCTTTTACGATGCATAGGCCGAAATATAAAAAGTGTAAACGAAATAAAATAGTAATTAGTAATATAAGGGAACAATACCAGGCGGATATTAACGATATGCGTTCGTTAGAGGCTGATTATGACGGATACAAATGTATTTTAACAATTATAGACTGTTTTAGTTGAAAAGCGTGGGGGTTACCTCTTAAAACTAAATCGGGGAAAGAGGTTTTGAAAGATTTAAAAATTGTTTTTAAAGACGGAATTACTGATAAATTCCAATCGGATAAGGGCACGGAATTTAGGAATAAAGAAGTACAAGGATATTTCAAAAAGAATAAAGTTAAATTTTTAGTACCGGAAATGACGAGATAAAAGCCTCTATTGTAGAAAGGTTTAATAGAACGTTAAAAACAAAAATGTATAGATATTTTACCCATCACTCCACAAATAGATATTTGGAAGTCTTACAGGACTTGGTCGAAGCGTACAATTCCTCTTACCATAGCTCAATTAAAATGGCCCCTAATGACTTTTCGGAAAATAACGTATTACTCTAAATATTATGCCGAGAAACTGAAAATGAAACCGCAATTCCAAGTAGGGGATTTGGTTAGAATAAATACAACAAAAATGATATTTCAAAAGGGTTTCGAAGAAATATTTAAAGTCGTAGCTATAGTTAAAAGACATCCTCCCGTTTATAAAATAAAAGACTTATCAGAAATCGATATAAAAGGGACGTTCTATTTTCGAGAGCTTCAAAAGGTCAGCGCGCCTCGTTCGTTCAAGTTAAACAAGGTTTTACGGCAGAGAGTTAAAAACGGTTAAAACAATTGTACGTTAGTTGGCTAGGATATCCTCCATCGTTTAATAGTTGGGTTAATCAAGATGACGTCTGGGATTTACATAACTCTTCCTAGTTATACTAGAGATAAGAATAAAAACAATTCAGAAAATACTCTAGCCTCGTACTCTACAACGTTGGCCAAACTCATTAGTTTACGCGGAGATTGGGAAATTGCCCTGGTAGAAATTATTTATCCTTTATCTTTTTATAACGTAAGCGAACCAATGCGGTGCGGAATAGAAATTAAGGAATTACTATCGAACCCTCCAGTCCACATAGTAGATTTTAAATATACGTACGACTTCCGCGAGATACCTAAGGGCTACTACAAAAATCCTCATGAACTTTTGGCTGTACTTAATGAAAGTACTAAAAGTTTTAACCTTGATTTAAAGGAAAGCGCTAATTCAGAGTTCGATAATGATTCATTAGGAAAGTTTGAATATAGATTAGAAAGCGGACACGTGCAATACACTTCCTATAGTAAACATTATTGCAAACTCGAGTTAGCGCCGGAGTTGAGGAAAATTTTAGGATTTAGATCTAATTTTACTAATATTTCACCTAAGCAAGCAATCAGATCAGATACCCCCTATGCAATTAAACTTATTCGTCCCCGATCGTATGTTCGTGTATTCCCCCTTTTGCGAACAATTGTTGTAGACCAAAACGCACCCCATGGATCAACCGTTTCAAAAACTTTCGATTCTCCACATTACTTTAAACTGAGTAGAAATAATTTTGACAGTATCGACATTAATATAAGAACTAGTTTAGGTGAAATCGTGCCATTTCAGTTTGGTTCAGTCACGTGTAAAGTACATTTACGACGAGCTCCGTAAAAAATGGCTTATAAGTACGTTGATAGAAATTGTCCCTACATGCAATATTATTTAAATCAGGCGGGGGGCGGAGTAGATTTATCTTATTTCTCTGGGTTTGCGGGACAAAAAAGACACGGAATTGGTAGCTTTTTTTCAGGGCTAGCTAGGTTTGTATTCCCATTCCTAAAACAGTCTGCCAAATACGTGGGAAAAAGGGCTCTTTCTACAGGAAAGAAAGTACTCGGAGTCGTCTTGCAAGGTCAGGACTTAAAAACGTCAGCCAATAAACGAATGACAGAAACTGTGGACGAAATGGCTGTGCAAGAAGGTTCGGGTCGTCGCAAGAGAAGTAAAACTACTAAGAAAGCATTGAAGAAGCCCCGCGCAAAGAAAAAAAGTTCAGTTAAACGCCGCAAGTACACGCGTACGGTTCGCGATATTTTTGCTCTCTAAAAATGGAAGTACTTAAAAGGGAATTAAATATTTTCAACGAACTACCAACTCAACTCAGCGTTGAAAAAGGTCAAACGGTATGGTGTAAGCCAATTTCATCTATCAACAGCAGTTCTATCATCGAATTCGTGGTACCGGGTACGGGAGACTCTTACACAGATTTGGCAATGGCAATGATATGTTGTAAAGTCAAAATCGTCAAGACCAACGGTGACAACTTGGATGCCGGGTCTAACGTTTCGCTCGTGAACAATTCTCTGCATTCGCTATTCAAACAATGCGAAGTGAAACTCAATGATACGACGGTTTCACCATCGGCCGCGAATTACCTTTATCGGGCATATATCGAAACCTTGCTCAACTTTGGGAACGATGCAAAAAACACTCACCTAGCGACATCTGGATGGTACAATGACACGGCCGGAAGTATGAACCTCCCGACGAATGTCGGATTCACCAAGCGTCAAGCCTTAACCGCGGATTCGAAAGAAATTGAACTTTACGGGAACATTTTTGTGACATTTTTAATTTAAACAAATATTTAATTAATGGCGTACAACTTAAGGTTTCACTAACTAGAAATAGCGATAATTTTTCCCTTTTTAGCGACACTGTCGACGCGTATAAAGTCGAATTTATAGACGCAGCTCTAATTGTACGTAAAGTTAAAATTATGCCTAAAATTTTATTAGCCCATCAGCAAGGATTATTACGTAGCAATGCCAAATATCCCTTTACTCGTACCGAAATTAAAGCTAAAACATTGCTTAGTTAGATTCAGAACGATAGTTTTGACAATATATTCTTAGGTCCAATGCCCAACAGAGTCATTATTGTTTTAGCCACCAACAAAGCGTATAAGGGTTCTGTTAAGTCTAATCCTTATAATTTTGAAAATTTTGACTTAAATTATTGGCTCTATACGTCGATAACGAACAAATCCCTTCGAAAGCGTTGACCCCTAATTTTAATAGTAAACAATTTACGCTAGCCTATCATTCGCTATTCTCGGGAACTGGGATACACTACAAAGACGAGGGAAACCACATCGCGTTGGCTCACTTTCCTCTAAGCTTTGCCTTATATGCTTTTGATTTAACCCCTGACAATTCGGCCAGTGACGTCACGTTTTGGAACCCCGTAAAGAGAGGGCAACTACGTTTAGATTTAGGATTTGGTACCCCTTTAAAAGATTCTACGGTCGTTATCGTGTACGCCGAATTTCAATCTTGTTTACAGATAGATAAAAATAGGAACATTATTCGAGACTATTAAAATGACTACGACAAACGTTGACTTATCTCAGGCACTGTATAAAACACCGAACTTTTTAGGCGTTTTTTCTTCCGATAATTTAAAACCCGTCGCGAAATATTCACAATCGCGTCTCATTAATTTTGATAAAAGGGGCGAAACAGGTTCTCATTGGATTTGCCTCTACGTCGATGGCCGAAAACGAGGATTCTACTTTGATTCAATGTGGCTTCCCCCGTTTTTATCACCAATCAGAAAATATTTAAATTCAATGTGTAAGACGTGAACAATTAGTAAAAGACGATTGCTAGGACTAACTAGTAACGTACTACCAAAAGTTTTCCAAAAATTGGGAAAAAAACGACCACAAGATATTTTTACCTTTCGCAAATCATGCTAGAAAAATCATCACATCGAATTTGGCGAATCCATTAGCTAGAGAGAGAGGTATGGTGACTGACTGGAAAAAATCCAGTTCTAGAGGATAAAACCATATATTCCCACGCCGTCTGGTTTCTTTTAGAGATATGACCCGACCTCTCTCGAAAATATGTGAGCGCTTCTACGAGCGCCAAACCATTTACTTTCGAATAAAATAAATCATCCAAAAACTAAAAAATTAAAATAGAATCAGAAAGTATTGGTATAATAGTTAGGACAACGGGGTGGTTTACGCAATCTAGCATGAAAACAAAACATTGGTAGAAATATATTATTGCATTATTCCCGCACGTTCTATTTAAAGTTCTTTCTAAAAGTCATTGAAATCTGTTACCGTCTTGAACCATTGAAAAATGTTTTCTACCCGTCATTAACAAAATATCTTTAGTACACGCAAAATAAGATTGGTGAAAAAAACATTGCCTTAGATAATTTAACTGAGATTTAGTTAGCTTTGGGCCTTGTAATGATAAAAAAGATTGAAATTTGTTTCGGCCATTTTATTTAATAATATAAACTCATGTACGCGAAAAAACAATAGTAAACAATTTTTCCTATGTAACTTTTTTCACTCTTAATAAATACTTTAAAATGTAAAAAAAGACTTATTATTGAAAAAGACATACCCCTTTTTTCCAGAATTTCGTTAAGTCAACCAGTCCTCTGCAAGAACGTACTGCAATGCGGACTCTTATCTGTAAATTTGTTAGACTTTGCCCGAACCTAAACCATCTTCTCGTGACGAACGCTAAGAGGAAGATAGTGGAAATCCCCAGTCTCGCGAAATTAATTATCTACAAAACTATTTAACCCATGGAAAAATTTACCGACTTTACCCACTTATTTATTTACACACTGAATAGATTCCACACTCTCTAACTTAGATTTCATCAAGGGAAAGAAGGAGATAGGATATAGGGGGTAGGAATCGGTGGGGTGGGAGAAAGGTATAAAAACGGGGTAAAAAAATTAGAACAAATTATTCGGACCTTTTTTGATCGGAGCAAATCAAAACGAAATCAAAAGATTTAAATAACTTTTGGGAGAAAAAAATTTAAGATTTTAATTTTCTTCATGTAGAATTGAAGAGATCAAGGGGTTTATATTACAAAGCGCTAACGACGAGTCAATTAAATTTGAAGTTAGAATAAGGTAATAAATTAAATTTCGCAAATTATTTATACTGTACTAAAGTTAAAATTTTATGTATTGTTCTGTTAGCCTTGAGGCGGAAGAGGCCAAGGGACGTCGAAGGATGCTTCTTCAAGTCATAGAGTACCAGTTATACTGGGACGATGGGGGCGAAATCCATAGCAGTAGGATACTACTCACCATCCCTATTATTTTATAATAAAAAATTAACTTTTATCACGATTCTTTTATTTTCCTATCCAACAATAATCATTTCAGTATATATCAACCATTACAATAACCAGGATTATATGCAATTGCTAAAATAGTGCATTCTGCTGAGTTAATAGTCTCTAAGATTTCCTCCAGCGGGACCCCCAAAACAGGATTAATGTTTATCAAAGTTGTATCAGAAGTAAATTTGGGCGAAGTAAGCGCAATGTATTTTCAGCTATTCTAATTTGCCTAATTTAACACGTGACGAATTTTTTTTATCGCCAACCAATGAGCAGTAACCTCTATTTTTCGTTATGTTTTACAATCTCCCGTGACGTCAACTGGTTTCAGCCAATGAGAAATCAAGATTTACTTGTAGTTTCGAGTGTTATTTGATCTCTAGATATACGACACAGCGTTCTTTTAGTTCCTGGACCCCCTCGAGAAGAGACACGTAGATTTTCGAGCTCCGTACGCCGACCTCTCAACTCTATTTACAGCCAAAGGCTTAAGGATTTCCGTACAAAAAAGTGACTTTGTTATTTTTCTGTAGAGGGAAATTACGCTTTTTTTAAATTGAAAATGTAGCGTATTTGAAGTAAATAGACTTAGATTCTAGTCAAATAGTCTTAGTCTAACCAAAATAAATAGAAAAACATAATTTATTGAAATTTAGGCTTAACCAATTAGGCTTAAGAATGTCGGCAATAGCTTATAGAAACTATCAGTTTACAGTATGGACATCAAAGCGTATCGACTTGAAACTTTTCGTCACTGGAAAAATCCACACGTCACTAAGGAACAACTAGCAGAGGCCGGATTCTACTATATTCAACGGGGCGATGAAGTACGATGTTACAAATGCCATGGAACCTTAGAACACTGGGAATCAGGAGACGTACCAGAATGGGAACATGCTAGATTCCGTCGAGGGATAATTAACCCTCGGAAAAAGTACCTTTCGCAAGAATGGGAGATCCCGGCACCACTAAGGTCAGCGGCACTGGAGGAAGACGATTTCATATCTATTCCGGTCAGACGTGGTGAAGTAGAACTTTTAATTAAATTATTTATACAAACTGCACTTGCAGAAGGTAGTTCGTTTCAACCCTTTAAATGAAATTGTGTATATCCGTTTAGAATTAATTACGATTTAAACGCGTTATTTATATTGTCGGTCTAATATTAGAACGTGGTTTAAAAGTAATTAAAAGTAAAATAAAATTGGAAATGTATATTTCTTGTTTTTAATTGCTTATTGCCTAAAGATTAGAAATTAAGGGGTTCGGAAGCGATAGTGAAAATTATGGTTAACGTGGGAGGGGAGGGGGATGCAGAGAGAATATAGCGAATACAGTCTGGTTAATGAGAGATAACAATTATGGTTAACGGGGGTGAACAAAGAGGGTGGGGAAGCAGAGAGAGAGAGAGTCTACTGATTGTGTTTTGGTTAACGAAGATAACAGCGCGGGTAGTAAAGATTCATGAGAATGAAAATTATGGTTAATGGAAGCAATGATTGTACAGAATCTGGAGAATTAAAAATAATGGTTAATGGAAGCAATGATTGTATAGAATCTGGAGAATGAAAATTATGGTTAATGGAAGCAATGATAAATTCTGGCGAATGGGGAGGGTACGCAGAGAGTCTACTGATTGCGGTACGGTTAACGAAGATAACAGTGCTGGGAAAACATTCTGGTTAACGGGGGGGAGGGGGAGCAGAGATAATCTTGCTGTTACCGGCTGGTTAATGAGATATCAGACTGATTATCTCATTAACCAAACGGTACCACTTCTCTCTGATATGTGAGGGTGGTTGGGTAAACGCTCCGTTTCGTGACTATCCCACTTAGGTTAGTGTACACAGATATTGTAAATTGATTTTACACTTTACTTTAAACTGCTAGATTTACTTCACACTTTAGGAGGATTGTCTGTACTCAAATGTCCATGGCATAATGTTATATAGTTATCTCTGAAGTCCAACGGTTAATCTCTTTGTAAAACCAGTAAAATGTTTTGGAGAAATTTCGAATCGAATTAAAATAATTGGAGAAGGCCTAAATTAAATAATATCTCGTCGTGATAATACCTGTATATTAGATTTTAAACCAAAATGTTTGGGTATATACAATATAAATATCGCGACATCCTTTTGCACTCTATAAGTTGGGAATTACAAAGAAATATTGTAACGGGCTTTACTTATTTAGCTTTTTTTTTTCAAATACACGGACAATATAAGAAAAACAAAAGTTGTTTTTTTAATGGACGTCTACAATCAAAATTATACCAAACAGTTCTCCGAACTTATAAAAAACGTGTTTTGTTTTGTTAATATTACTGCTAAGAAAGAACCACAACAGCGTTCCAAGTTTTGATCAATTTTCCAACTGACTTACGGAGCACCAACGATGTTTCAGTTTACCCGCATGCGCAGTGCGGATCCCATGTTATTTCAGTTGGCGGGAAACAAAGAAACACAAACGCCGGTGGGGGCCTTTGAGAGTATGGATTTCCAGTGAGTGTATAAAGCAATGAGTTCTGTGTAACCTTAATCCGAGATAGGTCCGAATTCTAAGTTGGGATTAAATCACCCGAGTCATTCGAATTACAAGTAAATATAATAACGGGCTCCATTTCTCGACCAATAAACGGACAAAATAAGAAAAACGTAATTGTTTCGTTAATGAACGTCTTAAATCAACATTATTTAATTTCGCATCGTATTATTGCGTATATACTTTATTTGACCTTGATAGAAATATATGGTAAAAATATTTTAGGGTTAACTGCTTTTCTTCGCTTCAAATATCTGCATTTAATGTCGAATATAAACAATCTTCAGAAACTTTCTTAACAACCTTCGGTCTTACGAAGCACTCTTGGTCGTGTTATAACCAGGCTATTTGTATAAAATAACATACTTACAGACGCGCGAGCTAGCGAAGCAGTTGCATATGAATATTGAAGTGCTAGCTAACAGTATTTAGAGATGAGATAAGGATTCCCTCATAATCAGGCTATTTTATTAAAGAAAATCTCAAATTTTATTTTTTCTGCATTTGCGATTGTTGTTATACAAATTTGAATCCCATATCGATTTCAAGATAAAGCAATTTTGAAAATTACGCGTACCACGTGGTTTAAATTTTAACGCCACTTCGAAAAGTGTACCCGAGCTGTTAGTCACCGATTTAGATGAAACTCGGGGGTATGTAGACCTTGGGGTAACATGAATTTTCACCAAGGGAAAAGTTACGCTGGGCTGCCGTTTTTCTATCGCAACCGAAAATGTTTTTGACAACTTAAAATAAAAAAATTTACATTTATAATAGCATGAGATTTTCCCTGTTTCGAAAAAAAATTCAAATCTCAACTAAAATGTTAAATTTGAACTATTTTGGGTGAAATTCATCAAGTTTGGGTAACCTTCATCTAAATTTGGGTAAAATTCAGAAAATTTCAATGAATTTGATAAATAAAGGAATATTTGCCAAATTTTACCTACATTGTAAATAGGGTATTGTCCGAGGCGATTGTCACTTTAGTAATCAGGTGTAAAAATCGTAGGTTATAACGGAAAATCGGTTAATAAAATCACTGAATTCACGGAGCAATTGTGATAGGCCTAAATCACTGGAAATTACCGAGAAATCAGTGGAAATAAACGAATGATTTTCGAAAATCAGTAATCAGGTGTACAGAGATCTTACGAGTGACTTACCCCTCGGTATTGTCAAATAATGTTTTTGGAAATCTACAAAAAAATTAATAAATTGACCAAAATTGGGTAAGAAGACCGAAATTGGGTAAAATGACATACAATGTTTGAAATTGGATAAAATTGGTGTTAAACCAACCAATATTGGATACAGTAGGGAAAAATGAAAAAATTTGGGCAAATCAGCCAAAAACGTGGTTAAAAATGATTCAAATTGAATAAAATGAATGAAATTTGGTTAAAAAACCGGAATTTTGGTTAAATAAATGAAATTTACTAGAATCGCGATGAATTAATTGTATAAACTAAAATGAATGAAATTGGATAAAAAAAGCAGTATTTACTTAAAATAAATAATTTTCGACTACAAACGTCTTAAATCAATTGAAATTGACTAAAATAAATCTGTTAAACTACCAAAAGTGATGAAGGACCAAATGTAGATAAACTAAAGAAAACCTACAAAATAAGGTATAGTAAAAACTAAAAAGTTGTCGATTTAGTTGAAATTTCTTAAACACTAACAGGGAGGACAAATCTATTCTGAGGAACTAGGGCGATACATTTATTATATTATATATTATTATATTATTATACTCTAAACAGGATAATTGGTGTCTAAAACACTGTTACTGATAATCAAGTTATTTACTCTATACACTACCACGGTTAAGGTTCATGACTAGATCTGCCTTTATAGTCAATGACTAAATAATTCTTCATTAATTATATTAGCAAATTCCATAATTTCTTGGCTAAACTAGAAAGGCCTTCAGAAAGACCACTAAGCTGGGCTACAATGGGACTTGCAACAATAAATATTCTTAATTTAGTTTAATACTTTTTGGTTGCTATTTTTGAGAGCCAGCCTGGCTATGATCTCTCGCTTCAATGTGTACCAACAAGTGTTGACCTTAAAGCAAGTGGCGAGTCTATCATTTTAAAGTAACCACTACTAACCATAGATTTAACGTGGCTAGTTAAGGTCAACGCGCACGGTACTGGCATATTGTTCCAAGTGTGAGGGTAACTAATATCCGCCAAAGCCACCTTGAAGGATCCCTGCAGATTCACCGATTCTGGTTAGTATGTTCGGAATTTACTGGTCGTATTATTTGGGAAATAACTCATAGATGAGTCCGAAGGTAATGTAATGTAGAAACTCATATTAAATCAATTTCTCGCACCCAGCTGTCGAACGATGGCGGATATCCTTTCCAGCGAACCAACTTCTCTACACTTCCGTCTGCTTTTCGTCGCGTACATAACACTTTCGCAATTTTTAAAGTACTATTATTTAGGTCTTTCCCCACTTTCTGTAGTTGCTTTCGGTAGAAAATCCCCGTAATGACCTCGTTGTCCAAGGCGCGTATCTTATATACCGGAGGGCTGCGGGGTAGCCTTTCGGATATTTTAAAAAGTTCTTTAGACCACGTGGGAAAGTATCCCTTCTCAAAGATGTCTTTGCGCGCACTTATCCGAACTACGTCATCAACATCGAAATCGTACGACCCTGGTGCCGTAAAATCCACGTCGCCATAGAGGGTTTCCCAAACACGTTTCGAAATGGCCGACGTGACTTCAACGGGTTTGCCCTTGATCGATCAGTGATAACTATTGTTATACGCCTCGATCAATTCTTTTAAGACATCGATTTATTAAAAAGTATTATTTGACGTAAATAACCGATACATCCGGGTCTTTAATGTGCCGTTGTAACGTTCGATTACCGTCGCTTTCAGTTCCGAGTCGGGGGCGGAAAATCCGATTAATCTTTGTTTGAATTGTTATTGTATCTCTTTGCAAATCAACTCATTTCCGTGGTCACTTTGGACGCGTTTTGGGGAACGTCCTGATTCCAAAATAGTTTTAAAAGCTTTAAGCATGGTCAAATCAGCCAAGTATATCTGCCACTGTTCGGCGATTCCGAAGACTATAGTCTTTTTTCTTTTAAGCGTTTCGGAGCTTTCTTGTGAGGAGTATGATTGTAAAAAATCCCTTAGCTCTTTAAGGGTGACCTTCAGACCTTTTTCTTTCGCCGCTCGATATAACCCGTTAACGCTACCGTGCGAGCCCGGGTCCAACACTTTATTATAAATTTCTTTTAGTTTATTCATTGTACGAACAATTTCTTGAACTTTGGTAATACAATAAAAGGAAATCACTGACTTTTATAAGTATAATTATGAATCTGATTAAAGCTGTGGTTAAGATCTTCGGCGATTTTAAAAATGACTCGATTAATATCGCAATGACCCCCCTAGAGATAACTTCAATGTCGCCACCTTCCCTCTTAAAGAACTATTAATAAATGACACGAAAGTAAGATTGAATAGTATTTTTAATAAGAAAAGAAAAGTTTTACAAAGAGATCCAATTACAAAACCCCCGACCGTGCATTGTTTGGGATGCGTCAGTTAGTGCTCGGATTTCGATTAATTTTTATCCATAAATAAAATAATCTCGCCGATATTTATGTACTTAGGTATTTATTCATAGTATCCACCGGACGTGCGTAACAATACTTGATATATTTGGCCACTTGGAAAGAATTGTGATTTATTACTTTTTAGAAGTTTCTTCAACTATCAAATTAATCTAATTTTTTTAGGCACAATCCTGGCAGTAAGGAATTATTAACATATAATGCTAGGGTATAATTTTGTGCATTAGTCCCACGTCACGTGTAGTCCGACCCGCCATACTCGCGAATCGCGATTACGCTTCAACTGATCGTACTTTCTAATCAGAGGCTATTGTCGATTAGGAACACTTTTAATTGCTTAAATTATTTGGGCATTTGATTGGAAACTATCTTTTTAATAGTTTGGCATAATTTTGCTTCCAGGTGTGTAGAAATACTTGAATTTCGCAGCTGTTAAAAAAAACCCTTTTGACAAATATGGACACGACTACCTATCTCCGAGCTGTTACGACCTACGGCTTTTTTTCGATCTTCGTACGGGTGTTCGCCGAAACGACCTTTGAAGTGAGAGGCCATCGAAAAACTGAAATTCGACCTCGTACCATAAATAAAACAAAAATAATTGAGTTCATTTTTACCTAAGCATGGGGTCAGTCCCGTCTCTGAACATATGTTTTACTCTTTATTCTACGACGTTTTAACATACACCATTTCAATACATTCTTAACTTCTTCCACACGCTATTTAAAACACGAAAAAATACGGAAAATTTTCCGGAAAAAAGGCCTCGGTCATTTTCCGGAAACTTTTCCGACTTACAACAGTAGTTTACTTATTATTTAAAGGTTATTAGACGTTAATAATAATAATACTTGATATAAATATTTATTATTTAGTTATTTTATATTTATTTTCATTTTCACTTTCGGAACGTAAGTTACAACTATTATTCTACTATTACTAAATTATTTATAACAATTAGTGAACATTTTTGTTACAACATTTCTAAAACATTGTTTTAAAATACTTACAAGTAAGCTTCATTCAAATACTAGTTTCCTTAGTGAAATAGTGTAGCTTAAGTATCCTGCGTGTTGGAATTCCGCTGTACAAGATAGCTGTTTGTTCTCCTTTCTGATTAGTAAGATTATTTGATTTTACGTTTGATCTCTTTTCAACTATTTCGGGTTTAGTCTCTATCTTAAAGTAATGCGCTTCCTAGTCTTAACTAATTTAACGTCGATATCACAATGAAAATAATATGTTAAGTTTTTCTGGGCATTTGCTTTTGTCATAATTTTTTTATCCAATCTAACAAAATGAAAACTAATAGCGAAGGCGTTCCCAGTTCACGCAAAAAAAATCGGAACATGAAATAGCCCAAATTATTTTTGTTCTTAAAAGATACACATCCGATATTATAAAAGGGGATCGAATTGCTGGGAAAAATGAGAAAATTTGTAAGAACCTTAGTTCGGAACTTGGCCATACTATGACTGCAAATGGGATATACACCTTTGTGATTACGAACTATCATAATGTGTGGAGCGCTTTGGGCTTAAAAAAAAACAATTCAAATAGTAGTGAGGAAAATTTAAAATATAAGGCAAATGATAGTACAAGCTCTTTAACTTCAGTTTCGAGCTGCAATTCTGATAATGCTGTTAGTTCACTGATGTTCAATATTTCCATACAAACAGAAGATTACCGTAAAATGGCCCCTGAAGAAACTCTGTACAAACGTAGTGAGAAAAATAAACCAAATTATCGTTCTTACAGAGTCTTTAAACCCGGTTCCTGGACAAACATAGTTAGTAGATATATTTATGCCGAAACGAAAGTTCCATGTGCATTAGCATTTAAAAGAGTGAAAATTCAAAAAGGAGGCAACGTTTTTGCTACAATCTAAGGAAGGTGCATCGCATGCAAAAGTAAGTTTTGTGGCGTAATAAAAGCGGAACCCCGCTTAAATCATGCACTGAAAATTGATTGTGTTTTGAAAGGCCACTACAATGAGGAACACAAACTAAAATTAAAACGGAATCTCTCCGGCCTGGCTAGAAAAGAGGCTATTGAAAAATTAAGGAGAAAACATTTTCCGCCAGTATGTTAAGACAACTTGAAGCTCACGAAACGATGACATTTGGAGACTCTGAGCCACCTAATTTACCTTCAACAAATGTTCTTCAAGTGGCTAAGCATGAAGGATAGAAAAAATGTCGAATATCGGAAAATCCTTTAGAATCATTGTTTAAGATGATGGCGATTTCAGAGTATGCAGGTGTTATAAAAGAAATATCATATCATAAATTTTGCGTGAAGTACTGGACTCCTACGTAAATGCATATTTATCGATCTTACATTCATAAATGCAAGGACAATTTGAAAGTTTCCGTAGATGCTACTGGATCAATCGTGAAAAAACTAGACCGGCCCAGTAGAAAGAGTGGAAACATATTTATATACGAAATTACAGTAAATGAAAAGTCTTTAGGAAAACAATACGCAGTCTGCCAAATGCTTTCAGAGGCTCACGATTCCTTGTCGATTTATTATTGGCTCGCTCTTTGGTTGAAATCTGGGGCAGCTCCACCGAAGGAAGCTGTCAGTGACATGTCACTTGCTCTTTTGATAGCAATCGCCAGGGCCTTTGGAAACTGCGTATCCCTTAATGATTACCTCGGTCAATGCGCCAAAGTTATTTTAGATTCCAAACCAGATACATTAACTTTACCAGCTTGTTACATAAGGTGTGATGTAGCCCACGTAATGAAACTCATAACTGGTTGGGATAGTCTTAGAGGACAAATCAAACGTACCCGAAAATTCTATCTCCATGCTATGGGCCTGGTTATTCAAACCGAAAATATTATTGACCCGAGACAGTTATTAACAGCGATTATCACTGTTTCTTTGAGTGAAACCGAGGGGCAGAGTGGAATTACTAGACTCGATACGAAATGCGAAATCCGAAAGAAATGGTTAATAAAACGAATTTCATCAACTGAAGATCAATCTTTCGAAGAGTTTTTTCAAAATTCTGATCTCCTTCCTGAAAACGAGCAATGCGAAGAACACGAATACTCCGAAAGGGAAAATCCATTCGAAAACTAGTTGAAAAACTTAATTGATAACTGCCAGGTTGAATTGCAAAATGAAAATGAAGACGGTGATCGAGGAAACCAACAAATGGTACCCAACCTGACCAAAGACCTTTTAAAACTAGCCAAATTACTTCCGCTTTGGACTGGAATTATGGGGCCCATTTTCAAAAGAGATGGCAAAGTAGGAAGCAGTGCTGGAGTCGAAAGTAATTTTAACCAGTTGAAGACTCGAATTTTTGCGCACCGATCATTACCAATTCGTCTGGATGACTTTCTAGACATTCATATCAAGGCTCTAGATGGTGCTATGAAATTGGTTGCTGCCGACCAACATAAAACTAGCAATTTCGGTAAGATTAATATCTCCAGATCATTTCACTACCTTATATTGTTACTTTAATTTACTTACAAGGTTTTTAAAAATAATGACGAAACCATCAATTCATGATTAGAGCACAACATGAACTTTAAAGATGATCAAAACGTGGAAATGTTGGACACAAATAGCTCGAATGAATCGGATGTCGCAGATGATTCTATTCAAAGTAGTGGAACCAAAGGTGAAGATGTTGACGACAGAGATCAATCGAATCAATCTGAAAGTTCTGATGATTCCATTAAAAAAACACATGATTCTGTCAAACATAGCAACACTGACCCATCATCTGCAAATAAAATTGAAATTAATAAAAGATGCGAGTATTGCGAGGTATTTGTTAGAATCGGTTTAATTTAACGATATTATCAGTTTATTTTTGTTTTTTTGTTACAGTGAACTTTGGATAAGCAATATGACAGCCGCTCCGAGAAATCACGAGATATTAAGATTGCTCAAAAACCATAAAGAGGCTTGAAAAAAAAAGCTGAAAAAACTAAAGGTAAGTCAAATAAAATTATTTAAAATTTTCAATCATAAAAATTTGTACGTGCTTCGTGTCCTAACGTTAATTTTCATCCCTGGTGCAGAGAAAATCAAAAGCAAAGTTAGCTCGTAACATTTATTTATTGATGTTTTATTTTGAGACAAAAATTATTGTTTTGATTGATTGTGCATAATATATTTATAATTTAAATTTATACCCTAGTTTACACTATTTTCGGTTTATATTTAATATTTAGTTCCGAGATCAAAGTATATTCCCAAACGCTGCAAGTGATTCTCCCTTTAAAAAAAGTAACAACTTTCGACAATAGCTGTCCATATATTCAAGCATTCAAATTCAAATGTTTTTTGTACCGTGTTACAAATCCCGTCGCAAACCATGCAAAGGAGCCAATATTGTGAAAATTATTAGATAAGCAGCTAGGAGGTTTTTAAATTTTATTTTGAGAAATATTACTATAGGAATTTATTGGAACTCAATATAATACTATTAATTTACTTAAATAGAATCATTTAATTAAAATTTATTTATTTATTAAAGTAGTCTTTAGGAAATTACGAAAGAGAAGTAACATCCTTTAATTTCATTGTCTACTTAAATAAGTAAGGTTTTGCGGTTACATTTCATTATATGAATACATTCATGATTTCATAATTAATCGTTAAAATTTTAAATAAATGATGATATCAACGTAAAATGGTAATATATGGTATACCTCAGCTATATATTAGCTATTAACCTACTCTGAGATTGTAACTAAAATATTAAAAAAAATTCCCAAAGCAACAGGGTCTGTAACACGTTAAAATATTTTCGTAATTGAGGGCCTAGGTATACACATTTTATAGATCGTGATGACCTAACTATCATGGGTAATGGTAACCCTCTGTCAAAGTTCAACCTTCTTTTTAAATTCTTTAATTTATTTCGCGTTTTTTTAATTAATCATGATTTAATTATAAATTTAATTTGATTAATAATTTCAAGTTAGGAGGAATTGTAAATTAAAAAATACTTCTAGGAAACCTCGAAAAGAAACTCTTTCACACTTGGATTTTATTATGATTTTATTTCATTTCGTATTGTTTTATTTTTCTTATTCTGATTTTAAATTTTAGACGATTCTATTGCTACTTCCGACATTGAATGCGTGGCCTACAAAAATGGAGACTATTATACTGGATTACATAAGTGTATATACTGCAAGGTATAACTTGTGTTTATATTCTACGTTTGGTGTTTATATTCTACTTTTGGTGTTTATATTCTACTTATGGTGTTTATATTCAGCAATAAAATTTGCTAATTCCTTTCTTCATTTTGGTATCAAAAAATTAAAATTTTTGGCTAAAGTTCACATATTACCTGCATGTTCTCTTCCTCTAAAAGAAGAGAAAGAGGGTTGTGGAGAAAGACGAATTTGCATAATTTGCTCTAGCAAAACCACATATCAAAGAGAAATTAGTAAAGAAGCTTCAGAAATCGAAAATTTGAGAGATATGGGTTCAACAGCACCAAATAAGAGGAAACGGGAATCTTATTTATTTCCGTTACCCGAACTAGATAGAACCGATTACTCGTCTCCAGCCTCAATAATTCCAATTGGACTATTAAAAAATGCAAATCTGCTAAAGAGCGTAAAAGTAAAAACCACAGAATACATTTTAGCTAACACTTGCGCTTTCGACTCTCTTGTTCAAGCCTTATGCGTTAGTTATTGTGATGGTGGTGCTGACGATGTTAACCTTTTCCGTTTCGTTAAAATAATGATGGAGGTTGGAGTTCGTGTTACCACTTTTCAATATAGGGCAATTATATTAAATGATTTATGTGGATCGGAAGATGTAGGCTTAGTTGCGGATCTGAAAATGGTACAATGCCAATTTTCTGTGGCTGAGCTACTGAAGTTACTACTAATACACGACTCGTGTTGCTTGGAAAAAAATAACTGTCTCTCTGTGGAATGCCCTACGAAATGTAGAGATGTTAGGCGACCCGTTATATCAATAGAATGCTCACTCGTCGATATTAAAAACTTTGAATATCTACTTCAACATCATTTCAATAACGACCAAATCGTTGGATGCAGCTGTGGTAGTATACGCGAAATAAAACAAGTTCCATCCCCTTGCTACTTCTATCTCGAATTTACAAACTTAGATCATGAACTTCAATGTAAAACTAATATAGATTTAAAATTAAGAGAATTTCCTAAATCTATAAAAATTAATAATACAGTATATTATTTAAGAGCTGTAATAGGTTATCAAGGTCTAAATAAACAAGGCATTGTTGGTCATTACATTTGTTACACCTTAAGACCCAATGAAAAATGGGAACTATACAACGACCTTGGAAAGAAGAAAGGAAAGTGCACAGAAAATGATAATGTTATTTGCCATTTAGTGTACTACACAATTTATCTTGGATAATTTACGGGTTTTTTGTAGTGAAAATTAATAGCTTTACTCGGATTAAATAGGTCTAGGAGACGAAGACAGTTAAAAGTAAATTGTAAAATAGTTTGCTAGAAATACCAACCGTACACCTGTATCGCATTTTTTGGGATACATCAACATTATGTAGGATTCTGCTTGAAGCTATCTAACCGGGAACTAAGCCGACAATTTAAAAAAAAGTGAAACTTCAAAGAAAAATGATATTATAAATTTCAAATGTCTTCAAAATGTTAGCTTTATTAGTCGCTGTTAACGTTGCTGTTGGAAAGCATCAAACCGGTAACCGCACGGTACTGATGAGCCCCTGGATTTTTGGCAAACTAGTCCAAAATCCAAAAGTTCACTTATTTTCCAAAAAAAATTAGTTTTCATTTAATTTCTAACTTTCAAGTAACAAAATATCTTAATTTGGGTAAATATTTAAAGTAAGGTATTTAAATACTTACCTAAATTCAATTTAAATATTAAAATTGAAATATTTACCAAATTTAGATATTTACCTGAATTAAAATATTTACCGAATTTAGATATTTACCTGAATTAAAATATTTACCAAATTTAGATATTTACCTGAATTAAAATATTTAAACAAATTTAAGTAGTTACCCAAATTATTATCCAAATTTAAATACCCAAATTTTAGATGCTATTGGTATACAATATTGGAATACCAATATCCTGACGAGGGGCCACGGCCCGAAAGCTAGCGTATTTTACTTTATTAAATACAAATTTAAAACCACGAAGTAACCGTTTCGTTTATTAATAGTTATTCTAAGTTACTAGGTCTAATTAGACTAGTTTATCATTCTCTCATTTAATAAACAACCCTTTGGCCTGTTATGCCCAACCTGTTTTTTTCTGACCTCATTGTCTAGGGATAAATTCGGTCTATTTCAATCAAACCAACGATATTTGTAGGTTTTCAGGTGGGCTCTTAAAATTTATCATTAAAAATTTTTCCTACTACCTATCGGTCAAAAAATAACTTTTGAAAAAAAAAGGGAAAAGTTATAAGATTGTTTTCAAAGCAATTTGAAACGTTCCCAACGCAATTCTCATAACCTGATTGTTTCAAGATTATATCTCAAATAGTTTTCAAGAAAAAATCCTGGTCAGAGCAAATTGGGCCACCCTGTAATTAAAATTTGTTCTGAATAAATATTGAATAAATATCGAAAGTAAATGCGGCGCACACGAAATTAAAGGTAGAGCATAAGAGCCTACGCTGAGCGCAATCGATTGATGGTACTAAGGTCCTCATATTCTTACGTGGGGGGGGGGCTGTCGCTAAGTTGCCCCCCCACTTTGTTTTCGATATATATATCCAAAGTAAATGCGGGGCATACGAAATTGAAGGTGGCGCATAAGAGCGCATGCCGAGCGCAGTCGATTGGTGGTACTTAGGTCCTCATATTCTTATGTGGGGGGGGCTCGTCGTTAAGTTGCCCCCCCCCCTTTTTTTCATTTTCCGTTTGATCCATAACGGCCTACGAGGAATAAAAGGTGGCGCATAGAAGCGCATGCCGAGCGCATTCATTTAAACAAGTTTATTTTGCTCTCTTACTGGGTGGGGGGACAACTTAATGGACCCTTTAGCTTCCTTAATCTATTTGTTGGTAAATCATACTTTCCCAATTTGACAATACTAAAGTAAGGATTTTTTTTCAATTAATTTTTGATAATGAAACCTGTACGGGGTACATCAAATTCCAGATTTTGATTTGGTTGAAATAGAAGTTTGTTTGACCAATTTCTGCAGTTATATGGTTTTCTAAAGTTCCGAGTATGATTTATTCATTTCCAAAATTAAAATATAATTTTACTGTTTACTATTGTTTTTATTATTCCATAGGGGCCCAGGGGGCATCAAAATGTTTAAAAAGCTTAGGGCAGCAAAATGGGTTAATCCGCCCCTGCTTCGGGGTATGGATGTGCAAAACCGAGCCTAGCTAGCCGAATAGCGTTTAATTAAGTCCTGGTATGCCAATCGCGTAGGTGACGTTTTTGTGACGAACGTGTCTCTTATAACAAAAGCTGTCCTTCAGGAAACACCATAATTTCCGTACACAATGGTTTTCAGGTAAATTATTTGATTAATAAGTTGGCAAGCCAAAATATACCTCTCCTCGGAAGAATTGTCCCAAGTGGTATTAACTTCTCGAGATGACCCTTAAAGATATCTCCGCAATTCAGAGTTATTTACTAAAAACGTAATCCCGGTTCATTCCCACCCGGTATAAAATTTTAATTTTAATTAAAATAATTGAGACGAAACAACCAAGTGTAATTTATTCAGAATAATATAAATTAAGTAGTTACAACAGCGAGTTAGACGTACAAAAACAATGCACAATTGATTTAACCCTATTTACAGAACAAGTTTATCAGTTAAATGTTATTTACTAAAAAGTAATTCTGGTTCAATCCCGCCAGGTATAAAATTTTAACTATAATTAAAATAATTGAGCAGAAACAACCAAGTGTAATTTATTCAGAATAATATAAATTAAGTAGTTACAACAGCGAGTTAGACGTACAAAAACATTGCACAATTGAATTTAACCCTATTAACAGTACAAGTTTATTAGTTAAATATAATAGGAAGCAAATTTTAATGAACGAAATATCTTCAGAGAGTATTTGTATTTTTCTCGCTTACAAAATACTTGCCGCATCTTTAAAGATTATGTTATTTCAACACTCGCCCTTAGAATAGCTATATTCGACATCTGGTAGTGGACGACTCGTAGACTTCCTGTTGACGTTGTGACACATGCCTCATGAAAAAGACCGATACCGTCCAATTTCCAATATCATTTAATGACTCGCACACCCACGAAATCAATGACTGCATTAGGAATCGTAGATGTCCAAATATCCACAACAATAAAAAAAAATTAACAAGAAGCGAAAAACTTACCATTCACAAAGCGCAGAAAGCCCCTTGACTAAACGACAGCTCGTATATCAATAAATGACCGTAGACGGAATAGTTAGGGCTCTTTATAAATACAAAAAAACGAACCCAATTGATGAACTGCATTAAACATCTTAATCAGTCGAGAAAACGATTAAAATACATTACGAAGTAATGACGACCCAGTTAAAAACCCAGACCACTATGTAACAACTCGATATTTTCTTCATAAATGAACTATTACCCTTGAAATCCAATACGCTAAACACACACGCAATAGTTAATAAAAGACTGAAAAAACGAAAAAAATTGCAAAAAACTAACGGGTTCTACCCTTTAACCATTTTATCTGCTGACTGCGTTAAAACAAGATTTGACCTTAAAATTTTCATACGTAAAATATTTAGACTTTAATAACAAGTTCACAAAAATTAAAAAACAAAGTTCAATAAACAATATAAACATATATTGTATTCATCCGTTTAGTAAAAAAACCCACCTTATCATAATGGTTCCTTTATTTTAATATTTTCCCTAAGGAAATCAATGGCTCGGCAGTGAACTATACGCATTGTAACTATGCGACCCGAGCTCATTTCCTGATCACGGTCAAATTTTAAATTAAAATACTAAAATATTCAATTAAATATAAGATTAATATAATTTATAAATATTTAATTAAATATAAGATTAATATAATTTATAAATATTTAATTAAATATAAGATTAATATAATATATAAATATTTAATTAAATATTAGATTAATATAATTTATAAATATTTAAATAAATATTAGATTAATATAATTTTAAATATTTAATTAAATATAAGATTAATATAATTTATAAATATTTAATTAAATATAAGTTTAATATAATTTATAAATATTTAATTAAATATAAGATTAATATAATTTATAAATATTTAATTAAATATAAGATTAATATAATTTATAAATATTTAATTAAATATAAGATTAATATAAATTATAAATATTTAAAGTGATGTATAATAAATTAAAGTACCTAACGTTATAACTTCGTAAAGGACATTCGCAAAGCTGTTTTTTAGGAAAATACCGTAACTTAGCAAGCGTTTGTGGTTGAGTGGTTAGAGTAAATGTCTTGCACGCAGCAAACCCGGGTTCAATTCCCGGCCGGCGCCAATAAATCGCAAGTTGATACTAAGACGAGCGTCGTGAATAATTGGTGGAAACCCTGCCATTGGACGTTGAGAGGTTGCGTAACACCCAGCATTCGGTCCATCCCATAAATTAACAAGAAGAAGTTGAAGAGAAAACGCCATTACAAACACAACAAACACAAGAACAACAGACTCAACACCCACAACCGTCAAAACCCAAACACAACAAACTAAGCACCCACAACCGTCATAGCACAAACTCAACAATCACACCCTACACGTAAAAATTACAATAACGAAATATCCAATAAAACTGAGATAAAACTCTCGCAACGGTGAGTGTTAACGAAAAACCACCATCCAAACCCAACCCAACCGCAAAGTAATCCGTTAACGCTCACCCTCGCACGGTGGTTTTTTTGCCAACCCTTCGACTTCGTTCCCTAATTCCTAGCCACTGTGAACGCAGAGATTTCGAGGAAAGCAATGATTAACCTTTGCACGGAATCTGCAGGACAGACAGACAGACAGACAAACTCACACACCCACACCCATACCGGTACACGATGACAAGTCAGCCACGAGTATTTATAATAAATATGTTGGGACCTTTTTTTATAAGCTTAATTAGTAGCAAATATGATGATTAATTAGGTTCCATATTGAATGAAATTAAACACTCGTTACGCAACATATTTAACACCGATTTTATATGTGCATGGGGACCTTGAATTTCACAATCATTTCGCCGGTCAAGTGAGTATTTGGAAGTTGAAATAGTTCTTTTATTCAATAAAGATGGCGCCACAACTCAAGCTTGCTTAAGTCCCCACATCCTCATTGAACACACACAAGGGCGACTTTTAAACAATCATGTAAGACCTTCAGGGGCTTATAAAAGGATCAAAACTGCCCAAATCAGGGGCGTAGCTTGGATTATATACATTTAAAATATTTAATTGGGAGAAAGGTACATTATCCGATTCTCAATTAACAGTTGTTGGAGCTAATATTACGAGTGACGCACGCGTCATTGATGTAAGAGTAACCAGTGGCGTAGCTAAGAGATCAGAGGGCTCCCCGCAAAAATAATAAAGGGGCCTCTTTTCAAAGATTTATTTTATTTATGGAAATTTATGGTAAATTTATAAAAAAAATTATTATTTGTTTATAAGTTATTTATTGCAGTAATCTGCAACAAAAAATAAACTTAAAATAATAAATTTTAAAATTTTAATGTTAAATGAGTAGTGAAGAATATAAATATAAATATGGATACCTTTGTGGGCAAAATTGGAGGCGCAGTGGACTGTGATTTGAAAGCAGAATGACGTCATTCTGTAGTTCACAGCATAATTTTTTAATTCTTATAAAATTAATTTGACAAATTAATCAACAATAAAAATAATATATGTTCTTTAAGGCCGCACCTATAACGAGCTCTAAACTGTTTTTGCAGTTCGAAGAGCTGTTTTTGTTATAATATATGCCCATTTATGAGAAGTGGTGCTTTATAAAATCGGGTTGGGTCACTCTTGTAATTTTTTAAAAAATATTTTAAATGAAATGTTTATATCAATAAAAGTTTGTCGATAACTAAGCCAGTTTTCAAAAAACAAGGAAACAAAATAAATTTTTGTAATATGAATCGTGTACCCGTGTGTAGGTGCTGATTTGCTCAGATTGTTTATTGTTAGTACTAATTTTACTTTAAAGAGTGTAAGTTAATATTTTTAACATTATTTTTGGAAATACTACTGAAATTAAATACTATTATAAATAATTATAAGAGAAAAATACAGCAATTACAAAATTCTTAGTTAATTTTTTGTTACTAGATGGCGGTATAAAAAGTGGATTAAATGGTCAAATAAAAATTTTAAATACTAATAAATTTAAACACCATTATGGATAATCAATTTATATTAAGTCAAAAGTACAGCAATTCCAAAATTCTTAGTTCTATTAAGTGAAAAATACAGCAATTACAAAATTCTTAGTTATATTAAGTGAAAAATACAATGATTCCAAAATTCTTAGTTCTTTTTTTAACGAAATGGCGTTAGGAGCCTAAAATGAATGAAAATGACAAGAAAATTAATTCGAGGAATTTAAGTACTATAATTTATTTGATATAAAAAGCAGAGAAAATGTTCAAACGGAAAGTAAAATGAAAATGAAAAAATATTAAGGGAAGCGAGATTCAATCTCTCACCCGTTGGTTCCAAAGAGCGCGTCCTTAACCATTACACCGACCTCCTCGCTGCTTAACTTGTTTAATAAGTAAAATACGGATATATACAATAGCATCCAAGTCTTAACGATGCATTAAGAATGAAATAGCCAGAAAAACAAAATTACAATTACATAGAGGTCAAATCGCTAATTATTTTATTGCACAAACTCAATTTGCAACTAGATTTTGTATTTTTTATGAATTGACTTTAAATTTGACTAGAACGCAGGTCCAGCTTTCTTCGTAATTTTCTATATTTTAAATACTTCAATTTATGACGGTGTTAACTAATTAAATAGTAAAATGTGGCCATCGAATCTAGAGCTACGAAATCCAAGGAATCCAAATCTGTTCTCAAAATTAAAATCGGGTGAGTGGTTGATTTTATAATCACCAGCAAAAATAACGGGCGAGTTCAAATTTTCAATTGGAGGATCCGCCCCGATCGTGTCCACGGTAAGTTGATGTGATGCGGATTCCCCGTTTTGGACTGCCTTAAAAAGCATCCTATACAATTCAGAGGGTTTTTAAGGTGGAGGCAAAAGTGAGCTCTAAATATACTCCGCTGCACACATAAGATAAAGCTAAGAAAGTCTTTATCGAAATAAAATCGGTTTCGACGGAATGTGTGAATTTGTAAAATTCCCGAAACTACGTTCAAAAGATTTTTGAGGTTCCCATTTATTAAGTTTTAAATTTGTGAGTAAAGATGAAATTCTCAAAAAACCTCTCATTAGAAGCCAAAATTATTAAAAACGTAAAAATCCCCACTTATAAGAAAATAATGTTTTAGACACTAATATGCTTTAGCTAAGAAAACTTTTATTGAGAATTAGATCGGTTTCGACGTAATATGTGAATTTCTACGTTCAAAAGATTTTTGATGTAACCATTTTTAAATTTTAAATTTTTGAGTAAAGATGAATTTCCTAAAAAAACTCTCATTTGAAGCCAACCTAATTAAAAAGACAACAACAGAATAATTATATAACTTTTGGGCAAACGGAACAAAAAGGTGTGTCTATGTCTCCGCAAAACGTAAAAGTAGTCCCCACTTGTAAGAAAATAATTTGAACACCAATGAACTGTAGCTAAGAAATACTTTATTGAAATGAGATTGCTTTCAACGTAATGTGTGACTTATTTTAAGTTCCCACGACTACATTCAAAAGATTTAGGAAGTTTACATTCTGAATTTTTTTAATTTTTGAGTAAAGATGAAATTCCTGAAAGAAAATTTAATTAGAAGCCAAACTCATTAAAAAGACCACACCACAATAGTTATATAACATTTTGGCAAACATCCCAAAAGTTGTGTATATATCCCCATTATATTACAAAAACGTAGAAGTCGTTACTTACACGAAAATAATTTTAAGACAGAAATAAACTTTGGCCAATAAAAACTTTATATAGTCAAGATCCGATTTTGCGGAATGTGTGAAATTTTAAAAACCCTCCTGATATTTATAAAAAACATAACAGTGCCCACTTGTACGATAATAATTTTACATACAAACGTTCTCTAGCTAAGAAAACCTTGATTGAAATTAGATGGGCTTCGACTGAATTATTGAAAGCCCGCCCAAAAACAATAACGTATGACTAGAAGTAATAAATAAGTGTGTCACTAAATATTTTTATGGCAGGAAGTAACCAATAATTGTGCCAATAACAAAATATGACCGGAAGTATTAAATGAGTGTGACATATTTTTAATTCTAACAAAAATGAACGTAATAATTAAGTGTGATACTAACAAAATACGACCATAAGTCATAAAAAAGTGTTACACTAATTTTTTTTAAATTCTGTAAATTATGACAAGTAATAAATATGTTTGAAACTTTACGAAACAATGTAAGACTAGAAGTAACTGAAGTGTTACACTTATTGGTACAATATATGACCAGAAGTAACTAATAAGTGTGCCACTCGAAACAACGTATGACCAGAATTAACAAATAAGACTGAAACTTTTTTATATGACCAGAAGAAATAAATTAGTAATTAAAATTTGAACCTTGCCCGTTTTTGAGAAATAACTTTCTGAAAATGACCGACAACGGGTTTTTCTCTCTTATTTCGACTGTACAGAAGTAAAACTTTTTTTTTCACGAGCTCCAAAATCATTGAAAAATAGGCTTTTTCGATCGAACCAGATTTACTTTTAATTTTTGGATTATGCTCTACAAGTATTCCATTGAATTATTTTGTGTGACACCTACCGTTAAAAAAATTCCTAAGCCGCGGAAAATCGTTCAATGTTTCTAAAATTTAGAAACCGAAGCCTTCCATAACTAACAAATGTACCCTGAAAATGTCAGAACACTAGGATTAACACAATTTGAGAAACAAATCCCTGATCGAGCAAATTGAGACACCCTGGATTGCCTGGCGGACTTACACCTAGTAGTGCTCTTAATGAAATAAGGTACTTCATCCGATTTTCAGGTTAAATTGCTGAAAGGGATAAGGTAAACTCTTACCAAAATAAAAAAAGATGTCAAGGACCTTTAAGTACACATAATACGAATGTTTTAAGTACATTTTACATATTATGAAAGGGTTCCAAAACACTACCTACTCTGTACATTTACCTCATCGATGCATTAATTATATCTTGCATATGAAATTAAGTATCGAATAAATTTTTTATGATTTTTAGAATCAATAGAACAAGTACTAAATCCTCCCGAACAGAAATAACGAATAATATTTAAATTATCCTGTACATTAACTATAATCAATATTAAAATAACTATGCACAATACACAATGATTACTTCTGGCCATATTGTTTGAAATTAAAAAAATAGTCACTGAATTATTACTTCTGGTAATATAATGTCACACTTATTTGTTAATCCTGGTCATACGTTACTCCAAGAGTCACACTTATTAGTACCTTCTGTTTATACATTGTTTCGTTATGTGCCACACTTAGTAGTTACTCCCGGTCATACGTTGTTGCGATAAGTGTCCAACTTGTTCAAAACTTATATCGGTATGTTGTTTGAACTTGAAAAATATTATTACAATTATTTATTACTTCTGGTCATATAGTGTCACACTTATTTGTTAATTCTGGTCATACGTTGTTTCGAGTGTCACACTCATTTAATACTTCTGGTCATATACTGTCACACTTATTCATATCTTCTGGTCATATAATATTTCGATAAGTACAACAATTTTTAGCTACATCGGGTCATACATTGTTTTAAAAAGTGTCATTCTTATTTTTAATTTATGGGCATATTTTGTTAGAATTTCAAAAAACATGTTTAGTCACACTTATTTTTTTCTTTTGGTCATATAGTGTCACACTTATTTAATAATTCGATCATTCGAGTAACGCCATTATTAGTTACTTCTGGTAATACGTTGATTCGATAGTGTCAAACTTATTTATTAACAATTTTTAGCTACATCGGGTCATACATTGTTTTTATAAGTGTCATTTTTATTTTTAATTTATGGGCATATTTTGTTAGAATTTCAAAAAACATTTTTAGTCACACTTATTTTTTTCTTCTGGTCATATAGTGTCACACTTATTTAATAATTCGATCATTCGAGTAACGCATTTATTATTTACTTCTGGTCATACGTTGATTCGATAGTGTCAAACTTATTTATTACTTCTGGTCATATTTTATAGAATTTTTAAAATCATTCATGACACACTTATTTATTACTTCTGGCCATATTTTGTTAGTATAACACTTATTTAATACTACTGGTGATATTTCCGGTTTCGGCTGCAACACCTATATGCTTAATATATATTAAAATATCTAATTTTAGTTCCCCTGTTACGGTTAATTTTCCATTTTTATTTGTTCAGATCTAAAAAAAATCAAAACACCTAGTGATAGGCCCGGAGTAATAATAACGCTTTAAACATTTTTATTTAATTATTTTGTAATTTGCTCTAATTTTATTTTAATTTTGGTATCATAGTTTACCTTATCCCATTTATCAAATTAAAGTGAAAACCAGACGAAGTAGCTTATTTCATAGACCACGCAACTAGTTGGATGAGATTCATAATTTGAGACGCTATTTAATTTTGTCAATGAAATATATCTAACCCACACGCCTAAAACACTTTTCGCGCGTTTTCCCAGGTCATCTACCTTTTTTACCGAAAGCGTAGACTCGGGTACAAAATAATTATTTCTAGCTAATAATCGCACCATATAGTTAAAAATATTAAAAAATATTTAATTCTATTGTGAACATACATCTTGGCAGTATTGAATTTATATTTGCCTAAGAATTAAGGGCTGAAATAACTTCATTCATTTATAATTGGTGGAGACGGAAATTCTTTATTTAAACAAAGGCCTTGACAAGAAAAAACGCGTTGATGGCATATTCCATTTCATCTATGTCAGGGTGGATGGCATAGTCCATTCTATCTATTTCAGGGTGGGTCAGTGGCGTCACCAGGATTTCAAAACTGGTGGCGCTTAAGCCATAAGCACTGGTCAGGGGCGTCCCATTGAGTGATATGGGGGAGGGGGGGGCTCCGAAAAAGGTTTGAGACATTTATACCAACTAGGAAAAATGAAATTTTGATGACCATTTTTAAGTTTAAAGAAACATTTCGCAAAGTGAATTGGAAAAAGTCTTAATTTTAGGAGGCGCTTTTCAGAAATTTTAGGTGGCGCTTCAGAAATTTTTCAGGTGGCTCAAGCGCCGCCTAAAACACCCTAGCGACGCCACTGGGGTGGGTAAGCTTCAAAATGTTTATTTATTTATTGACATTTTTACAGTTGGACAGTGCCGAATTAAACCTCTCTAGGGGAATAGGCCCTTAATTTTATGTAGTTACGACAGTGGCGTAACTAAGGACCCGTAGCCCAAGCGACCGCGGGGGCATAACATTTTCCCAAACTAGGGTGCCCTTTCCTTTAAAAAATTACTATTTTACGACACTTTCGAAAATTTTACTACTGCCTCATAACAAATAAAATGTATTTTTCATAAAGGACGAGGGGAAGGTCACTTCCTTGATTAACGACGTACCCCTACAAAGATTAAATCCTATTTAACCGTGATTATTTTGCTTAAATTCGATTTAATCACGATTATGTTGATTACATCACTTTAAATCATGTTTAGAATATTCAGATCTCATTAAATTGGATTTAAATGATTAAATCATGAATTAAAAGATTAGATCATGATTAGAATAATTAAATCACGTTTAAATTGTGATTAGATTGATTAAATCGTGATTTGATTTTATAATATCGATTAAATTTTTTAAACTTGATCACCCTGATTAAATCACGATAATCCTGATCATTTTACTATGATTAAGACGCACCCAAAATGGAAGTGACCTGCCCCTCGATAAAGGACCCTTTTGATATCTTGCGGGAGGGAGGAACAAGAGATACGTTACGCCTATGTGTTACGAATATTTTCGGTTAGGTTAGGACTCAGTGGACCTATATATCTTCGATTTCATCAGAAAATATTAAATTTAAGTGGTTTTCGGGGTAATTTACGAGACCCAATTTTCGTGGTTTTTATTTTCGCCTAAAAGTCTATATAACGATTCTTAATTGAAGTCCGATTTTCTTTAAAGATATATTTTTGAATAGCTCCGGTTGTCATACCACCTAGATTTGCAATAACGTCGCTTAAATTTAATTATAAGTCAGGTTTTCTGGACAGCGTATATAGACCCCCGCGCCTTCCAACGTCGTAAATCCGCTTGTTTATTGGTCTTATACGAATATTTACCTCTGGCGTTTTCAAGTTCGTTCCAAATATGACCAGAAGAAACTAATAAGTTTGACACTTTTCGGAGTAGTACGAACGGATTTCCACGTATGACCAGGAGTAACAAATAAGTGTGATACTTATAAGAGCTGTACGCGACGCTTACAAAGTATGACCAGAAGTAACAAAGAAGTGTGACACTGATCGAAACCGACTGTGTCGCTTTCAACGTGTTACCATAAGACACAAATAAGCGTGACACTTATCAAAGCCGTATGACGGTTTGCTTTCAACGTGTTACCATAAGTAACAAATAAGTGTGACACTTATCAAAGCCGTCTGACGGTTTGCTTTAAACGTATGAGCAGAAGTAACAAATAAGAGGGATAATTATCCAAATAGTAACGCTTTCAACGTAGATATTTAAAGTAGTCCGTGAGCCAGAAGCCAAATTTAGGTCGATTGGTTTCATCTGGCTGGACCTGGCAAAAATGAATGGTAGTTTCTGAAAGGTCTAGCACTGGGGAGTATCGGAAAAATTGGTGAACCGTTAAAGAGACGCCCAGCTTTCCCCCCAAATGGGGGTCTAAGGGGGAAAAACGAAAATTCGCCTATTTTGGAATGCTTATAACTCTGCAACCGCTTATCGTAATTACTTGTGTAATGGCTCATTCAAAAGATTACACCTTCGCTTAGGTCCAAAGATATAGCTCGTCGACGTTTGGCAAACACTCAATATTTTCAATGAGATTTTAAAATATAATTTGAAGAAAATAATCGAAATCGAAAATTATATTTAATTTTTTTAAATTATACTTTAATATAGATTATACAGACTGAAATTGTCATGGGTCTTCCATAAAGAACGCAGTGAGGATATATTTCCTTTAAAATGGATTATCATAAATGGCGCCATGCAGGAAGTGCTATCACATAAGGGAAATATTGGATTTTATAAGACGATCTTTTCGATAAACTTGAAAGTTTACTGGTCAAATGTATGCAAGGTCAGTAAACGATCTTTGTTATGACTAATTTAGGCTGAAGAAAGGTCAAATAATTCTAGTCAGGTACCTCCGTGCAAGGTTTCCACTTTACCATCATTCAGTAAATGCAAACTATCAAGCGGATATTTGGTAAAAAATGAACAGCTTCACCTACACTCTGAGCAATTACTGTTAATGAACAATTATTTCAACGGTAAATTTACATTTATATGAAGGAACAGATTTTTGACGTTAATGTGTCAGTCAAATTAGTGTTATGGTCCTTAACACTTATTGTTTTGTTGTCTTCTTAATTAGGTAAGCATTTAATCACTATTTTTTATGATTTTCAAATTTTCTAAAAAATTTATAATAAACAAATGGGAACCTTAAAAGTCTTTTCAACGTAGTTCCGGGGATTTTACAAATTCACACGTTTCGCCGAAACCAATCTAATTTCAATGAAGGCTCGATGCAAGTTCCAGTTATTCAATCTCAGCTGATCAGTATCCCTAGTACCATTACAACTACCGTATCAAGCATTATATCATTACCTACCACCAATGCAAATATAATGAGTAGATGTTCAGTGGTAAGTATGGGAGGTCCTGGTCCATCTGTAAATACATTTATTGACTAAATTCATCTTAGCTCACAAATTTAAAATTGACAAATAGGTACCCCAATAGTCTTTTCAACGTAGTTCCAGGGGCTTTTTGAACTTCACACATTCCGTTGAAACCGATCTAATTTTAATAATGGTTTTCTTAGCTAGAGCTCATTTCAATGTGAAATAGTTATTTTTTTATAAGAAGGGTCTTTAACATTCTTTAAAATGTATAAGTGGGGATATAGACACACCATTTCGGGCTGTTGGCCAAAATAATATATAATTATTGTTTTGTTGTCTTTTTAATTAGTTTAAATTTAATTCCATTTTTTGATTAAATTCATCTGAACTTACTTACGAATTTAAAATTTACAAATGGGAACCCCAATAGTATTTTCAACGTAGTTCCGGGGACATTTTGTACTTCACACAGGCGAAACCGAAATGGTCTATCTCCCTAAGAAAAAAGGAGGGAAAGCCCTATAAAGCCGAAGGAGAGAAAGAAGCCCCTCCCCACTTCGAAAATGCCAGCCCTGGTTGTCGCACATAAAGATTTTCTCTCGGTGCCCTTTAATTCAAATTTTAAACAACGACCTGCGATCCTTTGTCACGCTAAAAAGCCTCTAATTGACGCTCTATCCGAGTGCTGTCATAATACCTTGAAAGGTAATTTAAAGTTAAACCCTTGTCAGATACGTAAAGTAGCTAAACAAAAGAAATTCCTTAGACAGATAGCCTCCAAGAAAGTAGCCTGGCGTAAGAAAAAGTCAAATTTAGTTTAAAAAGGTCACGGGATTCTTCGTTTCCTCATCCCTACGGTAATATCGGTGTTCAGCGGAATTTTAAGTCGTTCTTAAGAGAAAAAAATGTACGCTCAAAAGTTAGCCATAGTCCCCGCCGACTCGTTAGGTCATAATAATAATAATAATAATAATAATAATAATGATAATAATCATTAAAATGTCCTCCCCCCTCGAGATACCCCTCAATTTTCATTTCCCCATCCGCTAGGGTCCTCCATGGGTGAATTAAATAATAGCATGACCGACGTACCGAAATCCAATCTGGACATTAGGGATAAAGTTAAATTATTCAAGCAGATGTTGCACTGATACCAGAACATTAGGGATATAACTACTAAGCCGAAACCTAGAAAAGAAATTGTCAGGACACGGCGTTCGTAAACCTCGTACTGACTCAGTTTAGGGCAAGCGCCAAGGAGTTAGTTCACAAACTGATTATTTTAGGGGATAGTGTTTCTTGGTCGACGGAAGGCGAGTTATTTATAGACAAGACGCGCGTCCCCGGATCAGACATCGCGACACTCGTAACCTAAGGCGTCGGGGCTATAAATAGAAAACGAACGCCTCCCCCCATCGGTTGGAACGAGTTCGACTCGTTGTTTACGCCTACGGGATCCTTCAAGAAAACCAACTCCCGGGTGAGGAAAAAATTGACATTTTCAACGAAGCCTAGAAAAGCCTCGCTCGTTCAGACACCGCTCGAATTAAAACCCCGGACCTTATCGAAAGGGGTTATCAAGAGAAGCGCGAGAATCGGCGCGAAAAAAAAGAAAACGGAACAACCGCTATGGGAAGTGTATCGAACACCGAGACAGTCTTGAAAACATTTTATTACGACCCCAAACACCCCGCCAGTTTCGACGGGTTGCAAAAACTCTATCAAGCGGTGAAAGACAAAGGTATTTCCCGGGAAACGGTAGAACAATGGTTAACGAAGTAGAAGTCGTACACGTTGCATAAGACCGCCTTTCGGAATTTTAAAAGAAGCAAGGTTTTGTGACTAATATAGGCAATCAGTTTCAAATGGACCTAGCCGACATAAGAGGCATTTCTGAACACAATTCGGGATATAATTACCTTCTCGTATGTATCGATACATTCTCGCGACGCGCGTGGGCCGTCCCTCTCAAGAGTAAGAAAGCTGAAGATGTAATAGCCACGACCGAGAAAAATTTATTACGATCCAAAACACCCCGCGAGTTTCGACGGATTGGAAAAACTTTATCAGGCCGTGAAAGACAGAGGTATTCCCCGGGAAACGGTAGAAAAATGGTTAACGAAGCAAGAATCGTACACGTTACATAAGACCGCCTATCGGAAATTTAAAAGGAGCAAGGTTTTGTGACGAATATAGGCGATCAGTTTCAAATGGACTTAGCGGACATGAGAGACATTTCGCAACACAATTCGGGCTTTAATTACCTACTAGTATGTATCGATACATTCTCGCGACGCGCGTGGGCCGTCCCTATAAAAAGTAAGAAAGCTGAAGACGTAATCGTGGCGACCGAGAAAATATTCGAGGATCTCACCCCTCTTAAAGTTCAAACCGATAAAGGGGGAGAGTCCACGGGAAAAAAATATCAGGATTTCCTTAAAAGTAAAAAAGTTAAATTCTTTACTAGCGAAAACGATACCATTAAAGCTTGTATGGTCGAGCGACTGAATCGTACGCTAAAGTCTAAAATGTATAAATATTTCACGGCAAATAACACCTATCGATACTGGGAATTACTCCCCGATTTAATACGCAGCTATAACACCACACACCACTCTACGATCAATATGACGCCCTTAAATGCAAAACCGAACAATATCTTAAAAGTATTTAAAACAATTTATAAGGAGATCCCAACGAAAAGACGGCGTCTACCTAAACTTAAAGTCGGCGAGTATTGTCGTATCAGTAAATACAAAGGGGTCTTCGATAAAGCCTATCCCAGTAACTGGTCTAAAGAAGTCTTTAAAATCACCCGTTTCGTAAATTTAGACCCGCCCCTTTACACGATCGCGGACTTAACGGGGGAACCGATAAAAGGACGATGCTATGAAGAAGAACTACAATTAGCCGCTAAACTTCTCTTATATAAGATCGATAAGATTCTCAAGTCCCGTAAACGGAAAAATCAGGTCGAGTATTTCGTGAGTTACGTACGATATCCCCCGAACACGAACTCGTGGGTCAAGAAAAAGTATGTATCTGACATTACTTTCAAACGCTAGCCTGCAGATATACGTTGACAATACGATGGTGACGTATACCTCGGCTTAACCGAAACCTGTCGAATTGGAGGAATCCCGGGAATGCGGGCTAGCTGAAATAAACTATACTAGCGCCTTCCTTAACGTTCTCGAGGCTCAAAACACAATTTTTTTCATTTTTTTCGAGGAAATCCCCCCTGTAGAATGTAACCCGTCTCAAGTCGAAGAAAAACAAAATGAACCGGAGACTGGCATTGAAAAAAACCTAGAGCCACTCAGCGAGCCACTTCAAGCTGATCAACCTAGCGCGGGTATAACGCTTAAAATTGTCACCACGCGGAAAAAATCCGAAACGAAAAAAGACGGACGAGACTATCGATATTTCTAAAGATGGAAAAACTCTTTCCGGGTAAGCTCAAATCCCGAAATGCGAACCTCAGCCGAGAAGACACGACGGGACTCCCTACGTTTGTAAGATACCCATAGGATTTTACTCTTCCATTGAACATTTAATTAAGGTAATAAACAAAATGATTGAAGATATGAAGACATCTCTCCAACATAACGAAATCACGCGGCGAGTCCGTACAACCTCCTATCGCCATGACGTACTCGTGCAATTTCACTTTAGCCTTGACATGACTTTGTGTTTCGATCCTGAAACTCAATCTTTGGAAAGGGGTTATCGAGGCGTTAGACCGGCCCTTATAGGCTTTCAAATCCCCCCTCAACTTTCCGTTTATACTTATATGGTCGAAGACCAAATGGTGGGTGACACGCTCGTCCCTCTCGTTAGGATTGTCTCCGTAGAAGGTTCTTTCGGGGATAACGTCGGGAAACTATATGACGTGCCTCATTACGTGACAGTATCTAAACGGTATTTCGATACGGTCCAAGTTCATATATTGAACCCTCAGGGGAAACTGGCGCCATTTGCCTTCGGGTCTCTGATGGTTAAACTACATCTGCGAAAACTAGATGCCTAAGCCAGATGCCCTCGACGCGTGGGGATCGTGTCCATATAAGAATTATTATCTTAATCAAGCCCAAACCGGGGGTCTAATTTCTATCAAGAAGCGGCTTATCAGAGAGGACACGGTCTCGGGAGTTTGTTCCCGGGACTCTTTAGCTGGGCTTCCCCTCTTTTAGTTAGAGGGGCGAAGAATATAATAAAACAATCGCTGGGGGTCGGAAGTAAAATTCTCAATGACGCGGTTGCCGGAGAGAATATTAAATCATCCGCGAGAAAACGTTTCGGTGAAGCTCTAGAAGGGATAACCGGACAAAGCGGTTCGGGGCGGAAAAAGCGTAAAGAACTTAAACAAGTAGAAAGAAGAAAACAACTACCAGGAGGAAAAAGGATCGTTAAACGAAGAATCGGGGCCTTAGCTCGTCGGAAGTCCCCGAAACAAGTTCGCGATAATTTTTCCCTCAACTAAAAGAACAAAATGTACAAAGTTGAAGCCTTGAAATCGGAATTGGACCTGTTCTCGGTCACCCCCGTGCAAACTAGCGTGGAAAGCGTGACTTCTTCTTTCTACCGACTGATTTCTACGCTACGAGATGATTCGCAAATCGAATTTTGCACCCCGAAAAGCCCCGAGTATACGGATCTCGCGGTGAGTCTCCTTCACGTGAAATGAAAAGTAACACGGGATAATGGGGCTTATTTAGACCCCGACGTTAAATTATCAACTTAGTCTCTTCGATCAAATTGAAATTAACTTGAACGATAATTTAATCACCCGGTCGGCTAGTCGATATTCCTATCGGGCCTATATAGAATGGCTTTTGAACTATTCGAGGGAAGCCAAAAATTATCATTTGACTTCGTGTCTTAACGCCAAGGACGCCGCCGGAACGTTTGACGACGTATTTACCAACTAGGGAAGCAATATTCGTCAAGATGCTATTAAAGATTTTAAAGAAATGTCCTTAGTAGGGGCGATATACGCGGACCTTTTCAACATTCCGAAATACCTTCTATGTGGCGTTGAAATTAAATTTCGACTTTCTAGGAGTAAAACGGCTTTGGTCCTTATGGGAGACCGCGCGTTAAACGTGGGTAATTTTAAGATCGCTATTGCTGACGCTACTTTGAAAATACGGAAATGCAAGATAAGTCCTCAAATCATTCTGGCTCACGAAAGCGCTCTCTTAAATGCCACCGCAAAATACCCCTTTACCAGAACCGAAGTGAAAAGTCACGTGTTACTCGCCGGCGATTCAAATACGAGCCTCGATAATATTTGGCTGGGACCGCTCCCTCAACGCCTTATTATCGGTCTAGTCACCCATACGGCTTGCGCGGGTGATTTTCATAAAAATACCTATAACTTTCAACCATTCGGGCTTAATTTCTTATCCCTATAGGCATATGTAACATAATTACTCATAAGTTTGCAACTGCACCTTTATTTCATTAAAAAACCTTCACTTACGGTTTGTTTCACCGCGAACCAGTAAAAAGGTGGACTACGTTAGATTTTAACCTTTTTATTCATCCTAGTAATTTTGGGAGTCAAACTATTGGCTAGTAACATATTTATTTAAACCAATGCAAAACATCAAAATTGAGAAGGAAATTTTTGCGTCGGAATTTTAGTCAACCCAATGTAGCTTTATTGAAATTTATAAACTCGCTCGGTTTGTGTGGATAAATTTAAATTATGAGTAATTTCGAAAAATAAAAAGTTGGGGAAAATGATCAATAAGTGATCGCTTTCCGAAAATGGAACAATTCGTCCAAGTGGGATATTCCACCATCGTTTTTAAAACCCATATCAAGCCTAGAAGAGTAAGGCCTAGGCTCAAAAGAATCTGCAGACTCCAACCTTGTAGATGCGCCAGAAAAGCTCAACCAGAATTTCAACTATTTTTTCCAATAAACTTGCTTCTTTTATTTGATAATTTTAGAACGTGAGTCTCCGAGAATTTCATTAATTTGCAAATTAATTACATCAACAGAACTTGACACTATATTGTAGTTAATTTAAGCTCCTAAGCCTTAGTTGTTCAAACCGGTTTTTTTACTAAAATAATGGCCGTCGGTTTATCAGACGCAAAGCTAATTATACGACGGCATTATCCGCATTTGAGATTCAATGATGTCAAATATGACACAAATATTACGTAGGTTACGGATGACGCATTATCTGTGAAACAAACCGTTAGTGAAGAAATAGAGCTAGTGGCATACTTATTAGTAATTATGTTACATATGCGCTAGGTCGATTCGGACCCAGTTCCTAGTAATCTTCTTCAGCCCAAGTTTTCTCAGAATCAATTCGCGCGTGAATATTACACTTTGTTTACGGAGACAAATATTCATTTAAGGACGACGGGAACCACATATCGCTCGGGGAGTATGATAAGGGCTACACTCTTTACCCCTGCGATATCACTCCTGATCTTTCAGCCAGCGATAAATCTCATTGGAATCCCATAAGACGGGAACAGTTACGTATCGAGTTGGGATTCGAAACCGCGCTCACAGAATCGGTATCGGTCGTTATTTCCGGAGAATTCCATAGTCTAATGCAAATAGACAAAGACCGTAACATCGTGTTTGATTATTAAAATGAACACTTTAGAAATAAACGAGATCCTCGGGCATTTACCCGTGTACTAAGGTGCCTTTGCTTCCGATAGACTCACCGAATATATCCCTTCCTTCCCCACCTCCCTGGTCGTTAACCTCGGGACTCATTGGGTCGTCCAGTGACCCTTCCCACACTAAAAAAGTTCCTTTTAAAAAATTCCTCGACGATATCCTACAATAGACGTCGTCTACAGGCCGTGGGAAGTAAGGTGTGCAGACAATATTGCGTGCTCTATTTGGAACACCGCTATAGGGGGCGGAGTTTGAGCTCCTTCGCTGGTAGGTTCACGAGGAACAAATGGAGAAATGACATTCGCGTGGAGACCCTACTTAAGAAGCGGATTTAACCTAATTCGAGTCAGAGGAGGTATCACCTAGTAGAAACAGGAATCATGGAAGGACCGCTGGTAGTTGTTGATTTTGAATTCTTACTTGGAGTGAAATAAGAACCGGTCGTCAAAGAAATTGCCGGCGCCATCGACGGCGAGTTTCCATTAGTTAAAAGATTCTTCGTGAAACCTCCGTAACCCCTGTAGCAAAATTTGGTCGGGCCGTTAGACGTAAAAGACGAGTCGGCCGATTTGGTCGGGTCGTAGTCGGTCCACTAAGTCGGGTCGTAGTCGGCCGTCTTTGTCGGGCCGTAGTCGGCAAACTGGTCGAAATGTCACCGTCCAGCGACTGTGAGTTTTATGGTCGGCCGCGAGTACTTGCATCGCTACGACCCCGACTTAGTTCTGAACTGCCGGGCCACCCTAAAATAATTTAGCCCGCCAACGCTCCCCAGTATCAAAATTTGGTCGGCCCGATGGTTGGGTCGTAGTCGAACGCCCTGGTCGGATCGTAGTCGGCAAACTGGTCGAAATGTCACCGTCCACCGACTGCGTGTTTTATGGTTGGCCGCGAGTCCGTGCATCGCTCTGGTGCCGACTAATTTTTAGAAAAATGGCCCACCCCAAAATAGTATAGCCCGCCAAATCTCTAACATTTAGCCTGGCAATAGATCGGCGCTACCACTTTCCAGACGCATTTTCTTCAAAAATATTAAGTTGGCCCTATCTTTATTGAACCTCTTTGCTTACCAAAATATCAGTCGGCCCTACAAATTTTCGGTCACTTTTTCGACCCAGAAACCAAGACTGTGTAATATCCCAGGTAGCAAAATAACGTTTGTAAAATGGTCAATATTTGGTTTTTGGTAAAAATAACGTTAAAGGGTTATTAACCCACTAATTATAAATGTTTATATTTAGTAAAATATTGACCTATTTTAGAACTCATTTTTTCATCAAAATAGTTAGGTTGAAAAAACCACGTTATTAACATTATATTGATCACATTCAAAAACGTCACTTTTAATGTGGATTTTAAGGTTAAAATAACGTTATATTATATAACCTTTTAAGGATATATCTTTGACAAACATGAGACGTTGTTATGTGTTTAGCTATCAACTAATTTTTTAATCTAACTAATAATAAAAGTGTATATTTAGTTAAATATTAACCACTTCTTAAACATGTTTTAATAAAAAATTTCTAATTAAAACATGTTATAGAAGTGGTTAATATTTAACTAAATATAAACTGTATTTATATGTTTGTTTGTCCGCTATAGGAATCTACAGTTTTCAACTTAGGTCGACCAAATTTGGTATACTATCTCATGGTACCCTGACTGTGGTTTTCAACGGTTACGGTCGGCAAAACATCTTGAATTAATTGGATTAATTTAAAAAATAGGTATATCCGCTATACACAAGATACTACACTTTGGTTTTATCCAAAAGACCGAGTTTCTTCATTAATAATAATAATAATCAGCTAGGCTAATACCCAAGGCACCACCTTAGGCCTAAGTCATCAAGCGACTTTTGAAGCCTTTAATTCAGGTGGCCCTACACAAGAAATACACTTAAAGTATAGTATGGTTTTTAAAAGCCTTCTTCTATATACACTAGGCCTTATGATAAAACGGAAATTATTGTGTTATCAACGTATAATTGTTTACATTTGCATAAGTCAGTTGGTTATATGAAGTACGGTGCCATGCGTGGAGAGAGTTAGACGACCGTTCTACTTTCGTTTTGTAAATGACGGTTTTGGTCACAGCCGCTTTAAATCGGTAATTGCTTGCACTGTTTGGGTCCTGTTTTTCCGTTGTAGTATATATTCCCGAGAAACATCGGGTATCCTATTTCGTTAAGTAATTACAAAATAATCTATCGAGGTTTAATCGACTTTAGTCCTATAACGTTAATATTAGGTTCATTATGCATCGTTTAATAATTTTATTAACATTTCATATTGACGTTTAATTAACGTTAATCAAATAACGTTTATACTTGGGTTTCTGTTAGTATTAAAAGACTTAATATCCACCGTTTTATAAACCGTCTATTTTGGTGACATCGTCAACCATTTCATAACGTTTATCTCTCAACATAGTTTCAACGATTCACAAACGGTTTATCAACGAGATTTTGCTACCTGGGTAGTTGGCCCTAACTATATTGAGTCACTTTGCTTAGCAAAATATTAAGACTACATCAGTCGGGCCTACCAATTTTGGGTCACTTTCCTGACCAAAATATCACTGCATAACAGTCGGCCCTACCTATTTTTAGTAACGGTGTAGACCAAACATCAAGACTATGTCAGTTGGCCCTACTTCCCATGTAGCACAAAACAGTCGGCCCGACTGCAGCGAATTTAGTCGGGGTAGACGGGGTCGGAACACGGTTGGAGGTTATGTGCACACACACCCCTTTTTCATCAATTTTTTTAGTCGGCCCTACAATAGGTATCCCCTGTAGCAAATTAGAGTCGGGCCGACGTCGGCAAAAGGTACTAAACACTAAATTCGGCCGACGGTCGGCCGACTTTTGGATTTAGGGTGAAATGTCCTAGGGGTAAAAGGGTCGGCCGCCTATAAAACGTCGACTCTTTACCGCCTTTTAATAGACCTAAGAACCGACTCCGAAACGACGTCATCCCGACTTAGAATGTACTGTATAATTACGTCTAACGACTTACTTTTTGATATGGATTTTAAGTGAACGGGAGTTAAACAATGAGTTTATTTCCGTCAATCGGAAAGCTCTTAAATCTAGAATACAGAGTTCTAGAGTTTCTTGGGGCTTTGTAAAAATAACGAATAAATCTTCATTAATAATATCCTAGCCTACCATATTTAGCTATACGAATGTAACTTACTTGAGCTGAGAGATTTTTAATAAGGAAACATTTTCAGATTGAATATATAATCTTTTTCGAAAATATATAATACAGAAAGGAAGTTATTTGAAAAATATTACAATTTGTTTTATTAAGTCGCCCAAGTTTCACAGTTTTGAGCGATTAATTGGAAAAGCGCGACCTTAAATCGACTCTTTGTGCTACATGGGTAATAATTAAATGTAAGGTCTATTTAAAGTCGGATAATGGTCGGCATACCGACCATTAATAGTCCCAAAAAAGGATTTACGGTTTTAGTGTTTTTAGGTCGGCATTTGGTCGTCGACTATAAAGCGACTTTTCGACCTTACCCCGACCCGAAAACGACTTCAAATGCTACAGGGGAACCATTCAAACAATTGGCGATAAAAAGTCGCAAAATTGGACCAAAATAATAGAATTTATAAAACCGAAGAAGTTATTGCCGACATTTAAAGATAGCCCTAATCAGCGCTATCAAGCAGTCGGCAAATGCAGATTATTTAAAAGAAAACTGTCGGAAAGCCCGACTCCTCTATAATCATTTTGTGTAGGAAAATTGGACCGAATTATTATACGTCGGGCTAGAGTTGGGAGCAGTCGGGAAAACCGACATGACTCTTTAAACCGACTATCAGACCCTTAGCCGACTACAAAAACGACTATGCTGTGCTTCAGGGGTAGTATACGAGAAGATATAAGTTGGTGGTCTTTAGACGTACATAAGGAAAATAATGATTTAGTAAAAATTATATAAATATAATTAATGCAAACATTTACGTATTAATTATCGGCTATCTAACTTTAAACTTAAAATAGTGAGAACTAGATCAATCAAAAAATGTATAGCGAAAACTTCCATCCCACTGACCTACTGTATCACAGCTGATGGAGATAGCCAACCACGTGCTCTCTTAAAATCCACGAATTATTCGGCGTTAGAATATCTTAATTTAGTTTAAGAAGGCCAACGACCATCGCAGTCGGCACAACTAATATGACTATTATGACAATTTGTAAAAGGTGTTTAATTCCTAATTATACACTTAATTTTCCAATTTTATCGATCTTTAACGAAAGAAAAACCCATATCCTACCACAAATCGGACTTTTTGAGCTTCTGGAGGAACATCGGACCGACCAACCTTTGACAATTTTTACACAATAAAACGCATATTTCACAGCTGTACAAATTATAGTCGGCCCGACCACGAAGGATATGTATTAAGTCGGCGTAAAACTCACAATCGGTTTCTATCTTTTCCGAAAGCAAGACCATATCCGACCAGAAATCGGACTTTTTGAGCTTCTGGAGGAACATCGGGCCGACCAACCTTTGACAATTTTTACACAATAAAACGCATATTTTACAGCTGCTCAAATTATAGTCGGCCCGACCGCGAGGGATATGTATTAAGTCGGCGTAAAACTCACAATCGGTTTCTATCTCTTCCGAAAGCAAGACCCATATCCGACCAGAATTCGGACTTTTTGAGCTTCTGGAGGAACATTGGACCGACCAACCTTTAACAATTTTTACACAATAAAACGCATATTTTACAGCTGCTCAAATTATAGTCGGCCCGACCGCGAGGGATATGTATTAAGTCGGCGTAAAACTCACAATCGGTTTCTATCTTTTCCGAAAGCAAGACCATATCCGACCAGAATTCGGACTTTTTGAGCTTCTGGAGGAACATTGGACCGACCAACCTTTAACAATTTTTACACAATAAAACGCATATTTTACAGCTGCTCAAATTATAGTCGGCCCGACCGCGAGGGATATGTATTAAGTCGGCGTAAAACTCACAATCGGTTTCTATCTCTTCCGAAAGCAAGACCCATATCCGACCAGAAATCGGACTTTTTGAGCTTCTGGAGGAACATCGGGCCGACCAACCTTTTACAATTTGTATTCAATAAAACGTATGTTTTACAGCTGCTCAAATGATAGTCGGCCCAACCGCGAAGGATTTTTAAATCAACCATATCAGTCGGCATTGAGTCGGCCTGACGCACGCTAGCTGACCCCTACCCGACCATAAAACACACTACGTGTGCTACTGGGGAACATGGTAGCGGTCTCTCTCATCAAGTAACCCGACAAAATATTTGGGTCTTTACCAACATCAACGGTTACCTGTGGAACCACGGCGATACCCCCTACATCGAGCTAGAACAAAGGCTAAAGGCCTAAACCGAGGACTCCGCCTTCGTTTACTGCAAGGGAGAGGAGAAATGCCACGTACTCCGAAAACTCATCCCCCAAGGGGTGATCGACCTAGGGATATCGGTTGTCCGAAGGCCAAGGACATAGTCATCGACCAGAACTACCGGTGTCGATTCCATCGACGGGGAAGCGTGAAGCTTCTCTGCGCGCGGGAGTATACCTGCCGATTCGCCAAGGGGTTGGAGGCCCACCACGGGGTGGCTCCCTCGCCCATCTTCGAGGAAGAGAAGGACTCTTTTAAAACTTTTCTCCATAAAAAAACATTTAATTCTTTTTCGAACTCTATTGTATTTAAAAAACCACTACGTAATTTTTTCAATTCGCGCGCGTATTTTCATTTCATATCATTATTTTTATATTCAATGTTATTATTATAATTTTTTGTTATATCTTCATGTATTGAATTAATAAATGTTTCGTTCAAATTTAGGTTTTCTTATTCAACATACGCGCCTAAACTTGTAAGGGGGTGAGGGGAGAATAGGGAAGAGGTTTTTAACAGACTAGTCCCGGATCATTCCCGTAGTCGGAGAAGTAAGTGAAAGACGTTCGTTTTTTTAACTTAAAGATGAATTTTTAGAAAAAAAGAATCACTAGTTTCAGAAGTTTTCCGTCTAAATTTTTAAACGTAAACTAGCTAGCTACAGCGGGTTTCTTCTACACCGGGCACCTCGATTCCGAAATGTGCTTTTCCTGCGAGAGGGTCGTCAAGGACAGGATGGCTAACGACGTCCCGTTACTAAGACATGAAAAATCCCGTTCCTCTTGCTAATTCTTTTACAGGGTATGTCCCCGCCGTAACACTAGATATTGGAGAGTTAGGGTCAAACCCGATGCGTTACGAGATCGCGTGACTTCGCACTTTTACTAGAGGATTTAATAATAATGAAGGCTTGCCGATTAATCCTTTAAGAGAAGCTAGGCATTTATCCAAAGCTGGTTTATATTATACTAATTTCAAAGATTGCGTTCAATGTTTTTCTTGTGGAGGAGAACAAATGAACTGGAAGAAAGATGACAGACCATTCGACGAACATAGGGAAAATTTTCCTCATTGTAAATTTATTTTAAGGGAAGAATGCGGTAACGTATGACATTTTAAAGCCGCTAAGGAAATCGTAGAAATAAATCGATTGAATTATTCAGCTTTCCCCGAAGCACGATTATAATACGATTTTTTAAACGAGATAGTCGAAGTCTTAGATGGCGAGGGGAAGGGTCTAGCCATGCCTGGGCTAATGGAATATTATATTTTTTTTTCTCCCGAGGAATTCGAGGGGCCGTGGGAAAATAGATCCCTTCTTTTTTTAAGGGGGTCATTCACCCCTCAGCAAGAGATAGAGAGAGGGATTAACCCCCGCCTCAGATCTAAGGATCATTCCGATCGGTCGCGGAAGAAAGTAATAGACACCATTTTACTCAGCCTCCGTTAAAAGATGCATTTTGAGAAAAATAGAATCGCTAGTTTGCGCGGGTTTCCCTGTAAGTTCTTAAACGTGAGGGAGGTCGCGAAAGCGGGTTTCTTTTACACGGGGCACACTGATAACGTTATGTGCATCTTCTGCGAGAGGGTCGTCAAGCGGTGGATGCCTAACGACGTCTCGTTACTGAAACATATAGAACAGTTTCGCTTATGCAAATTCATAAACGCCGAGAATACGGGGAATGTCCCCGTCCTAGAACGGGCGAAAGACGATAAGGAGATGGAGGAGATGGAAGAACTAAATCCTATGCGCCATGAGCTCGAAAGAATTCGCTACTTTAACAAGGGATTCCGGGTTAATATCGTGGATGGTAGAGCCTTAACTCGGGTGGGGTTTTATTATACGAATTACAAAGATTCGGTTACATGTTTCGCCTACGAAGGAGAACTTATGGCTTGGGAAAAAGATGATAGTCCTGCCGGTGAACAGAGGAAATATTTCCCGCATTGTAAATTTCTATAAGAGGAGGAATGCGGGTAACGTATGTCATTTTATAGCTGATGAGGCTATTGTAGAAACTAATCAATAACCTTATTCTACGAGAAAGCTGTGATATACTGTTTTTCAAAAGAGGTGGTCGATAGTATAAAGGGAGAAAAAGAAACGACAGGAGTCTAGACATTTTTGCACAATTGGATAATAGATTTTGAGGCCGTGGAAATCTCTCTCCCGTTTTTCCAACTTTCTCACGGTTTGACGAATTCCTTTATTCGCGGGGGCTCTCTCTCTCCCCTAGGTAGAGATTATCCGGGTATTTTAGTTCGATAGGAATCATTCGATCGCTATTTTACGAAGGTGACGGATAAAAATTTTAACCTTCTCTAAAAATGAATACCCTGGCGAAGCGAGTCGCGAGTTTCAAGACATTTCCTGCCGAGTATATGGACAATCTCGAGCTGGATCAGGCGGGGTTCTTTTACATACGTCATAAGGCCATGACCATGTGCTTCTGGTGCGGTGGATTGGGTGATGGGGTCTAACCCTATACATTCTCACATCTCCTCGTTTCCCGAGTGCGAGTACACCAAGCTGGAGTTCGCCAAGCTGCAGGAGACCTTTGAGGCCCAACTAAGTCCGATGCGGTATTCAGCCGCGAGGTCCCGTTAGGCAAGCCGACCCCCGAGGATCTCACCAACGCGGGATTTTTTATACAAACTTTGCTGACTGCGTAAAGTGTTTTTATTGCGGTGGTGAGATCCAGGAATGGAGGGCTGAAGATGATCCCTTTCGGGAACATGGGAGACTGTTTCCGGAATGCAAATTCGCAAAAAAATATTATTGCGGGAACGTGTATGTGAAACCAATTGTCGTCGGCGTCGCGTAGATTTCGATGATCTTCCTGTAACTTTCTTTTTCTTAGATGTAGAAAATCGAACCAAATTTTTCTTAATTAATCATTTCCATTTTAAAAGAAGAATCACCCTAATTAATAATATTTTAGTACCTATTTTAAAAAACCATGGAAAAAAGTGTAATAAAAATGATTTAGTATAATATTGGAATCGTTATTTTTTCCAATACACATTAGGTAAAATGAGGTAGGTGAGAGAGGCGAAGTTAATACTCGTAAAAAAAGCAAGCTAAGTTAGAGGGCTCCATATTTTTGGATTTATAAATTCAGTGTTCCATAATTTTGGATCAAAATATACGGCGGGTCTATAAAAACGCTCCATAATTTTGGTATCTATAAAAATGGCATTAAAGGATATGAATATTATAGAGAATTATCTATAATTTTGCTTATCCACACTAAGGGTTTATAATCGCCTTATTTATGCCCAGGTTTACTTCTCTTTTAGTTTAAAAAAATATTTACTACTGAATCTAATTCACTTTCAACAATGATATTAACAAATGTTTTGGAAAAAGATAGTTTGGAGTACTACCCACTTATTTTTTCCATAACCTCAAAGCATATGAGAAATAGGCGTTTCTTGACACGTACAAGGTTATTTTATTTCAACCTTATCGAAAAATGTTGGATTGAGAACTTTGGGACACTTTCTAATTTCAATTGCACCTTCGATAATAACGTTAGTGTCATACATTAGTGTGCTATCATCAATGGAGTTTTTAGCGTTTGCGAAATTGGTTGTATTATTGGTCTGTGATATTAAAGGAATGGTCAGTTGTTCATTGACATCAGAATTTAAATAACTACACAACTGTTGCATCAACAATTTTCATTTTCAATCTTTGTAGTTTTATTTTGAATTTATACCATTTCACATCAAATCTATTTCGACATTTTCAAATATATTTTTTTTTACAAAAATTAGTGCACATTTTTAAAGATTTATTTATCAAAGGTAAAACCGAGATTATTTTTAACTTTTACAATAAAACTAGATTTAAATTTAAATGGTTATTTTAAATAATGAAAAAGGGCCTAAATTTTTTTTTTTCACATAAAATATTTTTTAAATATATCGCGCCCCCGACGCGCCGGCGATTTCTCAATGAAACAAACAATTGAAACTTTTATCGTCCAAAAGCGGGAACTTTGTTTCTAGCGCCAGCCCAACGTTTTTCTTGTTTGCTATTTCGGTTCCGTTGTGACTTCCGGTTGACGAACAGCGCATAGGCGAACTCGACGATAAAAGACGCCACAGAAAGAAGAACGCCAATGAACCACGCTTTCAGAATGGGCCCCAGAAAGTGGAGGGTCGTTGGTTTGGGAGGGATTCGAGAATTATCCTGGTGCTGCCATTTACGGAAATGAAATTTTAACTTTTTCTCGAATGGTCGTCGCTGTCTTGTCTCCACATATCGCGTCACTCTGAAACCATAACATTCGTGTTCAATGTATAGGCCCCGAGTAAGGGGAGAGGAAGCGTAGCATGTGCGGGGTAATATTGGTTTATTTAAACGTGTTAAAATTCTTGCAAATTTTTAAATTCACGTTTTTTGCATTTTATTCATATAATGGTTTGTGCTTTTGTTAAGTTATTAAAAAAACTTGCTCGATCACAGGGATAAAATACCACGTAATACAGAGATGGGCAAAAATAGCGAGCGCTTATTTTTGAAAATCCTTTGCAGTGAAAGAGCACTAAAATAAAAGTCAGCTGATCTTGTTCACAGTGAGAACAAATCTGAGCCAGCTCAGGCCGAGCGCCGCGAAATTATTTCATTCATAGATGGTCCTCGGCGCGTTGAGCGAGATCGGCTAATCAATGCACTAGCGTACTCACTTCTGAGCGCCCCGTCCTCTAGCGGCTAAATAGTTCACTCAGTAGAAAGTGATCTTCCCAAGTGAGTGAATTAATTTTTTGAAAGTGACGGATCTCTTTTCCGGTGAGCGACTGGCTGGTTTTTTCAACAAGAACCGCTCGCTCGGCGAGAGGCCTACATTTAAAAAACTTATTTTTTTATAATCAAAATTTTTATTTGATATAATCAGTTACGGGATGAATATTCCTCATCGATTTAAGTGCTCCAAAGATGTACTAAAAACAGAGGGTGCGCAATACTAACTCCAAAAAAATTATAAGAATTTAACTTTCATATCTATATGCCACTATGTTATAAAAAATTAATCTTCAGTCAAGATATTGAACTGCTTACCCCTACCAGATTGAATGGTACAGCTTTAAGTAACAGGTTCATCGAAATCTGGGTCGATCGGTTGCGGCAAACATTATCCTATCAATATTAATTTAATCCTTGTTTCTAATATCGTTTTATGTTAGAAAAATATTTTAGTTTTTAGTCATTCCCTCTGATACGTCACACGACCCTTTACGAAACCACATTTTGGTTAGAATAGTGTTTTATTGTCGCTGTTGCTAAAATAGTTCCGTCGCTTTCAAAAATTATTGCACTCGCTTGGGAAGATCACTATCGACTCTGCGTCAACGCTTTTCTACTGAAAGAACTATTTGGCCGCTAGAGAACGCGGCGCTCAAAAGTGAGCTTGCTAGCGTCTTGATCGGCCGATCACGCTCAAAGCGCCATGAACGATCAGTGTCTGAGATACTTTTTGGCACTCAGTTGAAGAAAGAGCCTTAATTTCAGAATTCGCTCACAATTTTTACCCACCTCTGACGTCATATGGCCCAACTTACTAACTAGCCAATCATTGTAGAACATAATATACTTTATAGATAATGACTTTTTAAGAATTCGCGCTAAAATCTAATGTTCGCTTATTAAAAGGGTAATGTTTGTTTGTTATATACTTTATGCATATTCTTCCTGTATAATCTACAATCTCTTTTGTGTTCTGTTTCTTACTATGTAGTTTTAATAAAATAATCAAATCTTGTTAATTTATTCATTGCGTGACTTCTTACATCAAAGTCTACTGGTTTTAAATCAAATTCCAAAAATAAACGAAAAAAAATCGGAAATATAATTGAGAACTATGAAAATTTGGCGCGCGTAAACTTAAAAGTTTATTGATGATATTATTTTAGACATAATTTATGTGAATCTCTACACTTTGCGGCTGCTAGTGACTAAAATTTGAAACTTACACTCTTTTTACCCTAGATCTTTGATTCAATAACTGGAAAAGACATCCAGTGAGAGGCTGTTGTTAAAACATTATCCACTTAAATTTATTGATTTTCGGGTACTTAATTCAATTCAGTGTATATTTCTTGCGAAACATTTGGTAACATTGTCATGTACCCGTAAAACGATAATTTAAGAGAAAAATGTTTAAACAACGGTCTCTCACTGGATGTCCCTTCGAGCTCACCAAACACGGATCAGACTCACCGGTAATCGACAGCCTCTTTGAGCCACGCTGGCAATATGGGCGAGAGAGTCACGTATCTTGAAACACACTTGTAACGGCTTTGGCCTCGGTAAATATTCCTGCACGGTTTGCTCTGATATTTTTCCAGCCATAAAAGCAAATAAGTAGGTGTGGCGAAAAAGACAGCTTGACTGTGCATCATGTCAACCCCTTTTTCAGGCGTTTCAAGGTTGAGTTTGTATTCAGGCATTTCCGGGCATCTGAAACCTTTCTGTTGATTCATTGGAAAATGTAAAATGTTGGAGGATCGGAACGTTATAGCAAATGTAATACCTTTTTATTGTTAAATACGTAAATATGTTTAATGTTGGCTCTAGCGAGTAGTTGTGGGAAGTTGTCAATGTAATCTATTTTCGCCGTAGCTAGCTCTCCCTTCATGTTGCAAAGGTAGAAGCGGTTCAGGAGAAGCCCGGCCCCTAACAACCAACCGCTGAGGAGGAATCTGATTACCGGTTGTCGCCTATTGAAGGCTAAGTCAGTTGCTGTTAACAGACAAAACGTGTTATTTCCATAAAATCATAATTGAGAAAAATGTTTGTTATTAACGGTTTGCAACGAGATGCGAGAAGTAGAAGAAGCAGCTGTCCCAGATCCTCTTCGCGTTGGTATCGTGTCCTCCTCCTCGGCGGGATGTTCTTCTTGCATCGAATGCAACGGCTGTCACCAGGGAGATCGCCAAGAAGGACACCAAAATTAATGTGGAAATGGTAGTGTCCAGGGCTTCCTGGGGCATCAGTACTCGGTCGTTCTTTCCCTGTCTGTTCAAACAGCTGAAGATGTGGCTGGAATCCGTATAATAGGGTTGAGTGAAATGCCCTTGTAATATTTCCTGTTCCAATTCTTCATTAAAATGCTTATCCGACGTAGCGGTGATGCTCTGCGCAAAATATATATCAATTCGAGCAAAATATTTAATCTAACTCCGTTTAAATTTTAATATAATCATCTGAGTATGTAGAAGAAAGCACCTATGTACTGCATTATAAAAAGTTGTAAAATACACAAAAAGGTGGAAAAGTAACTAATGATAAGGGATTAAAAAGTTCAAACCTAAACAAATTTGAAGATATTAAAATGATTTCAAATAACTCGTGACAAGCTGGCCAGATTTCCCGAACGATACTGATGAGTTACAAATAGGACGAAACAGGTGTATCGATTGAATTTCTGTCTATTTTATTTAGCTTTTTACTCGGAGATCTATTTGGTCCCAGTTTTGCGTTTTAATGTTTGCTCAAAGACGTATTGGTACATGTTATTTGTAAGGTTTTCAATATCTTAAAATATTTTAAAGTTTAGCTTTTTTGTCCGTTTTAAATATGAAATATGGAGTATTCAATTACAACTTTCAAAAGCGGATATTCTTTTAGTAAAATTGATTGATAATAAACCGCAGTGACGCAAACACCAACTATATCGATTTAGATTTAAAATTTCTCAACTAAATTTTGTTAATGTTTCGAACAAAATAATGCGTTTCAATCAAATTTGCGGATTTTAAGCTTTGATTAAATCCATTGTGGATGTCGTATACCCCGTAGAAATCCTAACAAGTTTTCTTTATTTATTGACTTATTTTAGGTATTTAGATAAAACGAGCAAGTATAAATAAATAACTCATGAAATTCGAAAACTACGAAAATCATTAATTGTCGATAATCTACGCAACCTAATAGTAATGAAGGTGGCAACTGAGCATCGTTATCGGGGCTGTGATATATCACGGTTCAAAACTTTCCAAATTCGTGCGTATTTAAATAATTACTTTTATAAGAAAGGCTGATTCCGACGATTTCCCCAGTCTAATAAATTTAAATCTGAAAAGAGAACTGAAATGTTAAGTTCTAGTAATTGTTTTTAAAGGTTCGGGTATTTTTCTAAAGCAATTGGAAGTAGAGGCAGCGTTTTTTCATTGGAAATTGTCCGAAGAATCTATGTGAAGCAACCAGAAAGGTTTGAAGATGACCGTGGAAGAGTCTGGAGATACCGGAAAACTTTGGGCGACTTAAAAGCAGTCCATGCTGATGATACCACACCGACAGTCCCATATTGCGACGCAGATTATGGGGTTCACGAAAAGACTAGACATTCTACTTCAGTCAGGTAGGCCAGTCGGAAGCAGATATCTGTAGCTCTATCCACCCCTGAATCCGAGTTGGTAGCTGCCACTGAAGCAACGAAGAACGTCATCTGGATACAGAGCATGAAATCAGACGTACACATCAAGCGAGACAACGACGTTTCTGTTCTTGGAATTAACAACGCTGGTGCCATGAAGCTTATCTGGAATCCAGAATTTCTCAGGCGCACTAAACATATCATTATCGGCAATTCTTCGTTCTAGTGTTGTTCGAAGAGTGATATCTGGATATTACCTATTTCCCGAGCGAAGATCAGAGAGTGTGTGCTTGTGGTCAGTTAACTCTTCGCATCTTAATGTATCTTATATTATAACAAATTTAACTTTTTTTTGGTGCTTATGAATTTGGCTGGATTATTTTTCTAAGCGCTTTGCTTACTAAGTTGAAAACTTAAAACCCCTAATGGGGGCACCAATCTTTGTTTTGGTTTTTTTAAAAACCCCTGATTTAATTTTTTTGTATTTATAAGCGAAAGTTGCGTTTTTAACCATTTTTTGTTTAAATAAACAGCATATGTTTAACGTGCTACAAATAAAAGCACTATAATATAATTTTGTTTTACTATAATATGATTGTTTTACTCTAATATGATTGTGTATAGTTTTAATTGTTTCCATGATATTTGTGTAATTTCTAGACCGAGTGTTAATTAATTCAAAAGAGGGCTTACAAGTCGCCAGTTGACTAAGCCCACTAATTTCTATTGAAATTACTACTTACTGTTAAATAAATAAAAATTCAAAAAAAATTCTAAATTCAAAATAAACCCGAAAGAATTTTCAGATTCGTCGGAAAATAACTGCATTATTGGTTAAGGGAATGACCATTTTGTTGGTCTACCATTGAATTAAATTTATTATCCATTATCACTTTGGTTTAAAAAGGCTAGGATTTTACTTTCTGGATTGAACTTGGAACTAAAATTGGGTTTTTCACCAAAGCAGGTCAATACTTCGCCTCAATGGTGTAATACACTCGAAGAAATTACCATAAAATCAATTAGCAATCTCATTTTTTAAAGAATCGTTGAAACTTAAATTTATGGTGAAAATTCAATATTATTACTTACAGCGAGGGGCTAACCACTTCTTTAAATTCAGTACACCGATTACAGCAAGTTCAGCCTTTGGTAGTGCTAAATCTGTAATCGAATCAAAGCTACGGGCTTGTACTCCGATTCCGGATAGTGGTCAAACCTTTGATTTACGGTAAAACTACACTAAATGAAAATATAAAACGGAAAAAAGATTTATTCAAAATTTTACATTACCGATGAATAACCAGTTTTATTTTAAATTATGACGGATTAGTCGATAGGTTGAGCAAGCTTAAGCCTAGGGCCCGGAACAGGACACAAGCTAGAGGGGCCTGAGACCCATCTAGCGCGAGGTCAGAATAACCTAGTTATATTCGAGTGTAGGGTCCCGGGTTGTAATTAACCCACCACTAATTTATTCATGTTTACAACAGAATCATCAGATAGCGTAAAGTCTTCGTGATTGATTTCCACGTGGACCAACAAATGCGTTATATATAAGAAGTACTAATTTGAGAGTTCAACAGCAGATGTTCTGAATATTTAAATTAAAGCACGTAATTATTGATATATATAAAATATACAGGGTGTTACGGAAAAGCATGTCAAAAATTTAGTGACTTGTTCTTTGGATTATATTGAGTCAAAAATGTCTAATGAAAATGGTTTAAGGGGTTTTCACTCGAGTTCTTCGGTTTCCCCTTCCATTAAAATCTTGCTGAGGTTAACGGTAATAGTTAGTGTAGGGAGCTGTTGGCTCACGTGGCATGAAATGCTTGCCACCACCCTCCTACGCATTGTAACCCGGCCACCTGTTACTTGATCACACACAAGCAACATTGCTTATGTGGTCGAAGGTGGTGCCTTGCGTATTACCTCTATTTTAAAATAAATAAAAATAAATGGCTCCCAAAAACGGGCAAATGTTCAGTTTCTATTGTATTCCTTGGATCCAATTGCTTCCTTTTACTAAACATTTGTGTTTTATCGAGAAACATACGAAAACGATCACTAGTATCAGAAGTGCTATATTAAATCTTAATAAGTGGATATGTCAGCAAATTATTTTTTACGTAAAACGAAGTTGTTTCAAAGTGTCACCATTGTTGCAATGAAAGTTTCTATTTGAATTAGGATCTTTTTATTCTTCAAATGTTACGAAACACGTAAAATTTAATTTAATTAGAAAAAAGATCAAAATGACAACCTATAAATGATTCTTGAACCCATTGGAAGATTCTAGACGTGTTACGGATAGTTTCACAGGCATTAATTATTTCGTTGTCGTAGATCATAAATTACCGGTTATTTAATCGGTGAACACCTTTAAAATTGTAATTACTTAAATATTGGAGGTTTTACGTTCATTTAAGTTCGTACAATGTGACGGAGAAGAGGAATTTAAATCAAGTGGTAAAAGAGTATTTAGATAAGCAACAATTAACCAGAGGGACATTTTCCAAACGCCAGTCATTATTTTAGCCTTTGAACATTCACAAACCGAATGGTTGATTTTCCAGTATAAAATACCGAATTGCTTCGAAAAACCATTTCTTTGCGTCAAAATGATACTAGCTTTAGCGAATTTCACTAACTCTGAGAACGCGGATATGCACTTGATTGACGGACGGGCTTATGGTAATAGTTTAGAAGTAAGGTGGTTATAACAGGAGCAATTCCCCGATAGACAATTACCAAATAGACGCACGTTCGAAGCCGTCGATAGATGTTTATGAGAGCGCGGTCATATTCAATCAGCAAGTAATCGTAAAAGAACGCATGATGTTCCAGAAGAAGAACCACTAATTACACCTTATCTTTAAAACATGCATTTTTCTTGTAATCATTTCTTCGTCGCTTTTAATCTACCAAACAAAATATTTATTTCAATTTATTGATTAAAAAATAAAGAGATTATAATTAAAAGTACGAATACTTAGGTGCTTACCATGTTCAACTTATTTACACAATTGCGATATTGATGGCGCTTTTTTCTTAATGTACGTACGAGCCGAAGGAAGAGGAGATGTGGCCTGGAGGTTGTATCAAGAACACTACCCACTAAGAAGGGTACCAAAAAGGCGAAATTTTGAAGCTGTAGACCGGCGCCTACCAGAGAGCGGGCAACTTCAACCGTCTCGGGAGAGAGTGCAGAACATTCCACTTGACGTGGAAGAACAGGTTTATAACTACTTTAGAGTTATGATTTTTAAACATTTTTCAAGTAACCGCCAAGTTGGAAGACACTTAGGGGTCAATCAGTTTATGGTCTGAGGAATTCTACGTGGTCATCATCTTCACCCTTTTCATCTTCAAAGAGTCCAAAACTCGAACGACGCCGACTATCCTAGACGTACCAACTTCTGTCAGTGGTTTGGGGACAGAGAACTGAAAGACACACAGTTCGCGAGTATAATCCTATTAAATGGAGAGTCATACCCTCGATTTCTTCAGGAATCGTTACCAGAGCTATTGGAAGACGTCTCGTTGGCAACTAGAGTGCGAATGTGGTTCTTGCACCACATTTCAGCCGCGCAGTGCGAGATCACCTTGATGCAACATTTCCTTTAAGGTGGATAGGACGAGGAGGAACTATTTCGTGGCCGCCTTGATCTCCCGATTTAAACCCTTGCGATTTTTTGCTTTGGGGATATCTGAAGGACCTTGTTTATAAAACAGATATTCGTGACATTAATGACCTTCGTCAACGCATTATTGATGGATTTGAGACTATTCAGAACAAGCCGGAAATCTTCGAAAAGATTCGTCAATCATTTGTACGGCGTTATCATTTTGAGCAGTTATTGTGATTTTTTACAATTTATTAAAAGACATAATTATTATTTGTAACTGGTTTTTGCGTATCACTTCCGAATAAGGTTTAGCTAGCGTTATCATTAATGTAAACGAATTACGGATTATTTACATTTTTAGGTTTTAAATTTATACTACATAAACACCAATTCCCCACATACCACCTACAACTCGTACAAGCTTCAACAAGGCTGACAATCGTCATAGAATTGAGTTTGTCAGTGCCCCAGCAAACCCAACATCATCCCTCCGGCAACCTATGGACAGTACCCCGGTATATTGCATTTGTCCGTATGATGTTCCGAAAACCGGATGGAGATAGAGATATTGACGTTACTCGGAGGTTAAAGGACAAGCAAATGTCTGATTTTCTCAGATCCAAAGTACGTCCCGTGGACAAGTACTAAGACGGGTTTATAGTGAACATTCCGAGGATGAGTGTACGTTAAGCCTAAAGTCGTCCGAGAGTATTTAATTTCAGCTTAATCGGGACGTATCCAGGATGTTTATTTGATGTCTTGTATTTCTCTAAGCCGTCTATCTACAGACTCAAACGCCAGTCTTTTTGGAATCTACTGCTGGTTAAATCTTTGAGCTTCTAACCCATTTTTCTTGAGACCGACCGTGCAACAAGCGTTCCTGGACCAATGTGCCATATTAGCTACAAAACGAATTAGACAATTTTAAAACCATTCCTTTAAAGCTTTTATGACATTTGAATCTTTGAATTTAATAATTAAAATCGTATCAATAAATTATAATGGCTTGTATTTGACTTCAAACCAAGGATCGAACCGAGCCTCGGCCTCAGTCCGAGGGTCGTCTAAAAATAGCCGAGGAACCGACCGTTTTTTCGCTCTTATTAAAAACATGGATAACTGAAATTTTGGCCCATTTTCTACCATAAAATTTATATCTAATTAGAATGATTATGTGGAGACGATCGTCCGGCTACCGGCACCTTGAACGCTTTTTCCCCTCTCTTGCGCGGAGGAGGAGTCAATACTCGAAAGTTTTTGTTTTAGTGTTGTAACTTTTGTTTTAGGGGGCGGGGCTGCTTGGAGGGACGAAACATCTACAATATTTGATATTAAAACTTTTATTTGGAAGCTTTATTTATCCATTTGACCATTTAACCATTGCCTCGGGCCCTCGGCCTCGGCCTCGGCCCGAGGCAGTTTTTCGACCCTTGTTCGATCCTTGCTTCAAACTCATTTTACTTCTAAAAGAACATTAATGAAATTTTGCCACTTGTTATTGAAGTTTCTCGCCTCACGGATAAAAACAGTTGAAACTTTAATGAAAACAATTGGGTTCAAGGAAAAATTTTGTTTGCCTGATTTAAAGCTGTGTCCGGTTTTTAGGGTAGTTTTTTGGGAGCCCAATTCTCTGAAACAAAAAACTTTCGGACCCATGTTTATAAGACACTTTTTACTCATAGAAACCCATAGAAAGTTTCGGTACTCTTATCCGTAACACTGTGTATGGTTAAAACCCATCTTGCAACAAATGCTTTAAAAGTAGCATCAATAAATGGAATATAAAAAAATTTCAGTTACCTGATGTTCGGTAGAGTTCGAAAAACATACCGCATTATAGAATTTGACGCTTTAAACAAGTCCATAGAATTAACAATAGAAAACTTCTCCTTCAAACGAACCTATAAAGGTAAACTAATTGAATGCAAACACTGTATGCATTATTATACGGATTAAACTAATAAAACTGGTACGCAGTTCTATTCGCTTAATGTTTAAAGAACTTGCACACTTTGATTTCCACTTCATCGGGTTGAGAGTTATTCATTTTGCAAGTCTCAAAATCTGTTGTTTCTCGGAGTGTACCGCTTTGAAACTAGCTCGCTCGACTTTTATTCTATTATAAAAGGACTTCATTATTCAGCGAACAAAAAAATTCAAGCACAAGAAAAATGAAACACTCTTACATTGTTTGTTTATTATGTTTATTGATCTGAAAGTGGGATTTAGGGTGTGTTTTTCATTTTGGTTCATTCAAGTACACTCGCAAAATCATTAACCACGCTTTGGTACTATCGAGTTAATTTCATACTTTGTTGACTTGCAATTATTTTCATATTTAACCTTTTTTCGTGACCAACTCAAAGTAGAATTTGCTTTACAATTATATACAGTGAAATAACGAAATCTCATTGATTGTGTAAATATATCATTTAAAATATTTACATATTTTAAATATACTTTGTTTAGGTAGGCAAAGATATAGCCATAAAGTTGTTTTAGGCTGGTTCTTAAAAAATAGCAACCAATAAGAACTAAACTGAATTTAGAGCTAAAGAATAGTCACAATTGCAAGTCCTTTTGAAGTACAGCTATATGGTCTTTGTTAAGGTTTTTACTAGTTAAGCCAGAAATTTATGGTATGGTCTTTTATCATTAATTAAGAAATAATCAAATTTATTGATTATAAAGGTCATTTTTCCTTCGAGATCACAAGCCTGTTAACAGTGCTAAGACGTTGGGATGTGTTCACTTTGGAATAACTATGACTCTAATAGTTAACAAGAAGAGTCCAAACTTTGAGTGGTGTCATTTTTAATATTGATGGTAAATAACTATTTATAGAATGCATTGTTGTGAGGGGCTAACCACTTTCCGTAATCGGTGTTAAGATTATGTAATCTTCTGTAATCTTTTGTACAAATTCGAAATCTCGTTATCATTTGTAACCTTCGTACTCAACGGTAATGAAATCTAAGCATTCTGAAATCACGCGTACTCATCTTTAATCACATGCAATCATTTATAAAAGCGAGTAATCATCTGTAACCACGCGTATTCATTGGAATTCTTCCATACTCAATTACTCATCTGTAACAATTTAAAATTTTTGGGTTGCGTGTGTACTCATCGTAATCATTCTCTACTCGTCGTCATCCTGCTCTACTCGTCGTCATCCTGCTCTACTCGTCGTCATCCTGCTCTACTCGTCGTCATCCTGCTCTACTCGTCGTCATCCTGCTCTACTCGTCGTCATCCTGCTCTACTCGTCGTCATCCTGCTCTACTCGTCGTCATCCTGCTCTACTCGTCGTCATCCTGCTCTACTCGTCGTCATCCTGCTCTACTCGTCGTCATCCTGCTCTACTCGTCGTCATCCTGCTCTACTCGTCGTCATCCTGCTCTACTCGTCGTCATCCTGCTCTACTCGTCGTCATCCTGCTCTACTCGTCGTCATCCTGCTCTACTCGTCGTCATCCTGCTCTACTCGTCGTCATCCTGCTCGACTCGTCGTCATCCTGCTCGACTCGTCGTCATCCTTCTCGACTTTAACCTTCAACCACCTTTAACCGTACCAACGAAAATAATGAAACTGACCGTTCCAGCCATCCTTCACTCACCTTTAATCGTACCAACGGAAACCAATCCGCAGCTTATCGTCTTTATTCAACAACTGTCATCTCGTCTCGTCCCGCGACAAATGTTCGTCAGTGATTCGCAATCTCGCAACGGGATCCGCGCTCAAGTTCCAGCCAAACACGGTCTCGTCGTCGACGCCTCTATTTATCCTTATTTGACTCCAGAATACATCAACGTCATTAAGAAAGAATTACCTCCTCAACAATATCAATCATTCTCTCGCGTTCAAGGTCAATTTCAAATATATTTTAACGATTCGTCCTGGGCCGCGCAGCTCATTTCTGACGGCCTATCGATGCCCGACAAAGTCCACGTTCCGTGTCATCCAGTCGGGCAACCGCCTACACGAGTTACTGTTTCGGAAGTTCCGACCCATTTTGAAAATAACCATTTGCGCGAAATAATGTCTGAATACGGTCAAGTAGCTGGACCGATTAAGACCTTACGCATTTCTTTTACCGATCCTGATCTCCCGAGCATGTTAGGTTTTCGCCGACAAGTGAACATTAAATTTGCTACGACCGCCGCCCGTGACGCATTGCCTGACCACATTTTCGTGGATAACGACGACTCTCGATTAACCCTTTTCATTTCTACATCCATCAAATGTCATGGCCATGTTCGTGGAAATTGCCCTCAACTCGTAAACTCAGAGCTCGACAAACAGCGCCACACGGAGGATGTGCCTCGCACATTTTCCGATAACGCTACCACCGATTTTGACATGTCTCCGACCACGCCTACTTTGGAGCCAGTTCTCCCAACTCTTCCATCCAAATCATCCGAGGTTCTTCCCAACAACCCTACAATTGACTCAAACCACGAATCAGAAGATTAAAATTGGAAAATCGACGATTCTTCGAAGACTTTTCCAAAGATACAATTTTCGAAACTGCCGATCAGACAAGGCAAACGTCAATCCTTTTCTCAACAAAATCATTCTTCACCCGAAAAGTCCGCTGTGCTTCCATTCCCCATACCCGCTCCAAAGGCTTAAGCTCAGTCCGACACGTTTTCAGAGGTCAGCCATTATTCGGTCATAAATTTGGACGATTTTATGGATGCCACCGATTCCTCAGTCATCAGAGATCCCACCGCAAATCATCTGCCACAATCGGACCTCGCCGCTCTATTCGATGTCACCTACAGATCTTAAATCCCAATTCTAGAACATTTCCGAACCTCCACAACTAACATTCCGGCTCTCCTGAGTCGACTCCACGGACCTACTGAAGCGGGCCGCGCTCTTTCCAACTTCACAAGTGGAGCCATTTACCAGTGGGAACGTAAGGTTGCTGCCACCCTCATCCTCCATCGTCCCGAGCCGCTTTTATGCGTCCCTTATCGTTTCTTGGTCTAAATTCAATTTTCTTATCTGTCTCGACGCTTGTGATCACGTGCCCTTGACCTTATCCCCGTCTTTAACAACCCAATCATTCTTTCTACAAACGGGCTTCCTTTTGATCAGGCACTTCACTCGCCTCTCGTCGATGGTGGGTTATTTACCATCGCGAATCTCCTCGATCCTCTTTCACTCTGGTGGCGTCCGTTTGGCGATTTCGTCCCAACCGGTGCTCGGCCTTCATGCTTTCTCATTCAAGCCCATGCCAACCTACGTCTTTCGCTCTGCCGTACATTTCCGCACATTTTTGACGCACGTGGTGTTTCTGAGGGATATGTATTTGGAGAAAATGCGTCCCCCGTTTTAGCTTTACCATCTCCCTCCTCTATTCCCCTGGTGGAAAAGGGAGTAGCTCGGGCAATTTATCAGGAAAAACGTATAAGAGTGACCGTAATCCCGATTCCTTGTCATCCTCACGGAGTTTTCGTCCCTTCAACGTTTCGTTTTTGGGACGTCCTTCGTGCCAGTCGCCTCTCCACTCGGATGGCTAACGCCACGCACTGGCGTTTGTTGCACGCCGCATTGCCAATTCCGCGTCGTCTAATCCATCTAGATCCTGACTATCCATCACCATATATTCCTTATTGCCCTGCTATAGGAGACATTCCACATATGTATTTATCTAGATTATCAAATAATCATCATATTTGGAAATAAATTATGTCCTCATTTCGACGTTAGAACTAGAACTTTTAATGGGTCCCCATAAGTTATTCCTATTTAAAGATAAAAAAAGCATATCATAGCGAAAAACTTAAAAAAACATCATTTCAAACCTCTTATAACACACGATCAAAAAAGTAATCGTTAAGGTTCAAAAAGTTAATATTATAAATATTGAAATCAACTTCAAAATCACAAAATCTTTCTAAATGATTTTATGATTAGGAAAATCAACATAAAATCACGAAAACATGTTGAAAATATCGAAATCATAATGTTAATAACACAATCCCGAAATCACGCTCAAAATAACTTTGAAAATCACTAAATCAGCTTTAAATAACGACGGAAGCACGTTTCATTCCGTTGCGTTTATTACCACCCCTTGTAATAAAAGGAGACCAATCTTCTTTCTATCGTCTCTACCTTAGGACCTTGATTTTTCGTTTCGTCTCGATCTCGATAGGCAGACGGATTTCCCTTTCTCAGTGGACTGCCTTTGTTTTCGTAAAACATGCTAAAATTGAAATATCTAAAGGAAGAGTAAAATGCAACAACTACCACAATCAGTTGAATTGCAAAACCATTTAAATCTCAGAGCCTCGTGAACAGGCTAATTTTAATTTTTGCATTTCTTTTTATATATCGAAAACCCAATACTATGCGCCCCCTCCTCCAAATGTTTGTTTGTAGCCGCACCACTTTTGATTTGGGATTTATGGGCGTGTAAATACCATTAAATCTAGCTTTTTTTTCAATGGACGAATTTTCAGCCATACTAAAGTCAACCATGTCTTTCTTTTTTTTCAATGCAGCGTGAGGCTAAGGAAGTTTTGTTTGTTTGTTTTTTTAATTTAAACGCTGTGACCATCTAGTGCTTTTATTCGGTACACTTCATTCATAGAGTTCCCCCTGTACTCCAGTTTGGGTAATGCATTTTTACCTCTCCGAGGGGACTTTGTACCCTAGGAGGGGTTATACAACCACCGTGTATGTCTGTCCGTCTGGCTGTGGGTGGGTGGGTCTGTCTGTCTGTCAGGCCTGCGAACGCGTTCGTATTTTCGATGCAAAGGGTAATCACTGCGTACTCAGTTTCTTAGAATCAGGGAAAAGGTTTTGCCAAAAGCGCACTCTTTTTGTCATTGGGTGTAGTATAATTTTTTATCGGCCGGGATTCGAACCCGAGCCCGCTTGCACGACAAGTGAGGTTTCTACCGCAGAACCACGGATACAGTTACGCTTCACTGAAAATTAAAAACTCTTCCGAGGAGAGGTATTTTTTGACTTGCCAACTTGTTAGATTTACACTGTATTGACTAATACTGTTTTCGCCAAATGTTTTGCAACCGGAAGTTAAATATAAATTTTCTACTCCAAAACATTTCGGCTGTAAGGAATAAAACTAGCTATGGTTGCCTTTAGTAGAACTGAAAGCTTACCACGCGATACAAAAGGAAGATTTCGAGCGATTCTAGTACGCGAAACGTTAACCATAATCCACAGTGATAATATTAATTAATTTAATGAAAAATTTTAATACTCGAAACCTGGTCTAATATCTATGTATCCAATTAAAATTTAAAAAACCGCAGCCTTCTACCTTATACCGTTTTCGTACAAATTTGTCCGTAACATTGAAAAAAAATCTTTTTAAAACTCTCCGCGCATGTTTGAGACGTTTTTAAACAATAAGGTGGCGGTGGGGTGACAGAGTGGTTAGCCTCGCGGAAAGAGGAACCCGGGTTCAATCCCAGCTTGTTGGCACTGGATGAAAATTTGAGAACCACTCCTTCGGCGTTGAGTTTGCAAGTACTTTCCCGTCCATTAAAGAGATTTCTCCCGAGTGCTTCAGTTTTTCCTTACCATTAAAACTTGTGGAGGTTCGAAGGTAACAGATAGTTACAACCCTCCCACGCGGTTTAATTTCACCTGTACCGAGATGCATTATTATTAATATAACTGTTTAAAGGGAATAGAACTTCCGGTATTTGGTGTGGAACACCACTTCGAGCGTTGGCCGCTCCCTCCTATGGCTTTACATTTTTTTGGCGCTAGTGAGCAAATTCTTGCTGAAATGGTGACTGGGGTCTTCCGTAAAGAACGCGTTGAGGTTATATTCCCTTTAAGGGGTTATTCAAAAATCAGTTTACTCTGAAACATGAGGATCATATATTGAAGTTCACATCTCAGAACAAAAACGACTCTACCTCGATACTAACACTTTTAAAATAACAAAGAAAACCTTTTCGCAAGGATTTTTCTTTAAAATTCTGGATATCAGTGTGAAAACCCCCAAAATACGGAACTCATAGTCAAAATCCCGAAATCTGCTTCAAACTCCAGAAATCTGCTTCAAACTCCCGAAATCTGCTTCAAACCCCCGAAATCTGCTTCAAACTCCCGAAATCTGCTTCAAACTCCAGAAATCTGCTTCAAACTCCAGAAATCTGCTTCAAACCCCCGAAATCTGCTTCAAAATGTCGAATTTGAAATTAAGATTTCTGATATTTTTATTAAAATTTCAAAATCTTGAAATCACATTTAAAATCTCGAAATCAACTTCAAGATCTGGAAATCAGTTTGAAAATGTCAAAATCACCTTAAAAATATCGCAAAGTCGCAATCAGTTTGAGATCATAAATCCTGTAGGAAAATTTAGGTAATGTCGGACCTCTCGAGAAAGTACTACTACATATGTACTAAAAGGTCGGCAAAATTGTCAACCCTCCCCGTGGAATTGGAATTTAAAAGAAAAAACGTAGGTTTTTTAAAACCCTGCCTGAAACGAAGGTATTGTGTGGGAGGGGAGGGGTTAAAAAACCCAGTGTTAAAGGGATACTGAAATGGTAAAATAACCCACTTTCAGTCTATTTCGCTTCCAAAATTAAGTATAATTCCGATTTTCTTTTGTCGTAATTATTTAATTTCAATTTCTTCATCTAACATTCCATATTCAAGACGACGCCTATAGATGGTACCAACATTCGCGTCAACAACAGCCCCAAATTATCACGGCACCACGAAATTTGATCCCTTGCAGTGGCGTAGACAAGGGGGGGTTTCCGGGTCCAGACCCCCCTTGGGCCTACCTTTGACTGTACTAAATTTCCATCCCCTTCTCGACCCCCTTTTTACATTCAAATATTTCGAACCCCCTTGACGAATTTCTTGCTGCGCCACTGATATCTTGTAATATTTTAAGGCAGTCTTCCTACTGCAACTGAACGGATAACTGGGCAAATATCTTCTTGGTTATGATTTTGCAGCTCTAGTAAATGACCGTTCAAGGCGTTGGAAAGGGTTTCTAAAAGCTCTCTTATGTAATTTCTGTTGTCATCGATAATTATGTGATTGCGGTAATCGAAGGCTAACAAAAATCGTCCAATTATAAAACAATGCGATTGTTATCTTCGGTGAAGCATTTCTATCACGTTTAAATCGTTACTTTAGCGTTACCTTACGAAAGATTCGTACTAATTAACAAGGCTTTCTATATAATTTATTAAATCGTTAACTTCCATTACAACTAACTAATAATACGAAAACTAAGCAAACTCGCTCGTTCAGCTAATAGTTGTTTGTGGGTTGTTGCAAACGCTCAAACACCACAAAAAAAACTTTAAAATATGGCCACAAACAGTGGGAAACTTTTTGGATCGCGCAGCGCTAAACGTTTCCGACCTTTGAAACTGAAACAAAAACAGCAGTTAAGAGTGGAAAGATCAAGATGCCGCAATCTACATTTGATAACGTCGGCCCGAAACAATTAAAGGGTAAAGTTCTGATTCCGGGTTCGAGTGAAGACGAAATAAAATGATGACCGTCAAAACAAAATAAGGATAGCAAGAATAATTTTAAGTTTAGTACTAATTCCGGCGGGTTAAATGAAAAATTAACGTTTAGCGAGGTTGGGCGTTTGTAGGGAGGAAGGTTGTGGTCGTTGCAATAGCGTATCTATCGCGGAGGGGGGGGGACGACCTCCCGGGCGTACATTTACAGGGGCGCGATTTTTCTGCCTTTTAATTGTTCGGTATTACTAAAAATGTGGGCTAAGGATTATATTCCATATTAAAATCACTTAATTTAGATTTGTTACTATGTCACCATTTATAAGACGGCTGTTTTTAGAGTGCCGAGAACGTTTTCGTATTAATTTCAAATCTTTAAAAAGTGCCCAAATTGCTCTCAAAATCGTAGCTCGGAGATATTTTGAACGAGCTAGACAGAGGGTTTTCTAGTGCGGATCAAAATCAGGTTCATCATTCGAGAAAGCCTAGAGCCATCTGAAATTTCTTTGACACCTCAGCAAGATTTTCAAAAAACTGGTTTAACAACGGTAAAATAAGGTAACGATTGCTTTGAAAACCTTCATTTTAAATGGAAATTTCAGTTACCTGATCTTTGGTAGAGTTAGAAAAACAAAACGCATTATAGAAAAAGACGCTTGAAACACAGTCATAGAATTTCTGATATCCTTGTAGTACCGGATATCTAACTATAAAGATGAAATAATTAAACGACACAAACTATAGGCCGTTGCTATTTACCCCCGATTTTCGGTGGTTAATAGCCTGTATCCATTTACCACCGAAAATCGGGGTAAATAGCGCAACCGCGCGGCCATTGCTATTTGCCACTGAAAGTCGGGGGTAAATAGTCTCGATTGCGCTGCCACGACTATTTGCCACCGAAAGTCGGGACTTGGGAATTTCGGTGGCATATAGCAGCAGCCGCGCGATCGTGTCTATTTGCCACCGAAAATCGGGGGTGTTTGATTTTCAGTGGCAAATAGCGAAGCCGCGCGGCCAAAGCTATTTCCCACCGACACGAACCAAGCCCCGACTTTCGGTGGCAAATAGTCTCGATCGCCCGGCTGTTGCTCTATGCTATGGAAATTAAAGTAGGGGTCGTCTCTAAAGAAAAACATGCTTCATGCTATTTTTAAATATAAACAATCAGGGACATCATTTCTGTAATACGCGAGATTTTTAAATGTTTATCATTTGACACTGTCCATTATTCAGGGGCTGTTCATATAGACCAAAAGGTTACAATAATTTTTGATAAAATTATCTATATCAGCTTATTTTATTTTGCAATAAGTGTTTTGAAGGTGGGAATTCTTCATTTTCTTATGTAGTCAAGTTGGGGTACTTTTTAAAGACTTAGTTGTTGCTGTTGGTAGTATCTGTTGTCCATAAGAAAGGGTTTGATCGAAATCTGAAAATTTATAATCAAAAATTTAACTGATCAAATCTTGATTAAAATTCGATGAACTTTGGTTTATATTATAAACTTTTCATCACGGCTTGGTTCGTCGATTTAAAAAAAACACATATTTTGCGTACGAGTATTTATCTAGAAATGTAGGGGTTGTTCATATAGAACGAAATGTTACTATATGTATTATTTTTAATCAATTATCGATTAATTAACATTATTCATTTTAGCTTATTCAAATGTTTCTTGAAATATCAGATTTGGGCGCTTAACTAAATGATCAATTAGGGGTCGTCTATAACGATTTCTTACTTTGTACTTGTATTCGAAATATTATATTTCCGAACTTACTTAAGCGTTTATTTGGCTTTGTTCTGATTGCCGTCTTATTTCACGATACACACAGGAGTTTTCAATACAAACCGAAAAGGTAAAATGTACCTATTTTAACATTATTTTCTTTAATTGTCTGCCTGTTGGTCATTTTAGGTTAACTTTTCATCAGGGCTTCGTCAGTCAATTTAAAAAAACCACACATTTTGCGTACGGGTATTTGTCTAGAAATATATATCAAATAATTTTCAATTAATAAACGTTATTCATTTTAGCTTACTCAAGTTTTTGTTAATTAAATGATCAATTAGGGGTCGTCTATAAAGATTTCTTACTTTGTATTTGTATCACCTTTCAAATGTTATATTTCCGAGCTAAAGGCCCGTTTTCATGACGGCGATTTTTCTCGCGATTTTCGGAAGCGAGAGCGCGGAAAAAATTCAGCGATATCGCGGGCGATTTTTTCGTGCTTGCGAATCGCTACAAGTTAGGAAATCGCGATAGCGTTCCGTTTTCATTACGGCGATATTTTGTTGCGAGAACATCCGAAAAGCGTTTTTTGCCTTTTTTAAAATGGCGGCCTTTAACTGGAGGAGAAGTTTGCTCAAATGGCTCTTGAAGAAAAACTTTTATTTCTTCGAATAAGTTATTATCGAACTTTTATTAAGAAAATAAACTATGCACCTAAAAGCTGGTTGAAAAATCTTATTTGGGAAGGGGATTATGAAACATTGGTAAGTTAAACAAATTTAATACAAAGACAATTTGCCATGCTAAAATTTTAATGCTTTTTAAAACATAATACTTCCATGTTCAAAACATACACCATAAACAATTCAACCATTTGTTATCAATTGTTGGTCCAAAAATAAACAAAAAGTTATTAGTGATCCAATTCCACCAGGTTTAATGTTGGCTCTGACTTTAAGGTAAATATTAATCAAGTTCATTTAAGACGAGTAAACAGTTCGTTAAAAAGCTAAAATAAGTATCTTGCCACTGGGATCTGTTTGTCGACCTTAGTTCATCATCTATGCAATTATTAATTATGTTGACAATGTCATTTTGACATTTTCTTTTCTCGGCTGATGGGACATTATCCATAAGCTCAGTGACATACATTAAGAAACCAAAGGTTTGTGGCTCATTTTTACATGCATTTATTTCTCTAAAAATATAAATTAATATTATATTATTACTTGTCAAGTTTTGACATTTCAGCCAAAAAGACAGCTTGTATCTCAGCTTTGTTTTTATTATTTTTTGGAGGTTTATATTTATACAGGTTTGTTTTTTAAATTGGAACTTGGAGAACTATTTACTTCTTTATTTTGGCTGACATCAAGTTCAGTAATCATAAATTCTTGGTTACCAATAGGAATAACCTTAAACAGAAAAATTAATTAAGAACAACCCTACAAAAAATTTAATAATTTTAAGGTTTTAACAAAAACATCCCATATCAAAATATACAAGAAAAATAAACCCCTAAAGTAAAATTAAAATAGATATAATAAATATACCCTCAAAACCAATTATGTAGCCACACTGAATGTAGGGTCGGGGTAACAAGGCCCAAGAGGCTTAAAATGTGACTACACTATGTTAAAAACCCAGGTCAGAGCTTCACCACAAGCTTAGACTATAATGTATAGGTAAAAATAAGGAACGAACTCACAGCTGGAACGATTAACATGCCATCCCTTGATACTGGGTGGAAAACTGTAAATAATACAATCTTTGATATTACATGAATAATAAATGCACAATATAAATCATTATTATTTATTACTTCTGGCTCCATTATTGTAGAAACTGATTGATCAATATTTTCATTCCCATCGCAGGTATCTTCGCGAATATAATTGGAAGATGTTATGAACATTAACAGCATATTAATTTTAAAATCAAATCTTTACGTAATAAATTTAATACTCACTCTCGTCATGACACTACAGCCTTTAAAAATAGAAGCATTTGGAAAAAATGCCACTTAACTAGAGTTGAAAGGTTCTTTATCAAACTCTTGTCTCCTTTTTGTTATTGTGACATTTTCGAAATGGCCTCTTAACTTCCATATTTTCTTTAATTCGTCCACTAATAATTTTCATAATTTGAATTATAACTTATTTATTACCCCAACGACCAACATATTTTTAGGCTTATTTAATTACCTGTTTCTTTCATTTTCGATGATACATTATCCCATGGATGCGCATTGTTCCAAGTCTCTGTTTCTATATTCTTCAGTCCGTGTATCTCAAATTGAAGGATGATTTTTAATTAGCTCGATCAACGTTTATTTCCACTTCAATCTGTTTCGCTTCCGCTCTCTTTTCTTTTAATATATATTTTTTTAATAAGGCTTTTTCGGTTTTTTTATTACACTTCCCATTTTGCTAAAGGCCTAAGCCCCAAACAAACAATGACTATATGATGCCAAACGCTCTGGAGGCTCGCCTGTCAAGCCGGTTGTGTTGCGCAATATTTTGAAATGCAAGTACAGTCTCATTGGCTGAAACCAACCACATTACTAGTGACGTGCCGAAGGTCCCGTAAAAATCGCCTAGCGAGACGCGAAAAAGTCTACTCTGGTTAGAAGAGAGCGATTTTCCGAAAATCGCCCTCGCTCGGAGGTTTCTCTCTACTCGCTTCAAAATATCGCGATCATGAAAACACCAAGACATTTTCTCGCGCGACTTTTAAACATATCTCTCGCAAATCACTGGATTTTTTCTCGCAAATCGCTCTCATGAAAACGGGCCTTAACGTAAGCATTTATTTGGTTTTGTTCGCATTGTCGTTTTTTTAACGATACATACTCTGGTCATGTATACAGACAGAAAAGGATAATGTCCTTATTTTAATATAATTTTCTTTTACGGTTTGCCTGTTGGCAAAAGTGGGCCAAATCGTACTTCGCTTTCTTCTTTTGGTTTTATACTACAAATTGGATTGCAAATAATTCAAAACTTTAAATACAAATCGTTAAACTAAGATTATGATTGACTAAGATAATAATCATAACATGAATTAGTATATATTAATCAAGCTTAAAAACTCGCTAAGACTCAGAAGTTTGAAGCAGAATATTAGAGAGGTTAAGCAGAGTGCTCTAGAAGTTTCAACGACAACGTCGGAGCTACATAGACGTTCACGCAGAAAGATTCTACAAAATTCGTTAAGCTCGCCTTCATTTCGAGGGATAACGAAAAAGAACACATTTCCGATACAATTTTAACACACTAAAGCACGACGAAAACAGGAAGGTTTTTGAACAGGACTAAAATAGAGGCGAGAAGTGACCAGAGTAAATGTGGGCCGAGTAGCCAACGAAAAATTCCATGCATTATTTTAATTTAAATTACACGTTTTTTCGACCTTTTCCCCATTTTTGGGGCACTAGTTTACTTTAACTTTGCGCCCCTTAAATATTGTTCGTGACGGGCCCCGGCCCACCCGGAATTACTCGGGCACACGCCTATGGACTAAAATGTGCTTTACAGTATTTGAGTATTGTCTAAATACAAAATGTTTGTTTTCGTTGTTTCGTGTATCCGTTATATCCGCAAATGTATACTCGTTACGATTTCTACTTAAACTATACAAGGCTTAGTCGCCTAGTGAACTCTACTAAATATTTGTTATTTCTTGTGATTACTGAATATTTTTTTTAAAGGGAACAGAGCCTCAGGTATTTGGTGTGGCATACCAACACTTCGAACATTGCCCGCGACCTTCTAGGGCTTCAGATATTTTTCGCGCTAGTGAGTCAAATCTTGCTGAAATTGTTAGCTTTAAAAACGACTTAAGGTTATATTCCCTTTAATTCTTTGAATTCTATGATTTCGAGATATTTTTATTTCTGAAATATTTCTACTGATTACTTTTGAGTAGAAATCATCGGACAACGTTGCAGGCCCTAGAAATAATCGAGGCTAGAAATCATTGGTTCTTCTTGAGACGTCAAAGGACTTCATTACGAGCCCTTTATATCATCTGGCCTCATTACGGGTCTGAAACATTATCGGACCTACTTTCACGTTCTAAACGTATTCGGCCCTCGTTTCGTGCCCTTGGCATTGTCGGGTCTCATTTTCGGGCCGTTGACATCATCTGGCTTCGTTAAGGGCCCTAGATATTATCTGGCCTACTTTCAGGCCTTGTTACGGGTCATTGAAATCTGTTGGGATTTTGAACAGGTTTCCCACTCTTTTATAGTCCGGGGTGGTTTTTAGGGGAGAGCTATTTCGGCGGACTGAAACGCCGAAGTGTGAGACCTAATTACGTTAGTAATGGTTACTCAAATTTTCCGTTAACTCTTCTATTTTGAGTGTCGCTAAGCCTACTTTTCGCCAAATAAGAAAAAGACAACTTTTTACAAACGGTTTTTATGCGAGAGTGAACTTTTTTAATTTATTTATTTCGCGTGCTGAGCGCTGCGCGCTGCACGCTTTCGCTCGTAACAAATATATTATCGTTATACAATACAATATTTTGTTATGCGTTTAACGGTTAGTTTGAAATTTTGATTGTTTTATATATAGGGTAACTAATAACAAATAAAGTGCAATCTTTTAAGCGCGCAATTTACTCTTGACGCGAGTTTTTTAATACTCCCGCCCGAAATGCGATTCAGCATTTCATCTTTTTTTTTTAATTGCGCGCCTCTAATTAGCAAATTTCCAACTGGAACAGGTGTTGAATTGATCTTCTCAATAACGTACCGTTCGCTGTGCGCACGATACAAGACCGATTTTTACCGTCGCAACTGAGTCGCGTTTGTTCCACTACGGCCATTTTCCACATATGTTTTGAAAGTTTATCGTCGTGCACTAGAACGACATCGCCCACTTTGAAGTTGGATTCCGTTTTAGTTGGTTGGGTGTGATGCGCGGATCTTAACTCCATCAAGTATTCCCTTTTCCATCGCGCGCATAGTCTTTCCATAACGATGAGACGATGACGTTCTCTCCTTTTCATCTCCTCGCGAGTTTGATTGCCTGTGTTGATTTTTATTTGTTGCGGTGGTAAATTGGTTAATCTTTTTCCAATCAGCATATGGGCAGGGGTTAAGGGTTCTGGCTCGTCAGCTTCCGAATTTACGTAAGTCAATGGTCTGGAATTAATGACAGCTTCAACTTCAGCTAATACCGTCTGCATTTCTGTAAAACGTAGGGTGATTTTGCCTAGACCTTTCTTCAGTGTGGTTTTCGTGGATCTAATGAGCCTTTCCCAAAAACCACCCCACCAGGGTGCTCTCTCGGCAATAAATTTCCAAATTATTCCGTGATTCGCGAAATAGTCTTTTACTTCCGGTTTTTGAATGTTTTGCCATATCGCTTTCAGTTCCGAGTTTGCTTTTACGAAACACTTTGCGTTGTCCGAAAATACTTGACTAGGAAGTCCTCTTTTAGAGACGAATCGTCGGAAAGCGAGTAAGAAATCTTCGGTTGATTGAGTTTGAACTAGCTCTAAATGTACCGCTCTGGTCGCTGCACACGTAATAAGACACACGTAAGCCTTCTCTAAATCTCCGTCCTTGTTTGTTCCCTTGATGAACAATGGCCCACAAAAATCTATACCGATAACTGTGAAAGCTTCGGTAAAGGTGCTCCGTTCCGCCGGAAGAGGCGCGAAAGGCATTTCACCTGGTTTGGACCTGAATCGTTTACATAGTGCGCAGTTGCTTACGACCTTTTTCGCTAGCTGTTTACCCGCTGGAACCCAGTACCTCGAACGTAGTTGCGTGAACGTGGCTTGAACACCTCCGTGAATAACATGGTTGTGACATTCTTGGGTTATTAGGTAAGCCAGTCTTTCGTCTTTGTTGATTATTGCTGGATGCCTTTCCTCGTAGCTCAGGTCTGACTGTACCAACCGACCGCCTACACGGATTAATCCGTCGGTTCCTAGAAACGGTGTTAAGGAAAGAATTTTAGAGTTTGAGGGAATTTTTTCTTGGTTTTGTAAGGCTTGAAGTTCATCTGGATAGTTCATTTGTTGGATTGATTTGACCCAAAGGTTTTCAGCGTTCCAAAGTTCCGTCGCTGTTAACGGAACAGTTTGTTTTTCTTTTTTCATATTCTTTATACATCGTAATACCCAAGCTGTAATTCTCAATGGTTTCCTCCAAGTACTAAATTTCTCGAGACTAATTAAGTTTTGAACGCCTAAAGTTTCTTTGGTTTTGGTAGTCAATACGATTGTTTTTCTTCTCTCGACTTTCAATGCCTCTCGTGGTATTTGCTCCGTTGGATTCTTTGGCCAATTTTCCTTCTCTAATACTAGCCAAGGTGGACCATTAAACCAGATGTCTCCATTAATCAATTTCTTAACTTCGATTCCCCTTGATAGAAGGTCTGCTGGATTTCCGCTACCGGGGCAGTGTGACCACGAACTCGGGTTTGATATTTTTTGGATTTCAGCGACTCTATTTGATACAAAAGGTAGCCAAGTCTTGGGATTATCTTTAACCCAGTGTAACGCTATTGTTGAATCACTCCACATGTAAATGGCTAAATTCTCTTGATCGAAAACGTCCTTAACGTGATTGACTAGCTTGGCTCCGAGCAGACACGCTAGCAATTCCAGTCTGGGTAGAGACATATCGGGCTGCTTTTTCTTCAGTGGCGCGACTTTCGCTTTTGCACAGACGAAAGATACTCCGACCTTCTTGCTTTCAGTTTCGAACCTGATGTAAATTACAGCTCCGTACGCTTTAACACTGCTGTCACAGAAACAATGGAGTTGTTGCGATTTGATTTTCTCTTGATAGTAGCATCTCGGTAATTTTAGGCCTCGGAGTTCCTCCATCTCGTTGGTCCATTTTTCGAATTCGCTGACAATTTCGATAGGGAGTTCTTCGTCCCACGTTTTCTCAAGGTCCCAGAGCTTTTGGAATATGATTTTTGCACGAATGGTATACGGCGCCAAAATGCCTATAGGGTCGAAAATCTGGGCGACTGTGCCGAGAATAAATCGTTTGGTTGGTTTTGGGTTTTTCAGAGCGTCTAATATTTTGGAAAGGTGAAAAGTTATGACGTCTTCATTCTTGTCCCATTGCAATCCTAAGACCTTTTGCGGTTTGTTGATTTCGTTTAATTTTTCTTCGGTAACGAATTTTTCGTCTTCTCGCCATCTTTTCTCTAAAGCCTCCGAGTTTGATCGCCATTTTCTTAGGAGCATCCCCGCTTCCTTCATAACTTTGTTGGCTTTTGATGACATCTCGTACGCCTTGTCATCGGTTTCATTTCTGGTTATCCAGTCATCTACATACAGATCGTTGAGTAGGCCAATGATCTCTTCTCTGTTTTGATCATATTTTTTCAAATGTAGCTTTATCGTAGCCGCCAAAAGGAAAGGGGAGCTAGTGATTCCGAACGCGGCCCGCGTCACTCGAAGGACCTGGAACTCATCTTTTTTTATTTTACCGTCCTCTTCTATTACCCAAAGAAATCTCAAGGAATCTCTGTCTTCCGGCGCGAGTTCTACTTGAAGGAATGCCTTTTCTATGTCTGCGGTGATAGCTACAGCGTGTTTGCGGAAACGTAAACAAATAATGAGCAGGTCGGTGAGTAAGTTTGGCCCGCTGGCTAAGCATTCGTTTAGTGATGGTGCTCCTATGACGTGCGCCCCGCCGTCGTAGACGACTCGAAGCTTCGTTGTGCTGCTCGAATCCCTAGTAACTCCTTGATGAGGGAGATAAAACGTTCCTGGGGTAGCCGGTGTCTCTACTATTTCTATTATTCCGTTTTCAAGTTGCTCTTTGATAATGTTTTTATAATCTTCGTAAAATTTAGGTTTTTCGTCAAACTTTTTCACTAAGCTTTTCATTCGTTTTGTCGCCACGGCAATGTTGTTTGGTAGATTACTCTTCTCAGTGAGCCAAGGTAATTTTACTTGGTAACGTTCTCTATTGAAAATAGCATTACTTTCAAACTCTTCTATTATTTTTTCGTTTGTTGGAACTCGTTCTTCGTTAATCTTGATGCCAAGTGATTCTAGTTCCCAAAAGTTTCGAATAGTGTCAGAGACCTTTATTTCTTCAGCACTGACGCGTAACACTTGAACCGTGTCGTAACTTCCGATTCGGTTCACGTTTATTGGTCCTTGTAAGGTCCAACCCAGAATAGTGTTTTGCGTTACTAATGATGGGCTCAACCTCTCTACTGTTTTGGTAACGAACTGCCAATAGTAGTCGCTTCCTATGAGAACTTCTATGTTGGAGGCGCTCTTCGGTCCTTGCACAAATTCGTCCGCTAATTGTAAATTGTTGGTTTTTACGAATTTTTCTATTTCTTCGCAACTGACATTAGTGACTGCTTGACACAGGTAGGGTACCTCTATAGCCACTACTTCTATTTTGTTCCCATTTCCGTTGACATTTTCTAAGGTTAACCGTACTTTCCGTCTTCGGGAAGTATCAGGTTTTTCATTTCCAAAGTTGTTTAGGGTGAGCGTGGTAACTCCTATTACTGGTAGGTTAAGTTGACGAGATATTTTTTCCTGAACGAAGGTGGCTTCGCTTCCCCCGTCCAGCAGGCATCTTACGCGCGACCCGTTGTTTTGAGAGTCGACGCGGGGGTTTCTAGCTATCGCTCGTGCTGTTTGCAAAAATACCGCGCGATTAGTCGTAACAGAGGCGCATGTTTTGGGTTCGATGTTGTTTTTCTCGTGAGGCTTTGATTTTTCATCGTTTTTAGGTTTTGATTTTGGTGCTTTTTTGTTGGCGATACTTGAAGGACAGACTGCCATATTGTGATTTTTGTGACAGATTCTGCAAGATTTAAACTTTGACGGACAATTTCTAATTCCGTGATTCTTCTTCAAGCAATTGAAACATCGCTTATCCACGTAAATTTTTTCTCGTTTCGCCTCTATTGAGTATGCCTCGCAATTTGCTGAGCCATGCGTGTCAACTTCGCAGAAAATACAAAATGGTACGTTCCTCGATACAACTTGTGTCGAAAGTGCGGATGCTGAACTCTGATAAAACTGGCTTCCGTTGTCCCGAAGCTCGTTTTTCTGTTGCTTTACTGGGAGATGAGTTTCAAATTTTTCCTTTTCGGTTTTTCGGCCTAAAAAATTGCATCTTTCGCGGCTTTCAACTTCTTTACGCAAAAAAGCTACGAGCGTGTCGACGTTCCACTCGGCGTCCGACGTACGCGTTCGGCTATAGTCAAGCCTAATTTCTTCCGGTATAACTCTCAAAATCGCTGGGCATAGACACGAACCGCTATTACCCGTGTCAACACCAAAAGCTTTCAAACTACGAATATGATATTCGCACGTCAAAAGCAAATTACGCAACGCCGTTATATCTCTAACTTTAAGCACGGGATCTAATTGTAACATTAAAGTTTGATGGTGATTAATCATAGCATCTGTCCTGCCATACGTATCTTTCAATAATTTTACAGCTGCATCGTAAGAACTATCCGTAGCCTCGACTTCGTAACTAGCTACGAGATTTCTAGCCTCGCCAGTTAAATATGACAGTAAATAATTAAACTTTTCTACTTTAGGAAGATCAGTGCTATCCACAGCCGCGTTGTATCTACTCCAAAATCCGTTGAACTTCAAAATGTCTCCATCGAAGGTTGGCATTTTCAGCTCTGGTAATCTAGTCACTGATAATGATTGCCCGTTGCATCCGATGGGCGATGAAGAGTTCGAATTGATGTTATTGTTGTTCGAAACTGTCGTTGTCGCGGCTTTAATTCTTCGGTTGGCTCTTGACTTGGTCAAAGTGATTTTATCGGCGTTGAGATTGGCATCCTTTAATTCCTTTCGAAGTTCTTTGAGGTTGATCGTGAGGTCTTGTACCTTTTGCTCGAGGGGACCTAAAACTGTCTCCTTTTGGATGAGTAGCGTTAAGCTATCCTCTATTTCGTCAACTGCTGATTCTGGATTTCTGATTAGCGCTTCCAGTTCGTTGATTAGTTTTGATATTTGAGACCGCACTGTTTGTCTTTGCATTTTTAGACGACGTAGCTCCATCGGCTCTTGCGGATTTAAATCCTCATCTGGATCTTCTCCAAAAACGTCCGTGTACTCTTCTTCAGATGACTCTCCTACTTCATTTGTGTTTTTCTCTTTCTCCACTTCTATGGCCGTTGATGGTTGTGTTTGATCTTTTCTTCTTGGCATTTTTTTTTGTTTGGGTTTTATTTTTGCTTTGTACTAACTCACTTTAAACTAACGTTTCACACTGCGAACTGAGTATCTCGACTTTTGCTTCCCGGGTTTCGGCCCCAAATGTTGGGATTTTGAACAGGTTTCCCACTCTTTTATAGTCCGGGGTGGTTTTTAGGGGAGAGCTATTTCGGCGGACTGAAACGCCGAAGTGTGAGACATAATTACGTTAGTAATGGTTACTCAAATTTTCCGTTAACTCTTCTATTTTGAGTGTCGCTAAGCCTACTTTTCGCCAAATAAGAAAAAGACAACTTTTTACAAACGGTTTTTATGCGAGAGTGAACTTTTTTAATTTATTTATTTCGCGTGCTGAGCGCTGCGCGCTGCACGCTTTCGCTCGTAACAAATATATTATCGTTATACAATACAATATTTTGTTATGCGTTTAACGGTTAGTTTGAAATTTTGATTGTTTTATATAGAGGGTAACTAATAACAAATAAAGTGCAATCTTTTAAGCGCGCAATTTACTCTTGACGCGAGTGTATCCGTTATATCCGCAAATGTATACTCGTACGATTTCTACTTAAACTATACAAGGCTTAGTCGCCTAGTGAACTCTACTAAATATTTGTTATTTCTTGTGATTACTGAATATTTTTTTTTAAAGGGAACAGAGCCTCAGGTATTTGGTGTGGCATACCAACACTTCGAACATTGCCCGCGACCTTCTAGGGCTTCAGATATTTTTCGCGCTAGTGAGTCAAATCTTGCTGAAATTGTTAGCTTTAAAAACGACTTAAGGTTATATTCCCTTTAATTCTTTGAATTCTATGATTTCGAGATATTTTTATTTCTGAAATATTTCTACTGATTACTTTTGAGTAGAAATCATCGGACAACGTTGCAGGCCCTAGAAATAATCGAGGCTAGAAATCATTGGTTCTTCTTGAGACGTCAAAGGACTTCATTACGAGCCCTTTATATCATCTGGCCTCATTACGGGTCTGAAACATTATCGGACCTACTTTCACGTTCTAAACGTATTCGGCCCTCGTTTCGTGCCCTTGGCATTGTCGGGTCTCATTTTCGGACCGTTGACATCATCTGGCTTCGTTACGGGCCCTAGATATTATCTGGCCAACTTTCAGGCCTTGTTACGGGTCATTGACATCAAAGGGTCTCGTTTCGGGCCATAGATATTTTTGGGGCTTCTTTCGGGCCCTAGACATTACGGGTGTCGTTTCTGGCCCAAGATACCATCAGGTCTCGTTACAGTGCCCGGAGGTAATAGAGAATCGTTGAGGCCAACAAACAATTTATTCTCGGACGGCCCCTAAACCGCATCTAGTTGCGTAACGTTCCCTAAAAATTATTTAGTGTAACGCCCTTGAAATTATCTAGTTGGGAAACGGGCCCTGGAAATTATCAAGTTGCATAACGGGCCCTGAAAAATACCTAGTTTTGCAACGGGTCAAGATATGTAATTTCATTGTGCCAATTACGTTTCCTCTCCAAAGCACATTTTAGGTGGAATAAAATAAAAAAGTTTAGGAAGAAATAACCCGTGAACAAAGGATAAAAGTAATTTAATATTTTTATTAAAAAATTGTCGAGACGTTTCGAGCCGCGGCCCGTCATTCAGTCTGAATGAACTAAATATTAGGTAATTGTAAATATTTTACGCAGACGGCACTTCCAGCGGCAATTAGAAAAGCGTCTGGCAGTTTCAATTTAATCCAGAAATACTGTGATAATTTTGATGACTACTATTTTACAAATATCTGATTTCGGAAATCATTATCGGTGTTTATTTTGGAAAATGTGTGGTTACAAATGAGTCCTAAAATGTTACTATTTTCGAATTTTTCTAGAGTACTATTGTTTTCCTGTGATTGTTGGTAAATTATTTTTTATTACCAAAGAATTCTTATAATTACCGGTGAATTCTGGATTTTTCTCAAAATATTTTTAAATTCCGCGTGATAACCCATGATTTCGGATATAAGTTAATCGATTTCAGTTACTACCCCCTCGGGCTTGGGCCCTTGTAACTAAAAGTATAGGATATAGGTGCTGGCCAAGCTCAGTGCCATAGCGGGCCCCTAACCCGTTTTTGGCGTGTTTTCACCGGGCCTCTGAATTTGAGCTTTCACTCTGGACAGCAATGTGTTACATTTATAACATTTTCATTAAATACCTAAAATACGCAGTGTTCCAAAAGCCCGATTTTTTATCCAAAATTCCAGAGAGTGCATATAATAAATATTTTTACATATTTCGTTTATTAAGAATACTTGGATTTGTCAAATCTAAATATTTTTTCTTGCGACCCCTAGCGGCCAAGTTAGCTTCCTATTGAGTCTTGGACCATTTTGACTTTTACATTGGATAGATTCATATCACATAGTATTTTTGGATGGCGATGTCCCGCATGTTAATAAAGATCGGAACGAAAACCATCTCAAAATGCACAAAATCAGCCATCTTGGACTGGATTTTTCTCCAAACGTTGCGAGCCAATTGCGTATATATTTTCACTGTGGGTTGACAAGATATCATTTAATGTAATAACGGCGCAAAATCGTCGCGATCTCTGTTGGTTCGGAAACTATTGATGTTTATCTAGCTAAGATTTGGGCGGTTTTTTGGCTAGATAAATAAAATGTTTAAACAAATTTTGAAACTTAAATTTTCTCAAAATAGTATTGACTGGAAATGTGAAACATTTCCAAGTCTTCGTTCCAATTTGTTAAATAACGAAACGAAGAACAAATCTGGAAAATGCTTTGGTCCCATTCGAATGAAATCACATTCGTTCGAAAACGATTTAACATTGAGTCCCAATCGATCGAAAATACCCCAATTGTGCGGTTTACAGCCCAATTTTGCACGTGTATATTATTTTTTTTATAGTACATCAAATTTCGTTTTATGAGACGTTTTTTTAACTAGGTTTACTTCTTATATAAATAAGTGTTGATAGTCTTATTGGAGCCAGTTAGCTAAAATGGAGAAGTGAGAGACTAACCTAGACTAACCTAACCTAACCTAACCTAACCTAACCTTACCGTTAGTACACCTGTAGCAATTTTGTTTAGGTATAACGTTTTTTGCGTACCCTGCTATATCTCGGGGCAAAAGTAAAAAACAAAACAAAAGGTCCCAATGAACCGAATCCGCCTTTTGGGCTATATTTCGGAAACAAATTGAATTCGGTCGAATGGGATTTCGATCGAATGGGAATATACCCTGGAAAATATTCTGTTTTTAATCGCAAATGGAAGATGCGCAAGGTCCTACTTTCAACATTTCTAAGCCTAAAAATGCCAATTTGCAAATGGGTTTTTACGTTTTTAATTTTTTTTCTATGTTGTGTCACGAAATTTTATTAGGAAACCTCAGATTCGGATTCAACAGCCCAAAAACCAGAGCCGTCACCAGCCCGAAATTTAAGGTAAGGCCAAGGGCTTTAATTTTAATTTCTCGCGAATTTCTAGGCCAGGTGACGGCCCTGCAAAAAACATATAGAATTTTCCGGGTAAAAACACAATATGGGTGGACAATTACTAGACGGAAGGAAATATTTAGGGTATAGGTTTTTTTCTTTTATTGGTGGAGCCACTACTTGTGTTATGAAATGTCCCTCACTTATACACGTGATTTGCCACCAGGGACAGAGTGCCGGCCTTATAGTCAGTTGAACATCTGAGCCTCACTGACCCCAACTCGTTCTTTAACTAATATTTTTCGCGACCCCGTAGGATTTAACCAACTTTCCCGTGGCCTTCCGCACTTGATTCCTGCCCTAGTAATATAGCCTTCTTTATAAAAGACTAGCCTTTTTACCAGCTTTTCCCTGTCGGGAGTTTCGCGTAATGGAAACATGTTGGTACTGGCTCCTTTTGGGGCCCTTGGCTAGATAATGAAGAACGGGGCCCTTAAGGGTCGTCCGGGCTGTGCGGGTAGTATGGAACAAAAACTAATATGGTTATTTATAGGGCAAAAAAAACAAACGCTTTAGTTTAAAAAAAACATACCTATTTAACATCTAAAAAAACCTCACTATCACATCACCTCACATCCAATCACCTCACAATATCACCTATCACTAATTACCTAACCTCATTTCGCCTCACTAACTCGCACGTATTACCTATAACCGGATACTTATCACATTAACTCACCTATCACATCACACTTCACGTATCACATAATATCACCTATTACCTCAAACCTATCACCTTTTCTATCACCTTACCTCATCTATTACTTCACCTTACCTATAAACTCACACCTATCACTTATCGCATACCTCACACCAATTACCTTACACCTATTAGATATCACTTCAACTATCACATCACACCTATCACCTATTACTTCACCAGACGTAAATAGGATAAGTGGACTTTTCTATCTTCGGCTACTGCAAGACGTCCATTGACACCAGTAAAACCGGTTTCGAAATGAAAATTTAAAATAAGAAAGTAGTTCCATTTAGTTTGGCTCTATCAATCTTGCTATAAACATCCAATGAAACGTTATTTGCTATTGATAATCACTGAATGAACAAATTTGAAAATTAGACGCCTCTCCAAAATTTAGAAGAGGGCCGCTTCTCATACTTACTTTTGCTATCACCTGTACCTCATCTATTACCTTTTACCAATCGCCGTTTCTATCATCTATCAACTATCACCTCACCTAACCTAAACAATACTTTAGTCAAAAGGACGTCACTTGGGGGCACAGAAGGTGACAGCAAGTGCTTAAGAGTGGCGTTGATTTGGAAAAAGAAAGTCGGGAACGTGGTGAAAATTTTGGCATGCTACCTAGCAGCGTTTTCAAGTTATTAAAGGGACAGACATACATCCATACAAACATACAAACATACACGACAAACTGAGAAATACATTATAGATATTGTTACTGGATTACCTAAAATGACTAACTGGCAGACAATTAAAGAAAATAATGTTAAAACCTTTTCGGTTTGTATTGAAAACCCCTGTGTGTATCGTGAAATAAGACGGCAATCAGAACAAAGCCAAATAAACGCTTAAGTAAGTTCGGAAATATAATATTTCGAATACAAGTACAAAGTAAGAAATCTTTATAGACGACCCCTAATTGATCATTTAGTTAAGCGCCCAAATCTGATATTTCAAGAAACATTTGAATAAGCTAAAATGAATAATGTTAATTAATCGATAATTGATTAAAAATAATACATATAGTAACATTTCGTTCTATATAAACAACCCTTACATTTCTAGATAAATACTCGTACGCAAAATATGTGTTTTTTTTTAAATCGACGAACCAAGCCGTGTTGAAAAGTTTATAATATAAACCAAAGTTCATCGAATTTTAATAAAGATTTGATCAGTTAAATTTTTGATTATAAATTTTCAGATTTCGATCAAACCCTTTCTTATGGACAACAGATACTACCAACAGCAACAACTAAGTCTTTAAAAAGTACCCCAACTTGACTACATAAGAAAATGAAGAATTCCCACCTTCAAAACACTTATTGCAAAATAAAATAAGCTGATATAGATAATTTTATCAAAAATTATTGTAACCTTTTGGTCTATATGAACAGCCCCTGAATAATGGACAGTGTCAAATGATAAACAATTAAAAATCTCGCGTATTACAGAAATGATGTCCCTGATTGTTTATATTTAAAAATAGCATGAAGCATGTTTTTCTTTAGAGACGACCCCTACTTTAATTTCCATAGCATATAGCAACAGCCGGGCGATCGAGACTATTTGCCACCGAAAGTCGGGGCTTGGTTCGTGTCGGTGGGAAATAGCTTTGGCCGCGCGGCTTCGCTATTTGCCACTGAAAATCAAACACCCCCGATTTTCGGTGGCAAATAGTCGTGGCAGCGCGATCGAGACTATTTACCCCCGGTTAAATTTTTGATTATCAAATTTCGGATTTCGATCAAACCCTTTCTTATGGATAACAGATACTACCAACAGCAACAACTAAGTCTTTAAAAAGTACCCCAACTTGACTACATAAGAAAATGAAGAATTCCCACCTTTAAAACACTTATTGCAAAATAAAATAAGCTGATATAGATAATTTTATCGAAAATTATTGTAACCTTTTGGTCTATATGAACAGCCCCTGAAAAACGGACACTTTCTAATGATAAACCTTTAAAAACCTCGCGTATTAATATAGAAACTAGGTCCCTGTTTGTTTATATTTAAAAATAGCATGAAGCATGTTTTTCTTTACAGACGACCCCTACTTTTATTTCCTTATAAACCGACGCTTCTAGTAGCCAGAAATAAAAAAACCATACATATATAATAAACTGAAATTAATAATAATCGTATTATTAAAGCGGATTTATGTATTTAGCATTAAAATGGAAGCCCGACTTTCGGTGGCAAATAGCACGATACGCGCGGCGTAACTTTTTACCACCGAAACGAAAAAACATCATATTTAGGGTGGAAAAGAGCCTCCATCATTGGTGAGACTTTTTGCCACCGAAAGTCGGGGCTCGGTTCGTGTCGGTGAGAAATAGCTTTGGCCGCGCGGATACGCTATTTGCCATCGAAAATCAAACACCCCTGATTTTCGGTGGCAAATAGCCTCGACCGCGCGGCTGTTGCTTTATGCCTCCGAATTTCCCTTTCGGTGGCAAATAGTCGTAGCCACGCGATCGAGACTATTTACCCCCGACTTTCAGTGGCAAATAGCAAAGGCCGCGCGGTTGCGCTGTTTACCCCCGATTTTCGGTGGTTAATAGATACAGGCTATTTACCACCGAAAATCGGGGTAAATAGACAGGGCGCAAACGGCATGAGTAATTATAAACTTATGAGTCTTAATCTGATATTTCTAATCCCCAGAATTTTTTAAGAATTTGCATACTTTGATTTCCACTACATCGTGTTGAGAGGAATTCATTTTGCAACTCTGAAACTCCGTTCTTTCTCGGACTGTGCCGCTTTGAAACTAGCTCGCTCGACTTAATATTTTCCATAATCTAATCGACCTCATAATTCGGCAAAGAAATATGAAACACTCTAACGTAGTTTCGTTAGCATGTTTATTGATCTGAAACTGGGCACATGCCTACTCTGCCTAATGGTTAATACGCTCCTGCATTATATTTAATAATAATTGTTTTGTTTAGTACGCGTTAGAATGAACGTTTTTCGTTGTAGTGATTATAAATTTAAATTTGACTTTAATACTCCGCTTAGTGTACATATTGGCGGGATTGTAACCACTAGGGCGTCTTTTTCTCTCTTCAACTCTTCACCAGCAGTTTTCCAGACTGTTGTAATAAGGCATAACTCTTAAAAAGCCTAAGATTTGGGTCTTTGAACTGGTTGCTTTGTAAAAGCAACAAGTACTGTTAGGTTCCGATAATAATAAGTCAAAGCAAAGATTTAAAGTGCCCTACTTAAAATTGACGTAACGTTGATTTTCTTCATTCGTAGTAACACGTTTGTTAAGTTAGCATGGTACATCAGAGGCGAGTAAAAGTTGAAAGCGCTTCCTTTTTTGAAAATCCCCCACAATGAGCGCGCACTTAAGTTTGAAAATCATCGTGCATCATAGAAATTCCTATGTGAACGCTGAAATAATCGCTGGCCCATGAAGGTTCTGTGAAGCCTGGAATTGTCGAGAGTTACACTATAAAATTCCCTTTATTAATAATACTATATATTTACCAAATGTTACAATGCATGGTAACTAATAACTATCTCTAGAAGAGAGAATAGAAAAGATGTGACTGGTTAGGTCGGAGTCCGTAACCAAGAGAGGGTTAATCCATTGTCCCGACGTCCCTTATACAGGGTGTTAACTAAAAAACGATACAGAGCCAATTACTCAAAATGCGTTTGTTGTAAAAATTTGAAATTTTCCGGTTACATAGAGGGTGCAGGGGGACAAATGTCAATGAAAATTTCAATGACCTTGAACCAGGTCTTCAAGGTCATTAAAATTTTATCTCGAGAACCATTAGGATTAGAAGAATAGTTCCAATTAGAAATGTGTTCTACGTTTAATTTTAAGTCTAAACAGCTTTGACCCCATCTAATTTGACCAATGGGAAGCCGAGAAATGTTAGACCAAAAACCATAAGGTCATGTGAGGTATTCTAATCAAGACACGACATTTAACGGCTTATAAATCGAATACCACACATGACCTTATGGTCTTTGGTCTAACATTTATCGGCTTCCCATTGGTCAAAGTAGATGGGGTCAAAGCTGTTTAGACTTAAAATTAAACGTAGAACACATTTCTAATTGGAACCATTCTTCTAATCCTAATGGTTCTCGAGATAAAATTTTAATGACCTTGAAGACCTGGTTCAAGGTCATTGAAATATTCATTGTCATTGGTCCCCCTGCACCCTCTATGTAACCTGAAAATTTCAAATTCTTACCTAAAACACATTTTGAGTAATTGGCTCTGTATCGTTTTTTAGTTAACACCCTGTATAGCGGGCCCCTTGGATGACGCTACCGGTCTCCAATCTAATTGGCTGGAGAAGAAAGCCCGCCCAGAAATCTTTGCGGACTCATTGTGGTGTAATAGTAAGCGTCACCGGTAAATTTACCCCGCTCTTAACCCTTCGGGTCAGAGGTCGCCACTTTCGGAGAATTCCAAAGGTGGACGACGCGAGCGAGGATGAGTCATCCCTACCTTCCCCAGCAGCGTTGGCCCAAAACAACGAGATAACTCTCAGAAGTAAAGGGAAATACTGTTAGGGACAAAGCCCGCATTTGCATCCGCAAATGCGGGCTTTACAGTTCATGGCGGGGTGAGCGAGATCTTTAGAGCGTCAATTAACGGAATACCACATTTGGTATTTATTGAAGGTATGGTTGGTAGATAAGTCAAAATTTCAGCCAGAGATTCAAACCGCAGACAGTTTCCCCAATTTGGGGCTAATCAGCACTGAGTAGGAATTCCGTCTTTACGAGGAAGAAGCGGCCGATATCAGTAAAAAAAAATTCAGAGAAAAGGGCGAACCGATCTACTGTTGGAATCTCTGGATGAAATTTTTACTTTTGATATAGTTCTTAACGTTAGATTTTCAACCGGAAGCGCTAGCATAATTGTTGTCTGCTGAATAGCGACCGCCTTGCAATAGAAGGTGAATAACATCACTATAAATTTCAATGGACCACTCACATTTAGGTAACCCTGGATGTATATTAGTTTAATGATATAGCCGCTTGTTTCGAGTGAAGACGAAATTCCTAAACAGTGCTGACTAGCCTCAAATTGGGGAAACGGTCTGCGGTTTGAATCTCTGGCTGAAATTTTGACTCTGCATATATTTCTTATTGTTGGAGTTTCAAATAGAAGCTCGAGCCTAAAAGCTGTCTGCTGTCTAGCGACCGTCATGCAATAGAAGGTGAATAACTTCGCTGTAAAATTCAATGCACCGCTCACATATATATGGATGTATAATGGTTAGCAACAGTGGGAATGGTGGAATAATTTCCTTCACGAGTGAGTGTGTATCAAATTTATGATGGAGGAATCCCGTTCTTTGGGTCAAATATATATTTGGCTCTTTTAATTGGGCCAATTTTTCAATCAACCTTTTTAATTGGGTATTTTTAACTACCAAGCTATTTGGGTTAAAGGGCTATTTTGAATATAACCCATTATTGGGTTAATATTCTATTACCCAAAATTTTGTGTATTTTAGATTGATCCACATTTGGGTAATACTTTTTGCCCAATTTGGGTATTTTAAGGTTCGCCCAACTTCTTGGATAGGTGCAATAGTGACTATAGTTTTATATAAAATTGTACCCATTTTGGGTACCATTTGACCCAACCTTTTTACGAGTGTACCGGTGAAAATATACATTTAAAACTGCAACAAAACCTACAAAACTTAGGTGTCGTTTCAACTCAGGTACGTCCAATGTCGGAAGAACATAAGCGAAACCAGAGTACAAAGTGCCAACTTTTAAAAAGTGGAAAACAGAAGCACATAAATTATTAAACCTGTGGTTTTGGAATGGGGTGCAGTTCTTATAATTGTTTTAAGTTTTAATTATTGTTATTCCATTGTTAAATTTTAAAAAAGCTGCTACTTCATGACTTAGAAAAAAACTTTATTTTATTCGGAGCTTTCGGACCGTGGTCCTTCTTCAGCGAGTAAATTGTATTCCTTGCAACACGCGATGAAAGTCCGAGAGTAGGGTTAAAGCTCATTGCCCAATGGTAGAAATATTTTTGGTTTTGTATTCGTGTTAAGGAATCACTTGTAACAGTCACTCGCTAAAGAAGGACCACGGTCCGAAAGCTCCGAATAAAATAAAGTTTTTTTCTAAGTCATGAAGTAGCAGCTTTTTTAAAATTTAACAATTTATAATAAACCATGGCTAAAAGTAGAAGGAAAGTAAGGGCGAGGCATCGATCCTAGGATCGAGGATCGATGATCAAGGATTTTAGAGGTGAAATGGGGGTAAAATCGTCGAAAAGTCAATGTATTTAGGGTATTTTTCGCGACGATTTGTTTTTTCGTATATCAACATATTGTGTTCAGGCCAGATTGTTCATATATCTCCGCTTATCTCAAATTTCAAGAGTACACTTATATGGTACTTGATCGTATTTCTTATCGCGTTTTATCGTACGGAATAAGATGATATGATGTAAAAAGTGATAACCTAGGCGGCGCGTGCGTGGATTACCCGGGGGACGCGGTTAATTTGAATTTAAGTGTGTTTTGACGTCATGGAATATTCGTTGTTAAAGTAGAATGAAATTAATTTTAAACTTCATTTTAATATCATTGTAGTACGCTTGACACTTGAAACTATCTCACGAGTATTTCAAACGAATATTTCAAGTTTAAGTATGAGAAACGTATCGTTCTCAAGTATTGTAATTGTACACGTGATTCCGTATGAGGACCGGGTAAATTCCTATATACGTAACGCGATACACTTCAAAATGCGTCTACGTAGAATGGAATTAATTTTAAACCCCATTTTAATAAATAAGTTATCGAAGATAAATAATTTCAGAGTATAAAAAGGAAAACCGTATAATAGTAAGACCATATTTAGAAAGTTCACCATCTGAATTGTATTGGAAGTGACTCCGACGAACCTTAAAATGTAAGTAGGAATACTCAGTGATAATTCTTAACTTTGTCTTAATGTATTTATTTTATAGGAATTGTTAATTTCCTGTGTCTGCTGACAAAGGGTTAATCGTTTATGCAGATGAAACCATCTACTGTGGTCTATTAGATTTAACAAAGGGTATCAAACTAACAGAAGCGGAACTGCAAGAGCTATGGACAAAGAAAGATGCCATTGAAGCTTATTTCAATAACGAAGCTGAAACTTCGTGGGTTTTCGCAGGTTCTGAAACCAAACTGTTTTCGGTTCATAGATTTGCACAACAAAAGGTTTTAGATGTTTGACAAATGTACCATGGTTATGGAGTAAACTATGGAAAACTGTTACCGACGAAAGAGGGGGTAGCTTTCGCTCAATCTTCTTGGTTGAATTTCCTCGACCAGTACGAGTCTATTCAGAAGTGTTTAAAAAAATCAAGGAAATAAAGGAGGCGATGACTAACGTTGTAATTAAACAATTACACGAAGCTCTTAAGAAAGCGTGCAATGGCTGTCAAATTGATCATCCATCTCAACTCCAGCATGATTGTATCATGACGGATTATTCTAAGCGTGTAGATTTGCATTTTTATGAAATAATTATGTCGGTAGATTGTGAAAATATTATTGAAATGTTTACTATTCGCTGTGAATTGTCGAAAGAAATTTTAAATAATATAATGTCACTAATAATATGCAATGCTAAAAACTTGTTAAAAAACTAATAAAATTGATTGCACTAATGTTCTGATTCTCATTTACCATTATGGATTTAAGCTTACAACATCCAATGAATGGGCTTGTAGCCGGGTCCACCCAATGCGGAAAGTCATTCCTGGTGGGACGGTTGATTCAATATAATAAGACCTGCATATCCCCTCCTCCGGAGAGGATAATATGGTTGTCGTGAACAGCGAAATAAAAGACGCGAACTTTTCCGACATAAAAACCGGTAAACCTTTTTCCTCTTATTTCAAAACAGAACTGGCCGTTAATTTATTTTTACACGCGCAAAAAATAACACCTTTTTTAACAGCAACCAAAAACTCACTTTCACGCGCGCGTGCGCTATATAAACATTTGAAAACGAATATAGGTACATGTACTATACAAAATTACGATGTGTACAACCGAACATTCCGCCCGCCTTGAAATAACGAATTTCAAATGAGATAGTAAAAGTCCGAAAAGTTACATTTGCATACATAAATAACCCTTAGTAAACAGTTTGAATACAATTAAAATCAGTCTAGTGGTAACTGGCATAATTTAACTACGGGTCTTTTCAGTGATTTGTCAGAGGTTCTGACAGTTACGACACGAACTTGATTGTCTTGTCCTGGATGAAGTTCAGTGATACTTGCCATTCTCCACTTGGTTGGAGGTAAATCTTCATCTTTGAGCAAGACCAAGTCGCCGACTCGTAGATTCGGTTTTGGTGTAGTCCACTTTGGACGTTGTTGAAGGCGAGAGAGGAATTCATTTCGCCAACGGTTCCAAAAGTGCTGCAGTACTTGTTGGCCCAATTGCCAACGTGACAGGCGGTTGACGTTTTCAGAAGTGAGATCGGGTTCGGGTATTGCGGTGAGCGCATCTCCGATTAGGAAATGTCCAGGTGTCAACGCATTGAAGTCGTTTGGATCCGAGCTTAACGCCGTTAAAGGACGTGAATTTAAGCAAACTTCGATTTGGCAAAGAAGCGTTTGCATTTCTTCAAAGTTTAGAACCCTGGTGCCAAGAACTCGTTTCAGATGATACTTGACGGACTTCACCCCGGCTTCCCAGAGGCCTCCAAAATGTGGCGCTGCAGGCGGGTTGAAGTGCCAATTAATTCCTTCGTCTGCGAGCCATCGTGACACTTGATCGTTGTTGTTTGTAGAGACTATGAATTTGATGAATGTTTTCATCTCTCAATCGGCTCCTGTAAAGTTGGTTCCACAGTCGCTGTAAATGTCGGCGCATTTTCCTCGTCGAGCAACAAAGCGTTTCAATGCTGCCAGAAATGCTTCGGTGGTCATGTCACTGACAAGTTCAAGATGAATTGATCTTGTGGTAAAGCAAGCGAAGACGGCAATGTATCCCTTAAACCTGAGGTGACTTCGTCCCTTCATTAGTTTAAGGGTAAATGGTCCTGCGTAGTCGACTCCACACTTCAAAAATGGCCGAGCAGGATTTACTCTCGCTGGTGGTAAATCGCCCATATGTTGCTTTACAGTGACTGCCTGCTGTCGTACACATGAAACACATCTTCTGATATGGAAACGTATGGCATCACGAAGACCGACGATCCAATAACGTTTCTGTAAGACAGAAGTTAGTAGTTGAGCACCTCCGTGAAAATGTTTCTCGTGCTCGTGTTGTATTAGAAGTTCTGTTAATTTGCTCTGTCTCGGTAACAGTGCCGGATGCCTTTGTTCGTATGGTAAGTTGGAGTGGCAAAGTCTGCCACCAACTCTAAGAATCCCATCTTGATCGATGTACGGACGCATCGAAAGGATTTTACTTTTCCGTGGTAATTCCTTGTTTTGTTTAAGGCAAGCTATCTCTTCGTTAAAACTGTTGCTTTGGATGACCCGAATCCAATGGGATAGCGCCTTTTCGTTCTCTTCCTTCGATAAAGGTCCAGTAATCCTCAATTCTGTCGCATTTCGCGAATTGAAGACAAAACGTAGAATGTAGGCGGTGATATGAATGAGTTTTTTACGCGCTGAAAATTTGGAAAGGAGCGTGAAATCCATTTGATGATGTGTTACTAACGAAATAATTCGTCTTTCCTCGGATAAACATTCATTTGGCTCTGAGAGTTCATGTAGTTCTTGCGTTGTTGCGGCGAAAATAAGGCACTGCGGTCCATGCCACCAGAGACCATGATTTCTCAGTTCGCTAGCGGATATTCCTCGAGAAGCGCAATCTGCAGGGTTGCTGTCTCCTGAAATGTGATGCCATTGCGCTCTCGGTAGTTTCTCGTGGATTTCTGACACTCGATTGTCTACGAACGTTTTCCAACGTTGCGGTGGAGCTTTCAACCAAGCTAGGACGATTGTTGAGTCCGACCAGCAATGAACATCAGCTATATCCAATCTCAATGACTCCCTGATCAGTTGAATCAGAGAAGCCAAAAGTAATGCACCAGATAATTCCAGTCTCGGAAGTGTGATTTGTTTGAGCGGAGCGACTCTTGTTTTCGCAGCGATCAGTTGTATTTTGATTTGTCCGTTGTTATTCACCGTCTTCAGGTATACGGCAGCTGCGTACGCTTTCTCCGATGCGTCACAAAATCCATGCAGGCTAATGTCTGTAGCATTAGCTTGCGAAATGTGCCGTTGAACCGTAATGTTTTCAATTTCTGGTAAATCGGTTCGAAACGACCTCCATTTAGCTTCAAGTGGTTGGAGAAGTTGCTCATCCCAATTCAATTTTAGCTGCCACATTTCCTGTAACATCAGTTTCGCTCGAACGGTTACTGGTGCCAACAGTCCCAGAGGATCGAATATCCTTGCTGTATCCGAAAGAATCGTACGTTTAGTGATTGAACTTCTTGACGCTGGAGAAGTAACCATAAACGAGAAATTATCAGCCGAAGGAGTCCAATATAGGCCGAGAGTCTTGACTGATTCGTCGTTCTCGATGCATAGTGGCTTTTGTAAATCCTTCATGTTGGCTGGTAGTGTATCCAATAATGCAGCTTCATTCGACGCCCATTTCCTTATTTCAAATCCTGCTTGAGATGTAGCTTGAATGATTTCTGACTGAAGTCTTAAAACGTTCTCAATCGTTTCGTCTCCTGTCATTAGATCGTCCATGTAGAAGTCATTTTGTAAAGCCGAAGATGCCAACGGAAGTGTCTCTTTCACGTCATGGCCGAGTTGCTTCAAGACTTTAGTTGCTAGGTATGGCGCTGATGCGGTTCCATATGTAACCGTTAGCAAACGGTATTCGAGCAAGGGTTCGTGTGAGTTGTTTCGCCAAACAATTCTTTGAAGATCGGAGTCGTCTGGATGTACTCTAATTTGACGAAACATTTTGGCAAGGTCTACTTTCATTACAATGCGATGTTGACGAAAGCGAATAAGGAGGTTGACCAAATCATCTTGAAGTTTTGGCCCCACTAGCAGATGATCGTTTAGGGAAACTCCAGTTGTAGATTTGGCAGAGGCGTCGAACACCACACGAACTCTCGTGGTGGTACTGTCTTCTTTGAATACCGCATGATGAGGCACGTAGTAAGATGGATTGGTTTCGATTTTTATTTCATTCGAGGGAATGAGTTCCATATGTCCAAGGGCAATGTATTCCCCCATGAACTTGCGGTACTCCTCATAGAGATTCGGGTTAACACGTAGACGTCGTTCTAAGTGAGAGAATCGACGGATTGCCATTTGTTTAGAATCTCCAATTTTTGGTGCATCGTTTATCTTTGGTAATCGTACAGTGAATCTTCCTGTAGAGTCACGTGTATGTGATTCTTCAAAGTTCTTTTCACATTGAATTTATGTTGGAGATAGTATTCTTCGAGGCTGGATGTCTTCTAGCTCCCAAAGATGTTTCAAATCTGCTTCCAATGTACAATGGTGGACCTTTATTTTCGAACTTCTTCCGGCCATCAGCAATGGACCGGAAACTGCCCATCCGAAAAGAGTATTAAAGGCACCTGGAAGACCTTCTTTCCCCTTGCAAATGCCATCTTGTAAGAGCTCTAGATACACGTCAGCACCTAGTAAAATATCCACTTGTCCAGGGCTATGAAAAGTTGGATCAGCAAGTGTTAAGCCTTTCAAGTGTAGACAATTTCCAGGATCGAACGGACTGTTAGGTAAATAATCCGTGACCTTTTTCAGGACGATTGCCTCGACGATGACCTCCGACGTGTTAATGATATTTGACTGAATATTCACCATGACACTGCCTTGAGAGGTGTTCATTCCGGTTGCTCCAATTCCGTCAACTGAGACGTTGAAACGTGTTCGCTTCAATCTTAGTTTCCTCGTGAATTGTTCCGTGATGAAACTGGCTTGAGAACCCGAGTCCAGAAGCGCTCGGGCTGGATAAAGTTGCTCGTCAAGTCCCCTGACTTGGACCATTGCGGTTGCCAAGATAACTTGGGTTGATCCAATTATTTCACGAGATGGGCATGAAACTACACCGGAGGTTGCCTTCGTCTTCGTTAATTCCTTCTCTTGATGTAGAAGTGTGTTATGTCGTGCGTTGCATTTCCTACAATGACCAGATTTGCAGTCATTGCTTTGATGACCGGTTCGTAAGCAATTGAAACACATGGCACTCCTCTGGACCATGTTCCAACGCTCGTCCGAAGATGCATTCAGAAAATTGGTACATTTGTATACAGAGTGTATTTCGTTGCAAAAGTGACACGTCTCGCTCAGAGCACCATGATGAGCCTTTGTACTCGGTCTCTGATGTAATGGAGGCTTCGACTTGATTGCAGTAGTTGTAGGCGGAGCTGCTGCTAAGGCTCTGGCCCGTTGTTCAAGAAATGTAACGAGATCCTCGAAAGTTGGTCTTTCGGTCCCCCTCAGGGAAAGTTCCCATTGTCGGCGAGATTCTGAATCCAGTTTTTCCTTTACAAGATGAAGTAGTATGGAGTCCCAATGTTGTACTGGTTCTTTGAGAACCTTAAGCGCCCTTATGCATTCGGCGGTGGTATCGATGAGCGTTCGTAAAGCGGATGAAGATTCTTGGATGACGTTAGTTTGACTGAAGAGACGTTTTACGTGTGCATCGATGATTTCCCGGGTATTGTTTAACCGATTGTTTAAGATATCCCAAGCTTCCAGATAATTAGCGTCAGTTACCGGAATAGATTGAACTAGGAGCGCTGCTTCGTTTCGTAATGATGACTTCAAATACTGAAACTTCTGAGCTCCGGTGAGCGATTCGTTGTTGTGTACGGTGGCCGTGAAGAGATCATGAAATGGAAGCCAATCGACGTAACCACCGCTGAATGATGGAAGTTCCAGCTTAGGTAAACGTACATTACTAGCTGGTCTGACTTGTCTCACTGGAATGTTTGCTGCTCTTTCATTTGATTCAGTGACGAGTAGGATTGTCAGATCTTCGAGTCGAGCGACTAGAGGGTTGTATTCATCTTCGTGATCCGCGAAGTCGTCGTCGTCGGGATCGATATTTGCAACTACGGCATCGTGAACCTCATCCAAGTCTTTCGATAGTTTTTCCACCTTGTCTACATACAGCTTCAAGGCGACGTCAGATAGATTCGTTGCTGTTTGACCCACCGCATTTTCAATCCTGGTGATCTGTCCCTTGATAGCTGCTCTTCTTCTCACCAGAACATCCATGATGACTTATGTTGATTCGTTTACGATCGGGATATGATCGATGGTTTAAACGGTTTCCAACGGAGAATCCACGCTAATTTTCACTGTCTCTCACGGAAAGATAGCCGATTCGATGATTAGTTGAGGAACATAATCAAGTTGACGAATGTATCCGGCTCGACGGACCAAAAAATGTCGTGAACAGCGAAATAAAAGAGGCGAAATTTTCCGACATAAAAACCGGTAAACCTTTTTCCTCTTATTTCAAAACAGAACTGGCCGTTAATTTATTTTTACACGCGCAAAAAATAACACCTTTTTTAACAGCAACCAAAAACTCACTTTGAAAACGAATATAGGTAAATGTACTATACAAAATTACGATGTGTACAACCGAACAATGGTGTTATACCGAGTATCAACCGAAACTATTTCAATCAATATTAGAACACACTACTTCAGTCGAGTTTCACGAAGGGTTACTCGATGTTAATATATTAAACCCGCAAATAAGGAATTAAGTTATTTTAGACGATTTATTATTATAAAGATGTAACTTATTTATTTATTCGTGGATCTCATCACGGAAACACCTCCGTACTAATTTTAATGCAAAACCTTTATTATCCTGGAAAAGAAATAAGAACTTTAAATTTAAATGCTCATTATCTATTTATTTTTAAATCGCCACGAGATAAATCAACAATTTATCATCTCGCGAGGCAGATATCTCCAAGCAATAGCAAATACGTTATTGATGCGTTTCAACACGCTACGTCACGGAAATTTGGGTATTTATTAGTTGACTTGAAACCTCACACCCCAGATCAGTATTTTCTACGAACAGGTTTAATACCGGGTGAAGAATCGGCTGTTTTTATTCTAAAATGAAGTGTATTATAGAAGGTAATTTTTTTAGGGTTAATCGAGAGTGGATTATTAAAGAATTAGCTTACGTAGTATTAGAAACTGAAGAATCGGAAGTGTTTACTTTCAAATCTCCATGCCCTTTCAAAGAGCTTTCAAACGAAGATAAAAGACAATGCAGATGGATATCTCATAACATTTGTCATCTTCGATGGGATGACGGCGAACGTCCTTACAGAACGAGACGGGACATTTGTAATCAGATAGCAGAGAGAGCGACTTCGTTTTTCACCAAAGGTTTAGAAAAAGCTGCAGTATTATCGACACTCCTTGGCGTTTCAGTAACTAACATCGAAGATACTGGTTGTCCTAAATTATCAGAACTAGAAGACGTTGAATTAAACTGTCCTTTTCATTCCGAAACTATTCATTGCGCTTTAAGAAAGGCTAAGAAAATCTGTAAATGGATGTCTCAAAACGAGTAAAGGAAAACCTAGACTTTCTACGTTTCCTGACATCCTGTAATCTAAATCAAAGAAAGACAGCTATTAAATACGCTAGCAAGGAAGCTATATTGGCTCTCGTTGAATGTTGTATTGCACGGAACAATTGAACTGTCAGAACGTCATCGTAAGCGGTTAAAGAAACATAGCGCGGTTATACGAAACGTGTCGAAGAAGAACCCTTTATCAAAACGACGAAAGATTCTGGTATAAAAGGGTGGTTTTCTTCCATTTTTATTAGCGCCACTGCTATCTATCGTTAGCTCAGTCGCCGGAAGTGCAATAAGCCGAGCTATAAACCGATGATGGCTCGAAAAATGCTTCTAGTACCTGAAGATGTAATGGAGAGATTAAAAAACGCTACACCTTCCAAAACAGAAGAAACACCTGTACTTCAAAAAGAGAAGACACTCGATGATGAAATGAAATCTATTCGAGATAAACCAGATTTAAACGAATCAGAGAAATTAGCATTATACAATCAAACTCTCCAACGACCGTTAACTTACGTACGTAAAGAACAAATCTCTCCCGCTATTGAAAACTCTGAATGACCTAAAACCTGGTTCGCGCAAATATCTTATTATCTACCTGCAACTTATGTTAGTGACGCCATTTCATTATACCGAGCGACTACGGAAGATCCGAGATATATTAGATGGGCTAACTCAGGAGAGCTTCCTATTCGAGGACAAGTGATTGGAGGATCTAATATAATCGATCTTTTGTATGACGCTGTGAGAAAAACGCCTGGAACAGCGATTGATCCTATAGGAGTTACAGAGTTTTACGAGGGTATTCATAATAAGTCAAATATTTCAAAACGTTTAATTAAAAATCCTGTAAGATTGACTGTTAAAAACATTCGCTGTATTTCATACACCACCAAATAGTTCAATGTTATCATCATCTTCACCTAGTCCTCTAAGACCTTGGTTGCATACTAAATAAAATATATTAACCTGATAATTTTGTTCTCATTTCATAGTATAAGCCTACAATGGAAGGTTGTACAGAAACGGTCTCTTTAGGACTTTTAGCCTATTTATCACAATCATTTTCAAAATCACCAAAAATTATCACAACTGTATTAATTATCATAGTTATTATAATATTAGAATTATTTAATTTCCTTTTTTGGCGTTACATGCCATTACATCAAAATATTACTCGATATAAAGAAAGAACTTGAGAAAATCTATCTTAATCCCGCAGACCCAGGGTCATTCGCCGGAGTTCGAACACTATAATTCAGTTCGACATAAAGGTTTAAAAGTTTCATTGGAAAAGGTAAAACAATTTCTAATAAAGCAGGATACATATACGCTGCATAAACCTGCTAGAAGACGATTCAAATGAAATCGAACTATTGTTTATGGAATTGACGAACAGTGGCAAGCGGACTTGGCAGATTTTCAGAAGCTGTCTAAATATAATTCAGGATCTCGCTATGTATTATGTATTATCAACATATTTAGTAAATACGCTATGGCTGTAGCGGTTAAAAATAAGAAAGGTGTAACAATTTTAGAAGCGTTACGTAACGTTTTTGATAAAGGTCGTCAACCGAAAAGAATTCAAAGTGATCATGGAAACGAATTTGTCTGTCAAGAAGTGCAGAGTGAATTACAACGAAGGGGTATTAACTTTTTCGCTACTCGATCAGAAATGAAAGCGTCCATTATTGAAAGATTCATTAGAAGTTTTAAATCTCGTTTATATCGCTATTTCACGCAGAATAACACCCTTAAATATGTCGAAGTTTTAGTTGATATTATAAACGCTTATAACAATAGTTATCACAGATCAATTAAATGTAAACCCGCGGAAGTTACTCTAGATAACTCTGCTAAAATATGGGAAAATCTTTACGGTTCGGTAAATTTTTCTCCTCCGTTAACATACGCGTTTGAAATTGGAGATATTTGTAGAATAAGTAGAAATTTATCAATTTTCGATAAGAAATATAACCCGAATTTTACTACAGAATTGTTTAAAATAGCTGAGAGACTACCACGTGACCCACCTGTATATAAGCTGATGGATTTATATTCTAACCCCATTTTAGGAGTATTCTATCGCGAGGAGGTTCAGATTGTTGGTCGAGATTTAAAAGACTGTTACTTCATTATGGAAAAAGTAAAAAAAAAGAGGAAAAAATCGGACGGCAGCGTAGAACTGTATGTCAAGTGGCAAGATTACGACCCTACATTTAATTCTTGGATACAAGAAGTGGATTTAAAATGAGTTTTTACGTCACGCTACCTTCAGATTCCTCGTCATTATATTACCAAGATAATAGCGTTGGTAAATTTCGAACGTATTTAGCTGAACCGTTAAGATTTGAGGAACAGTACGAAGTTGGGTTAGCGGAAATAAGCTACCCTCGGACATGGCATAACGTTCGAAAACCTAATCTATTGGTTATTGAAGACCCTCTCGAATATGATAAAATGACTGATAACCCTCTAGTTAAAGACCCTCTCGAATATGATAAAATAATTGAAGTTCCCGCGGGTTTTTATAAAACTCCGGAAGAACTTTTACATGTTATGAACGTTCACAACCAAGACGAACAAGTTACATTCGCTTATTTAAATTATTCTAACCGAATTAAAGTTAAATTGCAACCGAAAATCAGAGCTGTAATTGGCCCCGATCTATCGATTTTACTAGGTTTTAAGGATAGAAGAGATAATGATTTCACCATTTTAAATTCAATGATAACCCCCTACCCAGTTGATATGAACGCTGGGTTACATTCCTTATTCGTTTATTCTGATCTGGTTAAAAATAGCGTTGTTGGGGATAGTTTAGCACCTCTATTAAGAATCATAAGCGTCGAAGAGAAAGCCGAGTCTAATGGGAAAACAGCTACAAAAATATATTCAGAACCTCATTACCTACCAGTCGTGTGTAATAATATTAAGACTATAGAGATTAATATAACAGATGATTTAGGTGGACTTCACTATAAACCTTTAATCATTCAGGACACACCCTCATTCAAGCTTTAGAGAGCGAACAGTTAACATCATGAGGTCTGAATATTCACCTTCAAGAACTGATTTAGAAAGTTACTATTTAAACCAGGTTGGTTTCGGTAGAATTCCTGTATATAGAGATTTAGCCGTGCAAAGAGGACATGGACTAGGAAATATATTATCTTCAGCGTTTAGATTCGCGGTACCTTTACTGAAGAAAGGCGCTTCTTACTTGGGAAAAAAACCTTTAAGTACCGGAGTGAAAGTAGCGACCGATGTTGTTAGCGGAGTCCCAATTAAAACAGCGCTTAAATCGCATTCTATTAACGCTGGAAGGGAAACTTTAGCTTCAGCAGCTGATGAAGCCATGAGACTAACATCTTCAGCTACGGATCACATTAAAAGAATGACAGGTTCCGGAAATAAAAGGAAACGAACTCAGTCGAAAAGCGGCATTTCAACAGTAGGCGGGATAGCGAAAGGACGGTTCCCTAAACGTTCCGATATATTCTCATAATGTCCCTTTTACACCCGCACTCGGTTGAGTGTATAAATTCCGAGCTAGATTTGTTTCAAGTACCTATGACACAATCTTCGATTATTGGTGGGGAATGGGTTGAGTAAAATCCAATATCAAATATAGTTGATAACGCATCAATTACATTTTCTATCAACGGTAACTCTGAAACGTATATAGACCTTTCACAAACTTTGTTGCACGTTCGAGTTAAGGTAACTAAAGATAATGGTCAACTACCGCAACCCGCGGTTCCAGGTGTTGCGGGTGGGGTAGCCGGAACTCCAGCCGACAATATCGCCCCCGAGAATTTGTTTCTTCATTCGCTTTTTAGCGACGGCCACGTATTTCTTAATGAAAGATCAGTAACACCTTCCAGTCAAAATTACGCTTATAAAAGTATGATACAAACTTTATTAACGTTCGGAGAATCTGCGAAAAAAAGTTATTTAACGAGTTCACTTTTCTATCGGGATACGCCTGGGAAGTTCGATTCATTTTTCGATAACGATGGTTTCTCTAAACGAGCGAGTTTAGCACAAAAGGGGGCGATAGACTTGTTAGGCGTAGTCCATACTGATTAATGTCAACAACCACGGTTTTAATTAAATATGGTTGATTTGAAATTTAAATTCGATAAAAATAGAGCAGCTTTTTGCTTTCACTACGACGTAAAATGTAAAGTGGAGATTTTATCAGCTTCCCTTTATCTGAGAAAAGTTAAAGTGATACCGGAACTATCGCTCGCTCAAGCCAAGGCGCTACAATATGGAACCGCTAATTATCCTGTAACTCGTTCGGAGTACACATCATTTTCTATACCCGCTTTTCTTATGGCTAGTGTGCAAGATCATTTATTTACCAGAGAAGCACCCAAGAAAGTTGTTATCGGGTTTGTGGAACAAAAACCGTTTCTAGGAGATTTGAAAAAATCACCGTACAACTTTCAACATTTCGATTTATCAAGCATTGGATTGTACATTGACGGTAGCAGCGTCCCTCATAAGGCGTTATCTCTAAGCTTTGAGGAAAATCAATATATTCAAGCGTATTGCAATCTTTTCATTCAAACTAATCAGTGGAACGTAGATGAAGGGAATCAGATAAGTCGGAAAGATTACCCTAACGGAAATTGTTTATTCGCGTACAATTTAACCTCGGATCTTAATAACAACGCTAATCACTTGCATCTTGTAAAAAACAGTAACCCGGCCACCTGAATTAAGGGCTTCAAAAGTCGCATGATGACTTAGGCCTGAGGTGGTGCCTTGGGTATTAGTCTAGCTGATTATTATTTATTATTATTATTAGAATTAAAATTTGCAAAACCGTTACCGGAGACGATTTCCATTCTAATTTACGCTGAGTTTCAAAATTTGATTTAAATTGATAAAAACCGAACCGTGATTTTCGATTACAATAATTAATGGATTCGCTACAGATAACTAAAATTCTTGAAAAAGATTTAAGTACTAAAAGTATATTTCGAGGCGTGTTCCCGGCTGACAAGCTACCTAAATATGTAAAAATATTCCCTTCTCTATTTATTGTAAATACCGATACGAGTGCTGAACCTGAAGAGCACTGGGTTCTAATATATTTTTCTAAACATAAAAATTGTGAATTCATGGATTCCTTTGGAAACCCGCCAGATTATTTTAAATTTAATGACTTTATTGAACGAAACAGTAAAACTGTTACTTTTAATTCTAATCAATTACAGAGTAATTCTAGTAATACGTGTGGAGCATTCTGTATCTATTTTGCTATAAACAGGTGTAAAGGAATAGAAATGTTTAACATTGTGTCTAGGTTTAAGAAAGATAAATATGTAAACGATAAAATGATTAAAGAGTTTATGTGCAAAATGTATTCAATAAAATAATTTTTTTACAATTTATAGCAATAGCAGTTTTTTATATATACATAAATACAAGCATTCATTATAATTTTTCAATATCTTTATGACCGTGCGCTAATGTACGAATCCCGCAGGGTAGAATATATGTCTTATCATCATTTGGTGATAAACAAAGTTTTCTAGTATTTAAAGTAAATAGCTCATGCTTGAAACTAGCTATACGCATCATCTCGGCTGACATGGTTTCTTGATTAAAAAGACAACGTTCATAGTCTTCGTGGCGGATGACGTTTCTAATAACGTTCATGGCAACGCCCTTACAAACCTTTTTATGGTTTAAAATTGACTCTAAAGATTTCCCCAATCGCAACTCCTTTTCTATATCTTCAGCGGTCTTAGACTCCCCGTACAATTTAATAGAATAAAGCTTTGGACGAAGTCCTATAAAGCTTTGAATTAACTGCGAATTTGTCTCGTCTTTAAAATAACCGAGAGCTTTTTTATTCTGATTAGAATGAAGGAAATGCGAAGGTGGATAATCAGAGAAGTCAAAGCGGTTTTTATGCACTTCAAAGTCTTTATAAACATCATCCGTCTTAATGTTGTACGTTAAACTGTCTGTAAATATTTTATATATTAGTACTATTTAAATAAAAAATGCATATTAAATTAAATTACCAGTGTCTGTAAATAATAGTGATGCTTTGTGCCCGTACGTATTTTTTATGAATCCATAATGGAACCGATACATGAGCTCCTTGGATAAATCTAGAATGGTGAATCCGGTAAATATAGGCCGGTTAAGAACAATTTTAGCTCTCTTCTTATGAGCGCCGGCTAACTCTTCATTAAAGATGGTAAAGTGTTCAAACTGCGGGGAACTTGTAACTTTTAACATTCTTTCTGGTTATGAATCAACTCGAAATTTATATGCTTCCGTAAATTTTCCATTGTTTTTCTAAAGAATTAAATGAAGTAAGGGAAAAAACAGCAATAAATTATTTAAATTGATTTACCCGAAAACAGAGTTAACCATAAGTTTCCAGAAATTCGTTTCAAATGAACTCTTGGATAATTTCCTCTGTTCAGTGTTGAATCTAACATATTTTTCTAACCATTTTCCTTGAATGAAGGTTAGAGCTCGATGAACCTTGGTTATTTTCAAACCTAATTCTACATAATATTTTAAATTGCGGTAATGTACTATGTATTTCTCTTTATTATTTAAATTAGGAAGAAGTTTCGGTAGACTTTGATTCTCCTTAATACATAATTTTCCTAAGAGATCTTTGGAGTATGGAGATAGCATATCATGTGTAATAACTTTAGATTCCGCCGCTACTGGGAGATCGTTATGTAAGTCATGCAACTCTGGAGGATATTCAAGATCCACCTGCAAAGGAAACAATTCTTTAAAAATATAATTCAATAATTATAACACTTGTTATTTACCTCTAAAATGTATCAGTTTTCAACGTTATTGGGAATACTCAGAATATTTTCACAGAGTGTTTTCAAATCATCCTCCTGAACCCACTGGAAGTCGCCTAGCGGTAGTGGTTCACACATAACAGCACCGTACAAATTATTAGCATCTTCAATTAAGTTAAATTAAGTTAATTAATATAATTAAAATTAAAATAATTAAAATAAAAAACAAAATAAGAAAAAATATTTTTTTAGAAAATGTAAATTACCTAAATAGCATATATAACTGCTCTCTTTAGACGAATCATGTGTGTCGGGCATATATTTGTTATTCGCTTCAGAATAACGAGTTGAGATCATAGAAACACCGCCTCGAATACCTAAAAATTCAATGTCAATACAATAATATTTATAATATCAAAAAGCGTTACCCTTTTCAATAAATAAGTGTTGATCTATATCAAGTATGAGATCGAGGTGAACATCGGTCATCTTCAAAGCTGCTTGCCAGGCTAAACCTGGTGCGGTGTAAGCGTGAGCGGGATCTAATTTATAATGAGTTATAGATAATGTTCTAAAATTTTCAAAAACGTCGGCTAAGAGCAACGCATCGCTTTTCACATAGAGGTCGGTGTATTCCCCTACGAAAACCGAGGTTAAGAGATTTGAAATATTTATACTATAGTAATTTTACCTAATGTTTGAATATTAAACGCTGTCCAAACATTTCGGGCGTGTAAATAATCAGATTCTAAAATATTTGGATTTTTCAATGAACTGAAAAACGATTCTCTAGGTGGCAGCATCGTCTCGTCAAATTTCTTTTCATCGTCCATTTACTCGTACGGGTAGACCCCCTTCCGCAGGAGGAGTTCAACTTTATCACTTTCTTAACAATCTGAAATTTACCGGCTCCTTCCAAAACGAGATTAGATATTAGAGCATCGAGGCTATCGCTTAGAAATCGATAAGAGTCTAAAAACCGAAATCTCCCTAAAAATTATAATAAAATTACTGTTAAGGTTAAATTCATAATTAAATATATTTTACCTAGTTTGAGTGAAATATAATTTTCGCTAGTGGAAGGAATACAGTCAAGTGTCTGTTCCTTAAAATGACCAATCTCCTGACATATAAGATGTAAATCGTATCTATGAAGATTTATTATTATTAGGTTTATTTCCTGGTTAATTAACTTAATAAATTAACCTGCTAAGGTTATGAAGGAAAATAGGGATACATTCTGGAACTTTCTTTTGAAGATTACAGATGTTATGCGCTGGCACCCTATATTTCCCAGTGAAATGACAATGATCTCGAACAGCGGGTATATTTCCCTGATTTAGCTGCTTCTGACAAATGTAGCAATGCGTAGCAGCTTGAAACTGTTCCTCCTCCTCCGGGGTAATAATCATTGGTACATTTGTCTCAATGAGTTCCATCAACTCCTTCTCTAATTCCAGAATAGACTCCAGAAATCTTCGAGTTGCATCTTGTCCTCGATAGCAATCGGTTCGAACAGGTACACCTATAAGTATCCTATTGTAATATATCTAAAAGGGAATTTTACCAAATAACTTACCGTTAGGTCCAACAAGCACCGACTAATACGCGCAACTGATATGCATGTTTACTTTGTTGGTATTTGTATCGGGATCTAGATCACATCCTTGAACTGTCGGTAGGATTGCTTCAAAATCGGCGTAAAATACATACTGCACCTAATAATTTCATTTCATTAAGAGTTTAATTAAATAATTTTCATTTTTTACTTTTTCCGTCCACTCATAGTTATCAAAATAAACCGTCTTCTTCTTAGTAGGGAAAACGGTTTTTTGGACGCCGTGGGTGGCGCATTCTTCGATATGCGCATCACGTTGCTGTTCAGCGTTGTTTCCACTGAATCGGTGAAGACACATTCTAATACAGAAAATAATTAGTAGATTGCAAACTAATATATTGGAAACTAAATTACCTGCAATAATAACTTGTACTTCTGTGTTTTGTTAGATGCTCTAATAGTTTTCCTAGGTCTCGTATAAGACAGTAATGTCTATTCCCATCGTCAATATCTTTAGTTTCATCGGTGATGTATAGCAAATCAACCTCCCTTTCCTTACAACACTTGTTGACGCTTACGTAAAGAGGGAATATATCTCCCGAGAAGATCACTGGTATCAAGTTCATTTTCATAAGGTGTATATTTGGAAACACGATTAGCGTTTTGAATCTTAGGAACTGGGTGAAGTTTAGCGAGAATTGACCAGAGAAAACATTTCTCATCATTTTCGTTTCTAATATTAAGAATCGCGTGACGTCGAGATAGTTTTTCAGGTAGTTCCATATACGATGACCCCCGCAACGGTTGGTAATTCTACATTTAATTTTACATACAGAACACGATCAATTACCCAACCCGATCCTGTCAAAAATGTAATGTTTTAGTTCAAAATATAACATATAAATTTTAGTACATACCTGTCGCTTCAAAGTTTTACGCTGCTGACTGTATTGTTTCAATGCAGTCATTTAGCTGGTTTTCAATGACATCGGCCGTTAATGTTGTTTGCATAATGCTCCGGAAATAGGGTCGTACTTCCGCTCTTTGTTCCGCACCCCCTAAAGGTCTCATATAGGCTGATCTTACGAGTAGGAACCATTTAATTCCACGTTTTCTGGTGAGTCTTTCCATTAGAAATTTACTGAAAGCGGCTCGGTAACGTCCGATAAACATCCCCGCATCAATATCATAGTCTTCAGCATTGTAACGGATAGATGCTAACGTATCATTCAAGGCCTGGACCATACTTGGGGATGCTGGTGGTGTTTCATCAAGTATTGATGAGGCGGGAACAGGTGATGGTGTTGGGTTGTCGGGTAAATCCGTTGCAGATGGTTGTGTACGGAGGGATTCCAGTTGAATGTCTTGAAGCAGACTAGGTAAAGGTGGATGGTATGGCGATGGTGGACGGAAAGATGATGGCGAACATTGCATTGGTGACGGTGTGCGAGACAGGTCCATGGGTTCGGAAGGGCCGGGTGCGTTCAACTCATGAGTTCGTTGATGGTTCTTAAAATATTCCAATCTAGCAACAGTCTTACCACATACTTCACAGACAAAACTTATGTCTATCACCGTGTACTTCTCTAACATGCCGATTTAAATTTGATTTGATAGAAAAACCTTTCAGGCACGTAGGGCAAATATGTTGGGCTTTAGGCATCTTAAATATAGCTACCGCAGTTAACCGTGGAATGACCTCCAACAACGCTATACAACCCCTTTTATAGTATATTCAAGTATCATTTGAGAACGATACGTTTCTCATACTTAAACTTGAAATATTCGTTTGAAATACTCGTGATATAGATTCAAGTGCCAAGCATATTTAAGTACTACAATGATATTAAAATGAAGTTTAAAAATATTTCCATTCTACTTTAACAACGAATATTCCATGACGTCAAAACACTCCCGCAAAGTACTTAACGATTCTATCTTATTGATTAAAATAGACACTTAATGACATTAAATGGAGTTTAAAATTAATTTCATTCTACTTTAACAACGAATATTCCATGACGTCAAAACACACTTAAATTCAAATTAACCGCGTCCCCCGGGTAATCCACGCACGCGCCGCCTAGGTTATCACTTTTTACATCATATCATCTTATTCCGTACGATAAAACGCGATAAGAAATACGATTAAGTACCATATAAGTGTACTCTTGAAATTTGAGATAAGCGGAGATATATGAACAAGCTGGCCTGAACACAATATGTTGATATACGAAAAAACAAATCGTCGCGAAAAATACCCTAAATACATTGACTTTTCGACGATTTTACCCCCATTTCACCTCTAAAATACCTTGATCCTCGATCCTCGATCCTAGGATCGATGCCTCGCCCTTACTTTCCTTCTACTGCTAAAAGTTTTAATATTTATTGTTATTTCATATTTTATGGAGCAGTTGGAGAATGTAAAATTAAGATACACTATCTCGTTTAAGATCGTTTTTAACGATTACGTGGCTTAACGTGAAGAAGTATATGTTCAACTAAATTTACGCGTTCAAAACGTTCAAAAACCATTGGCAGTGCCGTCGCTAGGGCTGAACGGCCGGGACGGCCAACCCGGGCGCCGTGCGCGCGATAGGATATAGGGGCACCAAAATTGGTCTATATAATTATATTAGGGGGCGCCAAAATTGCAGCTCGCCCCTGGCGCCATTTTCTCTAGCTACGGCCCTGACCATTGGCACCGTTCGACAAATCATCTTGGGTGCACATATGAGTCGAACCGTTCATAACGAACTACGATATTGCTGAAGACAAAAATCTAAAGACTGGGTATTTAAAAAAAATATTGGGCTAATAATACGATAGTGCTGCTGTTGGTGGCTGCTGTGCTTATGAACCCCGGCTTCGTTTATGGGCCAGACACGTTGCATATAGACTTTATAAAAATTAGAACGGAACAATATGATGGTTATGTTTTTCTATTGAATACTGAAATATCGGCATTGTACCAAGTTCAATACCGGAATTTCGATTCTAAAGACAATGTCGATATTATTGAGATTCCGGTTTCGGAATTACCCGTATTAGATACTGTTAGATACTACAGGCTTGTGATTTCGAAGGAACAATGATCTTTACTATCAATATATCTTATTATCGCTTCATAAGTAATAGACCATTCCTTGAACTAGGAAAAACCTTTATAAAGAGCACATGGTTGTTCTTCAATTGGACTTGAAAATGTAACTTTTCTTTGGTTCTTAATTTAATATAATTCTTTTTGGTTGCCATTTTGTGAGAACCAGCCATGATAACAATTTCTTAGCCTACCTGAACTAAGAAAATTTTAAATATAGAAATATTATAAATTAATTGTTTACACAATCAATGAGATTTCGTTATTTCACTGTTTATAATTGTAAAGAATATTCTACTTTGAATACCAAGAATAATTGAAAGTCAACCAAATGTGAAATTAATCCGATATTAGTCAAGCGTGGTTAATGATTTTGCAAGTGTACTTGAAGAAACCAAAATGAGAAACACACCCTAAAAGCCCTTTTTCAGATTAATAAACAATTAAACATACTTCACAAACAATACAAGAGCGTTTCATTTTCCCCATGGTTGCTTAAAGGTTTTTATTCGCTGAATTATTATTTCTTTTTTATAAATGAAAATAAAAAGTCGAGCGAGCTAGTTTCAATTAAAGCGGTACAGTTCGAGAAAAAAAAAACAGATTTTGCGAATTTGCAAAATGAATGCCTCTCAACCCGATGAAGTGGAAATCAAAGTATTCAAGCTCTTTATTAATTAGGCTGACAGAACTGCGGATCAGATGAATAGAATTAAGACTTAATAATTAATAATAATGCATGTAGTGTTTTGCATTCAATTATCTTTTCATTATAGGTTCATTCCAAGGACCAGTCATCAATTGTTAATTCTATGAACGTGTTTAAAGCATCTGTTTACATATTGCGGTATGTTTTTCGATCTCTCCCGAACATCAGGTAACTGAAATTTTGATATATTCCATTTTACGATGATACTTTGAAAGCATATGTAGCAAGATGGGTTATATTAACGTAAAAAACGTCACACCATTAATTTTTTAAAACAGATTATGTAATATTTGGAGTGGGGTGTCAAAGGAGCCTCAGATGTCAGCAGGCTTAGGGCTTGTCGCAATTGTGAACCTTATCTTGACCCGCATTGGGGGACACTTTGTCAACCTCGTAGAAAATCTCTCCCTGGGTTACGATTTTTAGAGCTATTTTGGGAGGCTTTTTAAGATTCGAAAACGTTCTCGGCACTTTAAAAATGATGACTTAGAAAGAAATCTTAATTTAGTGATTTTAATACGCGTATATTCTAAAGTGAAGTGTCGTTGGCCTGATGTAGGGCTTGGTGTACGTTGTATTTTATAAATAGCTCCTTTTTGACGTTTAGCCTCGTCTCGATTAGAAACTCTCTTTCCTCATTGAATCTTTTATAACCATTTAAACAAGAGGATTTTCTCGTAGCTGGATTAATTAACTCAGATCCTCATTGCTAGAAGTAACCGTTATTTCTATAATTACGTTCCTGGTTAGTTAATTTCTCAAAAGATTGTTTTTCGGTGTCAGCGCCAGTCAACATATTTAAACATAAGTCTTACATTCGACGTCGTTTATTACCAGTACCTTTAACTAACAATTTTAAGTACCTAATGGCAATGGAACCTTAAGCCTAGTGTTTGCTGGCCATCACGTGCTAGAGTCAGAAAATAATGGTTTTAAAATTGCTTATTAATGACCTTAAAATATGAGAAGTTAATTAAAGATTGGAAACCTTAAAGGTGTACAACTGTAGATAACATTTCAGGCGATCAATGACGGAAATAAATAAACTCTCTTGTTACAATTATTGCTCAAAATCTGTGCTAAGCTAAAACGTAATGAGAGGAGACGCCACTCCTTTCTTCACAAAAGATAAGACCCATTGTATCTGTGGCGAGCAGTACGTTTTTCAAGTATTTTCTGGTCTCGATTTCCCCACGAAATGGGGGATCGCCCTGCTCGACCCAGAACGCCTTCTAGTGTCAGAAATCGGTAACTTTTGGTGGAAGACGAGCCTTAAAAGAAATATTTGATTTAAAATAAAATCTTTTAAATAATTTTCCGAAGACGATAACGAATTTTGTAGATTTTGTATTTGAGATTTCACAACGTTTTGAGTGGTTCTGTGCCATTGTGTAAAAAGTAGCGTGATAAAGGGTTTGACTTAAAATGAAGATTTAAACTCCTAACTTAATCGAAGAACATATAAAACGTACTTTAGCTGGGCCTAGAGCAAGGGTAAAAATGCGGCTGAAATACTAAAAACTCGAATTTCTGTTGATGCCTGTCGGTGATATAGATAAATATCTTTGTAAAGAACTTATTAACTTTATGTATTTATTCTAAAGTCGGAAATCGACAGACGACGCCAATATTAAATTACTTTAATAATAAAAATCTGCCGTGTAATAGTTTTATAGTATTAATTGCATTAGTTAAAATGAATATTACTTTAATTTATAATGGCAGACGTCCGATACATTGTATTAATAAGCCCCAAAAGGAGGGACACGGTGGACCGTTACAATCTCTCTAACAAAAATTTAGAGGCTGAAATGTGGATGTAAAGCAGCCAAACCCATATAATAAAAATCTACAGTTAAGCTGTAATAAAACTGCTTTTTAGCTTAAAAGGGTCCAATTTCAGCCATTTTGCAGAATTTTAGCCTATTTAATTGTATTGCTTTTAAAGACCTCTTATACCATTTTTGCAGCGTACGTTCAGTCTTTTCGCAGGTAGATAACAAATATAATACAACATTATTACAGTCCCTTTTCAGTTTCCTTGCAGTATCGCTTGTGTTTATCTGCAGTCACATTGCAGCGACATGTAATTAAAATTCCAGCCCCACGGCAGCAGTTGTTACAATCAATTAACAGGTGAATTGTAGCCACTGTACAATTATTTTACAATCGAATAACAGTTTTCTACAGGTACAGCTGGCAGTCCAATTGTAGCCCTTTTGCAGTTGCGGTTGCCCCTCTACAGTTATTTTGCAACCAAATTGCAGCGAAGTTACAGTTTTGGCAGGCACAGTGTAGCACCATTATAGTAAACGTAAGATTCAGTAGAAACTATAACAGTTCTTTAAGTGGAATTACAAGCCTACTTTAGCGGCAGGACAATTTGCGGTCGTCCCACTTTAGTAACTTCGTGGTACAGAATGACACATTTTAACGTTTTATAGTTGTCTGGCTTTTAGAATAATCCGGTTCTCTCTCAACGCTCAGGTAATAATAACCATTTGTTAAAGCATTGAGTACACCAAAAAATACAACAACACTACGTGTGAACTAACAGAATTCTATTTTCTTGAGTAAATTGCATTTCTTAAAATTATCTCTAAACATATAACCCTGGTAATTGAAGACATTTAATTGGTTGACGTTTTTGATAGGATACGAGTTGCTTGTTTTGAAGGCAAGTGTATTTTTAAGTGGCCATTTAACTAAAAATTCAAAAATAACGTATTTTAACTGAGTTGTCCAACAATTTAGGGTTTTATATAAAACGAATTTTTTGTTACCATTATTAACTTTAGCCAGCTGCGGCCGTGTTCCCGACAGTCTGGAAAATTTACTGAATACATAAAAAAACCTAAATTATTACTTTTTTTAATATTTTACCTCTAAAAAATTAATGATAGTAATGAAATTTGAAATTTTTCTATAATTTTATCATTACTTAAAATTAAATAGTAATTGTAACTATTTGGTTTGAAAAAGTTGATTGCGGATTGCTTTTAAACGAATATATTTTCAGACACCCATAACCAATTTTAAAAAATAACTAAAAATAACCTGGGTGAGTTCATATAGTTGAAATTATAACAAATAAATAACAAGACTACTTTGCTATCGCATAACAAATTAAGCACTTCTTCTAATTTTATATATTGGCTGTAAAGTAGTCAAGTCACAAATTTATCTTAATTTTAAAATATCTAATTAAACATATTTAATATATAAATGTATCAATTACAGACAAAATATAGATGCAGTTGAAAGTCTGCAATTGTAGCTTCATTTCAGTTCAGTCAATTATCAACTGGAAATAATTAAGAAAAGGACTACAGCTGCAAACATTCAGTCATATTACAGCTCGCATTGCAGACTATATGCAGCCACACTAGAGCTTTTAAAGATATCCCCAGTAGCAAAATACAGTCAGGTTAACTGAAAAAATCGTGATCGGCTGACATACGATTCTCATATTTGGGCCATTTCACTCGAGGTCCGAGGCACTAACTTTCCATTGGATAGTCTGTATAATTTCTATAGTCTTCGAAATTCCTTATCAATGCACTGGCTAAAGATTGTTTATTTTGCATAAGTTCAATCGGTTTTAAGCTAAGGTATATTAGTTTGGTTAGGTACTTACAAATCTATTAATGAACCGCTTAAAATAATCCAAAGTAAATGTATACGTATGCTTAAGTGCTCATTATCTAGAGAGCCGTATAAATGTCTATAATTCGTTCAAAGTTTTTACTGTAAGGCAAATACTGTAGATGTCAAAGACGCGCTTTTAAATATGAATAAAACAAAAGACACTATGCTGTATGAAAATAGATTTTGTACCAGAAATGTTGAAGCTGGTAAACTTGTTACGTATAGATGTAGTAAAGCTATGTCTCAAAAGTGTAAAACCTATTTGGGACCAAAATTGTTTAATATGCTAGATTAAGACTGAAAATCCATTAGATCAAAGAACATATTTAAAAATAAGATGATAAATGGATAATCGTGATTGGCATTGATCAATTGAATACAAAATTGAATTTCTAGGCGGATATTTTTCTCTTGTTTTTCCTTTTGTTTCCTTTCTTTCTTTGTAACTTTGTGTTATATTTAAATATAATTATTATGCATTTTGCGCAATAGGTTCACTCTCAAGGTATTATCTTTATTCATTCGCTGGATTATTATTCATGTACTATATGTGTCACTGTTGAATATAATTATCTCAAGTTATCCCAGTCACGCACAAACAACAATTGCTTATGTGGCACATGGATATGATGTAACAAAAAGAAACTTAAAAACATTTATGTAATATTGATAGCATGAATAAATTAATAATAATAATAATATTTGAGAAAAAACGATTAGAAGGAAATAACTTAGCATTCCAATTCTCTTTTCAGATTAAAATTTATTCCAATAGATGGAGGGCGCAAAGAGGCTTTTCTTAGAAAAGTAAGTATTTTCTTAAGCTTCTTAGGAAAGAATTTAACCGTGATGTATCACGACCCCGATTACGATGCTAAGTTGCATCCTTCAACAGTAAAAGGTTGACTAGATTATCTACAAATACTTATTTTCGGAGTTTTCCGAATTTCATGAGTTAAGATTACTTGCTCGTTTAATTTTAATGCGTAAAAAAGTCAATAAATCACTTTCTATGATTACAACTGAGTATAAGACCAACACAACTGATTTAATCATTGCTAAAAATTCACGGCTTTGATTAATACGAATTATTTTGCTCAGAACATAAACAAAAGTTTAGTGGAAAAATTTTAAATTTGAATCGATGAAGTTGGTGTTTGCGTCAACTGCTTATTATTATAAATTAATTTCACTATTAGATTATCTTCTTTTAAAGGTTACTACTACATACTCAGAGTGGTAAAATACGCGAATATAGGTAGATTATTTTATATTGAAAAGAGGAAAAAAAGCTAAACCCTGTAGAAAACTTAGACTTCAAGGTAATTTAAATAAATTAACATAATTAAGTAATAAGTGTTAATTGTTATTTAATACTTACAGTGTATGAAACTAATAATTTTGATGTGTAAACATTTAAGTTCTAATATTTTCCAAGTTTGGTATTTTGTGTTTATTTTTGTATATTCCAATATCCGTCAAGGACAATGTAGAAAACAGCCAGGTCGTAGGCACTTTCTCTACCAACAATAAAGGGAACCTTTGGGAAACACAGGTGCGTCTTGTGAAATTCCCCAAGTCGCCCAAGTTTTCTCGAGCGCTTTGACTAGCGAGTGACAAAGGTCACGTGGCACAGTGTTCCAATAGCCCGATTTTTAGGCCAAAATTACCGAGAGTACATACAATAAATATTTGTACATCATTCGTTTATTCAAAATATCTGGATTTATCAAATTTAAATGTTTTTCAATGCGACCCCTAGCGGTCAAGTTAACTTCCTATTGCGTTTTGGACAACTTTGACTTTTACATTGGATAGATTTAGCTATTCATATCACGTAGTAATTTTGGATGGTAATATTTCGCATAAAAATAAAGATACGAAAAGAAAACCCTCTCAAAATACACAAAATCAGACTTTGACTGGCTTTAACTCCAATGTTGCGAATCAATTTCGTAGATCTTTTTAGTATGGGTAGACAATAAGTCATATACTGTAATAGAGCGTTCTATAAAATCGGCCCAAATCTGGGCAAACTTTTCATACAGACTATAGAGCTAGTTCAGCAGGACTAACAACTTTTGTTATTCTTTGGTTTAAGAGAATTCGACTTATGTCCGGTCTTTATATGAATATTTTAGAGACGTACCTTTTAGGAGTTGTAGGAGGCACCCTAGGTGTTGAAGTATGTTTGGGGTTAAGAATATTTTCATGATCTAAGTTTCTTTTTAAACCCGTGGATTTGGGACTAGTATTTTGCTTATTTGCCATCATACATTTTTTACAAAAATCATTTAAAATAAGAAAAACGGCGCGGAAAGCCGGAAATTAGTGAAGCCTAGGCTAGCAACTACGCTACTCCTAAAAATCGACTGCTCTCAATTTCTTACGGGTTTGCCAGATAAATATTTTTATATCAAACGAAAAACCGGCCAAACCTTCACCTCCTCCGAACTCAAAAGGCGGAAAGCACACCACATTGATTTTATAGAACGGGGAAATATCGTTGCGATCTTTGTTAGTTCGGCAATCATTGACGTTTATCTATGATAAACCAATTTTAGGGGTCGGAATTTCTATAATTTAAGCTATTTTAATAATGATATCTTACATATGTACGTGACTTTATTTCTACAAAGAATTTATTTATAAACAATTATCTGCTGTAATTGAAATAGGAGTGCATATTCATTAAATTTATTGTGATAAATAATTATGTTTGATGTTTTTTATTAATTTATTTATCGTGGGTGACGATATATTATGTCGCCAAGAAAACAAACAAGTTATTTAAATTATACTTTTTTGTTGATATTACCGTACATTGATAATTTTTGTCTTAAACTAGGTAAGTTCTATATTTAATTGATTATTCCCAGAAAAACAAATATAATTTACTCATAACTTTCTTATCTGTAGCTATATGGATAAAATGGATATAATGAAATATCCAGAAATATTGTTTTTAAGAAATATATCTCCCTATACTGCTAAAATTTTATGCTTGATAAATAATAGTAATCAGCTAGGCTAATTCTCTAGGCACCACCTTAGGCCCACGTCATCTAGTGACTTTTAATGCCTTAAACAGGTGTCCGGGTTACAACCCGTAGGAGGGTTGTGGAAAGCCCTTTATGCCACACGAGCCAACAGCTCCCTACACTTACTATTACCGCTAACCTCTAAAAATATTTTGAGTAAAGGGGAAACCAAAGAACTCGGGGAAATCTACTTTAACCAGTGGGAAGAGAACTTGTTTCGGACAAAAAAATAGTACAAAGCGCCATACGACGTATATGGTCGCAATAGTTACGATTTAAGCAAATAAATTATAAAAATACGGTTTAATATCAGTAAATATTCTTAAGCCAAGCGTCAATTTTAAGCCGTGAATATAAATTTCTGATATAATTGGTGTTAAGCTTATATTTATAATAAAATTTATAAATTGTTTCCTGTAATCGAAGTTCATCTAACTTCAAAGGTGATATTTGGTTTGGCCCTGAAAGGCCCTATTAACATAACGCCCTAAGTCTTTGCCCAGTTTGTCTAGTCATCAAACAGCGACTGCTTTTCAGCAAAGTGACCAGCGACGTAGGAACCGCCGGGTGCATTGCTCTTCCCAATGGTTTCACTGGGAGGGGCAACTTACGTTATTGCCCCCTCCAACTGATTGGTCGATTCGAAACATCAAATTAACAAATTTAAGGTGTCAAATGTGAAGTGAATTAAAAATATACCCAATTCGATAAAAGTTAATTCTTCGGGTAATTTCCAATACTTCGCTGCTTGATTTATATATTAATTGCTTTGGTATCAAATTATATTTGATATTCGTTAAGTTCTACTGAATTCAATTTGTTCCAAGAAGGCTGCATTCCTCCCCCTCACTTCATGCTTTATCGCCTGAAAACCAAATCCACGTAACACGAAGATATTTTAATTTTACGACGACCGTGCCTTTATTGTACCCTGCTTTTTTAAAATTTTAAATCAATATTTCTCAAAATACCCGCCAAAACGTTACGTAGTTTTGTTTTCAGGTGACTTCTAAACATCGAGGTTTATTTAATGCAAAGTAATTTAATCAAATATTGGACGTTATATGAGTGTAAATCAAACTAGAATAAATAGGAAAGCTCAAATGAGATTAAAAACTCGTTATTTTAGAATTACTTCAATCTAATGAACGGTCTACAGTTCCTAGTTTAACGAAATAAAACAACAAAGCACGTCCATTTATCCTCTACCACTATCTCACAAACTTTTCGTAAAATGGACAAATATTGATATTTCTAGCTTCAAGTAGTTTGGGGCCCTATTTTAGGCAGTTTGATACCTAATTCAGGGCGACTGGAACCCTGAATATATAGCGGTCTATCGCGCCTAATATACATAGCCCGTTTCGTTTTGCATACCCAAATATAATAAACATCTTGTATGCCTAAAAATTATCATTGTTTATCCACAATCTTAATCTGATGTATTGTACAACCAAATTATCAGTTTAATTTTCTGTGTAGAAAATTTCATTATCTATATTATTAATGAATTATCTTTCAATAATTTGTAGAAATAAATATGATTCCGATCCCTAACCAATGTCTCTAATACAGCCCAAATTTAGTTAAAATTTGGGCGGTTTTTGGGTTAAAAATAAATTTTTAAAAGCTATTTCAAAACTTAAATTTACTTAAAAATAGTATTTTTTCTTCACTTTTTTATTCCGAAATAAAGACGCTTATAACGTTTGCGTACAAAGTTCAAGGATTTAACTTGCATAGGATGCTATTCTAAAAGTGGAAAAATTACTATTTTTGAGCAAATTAAAATTTTAGAATTTCTTTTTAAGCATTTTATTTTCCCAACCCAAAAACCGCGCAAATCTTGGCTAGATTTGGGCTATATTAAAGAAATATATATATATAAACGTCAATGGTTACCGAACTAACAGAGATCGCATAGCTGATTTTGAGATGGTTTCTGCTTCGTATCTTTATTTATACGCGAAACATTACCATCCAAAAAATACAACGTGATATGAATAGCTTAATCTATATAATTTAAAAGTCAAAATTGTCCAAAACGGAATAGGAAACTAACTTGGCCGCTAGGGGTCGCATTGAAAAAATATTAAGATTTGACAAATGCTGGTATTCTGAATAAACTAAATATGTACAAATATTTATTATATGCACTCTCTGAAATTTTGGCCCAAAAATCGGGCTTTTGGAAAACTTTGCGTGGCCACCACTTTTCGCGCCAAAAAGATGACTAGGGTTTTTAACAGAAAGAGACAACGGAACGAGAAAATATCTGGTAGCGGATAGTAAGGGGACGACAAAATGTCCCAACCGTAGGTCTAAATAAAATAGGCAATCCTTGTAAAACGCCAAATAAAATAGTAAATTTTATAACTTAAAACTTTTTATTAACCATTATAGAATATAGTTATAGTCATAGCACGTAATGCGCGATCGAGTTGTTCATAGCAGTCCCTAAGAAATTATAAAAAACTATAGTCAGTCTAATTATAGTATATAGTTATATATATAATAAAAAGAAAAGTATCTCCCGCGGTCTGGTAGAATCCCGCATATAGAAAATTCTGCAATCCCTAATCAAATTTGAAGATATTGAAATCCTTACAAAAAACCTGTACCAATAGGTTGTAGGGCAAAAATAAAGACGCAGAACTCGGAACAAATTCAAGTAAACCGATAAGTTTCCTGTTTATTCCTAGACCCAATCCCTGCCGTCTGTATGCCTTTGGCTTAACTAACGCAAACTGTTACGGATCGCATTGATTTGACCTATACTGGACTTTAGATGATTTTTGGATTTCGAAGATTTTTACACTCATTTAATCTCGCGGATCTAGAGAAACAACTACTCATGGCAGGCAAATTGTGAAACACTTCAATCCTCCACCTGTTTTACATTTCAAGTCATTTAAAGTTAGTTTTAATTAGGAAATTAATAAATACAAATAACTTGTTGGCTCTGAAAGCTACACTCATTTAATTAGCGGAATATAGAGGTTTAAATTTAATTATGTTTAATTTAAAGTTCGTAATCATTGATTAAACATGATTCGAATATTTTTAACGGCCCCTGTAAAAATCGACGGTTTGGCGTATGGCCTAGAAGGGGGAAGACGACGGGGGCAGAGCCGTTCATAGAGGGGGGGACAAAGAGGGGGATAGTGGTCGTTACGGGCCAAGCGCGAGGCCAAAGTTCAGATTTTCGGAAAATGGTAAATAAAACTAAAAGTTACAAGTCTGTGAATAAATTGGCAGATACTAATAACGTTTGTACAAAGGTGCAAAATTCAGGTTTAGTCTCGGATTTCCATACCCATTGGTGGCGGAAGGCAATTGAGGATCATAGTACATAAAAAAATTAAAACAGTTTGACGGCAAATTTTTACAATAATTACTCCAGGTTTTTTTTTAATGCATTTTTTTGGGCGGAAATGTGTGTTTTTTTGTTTTCATTAAAAAATTTATCCACTTAAGGACTACAAAAGATACTTTTGGAACCAAGGGTAAAAAGTTGGGGTTTTGGGTGGGGTAAATATATAATATAAATTAATATATATAAATACGTTAAATTAAGTAATATGTAAAGGACTACAATTTTTATTTTCGGCGGAAATGAAGTGTTTTTTTTAATTAAAACCAATTAAGTCTTTTATATCATCATGGGTGCATATATTAACCTCACCTACTATATCTCCTTAAGTATTAATTGGCGGTAAATAATTTCAACCATAGTGAAAACGTTTTTAACCACTTACTTTTGCATACTTGGCCAAACTCGAGAATAGACCCCCCCCCCCCCGCTCTTTTTTATTATTTATGTTTATTTCGAAAGAGGCCTTGTGGACTATATTGAAGGGTAAAAAAATAATAAGACCACTGTGTGTACAATAAAATAGAGATGACGGCCTAGATAGTCTCATTGCGGCATTGTGGAATAAATAACTAAGTTTTTATAGTTGTATATGATGTTTTATAAAATTGTAGAGGATGTTTTTTTGTATTTTTTGACTGTATGTAAGGGCTTGTTTATTGTTGTTTTTTTATTGACGAGGCCGTCTTTTTGTAATCGGTATAAATTGGTTTGTAACGGGATCGCTAGCGATTAGACCTGATGAAGCTCCCGAACGGAAGCGAAACTAGTCGTCTAGTTTTTTTAATAAAACTTTAATTTTATTGTACACACAGTGGTCTTTTTATTTTTTTACCCTTCAATATTTAAATGTACAAGTGCCGTCACTCAACTTTATACTTGTGGACTATATTGGTGCAAAAAAAATTAGCGGAAATTTAAATTTAAAGACTTGTCACCTAAGTATTGGCGCCTGACCGGTGCCCCCTAGCCCCGTCCTTTTATACCAAGCTGGGCCATCCCTACAACGTGACGAAGAGGACAGTAACTATCCAAACGCACCTAGTATTGTCCAACCCGATCTAAAACTAATGGTAGAACAGACTGTACCCGCCTCACCTCGAGTGAATGTGTTTTAAAAAAGAAAAAGAAAAAACATTTCCGCCCCGAAATATTAATTGTATAACCAAGAGGAAGGGGGAAGGAATTAGTTGCTACTAGTTTTGGTAAGATTCATTGGTGGGGGTTATTATAGATTTCACCCAAAAAATCATCATTGCTGCCAAAACAAATATTTTTAAAAATAAGTAAATTATTTAAAAATAAAATTTTAATTCCGCCAAAAATTAAAATGGCATCGTGTTTCTCACTGAATTCTGCATACTTTGGCGCAAAAAATAAACAAAAAAAAACTGGGGTACCTATTATGGTAGCTTCCCATTGCGCCGAATCCCATTAGACCGAATTCCGCCAATGTTTTTGATGAAATTAGCCCAAAGGCGGGTTTTGTATTTTTCTAATCGACCGACGCAATATTCACAATTGATCGAGCGACCGCAAAAAAAAGTTTTTCTCTCTACTCCTTTTGATTTTGATGGAAGCGTTTTAATATATTTTTAAGTCTGTTGGAAACGATTTTTTGGTCTTCTTTTAATTAAATGTTTTTTATTAATACTATAACCGAATCCTAAACCCGGAGAAGTGCGGGTTTTCGGTCGAATGGGACAATCCCACTAGACCGAATCCTAAATCCGCCAGATCCATAATTTAATTTGAGTAACATAAATTTCTAAGCTGGCATTGATAAACATTTTGCGCAGAACATCACCGCTACGTGGGATATACTTTTAAATAAAGAACTTGAACAAGAAATAGTACAAACGCATTTCACTCAAGCCTTTTATACGGATGACAGCCAAATCTTCAGCTGTTTGGACGGACAAGGAGAGAACGACCGAGTGCTGATGTCCCAGGAAGCCCTAGACACTAACATTTCAACATTAATTTTGGTGTCCTTCTTGAGCATCTCCCTGGTGACAGCCGTGGCATTCGGTGCAACAAGAACATCCCGCCGAAGAGGAGGACACGAGACCATCGCGAAGAGGATCTGGGACAGCTGCTTCTTCTACTTCTCGCATCTCGTTGCAAACCGTTAATAACATAACATTTTTATCAATTATGATTTAATGGAAATAACTACTTTTTTATGTCTGTTAACAGCAACTGACTTAGGCTTCAATGGGCGACAACCGGCACTCAGATTCCTCCTCAGCGGCTGGTTGTTGGGGGCAGGGTTCCTCATGAACCGCTTCTACCTTTGCAACATAAAAGGAGAGCTAGCCACGGCCAAAATAGATTACATCGACAATTTCCCACAACTTTTCGCTAGAGACGACATTAAACACATCTACGTCGAAAGTGTATTTGTTTCAGTAGAAAATAAATTACCTTTTTTAAACTAAACATTTTATGGTTTTACGTATTGGTGCAAAAATAACATAAGCTACATAAGTCCAGATCCAACTCCGCTATTAGCAATTGTCATCCACCACATTCGGTCCAAGCGAGTCTGGAAGTTCCAGTGACCAGTTTCCCTAGAGATATATTACGGGCGTTTTCTCTTCAACTTATTCTTATTGACTTTTGGGACGGACCGAGTGCTGAGTGTTATGGCAACCTCTCAACTACCAAAGGCAGGGTTTCCACCAATTGTTCACGGTATTCGCCTTAGTGTCTATAAGCAAATTATTGGCGCCGGCCGGGAATCGAACCCGGGTCTGCTACGCGCCATAGAATTCCTCTAAGAACTAAGCCACCGAAGCTTGCTAAGCTGCGGTGTTTTTAAAAACAGCTTTGGTGAAAGTCCTTTACGCTGTTATAAAGTTATTAACGTCAATTTATTTTATAACATTTTAAATATTTATGAATTAAATTTATATTAAATTTATAATTTTATAACTTATTTATGAATTAATAATTTAAATGTGAAATACGATCATGATCAACAATCGAACCCAGGTTGTCGTGTTACTGAGCAGATATTCTACCGCCGAGCTACTGACTTCCCTGAAAACAAAACACATCACAGGCCAAATATTGAAGTAAAGGAACCATTATGATACGGCGATTTTTTTATTTTGGTGAACTTGTTTATATTATTCTGAATAAATTAAACTCCGTTGTTTCGTCTCAATTATTTTAATTAAAATTAAAATTTTATACCGGGCGGGATTGAACCGGGATTATGTTTTTAGTAAATACCTCTGAATGCGGAGATATCTTTAAGGGTCGTTTCGAGAAATTTATACCACTAGGGACAATTCTTCCGAGGAGAGGTATATTTTGGCTTGCCAACTTGTTTTAACGTGCAGTTAACGGTTTGCAAAAAGCAATAGAAGATAACACAGAAAGCCTTCAAGCTTGTTACTAAATATCCGCTTTAATTTTCGTAGAGTCACGCAATAGCTTAGCCATGAAAAATAACTATCGTAAAGGTAAAAACTCCATAAGTTTCAATCACTTTTAGTTTAACAGAAAGGATGCGCTGATGCTCTTAAAACGACAAAGACAGAACTGAAGAACCACTGCAGTAAATGACTTGAGAGTGAATTTGAACATGTTGTGTTCTTACGTCATTAATAAACTTCAGCCGAAATACAAAGAGCGCTTAATTTCCTCGAATGAGAATGGAAAACCAGGAAATTGCATTGTAGTATCGCACACTCTTTTTTCAAATGACTATTTTTTTTAAATTAAAAAAGTGGTTTTCGCCCATAACCAGATTTATTGTTTTGAGAGTAAAATTATTAAATATCAATACTAAATTGCTAAATATTTCCTTTGAAATAACATAAAAGTAATCAATTACTTAAGGTCGTAACGTTTAAAGAAAATTTTCTTATTTGCCTAATTCTACGTATTAAAATAACTCTAGAAAATTAAAAACCACTATTACGTAGTAAATTTTAAAAAAGTATTTAATTATAAATTAAAAATACAGACACGACTTGTTTCGAAAACCCTTCTGTTTGATCGTCAGGTGTGCTTTTGAAGAAATAAAACTAGGGGCACAGAAGAAAATTTATGACGGGGAGGGGGCACTACGTTATACAAAAAAGAAAAACTACAAACAAAGGGGGGAAGGGGGGGCAAACGTTAAGTTAAAAAATTGGAAAGGGGGGTTAATTAAAAAAAAGCGGCGAAGTTACTGCCTGGGCCATCGTCTCTATTGAAAACCGAATTTAGTTCCTTTTGTTTTAAAATTTCCAAGGACTCCCTTAGGTTCAGTTTAAAGTAATTGTCTACTTTACAAATAATTTTGCATTCATCAAATTGTATTACATGACTCGGATTGTTTTTGATATGTTCTTCTAGGGCTAAACAATAACTTTTTTTATTTTTGACGTCTTTTCTATGCTCATTTAATCTGAACTTTAAATTCCGCCTTGTTTGTCCAATAAACCTACCCCTACAAGAACATTTCCGCTAGAGGGATTTTGTCTTTTATTGGCTTAATTAAGTTTGACAATTTATTGTAAGGTTTGAATATCGGTTTAATTTTATTATTACTTACGAGGAGACTACCCGAGGTGTAACTCATCGATTTTGTTTAAATTCAGGGATTAGAGATCGCCTCGAACTTTCGTGCGAGTCGGTCATTTTTTCGCTGCGCTGTTTTGCAGTTTTCTTTTTTCGTGTTTTTCGTACTGCGTAGTTTTACGCCCTTTTTTAGGGATAATATTTACTCCGTAGTATTGTGTTCCCTTCCCTTAGGGTAAGCTTTTTCTTTAGGCCTAGGCCACTCCTATTCTCTTTCCCCTGCATCGAGTCGCGGCCCGTGCGAGAAGTTAACTTGTCTGGTTGGTCTTAATTCCCTACTCTTTAATTGTGTAGGGTAATGAATTGGCGGATCGTTCTGCTCGGACTGCTGCCGAATCTCCAATTGCCCCTTATGTCTTTTCCCCAGCCGATGGCCTCCAAAGTAAAAGGGTCCTCCGCATCGCCTTGCTAGTCTCCTGACAGCTTCACTGGGATTCGCTCTCGGTGGGTCGCTTCTTGCATTCCGTTCATCCGTCCCCTTGCTACCCGGCTATTTGGGGACTTCGGCTTTGCCGGCGCATGGAACGCCCCCTATTTTTGGCTCTCCTCGACCGTTTTCTCACCCCAGCGGTATTGTATCGTTTTCAACGATCACCCACTCCTCTATGTCAGAGCTGCGCTACTCTTGGGGATCTCGATCACTATGTCTTCCACAGTCCTCAGTATAGTCTCCTTCGGACAGCACTACTGCGCCGTCTTCCACCCGCACATCACTCACTGACGCACGCTCTGGCATACAACTCGCTCCCGTCTCGTCTGCGCATGCCGCTTCTGCGACTGCTTGTTATACTGTTCGTTAAGCTTCACACAAGCTCCTTAACGCCTCCATAAATTAGTGTTATCGTGTACCCCTCGTTACTGGGCATCTAAGGATCCCCTAAGATCCGATGCCATTAGTGTCTCCTCTCAAAAAAAAATCAGGGATTAAGTAGACCTTCATGTAACTTAAAAAACCCCAAAGGGAAAAATGCGATGGGCTTTAACAACTTCTTTAAACACGATCGTCACCGAGATTCGAACTCACGGCCCTCCGCTTCCAAAGCTGACGCCTATACGATCTACGCCTTAATACATTAAGCCCTCTAGTGTAAAATTGTTATAGATTGGAAGACCTAAATGATAGGTGGCGCGAAATACCATCCTGACCGCGAAAATTTAAATCCCATATAATACGCTGCGTTATTTAAAAAAATCTAGTGTAAAATTGTTATAGATTGGAAGACCTAATTGATAGGTGGCGCGAAAATTTAAATACCATGTAATATTTTTAAAACTTGTATATGTTTGTTGAAGGTGTTTTGTTAAATTGCAATGACATGTCTAAACTGGTTTTGAAAATTTAATGCATAAACCATTCCAGGAATTTTATGGCTATGGCTTAGCGCACCTGAACAAATTATATTGAATATAAATAAATATTATAATAGACGCTTCAATAAATTCCGCTCTCTTTTTATCCCCACCCTACGCGCATGTGCGAGTCACCGAATAAAATAGTCTCGTGTTTATGTTAGTTTTGTTTGTAAAGCTAAAGTTGATAGCGCGCGCGCATTATTATATCAGATGGCGCGTGCGTAAAAATTGCACGAACATTTCTATATAGAAATATTAAGCAGCACGCGCTTGAAAATATAACGCTTTTTAAATTATGTCTTGACCCTCTGTATTACTACTTCTAGGCAAATCACCGAAAAGGTTTTATTTAAGCGTCTATTGAAATATTCACACAATCAATGAGATTTCGTTATTTCACTGTCTATGATTGTAAAGCATATTCTACTTTGAGTTGAACCCGAAAAAAAGGTGAAATATAAAAATAATTGAAAGTCAAGTATGAAATTAAGCCGACATTAACCAAGCGTGGTTTATGATTTGACAAAAGTACTTGAAGGAATCAAAATGAAAAACACGTCCTTAAAGCACGCTTTCAGATAAATAAACTTACTTCACAAACTATGTAAGAGCGTTTCATTTTCCTCGTGGTTGTTTAAAGTTTAATATTCGCTGAATTATGAAGTCCTTTTTACACTAGAAAATAAAAAGTCGAGCGAGCTAGTTTGAAAGAGGTACAGTCCGAGAAAGAACGGATTTTGAGAATTGCAAAATAAATGCCTCGCAAACCGATGAAGTGGAAATCAAAGTATGCATTTTCTTTAAAAACTAAGCCGACAGAACTGCGAATTAGATAAATCAGATTAAGACTCAATAGTTTATAATAACGCCTAACAGTTTGTGTCATTTAATTATTTCATCTTTATAGTTAGATATATGGGACTACAAGAAAATCAGAAATTCTATGACTGTGTTTCAAGCGTCTATTTCTATAATGCGTTATGTTTTTCTAACTCTAAGAGTGTTAAAACTTAACATTATACTTAATATCTTTAAACCTAATTAAGATATGAAGACATTTTTTTAAAAAATAGGCCAAGCTATCAATCGTAAACAATAAAAATTTCGAGATTTTCAAAATAATAGATGGCGCATAAAACTTAAAATTTAATTTCAGTTAAAATTTGTCAAGTTATATTTATTAATTAGCTTCAATTTTAATTTTATTTTGAGGAAATCCATAAAACCGAACCCGTGGAATTAAACCAAATAGAAACTATATTATTTATGTGAATTTTAAACGATTTGGGTCAAAACCCCGTTTATATTAGCCTTAAAGACGTTATCTCCAAACCAAAGACTATATTAGCTATGGCTTCAAAGACTGGCGTGTTCTGCGGAGAAAAGGTTTTCGATAAAAACACGGCTCCCGACGGCTGTAGGATGGTCTCAAAGACTCTATCACCTATAGCTATATTAACCCATTTCAAGTTCCATAAACCAAAGATAGATGGCAGAGAAGTGCAACTCTTTTAGTTCCTGCCGCGAATACTACGTGGCGCTAGGTCTGATGCGGTCCCTATACTTTCTCCTCCAAAAACCAGTTTTCTTGAGAAATCAGACAATACATTTCGAGCGAAAAAGAATCACCTCCCATCTTGGGTAGGGGTAATGACGGAGGTTAACTCTCAGCCGCGTGTATAGGACGCTTCTGAAAACGATTGAACACAATTTTACCCAAAATCGTGTAGACAGAAGAATTTGGATGATTGGTACCCAAATTGAACACATTTGTACATATCGTCCTATGTTGGCACACTTTGTGCAATTTTGGACTTAGTTTGGAACCTTTTTTCTAAGAGTGCAGTTTCCCGTTGTATTAGCGTACGGAGTAACCATTCATAAAAGTCAAGGAATGAGTGTAGAATGCATCATGATAATCATTGGAGCGAGTGTTTTTCAAAGTGGAATGGCTTACGTAGCTCTTTCAAGAGTTACGTCTTTAGACGGTGTCCATTTACTTGATTTAGACGCTTCTAAAATATTTGCGGATTTGAAGGTTATATCAGAGTATAATCGCATCAGAGCTGAATTTAGGCGTGATTTCCCCCAAATAAAGTTATTTATAAAGAAGAAAACTAAATCAAAATTTTGCAATACCTCTAGACGTATTGCAACAATAACGCATGGACATTGATACGTGTGCTGAAGTTAGTGCTTCCAAAACTACGGTGTCTAAAAAAAAGTTCAAACAATCAGAGCGAAGTTCCGTCTCTTACACAGAAAGGTTTCATTATTAACGATAACTCTTGCTTTTATCTATTTTGCAAGTTCTGATATACGTGCCAGAATTTGTTAGAAGCGTTAAACAACTGCTGATAGGCAAATTAGAATCTACTATTCCTTATATACGAACCACTAATGTAAGGGAAACGCTTGATATTCGATTTCATGGTCTTAATCAAGAGGACCCCGTAGAATTTTTAATTAGTCTTTTACAGAAGCTAAAAGACGAAATAGTTACTGTAGAAAATTTATTTTTGCGTCGCATTCAATATCAAGATAGATGCCATCAGTGCTCTTAGGGTGAGTTTTTAATTATCCCCCTGAAGATGGTTATGTGTACATCGTTAATGTTTTGGCTGACAAAAGTAGCTTAATTTTTAGCGATTTGTTGGAACACTGGGAACTTTTTGAAAATAAATGTGTCCAATGTCAAAATGAAGTGAAAGAACGTTGGACGACATTATATTCTTCCAGTAAGTACCTCTTTCTTAATCTGGCGAGGTTTTCTTATAGAGAAGCCGAAAGGTTTAAAATTGGCACTCCAATAAAAGGATACATTTCTGACAAAGTGAAAATTAATGAAATCTTTTTCTAAAGCTAAAGCCGCTGTAGTTCACATAGGAAGTAACTGTGAAAGGGGCCACTACATAGTTGCTTTAAAAAAACCCCGGGATTGGAACGGGATGGACAGTTGGCAACGACAACGAAGTATCTCCAAGAAAAAGGTTTTACAACAATTTAACTAACGTTTATTGTTTACTTCTAGAAAAAGAGTAAATTTGCGAAATATAAGGAATTGCAAATACGTGAGGTCCTTAAGGAAACATTCAGCGGAAGAAGGAATATTTCACTATTGTGCTGAAATAAAGAATACGCTAAAAATCATTCTTGGCTAACTAATATATATTAATTGAGAATAAGAGTAATATTGCCAATAGTTGCGAATGGTCCAGGTTATTAATGGTAAACTACTCTAATTAGTCCTTACACGATATTGACAGAATATTCGAAACTTTGGAAACCAGCTAAAGGCAAGGCTATCTACAAGGCGCTCTTTATCGTAGCGGAAAATCTTTCACCCTATCGGGGTGACAAAAATACTAAGGGTGAATTTGCCTTTAATTAGTTTTATACTATTGGCAGGACATCGATATTCTTTTAAAAAAAGGCTTGAATAACGGATAATATGTTGGAGGCCAACCGCGCCACATAATTTGGACAGTCTGTATTTAATTTTGTTATCAAAATACTGCCATGATATTGCAAGAACATACTATAACATATTGATTTTACTCATTAGAATTTAAAACTATTGTATTTGCTCTACATAATAGAAATTAGATTGATTATAGAATTACGTCTTCCTAGTATATTTTTAGATAAGCTGACATTAATTCCCACGGGTTTTGTAGTAGAAGTCCCATTTATTTTCGTTCTTAAAAATTTAGCACATGTTCATTATGTATATATTTTCCTTAAAGATAGATTCACTTAGGATATAGCGTAGGTTGTTGGTATAAAAGTATCTTATATAATTAAAACAAATTTCAGAACAATTTTCGTGCCTTGGCAACAATTGCTGTTTAATACAAAAAGGAAGTCACCGCAAAGTAGTGTAGAAAAATCAAATTATACAGCTTGAATTTAATTATTTTAATCATAAAATAAACCATATTTAATATCTTGGATTCGTCAAAGTCATTGAATTTTTCGAAGCAGAGTGTATTTACCCAGGCATATTAGCATATTGGTTGAACTCTTGGCATGTTCCTATAATTCCATTCAACTGGACTGATACTATTAAATTGGAAAAAATCAAAGAAAAGCCGAAAATACCTTTAACCCATGTGGCTGTGGAAATCAGAGAATGTTTAAGAGCTGATGGTCGGAGTAGTGGCGTACTCTATTTCTATTATGGTTGTGAGGTTACGAAATCTTTTCCAAGAGTCTGGAAGACGTTTTTAAAACAAAGTATTGGAGACATGACATTGTAAGGACAAGACACAATTCTTGTAAAGTTTCGAAAAATATTGACGAATTTGTTCAAGTGTTTTTCTCTAATTCCTCGAAGTACTGAGGTCTTGATGGGAACTAACCAAATAAACTTGGGCATTTATCTAGAGGCGCGTCTAAATTCAAACGCTGTTGTTGTCCTTCAACTTCATGTGGCACCATCACTTTTGGAATAGTCAACGTGAATGAACAAAAAACTGTTACTTTAAAAGAAGTACGAAATTTCTAGAGCTGGCTTACTACCCGAAGTACACTCACCATTTGAAAAAATCGCTTGACCTCTCATTTAGTTTTTACTTAAATTAAGTTATTTCTTTCATGTGACCCGTATTTTAGTTTCCATTTAAATCAAGGGTGTTTTCTCGTTTCATTTATTTTCAACTAAGAAATTCAAGCAACCTTATACGGAATTTTAAGGCAACTGAACAGATTGATGAAAACCAAGAAATTGTTTTTGCCAGAAAATTTGCATAGATGTAGACTGTGCTCATATGAAATATTAATTTTCATTTTACAATTCCAAAAATGATCCTGGTAAAGTGGTTTAGAAATTACAGCGATCACAAAGAGGAATTTAAAATAGGGATTTTGGATAATGCTCAATTTCCTTCCATAGCTAAAAAATGTAGAACAATATTACTAGCTGTATTGTACTCACGCGAAAAGGTTTTTGAAAAATATAATTTTGTACTACTTAAAAAATGTAAAAAAGTATAATTGGAGAAATATGTCTACGATTTTACTAAACAGTAAACCTTGTGGAAAGAAATATAATTTTTTTTGTAATGTATTGTTAAATGTTAAATAATATAGTTTTGGTATGATAAGTGCCAATGTATGCTTTAAACTATTTATTTTCATTGTATATTTCTATAAGTTTAAATACGATCATTTTAAATTCATTATCGTTTCTGCTCTTAGATTTGCACCAGAATCAAAACTATTTTATACATACTCTTGGAACAATTATAAATTCAAATTGGTAACAACTTAATATTTGGTGTTTTGTAATTTGAATTAAAGTTATAACCGATGAAAATATAATTTATATATATAATATATAATATATAATATATATATATATATATATATGTGTGTGTGTGTATTATATATATGTATATAATTTATAAAATATAACAAACAAGGTGGTCAAGCCCGTAATACTACCTCTTCTCGGAGGGGAGTTAGTTCATTCCCCACGCATCGTCCCACAGTACTTTAATTACGCTTAATCAAAACTGTTATAACGGCGATACATTTTTTTAAAGAAAATAAGAAAACAGGCCAAAAATTTAAAAATTGAATATGTTTTATATATTTCACTAATATATTCCAAAATTTACGAGATTTTAATCCCGTTGCTACTACATCGAAAACGTATTTGGTACTAGGTTGTTAATTCTGTTTGTAAGGGTGAAAAAAGAAAACACAACACAAAATAGTTTATTGTTCTTTAGACCAGGTTTGTACAACGACTTAAATTTTATCAAACACTTACTTAAACAATTATTAATTATCACAGCGATAATGTAAAATTATTTAGAAATTACACAATACTAAAGGTTTTACCACTCTAGTAATTAAGGTGAACGAGAATAGGGTTGGTCGGGATCAATGCAAATAATACATCGTACAAAAATTTTCGCACACATTATCAACACTTTCGGTACAGTATAAAAGTGCGTAAAACCACTTTAAGGAAAAAAAACCAACAAATAGTATTATAGGTCCATAAAATGAGTTATATCCGAAAATAAATGTTAAGCGAAAATTTAAATTACAAGTGGAAGCTCTAAACAAAATTACGTCGATTCACCACGACAACCCAAGGAAGCATGAACAAGTCAATCCAAATACGAAAATTTTATTTATTATAAACTATCAATACCTTCGATAAAATTAAACAACAAAAATAACCAATAGAAAAATATCAAAGAATATTCAACCAAGAAACAAGTTAATCCAAATACTTTGAAATCAGGAATAAATAAAACCCAATTGCCGAAAGTTGGAAAAATTATGTGAAAGAAGAAACGAAAAACACCTTACCGTTAGCAATACACGGCTTACAACGTACAATAAATGACCCAAGACGGAATAGTTAGGGCTCTTTATAAATAAAAGCAAACAAACCCAATAGATCGATTTACAATTTATAACTGGCAAAGACGACTTTAAAGGGGTAATATTCATCCGAGGTAACGTGGTGATGGCGTTATTTGTTGGTAGATGGCGCTCTGATAGCAACATGACGTCATAATTTGGATTTTCAACGATTGGTTGAAAGTTTTCAGTTTTAGTGGAGAACGGTTTTGTCGAGATTTAAAATAAAAAATTATCTTCCCTGATTGGATAGTTTAAAATCGTATTATTGTGCCATCTATGGCGGAGAGTGTTAACTACTGTTAAAATTAATTATTAATTTAAATTACAAAAATTTAATATTTTTAATAAGAATTTAAAGTACTATAATTTAGTAATTAATTAGTAACTTTTTAAAAAGGTTTTTTTTCATAAACTTTATAGTGTCGCCATCTACCTCCAACATTATTAAATAGGAATATTTCCCTTTAGGCAATATGTGAATGCGTCAATTGATGAACTGCATTAAATATATTAATCCGTCAAGAAAACGTTTAAAATAAATTACGCAGTAGTGACGACCCAGTTAAAAAACCAGACCAACATGTAAGGGCCCGATGTATACAACTCGAAATTTTATTCATAAATGAACTATTACGCTTGAAAAATAAATACGCTAAATACACAATAGATAAAAATATACGACTTAAAAAAACAAGAAAGAACCAAATCGAACAAAGTGAAAATAAAAACAACTCGTTATCTCGTTCTATAAATAAATTAAATAAAAAACTCAAACGAAAGAATCGTAAAACCCTACTTTTGCTCAACCCAGTGAAGTACGTGATAATTAATAAAATAAATTAACGATGACTTGAGTTTATATTAATTCATATTTTTTATTAAATTATATTAAATACGACAATATTATTAAACAAAAAAACACAAGAAGCAATGGCTCACGTTTCGATTCCCGAGAATATTTATTATTAAAAATAAAATAAATTGTCTTTTATTTTTTGATAAAAGTTTTCCTTAAAAGTTTCCTTAAATATCCTCTAAAAGTTTTTTTTATTACAAAAAGACGATAAAATTAATTGATTTTTTAATTGTAATGAAATTCATAAATCTTAACAACATTATAGAAATATTTGACATTAATAAGTTCATAATAGCGTAAAGGAAAACGGACTTTCGCCAAAGCTGTTTTTAAAAAATTTAATTAGTGCTATACGTGTCAGTGGTTTTAAGGTAAAGCATTCTATTGCCACGCAAAACGGGCCGGGTATGGAACCTGCGCAGTGCATTCGTTTTTAATCAACAGAGAAGACGCTACATTAGAATATCTTCGATGCAATAATTTAAATGGAACACGAAATTTCGTTCTATTTTAATAAAAACCGAAATTTAATTATCTGTTAATTTGTAATAAACGCTTCCGATAAAGCTGAAGGTGTAATTTTCGATGAAGTGTAATAAGTGTCGGTGGTTCTTTGATAGAATGTCCGCCTGTAATACAGGAGGTCTCGGCTTCAAATCCCACCCGATGCGATCGCAAATTGGTACTAAGACGATTACCGCAAACAATTGGTGGAAATCCTGCCATTTGGACGTTGAGACATTTATCGATACTCTCAGCACTCGGTCCGTCCCAAAAGTCAATAAGAATAAATCAGAGATAACACACCAATACATACAAAATGCAAACACAACACACTTCACAACTGCAACCGCCATAACATTACAATAATATATAGGCTGAAAAGGAAAACAGCAATAATTAAGATGATATTTGTACATTGCTGTTGTACACTTTGTTAAAACTTCAACGTTCTTTTTATTAATCAAATACGTGGTTTACGGGTAGTAAACAATTGTGGTTGCCATTACGGTTATGTAGTTTTTAGGGTGTTTTGATATATACATACAGCGTCGGTCAGTAGAAGGCGATAGTCAAAAACTAAAGGTAAATTACGTATGTGTGTAACCCCAAACAAGTTGGCAAGCTTGCCAAAATATACCTCTCCTCGGAAGAATTGTCCCTAGTGGTATTAAATTCTCGAGATGACCATTAAATATATATTCCCGCATTTCAGAGTTAGTTACTAAAAACGTAATCCTGGTTCTATCCCTCTTGGATAAATTTTAATTTTGATTAAAATAATCGAGACGAAACAACCGATTTTAATTTATTCAGAATATTATAAATTAAGTAGTTACAACAGTGAGCTAGACGCACTAAAACAATGTACAATTGAATTTAACCCCTTTTTACAGTACAAGTTTATCAGTTGAATATAATACGAATCAAATTTTAATGAAAGAAATATCTTCACAGGGTATTTGTATTTTTCTCGCTTACGAAATACTTGCCGCAACTTTAACGCTTATATTATTTCAACACTCGCCTTTGATGAAGGTACCGTAGAATAGCTATATTCGACCTCTGTTAGTGGACGACTCGTAGACTTCCAGTGGACGTTCTGACACATATCGCATGCAAAAGACCAATGCCGTTCAATTTCCAATATCATATAATGACCCGCAAACCAAGGAAACTAATAACTGCGTTAGGAATCGTAGATATCCAAATATCCACACCAAAAGTATTACCAAGAAGCAAAAACCTTACCATCAACAAGGCACAGAGAGCCACATGACTAAACGGCAGCTCTTCAATCAATAATCGTTAAATAAACGCATTTGCGTTATTACAACTATATTTAAGACGATAAGAAAACCCGTAATTAAATAACAAACAAGTTGGCAAGCCAAAATATACCTCTCCTCGGAAGAATTGTCCCTAGTGGTATTAATTTCTCGAGATAACCCTTAAAGATATATATCCGCAATTTAGAGTTATTTGTTAAAGATTTTATCCCAGTTCTATCCAGCCCAGTATAAAATTTTAATTATAATTCACAAAAACGTGTTCAGGTTAACGGTAATAGTTAGTGTAGGGAGCTGTTGGCTCGCGTGGCATGCAGGGCTTGATACCACCCTCCTACGCATTGTAACCCGGCCACCTGAATTAATGGCTTCAAAAGTCGCATGATGACTTAGGCCTAGGGTGGTGCCTTGGGTATTAGCATAGCTGATTATTATTATAATTGAGACGAAACGACCAATTTTAATTTATTCAGAATATCATAAGTTAAGTAGTTACAACAGTGAGCTAGACGTACTATAATAATGCACAATTGAATTAAACCCTTTTTATAGTACAAGTTTATCAGTTGAATATAATACGAATCAAATTTTAATGAAAGAAATATCTTCACAGGGTATTTGTATTTTTCTCGCTTACGAAATACTTGCCGCAACTTTAACGCTTATATTATTTCAACACTCGCCTTTGATGAAGGTACCGTAGAATAGCTATATTCGACCTCTGTTAGTGGACGACTCGTAGACTTCCAGTGGACGTTCTGACACATATCGCATGCAAAAGACCAATGCCGTCCAATTTCCAATATCATATAATGACCCGCAAACCAAGGAAATTAATAACTGCGTTAGGAATCGTAGATATCCAAATATCCACACCAAAAGTATTACCAAGAAGCAAAAACCTTACCATCAACAAGGCACAGAGAGCCACATGACTAAACGGCAGCTCTTCAATCAATAATCGTTAAATAAACGCATTTGCGTTATTACAACTATATTTAAGACGATAAGAAAACCCGTAAATAAATAACAAACAAGTTGGCAAGCCAAAATATACCTCTCCTCGGAAGAATTGTCCCTAGTGGTATTAATTTCTCGAGATAACCCTTAAAGATATATATCCGCAATTTAGAGTTATTTGTTAAAGATTTTATCCCAGTTCTATCCAGCCCAGTATAAAATTTTAATTATAATTCACAAAAACGTGTTCAGGTTAACGGTAATAGTTAGTGTAGGGAGCTGTTGGCTCGCGTGGCATGCAGGGCTTGATACCACCCTCCTACGCATTGTAACCCGGCCACCTGAATTAATGGCTTCAAAAGTCGCATGATGACTTAGGCCTAGGGTGGTGCCTTGGGTATTAGCATAGCTGATTATTATTATAATTGAGACGAAACGACCAATTTTAATTTATTCAGAATATCATAAGTTAAGTAGTTACAACAGTGAGCTAGACGTACTATAATAATGCACAATTGAATTAAACCCTTTTTATAGTACAAGTTTATCAGTTGAATATAACACGAATCAAATTTTAATGAAAGAAATATCTTCACAGGGTATTTGTATTTTTCTCGCTTACGAAATACTTGCCGCAACTTTAACGCTTATATTATTTCAACACTCGCCTTTGATGAAGGTACCGTAGAATAGCTATATTCGACCTCTGTTAGTGGACGACTCGTAGACTTCCAGTGGACGTTCTGACACATATCGCATGCAAAAGACCAATGCCGTCCAATTTCCAATATCATATAATGACCCGCAAACCAAGGAAATTAATAACTGCGTTAGGAATCGTAGATATCCAAATATCCACACCAAAAGTATTACCAAGAAGCAAAAACCTTACCATCAACAAGGCACAGAGAGCCACATGACTAAACGGCAGCTCTTCAATCAATAATCGTTAAATAAACGCATTTGCGTTATTACAACTATATTTAAGACGATAAGAAAACCCGTAAATAAATAACAAACAAGTTGGCAAGCCAAAATATACCTCTCCTCGGAAGAATTGTCCCTAGTGGTATTAATTTCTCGAGATAACCCTTAAAGATATATATCCGCAATTTAGAGTTATTTGTTAAAGATTTTATCCCAGTTCTATCCAGCCCAGTATAAAATTTTAATTATAATTCACAAAAACGTGTTCAGGTTAACGGTAATAGTTAGTGTAGGGAGCTGTTGGCTCGCGTGGCATGCAGGGCTTGATACCACCCTCCTACGCATTGTAACCCGGCCACCTGAATTAATGGCTTCAAAAGTCGCATGATGACTTAGGCCTAGGGTGGTGCCTTGGGTATTAGCATAGCTGATTATTATTATAATTGAGACGAAACGACCAATTTTAATTTATTCAGAATATCATAAGTTAAGTAGTTACAACAGTGAGCTAGACGTACTATAATAATGCACAATTGAATTAAACCCTTTTTATAGTACAAGTTTATCAGTTGAATATAATACGAATCAAATTTTAATGAAAGAAATATCTTCACAGGGTATTTGTATTTTTCTCGCTTACGAAATACTTGCCGCAACTTTAACGCTTATATTATTTCAACACTCGCCTTTGATGAAGGTACCGTAGAATAGCTATATTCGACCTCTGTTAGTGGACGACTCGTAGACTTCCAGTGGACGTTCTGACACATATCGCATGCAAAAGACCAATGCCGTCCAATTTCCAATATCATATAATGACCCGCAAACCAAGGAAATTAATAACTGCGTTAGGAATCGTAGATATCCAAATATCCACACCAAAAGTATTACCAAGAAGCAAAAACCTTACCATCAACAAGGCACAGAGAGCCACATGACTAAACGGCAGCTCTTCAATCAATAATCGTTAAATAAACGCATTTGCGTTATTACAACTATATTTAAGACGATAAGAAAACCCGTAAATAAATAACAAACAAGTTGGCAAGCCAAAATATACCTCTCCTCGGAAGAATTGTCCCTAGTGGTATTAATTTCTCGAGATAACCCTTAAAGATATATATCCGCAATTTAGAGTTATTTGTTAAAGATTTTATCCCAGTTCTATCCAGCCCAGTATAAAATTTTAATTATAATTCACAAAAACGTGTTCAGGTTAACGGTAATAGTTAGTGTAGGGAGCTGTTGGCTCGCGTGGCATGCAGGGCTTGATACCACCCTCCTACGCATTGTAACCCGGCCACCTGAATTAATGGCTTCAAAAGTCGCATGATGACTTAGGCCTAGGGTGGTGCCTTGGGTATTAGCATAGCTGATTATTATTATAATTGAGACGAAACGACCAATTTTAATTTATTCAGAATATCATAAGTTAAGTAGTTACAACAGTGAGCTAGACGTACTATAATAATGCACAATTGAATTAAACCCTTTTTATAGTACAAGTTTATCAGTTGAATATAACACGAATCAAATTTTAATGAAAGAAATATCTTCACAGGGTATTTGTATTTTTCTCGCTTACGAAATACTTGCCGCAACTTTAACGCTTATATTATTTCAACACTCGCCTTTGATGAAGGTACCGTAGAATAGCTATATTCGACCTCTGTTAGTGGACGACTCGTAGACTTCCAGTGGACGTTCTGACACATATCGCATGCAAAAGACCAATGCCGTCCAATTTCCAATATCATATAATGACCCGCAAACCAAGGAAATTAATAACTGCGTTAGGAATCGTAGATATCCAAATATCCACACCAAAAGTATTACCAAGAAGCAAAAACCTTACCATCAACAAGGCACAGAGAGCCACATGACTAAACGGCAGCTCTTCAATCAATAATCGTTAAATAAACGCATTTGCGTTATTACAACTATATTTAAGACGATAAGAAAACCCGTAAATAAATAACAAACAAGTTGGCAAGCCAAAATATACCTCTCCTCGGAAGAATTGTCCCTAGTGGTATTAATTTCTCGAGATAACCCTTAAAGATATATATCCGCAATTTAGAGTTATTTGTTAAAGATTTTATCCCAGTTCTATCCAGCCCAGTATAAAATTTTAATTATAATTCACAAAAACGTGTTCAGGTTAACGGTAATAGTTAGTGTAGGGAGCTGTTGGCTCGCGTGGCATGCAGGGCTTGATACCACCCTCCTACGCATTGTAACCCGGCCACCTGAATTAATGGCTTCAAAAGTCGCATGATGACTTAGGCCTAGGGTGGTGCCTTGGGTATTAGCATAGCTGATTATTATTATAATTGAGACGAAACGACCAATTTTAATTTATTCAGAATATCATAAGTTAAGTAGTTACAACAGTGAGCTAGACGTACTATAATAATGCACAATTGAATTAAACCCTTTTTATAGTACAAGTTTATCAGTTGAATATAATACGAATCAAATTTTAATGAAAGAAATATCTTCACAGGGTATTTGTATTTTTCTCGCTTACGAAATACTTGCCGCAACTTTAACGCTTATATTATTTCAACACTCGCCTTTGATGAAGGTACCGTAGAATAGCTATATTCGACCTCTGTTAGTGGACGACTCGTAGACTTCCAGTGGACGTTCTGACACATATCGCATGCAAAAGACCAATGCCGTCCAATTTCCAATATCATATAATGACCCGCAAACCAAGGAAATTAATAACTGCGTTAGGAATCGTAGATATCCAAATATCCACACCAAAAGTATTACCAAGAAGCAAAAACCTTACCATCAACAAGGCACAGAGAGCCACATGACTAAACGGCAGCTCTTCAATCAATAATCGTTAAATAAACGCATTTGCGTTATTACAACTATATTTAAGACGATAAGAAAACCCGTAAATAAATAACAAACAAGTTGGCAAGCCAAAATATACCTCTCCTCGGAAGAATTGTCCCTAGTGGTATTAATTTCTCGAGATAACCCTTAAAGATATATATCCGCAATTTAGAGTTATTTGTTAAAGATTTTATCCCAGTTCTATCCAGCCCAGTATAAAATTTTAATTATAATTCACAAAAACGTGTTGAGGTTAACGGTAATAGTTAGTGTAGGGAGCTGTTGGCTCGCGTGGCATGCAGGGCTTGATACCACCCTCCTACGCATTGTAACCCGGCCACCTGAATTAATGGCTTCAAAAGTCGCATGATGACTTAGGCCTAGGGTGGTGCCTTGGGTATTAGCATAGCTGATTATTATTATAATTGAGACGAAACGACCAATTTTAATTTATTCAGAATATCATAAGTTAAGTAGTTACAACAGTGAGCTAGACGTACTATAATAATGCACAATTGAATTAAACCCTTTTTATAGTACAAGTTTATCAGTTGAATATAATACGAAGGAAATTTTAATGAAAGAAATATCTACAGAGGGTATTATAACGACCGTTCGCTTTTTGGTTTATAATTTTAACGGAATCGGGCTGATTTTAATTAAACGATAGTTTATCGAAATTTTGTTAAAATAATATTCCCTAAGGCCGCGCGATAAATTTACGAGAATAATTTCCCGTCGCCGTTATATCGAAAATTTATTTGATTCGGGATTGCCAGAACTGTAATGTTGTGGGCGAGTGATTAGAAAATAAAATGGCAACCAGAATTATACAAAATTATAAATGTTTATTTTTATTCATAACAGTCTATGGAACTTTCTTGATTTACCTTTTATCAATAGCCCAACAATATATATCCCTTCTACGTTATTGTACAGAACTGGTACTTAAGTGTCTAAGACTAAATTTGTCTTAGTTCATCGTGATTGAAACCTAAACCAAAACTCACTTACACTTAAGTAAATATTATAAATTATACTGAGTAATTTTAACTAAATTCAAACTACCTAACTATAAACGCCGTCTTAATTAACAGCTGAAAGCTGTTCGCTACTAATTACTTCCAATCTACTTAATTAGCCTCACAGGTTGAGTTGACAATTTCAAGGGTAAAATTAGGTTATTCCAATTCAAAAAATAACAATCAATTTTATCTTACAGCTGACTTGAGTTAGTTCACAATTACTTTATCACTTTCAGTCTTAAGCACGCACTGTTCATACACTTAAGTCCATTCACTCACGTTCCAAACGCGAAACACAATTTCACTCTTTTTTTGACCGAAGACCGAACATACTAATTAAAACCGCAAAGTTACCTCATAACTTTTGACCGACACCAGGACCCCGTCCTGTAGTATTTCGTCTGGCAGCCAAGAACTAAGAAAGACTAAATCATCTAAATTTTAGTTAGTTCACTCCTATTTTGAATTAGGATTGAAAATAACTTATAATATAATAAAAACGTTGATTCGTGGGCCAGTGCGCGCTGGATGACGTAAGGAGTAAATTTCAAAAGCCTTACCATTTTCCAATTAAGGTATGGCACGTCGGCACTCTAGAGTTCCCAAGATAATCTTACGGTGACGTTACCAATTTTACTCTACCACTGAGAAATGATTTTTCCTAAAAATTTTATGCACTGATAAAGCTATTGTGATGACGCAAGGCAATGTTGAAAATGTCACTACTAGTGGGACTATATATTTTTAACGTTATAATATAGAATTCTCGATTTATTTTATGGGGATATATTTTGTATTTAAATGAAACATGTAAATAGTAATAACACTACCATAACTAAAATTTAATTTTGAAATACGGGTAAAGTTTGCCTACTTAGTATGTAAAGGTCGTTATATAGGCTGAAAAGCAAAACTCCCCTCTCAATACACACCAGATTTCAGTACCCGATTAGGTACAATGCCACTTAGGGCGATGCCACTAGGTACGATTCCGTTTAGTGCGATGTCACTAGGTACTATACCATTTAGGGCGATGCGACTAGGTACGATTCTACTTAGGACAATGTCCCTTGGTACGATGCCACTTAATTAGATGTCATTAGGTGGGATGCCAGTAAGGCGTTTTCAATTGATACTATCTTCTCTAATACCTGTCCCTTCTTAGCCGCAGTAAAATGCCCAGGGTTACCTATATATCTCCTTTTTCCTCAGCGTAGCTGAGCTTTTTCGTATAATATCTGTCCCTTCTTCTAAACTGAAAAATAAAATGAAAAAGTTTCAGGACCATTGTACTAGATTATAATGTAAACAATAATGAACAGGGTTTTAATTTTAAGATAAAAAATATCTTCTCATAAAAGGTTATATTTTGTTATGAGTTATTTATTTGGTGTCCAAGTATCATCAAATAGCTCATGTACTATTATATAAACTGTAAAAAAATTAATTTCAAATACGTACATTAAGATAATAATGTCATTGTTTATAAAATTATAACATAAACAGATGACAAAAGTTCTATTAAGTAAAAATCCTCAAACTATGAAATATAAAACATTTAAAATGATCTCTTTCAGAGATAACTTTTTTCATGTTTATGCTTATAAATCAAAACAGTTCCTGATTCAATATTGAAATATATTATTTTTTGTAATAAATTTGTCATTCCAAAAATAAAATTAGTACAATGGCACTTTTCATAACAAACCATAAATACATTTTGGGTGAAATTATGAAGTTATTTAGCAACTTGCATATAGTAACTTATTTCTCCATTTTATTTAATTCTATTCTATCTATAAATTAAAATGATTTTAAACTTAATTATAACATTGTATCATATTTAATAAATATATTGGTGCCACCTCGTTATTCAACAAATCCACTGACTTTCAGCCAAAATTAAAAGGAAATCCTGCATTTATTAAGATTCCACGATAGTGGAATCTTTATAAGGGGCAAACATGCTTCTCCATAGACTTTGAAAGCACTATTAATGCTATCAAAACGTAAGCTTTTTTGTTCACTTTTAAATTTTAAACGATTTTCATGCCCAAGATTCAGTATTAGGGAGCCTAGCGATAGTTTAACGAGTTTGTTATTACTGTCCACTTAAAATATAAAACACTTCATAATCGCAATACATGCATGGTTTACTCGACAGTAGGTAAAATCCTACCGAAGGCTTTGCTTTATTGAAACATTTTTGACATAACGGCTTTACTTATCGCACGGCCAACTTTGATTTCTCGCGCATCTCTCGCGCTACAGCGGCCATCTCATTCGTTGACGTTCCTGTGTTAACCTATGAGCAAAAGATGTGTATGACGTCAGCGCCCCTATCGGATTATTATTTTTAGTATAGTTTTTACATTGGGGACAATATAACCACCGAGCGTGGCGCTGTACTCCTACACATTATAGTACAGTTTATACGGGGAAAATCCTTGCTCGCGGAATTTCGACGAATGTGTTTGACCGTAGTAGCGCGAAAAGCGCGTGATCAAAGTTGGCCGTGCTTATCGGCTGGGAAGTTCATGAGCAACCCTGTTCCAAAGTTTGAAAATAAAAATTTTGGTCGGTACCGCCTTAAAAGTTTTAAATCTTCTCAGTGTTAATAAACGTATTATTTGTAAATAAATTTGGTTGTGGTGCATTAAATTATACATAAAGAATTATTTAAAAAATAAAATAACCCTAATCTTGTGTAAATTAATTGTAATCAACATTTAAAAACTTAAGCCTTTGCACCCCTGTAATACGGTAATAGCTAAATTATACAACTTTCTTATATAATAATTAACCATTCTGGATCGATTAGTTTTTACATATTTAATGTTAGCTATCACATAGTACTAACTATTATTACTAAACATTTTTATTAAAGTTGATGGTTTATTTGGTTGAGCTGCTTTGAAAAGAACGGATGATTCGCTGTTTTCAAAGTACATTTTTGCCAATAACTTTTTATTATTTATCTTTTAGGTTGTATTATTATTTAATCTCATTCAAGGGTTCACTTAAAGCCCTAATTCATAAAGCAGTAGTTTATTTAGTCAAATTGTAACTACAAAAGTAAGTTTTGAGGTGGTCTCCTTGAAAAGTAGCGGAACGATCACTGTTTTCAAAGTACATTTTGGCCAATAACTTTTTATTATTTTGCTTTTAGGTTGTATTATTGTTCACTCTCATTCAAGGGTTCACTTAAAGCCCTAATTTATAAATCAGTAGTTTATTTATTGAAATTGTAACTCCAAAAGTAAGTTTTGCGGTGGTCTCCTTGAAAAGTAGCGGAACAATCACAGTTTTCAAAGTAAATTTTGGCAATAACTTTTTATTATTTTGCTTTTAGGTTGTATTATTGTTCACTCTCATTCAAGGGTTCACTTAAAGCCCTAATTTATAAAGCAGTAGTTTATTTAGTCAAATTGTTACTCCAAAAGTAAGTTTTGCAGTGGTGTCTTTGAAAGGAACGGATGATTCGCTGCTTTCAAAGTACATTTTGGCCATAACTTTTTATTATTTTGCTTTTAGGTTATATTATTGTTCAATCTAATTCAAGGGTTTACATAAAGTCCTAATTCATAAAGCAGTAGTTTATTTAGTCAAATTGTAACTCCAAAAGTAAGTTTTGAGGTGGTTCACTTTGGCCCATTACATTTTATTATTTTTCACTCTCAGTCAAGGGTTCACTGAAAGCTCAAATTTATAAAGCGATAATTCATTGAAATGCATTAATAAATTAATGTATAGCTTTCAAAATTAAAATAGCAGAAAATATGTATGGTTTGCAATATTTTTTTGTAATTCACAATTGTATGTATTTCATATTTTAAATTATTAAATAAAGTTTCACTGAAAATTTTAAATTTACTGTGAATAAATTATTTTTAACATTAAATAGTAATTAACGTGTGGATGTCAAAAAAAAATATTTAGGTAAGTTAATATTTTTGTGTCAGAATAATATGTTTGTATTTTAAATTACAACTTATTTCGCTATTCTTGGTACATTATTTTGGTATCGAATCTTCAGTATGTTTAACTTTAATTATATCTAGATCGGAAGTGTTAATACCAAGGCTTATTGTGTATTTTGCCCAAGAATTTTGAAACAAGTTTTTACAGTGGTTAATAATTATTTTCAGAGGTTTCTAAGATTATTAATGGAAATATTAAGGATAAATAATGGGGCTGACATGTGCTATAACCAATTGTCCAACAAACAAACAGAAGAAATCAGGGTTCCGAGGAAAAAGCAAACCGGACAAACATTTAAACCAAAGAATATCGTTTCATGAAGTTCCAAAAAACGAACAGATAAAAAAGCAATGGGAAAGTGCTTTATCTTGTACACTACTCGTTGGTGCCTGTATATGTAGTTTACATTTCAATGAAGCTAGCTTCAGTATAACAACTAAAAGAAGAACCTTGTTACCAGATGCAATACCCGAAATAACTCCCAAAATTTCACGAGTCCAAAACTAATTAGCGATTGTCATTCTCAAAGTGAAATCTGTGATAGAACACCGTTAAGCCCAATTATTAACACACTACGAAATGAAAACAAGACTAAGTTTAATAATATAAACGCACAGTCTCTTAAACTCAGCAAGAACCAAATTCCAAATTCACCAACTTCCAGTTCATTACATCTAAACATTGTAACTGTTACTTCAACTACTACTACATCTGATTCCAAAAGAATTTTATCTCGGAAAATACTTTTTCTTGAAAGAAGTATTAACAATAAAGACATCAACCTAAGTCCACCTACACAAAGGAAGATTAAATGTGATATAGATTTTGAATCTCCATTTCCTGCAAAAGTTCCTTTAACTGAAGCTGTCAAAAACATTTAGAACATTCATAATGAGGACTCGATTAATGTTCAATACATTCCATCACCTAAGTCTATTGACATATCTAGTCCAGAAATTCCTAGTCAGAGTTTACCATTAGAAAGCCAAATTTTAGAAAATATCAAAAATGAAAAAATTAAACCTAATAAGAAAAGTGTCAAAATAAACAAAACCAAAGCAGTCATATCAACCAGAAAACAAGGTCGTTTGATTTCGAAACTTAAGAAGAAGCTAGCTAAGGCTCATGATAAAATAAAGTTTTTAACTTCAAATATTAAAGAATTAAAAAATAAAGATAAAGACATAAGAGCTAAGATAACTGCTATAGCTGATGCAACTGAAAGTGGGAAATTAAAGGCTCAATTCTTGAGTGAACAAGTTTTGGCTTTCTTCAAGAAAAAAATTCCATTCCTCGAGTCAACCCCAAAGATTTGCTCAGTTTGGAATCAAAAATCTCCTAGAGCTTATCGTTACGTAAGAGATCTTGGAATTTTACATTTGCCGCACCCTAAAACTCTAAAGAGGTTCTTGGGCACAACTATTGGTGATACTGGAATAAATACTTTAGTAAAAGCCAGGCTAAGAGCTGATTTCAAAAAAGTGAAAAATGAACATGAAAAAATAGGATCAATAATTTGCGATGAAATGGCAATTAAGGTAAAATATACATATGATCGGAAATTGGACCAATTTTTTGGCCAAAATGAAATAACGCCTGAAGAAGTAGGAGTTACTGAGCATCTAGCCACGCACTTACTCTGTTTCCTATTTCAAGGGTTATCAACTAATTATAGGTTACCAGTGGCTTATTTTTTTGTCGCTAAGCTTGATGGAGAAAGTCTTCATAGACTGAGCCTCGAAGTAATAAAAGAAGTTGAAGCTGCAGGATTTGTAGTAGTAAGAATGGTAACTGATAACGCAAAGACCAATGTCTCCGCCTTTAATAAATTTGGGAATGGCACGCTAAAGCCAGTTGTTACTCATCCTAATGACAGTCATCGTGAAATGTTTCTTTCGTTTGACCCCAGTCATATCTTTAAAAATATAAGAAGCCAGTTTCTTGAACGTGATATGATATTCATTGGACTTAAAATATCTTAAGAATTTGTGCGAAAACTTTACCATATGCAGAAAAACAACATCATTAAACTTGTAAGATTTCTGTCTCGCAAACTAGTATACCCAACTAACATGGAGAAAATGAACGTTGGGCGTGCTTCAGCTCTTTTCCACCCATCAATTACTGCTGCTCTGAAAACTCTCCTCGTGCTGAAACATTGTGATGTAGAGGAAATAGCAAACCTAGAGGCTACAATTTTCATCATGGAACATTACCGAAAGTGGTACGAAATCCATGATGTTTGCAATTTGAAACATGGATATTTTTTTCGAAACCCCAACAAATTGCCTTTTGTAGATGCTAATGATGAAAGATTGGAGTGGTTGATCGAAGATTTTTTACCAATAGTAAACTACATTCAGGAAAACGCTACAATCAAGATGGAAAAATTCAGCGAAGAAACTCATGAAGCGTTGAACTTAACCACACATTCCACCGTTCTTTTAATCAAATATTTGCTGAAGTCTGGTTTCTTTTATGTATTAACAAGCAAAACCACAAGCGACGGAATTGAAATGTTTTTCAGTCATCTCAGACAAATGGGTGGATATAACGATTCAATGGACGCACGAGCTTGCATAATGGCTATTGAGAACACTATTAAAATCGGAGTAATTAAACCTTCAAAATTTGGAAACGCTGGAACAGAAACGTTTACAGACAGTGCTATCAATACCAGTATCAGTACCAAAAAATATCTGGACAATTTACTACCAAATGTATCAAATGTGATTCCCAAATCATTTGTGATAAATAGAGCATTGGAAAAAATCCCACACAAATTGTTTGACATACTTCGTTTCATGGAAGCTCTAGATCCGAACAGTTAGTATTAAAAATTTCCTATTTATTTAATAATTTTCAAATAATTTGATGTACATTCTGTTTTAGCTTCCTGTTTCAACTCCCTTAACAATTGTGCCGTCGCTTTCGTAGCGGGATATATTGTCCGTGTCGCAGAGGAACACACAGAATGCAGTAATTGTTTGGACAAACTGAACCAAGCACGCTCCAACACACCTGTTTTAAGTTTAATTAGATTCCAGGATAATGGTGGTCTTCGCTATCCTACTCGCTTTTTAATCAATGTATTGTCAGCAGTAGCAGATTTTGTAAAATCAGCGATACCATATCTACCCCGAAAAGACACGCTTAGCATTTTAAAACAAGCAATTTATCCTTTTTTTTGCAGTGTCTTAAAATGTACTTGCAATAACTATGGCAAATTAGCTAATATATTATTAACAAAATACGTGAGACCCCTGTTAGACAACTTAGCAAAAGACGTAACTGATAGAAAAGAGTTTGTTAAGAAGTTTAACAAAAAGCCAATGTCAAGAAAATATTTGAAGATGTAGAAAACAGAGGAAAAAATGTTTTTTTTAAGTAGTCAACTAGAGCGTAAAATGTTTAGCATAGTGATTATGTAAACTCACTCTCAACTAATAACACTAGTCTTAATTTAGGATTAGATACAAGATTTATCTAAAAATGTACCTGATATACCTGTTGAAAATTGCAATATTGTTCCTGATTATATTATTGTTAATAGTCTTTCATTTTTAATTAAATAAAAAGTATTACATTTTATATTCGTGAATTTGATGATTTTACCTCATATCGGCATTAATTGATGGTGTAAAACTTCAAAACTTGCAGTGGAATATTTAAAATTCCCGCCTAAGATGGTCACGATATAAAGTTGGAAATCGCGCCATCTATTGAGTGTTTCGCGAGCGTGTAATAAATGTTTGCCGCCCCTTGTAGAAAAACGATTTCTAGGCCTTCTCTTAATCCAGGGGGCAATGGCTCTAGACAAACCAGACATTTGGGCGTCTGAACGGTGTGCTAACGTCCGACCGACAGTGATGTCAAGTCGCCAAAATTGAAATTTCCCTCACAGGGACTTAAAACTTCCCTTTTTGACCAAAATTTTCCCAAGTTTCATTGTTAGCCATAGATATAGGAAACGTATATAAAGGTCTAAATAAACTATTTCCAAGGGAGTGAATACGGAGGTAACAGCTAGCAGAAACGCGTAATTTATGGGGGCTATCCTTATAAGGCGCTATCTATCGGTAAGAAAGCTCGTGCTATCGTCGCGAGAGCCATTGTCTCCTGCTTAAAAATTATCCTAAAAGTCACCAGCAGATGGTGTCTAAAAACTACGGCCTGCGGAAAGGTCAAGCACTTAGTACTGAAATGCTAAGAGAGCTCGCGCTCTTAGTCACGTGCCTTCCTCGGTGTCTGCTAGGTGTCAATTTCGTATTTTATGTTAGGCTTAAACGCCCCGAAATTTATCTAGACCTTTATATACATTTTCTTATATCTATGTTGTTAGCTTTCAGAAAGTGATATTCTAGGTAACCAATATTAAACTATAATTTATATATTTATAATTTTCTATTTATCTAAATACATTTCATTGCTTTATAGGTAATAGAATAATTAGCTGAAAAACAGTACGTTATTACACGAAATAACGATTTTTTTACTTTTCACCATTAGTTTAATCAACAGAGTTAGATGAATAGAAACTAGAAATTATTAGATTCATTATAATTGTTTATATAATTTATCACACTGCACGCGACCACAGTCACCATTCCGAAGAGCAGACGAGTCCTCGATAATAAAACGAAAAAGTGGAAAGCAAAATTGCAGGGGTGCCAGGTTAATAGAAAACATTAAGCTTTCTTGCTAAAATTACTCTCCTAATTTTCATAAAATTAAATCAATTATTTTAAATATTGTGATTATTTAGATTAGTAACTTCACTTTAAAATCTCCCTACGTGGAATTTCCTTAGATTTCGCAAATTTTTAGCCTGATTTCCCTTTTCCCTTTTTGGATTTTTAGGGGTAAAAATTTCCCTAGATCTGGGAAATTTCCCTCGACTAACCATCACTGCCGACCATAGAAATCGCATAGGTAACCAGAATGCTGCCGTGTAACTGACAAATGGACCAAACGCCGTGGCAGACGATAGTCAGATCTCAGCCAATCAGAGCTCAAAGAGTGGTTCTGCCAAGAATTTTATATCACCAGAGAGAATGACGTCACTTATCTCCCGCGATAGCAGCGGAACCAAGGAGGATTATTATCCTCCTTGGCTGAACCACTCTACGGCCTCTCATTGGCTGAAGGTTCAAAACAAACTGGCGACAAGCTCGGCCGCAGGCGGCAGCATTCTAGTTACCTATACATGAGATTTCTATGCGGCCGACCGACGTCAACCGCGGATTTTGAGGCGTCCTATGGACGAAGGAAAGATCCGAGTGTTACGTCAATCGGATGTCCAAAGGACGATTTTGTGTTTGCTGGGTAGACAATGTGGGTTTAAGAAACAGCGTTGCTAGATCTTAAATTATCGTATCTACGCCAAAAAATTATCGATTTTCCTGGGAAACTATCGTACATTTCTTTTTAGAAGTCAATTTGACATAAAACAATTATACATTGTTTAGTATAACATTTTTAAAACTAGTTTAAATACCGTTAATTACATCCAATAATATAGTAAAATATCCTACAGCAAAGTATTGATCTGTTCAATTTAAAATATTTTTATAAATTAAACTTTTTTTTTTCCAACTTATGGCTTTCTTTTACAAACATAAATTTTAGGCAAAATATGCCCTGTGAGGCAGAGCAAAGAGACAGCTATTAAATAAAAAATGCTTTTATCAAAGCAGTTGAAAGGTTGAATTAAGGGGGAGTAGTTGAGATCTATGAAGGCGCAGATATTGAAAATGTTTTAGGTTTAAAGAGTTTTGTTTTTGGAATTTTCAAAAGCGAAATATATTTCTAAAATAATTTCCATCGCTTTTCCTTACCTTTTATATATTTTAAAACCCTTCCCTTAAATTTGAGCCTTGAAACTGTAACAGTAAACTGAGAAAATTTTTAATTGTGAAGGACTACGTGTAAAATGACAGCATTTAACTTCTATATACACATATAGAGTAGTTTCACTCAAAAAGCATGGGTGACATCGTATCACGTCACACTGAAATCACTGTATAAATACATATATAACAGAAACTGAACTAGAAAAAGTCATAAATAAAAGATATTTGCAATAATTTTAATCAAGACGGTGTTCAAGTTAACAGAGAAAATTTAGATGTAACTATAGCTTCTATTTTCACAATCAACAGATGACATTATCTTCCTATAGGGAGCCTGCAAGTGCAAAGAGAGCCGTGTGGCTTGCCCTGTGGCTTAGAAAAGATAAGTCATTGTTTTTCTTCCAATAACAATAAATTCTAATAGGCCTTTCTTGAAAGAAACATGGCGTTTTAATGTAACTCTTAAGTCTCTTTTTTACTACCAGCACTTACTCGACTGGTGTGGAGCTTCAGATTTTCATTAGGCATGCCAAAACTGTATAAAGTTCCGTGTTGTTATGTGTAATTCTTTCATGGATTAATGAGGTTAATTAATAGAGTAGTATCGCTCTGTAGCTTTGGGCTATGGCCGCCATTTTGAGGACAGTTTTTTATCTAAAGGAGAAATAATGGGTGACGTCGACATACGTCACGCCGATATTACTCTATTCATGATTCTACTTTAAACGAAAAGTTTAAAAATGCAGACTATGATAGATAGAAATAAGTATATGACATTTATAACATCAATTTAATTCATCAAGATAACTAGCTAACATAAAACGTTGCCAACTCCTTTAACCGTTTAATTTCTTTTATATTCATACAACATTTTTAATTTAACATAAAAAGTAAATTAATTAGGTTATAACTCATTAGGAGTACTAATTTGCAAAATAAATCTGCACGAGCTAGTTACAACAACGTAGCAGACGTCTATCGGATTGAAAATCAACGCCAGAAGCCCAGAAATAAGCTTTTCATTTGAAAAATATGGTGCCGTATCAACTATCAAGCAATGTAGCCTACCTCGTATTTTTGTCTTTTTATTTCTAGATTTTGGTCATTAATTTATCCATGGCTAAATGCGTGTGATTTTAAAATTGGTTTAAATATTTCGATTAGAATAGAATTTTTTTTCTCAGTTTACTGTTACAGTTTCAATGCTCAAATTTAAGGGAAGGGTTTTAAAATATATAAAAGGTGAGGAAAATCGATGGAAATTATTTTAGAAATATATTTCGCTTTTGAAAATTCCAAAAACAAAACTATTTAAACCTAAAACATTTTCAATATCTGCGCCTTCATAGATCTCAACTACTCCCCCTTAATTCAACCTTTCACTTGGCTTTATAATTCACTAGTTGACATAAAGCATTAGCTACGCTAAATTTTAATTTTATTACTTTACTTAAAGTATTGTCTTGAACTGGATTTTTTCATTAGAACAATTTTTAGAAATGAAACGAAAGGCACCTTGGAATTATTAATATAACCAAAGGAAGGCATGTAACATTTTAAACGAACACTAAAATACATATATTTTGATTGTTAAAATCGCACATATGTCCCAATAAAAGCCTCTGTTAAACTCCAATGCGAGAGTCTGTAAAATAAAAGACAACGCTTTTCATGTTGTCGTGTAATTGATAAATTTCTTTAGTTTGCTTCCCTGATGGTGGGAATTAAAAATTCAGACAGTCAAAAGACAAAAAAAAACAGTTGTAATAAGGAATTATCACAAATTTTTCTAGAAAGGTTTTTCTCACAGGAAATAGTGTACCAAATTTGTAAGCTCATAAGAATTCTAATTTCTGCAATCGCTCAATTCTATACACCTTTTTTCTTTTGCATACCCAACTGGTGTATAGTAAACGAATATTTGGCCGTATTTGGACAGTGAATTATCGAGAACTGACCGACTTGAAATAAACTGGTCTCCAGCACTTGATATCAAAGTAGTACGCCACAACTCCGACCAAGATAATGTTTTTATAAGGGTTCTTATATTCTCCGGTCCCAACAGTCGCATGGGTTAGAAAAATATTGGCACTAGTCCAATGACAGGTGCTTTTCAATGTAAAGCCATTGATATCGCAGTAGTAAACCTTTTCTGTCTTGATTTTGACAAAAGTATATAGTAGACGAATATTTGGCCGTATTTGGACAGTGGATAATCAGATAACTGACGGACTTGAAATAAACTGGTCTCCAGCCACTTGCTATCAAAGAAGTACGCCACAACTCCGACCAAGATAATGTTTTTACAAGGGTTCTTATATTCTCCGGTCCCACAGTCACATGGGTTAGACAAATATATGGCATTAGTCCAATGTCAGCTGCTTTTCAATGTAAGCCCATTAATATCGCAGTAAGAAACCTTTTCTGTCTTAATTTTGACAAAAGTATATAGTAGAAGAATATTTGGCCGTATTTGGACAGTGAATTATCGAGAACTGACGGACTTGAAATAAACTGGTCTCCAGCCACTTGATATCAAAGAAGTATGCCACAACTCCGACCAAGAGAATGTTTTTACAAGGGCTCTTACACTCTAAAACACAACACTCGAAATTGAATGCATCAGCATTCAATGCCTTGCCACTGTGGTAGAATGCTTTACCATTCAAATGTAAATGCTACGGGGGCGTTCAACTTTGACTGCTAGGTTAACATTCAATATTGAAAGCGATGATTCAATCCTGAATTCAAAGCCGATAGTCGCACAGTTCATCTTTGATTGCTGAAGTTCCAATTTAAACGATCCGGCTTTCAAATTTAACTCTTTTGGCAATCATATTTACCCGAAATGGCGTTCAAATGTGCGTGATTTAATATTCAAATATAAGTCTTTTGGCGTTCAAATGAAAGTCTTGGGTCGATCATATTTACCTGAAATGGCGTTTAAATGTGCCTGATTTATCATTCAAATTTAACTGTTCCGGCGTTCAAATGTAGGTTTTAGAGTTCATATTTAAGTCTTGGGTCGATCATATTTACCTGAAATGGCATTTAAATGTGCCTGATTTATCATTCAAATGTAAGTCTTTGGGCGTTCAAATTTAGGTATTTAGAAAGGGAACAAGTAAGCTTAAAGCATTAATAAGTTCATAGTTTAGAAAATACGTTTTTATTGAAATTTAAACTTTATTATTTGAAGTAAATTGAAGTGTATTCTAAAGCATGATCAATAAACTTATGGTTATTCTGTAAGTCTATCGACAATGCTTACTACTGGCGACGAAACATCCGTTGTTACAATTTTAAAAACCACTTTCTGGAAATTGTTCATCCATTGTTTTTCTCAAGGAGGTCGGATACTCTAGTTGAAACGTATAGTATCCAGAAAACTAGGATGCGACTGCCATTCTTATAGAGTTGACGTCAAATGACACCCCGTCAATTTTAACCTCCAAGGGAGAATTGAATATTTCTCTAATGTGTTCATTTTGGAATACTATTGTCGGTGTATTCACAATTGGAACCTGTATGAAATAAAAAAATATAAATTTTATAAAATATAAACCCGCATGCTTTAAAAAAATTATTTTCACTTTAAACGTGAACCATGAAACTATGTGGTAATTCACCACTTCAGTATTTATTGTGCCATTTACGGCAGTTTTCCGAGAGCACATACTATATAAATTTTGTAGAAACGGAAGAAGGAAATTTCATACTAGGCAGTTCTCTTCTTTAATAGTAGCTTGGAGGAATAAAACAAGTATACAGGAGTTGCGGAGTGCTGCGAAATCGGTTTCGTCAGTGACCGTGAACTCCTGCGAGGCAGAAGGGTTCAAACGCGACTAGCGCCAACTGCATACGGATTTTGCAACTATTCTCATTTTATAGCATTGTTTTCGCGTCGTCTGGTTTGTTTTATTCCTCCAAGCAAATAAGAGTCATTTTGCAAAAAGGCGCAAAGAATTTATAAATGTTTCAAAAAAAACCAGACGACGCGAAAACAATGCTATAAAATGAGAATAGTTGCAAAATTCCATATGCAGCTGGCGCTAGTCGCGTTTGAACCCCTCTTTCTTCGCGCGAGTTCACTGTCACTGACGAAACCGATTTCGCAGCTCTCCGCAACTCCTGTATACTTGTTTTATTCCTCCAAGATAGTAGATGGCGCGTCAGTCACTGCGTTTGCGCAGATCGTGTTACCGAAGTGGTTAATTATCTTGATTTTTATTTAGCGAAGGCTGAAAAGCTGTTTCTAAAAACGCCAACAATTAATTTCGAATTACCAGGTTTTGGAGGACAGGTAGCGAAATAAAATGAAACCTAAATTCCTAATTTAAATTTATATCAGGTATATTTATGTTTAAAATATGTAGAGTCAATAGTTTTTATTTCAACACTAAACGTTTACTAGTGTTTAAAAAATCTCGTTCCATAAGCTTAACGTAGCCATTGTGTGCCGGAAGCGGGGAACCCTATATTTTATTTAAGAACAAATAATTTCATTGCTTAATTCTAAGCCAAGAATAATATAAAATTAGAATAGCAAAACCAATTGATATTTAACAGCTTGTTTAAAAGTCCCCTCGTGGAGTCGTGGTAGTTACTAGTTGAATTGAATAACAAAGTAGGCCAAGACTTAATACAGAGTTGCCAGATGTACGATCCGAATCGTATTTGTACGATAATTGAACCCGCGGTACGATATACGATCTTGCGAGAAAATACGATCCAAAGTACTATCCGTGTAAAAACTGTTTTCTTTAGAGCGGAAACCTTTATATATCTTTAAATATTGCATCTTTAGCAAAGGTTATCTCCCAGATTCCAGACTCCCACTTCCAAACACGCTCTTGCGGTTTGGTGGGGGCGTGATGATTGTCGCCACGAATCGGAAATATTCACAAAATATTTTCCCACGTTTTTTTTCTTATATAAAAGAGAACGAAATTATACGTCATAATAGGTTTAACAAACTGTTTTTTTATCTTTATATATCTTTTGGGCTTAAAGGCCGACTACATAAATCTTCGGTTTACTCTGTCTTTCACTGGAAGTAGGCTGACTGCATGGAACACGTGTATTGCAGTAAGACTACTTCCATTGAAAGACAGAGGAAACCGAAGATTTATGTAGTCGGCCTTTAAGTGGCTTGTTTTCAGCCGTACGATCCCTCTTAATCTAGTACGATCCAAATCGAAACTCGGTACGATAATCCAGCGCTTGGAATCTGGCAACCCTGGCTTAATACGACTGGGGAAAAAATGGCCTAGTTCCCACGATGACATGCTCTAAAGTAAAAGCAGGGTCTTTTTGGAGTGGGTAGCGACGCATCGCTGCCAGGTTTTAAAACGCAAATGATGCCAGGCCGGAGCGCTACCGCAGCCGTTACGAGAAAGCTGGGCTGAACATCGAAAATTATTGTAAATAAGCGCGCATCGCACCAATTATGGTGCAGCCCAAATTTCTTCCTAAAATTATTTATTTGTATCATAATTATGGTACGTCTGGCAGCACTGTAGCGACGACTGCCCTTCAAAAACATTTCGGCATCCGGACCGAAAGCCGTAGTTCGGAGTAAGTCTCGAGAACAGAACAGAAGGGGGGGGGAGGGAAATACATTGCCTTCCTTTTTTTGAATCTCTTATCCTCTACCCGTTGGTCAGCGCCTTCTTCCGAAAAATGGTATTAAATTATAAAATGAATTTCAAAATTTTGTAAATTATTTAAATCGTGTAAATTTGTGCCACTATAGGGTTAAAGTAATATCCATTTTAGATTAATTAATCGTTTCGTATTTTAAATAGCTCAGGTCGATCACGTTTGGTATACAATATTAAGGTACCCTCACTGTGGTTTTCGACGGTTACGGTCGCCGTCGGTCGGCAAAACAACTTTGTTTAATTGAATTAATTTAATAATAAGGTATATCCGCTATATACAAGTTACTACACATTAATCTTAGCCAAGAGTCAGAGTTTTTTAATTCTTTAGGCATTATCCGCCTAAATCCAGTGATCCGGGTTCGATTCCAGACCGTTCAAATATTGCTAATTAAAATAAAAAATATTGCACTGAATTTTCTTTAAAAAAACCTCAGCTCAAATTTTATTATTAATTAATATAAGAGGGTTAATTAAACTAAAGAAAGTTTAAAATTAACAAACGACACCTGTGTATGATGTAAGATAAAAAAGAGTAAAACTACTTTAGTTACACAGTAAAAACTTTTAATAAAATTTTAAAAATTTTTTAACGCGCTACAAAGAGCGAACGACTAGTTTCGCCATCGCATACGGAGGCATCATCAGGTCTGATTTTTACAAATTCGCAGCAATACCCAACTTAAATTAATTACTAAAAAACCTAAATATGTGGTTCTTCCGTTCTCTAACCCCACTAGCCACTTACTGGGCAACATTTTTAGCAACAATAACGTGAAACCGGTTTTTAAACCAACCAATAAAATTAGTAACTGTTTAAATTCCCTCAAAGACAAAACTCCGTTATTAGATAAGTTTGGTGTGTATGAACTAGAGTGCTCTTGCGGAAAAAGTTATATAGGCCAGTGTAAACGAAATTTTTACAAAAGATTCAACGAACATATAAACGATGTTAAAAATAAAAAAACGTATTGTTCAGCCCTAGCGGCACACATTTCTGACAACCCTAAACATACAATTCTCTTCAACAAACCTAAACACCTAGCCTTCTTAGAAAACGAATTCAAACTTAATATTATAGAATCACTTGAAATCATTAAAAAACTAAATGTAAATAACTGTCTTAATCGAGATAACGGCCCAGGATGTTTTGTTGCTGAACTTTGGTCCGACGATGGTAGCGCCTCCACTTTGACACGTGACTAGCCGCACTTCCTTCACCTTGCTGCGAATTTGTAAAAATCAGACCTGATGATGCCTCCGTATGCGATGGCGAAACTAGTCGTTCGCTCTTTGTAGCGCGTTAAAAATTTTTTAAAATTTTATTAAAAGTTTTTACTGTGTAACTAAAGTAGTTTTACTCTTTTTTATCTTTATTATTAATTATTTAATTATAAATAATGTTTAAAAAACTATTAAAGAAACAATTGTCACTACCATAATTAAAAAGCATAAAGAATGGCAGATAAACAGTGGCGTAGGAACCGGGGGGGACAGGGGGGCAATGGCCCTCCCTAGAATTTCGTTGGGAGAGGCAACTAATGTTATTGCACCCTCCACCTTTTTGCTCAGATGAAATCTTCGAAAGGCTCAAATTCTCATTTTAAAAGCATGTAAAGCTTATAGAACCCCAACTGTGTTTAAATTTCTTAAATTATCCCGCTAATTTACATAGTAGTTAAAAGTACATATGAAGAAGCTACACTCCATTAAAAATTCAAAACCCTTCTCCAGACAAATTTTCGTTTCTCTTTGCCCCCCTCCAACTTCTAAAACGTTCCTGCGCCCGTGCAGAGAAACGTCAAAGCTTTATGTTTAAAAAAAAGTATCCGGTGCAGTAAGTTTCGGTGGCTCAACGGTAAGGCACTCGCTCGGAGTGCAGAGCGCCATGAGTTTTATTCTCGGTCGGCGGATTTGTTATTTAATTATTAATACACGAGTCACAAAATTTTAATTTATTCTGCGAAGTAATTTAAATCGAACCCAAAATCTCGTAATATTTACATAAGAAGCGAAAAATAAAACACTCTTAATGTACGCTTTTGATGAAACTGAATTTCTAATTTTCAACGAGGTGAGTTAAAAATCGGTGGTTCTTTGGTAGAACGCCCGCCTGTCATGCAGGAGGACTTGGATTCGAAACCCGCCCGATGCGATCCCAAAAAAAAACATAGACCATGAAAATTTGTTGGAAACCTTGCCGTATGAACGTTTAGACGTCCAAAGCATCGCGAAAAATTTTTGCATGCAGAGGCTTATGGGAGTTCGTTATGGTTGAGCAAACCGTCGTCTGCTAAAATTCGGCTGTTCACAAAGTCGCACCGTGATCCGCATGTTACGCGCTTGGATACACTATAAAGCTTGGTTTCCACCAACGCGCGTAAGAGCGCGTCATAATGTTAATTTTTGTCGTGCGTAAAAACATTTGAACGTTTCAAAGCTGAGTGTCGCTTTTTGACGCGCGCTGGTGGAAACCAAGCTTGAAGCTTGTTTTCCACTAGCGCGCGTCATAATGTTATTTTCTTTACGCGCGTAAAAACGTTTGAACGTTTCAAAGCTGAGAAACGCGTCGTTGCGCGCGCCAGTGGAAAACAAGCATTACATTGTAAGTTCACGTAAGCGTCGTCACCTTTTTTCATAGCAGGCGACACAGCAGCCGAGAGCTCACTCGAATTTTGGCAAGCCTTGAGATTTTATTTTGGCCGTACTTCACGAGATCATGTCACTTCATGTGACCAACGATCTTTCGTGTAAACAACTGTTAAATTGAATGGATGTAGAACTTAAACAACTGTTAAATTGAATGGATGTAGAACTTAAACAACTGTTAAATTGAATGGATGTAGAACTTAAACAACTGTTAAATTGAATGGATGTAGAACTTAAACAACTGTTAAATTGAATGGATGTAGAACTTAAACAACTGTTAAATTGAAAGGATGTAGACTTGTAGTCAAATTGAACGCCAGGATGACTGGTGAATCGAACTTGAAAGGTTTTTATTAAATTTGAACGCCAAGGTGACTGTTTATTCAAAATTGAAAGGAATTAGTAAAATTAGAACGTCAATTTGAAAGGTTTTTTAAAATTGAATGGTAGCGGTTAAATTTGAATGCCTATTTGAAGCGGCGTTCAAAATTGAAAGGTGTTATTCAATTTTCAGAGGAAATTGAATGCTATTTTTTTAGAGTGTATATTCTCCGGTCCCACAGTCACATGGGTTAGACAAATATATGGCACTAGTCCAATGACAGCTGCTTTTCAATGTAAACCCATTAATAATGCAGTAATAAACCTTTTCTGTCTTGATTTTGACGAAAGTAAACAGTAAACGAATATTTGGCCGTATTTGGACAGTGGATTATCAGAACTGACCGACTTGAAATAAACTGGTCTCCAGCCACTTGCTATCAAAGAAGTAAGCCACAACTCCGACCAAGAGAATGTTTTTAAAGGGTTCTTATATTCTCCGATCCCACAGTCACATGGGTTAGACAAATATATGGCACTAGTCCGATGACAGCTGCTTTTCAATGTAAACCCATTAATATCGCAGTAAGAAACCTTTCCTGTCTTGATTTTGACAAAAGTATATAGTAGAAGAATATTTGGCCGTATTTGGACAGTGGATTATCAGAACTGACCGACTTGAAATAAACAGGTCTCCAGCCACTTGATATCAAAGAAGTACGCCACTTCTCCGACCAAGAGAATGTTTTTACAAGGGTTCTTATATTCTCCGGTCCCACAGTCACATGGGTTAGACAAATATATGGCATTAGTCCAATGACAGCTGTTTTCAATGTAAACCCTTTAATATCGCAGTAAGAAACCTTTCCTGTCTTGATTTTGACAAAAGTATATAGTAGAAGAATATTTGGCCGTATTTGGACAGTGGATTATCAGAACTGACCGACTTGAAATAAACAAGTCTTGATATCAAAGAAGTACGCCACTACTCCGACCAAGAGAATGTTTTTACAAGGGCTCATATATTCTTGTTTTGTATGAATGATACAAAGAAGATTACAATAAAACAAGATTTATTTACAACAGTTGTACGCAGCTTTACATAAGGAGACTGATGCCCTGAGAATAATTCTCCGGCCTTTTATTCTAGAAGTATGACGTCATGTCAATAAAAAAGAACTTTTAAAATATACATTGTTTAGTTAACCTATTAGGCTATCCTAATATTACATCCCCCTTTTAAGTTTTCTAAGTCCCTCAATTCACAAGTTTAGTTTGACCATCGGTTTCAAGATCCTTCCCGATCTTGTTACAGTCGCTGATTTGTCTGTTCTGGTGGACCCTGAATTCTGTTGTCCATTTGATCCAGAGGCAGGTGGTCGCGAGACTGTGGATTTATTTACGTCGCCTTGGACACGTTCTGGAACCTCTCTAGGGCGACGAGGGATAGTTGTTGGACTCGGCGGTTGGACCACTGGAACAGAGTTGGTGGCTCGTCTAACGGGAGGCCCGATCGAGGGGTCGGACACTTGCCATTATTTTGTACGGGATTTCGGGATTTCGTAGAGATTTTGGCGATTTTATCATTACTTTTTGAAGTGATTTTGGGATTTCAATGTTAATTTACCATAGAGAGAGTTAAAAGATTTTGCGATTTTAGACAAAGTGTACGGGATTTTGGTAAATGTCTGACCCCTCGGGCCCGATGATAGGTATCGGATCAATGATGTCCTCCGGTTCAATTTTGGATTGATTTTCCGGTTTCGTCAACTCCGGCAAGGGAATAAGATGTATTCGATTTCTACGGAGGTTTTGTGTATTCGACTCGACTACGTATGAACGTGGCTCGGCGGCTTTCTCCGCAACTACTCCTTCTCTACGTAGATCCGTTATCCATACTCTGTCCCCTTCTTGTAGTTCCGTCAGTTTCCTAACTCCATATTGGTGGTCGAACTGACGCTTCTGATCTTGTGTCTGCGAGTACTCTCTTTGACGGATGACGTCTGGTGGAGGAATAAATGGTATTAATAGGTTCGTGCTTATTGGGAGAGTCGTTCCTTTCATCACCATTCCGTCTTGGAGATAAATTTCGTTTCTGTACGGAAAAAAGTCAACGCAATTACTTAGAACGCGCCGTTTATCCGACCAGCCATGCTCGATATAATGCCGTAACTTCATGCAGGTGTCATCTGCCAATTGTTTTTGAAACAGTTCGGCAAGTTTAGGATCGGAAATTGGTAGATTACTCATCACTAATTGAATGTGCGCTGCGATCTCATGGTGAAGCTCGTCGTCGTTCACGTCGCCAAGTGGCGCTCTTGAGAGCGTATCTGCTGCAACCAACAATTTGCCTGGAGTATAGTAAACTTTGTACGAATACCTCATCATGCGGAGACGCAGCCTCTGAAGTCGGGGTGACAAGTCATACAACTGTTTCGATTTGAAAATGGTAAACAAAGGTTGATGGTCAGTCTCCAACATGATGGACAGTCCTGTAATAAAATCTTCGAAACGCTTGCACGCCCAAGTTAATGCGTAGGCCTCTTTTTCGATCTGAGGATACCTTTGTTCCGTCTGAGACAGAGTCTTTGAGGCGTAGGCAATCACTTGATGCGTTCCATCAGGTTGCTCTTGTCGTAACAGCGCTCCAATTCCATAGCTTGAGGCGTCCGCTGATACGGTGGTGGGTTTTTTTGGATCGAAAATCCCGAGGACCGGTTTACTGGTCAAAGTAGTCTTAAGAAATTACAATTCTGCCTGTTGGTTTGGACCCCAAATCCAACTGTTCTTTGTGCTTAGCAGACTGTTCAGGGGTTTCAGCTGTTCAGCCATGTGTGGAATGAATTTCCCCTAGTAATTCACCATCCCAAATAGTCTTCTTAGTTCCGATACATTTGATGGCGCTTTCATCTCCGTGATCGCTCGGATTTTGTCGTCATCTGGACGGATGCCGGTAGCATCGACGATGTGCCCCAGGAACTTGACCCGCCTGACTCCAAATTGACATTTCTTTTTATTCAGCGTTATGCCGGCCGATTTGAACCTGTCGAGGACTTTTGTTAGATGCTCATCGTGCTCAGCCGTGTCCTTCCCCCAGACCAGTATGTCGTCCTGTTGACATACAGTGTTGTTAAGTCCTTCCACGCACGACGACATCTGACTCAGAAAGTGTTCGGATGCTGACGTCAGTCCAAATGGGAGGCAATTGCAACAAAATCTTCCAAAAGGAGTCATAAATGCGGTTAGTGGTACAAAATCTTGATTTAAAGGCACTTGCCAATATTCAGAGTTGCAGTCCAATTTGGAGAAGATCTGTGCACCAGCCAATCGTCCCAACGTGTGATCGGTCGCCGGCATCTGTTAAGATTCCCTCTTTATATGATGATTAAGCTCCGTGAAATCCACACAGATTCTGATTTCTTAAGCATTTTTCATCACGATTACCATGGGAGCGCACCAATCTGTGGGTTCTTCGATCCGCCGGATGACACCCAGCTGCACCATCCGTTTTAGCTCTGCCTCTACCTCTTTCATCAACGGCATGGCAACACGTCTCGGCGTGGTGATTGCATAAGGTATGGCTCATGGTTTCAGTTCAATTCTGTACTCTCGCTTGACGCGGCCCAGACCTTTGAAAAGACCCGGATACTCTTCTGTTGGCTTCAGTTTCGACAACTCAGTAAGTTGTACTTCACCGATGCGTTGTACTATTCGCAGGGTTTCACTCGCATCCCGGCTGAGAAGTGGATCTTGTAGAACTGACTTACTTGAAATAAACTGGTCTCCAGCCACTTGAAATCAAAGAAGTACGCCACTACTCCGACCAAGATAATGTTTTTACAAGGGCTCTTATATTCTTATTACTTTGGAATACTTTAACCGAGGGGCTAGTCACTCGCGAAATCTGGTGTACACATTTTACGAAGTCGTTAAAAAAATCTTAATTTTACAAGCAAAGTCTTTAAAAAAATTACGAAGTCTTTTGAAGTCTCTAAATGTTTTAGCGAAGTCTAAAAAAATTATCTATCCCCCGAAATCTGGCGAAGTCCAGCGAAGTCATTTCAAAATCAAGCGAAGTCATTGCAAAATCAAGCGAAGTCATTGCAAAGTCCAGCGAAGTCATTGCAAAGTTCAGCGAAGTCATTGCAAAGTCTTATAGAATCTTCGGAAAATCTCAGCGAAGTCTCTGAAAGTCCTCAAAATTTTAAACTAATAATTTTTAATCTCGCATATTCTTATATCGAAATCTCAGAAATATTCATCTTCGAACGTTTTTTTAAATCCTTATCTCTCTGTCCTGCTGCTGTCCGTACGGTCCGATTTGAGAACGAGCTTAGTTGCTGAGTCGTAGTATCGAGCGTGTATACAAATTCCTCGCCTAGTTACGTACAAATTGTTAGTACGAAGTTATTTTATTCGTTTTTTTAATACTGGAATTAATCTCATATCGAGTTAAACATGGAAGTAAAGGTGGATAAAGCCTCTGATAAAAAAACTCGAGGAAACACCATCGAAGGAAATCTCGAACCAAAGTAAAAGCAATGTAAGTACACCTATTATTATATATTTTTATTTTAAGGGTAATTATATTAGACGTAATAAAAATAGCGACGGCACTTATACATATAAATACGGATAAAACAAAAAGAGTGGTCCACATAATGTATAATATGAAAGAGGAATTGACCGCATTACCAACAGAAATTTAATAGAAAAAAATACTCTAATCAAAAGAGATTTCAAAAGAAAAATGTTTACAGTTTTACCATATATTAATAATATTTCGAACGATATTGGTAATGCATTCAGTAGTTGTGACGTCACCCCGATATATAAACCAATTAATAATTATAAATATCGGAAGTCCTGGGGCCTATGGCCCTTAAAAATTCAAGGGGTCCTTAAAATAAATCATTCGAACGGGGTTGCGGTCGACCGGGGCCTTCAAAATAAAAATATTTATTAACATTTCGACTTTAACTTTCTGAATTAGCATTTTATCAATAAAATTTATTTCGCTAATTTCATCAGGCACAAGGTCTACTTGTAAGCCATTTAGGAAACACTGAGGTTGAATTTACCCCAAGTTAATGTACTGCACACACACTGCCGTTGCCTGTTTATATAAAAGTCGAGGTACCTACCGTCGCCCGGTTATAATAAGAAGGTTGAACCAAGGATCATATATCTAACATGTAGGATCCTTGGTTGAACGATCAAATTGGCGCCTGGTGCCATGATTTAATTGGTTACAGAATAGCTCCGCCCAAAAAAACCACGCGCGGAGCGCGGTTAAAACCATTTCTAGCTCAAGCGCGCGCTGCACACGGATTTTAGGGTGGAGTAATTTTGAAACTGATTAAATCATGGCCCAAGCGATGCCTTTTGTTCAACGTTCTTATACATATATACGTTCTTGGTTATGGTAATGTCGTGTAACACGACTCGTGTTACAGCAACAAGATCGTTATTGCGTAATTCACCAACTGGAATTTAAAAAGATTTTTCTTCCAACGCAAATGATCATGAAGTTCCAACCAGTCGTACTCTGCTGGGTTCAACGTAGCAAACCATACTGAAAACATATACTTTAAGATTCGCCAAAACGTTTATACCCAATTCCTGGGTTACTTGGTACCTCGCATACTTTGCATGTAAGCAAATTAACTAGCTTCTAGTTCTTTGTTATTACCATCCATTTGATTCACAGAAAAATTAACAGGAATAAACTTACTGATTTACTCGCAGTCATACGTCACATAACATTTATGCTATTCGACAAATATTTGATTTCACTATCACAAAGAAGACGAAACAGGTATTGTTCGTTTTTAGAAAACTTTCTATCCGAGTATTATCAAGGTAATTCTCCGGGGAAATATTTAATAAATCCAAAATCTTTTACATATTTACACTGAATTTAAATTAAAGTAATAAAGTAAATAAATTAAGGTTCAATTATAACAATTATGTTATCGAAATGAAACCCATCCGAACTAGATTCGAACCCACCTCGTTAGGACGTAATGGCTATGAAATACTAACACCCATAACCACTACACCACGCTTCACCACGCTGACACGTATTATTATTCGACACATTTATTTTCTAGAATACCAAGGCTTAAGAAACTCGAGCTAACGCATCGCATGGACGCCATTTTATTTCATTTTTCATGGACCAAAGTCATTTCAAAAGAGGCTGGCGCAACAACGTCAATTTTTTCTGAGCCTAGATGCTATCGCTACCTGGTGTAAATTGAAATCAGCAAAATTCTTGAAAAATTATTTATAACCTTTCTTTTCAAATTTAATAGAAATAATATGGCTAGGAAATTAATTTAAACTATAAACGAGAATACCTTTAAAAAAGTTTCATCACAAACCAAGCCGTTTTACCAGTACAGGTGTCTAAAAGTTACTTAAACTTATCGGTACCTCAGCACAAAAATATCTACTTTTTAAGTTAACTTTCCCATAGCGTGAAGGCATCGAGTTTTATCGATACAATTATTGAAATCGTGTGTAAAATAGTTTTTACACCAAAATCAGTAACATATAGCCAAATTATTTGCAAAAAATTGAAAACAATATAATTTAAAAATTTAAATATTTACACATAAAGATGTGTGAAACTGTCCTTAAATATCGATTATAAAGATTGTGAAAGTCCCCACTTTACTGAAAACATTTCTAAAACACAAAAATTGCTATATTATAAGGCTTTCCTAATATTTCATGTATCGATAGTTATCGAATGTGTGACTTTTAAATTGTTCCCGGATGTCAGATTTAAAGATCAATTCATCAACAAATTTTGAAAACGTGTGTAAAATAGTTTTTACACCAAAATAAATATAATATCGCCAAATTATTTGCAATAAATTTTAAACAATATAATTTAAAATTTTAACTATCTACCTCATAAAGGTGTGGTAAAATGTCCCCAAATATCCATTATAAAGATTGTGAAAGTCCCCACTTCACTATAAATATATTTAAGACACAAAAATTGTTATATTATAAGACTTTCCTAATATTTCATGTAACGATAGTTATCGAATGTGTGACTTTTAAAATGTCCCCGGATGGCAGATTAAAAGACCGTTGAGGTCCTTATATACCATTATTGAAATCGTGTATAAAATAATTTTTACACCAAAAACAATTAAATATCGCCAAATTAATTGCAAAAAATTGAAAACAATATAATTTAAAAATTTAAATATTTACACATAAAGATGTGTGAAACTGTCCCCAAATATCGATTATAAAGATTGTGAAAGTCCCCACTTTACTATTAATATTTCTAAAACACATAAATTGCTTTATAATAAGGCTTTCCTAATATTTCATGTATCGATAGTTATCGAATGTGTGACTTTTAAAATGTCCCCGGTTGTGAGATTAAAAGACCATTGAGGTCCCATATACAATTTTTGAAATCGTGTTTAAATAGTTTTTACAAATAAAATATCGCCAAATTAATTGCAAAAAATTGAAAACCATATAAATTAAAATTTTAACTATCTACACAAAATCCATCATAAAGATTGTGAAAGTCCCCACTTAAATATAAATATTACTAAAACACAAAAACTGCGATATTATAAGGCTATTCTAATATTTCATGTAACGATAGTTATCGAATGTGTGACTTTTAAAATGTCCCCGGACGTCAGTTTCAAAGACCATTGATGTCCCCATATACAATTTTTGAAATCGTAGGTAAAATAGTTCACCAAAATCAATAAAATATCGCCCAATAAATTGCAAAAAATTGAAAACCATATAAAATAAAATTTTAACTATCTACACATAAAAATGTTTGAAAATGTCTTCAAATATCCATTATAAAGGCTGTCCGCACTTTAAAAAAATAATTTTTAAACTCTAAATTTTAAATTTTATAAGGAAGTTCCCATGTTTCTTCTATCGTCAGTTATCTTATGTGTGAAACTGTCCCCAAATAACTATTATAAAGATTGTTATTATAAAGATTGTTATTATTAAGATTGCTGGGTCCCCGGGGCGACTGTGTTTTGTGACACCCCCAGGACCGTGAAGAAGTTTTCACGGGTCCGTCTTCCTCTCGTTCTGATTTACAGCCCCCCGCCCCCTCGACCTTCTCCGATGGCACCCCTGGCTACCCTGGTACCCGGGGAGGACCGCCCCCCTCGCCCCCCTTAAGCTGCCACTGTGAAAGTCCCCACTTTAATATAAATATATCTAAAAAAAATTGTAGATTTGTATAACGGACATAAATCCGACATATAAACTAACACCCTGTATTTTGCAAATAAATATAATTTTTGTCGATTAGAGCTCGACGAAACAGAAAAACTAACCGCCAAAATTTCGGGGAAAATGTGGTTTTGAAAAATTAATATAAAAAAAAACAAATTTTTTTAGTTAATTTTTATATGAAACAAATAAGGTTAAGTTTTATTAGGAATTCATACCTCGAACTTGGAATGGTTATCCGGCCGTATTCCCTATGGTAAGATCTCGGGGACCGTTTTCAGTGACATGTTTGTGAAAAAAATCGCCCCCTCGCACGCGTCTTTCCTCTTTAGGAGTTTTTACCCCGCGCAATCTCCCGGTTTTACAACTGTAGTATTTTGTTGTTCGACTCCCCGGCCATTTCTAAATTTAGGGTTTGAAACCCCACCATTGATAGCGACGGGTCAGCTCGCTCTCCCGACCTCTCCATGTGGAAGGATTAAGTCCGGCATTGTTATAGCGCTGTCAAATTGTCAGCAGTGACAATGCCCTTGAGAACCGCGAAGTCCGAATGACGAGGTGACCGTCGCTATCAATAGAGCGATAGCGAAGGGAAAAGCAAAAAGCTGTTTGAACCCTTTTTCGACACAGGGGGATGAAATTATCTGCAACTAGGATTTAATACCATTGAAAATCGTATGAGAAAACACGTATGCTCAGACGTCAAAATGATGAAAAAAAAAAGGTCCCCTAGATAGAGACGGAAATCGGGCGAGATAACCATTCCAAGTTCGATGTACGCAAACGACAACCTCTGTTTGGGGCGCCGAAGTTTTAAATTGTAGATTTAAATAGCAAATAGAAAAACAAACACCCTGTCTTTCCGAGAAATAAGACTGTTGTCGATTAAAAACGCTCACGAGAACAGCTACAACACTATATTTCTAAAAATTTCGGACGCCTAAGTTGAAAATTGTAGATTTGATATTCAAACAAACACCCTGTATTATCTGGTAATTGACTATAGATTATTTTGAAATAAGGCGCGTGAGAAATTGCCGTTAATTTTTAGAAATATATTCAACATTGTCTGACATTTATAAGTAAGATCCGTAATTTCTTTGTTCATGGGGATATTAGTGTGTTTTATATGTGGGGCCTCATACGTGTGAACTTAATACCTGACCCCATCTATAAATGGCATTTGTAATTAAAATCGATTTTTTGGTCACCATATCTACGTCCAGGAGATGACATAAGAATTTTTTCGTAGATTTGGGAACTTCGGTGCAATTTATATACTGGCGCCATCTATGTGATCCGTGTTTACAACAAAGTCCCCAGTTTGAATGTAAAAAGTGCAAGTAGGTCATATGTAGGGACTTTCGTTAATTTTTTTTGAGTAATAGTTAACCTAAGTAACTAATTCTAACTATTACTGCAAGTGGGGACCCGAAATTGTCCTCACTAGATGGGTTAAAATCTTGTACCTGGTCCCAGGTATCTATCGTGTGCCGGCACACAGACAGACAGACAGAGAGACAGACAGACAGACACACACACAGACACGATGATTGTAAAACCCCTCCTAAGGGACATAGTCCCCTCGGAGAGGTAAATATAAAATTTATTGGAATTAATTTACATTTAAAATATTTATTATTCACACAAATACCTTTTCCTTCTTGGTCGCAACGAATGACTCAGGTCTACCTATATCACCTTCACTCAGCGTAGCTGAGTTTTTCCCTATAATTAAAGTTATATTTTCTGTTTATGTAACCGCAGTAACTATTATATTTTTCTTATAAAATTAGATTTAAGTTGACTATTTGTGGGAGGACGTCATGTACATGAACTAAGCTAAATTTAAATAATCTAAAACCACTATTGCACAGTAAAATCATTTCACACAAAATATTTTTAAATATGTTTTATTTTTTATATGATTGGGTTTTATTTATTATACATTTTTATTAATAAAAATTAGCTTTTTTAAAATTGAACTATTTAAGAACGCTTAATTGCTGTTTATTTTAAGCTTTTAATGTTTTAAAGAGAGTCAAGGATACAAAACTCAATGATAAAAAATTATTAATTTGATTTACATTCAAGATTTCAAAGGTTTGAAAATTTAACTATTAAGGTATAAATTATAATTTAAATGCATCTATCAAACTGGAAGGGCCCGGTGCAGAGACGTTTTTAAGAATCGCAAAATAGCGAATCCTCGCCAAATTAACAGAAAGGGGGTGGGGTTTCGGAAAATCGGGAACTTCGCGCCAAATCGGTGTGCAGAGACATCTCGATTGCAAAAATAACAGAAAAACGTTGTGTTGATTTTGCGAGTGGTCTACGGCTGTCGCTAGCCGCCGAAAAGCTCGCTTACGCAATGGCGGATTGTGGTACGCAAAGAGCTCGGGAAATAATTTGAGAAGTCAACGCTTTTTACCTACTTTAATAAAATAAATAATACAACACGATAGGGCACAATCTATAAAATTATTGAAATTTGAGTTTCTAGCTCATTATCGCTTTCTGAAAAATGTTTATTCAAATTATTGTCAGAGCCAAGGCCTAACCACAATCACGAATTACGAAACACTAAAATAAGTCAGCCACTCTTAGCAACTTTACAAATAAGAAAAAATTATATTAGGTAATCTTATACATTATTACTTTGGGTGTATTCTAAGCCTTGCTGGTAATGTAGGCGGTGGCTTTTAACTAATGAGTCAGTAAAGAAATGGTGAATTGGTTCAGTGTATCAAAGATTCAACCAACGTTTATACCTATTCATCTACCGATAAGAAACCTTTCCTCAGGTAGACTAGGAGTTGCGATAAAAGATGTATAGGTGAAATTAAAGATTATTTGGCCTGCATCAAGAGCTTTTCGAGCTAATTTGATGTATTACCTTAAAAGGGTTTGTCAGCTTATTGTACACGCTTATATCATACATGTATTTATTCCTTGACTAGGCTATGCCAATGCCAGATAATTAGGTAGAACATCAACTTATATCCAAAAGCAGGACCATTGTTTTGCGTCTGATCAATATATGATATTTAGCTAGAAATTGCTTTAGACAATTACCAAATTTGTACACTCGTGAAATTACAGTTTTTTATTTATTTATTTTATAACTAGATTTTTTTAATTGCTATCAGCTAAGTTTTTAAATAAATATGTTCCCAAAAACCAAATGATATGGCTCATTTATTTATTTTCATTCGTTATTTTATAAGTGTACAAACCATATTATAAAAATTAGTTTTTAAAATAACAACTATTAAACTGTGAAATAAATGCAACAAATGTAATAAACAATAAGTGTAAGAAAATTATATAATCAGAAGAAACTAATTTTCATGCATTATTTAATTGCTTTACAAAATAATAATATATTATTTTTCTTCAAAACCTGATGTGCTGCCTTACGTGGCTATATTATATAAATATATTTTATTCAAAAAATAACGGATTAAAAAAATTATAAATTTAAATAATAAAATTAGAGTAAAAAATTAATAATCGGAAAATGCAAGCCAACCATAACCACGTGATAGCTTTTGGTTCGTGACTTGGGTATAAAAATTCGAAAAAATAAGAGCGTCGCCAATTAACAGGAATCGCCAAAACGTCTCTGCACCGCGATTTCGATTGCGAGGATCGCAAAATAAACAGCTCGCTAAATCTGAATCTCAAATTAGGGATCCTGTTAAAATTAACATGAATCGCAAACGAATCCGCACCAGGCCCTAAGAGTAAAAATATCGTTAATTATTGTTTTGTTTTAAATTTTAGAAATTAAATAGGACACGTACAAGCATATATATTTGAAAAAATATAAATAAACATTTCACTAGAATTTCCCATCTGAGGGAAAGTGTTTTGGTCATTTCACATAAAACCTCTTCCACGGTGCAGTTTCCCCAAATCCCAGGGTTTGTGTCCAGCTTCCGAATCGTATTTACACTCATGTTCAAACTACGGGCTAACCAACTGAAAGACATCTTATAAAGGAAAAAAAATCATAATTTCTGATAAAAATAAGAGTGAAGTAAAACATCTAAGCGCTCGCCGACGTTCTATCAATGAAATAACCAATTGAATATTTTATCGTACAAAAGCGGGAACCTTGTTTCTGGCGCCAGACCAACGTTTTTCCTGTTTGCTTTTTCTGTTCCGTTGTGACTTCCGGTTGAGGATTAGCGCATAGGCGAACTCGACGGTAAGAGACGCCACAGAAAGAAGACCGCCAATGAACCACGCTTTGAGAATGGGCCGCAGAAAGTGGACGGTGGTCACTTTCGGAGGAATGCGAGAGTTATCCTGGTGCCGCCATTTACCAAATTTAAATTTGAACCTTATCTCGAGTGGTCGTCCCTGTCTTGTCTCCACATATCGCGTCACTCTGAAACAAAAATATTCGTGTTCAATGTTCATGCGGGGGGTGGGGAAACGCAGCAATAATGGTTTATTTAAAAGTGATAAAATAATTTCTTGCCAATTTTAAATTCAGCGTATTTTGTATTTGATTTATAGATCGGTTTGCGATTTTTGTAAAGTATATAAATATCAGATGGCAGAAATGAAACACGTCTTTTTGCTTGAATTACTATGATTAATCAACTTAATACACGTTGAAGATAATACCTTTTTATCCACACGCGCTAAAGTCTAAGGTATGTTTATTTAAACGATAGCGTTTGTTTTATTTATTTAATTTATATACTCGCCCTGAATAATCTAAAATCGGTTGGCTCCATTTACTTCGTGTCAATCTCTTTAGTGTTCTGTTTCTTTACTATGTCGTTACAATAAATATATCCGTTTTTATTAACTATTTAAATTATTTATTTATTTATATATTAATGTTTAAATGTATGAATGTCTGAATGTAGAAATGCCTGAATGTCTGAATGTATGAATGTCTGAAAGCCTGAATGTCTGAATGTATGAATGTCTGAATGTCTGAATGTCTGAATGTAGAAATGTCTGAATGTCTGAAAGCCTGAATGCCTGAATGTCTGAATGTATGAATGTATTGACGGATTGAGGGATTGACGGATTGATTGATTGATTTATTTATTGCTTGATTTATTACGTCGAACTCTCCTGCTGTTGAAGTCAAATTTAAACAACATTCGTGGTAAAATCAGAAATGTAATTGGGATCTAAGAAAATTTGGTGTTCGGAAAACGCAAAGCTTCTTGAACAACATAAATCGGAATAAATATATATGAGTTTTCTACACTGATCTTTAATTTTCCTACTAGTAAATAAAATTTCCCACCACATCATCCAATTTCCGAAACCTTTGATTCACTAATAGCTTGGCAAGATCCTTAAATATAATTGTTTTTATTCTAACTGGATCTCATCACACGTCATTAAATATAAATAGCTGGTTTGAAATATGAATTTTCGAAAACAAAACTTGTTTTATTTATATTTTAATTAAGTTAAGTTAGTTAGTTACAAAGGGTTTATTTTTGTGTGATATATTTGGTAATAAAGCCAAGTATACGTAAAATGATATCTTCGAGTCGATATGGTTTTCACAATCACCACACACTGGATTTCCCTTTCAGCTCACGAGCCACAGACAATACTCACCGATAATCGACAACCTCCTTGAGCCACGTCGGCAAACTGGGAGAGAGAGCCAAAATACTTGAACAAGCCTTGTAATGCATTTGGCCTTGGTAAATATTACGACAGGGTTTCCTCTGATACTTTCTCAGCGCATATTGGAAATTCCTAAATGTTGTGAAAAAGACCGCTTGACTGTCTATGAAGTCAGCGCCCTTCTTACGCGTTTCAAAGTTGAGTTTGATTTCAGGCATTTCCGGGCATCTGAAATTTTGCTGTCAAAACATTGGAAAATGGAAAATGTTGTGGTTTGGAAATTTTTTACGAATATATTACCAAATGATTTGTAACTATGTAGATATGTTTAATGTCGGATCGAGCGAGTAGTTGTGGGAAGCTGTCAATGTAATCTACTTTGGCCGTGGCTAGCTCTCCCTTCATGTTGCAAAGGTAGAAACGGTTCACGAGGAGCCCTGCCCCCAACAACCAGCCGCCGAGGAGGAATCTGACTGACGGTTGTGGCCCATTGAAGCCTAAGTCCGTTGCTGTTAACAGACAAAACGTGTTATTTCCATAAAATCATAAATGATAAATATGTTTGTAATTAACGGTTTGCAACGAGATGCGAGAAGTAGAAAAAGCAGCTGTCCCAGATCCTCTTCGTGATGGTCTCTTGTCCTCCTCTTCGGCGGGATGTTCTTCTTGCATCGAATGCCACGGCTGTCACCAGGGAGATGGTCAAGAAGGCCACTAGAAGAATGGTTGAAATGTTGGTGTCTAGGGCTTCCTGGGGCATCAGCACTCGGTCGTTCTCTCCCTGTCCGTCCAAACAGCTGTAGATTTTGCTGCCATCCGTATGATAGGGTTGAGAGAAATGCGCTTTTTCTATTTCCTGTTCAAGTTCTTCATTAAAAAGCGATTTGCTAGTAGCGGTGATGTTCTGCGCAAAATATTTAACAATTTAAAGCTAAGAATTTATGTAACTCCAACTAATTTAATACATAATCATCGGAAGGTTTGTGATAATCAATTGCAACCTTATAAAGCGGACATCTTTTAGTGAAATTGATTTTTAATTATACGCAGTTGGCGTAAACAGCAACTTAAACGAGTCCAAGTCAAAATTCTTCAACTAAATTTGGCTTATGTTCCGAGCAAATTTATTCGTCATAATTAAAGCGGCAGATTTTAAGCTATGATTAAATCTACTGTGGTTGTCTTATACTTAGTTGCAATCTCAGAAAGTGATCTTTATTTATTTAGTTATTTTACGCATTAAGATAAAACGAGCAAGATCAGAAGCAAACAAAAAATTTTAACTCGTGAAATTCGGAAAACTCCGAAAAATAGTATTAGTCGATAATCTCAACCTTTTCCTGATGAAGGTTGCGACTGATGGTAATTGGGGTCGTGATATATCACGGATGATTACTTTCCTATTTCGTGGGTAAGTAAATTCTTACTTTTCTAATAAGAGCTGAAATTGACGATTCACTGTCTTGAATAAGTTTTAATCTGAAAAGAGAACTGGAATACTAAATTCTACTGTTCTAGTTATTTTTTCTCAATTTTTTGACGCAATTAAAAATATTTTCCCAAGTTAATTCTGGGCTCTAGCTATAAAGTGATTTGGGTTAAGGTCAGGGTTGGCAAGAACCAGCCAGACTGGTTTTCATCGAGGTTTTGACCAGTTAAAACTATATACCAGCTTTGGCGAACTTTGGTTAGAATAAAAACGTTATTAAGAATTTACGATATTATACAAATTTATCTTTAACACACAGTCAGAGCATTTATTCATTCCACTCGTAAGGAGACGACCCGAGGTGGTACACACCGATTTTGTTCAAACTCGGGGGATTGGTAGACGTTCATGTAACTTGAAAAACCCTACAGGGATTTTATTCAATGGGCAACGGTTTTGCCATGGCAACGAAAAATGTTTTTGACAACACAAAATGGAAATTATCCCATTGAAAATAACATGGGATTTGGACCGATTCCAAGGGTCCCCCTAGGAAAATTTAAAAAAAATGAAAAAAATTTAAAATACCAAAATTATAAAAAAAATATAAAAATTGACGAAAAAAATAAAAATTTATCACATTTTGATCAATTTGAACCAAATGGGTAAAAATGAATCGATATGTCTAGAATTTGAAAAAATGTTAAAAAAATAAAACATACAAACATAGAAAAAAATATTGCAAAATTGATTGAAATATTTTTTTTCAAAATATAAAAAAATATATAAAATTGAAAAAATATTGATCAAAAACAATAGTTTCGATCAAAATTCATAGGAATTGACGGAAATTTATAAGTTGTGTAAAATTGGATTAATGTATAGATAATTTGCGATTTTTTGAAAAACCAAGTATTTATTTTGGTCAATTTGATCAAACTTTACCAAAATTGGAAAATAATAGATCTAAATTAGCCCAATTTTAAAGTTTTGTAAAAATTATATAAAGATAAACTAAATTTCACCAAATATCTCAAAATTGTTTGAAATATTTTTTTAAAAATTGAAAAATGTTAATAACACTAAAAAATATTTATCAAAATCAATAGTTTCGACCCAAAACGATCAAAATTGATAGGAATTGATGGAAATTTATTTATATAGATAAATTGCTTTTTTTTAATTATTTTCTAAATTTGGAAAATAATAGAAAAAAATAAGCAAAATATTTAAATTTTTATAAAAAAAAGTATAAAAATTAAAAACAAATCAGTAGTTTCGATCAAAAACCGCATTAATTTCCAATCTATATCCGTAATTGTTTTGGTTCTAAAAGTTCTAAAATATTATTTACCTAAATAATAAATAAAAAATAAATGAAATTCATTAAAAATTATTTATATTTATTTATTTAACGAAACGGGTTTTTTTAAACATAAGTATTAGTCAAGAATGAATTTATTTATACTCAGGGTATAAATAAATACATTCTTGGTATAACAATGTTTGGTTTTTAAAATAAATATTAACTATAGCGAAATAAATTTTGTTCAGTTAGTATATTTTGTAGTCAATATTGGTTTGTTCCTGTATACGGTAATACCTAAAAAACAGCAGGAAAATTGGCGGGTATGCTAAAATCTTGGCTACCAGTAATCCACGATGGATAATAATCCGTTAAATGTTGTGCAATGTTTAAAGGAATTTGTGGAATTAGAATTTCCATTATACAGTAAAAGTTCAACTTTTAATGATTGTGAAAAACCTTTTGCGAAAGAGTTATTCAAGAACCTGTGTAACATTTTAAAGGAATACACATTTCTAGAGGAAAAACTAGTTGGTATGATTTTATATTTAACAGGTGCAGTAGAAACACATAAAATAAAATAAAACTATAGATAATGCTAAATATATTTAATTTTGGTTTTGGTAGAAATTACTTTGTAATTTCGATTTACATCTTTTTAATGTAATATATAGTAAATTACGTAGTAAACTAATTGTTATTGTAATATTAAGTAAATTAGGTAGTATAATAATTTCAGTGTAAATATTACGTAGTATAATAATTTATTTCATCTAAAATAATTATTAATTTTTAAAATTTATGATAAACTGATTTTAAATTAGGGAAAATAATATAAATAATTAAATTAAAATTAAAATTATTAGTAAAATAATTATTTATTTTATATAACAATAAAATAAATTAAGTTAATAAATTAAAATTAATAATAACATATTATATATTAGAGGTCAGGGACGGTTAATCATTAGCCATGTTTAAATTGATATTTTTCGGGAAAAAAATGTAATCAAAGAAATTTACCGGTTAATATTTCGGAAAATGATTAAAAAACATGTATTATTCGGAAAACTTGAGCTTTTTATCGAAAAAAAACGACGTTTTTTCGATTAATTTTACAAATTTATCAAAAAATTAATCGGGTAATACAGAAATATAAATTACTTGATCAAAACATTTTACGAATAACTTTGAGAGCTTTATCTATTGAATAAAAGTTAACCATCCCCGACCTCTATTATATATTAATAAATTAAATTTAATTTTAATTAATAAATAATTTAACAAAAGTAAATATTTTCATTAAAAAAAGTATAATCTAAAATAGTTAAAATAAAATAAATAAAAGGAAACAGTTAATATTATTTAATTAACTCGTGTCTTTACTCGACGCCGCCATTTTCGTACAGGACTTGAGCTCCACCATTAAAATGTTTCCCCTTAAACCGGATTTGGTGGTCTGTAAGACAATGACGGCTGATTTGGAGAGCGCGTAAAAGAGTGAATAGGAAATAATTAAAATTATAGATTATATTAATAGTTTAAATTAAACATTATCGGCATTTGTTAATGGTTTTAATATAATTCTGAAAAAAATATTTATGAAAAAAAAATAAAATTTTCAAATTTGGAAAATAATTTAAAAAAAAGCAATTTATCTATATAAATAAATTTCCATCAATTTCTATCAATTTTGATCGTTTTGGATCGAAACTATTGATTTTGATAAGTTTTTTGTGTTATTAACATCTTTCAATTTTGAAAAAAATATTTCAAACAATTTTGAGATATTTGGTCAAATTTAGTTTATCTTTATATAATTTTTACAAAACTTTAAAATTGGGCTAATTTAGATCTATTATTTTCCAATTTTGGTCAATTTTGATAAAATTGACCAAAGTATATACTTGGTTTTTCAAAAAATCGCAATTTATCTATACATTAATCCAATTTTACGCAACTTATAAATTTCCGTCAATTCCGATTAATTTTGTTCGAAACTACTGTTTTGATCAATAATTTTTAAATTTTATATATTTTTTTCAATTTTGAAAAAAAAAAATATTTCAATCAATTTTGAAATATTTTTTCAATGTTTGTATTTTTTATTTTTTTTTTCACATTTTTAAAATTTTAGCCATATCGGTTCATTTTCACCCATTTGGTTCAAATTGATCAAAATGTGATCAATTTTTATTTTTTTCGTCAATTTTTATAAATTTTGTATAATTTTGGTATTTTAAAATTTTTCACACCCTTGGAATTGGTGAAAATCCCATGTTATTTTCAATGGGAAAATTTCCATTTTGTGTTGTCAAAAACATTTTTCGTTGCCATGGCAAAACCGTTGCCCATTGAATAAAATCCCTTTAGGGTTTTTCAAGTTACATGAAGGTCTACCAATCGCCCGAGTTTGAACCAAATCGGTGTGTAACACCTCGGGTCGTCTCCTTGTCAGAGGGAAGCTTTCTAACAAGACGTTTGTTGAAATATATCCGAAGAGTGATAATGCGCAATAACGCATCAACTATTCCGCGGGCTATTTTCAAATTTGTACAATCAATGACCTCAAGTAATTGTTTCTCCCACCATTATTTACAGGACTGTCCAACTTCGAAGAAAAACTAGAATCAGCCATTGCATTGTTTCACTTTAGAAAAAATCATTAAAATTGGTTTCGATGTTAGTTTATTTAATGTGTTTCATCAGAATTATAAATCAACTATGATTATATGCGATGGCCTTCTAGATAAGTTTTGCTTCAGCTGGGTGGCAAAAACGAAAATTTTAACATCATTTTTTTAAAGATCTAGTTAGTTATACTGTCGTGTGGCATTGGTTTGAATTTAAAAACTCCGATAGTAAATTTAGAACGTTTGGAAAACTATAAACGAAAATAGTTTTTTTTATAAATTTTAAATAATAATAAAAAATGGCCATGGGCTCGTGATAAAAAATCAATGTTTTCAATAATATGGTAGCTCATTCAAATCTATAACATTAGGCTTAGAAAAATTATTTTTTTCTATTGATTTTTTAAAAGTCCTAATGCGGAGATGCCGTGCTTGTTCGTGAGCACACGGGAAAAAAAGGTTTGTGTTTAAACCAGGAACGGTTTTCAGATTGGTCTGAAAATAACTGTAATATTAGTTTCGCGTATGACCCTTTAAGCTTTTGGTTAGCCAACGATTGAAACCCTTCTTGATTTATATTCAGAACCTATGTGGTATACGTATTCATTAATACTTATATCTTATTCGTTCGAATTTCCACCATTTAAATAGTTTAAATAAGGAACCGTATCAATTCCGTTTTAGCTTTAATTATAACTTGAATTTAATCATAGGCGGTGAAATCTTGAGGAAAACAAAATTCTAAAAAGTCCCTCCTCTTGGGTCTTATAACTATGTAAGATTTGAAAAGGTTATCGCATATCTACAATTATAAGCTTTATAAATATTTAGTTTTGTTAATACAGTTTATTGTGAACTGCTTTAAAACTATTGCGTTCGTTGAATTCCAACGTTCGAATAAATTAACCATCGTCAAAATTTCAGCCTAAGATTCTTTACAAGAAGGTAAATTTATCTTTGTTTTTATTTATTTAAATGTAAACAAGTTGGCAAGCCAAAATATACCCCTACTCGGAAGAGTTTCCCTTGGGCGTATTAACTACTGGGCATGGCACGATATACCGCCTTCATCAGAACGTCCTCCTAAAATTGTTATCGCAGTCCTATCCCTACCGGTAGAATATTTTTATTATAATTAAAATAAATATTATAAACTCTGTTGCCTGAAACAAATTTCAATCGGAAAAAAACTTTCGACCAAAAACGTTTTTAAATTAACAAATCAACAAAAATGAGAAGAAGAAAATACAAAATTAACAATTATTAGATAGCTCGTGAAATGTAAAGTATATACGTGCGAGAAAATATTTTAAAGACAAAAAACTCGTGGTATTATAGGTCTTGCCGCTTCATCGAAACTTTATTTGGTTCGAAATTGCCAATACGGTATGTAAAGAGTGGAAAATAGAAAACACAAAGTCAAAAGTTTATTCTTCTTTAGATTAAGTTAGTAATTTAAAAAGTTCAAAATTACTTTAGCAAGACCACAATTAATTCAAATTAAACAAGTTGGCCCAGGCCGTAATATTAGTTCCACATCAGTGTATTCGAGTGGGCAAACCCATACACCCTTAGTAGCGCCAGGTAGGCAAACTAATACAAAAACTGTTGAGGCTACGTGATTTCTTATCGTTTGATATATAAATTGCCATCATAAGTTAAAAGAGTGGGTGCCGCCCACCCTCAGGATACCCGGGTGGGCAAACCAATAAAAAAGCTGTTCAGGCCATGTGATTTTATATTATCTCGGTGATTAAATTAGTATTTTCTTAGAGCAGACATTTAATATGGATTATTAACAACTGCATAAATCATATTATTGCAAGCATGTATTTATGTACTAAGAATATGGCAAGACGGAGATTCTGTCCCCATGGTCGCATACTTTTCAGCTTAAGGGCCTGTTGCCAAAGCCCTAGCCCAAGTGCTAGTCCATTGAATTTAACATGTTTGATTCTAGCAAAGCAGACTTTTGCAACACGCCCTAAGTTCGAGTGCTTTGGATTTTTTGGTCTCACTCTTTCAAGTAGACACGAGCGTAGACGATTCCAATCTTTTACTTTTATTGTTCTATTAGACCAAATTGTTTTTTTTTTCGATCACTCTCCCTTCAAGGGGGTTGGTCGGAGTGGGCGGAAATTAACGGCATTGCGTGCGCGTCAAAGAGCTCTATCGAATGAGACCAACTTGTTTTTTACGGTCACTTTCCCTTTAAGGGGGTTGTTTGGAGGGGGCGGAAATTAACGGCACTGCGTGCACGTCAAAGAGTTCTATCGAATGAGACCAAATCTCTGGACCAACTATACAAACAATACAAGTTCGCCAAGAAGGCGATAATATTATTTTGTGCCACACATAAACGACTTCAATAAGAATGTGCCACACTTATTTATTACTTCTGACCATACACGGTTTCGATAAGAAAGTGCCACACTTATTTATTTCTTCTGACCATAAACGGTTTCGATAAGAAAGTGCCACACTTATTTGTTACTTCTGACTATACACGGTTTCGATAAGAAAGTGCCACCCTTATTTATTACTTCTGACCATACTCGATTTCGATAAGAAAGTGCCACACTTACTTATTACTTCTGACCATACATGGTTTCGATAAGAAAGTGCCACACTTACTTATTATTTCTGACCATACACGGTTTCGATAAGAAAGTGCCACACTTATTTGTTGCTTCTGACCACACACGGTTTCGATAAGAAAGTGCCACACTTATTTGTTACTTCTGACCATACACGGTTTCGATAAGAAAGTGCCATACTTATTTGTTGCTTCTGACCACACACGGTTTCGATAAGAAAGTGCCACACTTATTAATTACTTCTGATCATACACGGTTTCGATAAGGGGGGTCGAAATCGGGGCAGGGGGAGGCGAAGTTTGAGGTTAACTTGACCCTAAAACGCCGTAAATATACGTAAAATAACCCGGAAGAAGGAACGAGAATTGCGAAAACTTAGCTAGACAAATCCCCCCGTATCGCTAAAAACTACTAGAAGTGCAGAATAAAATGTGTACAGAGCGGTGTGGCTCGGTTGGTAAACGCGTCGGTATTAGAGATAACGCGGCCAGCGGCTGTCTGGGTTCGAGTCCCGGAGCCACCAATAAAATAATTTTTATCATTGGTTTTTCGCAGCTCCATCTACCGTGCCGTCGCTTTTCCACAACAAACAAACAAACAAACATATCACAACAACACTTAACGACATTCCGTCCATAGCAATAGTCCCACTTCGATATATATATATCTCGATGTGGAACTAAAAAGTACAAATACGTCCTCTCTTAAAGTACGTCGCTCAGAACAGTCAACACAAACAAGCACTTTAAGTCTTTCAATAACAATACAAAAAACCCAATTTAAACCATTTCACAAGAAGAAGAATATTTTCAACACAACAATACCGCCCATAAGCTCAACACAATCAAAAAAATAAATATTAAAATAACCCAATCGACCAAACTTCGGAGCAAAAAAATATATAATAATAACCCAGTCGATCAGGCTTTAGAACAAAAATAACGAATAGAAAAATATATAATAATAACCCAATCGATCAGGCTTCAGAGCCAAAATAACGAATAGAAAAATATATAATAATAACCGAATCGATCAGGCTTCAGAGCATAAATAACCAATAGAAAAATATGATAACGCAATCAAGCAATATATTAATACAAATACTTAGAAATCAAGCAAAAGTCAATTCAAACACCCACACCAATAGAAAATGTAATAGCAAAAAGCGAAACACACCTTACCATTAATAAAGCACAAAAAAGCCACTTGATTGAATATTGAAGACTAAACGACTGCTCGTATATCAACAAACGTCCAATCAACGTCACCGCTTTAATACAGAAATATCACGCAATTTAAGTTATTAACACACCCGTAAAATAAATTACGAACATTCGACGTAGCTACAATCAAACCGCATGAGCTCCAGGACTCGACGCAAACAATTGAAAGGTTCCATCATAAATGATCCAAATCGCGGAAAAGTAAAGACTCTTAAGAATTAATAGCTAAAAATTAATAGATAAGAAAGTAAACGTCACAAAGGTTCCTCCAAAAATGAACCATTTCGCGGGTTCGAATCTCAGCCGATACTAACGCAAACTGGTAATACGACGTATACCGTTAACATACGATGGAAACCCTACCATTTGGCCGTTGAGACGTTTTCCGTAACCCTCATCACTGGGTGCGTCCCAAACGTTAAAGATTCGTCACGTACAATCACAATTCACAATTGAAAATAATACTACACCCAATGACAAAAAGCAAGCTTTTTTGCAAAACACCTCTTCCTTAATTCCAAGATACTGCAAACACGGCGATTTCAAGAAGCTGCGTACGCAGTGATTACACTTTGCCCTGAAAATGCGTACGCGTTCGCAGCCCCACAGACAGACAGACAAACAGACTGACAGACACTGTGATTGTAAAACCCCTCCTAGGGGACATAGTCCCCTCGGAGAGGTAAGAACTGCGTGGGCTCACCACGAAAACCCAACGAAGCCGGTAAAAATCAATAAAAAAAACGTAGACATGAATTTTGCCTCACATAATCAACAGTTTCGATAAACGAAATAAAACATGAAAAATAACCAATAGAAAAATATATAATAATAACCCAAGCAAGCAACAAGTTAATTCAAATACTTGGGAATCAAGAAAAAGTCAATCCAAATACCCACGGTAATAAAACTTGTAATAAAAAAAAACAAAAACACTTAACCGTTAACAATTCCCGGCTCATAACGCACACAACAAACTCTTAACTGAATAGTTAAGGCTAAACAACAGCGCGTATCGCAATATAAATAAAACCAACGTAACCACATTAATGAAAATGTATCACACATTAAAAACCGATAAGAAAACTACGAAGTTACGAGTGAGGTAAGAAAAACGAAAAGGCATAAGAGCGCGTTGTATACAACTTGAAATGTTTTTCATAAATGACCCATTACACATGAAAAGTATATACTGATAGACAAAATACTAACTATGTAGACTACCCAGGTGTTCTAGCCTATATACCTCTTATCTCTGCCGACGGCACTAAAACAATATTTTACCTTTATTATTTAAAACGTAAAAAAATGTATGGCTTTATTAACTATTAATTTTATCTTCCGCTTAAGCTGACTTTCTAATTTTCACTGAATTTTAACATGTGTCGATGGTGCTGTGGTAGAACGCTCATCTTTCTTGCAGGAGGGCTCGGGGTCGAATCCTGCTCAGTACTATCGTAAATATGACAATATGACTTTTACGTAAAGATTCGGTGAAAACCCTACCTCTCGGACGTTGAGGCGTTTACCGTAAAACTCAGCAATCAGTCCATCCCAAAAGTCAATAAATTGTCGGAGTAGGAGAGTATTTACTCAAGACAGACACACCCGGTGATAGTAAACCCCTCCATGAGAGGTAAAACTAAATACTTAATTTCTTTACCACGTTCTATCGAAATAGTATAAAATAACGTTAGAGATTAATCGTTTATAAGCGACGGATGTTAAAATCCTTAATAAGCCAATAAATCTTTAACTTTTAGCTAGGATTCCAAAAAGCTGGAGCAGCGTCTATCGAAATTTTATTATCTGCTATCACCGAAAGGCATCCGCAGAAACTCGAGTTACTCGTATTTTAAACAATAGCTCTAAGCCAAGCGAAAGTATTCTAATATGATTTTTTTTATTTATGGTCAAAGACTTTAACCACTCAAAATCTCCGGAATCCGTTATTGCCTTCAGAAAATTATCTTTCAATGTGTAAATTTATACTGGTTCCATCACTTATTAACTAAGAATATATTTAAATTAATTAAAAATTAACTTCTATATTTTACGCCGGCGTACAATTATTCAATTTACATTATTATAAAATTGCAAACTTAAAAACGGAAATGGAAGTTAAAAACACTTTTAAAAGAATAGTTCTTGAGACTGAGTAGACCCAACTCCTAATTTGTACTTTTTTCAGTTTTAACTTAGTTTTATTTATTTTATGTACGGTTCCTTTTTAAATTGCTTTATTTTGAATTGTTTTATTTTACATTGTTACTTTGTTAATTAATATTGTAGTAGTTAGACCAAAACTGTATTATTTAATATTGTAAGAGGGCTATAAGTCGCAAGTTGATTTGGCCCTCTAACCAAAAATACTAAAAACTTAAAAAATAAAATATATTTGAATTTGAATTTGATTTAAAGCAATAATTAGAATAAAAGAGTTTTCTTTTTAACAATCGTGGGTTACTGAAAACTTACAGTAACTTAACCCTGAATGGATACCCCACATTTTAAGATCATTAAAAATTTATTTGAAAACCATTATTTTCCGACTCTAGCGCGTTATGGCCAGTTGACACTAGGCTTAAGCTTCTATTGCTACAGCGCACTCAATAAAACGGGAGGTACTAAACTGGGTTGAAGGAAATAAGTATTTTTAAATATATTGGCTCGCGCCGACGCCGAAAAAAAATCTTTTCGGGAATTAAACTATCAGAAATGTAATTTAAGAAATAATGATTCCATCTAACAATGACGATCTTAATTTATAAATCCAGCTACGAACATATCTGCTTGTTGAGATCAGACCTGGGCAAAACTCCGACTGATATTTCGCGAGTGCTGCCGTCCTCCAATTTTTTTACTCCACTCTTTGAAAATTCACTCCACTCCTAAGAGTGAATTTTCCGCTTTATCGTCACTCCCCGAATTAGAGCTAGCGACAGAGAGTGAGAATGAAAGGAATAAAATATTTTCACTCTCACTCTAGAGTGAAAGAAGTAAAATATTTTCACTCTCACTCTAGAAAGAGATAAAATATTTTCACTCTCACTCTAGAAAGAGATAAAATATTTTCACTCTCACTCTAGAAAGAGATAAAATATTTTCACTCTCACTCTAGACAGAGATAAAATATTTTCACTCTCACTCTAGAGTGAGAGAAAAAAAATCAATATTATCGTAAAGCACTCTCTTCATAGAGTGAATATCTTTGAGGTCACTCTTTCCACTCCAAAATTCAGTGGGAAATTTGAATTTGTTATTTTATTTCAAAATATTTTTAAACATTTATTAGTTTTCTAATGCTCCCAAAGGCTCAGCTGACCCACTGCCGTTTATATTTAACAATATTTATACGCGGGTGTTTTTAAATAACCCCCGTCGACTAGCAAGCGAACGTAGAAATTAGCATATGCAACTAACCTTATACTCGAGATCACTGTTACCTGGGGCAGTAAATTGGTCGGCATTTATCAATAATACTCATACGCGGAGCTTCATTAACTGATCAGTAGATGGCGTTAATCGTCCACAGTGGTTTTAGCGGTGCTACTTATAAATAATCGCACCCACGCAACAACGAACTTGCGGACTTTGCACTCAAGTTCGTACAGGAAAATCAACGTGTTAATTTACATAGAAATATCAAAGGTTTTCTGTCCAATCGCTAGTCTTTGGTTATGTATTATTTGAAAACAGTGTTGCCATGTCCTTTTTAGCGAAGAAACCGTTGTTACGACCAATGACAATGGTCGAGATAGTGAGGTCACCGTGTTTTTTTAAATTTGAATTTTAGGTAAAAATATGTATTAATTTAAATAGTAAATATTTTACTAGCTCTTTTACGTTTGTAGTTTACTTTCGTGCTAATCAATATATCAAACTTTACTCTCAGCAAAAAGTTCTAAAGAGCAATCGCTATCATTGGGGGATTATATTTCCGGAGGACGTAGAAAAATCCCTGCCTTTGGTAGTGTACCCAGGTAACAATGATTTCGAGTATAGTTCAAATAGGCGTGAAATAGGCTTAAGAAATCTTTATCTGCCAAAAACGTTCCATTAAATAAGCTTGTACACGCTCTTCGTGTTTTATTAAAAAATAAATAAGCGGTCTAGCAGTAGTGGCCTCGACAAATTTTTATTAACACTGACCAGAAAACTGAATTCAAAATGGCATCACAGAAATCGGATAACAAACTAGAACGCTTAATCGAATGGCTGACAAGGCACCGATTAGATTCTTGGCTAAAACGACAGTACCGCCATCTGCGCTGCCTCTAGAGGGGCGCTCGCGCGTAACTTGGTTAAACGTTTTCCCCCACCCCATTGAAATTAATGTAAAGTTCGCGATAATTAAACGTTAATTAACCTACCAAATGATAAGAAATATTCCACTGACAATTTTTCCCGTTTATATGAACTTAAATGTAATATAAAATCGTCTTGAAAAATCGTTTATCGCTTTATAACATTCAAAAATAATATTTCTGAATGTTATAAAGCGATATACACAGTAGATTAAACCGAGGCTTAAGACTGGGAAAGATTCACCGCCTTCAAATTTTCGTCTACTTTAAAGAATATTTCTGAACGAACCAATGGATGACAGTTATGAAACTAGCTTTTAAATAAACCTTGAGACTTATTTAAAGTTATATTTATAATTCACTGTTGACCAAATTCCCGAAAAGTATTAATATCGTTCCGAATTACAACCTACTTTCTAAAATCTCATTTTGCTTTCTAATACGCGCGTTGACAACGCAAACTTATTATATTATTATAATAATTTTAATTAATATTAATTTTGAATGTTTTAAAGCAATAAACGGTTTTTCAAGACGATTTTATATTACATTGAAGTTCATATAAACGGGATAATTTGTATGTTGAATATTTCTTATATCATTTGGTAGGTTGATTCGCTCGGGTTCTACATGTCGAACAGTCTCATCGGTGTCGTGTTTTCTTTTCTAAGCATTGATACTGGTCTTTTGGATTTATTCCGTACGGCAGAAAATATGAACGTAAAATGAAGTGACCCATTATTCCGACTTTCCCATCATTTTGTCTCACACAACCTTCACAATAGCTTCATTTTCAAGCGATTTATTGCATAATTAACAAGAGTTAGCTAGGTGGTAAAATTAAAACGCGGTTACACGAAGAGCGGCGGGCGCGTTTTAAGTCAACGAAGGCGCAAAATTGTAAGACGCGTTTCGGGTACAATGTTAAAACCGCGAATACGACACAACGATTGCTCGTATGTAAAATGTTCATAGTGGGAAATAGACGGACCCTAATGTTCATACTTGGTTTTATAGCCGTACATACAATACTAACGAAGATATAAACCGGTTTAACCCAAACCCATTGCTCGTAAAACAACTATTTCTAACAGAAACCTGTGAAAAGATATGTTTTTGTTTGAGTAATTACTCCTAAAATATTTAATTTTGAACCATTCTTCAGTTTTTATTAAAAAAACTAGCTTTCTTTGATTTGAAAGAAACGCGTTTTCTAATGCGTTCTAAGCGATTGGAAATTATGGTAAAAAGAAAACTATTTCTAACACTAACCTGAGAAAAGATATGCTTTCTTTTGAGTATGTAGCTCTGACACGATTTGATTACGCAGTTTTAAGCCATTCTTCAACTTTAATTAAACATAAGTCGCTTTAAAGATGTAAAAAAACCGCGTTAGCGTCGAGCTAAAGTCGACCATTTAATTTTAGGTGAAATAGAGTATTACTTCACCAGTTTGGCACCGATGGCGTAACTTTCGTTACCAGCCAAACGATAAGCGTGGGCCAAAGGCAGGGTTTTTTAAAAGTTCTAATCGGACCCCACGACAAAATTTCAAAAATCGTTCTAGTTTGTTATCCGATTTCTATGAATGGCATAAAGCGTCACATTTGCAAGGTTTCCGTTTAAATGAATTCAACTAATTAACTGAGCTTTAGAAATAATTAGAAAATTGTAAAACTTCTTAAAAATAATTGAACTGAGTCTTAGAAATCTTGAGAACACTGTAAAACTTCATACAATAATAATTTAAAATATGATATTCAAATCTCCCGCCGTCATTTAGAGTGAAAAAAATTACCTTGGAGAATTTCACTCTTTCGCCGCCAGTACCCTCGGCGAGTGGGAAAAGGGCAAAGTCTCCACTCTTGGGAGTGGAGTGCGTTTGGTAAAAGTGAAATCGGGGAATAGTAAAAATCACAATATTTTCCAATTTCATTCTCTAGTGAGAGTGAAGCTATTTAATTTTATTCACTCTCATTCTAGAGTGAGAGTGGATAGTTGAAATTCACTCGTAATTTTGCCCAGATCTGTTTATAAAATACAACTATTGCTCTCAAAATCGTAGCTTAGGGAGAGATTTTGAACGAGCCAGACAGAGGAATTTCCAATGTGGGTCAAGATCGAGTTCATCATTGGAAAAAGTCCAGAGCCTGCTTGCCATCTAAAGTTTCTTTGAGGCTCCAGCAAGATTTTACATAAACTAGTTTAACAATTAATGAAGTTGCGTTTTTTTACGTTAAAACAAGGTAACGATTGCTTTGAAAACCTTCATATTAAATGGAAACTTTGAGAAATTTCAGTTACCTGATGTTCGAAAGAGTTAGAAAAGCATAACGCATTATACAATCAGACGCTTGAAACACAGTCATATAATTTCTGATTTCCTGGTAGTCCCAGATATGTAACTATAAAGATTAAATAATTAAACGACACACACGTTATTATTCACTAGTGAGTCTTAATCTCATGTATCTGATCCGCAGTTCTGTCGACTTAATTTTTAAAGAATTTACATACTTTGATTTCCACTTCATCGGTCTGAGAGGAATTCATTTTGCAATTCTCAAACTCCGTTCTTTCTCGGTCTGAACCATTTTAAAACTTACCCACTCGACTTAGTATTTTCCATTTTATAATCGACCTCATAATTCGGCGAAGAAATAACAACCGGCGACTTAATGAAACGCTCCTAAGTAGTTTCGGTAGCATGTTTATTGATCTAAAACTGGGCTTTACAGTGTGGAAGACTTCGCATTCACATTTTGTTTCCTTAAAGAACATTAGAAAAATCATTAACCACGCTTGGCTAATAAGGGCTTAATTAATATTTTATTCACGTTTAATAATAATTATATTTCAGCTTTTGCTCGTGTTTAAATCAAAGCAGAATTTTCTTAACAATTATAATAATAAATATTTAATTTATTCTACGCTGGAACCGTAAAGGAACCGTTTAGGAACCGGAACCGATCGGTTCTAAATTTTGAGAACCGGAACCGAAACCGGAACTGATTTTTTAAAATTTTAAGAATCGGAACCGTAACCGGAACCGATAAAGTAAAAATTTAGGAACCGGAACCGGATCCTGAACCGAGATAGTCCAAAAAAGTGGAACCGTTGCATCCCTAGTGTCTATATCGAAGCCTACATGAACAAAGTATATTTAAAATATAAAAATATAAAAATATTTAAGTTGAAATGTAAATATAATTATACGCCAAGAAATATTAAAATTAGCTTAATTAGCCAAGCGTGGTAAATTATTTTACTAATGTACTTTAAGGATTAAAAAATAATAAATACAAAGTAAAAACAATATACAGGGTCTTTTTTTTTGCTCGGAAAAGTGTTTTTTTTCAAAAACTATTTATAGTACCGATTTCAAATTTGGAAGGTCAATTCTCTATACCGGGGGACATCAGTTTGAGAAATTTGAGCGTTTTTGGTAATGTTTTTCACCAATTTTTAAAAATTATTTTTCGACCACTAGGTGCGAGATAAAAAATTTCTATTATAAAGTTGTAGGCCGTCATCGGAAACCCTTAAAAATTGTTCACTCGACGAAAAACAATTTATTTATCAGTGAAAATTCGAGCTTGAAAAATTTACAAGTTGGTGAAGCCAAATTACGATTGTTTGAAACGATAATTGAAACCGAATTACCTAATCCAGTTGAAACTTTGGTTAAAAAAACGACCGGATTTAAAAAACACGAGGCTATAGGTCAATCCTAAACATGCATTGGGTATTTAAAGGAAAACTTTGGGAGATTATTATCAGTGTTTGATAATATTTCGAACAATGCCTCGTTATTCGGTAGCTGAGCGTACCGAGATAGTTGCCATTTACTATGGAGAAGCAGCGCAAAACCTTAGAAGAGTGACTGAAATCTTCGCAGAAAGACATCCAAATGGAGCACCATCTGTAAATACAGTAAGACGAGCAATTCACGATTTCAATCAATTTGGTAACTTGCAACCTAGGTTTCGAGGATTGGGTCAACCGGATTTAGACTTCGAGAACAATGTACTCGCGTACTTTGTGGCATATCCTCGTCACAGTTGCGCTAACGCCGCTGCTGATTTGGGTTGTTCTGCAAATCGTGTGTGGAAAATTCTTCGTAAGAATCGCTATCACCCATACAGAGCTACGCTCCACCAAGGACTAATTGACGGAGACCATCAAAGACGTTATGAATTTAGCAACTGGTTACTAAATGCTGTCCAAGAAGATAGACAATTTTTGCGCCATGTTTTGTTCTCCGACGAAGCGTCATTTTCTAGAGATGGGCCCTTTAATCATCAAAACAGCCATCTTTGGTCTGACATCAACCCACATTGGGGTTTTGAATATCATCACCAGGTTCAATTTGAACGGGTCAATGTTTGGGTTGGACTTGTTGGAAACCGTTTGATTGGTCCCTTTTTCCTGCCGACGAACCTCAACGGCCAAAGGTATTTACATTTTCTACAGAACGAACTGAGTGACGCAATCGACGACCTTCCATTGGCTGAAAGACGTCAGTTGTGGTTTCAGCAAGATGGCGCCCCTCCGCATTTTCCCCGGCAAGTAACTGAGCACCTCAACAACGAGTTTCCTGAAAGGTGGATAGGGAGAAATGGTCCAGTGCATTGGCCAGCAAGGTCACCTGACCTAACACCGCTGGATTATTTTCTCTGGGGATTCGTTAAAGCAAAGGTATACGCCACGCCCATTGAAACTAGGGAGGAACTCATTAGACGAATAATCAGTGCTTGCCGAGACGTCACACCAGAAATGGTAGAGAAAGCGTTTGAGAACTTAATTGTCCGCGCACAAACCTGTGTTGCAGCCAATGGTGATATTATTGAAAATGTTTTGTAAAAATTTATGTGAATAAAATATCTGCATTTAAAAACCAAACGTGTACATTTTTTCAAGTGTGAAAACTCTACTACGTTTGTATTAGACTTGTTCCCTTTTCAATTATCGTTTCAAACAATCGTAATTTGGCTTCACCAACTTGTAAATTTTTCAAGCTCGAATTTTCACTGATAAATAAGTTGTTTTTCGTCGAGTGAACAATTTTTAAGGGTTTTCGATGACGGCCTACAACTTTATAATAGAAATTTTTTATCTCGCACCTAGTGGTCGAAAAATAATTTTTCAAAATTGGTGAAAAACATTACCGAAAACGCTCAAATTTCTCAAACTGATGTCCCCCGGTATAGAGAATTGACCTTCCAAATTTGAAATCGGTACTATAAATAGTTTTTGAAAAAAAACACTTTTCCGAGCAAAAAAAAGACCCTGTATATTGTTTTTACTTTGTATTTATTATTTTTTAATCCTTAAAGTACATTAGTAAAATAATTTACCACGCTTGGCTAATTAAGCTAATTTTAATATTTCTTGGCGTATAATTATATTTACATTTCAACTTAAATATTTTTATATTTTTATATTTTAAATATACTTTGTTCATGTAGGCTTCGATATAGACACTAGGGATGCAACGGTTCCACTTTTTTGGACTATCTCGGTTCAGGATCCGGTTCCGGTTCCTAAATTTTTACTTTATCGGTTCCGGTTACGGTTCCGATTCTTAAAATTTTAAAAAATCAGTTCCGGTTTCGGTTCCGGTTCTCAAAATTTAGAACCGATCGGTTCCGGTTCCTAAACGGTTCCTTTACGGTTCCAGCGTGTTTAGTATTAATTAAAGTTAAATACACAATCAATTCAAATGAAGTTAAAGATAAATAAAATCCACCACATTTATTTACTTAGAATATAAAATTGGTTTTTGATAAATTATATTTTAAAAATAGTAGGTTTCTCAGTGACGTAGCAATGGGTTTGGGGTCCTCCCGCGAAACTGTTTTTGGGGTCCCTTATAATCATTAAGGCCGAGTCGTGATTATCGTCATCTAGAGTTAGGGCTAACATGTATCGCCTTCTACTATTTGATTTAACACGTACTTGTATGTTAAATATATAAAACGCTTAAAAATGGCTTTAAGCCCTAACGACGTAAGTGAAATGATTAAGATAAATCACGGTAATCAGCGTCTGGAGCATTAAAAACAAAGGCTCTGGTAGAACTTGGAAGTCTGGAGTTCAGACTCCCAAGTCCGACCAGAATCACGATCTAGACTTTATGTAAAATAATTAAAAAAATTATTTCTACTATTCTCTCGTAGGGAACTCACGTAAAAGCGCGTTATTTGTTTATTCAATAAAGTAGGGTAAAAATGGAATCTTCTGTTTGAAAATACCCACGGTTTCATCGTTTCAAGATGGAGGGGGGGGGGGAAATGATGTATTTTCAAGTTTTGGGGAGACAATGCCTTCCCTTCCGCTCCTCATTTCAGGGGCGTAGGAACGTTTTAGAAGTTGGAGGGGGCAAAGAGAAACAAAACGGGGGTCTAGGAGCTTAGCCCCCGATGTAGAGTGAGTAATCGGTCGCCAATGTCATTAAAGGAGAACTGTCATCAAAACCAAAATTTACGAGTTTTTTTTTACAGAAAGATAGAAAATATATTCACAATTATGTCCCTGAAATTTTATAGTTATTGGAAAAGTATTTAAAAGGTTACACTACTTTTTCCGCAACCTACATCAAACGGCTTCAAAAATTTGAAATATCGCGGTTGAACCTACGTGCAGCGCCCAAAGAATGAAGCGGTAAAAATTTGAGAAAGGGCGGCGTGTAAGGCATATTAAAAACACGATTAACTACAATCTACCAATATAACTAGGTTAAAAAGCCAAGGAGAATGTCGTAGCCGACGACAGTTCCGACCAAAAAACGATAAAATCAGGGAAAAAATATTTGGTTCACAAGATGGCGCTGCAAGTAGGTTCTGAGATTCTCGAATCGGGGGGGGGGGGAATAAACCACGAAATTTGGTTGCTTAAAAAAAATCAAATACTAGCAATATTAACATGAAATTTTTTCTAAAACCATTTTCGGACGTTCTCTATCCATTTAAATGGTTTTTAACCAATTTTAGGGTGGTGACAGTTCTCCTTTAAGGCATTAACAGTAACAATAGTTATCATACGAAGTGTATTTTAGTCTTAAGAGTCGTTTCTGAATTTAAGATACACAAATCCACAATAATAAAACGAAAATGGTTTTGAATTTTTAAAGGAGTGTAGCTTCACCGAACGCATGTGTTACTGTTTGACTACTATGTAAATTGGCGGGAAAAGACACGGTTGAGCTTCTATAAGCTTTATATGCTTTCAAATTGAGAATTTGAGCTTTTGAAGATTTCAACTGACCAATAAGTGGAAGGGGCTATAACATTAGTTGCCCCCTCCCAGCAAAATTCTAGGAAGGGCATTGCCCCCCCTGGTTCCTACGCCCCTGCCTCATTTCATTGAAAAATATAAAGACGGGATTTCGATGACTCGTTTTTTTTCCAGTTGAGTATATCGTTCTAAATGGAGTCCATATTATTTCGTTCAATAAGCATTGCCATTTGTGAAATAAGCAAATGTATAAGTTGAAATTTTAGATTTTCTAGACAAAAACTACCCAGGCCAGCGATTATATTATGCAAACGAATTAGCCTTACCTTAAAAACTTTAAATTCAGAAACACAACTTAGTTATTAATTTACAAGGTTTAACGATCTGCTATAAAACACGTGTCTCGATACTTTTCAAACTTCAGTATGTTACTTTCATTATGTACGTTGTTTGAATATTTATGCGATGGTTATTGTGGTTGTATTTAGAAAGTTTTGGACGCGCCTGTTGAAACATAAAGAAATATTTGAAGCAAGTAAAACATGAACTTGAGCTGACAAGAGAAAAAACTAGACGAGGCCTCGCGTGGTTGGACTGTACACAGTCCCATAGGGAATTCGGAGGACCCTCGATGGAAGCATTGCGGGGTCTGCCGAGGCGTTATTTACGCCACTGGCTTTTCTGCTGTTTCTCCTCTAAGTCGGTTGCGAAGGGGATCAAAAATTATGCTTGCCCATAACCCCACTAAATAATTGCTCGGAAGGCACACAAGTAGCAGTAGACGACAAATATTTTTTGTGGCCTTTGCTACATTTATGAAATTGTGTCGAGTTTTCCGACTGAAGAAAATAATACTACAACTATCGCGGATTTCCGGATGATGCCAGTTTTGAAAGCAAACATTTGGAGGACGAGCCCATTTTCTATTGAGAATACGGAAGGGTGTGTCAGTTGACAGTTACGTAGAAACCCACAAAGAATTACCTGAGATAGGATAAAGATGAGCTTATATGAAAAACTAATAGTAAATTAGGAAGTTTAATTACTAAATTTCAACATGCGCTAAATGTTAGTAAATAAAGTTATAGAACAGTTTAAAACCGTTTAAAACAATGAAAAACTCGGTTTTCGGGTCCGGTTCCGGTTATTCGTTACATCCCTAATAGACACAAAATTGTTCTCAGTGCTGGCTCTGAGGAAAACAAAGCCAAAAAGAGCGAAGCTAAATTTATAACAAAAAAATAGTCACATTTGCCAGTCCTAGGGAAGTAGATCTATGTGGCCTTTGTGAAGGTTTTGCCTAGTTAAGTCAGGAAATTATGGAATGGTCTTTAATTAGTTATGAAAAAAATAATTGGTCATAAGAGATGGTGGATCCTACGAAATTACAATCGCCGATCTAAAAAGGCTGATACCTGCTTAGGGGCCCTGAATCTAGAACCGTGGTAGTGTTTAGAATAAATAACTTGATGGCCATTGACAAATATCTAGTCACAGATTATAGTCTTCCCAAGATTGGACCAAAGTTTAACAAAAAGGTATCTAATTACGTTCTATATAAAGAGTATAGCCAAAATATAATTTTAAATATTTAGTAAGAACACACCATTAACGGTGGACGCGTGACTGCAACCTTTCCCTTACAACCATTCAGTAGGAAAGAGCAATGTTGCTAGTCTCATGTAACTTCAATTTCTCGAGCACCTGTCAAGAGTTTTCGTATTTACAGATTCCGTAAACCGTGTTAAGACGTTAGGGATGGACTTAAAATTACTCCAATAGTCAACAAGAGGAGATCAATTTCGAAGATTATAATTTTTAACACACTTCATTTCTATCCTTAACGGAAAAGGATTATTTAAAAACTCTTACACGAAAACAATGTTGAAGAAAAGCGACTGAAGCTTCCATGGAGACGTGGTTTATCAATAATCATCGAAACGATTGAATTTTTTTGACAAATACGTAAGCCACTTTCACACCACAAACTTTGGGAACGTTTTCAAATCGATTTGGAAAGATTGAATTAATTATTTTTTGCGTCTACTTTATTATTATGGACACTAGAAATATATTGCGCACCAACAATTTTCAATTTGATCTTTCGAAACTGTTTTAAAACTTTTTTGTCAGGTGTGAACACGGCTATAGTAATTCGTGCAAACACTCGGAATGTTCAGTTCCGAACTTGAAGATGTGGTGGATTTCTTTGGATACTCTATTAACGATCATTTTCCTATTTTTTATTCCAATTATTACGTAAGACTTTCTTTACAAAGCAACAATATCATTAAATAATAAGATTTTTTTTTATTATTGCTGTGAGTATTTCTGTGGATTTTTGATTTATTAGCCATCAAACTAAAACAAGGCACTCTCTCTCCTGCAAGCTCACAAATCTCAGAGCGCCGCGACATCTGCATGCATACCGGGTGAACTATTTATACACTATTTATTTATATACATCATTAACCTATGGTATTAGCTAGTTCGGTGATTGCGTTTTGTCGTTAAGCGCCACCTATTGCGTACAGCCTTTGGCGGTATGAGTACAAGAATGAGACGAGTTCTATGTTAAATTCTAGATGACTTGGGCCTAAGGTGGTGCCTTGGGTATTAGCCTAGCGGATTATTATTATTATTATTCTGTATTTAAAAATGGGTCCGAGATTAGTAGTCACGATGCAATAATAATAATTAATAATAACGAGACTCTCGAAATATACCGAACATTGTGAGACTGATCTGAGATCTTCTGAGAAATGCACATGATTCGGAGCCTGAGAAGAGACCATTTTATTTTATTAGTTTTAAACGAGTGCGAGCCGAGTCCTCAATTATTTATTTCTGAAACTGAGCCCGAATAACTTAATTATAAGTAAATAAATCGTACAGCTATGCTTCCTTGACAATTGGTTCGTAGCGGGACGTAGATGTTTACGTGAGTTTAGAAAGTTGTTAAAAGATTTCTAATAACTTGAATTTAAAAAAAAATATTTAAGGTCCAAAATTCTAAATTTGAACCGAATACTTTGGGAGATGTGTTGGTTAAACATTTTCAAAATAGAAGAATGAATGGTACGGTACTTTTTCAGCCTTTAAAAACACAAAATTTTCAAATAAAATATAATGTAAAAATTTTACATTGTGTTTAACTTAATATTTTAGTAGGCTTTAATTAATATGAAAACTTCGCAATTACAAGATTCGAGATAAATTATAAGTCTTATATTATTACTCCAAATGACACCCTCTAAACTTAAGATGAAACCCTACCAATGCTCAACACCGTTTTCTTCCGCCAGATCGGCTAAAATCTCCGTCAACCTCACGCTGTATTAAAAATTGAACGCGAAGTAAGAAACCGCACGGCGCTACACAGGGTTTTTTTTTTAAATTCATATACAGGCCTCAAAATAAGTAAATTAAAAAACAAAAGCTGTTACGTGTTTAGAAGTGTTGAAACGGAAATAAATTATGTAAAAATAGAATATATTAGACAATTTTAAACAATTTGTATAGACATAGACAGTTTATATCCCTAAGGGGACGAGAAAAAGCCTAGCTTCCACTGCATTAACGTCGCTGTTTCTCTCACTGACGCTCTGGTCAAAGGTAAGCTTCTAAGCGCTTCAAATAACCTTTGAAGTATGGCCGTCTTTATTCAGTTGGGGCCCTAGCATCGATATGAACTTTTTCAGTTGGTCTAAAAATCGGAGCCTATTCTCGTCCCCTTAGTGATATATACTGTCTATGGTATAACATGATCAGGGTTTAAATTCTAAATCTGCTATGAACACGCAGTCCAAATACTGGGTAACCCATTCGCGGGTGGCAATCATAGATGGGCATGGGCGGGTAGAAAAAATATCGGGTGGGTATTGAGGTCAATTTGTATCACGTGTGGAAGGGTAGTGGGGGTACTCGACAAAAATCCAATATCTGATATTCGACGGTTGTACTTTAATCTTTCGTTACGCCGGAAGACAAGCTGACCTTAAATTGTTTGCATCTATTTCGTAAAATTTCTACGTATCCATCGGAGTAAAAAATAGCGATTAAAATGGATTCGCGCGAAACGGTTACGCGTTTATTATGGTACTGCTATTATGTTTTTAATTTTTGTGTTGAAACGCGTGTGTTTTTCAGATACCAGATGATACATTTAAGACTGATGTAGATAAAACAATTATAACAGTTAAACACGTGGTAAGAAAAAAGGATATTAATTATAATAATCTATTCGTCTATCGGCTCCAGTATTTTTATCGTGTTTTCAACGCAATGGAAACTATTTTAGGAAACATGGGGAAATAAGCTTAGGTCAAGGTTCAAAAACCTTAGGTTCAAACTAAAAGACGATCCAACCATAAAGAAAAAAAAAGAAAATTTGGAAAAGCAACGTGGAGAACGTCAACCTTATTTGAGATGGAAACAGAATCTACTGCGATGCGTTTTGAAATTCTTGTAAATTTCGTGTCATATAACATTGTAATCGGTCACTAGAAGTAAATGAACCGCCCGTATCGAAACGCTAATTTCTCATATTGAAGGCATTATCTCTGTCCTTTGCTACAAAATAGCAAAATCAAAGATGTAGAAATAAATGACTTTTGAGACTTAAGTCAAAGTTTTCAGCCGATGGCAAAGCTTTACTATCACCACCTTACGGCTAAACTTATTTAAGTGCTGGCTCCTGAATAGTTCCATAATGTGTAATATTAAACAGAGAAACGAGGATGCTAGATGTCACTATTTTATTTAGGATCCAACGTTTTGGAGGAACTGTTCCTTTTTCTTCGGGTGAAAACAGTCTGGAGACACTGGTATCATGTAATTAGGTATATTTCGCCGTGTAGCGGGTCGGGTGGAAACTGATAAAATAGTTACTTTTAATTATGATTAAATATATTAGGAAAGCGAAGACTTTGAGGATTACTTATCAGTAGCATATCATATATTCAAAATGATAGAAGAGCTGAAGAAAAATGAGGCAGACTAGACGATTATTAGATCAAAAATGGAAAGAACATTTGTTGACCGAACCAAATTAATCGGAGAGAAGACATTTTAGATACTTGATATCCCAGTAAATTTGATATTATTGTGGTTTTTGATTTACTCGCTTTTAATGTAGCATTTAAAAAAATCGCGATTCTCGAGGAGTTGAAATCTATTACCAAAATTGATTTCGATTACAAATTTATCAAAATGGTGGAATCAAAGGCCGACACTGTTTGGAAAGTTGTATCCTCGGAAAAACGCCAACGTTAAGAAGTGAAATTCTGGAAATAATTCGCAAACATAAGGAACCAGAGGGAAAAATAGTACATTCCATGCATTTAGTTGTTGCGATAATAATTAACCCTGTCGACCTCCCCCGGTTTGTAAAAAGAAAGATTCACTAATTCTAAACCCTTAATGTGGGGCCAGTTGCTAGAGTAGAAGGTTTCGCTCGGAAGGTATTCGGTAACACGCTCGAGTACAATGGCTTCAACTGGAAAAGTTAGGTCATGGTTGATTCTGGATCCGATATTTAATTCGACGCTGCTACGAGCGTTTCCAACTGCGAGAGCTCCTATTCCACCAATAGCAATGTTCAACTTATTCCGTTTCAGTTGAAGATTCTTAGCGCAATTCTCTGTTATGAAACATGCTTGCGAAGCTGAATCCAATAGGGCACGTGCCGAATGGGTTTGGCCGTATACGTCTTTGACTAGAATTAGTGCGGTTGACAATACAACTTGAAAGTTTCCAAAGGATCGTCTTGAAATATGTGATGCAACATCGGAAGTCGTTGATTCCTCTTTGCGTTCCGTTTTTGAATCGTTATGCAGTAACGTATTGTGTGATCCTTGACATTTCTTGCAAATTCCGGCTTTACAATCACTCATTTGATGTTTAGATCGTAAGCAGTTATAACATAGAGAATGTTTTTTGACTAGAAGCCAGCGTTCATTTACTGGAGCTTTTAGAAGAGTTGAACAACTGTAAATGGCGTGCATTTGATTACAAAGAAAAACATTTTTCACGAATTTTTGGTGAAGTGGTTCCAAGATGAACGTTATATTTGATTCTTGATATTTGAAGACGAGTGACACGAGGGTGTTTTTGATTTGAGTCCTTGGGTGGCACCTTCTGAAGCAGCCAAAGCTCGAGCTCGTTGTTCCAAAAATGTTGTGAGATCATCGAACCTTGGAGATGTAGAGCCTTTTAAAGAAAGTTCCCATTACCGAAGTGATTCTTGGTCAAGTTTCTCCTTTGTAAGTTGTATTAATATAGAATTCCAATGTTGCACGGGTTCTTTTAATACCTTGAACCCTCGAATACATTCGGTAGTGCAATCTATCAATTTCCGTAACCCTGCTGCAGATTCTTGGTGGACTTTTGTCAGATTGAACAGCCGCTTAATGTGGGCATCGACAATTTCTCTTGTGTTTTGATAGCGCCTTGACAGAATATCCCTTGCTTCCAAATATTTAACATCAGTTAACGTAAGAGATTCAATAAGAAGCACCGCAACACCATAGAGAGCGTTTTTCAAATAATGCAGCTTCTGTGAGCCAGACAACGACTTATTGTGGTGAACGGTTGCCATGAATAAATCACGAAAAGAAAACCATTCGAGATAATCTGCATTATACACTCGTGTATGGCTTCTAAGTCGACCATGTATTTGTCCACCTTTTCGAGATATAGCTTTAAGGCCGCTTCAGTGAGCGGATTAGTTGCGTGATCTGAAATTTTATTTTCAATTCTGGTAATCTGACCTTTGATTGATTTTCTTTTATTCATTAAGTGATCCATTTCGTGGTGATATTGAAGCTGGTGTTTTCAAAACAGTGGTTTGGGCCTCGGTATATTACGCTAAAAACAAATAAATGGTTCTTAAACTTACTTTACTTAGTGTACCTACGTACATTAATTTTCGTAAAGTTGTAAGTTCTGATGTAAAGGATGTACATGTATCGAAGGAATGAATGTAAATTGATAGACTGGAATTCAGTCGTAGAAATAGTAAATAACCACTAATTTGTTAAGTGTTATCGGTACACTAAAAAGGATCAACAAACACTCTGTTATTAGTATTGTTTAAATTCATAATTAATTCTAATTTTTTCGTCGCGTACCCGTTTTACCCAAAATTTCACCAATTGCTTAAAAAAATTAAATAATCTACGTGGACGAATTTGAAAAAAGTGTGGTGGGGGGCCTCCATAATTTTGGTGGGGCCTCCATAATTTATAGATTTTCAGAAATCTTCAACATTGTCCGACTTTGTTGACTGTAAAAATAATATTATAGTTTTATAATCTGCATAACATTTACTACTTATTTACTTAAATTGAAATCAACTTTGTAAATATAAAAACAACTTACTATCTAAGAACTGTAATAATTAAATCGAAAACCAACAGCTGATAAGCGGACACATGACTAGTTCTTTTGTTTACATTATTAATGTTGACAGCGTCTTCTTTGCTTGGTTTTCTCGGCGCGTATTTACATTTAAAAAATATCCAAACATATTTTACTATTTATTAATAAGTAATTTAAAGTTTACGGAAAGAAATTATAACCTTAAAATTACACAATTAGTAATAATTAATGAAACTCTAAAAATTGGAACGTTTTCGCCATATACTCCAGCCATTTCTTAGTTGTTACGTTAGCGCCAAAGATCGATGTAGGAAAAAAGTTAACTAATTTCACTTTAGTAAGGGCCGAGTTACGGGTCAGAAGATAAATAAACCCTAAAAGCCGGGTCGGGTCGGGGTTTAATAAAAATGTTTTTTTCAAAGAGCAAATAAATTATATTTTAAGGAAATTTAACTAATTATATATATTTAACTTTAAAAAGTTTTATTAAATGAAACCAGAAGTTCATAGGAAACACTTTTGGAGGAAGTTTTCCATTTCTCATGAATCCATGTTATTTGATGATACATTATTCTGCGACAGTTCAAAAGACGAGGGCGCTTTCCATTGGTTATTAGTATTATGACGTTTTTTTGGAGAAAGAAAGTACACCGGAGGGAGTCACCAGGCGACTTTGAGGCTTTTGGGCTTAAGAAATATATTGGCGTTTTTAGACCGAACTGGAGGCAACAATAATAAATTGATTTACTGTTTTTCCTTATAAATTTAATTGAAAAGGTAATGTAATTTAATTTATACGTTAAAAATTGTTTAACTTATTCAATTAAACGATGACAGAGATCTTTGTCAGAAAATAAACTTGAGTCTGCAGTGTGGAGGATAAAGTATGCATTTTTTTAGCTTTGGTTTGCTAAAAGGCAACCTGCATGTATTATACAGGATGGTTCAAAAGGTTATGCAAAACTTTTAAGGAGTTGTAGGGATTGAGTTGAGAAGTATGCCTGTTTTTTTCCCATTTTCCAACGACGAGTTAAAAGAGCGCCATAGAGCTTCAAACTGTGGCCAACTAGCCCCTGGAAGTAGATTGCAGCAAGCGCAAAACTAAGCAGCCAGGAAATGCGAACATTAAGGTTTGGGTTCGTGTGATAGGTAAAAAAGGACTTCGTAAACAAATCGGGGTAACCAGTGTATAAAAGTAACATTAAATAGTATTTAAAGTCGTGATGGACTGCAAATTCTCATCACTTTGAAACCGCAACAATGGAGTTCACTACGGGAGAACTGGCGGATATTCGTTTTGTGTATGGACTAGCGAATGGCAATGCTTAAGCTGCTCAACGTCTCTACCAGGAAAGGTACCCGAACCGGCGCATCCCCGTCTCACGGACTTTTTTCAATGTCCATCGTCGATTACGTTGCAGCCCACTTCCAGGGGCTAGTAGGCCACACTTTAAAGCTCTGTGGTGCTCTTTTAACTCATCGTAGGAAAATGAAAAAAAAAACAGGCATATTTCTCAACTCAACCCCTACAACTCCTTAATTTTGTTGCTTAACATTTTGAAACACTCCGTTTTATTAATTTAAACTGATTTTCATCAAAAAATCCAATAAATTTATTTTCTAGGAAATAAATGTAAATTTACAAGACTGTTTCGAAGAATTACCATTTGAATAAACTGAAGGAAATTAAATTAACAATAATGCTCTACCTGAGAAGAAGTCTTAAAAACTCTTTTCGAAACAAACAGACCGGTTTCTGTTTTGTATCCAGTATACAGGGGCGAGGTCATAGGGGGTCAGGAGGGGGAGCAGCCCCCAACAACTTTTCCCGGAGTTGTCAGACTAGGCATTTCAATCTTAAAGTTGGCAAACTTAGAATTACTATACTTCGAAGAAATATGACATTTGCTTTGTAACGAAATAACGCCGACCACGCCGACGAGGTTTCAATCGATGTAATAGCTACGGACTTTTTTAATAGCGTGATTCAAGTGGTCGTTACGACCTAGGTACAGCAAGTGGTTCAAGTGGCTCAAATGGTTCACCACGATCAACGACAGAGAGATACATCTCCACGACGGCATCATTTTGGGGAAGCAGGTAAATCACTTAATGATTTCTGTCCAGTCAAGGCTCCCCACCAAACGGCTGTCATGCGAGTGGTTTACTCTTTGAATAAGAAATAGGAGAAGGGCATTTCATCTACAGCTGTTTGGACAGTCAGGGAGAGAACGACCTAGTTTTGATACCCCAAGAAGCCCTGGGTTCGACCATTTCGACGATACTGCTAGTGCCCTTCTTGGAAATATCTGTGGTGACAGCCGTGGTATTCGATGCAAGAAATAGAAGAATATACCACCAAAGAGGATCCGGCACCGCGGTTTTTTTTTTTGCTTTTCCATCTCGTCTTGAACCGTAAATAGGTTTTATTTGGCTTATTTAATATTTTACAGCAATGATTCCGTATTATATTTAGCAAAAGCAACTGGTTTGGCATCCATAAGCGACAACTCTCATCCAGTTTACTCGTTAGTGATTTTTGGTTTAGAACCGGGTTCCTACTGAACCGTTTTTATCTTAGTAACTTAAAAGGAGGTCGGACACTGCCAAAAGAAAATATACGACAACTTCCTTCAACTTCTGGCCGTAACCGACATAGATCGTTAAGTATTCAGTAAAATATTCGATCGGAATGTTAACCAATAATTCCGATGTTTCCATTTTGAACAGCTTAATTCTACGGGTCCTTGTTTGGTTATTTGCAGTATCCTAAAAGTCTGCAATCTCTTTGAGAACAGTCGTTTGATAAGTGCTATAATTGGAATCACGCTTTTTAAACCACTGACTTACTCTACGTGCCATCAATTACCGTCACTGAGAACAATTCAAGCATATGGGTACCTCTTTATTAACTACAAAAATTAGTGCATCTTATTAAAGTTGTATTTACCGTATTAAAAACCGTGTAAATTATTAATTTCTATACAAACAATAGATTTAAATTTGAAAGGTTATTTTAAAAACAACAAATGACGCAAATTAGCATACGATAAATTTTCATCAATAAGCCACGTCACTGACTAATCTCCAATGAAATCCACTCCAAGGAAGCTTCTACCACGTCGCTTGAGCAAAACATTCCACGAGAGAGTTTGTAAATGGTTCTTTACCATCAACATTAAAAATTAAGCGTTTTAAAATGACACATCTCAGAAATTGGACTACTCTTGGTAACTATTAGAGTAAAAGTTATTCCAAAGTGAACACATCCCAACGTCTTAGCACTGTTAACAGGCTTGTCATCTCGAAGGTACAACGACCTTGATTATCAATTAATATTATAATGCGATGAATAATAATAGACCATTCCCTGGCTGAACAAGGAAAAACCTTTACAAAGACCACATAGCTGTACTTCAATAGGACTTGCAATTGTGACTATTCATTTGCTCAAAATTCAGCTTAGTTGTTGTTGGTTGCTATTTTTTGGGAACCAACCCTGAAAATAATTTTATGGCTTTAACTTAGCCTACCCGAACAAAGTAATTTAAACATATAATAAATAATATAAATGACCTATTTACATAATCCATAAGATTTCGTTATCTCACTATATAAAATTGTAAAGCATATTCTAGTTTGAGTTGAACCCGAAAAAATTGTAAAATATAAAGTCAAAAAAGTATAAAAATAATTAAAAGTCAACAAAGTATAAAATTAAGCCTTTATAGACAAGCGTGGTTAAAGATTTTGCAAGTGTACTTGAAAGAACCAAAATGAGAAACACAACCTAACAGCCCACTTTCAGATCAATAAACACTTAAACATACTTCACAAACAATGCGAGAGCGTTTCATTTTCCTCGTGGTTAATAAGAAAATACAACTTTAACTTTAAGCTATGTTTTACAAAAGCTGCTGTCATCCGGATTGCCTTTAATGTGGTCACTGGTGTCGTTCGCGGCTGCCGGGCGTGATTTCTGGGTTTGTGCGTCAGGTCGCATCGGCCCCTTGGCTTGGTCCACTCTTGCACTCTTGGGGTAACGGGTGTGGTCCGTGATTGCTGGGCCCAGATTTAGGGTTCGCACGATGCTGTGCCCCATGCCTGTCTGTTGATAACATTATCAGAGAAAGGAGTGTCGATCCGGTGAATGAGAATTTCATTCTCATTCACCGGAAGGACACAAAGCTGTTGCTTTCCCCCTGGCTCCCCCGTTCATCCTTCTCGTTCACTGGATCCTTCTCGTTCACCCGCTCCTTTCCCCCATTGCTTTCCTCCCTTCTTAATCACCAGATTCTCTCTCGTTCACCAGCTGCTTTCCCCCATCCCCATTCACTGGATACCTTATCGTTCACCAGCTCCTTTCCCCCGTTGCTACCCCATTCACTGGATACCTTATCTCTAGTTCACCAGCTGCTTTCCCCCATTGCTATTCCCATTCACTGGATACTCTCTCGTTCAACAGCTGCTTTCCCCCTTTGCTACCCCCCTTCAATGGAAGGACATAAAGCTCTTTCCCCCATTCACTGGTTCCGTCCCTCTTCCATTCTCTGGCTCCTTTCTCCCTTTCCACCCTCCCCCCAGCGTAATCGCTTAAGCGCTTCTAATCTCTAGACAATAATAACAAGTTATTTACAATTAATTTTTATTTTAGAACTTTTGTTTACATGGTTAAGTAAAATTGGTTCTATGACTAATCCGATATTATATATATATAATCCGTTTAAATCGTAATTTATCTATATAATTGTAATTAATTCGAAACGGATATAAACAATTTCATTTAAAGGGGTAAAACGATCTCCTGCAACTTAATTTAATTAAAAGTTCGAACTCACGTATTTGTAGTGTTTAGCAGCAGTATCGTCTGACATACGAGGGACAGTCACAAAGCTCGTCTTCTTGAGGTGCAGGTGAGATGCATTTGTCAGCGACAGTAGTTACTTTTGGCGTAGGTGGAATGTCCCATTCTAGCGAGATGTACTTTTTTTCCGATGGTGAATTATCCCTCGACGGACAGTTTGGAAAGAATCTAGCATGTTCCCATTCTGGTACGTCTCCTGATTCCCAGTGTTCTAAGATTCCATGACACTTGTAACATCGTACTTCATCGCCCCGTTGAATATAGTAGAATCCGGCCTTTGCTAGTTTTTCTTTAGCAACATGTGGATTTTTCCAGTGGTGAAAAGTTTCAAGTCGATACGCTTCGATGTCCATACTGTAAACTGATAGTTTCTATAAGCTATTACCGACATTCTTAAGCCTAATTGGTTAAGCCTAAATTTCAATAAATTATGTTTTTCTATTTATTTTGGTTAGACTAAGACTATTTGGCTAGAATCTAAGTCTATTTACTTCAAATACGTTACATTTCCAATTTAAAAAAGCCTAATTTCCCTCTACAGTAAAATAATAAAGTCACTTACTTTTACGGAAATCCTTAAGCCTTTGCCTGTAAATAGAGTCGAGAGGTCGGCGTACGGAGCGCGAAAATCTACGTGTCTCTTCTCGAGGGGGTCCAGGAACTAAAAGAACGCTGTGTCGTATATCTAGAGATCAAATAACACTCGAAACTACAAGTAAATCCTGAATTCTCCTTGGTTGAAACAAATTGACGTCACGGGAGATTGTAAAACATAACCAAAAATAGAGGTTACTGCTCATTGGCTGGCGATAAAAAATTCGTCACGTGTTAAATTAGGCAAATTAGAATAGCTGAAAATATATTGCGCTTACTTCGCCCAAATTTAGTTCTGATACAACTTTGATAAAAATTAATCCTGTTTCGGGGCTCCCACTAGAGGAAATCTTAGAGACTATTAACTCGGCAGAATACACTATTTTAGCAATTGCAGATATATACTGAAATGATTATTGTTGGATAGGAAATAAAAGAATCTTGCTACGTGTCTCTTCTCGAGGTGGTCCAGGAACTAAAAGAACGCACAAAATGAACTCAAATAAGAAAATTGTAATTATCATTTTTAACCCTAATTCAGATTCCTACCTGGTAAGCCTAAATTTAATATACTAAGTATAATATGCCTTAAAGTTCAAATACTGTCTAATACAATAAACATTAATGAAAAATACTTACTTTGTATGTACAATGAACGTTCCAAAAGGCTGAAAATGTAACATGGAACAAGACAGAATTTCTACTCAAACCTTTCCGATTGTAGCGTCAAATAAAACAAAGATCTCGCTAAGTCAAAGTTCAGTTTTATTATCAATCGTACGCGCGCGCGCGGAAAAATGAACGAGTCACGTGAGAATTGGTACGTCACCGGAAATAGGGGAAGTGGCATCACTTGAGCCCTTTTATCAATATATTTAATTATGGATTATTTCAAAGTTTAGATGGCGCCATGGTACTAAATACAGTAACCCCAAACTAAAATATGGTAATAGTATGCAATAAAGAACGCAAAACGTATTTAAAGGCTTTATTATTATTTTCGATCGCGTTGGTTCTTTTTCCTCTGATCTCCTAGTTTCTGCCTCTGTCTTTAGTATTTATAAATATTTTCCTATCCATAAACCATTTCCTAACTGGTGGACTTTGATAAGACTAAAATTTTACTTATAATAATACGCTGAAATACATTTTCCAATACGCAAAAAATTAAAGCTAGACCTAAAAACCTGTAACGTGTAAAAAGCTAAGACTAAATTTTTAAGCCTACCCCATGAAAGTACATTTTCCGTAAATCATATCCTAAGATGAATGCATTTGTTAAGAATAAATGTTTTTTTTAATACGCTAATTAATTTCGAAAACAAGCATAAATTTTAGTCGCCCTTCCTCCAAAATATCTAATAGAGCTAGTAAATTCTCGATAAATATACATGTTCTTGGGGAATAAGAGACTTTTTTTTATCAAAGATAGTATGAATCCGGCGATTGTTATCAGATCCATGCTGCCTGGTGTATCTTTGTACCAGCTAGATGTCGCTAGATTTTTCAACGAATAAATATTTCTCACGGTACTATGAAATTCTACGTGTAAAGTTCAGTTATCTTATTAAACGTAAGCGCGCGCAGAAAAATGAGCGAGTCACGCACGTGAGAATTGGTACGTCAACGGAAATAGGGGAAGTGTCATCACTTGAGCCCTTTTATCAATTTATTTAATTAAGGACGTCGACGGAGGCTCGGGGCACCATCAGGGCGAGGGCCCAGACGCTGGGGCACGGGCGCCACCAGCGTCTCAACGTCTGACTATCATCTGGCAGTTCCATACTGGGCTATTTGACCATCTAAATGACCAAAAACACGTATATTTGAACATTTCCTTGACTACATGACTGAAAAATTGTTTAAAGGTCCATCTACTTGGTTACAAAATTTGTTAAATACTTGGCTTTAAGGCCATCTAAATTAAAGTTAGAAGAAGCTAGACAAAGAGAAATTGTTCTGAAAAATAAAATTAAACATATAAAAACTAACCAATAGTATTTCGAATACCAAATAATTCGACGTATTTGTTTTTGAAATAACTAAATAGTTTGCATATTTGCCAAAAAAAAACTAAAAAAGGAATTGAAATTACTGTTAATTTTACTTGCAATAGTAAAATACTAAACCAAATGTATAATTTATATTTTATTTATTTAATAAATTTAAACTATAATACTAAACTTTTTCAAAAAAAAATTTTACAAACAAAATTTAAAATACACATTTTTAAAATTTAACTACACCAGCTCCAAGTCAGCTAGCCGTTTTTTTTTAAGTAACTACTAACTACAATTAAAATCAAAGGATCTGCTATATTTTTCCTGCTTTGAAAACAATTCATTAAAATCTCGAGTTTTTAAATATACAGCGTCTTTTTTTTTTGCTCGGAAAAGTGTTTTTTTTCCAAAAACTATTTATAGTACCGATTTCAAATTTGGAAGGTCAATTCTCTATACCGGGGGACATCAGTTTGAGAAATTTGAGCGTTTTCGGTAATGTTTTTCACCAATTTTGAAAAATTATTTTTCGACCACTAGGTGCGAGATAAAAAATTTCTATTATAAAGTTGTAGGCCGTCATCGAAAACCCTTAAAAATTGTTCACTCGACGAAAAACAACTTATTTATCAGTGAAAATTCGAGCTTGAAAAATTTACAAGTTGGTGAAGCCAAATTACGATTGTTTGAAACGATAATTGAAAAGGGAACAAGTCTAATACAAACATAGTAGAGTTTTCACACTTGAAAAAATGTACACGTTTGGTTTTTAAATGCAGATATTTTATTCACATAAATTTTTACAACACATTTTCAATAATATCACCATTGGCTGCAACACAGGTTTGTGCGCGGACAATTAAGTTCTCAAACGCTTTCTCTACCATTTCTGGTGTGACGTCTCGGCAAGCACTGATTATTCGTCTAATGAGTTCCTCCCTAGTTTCAATGGGCGTGGCGTATACCTTTGCTTTAACGAATCCCCAGAGAAAATAATCCAGCGGTGTTAGGTCAGGTGACCTTGCTGGCCAATGCACTGGACCATTTCTCCCTATCCACCTTTCAGGAAACTCGTTGTTGAGGTGCTCAGTTACTTGCCGGGAAAAATGCGGAGGGGCGCCATCTTGCTGAAACCACAACTGACGTCTTTCAGCCAATGGAAGGTCGTCGATTGCGTCACTCAGTTCGTTCTGTAGAAAATGTAAATACCTTTGGCCGTTGAGGTTCGTCGGCAGGAAAAAGGGACCAATCAAACGGTTTCCAACAAGTCCAACCCAAACATTGACCCGTTCAAATTGAACCTGGTGATGATATTCAAAACCCCAATGTGGGTTGATGTCAGACCAAAGATGGCTGTTTTGATGATTAAAGGGCCCATCTCTAGAAAATGACGCTTCGTCGGAGAACAAAACATGGCGCAAAAATTGTCTATCTTCTTGGACAGCATTTAGTAACCAGTTGCTAAATTCATAACGTCTTTGATGGTCTCCGTCAATTAGTCCTTGGTGGAGCGTAGCTCTGTATGGGTGATAGCGATTCTTACGAAGAATTTTCCACACACGATTTGCAGAACTGTGACGAGGATATGCCACAAAGTACGCGAGTACATTGTTCTCGAAGTCTAAATCCGGTTGACCCAATCCGCGAAACCTAGGTTGCAAGTTACCAAATTGATTGAAATCGTGAATTGCTCGTCTTACTGTATTTACAGATGGTGCTCCATTTGGATGTCTTTCTGCGAAGATTTCAGTCACTCTTCTAAGGTTTTGCGCTGCTTCTCCATAGTAAATGGCAACTATCTCGGTACGCTCAGCTACTGAATAACGAGGCATTGTTCGAAATATTATCAAACACTGATAATAATCTCCCAAAGTTTTCCTTTAAATACCCAATGCATGTTTAGGATTGACCTATAGCCTCGTGTTTTTTAAATCCGGTCGTTTTTTTAACCAAAGTTTCAACTGGATTAGGTAATTCGGTTTCAATTATCGTTTCAAACAATCGTAATTTGGCTTCACCAACTTGTAAATTTTTCAAGCTCGAATTTTCACTGATAAATAAATTGTTTTTCGTCGAGTGAACAATTTTTAAGGGTTTTCGATGACGGCCTACAACTTTATAATAGAAATTTTTTATCTCGCACCTAGTGGTCGAAAAATAATTTTTCAAAATTGGTGAAAAACATTACCGAAAACGCTCAAATTTCTCAAACTGATGTCCCCCGGTATAGAGAATTGACCTTCCAAATTTGAAATCGGTACTATAAATAGTTTTTGAAAAAAAAACACTTTTCCGAGCAAAAAAAAAGACCCTGTATGTAAAACACGAAGGAGCAGATCTTTTATCACAAATTTTCAAAAATTATATTTAATTTAGTTAATAATAATTTAGGAAACTCAAAAATTAAAAAACGAAAAATCAAAAAAATTACTTACTTCAACCCTTCTCCCAGTTATTAGTTTCGTTTTAAACTTTGTTTTACGTTTTAGTTTTACTTTGCAATTCTAGAAAATTCCAAAATTCCTTTAGAGTTTATCAGTAAAACCACTTACTTTAAGTATTTTTAATCCGTTCGGTCTAATAGTAGATTACGCACCTATAATCCATGATGTTTCAATTTAAATTCAAATTATAACGAATTGAAAGTTTGAAGAAAATATTAATTTAGTTTGTAAATTAAATCCTATTATAATACTCTGAAGGGCTCTTAATACGTGTTGAACTTCCAAAATAAATTAATGTACTAAGTTACGTTTAAAAGAACCTTTTGTAACAAATTCCAATATGTAAATATAGGTAAAAGGATTGAAAACATACTTAATTATCCACTCTAAAGTCTATTTTCAGGTATTAGTAAGTATTTCATACAAACTAACTTCTAAGTTTGAAAAAAAAAAGGGATTATATAGTGAATAAAAAAATTGTCTTATATATGTTAAAAATAATAGCATGTTTCTTAAATATTTTTATTATTAGTAAAAAAATATATGTTAGATTTACACGATTAGAATTTTATTATCAATGATCGTTATCTAGTTATCTAATCTCATTGTATGCCATTTCTTATTCTGATAAGTTTACGTTTCACGGATATTTAAAATATCAATCTGTCAAAACCCGTATAAAAAAAGAAACGTAGAATTTCTTAGTGCCGAAAATTCTCGATAGGGGTAGCCATTATCACGTTACAACGTGGTTCTTAATATGGAACTAATGACAATAAGGTATAAAATTGGCTTATCTTTGATAAAAACGTCTCTTATTCCAAAGAACTTGTATATTTATCGAGAATGTACTTGCCCTTTTAGATATTTTGGAGGAAAAGGCCCTCAGAAATTTATGCTTATTTACTTAAATATTCCATTTCAATCTATCCTTAACCTAAGCAGTGTTTATCCTTTATATTTAAATATAGCATATGATGTATTTTATACTGACAACATTCAGATTAATCAGAAGCGATGATATAAGAAAAAGGTTTTATTGGAATATCCATTTCAGAAGATCAACGCCCGTGAATGAATTAGCCTAAATTTGGAATGATGTAAAGAATAAGGGAATTGTACATAGCATAAAACTGAATTGTAGGAAGATACAAGGTTATATCAAATTAATGTGAAAAAATGGATGGAAGGTGCGGAATAAGTAAACGTTATCTGAAACACTTAACTTGGAAGAAAATCAAAATAGGGCTGATATTATTTCTACCCTCAGAACACACATTTTAAACTTTATATACGGAGATCCCCCAAAAATCGAGAACAGTTTATGAATAGACTCGGTTCGAGTAAAAAGTACGTGTTTCTCTCCTTTGAATATATTCCAAATGGGTCGAAACAAATATATTCAGTGTCCAAGTTGCGAGAAACGAATACGTAGCTATAGATTAAGAACCCATAAATGTAAACGTACATCGTGTACAACGTGCAATAAATCGTTTAAATCACAACTGAGTCGACATATTAGACGTTGCAATCTAAACCCTCACAAAGTAAACTTACGCAAGGTAGAAGCGGAAATTGATAAACAACGAGTCCGCGCAGAAGCCGTTGCTCGATCTGGACTACCATCGCATCGCATCTCTTTGGAAAGTTGACAAGTGCTTGGGTTGAACAAATGAAAACCACTAAACGAATAAACAAATATATAGAACTTAGACCATGGCAGAAAAGTTTATTGGAACATTTAATTCTCTCAGACCTAAAAGAATATTTGTAATAGGAAAAGATGGAAATGAAGGAAAATCGTGGATGTTAAATTACTTGAAATCCCGTAAGCCCAATTTTACACATTGTCAGCAAGTGACAGTTTCGGGGAGTGAAATGCTTTTTCAATTGAAAAAAGTTTGCTCTGGTGCGAACCACTTTTTCTTTAACACCTTGAGAAGTACAAAAATATGCGACAAACACTTGGCAGTATTTGAAAGTTTAAAAGATGGTGAAATTGTTAGAACGAAATATAATTGTGTGAGTAAAAATATTAGAACTCCAAATGTAGTTTGTGAATTTGGAAATTATATTTCTGAATCTTCCGGTTTAAGTTCTGATAGAATTGTACGATTTTATATAAAAAATAATTATTTATGTAAATACTATACATTATGAAATATGTATAGTAGAAATGTTAATATAAAATTTGCATAATTGAGGACGTGTGAATATAAAAATAGTAAACTTAAGGTTGTTTTTGTTTAATTGCCGATTTTTTTAGGTATATGTTCATATTATAGCCGTCCGCAGGTTTTTTCTTGGATATAATTTATGGAAAATGTACTTTCATGGGTTAGGCTTAGAAATTTAGTCTTAGCTATTTACACTTTACAGGTTTTTAGGTCTAGCTTTAATTTTTTACGTATTGGAAAATGTATTTCAGCGTATTATTATAAGTAAAAGTTTAGTCTTAACAAAGTCCACCAGTTAGGAAATGATTTATAGATAGGAAAATATTTATAAATACTAAAGACAGAGGCAGAAATTAGGAGATCAGAGGAAAAAGAACCAACGCGATCGAAAATAATAATAAAGCCTTTAAATACGTTTTGCGTTCTTTATTGCATACTATTACCATATTTTAGTTTGGGTTTACTGTATTTAGAACCATGGCGCCATCTAAACTTTGAAATAATCCTTAATTAAATATATTAATAAAAGGGCTCAAGTGATGACACTTCCCCAATTTCCTGTGAAGGACACAAAGCTGTTGCTTTCCCCCTGGCTCCCCTGTTCATCCTTCTCGTTCACTGGATCCTAATCGTTCACCCGCTCCTTTCCCCCATTGCTTTCATCCCTTCTTAATCACCAGAATTTCTAATCACCAGATTCTCTCTCGTTTATAAATTATATTATAAAAGGATTTTATTTACGAACTAAATTCATATTTTCTTCAAACTTAGAAGTTATTTTGTATGATATACTTACTAATACCCAAAAAATGGACTTTAGAGTGGATAAGATTTGTAAATATCATTTCGAAACTAATAATTTTCACGCTTTATTTAAGTCAAGCAATTACAATTTTAAAAATGAAAGAAGTTAAACGACATAAAAATTTGTAAATATTGTAAATATTTTTAGGTAATAAAGAAATTAAGAAATGTTTTAATTAAAATATCTTTTATTTTCTACAATAGATACCTTTTATTACCATAAATATTCCAAAATACTCTTTACGTTCAATACGTTTAAATAACTTTCCAAAATGTAAATATAGGTAGTAAAATACTATAAAAACCTCTGACTCTACGTTCAATACGTTAAAATAGATATCAATACGCAAATATAGGTGGAAAAATAATAGAAAACACACATACTATTATTTTTTTTTAATTTTCGTAAATACACAACATCCACCAGTTACTTCGCGATATGACAAATTGGCTGCTCTCTTAGTCCCTAACATATCACAATTTAAACACAAATATATGCGTGGTAACGCTTTTAATAAACTTGGTGGAATTCTTATACTCAGAATTCTTTTAGATTGGAAATAAACAGCTTTACTTTACTTCAAACAGATTGAGTATCCGTCACAGTACGATGCTAGCCCTCCGTCAGTTGGAACATGAAAACCTGAACCGTCACAATATATACAGAAGTAGTTACCAGTTCTTAATAATGACGTGATTCCGTCTTTCTTCAATTCTTCGACAGATATTGCATTCACTAGTGGTAAATACATGCGTAGTTATAAATTCATATATAATTCTTATAATAGTTTCTAGTGAAGGCCACCAGTAATTAAGAATTAACAACATCACCAAACTTTAACATTACAACTAAATAATTATATATAAAAATAATGTGATTTCTAAGCTAGCTTTAAAAAAAAGAACCGAAAACAATACTCGGAAACAATTAATTGATCACTGATGTCGTTTCTAATATTTCTTCAGCTTTTAAAGAAAAAAAGAGATACTCGAGAATGGTCAAATAGTCTATATTTAAATTTAAAGTGCGTTTAAATTGAAGTGATTCTTATTTTGGATTCCACTTTCACAATGGGAAAAGTGTCTTTCTCAAATGTTGTAATGGTACTAATAGATATGATTGTTAGACCTATTTTAATCAATAAGATAGAATCGTTCAGTACTTTGCGGGTATAAAAAGAGGGACTCGTTCAAATATTTTTAAACTTCATTTTAATATCATTAGCGTGTAAGTGGTCCATGTACCCAAAATTGAACCGCAAGTTTAGATATGCAAATACATATAAAATACTATAAAAACATCTTAACCCTACTTTTAATACAACCCAAAAAAAATTCCGATATTCAAATATTTTTGTCATTAATAAAATTAACAATTTTTTGATTAATAAAGAAAAAAACAAACAAATATTAAAAAAAATTAACAAATTTGAAATAAATAAAAAATAAAAAAGAAACAAAAGAGTATAAACAAAAACGAGAAGAAAAAAAATATTAACTCATTAACATTATATAAAAAAGGTCTTGGAAGATTAAATTTATTTAAAGACTACATTTAAAAGCTATTTAGTATTATGTTTTTAAAAGAACTTGTGACTGCACTTATAGTTCTAAGACCTTGTATGTTTGTATAGTACATATTAAATAAAATAACTCCTTGGTAGAATACAGAACTAAGTTTTTTCATTGTGCGACACATCGGAGGTTTTAATATTTTTTTTTGTCTGGTTAGGCGTTTTTCTATATTGAATTCAAATAAGGGGGTACACATAAGGCTTATATTTTTGTAAATAAATTTCAGACATGACATTTTATATAGTTGTTCAATATTTAAAAGTCTACTTTTTGTATATAAGGGTTTTGATGGAGCAAGCCAGTTTAGATTATAGATTCCTCTTAGGGCTCGTTTTTGTAGAGTTTTAACTCTATTTAAATTATTATTTGAGGTATTACCCCAGATCACAATTCCGTAGCTTAGATGAGAATAGAAAAAACTATAGTAAAGGTTAAACAGAGCACTCCTTGGAAAAAACTCTTTACATTTTCTAATAATATAAGTTGCGTCAGCCAGTTTTTTACATAAGTAATTTATATGACTATTCCATGTTAGTGTATCGTCCAACCATACCCCTAAATATTTAAATTTATGTACTCTTTTTATTTCAACTCCATTTATAATTATTTTACAGACCGAGTCAATTATTTTCTTATTCCTATTCGCAAAAATCATATACTCCGTTTTAAGTTTATTTAATTTTAAACCATTATTTTCTATCCAGTTATTTATAACCCTTAGAAGCTCATTCCCTTTCTTTGTTAAAAGATCTAAATTCGTCCCTGCAAGCATTAAAATTGTGTCATCTGCATAAAGTTTTAGGAGTTCGGCAGGTATTGTTTTGGTGATATCATTTATGTATAAGTTGAATAGTAGGGGTGATAAAATAGATCCCTGTGGAATGCCTATAGATATTTTCCTGTGGCTCGATAAATTTTTGTTTACTTTTGTTACGCAAATTCTATTAGTTAAATAATTTTTTATCCAATGGAACGCCCGGCCTCTGATGCCCAGTCGGTATAGTTTTTTAAGGAGTCGATCGTAGGGAACGCTATCAAAAGCCTTTTCGAGGTCCAAGAAAATACCCAGGAGATACTCTGAATCATGCATTGTGTCTACTATTTTTTTATAAACTGAAGCCAGAGCCTGATCTGCACCCACCCCTTTTCTAAACCCAAATTGGTTATCCGAAATTAGGTTGAACTTATTACAGAAATTTGTGATTCTTAGCATATAGCATTTATCAAGGATCTTAGAAAAGATAGATAGTACTGAGATTGGCCTGTAATTACTTGGGTCTGCAGGGTCGCCTTTTTTATATATCGGGGTTATAGTGGCAATTTTTAATCGGTCAGGGTATACTCCTTTTGCAAATGTCATATTTATAATAAAAAGCAGGGGTGTTAATATTTGATTTAGAATAAACTTAATAGGTCTGGTATGAAATTCATCGAAGCCTGGTGAGCTATTCGAGGACAGTCCTTCAACTACATTTTTTAATTCTGTTTCGTTAATATCGAAAAGAGCCATTGTTGCGGGGTTCATGTCAACATCTATTGGAGAATCGAATTCTTTATTGGCGTCAATAATTGTTGTGAAGTGAGTGTTCATTATATCAGGAGTAATAGAGTTGGGCATTGATTTATCTGTTTTAGTTTTACCAGTAACTTTATTAATCACATTCCATTTTTCTTTAATAGATTTAGAATTTTTAATTTTGTTATAAATGTACGAGCTTCTAGAATTTCGAATTTGGTTGTTGCAATAGTTACGCCATTTAATATAGTCATTTCTATTCTCGGTTGTCGGATTACGTGTACTAATTTTGTATAATTTTCGGTTTTTTTTATAATTATTTTAATATTCTCCGTGATCCAAGATTGTTTTGATAGTTCTATTTTCTTATAGGGAAAGCTTTTTTTATAGGCCAAGAGTAGATTATCACTAAAAAAATTAAAGGCTATATTTACATCATTGGTTTTATATAAATTTTCCCAATTTATTTCATTAATCGCGCAGGAGAATTTAGACATGTTTTTTACCGATATGTCTCTGATTTTTATTCTGGGAATATTATTATTTCCTCCCTCATAAATAAAATCGGAGAGTGGTCAGATATATCGGAGTCATGTATTACCTTAGCTGTACCATCAATATTCGTAAATAAATTATCAATACATTTTCCCGATTTTGGTCTAGTCGCTTGAGTGATGGTTTTTTTTAAGTTATAACTAGCATATAGATCGATAATTTCTAGAGGACATGGGGTATCTGTATGAAAGTCAAAATTATAATCACCCATTACAATTTGCATAGAAGAGACATTATTAGAGTTATGTGTAATTTCCTCGCAGTTTTCTATAAAGCAGTTAAAGTTAGCTGAATGGGGTCTTATAAATTACCGTAGCGATCTCGCCAGTTGTAGTTAATTTAATACTGAAACTTTCAATGTTAATATTAAAAAAACAGTTCTCATTTATTACCGTAAAGCTTATTTCTTCCTTTACATAGAAACCTACGCCCCCACCAACTCTACCACCAAGTCCGACAAATGTATAATTAGGTAGATAGGTAATAAAGTCATTCTGGAACCAGGTTTCCGTAATCGCAAATACATCAATATTTTCCCCAGCGAACTGGGCTTCTAATTTAGGTAAATTGCAATTAGCACTGCATATATTTATATAGACTATTTTCATACAGGGCCGAGTAAAAAACTAGATATATTTTTTTCTATTAGTTTTTGAGTTGAACACATTTTTCTGTTTCATTATAATAATATGTTTTGCCCTCCATGATCACCGTAAACTGCGAGTTAAATTTTGCACCACTACCCATATGTTTTTTAATAAATTGTCTGAGGTTGTATCGCGTAGTTTCTTGCCGTATAGTGAAGTCATGCGCAATAAAAATATCGGAGTGCTTAAGTTTGTATGCCTGCTTCATTATTTCATTTTTATTAGTGGGATTATCTAATTTAACAATAATGCGGTTTTTTTTCACTTCTCCTAAATACCTGATGTAGAAGTTCTTTGAGCATTACTTTAACTTCTTTGGCTAATAGAAATTTATCTTCACCTTGTTTTTCTGGTATGCCAGTTATGACGATGTTATTATGTCTTTTATCAACTTCTAACGAATCTATCTGATTTTTTAAAGCTAATATCTCCTTATTTTTATCATCTAAACGACTATTCACATCATCTTTAAGGTTATCAATTTCCATAGTTATACCATCTATATCGGTTATTTTATCTTCTATTTTCGTCAGCCGAGCCTCATGTTCATTTATTTTTTTACACATTTTATCAATTTTAGCGACAATTTGATTGTTTGACGTATTTATTTTATCTAATTCTATATTATTGTCCGATCTAAATTGTTTTAGTTCTTTTAGAATTATAGCTAAGGTAGGTTCGGTTCCCATATTTAAGGAATATATTGAACACTGTGTTGAGAGCATCAGCTATTTTTACATAAAAATAGAAAAGAACAAGTTGGCAAGCCAAAATATACCTCTCCTCGGAAGAATTGTCCCTAGTGGTATTAATTTCTCGAGATAACCCTTAAAGATATATCTCCGCAATTTAGAGTTATTTGTTAAAAATATTAACCCATTTCTATCCCGCCCGGTATAAAATTTTAATTATAATTAAAATAATTGAGACGAAACGACCAATTTTAATTTATTCAGAATATCATAAGTTAAGTAGTTACAACAGTAAGTTAGACGTACTATAACAATGCACAATTGAATTAAACCCTTTTACAGAACAAGTTTATCAGTTAAATATAATACGAAGCAAATTTTAATGAAATATCTACAGAGGCTTTTTTGGAATTACTCGCTTACGAAATACTTGCCGCATCTTTAACGCTCATTTTATTTCAACACTCGCCCTTGATGAAGATACCGTAGATATCTGGTAGTGGACGACTCGTTCACTTCCTGTTGACGTTGTGACGCATACCACATGAAAAAGACCAATGCCGTCCAATTTCCAATATCATATAATGACTCGCACACCCAAGAAATCATTGACTGCGTTAGAAATCGTAGATATCCAAATATCCACACCAAATGTATTTACAAGAAGCAAAAACCTTACCATCAACAAAGCACAGAGAGCCACTTGACTAACCGCCAGCTTTTAAAGCAATTAACGTTAAATTATCTCCTTTGAATTAACAGAACTATATATAGGTCGTTAAGAAAGTGGACCACCCACAGGGTCTACCCTTTAACCCTCTAATCTCGGCTGACTGCGCTAAAACAAGATTTAACCTTTAAAAAATACCAGATTAGGCCTTCATAAATTCATTAATAAAAAAAGACTTTATTACTTATTATGCTTACGATGCCTGTCTTAATTTCAGTGAATCTAAGCAGCTATCGGTGGTTCTGTGGTAGAGCGCTCGACTGCCAAGCCGAATGGTCTGGGTTCGAAACCTGGGTGGCGCATTTGTTTTTAATCAATAGAGAAACGCTAAATTAGAATTTCTTCGATGCAATAATTTCAATTTCAATTCTATTTCAATTAAACCAAAATTTCGTACTCTATTAAATACGCTTCCGATAAAGCTGAAGGTCTAATTTTCAATAAGGCGTAACAAGTGTCGGTGGTTCTGTGGTAGAACGTCCGCCTGTCAATCAGGAGGTCTCGGGTTCAAATCCCGCCCGATGCGATCGCAAATTGATACTAAGACGAATACCGTGTACAACTGGTGGAAACCCTGCCATTGGACGTTGAGAGGTAGCATTACACTCAGCACTCGGTCCGTCCCAAAGTCATTATGAAGAAGTTGGAGAGAAAACGCCCATATAAACACAACAGACTCAACATGCACATCCATCAGAACACAAACACAACAAATTCAACACTCACAACCTACGCATAAACATTACAAAAACCGTAATACACCAAACCGTCACGACGGTGAGCGAAAAAACACCATCCAAACCGCAAATGCATCCGTTAACGCTCACCGTCACACGGTGGTTTTGCCAACCCTTTGAGAAACTGCGTACGCAGTGATTACACTTTGCACCGAAAATGCGAACGCGTTCGCAGTCCTGACAGACAGACACACCCACAGACCCACCCACAGACCCACAGACAGACACGGTCGTTGTATAACCCCTCCTAGGGGACTTTGTCCCCTCGGAGAGGTAAAAAAGCTTATTACCTGGAATATACAAATATCGAAGTAGATAGGATCCAATAAGCTGGTGCTCTGAAGGTCTTGATTGTGCTGTTGTTCCTTTTATAACTTTGCTGTCGATGAGCGATAGGAATTAGAGATAAGTTTTTTTGGATTTACAGTTTTTACAGTTCGGCTATCGTTATCTCTCGTACTTTGGCGTTGACGATATATTTAAATCACCAAAATAATAAAGACACTACGCACGCCGTGTAGATAAAAAAGTCGCGTACTTTCCGAGTAGATAATATCGGAGAGACGATTTATAATGGCACTGCTTGTTATGCTTCCTCTCTTTTACATCTAAGGAGATCCGTCTGCTCGGTATTATGTATATGAAGACGTTGATGAGTTTGTTTTAATAAATCTGGAATATACAAATATCGAATTAGATAGGATCCAATAAGCTGGTACAAATATAGTTTTCACACTTTAAATTTAAATATATACTATTTTACCATTCTCGAGTATCTTACATATTGAAATTGTTACGCATACATGGTTACCATTTAATTTTGGAATAGATCACCAAGCTAAAAATATAAAAATTGCTAAAAACTTACATGTCTACGTCCTCATCCGAGAACAGCGGAGATGGATTTCTAGTGTTGGTGGATATGGTTGGATAAAAAAAACAGAGTTGTGTTGTCTTAGGGACCAAGTCCCCGGGTTTTAATACCCAAAGGACCCCCATATACACTTTGCACCACCATACGTAGGGGCATTTGGATGTAAAAGAAAAGCCTATGAGAATCCCTCGTAGTTTAAACTGAAATAGTTAAGAGGATCTATTCCCCTAGTTTATGGGCACCCCACATCCATAAAATCCTAAGCGCAAAAACATTTTTGGAGGAAACAATCGTTTGTTATAACCATTTTAGCGCGAAGAATCCCCACCTGATGTAAAAAGTTGGGGGAAATCGGGGACAAAATACAATTTTAAGCGTCTTAGATCGTATAGCCGCTGGTTAAAATTCTAGGTGAAAAACATCGATATCTTTTATAACCATTTTCGACAAAACTTTTGTACCAGAAATATCTTAACAATACTCCCAATTTGAAGCGTCTTTTTTTAAAGTTTTTGATTATATAACTGTCACCTTTTTACGACGACCATCCTTCTACGCGAAAAAAAAACATCGGTGTAAACAATCGCTTTTATAACCATAGGTATAGTCGAATGCTACAGGGTTGGCAAAATCCTTGTTTTTTTTAAAAAGAACAAAAACAATGTTTTTTATTGTTTTAAACAAGATTCATTGTTTTAAACTGTTTTTAAAGCGAACAATAAAAAACACATAATAAACAATAAAAAACTATGTTTAAAACACGTTTTAAACTAATCATTATACTTATGAATCACGAGTAAACTCATTTAAAGTAATATTACGTATCAGTAAACGTATTATCATAAGTGGCATAATTACCCTAAGTGTGTCAATAAGATGAATTTTTCCATGATACCTTGTTTAACGAAATTGACGTAAATGACGTCATTTTTCCAGTGACGAAATTTACGTAATGTGTTTGCGAAGCGGCGTCTGCGGCGCGAGCATTAAAAATACCATATAGAGTACTTGAACGGAATTCGCGAGTCCTACGGTTCTTTGGTCTGTTTAGAACAAGCTCAAATTGAAGATTTTCTGTGGGAAAGGCTCCTATTGGCACACTTAGGGTAATTATGCCACTTATGGTATTATAAATAAACTCACAGGGAGAAGAACCAATGAGTACACGCTTATTTAAACGAGCCAAGAATTTCGCTAAGCGTTGTTGACCAACCATTGACGGCCTTAGGGTTTTCGATGCCCCATGCAAATACTACCTAACCCGTAGTAGGGTTTTTAATATAGCTATCATCCTGGAATTTTTGGTCGCATAGAACTAAGAAAAGGGAAAATATCCACCCATTGTTTTTAGTTTTGGTTTATTGAAATGTGCACGTCTGCAGTCATAAATCATCACAAATAAACAATGTTACATAAAATAAGATTTTAGGTACCTCTATAATCTTAAAACTTCCATCACGTCATAAAATTTCTAAAAAATCGAGAAAGGGGACCGAAATCCCTTGATTTTTATCTTGGAGTGCCGCCTAGTCGGTTTTAGCCCGATCTGTCCAGACCGGCCGTGCTTCTTGTTACTTAAAACCCGGCACAATCCGACTAAACAGCAACCCTACTTTTATCTCGTGCATAGGTAGTGTCCCAAATAGATGTATATTGGCAGCTATATAAATTCTATTTAAACAAAAAGACAAAATTCAATGCGCTCGTAGGATTTTTGCACTGGTAGGAAATTTATGAAATCATATCGAGCCTTTTCAGTCGCTCTTTTCAGAGAATCTTTAAATCAAACTACCCGTTATAAATACAATTTACATTTCTTAGAGCCTTGGAATGGTTTTTTCTACCTTTTCCCTCATATTGAATAACCAAAATCTTACAAAAAACAATGAAAATTTACCTTATAAAAAACATGTTTAAAACAGATAGTTTAAAACGTTTAAAACAAATTGGTGTTTGTTTAAAATAATTGTTTTAAACGTGTTTTAAACACTTGTTTTAAACCTTTTGTTTAAAACTTGCCAACCCTGGAATGCTATCTCTGCCACTGGCAGTTAGGAAGCTGGGAAGCCGGCGACGTACCCCAATCGGAACACGACAAATATTATCCCCAACTGTCCGTCACCCGCCGCTTTGGAGGGCCGAGATATTCCGCCAACAGAAAAATACACCTTCGACGGGCCCACAACCAGCCCTGCCGATGAATACGGCGACGAAATCGTAACTCTTACCGTTAAACGCCTCGAAGTAGAACATTTAATGAAAATGCTCGTAAAAACACTCATTTCAGATGGTTCGTTTCGCCAATTTGATTGAACTTCTTTATATACCCTACGAAGATCGACGTAATTACCATGATATAAATAAAATACATTTCCAAAAGACGTATATTCAATGTAAATCGTGTTATACAACCTGTACTTGAAAAATATATAAATAAAACCTTATAATTTGTATACACTCGGCTTTTTTTTACCAAAACGACACTTTTAGCTAGAAAAGGGGGACACCTCGCTGCGTATTTTACGCACGTGGGCTAAGAGCAATCTACTTTTGCCCCCTAGGGGGATATTCCGTAAGACGGATAGCTTTGCGCGTGGTGAAAGTGTTTGAAAATAATGTGGGGAAAGTGTTTGTCGGCGAAAATAGTTGTGAACAAAAGGGTCGACCTATTGAACTACTTGGGTTTATTGCATAACACCACTCGCACGTGGTGTTTGACAGAGGCCTTAGGAAGACATTCACTAAGACGGATAGGTCCGACTATATTTGTGTATAGGAATTGTATTTTACCGTATTTAAAATATAGGTTAGTTACTTGGGTTTATAGCTACTGGCTGTTTGCATATCATCATGTCAGATGATTCCACCACCCCTACCTAATAGGGACGCTAAAGGGGCTATCGATATATCATCTGACCTATTGACCTACCGAAAATGTTCGCAAATGGGGGGCCTCCAGCTATCGGTATTTGACCTATTGACCTACCGAAAATGTTCGCAAACGGGGGGCCTCCAGCTATCGGTATTTGACGGATAGCTTTGCGCGTGGTGAAAGTGTTTGAAAATAATGTGGGGAAAGTGTTTGTCGGCGAAAATAGTTGTGAACAAAAGGCTCGACCTATTGAACTACTTGGGTTTATTGCATAACACCACTCGCACGTGGAGAAAACTGTTTGCAGAGGCCCTAGGGGGACCTTCACTAAGACGGATAACACTAGGCTCTTTTTTTCCAAAACACCACTTTTAGCAAGGGGTGACACCCGCAGTGCCTATTTTACGGGGGGAAGGGCAATCTACCCTTTAATCCCCCTTAGGGCCGTAATTCAGCTTTGCGCGCAAAGTGTTTGAAAATAATGGAAAGTGTTTGTCGGCGGAAACATCAAAGGCTCGACCTATTTATTACATAACACCACGAAAAGTGTTTGACAGGTGCCCTAGGGGGACATTCACTAAGACGGATAGGTTTTGACAAGTTGTTGAGACATCGACCTATTGACCTATAGGTAAGTTACTCGGGTTTATAGCTGTTTGCATAACATCGTGTCAGATAAATCGTCTGACCTATTGACCTACCGAAAATGTTCGGAAATGGGGGGCTGTCGGGGGGAGGACTGCTTACCCCCAAAGGGGGACTGTTTAACCCCCAAAGGGAATCACTGATCGGTATACAGCCTCCCTTATCTCTAAAGACTATAACTTGCTACGGCTTCATGCTCTGTGGTCTCAAAAACAGAATTTGATTCAGTATTTTCTACCGATTTTACCGGTTTAGATAAAGTGAATGCTTTTGTGAATTCATTATTTACAGGACCCTATATAAGATTTATTAACAAAATTTGTAAACAAAATAACTTATTTGAGTACAGAGTAACTTACCTGTAATTTAACTTTTATAGGTGTTTTACGAAAGTAATCTGGTAAGGGGTCAGGATACGAGTCATTAGGCCCATTACCTCCGACGAAGTGTTTAAAACAAATGTAATGGTGTTTTTTTTACTGTATGAATAGTTATTTCATCACGGCCTATAGCATCAACCCACTTCTTACACTTTGTTGGATTTTTTGTACATTTTGGTACAGGAATGAAGAATATTTTCTTACTTATAACATCCTTATGTTGGGATAGGGAATGATTTTTACAAGACCTTTACAAACAACCTTTTCCCATTATGCCACTTATAGATATTAGAATGAAAATGTTGTCCTTTTTTCATAAGATTCCTATCATTGCAAAGGCTTATGGTTTGATTGATTTAGTACTATGATTTAAGTTGTATTGTATCCTAAAAATTATACGCTTTACTCAAGAAACTTGGAATATTGCCAGTCGTAAGATAATTTAAATATTAACAATTATGATCTGCATTATCTAATGAAAGACGACAGCAGCCACTTCCACCATATTCAACAAAGCCACAAAAATAAGGTAGATGGCGCAAAAAGCCGTATCTTGTCCCGTATTTTCCAACCTTTCCACCCACTCCACCTCTATTCTATGGCTCCTTGGTTGATAACCCTATAAGATCTGGCAAAACGACTCCCGTTCTGTACTCCCTGGCTCGGCGATCGGATAACGGTTTTCAACTAGTAAATGCACTTCATTGTGGCGTGATTAATTTTTTAATATTACATTTTAGTTAAGATATTTTTACCAATTTCATCCATAAAAGCTTAATCGGTAAAGCAAGTTTAATTTTTAACTAAATTGTTGTGTTGGAATGAAAGAAATTGTAGAACTTTTACTATTTAATTATCGGGGAAAACCAACCTCCTTCCAATAATTCGATGGTCTGTAGTCTGATGTTCTATGTAAAATATTAATTTAAATTATTATTTTTTATTAAACAGATCTTATCCGACATAAATCAGATAATTCACCGTTGGTGAGCTGGTAAAGTAAACACGGGCGAAACAAACGTTTTAATCGTAATTATCCATTCGTACGGGCGAAGTGTAACGGATCACCACGCTAGCAGTAAAATATTGTCAAACTATTACTTATTAACTATCGGAAAAAACAAGCTCGCTGAGCAATGATCACGAAGGCGAAGACTTTTCCAATAGAGTGTACTGCATATGCCATAACTTCGAGTGTATTGTGGTTACTTGCTATGTAATTTTTTACAGTTAGTGATTTTTTGGTCATTTTTGAGGCTAATGCGGGAAACAAGTGCATCCAAACACTGGATGTTTCCCTTTAACTCTGAACCTTTAAATGGGCTGCCTTAAGCATTTATAAGTCCGTCCATGGGCAATATCTACATTAGCCCCCCCCCCACTCGCTACGCTATTGCATAGGGGCCTCAAGAAATTTCTATCGGCCCCTGTTAGGCTGGTAATTTACCTCTGTTCCCCACTGACCGTTGATATTTGTTGTTTATAAAGTTTAGAGCAACGTTAGTAGCAGACGAAGGCCGGCGTTGTCTAAGTGAAAAACATGTTTTACCGGAACGTGCAAATTTTTGAACTGCTTAATGGAGTCAAAAAATTAGATAAATTACCGGTGGTGTTATTGAAGTATAAAAAGCGAGTTTCAATAACCACACTGCCATCTATCGACTTTAAATATTACTATTAGGATGTTACCTTTCACAACAAAAGGGAACCTAAGTTTACGTCATGGGTCATAGAGGTTATGTTGCAACAGACTGTTCATTTTGAAAAACCCGCCACAATACATGAATAACTAAATGCCCAAACTAGCACACTTTAATGACTTAATTGTCAATTTCATATCGTACTGACAGCGTTTCTGAGGTACAACTGGCCCCACCGAAGTCAAGATCAGGGCGAAGAAAAGGTGCTATGAGCGATGGACAGCCTGGTCGAGGACGCCTTGGTGAGGAACTGACGGTTCCGTGCCCACCTGGAACGCTTGGGCCACGAGATAACATATTTTTAGATCATCTTATATTACTTTTTAATTTCGTAAAATATTGTATACGTTATAATTCTAAATATTTTTTATCTAACTTTTAGAGTAACTACTGTCAGGTTCATTTTAAATTTAGTAAAGTAATTTATAGATTTTCAACACAATTTTTTTTATATTTATGTATATAAGTTAGATAAATTTCATTTTTATAAATAATATTTAGTTATTATAGCCTTTATAATACATACCAATTTTGTTACAAATTTCTAATCGTAATGAATTAAGTAAAATATATTTTGTGATAAAACCGCGAATCCTGGTTTCTTCATTACAACGTGTGAATTAAAATTGAACCATCAGGATAAGTTACTTCTATATCACGGTTCCGCCTAATTAGCAGTTACAATGGTTTCAACCAAAACTATTCACTTTAAAATTTATTGTTGAAAAAATGTGGGAAGCAGTGGCACCATGTTTTGAGAAAATGTAAAACTAAATAAAGAAATCGACCAAAATTGAGCGATGCGATCATATAACAATAAGTGTGTAGAGGGATACTTGACCCTATTTGAGAGCAGTTCCCAGTTGCGTGGTTTCCCAAAAGCGCAGTTCTCAAAAGAGCAGTGTCCCAAAAGCGCGGTTCCCATTTGCGCGGTTTCCCAAAAGCGCAGTTCTCAAAAGAGCAGTGTCCCAAAAGCGCGGTTCCCATTTGCGCGGTTTCCCAAAAGCGCAGTTCTCAAAAGCGCGGTTTCCTGTTTGCGCACTTTCCCGAAAGTGTGGGGCCTCATGTGGTTTTCCACCGCCACAGTTTCCCATTAAAAAACAAAGGGTAAAAAATTTTCAAGTTTAATCCCTTATTTTATTCCCAAAAATAAACTATACACATTTTTATATATATATATTTGTTTAAATAATTTTTATATATAGAAATATGATTTTCGAAAGCCCTATCTCCACAAATGGGTTTAAAACACATAACCTACAGCCCGGCTAACCTAACCATTCCATATTCAAAGTTGTATACACGGAAATTTGGATAATTAATAGAAATTATCGAAATATATTACTAATTACTTTCCCCAACGGAGATGCGAACTCGGATTTCCTAAACAGCACTCGGACGCTTTACCTCGAGACCATGGGTGGTTGAAATCTCCTTTAAATTTCCTTTGGTTTATTAATTTTTATATACATATACGTAATAATCGAAACCGTGCTTTTTGGAAACCGCGCTTTTGGGAAACCGCGCAAATGGGAACTGCGCTAACGGGAACTGCGCTAATAGGTCTGGTTGAAAATATGCATTGGTCTTTTTTGTGAAGTCTCAATTCCTCTACGTCTTACAATGTTGGTAAGATGGGGGAATGCAAAGTTCAACGACATAATTTCCGAATAGTTCCACTTCCACCACCGAGATGAACAAAATTTAATAAAATCTTACGAACCCTCGCGTCACCTACATTTATATAAAGTCATTATTTAAACTGTGAAACCTTTTTTTTATTATATTGCGTAAGTAACATATTTTGGCTACAATTTCATCCTTCTTATGAGTTGAGCGAAGAAATATTGAAAAAGCGCCACCGGGTAGTGAATTCGTGAACTTTACTGCGGGGAAACTAATTGGTTCTATACACTTGTTTTGGGGTTTGACGACCAAGTCAAGGGAAATTTGGAACACTGTGAAATGTAAAACTAACTCTCACTCAACAAAATGATGACCAACTAATGTTGGAAAAATTTTAAATTGTTGATAAGAAACGCTCACTTGGTCTGTAGAGGTCAAATATGAAAACTAACCACCTTTTGTGGGTAGTTATCAACCTAAACTCACAATTTTTGGATATTATCGGGGTGGGTGCATCTTTTTTTTTTATAACCAATACGATAATTTCTTCCTAATTATCTCCTTCTTTAACAGTAATAAGAAATAATGCATGCACAAGCTGGAGCCACACTTATCTATAAGATTACATTTGTACGTAGGCTAATTTCGTTAAAAAAATCAATGCGCTTTTTCTTAATTTTAATAATATCATAAGTGGATGAAAAATATACTCGATTTAAATTTGAGATGAGCATTAAATCTTATTTAAGTTGTGATCATTCTATTGATTTGGGTCGGTTAGCGCAGCTCAAGGTTCGTAAAAGAAAAGCAGCGCAGTTTACCATTTGCGAAAATTTTCCCATTTCTACAGTTTTACGTTTCCACAGTTTCCTCATTTGCGCAGTTTTTCCCCACCAGGGCGAGTTTTCAATTGCGCGGCTTCTCATGACGTAAATATGGCGTATTAAGCCATTTTACCTTGAAAAAGGGTTGTTTGTGGGTTTTTTTAAATGACCTCGTTTAGCAACCACCTGAACTGTTAGCGTACGATTAAGGTCATGTCGCGCTGTAAATACCAATGATTTTCATGTTTTCCTCACGTAAAATATCGTTCGTTGGGAATATATTTTCAGTCGAAAATCAAATCGCAGCTTCTAGGCTGTTCGGCTAAGATGAAAAAGGTATCTGCCAAGCTTAGGCCTGTGGCAACCATCTTAACTTACCTTACCTAGCCTAAGCTTGCTGTGGCCACCTAACCAATCCTTACCTTACCTTACCTAATCTAACCTAAGCTCAACCGGAATCTTAGCCTGTACTTGAAATGTCAGATAATCATAGCTCTCTTTTGTTAAGTATTGGCAACAGACGGCGCCGCGCAATTGCTTCGCTTGAGTTCTGGGAGCGCGTTTCGCCCCCCCCCCAACCCCATTCTTGCTAATCAAGCTCGGCCTTCTATAACGCCACTAAGAAGGCAGTACCTAGCCTTAACGAAGCGAGTGTTGTCCAACTTAATATTAACCCAACCTAATCTAACCGACTTTTGTAATTTTACTAAGTGTTTATCCTTTTTTTATCAAAGTATTTAATAAAGGCTTCAAATGGCCGCTATATATCGCCAGAAAAAGAACACTTTAATACAAAAAGGCCAATTTTTTATCCTATATTCCAACTAATTTTGTATATGGTAATTATTAAATATTTTTACATAAAGTTTTTTTTCTAAGACATCTCTATTACAACTGAAACAAATATCTGGCCCTTCTTAGCCGTTCTAAATTAGCACACAGTAAGCTATAGCATCTTTTTCAGCGAAGCTGAGCTTTTCCATATTATTTATTTAAATTTACTTATAGTATAGATTTTCGTTATAGTTGCTATTTTAAATGATTTATTTAAAAAAAATTTAATCGGGGTTGCAGGCGTTGTAAAATAAATTTATTTTTAGAATCATATATATAATCTTTTATTAGTATTTGCTATATGTAGCTTATTTTCGGGTAGCTCCAGCTTATTCGAGGGAAGGTTTAACAAATTTTAACTTAGAGCATCGGGTAAACCACCCACATAGAGTGGAAATCTGTCAGCGAAACTTGTAAGCACTATTCGTTCGCAACGTCTGATAGCGGGCCGGGACTTGACACTAAGAGCACGGTCGTTTTACTGAGCAGTTGAGCAACGTGGTGCAAACATCGTTTAAGAGTGCTGCAAAATCTGTGAAACCGGAACAATAATTAATAGATGGTGCTTGTTCTGGAACCAAGGGTGTACAATATTTACCCTAAATTAAACTATTCGCTTGTTATGATTTCATTGTCGTTTTTTACCGTCGAGATCGCCTATATATGCGCTGATCACCAACCCGAAGGATTTGTTTTTAAATACTTGTTTGTACTTGCTATATTTTTTCCTAATCAAATAAAAACCAAATTTTATGACATTTTTCATTTCATTAATGCAATTTATGCATCATCCGGATTGTATGCCAACTTTTAATTTTTTTCTTATAAATAAAAACGGCACAAAAAAGTTAAAAAAAATTATAAAGGTGTAAAAATGTTTAATAAAATATAGCTAATTTATCTTAAGAATATAAGCCAGATAAAAAAATATATTTCTTTTATCTAAAATTTATTAAATTGTGAGCTCTTTTTTGTTTTTTTTTTTTAATTTTTAATTAAGTTCAGTTGTATTATAAAACATATTATAAAAACTGAAACCCATGTTAATCTTAACCTTAACCTCTTCTTTTGTTGTGGATTTACAATTCTTAGTCTAGTTACTATTGTAGGTAGCGCCTCTGTCAATGCTTTTCTCTTAAAAATAAAATGTATATGGAAATTTTCTTCAAAGGTTTCGAATTAAATGAACATTAAGAAATTGAGACGCAGTTAAAATTAGGTATCTTGCAATTAAATATTGTGTTACTTGATTGTACTGTGGGTTGAAATTTACAAAAAAATCGAGCTTTGTCATGACCTGTATCGCTTTTGTAAAAATCTAAACCGTTTCAGTGGTTATTGAGTATCCAATACACTGACAAAGTTATTTTGGGGAAGATACCATGGAAAACCCGCTTCCTACGCTGCAAAGAGGGACAATAATTAGTTCCGTGCATTATACATAATTTATTTGAAGTTGTTCGAAAATAATTTAATCTGTTCCCCCTTAATTACTTCTTGCCCTCTGGTTGCTGTTGTTGGTATTTTTCGCTGAAAGCCTTCACGCGCCTAAAATTAAAAAAATCTTTATTGGGATTATCGTTGAAATTAAGCGTGTTAAAATTGTCAGATTTTAGAAATTTGGCTTCTCTTGTTAACCAATAAAATAATAGTTCTTTAAAGTAAACGTATATCCCCAACGTCTTAATATGGTTAACGAACCTTGATTAAATTAAAATAAATGAGACTTTTAACATTTCACGAGGAAAATTTTATGTTTGTTCTTACTAAATAGCTCGGAGGAAATATAAGAATTTGTGGATTTGAAAAAATAACGAGGCTCGAGTCTAGACGAAAAAAGGATCTGAAAATTTTATTGGCGCCATTGTAGATGTACAAACGAAAACAAATATGATGGTGTCGCCATCTATAATGTACGCTTCTTGGCGGCCTATTTAAACAATACGAAATATAATATACATTCGTTATTTTATAAATATGTATACTCTATAATATACTATAACAGGATATTTCCCGCTTCTATTCTTTATGTGGAACATAATCCGATCCCTGTAGCTGTTTAGTCAAATTTTAGTCCTATCTTCTAAACACGATAATTTGTGTTAACTCTAAACACCACCATGGTTCTAGGTTCATGGCTCCTGAAATTTTGTCGCATTTCGTTAAACCACTCTTAGATAATTTCGTAAGAACAACAACCTTTATTATCAATGACTCAAATTGTTTCTTTTTAATAATGATGGAACTTTCCGAAATTTTCTAGCTAAACAAAGAGCACATAGTTGTATTTCAATAGGACTTGCAACCGTGACTAATCTTTGACTTTAAATTTAGTTTAGAATACATGGAATATCGAAAGTTGCGTGTGACGAATTGCGGAGCCTTATACGAGGCGCCCATTGCTCTCCGTAACGTCTACGTCCTGCCTTCCACAGGCCTTATCTCCTTACGTAGACTCGTGTATTTGCCTCGCCTGATATTGAAAAAACCCAAAAATAATTTAAAAAAAAACCGCGTGCACTGGCCTCTATTAATAACCTAGACTAGGAACTTTTGTATTTTTACTAAATGAACGGGGCAACCAATGGCTCAACGGTAAGATGTTCGTAAACTAATCGTAAGACCCGGGTTCGATTTCCGGTCACAGCAGAATATTACTTTAATACTTAAATAAAATAAAATAAATAATTTTACATTTAACATGAAATCTCGTTCTATTTAAATATAAATCAATGTTTATTACTCTATTAATTAGTAATATACGCTTCCGATAAAGCCATTGGAAGTTGAGAGGTTGCATAACACTCAGCGCTCGGTTTGTCCCAAAAGTCAATTAGAGGAAGTAGGAGCTAAGACATACATAGAAAACGCACACATACTCAACACCCATAACCGCATTAGCACAAACGAAATACTATAGCCACACCTTTAACGCTCATTTTATTTCAACACTTGCCATTGATGAAGATACCGTAGAAAAGCTATTTTCGACATCTGGTAGTGGACGACTGGTAGACTTCCAGTTGACGTTGTGACACATACCGCATGAAAAAGACCAATGCCGTCCAATTTCCAATATCTCCAGGAAACCAATGACTGTATTAGGAATCGTAGATATCCAAATATTCACACCAAATGTATTAACAAGAAGCAAAAACCTTACCATCAACAAAGCACAGAGAGCGACTTGACTAAACGCAAGCTCGAAATTTCAATAAACGTTAAATGAACGCCTTCGCTGTATTGCAACTATATTTAAGATGATTATAAAACCCGTAAATAAATAACAAAAAATAACCAAGTGGATCACCCACAGGTTTTACCCTTTAACCCTCTTATATCTGCTGACTGCACTAAAAAAGATTTGACATTAAAAATTTCATACGTAAACAAGTTCACAAAAATAAAAAAACAAAGTTCAATAAAAATATCCACAGATATTGTATTCATTCAACCCGCCTTATCATAATGGTTCCTTTACCTAAACTTTTTCCTTAAGGAAGTCAAAGGCTCGGCGGTGAACTGTCCGCGTGGTAACTATGCGACCCGAGTTCAATTCTTGATCACGATCAACATTTACATTAAAATACTTATATAAGATGAATATAATTTATAAATATTTATTTAAATATAAGATGAATATAATATATAAAAATTTAATTAAATATAAGATTAATATAATTAATAAATATTTAATTAAATATAAGATTAATATAATTTATAAATATTTAATTAAATATAAGATGAATATAATTTATAAATATTTCATTAAATATAAGATTAATATAATTTATAAATATTTAATTAAATATAAGATTAAGATAATTTATAAATATTTAATTAAATATAAGATGAATATAATTTATAAATATTTAATTAAATATAGGATGAATATAACTTATAAATATAATTTATAAATATTTAATTAAATATAAATTGAATATAATTTATAAATATTTAATTAAACATAAATTGAATATAATTTATAAATATTTAATTAAATATAAATTAAATATAATTTATGAATATTTAATCAAATATAGGATGAATATAATTTATAAATATAATGTATAAATATTTAATTAAATATAAGATAAATATAACTTATACATTTTTAATTAAATATAAGATTAATATAATTTATAAATATTTAATTAAATGTAAATTGAATATAATTTATAAATATAATTTATAAATATTTAATTAAATATAAATTGAATATAATTTATAAATATTTAATTAAATATAAATTGAATATAATTTATAAATATTTAATTAAATATAGGATGAATATAATTTATAAATATAATTTATAAATATTTAATAAAATATAAGATAAATATAACTTATAAATATTTAATTAAATATAAGATTAATATAATTTATAAATATTTAATTAAATATAAGATGAATATAATTTATAAATATTTAATGAAATGTAAATTGAATATAATTTATAAAAATTTAATGAAATGTTAATTGAATATAATTTATAAATACAATTTTTAAAATTAAATTAAATATAAATTGAATATAATTTATAAATATTTAATGAAATATAAATTGAATATATTTTATAAATATTTAATTAAATATAGGATGAATATAATTTATAAATATTTAGTTAAATATAAGATGAATAAAATTAATAAATATTTAATTAAATATAGGATGAAATGAAATTAAATTAAATGAAATATTTATTTTTACTTGCATAACAACAGTGCAAATTACACCAGCAAGGTTACACACAGCACTGCCTTCTATAATACTAGGCCTAGAAATGGTAGCTACGTCGATTTTTTAAGTGACATTTTCAAACTGACATGATTTTCGCGCTAGATGTCGCTCTTTTGGGGTTTTTTGGTTTGGGGTAAAAAAGGTTAAACGGCTGTGGCCAATCAGCAGTCTCCTATCACTGGTGGCTTCAAAACATTAAATGCCTAAAAAAGTCAAGTATTTATCCTTTTATTATTATAAACTTAATACATTTGATTTTGGTTAGTGATATATTGAAACCCATTTCAAGCTTATGATACATAAATATAATTTTTCTCCGATTCAATAATTACCAATAATCATTTAAAGAAAGTTTTATACATAAGCCTTGGTCATAACAAACGTTTTTTTTTCCCAAAGGATTTTTTAGTCATAAAGAAATTAAAGATTAGTAATGGTGAATTCCTGCGTAATAAAAGATTGTTCAACTAACAAACCTAAATTAAATGATGAAAGTTCAAATACATGCCCAACAGCGAGTCTTCATTCTATTCCCAAGAATAAGTCACTGCGGGAAAAATGGCAACAAGTTTTGAATTGCAAAGTTACTGAAAATGCAAGAATTTGCAGCAAGCAATTTAAAGACGCAGACTTTAATATTTCCTCAAATAGAAAGAGGAGATAACTACCAAATGCTATTCCTTCAGTATTTGTTGGAGAACCAATAGTTAGGAAATTAAAGCTGGATATAAAAAATACACCTATAGTTCCTATACCTCTCGCTACCCAGTCAACTCCACTTCCTATATATCTGGATACTCAGTCCACTCAAGTTCCTAGTTTCTATTCAGTCAGTGAAAACCAGAAAAGTAATGAATCAATTCTGCCCGTTGAAAAAACTTCTCGTACCCAAACTCCAAGTCCTCAGAAGAGGTCACCTTAAGTTCAAAGGCCAGCTTCAAGCATGAAAATCCAGCAGTTCATTAATGGAAATATATCAAGAAAGAGACCTAGATCGAACTCTCCTATTTTGAGTTTGGTAAACTTTCTTGATCGAGGAGGTTTAAGATACCCTAGTCAGTACCTGATAAACATTTTAAGTGTGATTTCGGACTTTGTAAGAGAAGCAATGCCATACGTTTACAAACATGGATCATTAAAGATCTTCTTATACATAATTCAGCCTTATTTTACAAAATCCTTAAAGTGCAACTGTGATAATTACATAAAATTATCTGAAATAATTCTAACTAAATTTGTTAGACCTTTATTAGATAAAGATCTAACTGATTTAAAACAACGGGTCAAGAAATTGAACACTAAACCAATTTCACGCAAACATGTCAAAATGTGATATTACATTGTATTTTTTTTAATGGATTAAAAAACGTGTAGAAGATCCAAGCTTATATTTAAATAATTTTTTTTTTTACTAAATCTATTTCATTATTTGTTAAGATAAATTAAAGTCCTTTAAATTGAATGTTGACATTATAAAGTGTATTTTCCCTATTAATATATAAATTTTTCGCGTACGTTTGAATTTCCCGCACTATCCCTACCCAAAAAAGTGACCTCTATCGGATATTTCAAAATCGTTACCGCCACCCCCTTTTTTTTCTTACTTCTAGGCCTAGTATTATAGAAGGCAGTGCACACAGAGGTTGAAATATATATGCAATGGTTAAATACACTTTTCTAAAGAAATATACATCATGAATGATGCTTGAATAAAACATATTTACACACTTCACAATTTCGATGAAGGATTATAGTTGTTAACAAAAATGTTACAAGTGTTCAAATAAAATAACAATTTTAATAAAGAAATATACAAAATAGAAAAATGAATAATGTGAGAATCGTAGTATAATATGATTAATTGTTTTCTGTAAGTTTCAAAATTTCGGAAATTTTACAGCTAAAAATGTCTAACGTATCAGAGTAGTGGTTACAGGTGTTCTGCATACGTAGAATAGGAGAAATTATGGGGTCTTTAGATAATGTAATTTTTTGTCGGGTAATATGATTGGGGACGTGAAACATTAAAGAACTAGTTAAATCTATACATTGTAAATTTGATATGGTTTTTTTTAAAAACAAGAGTTCACGTTTTCTTTAAAATGTAAAACGGTATCCATGCTCAAGAGGTTTAATAAATATTTATAAATATATGGCTTTTTGTATAAAAAATAAGTGTGGGCAAGCTCTATGAATTTGCGTTGTACGTTTTCTACATTCTGGAGTAAGTAGCCCGCGCACCCGCCCCACGAGAGCATACCATATGTGAGTTTTGTTCGCACTAATGACAAGTATAGTGTTTTGAAGCATTTTATAGACCCGAGGTCACGGGATAGTCGCAATATTCCGTATAATAATCGTCGGGACCGACCAACCACACTCGAAATTTGCTCCCGAAAGAACAACCCCTCATCCAATAAAATTCCGAGGTCCTTGAGGATGGCCGTCCGTGTTATGGCTTTATCGTTTAAGCTATAAGAGTAAATGGTTGTGTTGACTTTTCGCGTAAACGTAATAACCATACTTTTGGAATTATATTCAAACAGGTTGTTGGATTCGCACCAGTCCGCGATTCGGTCGAGGTCCGTCTGTAAATGATGGCCGTCATTTGCGGTCGTTATCGCGCGGTAGATTTCCGTGTCGTCGGCGAACTGCTTAAGTTTGGAATGCTTCACTACCGTGTGCAAATCGTTGGTATAGATGTTAAATAACAACGGTCCGAGGGAACTTCCTTGAGGAACTCCGCGTGTAGTTAGAAATGGAATGTTCGTTGTTGCGCCATTACATTTCAAGATGTTAATACGGTTTTTCAGATAGTCAGCGAACCATAGATGCGCTTGACCAACCCCGCCGTACAACCTTAATTTCGTCAGTAGCAACCCATGTGACACTCTTGTCTGGAAACAATGGGCATTACGTCGTTTAGAAATGTAACGTGGTTAGTTTCCACGGATCGACCTCTTATAAATCCGTGCTGCGTCTCGGATAAGTTCGGCTGAAACCATCGGTGTAGAACGTCGTGGATCAGTGAATCAAACATTTTCGCGAAGCAGCAGAGTAGCGAGATGGGTCTATAATTCTCCGCGTCGCCAGCGAAGCCATTTTTGAAGATCGGCAAAATAACGACCGTCTTCCACAGTGACGGAAATGATCCTGTTTTGATGGACAAATTGAAAATGTAGCATAGAAGCGGCGCGATAATGTCTATGCAGCCTTTTATAATAAACATCGGTATATATTCTATACCGGTAGAATTAGTATTTTTGAGCTTCTTTGCAGGGGTATACAAAAACACTAACAAATGTGATGTTTGAAAGCACGTCATCGGCTGGGTGAAAGTCGCCGAGAGAGTAGTTGATGGTATCTCTTAACGCGTCAGTGGCTACATTTTCTAAATTTCTCGCAAATTCTCTCGCCAAAGTCGATGGGTCTGATGTTACACCTGATGGTAGGTGCAGAGCGATAGGATGCGGTTTGTTGTTCAGACGCTTGTTTACAAAGTTCCACAAGTGTTTGGGGTCTTTGAGCGAGTTGGTGTAAGTGTTTTTGGCGGTTTCCAAGATAGATGTATCTTGTTTGTACAGGAATTGCATCTTATATTTTTTTGCTTGCCCACAAATGATTTTTCGCATTTTAGGCACTTTATTTTAGAGCCTGACATTAGATTTAAACCGTTTGAGCATAGATACAAATAACAATAAAAAAATAATAATGCAAAAAATGTTAAACCAGTAACCGTAGAACACTTTAGAAAATATTAATATAGGAGACAATTGTAATAATAATAATGATGAATTAATTTTGAGAAAAATTAATAAAGCAAAAAGCCCGTGCTTTGTTGTGAAAAATTCCGTATTCAAGTTCGTAGCAACTTAAAACGTGAAAAGTCAATATAAAAGTCAGTTCTAAAATGATGAACATGCACCAGTGAGACGAAAGCAAAAACACCGAAGCGTTTCACGAGCGCGCGGAGAACGCGAGATAAGAGAGGAGTTAAAAACTTTTAAAAAATAACCGAAAATTCTAATTTAAAATAGGGCTAAAAATAACAAAATATGCACCTCAAAAATAAATATTATAATCAAACTACTTAGCCCAAATGGTCAATTGAGGTGTTGGAATGATGACGGTGAAAGCGCGCACACGGTGAAACCACACACTGAAACGCTAATTTAATTGATATATATAATTCCTTCGAGTTTCCCTCTAGCGTTAAAATGTAAGGTATATATTCTCGGAGCTTCGGAACCTTGTAAAACTAGTCTAGCGGTATGCTATTAAATGAAATCTAAAATATCGTGCCAATAGTCAAATTTATTATCACACTAATTACAAACGCTAAATAACGTTTAAGCGCATAAAAGTTAAACTAAAAATCAATATACATCAACAAATAATCCCCGACAATCCCAAACCCCAGATGTCTAAAACTACCCCACCCACAATTCAAATTATCCCCGACACTCTTAAACCAAATATATCCTAAATAATTACTCTGCCAGATTTTTATTGCCTCAATTGACCATTTGGGCTAAGTAGTTTGATTATAATATTTATTTTTTAGGTGCATATTTTGTTATTTTTAGCCCTATTTAAATTAGAATTTTCGGTTATTTTTCAAAAGTTTTAAACTCCTCTCTTATCTCGCGTTCTCCGCGCGCTCGTGAAACGCTTCGGTGTTTTTGCTTTCGTCTCCCTGGTGCATGTTCATCATTTTAGAACTGACTTTTATATTGACTTTTCACGTTTTAAGTTGCTACGAACTTGAATACGGAATTTTTCAAAACAAAGCACGGGCTTTTTGCTTTATTAATTTTTCTCAAAATTCATTCATCATTATTATTATTACAATTGTCTCCTATATTAATATTTTCTAAAGTGTTCTACGGTTACTGGTTTAACATTTTTTGCATTATTATTTTTTTTATTGTTATTTGTATCTATGCTCAAACGGTTTAAATCTAATGTCAGGCTCTAAAATAAAGTGCCTAAAATGCGAAAAATCATTTGTGGGCAAGCAAAAAAATATAAGATGCAATTCCTGTACAAACAAGATACATCTATCTTGTACAACAATATATCGCCTATAAGGAACAAGATAACTATTGCTGCAAGAAATGTTTACAGGGAGGTTCCTCTCAACTTAACGCTTTTGCGTCCCAATATATACCATCCCAATTTGAGCGCCCCGAAGCCATGGATCCTTCGACATTAATAGATAATTTAAACGAATTTAAAAAACCAACAGTCTCACCAGAGACAACGACTCGGCTATTACCTTTTTATGTACGACTATCGCCGATATTTCTTCTAAGCGCTCGACTATGCCAGCTTAATTATTGGAACACTTTACATCACACCTCGACTAACTTCTGGCGATGTCGTAACGAAACTCACTACTCTTTCTTCGAAACTCCACGCGATTAAAGACGATCTAATATTAGTGGGTGATTTCAATGTGCCTGGTGTCGACTGGGACATACTTTCGCACGTTAACTCTAGCCCTAACGTCCGAACGAAGGCTAAAGCGGTAATCGACTTTTGCGCGGAATGCAACTTATCTCAACTGAACCGTGCCCGTAATGTGAAGGGCTATACTCTAGATCTGATACTCGTGAATAATTACTTAGCGACATTAGACACCGGATCCATAACTTTAGTTGAAGATGACCCTGCGCACCCTACAGTGTTAGTTACATATCATAGCATCATCTCTGACACTAACACTGTAGTGGATCCTAAGTTCCACTTTCAACGGGGAAACTACCTTAGCCTTTACAAAGATTTACGCTATACGGACTGGTCGGAACTTCTCGCCTCTCAAGATGTCGACGATTGTGTAAACATTCTAACGCATCGTGTGCAGGACGCTATGAAGGAAAACATCCCTAAAGCTAAACCACCGAGGAATTCAACTTTTCCGTTGTGGTATTCAAAAGCCCTAATCAGAGCAATAAGACGCAAGGCCTATTTCCATCTAAAATCTAAACGACAGAGTCAGGTTAACGACAGAAGTGCGTACGAGAGCGCGAGAAAGGAGGTTAAACGGCTATTGTCCCGTGACAAATTGGAAACCGCCAAAAACACTTACACCAACTCGCTCAAAGACCCCAAACACTTGTGGAACTTTGTAAACAAGCGTCTGAACTACAAACCGCATCCTATCGCTCTGCACCTACCATCAGGTGTAACATCAGACCCATCGACTTTGGCGAGAGAATTTGCGAGAAATTTAGAAAATGTAGCCACTGACGCGTTAAGAGATACCATCAACTACTCTCTCGGCGACTTTCACTAAGCCGATGACGTGCTTTCAAACATCACAGTGGAAGAAGCGGCTGTTCGAATTACCATAAAGAAGCTCAAAAATACTAATTCTACCGGTATAGACTATATACCGATGTTTATTATAAAAGGCTGCATAGACATTCTCGCACCGCTTCTGTGCTACATTTTCAATTTGTCCATCAAAACAGGATCATTTCCGTCACTGTGGAAGACGGTCGTTATTTTGCCGATCTTCAAAAATGGCTTCGCTGGCGACGCGGGTAATTATAGACCCATCTCGCTACTCTGCTGCTTCGCGAAAATGTTTGATTCACTGATCCACGACGTTCTACACCGATGGTTTCAACCGAACTTATCCGAGACACAGCACGGATTTATAAGAGGTCGATCCGTGGAAACCAACCACGTTACATTTCTAAACGACGTAATGCCCATTGTTTCCAGACAAGGTCAAGTAGACGTTATATCGATTGACCTTTCAAAGGCTTTCGACAGAGTGTCACACGGGTTGCTACTGACGAAATTAAGGTTGTACGGCGGGGTTGGTCAAGCGCATCTATGGTTCGCTGACTATATGAAAAACTGTATTAACATCTTGAAATGTAATGGCGCAACAACGGACATTACATTTCTAACTACACGTGGAGTTCCTCAAGGAAGTTCCCTCGGACCATTGTTATTTAACATCTATACCAACGATTTGCACACGGTATTGAAGCATTCCAAACTTAAGCAGTTCGCCGACGACACGGAAATCTACCGCGCGATAACGACCGCAAGTGACGGCCATCATTTACAGACGGACCTCGACCGAATCGCGGACTGGTGCGAATCCAACAACCTGTTTGTATATAATTCCAAAAGTATGGTTATTACGTTTACGCGAAAAGTCAACACCACCATGTACTCTTATAGCTTAAACGATAAAGCCATATCACGGACGGCCATCCTCAAGGACCTCGGAATTTTATTGGATGAGGGGTTGTTCTTTCGGGAGCAAATTTCGAGTGTGGTTGGTCGGTCCCGACTATTATTATACGGAATATTGCGACTATCCCGTGACCTCGGGTCTATAAAATGCTTCAAAACACTATACTTGTCATTAGTGCGAACAAAACTCACATATGGTATGCTCTCGTGGGGCGGGTGCGCGGGCTACTTACTCCAGAATGTAGAAAACGTACAACGCAAATTCATAGAGCTTTATACGCAGCGGGGTGTCCCCCTTTTCTAACTAAAAGTGTCGTTTTGGTGAAAAAAAAGCCGAGTGTATACAAATTATAAGGTTTTATTTATATATTTTTCAAGTACAGGTTGTATAACACAATTTACATTGAATATACGTCTTTTGGAAATGTATTTTATTTATATCATGGTAATTACGTCGATCTTCGTAGGGTATATAAAGAAGTTCACCCAAAGGGGCGAAACGAACCATCTGAAATGAGTGTTTTTACGAGCATTTTCATTAAATGTTCTACCTCGAGGCGTTTAACGGTAAGAGTTATGATTTCGTCGCCGTATTCCTCGGCAGGGCTGGTTGTGGGCCCGTCGAAGGTGTATTTTTCTGTTGGCGGGATATCTCGGCCCTCCAAAGCGGCGGGTGACGGACATTTGGGGATAAAATTTGTCGTGTTCCGATTGGGGTACGTCGCCGGCTTCCCAGCTTCCTAACTGCCAGTGGCAGATATAGCATTCGACTATACCTATGGTTATAAAAGCGATTGTTTACACCGATGTTTTTTTTTCGCGTAGAAGGATGGTCGTCGTAAAAAGGTGACAGTTATATAATCAAAAACTTTAAAAAAAGACGCTTCAAATTGGGAGTATTGTTAAGATATTTCTGGTACAAAAGTTTTGTCGAAAATGGTTATAAAAGATACCGATGTTTTTCACCTAGAATTTTAACCAGCGGCTATACGATCTAAGACGCTTAAAATTGTATTTTGTCCCCGATTGCCCCCAACGTTTTACCTCAGGTGGGGATTCTTCGCGCTAAAATGGTTATAACAAAACGATTGTTTCCTCCAAAAATGTTTTTGCGCGTAGGATTTTAAGGATGTGGGGTGCCCATAAACTAGGGGAATAGATCCTCTTAACTATTTCAGTTTAAACTACGAGGGATTCTCATAGGCTTTTCTTTTACATCCAAATGCACCTACGTATGGGGGTGCAAAGTGTATATGGGGGTCCTTTGGGTATTAAAACCCGGGGACTTGGTCCCTAAGACAACACAACTCTGTTTTTTTTATCCAACCATATCCACCAACACTAGAAAACCATCTCCGCTGTTCTCGGATGAGGACGTAGACATGTAAGTTTTTATAAATTTTTATATTTTTTGCTTGGTGATCTATTCCAAAATTAAATGGTAACCACGTATGCGTAACAATTTCAATATGTAAGATACTCGAGAATGGTAAAATAGTCTATATTTAAATTTAAAGTGCGAAAACTATATTTGTATATTCGAAATGTATTTTAACGTATTAAAAGCAGAATTCATCTTTCTGACAAGAGTCTTACCCATCATACATACACCATCTAATCTGGAATCTATGTTTAACAATTTGATGAATTCGTGTTTACGAAAGCTTATTTTAAACGTAACTTAGAACATTAATTGAGTATTTTGAAATATGTGAATATCGGAATTTTTTTTGGGTTGTATTAAAAGTAGAGTTAAGATGTTTTTATAGTATTTTATATGTTTTTGCATATCTGAACTTGCGGTTCAATTTTGGGTAAATGGACCACTTACACGCTAATGATATTAAAATGAAGTTTAAAAATATTTGAACGAGTCCCTCTTTTTATACCCGCAAAGTACTGAACGATTCTATCTTATTGATTAAAATAGGTCTAACAATCATATCTATTAGTACCATTACAACATTTGAGAAAGACATTTTCCCATTGTGAAAGTGGAATCCAAAATAAGAATCACTTCAATTTAAACGCACTTTTAATTTAAATATAGACTATTTTACCATTCTCGAGTATCTCTTTTTTTCTTTAAAAGCTGAAGAAATATTAGAAACGACATCAGTGATCAATTAATTGTTTCCGAGTATTGTTTTCGGTTCTTTTTTTAAAGCTAGCTTAGAAATCACATTATTTTTATATATAATTATTTAGTTGTAATGTTAAAGTTTGGTGATGTTGTTAATTGTTAATTACTGGTGGCCTTCACTAGAAACTATTATAAGAATTATATATGAATTTATAACTACGCGTATATTTACCACTAGTGAATGCAATATCTGTCGAAGAATTGAAGAAAGACGGAATCACGTCATTATTAAGAACTGGTAACTACTTCTGTATATATTGTGACGGTTCAGTTTTTCATGTTCCAACTGACGGAGGGCTAGCATGGTACTGTGACGGATACTCAATCTGTTAGGGACTAAGAGAGCTGCCAATTTGTCATATCGCGAAGTAACTGGTGGATGTTGTGTATTTACGAAAATTAAAAAAAATAATAGTATGTGTGTTTTCTATTATTTTTCCACCTATATTTGCGTATTGAAATCTATTTTAACGTATTGAACGTAGAGTCAGAGGTTTTTATAGTATTTTACTACCTATATTTACATTTTGGAAAGCTATTTAAACGTATTGAACGTAAAGAGTATTTTTGAATATTTATGGTAATAAAAGGTATCTATTGTAGAAAATAAAATATATTTTAATTAAAACATTTCTTAATTTCTTTATTACCTAAAAATATTTACAATATTTACAAATTTTTATATTGTTTAACTTCTTTCATTTTTAAAATTGTAATTGCTTGACTTAAATAAAGCGTGAAAATTATTAGTTTCGAAATGATATTTACAAATCTTATCCACTCTAAAGTCCATTTTTTGGGTATTAGTAAATAATTCATACAAACTAACTTCTAAGTTTGAAGAAAATATGAATTTAGTTCGTAAATAAAATCCTTTTATAGTAAACACATCTAAATTCTACTTTTAATGCAACAAAATACAATTCCGATATTCTAATATTTAAAAATACTTAATTAATTTACTAAGTTACGTTTAAAAAATTGAACCTATCTCACGAGTATTTCACCTGAATGAGAGATAGCGCGTGCGTACGCGGATTACCTGGGGTGCGGATTGGGGCGCGGTTAATTGAAATTTAAAACATGGATTTTGTTTAAAAGTGACGTCATGGAATATTCGAAGTAGCTGTTAAAGTGATTTGAGTGTTTTAAACTCCATTTAATGTCATTAAGTGTCTATTTTAATCAATAAGATAGAATCGGTAAGTACTTTGCGGGTATAAAAAGAGGGAACTCGTTCAATGTTTAAACCACATCCCAAGAGTTTTTCACTGAAATAGAAACAATCCCTAGAAAACCTTAAAAAATGTAAGTATAAAATCTGTTCATAATAAAATTATTTGTATCTTAACATATATGTATATTTATTTGATATTAACTATAAACCCGCTACATTATTTAGGAATGGACTGAAAGTGTTTCAAATATCCCAAGTTAAAGGTATCGCAGTTACACCGGATTGTGAAATTTTTTTTTGAACAATAGATGGGAAAAAGGGGATTAAGCTAACAGAAGCAGAATTACATCAATTATGGATGAAACGGGAAGAGATTTCATCGTTCTTTCAAGCCGAGTCCTCCCAATGCTCTACGTCGTTTTTCGATGGATCAACGACCAGACAAATAGATCTGTGTTTTTTCAAAACGTAAAAATTCTCAATATATGAAAAATGTGTCACGGGACTTAACCGCATTACGAAACGCTATTCCCCACCAGAGAGGGCTTTACGATCTCGTATTCATCGTGGGGGAAATTTGCCGAAATTTATGATGAACTATTAGTATATTTTAATGAGGTTAAACGAGTTCACAATCTTATTAGTGATAATGTCGAAAATCAACTACGTAAATTTATTCGAAACAAGTGTTACGGGTGTGAAATATTGCACGAGTCCCAATTACAACATGACTGTTTAATGATGGAGTGGTATCAAAGAGTCGATTTACACTTTTTAGATGCTGTTAGTAACTTAAACTATTCAGAAATCAATATGATGTATTCTGGTTAATCATTTCTGGAAAATCATTTCTGCGAACTTATCGTAAGTAAAATTGTTTGTAAGACGAAGCAAATGTTATTATAGACAAATAAAATAGTTTCAATGAAATTTGTTAAATTTGAAACTAATAATTTTCACGCTTTATTTAAGTCAAGCAATTACATTTTTATAAATGAAGTAAATATAATCAAAGATAATGATAAAAACCACTTACCTATATTTTAAATACGGTAAATTAAAAATACTTAATTAATGTACTAAGTTACGTTTAAAAGAACCTTTTGTTACAATTTCAATATGTAAATATAGTTAAAAATACGATAAAAACCACTTACCTATATTTTAAATACGGTAAAATACAATTCCTATACACAAATATAGTCGGAAAGATACTCTAAATTATTCAAGTTCAAAACGTATAAATATTCCTTCAAAGTACTATAAAAGGATTTTATTTACAAACTTAATTCATATTTTCTTCAAACTTTCAATTCGTTACAATTTTAATATAAATGAAAACATCATGGGTTATAGGTGCGTAATCTACTATTAGACCGAACGGATCCGAAAAATTTTAAATATTGTAAATTTGTACAGAAATTATCTTCAATTGGCTATAGACCTATAGGAATTGTAAACTAACTCGTATACAAACTAAGACTGATCTCGACTTTTATTAAAACAAAATACAATTCCGATATTCAAATATTTAAAAATACTTAATTAATGCACCAAGTTACGTTTAAAAGAACGTTTTGTAAACACGAATTCATCCAATTGTTAAACATAAATTCCAGATTACATGATGTATGTATGATTGGTAAGACTCTTGTCAGAAAGATGAATTTTTATGTATCTTTATTCTGCTTTTAATACGTTAAAATACATTTCAAATATGAAGATATAGAAAGAAAAATACTACTAAAATCCCTTTTTAAATTTGATAAAATACATTTCCGATATCTTAATAGATAGAATAATAATATAAAATTTCCTTTCTCCACTTTTAACACAACTCCGATTCGCAAATATAGACAGAAAATACTAAAAAAAACTCTTTACGTTCGATTCGTTAAAATACATTACCGACACACATATATAGATAAAGATATACTACAAAATTTAAAAAGGTAGAAAAATACTTCACATTAACCATTATGAATTTAATCTTACAACATCCTTACCGTAGAGTAAAACATATTTGTTCAGAGTCAACTTGTTTCCTCGTTATCTTTATCTCATGTGTTTTAAATAGCGTATGGATTAAGTTAATAATGTATTGAAATGGGGTATGTTAAAACGTCGTAGAATAAAGTGTAAAACATATGTTCAGAGTCGGCTTGATTAATAAAAAGAATAACATTGACGTTTCCGGTGCAGTCACGTAGGAAGAAAAATACTACAACAATCTCTAAACTCTACATTCAATACGTTAAAATATATTTCCGAAATGCCAATATAGGTAGAAAAATACTACATAGGCTTACGGGATTTCAAGTAATTAGCAAGACTAATCAAATTCCTAATATTAAAACCGTTGTAAAGAAATTGTGAATAAACGTTTTTATATTGAATTCATTGTTATTTTTAATAACATTTTAAGGATGGCCGTATCCAATGACAATTATACGATGATTTTTAAATAAGAACCGTTATTGATAGAAAACGTTCAGTGTAATACGCGAAATTAATGTAAAGGTGGTATAAAAAAAAACTGGGATACATATTATTTTACATTGGAAAATTTCGTTGCAAACCATTTTGGTTTAATTTTCGTAACGGGTTTTAAGAATAATGTACAGGTGGTTAATTTTATTAATCTAACGTAACAGAAGGTATAAATGTAACTACTCTGACATTTTATAACCCCTAGGGGGACGCGTTGGAAACACAAGCAGCAGTTTCATTTTCATTGCAAACCATTTTGGTTTAATTTTCGTAACGGGTTTTAAGAATGATGTATAGGTGGTTAATTTTATTAATCTAACGTAACAGAAGGTATAAATGTAATACTCTGACATTTTATAACCACTAGGGGGACACGTTGGAAACACAAGCAGCTGTTCCATTTTAATTTTTTAAACGTAACCAAGTACATTAATTAAGTATTTTTAAATATTTGAATATCGGAATTGTATTTTGTTGCATTAAAAGTAGAGTTTAGATGTATATTCGTTTTAAGAAATACTCGTGATATAGGTTCAAGTGCCAAGCATATTTAAGTACTACAATGATATTAAAATGAAGTTTAAAAATATTTCCATTCTACGTTACTTTAACAACGAATATTCTATGTCGTCAAAACACTCAAATCCATGTTTCAAATTCAAATTAACCGCGCAAAACACTTAAATCTATGTTTTCATTTGAATTTAAATTAACCGCGCCGCGCCCCAGAGCGCGTCCCCCCGGGTAATCCACGCACGCGCGCCGCCCAGGTTATTACTTTTTACATCATTTCAACTTATTCCGTATGATAAAACGGGATAAGATATACGTTCAAGTGTCACTCACGATAAGCAGAGATAAATGAACGAGTTGGCCTGAACACAATATGTTGATACAGGGGCGTAGGAACCGGGAGGGGCAGGGTGGGCAATGCCCCTCCCTAGAATATTGCTGGGAGGGTCAACTTATGTTATTGCCCCCTCCAACCTGTGGTCAGTTGAAATCTTCAAAAGAGTCAAATTATCATTTTAAAAGCATATACAGTTTATAGAACCTCAACTGATTGAGAAATAAATTAGCCTTGAAAGAAATAAAATAAATCCAGACTCAATTATTTAATCAATGTTTCAAAGGTTAAAAAATATTAAATGAGTAAATGGAGTTGGTTTCGATGCGAGGCTTAATGTCAAAAGGAGCTGATTACAAAATACAACCACGCCTTTCTTCAATTTAGCAAACAACACTTACAACAGTGTACTAGTATAATTTCTACATTTGTTGCTTAGTCACTATTTACCTGACGACCGTTTTAGAATTATATTCTGGAAGAATTGCAAAATGGTTCTCAAAATCGCAGCCCGACAGCTTGTTTTCCAGTGCGGGGCAAGATCAGCTTCATCATTGGGACAAACCCGTTTCCCATCTGGTCATCTGATGTTCTTTCGAGACCCTACCCAGATTTTACATAATTGATCAACAATTAATAATGTTGTGTTTTGTATGTCGAGATATTGTTATTCTATTAAAAGGTATTTTTTAGACCAAATTTTAAGAGAATAATGGATTCGGGCAATATTTAATGGGAGTGATTGGGATATAAGCAAATACTTGACGGAAATTGCTGGCAATGGAGAAACCAAAGTGTGTGGTCGGCATTTTAAAGTGGACGATTTTTGCGTATCTTGTTTCATGAAACGACCTCACGCAGTACCAACTGCGATAACCAATTGTGATAAGAATTTGCGTAATACGAATTCAATTAAAGTCTGTGATATGTTGACTACTCAGAAAACGACCCGAAGTGCAAATATATTATCTTCACCTCGAATTAGTCTTTCACCTATGACCAATCAAATTATGGATTTATTTTAAGGAAAGAAAACGTTATTACTAAAGGAAAAATATCTGCAACTCTAGAACACTGTCCAACTTCCTATACTCCTATTAATTTAATTTTTATAAATTTTAAAAGAAATACGCCCCCGAAATTAAATTTAGCCAGAGATAAATTGAAAAGAGCTCTACAACGTCTCGAGACAACAACGACCTAGGAAACAGCCCACCTTTTTCAAGTAAAAGACTATTTACTCTCAATGACCAAAAACAACAACCCGAGGTTTCCCCTAAAGAACCCAGATACCAACGAAACGTAGCCTACGAAGAAAATCATGATTTTAACTAAAAACGCCTTTACGAAGCTAGCGATTATTCTGGTTAAATGATATCTGTTAACGAAATTAATGTGATAAAGTCCAGAGAAATTGTTCCTATTTATCCCACTAAAGACATTATAAAATCGAAAGATATTGTTCCTGTTTATCCCACAAAAGAAGTTTTAAAATCCTAATAAATTGTTCCTATTTATCACACAAAAGATGTGCTAAAAATCAAAACTAGAAAGTAGCGATAATTCAAGCGAAATTTCATCCGTTGAAAAAATTAATGTTTCCGTACCTGAAAAAGGAAATTATTCTATACCTGACAATGGAAAAAGAAAACGCTTCTAAAGACGCTTGAACACAAGCATCTCAACCAACTCGCAAGAGATTCTGCAAATTTTCAACAAGTGTTTTCAAATTGAAAAAGCAAATTTCTTAAATGAATAAAACAATTTCAACTCTCACAGCGACAGCGAAAAAACTAAAAAAAGGCAATTGAAAGAATGAATATATTCAACTTAAAAACATTTTGGAAGATGCTAATAGTTCCGAGAGTGTAAAAGCCAATTTTCTTACGGAGCAAATACTTGCCTACGGCAAGAAAAGTACGGTTTATCAAGAATCAACTTTAGGAATGTGCTGTTTAATCCGGTTTAATCTTCAAAAAAACTCCGGCAGCATACATCTATATGAGAGAGAGTTGGAAATTTTTCATTTATACCATATATACGACCGCAATTTAGACAAATTTTTGCCCCAAGAAAATCAACGGCAGTGAAGAGGAAGAAAATCTAGCGACACACATTCTATGTTTTATATTTGAAGGACTTAGATGTAGCACCAATTTTAAATTCACAGTTTCATATTAGTTTACGGCCAACTTAGACGGAGAACAACTCTACCATCTAGTCCTTAAAGTTATCAAAGCTGTGGAAGATGGTGGGTTTCGTGTAATTAGGCTAGTTTCTGATAATTCCAGGTCGAAAAACTTAACCAGCCTGTTTCGAATGTCCCCTTGCTTAATATAATTAAAGCTCAAGACAATGGCGGTCTTAAGTACCCCATTTCAAAGTTAATCTTAGAGACAGAATTTGTGGAAACTATTATTAGTTTTTCCCAAAAAACCGTATTCCTGCTTATGAAATTAATTGCCACATTTTAGAGAACCTCTAAAATGCGACTGTTCTGGTTATGTGGACTTAGGCTAATAATAATCAGCTAGGCTAATACCCAAGGCACCACCTTAGGCCTAAGTCATCGAGCGACTTTTAAAGCCTTTTAATTCAGGTGGCCGGGTTACAATGCGTAGGAGGGTGGTGGCAAGCCCTGCATGCCACGAGATCGAGCCAACAGCTCCCTAAACTAACTATTACCGTTAACCTCGACAAGTTTTTATGGAAGGGGAAACCGAAGAACTCGGTGGAAAACCCCTTAAACCAGTGGGAAGAGAACTTGCAAACTCAACGCAGAAGGAGTTGTTCCGAGTTTTCACCCAGTGCCACAAGCTGGGATCGAACCCGGCTCCTCTTGCTGCGAGGCGAAAGTACTAAATGCCTCTATTATAAAATCACGCTCGTGATGCATCAGACCGCATTGAAATTAGGAAAACACTAAATTCAAAACCATTGTCAAGAAATTTATTAACATAACCTTAGAATAAACCATTTTAGAATAAAATTATTTGCCTTTTTATTCAATTACCACTTCTAATAGAAATTTTAGACTCGTATTAATCTATTTATAGAGAGCTCTTCCCTTTTCCCTCTTATTAGCATGATATGTTAAAAGACCTTTACCGTAGCTAAGCTACGCTTTTATCGTGACCCCTTTGGATATCATATAACATCACAAAGCAGACCTTCAGCTTGAGCTTAAATATGTAAAAGTTAGTTGAATCTCAAAATGGACCAGATTCTGATCCAAAAATAATTCCAATTTATATGGAACTTTATTTAAATTTAATTGCTTTTATATTATTTTAGGCTTTATTCATAGATTGCAAAATGCAGTTTCAGCAAGAGATTTTTTACTTCAATTTGAAGATGCGAGCTCTAAATCCTATACAATTTGAAAAAGTACCAAAATTTAAAGCTCATTTGTCTAAAGCTATCATGTACCTGATATTGGAACAATTGAAACGTTAATATAATGGTTTTAAAATAGTTAAATAAACGTTTAAAAAACTATTTAACGTTAGTAGAGTAGAACTAAATATGAACATGTAAATCCAAGATGGCCGCCAAGATGGCCGCCAAAACAACCCCCCATCCCCCAAAAATATTTTCAAAAACAGAATTTTTGTCCTTGGAAAAAGTCAAAAAAAATATTTTAATTTAAATCTCAAATTTAACCTTGAAGATGCTCTTTGACCTCGACGCCTGACACCTTTCCACAACCACTAAGCCTCGGTCTATACTCCCAACAAGTTTGGTCACGATCGGACCAGGTCGAACCGAGATATCGGCGGTAATATGTAACCCCACCAAATACTCCCACTTATTTACTTTTGGTGTTACTTTTTTCGTTTTTTCGTGTTTTCGTTTTTTAGCCGTTTAAAATGCTAATTAGTTATTTGCGAGATGGGGAAACCTTCGCTTTATATCCTTGGCAACGTTTGGCCACACCCAATCACGTAATATCCAACTTACCCCTGTTGAAAATTAAACTATTTACTTTTTGGAAATAAATAAATAAACAATCAATACATAGTTTGCATCCCTACGTCATCAATGACGCAGTTCCAAGTATAGATATAAGAACCAAGAATAAATATTTAATTTGAGCTAGAATGAACTATGCCTCCATTTTGCCGGTGTAGATTTCTTAGTAAAACGGGAAGGTTAACAGTTTCAATCGTCTGTTTGCGGATTTTAATTATTTTCAAATGATTAAGAAATTAGTTTCACGTTAAAAATGGTTATCTGCCTGGTTAAAAATTGTTCGAGTAGTTCAATTACCAAGGGAGAGCGAAAATTGTTTATTCGATAGCGAAGGTAATTGTAAAAAGGATGACCGCAAAGGCCTAACTTTGATAAGCTTTGTCAACTTCTTTTCGTAGACTGTGCTAAGGTAGCATAATCATTTGGTTTTTAATTGAGATCTGGTATGAAGGGATAAATAGGGTATGTCTATCTTTTTTAAATATTTTGTTTTTAAATTTTTAGTAAAAATGCTAGAATTAGTCTATGGGACGATAAGACCCTATAAAGCTTAATTTTTTTAGTTTTAAATTTTTTTTCTAGTTTTATAGCTAAGCTAATTATACTGGGGCGGTAGCTAATAAACTTAGTTTAGTTAAAATTAATGAAGATCCATTTTTGGTGAAGTAGGACTAAGTTACTTTAGGGATAACAGGATAATATACTTTTGGAGTTCTAATCGAAGAGTATGTTTGTTACCTCGATGTTGAATTAATTAAACTGTAAGGTGAAGAAGCTTTACTAGTTAGTCTGTTCGACTATTAAAAAATTACATGATTTGAGTTCAAACCGGTTTAAGCCAGGTTGGTTTCTATCTATAGTTTTTAAAAATTTTCTTAGTACGAAAGGACCAGAATCTATGAATTATTTATATAATATTAATTAGTGAAAATTTATTTGGTTAATATGGCAGATTAGTGCGTTGAATTTAAGCTTCATTTATAAGACAGTGTCTTTTTTAACAATTTTGTTAATTTTAAGTTATACTTTGATAGTAGTATGTCTTCTTGTAAGTGTCGCTTTTTTTACTTTATTAGAACGTAAGGTATTAGGGTATATCCAGATTCGTAAAGGGCCTAACAAGGTGGGTTACATGGGTCTTTTACAGCCTTTTTCGGATGGTTTAAAGTTAATGACTAAAGAGCAGATTTGGCCCTTATATAGTAATAAAATGATTTTTTATTTAAGACCGGTGCTAGGTTTATTTTTAGCCCTAGCTTATTGAGCTTTATGTAATTTAGGGGGTATTGTTTTTTTTATCAGTACGGTTTAATTTATTTTTTAGTTTTATCGAGTTTAGGGGTTTATTCTCTTTTAGGGGCTGGCTGGGGCTCCAATTCTATTTATAGAATGTTGGGGTGTTACCGGGCAGTAGCTCAAACTATTTCTTATGAGGTAAGTTTAGCTTTAATTTTGTTGAGTCTTGTCCAGTTGGTAGGAAGTTTTAATTTGGGGGAGAGTTGGAGCTTTTATTAGTTTTATTAGGGGTATGGTTTTTATCCTGTCTTGCTGAGACTAACCGTAGTCCTTTTGATTTTGCTGAGGGTGAGTCTGAACTAGTTTCAGGGTTTAATGTGGAGTATGGCTCTGGGGGATTTGCTTTAATTTTTATTGCCGAATATGGTAATATCATTTTCATAAGTTTGTTAAGTTGTTACTTGTTTTTTAATATAGATTTTTTTTTAGTCTTGTTTGTGGTTATATATTTTTTTGTGAGTGCGGGGTTCTTTCCCCCGTTACCGTTATGACAAGCTAATAATGTTAGCTTGGAGGGGTATTTTGCCTTTGGTTTTGGGGTATTTTGGATTTTTGTACGGAGTCTTAGTATAAGTTTTTAATTACTTTGTCAGATAGATTGAGTTAAATTTAGAATTTAGATAGGGCTTAGGTCAGGTAATAGTATTAATAAGAATGTTAATTCTCCCTTTATCTCTTTTGCTTATAGGTGCTCTAAAATCTAGTTTTGAATTAAATAAATCATTAGGTTACCTATATTTTGCTTTCAAAGCAAATTGCTTCATTTAGCTAAATGACTAGTTTAGCCTGTTATCTTGAATCATTATAGCTAGTGGTCTTAATAAGAAGTAGGTGAAGTATCTAATTGTAAAAACTTGTCCTAAATTAAGGTAAGGTTCCTCGATAGGGGAGGCACCAATTCATGTTAATAGCATAATTAAGGTAATAAATCTTCAGAATATAAATTGGTTAAACGGGCAGAATTGGAGCCCCTGAAAGTTTCTTTTGTTTAAGGGTAGTGTTAATAAGATTAAGATTGAAGAGATTAAAGCTAAGACACCCCCTAACTTATTTGGGATTGAACGTAAAATAGCATATGCAAATAAAAAATATCATTCAGGTTGGATATGAGGTGGTGTTACAAGAGGATTAGCTTGGTTAAAGTTTTCAGGGTCATTGAAGAAATTTGGGTTAATAAGGACAATTATAATAAAAATTGAAAGTGTAATTGTATATCCCAAAATATCTTTAATTGAAAAATAAGGATGGAAAGGGATTTGATCTAAATTTCTATTTAATCCTAATGGGTTATTGGAGCCTTTTTGGTGGAGAAAAACAATATGGATAAAAATTAGTGCGGTTAGAATAAAGGGGAGTAAAAAATGTAAGGTGAAAAATCGTGTTAGTGTGGCGTTATCAATTGAAAATCCCCACCAAATCCAGATTACTAGATTGGGTCCAATATAAGGAATTGCTGAGAATAGGTTTGTGATAACTGTTGCTCCCCAAAAAGATATTTGTCCCCATGGTAAGACATAGCCAAGGAATGCTGTTGCTATTAGTAGAAGAAGAATTATAACTCCTGTTACTCATGTAGTTAAGTTTTTGGAAGAAGCATAGTAAATCTCTCGTGCAATATGGATATAAATACATACAAAAAATATTCTCGCGCCGTTGGCGTGGGAAAACCGAAAAAGTCAGCCATAGTTAACGTCCCGTATGATATGCGAGATGGAGTTGAAAGCTATATTAGTATCAGGGGTGTAGTGTATTGCAAGGAAAATACCTGTAACTACTTGAATGGCTAAACAAAGGATAAGGAGTGATCCAAAATTTCATCAATAAGAAATGTTAGAAGGGGCTGGTAAATCGATTAATGCTGAATTTAAAATTTTTAGAATAGGATGTGTCTTTCGTATAGGTGCTGTCTTTCAGATTAGTGAAGAATCTGGGATTATGTCTGCTTTATCAAAGCAGCCCTTTAAGTTTAAGGTACTTCTCTTTAACATTTTGTTTGTGGTTAATGATTCTTTAGAAAGTTGAGCGAAGGGGGCCACTAGTTTGAGTTGTGATTTTTACGATTGTAATTAGAGTGATAAGAAGATACGTTATAATAATTGTTATTCATGCAAGCTGTAATATTAGGGAGTTGATTTTAATAACTTTGATTGTATGTAAAGGGAGAGAATTATAGAATATCGAAATAGAGGGGGTTAATAGGAGTGCTCTTACTAATAGCTTTTTATTTTGAGTCGTCGAGATAGGTTCGTTTGGTGAAAGAGAAGCTATGTATAAAAATAAGATAATTAACCCTCCTAATAGTACTAAGATGATAATGTAACTGATAAGACTTATTTTAGTTAAAAAAAATGCCTTAATTGCTAAACTTACGGTGATAAGAATTAATGCCACAATAAGCGTAATAGGGTGGTTTGAAAACGTAATTAATAGTAGGGTAAAGGTGATAAGGAGGGTAATTAAAACCAGAAAATAGTTAATTTATAATATCAGTTTTGGGGATTGAAGTAATTTTAGATTTTTCTGAGTTTAGCTAAAGGGTCAATTTCCTATTTTGGTTTACAATACCAGTGTTTTTAATAAACTACTAAAGCAGAATTATGGAAAATCTCAATTTTTTTGTTTACTTAGTTTTTTTAGGGGGTTTTATAAGCTTGGTCTTAAGCCGCTCCCACCTGTTATCCATAATTTTAAGATTAGAGTTTTTAATATTAAGTGGTTATCTTCTAGTTGTTAATAGAGTTGGTTATATATTGTTAGATAGTTTAGTCCTTTTTTTATATCTTTTTGTTGTTGTTTGTGAAGGTTGTTTGGGTTTGGGTATTTTGATTAGCCTTGTAAAAGGATTTGGGGGGGAGATATTTAGTATAATAAATTTGTTACAGTGTTAAGTATTTTTTTATGTAGCCTGTTTTTGACCCTCTTCTTAGGTTTGTTAGAGTTTCCGTTTATTGTAGCTTATCTTCTATTTTTAATAGTATGTATAGTTTCTGTGTACCCTTCGGGGGAATGGGGGTCTTTTAGAAGATTATTTGGTTTAGATAGTTTAGGGTATGTTCTTTTGTTTTTAACGGTTTCGGTTATAGTAGTAAGTTTATTGAGCTCTTATTCTTTATTGTTGAGGGGTGGAAGTGGTGTATTTCTTTCTCTAAGTCTTGTTCTTATAAATTTCTTATTCTTAAGATTTAGCGTGAATAATTTAATGCTCTTTTATATTTTTTTGAAGTGTCTTTGGTCCCTCTTTTAGTTATTGTTGTTGGGTACGGTGCACAACCTGAGAGGGTCGGGGCTGGTCTTTATATGTTATTTTATACTATTTTTGGCTCTTTACCTTTGTTAGTCGGGATTTTATTAATTGGGTTAGATATGGGGAGTTTGGACTATAGCTATTTGTACTATATTAATTGTGACTTTGATTTAATTATGTTCCCTTTAATTTTCTTTGCTTTTTTGGTTAAGTTACCTGCATATATGGTGCATTTGTGGCTTCCCAAAGCACATGTGGAAGCACCTGTGCTTGGTTCTATAGTATTAGCTGGTGTAATATTGAAATTAGGGGGTTATGGACTTATTCGATTTTTACCTTTTTTTGTGAATGCCCTTAAAAGTTGATTAGATTTAGTAGTAAGTTTTTCTGTTGTAGGTGGTGTTTTGTCTAGAGTTATTTGTTTATCACAGGGGGATCTAAAGTCCCTTGTAGCATATTCTTCTGTTGGGCATATAATAATGTTTTTAGGTGGTGTTTTTAGTATAAGAGTATATGGCTATAATGGAGGGGTTATTATAATGATTGCCCATGGGTTTACATCTTCTGGGTTATTTAGCTTAATTAATATGGTTTATGAGCGGTTACATTCACGTAGTCTGATATTAATTCGTGGAATACTATTAGTTAACCCCTTTATGGGGTTATTTTGGTTTCTTTTAAGTGCAAGAAATATAGCTGCTCCTCCCTTCTTGAATCTGGTGGGGGAATTGATTTTATCTTTTGGGATTTTGGGGATTGAAAGATTATACGCAGTTCCTTTAGGGATAATATTTTTTTTAGGGGCCGCATATTCCTTATATTTTTTTTCATTGGTTCAGCATGGGTCTTTATTGTGTAGTTATAGATTCTTTAGCTGTTTTAATTTGCGAGAAAGTTTTATTATTTTAGTACATATTATTCCCCTCTTATTTTTTGTTTTGAAGTTAGATTTTTTTTAGCCTTAAATAGTTTAAGAAAAATATCAATTTGTGGTGTTGGAGATAATATGCAATTTTTAGGTAGTGAATATTTTTAAATTTTGATTTATGTTATTAAGAGTATTTTTTGTAGGGGTGTTGTTTTTTGGGTTAAATTTATTAATAAAGGGCCAAAGTTTTGTTTTAGAGTATTCTCTTTATGAAGGAGGTGTTAGAATGAGTTTTATACTTTTGTTTGATTGACTAGGTTTATTTTTTCTTTCTGTAGTGTTGATTATTAGAAGATTTGTACTTTTTTATAGAAGAAGCTATATAGGAGCTGATTTAAATTTTAGGCGATTTTCTTACTTGGTGGTCTTATTCGTTGTGAGTATAGGTTTATTTGTTTTAAGTCCTAATTTAGTATCTTTGTTATTAGGGTGGGATGGTCTTGGTTTAATTTCTTATTGTTTAGTAATTTTTTACCCTAATATTAAGGCTTATAACTCTGGTATAATCACTGTTTTAATGAATCGTATTGGGGATGTGGGTATCTTATTAGGTATCTCTTTTTTGGCTTCGAGTGGGAGATGAAATTTTATTTGGTTTCCTTTAGAGGATTTGGGTAGAAATTTAAATATAGTTGGGGCTTTAATTATTTTAGGGGCTATAACTAGGAGAGCACAGTTACCTTTCTCTTGTTGGTTGCCTGCCGCTATAGCTGCCCCTACTCCTGTTTCTGCTTTAGTGCATTCTTCTACTTTAGTGACTGCAGGTGTATTTTTACTTCTCCGTTTTGAGGGCCTTTTAGGTCAAGAAATAAGGGGGGTTTTAATGGTAATTTCTTTTTTAACCCTCATTATGGGTGGTATAGGTGCTTGTGTGGAAATAGATTTTAGGAAAGTTATTGCTTTATCTACTTTAAGTCAATTAGGGTTGATAGTGTTTACATTTTCTTTAGGTCTTTGAGAAATAGCCTATTTTCATCTTTTGACTCATGCTATTTTTAAGGCCTTATTATTTTTATGTGCTGGTTTTGTGATTCATAGTATATTTGGCTATCAGGATATTCGGGGTTTGGGGGGACTAATACAGAGTTCCCCTCTTGTGGGTCTAGGGCTCTTAGTAAGTTTTTTTAAGATTGTGTGGGATTCCTTTTTCTTGTGGGTTTTACTCCAAAGATTTAATTATTGAGCTCTATCTTATAGGGTCTAAAAATTTCTTTATTGCTTTTGGCTTTTTTTTTGGTATTTTTATGACGATAATTTATAGATTTCGTTTAGTTTATTATTTATGTATAAGAGACTATCAGGGGAGATATTTACTAGCTTACAAGGAGGATAGTATTATAAATTTTTCTATCGGGGGTATAAGACTTTTAGGGGTAATTTTTGGGGGGGTAGTTCAATGGCTCATTGTGGACTATGTTTCTGGTATTTATTTATCTTTTTGGGGGAAAGTTTTTACTTTTACTTGTGTCCTTTTGGTGTTATTTTTAGTAGCCTTAAATGTCTTTTATAGCAACTTTTTAGTAAAATTTGTTAATGTGATAATAAATTTTTTATTGGGAATATGATTTTTTAATTGGGTTAGTTCTTACCCTGGGATGCTTTTAGGTGATAAAATTGGGAGGATAATGGTGTTGGGGGACTTAGGCTGAAATGAATTAATAGGAGGTGTAGGTGTTTATAAAGTTTTAGGTGAGATAAGAGTAAAAATGCAAAGTTATCAGTATAACTTTTTAGGCTCACAGTTAGGTCTTATTTTACTATTTATAGTTTGTTGTCTTTTTTACTACTTGTATAGTTTAATTAGAATATAGTTTTGAAGCAACTAGGGTAAGAATTTTATAAGTATTTTTAACCAAAGGTAGTTTGGGTCTGAAAATCCCAGGTGTTCTTTACACCATAAAATTAAAGACTATGTTATTAATTAACATCTTTAAAGTTAGCGGCTTTATTTATTTAGTCTCTTTAATAGGAGTGTTTTCAATTTTCTTATTAACAATAAGATACCTCTATTTGGTTTCTATTAAGATTAATAGAATGTAATATTATACTACTATTAAAGGGTTAAGGCTAGGTAGGCTCACCATTTTTAATTGCAAATTAAATTTTATTCTTTAAATACTAACCTTAAGTTCAATTAAGGGCTCCTTGGTGCCATTCGTGTAATAGCCCTAGTATCAAAATAAGTATTAGAATAATAACGGATGTTACTATTGTTATTGACATAAAGTCTCTAATAGGGACGGGGATTATAATCACAATCTCGATGTCGAATACAATGAAAATTAATGCAATCAAAAAGAATTGGAGGGAAAACGGGATTCGGGTTTTATATAAGGGGTTGAATCCGCACTCAAATGGAGAGATTTTTTCTAGGGCAGTGTGGGAAGTAAAAGCTAAATTAGAGGTGAGTAATATAAATGAGATTCTAATTATTAGGGTTATTAAAATTAGTGTAATAATGATTATCTAATTTATTTAAACTTTTTAGTTGGAAGCTAATTGTACTTTAATTATACTAAGTAGATAGCTGCCTCACCAATAGATTATTGAGTATAGAAGCAACCAGACAACGTCTACGAAATGTCAATATCAAGCTGAGGATTCAAATCCAAAATGATGAAGACTTGAAAAATGAAAGTTGTTATGGCGTAGTAAGGAAACTATTAAAAGGGTAGATCCTACAATTACATGCAAGCCATGAAACCCTGTTGAGACAAAAAATGTGGTGCCATAAATTGAATCCGCGATGGTAAAAGGGGCTTCTATGTACTCTCATGCTTGTAAAAGTGTGAAGTATACCCCTAAGGCTAGAGTGAAAGCTAAGGCTGACTTAGCTTGCGAAAAATTATTATGTAGGAGTCTATGGTGTGCTCATGTAATTGAGATGCCTGAAGATAGGAGGATTGTTGTGTTAAGTAGTGGGATTTGGAGAGGGTTAAAAGGTTGAATTCTTTGGGGAGGCCAGATTATTCCCACTTCGATATTAAGGGCTAATCTTCTATGCAAAAAAGCTCAAAAGAATGAGATAAAGAAAAATACTTCTGAAATAATAAAGAGGACCATACCTCATTGGAGTCCTCTTATAACTTTATTGGAGTGTATGCCTTGGAATGTTGCTTCTCGAGTGATATCACGCCATCATTGGTAGGCTGATAAAGATAACATTATTAGTCTAATTAATAGTAAAAAGTTAACTTTTAGGTACATTCATCTAATAATACCTGAAGTTATAAATAGGACACTAAGTGATGTTATTAAGGGCCATGGGCTTTGATCTACAATATGATAGGGGTGAAAGTTCTTCATAATGGATATCTGTTGAGTACAAAGAGATTAAAACGATAAAAACGTAAGCTTGGATTATAGCTACTGCCCATTCTAGGGTTAAGAGTAAGAATTGTGTCGAAATAATTACTCTTCTTTTAGTTAAAGAACTAATTGTTCCTTGGTTACCAAGGAGCGTTAGAAGGAGATGCCCCGCAATTATATTAGCAGATAGTCGGATAGCGAGAGTAATAGGCCGAATTGTATTTCTAATTGTTTCAATTAGAATTATGAAGGTTATTAAAGCAATTGGGGTGTTGTTGGGGAGTAAGTGTGCAAATATCCTATTTGTGTTATTTAGTCATCCGAATAGTATAAATGTGACTCAGATTGGGAGGGCTAAGCTTAGTGTTACTACTATATGACTAGTGGCGGTGAAAATAAATGGAAATAGTCCTATTAAATTATTAATTAGAATTATCCATATTAGTGCGATAATAATTAGGGGTATCCCTTGTGTTGAAGTTCTCCCTAATAGGGCTGTAAGCTCCTTAGTTAAGGAGTTTACTCCTGTACTTATTAAAGTATTGCTTCACGTTGGTGACAGCCAAAATCATAAGGGTATAATTAAAATAGGGCTAAAGGCGCTAATTCAGTTTATTGAGAAATTTTGTGAAGTAGCTGGATCAAAAGTGGAGAATAAATTAGTTATCACTGTCAGTTTGAGTTTTTGTGATGTTGGATTGGGCGGTTGTTTATAGCCCTTGTATTGAATTTTTTGTAAAAACTTAGTACAATTAAAGTTAATCTTACTAAAATAAGGGGGTAAAAGAAAAGGCTAGTTCATATTATGGGAGCTATTTGTGGCAATAAAAGGGGCGATTGCGATTGTATTTTGACAAAATACTGTTATTTGTTAACTACCCTTTGCATTAAGGGGGGGGGGACCCATAGAATGGTTTAAGAGACCAATGCTTATACTTTCAGCCACTTAATGATATTATTTATATATTTTCCCAACCTTCTATATTAATTCAATCGATATAAGTTTGTGTGGGGATACTTTCTAGAACGATGGGTATGAAACTGTGTTCTGCTCCACAAATTTCTGAGCATTGGCCGTAGAATACTCCATTTCGTAGGGATAAAAGAGGGAGTTGGTTGATTCGCCCTGGAACAGCATCTGCTTTAATTCCTATTGAGGGCATTGCCCATGAATGGATTACGTCTGTGGCTGAGATTAAAAGACGAACATTAATATTAGTTGGGATTACTATTCGATTATCTACTTCTAGTAGGCGGAAATTATTTCTTAAAAGGTCATTTGTTTGGACCATATAGGAGTCAAAAATAATGTCTTTAAAATCTGTGTATTCGTATGATCAATATCATTGGTGCCCTATCGTCTTAATAGTTATATTTGGGTGGTTTGTTTCATCCATTATATAAAGTAATTGAAGTGATGGGAAAGCAATAAAAATAAGTATGAAGGCGGGGATGATTGTTCAGAAAGTTTCAATTTCTTGACCCTCTAGTAAGAGTCGATTTGAGAATTTATTAATTAATGAATTAATTATTATGTATGAAACTAAAATAGTGATTAAGATTAAAATAATTAAAGTATGATCATGGAAAAAGATTATTTGTTCCATAATAGGTGAGGCTGCGTCTGGGAAGAGAATTTTATTTCAAGTTGCCATAATTGAATACTAAATTTAATTGGGTGTTAGTATGACTTATGGGGGGGTGTTGATGGGCCCATTCTACAGAAGTTGGTATATGGGAGGAGAAAATTATACTTCGTTGGGCCACTATGCTTTCTCAAATGATAAAAATTAAATAAATTATAGCAATTATGGATAGCGTGGAACCAAGTGAAGATATAACATTTCATGAGGTGTAGGCATCTGGGTAGTCAGAATAGCGTCGGGGTATCCCCCCCAAACCCAGGAAGTGTTGGGGGAAGAAGGTTAAATTAACCCCCAAAAATATTAGGATGAAATGTGTCTTTAATCATTTAGGATTTATAACTAGTCCTGTGAATAGAGGTATTCAGTGAACAATTCCCCCTATAATGGCAAAAACCGCTCCTATTGATAGGTCATAATGAAAATGTGCGACCACATAGTAGGTGTCGTGGAGAATAATATCTAGTGAAGAATTTGCTAAGATTACACCTGTGAGCCCCCCAATAGTAAATAAAAAGACAAAGCCTAGACTTCAATACAGAGAGGGGTCTAAGTTTAGCTTTGATCCATGTATTGTTGCTAACCAGCTGAAAATTTTAATTCCTGTGGGTACTGCAATGATCATTGTGGCAGCAGTGAAGTATGCCCGTGTGTCCACATCTATCCCGACAGTGAATATGTGGTGGGCTCACACGACAAAGCCTAAGATTCCAATAGCTAACATTGCGTATATTATTCCCAGTGTCCCAAACGGTTCTTTTTTTCCTGTTTGGTGTCTAATGATGTGGGAAACTATCCCAAACCCAGGAAGGATTAAGATATATACTTCTGGATGTCCAAAAAATCAGAAGAGGTGTTGGTACAAAATTGGGTCCCCTCCTCCTGCGGGGTCAAAAAAAGAAGTATTAAAGTTACGATCTGTTAAAAGTATTGTGATAGCCCCTGCGAGAACTGGTAGCGAAAGTAGGAGAAGAATTGCTGTAATTTTAATTGATCAGACGAATAAAGGAACTCGTTCAAAAATTATTCCGGGGGTTCGTATGTTAATAACAGTTGTGATAAAATTTACAGCTCCTAAAATTGAGGAGATACCTGCTAAATGCAAAGAAAAAATAGTAAGATCGACAGAAGGCCCTCTATGGGCTAAGTTTCTTGATAGGGGGGGTAGACTGTCCATCCTGTCCCGGCGCCACTCTCTACTATGGTTGATCTCAAGAGTAAGAGAAAAGAAGGGGGGAGTAACCAAAATCTTATATTGTTTATACGGGGGAATGCTATATCTGGGGCTCCTAGTATTAGGGGGACTAGTCAGTTTCCGAAGCTTCCTATTATAATAGGTATAACTATAAAGAAAATTATAACAAAAGCGTGGGATGTTACAATTACGTTGTAAATTTGTTCATTCTCTATCATTGAGCCTGGTTGCCCTAATTCAATTCGAATTAGGATACTCAGGGCAGAGCCAATTATAGCGGCTCACACCCCAAAAATTATATATAGTGTCCCAATATCCTTATGGTTAGTTGAGCATATTCATCGCGGTAAAATGTCTGAAAATAGGAGGTAAATTGTAAATTTACTTATGGGTTACTCCTTTTACTATGGTTTTATAGTTTAAAAAAATTTAAAATTGCAAATTTTGAGATATACTTTATTAAAGCTTAATTTTGATTAATGTAAACTTTGAAGGTTTATAGTTTTTTTAACTTAAAGCCTTAAAAGTTTAGGATGATTAGAGGGCCTAATAAAAGGAATAAGATTGGTACCCAGTTTTGTTCTTTTTGCAGATTTGGGGGTCTTTGACTAAATATAGCTAAGGCAGTGTAAGTAATTCGTAGATAAAAATATAAGTTGATTATAGAACTTAATAATATTAAGAGAATTAGGAGGTATCTAGCATTTGTCAGTAGCAGTATTAGGACCAGGATCTTTGGGAAAAATCCAATTATTGGGGGTATCCCCCCAAACTTAATATTAGTAAGTAAAGGGGTAGTTTTGACCCCCTGAATATAAATATGGTTTTGTTGAGGGAATTAATATTATGTCTATCTAAAATATTCGCTAAAATAGCTAAGGTGATTGAGTAGACAAGAAAATAAATTATAAAAACTTTTAAGTTAAGCTCTAGCGCCACTAGAAGCCACGCTAGATGGGAGATAGACGAAAATCCCATAATTTTTTTTGTGGCGGTTTGGTTGAATCCCCCGATGGCCCCAAAAATTAATGATAGCACAATATAAAATAAGAGATTTATTTTAGTTATTGTTAAGGTCACTAGAAGTAAGGGGGTTAATTTTTGTCATGTTAGGATAATAAATGTGCTTAGTCAACTGACGCTCTCTAATAGCGTTGGGACTCAGAAATGTACAGGGGCTGCCCCTATTTTTGTTATTAATGCTAAGAGTGTAAGAGAAGAGGAGGAAAAATTTATTTCTATTTGTACGGATCTGATAATAAGTATAGAGGAGGCCACCCCTTGTACAAAGAAATATTTTATAGCAGCTTCTGAGCTACTAATATTTACTTTATTAATGATTAAGGGGATAAGGCCTATCAAGTTTATTTCGAGACCAAATCAGACTAAGAATCAGGAGGAAGCTCTTAGGGAGATTATTGGCCCTAATAAAACTATTATTAAGAAAATTAGGGTGGCAGGTTTTATGATTATAAAAGGAGTTATTCTCATCTTTAGGTTATGGGCCTAAAAGCTTAGTTTAGCTTACTTTTAAGTTTTGGTGTTGCTGCACGGTACTCTTTGAAGGTACAGGAGATAACTTGTCTTATTAAACTTAATTTTCCTTTTTCTTTTTACCCCCCAAACAAAAAAAGGAAAATTAGGTTTTATTATACTTATATTATATTATTGTTAGGCGGTTCAGTTAGGTATTCTTTTGAGAGGCTATTGTTTTGTTTGAGTTACTGGATAGATTAATTTAAGCTAAAATCTTTTATAGTTGCTTTAAAGTTTTATACGTCTTTTGATAGATTTTGAAGGTAGAAATATTATTTATGTTCATTTAATTTTTTTATATATAGATTAAAGTGAATTAGCCAGCTAAAAGCGTGCCAGCCGCTGCGGTTATACGTAAGGTTTATATAAAGTTTGTTTATGCGCATTTTGGCTATAATTTAAAAAAAAATTTGGGTTAACTAGTGAAATAGTATCTTTTAATAAATTTTATGGATTGTTGGATGAAAAGTTAGGGTAAAGACTAGGATTAGATACCCTTCTATGCTAGCTTATATTGTTTTAAGGAATAATTTTAAAATTAAAGAATTTGGCGGTGTTTTATCCTCCTAGAGGAACTTGTCCTGTAATCGATGTACCCCGATAAATCTTACCTTGGTTTTTATTAAGTAATTGAGTTTATATACCGTTGTTGTTAGATTACTTAGCTAAATAAATTGTTAGTCTTCGTTATAGATAGTTTGGTTTTGTTACTTCAAATCAAGGTGTAGTTTATGCTAGGGTAGAGATGTGTTACTTTATTTAAGATTTGGATCGTAAATTGAATTTTTATGTAAAAAAGGATTTATTAGTAAATTTTTATTAATAAGATGAGTTGAATCAGGCTCTAGAACATGTACATATCGCCCGTCACTCTAATTTTAATATTAGATAAGTCGTAACAAAGTAGATGTAAGGGAACTTGCATCTAGAGGTAAGAGTAGAGCTTTAAAGCGATTTATTTACATTAAATAGTTCTTTGTAAAACGGAGTGCTCTTATGAATATTTTTTAGTTTGAATATTAGGGGGAATTTGGTTGAATAAGCTAATTTGATATTTTATTTAAATAACCCGGCCTTAGAATCTTATCTGACTTTGTTTAGGGCCCATTTAAAATTTGAAAGCATAAATCTAATTAGTTTTGTAGCTTTGACGAGATTACCAACAAAATGACTACCTATTTAGTAGCTACGCGCGAAATGGTTTGAATTTTTGATCGCCCTCCCAGTTTCCTTGGAGACCATAGGCCCCTCCCTTCGGTGCAAACTATGTATACACATTTTAAAACAAATTACAATGGGGCTGGTCAATATCCGCCCGAGATATAGCCCCTTATGTATAACCCCGGTCGAAATAAAATACAATTTAGCTTACCCCTGTCGAAATAAAATACATATTTTAAAACACAACAAATTGCAATAGGCCTGATTGGTCAATATCCGACCCATAACTTATGTTTTACCCCTGTTGAAATGAAACTTTATTTACTTTTGGAGATAAATAAATAATACAATAACGACATAATAAACAATCAATACATATTTTAAAAACACAACAAATTACAATGAATAAAAGCGGTATTTATTTAAGTAATTGTTTGTTTTTATTTAAATAATAGGCTTATTCACTTTCAATTATTTAAACATTTTGCAATTTCTATTAAACTATTAGTTATTTAAATAAATATTGAAATATAGCCGAGCTTATTTTATTCATGGATTAATCGACTGCCGAACACTAACTTTTGCAACCCAAAAGACTATAATTTTACACAAATGAATATCTGGTTAATTTTTAATAGTAAAATAATAAATTCTAAAGTTGGAAAAACATTTTAAATTACATAATCAATAAGAATTCCAAAACCATTTATTTAAAATAAATAAAAAATAATTAACTTTTTTAAATTAAAAATAGCAACATTGTAAATAGAATTTTCTCTGACTATACACAGTAAACGAACGGCCGATTATTGGTGACTATATTAAAACAAAATTAAGTTTATTAATTTGAATTATTTTCAAAATTAAACATTACTTACATTGATTTATAATTTTTTAACTTTCTGTTGATCAGCATTACCAGAAACACGGTCTATGAAACTCTGCCGCATTGTGAACTATAAAAAATATCTATATATCTTTAAATTCATAAATTAAAAAATTACCTCTAGGATAGAACCGGTTCAATTGCATTAGCCTTGTAATTTGATACCCACCCTTAATTATCGTCACGTGTAAATGTTATCAACTACAATTACAGCCTTCTAAAACTAGTTTGGATTTTTCAGCAATTTTCTATCACACTTTCAAACGCAAAAATCTTTATTAAAATCGATTTTACCCTTATCTTGTCACATACATTATAACACATATCCGCGGTAAAACGATAAAATTATAAAACCAGATCACGTTTCGCCAGGAGACATTCAACAGAGCCAGTGAGAAGAAAAAACTGGTTTTTACAAACAACCGCTAGATATTAACAAAATATCAATTAATAAATCCTCTAATTTGAAAAAAAATGTAAATAAAAATGAATGTTTTTAAAAACAAAGCTTATTGACAATTTACTTTTTGAAGATAAAATCGTTTATAATACTTAACAACTATTGATAATAATAGTAATAATAATAATAATACTTGTTTCGCCAAACACTAAATGTATTGGCTACCCGGATATTGCAATAAATAAGATAAAAAAATTATACCAATAAAATTATTTTTTAAACAATTGCAAATTAAATAATATAAACAATAAAGATTAACAAAACAATCTCAAAATATGTACAAAATAGCCTATTTAATTAAGAGATAATTAGTAATATGAAAAAATTAAAGGTTGTAAAAATAGAACATTAAAGAAATTATATATATTATAAGGATACAATTAATAATAGTTATATTTACCTTAATTCGTAGAAGATATTTCTTTACTACGAAATTAGGTATCAGGTTTGAAATTCGAGCTAAATCTTGTAATTGTTAATAAGTATAATTAAATTAATATAATGATAAATATTAACTAACAAATTATTTGATTTTATGCTGTTGTAATGTGTTTACGTAGTTAAAAAGCAGTTTTTATGCTGAATTCTCCCTACACATTACATTTGAAGAACAACATCATTGCTAATAATGGAATGTATTTGGTTTTGAATATAAACATGTTTTTAAATTTAATTATTAAAAAACGTAAAAATAAATAAAAAACAGTATCATTTTTGTATTTTTATATTGTAGCGTAGTTTCTATAAATCAATTATCTGTAAAAGCTTTTATTATAAATTAAGATAAAAAATATAAGAATCATTATTAAGATTTCACTAGAATAAAGTGAATTTTCTCAAAAATACGTTTATCTTATATTAATAAATAATAAGTGTAACCTTGTACACAAATATCGAGGGTAACGTAAAAATAAATAAAAAACAGTATCATTTTTGTATTTTTATATTGTAGCGTAGTTTCTATAAATCAATTATCTGTAAAAGCTTTTATTATAAATTAAGATAAAAAATATAAGAATCATTATTAAGATTTCACTAGAGTAAAGTGAATTTTCTCAAAAATACTTTTATCTTATATTAATAAAAAATAAGTGTAACCTGGTACACTATCGAATGTTAATTATAAAACTATTTAATTTTATCGTATATGGTTTTATATAGAGGGAATTATTTACGTGTTTAAACAGGCAACGTAATTTGTTGAACTTGTGTGCTTTTTCGAACGTACGGGCGCAACGGTCTTAGATTTCGTTATTCTAATAAAAAGATAAAACTAAACATTAATTAACACTAATTATATTCTGTTTTCAATCCAAGGTATCAGATTTCGAACAATTTAGCTTAAATTATTATTTACTAATTAGACGACAACCTGTGTCATATAACCGTTTTATTTATGGATTTCAGTTTAAACACAAAGACAATTCAACTGTTAAGTACATAGAATTCAAAATAGAAATATTAATTGCAGAAGCATGTTCCTTAAAAAAAAGAGGATATTTAAATCGATTATTTTTTTAATTTTAAACCGTTATTAACGTTTCATTATTAATTCTGTTAAATTCACAATGCGCTTCGGATTTCATCTGTTAGTTATTAAAATTTAAATATTCGGTTTTTTATGTTTGCAGAGCGAATTTTACATTTTCAACTAATGTTAAATATGTTAGGAATTCTATTTATAAAAATATTTTAAAAATTAATTTAAAATTTTATTTTTAATATTTGTTAAAAAAAATTCAAAACAACCATTTACTTTCATTGAAGATATTCAATAATAATTATAATTTATATTAACCAAAACGAACTTTGCAGATAAAAAAAGGATGTTTATATATGTTGGTAAACAAGACAGCACAAACAAATATACTAAATTAATATTGAGTTAATTAAAAAATAAAAATAAAATAAACCAAAAACAAAAATAAGAATAATAATTTAATAGAAAAAATAATCAAAAGATTCATTAAAAATAAGTTTGAGCTCTAATTAAAGAAAAATTAATTAGTTTATAACAATTTAAATAACAATGTTATAAATTCCTCTATCCGTAAATAATATTTTTATCTGTTGTCAAATAGTTGAGATTGAAATTTAAAAAAAATAAGTTTGATATTTTGAAACAAATGTTAGGTTGATGTTCTAAATAAAATAGCCTTTGTTGAATATTTCAATTTGAATTGATTATGATTTTGTTGTTTTTGATGTATAAAAATCATTGAACAATCGCTTATAAACCCAATATCATTTTTCTTTATATGTGCACGGTAACTTTCCACCAACTATTTTAATTTCTATTACAAACATTGAAGATTTAAACAACATTAGCAAATTGACGGTTCAAGGTTTTAACATATACTATATTACAACCATTTTCGTTCCGAATACAAGATCTTTACGACGTTCTAGTTCTATAATATAGAAAATCTACAATTAACGTGGAAATTGTAGATATCCTTTCCAGTACCAAGATTCACATTTAGAAAAATTATAATTTCATTTAAAAATCTATTTTTTTTGGACAAATATTTCCGTCATAGTCCTACAAAACTGTTAAATGTACACATAAGACAAGAAAATTTACACTTATACGAAATGTTTATTATATTTTCTACAAAAGCATGTTTGGATGTATTATGTAATAATCGTATGATTAAATCTTATAAGAATTATCGCGATGTTTAGTGTTATTTAAAACTTTGAATGCTTGAATTAGTAAAATATTTCAAACCAGGCAAGAATAAGTTCCACTTAACCGAGCGAAGGGTATATGAATCGCAAAACACATTCTAGCCGTAGGCCACACTATTAATGGATAGGTAATTAACTTCTAGTCGTTTTACCTGTGGGTAAAAGTGATGAAAATGGAGTCAATCGAACCTGTGGTAATATTGGAATGTTATCATGTGGCCGAGCTTGTTCACCTTGGTATTAGGTATTATTTTTACGGTCTGTTATTGAACGTTCACAAATCACTTCTCTGTGATTCAATAGGATTTATTGACCATCGCCTTGATTAATGTGCATTTTATGTTACAATTATTACAATCAGTTTAATTTATTCCGATAGTTGGATTTACCACATACTATACAAATAATCCTTTAAAGTTGATCATAGCAAATTTAACATATTAATAATGGTGTCCTAGGTAAAATATTTACATGGCAAAAGAACATTATTAGATAAATAGACCAAGCTTAAAGACCATTTTCAATATAATAATATATCAAATGGGCTTTGAATTTTAAAATGTAAAATATATTATAACAGATTTGACATACTATGAATTACATTATTTTTGCGGTATTTATGAAGATTATAGTAGAATATCGCATTAGGAAACATTTCCATAATTTTAGTTTTAGTGTAGTATGCAATTGTCAATTTAAAAGTAACAGTCCATCAGTTTGATATTTAAGAACATTTTGCAAATTATGTGATTATTAAACTTTAGAGTCATTCCAGGTGAGATAATATTAAATTATTTTAGAATAAAGTCTTTATCTTTCAAGATTTACTGGTTCTATTAAATAACATGGAACAATGGCAACATTTTTATCATCAGAGTAAATCAATCCTATTTCTTTTGAAAGAAATTGTGCACCGTTTTGCAAAATAGCGCAAATTAATGTATCTTTTGTAGCGATGAATTATATATTATTAGTAATTTGAAGAAAAAACCCATGGGCAATTTCATATAAAATGGGTAAATTTGAATACATTTCGGCTAAATCAAATTAAATTGGGTAAGTTGTTATACTATTGGATTAACTGAAATTATTATGATTGACTTGATAATAAATTGAAAACTTTCGAATACATTTTGGTAAATTCTTGTATCTTGGGTTAATTGAAATAAATAAATTTAGTAGAAACAACATTGTCTACATTTATATAAATTTGAAGAAATTCAAATGTTATTTTTTATTTGAATATTTTTTGGTAAATTCCAATGATATTGCGTAATTAATATCATTTTGTTTAGTTTTTTAATTTTGACTAAGTTCAATTTACTAAGTGTAAGTTCATTTACCATTGGGTGGTGCCTCAGGTATTAACTTAGGTGATTATTATTATTAATGGGAATAATATCGATACATTTATTATCTAATTAAAATAAATATTGGGTAAATTTATGTAATGTTTTTGTAAATAGATAAGTGCTTGCAACGAACAAATAGACCGAATTATTGAAGAATAACTACGGATTTTATCGGAACATGAGGTATTTGGTGGCAAGTGTTTTGAAAACAAATGGCATAATTAAGAACTAGCTCAAAAACAGGTAGCTGATTTAAACAGCCCTAAATCTTTGTAAAACTTTAGTTTTGGGAAATACCGCTAGAAGACGCCAGTCACATTTAACCATCATGTGACTACAGCAACTTTTTCTTGATTTTTATAATCATCCAGCATTTATCAACGAATCTTTTCCGATGACTGACAGTCAGTAAAATACGTAAAAAATGCATTTCGAAAGTAAAAGGATAAAGAGTTTCAACTCAAATTTTAAGGCAACCCTTTTTAAATGTAAACGAGTTGGCAGTTGTAGAAAGGGTGATCATCCTTTACTAATTCATAAGCATCGGTATCTATATTGCAAATTTGTTCAGGATGAATCTACAGAAAATGTTCCCGTGCTACGCATAACGAACAATCCTTGGAATTTAAGCCCAATGCGATCTGAATTGGTACGAATACAATCGTTTAAAAATTTCCCGATCGATCACATAGACGTAAGAGATTTGGCACAAGCCGGTTTTTACTACACAGATTTCAAAGACTGTGTGAAATGTTTCTCCTGCAATGGAAAGCTGCTATGCTGGAAAAAGAACGATATTCCTTTCGAAGAACACGCAAAATATTACCCGAGATGTAAATTTGTTTTAAAGCAGAACTGTGGTAATATACCGTGCGAGTATCGTTCAAATCAAAAACCCTATTCTAGCTTAAGCGAGAAGGTTTTGGTCTATTGTTTAATTAATAATTTAATTAACAGTCTAGATCGAAAGAAATCTAAACCATTTTGTAGCATTTTATAATTAATTTTTTAGCAAAATATCGGTCGATCGAGTACTATAAAAAATATTATTTAGTTAACATTTAAATTAAAACAAAAGATAAAATAAATATTAAATTGTTTGTAATTTAGACTAAAAATATTACGTTGAATAATAAAAAAGGTAGTATGAGTTTGAAAGACTTTTATTTTTGAACATGTTTTCAATACTTATAATTGTGTCTAAAAGAAAAGTTAACTACCAAAAAACTCCTAAAATTAAAACAGTAAAAATGTTTCAAAGTTAAAAAACCAATGTTTCAAACTTTAAAAAAATGTGTGTGGAATATATAAACCTTACGAACCACCATACAAGTTACAAGCAAGTGTTTTGATAGGTCACAAAACGTCAAACATCAAAGAAATTGGTAAATTATATAAACGGCAAAACTGACAATCAAATATACAATTATACAAATAATTTCAATCCTTATGTGCAAAGATTTATTGAAAAGTTACTCCATCGGATGATATTACTGAAAGCACCCGAATCCAATTTCTACAGGATTAACATCCAAGGAAAAATTGAACGAATTTTTTACACAACGCTATCAACATAATGAAAAATTGAAATTATTTAGAAGTTTGTAAACATTTGAAATTACTTTGAATAAATTTTTTTTTAAACCTTATCAAGCTGGCTTATTTCATATTTACTAAACATTTTGGCTGAGGCAAGGAAGTTTGTACTTTTTTACAGACAAAAATACATTTAAAAAATCGAGATTGTTAATTTTGTGCGACATTATCATTCGTCTAACTTGTTTTCCTCGAGAACGGTGTAAATGACTAAAATCTATGCAAAATTGGTAGTTTGAAATGTTTTTCATGACAGTGTGCTCAATTCGTGTACGACTGTTTTATAAAGCTTGAAACTATTGCGAAAATATAAAATTTGTTAAGTAGTAAATTTATGAAATTTTGTTTTAATAAATATTTATTTAAATGTGATAACAGAGAATACATTATTTATTTACAAGCTGAAAACACTTGTTAAATATTGTACGTCATTTAAACAATGATCCATTAATTCCCTTACGTCAAATGGGCAATAACCTATAAATTGATCCAAAAAATCTTCTTCCACTTGATAATCCTGTGAAATACGAAAGGCAGCGTAGATTTCTACGAAATCACAGAGTGCTTCTCGCTGTTATAAATCAAACAAATTAACGATGTTTCGTGTAATGAAATTGATTTCTTACTATTTTGTATGATCGCTTAAATGTATCGGCTCTTTCCGAAAAATTGATACTGTTACAACTAGTCGACTGTCCGACCTAAATTTTAAAGATACTCCACCACCAAAAAAAAAACAATTTTAAAACAATATAAGTTATTTTAAAAATACACAATTTTTGCCGAGTTAATTAGAAATTCAACGTAACGGCTATAAAACACAGTAAATTTAGTTCTAGCTAGATCGAATAAAACGTGCAGGAATGTTTTAATAGAGAGCGTTTCTCACCGTTCTTCCTTATCGTAAGGCTTTTTCTCCCGGTATACCCTGGAGTTGGTGCGCGTAACGTTTTCCCTCACGCTAAGATAGCCCGCCGGCTAAGACAGTTGGGGAAACTCCGCCTTGATGAGGGTTGTTTTATCTGATTGTTTAGTATGTAATAGTATTATGTAAATTTATAACGCTACCAAGTAAAAATGGTTTTAAATATGCGGTAGATGGCCAAGTCAAATAGCGATTTAAAATCCTCCTGTATTCATCCATACAACATATTATAAATATAACTATTAAAATATAACTTTTAAAGACAATACAAAAGTAAATTAATTAAAATTAAAAAAATGCAGCCGATTCATTTAAGCGATCGTACAAAATAGTAAGAAATCAATTACACGAAACATCGTTAATTTCTTTGATTTATAATACATTTTAAGACTCGCTTTTACTGTCTGCTACGTTTTACAGTCTGTGAGGTTGATATGTTAATTTTTGGGTTTTAGTTCTTTAACAATTAATCCAGTTTACATCTAAAAAGACTAACTTATACCGCCAATGTCTTGCTTATTTGAATAAAATTGATAATAGAACTTTTTTTGCAAAACTTTATTTTTAACATAAAACTCAAAAATGAATAATACAATGTTATAAAATAATTTTCAACTCTGAACCTGAAATTAAATATGTTTGTAAAAAATGGTTATAATTTGTTTTTAAATTATCTTACATCCTTCTAGCTGTCACACTCTAAAATAAAAACTCTGATTTAAAATTTAAAACTTTTATTAATATTTTGCAACATTTTTTGTTGACACAAAGGAACTATCGTTAATAACATTTAACACGCTATCTATAAAAACCACTAAATCGTCTATCGCCTTTAAGAACCCAGTTTTTGGGGCTCCTTCCAAAAGCATTTCGTGAGAATTATGCTCTTTTTGAAAATATATCATTCTTTGTGCAATTAAATTCATTTCAAGATTTCGATTCAGTTTTTTCAATTCTTTATTTAAATGTTTAATCAGATCATAGTCCTTAAACGGTTCCTTATTTTCTTTATAAGTCATTATTCGCCAACAAAAATCAAAGCGAAACTAGTTTGTATAGAAAGCGATGTGGTTTGTTTTTCTAACAGACCACGTAATATAAACAACATTAACAACCCGATTTTAAACAGGTTACACAAAAATATTTTATCGTTACACCTTGAAATAAAAATTATAAATAAAAATTTTTTTAAACTTTTTTTGTGATATTATTTTACATTTCCAATTTGGTAAGAATAAATGGACACAAATGAATCTGATTACCGCGAACTATTAATGGTACATCACAATCTTTCCGTCTTTCAACAATTAAACCGTAGAAAGGGCGAAAAAAGACCCAGGTGGATAATTCATCTTAACTCAATAATCTTTTTTCTTCCGAAATCCTTTGCAAATATTCGTTAGATAGGTTCCTTTCGTATGAAAGGTAACATACTTTCAAGGAGTATTCTCTGCTATATATTCCGCTTGAAGTTTTCGTTTCTGTTTTTTCAATTCTATAATTGTATGCTGTAGTGACAACAATTCATTCTCCTTACACAATTCTTTATTTTGTTCAGCACTCATTTTGTTCGACTGTCGTCAACAGATTTTATTCTGTTATGTGTCAAAAGTAATGAAATAGGCAAAAATCCATAAAAATCAAAATTTTTGGTATTTGTTCATAGAGTGCCGGTTTTAAATAAAATTATTTTTTTAATCATCACACTAACATCATTATCGAAAGCACGTGCCAGTTCTATTATTCCCGCCCATTATTTCGTTTTCCATGAAACCTAACGATCGTTTTGTCGTTATAAAATACCAACTAGCTTGTGAAAATGATAATTTGACTAATCTAAGTTATATATATTATATTTGCTGTTGCCAATAACTAAGTCTTTAAATCAATCATGTGACGTATACGCTAAAATTTAAAAGAATAATAGATGGCTGTATGTATTAAAAAATACAATATACCTACATACATTTTTGTAACGAAATTTTCCATTATTTAATATTTGTACCCAATTAAATTAATTATAAATATAATTAAAATGAAGCATAAGCAAGCGACAATAAAAACCATTGACTGTACGCTTAATAAAGAAACCATTCAAATTAAAAATACAGCCCTCTAGAAATTATAATAGTGGTAATAATAAATGTAATTATAAATGTATTTCATAGTTTACACATAATATAGGTTGTTTACATTAAAAGACGGGAGATAAATAACTCCATATGTCATCTTCAAAACTTATTGTAGCCTATTGAACCAGAAAACGTACAAATACAATAAACAGACTAAGATACGATAAGAACGATTTATTCTTAATTTGTTACGTTTATTCAATACACGAAGAGAAACGTTCACGAATGCAAATTTTTTCACGCGGACAAATACATGAAATTAAGTTTTAATACGCTTATAGTAGTTAAGATGCCTAAAAATTCCAGATAATAAGACGTACGTAAATTCTGGTACCTTACAATATTCATTTACCTAATTTTAAGTTTAATTTACGCTTAGATTTATCTTTGTTGTCAACTTATTTCAGAAAATTCAAACTGATCCCAGTTTTTACAAACTCAGTGAAATATTTCATGCTTCACATTTATAATTTTTAAAGCTTTTAAATAATTTTGTGTGGGGTCGATGCTATCAATTGTTAATAAAAAAATTATGCGTTATTGAGTTTTTTTATTACTAAACTTGGAGAGACTTATTTTATCAATAATTATATTCATCAAACAATCATAGAAGGGATGATCTGATTTAGAAAGAATTGGTCATATATACCCAGTTAATTTTTTAATCGGAATTGTATTTATACATTGTTGTTTTCTTGTAATAAAATTATATTAACTCTATTTTAACAAATTCTATATATAATCATATATACCAACATTTTTTAACTGTTGGTTAAATATTTATTTAATTATTTTACATAAATTAAATTATAAACATTAAGTTGTGTTAGTTGGTTGAACCGAACCCATGACATCCTCTTTCCGTTTCTTTAAATTTCTGTTTAATAACAAGAAATAGTATATTATGTCAAAACTTTAGGTAAAGTCTTGGTTAAACATACTTTACACTCTAATACTGATGGATAAAATATTCTCTCACAAATCAATTGCGCTATTTTATCATCTCTTATGGAAAATAATAACAGTGTATTTTATAGAAAAAAGATTTATTTACATGTTTTAAATCATTTTACAAGTTTTTTCAAGATTTTGCAATACTTCAATAGAAGTTTCCGCATTGTTGGGGATTAAAATTTGATTATTTTTACAATATTCTTCAAAATAAATAAGTGCTTCCAGCTGATTATCGCTCGGCATTTTCAAATCGTTTGTAAGTACAGGGTTAGACTCCATTAAATAATTCAACGTTTCTTCAGCCATGTTAAGAATATTCGAATCTATACTTTCTTCTTTACTAGTTGGTTCAACATTTGAGTTCGAAGGTTGAATCTTACCGTCGATTACTAAATCATCGTACCATTCTTGATGTTTTACGTTAAACTCGTTCAAATAATCAATAATTTGATCGTCTAATAGTTCATCTTCGAGTGTGTATTTCTGGTGTTTTGAATTTAAACAATCACACACTCTTTTATTAGTGAGTGTTTTATTCGAAAAACTACATGTTAAATGGTTCATTAAATGTTGCTTAAAAATTATCCTGTCTAGAAATAGATCTTGACAAATCCAACCTTTTTCCTTAAAGGTAAATCCCTCCATACTTTTAAACGCGTGTTTTCGACATGGCAGGTCAAAATTACACGAATGATCAACGAGTGAATCGCATTTAAATTCTGGTTTCCCCATAAATAACTTATTTTTTTTTTTACTTTTAAAGGGGGCGATTTTTGAGACATCTTGCGTTTTCCCATTTCAACTGTGATATAATAAAAAAATTTACTCGCAATTAGGTTTTACAGTGATATTATACAACTCAACAAATAACTTATATTTTGAAAAATATTAAATTCCTCAAGGTTAGCAGGTTTGTGTATTGATGGGGGAAAGCACATTCCAACGATACGAACACCCTTTTTAATATATAAAAAGTACATGTATTTACGATAAATTTGTATTATAATTATCGTTTAATAAGGTTGAAAATAATTACAAAATATAAATTATTTTTGAAACATAATTATTTGATTAATTATTTCTAAAGGTGATTTTAAATATACTATATTATGAAAAAAGATTTTACCTTGACTTATTTTTATATAACTTAAAATCTTCGGGTTTTTTAATTTATGATAATACTAATATCTACACATACAACATTTGTATAAAAACTTGAATTTTACCTTTAATCATTAGAAATATATTCGCCGTGTAAACGAGAGAGTTGAATATTAAGAAATACAGTTTTTCTTCAATTTTGGAGATAAAAGTATGTTATTTAGTAATTTTAATATTCTTTAATTATATTTTTTTAATTATTTCTTCATTTTATATAGTGGACGAGAGTTCTTGCAAAAATTTGTTAGAAAGAGGTTCTGTTAAAGTACAAAAAGATGGTTTTATTTGTTGTCATTATTGTTTTGGATATACTGAGTCGTTAGAAACCTATGGTGGACTCCTATATTATTGTTGGAATAAACAATGTCGATTTTACTACCAACCTGTTGTGTTTAGACAAGGCAATTGTTTATCAATGAGAATTCCATCGGATGCATTATTAATCTTTCCTCAACATTTAATTTGTATAATATGTGGTGTAAGAGGAAATAGAAGATGTTCGAGAGATACAGATTGTATAGAATCTGAATATAGTTCGGTATGTATTTATCCTCGATCTAAAAAAACACTGTGTATAAAATGAAATAAATCTTTTTTTTTATAAATATTTATTGTATTATATAGAGAAAAGTTACATAAACAACAGAGCAATACAAAATAAAATTGAATTTTTTGAAAAAAACCGTTTTTTAATTCACATTAAAAAAATATACAACGTTTGTTAGAGCAACCAGTTTTTTCTTCTCACTGGCTCTGTGGAATGTCTCCTGGCAAAACGTGATCTGCGTTTATAATTTTATTGATTAATTCAATCTGGCGCGGAGATGCGAAAGTTGGGAAAAATAGAGTAGGATCAATGATGCCAGATGTTAATAAACATTTTTGCGTTTAATTGATATAATTAGTCAATTGTTGAAAAATCCAAACTAGTTTTACAAGGCTGTAACTGTAGTTGATAACGTTTACACGTGACGATAATTAAGGGTGGGTATCAAATTACAAGGCTAATGCAATTGAACCTGTTCTATCCTAGAGGTAATTTTTTAATTTATGAATTTAAAGATATATAGATATTTTTTATAGTTCACAATGCGGCCGAGTTTCATAGAGCTTGCTTCTGGTAATGCTGATCAACAGAAAGTTAAAAAATTATAAATCAATGTAAGTAATGTTTAATTTTGAAAATAATTCAAATTAATAAACTTAATTTTGTTTTAATTTAGCCACCAATAAATACCCGTTCGTTTACTGTGTATAGTCAGAGAAAATTCTATTTACAATGTTGCTATTTTTAATTTAAAAAAGTTAATTATTTTTTATTTATTTTAAATAAATGGTTTTGGAATTCTTATTGATTATGTAATTTAAAAAATGTTTTTCCAACTTTAGAATATATTATTTTACTATTAAAAATTAACCAGACATCCATTTGTGTAAAATTATAGTCTTTTGGGTTGCCAAAGTTAGTGTTCGGCAGTCGATTAATCCATGAATAAAATAAGCTCGGCTATATTTCAATATTTATTTAAATAACTAATAGTTTAATAGAAATTTCAAAATGTTTAAATAATTGAAAGTGAATAAGCCTATTATTTAAATAAAAACAAACAATTACTTAAATAAATACCGCTTTTATTCATTGTAATTTGTTGTGTTTTTAAAATATGTATTGATTGTTTATTATGTCGTTATTGTATTATTTATTTATCTCCAAAAGTAAATAAAGTTTCATTTCAACAGGGGTAAAACATAAGTTATGGGTCGGATATTGACCAATCAGGGCCCTAAACAAAGTCAGATAAGATTCTAAGGCCGGGTTATTTAAATAAAATATCAAATTACGACAGAAATATCTACGAAAAGAAGTTGACAAAGCTTATCAAAGTTAGGCCTTTGCGGTCATCCTTTTTACAATTACCTTCGCTATCGAATAAACAATTTTCGCTCTCCCTTGGTAATTGAACTACTCGAACAATTTTTAACCAGGCAGATAACCATTTTTAACGTGAAACTAATTTCTTAATCATTTGAAAATAATTAAAATCCGCAAACAGACGATTGAAACTGTTAACCCTCCCGTTTTACTAAGAAATCTACACCGGCAAAATGGAGGCATAGTTCATTCTAGCTCAAATTAAATATTTATTCTTGGTTCTTATATCTATACTTGGAACTGCGTCATTGATGACGTAGGGATGCAAACTATGTATTGATTGTTTATTTATTTATTTCCAAAAAGTAAATAGTTTAATTTTCAACAGGGGTAAGTTGGATATTACGTGATTGGGTGTGGCCAAACGTTGCCAAGGATATAAAGCGAAGGTTTCCCCATCTCGCAAATAACTAATTAGCATTTTAAACGGCTAAAAAACGAAAAAACTAAAAAAGTAACACCAAAAGTAAATAAGTGGAAGTATTTGGTGGGGTTACATATTACCGCCGATATCTCGGTTCGACCTTGTCCGATCGTGACCAAACTTGTTGGGAGTATAGACCGAGGCTTAGTGGTTGTGGACAGGTGTCAGGCGTCGAGGTCAAAGAGCATCTTCAAGGTGAAATTTGAGATTTAAATTAAAATATTTTTTTTACTTTTTCCAAGGACAAAAATTTTGTTTTTGAAAATATTTTTGGGGGATGGGGGGTTGTTTTGGCGGCCATCTTGGATTTACATGTTCATATTTAGTTCTACTCTACTAACGTTATTGAAATATAATTGGTAAGAATTTAATTTATAGGAACGTTTTATCCACTGTTTTTAGCACGTTCCTTAGTCGGACATGATCAACGAGTCAATAACGTTTAATTATAAACTATTCATCAACCGTTTTGCAAAGGTTTATCAACGAAATTTTGCTACCTGGGGTTACATAAAACAATTTTTTGGCCTGAAATAGCTTCTTGCTTATTATAATTTTTAAAATGTTTTTTATTTTTTTCGCAAAAAGCATACTTCTATTGAATGTAAAGGATGATTAAAATATTGTTCCTGATTAATTGAATGCGTGTTTGATGAAAGCTGTTATCGTTTCTCTATATGTTAAAATCACTTTTATGTCAGAGCGCTAATATTTTAGGACAGGATGATATATATGCATCGGTTACCCTGTACGTGGGCCCAGTACAAACAAATCCCCAAATAAAGGGATTTAGATTTCATTATTGGAAACACCAGTATTACGCTCTTATCCCTCCCAAAGTGACGACTGTCCACTTTCTGGAGCTCATTCTTTGGCATTCTGCTTAATGTGGCGTCTTTTAGCATCGAGTTCGCCTATGGGCTAATCTTTAACCGGAAAACTCAGTGGAGAAGAAAAACGTTAGACTGGCGCTACAATCAATGGTCCAGTTTGGTACGATCAAATGTTTAATTTGTTTTTCGAGTAACAAATTGAGGGCTGGTGTTGTGTGGTTTTACGTAACTCGTATTTTCATCAGAAACTGCAATGTCTCTTTCCTTAATGAGATGTTTTTTGGTTGGTTAGCCCCGTGTTGCAACATTGCACGCCATTCGAGTAAGGATGAATCAGAAGCTGGCCTCCTGCCAAACACAAACCCTGTGATCTGGGGAAGCAGTACCATAGAAGAGTTTATTTGTAATAAATGCCAAATTTAGAATTATTTCTTTGATTTTTAAACACAAATCACTGACTCGATATAAATCATAAATAAGCATAATACAATAAGAAAACGGTTATCATAACACTACAAAAATCTTAAAAATTGTTTTTCTTTTAAGGTGTACAATTGTTTAGTAAATTAAAACCCATTTATCTTAAATATATAAGATATTGAAAAAATATTTATTTTGCCTAAACAATTAAATAAATTGAAAGTCAAATATTGATTATTTGATATAATTGTTATAAAACGTTAAATCCTTGCAGATCTATATCTATTTGTTTTAGGTAGTTATGGCTTTACAAGCCTTAGCATATTAACTATTGTACGTACCGTCTCACTCACTGATTTTACTTTAAAATTAAATTAAATGTTGCTTATAAATGATTTTGAAGGGTTTTGAATTAAATAAATGTTGAAAAAATGAGATGCAATTGAAACTAGTTACACGAAATTTTATATTTTGTTACTTTATTGTATTATCACGATTTGTGGCTCGAAATTTGCTAAATTCCGAACATTTCGTATCCATATAAAGAAAGATCTAAATCGTTTCAGTGGTTACTGAGAATCTGCTTCACTGACACCAAGGAAACATAGCTACGTGTTAAGAAACTGTTAAAACTATGGGGAATGTTAAAAATAAGAATTAAATGTTTCAAAACTAAATGTTAAAAAGATAAAAATAATAGATTTCTTAAAAAGTATTTTGTAATTTAAACTTGTTTTTCTGTCGTTAATGATGTATTCGTAAACGTTTTCGAGTTAGAGAAGCCCTTGTATTGACTGCCAGATGAGACAGGGGACCCCCGCATTGTTCACGGATGCTCCTTTTCTAGAAGGCCCTAGGCACGTGTTAAGTGTCATCTCTTGGGGCGAGCGGAAAGCGGACGAGCGGGGTTTAAACGGTATCTTCTGGCATTCAATAGAAAAGAACCACTTTTCGGACGCCTTGTAAAAAATAAAAGTCCTCAAAAATAAAGCTATATTTCTCGGTTTTAAATAGACTATGTTTCACTAGTTATTTCACCAATTCGATCAAACGAAAGTTTAGTGGATTGTTTCAGTCCGATTCGCACAAATCAAACGCTCTCCTAAAATTGAAATTGTTACGGGAAGAAATAAACCGAAACTCTTCACTACGCGTCAAAGAGGGACAGTAATTAGTATGCCTTCACCATGCTAAATTTAATTTAAATTGTTCGGAATTATTAACCTATTTAAAATTTAAAAAAGTTCTTTATTAGACTTATCTTTTCCCCGAAGGCATGTGTGCTGAAGTACTGGGTTAACTCAATTATTAAAAAACTGTGTTTTTTTACCTTTGTCTTAGTTTTTTTGTAAAAAATGTGGTTAGCCTTAATGCTTCAAGAACAGTATTTGAGCTATACGTCAGGTTCTCTACTATAGCTTGGCAGAAGTCAGAAAGTGGACAGCAGTTTGACGCAAATTCGCAAAAGATAAATACTCATCAATATAAGCCACGTCACTGACTAATCTCAAATGAATTCGACTCTGAGTAAGCTTCAACCGTTTCTCTTCAACAATGCATTCCATGAGAGAGTTTTTAAATGGTTATTTACCATCAATATTAAAAATTACACATCTCAGAGATGTGTATTCTTCTTGTTAAAAATTATAGTAATAGTTATTCCAAAGTGAACACATCCCAAAGTCTTAGCACTGTTAACAGGCTTGTCATCTCGAAGAAACAACGACCTTTATTATTAATAAATCTTATTTTTAATTAATAGTAATAGATCATACCAATAATTCCTTAAAAACCTTAACAAAGAATATATAGCTGCTCTTCAAAAAGACAGGCAACTGTGACTATACTTTGGCTCTAAATTTAGTTCTTATTTTTCTTATTGGTTCTTATGTAAATATTATAAACGAAATATTTACACAATCAATGAGATTTCGTTTTTTCATTGCATATAATTGTAAAGCAAATTCTACTTTGTGTTGGTCACGAAAAAAAGGTGAAATATAAAAATAATTGAAAGTCAACAAAGTATGAAATGAAGCCGATATACTTGAAGGAACCAAAATGAGAAACACACTCTTAACGCCCGCTTTCAGGTCAATAAGCAATTAAACATGCTTCAGAAACAATGCAAGAGTGTTTCATTTTCCTCGTGGTTGAAGTTTTTTGTTCACTGAATTATGAAGTCCTTTTATAATAGAAAATAAAAAATCGAGCGAGCTAGTTTCAAAGCGGTACACTCCGAGAACCAACAGAAGTAGTAGTTTAAATGAGAGAACGCTCTATGAAGAATCGTGCATCATGCCGCATATAAATAACATTGGGTATTATTTTGAAGGAGGGGATCAGGCATCATACCCCATAGAAAAAGAACGCTCTATGAGGCATCGGGCATCATGCCCAAAAGAAATAACATGGGGTATAGGCATCGGGCATCATGCCCCATAGAAATAGAACGCTCTATGAGGCATCGGGCATCATACCCCGTAGAAATAACATGGGGTATAGGCATCGGGCATCATGTCCCATATAAATAGAACGCTCTATGAGGCATCGGGCATCATACCCCGTACAAATAACATGGGGTATAGGCATCGGGCATCATGCCCGATAGAAATAGAACGCTCTATGAGGCATCGGGCATCATACCCCGTAGAAATAACATGGGGTATAGGCATCGGGCATCATGCCCGATAGAAATAGAACGCTCTATGAGGCATCGGGCATCATACCCCGTAGAAATAACATGGGGTATAGGCATCGGGCATCATGCCCGATAGAAATAGAACGCTCTATGAGGCATCGGGCATGATGCCCCATATAAATAAAATTGGGTATTATTTTGAAGGACGGGATCAGGCATCATACCCCATAGAAAAAGAACGCTTTATGAGGCATCGGGCATCATGCCCAATAGAAATGACATGGGGTATAGGCATCGGGCATCATGCCCCATAGAAATAGAACGCTCTATGAGGCATCGGGCATCATACCCCTTAGAAATAACATGGGGTATAGGCATCGGGCATCATGCCCCATAGAAATAGAACGCTCTATGACGCATCGGGCATCATACCCCGTAGAAATAACATGGGGTATAGGCATCGGGCATCATGCCCCATAGAAATAGAACGCTCTATGAGGCATCGGGCATCAAACCTAATAGGAATAACATGGGTTATAGGCATCGGGCATCATGCCCCATAGAAATAGAACGCTCTATGAGGCATCGGGCATCATACCCCGTAGAAATAACATAGGGTATAGGCATTGGGCATCATGTCCCATATAAATAGAACGCTCTATGAGGCATCGGGCATCATACCCCGTAGAAATAACATGGGGTATAGGCATCGGGCATCATGCCCGATAGAAATAGAACGCTCTATGAGGCATCGGGCATCATACCCCGTAGAAATAACATGGGGTATAGGCATCGGGCATCATGCCCGATAGAAATAGAACGCTCTATGAGGCATCGGGCATCATACCCCGTAGAAATAACATGGGGTATAGGCATCGGGCATCATGCCCGATAGAAATAGAACGCTCTATGAGGCATCGGGCATGATGCCCCATATAAATAAAATTGGGTATTATTTTGAAGGACGGGATCAGGCATCATACCCCATAGAAAAAGAACGCTTTATGAGGCATCGGGCATCATGCCCAATAGAAATGACATGGGGTATAGGCATCGGGCATCATGCCCCATAGAAATAGAACGCTCTATGAGGCATCGGGCATCATACCCCTTAGAAATAACATGGGGTATAGGCATCGGGCATCATGCCCCATAGAAATAGAACGCTCTATGACGCATCGGGCATCATACCCCGTAGAAATAACATGGGGTATAGGCATCGGGCATCATGCCCCATAGAAATAGAACGCTCTATGAGGCATCGGGCATCAAACCTAATAGGAATAACATGGGTTATAGGCATCGGGCATCATGCCCCATAGAAATAGAACGCTCTATGAGGCATCGGGCATCATACCCCGTAGAAATAACATGGGGTATAGGCATCGGGCATCATGCCCCATAGAAATAGAACGCTCTTTGAGGCATCGGGCATCATACCCCATAGGAATAACATGGGGTATAGGCATCGGGCATCATGCCCCATAGAAATAGAACGCTCTATGAGGCATCGGGCTGCATACCCCATAGATATAACATTAGTTACTTAGCTCTTATCGCGCAACACCTTCCAAACACGCAATAATAATAATATTAATCAGCTAGGCTAATACCCAAGGCCTAAGTCATCGAGCGACCTTTAAAACCATTAATTCAGGTGGCCGGGTTACAATGCGTAGGAGGGTGGTGGCAAGCCCTGCATGCCACGCGAGCCAACAGCTACCTACACTCACTATAACCTCTACAAGTTTTTATGGAAGGGGAAACCGAAGAGCTCAGGAGTAAACCCCTTAAACCAGTGGGGAGAAAACTTGCAAACTCAACGCGGAAGGAGTAGTTCCGAGTTTTGTAAATCTAGTCAAAATGTTGCGCCAGTGTAAAAACTCCGAATGTTGGTTTAAGTATGGTTTTCACTAGCTAAAAGCCAAAGGCACAAGACAGAGACTGTATTAAGGTGGTAGTCTTAGGCCTAACCAAATTTATTTTTTCGTCACCGCAATAATTTGGGCCTAATGTTGTTTATTGATTATTATAATTATTAATAATATTTTTATTGATTGCAGCTTGAGAAGACGGATTTTCAGTACACGCCGTGAAGTTAAGTGGCTTTAAAACTGCAACTTTCATAATAGCTTTTCAGTCGTTCGACATTGAAGATAGGCATTTAAATTATAAGTAAGACTAAATACCTTTCTTAGATGTCCGAAGTTGAGGCGGATGTTCAGGAGTTAGAATGCACACTGCTTGGGCGAAATTGATGGTTTTCAAACTTGATAGATTAAGGAATCTAAGTCGTTGGGATTATGTATAAAGAATGCTTCCTTATATCACTGTTTTAATTTTTTCATAACCCTTAAAGTAACTTCGTTATTCCAGGATTTGTTAAATAATATTCCTTAAAAATAATTTCCTCTTCACAATGTGCTTTATTTCAAATCTTTCAAGAAATAATTTTGTAAATAATTTAGAAATAGAGAACGGAAACCAATTAAATGTGCTAAAACTAATCGGAACCATTAATTTAATCTTTTTTAGACATCTAAACATGTTAATTTGCGCGTAACTGTATTAATAAACTAAAAACTTCATTATTAGAAAGAATCGGTATTCATTTAAGTACTTTTCGGATTAGGTTATTCTTTATCAACATAATAAAAAATATGCCTTACATTCGACATAGTTTCATAGACACCAATTTCATACGGTACGCGATGGAAATGGAAACTGAAGCCTAATGCAGTTCTAGCCTAGTGCGAGATATCAGAAATTAATAGTCTCTGATTGGTTTAAAAATAAAGGGAATACATTAAATGTTTGCTATAGCATTTTCTGCTACCCTCGATTTTTAAAATGCTCTTCTATGTGGGGTTCATTGATTCTTGGATTTACCGTGATATTGCCCCAGATTTTTAACTTTGCCTAAAATAGGAAGCTGCTTATTTATTTTCTCCACCCGCTGTTGTAACCCAGACTTCTAAATTATCGCCTATCGCTCACGGGGTCACGATCCACAAAACGAAATGGGGGGGGGGTTTAAGCACGTGTTAGATGTCGACTTGTTTGCGCAGGCTTTTGAAAGCCTTACCCGTATAGGAGGTTCCTTGGTCCGTTTTGACCCGTCATGGTGCTCCAAAAATTGGGATCATCTCCGTTAGAAATTGCCGGGTGGCGTTCGCGAGGGTCTTATCGAGCGTGAAAATGTCCAATATCGTCGTGACATGCTTTGAAAATTCTCCATCTTTCCCGTTTTGGGGATGACCCGGAGTAATTCAGACTCGAGCCGTCCTTGTCCTAATTCGTATTCCATTTTTAGTGGCGCTCCTCCTTTCAAGATCTTACCTGTTCTCGTTAATTGTTCTTTGATCATACCAATACGTTGGTCTTCGTGTTTAACTATGATGAGCCGATCCTGTGTTGTGAAGTTCACGCTGAAGACTTGAATGTCTTGGACGATATCTATTTCTGCCAGATTTTCCACCGGAGCGCGGCTGAACACGTCGAGGTGTGCCATTTTCTTGCAAATTCGGTGAATGATTTCAAACGTGAAATGCTAGCTTAATGCATTCGGAGTTGTAGTCCGTGATGACTACAAATTTTCGTTGTCAAGGGTACGAACGAAATTTGTCTAAGCCCCAAACTATATCGTGAGGATTTCGAGTTCGTATACAAGTGATAGTGTGCTTGCAATGGAAGCGTGCTTCGTCACGAATTGTCTGTTGACTCGCGTAATGGGTTTATGCCCACTATCGCAGTTCTCATTTGTGCGGTTTCCCAAAAGCGCAGTTTTCAAAAGCGCGGTTACCATTTGCGCAGTTCCCAATAGCGCATATTCCCAAAAGCGCGGTTTCCTGTTTGCGCACTTTCCCGAAAGCGTGGGGCCTCATGTGGTTTTCCACCGCCACAGTTTCCCATTAAAAAACAAATAGTCAAACAAATTTCAAGTTTAATCCCTTATTTTATTACCAAAAATAAACTATACACATTTTTAGAATGCAATAGAAATATGATTTTCGAAAGCCCTATCTCAACAAATGGGTTGAAAACACCTAACCTAACCTACAGTGCCTACGCGCCTGCGGCGCACCCGGCTTACCTAACCTAACCTAACCTAAAATAATCGAGTGAGATTTAATATTACGAGGTATACACGATTGGCAATATACAGGTAACCGGTTGAATTTTGCAAGACGCCATTTTTCCTGCAACTTTTTAAATTTATATTTTCCGTATATTAAGCTGCAGTTACTATAAAATTTTATAACAAAATTAGATTTAAGTTTAAAATTTAATTAAAAAAGAAAAAGAGCTTAAAACATTTTCACACAAAATATTTATTATATTTTTTTAATATCAATGGTTTTTTATTATGCAATTTTAAACCTCCATAAAAATTTAAATTAGCTTTTTTAATATTGATCTGTTTAGGAATGCTTAATAGCTGTTTGTTTAAAGGTTTTTATGTTTAAAATCGAGTAAGTGATATAAAAATCAATGATACATGTAAGAAATTATTAATTTGGCTTCCTTTCAATATTTCCAATTAAGTATGGTACCTAAAGGTTTGAAAATTTAACTTTTAAGGTATAACTTCTAGTTTAAATACATCTAACAAACTAAGAGTAAAAGTATCATTAATTATTGTTTCGTTTTAAGTTGAAGATATTAAAAAGGACACATACAAGCATATATTTGAGAAAAATTAGATAAACGTTCGACTAGAATGGAACAGCTGAATCGTATCTACGCTCGTGACGTGAAATGTTCAAACTAGAGGCTAACTACAGTAACTAAGAACCATCTTATAAAGGTAAAAAGCATCGCAGATTTTGATTAAAATTCGAGTGACGTTAAACAACACAACGTTCGCCGGCGACTTTTCAAAGGAACAACCAATTGAACATTTTATCGTACAAAAGCTGGAACCTTGTTACTGGCGCGAGCCCAACGTTTTTCCTGTTTGCTGTTTCTGTTCCGTTGCGACTTTCGGTTGACGATCAGCGCAAAGTACGTGAATTCGACGGTTAAAGACGCAACAGAAAGCAGAACGCCAATGAACCACACTTTAAGAATGGGCCCCAGAAAGTGGAGGGTCGTTGTTTTGGGAGGGATTCGAGAGTTATCCGGGTGCTGCCATTTACGGTAACTAAATTGGAAATTCATCTCGCATGGCCGTCTCTGTCTTGTCTCCACATATCGCGTCACTCTGAAACCAACACATTCGTGTTCAATGTACAGGCCCCAAATGGGGGGGGGGTTCAGTAAGCGTACTATATTCGGGAAATATTGGTGATAAAAATACTTCTTCAAATTTTAAATTCAGCGTCTATTTCATAAATTGGTTTTTGGGTTTTTCTTAAGTAAAGAATTATTTTTCTCTTTCGTCCGTTCATAAACTGCTTCTCTCCGCTATTGAATTTTCACCAAAATATTTTAAATGGATTTATTTAAAAATGGTACTTATTAACCGATAACTTTTGCATAATGCTTTACCTATCTATTGTTTTTGGAGTTAAATATTTGACTAATGTTCTGAATAAGTATCTATTTCACTTTTTAAAATATTATTGGGTAAATTTAATAGCCGAGAGAGGCGGTTTGCAAAAGTTCTGGGAAAATCAGTTTTCGTTTGCAAAAATATGATCTATTTTAAAGTGTTTCAGGGTAAATTTAATATTGTAGTAAAGCTTTTTGCAAACGTTCTGAGTAAATTAGTATTTGCAATTCATTGTCTATTTCTGAAAATAGCAAATTCTGGGTAATTTTGCAAAATATTTTGCATTGGGAAATAAGTATTTAATAATCGTTAAATAAAGTTAAGTTAGTTATAAAGCGTTTATTTTGTGTGATATATTTCGAAGTTAAGTCATGTACCCGTAATATGATATATTTGAGTAGGTAATGTATTACAACAGCATCACACTAAATCATACTCACCGATAATTGACAGCCTTCTTAAGCCACGCCGGCAAACTGGGAGTGAGAACCAGATACCATGAAAAAGCCTTGTATCGGATTTGGCCTTGGTAAATATTCCTGCATGGTTTGATCTGATGATGTTTCATCATATAAAATAAGAATGCAGATTTGATGAAAGAAACTGCTTGACTGTCGATCATGTCAGTCCCCCTTTCATGCTTTCTAAGGTTGAGTTTGAGTTCAGGCATTTCCGGGCATCTGAAATCTTTCTGTAGAATCATTGGAAAATGGAAAATGCTGTTGTTCGGAACCTTCTAACGAATATATTACCATTTGAGTCTTAAATATGTAGATATGTTTAATGTCGGTTCTAGCGAGTAGTTGTGGGAAACTGTCGATGTAATCTACTTTGGCCGTAGTGAGCTCTCCCTTCATGTTGCAGAGGTAGAAACGGTTCAGGAGGAGCCCTGCCCCCAACAACCAGCCACTGAGGAGCAACCTGCCTGCCGGTTGTCGCCCATTACAGCCTACGTCAGTTGCTGTTAACAGGCATTAAAAAGTTATTTTCATAAAATCTTAATTAAGAAAAATGTTATGTTATTAACGGTTTGCAACGAGATGCGAGAAGTAGAAGAAGCAGCTGTCCCAGATCCTCTTCGCGATGGTCTCGTGTGCTCCTCTTCGGCGGAATGTTCTTCTTGCATCGAATGCCACGGCTGTCACCAGGGAGATCGTCAAGAAGGCCATTAGAAGTATGGTTGAAATGTTAGTGGCCAGGGCTTCCTGGGGCATCAGCACTTGGTCATTCCCTCCCTCTCCGTCCAAACAGCTGTAGATGTGGAAGCCATCCGTATAACCGGGTTGAGTAAAATGCGCTTGTACTATTTGCTGTTCAAGTTCTTCATTAAAAAGCTCTTTCAACATAGCGCTGATGTTCTGCGCAAAATATTTAATAATTGTAACCTAGTGATATTGATTTTTTATACTACGCAGAAAACAGCAACTTTAACGACTCAAATTCAAAATTCAACAATTTCATTAAATAAATAATGTTCTGAGCAAAATAATTCTATTAAATCAAAGCTGCAGATTTTAGGCAATGATTAAATCAATTGTGGATGTCTTATTCTCAGTTTCTATTTTAGAAAGTTAACCTTTTTTACTCATCAAGATTACACGAGCAAGTACAGAAAAAACTTTTTAACTCGTGAAATTCGGAAAACTCCGAAAAATAAGTATTTGTCGGTAATCTACTCATCTTTTTACTGTTGAAAGTTGTAACTGAGCATCGTTTTCGGGGTCGTGATACCTCACGGATGAATACTTTCTTTTTCGTGTTTATTTTAAGTCTTACGTTTCTAAGAATTGCTGATTCCGGCGATTTACTATCTGAAACAAATGTGAATCTGAAAAGAGAACTGGAATGTCAAATTGCACTGTTTCAGTCTTTTTTTGACAAATGATTGTGACGCAATTCAAAATATTTTTTCAAGGTGAGTCTTAGCTCTAGATATCAAATTATTTGGGTTAGGTCAGGGTTAGTTAGAACCAGCTAGATTTCACCGAGTTTGTAACCGGTTAAAACCATACCAGCTTTTTAATTTTTAGGAAAAGCTGGTTTTTGGACAACCTTGGTTAGAGTAAAAACTTTATTTAGAATTTGCGATATTAAACCAAATATACTCTAACACTCAGTCAGAGCATTTATTTATTTCACCCAGAGGAAAGCTTTCTAACAATAGGTTTCTTGAAATATATCCGTAGATTTATCATGTGCATTGACACCTCAAATAGTCTCTGAGGGCTAATTTCGAACTTGAACAATCAATGAGCCCAATTAATTGTTTCACCCGCCATTATTTACAGAAATGTGCCGGTAGTTATGGCGTACTTGTGTAATCCCAAGCGTCTGGGAGGTAGAGTTTGTGGATGGCCGTGTGGGGATGAGCACCAATCCCCAACGGGTGGTCGGAATACTCATGCCCCTGGTGTCCCCAGCCCTGTCCCCACGTATATCCCCGTTGGCGTGGCCGTTACACTTATCTCACCCTGATTAATCAGTTATTGTGTGGATTCTGGTGTTTAAAAAAAATTACAGAAATGTTAACTTCGAAGAAAAACAAGAATCAGCCATTGAATTGTTTCGCTTTAAGAAAAATAAAAATTTGTTTCGATGTTAGTTTGTTGAATGTGGCTCCTCAGAATTAAAAAACAAGTAGGATTCTTTGTGATTGCCCTCTAGATTAGTTTTTCTAGAGCTGGTTGGCAAAATCGAAAAATTTAACATCCTATTTTGAAAGTGCTAGTTAGTGAAATTGTCGTTGGCCCTGGTTTAAATTGAAACACTCCGCCAATAAATTTAGATCGGATGGAAAGCTAGAATCGAAAGTAGTTTTTTTAGAAATAGGAGAGTTACCCAATACATACATACAGACATATACGGTGATAGTAAAACCCCTCCAAGGGACATATTCCCCTCGGAGAGGTAACAATTAAAGGTTTATTTCTTTATCACGTTCTATAAAAATTTATAAATTAACTTGAAAGATTTATGCGTGAAACGGATTTACATCGTTTATAAGCGATGGATGAAAAAATCCACAATAAGCAAATCAATCTTTGACTTTAAGCTAGGATTCCAAAAACCTGGAACAGCGTCTATCGAAATTTTATTATCTGCTATCACCCACAGGCATCGGTCGAAACTCGAGTTACTCTTATTTTAAACAATAGCTCTTAGTCAAGCAAAAGTAATCTAACAATTTGTAAAACGTAAAATTTTATTTATGGTCAAATACTGAACCACTCAAAATATCCGGAATCCGTTATTGCCTTCAGAAAACTATTTCAAAAGATTTCTTTCAAAAATAAAACTATCCTTCAAGGTGTAAATTAATGCTGATTCCATCACGCATTAGCTAAGAATATATTTGAAGCAATAATTAGAATAAAAGAGTTTTCTTTTTAACAATCGTGGATACAGTAACCAAACCCTTAATGGATAACCTACATTTTTATACCATTAAAATTTATTTGAAAACTATTATTTTCCGACACTAGCGCGTTGTGACCAGTGAAAACTTAGCTTAAGGTTCCATTACCAAAGCACAGCCATTAAAACGGGCGGTACTAAACTTCGTTTATGTATTTTTAAATGTTGGCTCACGCCGACGCCGAAAAACAATCTTTTCGGAATTTAATTAAAGAAATAATGATTCCTTCTATAGCAATGACGATCTTAAATTATTAATCCAGCCACGAGCAAATTCACTTGTTTAGAATAAACGGGTAATTGAGGAAATTGAGTTTCTATTGGACACGAGGCTTAACGTCAAAAAGGAACTGTTTATAAAATTCAACAATTGTGTACCCCGCCCTTCATCAAGCCAACGACACTTTACTCTAGGGTATACGCATATAATTTCGCAGCTGAACCTATAACAATCACTTAATTTAGATTTGTTGCGAAGTAACTATTTAGAAGACGACCGTTTTTAGAATGCCGAGAACGTTTTCGAATAAAATACGGAAACATAAAAAAAATAAAAATTGCTATTTTAACGAGCCAGACAGTGGATTCTCCAATGCGGGTCAATTGAAAAAGCCCAGAGAATGCTTGCCATCTGAAGTTCCTTCGAGGCCCTAGCAAGATTTACATAAACTGGTTTAACAATTAATGAAGTGTCGTTTTTTACGTTAAAATAAGGTAAAACCTTCATTTTAAATGGAAACTTTTAGAAATTTTAGTTACCTGATGTTTGATAGAGTTAGAAAAACATAACGCATTATAGAAATAGACGCTAGAAACACAGTCATAGAATTTCTAATTTCATTGTAGTACCGGATATCTAACTATAAAGATGAAATAATTAAACGACACAAACTGTATGCGTTATAATTAACTATTTAGTCTTAATCTGATATTTCTAATCCGAAGTTCTGTTTTAAAGAATTTGCATACTTTGATTTCCACTTCATCGTGTTGAGAGGAATTCTTTTGCAACTCTGAAACTCCGTTCTTTCTCGGACTGTGCCACTTTGAAACTAGCTCGCTCGACTTTATATTTTCCATAATCTAGTCGACCTCATAATTCAGCAAAGAAATATGAAATTCTCTAACGTAGTTTCGTTAGCATATGTTTATTGATCTGAAGCTGGGCTATACAGTGTGGAAGACTTCGCATTCACATTTTGTTTCTTTAAGAACATTAGAAAAATCATTAACCACGCTTGGCTAATAAAGGCTTAATAAACATTTTATTAACGTTTAATAGTAATTATATTTCACCTTTCAAATCAAAGCAGAACTTTCTTAACAATTATAATAAAAAATATTTCCTTTATTCTATATTTTTTAAACTTGGTTTACGTAGGCTTAGATATAGACACAAAATTGTTCTCAGTGCTGGCTCTCAGAATAACTAAATCAAAAAGAGCTTAGCTAAATTTAGACCAAAAAAATAGTCACAAGGCTATGTGGTCTTTGGGAAGGTTTTGCCTGGTTAAGTCCGGAAATTATAGAATGGTCTTTAATCATAATGAGTCTTTAATAATAGAGATTGTGGTTCCTACGAAATCACGAATCTAGTCATGAATCTAGAACCGTGGTACTGTTTAGAATAAATAACTTGATGACCAATGACAAATTCCTAGTCACAAATTATCGTCTTCCGAAAACTGGACAAAAATTTTAAGAAAAAGGCATCTAATTATGTTCTGTATAAAGAATAGTAGCGAAAAAATAGTTTTAAATATTAAGTAAGAACACACCATTATTGGTGGACGAGTGACTGCAACCTTTCTCTTACAACCATCAAGTAGGAAAGAACAATGGACCCCGTTGTTAAATGTTGCTAGTCTCGTATAACTTCAATTTATCGAACACCTGTCAAGAGCTTTCGAATTTAGAGATTCTGTTAACCGTGTTAAGACGTTAGGGATGGACTGAACTATTACCCTAATAGTCAATAAGAGGAGATCAATTTCGAAGATTATAATTTTTAACACACAGTCGCTTGGCTTGGAGCTCTTGTTTAAAATACGAGTACCTCGAGTTTCTGCCGATGATTTTCGGTGATAGCATATAATAAAACCTCGATTGCAGCATTTTGGAATCCTAGCTTAGAGTTAAAGATTGATTAGCTTATTAAGGATTTTAACATCCGTCGCTTATAAAGGATATAAATCGGTTTTACACAATTATCTTATAAAACTTCGATAGGACGTGATAAAGAAATTAAATCTTTAATTTATAACTCTCCGAGTGTAATACGTCCCTTGGAAGGGTTTTACTATCACCGTGTCCGTCTGAATGTCTTGGGTAACTACTCTCCAACTTCTACTTTTTTGGGACGGACTGAGTGCTAAGTGTTACAGTAAATGTCTCGACGTCTTAATGTCAGGGTTCCCACCGAATGTTTACGTGGCAGTCATATTGTTATGTTTGCGATAGTTTTTCCTGCCTAGGTTATCAAGTATCATACAACTTACATAATTTCTACTTATTTCGTACGATAAAACGCGGACGAGATATTCGTTTTAAGAAATACTCGTGAGATTGGTTCAAGTGCCAAGCATACTTAAGTACCACTTACGTGATAATGTTATTAAAATGAAGTTTAAAAATATTTCCATTCTACTTTAACAACGAATATTCCATGACGTCAAAACACTCTTAAATTCAAATTAACCGCGTCCCCCGGGGTAATCTGCGCACGCGTCGCCTAGGTTATCAATTTTTACATCATTTCAACTTATTCCGTACGATAAAACTTGATAAGATATACGTTCAAGTGTCACTCGAGATAAGCGGAGATATATGAACAAGTTGGCCTGGACACAATATGTTGGTATACGAAAAAACAAATCGTCGCGAGAAATATCAGAAATACATTGACTTTTCGATGATTTTACCCCCATTTCACCCCTTAAATCCCGGATCTCGATCCCGAACCTAAACCTGAACCTTTGATCGATGCCACACCCTTACTTTCCTTCTACTCTTGGCCCATCCCCTTTAACGTAATGTCTTTCCTTTTATGATATTTCAATTCTTTCAACGGTAAAAAGTAATGTCATAATATTTTGTAACTGAAGTTGATAATGAAATAATTAACTAAAATTTAAGACTATTAAAAAACAATAAGCAAAACATACCTATACTTCATTTAATTTTTAATTTTAGATGGACGTATCTGATTGACGTCAGCGGGAAGGATGAAGATTCGGAAATAGTTTTTAAAACATAGTAATGATTAATTCTTCGTTTTAAATTCTTAAAAAATATTAATTCCTTTTCTCTTAATATCCCACCTCTATTCTTTAAAACATTATGAAAATGTGAGATTTATATAATTGAAACTCCTCTCTTCTATTCACGAAAATATTTTATAATATCGTCAGCTTATACTTTCCCCTCTCTCACCCAGGTATAGGCAGGCGCCGTATATATCACAGCTATGCTTAATCGTGCAACGGTACCATTATACGTGGGATTGGTATACGGACCCGTCCCTGGAACGGGAAGTTTATTCCGTGGATGAGTTGGCCGTTTTTGTTTTATAGTGAAATAAATGAAATGCTTCATTTGAAACTATTTTCGTCTATATTCAAATTCATTTCTCATAAGGCATTGATGGGGTATACGCGAAAGCACTTACTTATAATCACATCAAATTTAACAATTCTCATATTGTTACACTTTGTCAAAATACTCCTCATTCTTAAAATGAAATGTATTTAAGTTTTTTGCTTATTTAATTTTATCTTTAAAATATCAGTATTTTATCCCTGAAAGGTTTACCATACGTTATTTTTCCATTGAGAAACTTTATACGCTTTATACAAAAGACGTCGAGGTTCGTATCATCGTAACACGTCCGTACTGATTTTAATACTTAAATCGTATTAGAATTCAAATTCCAAGTTGCATTGGACTCGGGGATCCTACTTCAGAATGATATTTTAAAGGAAAAATTCCGGCTTCTATGGTAAACTTTGTTGTACTTTGTATCACACCTTAAACAATTCGGATTACGCCACCACGTTCGAAACAGCAGATTAAGCAGGCTTTGGAAATTATTCCATGTATTTTCTATGAGATACGGTGCTCACAGCTCTCTCGCAGTATAATAACGACCGGTGAACGTACCAAATACCGTCAATATAATTCCCATGTTAATTCTATGCGGTACGGTGTCCGACATCGTATTAGAATTCAAATTCCAAGTTGCATTGGACTCGGGGATCCTAATTCATAATGATATTTTAAAGGAAGAATTCCAGCTTTTATGGTAAACTTTGTTGTATATATCCACGCAATACGTGTTTAAACAATTCACGGTCAAAATTCAAATCCTCGTCTCCGTGTATTTTCTATGAGATACGGTACTCACAGCTCTCACGCTTTACAATTACGACCGGTGAACGCATCAAATACCGTCAATATAATTCCCCATGTTAATTCTATGCGGCATGGTGCTCGGTCTGGTGCCCCATAGAACGTTATCGGGGTTCATTTACGGTCGGCGAACGCATCGAATTTGAGCCGGTCCTTTTTTTCTAGACACCGTCAAATAGTACCCCATGTTAATTCTATGAGGCACCCCGGTGCCTCATTAGGTGCCTCATAGAGCGTTCATTCATTTATAACACTACTACATGTACTTCGAGTAATTTTTAAAAAAACACTGCTGTTTGCACCACTGAACAACTCAATACGCTGTGTAATCTAACATACAAAATCTCCAGAATTCATTATGGGCTTCAGAAAATTATTTGAAATATTTCATTTAAATATAAAACTTTGTTTCAACGTGTAAATGCATGCGGAATTAATGACGTATCAGCGAAGAATATATTTTAAGCAATTGTTGGAATAAGAGAGTCTATTTATTTCAGTCATGTTTCGCTTAATATGTAAAATACCGTTTTAAATATTTAACGTACGGTTCTCAAACTTTTATTGGATTTCACATACTTTTAGACCATTAAGAAGTCATTGGAAAACCATAAGTTTCCGAACACTAGGTTTAAGGTCCCATTGCCCCTGTGCACTTACTATAACGGGCTGTTCTAAGCCACATCGTGTATTATATTAAATGTCGGTTGGCGCCAAAGCCGAAAGAAACTCTTTTTGATAATAAAACAACCAGAAAATTAAAGGAATAACGAGTCCTTCTAACAATGAAGATCTTATTTAATCCAGCTACTAGCAAATCCACGTGTTTAGACGGTTATAAAAGAATGAACGAGCTTTGCGTCAAAAAGTGGCTATTTATAAAATTCAACAATTGAATACCACGCCCTTCATCACACTTTACTCTAGGGTATACGCATATTACTGTGACTATTTTCAATCATTAAATGAAGATTGGTTGCCCAGTCACTATTGAGAAGACAACCGTTTATAGAGCGCCGAGAACGTTTTCGAATAAAATCTGAAAAATTTTAAAAACTTAAAATTGCTATTTAAATCGTAGCTCAGGGAGAGATTTTGAACGGGCCAGACCGAGGGTTTTCTAATGCGGGTCAAGATCAGGTTCATCATTAGCAAGAGCCCAGCGCCTGCTCGCCATCTGGATTTCTTTTGAGACCCCACCTAGATTTCCAATAACTGGGTTATCAATTAATGGAAAGTCGTGTTTTCCGTTAAAATAAGGTAACGATTGGTTTAAAAATATTCAGTGTGAATGGAAAATTCAAAAATTTCAATTACCTGATGTTCGATAGAGTGAGAAAAACATAGCACATTATACAATAAGACGCTTCAAACACGTCGATAAAATCTTTAAATTCATTCTGGTACCTGGAATCCACCTATAAAGATGAAAAAATCAAATGCAAAACACTAAATTATTTCTTATACATATCTAATTCATCTGATCCGCGGTTCTTTCGGCTGATATGTTTCAAAGAAATTGCATACTTTGATTTCCACTTGATCTGGCTGGGAGGCATTCATTTGGCAATTCTGAATCTCTGTTCGTTCTCCGACTTTATCGCTTACAAACTGGCTCGCTAAACTTTACATTTTCCTTAATATTATCGACCTACGAATTCGGCGAAGTAATAACTTGGAGCAGCCGACTAGAAAACAGACCGCTCTTGCGTAGTTTCTGAAGCTTGTTTATTGATCTTAAAGTGGGGTTTTTAAAGTGAAAGAATTTTCCATTTCTCATTTTTATTACTTTAAGTGCGTAAGTAAAATCATTAACCACCCTTAGCTTGTATGAGCTTAATTTTATATTTCTTGACGTAAAATTATAATTATACTTCACGGTATTCTCGTGATATATGTTAAAATATTTTTATTTTATAAATATACTAGAATAACATATACACATAAAATTGTTCGCGTGGCAAACCTAAAAAAATGGCAACCAAAAAGAACCTAATTTATCTTTTTAACCACAGAATAGTCACAGTTGCAAGTCCTATTGAAGTACAGCTATGTGGTCTTTGTGAATGTTTTTCCTAGTTTAACCAGAAATTTATAGAAGGGTCTACTATTATTCATGAAGATATAATAAGATTTATTGATAATAAAGGTCGTTTAACCTTCAAAATCACAAGCCTGTTAACAGTATTAAGACGTTAGGATGCGTTCGCTTTGGAATAACTATTACTCTGATATTTAACAAGAGGAGACCAATCTCAAAGATGAATCTTTTTGAACACGCCTAATTTGTATTCTTGATGGTTAAGAACCATTTAAAGAGATAGTGCCAACTCAGATTAATTTAAAATTTTGTTCTTTGGCTTACACGTTATGATAGATTTTTAAATCCTGAATCGGAATATATATACATATTAGTACTTTCAATTAGTATTTAGTTTTATATTTAAATGTAAAATAATGGTATTTCAATAGCCGCGTCAAAACTTTACAGATTGTTGACGTCATGAGTTTGGTCGATTTCGGCGCGCTCGAGCGGTGGGGAATTTCCAGTAGTTTTTTTCTACTATCGCGTAGAGGATTTGTAAGCGCGTTTTTTGACTTTCTTCTCGCGGACCACGTGGTTCGAGATTCTCGAATCACGACTTCACGAGCCGGCTACGTGTAAAAATATTATTTTCAAAGTAGAAATTGAAGAAAAAATCGATAACAAGGTATTGTTTATAAATTATATCATTATTTCTTATACCTAGTCATTATAACAATTAATATTTATATTCTACGGAAAGATGCCACCGAAAGCACCTAAGACCGTGGGCGCCACAGTGTATTGTGCAGTTCCTTCCTGCAGTAATAATAACAACAAAAGCGGATTATCTTTCCGTTACTTAAAATCGAATGAGTGTCTTAAGCGTGCGAAAGCGGGAAACTCGGATCAAAAGAAAGCGATGGGAGTAAAATTTCCTCCTGTAATCCCCTAAAAATTCTATCTCCAGCTCGCTCTAGTAGCAACCAATAAACATCAACCTATTTATGACGTAGACAGTATGTGATAAAAAAAGTTACGCTATCTTTATATTTTAAAATTTGAAATTAATCGTGAATATTTATATTTATACCAAATGTTTTATAACTATATTTTTCGTTACTATATTTTTCAATTATTGATGAAAAAACTTCATATACGTAGAAAATTCTGATACTATCTCTTTAAAAAACTCTATCGCGAACTACCTTGTTAAAGAGGAGCGATCGAAGCTTCATTGAAGTCGATTCCATTGGAGATTAGTCAATGACTCTATTATCGATGATCACTAATCGTTTGCTATTTTCGTCAATTGCTGTCCACTCTCTGACTTCCACCACGGCATAGAATAACCAGTTGTAGGCTAAGAACAATAAGACTTATAGTACAGTTATCGCGAGAATTCCTCGGGTCGTTTCCGGTCATTCGTCCTCGTGAAATTGGAATTTGACCACTTTACGGCTGGATTTTAAATGTGCGCTTTGCGTCGTCTTCTAGCGCCATCTAGAATCCGAAAATTAATATATATTTTTAAATTTCATAAATGTGGTCGTGAGCAAATCTAAAAGATATGACATTCCCATCATTAGTTAATTTAAAGTAGCAAGTTCAATTTATTAATTTTGAAAACGAACGCGTTAAAATCTTCAAGTGTCAAAAGTGCCTTTATTTGATATGACTTGAAAAATAAATACAAATTGCAACATATTAAGCTAGTAAAATATTAACTCAAGGAATATTCTTAACACCGAGTTTCCGCCATAGAATAATCTAGTATGACAGCTAGTATTATCAGGGACTCATTTAATTTGAGTTGGCGCGTATTCAATTCTTGAAGTCGGAAATGTTTTTTTTTGTGGGAGTGGCTATATTTTTTTCGGTTTGACGCGCCATCTATTATTTTTTATTATAAAATGGCCGCGGCAACCTGCAAAAACGTCAGCTCTGGGTTAAAGACTAAAAAAACGATTGACAACGATGTTAAACATTTAAAAACAATAAGTACAGAAAAGTTAATTGAAATGTGGCAATCATTTCCCTACCACATAGTTAATAAGCACTCTTTCAGTCAATTTGAAAAAAAAATCCGAAATGTGGTCACGCTATCTTAACACAAGATGATGAAAGGAGGCGAAAATGGATTAAACCAAACAGCACACCCCACAATAATGTTGCAAAACTTGTTAACAGCAAACTGCTACTAAAAGATTTGAAACAAATCAATAATTTTTCACATACATCTGCCCTAGAATGTTACCATAGTTTAATGAACAAATATTGTTCAAAACCGTATGATTTTGATTTTTCAATTATGGAGGCAAGAATAATATTGACCATATTGGATCACAACCATAATTCAGAACGTCAAAATCTCTTTGAAATGCAATTGGGACTAGATGAAAGCCAAACTAAAGAAGATTTTGAGTATTATTTCTCGAAAGCAACAAATGAATGGAACGCGAGACCACTGAAAGAGCCAAAGTCTTACAGTTACATTTATAGTTTGATGGAAAACATAGTAGCCAGGCAAATTAACAGCAGAAAAAACATATACGAAATTCAACCAAGCATTTCCCCAAAAATATTGCACCTATACCACGACCAGAAAAATCTGATTTAAAAAACACTGCAAAAACAAAAAAACCCTTGTTTAAATTCAATTTGTTTGTTTCCACTGCTTTTCAATAAATACCACAAAGTTTTAAAATATTTCAAAGCAAATTTTCATACATTACGTGTCTACTAACAGCATTACAGTGGCGTAGCCAGACATTCGTTAAGGGGGGTATGTGAATGTTAAGGGGGGTTGAGAAGGGGTGAAAATTTAGTACAGTCAAAGGTGTTCCCAAGGGGGGGTCTACGCCATTGCAACATTAAGATTAGTATTTAATATTTAAAGTAAAAAAATCATAAACAATTTGTACAATCTCACTAAATGGGTATTCTATTTTATTTCGACTAATACCATAGACATTAATTTGTAGAATCTCATAAAATAGGAACATTCTGTTTCGTTGACTAAAAAATCACAATTTGTACAATCTCACTAAATGGGTATTCTATTTTACGTGTCTACTAACAACATTAAGATTAGCATTGAATATTTGAATTAATCAAAATCTCAAAATAGCCAATTGCAATTGGGTTGCCAAAAAAATCATTTACAATTTGTACAGTCTCACTAAATGGGTATCCTATTTTATTTCGACTAAAACCACATACATAAATTTGTAGAATCTCAAAATAGGAACGTTCTGTTTCGTTGACTAAAAAATCACAGACAGTAATTTGTACCATATCCCATAATATTATCACTAAATGGAAACATTCTTTTGAGTTGACTAAAAACAGACATTAACGGTCTTTCACATCATCCAACTTTTTGAGTCAACTTCATTTAAGTCAAGTAGTTGCTTTGTGTTAATATAATATCAATGAGTAGATCCACCAAAAACCGTGGCAACTTATTTTGTTGGGTTAAAAGTTGTCTTGTGTGAAAAGACCTTTAATGAGTCATTTAAGTTAAAAGGGTTTAAGGCAAGTAAAATATTTCATAAACGCTTCAATTTGAAAGTGGAGGCTATTCACTGGTTTTTCGTCGATGCTAGATCATTATTTTAATAGTCCGTTACTAAGGAAGGAGCTCAGTCTTAAAACACCACTTTCAATTTGAGATTGGTAATACATTTTTAATCTGAAATCTTTTTATTAAATTTTAACCTATCATGGTTTAAACCAAAACTATTATTTATAACTCAACAATATATTTAATCCCACGCAGCTTGAATTTCAGGGACAGGCTTATATCCAGTATAATTACTTGCATAGTCTTCGGGGTATTCCTTTCTGATTCGGAGTAAGGCACATAAAGGCAGGACTTTTCGGTTTCTTCTTCCCAGGTTATGAAATATCATATGACAACAAGTGCGGTAAGCTGCATCTGGGAGGACGTATATACGGGAGAAGTCTGTTCGCTTTGTAAAAGCTGGCGCTTTATCTCTATTCATGGAGTAGCTAGGGGAGTGTAGTTTCTCTTCGTCGCGCATGCGTTATTTCGTGACGTAGTTACTCTAGTGGCGTCGTGTCGTCGGCAGTTGCCAGTTTAATAGTTTTAAATTTTTTCGTCTAAGGCTTAGATGTAATTGTTTCTTATTTTATATAAATCAGTAAAGAAACAAAACGTCCGTCAATTTAAAAATGCCTAAATATAAAAAGTGCTATTACAAAGATTGTTTAAACAGTAGTCCGTCGTCTGACAAGGAATTTATGAAAGGAATAGCCTTTTTTCCATTCCCAAAACCGAAAACTCAGCTCGATAAATGCAATCGTTGGATAAATAACTGTGGTAGACCAGATTTCTTTACCCTTGATCGTATTAAAAGGCATCATTTTATATGTTCTGAACATTTTGTGGGTAGTAATGGACCAACGACCAAGTTTCCAGACCCTATGGTTTATCACCCTACAAAATATATGATTGTAAGTATGATACTACTAAAAACTAGAATAATTTCACTTGAAACTAATTATACTTAAAAAAATTATCACAGGAACCTATACAAACATCCAACGAAAGTCACAGTGTTTCATTCAACTCAGACATAAATGCCGTCCCAGATAATATCATTTACCAAGCTAGAAGAAACGGGGTTCAGTTAGAAGAAACGGTTTTTAAACCAAGTTTAAATTTTGTATTGATGGGAGATAGTTCAATTTCGGATAAACTTTCTGATGAAAAATTATCTCTGGATGTGGATTGTGTAGAATCATCACTCTCAAATAACGATTGTTTACTACATCAACAGGAGGAAATATTTTCCTCAGTGGAAGATATGTTTTCTTCATTTTTAAAATTTCAGTTAGAAAATAAAGAGTTTTATTGGGCTATTTTTCGAAAGCCAAATTTCCCCGGATTAGTAGCAACTAACACGGGTAGGCTTAATGAAGCTGGATTTTGCATTGAAATTGATCAATCTTTCAAGTTTGAAATGAAAATTTTTGGTAAAGTTATTGGAAATGATTATCAAAAAGAACTTTCGGAAAAATTCCCATTTCTTAATAGTTTTGCAAAACTGATAAATTTTTTAACATTTTTGGATATATACAAACCATGCTCTGGAAACTATGAGGAAGCTTTTTTAAATTATTCAAAAGCTAGCCAAAAATGTGCCTTTCTTAATCGGTATACTAATGCCTTGCATTCACCAAATTGCTTGGGCTTATCAATGGTAATAACCAGCAGCGTAGATGTCCAAATTGCATCGGATTAAGAGCTGTCATCGCAAAGAAAATTTCAAGAGATAAAAAAATAAAGGAAAAAAAAACCAAATCTAGAGAAAAACTGAGAAAAGTTAGAAATGAAAAAAAAGCTTTAAGAAGTAGAATTAATAAACTACAAAGAAAACTAGAAAAATTAATACGAAAGGAGAATATTGAGCCATTTGGAGATATGTTTTCAGGAATAAGCGATGACGAACCGTTCTGTAGTAAGGAAAACTTTCTAAAAATTTTAATGAAACAGCAAATGGAGTTGATGAAGAAAAACAAGAAGAACCCACATAAGTGGCATCCTGCGATTATTAAATGGTGTTCCTATGTTAAAACCAAATCAACTTCAGCATATGAAGCTTTTAGAGAAGTTATTCCACTACCAGCTCCTAGGACTTTATATACCTATACCGCAATATTATCTTCTAAAAGTGGGTTTACCCAGGAAGGAATTCAACAAATGAAGGAAAAAATTGATTTACATGAAGTTGATGAGCATCAGAAATATTTCTCTCTTATCGTTGATGAAATGAAGATTAAAGAAGATCTTGTGTACAAAGCGAACACTTGTGAAATTGTCAGGTTTTCCCATTTGAATGAAGCCGGTGATAAACTTAAATTGCAAGAGGTAAGAAAGACTGGTGAACCATCAGCTGATTTACCAGTGGCGTCTCACGTTATGGTGATAATGGTCAGGGGTCTCACAACCAACTTTAAACATGTTTTGGCCTACTTTCCATGTCATGAAATGAAAACTGAAGAGTTGTACTCTATTATGCAAGAAGCCATAGAAATTTGCGAAAATAGTGGTTTTAAAATATTAACTGTTGTATGTGATAAATCAGCCATCAACCAAAAATTCATAAAAATGAGTACTGATATGGACACTGAAAAGGGTGTTGCATATAAATCTAGAAATCCTTACGCTCCTAGAAAAGACCCTCGTGATATTTTCTATATATCTGATCCACCACATCTAATCAAAACTGCAAGAAATTGTTTTTCTCACAGTGCCTTTAGTAACACACGTTTGCTTAAAAAAAATGGGAAACATATCTTATGGTCTCACGTAGTGGAAATGTTTAGAAAAGACTCATCTACACATTTAAGATTGTGTCCTAAGTTGACATTGGACCATATTGAACTTAACAGCTTTAGTACCATGAGCGTAAAACTGGCCACGCAAATTTTAAGCGCAAGCGTAGCAGCTGCTATGGAGAAATTAGTTGGTCCAGAAGCTTCAGAAACTGTCAAATTCATAAGATTCTTCAATAAATTTTTCGATATCATGAACACGAGAAACTTAATTCATGGCAAACTGAAGAGAAACCCAAATTTGAATGCCTTTACAACTGAATCAGATGATCGATTAAAGGTACTTTAATAGAAAATATTTAAATTTAAAAAATACTTAATAAGGTTTTTATATATATATATATAGTGGTTAGAAGAGAACTTCATTAATTATCTTAAAGAATGGAAAGAAGAGGCCGAAAGCCAAGATGTCCCCGCAGAAGGAATTGCGAAAATGCAGCTGAGCCGAACAACTTTGGAAGGGTTGCACGTAACAGGTATTTAAATCATGTAGTAGAATTTTAACCCGTATTTATGATTATTATGTATTTTAGTCTTTTCTGTAATTGGAGCTGTGAAATATTTGTTATCGAAAGGAGCTCCATTTGTGTTAACAGATAAATTCAATCAGGACCCATTAGAAAGACACTTTGGAAAACACCGTCGCTCCACAGGTTGTAATGAAAATCCTGATTTGTTAAATTTTGGGTTTAGCGAAAAAAAGTTTAAAATCATGAGGCCAATTATAAATAAGACCAAAGTTGGTAACACAACGAAATTTAAAAAGTTAAAAATATAAGTAAATAACTTTGCTTGATAACCAAAACCACGTAACTTGAGTTTCCCTCAAAAGTTTATTTTTTTTGTCCTTTCACAAAATTAACCAAAATAACATTTAAAATACTGCAAAATCCCTTGAAATTTAAAAATACTGTAAATTAGGAACATCAAAAAATAGTTAAAACATCAACTTTGGTGAAAAATAAATTTTATTAATAACTAATAAAATGTAGTTTCCCTCAAAAGCCAGTTTTTTTTTGTACTTTCACAAAATTAAGCCAAATAACATATCACATTTAAAATACTGCACAAACCCCTTCAAATTTAAAAATACTGTAAATTTAGGAACCTCAAAATAAAACAATATTAGTGTTAATTAAAGCATGAAAGACTTAGAACTTTGGGCCCATTCAAATATTTCAAGTTAATGAATGCTTCTATTTATTATTTTTAAGTTTGCAACAGCATGTGTTAGTGGTGGCATTATCTTTCATAGCTCTACGTAGCCCCTTTTTCTTAGCTAAAGAAGCTCTTTGCGCTTCGCTCATTTTGATTTTGGCAAAATTTTTTAGAGCTTTTCCTCGGCAATTTATGTAAGTATCATACAAAATGGTTTTAGCTCTATTCCTACCAATTACATCATCTTGACCCCAAAGCCTGTTAAATTCCTCGCTAACATCACTCTCCATCAACCTCTCTTTCAGTTTACCTCTCTTGTTATCATATACATAAATTAATGCAGTTTCAAAATATGGTTTAGCTACGTTGTCCACCTTTTTGAAAAAATTAAAGCCTAGTTTCGTCAAGCGTATTAACCCTCCCCTACTTATTACATCAGTCCAATTTGAAAAACTCAATTCCGATGTCAATTGTTTATCTACACAATTTTCAAAAAGTACCTCTAATGTAGATTCTTCATAACGCTTTGAAATTTTTCTCATAATATACCCTCCGATGTGATGGATAACGTTATCTTCTTTGTTGTTAATTTCCTTTTTGGTCAAAAGTGCACAAGATTCAGTGAAGCTGCACTCTCCCTGAGAATAGTCTGGCTTTAACATTACCCACTTCCGGAGAGATTCTTCTAGAAATGTTCTCACCCAATTTGCAATGACTAAATCCAAATTTTCCTCCGTTAATTTTTCAAATTGTTCCATTTTGTTAAAAACATTTACCATTTCATCTAGCAATTCAAAATCATTTCCTAATATTCTTGCTTGTATCATAAAAGTCGCCTTGTCCTTAATACGCTTTTCATTTAGAGTGGCTAGTTTACAAAAAATATTGTCGTTCAATTGAACTGAAGCATTTTCAAATAAAATTTTTACACTGTTAGGCAAGGAAATGGATTTCATCAAATTCAGTCGCACATTTTCAACCAACTCCTTTTCGTTGCTTTTAAAAAACTCTTCGTCAAAATCTATGAAATTTTAATTATTTTTTAAAAACTCGATCTTCATATTTCATTTTAGTCTCTTACCATGTGAGCCAAAATTTTTTGCAAAATAGAGCTTTGGTCTGTCTCTTTTATTTGGAAGGATGGGTTTTGGGCTTTCCTCTTTTTTAAGAGACAGATCTAAAGGTGTGTTGCATGGTAATGATGAATTTTCATCATTATCCTTAAAATTTAAATAGCTAAATTAACAATTATACTAGCAATCAATTTGAGAAAGTTATTTACTTACCACCCAATCAAAAACACCAAAGCCAGGTAAGGGTTTTGAACCCTCATTAAAATGCCTTGAACAAACATAGTGCCTTTTGTTTATTTTCTCTGGCACTAAATCCGTTCTCCCAGTAGCATTTATCCATATTTTACATTCTCCCAGTTTTGTTTTTGGTTTCGGAAATGGGTGGAATATTACGTTTTTCATTTCCGCCCGATCTTTAAATTTCGTACTACTTTTGCAGTTTAAATAGCAACATCTCTTTATGTAAACCATATTTAAGTTAAACAACTACACAACGTTAAAACGATAAGCCTAGGCGGCGGCAAAATAATTTCAAAACAAACCGTTGACGTCAACAGCCTAGCAGCTAGCAGTTGCGCACTAGAGATTTTCTAGTCTCCTCTGGAATTTTAGTCTACACCTACTTTAAGACAGCTAGTTGGCGACCCCCCGGCATACCTTCGGCCTCTCCCGTATATACGTCCTCCCAGGCTGCATATCTGTACGTCCTTAAAAATAAAATATGTTTTAAAAATATGAATTTACAATTGAGAAAAGAAATATTTGCAAATGCTGTTTCAAAATGCAAGTCATATTATTCACAACAGTTTGGGTAAAAAGTCAAGTCATAAATAAAAATAAAATTTTCTTACTGATTTGATAAATTTCTTGGAGGTGGTGGTCTTCTTCTGCTGTGTAAATAGCTTTTATAGCTAGTTTCCAGGGACAGGCGGTCTAGGACTAAATTAGTAAACCCACGAAAAATGGTAATGCAGTCTGTCTCTGCGTCATGATACTCTAAAAACATTCTTATTGCATTTACAGACTTGCAACAAATAACCCCTTCTTGAATATCTGGAGGATTTAGGTATAGCTTTAGGCTAGCCATAATGGAATTATCGCCAAGGCCTAACCATGACCACATTCACAGCTGTTCCTCACTTCGTCGATATTTAAAATATTTTGTAACTCGATTACATTTGGTCTTTCTTGAAATTCCGCTTCATTTTGTATTCTTTCTAGTTCCCCCTCAGTAAAAACAGGGTCCAAATCATACGAACTTAAATTTCTTGCCATAACTAGACGACTTAAGATTCTACAATAATTGAAGAAGTTAAAAACCACTAAAAAAACTTTCATGCAAGGCTGCCTATTGGTTATTGTGTGAGAGAGAAAGGAAAAATTCTACTACATTGTATTTTTTTTCCGTCGATGGTCAGAGCCAATCAGATGTTTGTGCTTTCGGGCTCTGCCGTGAAGCATATATCAGGTATATGGCTGCGCCCATAAATTGTACTAAAATGCTAATTATTTTAATTCCATAATTAATTATGATTTTTAAATTGTTGTTTTCTTATTTTAAAAGCATCTTGGATCTTTTAAATAAAAATAGTAGCTGGAACTTTCCTTTAACGGAAGATAACTTTTTGAATGATGACATTAACCAAGAACTTTTGAATTTATGGAAAAGTACTCCAAGACCAAGGCCTATTGGAAATGAGTGCAATGAACAAAATGAACCTAGTCATAATTCCTATTTTGAAAAATCTTTCTATCTGCCTTTGGGAAACGTGCGTTAAAACCTTTCATCGGTCATACTGTCCAAAAGGCGAATCAGATTTTAATAATATTACTCTGAAATCAGCATGGATATAACTTATTTTCAATGACATAGAATGGTGTGCGAGTTTTGAAGAAACAATTTTGGAATGTGATTCTAATGAAAAGAAAGATCACTACACAGAAGACCGAAAAAACACACTTAAAGATATGTGGTTTCAAGTCTAAAGCTTGTTTTCCACTAGCGCGCGTCATAATGTTATTTTCTTTACGCGCGTAAAAACGTTTGAACGTTTCAAAGCTGAGAAACGCGTCGTTGCGCGCGCTAGTGGAAAACAAGCTTTAGAAACTGAATTCAATTGCGATATTTCCGAGTCAATGGTAAACATATTAGAAATTAAATTGGTTTTGTTTTACTTTAAAATGTTTAATTTTTTTTAGAACAAGTTAGATAGCTTTGCTATTGTAATTAATAGCATAGCGAAAGGAGTTTTGGTGACCCTGATTTCAATAGGTGATTCCGAAAAAGATCGGTGGTCACATGATTTGGCTACTTTCTGTTGTATGGTTAAAGTATTTGAGCGCGCGCTTTATTTTTCAATTTCTACGCGCGCCCATAAAATTAACTCTTTTGTACATGTATTTGTCGAAATTATATTTCAGAATCCACTATTATCTTTGACTGGAAACTGAAAAGACTGGTATGGGATTTCTTATTATTGAAATTTTGTTAGGAAAAACTAAATAAATGAACTTTAATTTAGCTACAAATTTAAGTGTAATTGAAGATGGTTCAAGTTCCTATATTGAAATAAAACCGAGCTAGACACTAGACTTATAGAATTGGGAGGAGCTGCCCTTAAAAGCATACATAATCTAAATTGTAGGTTAAAATAAAAACTTCGTTATATTTGCATATATTTAAAATATATGCAAATATAAAGTATGATGAAATAACAACGTGGTGTTTCCAATTTGTACCGCGATTAGAAATTATTATTCGTTTGATCGGATGACTGTTACAGTGTGTCTAGCACCATGGCAGAGGGAAGTGCCAAGTAGTTGCAAGTAGAAGCTATCGTGACAAAATCAACGAACAGAAGCTTTGTTTGGGAACATTTTGAACTAGAAGAAAATATGGCTCGATGCAAGCATTGTCAAAAGTATGAATAGTTATTTTCGGTAGTTTGATCAAAACGATCTTAGATTTAGGAATAGGTGTAGTTTTGTTTCAACCTATAACAGATATAGTTATAATTATTGATATTTTCTACATGGCACCTTCAACGATAGAATAGCCTGTAAAGCACCAGGATTCAGCCACAACTAGCGCTCTCTCTCTAGCGGTAGACAATATTCGCCTAAGTTTGCACTTGAACACTGGCGATTTACTGGGCAGTAGAAAAGTCTTAGGAGCCATGTAGAAAATAAATTAATTTTTTTTTTCTGTTATAGATAGAAACAAATATACAATAGAAGATTTTAAACTAGATAGAGACCTTCAGCCGCAATTTGTCTATCAAGCGAAAAACGAAGGAAGATTCGTCTGCTTAAAGCTACTTTTATTGTTTTAAATTATTATTGAAATATTTAAAGGTCAAATAATTTCGGGAACCATACTTATAGATAAGAGCACATTTTTTACTATCCTATAGCACCTGATCATTATTTTTAGAATTTACTTCATTTTTATGTTTAGCAGACGAATCGTCCTACGTATTTCGCTCTACGGTAAAATGCCGCTGGGTGGTTTTATCGAGTTTAGAAACCTCTATTTAACATTTTATTAAATTTTCATATACTCTTGTTAATGGTTGAATTTTTTTTAAAACCTAAACCTTTCCTTTAAGTTATTGTCGATTCGCTTTTCACGAACGTTAATTTGCTACTCCAATTGGCTACCCCCCTCACGAACAAGGTCTATTAAAGGGATCCGCAACATACGTTGCCAGAGGGGAGCCTACATTGAATTACTTTAGTCTAAACTCATTTATTTCGTCTTTAGATGCTCTGCTTTACCCAAAGGTTTCATTTATTCTTAAAATTCGTAGCCTATATATTTCATACATGCGCAGAATCGTCGAAATTAAAGATTTATAATTTCAATTTAGGCTCCGCCCATGCAACGCGGGTTGCAGATCCTTTTTTTCGGATTAAGTGTTTTTCTTGGATTTAATATAATTTTTCAAAGTCAATTGAGTAACTTTTATCTTTTCCTTTTTGAACGTAATTGTCGTATTTCCCGGATATGACTCTTTGCGACTTACGAAGGGTTGAACTTTGCACTATTGAGTCGCATTTCTGACTTTATCCGCCAGAATTAAACTAGGCCTAGAAATAGCGAATGCTAGGTGGTGGCAAATCGGTTTCGTTATCGTCGATAGAGAACGAATAGTAACAGGGAAGCGGTACACTACAGAAGCCTGCAAAGTATAAATATAAATTATTAGAAAGCTAACTTGTGCATAGTATTATTTAAAATAATGATACCACTGTTACACAATACAAACGTATTGTGTAACAGTGGTATCATTATTTTAAACAAGTATAAATCTCAATCTCATTAGTTCAAATCTTAACCAATCAGAATGGACCTAGCAGAAAGCAAAATCATTGGTTAAATTTGAAATACGTCATTTTATATCATCACTACACTTCAATTGTGGGAGATCAGTTGTTTTGCATTCGAAAGGGACTCCCCAATAAACCTTTGATTTTTAGGCCTATTGCACCAAAGTTTTCGTTTTCATTCTTTTTATCCCCTAATTTTTGTAAACAAAAAGAAAGTACTACCCAAAAGTATTTCTTTGCGATATATTTTCATGTTCTTTGCAAGTTGAATCAAAAAAAATCATATTGGGTTCATTTTAGATAAAGCCGTTTGAATTATTCGAGCAAAACTGATTCATTGAATTCGGATGAACAGATTTCAAATATTTGAAATCCGTAAGTCTCTCCTTTCTCTAGTTTTTGTCCAATTTTGAGGCGGTTGAAGACGTGTTTTTTTTCCAGGAATATAACCCGCTAATTATCTAGTTTTAAATAATCCGGGGGAGGGGGTATGCGTTATATGCGTAAGCGGGTTATATGCTCGAACAATTAAAATTTTAAATTTTAATTTCGTTGTTTTCCCGCAGTGACACCTATCGAGTAAGGTATCGATAAAACGAAGATAACGCGATGAGAATAACGGTAAAAGATAATTAAAATTGGCAAGTCTTTTCAAATAAACAGATCTTTCAATCATCAATAATTTAATAACATTATATGATCATTTTATTCATGCATGGTTCTACGCGAATTTCCACCCCTTCCGTTATTTGATTTTAAAACGAACCCTTTTTTCACATAATTGAATAACAATTTCTAAAATCATGTTCATATCTGTCTCTTGTTTATGTATTCTCTAAATCGAAGACTGTAATTGTTTTTTAAAACAATATTAAAAATGCTTGTTGTTAATTAGTTCAATAATAAAGGTACAGAAGACGATACCACCCTATCTCTGAATCTAAGTTTGTATAGATTATTTACAAATAACTACATTTAGATGATGCCTAAAATAAATTGAGCTATTTCCAAGGTTGCTAAACTGCATTCCTAATATTCGGGATCGACGCCATTTACCCAGTTGTTTTCTATTAACAATATGCCCTTTTGATGTATTAATTTTGCAAAAAGGAAGAATCCCATTCTATATTAAATATTTGAAATTTATTGGCAGCATAACAATATAATTTTTTATTGAGCTAAATACAAAATGCCAGAAAATAAGAAAAAACAGGGAACTAATCATCTTAAATATCACCTGAAAAAAAAACACCCAGAGCTTCTCACCGAGTTGATGACTCGGTCTAAAGTATGTTTATTGAAATAGAAAACAAAAAAGTAAATGCAAGAATTTTCACGTTGAACTTCGTATGTAGGTATCTCCAATTTCCGTAAACGCAATAGCTAAAGCAAATGACTGTTTAAAACGTTGGGTCGTTGTAACTGACCAACCGTTTACAGTTGTGGAGAACCCAAAATTTAAAGAGTTGCTCAGGTCAATGAATCCAAAGAACTCTACAATTGCAGAAAGTCTTCCTCAATCAGCTAAAATTTTAAAAAACAGTCTAATGAGTTGCTATGAAATTGAATCTCAAAATGTTTTAGAAGTGTGCAAAGTGTGTGAGCAATATTTTCATAATTTTATAGAAATTGTGGAAAGTTAGAAATTTCTTGTTCCGCATTATTTAGGTAATTCCCGGCCAAATTTCGTTTACGATTGACGGATGGACATCTTCAAATCGAATTCCATTTTTGGGTATAACGGGGCATTGGATTGATAAAAACTGGATTTAAAAAAGCAAACTTATGGGATTTGTTCATTTTCCAGCACGTCACACTGGAAAACATATTTGTGACGCGTTTACTTGTAAAGTATGTCTATCTCCCTTTAAAATGCGCCATACCACCTTAGGTATTAGCAATTACTATGGACAATGCGTCCAATGATGATACATTTAGTCAAGAACTTGAAAGAATAAGTAGAGATATTGGCATCAGATACAATTCACAGTCTCGCATCCGCTGTTTTGCCAACATTATGAATTTGGCAGTTCAAGAATTATTAAAAAACCTGAAATCGCAACCACAGCACAATACAGAAGAAGAATATCTGGAAACTGACGAAGATAATTGTACTATTGAAAATGGCCAGTTTGGTAACATTGAAAATGCTGTAGCCCAAGTAAGTAAAAAGAATCTGATATTAATACCGCACGTATAATAGTAGCCATAGTTGTAACATCTCTATAATTTGCAAAATGTTTTAATGATACTTTATTAACTGCACCAAATATAAAGCGTGCGTCGCTGTCGTGTTGTCTCCCTTCTCGCGTGGCCTTCAACAACCAGTATTTCCACTTATTTTCCCGCTTTTTGGTAACTAAAAAATTGATTTCCCCCGTTTTTAAAAGCCGTTCTTCTCGCTATTTCCCTCTTTTTCCAAAGCCGTTTTCTCTGCAATTTCATTCACAAGGAACGCGGGAAACTAAAATTAAACGCATTAAGTACCCCTTTAATTAATTTATAAATAATATAAAATTCTATAATTTTTTTAAAACTCTTAAATTTATTTTTTTAAGACTAGACAACTTTTTTTTAACCACTACATAGTTAACACTTTTAACTTGTGTTTAATAACACATTATCACATCAGTTATAAAATTATAATAGCACTTTAATTAATAAAATGTGTTAAGTACTTAAATTAACCAAAGCAGTGGAGTTCGCTTAAACTAATTTCAACTGTTTAAGCATTTTATCATCAATTTGGAAGTTTGCAGCTTTTACGTTGCATTTCTTCCTTCCGTACTTAAGTTGGAGAAGGCCAGAAATAGTAGAATTGAATTAGTCGCACACGAAAATCCACTGAACAGGGCTAGAAGAAAGTTTAAAGTTTCTCTAGGTATAAATTAAGTTGCCGATAAGCGAAATTTTTACTACATATTTTAAAATTTCCCCCCAAAAAACACCTATTGAATCGATTTTCCCCTATTTTCCTCTCTAAAAGAGCTCTAGCTTTCCGTTTTCCCCCTAAAAGGGTTTTTTTTTTCGTCCATGTGGAAACAGTGTCAACAACACCTCGCTAGAGAGCGATATTCGTTTGGCGATAATATTACTCCTATGCGGACTCTCTTTTATATATTTCACTGAAAAGCATTGTTGTCTTACGTCTTACGTGTCACATATATGGGTGCGTGTAAGAGTAAGAAAAATGGCGAAACACCGTCAATAGGCCAATGAAAATATTCTGCTTCTAGTAAACTTTCCAGCAATACTTCCGTCAAAGAAACCTGAGTAAATGAGGATTTCTCTGATTGTTCCTAATTACGGACCATTTCAGGTAGTGTTTCTAAAATTTCCAAAATACGAGGTTTTAAATTTTTGAAATGTATCTGGCAAACACGCATACTCGGATTCCATGCCTTTCCAAATAAATTCAAGATAAGCTACACCAAGAGTATGGTTCAAAATATATCAATAATAATAATTGCAATATTTACAACTAGTCGAGTACTAATTATTATTAACTGAAAAACTACAGATTTAATTAATCTTTTGGAAATAAACGGACAAGACATAACAAACTTGAAGTACCCAAAATCCAATGAAATACGTTTTTTCTCTTAAATTGAATAATTTTCGGTAAAATTTTCAATAAACAATTTAATATATAACGAATAAACGAGATCTTATTGATAAAGGAAGTATTACAAATGTATATATATTAAATATATTTTCATATATATGATCTTCGTAGAGGTTAACTTAGCTTAAGCATAGTAAACAACAAATTTGGTATTTTCTTCAGAAAATATAAGATTGAAGAGGAACGGATACATAGATGGCGCACTGTAGGGTGACTTCCTTCTATTCTATATTTTATTCCCCCGTCTTTAAATCCCCTTGTAGTGTGGGAAAGGATGAATTTAAGGATAAATATGGTTATCGGTCTATTTTTCTGCTATATCGGATGATATTAAATTCATTTGATTTTTTCAGAAGCTTGTTTTGTATTTTCAAACGCGTGCTGTACCTTTCGCAGATACCAAGTCTGATAATGTATTGTATCAAGTGGAGTATCAAGTGGACTTTTAAGATTTAAAGAGCTTTCTTAATTTTCTTATGGTATTTATTAAACCAAACACATATTTTCGTTCTTTGTGGTACCAAGAATGTATTAATTTATACTCAGGGAGAATGAATATGTCGAGATTATTTTTAGCGTTTCTCCAATTCCACCCGTTGAGGCCCCCGGTATGCTCCTCCACTTTAATAAAATCCAATAATACTGCCATCTCATTGGTTCTTAAAAATTACGTTTTTCGACGCGATTAACGCTGCTGCGAGGACGCAAAAAATAAGACCACCTCCTTTCCCCCCCCCCCCCTTAGCCTGACGGCGTTAGGGCCTCAACGTGTCCGTCGATAGTCTCGACATATTCATTCTCCCTGAGTAGAAATAAATAAATTCTTGGTGGTACACTTAAAAAAAACTAAAACATTCGCTGACTGATGAGCGGTTAAGAGTTATGTACGTCTGAAAACCCTGTTTTAATGAAATTCTACATTTCTTGATTACTGTTGAATTTATATTTTTAATCTTCAATTAATATCTAGGAGAATGTTGACTTTTTCAGATAAGAAGTACCATGGCAAAAATACGCATTTCGGTAATATCTTAAATGGTCTGTCTGATTATAAAGTCATCCTCGACGTCAAGACTCGTTGGAACTCTACTTACGCAATGTTGGGTAGAGCTATATATTTGAAAAAGGTTCTTGTTTTTTGTAAATTTGAAGCAAATTCTGGACCACTTGTCATCTGAATCGAATTTATTTCAGTCAGTTAAAAAATTGATGGATTCCGACAAAGAGTTAAGAAAGTTAACCTTATCTGAAGCGGAATGGGAAACTTTGGCAAAGCTTGTGGAAATTTTAAAGGTTTTTACGTCTGTTAACGTTTATTTCATGACCTACGACTTTTTCTTTAGGTATTCGATACTGCAACGAATTTATTTTCCTCTGTAAAATACCCCACTATTTCAATGGTTCTACCAGCTTATCACTGGTTACTAGACAAGCTAAATAAAGTTACACAGGATCCGGTATTACAAAGTGCTTGTACAATTACGAAAACAAAGCTGGCACGTTATAAAGAAATTTCAAAGCGTTTTGGATAGGAATTAGTAAGAAAAATTCACTGCACCGGTAAGACGTTTATTGTTTCCTTTATTCCGTGACTTCTTCTGAATGTCATTAATGAGATGGAGTTTTACAGTGATAGTGGAAAAGTAATGGATGGCTCGTACATAGTTTGCCATCTTTCATTAAAATCCTTACTGTAATTGGTAAAGACACTGAATTAAACTATTAAATAAGCACTTACGGCTAAACTCCATCACATAAAAAGACATTCGCATTTAAGAAGCAGCAATGAAGGACTATTCCCAAACTCCTAACCCCCTCGTTGTTCCTTGATCTTTTTTTTACCTAGATAGAAGTTACGTTCTCTTAAAAAAAATTCTTCTTTTCATTCAATAGCTTTGGACCCATCTTTGAAACTGGATTTTATCGACAAAAATTATGGGAAACCTACGATCTTGAACGTACCGTATTTTCACGCATATAGCCCGCCTTCTCAGATATCCCCCATACGAATACAACCTGCTGCTTCCCCGTTTCCTGTAAAAAGAACTTAAATAAACCGCTTACGCATATAGCCCGCCTACTCAGATAGCTCGCATAAAAAAGAACTTAAATAAAAAAAATTGTATACGCGGGTATAATAAAAAACAAAATATCACCGAATCCGATTTAGAAGTAGAATCCGAAATAGAGTAATATTTTGAACCAAATAATTTTTTTTATTCAGGTGCAGGTATTTTTTCCTATATAAGCCGCACCCTTATATAAGCCGCACCCTTATATAAGCCGCACCCTTATATAAGCCGCACCCTTATATAAGCCGCACCCTTATATAAGCCGCACCCTTATATAAGCCGCACCCTTATATAAGCCGCACCCTTATATAAGCCGCACCCTTATATAAGCCGCACCCTTATATAAGCCGCACCCTTATATAAGCCGCACCCTTAAATAAGCCGCACCCTTAAATAAGCCGCACCCTTATATAAGCCGCTCCCTTATATAAGCCGACATAAAAACGGAAAAAAAATTAAAAATGGTGCGGGCTATATGCGTGAAAATACGGTATATAATATTTCCTATGAAAGCAAAGATTTGGCCGCAACTACTCAGACTGCGTCGCAGCCATCGACTTCTGAAGACTTTGGGGATTTATACGCTTTTTATCCTAAGCGCCCGACTAAGTTAGCCCGTGGTTCTCAACTTCTGAAATTTTTTAAAGACGACCTTCAGCCTCCAAAAACTGATATTCTTCTATGGTGGAAGGTTAGTATAATCACCGTAAGTATAGTATCATACAAAAGAAATATATTCGATATTTAAGTAAGTCTATACAAGATGTTCTATTTTGTTTAGTTGAGTTTTTCCAATTTTAAAATTAATAACTTAGATTTGCTTTTATTTCAATGTTGTTTCGGCTTAGGCTATATCTCGTTAACTTCATATTCTATATATATACCAAATTTAATTAAATGTTAGTACACTCTAAGAAAATGTGTCGATAAGGTGCAAAAATTGTAATACGCTCTTATCACAGCTTTATAAACTGTCCAAAGAGTAGAAAAGAGTGTAACGCTCTTTTCACACCTTAAAAACCCTCAAAGGAGTATATCTTAAGTGCATTTTCACACTGAAAATTTGACACTGTTTGAAGTGTTGATCGGCACCCCTAGCAGTGTTTGTTTACCCCTACCGTATGAATATGTGGGTAAAATACTCTTTCGAGAGTTTTTAAGATGTTATAGGAGCGTTTACACTTTTATCATTACTTCAATTTCTTAGAGTGCAGAGATTTTCTATTGCTTTTTTTTTAAATTATAAAATAACTAACAGCGTGAATTCGTATCTAATTGTGGTTGTGTGATGAAAGAACCGCTAAGAATTTTTCTTGACCTTCGGTACATTAAAAAGTAACTTTTATGAAGACGAAACCGATTCTGAAATATTAAAAACAGGTCTGTTGATGACTTAGTTGAACGCTTTTTTACTCTGTTTCTTCGTTATTTTTATTGTTATTAACTGACGTCAATCCACCGGAAAAACCAACTCGAATATCGGGTGTCTCCGATGTGGCAAAAATGAGAAAACGGGAAGTAACACCAGTAACGCGAAAACGCTTACAGTAAGAAGCCGGTGGTAACGGTGCAACCTCGGGCACTATTATTGAACGTACCTTTTTTTCCGCAAGTGCGTTTGTAAACGCTTTGGCGTGTCTTCCCATTTTCGGTACCTCCGTTTCTTACCTAGACATAGGTTTCTTTAGCAAATGGCCCCGCCAAAACTTGTCTACTTGGTACGTCCTCTAGGTACGTTGCATTTCGTACGAAGTATTGCTACCCTACAAATCAGAAACGCTTTTCACTTTTTGTGTTTTTATGCATACTCTACTAGTTTAAGGACGCTGATTCTAAGTCTCTAGCTCTTTTTTAGTTCCGGAGATACATCTGCCAAACGCATTATTATAAACAAATTACAAATAGAAATATGCAGTTATTGCGTTTCTGAATTGTAGTAACAGTTTATATTTTTAGAAAATACTATGCAGAAACGCATGACGATTATAATGCGTTTCAACTTTTCAAGTTTTCAATGCGTTTTGTGGAGTTATTTTAAATAAGTTCCTGCCCTGCATTTCAGTCGATTTGAAGTACAAATATCGAAAGATATAGTTAATTTTCGATGTTAATTACGTAATATTCGGAATCATCATGTAAATAAAAGTAATTGTAGATTTCTTAAATTTCATTAAAAACCTAATGTTTGACTTATCTCAAAATTAGGTTTTTGGGTATAATGCATTTCTGGTTTGTAGGGCAGATTGGGTAGCTCCCGCGTTGGAATCTATCCAGACTGGTGACAACGCCATTCGTCAAATACGACAGACACTTTACGAGAGAAACAAATAAAATTGAAATGAGGGAACTGATCTCGTGATGCAGATCTCACAGTGGAGCTAGCTTCGCCAGTAATTTCGATAAAAATCTTCGTTAATCCATTGCTTTCGCAATTCTATTAAGAGGGGTAATTTTCAGATCAACATAAATAAATCTTATTCTGTTAGCCAATTTATAATTTGTTTACTGTAATGTTACCTTTCAAATTGTAGGAATAATTTTTCAGATAAATGAAATTCATTATCCAAATGTAGCGAAGATGGCTTTAGATTATTTAGCTATACCAGCAACGTCAGTCCCAGGAGAGAGAATATTTTCTGCGGGAACAGATTTAATTGCACCAAAGAGAGGAAGCCTTCAAGCGGAAACAATCTCTGCGATGATGTCGTTTAAACTTTGGTGGAAAGAAAATGATACATAAATCTATTTAGTTTTCAAAATTATTTTATTGTTATATATATTATAGATATTTTGCTTATTACATATATCCAATGAACAAATTAAAAGTTATGTAAACCATATAAGATGTCTCTCTCATATTTATTTAAAGAAATGCGGTGCTGTACAGATCTCGCCCCAGAGTAAGAAAATTTTACAGGAACCGGAAACTACGTCGTTTTTTGTCCTCGGAGCTTATATCATTATTAAGAAAAACACTATTTAGTAGAATCATATAATATTTGTAACACCAAGCTCCTCCTTTTTCAAAATTTTATAGCCAAATTTAATATTGCAATGGAATATTGGCATTTTTTATTTGTTTCACCGTAAAATTATTATAGAACTTCCCAAAAAATAAAAGGAATCTACATTTTGGCATGACGAGTAAGCGAACATAGTACGATTTATTCTTCCCCTTTTTCGTAACTGAAGACACTACCTAATGCAGCTCAATTCTTTGGTAGAAATTAGTACATTCATGATGACACTTAGACTATGCTTCCTTTCGCCAACTGCTGAAAATCTGCATTGGGCGTTAAACAAACACATGGTATCTCTAGAGTTTTATTTTTACATTATTTGGAACTGAGCGCCTTCGTTACTCGTTTCGGTATCCTACCATCAACCGAATTCCTATTAAACAAAATTTTAAAATATCCAAGTTTATATTAGCAATAGTTCACTCGTGTTTCTTTTGTGTTGAAAAAGGCATTCTATTTCTCCAGAATTCTGAATATTAATTTTAACAAGGCGTTTAATTACTGTGTCTTTAATTATTATCTTCATAATGATACGATAATACCAAGGATATTCGATTAAAACGATTAACTACATTAACAATTAGAGTGCATTCGTTCGCTTCATGGCGTTAAGGAAGATCATAGATATAAAATCATCACCAGAATTCGTAAGTTGCAAAAATGAAAATAATGCAATATTCCTAATGAGAATAATGCACGTAATCAATAAATATGACAAACAAGTAGCGTTCAAGATAACGGAACTAAAATTGGTTATTGGAAATTTTTACTTTAATATTTTTAATTCGGCATATATTGAGAAATTCATATACATTTTGTCTGGGTTATTGGTGGTTAGGGGGTAAAGTTTGGTTAGGAGACGTACGCTGTGTTCGATAAGATTAAATTGGTTAAGGTGAGGTTGAAATGGTTTAACTGGCTTTCCTTTAACGGTAAAGCAACTTATACTCTGACTAAAGAAGAATTTTTTAGAATTTTATGTATAGACCAGTGTGTAGAGAAAATTTTATGATAGGTAAGACTCGTTACTGTCGTAAATAATTTAATTATAAGCAAAAATATAAGTAGCCGACGACTACATTATTGAAAGAAAAAAAGAACCGCATTGTAGACTAATAAGCGATGAACTTAAATTCTAACAAGTGTATTACTTTTTGTTAACGTAACTTACCTAAGTGAAGTTTATTATGACTATTGAATTCATCCTAGTTTTATTTGCCCGTTTAGGGATTTTCTAAATTAAAATAAATTTTTGAAAAAGAAATTGCAAAAACTAAGAAAATATCTTGGTTTTGGCATTTCTTGATAATTTATCATAACTAATTATTTTTGAAACTCGCTATACAATAGATTGTCTTTTCTAAGTGAAAAAATCTAATGGAAGAATAAAAATAAAGTTTTTTTCAATTATAATAGCTATTTTTTAAGATAAAGTTATTTTTAAAAGTATATCTCACAAAAACTATCTTTCCATATTTCAAAAAATGAATAAAACGAAAAAATAATTGATTGTTTTGCGTAACTTAATTATTTTATTCAAACAATTCTTATTTAAGGAATATCTTATATAAATTATCAATTGTAAAAAATAACAGGTAAACATCACTTAAAGATAAACTTCTTTTCATCGTTTTCCAATAATTTATCTGATCCACTTAATTTCTTAGCTTACTTGCAAATAAAATATATTTTTTATCTATGTAAGCTAAAGTGATTAAAGCAATATATATCATTTTTTTTAGATATAAAGTTATTTTATCGGATTTCATTTGTTTTTTGGCGTATCTAAATTAAATTATCTTTACAATTAACTAGAAGTAGAAAAACGGATAAAATTAACCGATTTTGGTGGTTATTTGAAAAATAACCGAAATTTCCTCGGATAATGGATGGATAATGCCGACTACTACCTCAATTGAAAGTTATATTCTTTTTTAATTTTAAAAACAAAGTTGTTAAAATAGAAATACTTATGTTGGTATATTGAAGAGGATCTCACTTTATTGTATCATAATTAGTTCTTTAAACCTGTATGAAAGCAACTGTGAATGAAAACTTTTGTATTAAAAAGTACAATTTAATGAATACTAAAAAAGTGATATTTTTATGAAATAATGAAACTCGTTGAAATGAGATCTCTCGAAAGATTTTTAGTCTAAAATTAATAATTTAAAAAATTCAACTTGTTTCATTATATCTTAAGTAACACACAACCAACTGTGATTGAAAACTGTTTTATTAATAAGTGAAAAAATATGAAATTAATAAATGTGGTTTAAGTCGGTTTGAGATTTTCAGTATTAAAGTTTTCTAGCTCTTCCAAGTGTTGATTTTTGGTTGTACGGGTTTGTTTAACCCTCTTAAGCTCAGATTCAGCTACTGCAATATGGCAACCTCGGTATTCATCTTTCGTGAACCTTTTCCCTTGGGTGTCTTCTTTCAACAGATTGTTCCTTTCAGCAAAACAATAGTTTCGTCCTGACAACTTGCCAGCAGCTGCGTCACGGAACTGACCGAATAGGGACTCAATTGCACTGCCATTAATACGACCCGGAATTATACAATTGGAAGGATGGTCTGTAAGATATCCTTGGACTAATTCCTTAAACCCGTAAACCATTAACCGCATGAGATCCCAGGTCTGCCATGACAAGAACATTTTTTGTTTTGCGGAGTTTAACTTTATATCTTCAAAGGAATTTAAAACATAATTTATCCAAGTTTCAAAAAATTTAAGACCTTCATCAATTGAAGTTAAAATTGAGTCATCTAGGCAGTCAAGCCTTACGCGACGTATAATCCCTTCCTCAAATAACTTGTTACAACTCAGAAGATATTCTCTGGTCATTAGGATCTCTTCCTTATGAGGTACAATTAGTCCACCTTCAGGGTAGGCAATCTGATACAGGGCTAACAACATTTCTTCTTGTTGCATTATTTTTGAGGGCTTTACATTTAAACGAACCCAGCTGTCTCGTTGGATATAATTTTTATGAAGCTTTCGAACTCTTTTGGCTTTTCCATTGTTTGATCTAATCTGGTCTCCACCATAAACTAGTCGTATAGGATTCCAGCCAAACTGAACACCAACAAACTCAAACGACTTGGTACCGTTGAGACGAGATGAATGCAATGCTGATACAAGGCTCTTTAGCTCGTGAGATCGGCAGATAATCCAACTTAACTTGTGGAATGGCCAAAAGGGGTGTTTGAAGCTAGCAGTAAAGCTACGGTCTCTTGAACCATCATCGTTTAATATGAAACCAAACTGTCCTGAAACTTTCAAGGTATGCTTTATTAAAGCTAAATTTGAGCTAGCACCATCACAGATTTGACCTCTGGTTTTAAAACCGTAGTTGTGGAAAGCATCCAACACATCAAGGAGGATACCATATAAAGCTGTCTGTTTCACAGAGCCATTGGATGGAATGTATTGTCCAATTACGTTAAAAACATAAGATATGTCCCTCCATAAAAACTGAGTACACAGTCTGTTGGAGCTGGTGTATCATTTTCCACAAATTTGTATACGTCAACTAAATTGTACTCTTGAGGCTGCAACGCTAATCCTGAGAGTTCATTGTTCCTAGAATTCCATACCACTTGAGATATGACTCTGACCTCGTCAATGATTAAGACACCTTCGCCAAGTGGTTTTTTTAATCCTTTGTAAATTTGTTCGTCTTGTATCTTTCTGTAAGCGTCTCTCTGATCAGCCAAGTAATCATAGTTCACTCCAGGCCTTTGAATCCTTGCCCTGGTAAAATCTTTAAGAGACTCCTCACTAGGTAATTGCAAAATATTAAAAGATCTCAGCGCTTTAAATGCAGAAGGACATCTAACATAAATAGCAAGTGCTAAACGATATGTGACCATGGACCAAGAATTAGCGTGACTTCCAGTTTCTTAAAATATAAAAAGAGGATTAGAGTTCGAGCATATTTATTAAAGAGATAGTGCCAACTGAGATTAATTTAAAATTTTGTTCTTTGGCTTTCACGTTATGAAGATTTTTAAGTTCTGAATCCGAGTATATATACATATTAGTACTTTCAATTAGTATTTAGTTTTATATTTTAATGTAAAATAATGGTATTTCAACAGCCGCTTCAAAACTTTACAGATTGTTGACGTCATGAGTTTGGTCGAATTCGGCGCGCTCGAGCGGCGGGGAATTTCCAGTAGTCTTCTTTCTACTATCGCGTAGAGGATTTGTAAGCGCGTTTTTTTACTTTCTTCTCGCGGACCACGTGGTTCGAGATTCTCGAATCACGACTTCACGAGCCGGCTACGTGTAAAAATATTATTTTCAAAGTAGAAATTGAAGAAAAAATCGATAACAAGGTATTGTTTATAAATTATATCATTATTTCTTATACGTAGTCATTATAACAATTAATATTTATATTCTACGGAAAGAGGCCACCGAAAGCACCGAAGACCGTGGGTGCCACAGTGTATTGTGCAGTTCCTTTTTGCAGTAATAATAACAACAAAAGTGGCTTATCTTTCCATTACTTAAAATCGAATGAGGGTTTTAAGCGTGCGAAAGCGGGAAACTCGGATCAAAAGAAAGCGATGGGAGTAAAATTTCCTCCTGTAATCCCCTAAAAATTCTATCTCCAGCTCGCTCTAGTAGCAACCAATAAACCTCAAACTATATAAAAATGTCCCCATCTCTTCTGATACTTTCCACATGCTGGTTTCCAAATTCCAAACAATAACACTGTTTACAAATGATTTTTCTACCCCTAAGACTTGGAAACTTCCTCTCAAAGTTGATCCTGATATTACAACTCTAAATGGATTAGAAACAATGTGCTGTTCACAACGCTCAATATTTGCCAGTGATGTGCTTCCTGAATAGCAGTATTCAAGGAGAAAAACATTTGCGGGTTCTAAAAAATATTAAATGTGGAATGTAAAATTGTAAAGACTTACATTGCAAATTTCATATATACCTGAAGCTTCCGAGTTAAGCCTTGGTAGTTCTGGTACTTTGGGAAAATCATAGTGTCCTTTTCTTGTTATAACAATTGAGTAGCTATCGTCTATTTGTTTATTCGCGATTGTTTCTATATTAATATCATCGTATCCACCGCTATAAGCTGTTGCCTTAATAAACATTTCCACTAATTGTGGACTTACCGGTAGCCTTCCTATATTTTCGTTGCCTCCCATTTTCAAATCGAAAATTACGAAAATGGTTTCCTCGGTATCCACCAGTCGGCGTTTAGAAGTGGGTAAATAGGAGCCATTTTAAATAAGGGCGGGGTTAGCTGAGTACATGATGTCAGTATAGCTGTAAGGTAAACTCAAACGTTCCTACTACTTAAATGAGTCCCTGGTATTATAAATAAAGGTCTTGAGCCACAGGTTTTCTATGAGACTCCTTCGTCACAAAATAAAGTCACAAACACCTAAGCGAGTGTCATCTCGGGACTTAATTAAACGTTATTCACCTAGCCTAGACCTGGTTTTGCACATTCAGACTCACATTCCATAGTTCAATAAGTTGGTTGCGCGTGATATTTAAAAAAATTGCACTCAGTTGGTGGTAATGATTAAAATATCTTCAAGCGCTTTCTACGTGGATTCGTAAACTGAATTTTTCTTTCGTGGCGTTTTCCTTTTCTTTTTAAAGCTGGACATAATTTCCCAAAAATTGGTGACGTTTTACTCAAAGCTTTTCAAAATTGATTTAGTGAATCTTATCGGACGTCATTTAATTTTATTTTGGCCATTTTTATCTTCTTATTTAAAATATAAAATTTCTAAAATGTATTAAGGTGGGAATTAAACGATATTTTTGAGTGGACAATGTTTGAAAAACCGCCTAACACTGGAATTCCCTTCGAGCTCACCAGCCACTGACCATATTCAACCATAATCAACAGATAAATGTCATTGCTTTGCCCTCTTTAAATATTCCTGCGCTGTTTGCGTTGATAATACTTCCACCCTTCCAAAAACCTCACAGCCGAAGCTAATTAGACGGCTTGACTGTCAATAACGCTAATCTCCCTTTTAGGCGTTTTAAGATTAAAATTAAATTCTATCACTTCCGGACTTCTGAAATCTTCCTGTCGGATTAAAGTGGCTTTACCAGGGAGTTGGCGTCTGGCTCTTACAACCCATAAGGGCGGTGGCGCACTGGGAGATGTTAGCTCTGATCAAATGATCTTATCTCCACCTCCGGATGCGGTCTGCTTTGGGCTGGAATCTGAGCTTCGGCTCAGGCTAACGGAGAGGGTCCGAGCAAACTGTCCGCCTCGGTGGATTAGGTAGCCTGCTGTGGGGTGGTGGTCCTGTTTCCCGCCCTTTTGGAGCACACTGGGATCTCCGGTGCCAGCTGTGCACGATTATGTGAACCGCTGTTTGCCTATCGTTCCCCTTAAGGAGCTCTCTAAAGGTTTTGATACTTTACCTACGTAGGTAGGGTGTCGCATGGAGTTGCTAAGGCATCCACTCTTAATCCCACTGCTCTGTGCGAAGTGGGAATTGGTTCACCCATTGCTGCTTCTTCTGCTGGGTTGAGTGGCTTGCGTCTAAGGTGCTGAATTTCTCACCTGTACTAGTTTGGTGATAGGCCTACGGTGGTATGTCCCCTGTTGCTAGGTGGACTTGGCTAAAAATTCTGACACACTGTCGAAACATTGTAAAAAGTGGATTACGTTGCTGCTCTGACCGTGGCCCTAAATGGGTTAGAGTGTGCAAAAACTTGTGGCTTTACCGGGGAGTCGGGGTCCGGCTCTTGTAACCCATAAGGGCGGTGGCGCACTGGGAGATGTTAGCTCTGATCAAATGGTCCTATCTCCACCTCCGACTTCGGTCAGGTTTGGGCTGGATACTGAACTTCGGTTCAGGCTAACGGAGAGGGTCCAGGCAAACTGGTTGCCTCGGCGGATTGGTTAGCCTGCTGTGGGGCGGCGGGCGTCCATATACGGGCACGGCGGTCCTGTTTCCTGGCCTTTTGGAACCACACCAGGATCTCCGGTGCCAGCTGTGCCGGTTTACTTGGACTGCTGTGTGCTCGTCGTTCCCCTTTAGGAGCTCTCTCCAAAAGGTTTGGCTCCTTACCTACGTAGGTAGGGTGTCGGCTGGCGTTGCTATAGCATTCATTCTAAATCCCACTGCTGTGTGCGAAGTGGGGATTGGTCCACCCATTGCTGCACCTTCTGCTGGGTTGATTGGCTTGCATCAAAGGTGCGACCATCAGTAGTAGGGTTCTGCTACCCATGCTGGATTTGTCACCTGTCCGGGCTAGGTGGACGCTGGCGTAGGGCACTATGATGATAGGCCTCCGGTGGTATGGTCTCTGTTACTAGGTACACCAGGCTATAAATTCTGACACACTGCTGCTCCACCCGTTATAGGAAATATTTTGCCTTGGATTCATGAAGTGCGTGTTAAGTGTCGGTCCTAGCGAATAGTTGTGAAATGTTGTCGATGTAATAGGGGTGGCGGAGTGGTTAGCATGGTTTGATCTTAGCTTGTGGCTCTGGGTGAAAACTCAGAGCAACTCCTTCTGCGATGAGTTTGCAAGTTCTCTTCCCGCTGGTTTAAAGGGTTTTTCCACGGGAACTTGACATTAATCTTTCCTTAAAAACTAGAAGAGGATAACGGTAATATTTTGTGTAGGGAGCTATTGGCTCGCGTGGCATGAAGGGCTTTCCACCACCCTGCTTCGCATAGAAAACCCGGTCACCTGAATTAATAACTTTAAAAGTCGCTCGATGGCTTTGGCCAAAAGGCGGTGGCTTGGGTATTACCCTAGCTGATTACTATCTGTTTAAGTGGTAAATAGCTCTTTTTTCTTGTTGCCAAGGTAATTCTAAGCGGTTCAAGAGGAAACCAGCCTCAAACACACAACCATTGAGAAAGAATCAGGTTGTTGGTTGTTGACTATTATAGCGTAAGTTATCAGGGATTAAAAAATTTATTTATCTAAAATGTTATTTGAAGAAAATACTTATTTACGGTTCGAAACGAGATGCAAAAAAAAGGAGAAATATCTCTCCCAGATCCTCTTCGCGTTGGTCTCGTTTCACCCTCCTTGCCTCGAGGGATATGGTAATAAGAAGAATGGTTGTAATGTTATAGTGTCCAGGGCTTCCTGGCGCATCAGAAGTTTGTCATTTTCTCCCTGCGCGATTAAATGCTGGAGATGTGGCTATCCGTATTATAGGGTTGAGCGAAGTGCACTGGTTTTATTTTAGTTAAAATTCGTCATAGAAATGCATAGCCATCTTAGCGTTGATGATCTGTGCAAAATATTTCTTATAGTTTATAAATATTTTAATTCTTTGTTATGTTCATGTAGAAATATTCAATTAAAATTAATTTTAACAAATACCCGTGGGTCAAAGAATCACGACTTATTTAAATATTTATATTTAAAAAAGAATGTTTGTGTTTCCTCCGTTTCAATTTTAATCTTAACGTTTATGTTCGCGAAAAATAATTGCTATAAATAAAAAGCTGCAGGTTTTATTTCAAATAATGATTTTATTAAATATGAATGTCATATACTTAGTTTAGTGTAAAGTGCAGTTGACGTTATTTTTACGAGTTGTGATAATAACAAGCAGATAACCAAAAGGCAATATATTTAGCTCTACAAATTCGGATAACTCCGAAAATCGTTTTGAAGGTTGTAACTGAGCCTCCTTATCGGGGTCGTGATATCTCACGGATGAGAACTTTCCTTCGTATTTCGTGGCAGGTTTGGCAAAAAAACGGATTTTTCTAGTAAAATCCTCTGCTAGGGTTTTTTGCTGGATAAATCCGGGTTTTATAGAATTAAACTGGATTTTTCTAAAAAGTATAAAATATGCGTTTTTTAACTTATTTCTAGCCCTTTTAAGCACGTATAACTAGTGAAGCGTCGTCTGCTTATAGTTCCTATCTCTAGACCGCCTGAGAGAACGTTTCGGGAATTTTCGCGCTCGTTTTACTCTTTTAGTGGAAATTAGACTTAGCTCACTACTTCTCTTTCAGAGATTTAAGTTCTCATTATTTTATTAGTATGCCAGTGACATCAAAAACAATCTAGTAAATGAGGCAAATGAAAATTAAACGAAATGGTCGAATTTTGAAACTTTGTTTCATCACTAATGTCTTGTCCTGCCAGTTCAGCGGGAATTGCAATGTTATTTTCTACATATGGACTAATGTGGACGAATTTAAGAAACCGGTAAGGGTTCGAAAAGCTGAAAAACTGGTTAAAATAAACAGATTCTTGAATATGAGTTCAGAAAAATAAATAAAAGTTCGGTTCAGTGGTCGATTTCTTGTATTTTTGAAATTTTAGCAAAATCCGGATTTTATTGTGGATTTTTTAAGTGGTTTAAACCAGATTAATTCACCCGGATAAAACTGGATTAATCTACTTTGCCAACCCTGTTTCGTGGTTAAGTTAATTCTTACTTTTCTAAGAAGGGCTGAAATCGGTGATTCACTCACGACGCGTCAGTAGATTAAATTTTAATCGGAAAAGAGAAAAAGAACTGGACTGTTAATTCTACTGTATCAGTCATTTTATGTCAAATGTTTGTGACGCAAGGGGGATATGGGAAATAGTGATTTGGGTTAAGGTCAGGGTTCGGAAAAACCCTAAAGACGAGTTTAACCACATAGTTTTAACTAGGGGTTCGACTGTTTAAAACCAAACTGACTTTATATATTAAGAAAAAGCTGCTTTTTTGTCCACCTTGGCTAAAGTTCAAACGTTATTTAGAATTTACGATATTTTAAAAAATGAACTTCAACACTCACAAGTCAGTTACTCATAAATTTAGAACATATATTCCACTAAGGTGGCAACTTCCTAATAATAAGTTTCTGAAATATATCCATAGAGTGATTGACGCTTCTTATATTCTTCGTGATTTTATTAATGATCTCAAGTTGTTGTTGCACCCGTTATTGTTTACAGAAATTGTCAACTTCGAAGAAAATCTGATATCAGCGATTTATTTGTTGAAAGCAACCGTACAGCAAACACGTGACATTAAAATTGGTTTCGATGTTAGTTTATCGAAAGCGGATCATCTGGGGTCCAATCTTTTACCTTTCTTGTCTCGAAATTTAGTATTCTACTCTTATCCTTGAGTAAAATAAATCTTCGTAAGGAGTGAAATTAGTCCTTAAGGTAAAGTGAGGGTAAAAACTTTCTTAAGAGACGTACGAACCCAGAATTATACGTATTTGGCTCATATTTTATAAATATTGAAATTTTATATTTAGCTGTTATAGCGAATGTTAAAAAAGCACCAAAGAACAATTTTTAGTAAAAATCTATTGCGTTCGTTGAATTCTGACCTTTAAATAAATTTTTCATCGTACAAATTTCACCCAAAGATTCTTTACATTAACATATACTTGTTGTTTTTATTAGGAGGGGTTATACAATCACCCTGTCTGAGTGTCTGTCTGTTTGCATTTTCCGTGCAAAGTTTTATCCTTGTGATTGTGTTACGACGGTTGTGGAGTTTGAGGTGCTTGTTTTTGTTGTGTTTGTATGGGCGTTTTCTCTTTAACATCTTCTTGTTAACTTTTGGGACGGACCTAGTGCTGAGAGTTATGGCAGCTTCGCAACTTCCAGGCAGGGTTTCCACTAATCTTTCACGGTATTCGTCTTAATGTCTATTCGCGATTTATCGTCGCCGGCCGGGAATCGAACCCGGGTTTGCTACGTGCAAGAGATTTACTCTAACCATTGAGCCACCGACGCTTGTTAAGCCACGGTGTTTTTTTTTCTAAAACAGCTTTGGGGAAAGTTTTTTAAGCAGTTTGAAAGTTATTAACGTTAATTTTTCCTGTACCATTTTATTTTTAATTTTTTTGATATGTCAAATGTGGAAATTGATCAATTTGTAGTTAAATACGATCGTGTTCAGGAATCGAACCCGGGGCACATTTTTACGACGCAGACGTTTTACCCATGAGCCATTGATGTCTAAATCTCTAAAGATTTAATACCAGTAAAACCAGGTTAAAAATAAATGTAATATTTGTTTGGGTGGGAATATTATGAACACCTTACGTAGATGTTTATTTTGTTTTTTGTTTCTGTTACTTTAATGTTTGATATTGCATTGGGTGTAGTATGAATTAATATAAACTCAAGTTTTCGTTAATGTATTTTATTAATTATCACGTACTTCACTGGGTTGAGCAAAAGTGGGGTTTTACGATACTTTCGTTTGAGTTTTTTTTATTTAATTTATTTATCGAACAAGATAACGAGTTGTTTTTAATTTCACTTTGGTGAATCGACGTAATTTAGTTAAGAGCTTCCACTTATAATTAAAATTTTCACTTAATATTTATATATATAATTTTTATGCAACCTATAATACTATTTGTTCGGGGTTTTTTTCCCTTAAAGTGATTTTTCGCACTTTTATACTGTACCGAAAGTGTTGATAATGTGAGCGAAAATGTGTGTACAATATTTTATTTGCATTGATCCAGACCAACCCTTTTCTCGTTCACCTTAATTACAAAAGTGAAAAAACCTTTATAGTTGTGTAATTTCTAAATAATTTTACATTATCGCTGTGATAATTAATAATTGTTTAAGTAAGTGTTTGATAAAATTTAAGTCGTTGTAAAAACCTTATCTTAAGAACAATAAACTATTTTGTGTTTTCTTTTTTTTTCATCCTTACAAACAGAATTAACAACCTAGTACCAAATACTTTTTCGATGTAGCAGCAACGGGAATAAAATCTCGAAAATTTTGGAATATATTAGTGAAAAAATAAAACATTCAATTTTTAAATTTTTGGCCCGTTTTCTTATTTTCTTTTAAAAAATGTATCGCCGTTATAACAGTTTTGATTAAGCGTAGCTATAGTACTGTGGAACGATGCGTGGGGAATGAACTAACTCCCCTCCGAGGAGAGGTAGTATTACGGGCTTGACCGTATTGTTTGTTTTAAGTTTAAAATAAACATTTAATTTCTTTATCACGTTCTATCTAAGTAATAATTGGGTTAAAAACTCTCTGTCCTTTATAAGCGACGGATGTTAAAATTCTAATTTAGCCCTTGGCAGAAACTGGAGTTACTCGTATTTTTACAAAATAGGTTTAACCCAAGCGAAAGTACTTTTTAAGATACTTGGAGATAAAATTTATTTTTAGTCAAACGTTTTTAACACACCACTGAGCCACTCAAAATAATGTGTAATCTCTCATACCAAATCTTCAGATTCCTTATTAACTTCTGAAATTATTAAAAAAAATTAAATTTAAATCCAAACTTTCTTTCACTAAGAATATATTTGAAGCAATAATTAAATTAAGAGAGTTTTCCTTTTAAAAATCATGGGTCGCTGGAAATGTTGAATCTCATTTTAAACTTTAAACGTATACAGTAATCAAACTCGTATTAGACTACTCATAACTAAGGACCATTAATAAGCCGTTTAAAAACCATTATTTTTAACCGTAGCACGTTATGGCCAGTGAACACTAGGCTTAGGTTTCCATGGCCGCTGTGCACTCATTAAACAGTCGGTATTTAACTACCTAGAATGTATATAACGTTTTTTAAATAATTTTGTTTGACGCCGACTCCAAAAATCACTCGCCCGAGAAATAAATTAACCTCGAAAGAAATAGAAATATAAATAGCCACGAGCCAAGGCTTCAGTATGGTTGTATGCATTGTACCTGGTTGTTTTGAAAGTGAGAAAAAGAGGAGAGGAATAATCCATAAGGAAAATGATGGAAAGCGCATTAGTTTTCATATAACGCCAAGAGACCAAACTTTAAGAGAAAAATGGGTTCGGGCAATATTTAATGGGTTTGATTGTGATATTAGCAAAAAAGTGACGGAAATTGCTGTCAATGGAGAAACCAAAGTGTGTGGTCGGCATTTTAAAGAGAACGATTTTTTCGTATCTCGTTCAATGAAACGACTACTACCTCACGCAGTACCAACTGCGATAAACTATTGCGATAAGAATTTGCGTAATACGAATTCAATTAAAGTCTGTGATATTTTGACTACTCAGAAAACGACCCGAAGTGCAAATATATTATCGTCACCTCGAATTAGTCTTTCACCTATGACCAATCAAATCATGGATTTATTTTAAGAAAGAGAACGTTATTACTAAAGGAAAAATATCTGCCACTCTAGAACACTGTCAAACTTCCCCTACTCCTATTAATTAAATTTTTATAAATTATGATAGAAATACGCCCCCGAATTAAAATTTAGCCAGAGATAAATTGAAAAGAGCTCTACAACGTCTCGAGACAACAATAACCTTAGGAAACAGCCCATCATTTTCATGTAAAAGACTTTTACTGTCAATGACCAAAAACAACCACCCCAGGTTTCCCCTAAAGAACCCAGATACCAACGAAACGTAGCCTATGAACAAAATCATGATTTTAATTTGGATAAGTTAACTAAAAACGACATTACGAAGCTAGCGATGATTCTAGTAAAATGTTATCTGTTAACGAAATTAATGTGATAAAAACCATCAGTTCTTGGTAATACCAGGTTAAAATGTCCCGTGTGTGATAAGTCATTTTCGAGACGCGACCTTTTAAATCGTCACCAACGTAATTTTAATCACGGGGTGGTCCCAGTTACGGTACCGAGTCTCCCGCTAACGAGACCACCGCCGTATTGCCATCCCGAACCGTCTTCGAGGACCCAGCCGTCCCCGAGACCCGAAATGTTTTCCCGATTCGAGCCGCTCCCGAACTCTGAGAGGATTTCACGGTCCGAGGTTCCAACTCGTATCGTCACCAGCCCTTCATTCACTCGTTCAGACGCACCACATGTATTTTATCCCACAAACTCGCCTGTAAAAAGGGTTGCATCACCAGACTCTAGCACTTGTAAAAGAGTTAAGAAAATTTTATTATTTGCCACATAAAGTTTTTTTTCCTTTAGATGGTCAAGATGACAAATTGATTCAGCAATCGGATCCCTTAAATTATTTATTAGAACCCCAAGCGGAAGATAAATGGCTTGCAGACCACTGGGATGATATTCAAGCCCAACACCAAAGTTCTAACATCCAGTCGGACAACATTCCACCAGACGTTGTTGACTTACAACTTGCCGACGTTCCACCTCCTATCCTACCCGCTATACCACCCGTTGCACCTCCACCTAACCCGCTAGCCATTCAACCAGCCAATCAAGCAATTCAAATAGAAGAGGTTAACGCGCTTGGTGACTCCCTATTTTCGGCTCGGATAACGGCACCAGATGGTGTTACCGACCCTGTTTTAGGTATAAATGAACACCGCAATGCTGTCGAAGGCTACGTACAAAACAAACTAAACGATAAGAAGGGTGTCAAGTGGTATATGGTGGCGCGTGCGCGTTATACCCGTGAACTTGGTAACACTGGTACGGAAATTAAGGCAATGCCGTATTTCAGGGGATTTACACACACGACTTTATCACCCGAAGTAATACCCGAGCAAATAAACTCTAGTCGAGAAAAAATTGCCGACTCTATGAACAATTATGAAGGGTTAGGAAGTGGTTGGGTTTTGGATAAAATTTTGTATTTACAAATTAACATTATCCAATATTTACCTCTGGTAGGCGGTACATATTTTCAATTACCGCCTGTAATTGAGAATAAACGGGCTACAGTAAATGTTGACCCCCAAGACCCAAGTGACAAGAAATGTTTCCTGTGGTCAATATTAGCCAAACTACACCCAACCAAAGACCACCCTAGCCGTATTTATAATTACAATAGGTGCGAGAATGAACTTGATTTGTGCGGGATTACGTTCCCTATTGAACTTGATACCTATAAACTTAAAAAATTTGAGGATGCGAATAATTTATCAATTAACATTTTTGCATACGAAAATGGTTATTTTCCGCGTTATGTGAGTGAAAATCGTGTACCTGAGTCGAGGGAAATTGATTTACTTTTGGTGACAAACGGTAAAAAACAACATTACGTCTTGATCCGCCACCTAAGTCGTTTGTTCAACAACTTCACCAAACATGGTCACAAAACCTTCTATTGTCGACGGTGTCTAAAAAGGAATAATTCCGAAGATATTATCAAAGACCATATGCGCGACTGTAATGTTAACCAACCACAACGTGTGATAATGCCACACAAGGAACCAGTATTGAAATTCAAAAACCACGAGATGATCCAAATGGTAATTTTAATTTCAATATATTATATTCAAAAATATAATTTTACCCTTGCATTTTAGGTACCATACACAATTTTTGCGGACTTTGAATCATTGCAATCAAAGATATCTACATGTTTGCCAGACGCATCTCTATCCGCTACCACGCGATTAACCTTACACGTCACATGCGGGTTTTCTTAAGTTATTATTGGCCCCACTGGTGAGGTTAATCAATTTTAAATAAATAAGGCATTATCTAAAGATTTTATTATAAGTGAACTGGTAAAACACGAAACGTATCGGGGAAACGATGGTGCCTTACAATTTTTCCAAATGCTTATGGACGACTCCTCGATCATATCCGATAAGTTGAAGGAAAATATCCCTATGCAACTCACGGATGATGAAGAAAGATCGTATCAGTCAGCCACACACTGCTACGTTTGCGAGGAAGTATTTTCAAAAACTTCCATCAAAACCCGCGACCATGTTCATTACACGGGGGTTTATAGAAGATACGCGTGTCAAAGCTGTAATCTGAAGTTGAAAGCACCGAAATTTATCCCCGTTTTCCTTCACAATTTAAGCAGGTAATATAAAATATTATTTATAATTTAAACCAATTTTTCAACTTTAAAAGCTTACAGATACGACGCGCATCTTATTATGCAACAAATCGCCCAAATTAAAAATAAAAATATCGATTGTATCGCTACCAATAGTGAAACGTACATTTCATTTACGCTTGGCAAGTTGCGTTTTGTAGACAGTATCCGATTCTTGCCTGCCTCCCTTGAAACGTTGGTTGCAAATCTGGCAAAAGGTGGTTCCCAAACATTTTCCGCGATCAACTCTGTGTTTAGTGCCGAAGAAGTTAAACTTCTCCTTCACAAAGGGGTTTATCCATATTCATATATGGATTCTGAAGATCGTTTCAAAGAAACACAACTGCGACCTATCGACTGTTTTTACAATGATTTATCCGATGAACCTCTGAGTGAAGGGGACTACAAACATGCTCAAAGCGTCTGGAAAACGTTCAACATAAAAAATTTGGGTATGAATTAATTAATTATTGCTATTTTAAATAAATTAACGATTTTTTATCTTTACAGGAGGGTACCACGATCTATATGTATTGTCTGATACACTCCTTCTAGCGGACGTTTTTCAAAATTTCCGTCAGATGTGTATGAACTCATACCGTCTAGATCCCGCCCATTCCTACACCGGTCCAGGATTTGCGTGGCAGGCGGCCCTTTTTATGACAAAAGTACGCTTAGACCTCTTTCTAGACGAGGACATGAATTTGTTCATAGAAAAAGGTATCCGTGGAGGGGTTTCAATGATAAGCCATCGCTTCGCACAAGCCAACAACAAGTATCTAGATACATTTGATCCGTCCAAGCTTGATAAATATATTTGCTATCTCGGTAAGAATAATCAAAATTTTAATGAAAAATTTAATTATACAAAAACAAATTTAAAATTTTATTTTTAAAAAAATTAGAAAAAATTTAATTATAATAATATTAATTAACAGATGCAAATAACTTGTATGGAACCGTTATGTGTGACGCCATGCCCATGAAGGGTTTCAAATGGCTTGAGCAGTCTCCAGACAGTGAACGTGAAATTCTAAATTGCCCTGACAATGCACCGGAAGGTTTTATTGTCGAGGTGGATCTAGAATATCCAAGCGTGTTACACGACGAGCATAATTGTTACCCGCTAGCACCCGAATCAATGTCCATTAAGCCGAGGTTTTTATCCGACTATTCCAAAACCCAGATGACGAAATTGAAAATTCCAATCAAAGAAAGCCTACCGAAACTAGTCCCCAACCTTTTCAATAAAGAACGATACGTAGTTCATTAGCGAAACCGGAAATACTACGTAGAAAAGAGACTCAAAATATCCAAAATTCACCGAATTTTGAAATTTGAGCAGGGGGCTTGGTTAAAGACATACATCGACTTCAACACAGAGAAAAGAAAGATGGCGGCTAATGACTTCGAAAAGGACCTATTTAAATTAAAAAATATTAAAATAAAAATAAAAATTTAAAATTTAAAATTTAAACTTTAATCTTTAAACTTTAAACTTTTTAAACTTTAAACTTTTTAAACTTTAAACTTTTTAAACTTTAATTTTTTTAAACTTTAAACTTTTTAAACTTTAAACTTTTTAAACTTTAAACTTTTTAAACTTTAAACTTTTTAAACTTTAAACTTTTTAAACTTTAAACTTTTTAAACTTTAAACTTTTTAAACTTTAAACTTTTTAAACTTTAAACTTTTTAAACTTTAAACTTTTTAAACTTTAAACTTTTTAAACTTTAAACTTTTTAAACTTTAAACTTTTTAAACTTTAAACTTTTTAAACTTTAAACTTTTTAAACTTTAAACTTTTTAAACTTTAAACTTTTTAAACTTTAAACTTTTTAAACTTTAAACTTTTTAAACTTTAAACTTTTTAAACTTTAAACTTTTTAAACTTTAAACTTTTTAAACTTTAAACTTTTTAAACTTTAAACTTTTTAAACTTTAAACTTTTTAAACTTTAAACTTTTTAAACTTTAAACTTTTTAAACTTTAAACTTTTTAAACTTTAAACTTTTTAAACTTTAAACTTTTTAAACTTTAAACTTTTTAAACTTTAAACTTTTTAAACTTTAAACTTTTTAAACTTTAAACTTTTTAAACTTTAAACTTTTTAAACTTTAAACTTTTTAAACTTTAAACTTTTTAAACTTTAAACTTTTTAAACTTTAAACTTTTTAAACTTTAAACTTTTTAAACTTTAAACTTTTTAAACTTTAAACTTTTTAAACTTTAAACTTTTTAAACTTTAAACTTTTTAAACTTTAAACTTTTTAAACTTTAAACTTTTTAAACTTTAAACTTTTTAAACTTTAAACTTTTTAAACTTTAAACTTTTTAAACTTTAAACTTTTTAAACTTTTTAAACTTTAAACTTTTTAAACTTTAAACTTTTTAAACTTTAAACTTTTTAAACTTTAAACTTTTTAAACTTTAAACTTTTTAAACTTTAAACTTTTTAAACTTTAAACTTTTTAAACTTTAAACTTTTTAAACTTTAAACTTTTTAAACTTTAAACTTTTTAAACTTTAAACTTTTTAAACTTTAAACTTTTTAAACTTTAAACTTTTTAAACTTTAAACTTTTTAAACTTTAAACTTTTTAAACTTTAAACTTTTTAAACTTTAAACTTTTTAAACTTTAAACTTTTTAAACTTTAAACTTTTTAAACTTTAAACTTTTTAAACTTTAAACTTTTTAAACTTTAAACTTTTTAAACTTTAAACTTTTTAAACTTTAAACTTTTTAAACTTTAAACTTTTTAAACTTTAAACTTTTTAAACTTTAAACTTTTTAAACTTTAAACTTTTTAAACTTTAAACTTTTTAAACTTTAAACTTTTTAAACTTTAAACTTTTTAAACTTTAAACTTTTTAAACTTTAAACTTTTTAAACTTTAAACTTTTTAAACTTTAAACTTTTTAAACTTTAAACTTTTTAAACTTTAAACTTTTTAAACTTTAAACTTTTTAAACTTTTTAAACTTTAAACTTTTTAAACTTTAAACTTTTTAAACTTTAAACTTTTTAAACTTTAAACTTTAAACTTTTTAATCTTTAAACTTTAAACTTTTTAAACTTTAAACTTTAAACTTTAAACTTTTTAAACTTTAAACTTTTTAAACTTTAAACTTTAAACTTTAAACTTTAAACTTTTTAAACTTTAAACTTTTTAAACTTTAAACTTTTTAAACTTTAAACTTTAAACTTTTTAATCTTTAAACTTTAAACTTTTTAAACTTTAAACTTTAAACTTTTTAAACTTATAATTTTGGGTTATCCTAAGGTAAAACCATGGAAAACTTACGTTTACGTAAGGATTTCAAGTTAGTCACAACACCGGAAAAGACGGTAAAGAAAGCAAGTTCCCCGCCGTTTGAAAAATTAACTATTTTTCAAAATTATCTCGTGGGAATTCATTCGGCCAAGAAAAAGCTTATTCTAAACCGACCTATTTACACAGGGTTCACCATTTTGGATCTATCTAAACTCCTGATGTACAGATTCCATTATGATATCATAAATAAACAGTATAGTGAAAAGGCCAAACTACTTTTTACCGCTGCTGGTAAGTACACAAATCTTCTAAAACCATTTCAAAGTCTCCGTTTAATATTTTATTCTATGCTTACAGATAGTCTCACCTATCAAATCGAAACCGGTGATTTGTACGAAGATTTCGCCCAACAGAAGGAAATGTACGATTTTTCTGGATACCCCTAAAAATCACCATCTGTTCGACGAAACCAATAAAAAGAGACTCGGGAAGTTTAAAGACGAGATGGACGGTACACCAATCGAAGAATTTTGCGGAGTTCGACCCAAAATGTACAGCGTCCTGTCCGCCAAAGGCGAGAAAAAGACGTGCATGGGTGTCTGCAAACGCGTAGTGCAAAAGCACGTCCGTCACGCGGAGTATCGCGACTGTCTCCTAAACAGTAAACTAACGGTCGCGGAGATGAAGCGCATAGTTAGTAATAAACATATTGTGTCAACTGTGCGCCAGAATAAACTATGTCTAAACCCCTGTGACGATAAACGTTTTATTTTAGACGATGGTATCGCAACTTTAGCCCATGGGCATTATAAAACCAAATAAAATATTTTTATAACAAATTTATTGAGTATTTCTTATACATAAAATAACTCCGGGAAAACGTACTTACAGATCAGCATGAATCATGACGTGGTTAGCTCCTTTCGTATTTTGAGTATACTAGATAGAGACAAAAGAGATAACTGAGTGTGTATACCGATATGAGGTCCCGCGGGTGGGTAAAACAGCCCCTTTTTGGGGGTAAGCAGTCCCCCCTTTTGGGGGTAAGCAGTCCCCCCTTTGCGGGTAAGCATTCCCCCTTCCCCCCATTTGCGAAAATATCCTGCAGGTCAATAGGTTAGATGATTTACGATGTTATAACCCCGGCCCCTCATAAAACCTAGGTGGTAAGCCCCGACACCCCCCCCATTTTCGGCAGGTCAATAGGTTAGATGATTTATCTCCCCCCTGTTAAAAACAGCTACTCTTTGTACGCGTCTCGCTTTAAGTACGATCTCTTTATAATCTTAAAAAAAAATCAACCTCACACACATGTACTCATTGTATGCGTTTATTTTAATTAAGGCCTCTTTCATCATCTGTAAAAAAAAAAAAAAAAATTTCTTTGTATGCGTTAATTTTAATTGAGGCCTCTCTCATCATTTGTAAAAGGTTAATCATATATTTGTTCATAATAAATTTTCCGGCGGTCGTGGGCGGCTTTCTGCCTGTGCTTCGCCTCTCATGTCTCCTTGCAGAGTCTGACCTCTCGGGGTCCTCTCTCTTCGCTGGTTTTGCTCTGGTGCTTTCTCTTGACTGTGGTTTTGCTAGACTTATTCTATCTTTTTTCCATTTTACACACTCTCCATTTTATACTTATCTTTAACCCCTGTTATGTACTAGATTACGATGCAGGGGTATACAAAAACACTAACGAATGTCCCTATTCGGTAGGTGGTGTGGAATCAGCTGACACGATATTATGCAAAAACAGCTATAAACCCGAGTAGTTAAATAGGTCCCTCAACAACTTGTCAAAACCTATCCGTCATAGTGAATGTCCCCCTAAGGCACCTGTCTTTCGAGGTGGTAATAAATAGTTCAATGGGTTTTCGCCGACAAACACTTTTCCGCCGCCAAGCTCTTTCCCCCATTATTTTCAAACACTTTCCATCTTATATATGGGCACCTAAGGGTGTAAAAGGGTAGCGTAAAATAGCCCCAGCGGGCGTCCTCGCTATAAGTGTTTTGAAAAAAAAAAGAGCAGAGTGTATACAAATTATAAGGTTTTATTTATATATTTTTCAAGTACAGGTTGTATAATACGATTTACATTGAAAATACGTCTTTGGAAATGTATTTTATTTATATCATGGTAATTACGTCGATCTTCGTAGGGTATATAACGAAGTTCACTCAAAGGGGCGAAACGAACCATCTGAAATGAGTGTTTTTACGAGCATTTTCATTAAATGTTCTACCTCGAGGCGTTTGACGGTAAGAGTTACGATTTCGTCGCCGTGATCCTCGACAGGGCTGGTTGTGGGTCCGCCGGAGATGTATTTTTTGGTTGGCGGGATATCTTGGCCCTCCAAAGCGGCGGGTGACGGACAGTTGGGATAAAATTTGTCGTGTTCCGCTTGGGGTACGTCGCCGGCTTCCCAACTGCCTAATTGCCCGTGGCAGAGATAGCATTCGACTATGCCCTCCGAGTCTACGTTGAAAAGTCCGGCTTGGGCCAATTCTTCTTTTTTCAAAAATTATATACAACGATATTTCAGGTGCACAAGGAATTCCTTGTGCACCTGAAATATCGTTGTATATAAATTTTTTAAATAGTATATTTGCGCAAGCTAAAGCTTAAAACCATTTTAATATTTTTGACTTCTTTTCGCGAAAAACTCTTAAAGAAGCTTTGGTGGCTTCTACGTTTCGATCGGTGACGTATATAAATCACGCAATAATGTCCGCAAATGACGCTCGTTGTCGATTGAAGTCGCCGCTTGTTGGGCGTGATTTTTCTCGAATTTTGTTTTAAAAATATTTTAATGGTGGGCAAAATGGGTCGTAGCGCCAACGAGTCAAAATACTAAGCCCGTTTTAATTTATCAAAGTAAATCGCGACCCAATGGCTGTCCGGTTCATCGTGTGGGTCGAGATTTACAACCAGTGACGCTGGAAAACTATTAATCTTATCGGGTAGACAATCCGAGGCGAATACGCCCATAAAATTGCGCGTATGTCTCAAAATGCCTAAAAACTCGGATCCGCGCATAATTACACGTTTTCAATCAAAACGTTACGATATTTGTCTACGCTAAAGCTGGCTTGAAATTCGCCAAAAACTACGCAGCTTAACGTTTGCGTTACTGGTTTAGCGAACGAAAGCTCCAAACGCATCTGCCCCTGTCGGGATGGGTTCCAATAATGACTTTCGCCCGCGCTATGGTCGTTTGAAATGTCGAAGACGTAAAACGCGTACCCCTTGGCAAAATCTTCCCGGGAAATGTCGACCCCGGTGTTTCTATAATGAATTCCACTACCCGTAAATAAAGTATGATAGGCTTGAATATATTGGCCCGCTTCGTAGTTTGGCGTAATAGGTTTCGAATCCACACTATCAGAATCCACAAAAAGAGCTAAACTGGATCAATCTTGATGTTCGAAAGCGTACGGGTTTTTTGCCAAGGTTCCATTGTAGGCTTCGTGGTCGACAAGCGCGACAATAACGCGAACCGGGAGGGTGCCCAAATACACGTTGGGAATAACGGTGTTTCTGATATTCGAGTTGATTGTGAATATTTTGGTTTCAGTTCGAGTAAACGCGTACTTTGCGGCCCCCAGAGACAAGGCGTTTTCGTGAGCGATAAGTATTTTGGGGGCAATCTGGACTCGACGCACCAACAAGCTCGCGTCCGTAATTATAATTTTATAGTCAACCCCAGGTTTCGGCGTACCCATTAACGCAAATTTCACTTTACTTCGTGATAGTTTAATACGTAAATCTACTCCATTAATTAAATATTTTTCGACATTAAGCGCGTCAAGAAATCTATTTCTTTCGACTGCTCCGTGAATCCTTTCCTTTGTTTAAAACCTTCGTTGGCCGTGACCGAATTCATTTCGCCGGGCGTATCCTTGTACCACAGCGCGCCCGTTAAATGGGACGATTTGGCTCCCTTGTCAAAATTTAACAACGTTTTAATGTAAGCCCGATAAGCGTACGAACAAGCTGACGGCGAAGGTAGGGTTCCGTTAAGGTAAACTTCCGCGTGATTAAATAGCGTGTGTAAATAATTATTACAACCGCCCACAACGTCTGACGCGGATAAACTTTTAACCGCGTCATCGGCTACGATTTGAGCTTTAACAAGTAGGTAAGTAAGCGGTAAATCAATGTACTCGTGCCCGCTTCCAGGAATATTAAACTCGACGGTATCGCCTCTCAGCGACGAGATGGGTTTGAAGGTGGTCCATTTTCCTCCCTCAATTGACGTTTGGATCGGCGCGCTTTGAAAAATATCAAGTTCTCTTTTCAGCGCTTCGCAGCGCCCCATGATTTTACGAGAAAATATCAACGACCTTTCTAACTCGTTTCCGACCTACTAATGATTTTTTTCCACCGCGGTTTGTTCTTTTCTTAATTTTGGTTTTTTTAGTTTTGCGTTAACGTTTTCCAGTGCCGTATTGCTGTTTGAGGTCATCGTACTTTTCTGTGAGACGCCGTTTGGTGGCTTCTCGTATAGTTGACCCCGTCGACACGTCAGCCAAAACCTGCTTTCCCGTGGAGATGGCTTGACCCCCCAAAAAGTTCGCCCCACGCAAAAGAAAAGGTTTGGCTAGCTTATACAGGCCGGAGAAAAAACTCCCAAACCCGCTACCGAATTGCCCGTGGCCCCGTTGGTAAGGCGAACCTACGTATACTTGCGGAATAGAGCCACCCGCCTGAGCCGCGTAATATAATGGGCGTAGGGGCACGCGGCGCAGCGTCTTTTTTCAAGAACGTGTCTTAAGGGCATCTTGGACGCAAATGAAGTTTTACGTTTAGGTTGCCAAACTCAAAAGGAGCTGGTTTACCATAAACGTTGCGTAGATCTATTTGGATAGTATCAAAGTACTTCTTCTCAATGGGCACGTAATGCGGCGAAATGTACGTTTTCTCGATATGAGTACCAAATCAGCCTGATTCGTCAACCGCGATTATTCTTAACAATTTGACGAGCGACGACCCTACCACTTGATCAGCGACGATATCGGAATAAATGAAAATTTGAGGTGGAATGTGGAAATTTAAGCGAGCCGGTTTCTCGCTTCTACAGGCAATCGTTTTAGTTCTTTCAAATCCTAGTGTGTTGCTCAAGCCGTCACTCATAAATACACCATAGGGAGTAATATTTTTTCCAACCAGCGCCACGTGCCCGTTCAGCGGATCGTGGGTAAGGCACACATTAGCCGCGGTGCATAACGCATTGTCGTTTACGACTTTAAGTAAATGATCTATACTCAAGTAATGGCCCGGAGGGATTTCTCTCATAGTCCCGACCATTTTAGTGTCAGTCGGCTCCCGCTGTTTGGCGGGATTAACGCGGAAATAAACGTAATTGTCATAGGGCAACACGTTGTAAAACGAAAAGGGATACAATATTTCAACTAACGCGACTTCCCAACCCCCCTTTAATTCAATAGGCTCGGGTAATTTTATCGTGAAACAGGCTACCGTATTACTCGGAAATATCTCGAGATTTGAATTACTGGGTATCGTTAGGTAAAAGGCTTTGGACATCTTTATCAGAAACCCAAGAATTGAATGTAGCCGGATACCCTATCCACGATACGAAATATTCGACTTTCCTTTTTGAGCGTCTCGTCTTTAATACTTCATCAATTGTATATTCGTCCGTTTTTATAACTCGTTGAATTTCTTTTAAATAAAAATATCCCGTAATGGCTTCGTCAGCCAAATCAACGAGCTTAAATTGAAGTGGTCGTTTAGTATTCTTGAAAACAACTTTGAAAATTTCGGCGCTCCAGTTTTGATCACTGTACCCTTTTAAAAACGGTCTGGCCGTTCGGGTAATCCTTACGTAATCGCCGACTTTGATACGGCATTTTCGCAGCTTGAGGGCGGCGGGCTGAGACTTCCCTGGTTTGTAAATATTTCTATAAACTTGAAGAATATTTTTGTCGTTTACATCGAAGGGAGCCATTTTAATTTTCGTATGATAACTGGCGTTATACGAATGAATTAAATTGGGTAACTCGTCGAGATAGCGTCGCGTGTTTTTATGAGTAAAAAAACGATACATGCGCTGTTTCAGGGTCCTATTAAAACGCTCCACCATCGCGGCTTTAACGTCGCTATTTTCGGAATGGTAATGTCTAACGCCCTCCTCTTTTAGGAGTTTTAAAACAGTCGAATTAACGTACTCCAACCCACGGTCGAATTGTATAGCCCGGGGCTTGCCCCGCTCTTTAAAAATTATTTTCAGGGCACGGGCAACCTCCGAGCCAGTTTTACGTTTTAGGAGGACGGCAAATGCCACTCTCGAAAAGCAATCTATACACGTAATAATAAATGTGTAGCCGGAATTTTCGCTCGCTAAAGAGCGCATATCTGCCAAATCAGTCTGATAGAGGTCTAGTCTGTTTCCTACGCGAATCTTTCGTCTTTGGAATTTTCGAACAACTGGTCTATGTAACGTATAGGCGTCGTGAGTTTGCAAAAACGCTTCAACATTCTCCCGAGATATTCCGAGCTCTTTGACAGCGTCGTATAATTTTTCAACACCCCCGTAGCTAGCTGGATTACGAGAATCGAAATATATTTTTATCGAGTCGCGTTGTTAGGCTTATCGGTAACTCTCCCATTTCGAAATTTTGGCAATCGGCGTTTTTTTTACGTAAACGGTTCTTAATAGTAGGAGACCAAAGTTTCGGTGATTGTCGAGGTGTCACGAAAGTATTAGGTCCGGCCGCTGACGACAAAGTTTTCTTTCGTTTGGAGGATGCGAGCGTAAGATGGAGGCCGGGGGCGGAATCTGTCGCGAACGAAGAAGAAGTAGACGGTGATGTGGTGGTGGGGAAGGCTGGAGGGGTGATTTTTTGTAGTTTACCAACCAGGTTATTAAATTTTGACCAACTCTGGGGTCTCGGCGCGTACGGACTTATTAAATAATACACTAAATCAACAATATCAGAATCCGTTTGTATTTCACCGTCTAATAAAATTTGGCCCTGGCTATCCCACCTTAGTCGAGCGCTGTCCGAAATCAAATGATTAAATATTTCTCGCGCGCTAGCTCGATACCCTAACGGGAAGAGATTGACTAATGTTTCGAAACTGGGCGAATCGTTATTTTCAATCGGTTTATTTCGAGCTTGCTTTTTCAGTAGCATCTCTTCGTATATCTTCCACTTGGTTCGGTCATCGATCGATTTGCTTTTTAAAATATCCGCCATTTCCGTGTCAATATCCGGTTTGAGTTGTTGTTGTTGGGTTGACGTAATCGGCGCTAAAGTCATCTTTTTCGAGTATCTTAACATTTTTATTTTCAACCTGTTAAGGCTCCCACGAGCGACGACACAATAGGCAGAAGAAAAGAAAAAAATCCGGCACCTTTTTGATTAACTAATATTCGTTTTTTAGTTGGCCAGCCCAATTTTTTCTGGGCAATTTTACGTAACGTTTTACGGTGTATTTTTAATCGTAGTTTTTGCCGCGTGGTTAGACGTATATTCCCTATAAGCGTATTATGCACGCAATTGGATATCGCGTCGATCAAATCTTTATTGGCGTTAATTAAAATATTACGTCGCTTAACGCCTTTTAATTTGCCGATCGCTTCGAGCAGTTGTTTTTGCGACCTGACTCTTCGCGATATTGTACATCGAATGAATTCGGCTCGCTGGGTGTGTGTTTGTGTGTGTGAACTAACCACCCCACCCCCTCGGAAAATTATTATTATTATTATTTCGGGATGTAGACTGAGACTTGCTCGCCGGGGAAAATATTAGTTCTGATTCTATGTTCGTCGGGACAATCTTTCTGGAGATCGATCAACACGTAAAAGTTTGGTTCTCTAGTCGCGTCAGAAATCGATTCGATAACAAAGTTTGAATTATTTGGGGCCATTTGACGAGCTAAGCAATGAATCTGCGTTTTGTCCCGTACATTTTTAGTTAAAAGTATGTAATGCGCGTTCAGTGATATTTCGCGACACCCCTTTCCCTGATAAAATAAATTTTGACTTATATAGATAAAGCTAACATTACGATGATGCGAGACTTTGGTGAACAATTGGGCAACTTCTCCCTTTTGACCAGCTCCCATTAAATCGTCTAAAACGGCTAGTATACGTTTCGACCCGTCAAATAAGTCAGGGTCGGGTAAACCCTTATGAAATATAACTTTATATTTTTTAAATTTATCGTATCCGGGCTGATCCTCGCTGTAAAACCAATGAATTTCTTCAATTTGAGGTTCAAACATTTGTTTTAAATATTTAATCAGTTTTTCTACGAAATATGTTTTCCCACTTTGGCTAGGCCCGCAAAGTATGATATTACAACTGTGATTAAAAGGGTACATTATTACCGCGTCGCTGAAACCAGAATGAAATAAAATTGACATTTGTTTATATATATATATATATATATATAATATTTTTATTTTTTACAACAACAAAAACAAAGTTTTTCGAGACGGCTGGGAGGCCCCGCGCCACACCCCCGTCGCACGTGGATAGCGGCGCTCGTGCGCGCTAGAGCCACACCCCCATTGCGGATCGTGACCCCGGCGCGCGCGGATAGCGGGTCGAGAGAAAGAGAGAGAGAACGCGGCTCCTCTCTCGAGCGCGGAGACGGGCGCGGTGGTGACATCTGGCGGCGGTGCGCCCCTAAGAGAAGGAGGAAAAAAGGTTTTTTTAAGCGCGTATTTTAAATCCGAATGGAACTGTAAGGTGATTCGATAAAAGCCGAACTTTGTCCATTACAGGTCGATACGTCGTTTCCAAGTCGACGCTAACGAGAGTATGATCCGGAAGTCGACGTATTTGTTTAGGAAGAGGCACGACAAAACCCGCCGGTATTTGAGCTTCTTCTTCTTGTCCTTCCGTCACCACGCCTAGCATAGCTTTTAAATTTTCGAAGTTAATGATATGCTGATTACCGACATTAATTCGAAATCCCTTAACTTTCGTAACGTTAAATTTTTCGCCAGTATCCGGATTTTTCACCCAAAACGAGTAATTTTTTCGGCCCGCCATACGCGGCTTCGTAAATAAAATAATTTTTTCCATAAACTGATAACTCGCTGACCATATCGCCTAAATAATGTCCTGTAGCTATAAGGGGTTGCTTCGACACGTACTGGATGGCGTCAGTGTCCAAATATAACGCGTTCTCTCCGACTATTTCTAGATATTTTAATAAGACTAATCTCGCTTGACAGGTTGTATAAGCGGCAATTACGCAATTGGTATGTTTTAGAGGTATTTCAGCTTCCTTTATGGGCGCTGATTTCACTAGAAGAGTCGTTTCGTTGACTGTCAAAACCGATTTTACGTTGATTTCCGCATTTGATAACAGTTCAAAGAACACTTTGGGTTCGCGAACGATTTCAGTTTTGGTGACTATGGACCGTTGACAGAGTTTTCTGTGGAAAAAAAATCTCGTTTTAATATATATCACTCTACCCAATATGACTTATAACCCTATTGTCTAATAAAATTCATACAGACCCCCACATGGATTTTAACATTAGTTTCGAGATGGCACGTAGTCCTTCGTTTTTGGAGACTTTGGTTGGGTCCAATTTGATACCTTCATTAGCTCGAAGGCCGCAATGTATTCGGCCCGGGCTTCGGGTGTCTGACATTCTGAAGGCCATCCGCTCGCCTCCACCTTGGTTTTTAAGAAACAGTCTACATAGTCTCGAAAAACCCCACCGCTATCCGTTGCAGGATCGTACTGGGTCACCTTGTACGACCAGGCCTCAATTTTTTTTATAATTTTGTATCCGCGATTTACGGCCCATCTTAATTCATCGATCACCCAAACGCCTTTAAGCATTCTTTCGTCGTCAGAATGGTCGCAGTCACCCTGGTGCCTTAAATCGGCGCACGTCCGGCATAGAGTAAACATTAACTTCTTGTTAACGGTCCGATACGGAAGGACTGGATGGAATAAATTGGTTGGCGGGAGCACGCTACATAACAATAGTCCCTCAAAATCGTCAATGGCTGGAATATCGGAACCGAGCAGAATTGTTGGATGGCCAACGGGAACTTTGCCGCTATAAAAGAAAAAAAAACACTTAAATATTTGTTTTCGTCATATATATTTCTGGATATAATACCGTTTGTTTATATACGGGTAAAGGCTGCAAATGTCCACGTAGAAAATTTTATCATCGGTCCCTTCAACGTTACAGTACGTACGTAATGCTGATACTCTGCCCCCCAAAAAAAGCTGCTCGGGGATCTAAACGCTCAGTTAAGGTTTCCGAAAAATTAGAATTTTTTAAAAATTCATTTATGGCAGGATTTTTTTGTTTTTCAAGAGCCCAATCGCACCCCCATTGTTCAATGACGTCGTAACCCATTTCTTTAAGTTTATTGGTTGTTCTCATCGTGTTGGAAAATCTTGTGTTAAGGGTATCGCTCGCGTTAGCGTATAAAGGCTGGTTCCTATTTACCGAGTCCCCGAAACTAGTCCTTCATCCGTGAAACCTTTAGTGAAAGAAAATAAACCTGTTTATATTTTGGCTCTTCGAACTTTTTAAAATAATACTCACCAGTAGCCTTGATATTGAAGAGCGTTTTTCTCCCCGATTAGACCATCAATTTTAATTTTTCCAGCACGCGGTTCTCGGGCATTCAGCGTTGATACAATGGTAACATTACGGACATGCCCCTCCCAAGCCAGCCATTCTAACGCCTCGGTGGATTGAGACTCTGATAACCGGTACAAATTAGCCGGTATTATGCCAATCGTTTCTGGCACCAAAAATGTTTTCCTTAGCACGTAACTACACACTGACGCGATAGTCAAACCCACGCTAAACGGATTAACTTCGCACAAGTCCTGAAATAGTTTCTTAAACTTTAAACAGCCTTTAGCTAATATGTGGGTATCTCTAGAACAATAGAGTTTTAACGTTTCGAGGTAATTAAATCCCGAACTCTTTTCGGTTGCGAGAGCGTACCATTTGTTAAAACTTTCGCGGTCTTTCGCCGTGAAATATTGAGCACCGTAAGCTTCCAAGGGGGGCAGCGCGTTCACAGAGACGTAATTTGTTTGCTCTGGTTTGTAAATATCAAAATTATTATCAACTACGTTGAATAGAAAATGGGGGAAAAAATCTTTCGTATATTCGCGGCCCAGCTCGAACGTGGCCGCGAATTTCGACAGGGGGATTGGTATATAATTATACGAATCCGAAAGAGTTAAATTGTGTAGTTTCAGTTGCAAGATGCAAGTTCCATTTATTATCGGATCGGGGTCAATCGAGTCGGCACTCTCCATTATAACTTGTAATAGGAGCTGCGTGTCGTAGTTACTATCATTGTGACCCAACGTGGTCACTCTTCTTATCCGAGCCAGTGTTCTTAAATATTCGAAAACGTTTCGCGCGGAATCGGAACCCAGAAATTGTCTTTGGCGAACGCCGCAAAATCTACATGCTGCGTCGGGGTTATCCACGCACGCGCAACAATAGGTTTCTGATACGCATAAAATGGGTTGGTGAATATAACAGTTTTTCTTTTCGGGGTGCCGTATGGTTTGGACCGTTTCAAAATCGTAGAATATCCACATCTGAGTAGGCTGGCCAATGGAATCGAAACGGGCTGGGGGGCGTCGCGGGTCTTTGATGACTTGGATGTAACATTGATGTCCCGAGAGGGAAAACTTACGACAAACGGTACAATACTGTTCACTACACGAATGCAGCTGCCCGTCGCGTTTAGTCAAATCGATTAGAATCGAGCATTCGGCGCAATGACATAAATTTTGGCACAATGATAATTTATCGCCGGTTAATTTTATTTTGTGATGCGCGTAGCACTCGCTCCCCGTAAAATTACGTAAACAGTCGGCACACATTATTATTTCTCCGGTACATTTTATGCCCCTGCAGCACGCGAAACAATAGTCTGAACACGCGTGGGATCTATCTTGTCTGTACCCCTCGAGACACTTTGAACAAAACTTTGCTTTGCCGAATAAGGGAGCCAGATTTTTAACTAGATTGAAATGGGCGCCCTCGTTTAAAAGAACAATACGTTTTCTGTCCATACTGGTTCGTATTCTAGTATCGTACACCAAGGTCGGCCAGTTGTTTTTAATGTGATAGATTAAAATATCGTATTCTTTGAGGTACGTTCTAAATTTTCTAATCGACTCTGGCGACGCGCATTCTTTATTAGTTCGAACACCCGATTTGGCGCAAAGTATGAGCGCCTCGAAGCGCTGGGCCAGATTGTTTTCTTTGGTATGCGACAAAGTTTCATGGACTGTTTTTAGTCTTTTGTTTTCGGGTTCGTTTTGGTATTTACACAGCGCCACACCGACGCAAAGAGCTCTAGCGAGACATATTGAGTCGCTGTTCGCAATACGGACAATTGAATGTCTATTCCTATAAAACATGGCAAATGTCTCTAGTCGTTTCCGTTTTGCGTAGCCACCGCCTTGGGGCAGACGGACAATGGAAAAAATTGCATTAACGGGGGCCAGGAAAAACGCTTCTTCCTCATCTGAATATATAGCCTCGGATACCTCGTCGAGAAGGGCCTCAATATCAATTTGGTCACGTCGCCTAAATGAAATGGTTATATCGGGATGAGCTGCCCCCAGCGCCGAACTACGGATTATTAGTTGTACCATGTCAGCGGGGTTTACATCACGTAACACCCGTTCAGTGACCCTGGCAAGCCCTTCCGCTATATTATCAGATATTTCAGCTTCCAATTCAATCCCCGTCATATTGAAGTTCGGGAAATGTTTTTCATTCTGACCCAAAATTGCGCAATTAGGGTCCGCAAAATCAATATACCCTACAATTTGGAAATTTCCCTCCCCCGTACCCTCTTTGGTTAAGTAGCTCGTTGAAATATTCTTCCACCATTTCAGCGGATTCACGCGGTTTGGGGTCTTCAGTAGCAATTTCGACAGCGTCGATGTCTCCAGCATCATCGACCTTGACAATTTCAGGGGTGTCTATAAAAAACAAATATATATTTTTTTAATTTCTTATATATCTTTGATACGCGGTACGAGAGAAAAAAACTTACTATTCAGGTATTCCAACACGGGCTTGTCATATTCGGGACCTAACATAGCATCCCACTCGAGTTGGAGTAATTCTTTTTCACGCTTATTATATCTAGCCTCAATAATTTCCCCTAACCGAGGCTGCTTGATTAAATAATCGGAGTTCGGCTACCGTTTGGCACGCTTCTGGAACGTGCTTTATAGCTTGAACAGTTTCAAAAATTTCAATGACCGTCAAAATCAATTTAAAACTCAACCTGCTAAAAATTTCAGGTAACTTATTTGGCGCGAAACCCGGCTCTAAATTTAAAAATAAACATATTCCGTAATAAAAATGCAGCAGCTGGGGCACGGACCTGGGTCTATTTACAGCCAAATCTTCTAGAAACCAACATAGGCTTTCGCTATCTATATTTTTTTCGGACTAGGCTCAATAAAACGACTTCCAACTTGAGAATTTCGCTGATTAGTGAAGTTTCTTTGACAGATCGGGCTCTATTTATACGGATCTTTTGGGGCTGTATAAAAATAATATCACGTCGTTAATTCGAAACTATTATATAAAACTCTATTGTTTTCTAAAATAGGGCCACACTCAATGTTTTTAAAGCATATACATTTAAGGATGGATAGTGATCAACGGCTACTTTAATGTTAGCCCCATCCCCATAAATTTGGTGAAGGTTCATCCTTTTATCGCTGACAAAAGTTGTTTTTCAAAAAAAGAACCGCCGAAAAATCTTTTGACTATTATGACAAAGCTGCATGAATATACGAAAAATACTTTTTTTTTGAAGTGCCTTCTTGTTTCTCCGAGTGGCCAATTTTTTTTACGAGCCGCTGTTTTATTAGACACCAAACCCTTAGGGTGGAATCCTTTGGGGCCACACCGCTCGAGTCTTAATTGAACGATGTGGGCCCACCGGTCTTTTTTCTTTGAGGGAAAATGGTTTAGGGCTTTTTTTTTGTGTCAACCCTAACCTTTTTCTTTTAGGTTTGTCTTTGATCCACGCGTGACTCCTGAATTTAACATGACGCGTCAAATCGGGTATTGTTAAAATAGTGGGATTTTTTGCGCACCGAAATGTTTATAAAAAGCGATTGTTTTCACAGCTGTTTTTTTTGCGTAGAAGGATGGTCATGGTAAAAGAGGTGACAGTTATATAATCAAAAACTTTTTTAAAAAAAGACGTTTCAAAATGTTAGATATTTTTTGGGGACAAACGTTTGGCCGAAAATGGTTATAAATGAATGTTTTCGCGCATAATTTTATGGAGCCCCATAAACTATGGGGGAATAGATCCTCTTAACTATTTCAGTTTAAACTATGAGGGATGCTCCTAAGTTTTTCTTTTAAATGCCCCTACGTATGGGGGTGGCCCAAAGTGTGTATGGGGGTCCTTTTGGTATAAAAACCCTGGGACTTGGTCCCTAAGACATCACAACTCCGCTATCATGACCTCCTCCAGAAGTCCATCGCCACTATTCTCGGATGAGGACGTGGACATGTGAGTTTTTATCAATTTTTAGCTCGATGATCTCTAAATGTTATTTTGATAGTTGCGAATAAAAATTTTTTCGATTTTGGCTGGGGTTTTTAGTAATAATATATATTTTCAGCTTCGCCTTAATCCAAGAAGGTGAATACCTTTTCAACCCTCAGGGTTTGGATGATGCTGCTGAGGCGGGTAGCTGGAGCCGCTCTTCTTCGGAAGGTGAAGGAGGAAGTTATCCGGAACAACAATTCCAGCCACCCGCCGACGTGATACCCACCGCAGGACCCGGTCTCGTCATTGACGGGGATGGGTACTATTGAATTTATTTATACCTAAATATTGATCAAAATATATTCCGTATTTTAAATTATATATTTGTTTAGTCTCATCAGAGACGTTTCGGCCCTATTTGAGGCCCGGGCGTTTCTGACGGTGACGACCTCCCCGTCATTGGCGATGTCGGCGGTTCAGTTGGAAAGCGACCTCCAAACCCTGAGGGTTTTATTAGACCTCCTTTTCCATAACAGGCTCTTCTTGTAAAAAATAAAAAATTATAACTTGTCTCTTTTTTTATATATTCCTATTATTAGACCACACATATCAGGCGGTGATACCTTTAGAGCCGGTCGACTTAGACCACATTGACCCTCGGCTCCGGCTATTCCCACCTAGCGACTCGCTTATAACGTACGCATATATTTTTTGGGTTAAAACAACGCAGGGGTGTTCAGTCTTTTTTTCTAAAAAGGAACCTCATGGGAGCAGACCCCCGACACCACCAACCCCGCCTCGAAGTCCTGGCATTCGCTCAAAGGTAATTTTAAGTTATTTCATACGATTTAAATTTACGTCACGCAACGCCACCAAACTTTTTTTAGACTTTCTCGCGAAATAAGCGAGTTGTGTCGGATGAAGGCTGGGGCATGTCTCGCGTACGCCGACAGCGAGGAGCAGGTCCAAGCTGTATACGACACTAAGGGGGTGTTCCACGATACGCTCCAGCAAGCACTCATCGACAACCTATAATTATTGTATATTTTTTGTATAATTTGTTGGTGTATTTTTTCATTTGTAAATAATTCATTTGTATATTTTAGTTATTTGTCCATATTTCTTTTTGTTTATTTTAATTTGTTTATTTTAATAATTTGTATGCAATTTGCTTTTTATAAAATATATAAAGTTTAAATCCGTTTTTTGGGTTTATTGATAAATTTAGTTTAGAGATAACTTCCAGTATGGAAGGTTCTATCCCCGCTTCTCCCGTTACTCGCCTTATCTCGAACAATCCTAAAAACACATTACTAGTCGCGTTGATTTTACTTTTAATGGGACTTGTAGAATCTCTTTGGTTTACCAATATGGCCGTCGCTATACACATAACACCGCATAATTTGACTAATCGCGTGAGCCATTGAGTCAACCCATTACATCATCCTGATTACGTCATCAAATTATTATCGCTATATATAAGACATTCACCCCCGTCATCCATCGGCAGTACACTACAAACCGTTTCTCGAGCATCATGTCTTAAAGAAGCTGTGTAGATAACGTTCCAGGATCCACTAAAATGTCTAAATTTGATCCGACTCAGCGTAAAATTAACCCTCGGTATTCACTTTCATCCGAGCTTTTCGTTACGACTGGTTTTACGTCTGAGCTCGATATATCTGTAGCCCTATGCAATAAGGTCTCGCACTAGGTCTTTGAGATGTCTTCGCGCGCCTGGGACGATTTATACGGCCACTGGGAACAAATAAATGATCCCCAACGGCTGCCCTTTCGATCACCGTTCCCGCTATCTGATGCGCTAGTGACCGCAGCCATGTCTGACCAAAAAGAATTAACTTTGCGAAGTACGATATCCGAAGCGTCGGTCGTAATCAAAGCGCCGGAAACTCGAGAATTGGACATACTCAAATATTTCATTAATTCACACATTCAACTCCTTAAAGTGAACCAAAAACTCTTCGAATTAATGTGTTACGTTATAACAGATAATTATCGTAAAATTTACGAAATATTGTATAAAGAACCATGCGCGCCAAACAATTTATTTCTATCGGTTGAACATGAAAGGTTTGATACCGTTGTACGCTACGCGTCCAATTACGTAACAGCATTTAAAATTATTGAAGATTTTAAAGAAACAGTGGCCAACCAAAATATGTTCTGCGTGTTTAACTTTTACAATTTGTTCGCTATGGTATCTACAAACCATAAATATATTAAAAATAAATTGTTTTATCTTTAAGCGTTTTTTTTCATCCGCTATTAGAAAAAATGTACTTTGAATGTATAAATAAAAACTTATAATTTGTATACACTCGACTCTTTTTTTTTTCAAAACACTTTTAGCGATGACCACCCGCTATTTTACGCTACCCTTTTACAACCCTTAGGGGCCCTAAGACAGCGAAAGTGTTTGAAAATAATGGTTTGGCGGCGGAAAAGTGTTTGTCGGCGAAAACGCATTGAACTATTTATTACCACCTCGAAAGACAGGTGCCCTAGAGGGACATTCACTATGACGGATAGGTTTTGACGGACCTATTTAACGGTTTATAGCTGTTTGCATAATATCATGTCAGCTTCTTCCACACCATCTACCGAATAGGGAGATAAATCATCTAACCTATTGACCTGCCGAAAATGGGGGGGGGCTTACCACCTAGGTTTTATGAGGTCAAACGCCTCGAGGTAGAACATTTAATGAAAATGCTCGTAAAAACACTCATTTCAGATGGTTCGTTTCGCCCCTTTGAGTGAACTTCGTTATATACCCTACGAAGATCGACGTAATTACCATGATATAAATAAAATACATTTCCAAAGACGTATTTTCAATGTAAATCGTATTATACAACCTGTACTTGAAAAATATATAAATAAAACCTTATAATTTGTATATACTCTGCACTTTTTTTCCAAAACACTTATAGCGAGGACGCCCGCTGGGGCTATTTTACGCTACTCTTTTACACCCCTTAGGCGCCCATATATAAGATGGAAAGTGTTTGAAAATAATGGGGGAAAGTGCTTGGCGGCGGAAAAGTGTTTGTCGGCGGAAAGTGTTTGTCGGCGAAAACCCATTGAACTATTTATTACCACCTCGAAAGACATGTGCCTTAGGGGGACATTCACTATGACGGATAGGTTTTGACAAGTTGTTGAGGGACCTATTTAACTACTCGGGTTTATAGTAGGGCTGTGCGAGTACTCGAAAACTGCGAGTACTCGGTCTCGAGTCCGAGTCGAGTACTCGGACTCGGACTCGAATATTTTAATTTTTATTACTCGAATGGAATTGCGAGCCGTTCACCGAGTCCTAAAAATTACTCGCACGTCCAATTTTTTTAAGACGAGTCCGTTATTTTCCACCGAGTCCGTCATTTTTATTTGTTTATTTTTTTTGTAAAAGTCGCGTATTGGCGCTGCGGTAGCGTTAACGCAGGTTGTTTAGTCAGAGGCAAAGAATATAGACCCCAGGAATCGAAAGAAAAACCTTTAATGTCTCACCTCTCAAGTTGACGGGAGAGCTTCCGGCTAGGCGAATCAATAGAACCGGAAATAAGCCCGTCAACCTAGGTTTGCCTTTGGAGGCTAGGGACAAGTAAATTATACTAGATAGAGCTGCAGTTTCCATTCCTGGGGTCTAAATTCTTTGGTCAGAGGTCACATGACTCACATGGTGAATAGTTCTTGTAGTAAGTTTTAGTAACCAAAAATATCCAGATTCCAGATATTAAAACATTTTTGAAGAAAATTTTAATTACTTAAATTAGTAAATTAGTAAAATTACTTCTTATTATAAAAATTGTAGATAAGTAAATTAAGTATTTTAAATATTAATTACTGATTTAACTTTTAGGATGATTCTGACTTTTTAGCAATATAAGGCTTAGGTAGGGCTCAACTGCAAATTGGGGACTCTGAATTAATTTATGACTCGAATTGGACTCGCGAATAAATTTAAGACTCGAATTGGATTCGGAATAAATTTAATGCTCATACTGGACTCGTTCGGAAATTTAAGACTCGAATATTGCTCGTGGCTAATTCTTATGGACTCGAAGACTCGAATGAGTACTCGAAAGTGGGACTCGCAAATTGGTGAGTCCAATTTTTTGGGACTCGGACTCGACTCGAAATCCAAAAAAGAGGACTCGCACAGCCCTAGTTTATAGCTGTTTTTGCATAATATCGTGTCAGCTGATTCCACTCCACCTACCGAATAGGGACAGGGGGGGATAAATCATCTAACCTATTGACCTGCCGAAAATGGGGGGGTGTCGGGGCTTACCACCTAGGTTTTATGAGGGGCCGGGGTTATAACATCGTAAATCATCTAACCTATTGACCCTAAAATGGAATGCCTCCTGCTATTGACCTTTTGACCTGCCGAATATTGCCGCAAATGGGTGGGCTGTGGGTGTAACCATGAGGGGACTGCTTACCCCAAAGGGGCCTGTTTCACCCCCGTTTAACCCGCCCGCGGGACCCCCTATCGGTAGACAAACCCACTTATCTCTGACGCATCTCCGAAATTAGGCACCATTGGTAAAATATTAGTATAAATATTCCAAAGCAGTGGCGTAGCTGACGGTCCGCAGGGCCAGGGCGTGGGGAGATCCAGGCATCGAGGGGCCCCACTCAATATAAAAAAATGAAAAGGCGGGCACCATTGAGATTTTTGGGGTGGGGGGCTCTGATTTCTCAGCTACGGCCCTAATCCAAAGCGAACACATCCCAAAGCCTAAACACTGTTAACAGGCTTGTGATTTCGAAGTAACAACGATCTTTACTATCGTGAATACTAAAAGACCATTCCATAATTTACAGGCTAAACTAAAAAAAACATTTACGAAGACCACATAGATGTACTTCAATAGGACTTTAGCTCAAAATTAAATATATTTCTTTTTGGTTTCCATTTTTGAGAGCCAGCTATGAAAACAATTTTATGTCTTTATCTAATTTTACGTAAACAAAGTATATTTAAAATAAAGAAATATTAAAATAGATGACACGAGAGTAAGGTGAATCATAATTCTACATCAAAAAATATTAATTATGCTGAGGGTGGTTAATGGTTTTACTAATGAGAGAGAGAAGGTAACGGTATGGTTAATGAGATTTTCAGTCTGATATCTTATCTCATTAACCATACCGCAACCAGTAGACTCTCTCTGCTTTCCCCCTTCGCTCCACTCCCCAATCGCCAGAATTTCTTATCGCTATATCACCCCCACCCTCTTTGTTCACCCCGTTAACCATAATTGTTATCTCTCTCATTAACCAGTCGGTAGCAGCATGATTCTCTCTCTCTCTCTCTCTGCTCCCCCTTCCCCCTCGTTAACCATAATCTCCAGAATGTTTTCCGCAGCGCTGATATCTTCGTTAACCATAAACTCTCTCTGCTCCCCCTCCCCCCTCGTTACCCATAATTTAATCTCCTTGGTTTTGCTTCCATTCGCCATAATTTCCATTCGCGCTTCCTTTAACCACAATTTTAATTCTCTAGAATTTCTCCCCTTGCCGTCTTTGTTCTCCCCGTTAACCATAATTGTTATCTCTCATTAACCATACCGTAATTACTATATTCTCTCTGCATCCCCTCGCCGCACGCCCTCGTTACCCATAATTTCTAAGGCGCTAATCTCTAGGCAATAAAGAACAAGTTATTTAAATTTAATATTTTATTTTAGAACTTTGTTTAACATGTTAGTAGGTACTATCAGATATTCCATTAGATGGTTATCCTGTACATTACACAATGAAACCAAATTAAAGTAGCTAAGTTTACAGGTTAATTGATTATCTACGAGTAAATTGGTAAAATCTTGTAGTACTTCCGAGGTGATTTAAAACAGCCAAAATAAGATTTTACTTTATGCTACGAATTAAATTGATCGGGGTACAAAAATAAACCCTCGAAAGGTTTACCATATAATAATTCGTGAATTGTTTTAAGGTTTTTAACCATAGCTAAATACATGCATTCGATTACATTTTTATGCTCGTTTAAAGGATCTATTTGAAACCGAATAAAATCAATTTTTTTTTAACTCACCGATTTCGCAAGCTCCCAGATCCAGAACATGGCCGTAGGCTGAGTTCAATTTGATGGTGTTGGACGTGGCGACGACGGATACGTTGTTGCCGTGATAGTCGATGATGTTGTGGGTAAGCGACGATGCTCCGGTTTGCGTAGCGGCGAAAAGTTCTTCGCAAAGAGAGAGTAGATTGGTGAAAGCTTCGGATGCCAGGAACAGAATATTTTCGTTAGATTTTTTTAAGAAAAGAACTTGCAACTTTGATCCGTCGAAACCAAAAGAAATGTTTACTGATCCTCCTAACGTGATTTTTATGTTGATACGTCTTTCTTGGGCGCTGCGTTTGGATACGGTATGAGTCTCGGCTATAGAAAATGAAAATGTTAAGCCTCGGTCTATTGAAAAAGAGTTAATTTAGTGTTAAAAATAATGCTTACCAATAGAACGTTTTTCCATGTTTGAGGTAGACGAAGGGAGCAAAGCGGATGCACTTCTTTTCATTTCAGCGTCTCGGAGAGAAATGACGCGTGGGAGATTAAGCAGTTAATATCTTGTCAAGATTAATTCATCACGTGATCTAAACTACAAATAACCCTCAAATTCTATTGGCTGTCTCTCTCTCTGATATAATAAAAAAAACCATTGTTGACGTCACATAATTAACCCAGATTAATATCTAAAGTGGAACCTATTGTTTGACGGTAACCCACTTGAAAAAAAAACCCTTGTAGATTCCTCAAGAGAGCTTTTGATGCAATCATATCCTAGAAAGCAATGTTATTAATAGAAATTAAATTAGTATACTTTTAATACCATTTTGCGAACTACAGTGAAAAAAGTTACAATTTTGCGGTAGAAACGTTTTCAAAATACCACAAAATGAACTCAAAAAAGAAAATTGTAATTAAAATTATCACTACGGCAATAATTTTAGATGGTTGTCTCAGGACGGCGATTATGGCCGATGTTTGTACTTCAGAGTCCATATCGGAAATGAAGTTAAATGGAATATTTTCGTAAAAAAAATATAAATTTTAGCCTAACGCTAATATATTCTCGAGAACTGAACAAGTTCTTTGGGAATAAGAGATTAGCTTACTATCTCCCCTCTCGCCCCTATGTAAGGGGCTCCTTGAACCGGGGGAACGTCACTCTATTGTTGTTCTTTGTGCGTCTAGTACCAAAAATTTTGAAGGTCTCTCTCTACGTAAGTTTATTTTGATTATTTTATCATAGTTTTTGGATTTAGGTTTCATTTTCAAAGTAAATTGGCATTAAAATGAAAGGTTTACAGTAAACAGAAATTATTTTAGTTGACACCCCAAAAATGATTTTAATCGACTGCCCATAGTAATAGATTTAACAGAGTCAGTACCCCCCTCACCGGAGTCTGTAGTAACAGATTCGCAGGTTGAACGTTTAATATATATGGAAATGGCAATGGACTATTTATCTGATTATCAGCTAACCCGCCCAATCAGTACACCCCCTATCGTTAATTTACCTTCACCCCTTTTAAGACCTAGTTCTATCCCACCCGACGAAGTACGTAATTCGCCCACGTATACGCCTATGGATGTTCCCTCACCCTTTCTAGAATCGCCTAACTCTAACGAAGACGATTGGGGCATCATGTCTTCGCCCCGTACGGACAGCCTTCAGCGCTTAGCTGAGAACGTACAAGTTGCCCGACGGGACGCGGAGGAACTTGCCGCCGCAGCCGCTAGGGGAGCCGAAATGTTCGAGGAAGCAAAAGCGTTGTTAGCTGCCCGTGCGGCAAGTAGTAGCAGGCCCCCTTGTAATAATGACCCAATAGCTGTCGCTGGACCCTCACGAGCTCCACAGTATTCACCGCCCTTGTCTCAGGCCGCGGAAATTAGTAACGCGGAGAAAAACGCAAACCCCGAGAACGCGAATTTGGCAGCCCCAGCATCTCCTCCTTAAGTTGGAGGTGGGCTAGCTGACGTAGCAATTCCACCGCCATCCTTTCCTAACTTACCAGGCTCTGTAAAAATATTAAATAATAATGGACAAAATTTCCCAAATTTTGGACTATTGGGACGAACTTTAAATGTCAGCCTAGAAAATAATATCGAAAACGGAATTTATACATTGATGGAAACCATATTGGAAGACTGTTTGCCTTCCGATATGGTTTCGGTTTCGTTCGTCAACGTCAATAAACCCGGCTTTCAAATTCACGTCAGTTTTCGACGTCAGGACCAATTAGATTTGCAATGGCTGAGGACGTATATCGATGAAAAAAGTTGTAGATCCGAGAACGACGGCAGTTTTTTGAAGGAATCGTTACGGTTACTTTTAATCGAGTCAGACTACCACAAGGAGTCAAAGGATTTAGATTAGATTTGGGAATTTCCCATGAAAAAGAGTTTTCTTTTTATAAAAGATGTACAATAACGATAGACAATAAGGATAAAATTTGTTTAGCACGTGCTCTTGTAGTAGCCATGGCTCACAGAGAGCATATAAATAAGAACGACTCTGAACTAAAAAGGAAATATAACACTATAAGAAACCGAAGGGGTAAAAACATTGAAACACAGTTACAAGTAGAGAATAACTAAATATGAACATGTAAATCCAAGATGGCCGCCAAGATGGCCGCCAAAACAACCCCCCACCCCCCCCAAAATATTTTCAAAAACAAAAATTTTTGTCCTTGGAAAAAGTCAAAAACAAAATTTAATTTAAATCTCAAATTTCACCTTGAAGATGATCTTTGACCTCGACGCTCGAACACTGTCCACAACCACTAAGCCTCGGTCTATCAAATCAACAAGTTTGGTCACGATCGGACAAGGTCGAACCGAGATATCGGCGGTAATATGTGACCCCACCAAATACTTCCACTTATTTACTTCTGATATCGTTTTTTCGTTTTTTCGTTTTTTCGCCGTTTAAATTGCTAATTAGCTATTTGCGAGATGGGGAAACGAATTCGCGACCTTCGCTTTATACCCTTGGCGGTTTTGGCCCCACCCAAAATACTTTAAATAATTAAACTAATATAAATAAGTTTTCATTTTTCGCAAATATTTTATTATTTTAAAATCAATGCTAGTTTAAGTAATCAAAAAAACACAATTAGTTATTGTAATATTTAATAACTATGATATTTCAATATATTTTTTATACACTTAACAACATATGAAACACTAACAATAAAACTAAAAGCTAACAAATTAAATTAATAATAAAGAATTAAAGAAGGTTGTATAAATAATTTGAAGGCTGAAAAATATAAAAACAAATGTTAAAAAATATTTTAAGTGTATAATTAAAAATAATTATAATTACATCAATTCGTAGAAGGTATTTTTCCTCTTCGGTACAAAACGAGATGTCGGGTTGGAAATTCAGGCTAGAATTTATAAATATAAATAAATTAACCTATTAAAAATGAATATATCTAAAAAATATTTACCACAAGAATTCTTTTTGTTGCTCTATCATCGCACGAATAAAACACTGGTTTTGGTCTTAATCGCTTCGGAAGTATACAGTTCGAGAATGTCTGAATTAAAACAGATCGAATGTTGTTCAATGCCAACATGTTGAATTTGATCTAACATACGAAGATCAGACTTTAAATTCTTGTGATTCCATCGCGAAATTTGACGAGTATTACAAAGAATAAACATTCTTACTACTCGAAGAGAAACAATTTTAAAGATCGCGGCAAAGAAAGTACAGGCTTTAGATGTAATTCACCAGACATCTTGAGTCTAGATTTCTTTTGGTAAAATCCTTTACATTGAGATTTTATAGTTTAAGCCTGACATATATTTTTAAAATTTAAAAATATTGCCTTTGGGAATAATTATTAATTTTTTAATACAACTAAGGTTAACTAATTATCCCTATCCTTCTTAAACAAGTTTTTATAAAAATTAATAAAAACAATTATATTCAATTTTTAAAAACAACCTAGTACAAAATGTACTTATACAATTTTCAGTTAATAAACTATTCAATTACCAAAAAAAAACATAAAACATTAAAGTTTAACCGATATTAGTATAAAAAAAGTACATAGAGTACATGAAAAAAACCAGAAAGAATAATAAATAATCAATGGGTCGTTTGTTATGAGCGGTAGGATCAAGGTTATATAGCGAAAGAGATGAAGAAACAAAAAAGATAGCGCAAGAGATGAAGAAACAAAAAAGATAATAATAATAATAGAAAAACATTAAATCTAATACAAAGCGTACTAATATCATTTCTTGAAAACTTATTGGATAAAAAAGATGAAAACAAAATTTAATATAGAGAAAAAAGAACTTTACACCAATCCCAACATTAAATTAATAAAGCTAGTTAAAAAAGAAAAAGTAGATTATGAAATATTAAAAACAACCTCCACCGCCTGAATTAAATTAATAAAGCTAGTTGATTTGGAAAACATATTTAAACACTTAAACTTTCTAAAATAAAAACATTTAAAATAAAAAATATAAAACATTTTAAAAATTAAAACCTTTCACCAAAATAAACAAATTAAAAAATAAAAACACAAAAAGTCTTTAAATAAAAAAATTAAAATTTTATAAGGTTTGAGTCCTATTTCAAAAAAATAAATAGTTTTAGTTTTTTTAAAAAATAAATAAATTTTTGTAAATACCTTGAGTCGCAGTTGGAAAAGTTGCCGACGATCGTTTAAATTTTGATTCGGTCGAGATAATTTGCAACTAAATAAAAATATTTATTTTAATTATTGTAATTATTTTTTTTAAAATTAGTATTCCTTACTCTAAAGTTGTAACTATTTTAACTTCTTGTCGATCCAAATCATTAATAAAAAATAGAACGATCATGCCTAATTCTAAACGGATGTTATATCTCGTTAGGCGAAAGTCAGTGGTAATAGATAAATGTTTTTTTCGAAAAAAGGAAACTTGTTGTAATTGAAAGAGTAATAAAAGGTCACGTTGAAGGCTCCTACGATTTTTGTGTTGACGGAACCATGGGATCTTATTTAAATTTTTATATAGGCGCATATGTTTTCCAATTAGGCGTAAAATTTCGTAAGAAAACCAGCCTTCAAGAGAGGATTGAGTGTGGAACAATAAGCCGTCAAACTCAAAAGCCTCGTGGGGACAGACAAAATTAACAGAATGAACGTCAAATAGACAAGAATTGTTATTGATTCTTCTAGAAAAAACCGAAGCGAAAACAGCTGGCGATAATTTGAAAGAATTTTTTATAAAGGGACAGGCAAAAACAATTTTTTTAAAGGGCTCTATTAATGCTTTACACTCAAGAAAGACAGTTCTCATACAGTAATTTTCAACTCTAATTGAAATATCGTTAATTTTAAAAAGGTTATAATTCCTAACTTTACGTAAAGCTAAATATTTTAGTGAAAAAGGGTTAATAGCGAGAGGATGAGTAATCTTACCAGAAACAGTCAAAACTTCGCGAGAGCCCATGGTTTATAAAAGGAATACGTTGAAAATCACGCTTTTATAAGAAAGATTTCAGAATATTTAATTTTTACATCCTGATTTTAACCTGTTTTAAAATCAAGTCAAAAGACAATTTTTTATCAAATACACCCTGCAGAAATATAATTTTATCCATTCGTTTAAATTTTATACCTCGCAGAAATATATTTCTTCCCATAGAATTTTAAAACATCTAACCCTGTAATTACCAAAATTCTTACATCCATAATCGATTTTTAAAGCAAAATAATATTAAAACTCTTAGGGCGTTGTCTTTTTTTGTCACGAAAATTAAATATAAAGTCCTTCAAAAAAATAATTAATAATTTTATATTTTTTTACATGTCTACATATTTAAATTGTTATTCACAAACAATTTTAAATACCGTTGAAATACTGATAAATTATAACTAGGTTCTATCCTTGTAGTATTAATCACTTTAATATTCAAGGTTTTATATTTTGAAAAAAATTAATGAAAAATACATTTGGTATAAAAGGGCAAAATTTTCCATTGAATCATAACAGGCTAAAATGGCTTCCACAAGTAATAGTCAAATCTCCGAGAGTCAGGTAGTTTCAGTTTTCGATAGTCCTGAACAGGAGATGTTAATAGAGTCGGACGAATCGGATGGGGACTATATTCAAGAGGTTCGTCGCATGTCAAACATCGAACAAGTCGGTATCGAACAATCAGTGAAAGTCAAGAAAGGGGGAGTGTCTTACGAAACTAAAACTCCGAGAAAAAAAGCGAGCGACAAGGGATTATATCTAGATATCCAGATATATTCATATAAAAACATCAAACATCTTCCCCAAGATGAACTCTGGAAGGGTGATTATAAGAGGGTGAAATTCTTAGCTAACACCCTATCCATGGATGTTATTCGAATAATAAACTCAACAAACAGGCTGAAAAAATTAATTGAGCAGACGGAAGGAAAAATTGTTGTTCCACCCACGAAGGCAAGTTAAACTCATTAATTAATTATTCGTAATAGTAATTAGAATAATATTTTAGACCTGGAAACGAAATTAGAACATGGAAGACTCCGACGAATACGATTCGGACTCTCAATTAGACTTTTCATCGTTAAACAGTTTTAATTATAAAAAGTTTTATAAAATTAAAAAATTAAGCCCTAGAAATTCAAAAAAGTGGAAATGTAAACAACTGGACATTGACCTAGAACTAATATACTTAAACGAAATCCCCACACATTTATTTTTTACAGTATTTGAAAAGATTCTGTCCAAAATTATCAAATACGTAAGACAAGAAGCACCCGGTTTCGATTTCCTCAGATTTGCAATTCAATCGGAAAATTTAGAACATCCAATTAACATTAAATTTATTAAAATTGATCAGTTAACTGTTTCGCGAATATTTAACCATATAGCTCGCGTTGCTCAATCAAAAAAAGATTTCTTACTAGATGGAGAAATTAAATTTAGTATAATTCTTTTGAAATCCCCACAGAAAATGGGAAAAAAATTTTTATCTCTAAAAAATAGAGATATTATCGATCTTGATGCTTTTTTAAAAACTAAAACCAATTTTTACTATATCAATAATATCGATAATTTGTGCGTAGCAAGAGCCCATACAGTCGGAATAAAGCTCTGTGAAATTGCCGAGTACAAAAAGAATAAACTTCCATTAACAACCGTTCTTAAAGAATATCGAACCTTAACATTCTTTCGTAGTAAATTACAAACTAAAGCCGCTAAGAAATTACACGATGATGTAGGAATTGCTCGAGGCGCTGTAGAAATTGGTGATATAGCTAAATTTCAATCATATTTAGCCCCAAAGTATCAGATAATAATATTTAACGCAACGGAAAATTTTCAAATTTATTTCAAGGGTTTTCCTCCTGCCGAACACAAAATTCTACTTGTAAAAATTGGCACGCACGTTCATTTAGCTAAAAATCTTCATTCCATTTGGGGCGGTGTAGCTTCATGTTTAAATTGCGAAAAAATTTTTTATTCCACCACACATAGAAACAAGCACCCCTGCTTTGACACTAGAAATATTAAATGTAAAAGATGTTTAGGTCGAGAATTTCACGAAATTTTAGAAATTCCGTTAATTCGTTGTAAACTTTGCAATAGATATTTAAAACAAGGGGAATGTTATAGTTTTCACCTAAAAAATGAAACTTGCAAGCTTTTCCACAGATGCGAAAAATGCTGTGTTCAATTTGAAACTTCAAAAACTCACAAATGTGAAACAGCTTGCGAATCTTGTAAAATCGATCATCCTCCAAACCAACATTATGTTAAACAGTCGACATTTAAAAAGAATCCAAGATCCTATGTATATTTCGATATTGAAACCATAATTGAGAATAATGTGCATAAACCCATGCTCTTAGTGGCCCAAAGTGAAATTTTAAATCAGCCTGTGGAAACCACGGTTTTTGAAGGACAATATTGTGTAAATAACTTTCTCAATTTTTTGTTTCAACATGAAACTGTTTTACTTATGGATGGGAAACGAAAGCGAAAAACTATTAGACCAAAATTTACCAACCTCATCGTAATGGCCCATAATCTAAGATCTTTCGACGGAATGTTTATTATTTCTAAATTAATTAATCATGTCATTCCCGAGGTTATTTACGATGGAGCCAAGATACTCACTATTTATATTAAAGGGGTAGACATTCGTTTTGTAGATTCTTTGAACTATGTTAGTGCTCCTTTAAGACATTTTCCTAAAATGTTTTCTTTGCCTCAATCTAAAGGATATTTTCCATATATTTTTTGGACGAAAGACACTTTGAACTATTCAGGTAAAATTCCGGACGAAAAATACTTTGAACCCCATAAAATGAAAGAATTTGAATACCGAGAATTTAGAAAATGGTATTCACACAAACAGCTCGAACCGGTCTATTGTATTAAATCAGAATCCAGAGCGTATTGTCTTTTAGATTGTAATTTATTACGCTTAGCTATGCAGAAATTTCGCATCTTATATAAAGAACTAATTGAAATTGATATCAGTAATTATGGGGGTATCTCTCTTTCTGGGGCACTTAATAATGTATTTATCGACAAGTTTTTAGAACCATATACACTATGTACTATACCGGCTATCGGTTTGGCAAGTAGACAGAATCAAAGCGAGATTGCATTAAAATATTTATCTTGGTATGAAAAGGAAAATAATTTAATTTTGCAAACGGTAAGATCCGCGGCTGGGGAACAGGCTGTAGGTCCGTATTTTGTAGATGGCTACTGTGAAAATCCACCCATAGTAATTGATGTAATGGGTGATTTCTGGCACGGTTGTCCAAAACATTTTTCTGGCTCGAGCTTTAATTCAATTGTCGGAAAAACATTCAAAGAAATTAGAGAAAGGGAATTAGACCGAAAAGAATTTATTGAACAAAGTTTACCAAACCATACATATATTCAAATTTTTGAATGTGAGATATTAGAACTGTTGAGAAAAAATGTCGAGGCGAAAGCCTTTTTTAATACAATTAAAATCATTCCTAAAATTAACCCTAGAGATTCGCTAGTAGGTGGCCGTGTAGAAACAATCAAGCTGTATCATGAAGTAGAGCCCTTACTTGGAGAACAAATCAGATATTTTGACTTTTGTAGCCTGTATGCCTATTGTTTACAAAAAATGGAATACGGTTGTAAAAATGTTAAAGTTATCACACACAATTTTGATTATGCCCCAGACGCGTATTTTGGAATAATTAGCTGTCGAATCCTCCCCCCCAGAGACCTCTACTTACCCGTTCTTCCATACCGATTTAATAAAAAACTTTATTATCCTTTATGCGGAAGTTGTGTAATAAATAATGACAGCAAATGTACCCACAGTATTGACGAACGCGCTATAACGGTAGTCTTACCCTCGGTGGAAATCTACTACTCAATAAAAGAATGTAACTACAAACTGTTAGAAATTTTCGAAGTGTACCATTACAATATTACAACAAATTTTTTCAAACCATATATGGACTTTTTTTTTAAAGCAAAAGTTAAAAATTCAGGATTTCCACCCAATATTAAAACATATCAAGAGCAAAAAGAGTATTTAGACGCGATATACGAAGCTGATGGAGTAAGGTTAGAGCCTGAGGAAATTGTTGATAACCCATCCTTAAGAACTTCCGCGAAATTGGCGCAAAATTCGTTATATGGCAGAATGGCGTTAAGAATGGATAAATCATCAACTAAAATTATACATAGATACTCCCAATTAACCGAGATTATAGCAGACACATCCAATAAATTAACAGACTTTCATTTAATCAACAACGATGTTGCCATGGTAAGCTATAAAAAAAAGTGAGCTAGCCCCAACGTTTCCCAAAGGTAATGTTATTGTTGCTTCCTTTGTCACCAGTTACGGTCGTATTCATCTGCATAAGTTAATTAATAGGTTGGGAAAGCGTGTTATTTATTATGACACTGACGGAATAAAATTGACACATAAACCAAACGAGTGGCTACCCCCCTCGGTGGTAATTTAGGTGAACTTACGAGCGAGACTCCGAATTCATATATCACAAAATTCGTATCAACTGGACCAAAAAACTACAGCTATAAACTTGAAAATAATCAGACAATTATAAAACTTAAAGGAATAACTCTTACCAGGGAGAATTCAGACATCATACATTTCGACGCTTTCAAACAAATGATTTTTGTGCCAAATACCGAGTTTAAGGTGAAAATTCCCTTTAACGTAATAAAAGATAAGTACAAAATGCTTTTACGTGTTGGCAACTTAAGTAAAACTTTCAAAAAGACTTTTTGTAAACGTGTTCTAAAAGATAATATTTCTAGTGTCCCCTATGGTTATTTAGAATGTGAAAATGATGAATTGTAAAATAAAGTTGTCTTTTAATTATAAATCTAAAAAACATGTAACAAAAAAACTTGCAAAACAGGTGTCATTTAACCACATAGTTATCGTAAATGAAATCTCTTCCGAAAATCGAGTAAATACTTTATTTTTAAATAACCTAAGATTTAAACTTTTAACTTCCAAAATTGAATTTTTACTAAAAAACGGGAATTAATAATTTTTTGGTGAAGGAGATATTATGATTTTATTTTTTTATTCAAAATGTTATTTTTGTATGTTGTTTTGAAACTTTATATAACTGGTGAAGGGATGTTTTTGATAAGAAACATTAAACTTTAATAAAATAATTTTTTAAATTTAAAAATGTGTTTATTTTTTCATATATTCTATAAAACAGACAATGTACTAACAAAATACGTAGTATGTTGTTTTTGTTTAAACAGTAATGTCTTATATAAAATTTCTTTCACCGTTTCGAATGATGGTGTCAGGACCTACAATGTCGGGCAAGTCAGCATGGGCGAACTCACTAATTAGATGGAGGAATGAATTAATTGATAAACCTCCTATTAAAATTATTTATTGTTATTCGGTTTGGCAATCAGGTTACCACGATTTATCTCAGTTTTTAACCGATATAGAGTTTATTCAAGGACTTCCGCCAATGGACAGCGAGTTCTGGGAATCAAATAGAAATTCTTTACTTATTATTGACGATTTAGCAGACGAACTTTACAAAAATGATCAAATTGCGAAATTAGTTACCGTAGACAGTCATCATTATGAAATTTCAGTTGTATTAATCTCACAAACCCTATTTCCTCGAGGCAAACAATCTCGTTTAATCTCTCTTAATATGTCATATCTAAATCTGTTTAAATCTCCTCGAGATCTAAGTCAAATCCAATATCTGGCCAATCAAATATCTCCAAATAATACAAAAATAATTAAATTAGCCTACGATATGGCTACTGGAGAACCTTACAATTCACTATTTATAGACACATCTGTAACCACTCCAGATAGCTTACGATTAAGATCGTACACATTTAATCAAAACGGACCACAAATGGTAGTTTTTTCCAATAATAAATAATTTACTATATTATTATCAAGTTCATTAAAGAAAATGACACCAAAAAAGACAGTACGTAAAAAAACTACTCCTATTGCAAATCCCTCTGACAGGTTTAAAACACACTATCCATATTTAAATTTATTGTATAAATCTAAAGGAGGGGTACGTAAAAATTTATTAGCTAACAGTTCTCCAAAGCAATTAAAAGCCTTACAAAGCGTTTGCAAAAACTTGAAAGGTGGTGGAATTATATTATCTAAAGCCAAAAAAAAACAACTTTCTAAATATAAAAAAACAATACGCTTCTTAGCCAGTCCGAAAATTTCGCAAAAAAAGAAGCGTGCTCTAATAATTCAGAAAGGTACGGGATTCTTCATACCGGCTTTATTAGGCTCTATTGTTCCTTTAATTGCCAATTTATTCAATAAAAGATAAAATGAAAAAAATGATTTTAGTTCCCGCCTCGAGTGTCGGACAAATATCTCAAGAAAATAAACAGCTTGTTTCTCCCCAGGAAACGTATTATAACTTATTAGATAATGAGTTGCAAAATATATTAACTTCTAATTTAAACAGCCGCTCTAAATTGCGAGAATTTCTAAAAATACTGAGCGAGGCCCGGGAAATGAGAAAAGCGATACCGGTACCTAAAGTTGAAATTACAAACTTTCAAGCCCCCGGACCTGTTGCTCCATTAAATTCCCCGTTCACCTCGCAAATTTATTCACCCTTCAAAACGCCCGAGGGAGTTAACGCTGGCGACGCTGCCGAGGTTCGTTTAAATACTATGACACGCAAAATGAAAGAATATCTCAGCGAGAGAGAAAACGATCAGAGTAGAAAATTCCCGAGTCTCTTAAAAAATGTAGAATCTTGGAAGAGGAAAGCATCTACGCCGATTGTTAAGCAACAAAAGACAATTACCGATGATAGAATGCGTAAACGATTAAGTCGAGAAAATGAAATATTTGAAGAATACTTAGAAAATACCGATATTGGAAGTCAATTAAGCCAGGAAGAGGATTGGGATCGAGAGCTGTCTTTAGAGGAGGAGGGTGCTGTCGGTGGCGTTCCAATATCGCCGCAAAAAAAATTAAAATTACCATCCCCCCCAAAAAAATCGCCGAGGCCTAAAAGACAGACCCGCCCTCCTTCTCGTTGGCAAGAATAATAAAAAATGTGTCAAAATAATTATGTGTGAAATAAATAAACATTTTTTTTTTATTTTAAACAAATTGATTTATTTCGTTTCCACTCTTTCATCAAATGAATACATATATTCAACAACGCTAAACTATCGTTTCTTTTTAAATCGAAATTATACAATTCGTTAATTATTTTACTGTAAGAAATCCCCATACATCTCGAGGTTAGAAAATAAATCACATGTGGTCCGCAGTTTTGGCTTTTATTTGATTGAAATTTATGAGTATTGTGTCGAATACGCTTGCTATATCGCTCTAGCAAAAATCCATAGTCACGATGTGATCTTCCTAGAGAACAAAAAAAGTCCAGAGTGTCGCCCGATTTGTAAACAGCCGTCCAATGAGACCCTGGAAGCGTATCGGGATCGGTGTTGATTACGAAACAATATGATTTTTTTTTAATTGGAACTTTTGGTAATCTATTAGCGGGAAACACTCCGATAAATTTATCTCTCGAACGGGGGTCACACTTAAGTATAGCTTGGATTTGATTAGTATTCATCTTTCACGTCACTGTCAAAATGCATAATTTCTCATATTGATCTTTTGTTAAGTTGATTCCTCTGATAGATGGTTTTAAACTACCGTCTTCTTTTTTAAAATGTCGCACGTCAAAAGTTTCGTTACATTTTACAAGGTACGTGTCTCTTCCTAAATTGAAGGCTTTGTCGCAAATTCCAATATCTAAGCTGTATTCTGGACTTCTTTTTTTAAATTTCATCGCGGAGGAAACTATTGTTGCGCTCACTCCAAATATTACAATCGCGAGACCCAGGAGAATGTGTACTTTACCCATGCTTAACAAAATGTTGAATAAAGACTGTAGCGCTCTACACTTGAATTTTAACTATTTCTTGAGCGTAAAAAGCTCCTTTAATTATATTGCCGGTCAAATCTTTCACAATGTACATACAGGGATCTCTCGTAATTACTCTATGAATTTCAAATATTTCGGCTGTAAACGTTCCCCTGTATGATTTATCAAATGTTGTTTTTGCAACGGCTAATCGAACTTTATCCCCAATTTTTAAACTTGCCTTTCCAATCATACTAAGATTGCCATAGTTTTTTTCCCAAATTGCCGATTCATTGTTTTTATTGACATCTTTAGGGGCGATTCCCGTTGTTGAATGTTTTCGAGCGTTATAAGCTTTTGCAATTAATGGTAGTTTATTAAGATAGTGTAAATCGCCGGTCTTGGTAATTATTTTAAAAATTTTTGATTTTACCGTGCGAACGAGTCTCTCGATCATAGAAGCTTTTTTCTCGGAGTACGTGAGGTAATGGTGGATGTTATAACGTTTTAAGAGAGCGCGAAATGGGGCGTTTCGAAATTCTGTCCCTGCGTCGGTACATAAATTAAGGGGTACTCGTTTTTTGAAAATCTCTCTAAAGGCCTTCACAATCTCGCTCGAGGTTTTATTTTTAATTGGCAGAATGAAAGCGAATTTGCTTAGAATGTCCTGAACTAATAACGTATAGCGGTACTTTTTATTAAAAGTTTGTAAAATAGGGAGGTCTAATAAATCGGCCATAAATGTCTCATCAATCGTCGTTACATATAATTTGTTACGTTTAAAATTTAACCTCCTAGCTTTGTGTTGTGTGTAGGTTGGTTGTTTACTGAGAAAATTTTTAATTTCTTTTTCCGAAATTTTGGGAAATTTTTTTCTTAAAGTAACACTGTCAGAATAACTGTATGGGTTTTCAACATCGTAATAAACTTTACTTAATTGTTTGTCTGTTTTTGACAACACCATCTTTAAATGTGTGAATAGAAATAATAAAAACAGATTATAGTAAAAGTTTTTATTTTAATAAATTAAATCGCATTTTAAGTTTGAAACATTTTGTACAATATCAAAATATAATTGACTTTCTACTATTAAGGGATCAAGTCCAAATTCCTTTTGGAATCTTACAACAATATGATCGTAGTTTAATTGGGGGATAGCTATTAATATCATATTTTCCACTCGGTCTTCAAAATTTGTGCTAAATCCTAGTTTACAAGAGACATCGTGAGCAATCGAAGATTTACAATGCGGATTCTCACAATTTTCGGTAATTTCAAACATTTTATCCGTAAGCTCATGTACAATTATGTCACGCATAATATTTTTTGCCGACAAAATTAAATTAATCTCCTGATCAATTGTATGTTTACAATGTTTTAATCTTTTCCACCCTGCTTGGTTGAGATTAAAACCATAATTTGTAGAATAGAAAAGATGATACAAATGGTTTTTTCCTCTGGCACAAGCACGCACATCCACGAGTTTTTCCTTTTGTCCCTTGAAACAGTCGATTTTTATCTTTGAACCTTCAAGCGGAAGCCAGGTGTGAAAACTAGCAACTTGGTCTTCAAAAAAATCAGTTATTTCCTTTTCGAATGTGAATAGAGATTGCCAGGCTTCTAAATTCAGTTCAAATTCGGCGCAAGTGTCTAGTCGGTAAATTTTGATGGATGGATTTACATATCCTAGCACCGTTACTTCTTGTTTGGGTGAGAGACTGTGAGTTCGAGACATCTTTACCACTACGATTTCGCGAAACAACTAATCAATCTTTGCAGTCGTTGATTGGTTTTATTCCGTAATATACGTAACTTGACGCTCTTGGTTAATGACAAATCGGTTTTCGTATTCTCCAATAATAATTATGTTTTGAATATTAGTTAAGGGGGAAGCAAACTTCATTACCATACGTAAACTACCATTTCGTTGAATTGAGAGGTTGTTAGAGTTTGCCGAGGAATCGTAAGTTAAATCAAACGCGAATAATGTATTACCGTTTTTATAATTTTCGTAATCAATACAATTACCAGAGTTATTTCCAATTAAATCCATTGCCGAGAATAGTGAATAATACGACCGAGTATAGAGGTTTTTATTAAAATCTGGAGTTAGAGCAGTTTCTGGTATATTCTGGTCGTCTAATGAAAGTTGTAAGAACGAGAGATTATTATGGTTAAATTGAAAGGGATTTTCTCGACTAGACCCGTTGTAAGCAGAATTGTTTACCATTCCGATTATTACACGATTTGGAATTTTACCTAAAACAATATTTGACTTCACGAAATCGCTCGCGCCTGCTGAAATTGTCAGAGTTTTAACAACAGTTTGTGTTAGATCGTACAAAGCCCTCTGTTTGTGCAATATAGCATTATGTGCCAGCTGTAGATCTGGATTTACGATAATATGTTTAGCAGTAAGAACAGCGTCTTCGATAATTAATCTATATTTGATATTAACATCTTCTTGTGATATAATTATAAATTCATCGGAATTTTTCAAGAGTCGAATTCTTAAATTCACTTTGTTTAAAAGAAATTTGTCTATTTTACAAGAGTCTACATGAAGTCTTCCCATATATTCACAAAGTTTCGATCCCGCAATATCTTTACTTCTTTTTAAAATTCCATTATTTTTTTTATCTTTATGAACATCGTTAAACGCTAGCGTTGGGTCGCAAAACCCGTCTTCGTAATAGCCCTCGGCGGTTTTGTAAGATTGTTTGGCGCCTTTATCAAAATTTAAAACTGTTGCTAAATATGCTAAATATGGGTAGCAGTTGTTGCTAGATTGTACTAAAGTCTCATTCATAAACACGTCTATTTGGCTAAAAATAGAATGCAATGGAAGATTGCATAATGATACTTTTTTTTCGGCTGCAGGTATATCTATTAAAACACCGTTTTGTTCTTTTTTAACCCGAATTCGAATTTTAAGCATCAAGTTTGACATGTCAATATAATAATCTCCCCCGGGGATAGAAAAATCAATCTGTGTAGCATTAGACAAGGGAGCTATAGGGAAATAGTCTACAAATTTATTTCCCTCAATATTACCATTAATCAGGGGTTCGTTAAAAAGCTCCAACTCCGAACACATAGATTCAAATTGAGGCATAATGCTTTAGTCAAGAAAATCGGTTTTTGTTCTCTTGCGTTTTCTTTGCTTATTGCGTAATTTTGATTTGCGCTTCTTTACTCTTCGAGCTCCAGAGCCTTTCTGTGTATTTAATATGGTATCACTGAGACTATTTAAAAGATTTGTTCCAGCAATTTTACTATTTTTTTTTAACGACTCCTTAAAATTTTGACCAGCAACAACATCGTCCATTATCCTTTTCCCCATAACCAACCCTTGAATACCGAGTGATTTAGCTACGGGTCGAAAAAGAGGTGTTACGAATCTTGCTAAACTTTTAAAAATTGACCCAAATCCACGCCCAGTCTGATATTGACTTCCTCGAAAGATGTTATATCCGCGTCCTGTTTGAACATAATGATGATAATATCTTTCCATGATGAGCTTGTTTTAAGTGTACTTTAGACTAAGCATCCAGTCTTTTAAATATTAATTTAATAATAGTCTTGCCTGTTTTATATGGCAGGAGTTCACCGTAATCCGACCTTAAAGAAATTTCTATAGTCTGTATTTGATCGTAGAGAACTGGAAAATGGTCTAAAAAATGAAATCTTTCAACCTGTGCTCGATTTTTATTTTCGTTTAATTTGATAATTCTCAGCAGGGGGGTATTAGTGTGTCCTGTTATTATAGGTTGTATAATATTTGTATAGACATAAATTCCGGATATTCCGTGGTTGAGATCTGCGGGGTACATGCCTATTTCGTTAAAAAGAGGCCTTTCAATTTGATTATTTGAAAAACCTAACATTCGCCCGAGTTTGGGGTTATCTATTGGAAAGGTTAAAAAACTGTTTCCACCCAAACCTTTAACTGAAACTGTCGAATCTGAATTAAAATTAAACTCGAATTTAGCCCAACTCTGATGTGGCAATGATTGTTTCATTGCTAATAAAATATCATCAATAGTGTGGTACACCCCAGTTGGAATTCGACAATGGAATTTGTCTACAATATTTAGTTTATTATTTTTACCATGTTCGTAATTGTGGAAATCAATATCACGTTTTTGTCGTCGACTATTCTCAACTCTGTTTAAATCATTTCGAAAAATTATAAAATTAGCCGTATTATCTAATTCTATTCTAATTTGAAGAGGGTCTAATGCTTTGCTTTTATAAACTGAGGATATATAATCTACTTTGTACTCAATTTGTAAGAGGTCTGCTAGAGGACCGAATATTTTAATTTCCAACCCACTCATTAATTCAATTTGAAAATAATAATTTCCATTTTCTTTGAAAATAAAAAAACCCGCCTTAAGTGAGATATGAGAATCAAAATATTTTTGAAGTTCATTCAAAATTTTGAAATGAAGAGATAACGGTATAAAATTCCCGCCTAAATCTTTATCAGACTCGTAATAGTTTCGTTCAAACGTATAACTGTCATTTTCCCAGTTAGGGTGTTCGATTGGAATATTTTTATTGTACCTAAAATCTATAACCGATTCTTCATCTGACATAAATTTTTCCTCATACACTTTTAAAGGATTTTTACTGCTAATTACACCATTTTGAAATTCTGGCGCGTTTATATTAAAAATATTTGCTAATCTCCCAGTGAAGGCAATTTGTAGATCTCTAGGAAATGAAATTCTCAAGTAATGACCTCGATTTATTTCTTCTATTGCGTAACTAATTTCGTACCGATTTAAAGGGGGGAAGTTAGTCGCCTGTTGAATCTCGTTTTTTAATTGCCTATGCAAAGATAATGGGATAATATTTCCAAAATCATCTCTCTGACCTTCAAATAAAAAAGGTTGGATAATTGATACGGAATAGAAAGCCCAATCTTCCTGCTCAAATTGCGGTATTTTTGTTGTCTCAATACGTATGTCGATAAAATTAGTACGCGAATTAAAAGTAATATTATTTAAATTATTTAACGGTCCAAATTTTTGAATACCCGTAAAATAAGTGTCTGTTGGAATTTTAAAAAGATCTGCTAATGGATTTTGAAATTTAATTTCCATTCCTACCGGTATTTCTAAATTAAAATATAAATTATCTTCATCATCGGAAGATATCGCGGTTTTTAATCCATCAAACTGTCTTGGTTTACATCGTTCTAATAAATCACGTATAATTAAGTGTAATGTGAACGGTTGAATTTCATTATTATATTGTCTTTCTCCCTCATATCTGCCCGCTTCAAAAACAATCGCGTAATTATTCCATTGTATTTGTTTAATAACAGGCTGAGATGGTGGATTAATGGGTATTGGGAGAGAACTTGGTAGAATATTTTCTTCGGAAGGATTTAAAACTTCTGGTTGGTTGACGTCTTCATTAATATTTAGAATTAAAGGTTCTGTTGGTAAAATGTTGTTTATATTTTCTTCTAGTTTAAAATTTGGCTTTTCTTCTAAATTTGTTTTTGGTTCAAGTTTTGGTTTTTCCTCTTGTTTCACTTCTGGTTTTAGTTTCGGTTTCTTGTTAATTTTCTGTTTTTTTCTCCTGGGTTGTGATTGTATTTCTTCCACGGGAATTTGTCGTGGTAAATATTTTTGTTGATATTTATTCACAACTAACGCCTTTTTAATTCGTACTTCGATAAAATTTGTTAAAGAAATAGTTTTAGCGTGATTCGAGAGAGGATAATTAGAAAGATAATCACTGTCGACAAAATCATTTTCTCGAAATTCCAGAACAGATGCTAGGGGCGATGCTTGAGGTATTCTTACTTGCACATCTTTTTGTAACTGTATTTTTAATTTTGAACTGTCTTCGTTTTCGTCAACTTTTACCGTATTCATATGTATTTTTCCTTTAAGTGATTGATTGGCCTCAATAGTTTTAGCAAACTCGTTGAGTATATTATTTTGAAGAGATGTTGGAATATTATTCTTATTTCGATCTAGATCACCCTCGTAACGTTTTGGTGGAATTTCAATTTTAATATAATCCCATTGATTTTCTTCGGGTGAAATAACATCTGACACGTGCCCTACTTGGAAATGCGAATACTCATTTGTTATATTCGAATAAGTTTCAGGAAGAATTATTTCTGCTAATGCGCAAGACCATTTTTCATTATTAAAATTTAAAGGTTTTGCTAATTGAACTTTAAAACTAGAAGGTGTATTTTCCGGGTAAATATCGGGTGATGCGTTCGAAGGTAGAAATACTACGAAACTTGTCATCTTTATAATGCCAGTTTCAGTTGGGCGACATCTCGTTTTATACTAATAAAAGATTTAGCGTGATAGATCGAAAGGATTGTGATTTGAACTTGAGACTGTTTGAATAACGTCCTGCAACGCTACCGATCTACCACGCTAAACCTTAACATGAAAGAGTTAAAATATCTATTTTTTTACGTAGGAAAAATAATCACAATATATTAGAAAACATATTTATTCACATATTTTCAAGCATTTGACAAGTTTGTTCAAGATTTTCCAAAACCTCAATGGGTGTTTCAACTTGATTAAGAGTTAAAATTTGATTATTTTTACAATATTCTTGAAAAAAAATAATTGCTTCCATCTGCTCATCAGATGGCATGACAAAGTCTGGTGGAAATACAACATTTGATTTCATTGTTGAATTTAAAGTTTCTTCGGACTTAATACCAGTTGTCTTTTTTTTACGTTGAATTTTCTTTGGAGTTCCAGTACCATTAACAAACTCATTTAACCATTCTTGATGTTTTACGTTAAACTCGTTCAAATAATCAATAATTTGATCGTCTAATATTTCTTCTTTGGTTGTATATTCTGGTTTCTTTGAATGAAGACAATCGCAAACATCAATACGAATTTGATTTTTATAACTACTCGATAAGTGATCCATTAAGTGTTGTTTAAAAATTGTCTTGTCAAGACATTGTTCTTGACAAATCCAGCATTTAACATTAAAGTTTAAATTATCAAAGAAATTAAAAGCGTGTTTGCGACATGGCTCATTATAATAACAAGGATTCTCGGTAGGCGATTTGCATTTAATTTCTGGTTTCCCCATAAATAACTTCATTTTTTTAACCTTTAAAGAGCTCGATTTTTGAGACGTCTTACGCTTACACATATCCTTTGACTTTTAAATGTAAAAACAATTATTATTTATAGAAATAGTTATTATTGCAAGTTTAGACACGTTTATTAGCTGTTTAAAGTATTTTGGGTGGGGCCAAAACCGCCAAGGGTATAAAGCGAAGGTCGCGAATTCGTTTCCCCATCTCGCAAATAACTAATTAGCATTTTAAACGGCGAAAAAACGAAAAAAACGAAAAAATGACACCAAAAGTAAATTAACATAAGTATTTGGTGGGGTCACATATTACCGCCGATATCTCGGTTCGACCTTGTCCGATCGTGACCAAACTTGTTGATTTGATAGACCGAGGCTTAGTGGTTGTGTACAGGTGTCAGGCGTCGAGGTCAAAGAGCATCTTCAAGGTGAAATTGAAAACAAAAATATTTTCGATTTTTCCAAGGACAAAAATGTTTGGAAAATATTTTTGGGGGGTGGGGGGGTTGTTTTGGCGGCCATCTTGGCGGCCATCTTGGAAAAAAAGGGTTCATATTTAGTTACTCTCTACTGTTACAGACCTTGGAAGCGAGGGAACTTTTAGCTTACGCTGCGTTATCCGATTACGATTGCCCGGGGCCGGACGCGTTAACTCGGTTTCAAGAAATCTTGCCCAAAAACAGTATACTAGTTTTTCGATTACACAATCCGGCTCCTGTAATTGTTTTCGGGGACGTAGACGAAGAGAGGGAATGCAATGGACCTCCCCGCAAATGTCTTTATCTTTTAAATATTGACAATCATTTCAACGTAATCCAAAGCCCCTTTTCGCGTTTAATAGATTTTGCGAGAAATGTTTGGTAGGTTATAATCATCCTACAGATCATAAATGTCTTCTTTTCTGTCACGCTTGTTGTAGAAAACAAGATTGCAAGATGGACGTAGATAAAATAACTTGCCAAACATGTTTAAGAGTTTTCCCTAATCAAAATTGTTTCGATTATAATTTACGTTTGTAATAATTGCGGAAAATATGTCAGTATGTTTAAGCGTAAGGCAGTACACGTTTGCGGAGAGACCTATTGTCTTTCGTGTAGTGAGTTTAACCCCGCAGGCCATCTATGTTACATGCAACCTTAAAAGACCGAACGTAAAAATTCCTCTGAAAAAACTACTCGTTCTCGATAAAATAGTAATAATAAACGGGTCCACGAATCTGACAATGAACAATCACCACCAACCAAGAAAAGTACTCCAAAAACGGAAGTCTTTGTTTTTTATGACTTTGAATGCATACAAACAAATCGTACTGACGCCAATGCTTTGATTCACGAACCAATTTTATGCGTCTTCCAAAAAGCGTGTTATTCTGTTTCGAAGAAAAAGATAGTCGGTACGCGTGCATTAAATGCGGTGGTGGTCCTCGGGAGAAAATATTTATCTCAAAAGACCCCGTCGGTGACTTTCTGGTGTATCTTCGTACGCTTAACAGAGTGGCTGATAAGATAATATGTATCGCCCATAATGCTAAAGGTTACGATGCGCAATTTATAGTACGTAAAATGGTCGATTTAAAGTGGACTCCTAAAGTCCTGACCGACGGGATCAAATTCATGAGTGTACAGTATAAAAAATTAAAATTCTTATGTTCCCTAAATTTTATGCCATTCGCGCTTTCTCAATTCGTTTCTACATTCGGTTTAGATAATAATTTAAATAAGGGACATTTCCCGCATTTATTGTTTAATGCCGTAGACCATCAATTTGATCCTGCCCGTTCGAACGAAACCAATTACGTACTACATAATGACATGCCTCCGATCGAAGCGTACGACCCTAATCGTTTAAGCGGTAAGGCCTACGATGAATTTATCCAGTGGTATAACGATTCGCTGTCAGAAGCTTGCAGTAATTTGGACCCCAACTTTAATTATTTTGATTATAAAAGAGATATAATCCGGTACTGCCGTCAGGACGTAAACATTCTTTTGCAAGGCTGTTTATCTTATCGTTCTATTTTCATGGATAAATTCGAAATAGACCCATTCTTAACCGCGATAACGATTGCGGGAGTATGCAGTTTTATCTTTAGGAAACACTTTTTACTGCCTGATACGATTGGTGTAGTGCCCCCTTTCGGCTATAATATGAACTGTAACCAGAGTTTTGGCGCGATCGAATGGCTTGAATGGGTATCTGTTGAAGTAAACAATGAAGATATATTATTTTCATAACATGCGTTATCTTATCTAATATGTTTAGTTTGTTTTTTAACAAGATAGGGCATTACTATAAAACTTCACCGCAGTAATAGTCAGAGGGTCATTCAGCGTCTGCATTTTCAATATTGGAATTTTAATTACGTCATCAGTTTATTCACTCTTCAGCGGCTCTGCTCAGTGTGCGTTGACACAAAAAAACTCCCACGCTCCCACTGCGCCCTGAATATGTGGATCCGTTTCTGCAGCCACTGAACTTCTGGTTCCTGTCGCTGTTTGTTCCTGGTTTTCCGAGTCAGTTCCTGTTCACGAGAGTTCCAGCACCCACCGTCGAGAATGGATAGTATACTACGCCATTGACTGGTTCTGAGAACTGGAGGAGCTGGAAGAGGCAAATCATCGACGTCCTTACAATACGAGACGTATTCGAGATTGTAACCGGTGAATGGAACGATCCAGCGTCATCCATAGCAGAGACAACTGCAGCTGAGATAAAGAAGTACAGGGTCGCATTCAGTAGTGCCTGCTCAGCACTCTGGACGTCATTAACGAAGCAGGTCCAGAATACGATTATGGACTGCGACACGCCGGAAGAGATGTGGAGGAAGCTACTGGAGACCTTCGAGCAGAAGTCGTCCAACCGCCTGAGGAAGCTGCTCGCCTTACTCATGCGAACAACGAAGTCACCAGAGGTAGATATGGCAACACATCTTGCTCAGATGGGGTAACTCTGGTCGGACATTCTCACGACAGCCCGCAAAGAGAAAGATGTCACTTTTCACGAGTGTCTCCTGGTCGCATGCATATTCGAATCACTGCCGCAAGACGAGTACAAGGAGTTTGGTACCTTATGGGACACATTGCCCGAAGAAAAACAGACCGTCGCTGAACTCGAGCGTCTTCTAATTGGTCGAGCAACTAGGGAGAGTAACGCCTTCGAGGAGTCCTCTGGATTTATGGCCCGTCGAAAACGAAGAAAGCATCTGCCAGTAACTCAAGGAGCAGACCAACCAGAAGGAGCCGAATTGTTACAACTGTAACAAGGTCGGTCACTTCTCTCGGGACTGTAAAGCGCCTAAGAAGAAGAACCCGGCCACCAATAAAGCTGGAGAGACTTCGAAGTCAGCGAGTAACGCTCTAGGAGAGACATCCGGCAGTTTCCTTGCAAATACTGCACCTTCGACTACGTGGTATTCTGATTCCGGAGCAACCCAACACATCACAAACGATGCTACGAACTTCATCAGTTACAAGAAGTTCGAGAAGCCAGAGAGGCTCCAGGTTGGAAACAAGGCCGAGATGCTATCAGACGGTGAAGGGGATGTCCAGATTACCTTCAGAATTGGAAAGCGAACTGTCAGAGTTTGGTACATCAGCGAGTTTGCCTGCAATGTCTTATCTCTGAAAGCATCGATGAGTCGCAATACGAAGCTAAAGTTTGAAGCGACATCATCATCGTGTGGTCTCTATGAGGTCATCAAGAGAGGGTGTAGAAGACTTCGGGTTCCTGGTAAAGTCGAAAAACTTTATCGCTTAGATGTCAAGATCGAGAAGCCTGGAGACTCAATCCTCGTGGCCGCTGATCCAAACAACGATAAGAAAGCCTATCTGCAGACATGGCACGAACGTCTGGGACATCAGGATCGTCGTCATGTCGCATCAACCTTGAAGAGACTCGGCTACGAAATCGTTGATAACTCCGCTGGCCGTCAATGCGAAGGGTGGATATACGAAAAGATGTCTCGTCATACGTTTGGCACTCGCCTCGATAAAGCAACGAAACCTAGCGAACGCATTCATTCAGATCTATGGGGACCGTCGCCGACTCCGTCATTGAGTGGACAGAAATACTATGTACTGTTCAAGGACGAGTACTCAGGGTTTCGCATTTTCTAAAGCAGAAGTCCGAAACCGTCGATCGATTGAAGGACTTCCTGGCAAGGTGCAAAACCTATGAGCATACCGTCAAGGAACTTGTCACTGACAATGGCACCGAGTTGTTTAATCACGATTTCCATCAAGTAACACGAGAAGCCGGTCTCAATCATCGAACGTCAATGCCGTATACGCCTGAGCAGAATGGGGTGGCGGAGCGAGACAATCGGACGATAATGGTAGCCGTCAGAGCCATGTTGTTGTGTAAGCCAGATCTTCCGCCAAAACTTTGGACTGAAGCCGTCAACACCACGACGTATGTCTTGAATCGCACAGCACCTACCCGAGTTAAAGGGAAATCGCCTTTCGAACTCTGGACTGGCAAGCCACAGCCATCGATAAAGCACCTTCGAGTCTTCGGCACCGAATGCTACGTCCATTTGCGGAAAGCTCGCAAGGGGTTTCTTGTTGGATATGAAGAAGATGGCGATGGGTACCGAGTTTACGTACCTTCAATCGGCAACGTTATTCGGTCACGAGACGTGAGATTCAATCCGGAAAAGTGTGTCATGGAGACATTTCCTGTTGTCGTTGAAGAGGTCCCTAACCAGGTAGAGTTGGTTGTTACTGATGTTGAGGAAGATGATGGTGCTTCCAGTACAGACCAGACCTCATCCAACGAAGATTCCGATTGCGGAGACGCGATCTCCAGATTCGTCGAAACACCCAACGACGAGACATCCAGATCCGTCCGACCAGCACAAGACGTGGCCTCCATACCCGTCTTTAAAGGCAAGAGCACAAGAACCGCGGGTCCTGTTCTCCGAGACAGAACGAAGTTGAAACCACTTCCTTGCACGGCCTGTTCTCCTCCTAAAGACAAAGCGTTCCTGGTATTTGACCTCTTACCTACGACCGCCAAGGAGGCTCGCTCATCCGTTGACCATGTGCTATGGGAGAAGGCAATGAATGAAGAACTCGCAGCTATGGAGAAACTTGAAGTTTATAAGCTGGTCGATCTACCGAAGGGTCAAAAAGTGATCGGAAACAAACAGGACCGTAGCAAGGGCTGGGCGGCCGGGGCGGCCGCCTCGGGCCCCGTGCGCGCGATAGGGTATAGGGGCGCCAAATTTGGTCCATATTATACCTTGGGGACGAGCCGACTTCACGCTATGGGAAAGTTAACTTAAAAAGTAGATACTTTGGTGCTGAGGTACCCATAAGTTTAAGTAACTTTTAGACACCTGTACAGGTGAAACGGCTTGGTTTGTGATGAAACCTTTTTAAAGGGATTTTCGTTTATAGTTTAAATTAATTTCCTAGCCATATTATTTCCATTAAATTTGAAAAGAAAGGTTATAAATCATTTTTCAAGAATTTGGCTGATTTCAATTTACACCAGGTAGCGATAGCATCTAGGCTCAGAAAAAATGGACGTAGTTGCGCTAGCCTCTTTTGAAATGACTTTGGTCCATGAAAAATGAAATAAAATGGCGACCATGCGATGCGTTAGCTCGAGTTTCTTAAGCCTTGGTACTCTATAAAATGAATGTGTCGAATAATAATATGTGAGCGTGGTGTAGTGGTTATAGGCGTTAGAAATATATAGCCATTACTTCCTAACGAGGTGTGTTCGAATCTAGTTCCGAAGGGTTTCATTTCGATAACATAATTGTTATAATTGAACCTTAATTTACTTTATTACTTAAATTTAAATTCAATGTTAATATGTAAAGGTTGTAGGGGTACAGTAAAAAATTGTTAAACTAAAAATTGTAAACAAACAACAATATATGGTTCAAACTTTTACTTTTTATTGCGCACTATACAACAAAAGCACCATAATTAGTAATCACAGAATGATTAGGATTTTTTGGAAGTAATTATTCCAAATTACGTTTTCGCGCTTTCTTTTCAGAAAATTTATTAATTGTTTCATCCCAGCTAATGCTATTTAGAATATCTGACTCTATAGAGAGTATAGCTAAGGAATTAAGTCTTTCTTGGTGGATGGTAGAACGTAAGTAATTTTTCACTCTCTTTAGAGTTGAGAAGGATCTTTCGCCCGAACAGTTAGAGCAGGGTAGGCATATAAAAATCCTTAAAGCTATTTCGATATTGGGAAATTAATTACTCAATTTCTTTTCTAATAAAATGTTTAAAATTTTCCTAGCTGATAGATTTTCTAACTTCAAGCCGAAAGCTGGAAGTAATCCCTTTAACTGTAGCAATTCGTGAAAAATATTTGGCTCAATGTCATCAGAATAATACTCCCTAAGAATTTTGGAACCGTCTTCGATTTCGTTGTTAGTAAGCTTGGGTAATTCAATCAATACGTTGAAACGATTTTGTAGCAAATCATAGGCCTGTGATCTTCGAGAAAGTTCACCGCGTAACGTATCAATTATGACTAGAAATGTCTGGTACTTCATTTTTTCATTCCCAGTCAATTCAACCTCTTGCGCTAGACCTTCATCAACTGCTCTTTTTCGCGTTTCTTCCTACATAATTCCCATTTGTATTCTTTTTTTCCACACAAAATCTCGGCTTCGATTTGAAAGCGTTCAAACTCATCCCGCAGTGAACTTACGTACACTACCAAAGAGTTATATAAACAGGTAACAGTTGATATTTCTATTTGCTCTCCTTGAAGAATCTTGCTAGTTGAATTAATACGATTTCACACTGGAGTCCAAAATACGACCATAAAAGCTATTTTCAAAGTACACATTTTGTCTGAGAGAGATTTAGCTTCGTGGCGTGTGGTTGCTTTCTGCTTTGTGTCGTTAGACATTTCAAGTAACGCTTCCTTAATTTCAGCGTATCCACAATGCAGAGAATTACAAGCGGCTTCCCTGGCTGACCACCTTGTACTTGAAAGTGATTTAATGGTTTTTGCTTCATAATTGTTTTTTAAATGACTAGATAGTACTTCCCAGCGGTGAGTTGAGCCGAAAAAAAAACGTAAATGGCTTGAAGAAAGGTGAAAAAATCGATAGATATGGTTGTACAGTCAGCGGCGGATGTACCAACCAAATTCAGAGAATGTGCAGCGCATGGAACGTAGGCGGCAAATGAAGCTTCTTCTCGAATCAATGCTTGAAGTCCGGCATATGCACCTGACATATTTGAGGCATTATCATATGATTGGCGCCTGCAGTTTTTTATATCGATTCCATGAGCTACTAAATCTAAAACGATCGCGTCCCGCATCTCAGCGCATTTGTGTCCAACTGAAGACATAAATTTGAAGAATCTTTCTACTGGGTCACCATTGGGAAGAACATAGCGAAATATCAATGTTAATTGATCAATTTTGGATATGTCTGGGGTAGAGTCAACACTTATCGAAAAATATTTCACGGCCTTAATTTCATTTAAGATTATTTCTTGTACTTTGTTAGCCATAATTTCAATCAACTCATCGCAAATGGTAGAAGACAAATAAAAAACATGTCCACGACCCAAATTTCCCCTATTAGATATATGTTTGGCTAAAAAGGGATCAAACTCTGAAATCAGTTCTAATATGCCCAGATAGTTTCCATTGGATTTGGATCGAAAAGTTTCATTTTCTCCTCGTAGGGCTAAGCCTCTATTGGCTAAAAACTTAATAGTCGCGACCACCCTTCGTAAGACATTCCTCCAATAATCTATTTCTGTTTCATATTGTTTTTTCAAATGCATATTAATTGCGGTGTTACATTTTACGCTACAGCGTAGAATTAATTGGCTTTGACAAGTTAAATGACCAGCACTCTTTTCGTGCGACGTAATTTTCTCATACTGCTTCTTCCAATTAATAAATTCATCTTTGACAAAAGCAGATTTTGTACAATTTGGATTGGCATCTGTCGCGAATAACAGACACGGAAAGCATTATAAAGCACTCGTAGATTTAGAATATAACAGCCATTCCCTTTTAATATTTTCGCCGTTGACTAGATTTCTTGTAAAAACATCTTTCGATAAAAGTCTGATTTTGTTACCAAATACGCGTTCGGTTTTCTCAAACTGAATATGATCTATATTTTGATGTAATGGACTGGCCAAAAGCAAGTTTCGAGTTGCCACGTTTATTTTCCATAGAGCAGGATCATTTCCAAGTCTGGTTTCAGTAACATTACAATTAAGCATATTGCATTGTTGACTAACTTGGCTTTGTTGTAAGTCTACAGGAAGTTCTGGTTGCTGAGATATGGTGCAATTGGTTTTTTTTTGTTGTTGAACCCGATAGATTGTCCAAACAACTAGGGTGAACGTTAAGGGATAGCTGGTGCTCTTCAGAAGCTTCATGGGCATTCTATAATTTAGGACAAATCCGATTAAATGTTTTTTTTAACTTATCATATATCGGCCGCCAAGTACGTAAATTTAAAAAAAAATTATTTGTTAAGATGTGTGAAAATCTTATACATCATACAGAAACCTAAATTATCAGGCGACAGAAGTATTGAAAATTATGACAGAAAACTTTAAACCTCAATATAAAATGTTAGTTATTAGGGCTCTGCAAAATACAATTACCAAACTCCCCAATGTTCAGAAGTTATCGCTATTGTGTCGTCTAAAATCGTTTATTTAATAGTCGTATTACCCACTGCATCAAGAATTTAACATACAATCTAAAATAGGCGCTTAGGATATTCTATTATTTATGCGACGGTTCTGGGTCTCTGAAACCCGAGTCCCGTATTTTAGTTCACATTTCAGGAATCATCATACTCCCTAAAATGCATAGGTGGCATAGTTGGCATAGTTCCGGCATAGCTCCATTCCCTACCGTAAAAGTTCCTACTGCGGAAAATAAACTAAGGAATGGAAAGACAAGAAAGAATTAAGACAATACAAAGCATTATGTAATTCCAAACATTACAAAGAAGTGGAAACACAATTAATCTGGCATAGGCATTTCTAATCTGGCATAGTTGGATGATTTGACGTTATCACGCGGTTTAATTAATCTGGCATAGGCATTTCTAATCTGGCATAGTTGGATGATTTGACGTTATCACGCGGTTTAATTAATCTGGCATAGGTATTTCTAATCCGGCATAGGCATTTCTAATCTGGCAAAGTTGGATGATTTGACGTTATCACGCGGTTTAATTAATCTGGCATAGGTATTTCTAATCCGGCATAGCTGGATGATTTGACGTTATCACGCGGTTTAATTAATCTGGCATAGGCATTTCTAATCTGGCATAGTTGGATGATTTGACGTTATCACGCGGTTTAATTAATCTGGCATAGGTATTTCTAATCCGGCATAGGCATTTCTAATCTGGCAAAGTTGGATGATTTGACGTTATCACGCGGTTTAATTAATCTGGCATAGGTATTTCTAATCCGGCATAGCTGGATGATTTGACGTTATCACGCGGTTTAATTAATCTGGCATAGGCCTTTCTAATCTGGCATAGGCATTTGTAATCTGGCATAGGCATTTCTAATCCGGCATAGTTGGATGATTTGACGTTATCACGCGGTTTAATTAATCTGGCATAGGCATTTGTAATCTGGCATAGGCATTTCTAATCCGGCATAGTTGGATGATTTGACGTTATCACGCGGTTTAATTAATCTGCCATAGGCATTTGTAATCTGGCATAGGCATTTCTAATCCGGCATAGTTGGAGGATTTGACGTTATCACGCGGTTTAATTAATCTGGCATAGGTATTTCTAATCCGGCATAGCTGGATGATTTGACGTTATCACGCGGTTTAATTAATCTGGCATAGGCCTTTCTAATCTGGCATAGGCATTTGTAATCTGGCATAGGCATTTCTAATCCGGCATAGTTGGATGATTTGACGTTATCACGCGGTTTAATTAATCTGGCATAGGCATTTGTAATCTGGCATAGGCATTTCTAATCCGGCATAGTTGGATGATTTGACGTTATCACGCGATTTAATTAATCTGGCATAGGCCTTTCTAATCTGGCATAGTTGGATGATTTGACGTTATCACGTGGTTTAATTAATCTGGCATAGGCATTTCTAATCTGGCATAGTTGGATGATTTGACGTTATCACGCGGTTTAATTAATCTGGCATAGGCATTTGTAATCTGGCATAGGCATTTCTAATCCGGCATAGTTGGATGATTTGACGTTATCACGCGGTTTAATTAATCTGGCATAGGCATTTCTAATCCGGCATAGTTGGATGATTTGACGTTATCACGCGGTTTAATTAATCTGGCATAGGCATTTGTAATCTGGCATAGGCATTTCTAATCCGGCATAGTTGGAGGATTTGACGTTATCACGCGGTTTAATTAATCTGGCATAGGTATTTCTAATCCGGCATAGCTGGATGATTTGACGTTATCACGCGGTTTAATTAATCTGGCATAGGCCTTTCTAATCTGGCATAGTTGGATGATTTGACGTTATCACGCGGTTTAATTAATCTGGCATAGGCATTTGTAATCTGGCATAGGCATTTCTAATCCGGCATAGTTGGATGATTTGACGTTATCACGCGATTTAATTAATCTGGCATAGGCCTTTCTAATCTGGCATAGTTGGATGATTTGACGTTATCACGTGGTTTAATTAATCTGGCATAGGCATTTCTAATCTGGCATAGTTGGATGATTTGACGTTATCACGCGGTTTAATTAATCTGGCATAGGCATTTGTAATCTGGCATAGGCATTTCTAATCCGGCATAGTTGGATGATTTGACGTTATCACGCGGTTTAATTAATCTGGCATAGGTATTTCTAATCCGGCATAGCTGGATGATTTGACGTTATCACGCGGTTTAATTAATCTGGCATAGGCCTTTCTAATCTGGCATAGTTGGATGATTTGACGTTATCACGCGGTTTAATTAATCTGGCATAGGCATTTGTAATCTGGCATAGGCATTTCTAATCCGGCATAGTTGGATGATTTGACGTTATCACGCGATTTAATTAATCTGGCATAGGCCTTTCTAATCTGGCATAGTTGGATGATTTGACGTTATCACGTGGTTTAATTAATCTGGCATAGGCATTTCTAATCTGGCATAGTTGGATGATTTGACGTTATCACGCGGTTTAATTAATCTGGCATAGGCATTTGTAATCTGGCATAGGCATTTCTAATCCGGCATAGTTGGATGATTTGACGTTATCACGCGGTTTAATTAATCTGGCATAGGCATTTGTAATCTGGCATAGGCATTTCTAATCCGGCATAGTTGGATGATTTGACGTTATCACGCGGTTTAATTAATCTGGCATAGGCATTTGTAATCTGGCATAGGCATTTCTAATCCGGCATAGTTGGATGATTTGACGTTATCACGCGGTTTAATTAATCTGGCATAGGCATTTGTAATCTGGCATAGGCCTTTCTAATCCGGCATAGTTGGATGATTTGACGTTATCACGCGGTTTAATTAATCTGGCATAGGCATTTGTAATCTGGCATAGGCATTTCTAATCCGGCATAGTTGGATGATTTGACGTTATCACGCGGTTTAATTAACTTAATTTGGTGTTAATTTTTGATCGTCGTCGCGTATTCAGTTGTACCCAATTACTAACGGCGGGCAAATGGTTTTTGGATGGATTCACTTTTTTTCCTCCATGTAATTTTCTGTTTACATAGGCTCGTATTATAACTTACACCAATATTTTAAATGTATAATCAAATTGAATAAAAACTAAGAAGTCACATAACTCAATATATACTGCTTTTCAATTTTCCTATTAAATAAATTTAATTTACATAAACACTGTCGAAGGACGGAATTATCGTTGTGAATTTAATCAGTATATAATATAAAATTATCGGTAGGTCAGAGCTAACGACGTACCAAGTAAGGAAGAAAAGCCGCTTGATTGTTGCAAAATTAGTCATAATTGTAAATGAAGTGTTGTTTAACGAATTGTAGCAGAAGTAGTCTTTTACTTTTATGTTCGTAACAATTAAAGCAAACCCCAAATTGGAGCAATCGATTGAAAAGTAAGTTTATATTTGTGATTTTGTTACATTATTAACGTTTATAATACAAGTGGTGATAGCAGAACTATTCAATGTACCAAACTTATTAGTAATTATTAATCAAATAAAAACTTAACTTTTCACGTTAGTTCTGCTGAACTATAACAAACGGTAAAAGTTAGTAACAGTATCAGTAATGCTCCTGTTTTCAAAGTAAATTAAAATATTTATAAACAGGACTATTTTCTGACACTGTTCCTAACTTTTACTAAAAGTCTTTTAGTAGAAAATGTCTTAACGTAAAGCTAGAGGCGATTGTTATCGAAAAAGAATAAGAGAAGAGATGTAGAGGCTTCTAAGTCTCCTAAATTCATCATGTTTAAATCATTTCTATTTCAATATAATTAAATTACTGTAGTGAATATTGGTTTCAAATTTACTTAAGTTATGACATACATTGGGGGCGCCATATAAACATTTTGAACCAGGCACCACCAACCCTCGGTGCGCCACTGAGCGTGCCCCTTAGGAAAATGGCGGTCCCCCTCAACTGAATAATCCTGGCTACGGGCCTGATATCTAGTTATTTTTGTCTTATAACCACAATGTAGAGCTGGATATTATGTTTAAGACGATGTATTGGTTCCTTCTACTTATTTACGTTTATTACGCTTAAACACTTTTGTGTGGGATAACTGATATAGATTCCTCTCTGGGCAATCTCATTTACTACACTATACAACTTATTGAATTTAAAGTGGTGTGAGACGAGGCGTGGGGAATTAACTAAATCCCCTCCGAGGAGAGGTAATATTACGATCTTGGCCGGCTTGTTTTATTATTATTTGAAAAGTTTGATTGTTTTTCAATTTTGATTTTTAGCTTTAATTATTTCTGTTGTGGTTGGAGATACGGGTTTGTGGCGCAATAGTCAAATGTCGACTATGTTATTTTCTAAAATTTCTATTGAATGAGGCCTTACGCAATATTTTAGGTTAATTAGATTAGGTGGTGCTTTGGGTATTAGCCTAGCTGATTATTATTATTATTATTATTATTATTATTATTATTAAAAGCTTAAAAGGTCAGATTTGATCTAAATGGGGGCGGAGCCGGAGGACGCAACATTCGGATTCATGGGGACTTGTGGGATTTTCATAAGGGCATCATATACTAACTTAATGCAAAAATTTAGCGACTCCTACTTTATTCCAGATTCGACCTTTTTTTGCTTACATTTTGTGGACTACAGCGTAGTTTTGAAACTGTAGGTGAGTAGGTCGCGAATTCAATAGTTTTTTCTATAAAATGAGGTCGTTACGTAATTTTAACAGTGTTATGGAACGCTTTTTTCAATAATTTTGGAAGCCCGTACAATATTTAAATTAATTTTATTCATAATTCCCATAATTTACAAATATGTGCTATATTAATCACCCTTTTTAGTGTTTGGCATCTGAATTATCTGTCGTTTTCGAACGTTATTTGTTTAACTTCGTATTTATAAAGGCATTCTCTTAAATTAGACCAAAATAACTAAATTATTCGTACTTGTTATTTACCGATTTCATTATCCATTTAATATATAATTATAAATTAATTAATAATTAATTAAACGTTTTGAAAATGGTTTAGGATTATGGATGGTAAAAATGACAAAAGGGTTTCTTTTACCCGTGCGACCACTTTGGAATTGAGAGAGGTGGAAAACATTTTAAAGGAGACTACTGAAGGACGATTCTACGGTCCTGTTTTTCAATACCCACAAAAGGACATAAAAGGAGGTGATTGTTATGTTTTTTTAGTACCTAAAGAAAGAGAATGCGATGTTACCGCCGATCAAATACGTTGGCGCTCGTTATTAAATGATGCAAACACCACTAAAAATGATGTAGTTAAGTGTTACTACAGTATGGATAAGGGTGTCGTAAATGGAAAACGTGCGTACGACAATGGATTTAGAAGACGAGTGTTTAAATTGAGAAATAGGGAACGCTATGCTCAAGTTGCGATAGTAGTTCAGTATTTAGGTGACGAGACTCTGTGGGTAGGAAGGGCTCATGGGAATGCCAAACATGTCAGTCGTCTTTACGTACAAACACGTAAATCAGTCAAGGACATTATCAAAAGAAAAGTAACTACCCGAGCCGTTCCGCCATTGCAAGTCTATAAAGAAACCTTGGTTGAAACTGAGAACGGTATTGTTGACGCGCGAAAAAATGACCTTAGCGGCTTAGTACCTACGGTTGAAGAATTAGAAGCCGCAGGAGTACGAAATACAAAACAAGCTGAAAACTTTAAATCGGCTGAAACTCGCCACAGCCTGATCAGCAGAGACAGTGTAGTAAACATAGCCAGCTTGGGTCACACTTCTTTAAAAGGTGTCATTTGTAAAGCAGATTATTGCCCAGAACTTAACGTAGTTTGGGCTCACCCGGAAGCATTCAATTTGGCCAATCGCCTACTACAAGCATCGTTTGCAGATAAAAATCTTAAGCAATGTATAACGTACGACACGACTTACAATTTAGGCGATTGCTACATATCTGTTGTCATGATGAAAAATACCGAAGTAATTGGGGACCCGTCATTTCCTTTAATTTTTTTAATGCACACTAGCCGAAAAGAGGACGTACATACTCAGTTATGGAGAGACCACGTTATTAAACGCTTACAACTAGACCAGTGGGGTAAGAACGCTCCAATTGTAACAGACAGGGAGAAGGGTTTGTATAATGCAGTTATCAAGTCGTCTGTGGTCGGGGAGAAAAATTTACGCTTTTGCCGAAATCACGTGAGATCCGATCTCAAAGCATGGTTGTACAAGAAACACGCGCAGTCGTTCCAGATTCAAGCTTACAACGCGTTCCTAGATAAGTTGTTTGGTTGCCAGAATCCCGAAGAATTCGAAGAAAAATATGATCAATATTCGGATGATTGGGATTTGGGTGTCGCGGAATATTTTGATAAATACCTAAAGAACGATCTGAAGACGAGAACTATTGCTTCAACAACGAATGAGTTTGCCGCATTCGTAGATATCGTACCAACTAATAACCTAAGCGAACGTTTTAACAGAACGCTGAAAGATGAATCCGCGAAGAAACCTCTTAATCCTGATGAAATCGTCATGACTTTTACGCTAGTACAAATTTATATCTTGAATGAATTCAACAGAGCGTATAGAGATTCGGCCGGAAATTTTGTGGTTAAGCCGCAACATCGCAAAGGAATTGCAGTTGCCGGGAATCAATTTTGGCAAATTGGAAGACATTGTAAGAGGTGTTCGCCAGGGAGAAGTTTTTTTCGATCCTCATTCAGAAGAAATTAAAGGTAAGGTGACTGTTCGATCCAACAGAGCGGTAGCGGATATTTGCCTGAAAAATAAATTGGTGTACTTCCAACATGAAGCGCAAGTTTATGTGGTGGCTAATCCGTTCATAAGAGAAGAATTCCATGTAGTGAACCTAAGAAATGAGAAACACCCATGCTCTTGCAATACTGGTAAATGCTATCATTTGTTAGCTGTACAAATGTTGGTTAAAAACGTAGAACCATCAATTCAACATTTTAATCTTACGGACATAATGAAGTCCAGTAGGGGAAAGAGAACTAGCGGGAAAAAAGGTAAAACGCTACCAACCAAGCGGCCGAAAATTCCACAGAAATTTATAGGTAAAAAATCCGAAAGATTATTTACTTGGGATCCCGCCTCATCCTCGAGAAAAACCCAAGGTTTGAAGAGAAAAATCGTTAATCAAAAAGAAAGTACACCAAAAAAATTCAAGAAACACGCGAATCCGTTATCGGAATGTGCCATGGAGAGCATACCGGAAGAAATCATTGATGATCCAGTAAATGAATCTGGCGAAATTGACGAAATAATTTATGATACAGTTGTAGCACTGCGAAAAGAAACACAGAAATTAACCGGAAAACAAAGTGACTTAGAAACGCAAAGTAATTTGGAAGAGATTGCTATAGTGGCTACTGTAAAAGGCACTAAAGAAACATCTTATACTTGGAAGCCGTGGCGCACAATGCCTAAAAACACAAAGGCTTCGACTTATTTTTCGTTTGAAAATGATGCAGTTGAAAAGATTGATCACGAAGAGTTCGACACCTTGATGGTCACCGATACTTTAAAACCTGGCCATTGGCTCGGTCAGAGCGTTATAGACGGCTGTTTAGCCTCCCTCAGCCATTTTCTAAGACCAGAGCACGTTCTGCATGTTGATTTAATACATTTCGAGAACTTGTTCCGGGCTGTAGAAAACGTCATTGTTCCGGATGGAAAAAGTCGTGTAGAACTGATTAGCGACATTGCAAAATTTCTCCAATCGAAGAATGCCTTAAACAAAGATATAATTTCGGTTATACTACCTTTGGTTCCATTCGAAGGATATCATTGGCTTTTGTGCTTAATTCACTTTTCTTCCCGAAATATTTTAATATTAGATGGATTACACGTGGAATCGCATCGGATTATTCATCTTTTAAAATCCGTTATAGCAATAGTAAAACTGGCGTTCGATGTTGCAAAAAAAACCCTTCTGTTTAGAAGGCTGGCAATTTTTAATAAGTACGGACTGTCCTAAACAGCCTAATGGTTTCGATTGCGGAGCCTACGCAATATATTACTTTTTGGGCGTTTTAAACGGCACACCAACAAATATACCACCAGAAGACATAGGAAGAAAATGGTGCCTATTTGTTTTATCTCACAAGCCTGAAGAGAAAACGACAATTAAAGGTAATTTCCCGGCGCCATGTGATATCCCCGAATTCCTCAAGTTTATTGACCAATTTGAATATAACCGCTACCTCAAAATCCAAAATACTAATACCGAACACATAACCGCCACGTGGCTCGAAAATTATGACGAACTAAATGTCACGGTGTGCTCGTATGGCGCAAAATGTGTTGGTGGAAAAACTCAAATTAAATGTGTTTGGTGCTACCAATGGGTACACACTAGCTGTGAAAAAAAGTCACAAAAACTAAGAAATTATTACAAGTGTAAAAAATGTGAAATTACGCAAACTAGTAAAGCCCTACATTCGGGAAAATGTTCCAACAAAAAGCGTAAATCAGATTCTACAGTAAGAAACAAACAAATAGGTCTGAAAAAAACTACAATATCATCTATGACGGAATTTCGTTTAATAGATCATAACTACGCGTCACCTTGTCACATTAATTCAAATTTAACAAACGAAGATTCTGTACAAGCACGCCTGTATGTTAGAACTAACGAAAGGGCCCTAATTGTTAGAAAAATGATAAGTGCTGTTGGGTTAAATTTAAATGAAATGTTAAAGATCAAATCAAACAATGAGGGATTCCTAAACCCGGTCCTTATGGAATCGGATATCAGGGATGTCTTTAACTCTCAAGGAAAAAGTTATCTACCTCAGGATTTGTTGGATATCTTAGAAAATTATAATCATAAAGATTTGTTGTGGGCCCAGAAACAATATGATCATTGGAAAACAGAGATTCGGGGAGAAAATCCAAGTTGGGCCAGATGGCCAGATGTGTCCAACCCAACACTTAATGAACTAATGCTAAGAGATCCAATTCAAACTGATGACGAGAGAAGTATCAACAATATTAAACATGATTTAGCAGGTGATTTAGCATTTGGAAAACATAAACTATATTTGACCAGATTAATTAACAACTGGATAGAGCAAGAGCAAAGAAAAGACGGTAAACTATCTCGTGCAGAAGCTTTTGCTTTATTGGATTTAGACCAAAATTATATGGATGACCTTAGGTGTCACGAGGTTTATATCAAAGATGACCAATAAGGACGATGGAATAAAGTTTAGCCGTTAAAGGCGAAGAAGCCATTGTCATATACCTGTTCCTGTTTCTAATTAAGTACTTGTAACTGTTTCTCAATCTACATATAATTAATAATCTAGTGTTTTCTTTTAAAGTCTTTATTAAGTGTTGTTTACATAAACTCGGTCGCTCTACGTTCCAAGATCGTCTGAATGCTTGCTTTATCCCGCTTGCCGGCCTCCGCTTGAGGGGGGGGGGGCTAACTATTGCGGCGACATCTGGGACCGTAGGCTGTTAATAGTAATATTATATACATTAAATGTCTCTTTTTACACGCACATACATCAACAAAATTAAAAATAATAAAGAATATTTGGGGTTACTCTCCTTAGTCTAAGAGTTTTTAGGACGTGTAATTGGTCAGCCCGATCTGGATCTGGAAAGATCTTGGAGAGTTCCCGGTTTAATAGAACATTCTACTTTGTCGGGGAGAGTCAGTGAACAGAGTGGCGTCGAATGGGCTACACGATGTTCTTTTGAGCACGTTTAATTACGCATAATGCTTCTAAATGGTGTGGTGTTTACAGGAATAACAAGTGCTCTGGCCTTAGTGAGCTGCTGCGGAGTGTTCTGTTGAAGATCATCCTCATATAATTTTTTGGAGCGTGATGTTCGAGAGCGACCAGGGAATTGCAGGAAAGCAGGAGTGTGGATCGTCGTGAGTGTGATATTAGTTAACGTACAGGAGGGCCCAACTGTCGAAGAACCAGTTCACATGAAAGTCTATGACTGTAAGCGGCCTCTGTTGAATGATTGGACATCGGGTTCGGAGCACCAATATTTTCTTCCATTCGGTGGCGTTTGGGTAGGCAGCGGTATTTTCAACACTAGCGAAGAGCTGTTGCTTAGTAGAAACCGATATAGCCTGTGGTAGGATCTTATGAAAAGTGAGAACCACTCTAGGTCTTAAATGCCAACGATTTCGCCTATATCGAACACCTTCAAGTGGTATTATTTCGTAGGATCTTGGTTCCGGTAGTCGGGCTTATTACATAAAACTAGTGGTCGGGCCTTGGAGTTTATATTTTATTTACAACAGCAAATCTCTGTATATAGAAAGCGATTCATTATCACGTGTTAATCATACTCTTGGCACGTTCAATATTTTTTACTTTTCTCACAGAGCTTCAAGCGCCATCTACTGATATCAGCTATAAACAATACTGTACTATTATTAAGCTTTGTATTGTAGGTAACTTTGACTCACAAACGTTAGCGTGGGAAACTGGGAAGATCACATGGCATTTGAAATTTAATCTTCAAGTTTTAGTTTAGTTCTAGTCGTTACGACATTAACTTCCCCTTACGAGCTAATGTATTGATTGTTCGTTATCAACGTATATTGAAGCAACACAAACTTATATAACGAAAAATGGATGATACAACAAAGTTTTGGGCGAGCTAAAGGCTATAAAAATAGCCGGCGAGGTGAGATTCAGGTCCACCACATTGAAAACATTGCGCAACTTGTGGAGTTGGCGGACAATACTGTGTAGAATCATGGCGAAATTGTTTAGAAGCAGCTGGGTGTGGAGCAAGATACACTTTGTAGGGAGGCGGTGGAAGCTGATATCGCAGGGTGATAGAAGGGTTGGCGCTGATCAAAATGGGGTATCAAAGGATCGTGCGAGTAGCGCGGAGGAGACAAATAACCAATCGGAAGAGTTTGATGGCACAGTGTACAGACTGATGGGGGAAGCTGCTGAGACGGTGAAACCGCTGATTCCCCTGGGCCAAACAAAACTGATAACTGCGACATATGCTCCTTCGAATTTTCAACCGCTTTACAAATTTCAATAGCCTTGGCTATTGATTTAATTAAATCAATAGTTAATTTATTCTTGATGCTAAGCTCTTTAGTTGTCGAGCTAGCGATTCTCTTAAATTGATCCTTGACAAAAGAGTTTTTAAGTTCATCCAGTTCACACCTAGAAGCCCGGTTACGAATTCGAAGTAAAAACGGCTCCAAAAGCTCATCAGGCTCTTGCCGGGTTGAAAGAAATTGTGTACGCGCCTTACGTCAGGTCATCATCACGAAAATAGGTGGTACACTCGGGCGTGACTTCATCAAACGAAGGGGACTCGTCAGATTCGTCGAAATTGAAAGAGTTAAAAATATCAATAGACAGAGAGCCTCTAGATAAAAGCAGATCAGCTCGTTGCTGGGGAAGTGTCTTGGAGGAACGCCCAGTTGCATTATTATAAATCGTGTATTGTTTCAGACAAGCAGACTAACTTACACCAGCACCCAGAACAAATGGTTTTGGGGTTGGGAACGAAATCGAGATCAGGCCCGTTAGCCAGGATTTTTTAGTTGAAGGGGCCCGCCAATTTCCTAAGGGGCACCCTCAGTAGCGCACCGAGGGTTGGTGGCGCCCGGTTCAAAATGATTATATGGCGCCCCCAATGAATGCCATAACTTTCCGTGGCAGAAAATAGTCCTGTTTATAATTTTTTTAATTTACTTTGAAAACAGGAGCATTACTGATACTGTTACTAACTTTTACCGTTTGTTATAGTTCAGCAGAACTAACGTGAAAAGTTAAGGTTTTATTTCATTAATAATTACTAATACCATATGTAACATAATTACTCATAAGTATGCCTCTGTATAATATTTCCATTGAAAAAAATTCAATGAGACCTTGTTTCACGCGGAACATACATTGAGCGGACCCAAAAATGCAAAAATGCTTATAATCCTTGCGCTATTGAAAAGGTTACCATGGAAATCAAATCATGTGATCGCTAGGCATGAGCTAAACTTGACATGGGCAAAGCCAGAAACGCGCGAGGAATTCTCACTAACTTCCGTTTCCCATCAGTAAAGTTGATGACGCGTATTTCGTCACGGAATTGTAAGTGACGTAATTGACGTCATATCCCGTGAACTAGGTTTCATTAACGAAATTGCTTTTATGGCATACTTATGAGTAATTATGTTACATATGCTAATACGTTTGGTACATTGAATAGTTCTGCTATCACCACTTGTATTATAAACGTTAATAATGTAACAAAATCACAAATATAAACTTACTTTTCAATCGATTGCTCCAATTTGGGGTTTGTTTTAATTGTTACGAACATAAAAGTAAAAGACTACTTCTGCTACAATTCGTTAAAGGGGAACGGTCAAGCTTTAACCAGTTAGATTGCCCTATGGCCCATTAAAAACTAAAATTTATGGCAAAAACCGCATCAAAAAATATTGAGTGGTTAATTTTTAATAAAATAAAGAAATTTCGGGAAATCGAAAAGCGCGCGTCCGCCGCGACACCTGGTGAGAAGTTGGCGAGACAGAAAAACAACGTAAAAGCGCGCGCTGCTGAAGACGCAAAAAAATTGTTTTGCACGCGTGGCGCGTTCCAGTTATAAGAGACTTAAGCCTAAATTGCGCGATTTTAAAAGATAGGATAGTTCGCAAATCCCTTATACGGGGTTAGGGACGCTGGCGGCAGCCCCTAAGATGGCGGCGAAAATTGAAACCCAAACACCTGGCGTTATTTTTCGTTTGAACTTTTTGGGCCAAAAGCTATTTTTTCAAGACAAAGAAAGGTACGTGTTAGTATATTGAACGTCTTGTTAATCTTTTGATACGGAAATAAGGCCATATTTGGAAAAGCTTGGCCGTTCCCCTTTAAACAACTAAAAATCTTCATAATGGCCATTCTAGCGGAGTGGTTAGCCATTTCGCCTCGCAGTAAGAGGAGCCGGGTTCGATCCCAATTAGTGGCACTGGGTGAAAATCCGGAACCACTCCTTCTGCGTTGAGTTTGCAAGTTATCTCCCCACTGGTTAAGGGTTTTCCCCCGAGATCTTCGGTTTCCCCTTCCCATAAAAACCTGCTGAAGTTAACGGTAATAGTAAGTGTAGGGAGCTGACGGTTAGCTCGCGTGGCATGACGGGCTTGCCACTACCCTCCTACGTCATATAACCCGGCCACTGGTTATAAGGCCTTATAGGTCGCTAGTTGACTCAGGCCTGTAGTGGTGCCTAGGGTAATAGCCTAGCTGATTATTAAATTTACAATTTTGACTATTTTTGCAACAATCAAGCGGCTTTTCTTCCATATTTGGTACGTCGTTGTTTCCGTTCTACCGATAATTTAATATTATATACTGATAAAATTCACAACAATAATTCCGTCCTTCGACAGTGTTTATGTAAATTAAATTTATATAATAGGAAATTTGAAAAGCTGTCTATATTGAGTTATGTGACTTCTTAGTTTTTATTCAATTTGAATACGCGATGACGTCGAAGCAGTTAGACTACAGTGTTGACTTGAATACGTATCATATTGTTGTTTCTGCTAAAACTTTTAACTTCGTGCACGTGGAAGGGAAATAATATAGTAAAGCAAGTTACACGCAAGGAAATAATATATTTTGTACAGTTGAACTTGAATTAAATATAATATGTTATAAGGATTTATTTTATTGATTTTGTTTACTTACTTTAATTTTTTAAGGGGCACAGAGACTTTTTCAGGGGTCACGATGATGCACTCTCAGATTTTTTGAGGGCAAATTATTTTTTTGCTGGCTACGGGCCTCATTTCATTTCGTTCCACAGTGACGTCAGAAGTATTTCGCTGCTGAGTTGGTACATTTACTTAACTTACAAGGTGACTACCCGAGGTGTAACTCATCGATTTTGTTTAAATTCAGGGATTAAAAAGACCTTCATGTAACTTAAAAAACCCCAAAGGGATAAAATGCGATGGGCTTTCGTTTTACCATGGCAACCGAAATCGTTTTTGACAACTAAAATATTATATTTTTCTAAGTAAATTAACATGGCAAAATCAAAGATTCTAAGGGTCCCTCCTTATGAAATTATTCGAAATTCTTTTAAACAAAGGTGGTTAAATTTGGGTAAATATCTAATATTGGGTAAATTTCTAATTTTGGGTAAATATCTAATATTGGGTGAATATCCAATTTTGGGTAACTGTCTAATTTTGGGTAACTGTCTAAATTTGGGTAAATGTCTAAATTTGGTAAATATTTAAATTTGGTTAAATTGAATTTAGGTAAGTATTTAAATTTAAATATTTAAACTGAATTCGGGTAAATATCTAAATTTTGGTAAACTTCTAAATTTGGGGTCATTCCACGACAAATCGACCAAATGTTTTGTAATTTACCACCATACCTTTTTAGATTTGGATAAAAATTAGTCTTAAGGGTTATTCTGGTCGATAAAGCCGAATAAATTTGGGTAAAAATCTAAATACAAAAGGGTAAATTGGGTAAATTTACTATAAATATCTAAATTCGGGTAATTGGGTAAATTCATATCTAATGTCTAAATTTGTTTAGATATATCAGGTACTGTAAATTGGATAAAATTTTATCAGGTTCTGTAAATTGGATGAAATTTTATCAGGTTTTTAAATTCAATAAAATTTGAGCAGGTTATGTAAATTTAATTCGAAAAGCTTTATTAAGTACGTGTAAAATTTAAAGAATTTAGATAGTGAAACCATTTTTAAATAAATATTATATTTAAAGTTAAACAATATTGTTAAAGATAATTTTTAATTTAAATGAAATATTTGAATTGCCTAATTGTACCTCGAGAACAATTTTGAATTTTTCCATAGACGTTACAATTAACACAAATAACAAATTTAAGTAATTACCAAAATTATTACTGAAATTTAAATACTTGTCCAAATTTAAATACCCAATTTAAAATACTGACCCAAATTTAGACATTGACCCAAAATTTAATGTTTATGCAAAAATATATATTTACCCAAATTTAATCACCTTTGTTTAAAATAATAATTTTGCCATGTTAATTTATGTAGAGAAATATAATATTTTAGTTGTAAAAACCGTTTTCGGTTGCCATGGTAAATCTAAAGCCCATCGCATTTTTTTCCCTTTGGGGGTTTTATAAGTTACATGAAAGTCTACTTAATCCCTGAATTTAATCAAAATCGATGAGTTACACCTCGAATAGTCTCCTTGTTAGTGTAGTACTTATCTAGAAGTCTGTCTCTATTGTTAACCGCCATATAATTAGAGCCTTCGAAAGTTCTGGACAAAACCGTCTCATTTTCGAACGCTAATTTTCGAGTAGGGGAACGCTAAAAATAAAGATAGATATCCGAGTAGATATCGGTGTAATACAATATTACCAACTATACTTGTAACACAAGTAAAATTTACGTTACGTTACTGTAAATACGTACGTAAAATATATTACAAATGTCCAACAACATATATTACAGTGACTAATCTTAAAATGCAATAAATATAAATTATTCGCCGCTTCTAGCTGGCAGTCAAGGCCGTCCTATAGGACATGGTCTAGCAGGCCAGGGCCCCGATGAGTTTTGGGGGCCCGGTGAAGGCAAGTTTTATTGACCTACCGCGCGTAAATGCGGTTGAAACCTTAAAATATAGTTAATGTTAAAATAATATATCGTGTACTTTTGTCTAAACTATTTTTGTTGCATATCCTGCGTTATCCCAAAAATCAATAATGTAGAATTATGCTGAAATCTAGCTTACTAACTTTGTACTGTTCGTACATTTTATATTATCTAATAGCTTTGACTAACTTAACGCTTAAATAGATTTCTATTCACTGTACCTGTAGACCGGGAGCTACCAGCCATTTAAAAAAACTTAAGTGCAAAAGGTTTGAGGGTTGATTCTAAGTGAAAATGTGGTACTGAGTAGGTGAAAAATAGTCTGGCAAATGTCAGACTGGACAGTTAGCCGCCAGAGGGCACTCAAGGTCAAGATGGCCACTTCGAGGGGTATTGATTAAACCATCGAATGATACAGATTTATAGATCGTTTCTAGGTGTAAAACCGGCGTTGTATCTCGTTGGTGTTTAATTTGTTTTATTTGGTTTAAATTATTGTCGGGTTTATCTTATTTTCCCGTTTCGTTAAGGACTTTTCTACTTTTTCGCGTTAATAAATGTTATCTATTAGTAACTCGAACTAGAATACTGAGAGGGGGGAGCGCTCTACTAATTGTGGCGCCATCTGAGACCTTAGGCTGTTAATAGTAATATTATATACATTACAATCATTAAATCAAGCTTAGCCATTAAAGGCGGTGAAATCAATTTTTATTTACAGAATCTGAATGAACGATAAGCCATTCTGCGAAGTTCCACGGTTGGTAAAAGCGTACCAATGGAGCACCTAGACGAGTCCCATATTACTGAGTTCAATTACTACCGATGTAAGAAGACTTTACTTTAAAGGAAATTCTAGCAAGTATTTTATTGAAAAATATTTTAATTTTTCAGTGAACTTTAAAATAAAGATTCGATCACAAATTGTTTGCCTCTATTTAATCTTGAAATTAGCATTAATTGTCGACTTTAGTAGAATATTAAGTAGGTCCGTACGCAGCCCATAAAATTAATTTAATTAAACCGCGTAATAACGTCAAATCATCCAACTTTGCCAGATTAGAAATGCCTATGCCGGATTAGAAATACCTATGCCAGATTAATTAAACCGCTGGATAACGTCAAATCATCCAACTTTGCCAGATTAGAAATGCCTATGCCAGATTAGAAATGCCTATGCCAGATTAATTAAACCGCTTGATAACGTCAAATCATCCAACTTTGCCAGATTAGAAATGCCTATGCCAGATTAATTAAACCGCGTGATAACGTCAAATCATCCAACTTTGCCAGATTAGAAATGCCTATGCCGGATTAGAAATGCCTATGCCAGATTAATTAAACCGCGTGATAACGTCAAATCATCCAACTTTGCCAGATTAGAAATGCCTATGCCAGATTAGAAATGCCTATGCCAGATTAATTAAACCGCGTGATAACGTCAAATCATCCAACTTTGCCAGATTAGAAATGCCTATGCCAGATTAATTAAACCGCGTGATAACGTCAAATCATCCAACTTTGCCAGATTAGAAATGCCTATGCCGGATTAGAAATGCCTATGCCAGATTAATTAAACCGCGTGATAACGTCAAATCATCCAACTTTGCCAGATTAGAAATGCCTATGCCAGATTAATTAAACCGCGTGATAACGTCAAATCATCCAACTTTGCCAGATTAGAAATGCCTATGCCAGATTAGAAATGCCTATGCCGGATTAGAAATACCTATGCCAGATTAATTAAACCGCGTGATAACGTGAAGTTATTCAGCTACGCCGGATTAATTATACCGCGTGATAACGTCAAATCATCCAGCTATGCCAGATTAGAAATACTTATGCCAGATTAATTAAACCGCGTGATAACGTCAAATCATCCAGCTATGCCAGATTTGAAATGCCTATTTCAGATTAGAAATACCTATGCCAGATTAATTAAACCGCGTGATAACGTCAAATTATCCAGCTATGCCGGATTAGAAATACCTATGCCAGAAATGCCCAGAATAAATATCAATATTTATTTAACTAAAAATATCAGAGCTTTGCCAAAATAAATAATCATTGAACTTAAAATATAAGATCTAAGCCAGATTACATAACATAACAATTAGTTAACTAAAAAGTATAAAAGCTATGCCCGCGATGATGGAGAACTATATGCATAAAAATACAAAGAGCTATGCCATATTAAGTAACTAAAAATATATCCAATTTCATAACGCTATGATTTGTCTCAATTCTTTCTTGTCTTTCCATTCCTTATTTTATTTTCCGCAGTAGGAACTTTTATGGTAGGGAATGGAGCTATGCCGGAACTCTGCCACCTATGCCAACTATGCTTTTTAGGTATTATCAGGAATCATAACGACTCTGCCTTAATTAAAACGCCTTTACGCCTATAAAATGTTTGATAAAATTACAAAATAAACCGTTTTTGCCCAGTGTATCCTCCCAGGGTAATTAATTTTGATCTTACCGGAAATATTTCCACATCCACTGCTATCCCTTCATATTCTTTGGCTTTGCTAGGAAAAAGTTGTGCATTTTCACAGTTTTTTCCTTGATCGACCAGTTCACTGATTTTTGGTTTGCTAAAGAAGAAGGTGTCAAGTTTTGGTACCTTATCCAAAAACACTTTTTGTCGCCTTGTTTTATCTATAAGCCTTTTCCAATTTTGTGCACCGCTAGGTCTCTTATTTTGTTCACTCATTTTGAGCATAAAACGTTCGTAGAACGACTAAAACCGCGGGAAAACGACTAGCAGATAACGGTCTTTGTGCGGGTTCCAAGAAGTATATAGACCCGCAATAGAACCGTTAAAATGTTGCCAGCGCCAGATAAACGGAAATAGGTTTACGCACACTATTAGAAATGAATAGACAGCGAAATTAGCTAATAGCAAAATACACGAGCACGCTCATTACTAAAATAAAATACTAAATACCAAATGAAGTATTAAAAATGGTTTCTAACATACTCAACTTACTAGACAAACAGAAGTAAATCTCTTGCGAAATTTTATAAAGTGTAAACCAAAGTATCTAGCTCAGTGCGCCCCTGAGAGCCTTGCGCCCGGGGGCCAGTGCCCCCTTGCCCCCCCCCCCCTTAATCCGGCCCTGGTCTCGCGACTCTAAAGTGAATATAGGTTTCAGTCTTGCGACTCTAAAGTGAATTTAGTCTCGCGACTCTAAAGTGAATTTAGTCTCGCGACTCTAAAGTGAATATAAAACCTATACGGGGTAAGTGACGAAATAGGTTATTCGATTATATATTTCCCCCGCTAAATTTAACCGAATTTTAATTTACATTTTCATTTGTACGTTAGTACTCGAAGGGAGATAGCCATGCAATTTATTCATTCGTTTAATTGCGTAACGGCAGGCCTGAGTCAGAGTTGCAAAAGCTATTTATTTGAATCTATAATTAATCACGAAGAGGAAATGTTTGTTCCGGGTTTCAAAGAAATACATTGGTATTACGGAGAATGGCAAGCTCTATACGATAAAATGAAGTTTAGGGTAGTTTTAAAAGAAGGATTGTCGCTTTTATCGGACTATGACGGAAAAGATCCTATATTATTAGTAATCGATGACTAAATGAGCGAGAGTAAAGGTCAAATTGGCGATTTATTCGTGAAAGGCACGCATCACCGTTCTCTAAGCGTTATTTTTATTACTCAGAACTTCTTCCATCAATCTAAAGATAGCCGAACAGTTTCCTTGAATTCGCATTATATTATTTTATTGAAAAGTCCGCGAGACCGCCAACAAGTGGCTTATCTCGCTAGACAAATGTTCTCGGATAAATGGCGTTTTGTAGTAGACGCCTACGAAGACGCTTCTTCCAGACCTCACGGTTATCTAGTATTTAATTTAACTCAAACGTGTCCCGAAGATCAAAGAGTCTTAACTAATATTTTACGGAGAGAAACGTGCTTCGCCTATCTCCCCAAATAAATAGAACTAACATTTCGTAATCTCAATCAGTTATGAATCATGTTTCGCAGAGTGCGTATCGAGAGAGACGCTCTCCGATATCTCGGTCGTTGCAAACCCGTTCATAATACTTTAATTGGTAACGTTAAACTATCAAATACCCAAAAAACTAGGTTATTTCGTCATAAAAATACCTTTAGAAAATTAGCCAGTAAACGCGTAGCTTGGAAAAGTAAAAAGAAATTGTTAGTACAGTCTGGAGGTGGATTTTTCTCGTTTCTTCTACCCGTCGTTTCAACTCTACTTGGCTCTATATGTGGAAGTAAAGAATGAAACACGCCAGAAAAATTGTTCTTGTCCCTAGCGACGTTTTAAAGCCCGACCCGTTCCCGCACCCCCTCGCTCTGACCGTCTCTGAATTAAACGCTAAGATGGACCAAATATTAAATATGAAACATTTAGACGACGCCTGGAAATGGATTTTATACTAACAAGCTTTAATGAGACACGGAAATCTAAAAAAATCGAAATTGTTCCAGCGCTCGACTCGCTAAGTAGGGATTGGATAGATGATTTGCCTTTGATATATTACCATAAAGCGCAAAGCATGGTGGATCAATTGGAAACTGTACCCGATAAAATACGGTGGGATGAAAACGGGGAGCTCGTAATAAACGGTCGGTCTATTAAAGGTTCCAATATTAGCGAAATTGGCAAAGCGTATTTAAATCGTAAAACCTACCCAAAACCTATCGGATATTTCGCGTTTATTTCCAATTTAACCCAATTGAACTCTTCACCGGCGATCCCTGGCTTTCCCGTCCCGCTAGCTCCGAGCGCCCGACAACAAACTAGAAGTTTTCCCGTTAAGCGTAAGGTAAAGCGCGAGTATCCTCCTACGGAGAGTGGGCGCGCGCGTAGGACAAATAAGCCCCACTCCACTCGTAGCCTCGACCGAGATCACTCCGCGTCAGACGGGGACTCTTCTCCTCACTCGTATAAACAAACAAGGAGTCGCTCGCGAAAGTTGAAAGTATGGGAGAAGCTATTTTAGAAAAAATATATTTTGACCCATAGCATCCGGCGTCTTTCGGAGGCGTTGAAAGGTTATTCCAGTCCGTAAAGTCTCACTGCTTAAGTAGGGAAACTGTAGAAAAATGGTTAAGAGGAATCGACGCTTTTACGATGCATAGGCCGAAATATAAAAAGTTTAAACGAAATAAAATAGTAATTAGTAATATTAGGGAACAATACCAGGCGGATATTAACGATATGCGTTCGTTAGAGGCAGATAATGACGGATACAAATATATTTTAACAATTATAGACTGTTTTAGTAGAAAAGCGTGGGGATTACCTCTTAAACCTAAATCGTGGAAAGTGGTTTTGGAAAATATAAAAATGGTTTTTAAAAAAGACGGAATTCCGGATAAATTTCAATCGGACTAGGGCACGGAATTTAGGAATAAAGAAGTACAAGGATATTTCAAAAATAATAAAGTTAATTTTTTTAGTACCGAAAGTGACGAGATAAAAGCCTCTATCGTAGAAAGGTTTAATAGAACGTTAAAAAAAATGTATAGTCTTACAGGACTTGGTCGAAGCGTACAATTCTTCTTACCATAGCTCAATTAAATTGGCCCCTAATGACGTTTCGGAAACTAACGTTTTACGTGTGTACAATAATATTTACTCTAAATATTATGCCGAGAAACTGAAAATGAAACCTCAATTCCAAGTAGGGGATTTGGTTAGAATCAATACAACTAAAATGATAGTTAAAAGTAATCCTCCCGTTTATAAAATAAAAGCCCTATCAGAAATCGATAAAAAAGGAACATTCTATTCGAGAGAGCTTCTAAAGGTCAGCGCGCCTCGTTCGTACAAGTTAAACAAGGTTTTACGGCAGATAACTAAAAACGTAATCAAACAATTGTACGTTAGTAAATCTAGGATACGGATTGGAGGTTGAGGAATTAGTACCAGAAAAATTTAAATACGTATCTAATTATCAATATAAATACGACTTCAAATACATACCCCCCGGATACTATAAAAAAAACCCTATGAACTTTTAACTGTACTTAATGAAAGTATTAAAATTTTGCATGTAAGAGAAAAGATAGAAGATAGTTTGGTGCTACCGGAAGAAGAAAACGTAACATCAGAGGATAGCGTATGGAAAATATTGGGGAAATTTGATTACAGTTTAGGGTGTGCAAAATATTTGGTCAGACCAAATAATTCGATCGAATACCAAATCGAATATTCGATTCGTCGAATCGAATATCGCTTGGAAAAGTTCGCGAATATTCGAATTTTTTGATCAAATAGTCGAATATTCGAAAAGATAGGGAAAAAGTATTTGGTATTTTCAAATAGTTTGCAAACTGGTCGAATAACCGCGGGTGTTTTTCTAATTTGTTGAAGTTCAAGGCCATCCCAGGAGAGCGTAGTTAAATTTCCGAACTAGTCCTTATTTCTGGCACCTCTCTTTAGGCCGCAGCGCCAAGGACCATATAAAGAGTAGGTTGCACGTCCATTATCCATACCGTTTGTATTAAAACTTCTTAGCGAAAGGCAGAAGCTGTTTATTCTAGCTCCTATTGGCCAGATTACTCGCGTGTTCTCTTTTGTTATGGAATTTTCTAGAATAGCAAAGTAAAACTAAAATTGAGTCTAGAACGTAAACCAAGTCCAAAACAAAACCGGGAGGAAAGTTGAAGTAAGTAACTTTTACTTTATGAATTTTTCTGTTTAGAATTTTGGAGTTAACTAAATTAATAATTATTGATTTAAAACTAATATAAATGCAATTTTTTAATTTGTAACAAAAGATCTGCTCCCTCGCGTTTTACATATATTTTAAAACTTGAAATTTTAATTAAGTGTTTGCAAACTATGAAGTATATAGCATGTGACCATGTCCTTTGATTTTAATTATATTTAGTAGTTACTAAAGGTTAAAAGTCGCTAGATGACTTGGTCCTGGAGTGGTACCTAGGGTATTAGCCTAGTTAATTATTATTATTATTATTTTGCCATGGTACCCAATTAAAATATGTATGATAATTGATAAGATGATATGCACTATATTTTTGTAGGTTACGATTAACTCATTTTGTCAATTTTGATGAAATCGAAAAAATTGTTCGAAGGAAGGTTGAAAATAAAGTCATTTTGTACAACAATTAGAATTTATTTGAATGGTAAGTTAGAGTTTACGACAGTGGCGTAATATAAAATTCTGGGCCCGCCTGCAGCCTAAGACAATGGACCCCCTCCAGTGTTTTTTATTAAGAGCCTTAGAGAAGGCTAAGTAAAATTAAAAATTTAAAAGACCATCTTTTAGGACGGGCCCGTCATTATACCACTGATTTACCAAGTTCGCCCAGGGAACTTTTTTCTAGGCTATACTGTATTTGGTTTAATATTTTACTATTTTCAAGTAAATCTAACAGTGATTTCAATTACTTTTTTTTGATAAATATGCAAACTATTTGGCTATTTGAAAACCAAATACGTCGAATAATTTTATATTCGAATAACTATTTGGTATTTGATCAGTTAACTGGTCTAAATTTTTGCCCTAAAAATATTCGACCAAATTATTTGACGTTATAAATATTCGATTTGGTATTTGCCGTGCTTTGAAAGAATATTTGATATTCGATTCGATCCCCAAAAAATGGTATTTGCACACCTCTACAGTTTAGAAAGCGGGCACGTTCAATACAACTCATTTAGTAAACATTTTTGTACGCTCATATTATCTGAAAGATTTAGGAAAGTTTTAGGATTTAGAGATAATGTCACTAATATTCCACCTAAGCAAGCGTTCAGATCAGATAAACCCATGCAATTAAACTTATTCGTCCCCGGTCTTATGTTCGTGTATTCCGATATGGTAGGAAATAAAATGGTGGGGGAAACATTAGCACCACATTTACGGACAATTGTTGTAGACCAAAATGTTTCTCACGGAACTGCCGTTTCAAAAACTTTCGATTCTCCGCATTACCTTAAACTGATTAGAAATTATTTTGACAGTATCGACATTAATATAAGAACTAGTTTAGGTGAATTCGTGCCATTTCAGTTTGGTACAGTCACGTGTAAAGTACATTTACGACGAGCTCCGTAAAAAATGGCTTATCAGTACGTAGATAGAAATTGTCCCTACATGCATTATTATTTAAAACAGGCGGGGGGAGGAGTAGATTTACCTTATTTCTCTGGGTTTGCGGGACAAAAAGGGACACGGAATTGGTAGCTTTTGTTCAGGGCTAGCTAGGTTTGTATTCCCATTCCTGAAACCGTCTGCCAAATACGTGGGAAAAAGGGCTCTTTTTACAGGAAAGAAAGTACTCGGAGACGTCTTGCAAGGTCAGGACTTAAAAACTTCAGCCAATAAACGAATGACAGAAACTGTGGACGAAATGACTGCTCAAGAAGGATCGGGTCGTCGCAGAAGAGAAGAAAAACTACTAAGAAAGCATTGAAGAAGTTCCGCGCTAAGAAAAAGGGTTCAGTTAAACGCCGCAAGTTCACGCGTACAGTTCACGATATTTTTACCTCTCCGAGGGGACTATGTCCCCTACGAGGGGTTATACAACCATCGTGTCTGTCTGTGGGTCTGTCTGACAGGCCTGCGAACGCGTTCGCATTTTCGGTGCAAAGTGTAATCACGGCGTACGCAGTTACTCGAGATCTCTACGTTCGCAGTTCCTCGAAGGGTTGGCAAAACTACCGTGTGACGGTGAGCGTTAACGGATTGATTTGCGGTTGGGTTTGGTTGGTCTTTTTTCGTCAACGCTCACCGGATATTTCGTTATTGTTATGTTGTAGGTCGTGAATGTTGAGTTCGTGTTGTGACTGTAGTGGGTGTTGAGTTTGTGTTATGATTGTTGTGGATGTTGAGTCTGTTGTGTTTGTATGGGCGTATTCTCTCCAACTTCTTCCTAATGACTTTGGGACGGACCGAGTGCTGAGTGTAATGCTACCTCTCAACGTCCAATGGCAGGGTTTCCACCAGTTGTACACGGTATTCGTCTTAGTATCAATTTGCGATCGCATCGGGCGGGATTTGGACCCGAGACCTCCTGCTTGACAGGCGGACGTTCTACCACAGAACCACCGGCACTTTGAAAATTAGACCTTCAGCTTTATCGGAAGCGTATTTAATAGAGTACGAAATTTTGGTTTTATTGAAATAGAATTGAAATTGAAATTATTGCATCGAAGCAATTCTAATTTAGCGTTTCTCTATTGATTAAAAACAAATGCGCCACCCAGGTTTCGAACCCAGGCCATTCGGCTTGGCAGTAGAGCGCTCTACCATAGAACCACCGATAGCTGCTTAGGTTCACTGAAATTAAGACACTCATCGTAAGCATAATAGGTAATAATTCTTGAATTTTTTTATGAATGAATTTATGAAGGCCTAATCTGTTTTTTTAACGAATGAAATTTTAAAGGTTAAATCTTGTTTTAGCGCAGTCAGCCGAGATAAGAGGGTAAAGGGTAGACCCTGTGGGTGGTCCACTTTGTTAGTTTTTTGTTATTTATTTACGGGTATTATTAACGACCTATATATAGTTGTGTTAATTCAAAGAAGATAATTTAACGTTTATTGCTTTAAGAGCTGGCGGTTAGTCAAGTGGCTCTCTGTGCTTTGTTGATGGTAAGGTTTTTGCTTCTTGTAAAAATATATTTGGTGTGGATATTTGGATATCTACGATTTCTAACGCAGTCAATGATTTCCTGGGTGTGCGAGTCATTAAATGATATTGGAAATTGGACGGAATTGGTCTTTTTCATGCGGTATGAGTCACAACGTCAACTGGAAGTCTAGGAGTGTTGAAATAAAATGAGCGTTAAAGATGCGGCAAGTATTTCGTAAGCGAGAAAAATACAAATACCATCTGTAGATGTTTCTTTCATTAAAATTTGCTTAGTATTATATTCAACTGATAAACATGTACTGTAAAAAGGGTTAAATTCAATTGTGCATTGTTTTAGTAAGTCTAACTCGCTGTTGTAACTACTTAATTTATAATATTCTGAATAAATTAAACTCAATTGTTTCGTCTCAATTATTTAAATTAAAATTAAAATTTTATAGCGGGCAGGGTTTGAACCGAAAATACGTTTTTCGTAAATAACTCTGAATTACGGAGATATCTTTAGGGGTCGTGTCGAGAAATTAATACCACTAGGGACCATTCTTCCGAGGAGGTATATTTTTAGACATATTTAAAACAATTTGCATATTGATAAAAGCTTTTACATTGAGAATTTTAGCGTAGAAATTTAACCATATTGATAAAATTAGGTTCAGTAGATTTATCGAGAATTTTAGGCTTAGAATGTAGGCTTAGAAAAACTATCATTGGAAACTATAGAAAATATTTTGTCTAGATCAGCTATGGAAATCGAATCGTATCGACTTGAAACGTTTCGTCATTGGAAAAACCCGCACGTCACTAAAGAGAAACTAGTGGAGGCTGGATTCTACTATATTCAGCGTGGAGATGATGTACGATGTTACAAGTGCCATGGAATCTTAGGAGACTGGGAATCAGGAGAAGTACCAGAATTTGAACATGCCAGATTCTTCCCACACTGTCCGTCGAGGGATAGTTTACCATCGGAAAAGTACATCTCGCAAGAACGGGACATCCCGGCACCACCAAAGTCAGCAGCACTGGAGGAAGACGACTTCATCTCTATTCCGGTCAGACATCGTGAGGTAGAACTTTTAATTAAATTATTTATACAAGTTGCACTTGCAGAAGGTAGTTCGTTTCAACCCTTTAAATGAAATTGTTTATATCCCTTACGAAGATCGAATTGATTACGATTTATATTAAAATTATATATACGATTATTATATATGATATCGGATTAGTAATCATGTAAATAAAGTTTTAAAATAAAAAATTTAAATGTAAATAACTTGTTATTATTGATCATATTATAGATTATAAATTATGGATAACGGGGTAAACAAAGAGGGCGGGGGGGTAATAGCGAAAAGTTATAGTGAATGGTAGTGATAACAAATTCGGGTGATCAGGGGGATGAGTAAAGAGGGGGTGAAATCCATTCTCCAAAAAACACTGCGTTAGGAAAACTAATTCTGGAGAATGGGAAGAGCAGAGAGAACCTGGTGATTGGATATTCTGGTGAATAGAAACGATAAGAAAAAGCGATTGGGGATGGGAGAGCAGATAGAATCTGGTGATTGGAAATTCTGGTGATTGAGAGGGGGGTGAAGGGGGGATGAAGCAGAGAGGATCTTGCTGTTACCATCTGGTGATTGAAATAAGATATCAGACTGATTATTTCAATAACCAGACGGTAACTCCCCTCTCTATTATTATTATTATTATTTTCAAATCAAACCATAAATACATTTTAAGTTAAAATCTTAAATTATTTTGCAAATTGCATATGGTAACGTTTATCTCCATTTAATTTCTTTATATTCTATCTATAAATGAAAATGACTTTAAACTTAATAATAACATTATACTATATTCAATAAATGTTCTGGTGCCATATCATCAACAAACCCACTGACCTTAAAATGCAGAATTGAAAAAAACCGGCATTTATGAACTAACATTGTAAGCATATCCCAGACACGACTTTATAATTCGCTAGTTGACTAAAGCCAACGGGGTACATAAAGCATTAGCTTAGCTGAAAATTATTATTAATACTTTATTTAAAGTATTGTCTTGAACTGAATTTTTTCATTAGAACCATTTTTAGAAATGAAACGAGTGGTACCTTGGAAATATCAATTATAACTTAAGGAAGGGTTGTAACATTTCAAACTAACACTAAAATACTAATTCACGAGTTCAACAATTAAAATACGTCCCAATAAAAGCCTCTGTAAAACTCCAGTGCTAGAGTCTGTAAAATAAAATACAACACTTTTCATGTTGTGGTGTTATTGATAAATTTCATTAGTTTGCTGTGTGGATGGTGTTAATTAAAAATTTAGACAGTCAAAAGCCAAAAAAGCAGTCAATAAAACTTGCAAATAGGTCGCCAGAGGACTTCGGCCCCAAACTGCGCTGTAATTAATTAATAAAATTTAATTGAATTGAATTGTTTAGGAAAATTAATGAAAATACCTTATTCAGGTTTTTCTCACAAGAAATAGTACATCAACTTTGTAAGCTCACTAGAATTCTAATTTCTGCAATCGCTCAATTCTGCAATCCTTTTTTTTTGGATATCCAACTGATATATGTATAATAATTAAATATTTGGCAGCATCTGCACAATGAGTTATAAAGGACTAACTGAGTTCAAATAAACCACTTTCTCAACCAATTGATATCATCTCACAATAGCCCTTTTCGTAATTTTATGAACGCCTACGCAGTATGGCTTGGGGGGCCAAGTTATCAGATGATGGTTTGTTATTGTGCGCGAATTTAATGCGGTTTGATAACGTTGCGTGACCATTTAAGTTAAATCGTGTATATTTATGTTATATCAATATAGGTTTTACTTAAATAAATGTAAATATATCGTTATCGTGATGTTTTGAACTGTTTTCTAAAAGGAAACTAACAGAAGTTCCCAGAAGAAGTGATCATAACTAAGCCTTGGAGATATACCATCTCGCTGTGTAGTGGGTTGCAAAAGTCACTACATATGGTGATAGTTATATTAAATTTCATCGAATTCCAGTAAAACGGCATAAATTGTGGCAAATACTAATTAATAGATTAGAGTGAAAAGCTGCACGGGATGATAAAGTTTGCAACAGGCATTTTGTAAGTGGGTATCCAGGGTGGAAACCATCGGATGTTGACTCGGTACCAACACTTTTTATGAAACCTATTATAAATAAAATTACCCATAAAAATGCTGTATCTGAAAACAATGTAGAGAACGATTCTTTTGAAATAATTAACCCATCTGATGACAACTTGAGCAGTAATGTCTTAGAGCTCTCACGAGAAAGTAGATATGAAAATCGGATTAAAAAGAAGGTATGCTTTTATATTTCTAAATTATTGACTCGAACTAATTATTAATGTAATATTTTATAGAAAAATGGAAAGAGAGTTATTTGATAGAAATTGGGAAAATTTATCTCTTCAATCATCATTTTCATTTCATGACTAAGTAGGAGACAAGCAGACTGAACCTGTATTTATTGAATAAAGTAATTTTTAAGTTGTTTCCGTAAAATATCAATAATCTCACTTCTTTGTTTTGGTTATCTTTGGCTCACAAACCAAGACTGATCCGGTTGTGGAAGAAAATGTTAAACTGAAGCAAAAAATACAGGAGTTGAATAATATCAATCGCTACCGAGTCGAGTTCGTGTTTCAAAATTTTTTCTTTAGCCAACAAGTGTAGGCATTCCTGTGTAGAATTTCGAAACATTATTATCATTCTGTATTTTTTCAACAGACCAACTTTTTTGCGATTGATATTATTCAACTCCTGTATTTCTTGCTTCAGTTTAACATTTTCTTCCACAAGAAGTGAGATTATTGATATTTAACGGAAACAACTTAAAAATTACTTCGAAAGGATTTTTCATTATTTTCAATAAATACTGGTTCAGACGGGTTGTCTCCTACATAGTCATGAAATGAAAGTGATGATTGAATAGATAACTTTCCAATTTTTACATTAATAATTAGTTCGAGTCAATAATTTAGAAATATAAAAGCATACCTTCTTTTTAATCCGATTTTCATATCTACTTTCTCGTGAGAGCTCTAAGACATTGCTGCTCAAGTTGTCATCAGATGGGTTAATTATTTCAAAAGAATCGTTCTCTACATTGTTTTCAGATACAGCATTTTTATGGGTAATTTTCATAAAAAGTGTTGGTACCGAGTCAACATCCGATGGTTCCCACCCTGGATACCCACTAACAAAATGCCTGCTGCAAACTTTATCATCCCGTGCAGCTTTCCATTCTATACGATTAAATAGTCTTTGCCACAATTTACGCCGTTTTACTGGAACTCGATGAAATTTAATATATATCTCACCATAGGTACAGTACGAACAGAATCGAACCGGTCTCGGCACTCGGCTCGGCACGGGACCCGGCGGGGTGCGCGGGTCGGGGGAAACCTTTCCGAGTCCGAGAAACCGAAGAGACTCGGCGCGATCGATATTTGGCCGGGTGCCGTTCCGAGATAGGGACCCGGCGTACGATTCGGACTCGGCGTCGGGCAGGTTTGGGGTGGTGGGAGGATACGAGAGAGGGTAGTTACTTCGTGCCCCGTTGGATGGCGCGCGAGAATGCCGGAAGAGAAAAATCAATACTTTTCTATACAAAAACGAAGCTACTTTCGCGGCAAAATAATTCGAATTAAAAAAATTGTTTTAGTTTTCGATACTTATATTTTAAATGTTAATTTGCAGATTCAAATTAATAAAGGAACATAAAAGGTTTTTTAATAAACAATTAATATTTCATAATTTAAATAAAGTTTTATTAGTTGTTTACAAAATAGAGAATTCACATTTTTTGTGGGAGTTTCGGTAAAAGATTGATTAACTCATAGTGACTTATTTAAGTTTGTTTTTATATTTGGCGTTTAGTTATTCTTATTCAAGTATATGTGCAAGAGGTGAAAACGTTAAATTGATTAGTCTTAGCTTTACAATTTATGCGACACGTAATCATGTTAATTAACTTAATCAAAGCGCGCAAGTATAAAGTAATAGTGAGTTTTCACCCGTTAGGAAACGAGCAGAAAGAATGCCTACCGCGTTAAGAGTGAATGTAATAAGGCTATGCATAGACTTCTAGACCTTATCATTACCTGCTTCCTAGCTGGGGCGTAATCTCCTTAATATTTGAAATTATTTTCATCAGTAGCAAAAAAAGATAACATTTTCCAATATAACTAATATTTTCAGCAGTTAGACTTATTTCGAGAAGCTACAAATTTATTTGTTCGCCAGAACCTTATCATTTTTTAATAATTATAAATATATAAACGTGTTTATTTCGATTAAATTAATTTATTTAAATATCATTAATAAATATAAAAATAACATATTAAAAATTCCATTAGTTTCTATTCGCGGCCATTTCTTTGTCGCTAATCGACATCCCGGTAGATCCTAGTGGTTCAAAATGATGTGGATATTAATTTAGATATTATCAGTTAATTTCAATTGGATTAACAGATTTCATGCGCCTAGAAAAGGTATAGAGGGAGCTCGTAAGAGTGTAGAATATTCGCGATAAAGCTACGTCTTCACTCCTACACATTTCATGCTCACGGTTTTTTTAGCTTCAGTCGCTTAACCTGATGAATATTCATATTCTTGAAATAATAGGCCTTTCTGTAAAGTACCGTGTCCTTCCTGTTAAAATTTGGCTCTTACGCCATTGCTTTTTACTTTTACAAATTTACGCGTTAATATAAATCGCCCGTGCCTAGATTATTCTGATAAAGCTCAGTCTTGTGACGTCAAGTCTACCTTTAATACGTCTACTTTCTATTCGTTTTATTTTAGAGAAACATTTCTTAGGAACCGAATGATTTATAACAAGTTCATTAGAAATTTTAAAAATTTGGTGTGAAAAACGACTTTGAAATCGGTGAATTATCCCGTAAATTGAGTAATGGAACTGTAACGTCATAGGACGTCACCGATGCTTTTAACGATGGATAAAAAAATTACACCCAAAATGGCGGCCATGGCCTAAGCTACGGAGTGCCACTACTCTATCGCGTAAACTCTCGCAATTCCAGTTAGCGTCCCATATCTTCAGTAACTTAGTGCGCAATTAGCTTACCAATTTTGAAGTTGAAAGAATAATAAAGTGACGCACGTGGCTTTTCTGGGCCACGTGTAATTCGTGTGGAGCTGAAACCCGACCACAGATGCCTTTTTACACAGAATGGAAAATTCGAAAGGCGGGAAGCGGCTTGTCAAAGGAGCGGGTGAGAAACCGCGGGGGCTGACTGCGACCACGGAAAGACGATAAGGGAAGTGCCCCTAAACAACAATCCGACCTTGTCTTTCCCTAAACAAGCGCTTCTTTCGATTTTTAGAAAGCGACTAAAATTTCTATTGTAAATTTTGCTATTCCCTAGCTTTCGGCTTCGCGATAGTCTTCCTTGACATTTTTACGATAAGAAATATATATTTAACTGCCTATTTTTGGTTCCACGTCATTTGTCATACCAGAGTTTGGGAAAGGTTTCGAATATTTTTAATGATTGTGAATTTTTCTACGCTAAATGAGCAATATTCAAAGACGTGAAATTTTACTTTGATACTTTTTTTGCACTGTGCTTATAAATTAATTTGAGTTTTACAAAACAAAGACCTAAAAATATTGGACACTATAGAGGCTCTCTTTAGCCCAATTGGAATTATTTTTAATTGTTTTCGAAATAATACAATTTTAAATAATTTTAATATAAAATAAAATTTAACTATTTCGCGGAACTTGAATGACATTTATAAAAATTAAACGATTTGGGAGTAAATGTTTAACTGGCGACGCTTAGTGACTTTTATATCCGGCCCACGGCGCCGGCGGTCCCCGAAGGAGACGGGGCCCAAAAACGCTTCCGAATAACATTGTCCCAAATGATCGAAAAGGGCCTCAATATCGAGTTTCGTTGGGCAGGTCTTAAAGGACGATAGTTGCGCAACTGCCAACGCTTATGTCGTTTTTCATTAAGTGTGATATAATTTATTCTAAACAATATATTCATTTAAAGGAAAGTGCCCCTAAACCACAATCCGAGCCTCTTGTCTCGTTTTCCCTGGTCAATTTTGAGCATTAGATGACAAGTAGAGTACTTTTCAATCGTGCATAGGTCTATTAACCTTCCCATGTTGGTCTATCCTGACATTTTTATAAGGAAAAATATATTTTACGAGCTAACTTTGCGGTTTTAATTAGTATGTTCGGTCTTCGGTCAAGAAAAGAGTTAAATTGTGTTTCGCGTTTGGAACGTGAGCGAATGGACTTAAGTGTATGAACAGTGCGTGTTTAAGACTGAAAGGTTTAAAGTAATTGTGAACTAACTCAAGTCAGCTGTAAGATAAAATTGATTGTTTTGTTTTTTGAATTGGAATAACCTAATTATACCCTTGAAATTATCAACTCAACCTGTGAGGCTAATTAAGTAGATTGGAAGATATTAGTAGCGAACAGCTCTCAGCTGTTAATTATAGTAAGGTAGTTTGAATTTAGTTAAAATTACTCAGTATAATCTATGATATTTACTTAAGTGTAAGTGTGTTTTGGTTTATTTTTCAATCACGATGAACTAAGACAAATCTAGCCTTGGACACTTGAGTACCAGTTCTGCACAATTACGTAGGAGGGATATATATTGTTGGGTTATTGATGAAAGTTAAATCTAGAACGTTCCATAGACTGTTCTGAATAAAAATAAACATTTATAATTTTGCATAATTCTGGTTGAAATTTTATTTCTAATCACTCGCCCACAACATTAAATTTCTGGCAATCCCGAAACAACTAAATTTGCGATATAACGGCGACGGGAAATTATTTTCGTAAATTTATCGCGCGGCCTTGGGGAATATTATTTTAACAAAATTTCGATAAACTATCGTTCAATTAAAATCGGCCCGATTCCGTTAAAATTATAAACCAAAAAGCGAAAGGTCGTTATAATACCCTCTTTAGCTATTTCTTTCATTAAAATTTGCTTTGTATTTACTGACAAACTTGTACTGTAAAAAGGGTTTAATTCAATTGTGCATTGTTATAGTACGTCTAACTCACTGTTGTAACTACGTAACTTATGATATTCTGAATAAATTAAAATTGGTCGTTCCGTCTCAATTATTCTAATTATAATTAAATTTTATACCGGGCGGGATAGAACTGGGATAACATTTTTAACAAATAACTCTAAATTGCGGAGATATATCTTTAAGGGTTATCTCGATAAATTAATACCATTAGGGACAATTCTTCCGAGGAGAGGTATATTTTGGCTTGCCAACTTGTTTTATATGATCATTTACTTGTTACTACCAAAATTTGGGGTCTATAAGTCGCAAGATGACTTGGCCCCTCAGAACCATTGTATTTCTCAATTTTAATCTCTCTTTTTTTAATAAAATTGAATTGAATTGAATTGAAAAAAAGATTGCTCAGCGGGGCATTACATAGTTGCTCTAAAGAATCCTGGTTCTGGAACAGGGTGGACACATTGCAATGACAGCCAAATAAGTCAAAGAAAAAGTAGTTTTTAACAATTTGACTGATGTTTATTGTTTATTTTTAGAAAAACTATAATTTCATCAATGGCTGCATGTATTGGAAATTATACTTGATCGAGGTACTTCAGTATGTCCTAAGAACTTGGATCAAAAAGTTGGATTCCCTTTACATTCAAATTTCAAAAGTTGCTGATGGCAAAGTAGTATTCACATAAAACGTGAGTGAAATTCATTGGTGGTATTAGTTAGTTACCAGAAATAGTTTCCAAAATTGCTCCCTATTAGTTGGTAGTCTTATAGATAGTACTGTTTTATAAGTTATGGGAGGTTAAGAAATGAACTGGAATACGAGCGATGTATGAGACAAACCCTGAAACCATTTTTTCTGTTTAGAAAATGCAATTTATCATATTAGAAAAGTTTATGAAAAATTGGTAATTTTAAGTAACAGAGCATTAGGATTATGTTATCTAACCCCAAGTCTTTGTAAAATAGAAACTAATAAATTGAAATTGAATTGAATTGAATTGTTGTTTCTTGTATAATTTTATTTTTTTTACTATTTGTGTTTTTTTTTTTAATGTAGAAAGAGCCACCTTACCCGTATATTGTAGTTTCTTATAATGCAGTTAGGGTTTTAAATATGTATTAGTTTTATAAATTTTAAAATTAGCTTAAGTTATGTTGAAAGTTTACAACTAATCATCTATAGGACTGAGAGTTACTGATTAATTGTTTGGCTTGATTTGACTAGACAACAATATTTTTCTTCACAAACACTACTAATTATTCGTTTACTATATGCTTTTGTAATAATCAAGAAGGAAAACGATTTTGTACTGTAACATTAGTGGTTTAACATTGCAAAGCAGATATCATTGGACCAGCGCCGTATATTTTGCTAACCCGTGGGACTATGGGGACTGAAGAATATGAAAGATCTTGGAAAAACATTTTATTGATGGGAGTAGTGGCATAATTCTTTGATATCAAGTGGCTGGATACCAGTTTATTTCAAATCATTCATTCCTTGATAATTCACTGTTCAATTACTGCCAAATATTCATCCACTTAGTCAGTAAAGCTTTCGTACTGCTACATTACTGGAATGGATATATAATACAAAGCAGGTATCATTGGGCTAGCGCCTTATATTTGGCTAACCCATGTGGCTGTGGGGACCGGAGAATAAAAGAGACCTTGTAAAAACATTATCTTGGTCGGAGTAGTGGCGTACCTCTTTCATCATTAGGTTGCTGATTATAAACTCTATCATAAGGAAAATTTGGACATCTACTTTGATACTGAATACGACATGAAAATAAATTACCAATAAGAACATTAAAGTACTGGCCCCAAGGGTTCTGCCAAAGCGAAACTTCGCCGTTAAATTTGCATATTTCGAGCTTTGGAAGTCGAACCGGTGGACCGTGAATAGCTGCTGGAATGTCCTCGTTGTTAACATCGCGATGATCTCGGACACCAGTTGCCTTCTTTTCGAGCCATGTCATTGCTCTGTTCTTAAATAGCACCACTCTATCCATATATTGCTCCGTCTCGGTTATCTCAATCTCAAATTCATGTTCGTCAGTGATCAAGTCTTCAATCTTGTTGTCGTTAGGCTGATTCTCATTCAATTCATTCTCTATTACGTCCACAATTTTGGTGGTAGTGCTTCGGGTAGTTTCCCGCTTCTTTATAAACTTCTTCTGATCTCCAGCCATCGCAGCTTCCAAGTAGGCACGTAAACGACGTTCCCGGGTTTTGGCACCAAATTTGTTAACGATGATAAAGTTTTTACGTTGTAATAATGGGAGAGTAACTGTTTATAGTATTGCCTAGCCGACTGAATAAACTAGGCCTAACTAAGCCTAACTTGGAACCGTTAAGGAAAAATAAGGATAACTTCGAAAAAAAAATTTAACTTTTATTATATTTAAGAGATTTCAAAACGTCCGCGCGTGGACAACTTTAAAAATACAACTGATAATTTTTCACGCTCGATAACATCAAAAATCTTCACGCGTGCGATTATATTTTTCTTACATTATATTTAGCAATATTTTTATTATAGAACTTTACATATATTAATTTTTATACATATATTAAACAAAAGCTACATAAGACAAAAGCCAATGAGATTTTCATATTACATTAGCTGAATTGATGAAGGACGTGGTTGAACTTTGTAATCAGCTCCTTTTGTCATTAAGCCTCGCATCGAAACAAACTCCCTTTACCCATTTAATCTGTTATAACCATAAAAAATCTGGATTTCTTTAATTTTTTTCCAGGTTAGTTTATTTCTCGGAGAATGATTTTTGGCGTCGTCGCCAACCAACATATTTAAAAATACGTCTTTCATTTAAAACCGATCGATTCAATGAGTGCACAGCAGCCTTCGAAACCTAATTCTAGTGTTCACTGGGCATAACGTGCTACGGTTAAAAATAATGGTTTATTAATGGTCCTTTGATATGGGGAATCTTATAAGAGTTGGATTACTGTACGTATAAAGTTTAAAATGATATTTAAAAATTTAAGCGACCCACGATTGTTAATTAAAAAGAAAACTCTCGGAATTTAATCATTGCTTCCAATATATTCTTAGTGAAAGAACGTTTTGGTTTAAAATGAATTTTTTTAAATAATTCTCTTAGGGCAGTAACGGATTCCGAAGATTTTCTATGGGAGATTACACAAAGTCGTTCAGTGGTGTGTTAAAAAATTTCACTAAAATTAAATTTTACCTCTGAAGTATTTTTAATAGAACTTTCGTTGGCTAAAGCTATTTTTAAAATACGAGTAATTCCAGTTTCGGGTGATGGCTGTCAGTGATAGCAGCTTTTTCTAAATAAGGATTTTAGCATCAGTCATTATTAAAGGATATAGAGTTTTTAATGAATTACTCTTTAGATAGAACGCGAGAAGGAAATTAAACATAAATATTTTAACATATAATAAATGAAGACAAAGATTAATATATGTTCTTTTAAAGAACCTTTGGGATAAATTTTGACGATGGCCTGTTTATTCCAGGGGCGTAGGAAGGTCTTTATTTCAGGGGGGGGGGCTAACCGATAAAACTCCAAGTCTTCCCCCAGTGTTGAAAAAAGCCAATTTTTTTTCAAAGACAAGAACCCCCCAGATATATTTTTTTTTGTTATTGTTTCTCTTTTTGGGTGAGAATTTCCACGGGGGATCAAAGTTTTGTAAATTTTAGGTAATTAAAAGAAATAAAATTTTACTTAACTATTCCGGGGAAAATTCGATAATATTTTCGCTAAATTAAAATTTCCCGGTTGTAGAGTTCAATTTTTCTGACACTTGGTAAGTAATTTTTTCTTCCGCCCGATTACCCTCATTTATATTCGATCCCTCTCCCGCTAGCCCAAACCCAATTCTTGGCACGACAAAAGAGGTGTTCCGGGGAGAAAATATCGCTCCTTTTTGTTTCTTGGAAACAGTCATCGCATCGTTCTCACTACATTTTGGGTGTTTCTCTCCTTATTCCTTCTATACTCGGTGTGCCTCTTAGCCAATTTCCGAATTGAAAAACAACTGGTAAATCTAGTGCTTCTAATTTCTATCTGAACATATCAATCCGTTATCTTTTTCTCACATGATCAGGTACAATCTGAATTATATATCCAAACTGCTTCACTAATTTCACCGTCAAATTTACATTTATATGAACGTATAAATTTGTGGCGTAAGCGTAAGTCAAATTAGTTTGGGTGAAAGTCGAGTTTGACTTAATACACCGCATTGGGCTAGAAAGAAGATATTAGGATAAATGCTTCAAAGTGCCAGTTAGTAGCACTACAAATGGAGCGATCTACTCATCTGTGGGGGTTCGATTCGACAATGGAAACAGGCGGCGATATCGCGTCGCGTAATTTTCTTGACCGTTCAGATGCGTCGACACCGAAAGATCGCTCTGGGTGCGCTCATGGAAAGAGCCTCACTGTCAAATAATTCAAAACATATTTACTATTTAACTACCTGGGCAAAGTCGTGGCGCGAAACCAACTGACGAAATCGTAGGTTGCAAGATAAAGGTCGTGCAAAACACGCAATTTTGGTATTTCCCAAGGTGCAGAGGAGAGACAGAACTCGAGAGCGCCTGTTTTATTTAAAAAAAAATACGAGAACAGTGCGATGTTGCGGTGGCGCTGGTGTACTGACGCTAAACCCTATTCACGACTCCAGTTAATTAAAACTGGCCGATTTAAAGGGGTTGGCAACCTGTATTGCTACGCGAAGGTGAGGTTATTTGTGCGATAATTTTGGCGCCTCATTGAAGCGGGAAACATTATCGCACAAATAGCAAAACTTATACATGAAACCGTTTTTTTACACGATAGTGTTGATATTAGTAGTAAAACCGGGTACGCGACAAATATGAAAAAGTATATCACGAAACTAATCTAATACTACTTTAGAAAAAAGACTTAAAACTCCCACATTGTCTAAGTTATGTTTTGAAATAATTTTACGAAAAGTAAGTAGACTTAGTAGGCTACTAAAATACTAAATTATATAATGTATATTTTTGGATTTTGACCAAGGTACGACGTCCCCGCCCGATGGAATAAAAGCAATATCCAGGGGGGGGGGCATTTGCAAGGGTTGCCCCCCAGGCAAAAAATAAATGATTGGCTTTTGGCAGTTCTGGGTATCTGTCTCCTCATTAATGCTGACACTTTTATTTAAACCATCCCCTAGAACAAACGAACCGTAATTTCCAACCTTAATCATTTTAATTAACTGAAATAAATCTGTTATCTTTTATTGTATATTGGTTTTCTGTTAAAACAAAAGTGTCGCAATTTTTCTATTTAAAATTAGAAGTTTAAAATGGTCATGCCAAAATTAAATGGCTTGTAATGAAATTCAGTAAGATTTCTTCCTGATGGATTAAATTATTTATTTTTCAATTTTGGAAAGCCTTGGGAAATTAGTACAAGCATTCAGTATAAGAGTAAAGCGCTACGACAGAAATAGTCAGTTTATTAATCAACGCAAAAGAGCTATAAGAACTTTGAATCATTACCACCAACTGAGTTCTATTTTCCCAAATAGTACGCGCAGCTTTATCTTTTCAAAATTCTGAAATTTAAATTATGGCAACGAGCCTTTTCTGGGTTTGGTTGTGAATACCAGGCCTAGGCTAGAAGAATAGCGTTAATTAAAGCCCGAGGATGTAAATGGCGTTGGTGTTTGTGACGTTATTTCGTGATGAAGGAGGCTCATAGAAAACAAGTGGCTCAAGAACACTATTTATTGAGCGGAGCGAGCGAAGCGATCGTAGCTCTCTTAGCAGCGAGTTCTATGGGAAAGTTTTGTCATCATGTTTGCTCGACCAATTTTATTGGTGGGAATGGCCCAAAAGATAAATATCCTAATCCAGTTAAAGAACCTGAACAAGTAAAAGTCAATCAATTCAATCCAATAAATGTCAAAAAATATTCTTTGCAAAATATACGAGACTTTGCCACTCTTGCCAATCAAGAAAAAAAATTGCAAAATAGAAAATTGTGGTGAGAAATAAAACTAACCTACGTTATTTGACTGAAACACAGACTTAACAGAAATTAGTAATTGTAAATAAAAAAATAAAGCCTTAAACAAGAAGATGGCAATACTGAAATTGAAAATCAAAAATAATATAAAAATAATGGGATTTTTATGACACCAGAAGAAAGTGCAGATTTTGAAGAGATTATTTCAAAAAATCCGTTTGAGACCAAGTCAACATTTCTAAAACTTCTGATGAAAGACCAATTAAATCTAATAATGCATGCAGCAATAATTCAGTGGTACATCTCCATTAAATCCAGATCTTCCAGTACGTACGAAGCGATGCGGCATGCTTTGGTATTGCCATCTCAAAGAACACTGATAAATTACTCCATCGATCTGAACATCAAAAGTGCTTTCAACGTGAGTTCCTTTTGGAAATGAGAAAGAAAATTGACGTCGACAGCTTAGAAGAACACCAGAAATACTTCATGTTAATAATTGACGAAATTGAAATAAAACAGGATTTGGTGTATCAGGCTAGCACTGGTAAACTAATTGGAGCGACAAATTTAAATGCATTTCGAAATGAAATGAGAGAAATGGAAAAGATTGTTAATGGTGATGCTGATAATATCGATAATATTAAGTTGGCCAATCATGTACTAGAGGAATTACATACAATTTTAAATATACCTATGCTTTTTGTCCTTGCGGAAATTTACAAACAGAAGATTTGTATTCTATAATATGGGAAGCCATCGGGGATCTGCAAGCTGCAGGGTTCAGAATTCTAGCACTTGTGTGTGATAAAGCCACAGCAAACCAAAAATTGATTAAAGTTTGTACGGAAACCCATAAAAAACTAAACAATCTTAAAACTGGCTATCGTACTGTTAATCCATTCAACAAGAATGAGCCCCTTTTATTCGTTTCCGACATATGCCATAATGTAAAAACCGCGAAGAATGCACTAAACAATAGCGGGGGAAAAAGCAAAAAGATGGGTCACTAAAACCAATAAGGCTATTGAAGAAAAATGGGAAATATATCTTATGGAAACACATAAGAGATGCGTATGATATTGATTCGACTTCATTGCTTCGACTAGCCCCAAAACTAACCTACAATCATATTAACCCAAATGCGTTTAATTGCATGCTACTCAAATATTAAGTAGCAGCACCGCGAATGCTGTAGAAGAATTGGTTGGAGAAGAAGCGTCCAATTGTTTGATATTTTAAACGTATCAAATACACATGCGTTTCATACCAAAAGGAAACCTGCTTTGGCACCCTTTAGAGACGTAGATGAGTGGAGATTTAGGGTGAGTTACTCAAATTTCGCTATTTCTTATAAGGCTTTTAAACAATTAATTTAAATTTCAGTGGCTCACTGAGGTTTAAATGAATGGGAGCGAGAGGTTAATGATAGTGATATTGTCGAAGAGGATCTGGATAAATCTAAAATTCTGCTAAGTAGAGAGGCCCTCGAGGGTATAAGAATAACCGGTAAGGGCATTGTATATAATTCCAAGTTTCAAGTAGCAAAGTAATTAACTCGTTCAATATATCATTTCAGTTTACTCTACTATTGCAATTGTAAAATTTTTGCTAGAAAAAGGAGCGCCGCTCATTTTAACTGCAAAGTTGAATCAAGATTTAGCTGAAAACTATTATAGCAGATAGAGAGGGTGTTGCGGTTCAGGTGAAAACCCGAAGGTTAACCAATATGGACAATCCACAAAAAGACCTAAGCTTATGAAGTCCTTAATGGCATAAGTTTAAAATGGAAATTGTACTAAAGAAAAGAGGGTGAAAAGGAGAAAAGAAGTTCGTGGTTTAATACATGCATAGTTAAACAACCATTACAACAGTTTCAAATTATCCTTACTACCTTTGGGTATTACACTCGTTAGAACTTTTAGCTCTTTTCGAATTCCACTGCTATTTAAAATGTCTCTTTTGGCAATTTGAAATTCAATTTTTACCCGTCTCGTTAACCCTTTCAGGTGACAGTTAATGAGTGTTTTAAAACATTTCAATTTTGCACATACAGAATTTTCCTTCTCGTCCCCCCAGAGTTTACCCCACATTTCCGTAATTTAAAAGCTAACGCTTACTGGATATCTCACACGTACCTTCGTCAACGCATTCGCGGGCGTCTCTCAAACTTTGGAGAAGACGGTGGTTTAGCGAGGGCGGGGGGAGACAATTTAGTGGGACAAGCTTCGCGGCACGTGCGCGAGATTTCAAAAATAAGTTAAAAACGGCAGTTTGAAATTTTAGTCCTGTTTTCGGCTTCGTGTGGAATCATTGTAAGCTATTAATAGTTAAATCGTTATTACTTATTAGTTCAACGGTATAATACGGTACAATAATGTTATAAAATGTTAAGAGTCAAACATTGTCTATACCCAAAATTTTCATTGTTTTCACAATGTCACCGAAAGTTGATTCCGGCCACTGAAACTCATATCTAAAACAATAAATAATTAATACTTACGTAAATAATAATAACCATAATATGCGGTATTATACATACTATTATTGTATTATTTATATTGTCGCTAGCTCGCTCCGCTCAGGTTTTTGCCAAAAAATACCCGTTGGGGTTTTGTGACGCAATAGTAATAATAGCTGTCATGCAGAAAACAAAATAATTTTTGTACAAAAATGTCTCGCTTCTAGATTTTTCTGTGGCGGAATCTTGGTGTTAGGAATATTCCTTGCGGGAACATTTTATAAGATTAATATGGTACGATTTGTATTTATTTTTCAAGTAATATCAAATAAAGGCACCGCTTATACCTGAATATTTTCACTCATTCGTTTTCAAAATTAAAAAATTGAACCTGCTACTATAAATTTAATAATGATATCAATGTCATTTCTGTCGGATTTGCTTGCTACCACAATAATGAAATTAAAAAAATTAAGAATCTAATTTTGGATTCTAGATGGCGCTAGAAGAGAGCACAAAGAGCGCGTTTAAAATCTGGCCGTCAAGTGGTCAAATAAAAATTTTACGAGGACGAATGACCCGAAACCACTTGAGGTATTCTCGCGATAACTGTTCTATAAATCTTAATGTTCTTAGCCTACAACTGACATTGTGAGTATTGTGTATCGAGGCGGATATCAGTGAGTGGATAGCACTTGATAAGTGGTCATCGAAAATCAAGTCCAAAGGAATCGACTCCAAGAAATCTTCAATCGCTCATCTTTAACAAGGTATTTCGTTATAGAGTTTCTTAAATGGTTCTTTGCCGTCAAGAATAAAAAATACGGTTTTTCGAAATGACGCATCTTCGAGATTGGGCTCCCCTTGTTAACTATTAGAGTTATATTCCAAAGTGTTAACATACCAACTTTGTAGCCCACAATGGAGTATTGTATAATAATAATAATAATAATAATAATCAGCTAGGCTAATACCCAAGACACCACCTTAGGCCTAAGTCATCAAGCGACTTTTGAAGCCATTAATTCAGGTGACCGGGTTACAATGCGTAGGAGGGTGGTGGCAAGCCCTGCATGCCACGCGCTCGAGCCAACAGCTCCTTACACTACAGAAGTCAGAGAGTGCCAATCAATTTGACAAAAAATAGCAAATGATAATTCACGCGATAATAGTGGTCATATCAAATCACGTCATTGACTAATCGCCAATGGTATCGACTCAAGGAAGCTTCGATCACTCCTCTTAAACAAAGGTGTTCTTTATAGAGTTTTAAAATGGTTCTTGACCGCCAAGAAAGTAGTGTGTTAAAAATGACGCATCTCCGAAATTGGGCACCATTTGTTAACTATTAGAGTAATAGTTATTCCAAACCAGTGGCGTAGCTGACGGTCCGCAGGGCCCGCGCCGTGGGGGGGGCAAGCATCGAGGCGCCCCACTCGATATCACTAAATTGAAAAGCGGGGGCACCATTGAGATTTTTGCCGGGGGGGGGGGCTCTGAGTGCTCAGCTACGCCACTGTTCCAAAGCGAACACATCCCAACGCCTTTACACTATTAACAGGCTTGTGATTTCGAAGTAACAACGATCTTTATTATCGTGAATACTAAAAGACCATTCCATAAATTACTGGCTAAACTAAGAAAAAAATTTACGAAGACCACATAGCTGTACTTCAATAGGACTTTGGCTCAAAATTTAATATATTTCTTTTTGGTTTCGATTTTTTGAAAGCCAGCTATGAAAACAATTTTATGTCTTTATCTAATTTTACGCAAACAAAGTATATTTAAAATAAAGAAATATTAAAATAGATGACACGAGAATAAGGTGAATCATAATTCTACCTCAAAAAATATTTATTATGCTGTGGGTGGTTAATAATTTTACTAATGAGAAACAGAACATTCTTTCACTTTATAAACCTCGCTTTCAGATCAATAAACTTGCTTCAGAAACTACGCAAGAGCGTTCTCGTTTCTAGGCGGTTATTTAAAGGTCTTAACTCGCCAGTTTGAAAGCGGTACAGTCGGAGAACGAACGGAGATTCAGAATCGCAAAATGAATGCATCTCAGTCAGATCAAGTGGAAATCAAAGTATGTAAATTGTTTGAAACATCAGCCGACAGAACCGCGGATCAGATGAATCAGTTAGGTATAAGAAATAATTTCGTGTTTTGCATTTGATTATTTCATCTTTATAGGTAAATTACAGGGACCAGAGAGAATTCGCCGATTTTATCCACGTGTTTGATGGGTATTCATATATAATGCGTTATGTTTTTCTAACTCTATCGAACATCAGGTAACTGAAATTTCAGAATTTTCCCATCCACACTGTATATTTTCCAAAAACTCGTTACCTTAATTTAACCCAAAAACGCCTTTCCAGTAATTGTAAGACCAGTTATTGTAAAATTTAGGTGGGGTCTTAAAAGAAATCCGCCTTAGAAAACACTCGGTATGACTCGTTTAAAAATATCTCCCTGAGCTACAACGAAAAAAATGTGTTCAGATATTGAACGCAATACATTAACACCACCATGCATCACTTTTCTGCTCATATACAAAAATTAGAACGTGTTCAATTCGAAATATGGTTAGGTTTTGAACGTGTTCAAGTGGCAATAAGTTCGTGTTTTGAACGTGTTTCTGATCTAATGTGTTCAGGGTTAAAAGTTTTCTAAATGTAATGTGTTCAGGTTTTCTACATGAGTTTCTGGAAATGATCAACTTGTGAACATATTGAAAATCTCAGGTCCCTTATACTGTAGTAAAACCCTTTAAATGGAATATTTATTTGGTTTAAATAATATAAAATACATTTAAGATTGGCTAAAAAGACTAGTTACAAAACGAAGCTCTTGGAAGGTCCAAAAACTAGTTCGATTGTATCACAGGATGTTTAAATTACTTTTTAAACAAAACTAAAACTTATTATCACATGAATACAGTTCAGTTTTGTTATATAGAAAATGTTAATTTTAAACGTCATGGCTCGGTTTTTTTTAAACCAAAATCTTCAATGAACTTAAAGTATGACATTTGCTTGGTGAACTTGTGCTTTTCAGAACGTCATTCAGAAGTAACTCTTGAAAAAAACCGAGACATGATTTAAGATAGCAGGATAACTCAAATCTAGCACATAATATGTAATGAGTGAAATATAAATGCATTCTAGGAGAGAGCTGGCCTTACAATCAATAACAGTTTCATCTACCACAATAAATTCGTTGTTCAACTGTTCTGTGTGGTTTGTTATTAAAACAAGCTGGGGTGCTTGAATATTACCTTCAGTTCCTAAGAAGTAAAAATTATTTTTTAATGTGCAAGCAAACCATTTTTTCAATCAAAACAATAAAACATCCATCAAATAAAAAAGTTGCCGCAGTTAACTTCCTCAAATTTGAGTGCAAGTGGACTATTACACTACGATTTGATAAAATATTTTAACAGCAACTTCCGCATTGTCTTCCTAAGCACCCAACATCCATGAAATAAGACAGTTCCCACAGTTAACCTCCTCAAATTTAACTGGTAGTGGCCTATTTGACTGTGTTTTGATAAAAACTTTCAATGGTTACTTCCTTTAAGCTTCTACATGTATCAACTACAACAATGTTTCTCCAGTAGACTGACTCAAAGATGACTTGTACAGGTCCATATTAAAATTTGTGTTTTAATTTAGTCGGTATTCACACAGTCCCTTACCAAGATAGAAAAACCGTTAAACTATTTCATTTTTCAGTGAATAAAGCTTAAATTATAAAATCAGGGTGTTTCTACACTCTGATAAAGTCTGACTAAGTCAAAGTTTAGGCAGTGGCGGGAAATAGTAATAATTTTAAAATTTATTCTCTGCTTTGACTGTTTTGGTAAATTCCTAGTACAAAACTGTGCTATAGTTTTGAAAAATATTTATAAGTTTAAACAAGTCAGTAAATAAACTAAAACTTACCAAACTTTACGACAAAGGCGCGAAAGAAACTTCGTAGTGTTCCACTGTGTTCGTTTGTATCTGTCCTAGGATTTCTTCCGCCAGTTTACCTTTAAGTTTTCTTCCCGCCACGCAAATATCCTTGTGGTAGGCCAACTGCAGAATACGTTGGCCCACCACCAGGCAATTTGCGCGGCTGAAAGTATACTTAAAGGAAAACTGGCAGAACAAATACTAGGCACAGGGGCACTGGGACCCTAATCCCAGTGTTCGGAAAATAAAGGTTTTCCAATGGCTTTTTAATGGTCTAAATTTACGTGAAATCCATTAAAGGTTTGAGCACTTTACGTAGATGATTTAAAACGGTATTGAATATTTTAAGCGAGACATGACAGAAAAAAATTAACTATATTATTCTTAGCTAATACGTAATGAAATAGGCATACATTTACACTTAGAAAGAAAGTTTTAGATTGAATTGAAATATTTCAAATACTATTCTGAAGGCGATGAGGAATTTTGGAGATTTTGTATGTAAGATAACACAACGTATTGAGTTGTTCGGTGGTGCAAACAAGTAGTGTGTTGTAGTCTTTGACTAAAAATTAAAATTAATCTCTGAAATAACTCGAAGTACATATAAAAATACTTTTGATTAGCTTCGGGCAAGTGCCTTAAAAGCAAGTAACTCGAGTTTATGCTGACTGTTGTCGGAGACAGCAGCTTTTGTGAAACATTGAGCACTCAAAATTTAAGTTTGATTAACTTATTAAGGATTTGAACAACCGTCGATTATAAAGGATATAGAGCCTTCTCCCACATTTTTCTTCATTGTTCATTTTTTAATTTCCTTAAAACGATAAAAAATTTAATGTTTAATTTTTTACCTTAAAATAAAAATCAATAATAAATATATAATAAAATAAATTTTCAGCTCCGCGGTAGGATATTTTCCAAATTAAAGGAGAAATTTTTTTTCTATGCCTAATCTTAACGATTTTAATCAGCTATCATATTATTAAACACGTTGTTTCTTTTATTAGGAGCCTATGGCCTCTAGCGATTATTCTCATAATATATATTTTCGATTCTAGTTTTCCATCCGATTTAAATAAAATTGCGAAGTGTTTAAATTTAAACCAGGGCCACCTTACAGATTAACTGAATAGATCTTTAAAAATTGGTTTTAAAAAGTTTTTTTTGTCAGCAAGCTGCAGCAAAATAAATCTAGAATGTCATAATAAATAATCTTGGTTTGTTTATAATTCTTATGAGCCACATTAAACAAATCCAAACCAATTTCAATGTCAGATTTCTTCGAAGTTAAATATTTTGTAACCTAACCTTTTCACGCAACCTGCTAATAGCAAAAATGGGTTGATCGCACCATGGCCAACTTAGCTATTCTGTCGTTAAAATTAATTTTCTGCCGAGTGAAACGCGTATCGTTCACTATTATAAATTTCACTAAATTTAGATTTAAATGGTTTTACCACGGTGTAATAGTGCGAAGCAAACAACAATTATACACATAAACATCCTAAGAATAACACTTCATAAACAGCTGTCTATATAAAATTTCCCATAAACGTTACAAAAGTCTGCATTTTTATACTTATTCATCAGTCCCCGGAAGCTGATCACAACGGGGATTAGTCAACTTAGGAACAAAGAATATTTCGTAAGTAGGAACAAGATCAGAGTCGAAGTTGAGTGTTAACAAAACATAAGCGCTTTTGGCCCTGCAGCACAGTTTTGTTCGTCCATCAACGATGCGTCACTTTTCACTTTACGAAATCGTCGGGAAGGGGCTGACCTTTCATAACCCAATTGGTGAAGGGGTCACACCTTTTACACCTGTGACATACACCGGGGCATTCTCTTAACGGGATTAGGATGCGTCTGAATGGCAATTTAGGAAATTCAAATCATACGGGGAAAACGGTATTATTACCTTCAACATTTGGGAAAATTTACTGTGCTTTCAACATGTGCGACACTTTTTAAATTTCACTGGAAAACCGTATTCAGAAAAGTTATAGAAATAACAAGTATTCGCGGGATCAAGGATTGATGAAGAGATGGCCACATGTGACCTTCATTTTACGGTAGAAATGTTTTGGAGATAACATGGCATAAATGTTTACACAAGGGGGTTCACAACAGCAGCTTTCGCTTTTAACAGACCATAGTGAACGACTTGGATGGGAAAAAGCGTGAGGAATGAGACCCTTAGGCCTACGGAGTCATCACATCCCTACACACATAAAGAATCATAGGGTACTGTCAAATATGGAGAAAGTTACTCCTCTCGGTTAAAACCAGTGTGACTGGCTCTTCACAACCCTGACCTTAAACCGAATCACTTTATAGCTAAAGCCCATATTCAACTTGGAAAATTATTTTAATTGCCCCACAAACATTCGACAAAAAATTACTTAAACCGTTGAATTAAGCATTCCAGTTCTCCTTTCAGATTGAAATTTATTCCAGTGAGTGAATCGTCGGAATCAGCCCTTCTGAGAAAAGTATGAATTTACTTAACCACGAAATAGGAAAATAATTATCCGTGATGTATTACGACCCCGATAACGATGCTCAGTTACAAACTTCAAAAGGATAAGTTTGAGTAGATTATCGACAAATTCTTAATTTCGGAGTTTTTCGAATTTTTAACAGCAGAAATGTTTGGTTATGTGCTCGTTTTTACCAGAATTCCTAAATATAAAGTCAACTGCGCTATACAACTTCCCACTTTCTAAGATTGAAACTGAGTATAGTTTACGACATCCATTTTTCAATAAATCATTATTTAACATGAAATTTGCAGTTTCAATTTAAAGGATTTTTCGCGAAGAACATTAATGTTAAGATTAGAACTTAATCTTATCAAACACAAACATTCTTTTAAAAATATCTATATTTTATTCATCAAATACGTCGAAATAAAATCAAAAATATAATTTTCCACTTTCAAAAGTAGCATCATAATATATATATATATATATAAATTCTTAGCTTAAACTGATAAGCACTTTTTCCACAGAACGTAACCGCTTGGAACGCTATCTTTGACAATATAAATTTTGAACGTTTAATAAAACATTGGCACTTCACTCAACCCTATTATACCGATGGCAGCCACATCTACAGCTGTTTGGACGGACAGGGAGAGAACGACCAAGTGCTGCTGCCCCAGGAAGCTCTGGACACTAACATTTCAACATTAATTTTGGTTTCCTTCTTGACTATCTCCCTGGTGACAACCGTGGCATTAGATGCAAGGAGAACATCCCGCCGAAGAGGAGGACACGAGACCATCGCGAAAAGGATCTGGGACAGCTGCTTCTTCTACTTCTCGCATCTCGTCTTGAACCGTAAATAACAATCATTTATCTCAATTATGATTTTTTGGAAATAAATAATTTTTAATGTCTGTTAACAGCGGTTGACTTAGGCTTTAATGGGCGACACCCGTCACTCAGATTCCTCCTCAGTGGCTGGTTGTTGGGGGCAGGGTTCCTCCTCAACCGCTTCTACCTTTGCAACATGAAGGGAGAACTAGCCACGGCCAAAATAGATTATATCGACAGCTTCCCTCAACTACTCGCTAGAACCGACATTAAACATATTTACATATTTGAAGATGAAATGGTAATATATTCGCTTTAAGGTTCAGAACAACAACATTACCCATTTTATAATGTTTCGACAGATATTGCTCAGATCCGCGGAAATGCCTAATTTCTATTTAAACCTTGAAAGTCTTAAAGCAGGGAATGACTTGTTGAGCAGTCATGCGGTCTTATTCTGCTCTTTCCAATATGTGAATTTACGGCTGAGAATGTTTCAGATCAAACCGTGCAGGAATATTTACCAAGGCCAAAGCCGTTACGCTGATCGATCTAGTTTCGTGGCTCTCGCTCCCAATTTGCCAGCATGGCTCAAAGAGGCGGTCGAATACAGGTGAGAATGATCTGTAGCTGGTGAGCTTGAAGGGAAATCCAGCGTGTAACGTTTGTGAAACATTAGTTACTCAAATATATCATTTTAGGGGTACATGACTTTATTGCCAAATATGTCACACAAAACAGACAAGGATATGCAAAATAAATACTAATTTGCCTAGAGCATTTTACAAAATACTTTAACCATATTTCGAAATAATCAGGAATATGCCAAAGTTTTCAAATCAGACACTATTTTACCCAGAACTTGTCATACTGCTTCTCTCTGCTATTGAATTGAAAAAATAACATTTGAAAAAGATTAATTTTAAAATAGGCCATAGTTTGCAAAATAGATACTAATTTTTCCAGAACTTACGCAAAATGCGGTACGTATAAATTTAGAGATAAAAATATAATAAAATTAAAACATTTTAAAAATTATGAAATAAAATAAAATAAATATAATTATATAAAAAAATTAAAAACAAAAATAAATATCTATACTATATTCCTAAGTTTCTTCTGTCTGTCTGTCTTGCGTCTGTTTCTCTATAGGCGTCCGAGCCGTTCAACCTAGGACCTCCAAATTATTCACAGCTATTCTTATGGCTCAAAGGCAACGAGTCGCGCTATTTTCATCGATTTCCAATTTGGTTTAAGTTAATTAATGTGAAAAAGCGAGTCGAAATCTATGTATTTTTGCCCCTGGAAAGGTGCCGTGAATCCTGCAACCTACATACACCTATACAACCAAAATTTTTCTGCCTCAGTCAATTTCGCGGTTGCGTCATCGTCACTTGGGGAATGGAGACTGAACCTTTTGTTTATGACCAGCCTTCACGGGATTTTAGTTCTAGCGCGTCTGTTCCTCTATATACGTCCGAGCCGTTCAACCTAGCCAAATTTCTCACAGCTATTATTATGGCGCAAACGGAGAGAGTCGCGCAATTTTCATCGATCTCAAATGAAGTTACAACTAAGATAATTAATTAAATCATGTATTTTTGCCCCTGGAACGGTGCCGTGAATCCTGCAACCTACCTACACCTATACATCCAATATTTTTCTGCCTCAGTCAATTTAGCGGCTGCGCTGGGAGGGGGGGAAGCGTTTGGTTTATTACTCAGTCTTCACGGGATTTTAGTTCTAGCTGGGCCCGGCCGAAACAGTCTTCACGGGATTTTAGTTCTAGCTGGGCCCGGTCGAAACAGTCTTCACGGGATTTTAGTTCTAGCTGGGACCCGGCCGAAACAGTCTTCACGGGATTTAAGTTCTAGCTGGGACCCGGCCGAAACAGTCTTCACGGGATTTTAGTTCTAGATGGGACCCGGCCGAAACAGTCTTCACGGGATTTTAGTTCTAGATGGGACCCGGCCGAAACAGTCTTCACGTGATTTTAGTTCTAGATGGGACCCGGCCGAAACAGTCTTCACGGGATTTTAGTTCTAGATGGGACCCGGCCGAAACAGTCTTCACGGGATTTTAGTTCTAGATGGGACCCGGCCGAAACAGTCTTCACGGGATTTTAGTTCTAGATGGGACCCGGCCGAAACAGTCTTCACGGGATTTTAGTTCTAGATGGGACCCGGCCGAAACAGTCTTCACGGGATTTTAGTTCTAGATGGGACCCGGCCGAAACAGTCTTCACGGGATTTTAGTTCTAGATGGGACCCGGCCGAAACAGTCTTCACGGGATTTTAGTTCTAGATGGGACCCGGCCGAAACAGTCTTCACGGGATTTTAGTTCTAGATGGGACCCGGCCGAAACAGTCTTCACGGGATTTTAGTTCTAGATGGGACCCGGCCGAAACAGTCTTCACGGGATTTTAGTTCTAGATGGGACCCGGCCGAAACAGTCTTCACGGGATTTTAGTTCTAGATGGGACCCGGCCGAAACAGTCTTCACGGGATTTTAGTTCTAGCTGGGCCCGGCCGAAACAGTCTTCACGGGATTTAAGTTCTAGCTGGGACCCGGCCGAAACAGTCTTCACGGGATTTTAGTTCTAGCTGGGGCCCGACCGAAGGACGGGCTACCCAGCTAGTATTAGAAATAATCGCAAATCATATCGAAAGATACAATGCTTTTAAATTTATACTGCTTGGTGATTTTAATGGAACCATGGATTTTAATTTAGACCGCATAGATACGCTCGAAAGACGTATTGAACTTAGAAATACACTAAAAACGCTGATCAACAAATAAAAATTAATCGATCTCTACCGTAAACGATATCCAGATGGCCAAGTTACGACTGGGTAAAGTCGATCTCATCCAAATCAGAAAGCGCGCTACGATCACTTCTACGTCAAACCGAGTATTTGACCTACGGTTACTGACATGAACACGGTTTTTGGGGAACTAAATCGGATCATGTTCCTGTTATATTAGATCTGAACTTTGTAAGTCAACATTTTAATGTATCAGTCAGTTTATAAATAACTCATTACTTAAGGATAAACATTACGAAAATATTTTGAATTTTTTTTGGGAAAAACGTATCACAGAATTGCCAAATGAGGATACAAATAAAATTATCCTGTGAGAAGAACAAAATTTATCATAAAATGCGTAACAAAGTAACTGTAGTCCGTTATATACGCGGTTATTTGTGGCTAACCGAAAAATATCTGTTAGTTTTAACCGCTTTTTCACCGTTCTGCTTAGGGAATAAATAATATCATCGTAATTTTATTAGAAAAAATAATTGTTAAAGATTCTGCGCTTAAGGTAAGTTGAACGTCCTCTTGACTAAGAGCTTTCATTGGGCGGGACGCTGACAACCCCCGCGATCCACCCCTCTTGACTAAGCGACCTGATTAGCGGGATCAGAGTGAGTTCGAGTGACGTAAATCGCAACTTTCGTCAGGTTATCCATAGACTATCAACAGTACTCAAAAGTTTGAAATTTATTTAGTCTTTGCTATTTTCCCCATTATTTATAAATGACTCGTGCTGGAGCTGTTGCTGTAGTTAATCTGTCCATGCTGTTATAGATGCTGTTGCGGAATTAGGCTTAGCGGATAACGGAATTTATAGGATGCAGCGACGAGATCCGTTCGAACTTCCTAATCGAGAGTTTTTAGCATAATATCGAGTGCCGAAAGACGATGTAAGTAACTTGTGCGCAATATTAAAGAATTGGACAAGCAGTATGTAGGCGCGTAGGTGATAACTGTTGAACAGGAAGTTCTAGCTTCTCTGATGTTTTATGGCTCTGGTTCATTTCAACGAATAGTACACTCTTAGAAAAAAGGTTCCAAACCAAGTCCAAAATTGCACACAGTGTGTCAACATAGGACGATATGTACAAATTTGTTCAATTTGGGAACCAGTAATCCAAATTTTTCTCTCTACACGATTTTGGGTAAAATTGTGTTCAATCGTTTTCAGAAGCGTCCAATATACGCGGCTGAGAGTGAACCCCCGTCATTACCCCTACCCAATACAGGAGGAGGTGATTCTTTTACGCTCGAAATGTATTGTCTGATTTCTCAAGAAAACTGCTTTTTAGAGGAGAAAGTATAGGGACCGCATGGAAGGTGTTTTACAGTTTCTCTGTGTCGTAGAAAGGTTGACAATTTAACACCTAGCGCCACGAAGTATTCGTGGCAGGAACTAAAAGAGTTGCACTTCTCTGCCATCTATCTTTGGTTTATAGAACTTGAAATGGGTTAATATAGCTATAGCTGATATAGTCTTTGAGACCATCCTACTGGCGTTGGGAGCGGTTTTTTTAACGAAAAACTCCTTCCGCGACTACTTGATGGCGCTGATGCTTGGGCAACCTTTCCTCCGCAGAACACGCCATTCTTTGAAGCCATAGCTAATATAGTCTTTGGTTTGCTAAAATAAACGAGGTCTTGACCCAAATTGTTTAGAATTCACAAAAATAATATATTTTCTATTTGGTTTAATTCCACGGGTTCGGTTTTATGGATTTCCTCAAAATATAATTAAAATTGAAGCTAATTAAACATACGATAACATGATTTTTAAATGTAGTAAATATAAAGTATCGTAATTTAAATATAACTTGACAAACTTTAACTGAAATTAAATTAAAAGTTTTATGCGCCATCTATTATTTTGAAAATCTCGAAATTTTTATTGTTTACGATTGATAACGTTGCCTATTTTTAAAAAAATTTACTTCATATCCTAATTAGGTTTAAATATATTTAATATAATGTTAATTTTTAACACTCTTCAAAACATAATCTTTTAAATATTTCAAAATTAATAGGTCGAAACGTTCATTACCTTTTTCTTGATATCTTTACAGAGCGATTTCGTTATGTAGTTTTTACATTAAACTTAAAATAGAGTGAATATTGGTCCTTTAAATAGCGCCATCTATTATAGATTAAAATTCATTATAAATTATTACTTTCTAAAAATATAAACTTCTATATCTATAACTATAAGTCTTGAAGCCTAGAGTAAACCACTCACATAGAGTGGAAGCATCAGCGAAACTTGTTAACACTGTTCGTACGCAACGTCTTGATTCCGAGGCGTGAAATAAACAAGTTGGCCTAAAGGTAATGTACAATATTTGGTTAAAAAAGTAAGTTTATACTCTAAAAAATGTAAAATCAACACCATCGCTCTTCGGACTATATTTATTAACGCCTCGAAAACAAGTTGGCCCGTTAGGATGAATGTTTCATGCGCTTCCATAGGGCTTTCCACTCTATGCGAGTGGGTTACTCTATGTCTTGAAGCTTGTCCTTTTATGTGTGCGTGTATGGGTGTATGCGTGGATATATGTAAATTCATCTTTTTAATTAGGCGGTAGCGCCATCTATATTTTGTAAAGTTATATGGCTAAAAATAAATAATTATTAGCTAACTCACCGTAACTTGAGTTAAAAAGGATCGTGTTAACAGAATAAAATTATTTTTAAACAACTTCAAAGATTTGTTTGTTACGAGTAATCATACATTTCAATTTCGCATCAGATTCGCGAAAAAATTCCATTGCAATATAGTTGCCACCACTAGAGACAGATGCCGCCACGGTAGAACGATAAAGTTGATAAAGTCTCCTTATTGAACGAAATTGGTCCCGCGCCAGCCAGATTTAGTTGTACCTCTATTTATTCCCAACTCAATGCCTCTAAATTATCGAACTCAATGGAACACATTGTTAACCAGTTATTATTATAAATACAATTATTACTTCACTTTTTCTTTCACTTATACCTTGAAACATAATTGTAACACTAATTTAAGACCCTGTAGTGAAAATTTAATTTAATAGCGTATTTTGAAATCAAAATAAGGAAATAAGGCGCTCTCACAGGTCATTGTCTAAAGTCAACGCTAAGTATTGGACGGTACTACGTAAAGAAATAAATCTATTGAATCGCTAATATTAAACGTTTGTTCATCCGTTATTATTTAAGTTATTGCTCAATATCGAATAGTTTCAGCTCAAAAATCATACAATTTAGAAATTGATGTTGATGGGTTTAGTGTTCACTATCGAACAGGACCAAAAAACTGTCAAAATTAGACAAAACAATAGCTTATATTACACGAATTAAAATCCAATATCAGACAAATAACCTCCCAATTTTGAACATAACAACTTTCAAAATTGGACAAATTAATAGTTAATATTACACGAATTAAACTCCAATATCGGATAAATAACCTCCCAATTTTGAAAATAACAACTTTCAAAAATTGGACAAATTAATAGTTAATATTACACGAATTAAACTCCAATATCGGACAAATAACCTCCCAATTTTGAGCATAACAACTTTCAAAATTGGACAAATAAATAGTTAATACTACACGAATTAAACTTCAATATCGGACGAATCACCTCCCAATTTTGGACAATTTAAATCCCAAAATTAAAATATATTTGATGCTATATTGTACAATAATGGACAAATTAACAACCAATATATCCCGTAATAATGTGCAATATTGGATCCACATAAAGTCCAACGTTGCACGTATTGTTTTTGTGCAATTTTGGACAAAAATACGTACCGTATGAGTGACAACAATTTGGATCATGTTTTATACAATAATGGACGAATTTTTCTAAGAGTGTAGCAAGTAGCTACGAAGAAGGGATGAGCCAACCATCTGTCAGTATGGCAACAGGAAGAGTAAGTGAAGCCATTATAGCTAGAATGTGTGCATTTCCCACACAACCAGAGTACGCTGAAGAAACCAAGGTACGTGCAAATGACTTTATTCAACATATCATACACTAATTCTGAGTTTTACTTTTCAGAGGTCATTCTTGAGTAGGTGCGTGTTACCACACGTTCTTGGAGCGTCAAACTGTACACATGTCAATATAAAAGCACCGAAGGAAAAAGCATCTGAGTACCTTGATCGCAATAACAATTATTCCATCAATGTACAAATAGTCTGCGATAATCATATTTAGTAATATAATTACCAAGTTCCTTGTTGCTGGCTGGCCAGGCTGCATCCATGACTCATTTATTTGGCGTCACTCGGGTATGTTCCGAGATTTCGTGCATAATAGAATGCCTGTGGGATATCTGCTGGGTGATAACTGGTAAGGCTTGCAACCCTGTGTTATGACTCCATTTCTAAACCCCTACATTCCAAACGAGGTTGAATTTAACATACGCGACAAGCGAGGTATTCCATAACTTTCGCCAAAATAGTTCCTAAACGTTTACGTCATTTATTAAAGGGGGGAACGTCATTGAACGTTTGAATGGTGCCCTGAAATCCAGATTTAGGTGCCTAGATGAGAGCGGAGGGTATCTGTGCTATGAGCCTAAAAAAGCCGGCCGTATCATTACAGCTTGCTGCTATTTGCATTATTATTGCATAAGCAGCAACAACTCCAACATCCAGTCGCACCTGGTAAAAAACACAATTAATATCAAAAACAATTAAGTTAAATAATTTTTTCCACCTGGAACTATGTCAATGCTGATGTACGAAGGATTGCGGCTGCACATGTAATGTCACCAGAATTTGTTGAGAGAGCAGAAGGCAATAATTACCTGGATATGGGGAGACTACTTAGACAGCAACTGGTGGAATTGTGCATTAGAAGACCAAGGGTAACTTACCGCCTTTCAAAGCCCAATCCATTTGAGTGATTTCAATTTCCACACCACCCCGGAGGTAGAAATAACGGTATAATCCATCACGCCAATTGCATAAAATGACACAATTGGGTTCAGGCCTAAGTCCCCGGGCATTCTTCACCTTGTTCGTTCAAAGCCGTATCAGCGGAAGGACCAACTTCACTGGACCCGGAATGGCAACTTCTGTCATGGGCCACAACATTAAACAAATCCAGGAAGTTGGTGATTGAATAACCATCAATGCCCCCGGATTGAGATGTTTTGTCAATTAAGTACTGTACATTCGAAGTGCAGGGAAAAACTTCAACTCGAATACGTACTGAGTTGCGACATCCAAAAACTGCGCAGGGACGGTGGTACTCCTGTGAAAGACATTCTAATATTACAAGGTGTTCAGATCTTTTGGCGAAAGATATTTCTAGACATTGCTGTGTGTTATTCATTGAAATAATGGGTTTTGTGGGGATATGTGTAAAAAATGGTTCCTATATTAATTTCTCGCATATTTGTTATTTTCTTTAATTTATTCCGTTTCATTTTTACTAGGAATTTTATCATATTTTGATTCTGAAATAGTGTGCATGTACACTGTTTTTTGACATATGTTATGTTTTTGGTTGGCTTTTTCAATGACTTAACCTGTTGGTTTTAACATATGTTTTAATTTCGGTACTCATTGTTACAATTTGAGCTACCTAAGTAGCTAGCTATTTCATTGGAACTATGTATTGCTAAGCATGAATTTCATGTTGGTAACCTATTGTTAATTAGTATATTAGATTTTTAATTGTCGTACTCGCTACTTCCAGAAGGAACTGGTGTCTTTTGGGGAAGAGTGGAATCGATACTCCCTGGTATCCCTTAATTTATATGTGACCTTAGCTACGAAAGGGCTAATGCGCTCCTCCGTTGGAATCAATTCAGGCACATCCTTTTGAAGATCCTCCAACTGTTTCTCGCAACTTCACAGTAACATTAGCAGCTTTGTCCTAATTACTTCGGGCTGTCTGTTGTTATGTCCAACTTCATTATCAGAGTTGGTGATGATGTCTCATAATTCAGATTAAGCGGATGTCAGAGTCCCTCCTTTATGGCTTCTAAATGCAGCAAGCCCTTAAACCTCCATCTTCGATACAAGCAGGGTCGTGCAGAGGTTTGCTGGGGCCCTTTGATTAACATCCCCCTCGAGCCCGGATTTTTTTCGTAGACATCTAAATTTATTTTCGCAGGTCTTCCCCCCTTGATGTTTTTCAGTGGGCCCCCTTTCCGTACCCCATGGGCCCTTTACAGCCGGGCCCTGGGGATTTTTCCGGCTCTGTACAACCCTGAATGGAAGTACTTCAATTTCTTCATGATTTTACGTTTTATTTCTTGACTTAGGCCCCATAGTAAATTTAATTAAAGAAGAAATTTGTATGTCATACCTGCTTTAAATACAAAGTATTATACCATAAATAGAAAGAAGAATCATTGTTTTATTTAAAGTTGTATTTCATTCTATTTTGGATGTATTCCTATGATTTCATTAAATTAAATTAATGGCAATTGGATGCATATTAGCACCATTATTGTATGTAAATCCTATGAAAATTGCAATTAAACATTAGTCACGGCGGCTGCAGCATGTGAAATTTCTTGTGTTTAGAGACTTGCGTAACAGGTGGCGGAAAATAGTTCGAGATGATTTGCATAGATGGCAGTCAAATTACATTTGTAGGTCACGCTGTAGATGGAAGTTTTTGTTTTTGGGTTCTTTCTTCAAATAGATGGCACTTCATTATGAGCTTTGAGTTATGCTCAAATAGATGGCAATGAAATATTTCTTCCGGCAACCGTGTAACATGCGACTTTGTCTAATTCTGAACCTGCTAATCAGGTCGCTTAGAGAAGATGACGTTCAACTTACCTTAAGTGCAGAATGCGGGTGATTATTCGGTTTCTTATCTTAAATTTAACCGTTCGTTTAGGGAAAACATAATCGTTTTAAGAAATAATTGCTTAAACATTTATTGAAAAAATTAATCGTTAAAGATATTAAGCGGTTTTTAACCCAATATTTACCCTTTGGTTTAGAGAACAGATAATTGTTTTTATTAATCATTTTTACGATAATTTTTTAGAAATCAAATTATCGTTAAACATATAATGTGGTTTTTATCTTTGTGTTTATTGAGCAGATAATTGGCTATATAAATAATTTCGTTACAATTTGATTTGGAAATAGTAATTGTAAAATATACAATGCCGTTTTTTATCTCTATAATCATAAGTTAATGATACCTCTAAGTAGACAAATAAGCCCTTTCATGGTGGAATCTTTGTCCAGAAAATGTGATGTCAAATCATGTCCCTCCGATTCCCGCGAAAATGAAAGATTTGAAAAATATCTCGGACCCAGCGCCGCTGTGCGGTCGAGAATGAAACTATATTGGGAGGGGCTACTTTTACTAGTCGTACGTGGGCGTGCCTTAGCGGGGTGGAGGGGGAGATGGAGAGAGAGTTCTTTATAATTTTAATGTCGTCTGCTCGAGTCGCGTGGGCGCCGTAGAGTAAGAACTGTCCTTTCATGGGCAAGAAAATAATAATGAAGTTATATTGAAAAAAATTAGACAGCCAAAATTATGGATAAAATACCGCATTTAATTAAAGAGTTAAGTGAAAAGTCAAAGTTAGAAGTTCACATTGTAAAAAACCCTTCCAGAAATGACATTAATTTAGGGCTGCTATCTTCAAATGATAAAATTTTTCAATTGTACTTGGAGGAAATGTTCAAATATGCAATGGGTAATAAATCCCTGATTAATTACTTAAGAGCTATTAGTGGTTCTAATCTCAAATTAGACACAATATCATGGATTAAACAATAAAATAAAATTATAGTAACTTTCCAAAATCAAATGTAGACATCGCTCCCATTCGCTTGTTAAAACTATGAGCTATTTTCATTAACCAATAATCATGGCGATTTTAGTTCCGTCACATGAGATAAATAAACCAATAGCAAAAAAAAAAACGTTTTTCTGCCTCTGCGGGGGGAACAAATTTCTAAGGGAATATCGAAATTTACCTCTTTTGGGGAAGTTCAAGCTAGCCTTGCACCAAACAGGATTAAAGAAACGTCAGCTTCGGCAGTTCCAAGTGCATGTTAAAGCTACTTTGATACGCAGTACGGAGAGACATAGGTCGATTTGGACAAGCATTTCCGCCATAGGCAGCATAGCCATTTGTGTACTTAGAGGTATCATTAACTTATGCTTTAATATATAACCTATTATTACGTAAAAAATATTGTATTGAGGTGTCATAAGAAATTAGTGAGTTTTAATCACAAGCAGACCATGATGGCAGGATGGTACTTTGCCTTAACGATATAATGGATGGGCTTGTTCACGTAATTATTTTAAGTAGTTTTAATTAATTAAGACGAAGACGATCCCCCTATGTTATAAGTATAGTTAAGTACTTGAGCGTCTCGTTGGTCACAGTAAAAGAACCATAGGTAATAGCAATTACCCTAGTTTTATTCATATTGATTAATTAACAATAAAATAATAATTAAAACTTACTTAAGACTCCATTTTGTTGGTCACTCCTTTTTCTGGTGCCTGATCACCTCGAATATAATTTGTCAATAGTAAAACTACCGAACTCACTCGTCCGTTGGAGAGTATATATAAAAACAATTACAAAAAAGTCTCACGTGATCTTCCGTTTTTTACCTCTCCGAGGGGACTTTGTACCCTAGGAGGGGTTATACAACCACCGTGTCTGTCTGTCTGTGGGTCTGTCTGTCAGGCCTGCGAACGCGTTCGCATTTTCGGGGCAAAGGGTAATCACTGCATACGCAGTTTCTTAGAATCAGGGAAAAGGTTTTTCCAAAAGCGCCCTCTTTTTGTCATAGGGTGTAGTATAATTTAATAATCGGCCGGGATTCGAACCCGAGCCCTCTTGCACGATAGGTGAGCGTTCTACCGCAGAACCACGGATACAGTTACGCTTCATTGAAAATTAAAAACTCTTCCGAGGAGAGGTATATTTTGGCTTGCCAACTTGTTTTAATCACCTCGCTTCCTTATGACCGTGGCGACACCTAACGACGTTAGTGCAGCAGTCTGTTGCAAAGTAACCTCTATTATCTATGACGCGAACTTAGTTTCCATTTTGTTGTGAAAGGTAACATCCTAATAGTATATTTAAAGTCGATAGATGGCTGTGTGGTTATTGAAACTCGCTTTTTATATTACAATAACACCACCTGTAATTTAACAATTTTTTTGTTTTTTCACTTAGACAACGTTTGCCGGCCTTCGTCTGAGAATGTTTCTCTTAACTTTATAAACAAAAAATATCAACGGTCAGTGGGGTACAGAGGTAAATTAACAACCTAACAGGAGCCGATAGAAGACCCCCCCCCCCTTTAATTTCTAGGTTCCCCTGTGCAATAGCGTACCGAGTGGGGGGGGGGGGGGCTAAAGTAGACATTGCCCATGGACGGACTTATAAATGCTTAATCCGGCCCCTTAACGGCTCAGAGTTAAGGGAAACCCCCGGGGTTTGGATGCACTTGTTTCCCGCACTAGCCTCAACAATGACAAAAAAATCATAAACTGTCAAAAATTACATCGTGAGTATCCACAATACACTCGAAGTTATGGCATATGCAGTACACCCTATTTTAAAGTCTTCGCCTTCGTGATCATTGCTTCGCCAGCTTGTTTTTCCGATAGTTAAACAGTTATAGTTTGACAATATTTTACTGCTAGTGGGGTGAACCGTTACACTTCGTCCGAACGAATGGATAATTACGGTTAAAACGTTTGTTTCACCCGTGTTTACTTTACAAGCTCGCCAACGGTGAATTATCCCATTTAAAAATAAATAAAAGATAGCTAAGCCGTCGGATTAGATCTGTTTAAAAAATAATAATTGAAATTAATATTTTTCATAAAACATCAGACTAAAGACGATCTAATTATTTGACTATGTTCTAATTGTCAGGAAGGAGGTTCGATTTCCCCGATAATTAAATAGTAAAAGTTCTCCAATTTGTTTAATTCCACCACAACAATAGTTAAAAATTAAAATTTCTTTACCGATTAAACTTTCATGGATGAAATTGGGAAATAAATCTTAACTAAAATGTGGTATTAAAAAATTAATCACTCCACAATGGAGTGCATTTACCAGTAGAAAACCATTATCCGATCGCCGAGCCCTAGTAGTACACTTACAAGGCCAAGAAAAATATAATTGAAGAAGCAAACGAAATAAAGGAGAAACTCATTCGGCACCGAACCATATCTGAAAATGAAAAATACCATTATTGAAAAGACTAGAAGAAATTGACAATAAAAACGCGGAAGGTATACATACCAGAATTAAATTAAGCAATAACGTTGCAAATAAATATCCATTTCAAAAACGCGAATAAAATAACAGGTGTGAAAAGGGACTATGGTACCATTACTAAGTCTCAATGAGAAATGTTTTCGGAGATAGTGAATCACTACAAAATAAAATTGTTGACGAAGCGACCGAAGAATGTACCGAATATATTAAAGGGGAATTGTCACCAAAACCAAAATTTACGATGTTTTTTACAGAATGATAGAAAATAAATTAATGATTATGTCCCTGAAATTTTAAAGTTATTGGAATTTAAATATTTAAAAAGTTAAGCAACTTTTCCCGCAACCTACATCAATTTCAGAAATCGCGATTGAACCTACGTGCAGCGCCAAAAGAATTAAGCGGCAAAAAATTGAGAAAGGGCGGCATGTTTGGCATTTTGAAAACAAGATAAACTACAATCTACGAATTTAACTCGGTTAAAAAGCCAAGGAGAATGTCGTAGTAGACGACAGTTCCGACCAAAAAACGAAAAAACCGGGGAAAATAATATTTCGTTCGCGAGATGGCGCTGCAGGCAGGTTCAACCAAGCGGTTTTGAGATTCTCGATTCGGGGGGGGGGGGGGATAAAACACGAAATTTTTTGCTTATAATAAATCAAATACTGGAAATATTAACATGAAATTTTTTGATTAACCAATTTCGGACGTACTCTATCCATTTAAATGGTTTTTAACCAATTTTAGGGTGGTGACAATTCCGCTTTAAGACCTCAACTAACGCGAGAGGAAACCCAAGATTGCAAAAGCAGATTAAATAAAGCGGAAGTAATTACAGACTTAAAATTAAACAAGTCTCCTGTGAAGGACGGATTTAAAAATGAGTTTTATATCCATTTCTGGCCAATTATATTGGCCCTGTAATTTTCAGACTTTTTTGTCGATTTTAAATTTAGTTTTACAATTGCATAATTATAATTTTATTTGAAAATAGTGACCCAAAACTACTTTCTAATTGGCGTCCAATCTCGTTGCAAAACTCCGATAATAAAATACTTTCAAAGTTCTTGGAAAACAGGATACGCAAAAATATCGAAAATATAATCAATCCCGAGCAAATTAACCTCAAGCATCCCAGGAAAGAACATTACATTCAATTGAAACGTTTAAAGGGATATTATACACCATCGCAGTTTTAATTCCAGTGGCGCATTAACAACAGTCTCGTTGATTTTGGAACCACCCTCAACAATTTCATCCAGGCAGTTTATACAGATGCCAAGGCGCGTATTTAGGTAAACAACTCTCTATCAGAAAAGTTCAAGATTGAAAAAGGTGTTCGTCGAGGCGACCCTTTATCGAGGTATTTTTTTAAATTAAAAGTCCAGGTTGGGTAAAACTTGGGTCTATTTGAAAGATCATGTTTAAATATACTCAAAAATATCAGTCGTAAAATTTTATCTTTTTTTAATGACGATAAATTAATTTTTAAACGAGCGAAATTTACCCGCCAAGCGAGTTTTATGGTTTTATAGAATGCCTATGGTACTCTCTGCATTATAGTGTATTTTATAGACATCTCCTAAAGAGTTTTTTAAATGTTTAACAAGTTTACTCTATTGTTTTTCTATGTGTATTTTAAAAACATTCTACAAAACGTTTGGTAAACCATTACTTTAACACTCTATAAGTACGCTATATAATATTATATAAAATAATCGAAAAGCTATTGTTTTATAAAATGTTTTTGAAGTTTTCTATTGGGGTTCTTTCCTTGTGTTTCCACTTAATAGTTGTATTGTAAGTTAAACTAAATCCTCGTAATATAGGTTTATAGATATTCTATAGAACATTTACACACTTTATAATGTTTATAGACATTTTATAGAATATTTCTAGTTATCTCATTATTATAAAAATATTTTACAAATTTTTTGAAAAGTACCATAGATTTCTTTATAGATCAAATCTATTGAAAAACTACCTATAAAATGATACATTTTTCTAAATCATTTTATAGAACATTTTTGTAAGGGCATTGAGGGACTTGACAAAACTATAGTTAGGAAATTAAAATAATTTTATTAGAATAAATCAAAACACGGTACCGCAGTAAAAAATATACGTTTTAACCAAGGCACGCTCTATTCGTTTTTTGAAATACCTTGTAAATCTCTGAAAATGACGGAAGATTATGAAGCGACCGGAATTAACACAAATAAAATAGTGCCTTCTTCCGATGCGCTCAGCGGAGAAAACGGCGTTAACTCACGTGATGATATGAATCAGAATTTTCAAACAGAAAACATTTCTGTGACTGCACCGGGTGAATTGAAAGAACCGCCGTTTTTCTTGCTAAATGACATAGGGCTCTATGTGAACAAGAAAGTAGATGACTTTACCAAGTGCAGCATATTAGAGAGACCTTGGACGCCAAAAGAAAACTACTAGTTCCCGTATTCCGAGCATTCCAAGCAAGGAAAAATAGTAAAGCGTTAGATCAACAACAGTCATCTGCAAATATACCACTGGCTTGCACTTTCTGGAAAAAACCAGGGTTTATACTGCAGGTACTGCGTTTTGTTTGCCCCGACACATGTACACAAGGCATCGCTACAAAAAATTTTAACCAAACCTTTACAGTCTTTTGCCAAACTGCTTGAAAATGATGGAGATCTAGTCCTACATGATACATATTTATCATATACAGGCAGTCGAAGCGGGAAAACAATTTCTAGTCACTTTTAAGGAGCCAAAGAAAGACGTATGTAACCAAGTGAACGCGCAACGTTTAATACAGGTACAAGAAAACCGGGACAGATTGCGACCAATTTTGGAATCAATCATATTTCTAGGTCGACAAAATATACGGTACACTCATGGATGATTCTGGTCCATCGAATGATGGTAATTTTAGAGAACTTTTGCGGTATCGAATTGCATCTGGAGATTAAGTTCTAAAAGACCATCTTGCTATTACCTCTTCTCGCGCAACGTATTTTGGGGAAAATATCCAAAACGAATGAATTCAGTGTTGTGGTGATGAAATTACACTGTTAAAAAAATGAGGCTTTTTCGTACCAGGAAAGGTATTTTTCGCTGCATCCCCAGGAGGCCTGAAAAAGTTATACAAAAATACCTTATCATGAAGGTACTTAGAAATACTTCCGAAGCGACGTACTTTTTTAAACCGTAAGATATAAATTGATACCATATCCTGATTTAAAATAAACCTTTATTAAATAACACTTCTATTGGTGTGAAAAAAATGTCATTTAAGAGGGGCATTTATTTAACCCTATATTTCTGAAAATCGGCTCGTAGAGATCTCGAAACGCTGAACAATGTTTCAATGGAACAAAATGTTTCAAAATCTACCGTTAGTCCTCTAGCGGGTCCTAAATTTGTAGTATAGTATAGTCTAAATTAATTAATAACAACTTTAATTATAAGGTTTTTTAACATATTATCGTAAGAAGTTATGTTGGCCGCATGGATTTTTACTGCGCGTTTCGAGTTCGATTTCCGACGAGACTGGTTTTTTCTATCGTTATTTACTTTGAACATCGCGACCACCTAACTAGGTTACAATAATGTTCTAATGCACACATTATTCTTAAAATATATATCACCCTAAGATATATGACCATCTTCTTTAGGTCTTTAAAAAAATAATCTTTCATGTGATTTCACGATTTATCTGCAATAAAGAATAGTTTCGTTAAAACAGAATGAGTTCACGTTCATTTTTTGAAAACCATTGAGCGGTAGTGCGAAAAAAATTCAAACTGCCTTTGGTTGAATCTACACAACGATAAGGTTACGCGACATTTTTTATTCTCGCAAAATATAGCGATGACTACGGTTCTAATGTGTACTCTTTAATCGAACTCGAAACGCGCAGTAAAAAACCATGCGGCCGACATAACATAATATGTTAAAAAGTTAAAAAACCATTTAACTAAAGATGGTATTATTATTATTATTATTATAAAGATCACATTTCCATATAAGACGTGCGGGGTCCTGTTTACATTGCGAAATGCACGAAATGTGAAAAAAAATCAAACAATTATCTCCATTGACAAGAATTTTTCCAACCTAAATAGGGCTTAGAAATATCAAGGTTAAAAAATACTAACTAACTCGAATGAATAATTAAGCTTCCAAAATTCGGTCAAAGGAAATTTTACCCAAAATATTTCACCCAACCTTTCTTAGAACTTAAGCTCAAATATTTTAAATAAAAATGTTTTATTTACCAAAGTAGGAACCGTAGCAGACGATATTATCTTTTGCTTTATGTTAAAATTTCATTTGCCCAATTTTTTCATAACGTTTTTGCGCGCCACGCCGCTGAGAAAAGAAAACGGGGGGGGGGGGGGGGCGAGAGGTCCAGCACCCGCTACCGGTTTCTACATTTCCCTCGTTACGACTGTTAGGCGAGGAAAAGACTAAAGAACCATTCACACTATCCAACTTTATTCAGCTGACAAATTGAAAGATTTTTGTCGGACGAACAAGGCGGCTAATTTGAACGTGTCAGTTGCATAGTGTGAATGCGCTGACTTAAGTTGGATAGTGTGAATGGGCCTTAATTTAAACAAGAACTGCTATCCGAACTTCCGAAGGAGGTTATTTCGGATCCAAAATGTGTGGAGTTTTACCTTTTTCGTAGTATTTTAAGTTAATAAAAATCTAATCAATTTAATTTTCTTTTTCATTTGGATTAATGATAAGACACATTATTTACATTGTAGCAAATCTCTAGGTTATGGAATTTTGTTGTAAGGCATAAGAAAATTATATAAAAATTTCTTACCTGTATGATAATAAATCTTTGTTGTCCAAACCGTTACTAACTTAATACGCGAAAATTTAGAAAAACGTGTTACAGAGACGTAGCGAAGACCGTATTTATAAGCGCGTAATAACCAAACTTTAGCCGATGTTGTAGGGAGGGCTATCGGAAAATTTTCGAACGCATTCAAGTAGAGCGATCTTTTCGCCCATTGCTAATCCCCCCCCCCCTTTTTGTCTATGTCCTTGTAAATATAGAAAAAAACTCTGGAAAATTTTTATAAATACCCACACGGAGCAGCTTTGTCTAACATTACGATAAATCGACAATGACTGCGTACGAGAAGATTTCGTCACTTTCGTTGACGCGTACCGTTCTGCGGCTGCGATTCAAGAGACCGCTGAAAATGAAATCGAAACTAAGTTGTCGGGTCAAGTACTAGGAAAAATTGGGTTGAATATTTTACAAAACCTTTCCCTGGATATAAATAATTGTGTTGGAGTTGGCACCGACGGATGTTCAGTGATGACATCTGAAAATTGCGGAGCTGTAACGGAAATATTGAATGTCGCTCGTAGTGCAATGCGATGCCCATCGTTTAATCACGCCCTTAATAATTCCCTTATGAAGGCTTCTGAAGTAACTACCATCAGAAATGCTATTGGAGTTATGAAAGAAGTTATTGTATTCTTTAACGCTTCGTCGAAAATAAATCTTTTCCTAAAATCGGCTTTAGTTCGCCAAATGGTCGATTACTGTTACCATCATTTCTCCTTCAATTTCAAGAAGCTGAAATAATAGACCGCTTAGAATGTCTACTAAAGAAGTTCGATTATTTTTTCGGTGTGGAGCACGCCGCTTTGATGAGTTATTTCCAAGGAGAGTTTAGCCTCTGGAAGAGATATTGGAAAAATGAAAGTGAGAAATCCGAAAATTTAAAAAAGATCGACACAGCACTGGATATAATCAGCTTTTGTGATAACGATATGTACCCAACAATTCGGAAATTGTTGCAGATTCTTTCGACTTTACTAATAAGTAGCGCCAGTGCTGAAAGGACTTTTTCAACTCTTCGTCGGGTAAAGACGTGGCTCAGATCACGAATGGCCTTTCTGCTTACTCACCGAAACATGGAATTAAATGTAGACTCAATAATAAACCGCTTTTCGAAAACAAAACAACGCCACCTGGAATTTGTACTTCAATATTAATAAATGTTTTTAAAATAATTTGAATTTTCTAGTTTAATTAAAACTAAGCACGTTTTATTATTCAGAAATGTAAATTAAATAGCGATAAAAGTTGCAGTGACGTGGACAAAGAGTGGTTTCCGTATCAGCCCCCCCCCCCTGGGTCTACCTTTGACTGTACTAAATTTTCACCCCCTTATCGACCTCCCGTTTAACATTCACATAATTGGACCCCCTTTGACGAATTTCTGGCTACGCCACTTTTCAGAAGAAAGAAAGTTCACCCCTGACGCTGAAGGCGTGGCGCACTAATACCTACAGTGGACTCTCTTGACCTACATCAAGGCCCGGTATTCCTCTTTCCCCCACACCACTTTTCTGGTACTGTAAGTATTACGGTGCATGGGTATACAAATCCACAAGTGTCTGTTTTTATGTCTTGAAAAAATCTACAATGGTGCCCCCCGTTCCCCAAAATATTAGTCTGGAGCCGCCCCTGACCCAACCTGAACTTTTCCTTTAACCTGTCAATAGAGCCTTTTTTGTGTCATTCAATCAATTTTCCCTTTCTTTAAAATTCTCTAACGCTCACGTCATATGTCGACGATGTTAACACCTTTAGCGCTACAAATGAGGGTTTTCAAGTCTTGAATTATACAGCGTGGTAAGCAACTCTAAGTTTAACGTTGAAAAAAGCAACGGGCTTTGGCTTGGTGCTTGGAGGCTCGGAACAGACAAACCGATTAATATTAAATGGAATAACAAGGATATTGCAATTTTGGGGGTTCCTTACTCAACGCAAGAAGGACTAGATCAAAACTCCAAAAAAGTAGGAGATGAAATTGTATATGAAAATATGTCAAATTGTGAAGACAAATTATCCTTTAAAGCTCGTAGTCAATCGTGCAACTTTATTTGAAGCATGATATTTTATATCTTACCAGCCCTGAATTAAATTTTGATTTGTTTCAAAAATCGGATCAAAATTGTATAGATGCTATTTGGCAAAGTGAAAAACATTGGATTAATGTAAATAACGTCAAGCAAAGTATTAGTTAGGGCGGTTTCGGTCTGCAAGATTTAAAAAATCAAAAATTACAACGTTTAATGGAACGAAGGTGCCACCCAGCGGAAGCAGATCTCGTCGAATATTAATTAAAGAATACAAAAGTTTACGGGTTTAAATACGACGTACTTGGGTATTCAAATATTGAGCGTAACTGCGAGTGTTAACCGAAGTATTATTGTGATAATTTTACTTTTGACGGACTATTTCAATTCGCCTAAAAGAACCTTTGGATTTAGACAGTTTGCTAAAACTTCCGATCTTAAGTAACCCGTTCTTTAGCTTGGACTTTTACCATCCCAAGTATAAAACTACAGGTAACCTGCTCTTACACCCACCCACACACCCTCACACCCATACCCTCACCAACACACACAACCACAACAAACGTTTTCATCAAGAAGCCCGGTTCCAGACGTGTCAAAAATTTACGAACAACATATAAGCTGATTTACATTGAAATATTTATAGCCGGATATCTACAGTGCTGTATTATAAATTTAACAAACTTATAATTTAAACTTTACATTTATAACATATATATACTTCTCAAGTAAATATGGAAGCAATCGATCTTTTAAATCAGATGTCTTCTCATATCACGATTATTGTGCTCGGCGACTTTAATTCGACGGGCTGATCACTCCGCGTAATCGGTGTACAGAGACGTACCTTTGACTGTACTAATGGGATTACGCGTAATCTTTGAAGTCCCTGCCTTTGGCAGTGCTAATCTAAGCGTAATCCGGTGTACAGACTTTCTAAGAGTGGTTAGCCCCTCGCTTTAATTGTACAATTGATTTTAAAATAAACAGAATCAACACTGTATCAAGCTGAAGTAAATTGTCAACAAATATTATCCCATTTATGTTTATCGCCAACTCAATCCAGCTACTTTCACAAATCCAAAAGCTTGCCTAGACCGCTTCTTTGTTTCAACTGCCGTTTGGCCAATGGTGGGTGGCATGAAAACTGCCTTTGGAGAAAAGGGGTTGTACCTTCTATCAATAATTTTGGATCGAGCTAATTAATTATTTCAAAAATCACAAACCTATGTATATAAACGGTAAATTTGTTGAATTTTAAATTTGAAGAAGCAGTTTTAACACTTAACAAGAATTTAATATTGCCCCACACATGAAATGCATCCTCCTCCCCCCTTCCTATTTGGGGCCTGTACATTGAACACGAACGTTTTTGTTTCAGAGTGACGCGATATGTGGAGACAAGACAGCGACGGCCATTCGAGGTGTTTTTCAAATTTTATATGGGGAAAAGGCATAACCACGATAACTCTCGAATCCCTCCCAAAGTGACGACCATCCACTTTCTGGGGCCTATTCTCAAAGCGTGGTTCATTGGCATTCTTTTTTCTGTGGCGTCTTTTACCGTCGAGTTCACCTATGCGCTGATTGTCGACCGGAAGTCACAACGGAACAGAATAAGCAAACAGGAAAAACATTGGGCTGGCGCTAGAAACCAGGTTCCCGCTTTTGTACTTTGAAATGTTCAATTGACTGTTAAATTGAAAAATCGCCGGCGAGCGTTGTGTGGTTTTACGTCACTCGTATTTTCATCAGAAACTACAATATATATTTAGTTACTGAGATGGCTGTTAATTGGTAAGCCTTTCGCTTTCACATTCCACGATTCGAGGGTAGAGACGATTCATAAGATGAACTTATGCCAAACACAAATCCAAGGATCTGCGGAAGAGGTTTTTTGTGAGTAACCAAAACACTTAAGATGGGCATTTCTTAATGAATAATCATTTTTGATTTTTGTTAATATATCCTAGTACGTGTCCTATTTTAACTAATAAAATGAAAAACGTAAACAATAATTTATAATATTTTCCTCTTATTTTGTTAGATAAATGTAAATTATTATTTTTTATTTATTTCTTAAGCCATCAAACCTTTCGGCGGTATAAAAAGTTTAAAAATTTAAATTTTGATTGTTAACCAAATTTGTAATTCCATTTCATTGATTTTTATTAATAAATCGCTGACTGTCTTTAAACCATAAATTAACCCTAAAATTAACAGCTATAAAAACATTCCTTATAAATTCAATCTTTAAAAAAGTTAAGTAAACTTTTTATACAGGTAAAAAACTGTAAAATAAATTAAACGCATTTATATTAGTAATATATACGAGCGTAAACATATTTAAAACATATTTTGTGCGAGAAATAGTGTTCGGCAGTTGATTAATTTTTATCCAATAAAATAAGCTGGGCTATATTTAAATAATATTTATTTAAATAACAAATAGTTGAATAAAAATTGTAAAATGTTTAAATAATCGAAAGTGAATAAGCCTATTATTTAAATAAAACAAACAATGATATAAATAAATACCACTTTTATTCAAATAAATGCTTGGTTGAGTAAAAAACATAATTAAATAAGTTAAAATGATATTCTTTTTACCAACGTTTTTTAAATAAATCGGAATATTTGTGGATAATGAATAAACAATACCGAACACTAGCGAGAAACATATAATGAAATTTAAAGCACTTTTTCATTATTTAAAATAACTTTTTAAATTTAGCTTTAATTATGTTATAAAAGTTAATAATTACTACGGCATTGTAAACGGAAATAATAACTTTCATAAGTTGTATAAAATTGTGTAATTAAAAAATGCCAAAATGTCACCTTGCAACAAGGTTGGTAAAAATACTGTGTATTATAAGGTTAGCGCATAACGCGGGGTCGGGAATAGAGATATCTGCTGAGAGAAAAACGGGGGGAAAACACGGTTTTTTTCCCGGTGTGTGACGTAGCTGGATCCCAGCGAACGATCTACAACGAAAATAAACAGGCGTCGCGTAACTTAGAAACTCCACGGTGGGAAGACAGCCGAGCGGGAGAGTTGACTGTAAACATTCCTCTTCGGCCGGCAGCCCGCGTCCGCCTTTTTATAAAATTGCTTTGTGGATTAACATTAAGGTAAGCATTAATCGTTTACCCATAAATTAGATCCATTATAGTATTACATTTTTACTAGTGTTAAATGGTATAGTTATATAATAATAGTATTTTTGACTATTTTAAACCATGAGTTTTATAGCCGAGGCTTAACTTTTAATATTTTAAAGGCGGTTATTTTGAATTTTGTTAATAAAGGCTTGTCAAGTTGTCATGAACTCAACCTTGGATGAATGAAGTATATCCAAGACTCAACATAATACAGTAATGCACGGATTAAAATGTTCGGTTCTCGGGTGCAATAATTCCTTAATTGTCACCCGAAAGAAGAATTTGTCATACCATCTATTCCCATCTCAAATAACTATAAGGCAAAAATGGATAACCGCTTGCGGACGTTCCCAAGACAAAATAAATGTGAAATATGCAAGGATTTGCTCAGAACATTTCTATGAAGAAGATTATCCAAGAGATCTGAGAGTAGAATTGATGAACCCAATACAAAGAGGCTCTGAATACCCACTGCCATTCCTTCAAAAAAGAACAAGAAATGAAATATAGTATAAAGAAAGTGATAAAGTATTAGTAGCGTGTTATTTAAAGTTTAAATATGTACAAATTTAAAATTGACTAAAGTAACAGGAATGTATAGATTTCTATTAATGTTACAATTTTAAATTTAAGGTGTTATATTATAAAATTGGTATATAAAGTTCTAGTTGATTGTTAATGTAAATTTTGAATATGTATGATTAATATACTTTAAAATACTTAAAAGTAAAAATCTATAATTTTATATAATAAAGGTATCACATTACGTTATATAGTTACTGAATGTATAAAATATTAAAAGCGTTAATATATTGAAAGGTGTCACTTAACTAGTATTAATAATTTAATTGAAAGGTGTTTTATCATTTTACATGCCTGTGTGATAAATATTTCTGTACTTGAGAACTATTTTTGGATTTAGTCTATATTAAAGGGTTTTTATGAAAATATAAACTTTGGATTATTTAGATGTAAATAAATAAGAGTTCCTATGGCACGCTGTTCAGGACAAAACTCAATAAAAAAATAGAGATTGTTTTTGTAAATATGGGGGTATTTTTTTAAATATAAAGCTGTTTTTAAAATATAAAGTCACATGATACCATTTTTCCAAAGGCCTTTTTATGAAACCTTTTAAGGTATTTGTTAAGACTTTGAAAGGGTCGAAATAATACCTTTTTCTTAAAAAGGTTATAAACTTAGCCTATAAAGGTATTTAAAAATTCAAAAATAAGGTTTCTTTAAATGGTACTTATGTGTACCTCATGGTTCAAAACTATACCTTTATGAAAAGGTATTTTATAATACTCTCATAGAAAGGTTTTATTTCGTTCTTCAAAAGGGTCGTCTGGGGACGCAACGAAAAATCCCCTTTTTTTTTAAATAGTAAAATTTTTTCATAGTGTTAACACGTTAATTTGCTCGTTAATCTATTAATTATCTAAGAACGTCATAGCTAGAAAGAATCGGTATTTCTTTAATTACTTTTCTAATTTGGTTATTTTCCGAAAGCGTCGGCGACCAATCAATTTAATTAAAAATACGTCTTACAATCGCCATAGTTTAATACACACGGTGCGCGATCCCCAGTAGGATTTGAGAGTCGGGCCGACGCCAGCGTGTCTCTAATAAAATAGAGGTCGGCCACCCCACTTCGTTTGGTCAAAATGTCCTAGTAGAATTAAAGTCGGCCGCCCGTCGATCGACCAGAAAATTTTACTAAATGTTAATTTTTAACCGACTTTTAGATGACTATTGGCCGAATCTGAAATTACTATGGGCCGACTTCAAGTAGACACATTTACGACTCCTAAACGACACTGGACCTACGTCAAATTTAGCAGTATGTCCAACTCGGACTCAAAAAATACCAATTTCATGTGCTAAATGATATTCAGCTGTAATTAAAATGTAAATATGAATTTTTAAACATTACTCAACGATTTATCGTTATTACAAAAAACTAACACCAACAATTTAAAAGGCAAAACATGTTTTGGTAGAGCTTGGTGAACTACAGAGAGTATTGATGCTCGCAATTGATTCATGTCCTCGATATTACTTTATCTTGTTAATTTTCAAAAATAATTAAATTAACTCACAAGAACCCTTAACCAACTTTATAAAGTATTCTAACGAATTGAAATCTTAATTAACTAAATATTTTCCTATCATATTTAATTACACGAATATGACCTACTTGAGTTAAGAGATTTTTTAAAAAAAAGCAAACATTTTAGGCTGAATATATGATATTTTTCGAAAAAAATATTTAACAGAATAATTACATTTGTTTTTGTTAAATCGCAAATATTCACAGCTCTGCTCGTTTAATTGGCAAATGAACTGTTGAATATAAATCGGGCATTAGTCAAGTTATAAATGTGCAATGTCACGACAGCTATTACAATTTAAGGTCCGCGTTGCAATGATAAGACTAGGTGGTCCGATATGCCAGGTCACTTTTAAAGAGATCGAAAAAGAACTTACGCGGAACTATTTCGAAAACGTTGACGACTTTGTGATATAGTTAAGTTATATAAAATGTTAAATATTAATCTATTAACCCTAAATATATCAAATACTTAAATAAAAAGTAAAAACCACTTTATTTACGTGATAATTATTATAATTAGAAACAATTAAATTATTAATCAGCACAAAATAAGTCAGAATACCCGATTAAAATTAGCTATTAAAAATAAACTATTTATTGTTATCCCTTTTATTAAAAATATTTGTGACGTGTTCAGTAACAGTAGAATTACCCCTATTTTTAAACCTATAAACAAAATTCAGGACTTATTAGGCAGCACCAAGGACAAAATTGACATTTTACAGAAGTATGGTATTTATGAACTATCATACTCTTTTGACATGGTCTATCTTGGTCAATCTGTAAGAAATCTAAAATTTCGTATTAATGAAGATAATAACGACATTAAATATTAAAAAATCCGATAACCTTAGTCATCTTATAAATATAAACAAGTTGGCAAGCCAAAATATACCTCTCCTCTGAAAAATTGTCCCTAGTGGTATTAATAACGCCACTAATATTGTAACCCCCGACCACTTCCTTAAATTAAACATACACGAGTCTTTAAAAATATTCAAAAAACGTGAAACCAACCAATGGCTCAATGGAGAAAACGGCCCGCGCTTTCTTATAGCCGAATTATGGTTTACAAAATTGTAAAACCCCTATTTGACATGTGACCTTTTTATCGCAATTAGTAATTATTTTTACATTACTTATTTCTGCTTACAAAGTTCACTCCTATGTTTATATTCGCTTCCCAAAACTGGTCCTGATGATGCCTCTGAATAGAGCGTGAAACTAGTTGTCAATTTTGATTGTCTTTAATTAAAAGATTTATTACGTAAATCAAGTGGTTAATATCTTTTTAATTAACGTGTACGTAAGTAACCGTTCATAACTATTTTGTATAAAGACTAACAAGGAAACATCATGAAGTGTAACCCACTGATTTTGTTCAAACTCGGAGGATTGGTAACTTGAAAAATCGAACAATCCTGAAGGGAATTTATTCAATGGGCAACAGTTTTGCCATGGCAACGAAAAATGTTTTTGACCACAACAAATGGAAATTTTCCCATTTAAAATAACATGGGATTCTAACCGAATCCTAGGACCCCCTTGTGAAAAATTTGAAATGCCAAAAATAGAAAAAATAGATAAAAATTTAAAAAAAACACCTTAAAATAGATCAACTTTTGATCAGCTTGAGGTCAAAATCCCATGTTATTTTCAATGGGAAAATTTATTATTTTGGGTTGTCAAAGACGTTAATTTCAAATGAATATTTGTACTTCATTTTACACATGATATATTAACGTTGAAGAATGGTGAATTAAAAACCAGAAATTATTATTTCAACGACAAAACAAAATATTAACCAAATAATAAAGTGGTCTTTGCTACCTGGGTGTACTCGGCTCTTTGATTGCTTGGAGCATTAGTAAATAAATTTTTGACAACTTTATGAGGCCCGCTATCAGATCAATAATTAGGCTTCAGAAATTACCTAACAGCGTTTCATTTTCTAACCGCTTGCTTATGGTTTTCTACAATTAATAAGCTCAAGTTATTGTTATATAATAATAATAATAATAATAATGTTTATTTGTTTGCTCCAATAAAGAAAGATCTACAAGAATAATAGTAGGCCAAGTCACAGATGACTTTTAAGTAAAAAGAAATATTTGTATATTTATACATATATATAAATAGGATGGGGTTATTAGAATTAGGGAAGTTTGTATAGTTTATTTTGTACAATATTTTTTGCAACATTTTTTAAATGATTAAACGTCTTAATTTCATTGGTTATACAATTGTGAAATAACTTAACACCACTGTAAAATATTGATTTGGGTTTCTTAGCGGTTTCAACCCTGGGCACAGTTAATACATTATTTCTTCTAATATACGTTAGTTTGGCTTTGTTAAAGAGGAAATTATTATAAATATAAGTAGTTATTGACTTAAAGATAAACACTGTACAACAAAAATCGTAGATTTGATAAATATTTAGAATATTTACTTAATAAAAATAGGATTAGAATGAGCCAAATAATTTTCATGACTAATATGTCTAATTATCCTTTTTTGGAAAATAAATACGCGTTTCAAATTAGTTAGACTAGTATTGCCCCATATTGATAATGCAGAGTGAAATGCGGGAATCGATCAAGGTATAATATAATTGTTTACAAATACTGGTTGTTAAAGCAGTTCTATTTTTAGTTATCGTATAGATACTGTAGGAGATTTCTTTGGCAATTTAACTGCTCATCGAACATTACTCCTAGATATTTATAACTCGTCACTCTTTTTAGACAAATATTATTTATAGATATTTTCTCATTATGCGACAAATTCTTATTTGAATTAGAAAAGATCATGTAGACCGATTTGTCACTATTCAATTCTAGATCATTGTTTTTTAACCATATAAAAATATCGTTTAATTTTAGGTTAAGTTTCCTAATGATATTCGCCATTATTGTTTGGATGTTTAACTTCGATGAAAAACTAGAATCAGCCATTGAATTGTTTCACTTTAAATAAAATTAATCATTGGAATTTGATTTGATGTTCACTTAGTGTTAGTGGTTCGTAAAAATTATAAATCAACTGGGATTCTTTATGATGTAATTCTAGATTTGTGTTGCTACAGTTGGATTAACTTCTGCCCTTTAATGTGAAATTCATGAAGCAGTATTTTTATAATAAATACCCAATTGTTTAAAAATGCGAGAAACGCGCTAGCGTGGCGCGTGTAAAAAATTAAAAGTTTAGTTTTTGAAATAAATCCGTTTGAAACAGACTGGTGAAGAAATTAGTCTTAGCTCTTAACTGTTATTTTATTATTCACAAACATTCAAAGTCGCGTAAAGATTTTCATTTTTAAATTAATTCATCCTTCCAAGTTATTTATGTCCCCTCAAACCCCTCAGTTAATTTTCAGTCGGTTACCGGACGGGGTCCAGTATTTAAGCTCTCCCACAAGGCCTAAGTCATCTAGTGACTTATAAGGCTTTTTAACCAGTGGGCGTGTTATAATGCGTAGGAGGGTGGTAGCAAGCCCTACATGTTTATTATATTACTTATGGTTGTACGAAAAATGAAGGTATTTCATCAAATCCGTCTGTTATGAATTTAGGATTCAAAAGAGTGACGATACCAAAGAGCCAGATTATTTAATTTTTAATTTGACATGTGTCTCCTTAAGTACCAATTTCGCTTGAGGATTTCAATAAAATCTTATCTAATTGTAGTTTTCGATATTCGTTGTAAATTAAACAGTCTTCGACTATGTTAGTTCCTAGTCTAGCACGTCTTGCTCGCTTTAGAGAACCACCTGCCGAAAACATTCTTTCACCCGCAGCCGATGTTGCAGGTGCGGACAAGTTCCTCTTAGCAAGCGCAGTAATAGCTGAGTATTTTTTTTTTAAATCTCCAATAAGCTAAAGGGCATGACCATTCTGGATTTGACGTAGCTTCGTTCACGTAAGAATGAATCATTTCTTGTAGAGAAACTGGTTCCAATCTCCGACGTTTTCTTTGTAATAGAGATAAATACGAATTTGGTAACTTAGGTTCTCCTTCGTCTACTCGTGCTGCTTGACTTTGGGTTCTTGCAATAAAAAACTCTGAAGCGAAGTTTGTTAGCATTTCAGTTGCGTCTTGTTTCGATGGAGTTTTAAAGTCAGGATACATTTATGCCCAAGGTGGTACACTAAAGTCATGTATAAATAAAACCGTAATATTAAGCTATTAAAGACATTCGAACAGTAAATAGTTTCCGTGAGAGTAATTAAGTTATGTTTAACATAAACAATTACGGTTTAATTTCTTTATTCAAAATGAATTGGACTAGTACCTAAATTATAGATATTGTCATTGAAATATTACTTTTAAAAACAATAAATTTCTGCATAGCAGGAATTATATAAAATGGATCGGAGAGATGAGCGCTAAAACGAGATTCCATACCTGTCAAGATCTTATCTTTTGTGTTGAAAATTTGGTAGTTGTATTGCTGTAGATAGTTTCGAAGGCATCCAAAAGTTTCTTTACGAAGAGTGCAATTTGTGGTCCCTCTCTTTGTAAACAAGCTGTTGCATTTTTAAGCGGAGATAGATCGACGAAAGGTTAGGCTTAACTGATAAAACGAAAAAAGTTTTTCTTGGCGGAACGAGCCCAAGTATATTTTTTGACACGCGTGCTTCAAAGCAAAGGTAAAGTTCCTCGTGACTCCAGGACGTGTTCTTCTGTATTAGGCTTAAATTCTTAATGAAAAGTATTCACCAAGGACGGTAAGTTGCGAGTCCAAGTCACAGCTTCAAGAGAGTATCAGTGTCGAAAAAAGGTTCGATTAGAAAATTAATATTAAAGCAATAGAAAGTGCCATCCTTATTTCAGTTATGTTACTTATGGTAGTATTAACGTGACTAATTTTATCAAGGTCTAGGGGGGTGGTAGTAAGTAATTAACGCCACACATCCCCTAGATATAAAAACAAAAACTCGAAGGTATTTTAAATTACTATCTGGATTGACGAGACGCCTAGGTTTCCAAGAATTTCGTCAAGTTTAAGAAGTATGTTCTCTCCAGTGTGTGATTCATGGAATATACCAATTTTTAATATACCATTAAAAAACCCTTTTCTTTAAGAGTGTGGCGGCGAAACGGGTGGCGATTGGGGATAGAAACCCTCTCTTGGGAAGGGAATTCTAGTCATTAACAACATTACAGGAACAATGATTTAGACGCTGAGCGGTACGAACTCGGGGCTTGGAGAGTTTGAGTGAATGGGCCCAGGTTTGGGAGGAACTAAAAGAGAAGAAATCGTCCAAATTTAGAGTTAAGTTATTAAAGAAACAATCGTGAAGCAAACAGAGATCATAAACGTGGTGTCGAAGATGTCCCGGATCGATGTGAAGGTACTGCAAGCGAGATGGGGCAGGGAGATACGAAATTTTGTGGGGAAGCTTAGCGAAGGCATTATGAGCTTGTTGTAGAGCAAGGATATCTGATTGGAGACGAAGGCACCAGATTGGGGAACAGAAATCCAAGAAGGGAAGAATTAGGGAATTATATAGGGTACGAATTAGCCTAGGAGAGCGGAAGAAAATATTGCTATGGACAATACCAGTAATAGAGCAAATTTTCTTAGACATTTTGTTAACGTGACTCGAGAATTTCAGAGAAGGATCCACAATAATGCCGAAATCGCTTTCAGAGAGAGTGGTGTTAAATGGGGTATCCCTAATAAAATTGTTAGAGCTATATATTTATGTTGGGCTCGTAACGCTAGATGGCGAAACGTTCGCTAAAGAGAGAACGATATTTTGTTTATATAAATTCAGTCACGTGAACGCTCCTCTCTTTGTTTTTAGTTCCACATCGAGATATATATATATCGAAGTGGGACTATTGCTATGGACGGATTGTCGTTATGTGTTGTGTGTTTGTTTGTTTGTTTGGTGTGGAAAGCAACGACACGGCAGATGGCGCTGCGAAAATAATTTGCAGTTTAGGCGTAACCGGGATTCGAACTCACAGTCATAAATTCCGAATAATGACGCCTTTACGCTCTCGGCCACTGTAACTTCCTGAAGTTTGTTCGGAACTTCTACTATATTCTCGTCAGTTTTAGCGGCGCGGGGGGAGTTGGCTAGTTAAGTTGTCGAAATTCTCGTCCGTTTTTACGCCTTATTTTACGTATATTTTCGGAATTTAAGGTCAAGTGAACCTCAAACTTCGCGTCGGGTGGTGGGTGTTGGGCACACTCGCTTAAGATGCCTCGCTCGAAAGTGAGTACTCGAATAAACGAGCTCGAAAATTTTAAATGTTCGGGTGGTGAGCAGTGGTAGGTGGGCACACTCGCTTAAGATGCCTCGCTCGAAAGTGAGTACTCGAATAAACGAGCTCGAAAATTTTAAATGTTCGGGTGGTGAGCAGTGGTAGGTGGGCACACTCGATTAAGATGCCTCGCTCGAAACTGAGTACTCGAATAAACGAGCTCGAAAATTTTGAATGTTCGGGTGGTGAGCAGTGGTAGGTGGGCACACTCGATTAAGATGCCTCGCTCGAAACTGAGTACTCGAATAAACGAGCTCGAAAATTTTAAATGTTCGGGTGGTGAGCAGTGGTAGGTGGGCACACTCGATTAAGATGCCTCGCTCGAAACTGAGTACTCGAATAAACGAGCTCGAAAATTTTAAATGTTCGGGTGGTGAGCAGTGGTAGGTGGGCACACTCGATTAAGATGCCTCGCTCGAAACTGAGTACTCGAATAAACGAGCTCGAAAATTTTAAATGTTCGGGTGGTGAGCAGTGGTAGGTGGGCATACTCGCTTAAGATGCCTCGCTCGAAAGTGAGTACTCGAATAAACGAGCTCGAAAATTTTAAATGCCCTCTTCCCCATATGTACTTATAAATGCTCTAAAAGCCCCACAATGAGATACTTATTTTCTTATTTAAATAAATCAACAAGAGACATTAAAAAACTTCATCACTCGTTACACCAAACAAAAGGTTCAAGACAAACTACGAGTTCAATCCACACTGACGGACTTCCTTTTGGGTAATAACAGCAATAGAACCATAGAGAAACAATTATAAATTGAAGTCACTATCGGGAGAAGGTATTATATTATTAAGAACACGCGTACGCTTAAAAAGTTAAAGCATTGAAGACTCTATTTCCCTTCACACACTTACGTACCGCCATTATTAAAAATTGGACTCCCATACTCATCCAAAAACTAGGGGCATTTGGGCATATGTAGTTTTATATATATGAAGGTAAATTTTTATTACGATAATCTTTGCCGTATACCATTCGCAAAACTTAGGTATATTAACTTACAAGTTCACGTAAAGACTACCCGTTTATAGCTCTACCACAAATAGATCGAAATTTAAAATATAGCTTTTTGTCAAATTACCTTGCAAGTTAAGTCAATAAATGACCTCAACAGCTTATGAATTGGTTTGCCCACCCGTGTATCCTGAGGGTGGGCGGTGACCTCTCTTTAACATAGGATGGTAAATAGTATATCTAACTATAGGAAATCACATGGGCTCAGCAGTTTTTATATTAGTTTGCCCACCCGGGTCTCCTGATGGTGGGCGGCATCCACCCTTTCACTTAGGGTGGCAATTTATATATCCAACGATAAGAAATCACAAAGCCTCAAAAGCTTTGTATTAGTTTGCCTACCTGTGTCTACTAAGGGTGTATGGCTTTGCCCATTCGAATACACTGATGTGGAACTAATATTACGGCCTGGGCCGACTTGTTTATCTCTACCTCGGAGTTCTAGTTCGCCGCTGACTGCTCGTCCACTTGTTTTGTTATTACTACTAAATAAAGAAGTTTGTTTTTAGCTATAACCCCTTTCACGGCTCAGTTATTATTTTCGTACACTACACGTTAAATCTAACAGGTTATGGGCCCAGCTACACTCCACACTGCGACTAATGAAGAAGTTTACGTGTAAGTGAAACATTTGTTTGTTTGAACTTTACGTAGCAAGGCCAGTCGAAAGGGAGAAACAAGAGGCGCGTGGTTTTGTTTTAGTTTCGGAAACTACGCAGTTGTGAAAGAAGCCGAGGACGTTCGCAAAATGGCGACTCAAAGTGACGAATTTAAAATAACGCGTTTATCAGCAGAAAAGTCAAACTACCATTCGTGGTCAATCCGTAGGAAGGCAGCTTTAATCAGTAAAGGACTGTGGGAAGCAATAGATCCTGGATATGGACCTAATATGAACGCAGCCGACCGAAAAGTAAACGAGAAGGCGTTATCTTTTTTATACCTCTTAGTGGAAGATAATTTTCGCGATGACATTGGATCGCATATACGTGCTAAAGACTTTCTGACATGCATACTAAGTATGGGTTATTGCACGTTCTACAACTTATGAGAGATTTGTTCAATGTTTCGAAGAAAAAAGACGAGAAAGTGCAGCTATATTTGGGAAGAATAATGGATCTTCATAGGAAATTGGATGCTTGCGGGTACGGATTTACGGATAAAGAGATGGCTCTAATCGTGCTGATGGGTTTACCGGAATCCTACGAACATATTATTTTGAATTTAGAGCAAGATGTCAATAACATAAATACACAACTGGTAAAAGCGCGATTAGCAGTTGAGGAAAAAAGGCAACAAAGAAGGGATGACGAAGTAGATCGTGCGAACCAAAATTAAGATTTAGGACTCGGAAAGGCTTTAGTATCTCGAAGACAAAGCGGAAGTCAAAATTCTAGAGAATCTAGAAAACCGAAGAAGAAATTCGTAAAATGTTTCTGTTGTGGAGAAATGGGGCACGTTGCGTATGACTGTCCGGAAAAAGAAGTAACTAAAGTTAAGGATAACTATACCAAAAATACAACGAAGAAGACGCAGACTCGAACCGAAGGCGAACAGCATAAAGCACTTTACATGGGAATGAAGAAGGGTCATGATGATAACATTGACGTATGGTTCCTTGATAGTGGAGCCACCGATCATATGTCGTCACGAAAGCGTAATATGACCAACTTCCAACACATAGAAGCATCTGTTGAAGTAGCGAATAAAGAAGTTATTCGCGTTGAGGGTAAAGGCACAATGCAGTTCGCAGCGAGTGAAGATACCAATAAATATGTTATCACATTGGAAGACGTCCTTTTTGTACCAGAACTGGGTGGAAGTCTTTTATCAGTGGGTTGTATAGAAGAATTGGGCCAAAGTAATTCAAGAAGATGGCAAAATAATCTTAATCGCTACTCGCCAAGGAAGACTCTACAAAATACAAGACAATTTACAAAAACAAATAGTAAAGTCAGCTAGACGGGCTAATGAAAATTTTGGACAAAAGACTAGGACACTTGCACCATGACGCTTTACGCAAAGCGATCAAAGAAGAAGAAGACATAATTGGAAATACAGAATCCGAAGATAAACCATGTCGAATTTGTATGTTGGGAAAGATCAGAAGAAAACCATTTCCCACCGGTCAAGCCAACAGAGCGAGAAGGCCACTGGAATTAATTCACTCAGACGTATTGGGGAATATATCACCAATCTCAAAAGGCGGTTCACAATACGTTGTGACGTTCATCGACGACTTCACCCGTCATGTATCGGTATACTTCATGAAAAAGAAGAGTCAAGTTCTCGAGAAATTTGACGAATTCAGACGGAAAGCAGAAAATGCTTTAGGACTGACAATAGAAAAGTTCAGAACTGACAATGGGGAATACGTCAGTAAAGAGTTTGACGACTATCTAGTTAAGAATGGTATAGTCCGCCAGCTAACAATTCCAGGAACGCCGCAGCAGAACGGTGTGGCAGAGAGAGCCAATCAAACACTTATGGACACAACCAGATGCCTACTCATCGAATCGGGATTACCGAAACGCTTCTGGGCTGACGCCATGAACACCGCGTGTTATATCCGAAATAGATGCCCATCGAAAAGTGTAAATGAAGATATTCCTGAAGAATTATGGCTTGGAATAAAAATAGAATTTAGCCATATGAAGTCGTTTGGATGCAGAGTTTGGTCCGTTCGTAGTAAATTGGAAAAAAGGTCAAAATTAGACCCAAAAGGAGAAGAAACTGTTTTTATCGGATACCCTGAAGGAGTAAAGGGCTATAAGCAGGGGCGTAGGAACCAGGGGGGGGCAAGGGGGGCAATGCCCCTCCCTAGAATTTTGCTGGGAGGGGCAACTAATGTTATTGCCCCCTCCAACTTTTTGGTCATTAGAAGTCTCAAATTCTCATTTTAAAAGCCAAAAAAGCTTATAGAACCTCAACTGCGTTTAAATTTCCGTCTTTTCCCGCCAATTTACATAGTAGTAAAAAGTACACACGCATTCGGATAAGCTACACTCGATTAAAAATTCCAAACCATTTTCCAGTCCCCTTTTGGTTTCCCTTTGCCCCCTCCAACTTCTAGCACGTTCCTACGCCCCTGGCTATAAGCTTTGGAATTTTCGAACAGATAAAGTTTTCGTCAGTGGAGATGTCATTTTTGAAGAAGACGTCTATCCTCTCTTGAAAGAGGAAGGCAAGGCTCAAACAGACGAAGAGGAAAAGACATCATTGGAAGAAAACTCTTTCGCAATTCATTTGGATGAAGAACACGACGAAACAGTAACGGAGAGTGAAGACGAAACTGACATCACGGACGAAATTCAACGCACTAAACCTCAGAAACAATCAATGGTAATTGAGGACCTACCCATGATAGCTCAACTCAATCGACGAAAACAAACATCAGAAGAGAAGCCTCCTACATTGAGACGCTCTGAACGAATAGCCAAGAGAAACACTCTTACAACTAGAGCGCGGCGTTTGGATAAGAAATAATCACTTTATTTATTTTTATCCACAAACGAAAATTATCCGAAAAAAAACGATTATTTTACATGTTAAATTGCTATATAGCCGTGGATAATATCCATGGATAAACAGTTAATCGTAATTTTTATGGTTAATCAAAACTTTAGCGGTTAATTTATTTGTTTCGCCGAGCTCTACTTACAACACAACCATCGCAGAGGTCAAAGTAACATGGGAACTTGTACCTAGACCAGATGGCAGAAGAGTAATAAGTTCAAAGTGGATATTTAAAAAGAAATATACCAAGGAGGGCAACCTGGAAAGATATAAAACCAGATTGGTAGCGAGAGGATTCACCCAAGTCCCAGGCTTAGACTATAAAGATACCTACTCGCCTGTGATGAAAATGAAATCCTTCAGGATTCTAATCGCGCTAGCAGCAAAATGGGGATGGAAGATTCGCCAACTGGACATAACAGCCGCTTATCTTCACGAAGATATCTTTATGGAACAACCCCGGATGCATGTCGAAGCGGGGAAAGAAGACTGGGTATGTCACCTTAAAAAGAGTATCTATGGCTTAAAACAATCAGGACGCCAATGGAACAAATGTTTCGACGAATTTTTGAAGACTACAGGACTAACAAGATCTAAAGCAGACCCCTGTGTTTACTTTAATCTTGAGAAGGGCATAATCATGGGAGTATACGTCGACGATACGGTATTAATTGCCAAGAACGATGAGACCGCCGACAATTTTATTGACGAAGTCAGCGATGCATTTGAGACACGTGAATTAGGGGAAGCGAATCAAATGCTCTCTATTAGTATTGACTTAAATGAAGACGGTTCTATTTCTCTCAATCTGTTAAAAATAGACTTAAAAAATGATCTTTCGCGTTCCCCTTTTTTTCTATTTAATGCGTCATTAAAATCTTATTGTTAGCATATCTGAATAAAAAACTTGACAATCGCCAAATTATCGGCAAAAAATATATATTTTATGCTATGTATACAGGGTCTTTTTTTTTGCTCGGAAAAGTGTTTTTTTTTCAAAAACTATTTATAGTACCGATTTCAAATTTGGAAGGTCAATTCTCTATACCGGGGGACATCAGTTTGAGAAATTTGAGCGTTTTCGGTAATGTTTTTCACCAATTTTGAAAAATTATTTTTCGACCACTAGGTGCGAGATAAAAAATTTCTATTATAAAGTTGTAGGCCGTCATCGAAAACCCTTAAAAATTGTTCACTCGACGAAAAACAACTTATTTATCAGTGAAAATTCGAGCTTGAAAAATTTACAAGTTGGTGAAGCCAAATTACGATTGTTTGAAACGATAATTGAAAAGGGAACAAGTCTAATACAAACGTAGTAGAGTTTTCACACTTGAAAAAATGTACGCGTTTGGTTTTTAAATGCAGATATTTTATTCACATAAATTTTTACAAAACATTTTCAATAATATCACCATTGGCTGCAACACATGTTTGTGCGCGGACAATTAAGTTCTCAAACGCTTTCTCTACCATTTCTGGTGTGACGTCTCGGCAAGCACTGATTATTCGTCTAATGAGTTCCTCCCTAGTTTCAATGGGCGTGGCGTATACCTTTGCTTTAACGAATCCCCAGAGAAAATAATCCAGCGGTGTTAGGTCAGGTGACCTTGCTGGCCAATGCACTGGACCATTTCTCCCTATCCACCTTTCAGGAAACTCGTTGTTGAGGTGCTCAGTTACTTGCCGGGAAAAATGCGGAGGGGCGCCATCTTGCTGAAACCACAACTGACGTCTTTCAGCCAATGGAAGGTCGTCGATTGCGTCACTCAGTTCGTTCTGTAGAAAATGTAAATACCTTTGGCCGTTGAGGTTCGTCGGCAGGAAAAAGGGACCAATCAAACGGTTTCCAACAAGTCCAACCCAAACATTGACCCGTTCAAATTGAACCTGGTGATGATATTCAAAACCCCAATGTGGGTTGATGTCAGACCAAAGATGGCTGTTTTGATGATTAAAGGGCCCATCTCTAGAAAATGACGCTTCGTCGGAGAACAAAACATGGCGCAAAAATTGTCTATCTTCTTGGACAGCATTTAGTAACCAGTTGCTAAATTCATAACGTCTTTGATGGTCTCCGTCAATTAGTCCTTGGTGGAGCGTAGCTCTGTATGGGTGATAGCGATTCTTATGAAGAATTTTCCACACACGATTTGCAGAACAACCCAAATCAGCAGCGGCGTTAGCGCAACTGTGACGAGGATATGCCACAAAGTACGCGAGTACATTGTTCTCGAAGTCTAAATCCGGTTGACCCAATCCGCGAAACCTAGGTTGCAAGTTACCAAATTGATTGAAATCGTGAATTGCTCGTCTTACTGTATTTACAGATGGTGTTCCATTTGGATGTCTTTCTGCGAAGATTTCAGTCACTCTTCTAAGGTTTTGCGCTGCTTCTCCATAGTAAATGGCAACTATCTCGGTACGCTCAGCTACTGAATAACGAGGCATAGTTCGAAATATTATCAAACACTGATAATAATCTCCCAAAGTTTTCCTTAAAATACCCAATGCATGTTTAGGATTGACCTATAGCCTCGTGTTTTTTAAATCCGGTCGTTTTTTTAACCAAAGTTTCAACTGGATTAGGTAATTCGGTTTCAATTATCGTTTCAAACAATCGTAATTTGGCTTCACCAACTTGTAAATTTTTCAAGCTCGAATTTTCACTGATAAATAAATTGTTTTTCGTCGAGTGAACAATTTTTAAGGGTTTTCGATGACGGCCTACAACTTTATAATAGAAATTTTTTACCTCGCACCTAGTGGTCGAAAAATAATTTTTCAAAATTGGTGAAAAACATTACCGAAAACGCTCAAATTTCTCAAACTGATGTCCCCCGGTATAGAGAATTGACCTTCCAAATTTGAAATCGGTACTATAAATAGTTTTTGAAAAAAAACACTTTTCCGAGCAAAAAAAAAGACCCTGTATAATACGATACAAAATTCTAAATTAATCAGTTCGAATTCAATGATTGTGATTTACCTGCTACTAAAATAAATGTTTTATTTAGTTTAAACTCATTGTCTTTAATGTCATCGAAATTCCTTGGCTATCCATCTTACGATTAATGTTGGATAGTACCTGTTCCACTCAACCTACCTTCTGAAAGAATCAAGCTTAGAACCTCAACATTTCACATTGGTGCCGAAACCCGGGATTCAAGGAATTCAACGACCAAACGAAATGATGAACAATTTGAATAAACACAAGATAAAGCGCACGGTAATTAGAACTGCAGTTACAAAACTAATCACAAGTATTAACCAACAGATAGAACTTGACGATGAACAAGAAATAGAACGACAGTTGGATCAACTGAAGCTGAAAGAAGAACTACTGAAAGATCTTGACGAACTCATTGAAGCTGAAATAACCATCGAAGCCCAATTCGAAGAAGAAATCACAAAAAACATGGATTACGCCGAGAAAATAGTTTTAACCAAGACTCGAGCAAATCAACGAATTCGCAACCTTCAAGACGCCAAAGACGGAAAACTTACTAGAAAGTCTTTCCAAAATACCAGTTCCAAGGATCAAAGACAAGAAATGGACCAATCTATTCGAATGAATATAAAGCTTCCAACGATAACTATCGAAAAGTACGACGGAGACGCTAGCAGTTGGCAAGGGTTCTGGTCACAATTCAAAGCCGCTATTCACGACACTGATATTGAAGACACGGAGAAATTCACGTACCTCAAAACTTATCTAAAAGGAGTCGCCTTCAATGCCATCTCAGGATTGTCTCTGTCCAATGAAAATTACCAAGAAGCGGTGAGAATACTAAAGGAACGTTTCGGAAGAACAGACCTAGTCATCAACGCTCATATGAACAAGTTACTCAATCTGCAACCAGTTAAACAAGTGAAAGACATTTCTGGTCTTAGACGATTATACGACGCTTGCGAGTTGCAAGTAAGAAGTCTGGCATCTCTGGGAGTCGAATCCGATACGTATGGAACTTTACTGTGTCCGATCCTGATGCAACGCATTCCGGAAGAAATTATCTTACAATTCAGTCGTTGCTCCGAATCAAACGCCGAGTGGAATGTTGACAGACTTCTAAAGTTTTTACAAAAAGAAATTGAAAGTAGAGAGAGAACGTTTTCCTTAACCAGTCGAGACCACGAGCCGTCACCTTCCGCTTCCAATGATTACAAGCCTAGCTCTTGGGGAAGACGTGACGATAGAAATCAATACAGAAGTTCAAAAAATTACACGTCTGCTTCCGCTTTGAATATGCAAATCGAAGAGGTTAAGATGAAAAACACACAATGCCTGTTCTGTTGTTCTAAAGATCATGAATTCCAAGAATGCAAAGAACTTAACTGTGAAGAAAGGCAAGCAAGGTTTAAGAAAATGGGTTATTGCTTCGTCTGCGCTAAAAGAGGCCATTTATCTAAGAAATGTCGATCGAAAGTTAAATGTGAATTCTGCCAAGCACGCCACCACGAGAGCATTTGTCCTTCAACGTATCCAATATCCGATAACTCATCGACGACACCTAAAGACGTTAACGTGAAAACAGTCACCCCTGAATCAAATCAATTTGGACAATCAACGATTCTCCTCCAAACAGCATACGCCATTGCCGAATCTGACGAGCGAGAGCAAGTTGTCCGATGTCTCTTCGATGGAGGAAGTACTCGAACGTTCATCAAAGAATCTGTATCGAAGTATCTCAATCTACCAGTAGTCGGCGTCGAAACCATTTCCATTCATGCATTCGAAGGTGAGAACGCCGTCCCTCAACGCCGAAGACGAGTACGCCTAACCTTGAAGAGCGTCGACCTTTCAGAACTGATCATTGTTGAAGCTCTTGAAACACCCAAAGTCAGCAGTGCTCTTATCGAAGTTCCTAGTCACGAAATCAGAAAACAAATGGCAGTCAGAGGCCTTCAGCTAGCTGACCAAACTAAGAACCAAGCCAGCGCTTCAAAAGAAATAACAGTTCTCATTGGCGTCGGTGTCTATTGGAAAATGATTAATGGAGAAGTACAACGACTTTCAAATTCCTTAACCGCCGTACATACCATACTGGGCTGGACGCTTCACGGACCCACAGCGATCTCTTCTATAAATGTCGGAGTATCTCAACATTCAATCATACTAGCCAATCACGCGGAGACCGTCGAAGAAATCCAACTCACTCAACAGCTGAAATCCTTCTGGGACATAGAAGCTCTTGGAATCGTTGACAACGCTCAGACAGATCAATCCGAGAAGGAAGTACTCCAAAGTCTTGAAGATCACATCCACCAAGGAAAAGATGGAAGATATAAAGTCCAACTACCATGGAAAAGGTCACGTGAAGATCTGAGCAATAATTACAATGTGGCGGCAAGCCGATTTCGACATTTGATTCATCAGTTTCAAAATAATCCCACGTACTACGCTCAATACTCAGAAGTCATCAAAGATTACTTACAACGAGGCATTGTCGAAAGGGTTCAAGAATCTGCCGCAACAACTGAAGTATATTATATACCACATCGGGGAATAGTGAAGAATGACAGAGTCTCGACAAAGCTGCGAATCGTCTTCGACGCTTCCTCGAAAGCCAAGAACTGTTTGTCTCTCAACGACTGTTTGTATACTGGACCTAACCTGAATCCAAGCCTCCTGAGAATACTTATTCGCTTCCGAAGATTTTCAATTGGATTCATGGCAGACATTGAGAAGGCGTATTTGCAAATTTGTCTAATGGAAGAGGACAAAGACGTCGCAAGATTTCTATGGGTCGAAGGCAACATTTATGATGATAAACGTCTCAAGTTCACTATCTTACGTATGGCACGAGTCTTATTTGGGGTCAACGCCAGTCCGTATCTACTCGCCAGTACAATCAAGAAACATCTTCGTCAATTCAAGAATACGTATCCAGAAGCTTACGAACTATTAATGAAATGCCTTTACGTTGACGATTTAGTTGGAGGAGCGGACAACGTAGACGAAGCATTCGAAGTTACGAAAGACGCGGAAAAGATCCTAAATTCCGCGAAAATGCCACTCAGAAAATGGAAATCCAATTCCAAAGAACTGCAAAATCGATGGAGAACAGTATTCCCCCCAGAAACGATTTCGACAAAAAATGAAGTTGTCGAACCCACTTGCACACTTCTCAAAGTCCTTGGTATAGTTTGGACGCCGAACGAAGACGTATTCCGATTCGATGTGACGTCACTTCTTTCATATCTACATGGAAAGAAAAATACAAAGAGATTCGTTCTTCAAGCCGCCTCTCGTATATTTGATCCAATCGGTTTCCTGTCACAATACGTCATTCGCATCAAATGTCTATTCCAAGAGATGTGGGAACGTGGAATCGCCTGGGACGAAACATTATCCGACGATCTTTTAAAAAAATGGAATGACTGGTGTCAGGACCTCCCACGACTTAACGAGATCCAAATCCCGAGATGTTACCACTCGCTACCAAAGAATCAACGACTCTTTCATGAACTTCACTGCTTCACCGATGCCAGCAAAACCGCCTACGGCGCTGTCGTCTATTTAAGGTCAGCATTTCCCAACGACGTATTCGATGTCAGAATCGTCGCTGCTAAATCACGAGTCGCCCCACTCAAGAAAGCATCCATTCCAAGACTGGAACTCCTAGCAGCGGTCGTTGGATCCCGTCTCATGAAATCTGTCGCTGAATGCTTCGAAAACGATCAACCGAATCAATACTTTTGGACAGACAGCACAATTGTTTACCATTGGATCCGAGATAAAGCCACAAACTGGAAACCGTTCGTTTCAAATCGTATTATCGAAATACAGTCCAATTCCGAGCCTATTCATTGGTTCCATATACCAGGAAGAGACAACCCAGCCGATCTCGTCAGCAGAGGAATGAAGATCGACGCACTCCTAATAAGCAAAAAATGGTGGCGCGGCCCTGATTTCCTCTCAAAACCTAACACAAAATGGCCGAATAAATCTCAACCAGCTCGACCATCGGACGAACCCGAAGATCCAGAACTTAGACAAACTGAGACAACTACAATCATTCAAAATGCTTGTCAAGTTCGAGAAGAAGAACCGATCATAAACGTCAATCGCTTCAGCTCACTCAACCAACTCCTACGTTCCACTGCGTGGGTATTGAGATACTTACATAACCTGAGATGTAAGAACAATCGTCGTAGCAGCAACGAATTAGAATCAGACGACATAAAAGCCGCCGAAACGTTTTGGATAAAACAAACTCAAAAAGAAACGTATTCCAACGAAATCCAAAGCCTTATTTCCAAAAAAGAAATCAAAGACGATTCAAAATTAAAGAATCTCAATCCTTTCCTAGACGACCATCAGATCTTGAGAGTGGGAGGAAGATTACATCAATCCAAATTGGGCTTCGAGGTTTCTCATCCAATCATTCTTCCAGGGAAATCTCACTTCACCAAACTCCAGATCTACAACAGTCACGAGAAGCAGTTTCACATGGGTCTTACCAGCACATTGAGTTATCTTCGAGATCGTTTCTGGATTCCCAAAGGACGGCAAATAGTTAAAGGACTACTATCAAAATGCTGGATTTGCCGAAAACTTCAAGCAAAAGCCGCCACACAAGAAACAGCACCGTTGCCACGTGACCGTATCGTAGAATCAGCTCCATTTCAAGTGACTGGCATCGACTTCGCCGGTCCGATATACGTGAAGGAAAATAAAAACGGAACAAAGATGGAAAAATCGTATGTCACTCTGTTCACATGCGCGGTCAGCCGAGCCGTCCATCTGGAACTTATAACCAACCTAACTACAGAGACGTTCATCCTTGCATTGAAAAGATTCATCAGCAGAAGAGGTATATGTGAAGTAATATTCTCCGATAACGCAAAAACATTTAAAAGAGCGAACGGAGAACTTCAAATCCTTTGGAAAAACATATCAAAGACAGAATTAAAAGAATGTTTCATTTCCGCTGACATCAAATGGAAATTCAACGTCGAAAGAGCTCCATGGTGGGGAGGATTCTTCGAGCGACTGGTAAAAACTGTTAAATCATGCTTAAAGAAAACCTTGGGTCGTGCACGAGTCAGCTATGAAGAACTAGAGACATTACTCGTAGAAATAGAAGGTACTATTAATTCAAGACCATTAACGTATTTTTACAGCGACCCATATGAACCCTCCCCATTGACGCCGTCACACTTAGTCATCGGCCGACGTCTTAATTCCCTCCCGCCAAAGATCAAAATCAAGGAGATTTCAGTACGAGACGAGATGAAGAAAAGATGGCTGTACCGAGAATCCCTCTTGAACTTCTTCTGGCGACGTTGGCGGAGCGAATATCTTCTCGAGCTTCGTTCTGCACATATCTCTTCGAAACCAAAACCAACTGGAAATCTTCAAGTTGACGACCTAGTTCTGATCTACGAAGACAAAAACCCTCGACATCTTTGGAAAATGGGACGAATCGAAAAACTCTACCCTGGCAGAGACGGAAAAGTTCGAGCCTGTCTACTAAAAACAGCAAAGGGATCTCTCCGTCGACCAGTACAACTACTTTACCCAATGGAGTTGAAGGACGGCAAATCTCAACACGAAACATCATCCGGGGGAGTGTGTTAAAAATAGACTTAAAAAATGATCTTTCGCGTTCCCCTTTTTTTCTATTTAATGCGTCATTAAAATCTTATTGTTAGCATATCTGAATAAAAAACTTGACAATCGCCAAATTATCGGCAAAAAATATATATTTTATGCTATGTATATAATACGATACAAAATTCTAAATTAATCAGTTCGAATTCAATGATTGTGATTTACCTGCTACTAAAATAAATGTTTTATTTAGTTTAAACTCATTGTCTTTAATGTCATCGAAATTCCTTGGCTATCCATCTTACGATTAATGTTGGAGAGTACCTGTTCCGCTCAACCTACCTTCTGAAAGAATCAAGCTTAGAACCTCAACATTTCACACAATCAAACTAAATACGCTGAAGAGATTCTGAAGACGCTTGGAATGAGCGAAGCGAAAGGCGTAAGAACACCACTAGACCCAGGAGTCAAACTGAAACAAATCTCTGATGAAGATTGGATAAAGGAACAGTCAACAGCTAGGGACATTCCATATAGGCAAGCAGTAGGAAGTATACTGTATCTAGCTGGAGCGACAAGACCGGATTTGGCCTACCCCGCAGCCTTCCTAAGTCAATTCAATGAACGGCCTACGAAGGAACATTGGTCCTGCGTGAAACACGTTTTGCGCTACATACAGAAAACGAAGAAAAATAGACTGACTTACAGAATAAACTCGGTAAACGTTACTGCATACTCTGATGCCGACTGGGGAAGAGACGTAACGGACCGGAAATCTTTCAGTGGATATCTGTTTCTTCTAGGTGGCACGGCAATTTCATGGTGCAGTAAGAAGCAAAAAACCACTGCACTGTCAACAGTAGAAGCAGAATATCTAGCCATGTGCGCGGCGACGAAGGAAGCACTGTGGTTACGCAATCTACTAACGGAAATCGGTATATCAAATATGGTGCGTGAGCCGATCGATATCCGCGTAGACAACCAAGGAGCCATGTGCTTGGCTAAAAATCAAACCACATCAGATCGAAGTAAGCACATCGACCTCAGATACTACTTTCTGAGAGAAATGGTGGAAGAAAAGATGATTTCTTTCGAGTACGTCCCAACAATTGACAATCTCGCGGACATGCTAACGAAACCCGTGGGTGCAAATCATGTTGAACAACATTGTCAAAAATTCGGACTAAATGAAGAACGTTCCAAAGCCAACAAGGGGAAGTGTTAGAGCTATATATTTATGTTGGGCTCGTAACGCTAGATGGCGAAACGGTCGCTAAAGAGAGAACGATATTTTGTTTATATAAATTCAGTCACGTGAACGCTCCTCTCTTTGTTTTTTATCTCTACCTCGGAGTTCTAGTTCGCCGCTGACTGCTCGTCCACTTGTTTTGTTATTACTACTAAATAAAGAAGTTTGTTTTTAGCTATAACCCCTTTCACGGCTCAGTTATTATTTTCGTACACTACACGTTAAATCTAACAAAAATATGTGTGATTGGGGTTATTCCTAAGTGTAAGACGGAGCATTTGTCGGTGGTAAAAGATAACCCCTTCGAGTCAGCCCGGAGAACAACAACGTTAAGGTTAGATTGAAGACACAGACAATCGGAAAAGGATTTGATAAAATGAAATAATTTAGTGTCATCCACCAAGAGCTCAAAGAGCGCATCACGGACAACATCAACGACGGAGTTATTTAAGACGTTAAACAGAATGGGGCCCAAGGACAGAACCCTGGGGGACACCACAATGTACATCAGCCCAATCAGAGACTTCACCGTGAACCACAACACGCTGTTTACGATAAGAAAGGTAATCTTTGAGCCAAGCAAGCGCATCACCACAAACACCGGCGTCTTGAAGGGCGGAACGAATTGCGGCGTCAGGGAGGGAGTCGAACGCCTTTCTAAAATCCATTAGAATTACGTCAACGGCGAAGGCCTGATCAAGCCAACTTGACCTACGATTAGAAGCAGACAAGAGGTTAGAGAGACAGGTTCGTTTAAGTAGAAAGCCATGTTACTGATCGTACGGGGTGACATTTGAGTCGGGGTCGGGGTCCAGGTCGGGGAGAGAAAAGACCCCGAAAAACCGGTTTGAGTCGGGGTTTTTTGGAATTTTTATAATTAAAGTGTTGGTTGCACGAAAAATCGATAGTAATTAAAACGAATGAATGCGGGCTTGTTTTGAAGCCCAAGACGTTCTCTTTCCAAAAATGTCATTGTCGAAATAAATTTCCAAGCTTAAGTGTATTAACTTTGAGTCCGAAACTGACCTTTTTCGCTCCCCAAAATCCTGAAATTTTCGGCGAATTTCTCTCCTCCGTAGCACAAGCAATTTGGGGCAAATCAAAGCTGTAGTTTTATTCCTAAAATAGAAGGAACTGAAGTGGAGGGATTCTGTTTACTTGTAGAAGTTTTTAATCATAATATTAGGCTTATTATCGAAACAAAAAATATTTTTTTTACGCACCTTCGGTTTCATATCGTTTTTCTACTACGTAGGCTTGTGTATGCCTATTTCAATTACTACTGCGTAGGACTTTTTCCTGGATGTTAAATCCACCTGCTTTTAATCCCAGATGTAAAGAAATGTATCACAGACAATTATCCAATGATACGCTTCGCATTTTCTGACGTCATGGGTGCCGAGAAAAATTATAGAAGTCTGGAAATTCGCCGAAAAACTAGATTTTCACCATTTCGACTTATTTTTATAATAATTCATAGACCACTTAACCGATTTCGATTAAAATTTCTGTACTTGCTATAAAATGTTTGCTCTTTCTAATGAATCATTAATTAGCCATTGCTAAAATTTCGTGCAACCAACACTTTAAGCGTTTTCTAATTACAAAAGTGACGAGAGTAGTCGCTTCAACGGCCGACTATTTAAAAGTAAAAGTAAAACCATAAGTGTTTAATATTGTTCCATAAGTGTGATTCTTTCTATTCTTCACATGTAAAACTTTTACAGAGAGCTATTCACAAGACAGACTTCATTACGGGCTTCGTCATCGTTTTGCGTCCCGCGTCACACGTAGCCTTTGACAGCGCCTCTCTAGGAGGAGATTTTCTTCTTGTGATGCAGTCATTCCGTTACTAGCTCTCAGTAAAATAATGGAACAATATTATAGATTTATGCTAAAACCAAATCAAAACCCGGGTGAACGAGAGGCGAGCCTGGCGAGTGTTACGCGACCTTTGTAAATTCGAAAAAGAGAAGTCGCCGAGAGATTAGGCCACTGGCTTGCCCCTTCCTTCTCCGTTTTGGTTGTAGGCTGTAACGAAGCACTCGCTCGGGCGTTTATTATTATTTTTGATTTGTAAAACCCGACTAAAAAAAACCCGACCCAAAAATTTAACAACCCGACGCGAGTCGGTTCAGGGTTGAAAACCCGGGGATCCCCGACTTACCGGGGCAGGGTCGGGGTCCCTGTACGATCACTAAGCCATGTTGGGCATTACTGAAATATTTTGAGGAAGAGAGGAAGCTAAGCAGCTGTTCAAAAGCCATGGTTTCAGACAATTTAGGAACCTGGTTTAAAACGCAAAAGGGGCGAAAGTTAGATGGAAGATCGCGGGGACCCTTTTTGTGAATTGGAGAGACATTTGCCTCCTTCCAAGAAGAAGGCAACGAACAATTCGAGAAGGAGAACGAAATAGGAAGGTAAAGGGGAAAAACAAGGGAAGCGGCACAATTGCGTAATAATAGTGGATGAATACCGTCCCAGAGACTTGGCAATTTTTAGTTTCCTAAGTAGATGACTAATATCAGCTGGCGTACAGGTAAATTTGTCAAAAGTAGAGAGAGGGGCAGCGCAAGAAGGAGACGGGACAAAGGGCAGAGGATGAATAGCAGAGGCAAAATACTGATTAAAAACATTGGCGGCCTCGTAGAGTAGCCATCATATTTTTTATTTAAATTATTTTATGGCGAGAAACGCGAAATCGATTGACGTGAGAATAGAACGCTTAAGGGTTTACCTGGAAAGAGCTGCCTCAAATTACGCGAGTGATTAGTGTGGCCATTATGGACCTCCGGTGGTGTGGTTTCAATCTTACCGGTACACCGGGCTATAAATCTGATGCATGCATGTGGCCATTGCGAGCCTTACGATAAGAGGCAACATGTCCAGAGATAACTGACTGGGAAGCGTGTCGTTTTTTAGATTGATTTAGGCGACAACAGGCAATAGATTTAGCTTTTCCGCTTAAGGCAGAGCGGCAGTTAGAGTTACTATTACGATGGGATAAAGGACAAAATCCCGGCAGTTAAGAGGGTATGAAAGGCAACCCAAGAGTCAGCGAGGGCATAACGGGAAAGCGCCAGAGACCAATCAATACGCGAATGAAAGTCATTAAAAGCGTCATAGTTCCCTTTGTAAAAATTAGGTTTAGGCCGAAAAATGGGAGCCATACAAAGCAAAGCGAAATTGAAGAAAATAATACCGCGTTCACTAGCACCCAAAGGAGAAAAAGAGAAATGTTCGAAACCAGACCGGGTCAGAGGATAAAATGAAATCAAGAATATGGTCGCGACACAGTGCACCGCCAGATCTAGTTGGGAAATTAACAAACTGGGAGAGGGAGGAATCAGTTATACATTCAAGAAAGAGTTTCGTTTGGGCACAGGCACCTACACGCGGAATATTATTAAGCCAGTCTGTAAAGGGATAATTAAAGTATCCTAAGAGCAATGAACTATAACGCTTCGCGTCACAATGAGAACAAAGAGCAGATATTTAAGAAATAACATACGCGTGGTTGTGATAATGAGCATTATTTGGCCTACGATATCTTTAATATTTAAAGCACTAGCCTGAGAAATCAAGTAGGAAGTCAGAATTTCTAATTAATTCGGAGCAACCTGTCTGCCATACGTTTACAATACGTTTAAACTTCTATCAAGGTTTTTGAGGAAGGTGAGCCGTTTAGTTAATACGGAAGCAACGCCAAGAAGACAATCAATTTCTTCCTGGGGTACTACGTTTAAGCGACGGCTGTTGAGTAGGTGAGATTATAAAACAAGTTGGCAAGCCAAAATGTACCTCTCCTCGGAAGAGTTTCTAATTTTCAGTGAAGTGTACAATGTATCCGTGATTCTGTGGTAGAATGCTCACCTGACGTGCAGGAGGGCTCAGGTTCGAATCCCGCCCGGTACTAACGCAAATTGAAAAATATTTATACTACACCCAATGAAAACAAAAACGGGCCCTTTTGGAAAAACCTTTTCCCTAATTCTAAGAAACTGCGTACGCAGCGATTACCCTTTGCCCCGAAAATGCGAACGCGTTCGCAGGCCAGACAGACAGACCCACAGACAGACTGACAGACACGGTACAAAGTCCCCTCGGAGAGGTAAAAATTATCGCGTGATTGTAAACTCGATAAATATTGTTAAGCGTTAGGTGACGCTTTACACGTAGTACACCAGTAATACGGGCAAGTTTATAGAACTTGATACGGGGTTGTCTGGTAGTATATTTGAGGCGAATAACACTCCGCGTAAGGTATCTATTTCTTTAATATATCTATGGTAGCGCCATCCGTAGCAAGAAAGTGTTGCCAGCAGTCTCATTCCATGTTTATTAGTGAGCTTCGGCCCCCATTGAAAAAAGTGATCGGCGCCACTGGTAACTTGGTTAAAAGTTTTTCCCCGCCCCCATTGAAATTAATGTAAAGTTGGCGATAGTTAAACGTTAATTATATATAAGAAATATTCCACTGACAATTTTTCCCGTTTTTATGAACTTAAAATAAAATAAAATCGTCTTGAAAAATCGTTTATCGCTTTATAGCATTCATTTAAATAATATTTTTAACGCGCCATGTAGGTAATCGAACATCTGCTCGTCTAGGTAAAGTTTGCGTTGTCAACGCGCGTATTAGAAAGCAAAATGAGATTTTAGAAAGTAGGTTTTAATTCGGAACGATATTAATACTTTTCGAGAATTTGGTCATCAGTGAATTATAAATATGACTTGAAAACAGTTTCAAGGTTTATTTAAAAGTTAGTTTCAGAACTTTTCGTCCATTTGTTCGTAAAGAATTACTCTTTAAAGTAGACGAAAATACGCGGTAGATTAAATCGAGGCTTAAGACTGGGCAAGATTCACCGCCTTTCATACGCGCTGTTGACAACGCAAACTTTACCTAGACGAGCAGATGTTCGGTTATTAATTATAATTTTTGGATGTTATAAAGTGATAAACGATTTTTCAAGACTATTTAATATTACATTTAAGTTCATATAAACGGGAAAAATTTTCAGTTGAATATTTCTTATATCATTTGGTAGGTTAATTAACGTTTAATTTATCGCCAACTTTACATTAATTTCAATGAGGGCGGGGGAAACGTTTTAACCAAGTTACGCGCGAGCTCACCTCTAGAGGCGCTGCTCGTCGATCGCTCGTACTCTATTGTACCTAAAGGTTTGAAAATTTAACTATTTAGGTTAAGATTATAATTTATATGCAATTAAGAGTAAAAAAAATAATTTTTTGCATTTAATATTAATTAATTAAATAGGACGCGTACAAGCATATATTTGTAAACAATTAAATAAACATTCGACTAGAATTTCAAGCTGAGGGAAAGTGTTTTGGTAATTTCATAAAAAAAACCTCTGGGATGGAAGTGCTTCCCTGGATTCCAGGGTTAATGTTTCGCGTGAGCCGAACTTTTGAATCGCACTTACACTCGTGGCGTGGAATGTTGAAACGAGGAACTAATCAAATAAACGCCGTCTCATTATCAAAATATACATTGCAGTTCTGATTAAAATACGAGTGAAGTGAAAGAGTACAACGCTCGATGGGGATTGGTCAATGAAACAACCAATTGAACATTTTAAAGAACAAATGCGGGAACCTTGTTCCTGGCGCCAGCCCAACGTTTTTCCTGTTGTTTTTTTTCTGTTCCGTTGTGACTTCCGGTTGACGATAAGCGCGTAGGCGAACTCGGCGGTAAGAGACGCCCCAGAAAGAAGAACGCCAAAGAGCCACGCTTTCAGAATGGGTCCCAGAAAGTGGAGGGTCGTTGGTTTGAGAGGGATTCGAGAGCCATCCTTTGGTAGGTATTGAGCTAAAATATAAAAACCATACACCTCACTTGGCCGTTTCTGTCTGGTCTCCACATATCGCATCACTCTGGAACAAAAACGTTCGCATTCAATGTACAGTTCCCAAGTAGGGAATATATTTTCTTTAAAAGTGATAAAACTAGTAAAATTCAGCAAAGGTAGCGTTTAATTCATACATCGGTTGGTGATTTTTGTTTAGTAAATAATTAATTATCTCGATCCAAAATTATTGGTCCGACTTATCCCCCTCCCATAAGCGGTTTCCATGCCAACCACCATTGGCTAAACGGCAGGTGAAACAAAGAAGTGGTCTAGGGCGGGCTTTTGGATTTGTAAAAGAAGCACTTGGCCACCAGGTGGCGAAGTTAAAGAAACGAGGAAAAGGTTTTTTTTAAAGAACGCTTTTTACATGTTTAGTGTAATTTCGTCATTAACATTCATTCTGACTTGGTATGCTAGTTTCGCTATGGCCATTAAAATTACAACTGCTCTATTATACATCTCCTGAATTTTCCAATTCATTAACAGAAAAATTGTGAATAAAATTTTCACAAAGTGGACAAATCGAATTTAATAAAAAAAATTAGATGCTAAAATTGGTGTAGTAATTGAGATGCAGTAAAATTATTAAATCAGGGTAATCCAGATTAAAAAAATTAATCAAGATAAGAAAATCAAATCACGATTTAATCATATAAACACGATTTAAACAAGATTTAATCATTTTAATCATGATCTAATCTATTTGATCAGGATTTAATAATTCTAATCAGATTTAATCATTTTTATCACCAGTAAATCAATAAAATCGGTCGAATCGAGAATTTATAGTTAATATCAAAACTAAAGTACAATAATTTAATATTAATGATTAACATTGATGGTTCTATGACAATTGTGTTTAAATCTCTATCAAATTTCTAACACCGATTTAATCGTACTAATCACGAAATTATCGTTTCAACCAGGATTTATTCATTTTAATCAGATCTTATCATTCTACTGAATAAAGTAAAATCAAACCACTTTTACTATGCAAAAGTGGTTTGATTTTACTTTATTCAGTATTTTAATGCATAGGGTTAGCTACACTATATTTATTCTTATCATTCTAGTCGTGATTTAACGCGATCTAATCAACATAATCGTTATTAAATTGAATTTAATCAAAATAATCACAATTACATCGGATTTAATCCTTCGAGGGGTGCGTCGTTAATCAAGGAAGTGAGCTTCCCCTTCGTTTATAGTACTTCTTGTAAGCATTTTCCGTAAAACATTATTTACTTTGCGGAAGACACCAGAATACCACACCAAATTTAAAATATAATTTACAGTTTCATTGTCCTCAAATTCCTTTTATATTCTATTTTTTAAATTGACGATGAAGGAAGCACACATTTTTAAAATTATTTTAAGTCGTTATTTGTAACTCAAAAGGTTTTTCAGGTAAGTTAATTTCTAATAATAAAATTGTCGTTGTTAAATCAAACTCTTGTTTGCATAACATTACATTTTTTTGTTACTGTTTGGTTAAAACTAGTTCAGTTTGTGCCATTAATCCTTTATTTAAAAATGGATTTGTGATATTAACCTCGTTTTGATTAAAGATGTAGCCAATAAATCTATAATTCGGGGTTTTCTATTTTGGATGATAAAAACCTAACTTTAAAAAGGGGTTGTACAATATGGGTAATTTTGAAACAGAGTTAATATGTAATGGTTTTTCAAACGTATAGGCCCAGTTTTCCAAAATTCAAAAACTGTATTGTGATATTTTATGAGGAAATCGTATTTCGTTTCCACTTCCGGGTGACCAAAACATCATAACTGAAACCAAAAATATTGGTTTTTTAAGGTAGTGTTCAACATAGGCCGCTTCTACTGGATGGAATTTCCAATCTTATAAGTGCTGTAATTTAACAAATGCGAAGCTTTTCCACCGACTAATTATTGTCTGCAAACCGTACTAAGCTTATGTCTTTCATTTGGCCAGATAATTTTAATACGGGCACAATGCAGTTTATCTGATTCTTTGGTAAAAAGATAATGCGCTTTTAGTATAGAAAATAGGTTGCTTAATATTATATTGCATAAATGAACCCTATTTCTGAAAGAAAGTTTTTTTTTGCTTTATTTTGAGTTTTTTCTAATTCTGCTTCTATTTTTTCTCCTAACTCTTCAGCTTGCTCTTTTAAACTATTTTCCTTTGAGCCAAAGGATTTTCATTTCTTCATTGTTCTAGTTTACATCGAGAGGCTTATTATTTCGATTTTTCATAAACCAAAACTTTAATTTAGATTGAAATTTGCGTTTCTAACCGATCTTTATATAATTCACTCATCTTTGAGAATTTCAAAGTTTTGATCATATGAAATTAAAGGATTTAAGTCGTCAGCGTATGAAATCATGGTCAAAGGTCCAGGTATAAACGATAATGTAATGCGGTAGTTTCTTAATTTGTTTCTTAGTTTGCAGGAAAAAGGCTCAAGTGAAAGGTTACCTTCTTTGAGCGTATTCCTGTTTAAATTTTGATTTTGTCAGACAGAGTATTATTTATTTATATCTTCGGCAGACGCATACACAGCTTCGATTAAATTGATTATCTTTTTCCCAAATCCAACGTGACGAAGTAATTGGAATAAACAATGTTTTTATATTAAAAGCTAAATTATGGCTATTGAGGATGAGCATGGTAAATTTGGTTAAATTCAAATCGTTGTAAAAATTTAAAATAAAGTTTCACAGATTACAAGCCAGAAGTGCAATAAATATTTATAAGTTAAGCCGTCTTTGCCTGTAGACTTGTTTTTGTTAATTTTTTAATTATTTCATCTAATTAGATTTTAAGTAAAGTTCTATTGCATTCTTCAGAATCTTCCGATTTTAATAAGAAAATATACTGATATACATTTGACAGTGACTTTTAGGTTCGTCGTCGAAAAACGTTTTATAATAATTAACTACCTCCGTTAACAATTCAGTCTGCGTTTTTATTTCTTCTCTATTCTGCATTTTATTGTCGTAATAATGTTTATCGAATTCAAATTATCTAGATTTAAAAGCTCCTTGGACGGATATTTAGTTGCTACTCTATTTTCTATCTTGATTCGGGTAAGTATATCGGCTTTTTTAAATTCTATTTCATCTAATCTTTTCATTAATTTAATTTTTAAATTTTTCCGAAAGGTGGTGGTTACTAATAAGTTGATTTAATATGTTTTAAGATTCATTTACTTCTTTGTTTTTTGTCTTGTAAGTTTACTCTTTCGTGATGGATTTTATTTTAAATTTTGTTTTCTCCCACCAGGGTAAAATTAGTTTATTGAAAAATTTTACATAAGAAGATAGATTTTCCCAGAATCTTTAAAAAAACCTTTTCAAAGTGATTGTCTCTCAGTAGCGAGTTATTGAACATCCAGGTGTCGCTGATATTTCTGGTTATTTTCATGGGATTTATATTTAACTCAAGAGTTATTGGAAGTTGGTCAGATTTCAAACCACCTATAATCATTTTCGTCTCTCTCACCAGGGACCAAACGGCAGGAGAGACATAAAGCGATCTAAGCCACCTTTTCAATTTTTATTGGCATCCGACGTACAAGTCATATCCCTTCCATCGGGATATATTTTAAGATATGCATCTATTAATTTATGCTTATTTATTACAAAAAGTGTTTAAGTTTTTCTCCTACAGCAATTCTTGTTTCAGAACAGTGTCCTCTATTAAAATAAAAATTCAAATCACCTACTAAAATTAAAATTGTAATGTTATTATTTTCTATATAAGATAAAATTTCTTGAAAAATATCGATTGATTTAGTATTAGCTTGAAAGACGTTGCAATTATATATTTTGCAGTTATGATTGTTATCTGAAGATTTGATAACACAACACTGTAAAAACCCTTTTACGATTTCTGATGTGTCTATACAACGTAATTAATGTTATATATTGTAGCGACACCTGCAATTAAGTCCACTTAATGAATGTGGATAAACGTTTTAGGAACATTCTGGAACGGAATTTTTAAATAATATAAAAAGTTTCTTATAAAAAACTACGTCTGTGCTTGTTGTTTCTATTAGGGATTTTCTTTTAAAATTTATATTTTGTTGTTTATTCCTTTAGTATTATGACTTATTATTTTAAGAGCCATTTTTAAAAAGATAAAAGACGAAATCGTAGTTCTTACACTTTTTAAAATTTTCTCCGAGACCAAAACGTTATTTATTTATTTATTTTCGTATTTTTATTTTTATTTTATTATTTTATTATTTTTTGTTAATGTTATTTAATTATTTTTTATTATATATATTTTTTTATATTTGTATTTGTTCTCTATAAAATAGTATATATTTGGCAAACCATGGCCTATTTAAAATTTTAAAATTAATCTTTTTCAAATGTTATCGTGTAAATTCAATACTGGAGATAAGCAATTCCTAAAGTTCTGGGTGAAATAGTGTCTGATTTGAAATCCTTGTCTATTTTGTGTGATATATTTGGCAATAAAGTCATGTACCCGTAAAATGGAATATTTGAGTTGATTAGGTTTCACAAACGCTACACGCTAGATTTCGCTTCAAGCGCACCCGCAACAAATCATTCTCACCGATAATCGACCGCCTACTTCAGCCACGCCGACAAATTGGGAGCGAGAACCACGTAACTTGAAAAAGCCTTGTAACGCCTTTGGCCTTGGTAAATATTCGTTGGCGGTTTGATCTGATATCGACCCAGTTCGAAATAGAATGATCCATAATCAGTGAATACGACCAATTGACTGCTAAACACTTCATACTCTTCAGGAATTTCAAGGTTGAAGTCGAAATCAGGCCTTTCCGGGCATCTGTAATATATCTGTCAAAACATTGTAAAATGAGTAATGTTGTTGTTCTGAGTCTTATAGCAAATATATTACCAATTCATCTTCAAATGCGTAGATATGTTTAATGTCGGTTCTAGCGAGTAGTTGAGGGAAGTTGTCGATATAATCTACTTTGGCCGTGGCTAGCTCTCCCTTCATGTTGCAAAGGTAGAAGCGGTTCAGGAGGAACCCTGCCCCCAACAACCAGCCGCTGAGGAGGAATCTGAGTGCCGGTTCTGGCCCATTGCAGCCCAAGTCAGTTGCTGTTAACAGACAATAAAAAGTAGTTATTTCTATAAAATCATAATTGATAAAAATGTTTGTTATTTACGGTTCGCAACGAGATGCGAGAAGAAGAAGAAGCAGCTGTCCCGGATCCTTTTCACGATGGTATCGCGTCCTCCTCTTCGGCTGGATGTTCTTCTTGCATCGAGTGCCACGGCTCTCACCAGGGAGATGGTCAAAAAAGCCACTAGAAGAATAGTTGAAATAATAGTGTCCAGGGCTTCCTGGGGCATCAAAACTCAGTCGTTCTGTCCCTGTCCGTCCAAACAGCTGAAGATGTGGCTGCCATCCGTCCAAAAAGGTTGAGTGAAGTGCGCTTGTATTATTTTGTGTTCAAGATTAGTATTGTAAAAGATATCCATCGTGGCGGTTATGTTCTGGGTAAAATAGTGCTTATCAAATGAAGCTAAGAATTTATATCACTCCATTAAAATTGTGATTCAACTTTTGAAATGGAAAATTATATTTGTGAATTTTATTTATACGCAGTTCATGAATTAAATATGAATATTTTTAAAGAATGTTTGTGTTTGATCCGTTTAAATTTTAATCTTAAAGGCCTAGGTTTTTTCTGCCTTTCCCCCTTTAAATTAACTTAGTGGAGCACAAATACCCTGGTGGTAGGCCAACCGCTGAACAAGTTGGCCTAATTTAAAGGGGGACAGGCAGAAGAAAACCTAGGCCTTTAACGTTTATGTTCTGCGCAAAATTCCTTTAAATCAAAGCTGCACATTTGATTTTATATAATGATTTTTTTAGATATGGATGTCGTATACTCATTTTCAATCTTAGAAAGTGGAAAGTTGTATACCGCAGTCAAAGTTATTTTTACGAATTCCGGTAAAAACAAGCAGAAAACCAAAAATGTTTATCTTCAAATTCGAAAAACTGAGAAAATAAGAATTTGTCGTTAATCTACTCAATCTTGTTTTTTGAAGGTTGTAACTGAAAAACGTTATCGCGGTCGTGATACATCACCTATAAATACTTTCCTATTTCGTGGTTAAGTAAATTCTTACTTTTCTTAGAAGGGCGGATTCCGACGATTCACTCAATGGAATAAATTTTAACCTGAAAAGTGAACAAAACTTGTTTTTTCTTTTACTTTTCTGAATATGGTTTTCCAGTGAATTTTTAAATGTATCGCAAATGTTGAAAACGCTGTTAATGTTTCCCAAATATTGAAGATAATAATACGGTGTTCCCCATATGACTTGAATTTCCTAAATTGCCATTTAGACTTATACTTATCCTTTGAAGAGAATGCCCCTGTTTATGTCACAGGTGTAACGTGGGTGACCCCTTCACCTTTGCGTAAAAAAAGCTCAGCCCCTTCCCGACGATTTCGTAAAGTGAAAAGTGACGCATCGTTGATGGACAGGGGCTCGAACAAAACCGTGCTGCAGGTCCAAGAGCGCTGATGTTTCCTTGGGACTCACTTCGACTCAAATCTTGTTGATTCTTACCGTTGTTTTGAATGAAATATTATTTGTTCCTAAGTTGGCCCTTAATGTAACTTTTATGGGAGTACAAGGAAAGTGAGGTCAACACTCCGATCCCAGGTTCAGGTTCGGGATCGAGATCCGGGATTAAAGGGCTGAAATGGGAGTAAAATCGTCGAAAAAACAATGTATATAAGGTATTTCTCGCGACGATTTGTTTTTTCTCATATCAACATATTGGGTTCAGACCCGCTTGTTTCTTTATCTCCGCTTATCTCGAGTGACACTCGCTACTTGAACGTATATATTTCTAATCGCGTTTTATCGTTCGGAATAAGTTGAAATTATATTATGATACTTGATAACCTGGGTGGGAGAACGCGCGGATTACCCGTGGCGCGGTTAATTTGAATTTAAATGAAACGCGCGCGTGCGTGGATTAACTGGGGCGCGGTTAATTTGAATGAAAACATGGATTTGAGTATTTAAAAAGTGACGTCATGGAATATTCGAAGTAGTTTTTAAAAGGACGTAGAATGGAAGGCGAGGTTAATTTAAATGAAAACATCATGGATTGATCTCAAGTGTTTTAAAAGTGGATAAATCAACATACACGTATTCACGCCTATCGCGGTAGTGAGGGTTCCCTCTCCGAAATACTTCATGTACCCAAAATTGGACCGCAAGTTTTTTTCTTTTAGGTGAATCTCTATAAGAGTTTAACATCAAAATAAAGCTAATAGGTCCAGTTTAGGGTACTTATGATTCGAAATAGGGTACATAGGGCCGGTAACGGTGACTTTGGTCGCCTTTAGGGTACTTTTGGTCCGTTTTGGTCCATTTTTGGTTACAAAACGAGTGAGGGGTTAATGAAAATGAAAAAGCTCTCGACTAGCTCATTTCAAATGGGTATACGAATACGTTAAATTTCATTCCGATATACAAATATATATGTATTTGACGTTCAATACGTTAAAATATATTTCAATACGCAAATATAGGTGGAAAAATACTACAAAACACAGTAAATTGGCGTTCAATACGTTAAAATACTTTCCGATACGCAAATATAGGCAGACAGGTACTATTTAAACATCTTAACTCTACTTAAGATACTATAATATATTTCAGATATGCAAATACTCAGAAAATACTACAAACAATCTAAACTCCACTTTTAATGCAACAAAATACAATTCGGATATTTAAAAATACTTAATTAATGTACTAAGTTACGTTTAAAAGAACCTTTTGTAACAACACCAATATGTAAATAGAGGTATAAAATACGATAAAAACAACTTGACTATATTTTTAATACGGTAAAATAAAATTCATATACATAAATATAGTCAGAAGGATACTTTAAAAACACTAAAATTAAAATTGTTAAACAAATAATTTTCACGCTTTATTTTAGTCAAGCAATTTCATTATTAAAAATGAAAGATGTTAAAAAATATAAAAAAATTAAATATTGTAAATATTTTTTGACAATAAAGAAATTAAGAAATGTTTTAATTAAAATATCTTATATTTTCTACAATAATTACCTTTTATAACTATAAATATTCCAATATTAAATGGGAACCACGTATGCGTAACAATTTCAATATGTAAATATAGATATAAAAATACGATAAAAACAATTTACTTATATTTTAAATACGGTAAAATACAATTCTTATACACAAATATAGTCAGAAAGATAATATAATATATATCAGATATGCAAATACATAGAAAAATACTACAAAACATCTAAAATCTACTTTTAATGCAACGAAATACAATTCCGATATTCAAATATATAAAAATACTTAATTAATGTACTAAGTTACGTTTAAAAGGACCTTTTCTAAACACGCTTTCTAGTTTTCTGCTCTCTTCCAACTATCTTGCAATATTTTCAATCCAATTATATCTGTTTTTATATCTTTAATGTTATTTCTCAGTACAATTTCTCTTTGACTACCTTCATCTAGCTTAAATTTCCACTCTTCAATATGCTTTTCCATTTCTCCAAATGCTTTCTTATTTCTTGCACATCTAACCACGTCACATTATACTCTTAAACTATTTTACTCGCTTCTTCAAATGTATTGAAATCCATATGGTTATAAGTAAGAAAACATAATTAATATAAGAAGTTCAGAAATGCTAAAATTTAGGTCGCCTGAAAGACCCTTCTCTCTACTACGTCATAAATGTTTTGTTAAAGTTATTCAAATTTTTTATAAACTCCATTTAATATCATTAAGTGCCTATATACCAAAGTAGTGCTTAGCCAACATCACAAGCATTTTGTTAAAATAAATACCTATACGTCCATATGAACCCGCCAGAGAGATAATTTTTGTTGAAACGGATATAAGCATTAGGGTACCTGCGGTTTCTTATGGACGTATAGGTAATTATTTATTAATGGTTACTTAAATTATTCCCCTTTAATTTATTATATAGTTCAGATCTAGCAATACGCAACGGCATCGACGTTATGGCCTAAAGTCCCCTTTTCAGGTATTAGTAAGTATTTCATACAAACTAACTTCTAAGTTTGAAGAAAATATGAATTTAGTTTGTAAATTAAATCCTTTTATAGTTGGGACTCTTTATACGTTTTGAACTTGAATAAAATTAAAAACAATAATCTAAGCTACCCTTTAAAGTTAAATTCCTTTAGAGTGTATCATTAAAACCACTTACTTTAAGTGTTTTTTAATTCATTCGGTCTAATTGTAGATTATATAGTATCTTTCCGACTATATTTGTGTATAAGATTTGTATTTTACCGTATTTAAAATATAGGTAATTTGTTTTTATCGTATTTTTACCTATATTTACATATTGAAATTGTTATTATTACAATTGGCATATCACTTTCGTTTCATCTTACAAAATAGGTATATATAAATTTATCAGGTCCTCATACAGAATCACGTGTACAATTACAATACTTGAGAAAGATACGTTTCTCATACTAAAACTTGAGATATTTATTTTAACAAAATGCTTGTGATGTTGGCTAAAGCACTACTTTGGTATATAGGCACGTAATGATATTAAATGGAGTTTATAATTAATTTGATTCACTTTTACAAAACACTTGTGACGTAGTAGAGAGAAGGTCTTTCAGACGACCTAAATTTTAGCATTTCTGAACTTTTTATATTAATTATGTTTTCTTACTTATAACCATATGGATTTCAATACATTTGAAGAAGCGAGTAAAATAGTGGAAGAGTATAATGTGACGTGGTTAGATGTGCAAGAAATAAGAAAGCATTTGGAAGAAATGGAAAAGCATATTGAAGAGTGGAAATTTTAGCTAGATATGAAGGTAGTCAAAGAGAAATTGTACTGAGAGATAAAGTTAAAGATATAAAAACAGATATAATTGGATTGAAAATATTGCAAGATAGTTGGAGGAGAGCAGAAAACTAGAAAGTGTTTTTACAAAAGGTTCTTTTAAACGTAACTTAGTACATTATTTAAGTATTTTTAAATATTTGAATATCGGGATTGTATATTGTTGCATTAAGTTAAGATGTTTTGTAGTATGTTTCTATGTATTTGCATATCTGAAATATATTATTGTATATTTCCGACTATATTTGTGTATAAGAATTGTATTTTACCGTATTTAAAATATAGGTAAGTTGTTTTTATAGTATTTTTATACCTATTTTTACATATTGAAATTGTTACGCATACGTGGTTCCCATTTAATATTGGAATATTTATAGTAATAAAAGGTAACTATTGTTGAAAATAAAAGATATTTTAATTAAAAATTTCTTAATTTCTCTATGGTCTAAAAATATTTACAATATTTACAAATTTTTATATTGTTTAACTTCTTTCATTTTTAAAAATGTAATTGCTTGACTTAAATAAAGCGTGAAAATTATTAGTTTCAAAATGATTTTTACAAATCTTATCCACACAAATTTCATTTTATTTTTTGTGTTTTTAAAGTATCTTTTTGACTATATTCGTGTATAGGAATTGTATTTTACCGTATTTTAAATATAGTCAAGTTGTTTTTATCGCATTTTATTTTGCACTTGCAAGTGTTAGTACATTAAACTAGAAAGCGTGTTTAGAAAAGGTCCTTTTAAACGTAACTTAGTACATTAATTAAGTATTTTTAAATATCTGAATATCGGAAATTTATTTTTTTGCATAAAATTAGAGTTTAGATGTTTTGTAGTATTTTTCTATGTATTTGCATATCTCAAATATATTATAGTATCTTTCCGACTATATTTGTGTATAAGAATTGTATTTTACCGTATTTAAAATATAGGTTAGTTGTTTCACCGTATTTTTAAACCTACATTTACATTTTTAAATTGTTACAAAAGGTTCTTTTAAACGTTACTTAGTATATTAATTAAGTATTTTTAGATGTTTGAATATCGGAATTGTATTTTGCTGCATTAGAGTTTATAGGTTTTGTAGTATTTTTCTACGTAGAAGTATTTGCATATCTGAAATGTATTTAATCCGGTTTAAAGTAGAGTTAAGATGTTTAAATAATATCTTTCTACCTATATTTGCGTATTAGAAAGTATTTTAACGTTTTGAACGCCAAGTTAATGTGTTTTTGTAGTATTTTTCCACCTATATTTGCGTATTGAATTATATTTTAACCTATTGAATGTCAAATACATATATATTTGTTTATCGGAATGTAATTTAACTTATGCGTATACCCATTTGAAATGAGCTAGTCGAGAGCTTTTTTATTTTCATTAACCCCTCACACGTCTTGTAACCAAAAATGGACCAAAATGAACCGAAAGTACCTTAAATGCGACCAAAGTCACCATTACCGGTCCTATGTACCTTATTTCGAACCATAAGTACCCTATAAGCTTTATTGTGATGTCAAACTCTTATATAGATTCACCTAAAAGAACAAAAACTTGCGGTCCAATTTAGGGTACATGAAGTATTTCGGAGAGGGAACCCTCACTACCGGGATAGGCGTGAATACGTGTATGTTGATTTATCCACTTTTAAAACACTTGAGATCAATCCATGATGTTTTCATTTAAATTAACCGCGCCTTCCATTCTACGTCATTAAAAACTCTTTCGAATATTCCATGACGTCACTTTTTTAAATACTCAAATCCATGTTTTCATTTAAATGAACCGCGGACCAGCTAATCCACGCACGCGCGCGTTTAATTTAAATTCAAATTAACCGCGCCCCGGGGAATCCGCACGATATCCCACCCAGGTTATCAAGTATCATAACATAATTTTAATTAATTCCGTACGATAAAACGCGATAAGAAATATATACGTTCAAGTACCGAGTGTCACTCGAGATAAGCGGAGATAAAGAAACAAGCTGGTCTGAACACAATATGTTGATATGAGAAAACACAAATCGTCGCGATAAATACCTTAAATACATTGACTTTTCGACGATTTTACCCCCATTTTAGCCCTAAAAACCTGAGCCTGAACCTGGGATCGACCTCACTATCCTTCTACTTATGGGAATTTTTATATGGTCAGCAGTTTATGTAGTGTTATTCTTATAACGTTTATGAATATTACACCCTGGTAAAACATTTTAAATCTAAAACAAGTTGGCAAGCCAAAATATACCTCTTCTCGGAAGCGTTTTTAATTTTCAGTGCAGCGTAACTGTATCCGTGGTTCTGCGGTAGAACGCTCACCTGTCGTGCAAGAGGGCTCGAGTTCGAATCCCGGCCTATTAAAAAATTATACTACACCCAATGACAAAAAGAGGGCGCTTTTGGAAAAACCTTTTCCCTGATTCTAAGAAACTGGGTACGCAGTGATAACCCTTTGCCCCGAAAATGCGAACGCGTTCGCAGGCCTGTCAGACAGACCCACAGACAGATACGGTGGTTGTATAACCCCTCCTAGGGTACAAAGTCCCCTCGGATAGGTAATTAGTGAAAATTATAATCTACGATTTACTATAGCAGTAGCTACGCTATCTCCAATAGTGAATGATACGCGTTTCACTCTCGAGGAAATTAATTGTAACGACAGAATAGCTGAGTTGGCCTTGGTGCGATCAAACCCTTTATTTATAATAGCAGGTTGCGTGAAAAAGTAAGGTTAAGAGTATTCCACTTCGAAGAAATCTCACATTGAAATTGTTTCAAATGTGTTTAATGTGGCTCATAAGAATGATAAATAAACCAAGATTCTTTATTATGACCTTCTTGATTTATTTTGTTGCGGCTTGGTGACAAAAAACTTTTGACATCCTATTTTTAAAGATCTATTCAGTTAAACTGTCAGGTGGCTCTGGTTTAAATTTAAACACTTGGCGAACTAATTTTTAGCGGAGGAAAAACTAGAATCGAAATTATATTTTATAAGAATAATCGCGAGAGGCCATGGGCTCCTGATAAAAGAAACAACGTGTGCAACAATATTATAGCTGATTGAAATCTATAACATTAGTTTTAGGAAAACAATTTTTCCTTTCATTTGTAAAATGTCCTATCGCGGAGCTGAAAGTTGCTTATATTATGTATTTATCTTTGCTTTTTTGTTTTAAGGTGAAAATTTTAAGATTCAATTTTATTATAACGTTTTAATGAATTCAAAAATTTAAGAATTAAGATAAATGTGTGAGAAGACTTTTTATCCTTTATAATCGATTGTTTTTCAAATGCTGAATAAACAAATCAATATTAAACTTAAAGTGCTCAAAGATTCTCAAAAGCTGCTATGACCGACTAGAGTCAGCAGAAACTAGAGTTAATAGCATTTTAAGCAGTCGCTCGAAGCCAATCGAAAGTACTACTTATATTATTTCGAGTAATTTCGGAGGTTAACTGAAATTTTAAGACAAAATCTCCAGAATGCGAGATGTCCTTCAGAAAATTGTTTAAATAATTTCAATTCAATCTAAAACTTTCTTTCAATGTAAAAATGCACGCGGATTTCATAATGAATTAGCTAAGAATATACAGGGTGTTTAGCTTGTATAAGTTATATTTATCAAACATAATGTTTTCTCGAATGTTGAAATTTGTACTGTATATTATACGTGGCGGGGGACACTTAAATAGAAAAATATTTTAACGTTTTTTGAATATTTAAATTTTATGCGCTAGGTGCTATAAGAAAAATGTTAAAGAGAAAATTGTAGAGCGTCACCGAAAACGCAAAAGCGTTGGCGCGATAAAAATAAAGCTTTTTCACTGGAAAAATAAGACTTGAAAAAGTGACAAGTTGGGCAAGCTAAAATACCTTTTTTTGAATTCCATTGGGAGAGTAGTATAACTTTATGAAAGTCACAAATTTGTTAATCTGGTGTTTAATGCAATTAACACCGCTGAAAAATCAAGGAGACAATGGCGAAAAAGTTATTACACGATTTAATTTCCTAGGATTTAAAATGCTAATTTTTTAAAAAAACAAAGAGACATTTTATTTATCTACTTACAAACAAAATTTAATTTAAAAGTACGTTTCGAAAATAACAATTTCGGCTGCGATGCAGGTTAGGCCGTGAACAATCATATTGTCGAAGGCGGCTCGAATCATTTCCGGGGTTACTTCCCGGCAAGCGCTTACAATTCGTTGACGCGGTTCTTCAATGGTCTCAACTGAAGTGGCGTACACCTTGTCCTTGACGAAGCCCCAAAGAAAGACATCCAACCAAGTCAGATCAGGCGACCATGCTGGCCAGTGTACGGGACCTATCCATCGTTGTGGAAATTCGTTTTTTAGGTAATCTCTCACGGCCTTGTGGTAATGAGGTAGGGCACCGTCTTGCTGAAACCACAGTATTGCTCGTTGCGCCAACGGCAGTTCGTCAAGTTGTTGATCGCTCATTTCTTAAGAAATTTAAATAACTCTGGCCATTTACATTTTGCGGAAAGAATACTGGACCAATTAACCGGTTTCCAACAAGACCAATCCAAACATTCAAGCGCCCAAATTGAAATTGGTGACGGTGTTCATATCCCCATTGTGGATTTTTGTCTTGCAGACGAGGATTCATCCAAAAATAGCATGTTGCGGAGGAATTGTGGGTCGTCATGCACGGAATTTAGCAGCCAGTTGCAAAAATCCAGCCGTTGTTGAGCGTCCCCATCTCGTAAACCGTGGTGAAGCGTTGCTCTGTAAGGATGTTACCATGGAGGAATAGACAAGGAGGGCTGACTTAGCCTTTGAGGTATGATAGTTAATTTTTTATGCGCGACAGTATCGCCATCAAGGCAATTTACGAAGCATTTCGCGAAGCCGCGCGGGAATATCGGTGCTTTGCACCATCACGAATCGCTGTCAGTGACCAATAATGGAAATGGTTGCAGTAACACGGCGGGACAAAATGTTCGTACGTTAATTGCAAGAACGGTCAAGGGATAGGCTAGTTTGGAATCCGATTCCTGGAAAATAAAGAAAAGTTACTCAATTAATATCAGTTCCTACTTCTACTCAATCTATGGTACCTGAGGCCATTGCCACAGGTAAAGATTAATCAGATATATCCAATGCTCAAAATTAAAGATAATTTGAATGTAACCAAAGTAGGTCAGGTCTTAAGGTCCCTCCCAAATCAAATCATACTAAAGATGATTAAGGAAGTTATGTAAAAAGTACTGAGCCATGCGTACTAAAACGTGAATAACATTTTTCTGAAATTTTTAGGCCCTGTTCATAGTGTGTAGGCCACAAACTCTAAATATATCTTTTGGTATAGTGAAAAATTCGGGGCCTTTCATCAATTGTTAATATAAATGGAAATAATTTCTCATTAAAGGTCCTGTGCGCAGTCTAACCCCTATAATTATGACACCAACTTTAGAGGGAAACCAAACTAGTAGTTCCTTGAAAAAAAAACAACTTGGCAAGCCAAAATATACCTCTCCTCGGAAGAATTGTCCCTAGTGGTATTAATTTATCGATATGACCCTTAAAGATATATCTCCGCAATTCAGAGTTATTTACTAAAAACGTAATCCCGGTTCTATCCCACCCGGTATAAAATTTTAATTATAATTAAAATAATTGAGACGAAACAACTGAGTTTAATTTATTCAGAATATTATAAATTAAGTTGTTACAACAGTGATTTAGACAACAATACACAGTTGAATTTAACCCTTTTTACTGTACAAGTTTATCAGTTGAATATAATACGAAGCCAATTTTAATGAAAGTAATATCTACAGAGGGTATTTGTGTTTTTCTCGCTTACGAAATACTTGCCGCATCTTTAACGCTCATTTTATTTCAACACTCGCCCTTGATGAAGATACCGTAGAATAGCTATATTCGACATATGATAGTGGACGACTCGTGAACTTCCAGTTGACGTTGTGACACATACCGCATGAAAAAGACCAATGCCGTCCAATTTCCAATATCATATAATGACTCGCACACCCAGGACATCCATGACTGCATTAGGAATCGTAGATATCCAAATATCCACACCAAATGTATTAACAAGAAGCAAAAACCTAACCATCAACAAAGCACAGAGTGTCACTTGACTAAACGATAGCTCGTATATAAAAAAACGTTAAAGAAACTCCTTTGCATTAATACAACTATGTTTTAGGCGATATGAAAACCCGTAAATAAATAACAAAAACTAACAAAGCAGACCACCCACAGGTTCTACCCTTTAACCCTCTTATCTCTGCTGACTGCGCTAAAACAAGATTTGCCCTTTAAAATTTCATACGTAAACAAGTTGGCAAGCCAAAATATACCTCTCCCCGAATAATTGTAAATAGTGTTATTAATTTCTCGAGATGACCCTTTAAGATATATCTCCGCAATTCAGAGTTATTTACGAAATCCCGGTTCGATCCCACCCGGTATAAAACTTTAATTATAATAACAATAATTGTGACGAAACAACCGAAATTATTTTATTCAGAAAATTATAAACTAAGTACTTACAACAGTGAGTTAGACGTACTAAAACAATTCACAATTGAGTTAAACCCTCTTAACAGTACAAGTTTATCAATTAAACGAAGCCAATTTCAATGAAAGAAATATCTACAGAGGGTATTTGTTATTAGTTTTCTCACTTACGCAATACTTGCCGCATCTTTTATTTCAACACTGGCCCATGATGAAGATAACCTGGGTAAAACCGATACCCTTTTTTAGTTCTTCTTTAGATAAACCCTCGTCTCCTGCCATCTAATATAAAAGCACTACACCAAATTAAATAAAACAAACCTCATGGCATAAAACAATTCCTTAATAACAAAAAAAAACTACTTTTAAACATTTCACACAAAGAACAATAAGTTAATGCTAACAATACCGCCCAAAAGCTCAACACAGTCAACAAATTAAAATACAAAAGCCCAATCGACCAAATTTCGGAGCCAAAATTACCAATAGAAAAATATATAATAACAACCCAATCAATCAGGCTTCAGAGCAAAAAAATGAATAGAAAAATTAATAATAATAACCCAATCAGACTTCAGAGCAAAAATTACAAATATAAAAATATAAAATAACTCAATCGATCAGGCTTCAGAGCAAAAATAACCTATAAAAATATTTCATATTAACCCAATCGATCAGCTTTAACAAGTTCACAAAAATTAAAAAAGAAAGTTCAATAAACAATATATGGGGATATGGTATTCATCCGTTTAGTTAAAAACTCCGCCTTATCATAATGGCTCCTTTACTTTAAAATTTTCCATAAGGAAGTCAATGGCTCGGCGGTGAACTATCCGCATGGTAACTATGCGACCCGAGTTCAATTCCTGATCACGATCAATCTTTACATTAAAATACTAAAATATTTAATTAAAAATAACATAAATATAATTTATAAATATTTAATTAAATATAAGATTAATATAATTTATAAATATTTAATTAAATAAAAGATTAATATAATTTATAAATATTTATTTAATTATAAGATTAATATCATTTATAAATATTTATTTAATTATAAGATTAATATAATTTATAAATATTTAAAATGATGTAGAATAATTTATAGTACCTAACGTTATAACAGCGCAAATTACTTTCGCAAAACCTGTTATTTTGAAAAACACTGTAGCTTAGCAAAGCGTCGGTGGCTCAGTGGTTAGAGAAAATCTAAGGCCCGTGGCAGACCTGTGTCTAATTCCCGGCCGGTGCCAATAAATAACAAGGCGTACACCGTGAACATTTGCTTAGCACTCGGTCCGTCACAAACACGGAAAATTACAATACACAACCGAAGAAACTATTATACGACAACCAATGACGAAGAGAGAGGTTTTTGTAAAAACCTATTCCTGCATTCTAAGCCCCTGCGAAGTGCGAACGCGGTGAATTCGGGAAGTGATAACGCGTTCGCAGGACAGACACACACAGACACGGTGATTGTAAAACCCCTCCTTTAACTTTTTTAAGTTCTCCCTTTTCACAAGTGTGACATTTGTAATAAAATCATCAAAGACTCGAAAATTATGACATCGACGAGGGAAACTCTCATGGTATTAAAAGCTCACCGCACAGAAGAGGGTAGCGATGTTGGTAAACTTATTGGTAACTCAAGAGTTTTACGAGACAGTTGAAAGAATGGAATCTTTATATTAGGATAATTTAACAAGCAGACGAATTTTAAGCTGACGATTTTTTCTGTGAAACACTAGTGCCATCTAGGTAATTTACGAAGCAATTATGTGTCACAGTGCTACCAGTCACTTGACAAATAATCGGCGGAGTTGACCTTACATGTCTTTCTTCCATGACGGTACTTCTGCCTGTTTAAAATCTCCCAAATTCAAGTTTTACTGCAAACCAAATCCTTACTCGCCGTGGCACAACTATTACGTGGGTCTGCGGCAAAATAGGCTAAAACGGTGTTTCCAAAGACCAAATCCCGCTGACCAGACCCACAAATTGGAGGTTATACGTTACCATACTGGTGAAAGTCATTTTCAGCTCGCCTTAGAGTAGTTATGGATGGTCTTCTATCTGTATGTCGTTGCTCAAAGATCTCACTCACTCGTCGAAGCTTTCTTCCTCCTTCCGTGTAGTGAATTTAGAACTAGTTCCGTACGATTAGTTCTGGTATTTTGAGGCATAATTGTTAAGATTGATAACGACAATAATGTTACACAGTTTGTATTACAGTTATTTAAATACTTAATAAATTTAGGGTTTTTACTGACCTTTAAACCTGTGGCCTATTTATCTTCTCGCCTATCAGGGTTAAAATAGGTTTCGAATACGACTAGAGGGAAACACAGGTCTATTAGATTAAAAAACTAATAGGAAAGGTCAATAGCTAAATGAGCAAGATTGTGGTTTCAAAAAGAGTGCCACGCCTCATGACCTACGAAATGTGAAATACTGTATTTTTAAAAACGATGAATAGGGTGAAACGGTTCGGCACATCGGCCAGCAAGGTCTCCAGATCCTACGTAATTTAAATCGCCATTTATAATTTAATTAATTAATTTAATTCCTTCCCCTTTGACTCCTCGATTTTTCAGCGGTGTTTTTTGCAATAAACACCAGATTAACAAATTTCTGACTTTCATAAAGTTACACTACTCCCCCAATGGAATTCAAAAAAGTTATTTTAGCTTGCCCAACTTGTCACTTTTTCAAGTCGTATTTTTTCCAGTGAAAAAGCTTTTTTTTTCACTCTAACGCTAGTTGTACGGTTGTAGTGACACTCTACAATTTTCTCATTGACAATTATCTTATAGCACCTAGCGGTTAAAATTTAAATTTTCAAAAAACATGAAATTTTTTGATTTATATGCAATTTTGGTAGAAAGTGTTCCCTGGCACGTATAATGTATAGTTCAAATTTCAACTTTCTAGAAAACATAGTTTTTGAAAAAAAAATCACTTTTTAAGCAGTTATTGAAATAGGAGTCTATTCATTTCAGTCTTGTTTCGCTTAAAATGTTAAATACCGTTTTAAATATTTTACGTACAGTTCTCAATCTTTTAATGGATTTCACTCAATTTTAGACTATTAAAAGATATTGGAAATCCATAATTTTCCGAACACTAGGTTTAAGGTCCCATTGCCCTTGTACACTCACTAAAACGGGCTGTTCTAAAATACGACAACTGTTACATTCCTTTAAATAAAGTGTTGGTTGGCGCCGAAGCCGAAAGAAACACTTTTTGATAATAAAATAACCAGAAAATAAAAGAAATAACAAGTCCTTCTAACAATGAATATCTTGGATAATCCAGCTACGATCCAATTCACGTGTTTAGATGGTTTTAAAAGTAACTGTTTATAAAATTCAACAATTGTGTACCACGCCCTTCATCAGGCCAACGACACTTTACTCTTGGGTATATGCATATAGTTTCTCACTGTGACCTTTTTCAATCATTAAATGAAGTTGGTTGCGAAGTCACTATTTAGAAAGCCGAGAAAGTTTTCGAATAAATTCCGAAAATTTAACAAACTTAAAATTGCTATTTAAATCGTAGCTCAGGGAGAGATTTTCAACGATCCAGATCAGTGGCGGATTTACCCATTTCCCAAAAGTAGGCTGTTCACATTTTGCCGCCCTTACCTTTACAATTGTCAGTTCCCATTTTTTTTTACAATTCAACAACTTGGTTGAAAGTGCGCAAGAAATAGTTTTTGGGTATCTATTTTTTTTAATAATTAACTAGACTAATACCTTAGGCACCACCACAGGCCCCAAGTCGCAAACGACTTTTATTGCCTTATTTACGAGTGGCCCTTCATGCCACGCGAGCTTACCGTCAGCTCCTTACACTTACTATTACTGTTAAACTCCGCAATTTTCCGGGTTTTAAAAAACCCGGGTCTTTTTAATAAAACCCGGATATATCGGGTTGTATTGAGTTTTTTAGGGTTTTATTAAAATTTTAATTGGGTCGAGCCCAAATGAACTCGCGGGTTTTTTGTATGTTTTTTAATTTCGAACGCTGCTTACAATCATTTAAAAAATAACAAATTGAATAAAGCTATGAAAGTTTCTTACAATACCTAAAGTGCACATGTAATACTGATTAAGTTTTTTTAATTTTTAAGAGAATAAAATTGTTTACACGTGTTTGAATTTTCGGTAAAGAATAGAGATAATAACTACAAAGGTGTTAAAATATATTTTAGTTTAGTTTTACTTTCGGTCGTTTCGGTTATGTAAAATTTTCGATTTCGAAGGTTAATTCGATATGAATATGTGAATAAACTTGGTTAACAATAACAAATACCTATATATATATATCAATGCCATGTAAAATTAATGCCGTAATAAAAAATACAGAAAATAAAAAACTTACAAATTTAAACGTCAGTGTTCTCATTCACCGGAAGGACATACAGCACATCCCCCCCATTCATCCATCTCGTTCACCAGCTGCTTTCCCCCGTGGCACCCCCCATTCATCCTTATCGTTCACCAGCTCCTTTCCCCCGTTGCTACCCCATTCACTGGATACCTTATCTCTCGTTCACCAGCTGCTTTCCCCCATTGCTATCCCCATTGTCTCATTCAACGGAAGGACATAAAGCTCTTTTCCCCCATTCACTGGCTCCTTTCCCCCTTTCCACCCTCCCCCAATTGTAATCGCTTCTAATATCAAGAATAGGATCAATAATAACAAGTTATTTACATTTAATTTTTTTATTTTAGAACTCTGTTTACATGATTACGTAAAATTAGTTCTACGACTAATCCGATATTATATATAATCCGTTTAAATCGTAATTTATCTACAGGGTCTTTTTTTTGCTCGGAAAAGTGTTTTTTTTCAAAAACTATTTATAGTACCGATTTCAAATTTCGAAGGTCAATTCTCTATACCGGGGGACATCAGTTTGAGAAATTTGAGCGTTTTCGGTAATGTTTTTCACCAATTTTGAAAAATTATTTTTCGACCACTAGGTGCGAGATAAAAAATTTCTATTATAAAGTTGTAGGCCGTCATCGAAAACCCTTAAAAATTGTTCACTCGACGAAAAACAATTTATTTATCAGTGAAAATTCGAGCTTGAAAAATTTACAAGTTGGTGAAGCCAAATTACGATTGTTTGAAACGATAATTGAAACCGAATTACCTAATCCAGTTGAAACTTTGGTTAAAAAAACGACCGGATTTAAAAAACACGAGGCTATAGGTTAATCCTAAACATGCATTGGGTATTTAAAGGAAAACTTTGGGAGATTATTATCAGTATTTGAAAATATTTCGAACAATGCCTCGTTATTCAGTAGCTGAGCGTACCGAGATAGTTGCCATTTACTATGGAGAAGCAGCGCAAAACCTTAGAAGAGTGACTGAAATCTTCGCAGAAAGACATCCAAATGGAGCACCATCTGTAAATACAGTAAGACGAGCAATTCACGATTTCAATCAATTTGGTAACTTGCAACCTAGGTTTCGCGGATTGGGTCAACCGGATTTAGACTTCGAGAACAATGTACTCGCGTACTTTGTGGCATATCCTCGTCACAGTTGCGCTAACGCCGCTGCTGATTTGGGTTGTTCTGCAAATCGTATGTGGAAAATTCTTCGTAAGAATCGCTATCACCCATACAGAGCTACGCTCCACCAAGGACTAATTGACGGAGACAATCAAAGACGTTATGAATTTAGCAACTGGTTACTAAATGCTGTCCAAGAAGATAGACAATTTTTGCGCCATGTTTTGTTCTCCGACGAAGCGTCATTTTCTAGAGATGGGCCCTTTAATCATCAAAACAGCCATCTTTGGTCTGACATCAACCCACAATGGGGTTTTGAATATCATCACCAGGTTCAATTTGAACGGGTCAATGTTTGGGTTGGACTTGTTGGAAACCGTTTGATTGGTCCCTTTTTCCTGCCGACGAACCTCAACGGCCAAAGGTATTTACATTTTCTACAGAACGAACTGAGTGACGCAATCGACGACCTTCCATTGGCTGAAAGACGTCAGTTGTGGTTTCAGCAAGATGGCGCCCCTCCGCATTTTTCCCGGCAAGTAACTGAGCACCTCAACAACGAGTTTCCTGAAAGGTGGATAGGGAGAAATGGTCCAGTGCATTGGCCAGCAAGGTCACCTGACCTAACACCGCTGGATTATTTTCTCTGGGGATTCGTTAAAGCAAAGGTATACGCCACGCCCATTGAAACTAGGGAGGAACTCATTAGACGAATAATCAGTGCTTGCCGAGACGTCACACCAGAAATGGTAGAGAAAGCGTTTGAGAACTTAATTGTCCGCGCACAAACCTGTGTTGCAGCCAATGGTGATATTATTGAAAATGTTTTGTAAAAATTTATGTGAATAAAATATCTGCATTTAAAAACCAAACGTGTACATTTTTTCAAGTGTGAAAACTCTACTACGTTTGTATTAGACTTGTTCCCTTTTCAATTATCGTTTCAAACAATCGTAATTTGGCTTCACCAACTTGTAAATTTTTCAAGCTCGAATTTTCACTGATAAATAAGTTGTTTTTCGTCGAGTGAACAATTTTTAAGGGTTTTCGATGACGGCCTACAACTTTATAATAGAAATTTTTTATCTCGCACCTAGTGGTCGAAAAATAATTTTTCAAAATTGGTGAAAAACATTACCGAAAACGCTCAAATTTCTCAAACTGATGTCCCCCGGTATAGAGAATTGACCTTCCAAATTTGAAATCGGTACTATAAATAGTTTTTGAAAAAAAACACTTTTCCGAGCAAAAAAAAGACCCTGTATATAATTGTAATTAATTCGATCTTCGTAAGGGATATATACAATTTCATTTAAAGGGTTAAAACGAACTACCTTCTGCAAGTGCAGCTTGTATAAATACTTTAATTTAAAGTTCTACCTCACCACATCTGACCGGAATAGAGATGAAATCGTCCTCCTCCAGTGTCGCCGACCTTGGTGGTGCCGGGATCCAGCGGCGTAGGAACCGGGGGGGGGGGGGCAGGGGGCATTGCCCCCCCCCCCCGGAATTTTGCCTGGGGGGCAACCCATGTAAATGCCCCCCCCCTGGAAATTGCTTTTATTCATACCATAGTCCATCGGGCGGGGACGTCGTACCTTGGTCAAAATCCAAAAATATACATAATATCATTTAGTATTTTAGTAGCCTACTAAGTCTACTTACTTTTCGTAAAATTATTTCAAAACATAACTTAGACAATGTGGGAGTTTTAAGTCTTTTTTTCTAAAGTAGTATTAGATTAGTTTCGTGCATATACTTTTTCATATGTGTCGGGTACCCGGTTTTACTACTAATATCAACACTATTATGTAAAAAAAAACGGTTTTATGTATAAGTTTTGCTATTTTTGCGATAATGTTTCCCGCTTCAATGAGGTGGCAAAATTATCGCACAAATAACCTCACCTTCGCTTAGCAATACAGGTTGCCAACCCCTTTAAATCGGCCAGTTTTAATTAATTGGAGTCGTGAATAGGGTTTAGCGTCGGTACACCAGCGCCACCGCAACATCGCACTGTTCTCGTAATATTGTTAAATAAAACTGGCGCTCTCGAGTCCTGTCTCTCCATAGACAGTATATATCCCTTAGGGATTTATACTGTCTATGGTCTCTCCTCTGCACCTTGGGAAATACCAAAATTGCGTGTTTTGCACGACCTTTATCTTGCAACCTACGATTTCTTCAGTTGGTTTCGCGCCACGGCTTTGCCCAGGTAGTTAAATAGTAAATATATTTTGAATTATTTGACAGTGTTTGTAGGACTATTAATTTTATTCGGAATAAAAGTTTACGCAATCAGGTAAGATGTTAAAGAATAATCTAAGATCGTTTAAAAATTTATCACTGAGGCTTCTAACTTTCTATGATTCCTTTATTTAAAAAACTTAATTTTTAAAATGTTGATATCTAAATGATCACTCAATTAGGTCTGATGTTGAAAATTTATATCTTACAAAGTTATCACTACTGAGCCTTCTAATGTTTTATGAATACACGTTATTTTTGTTACACTAGGCTTAACAAAAAATATATCTGATTATCTTTAGATCAGATGTTTAAAATTTATTAAACATAAAACAGTTATGACTGAGGTTTCTAGCTTTCTACGACTACATGTTTTGTTATACGAAACTTAATAAAATATATTTTACACAAAAGTGAACTTAAATATTTAAACAATAAGTGAAAGATTTTGTAAATTTAAAGTTAAAATCTTAGGTACTGTTAATAGGTTAGAGACTAGAGTACGGGAAAATTCATCATTTATAATTGTTGAGATAACGTAGGACTCGAGTTCGCGTTGAGAGAGAAGTTTAGACTAAGGCCAACAAGGGAGAATGTATTGTTTTTGAATTTTAAATATTTTACGTTTTTAGTTAGTGTCTGTAAGCGAGTCTGTAAGGGATTTGATTTTGCTTTACAGGATGGAAAGAGGTTTGGGCTAGCGGGAGAGGGATCGAATATAAATGAGGGGTAATCGGGCGGAAGAAAAAATTACTTTAAATTTAGCGAAAATATTATCGAATTTTCCGCGGTTTTAACGCATTTGACCATAATTATCCACATCTGATTTGAGTTAAGTTCGTACCGCTTTTTTCTAGTCCTGAATAAAACAAAGGGCATCGCACTTCTTCTATGGGATTTGGCTTTCGACCGATTTTTTTCAAATTGAAACATGTTGTTGGGCTTGATCAAAGGAGCAAAATTGTCTATTGTCATTTTTTCCTAGCTCCTATAGTTTGGCCAGTAGCAGCGGTCAAAAGTGGACGAAACTTAGTGTAGTCTATTTGTTAAAAGAAGTCTCAGCCCATCGCTTAGCGCTCTATGTTTGCGCGTCGCTAGTCCGGTTTCACTATCAATAGAGGTTTCTTGCCGAAATTCCGGGTGCTTCCCAAAACCGAGCGTCGTATTTGGTTTCGTTCTGTTCGTACTACTTTCTGATCGCACGATGAACGAACTCAGTAGATAAATAGTTATTAGTTAAGTATTGAGTCTTAACTGTCGTGTGACCGTGACTTTAACCGAGTATGTGCTGTATCGATAAATAAGTGTTTGATCTGTTGTTGAGTGACTGTTTCTTACCTATGAGCGAGTGTTGAATGTGGGATTCAACGAAACGGTTAATCATATATATTCTGATTTCTTTAGTATTTATTTTATTTTATTATTGCTCATAAAATATTGAATATTAAATAATTCCACGTACAAAAATTCATCGAATAATAAGTTGCGAGAAAAGAAATAATGAAGTAGAGGTGTAAAATCTTGGCAAGAAAACTCTATTGATAGTGAGCCCGGACTAGCGACGCGCGAGGGTAGAGCGCTAACCGATGGGCCGTGACTCCTTTTAACAAATAGACTATACTAAGTTTTGTCCACTTTTGACCGCTGATACTGGACAAACTATAAGAGCTAGGGAAAAATGGCAAGAGACAATTTTGCTCCTTTGATCAAGCTTAGCAACATGTTTCATTTTGAAAAAAATTTGTCTAAAGCCAAATCCCATAGAAGAAGTGCGATGTCCTTTGTTTTATCTAGAATCCAAATATTGCGATTCGGTCTAGCATCTATATTCTGATTTTGAATAAAAACGTTTTATTTAATTATCATGTATTTGGATTCAATGGATTCTTTTTTTCGGTGAGAAAATGAGAATAGTTAAGTAAAATTTTATTTCTTTTAATTACCTAAAATTTACAAAACTTTGATCCCCCGTAGAAATACTCACCCAAAAAGAGAAACAATAACAAAAAAAAATTATATCTGGAGGGTTCTTGTCTTTGAAAAAAAATAGCCTTTTTTTCAACACTGGGGGAAGACTTGGAGTTTTATCGGTTCGCCCCCCCCCCCTGAAATAAAAACCTTCCTACGCCCCTGCCGGGATCTCCCATTCTTGCGAAAGGTACTTTTTTCTGATGCTGAATTATCCCTCGACGGACAGTGAGGAAAGAATCTAGCATGTTCCTATTCTGGTACGTCTCCTGATTCCCAGTCTCCTAAGATTCCATGACACTTGTAACATCGTACTTCATCGCCCCGTTGAATATAGTAGAATCCGGCCTCTGCTAGGTTTTCTTTAGCAACATGTGGATTTCTCCAGTGACGAAAAGTTTCAAGTCGATACGCTTCGATGTCCATACTGTAAACTGATAGTTTCTATAAGCTATTGCCGACATTCTTAAGCCTGATTGGTTAAGCCTAAATTTCAATAAATTATGTTTTTCTATTTATTTTGGTTAGACTCTAAGACTATTTGGCTAGAATCTAAGTCTATTTACTTCAAATACGCTACATTTTCAATTTAAACAAGGCCTAATTTCCCTCTACAGTAAAATAATAAAGTCAATTACTTTTACGGAAATCCTTAAGCCTTTGCCTGTAAATAGAGTCGAGAGGTCGGCGTACGGAGCGCGAAAATCTACGTGTCTCTTCTCGAGGGGGTCCAGGAACTAAAAGAACGCTGTGTCGTATATATAGAGATCATATAACACTCGAAAATACAAGTAAATCCTGATTTTTCCTTGGTTGAAACAAATTGACGTCACTGGAGATTGTAAAACATAACCAAAAATAGAAGTTACTGCTTAGCGGCTGGCGATAAAAAATTCATCACGTGCTAAATTAGGCAAATTAGAATAGCTGAAAATACATGGCGCTTACTTCGCCCTAATTTACTTCTGATACAACTTTGATAAAAATTAATCCTGTTTCAGGGGCTCCCACTAGAGGAAATCTCAGAGACTATTAACTCGGCAGAATACACTATTTTAGCAAATGCATATAATCCTGGATATTGTAAAGGTTGATTTATACTGAAATGATTATTGTTGGACAGGAAAATAAAAGATTCGTGATAAAAGTTAATTTTTTTTATTCTATAATGGGAAGCGATAGTAGAATTCTACTACTATGTATAGTAGTGCTGTCGTCCCAGTACAATTGGTGTTCCACGAATTGTAGAACTAACTGAGATCCTTCCTCGTCCTCTCTCTCCTCAAGGCTAACAGAACAATACATAAAATTTTAACATTAAGACGTACAGTATAAATAATTCGTGAAATTTAATTTATTACCTTATTCTAAGCTCAAATTTTATGGAATTTGTTCTAATTTTTTACCCCGTTTTTATACCTTTCTCCCACCCCACCAATTCCTACCCCCTATATCCGATCTCCTTCTTTCCCTTGATGAAATCTAAGTTAGAGAGTGTGGAATCTATTCAGTGTGTAAATAAGTGGGTAAAGTCGGTAAATTTTCCCATGGGTTAAATAGTGTTCGTAGATAATTAATTTCGCGAGACTGGGGATTTCCACCATCTTCCTTTTAGCGTACGTCACGATAAGATGCTTTAGGTTCGTGCAAAGTCTAACAAATTTACAGATAAGAGTCCGCATTGCAGTACGTTCTTGCAGAGAACTGGTTGACTTAACGAAATTCTGGAAAAAAGGGGTAAGTGTTGTTCAATAATGTGTCTTATTTTTTACATTTTAAAGTATTTATTAAGAGTGAAAAAAGTTACATAGGAAAAATTGATTACAATTGTTTTTTCGCGTACATTAGTTTATATTATTAAATAAAATGGCCGAGTCAAATTTCAATCTTTTTTTATCATTACAAGGCCCAAAGCTAACTAAATCTCAGTTAATTTATCTAAGGCAATGTTTTTTTCACCAATCTTATTTTGCGTGTACTAAAGATATTTTGCTAATGACAGGTAGAAAACATCTTTCAATGGTTCAAGACGGTAACAGATTTCAATGACTTTAAGAAATAACTTTAAATAGAACGTGCGGGAATAATGCAATAATATATTTCTACCAATGTTTTGTTTTCATGCTAGATTGCGTAAACCACCCCGTTGTCCTAACTATTATACCAATACTTTCTGATTCTATTTTAATTTTTTTGTTTTTGGATGGTTTATTTTATTCGAAAGTAAATGGTTTGGCGCTCGTAGAAGCGCTAGCATGTTTTCGAGAGAGGTCGGGTCATATCTCTAAAAGATACCAGATGGCGTGGGAATATATTGTTTTATCCTCTGGAACTGGATTTTTTCCAGTCAGTCACCATACCTCTCTCTCTAGCTAATGGAATCGCCAAATTCGATGTGATGATTTTTCTAGCATGATTTGCGAAAGATAAAAATATCTTGTGGTCGTTTTTTCCCCAATTTTTGGAAAACGTTTGGTAGTACGTTTTTGTACTCTGTCCTTTAGTTCTATGCAAAATATACATTACGCAATATTCACCGCAAACGTTACTAGTTAGTCCTTGCAATCGTCTTTTACTAAATGTCCACGTCTAACACATTGAATTTAAATATTTTCTGATTGGTGGTAAAAATGGGGGAAGCCCCATTGAATCAAAGTAGAATCCTCGTTTTCGGCCATCGACGTAGAGGCAAATCCAATGAGAACCTGTTTCACCCCTTTTATTAAAATTAATGATAAGCGATTGTGGGTATTTTGCGACGGGTTTTAAATTATCGGAAGAAAAAACGCCTAAAAAGTTCGGTGTTTTATACAGTGCCTGAGATAAGTCAACGTTTGTCGTAGTCATTTTAATAGTCTCGAATAATGTTCCTATTTTTATCTATCTGTAAACAAAATTGAAATTCGGCGTACACGATAACGACCGTAGAGTCTTTTAAAGGGGTACCAAATCCTAAATCTAAACGTAGTTGCCCTCTCTTTACGGGGTTCCAAAACGTGACGTCACTGGCCGAATTATCACCGGTTAAATCAAAAGCATATAAGGCAAAGCCTAGAGGATAGTGAGCTAACGCGATGTGATTTCCCTCGTCTTTGTAGTGTATCCCGGTTCCCGAGAATAGCGAATGATAAGCTAGCGTAAATTGTTTACTATTAAAATTTGGGGTCAACGCTTTCGAAGGGATTTGTTCGTTATCGACGTATAGAGCCAAATAATTTAGGTCGAAATTTTCAAAATCATAAGGATTAGACTTAACAGAACCCTTATACGCTTTGTTGGTGGCTAAACCAATAATGACTCTGTTGGGCATTGGACCTAAGAATATATTGTCAAAACTATCGTTCTGAATCAACTAGCCAATGTTTTAGCTTTAATTTCGGTACGAGTAAAGGGATATTTGGAATTACTACGTAATAATCCTTGCTGATGGGCTAATAAAATTTTAGGCATAATTTTAACTTTACGTACAATTAAAGCAGCGTCTATAAATTTGACTTTATACGCGTTGACAGTGTCGCTAAAAAGGGTAAAATTATCGCTATTTCTAGATAGTGAAACCTTAAGTTGTACGCCATTAATTAAATATTTGTCAAAATTAAAAATGTCACAAAAATGTTCCCGTAAAGTTCAATTTCTTTCGAATTCGCGGCGAGGGCTTGACACTTCGTGAATCCGGTGTTCGTTAGGAGGTCCATACTTCCGGCCGTGTCATTGTGCCATCCAGATGTCGCTAGGTGAGTGTTTTTCGCATCGTTCCCAAAGTTGAGCAAGGTTTCGATATAGGCCCGATAGGGGTAATTCGCGGCCGATGGTGAAACCGCCGTATCATTGAGTTTCACTTCGCATTGTTTGAATAGCGAATGCAAAGAATTGTTCACGAGCGAAACGTTAGACCCGGCATCCAAGTTGTCACCGTTGGTCTTGACGATTTTGACTTTACAATATATCATTGTCATTGCCAAATCTGTGTAAGAGTCTCCCGTACCCGGTACCACGAATTCGATGATAGAACTGCTGTCGATAGATGAAATTGGCTTACACCATACCGTTTGACCTTTTTCAACGCTGAGTTGAGTTGGTAGTTCCTTGAAAATATTTAATTCGCTTTTAAGTACTTCCATTTTTAGAGAGCAAAAATATCGCGAACCGTACGCGTGAACTTGCGGCATTTAACTGAACTCTTTTTCTTAGATTGGGGCTTCTTGAATGCTTTCTTAGTAGTTTTTCTTCTCTTGCGACGACCCGAACCTTCTTGCCCAGCCATTTCGTCCACAGTTTCTGTCATTCGTTTATGGGCTGACGTTTTTAAGTCCTGACCTTGCAAGACGTCTCCGAGTACTTTCTTTCCTGTAGGAAGAGCCCTTTTCCCCACGTATTTGGCAGACTGTTTTAGGAATGGGAATACAAACCTAGCTAGCCCTGAAAAAAAGCTACCAATTCCGTGTCCTTTTTGTCCCGCAAACCCAGAGAAATAAGGTAAATCTACTCCTCCCCCCGCCTGATTTAAATAATATTGCATGTAGGGATAATTTCTATCAACGTACATATAAGCCATTTTTGACGGAGCTCGTCGTAAATGTACTTTACAAGTGACTGTACCAAACTGATATGGCACGAATTCACCTAAACTAGTTCTTATATTAATGTCAATACTGTCAAAATAATTTCTACTCAGTTAAAGGTAATGCGGAGAATCGAAAGTTTTTGAAACGGTAGTTCCGTGAGAAGGATTTTGGTCTACAACAATTGTCCGTAAAAGTGGTGCTAACGTATCCCCCACCATTTCATTTCCTACCAAATTGGAATACACGAACATAAGATCGGGGACGAATAAGTTTAATTGCATAGGGGTATCTGATCTGATTGCTAGCGTAGGTGAAATATTAGTAACATTATCTCTAAATCCTAAAATGTTTTTCAACGCCGACGTTAACTCGAGTTTGCAATAATGTTTACTATAGGAAGTGTATTGTACGTCTCCACTTTCTAAACTATATTCAAATTTTCCTTATGAATCATTATCGCTTTCCTTTAAATCAAGGTTCAAACTTTTAATACTTTCATTAAGTACAGCCAAAAGTTCATGAGGATTTTTGTAGTAGCCCTGAGATATCTCGCGGAAGTCGTACGTATATTTGTAATCTACTACGTGGGTTGGAGGGTTGAATAGTAATTCCTTAATTTCTATTCCGCATCCCATTGGTTCGCTTACGTTATAAAAAGATGAAGGAAAATAATTTCTACCAGGGCAATTTCCCAATCTCCGCGTAAACTATGGGTTTGGCCAACGTTGTAGAATACGAGGCTAGAGTATTTTCAGGGTTGTTTTTATTCTTATCTCTAGTATTACTAGGAAGAGTTATGTAAATCCCAGACGTCATCTTGATTAACCCAACTATTAAACGATGGAGCATATCCTAACCAACTAACGTAGAATTGTTTGACTTCGTTTTAAGTCCTCCTCCGTAAAACCTTATTTAACTTGTACGAACGAGGTGCGCTGACCTTTTGAAGCTCTCTCGAATAGAATGTTCCTTTTATATCGATTTCTGATAGGTTTTTTATTTTATAAACGGGAGGATGTCTTTTAACTAATAACTATAGCTACGACTTTAAATATTTCTTCGGTATACTTAGCTTCGAACCCTTTTTGAAATATAATTTTAGTAGTATTTACTCTAACCAAATCCCCTACTTGGAATTGAGGTTTCATTTTCAATTTCTCGGCACAATATTTAGAGTAAACATTATTGTACACGCGTAAAACGTTAGTTTCCGAAACGTCATTAGGGACCAATTTAATTGCGCTATGGTAAGAGGAATTGTACGCTTCGACCAAATCCGGTAAGACTTCCAAATATCTATTTGTGGAGTGATGGTTAAAATATCTATACATTTTTGTTTTTAACGTTCTATTAAACCTTTCTACGATAGAGGCTTTAATCTCGTCATTTTCGGTACTTAAAAATTTTACTTTATTCTTTTTGAAATATCCTTGTACTTCTTTATTCCTAAATTCCGTGCCCCAGTCCGATTGAAATTTATCCTGAATTCCGTCTTTAAAAACAATTTTTATATTTTCCAAAACCTCTTTCCCGGATTTAGTTTTAAGAGGTATCCCCCACGCTTTTCTACTAAAACGCTTTTCTACTAAAACAGTCTATAATTGTTAAAATGTATTTGAATCCGTCATTATCAGCCTCTAACGAGCGCATATCGTTAATATCCGCCTGGTGTTGTTCCCTTATATTACTAATTACTATTTTATTACGTTTAAACTTTTTATATTTCGGCCTATGCATCGTAAAAGCGTCGATTCCTCTTTACCATTTCCCTACTAAGGCCGTGAGACTTTACGGACTGGAAAAACCTTTCAGTGCCTCCGAAAGACGCTGGATGCTACGGGTCAAAATATAATTTTTCTAAAATAGCTTCTCCCATACTTTCGACTCTCAAGCGCGACTCCTTGTTTGTTTATACGAGTGAGAAGAAGAAGAGTCCCCGTCAGACGTGGAGTGATCTCGGTCGAGGCTACGAGTGGAGCGGGGCTTATCTGTTATACACGCGCGCCCTCTTTCAGGAGGAGGATACTCTCGCTTCACATTTGACTTAACGGGAAAACGTCTGGTTTGTTGTCGGGCGCTCGGAGCTAGCGGGACGGGAAAGCCTGGGATCGCCGGTGAAGAGTTCAATTGGGTTAAATTGGGAATAAACGCGAAATATCCGATAGGTTTTGGGTAGGTTTTAGGATTTAAATACGCTTTGGTAGTTTCGCTAATATTGGAACCTTTAATTGGTCGACCGTTTATTCTTGGTCTGTATCTGATTTCCATTTTTTTCCTTTACATTGCCGAATCGAATTATAAGTAGCTTTCAGTCCAGAATCTGTTTTGTTTTCATTATATTCTCGATGAGCTATAGCTACTACAAGAGCGCGTGCAAAACAGATTTTATCTTGGTTATTTATTCAGGCTCTTTCCATGAGCGCACCCAGAGCGACCTTTGGTGTCGACGCATCTGAACGGTCATGGAAACGGGTTAGTGCGATAAAAGTGGTCGACCTTCTTGGCACGACAAAAGAGGTGTTCCGGGGAGAAAATATCGCTCCTTTTTGTTTCTTAAAAACAGTCATCGCATCGTTCTCACTAGATTTTGGGTGTTTCTCTCCTTATTCCTTCTATGCTCGGTGTGCCTCTTAGCCAATTTCCCAATTGAAAAACCACTGGTAAATCTAGTGCTTCTAATTTCTATCTGAACATATCAATCCGTTATCTTTTTCTCACATGATCAGGTACAATCTGAATTATATATCCAAACTGCTTCAATAATTTCACAATCAAATTTACATTTATATGAACGTATAAATTTGTGGCGTAAGCGTAAGTCAAATTAGTTTGGGTGAAAGTCGAGTTTGGGTGAAAGTCGAGTGTGACTTAATCCACCGCATTGGGCTAGAAAGAAGATATTAGGATAAATGCTCCCAAGTGCCAGTTAGTAGCACTACAAATGGAGCGATCTACTCATCAGTGGGGGTTCGATTCGACAATGGAAACTGGCGGCGATATCGCGTCGCGTAATTTTCATGACCGCTCAGATGCGTCGACACCGAAAGGTCGCTCTGGGTGCGCTCATGGAAAGAGCCTAATTGTTATGGTACATTTTTTATAAAAAGAAAACTCGTTTTCATGGGCGATTCCAAAATCTACTCTTCTTACACCACCCTCGGGTAGCCTGACTCTGTTAAAAGTAACCGTAACGATTCCCTCAAAAAAACTACGGTCGTTCTCGGATCTATAGCTTTTTTCATTGATATACGTCATCAACCAATGCAAATCTAATAAAAACTGACGTGAATTTGAAAGCCAGGGTTACTGACGTTCACGAATGAAACAGAAACCATATCGGAAGACAAACAGTTTTCCAATATTGTTTCCATCAACGTATAAATACCGTTTTTTATATTATTTTCTAGTCTGACATTTAAAGTCCGTCCCAATAGTCCGAAATTTGGGAAATTTTGGACATTACTATTTACTATTTTTACAGAACCTGGTAAGTTGGGAAAGGATGGCGGCGGAATTAAAACGTCAGCTAACCCACCCCCAATTTTATGGGGAAGAGGCGAAGCGGGGACTGCCAAATTTACGTTTTCGGGGTTCGCGTTTTCCTCCGCGTTACTATTTTCCGTAGCCTGAAACAGTGGAGGTGAATACTGCGAAGCTCGCGAGGGGCTTGTGACTGCTATGTGTGTTCATTATTATGCGGCGGGAAAATATTACGAGGGGTCTACTACAAGCCGTACGGGCAGCTAACAACGCTTAAGCTTCCTCGAACATTTCGGCTGCCCTTGCGGCAGCGGCGGCAAGTTCCTCCGCGTCCCGTCGGGCAACTTCAACGTTCTCAGCTAGCCGTTTTATGTTGACCGTATTGGGCGAAGACATGATACAATTATCTTCCGAAGAGAAAGAGTGGCACGTGTCATCTGAAACTAGAAACGGCGACGGAATATGCATAGGCGTATACGACGGCGAATTACGTACTTCGTCAGGTGGAATAGATCTAGATCTTAAAAGGGGTTAATGTAAATTCACGAAAGGGGGCGTACTGATTTGACGGGTTAGCTGATAATCAGACAAATAGTCCATTGCCAATTCCATATATATTAAACGTTCAACCTGCTATCTGTTAAATCTATTACTTCAATTTCTGTAGAATCGGATAAATTTACAATGGGTACTTTCGGGGTCTCGTTATCAGTTATATCAACCATTTCAGGGGAGTCCATGAAAATCATTTCAGGGGTGTCATCTAAAATAATTTCTGCGTACTGTAAACCTTTCATTTTAATGCCAATTTTCTTTGAAAATGAAATCTAATACCAAAAATTATGAAAAAATAATCATAATAAACTTACGTAGAGAGAGATAGCACTTCAATTTTTTTTTACTAGACGCACAAAGAACAACAATAGAGTGACGTTCCCCAGTTCAAGCAACCCCTTATATAGGGCCGAGGGGAAGATAGTAAGCTTATCTCTTTTACTCAAAGAACTTGTATATTTATCGAGAATCTATTCGATTATATTAGGGATAGGCGAAATTTTATACTTATTTACGAAAATATTCCATTAACTTCATTTCAAATATGGACTCTGAATAACAAACATCGGCGATATTCGCCGTCCTGAAACAACCTTCTAACATTATAGCTGTAGTGATTATTTTAATTACAATTTTCTTATTTGAGTTCATTTTGTGGTATTTTGAAAACGTTTCTACCGCAAAATGGTAATTTTTCACTGTAGTTCACAAAATGGTATTAATAGTATACTAATTTAAGTAAATTTCTATTAATTGTATTATTTTCCAGGATATGATTGCATCAAAAGCTCTCGAGAGGAATCTACAATAGGTTTTTTCAAAATATTCAAATGGGTTAAACCTTTCAAGGGTTTATTTTTGTACCTTGATCAATTTAACTCGTACCATAAAATAAAATCTTATTTTGGCTGTTTTAAATCACCCTCGGAAGTACTACAAGATTATAATAACTTACTCGTAGATAATCAATTAACCTGTAAACTTAGCTACTTTAATTTGTTTTCATTGTGTAATGTACAGATAACCTACTAATATGTAAACAAAGTTCTAAAATAAAAAATTCAATTAAAATAACTTGTTCTTTATTGCTTATTATAGACATTAGAAGCGCTTAAGAAATTAAAGGTAACAAGGGGTGAGAGACAATCTACTGATTACGGACTGGGGATTGAGAGCTAACAATTATGGTTAACAAGAGAAAAGCGGAGGGGTTAAAATCCATCCTCCAGAAATCTGCTCGAGGAAAAACAAATTCTGGAGATTATGGTTAACGAGAGGGGGAGCAGAGAGAGATAATCTAGAGATTCTGTAGAATGGGGAAATCAGAGATTCTGGGGATTGCTTTCTGAAGGACGAGATTATATTCTGGAGAATGGGGAGAGGGAGGGGGAAAGCAGAGAGAGATTCTGGGGATTGCTTTCTGAAGGACGAGATTATATTCTGGAGAATGGGGAGAGGGAAGGGGGAAAGCAGAGAGAGATTCTGGGGATTGCTTTCTGAAGGACGAGATTATATTCTGGAAAATGGGGAGAGGGAAGGGGGAATTAAAATTATTAATTAAAATTATTCGTCTAGAAAAATAATATGAACTCCATAATAGCCAACCGTGGTTAATGCTTTTACTAATGTAATGGAATTAAAATGTGAAATATAAAAATCTTTCTCCGTATAAAGCTCGCTTTCAGATCAATAAACATGTTTCAGAAACGACGTTAGAGCATTTTTTTATCAACGGTTGGTCCAAGTTATTTCTTCACCAAATAATCAGGTCAATTAGATAATGGGAAATTTAAAATCGAGCAAGCTAGTTTGAAAGCGATAGAGTCCGAGAAAGAACAGATGGTGAGAATTGAAAAATGAATGGCTCTCAGCCAGATGAAGTGGAAATCAAAGTATGCAATTTCTTCAAAACATTAGCCGACATAACCGCGGAGGAGATGAATCATTTTAAGTTTTAATAGTGTGTAATAATGCAGGAAGTGTTCTGCATTCAATAGTTTGATATTTAAAAGTTCATTTCTTGGACGAGAAGCAATTTGTGAAGTTTATAAGTGTTTAAAGAATTTGAATTGATATTGCGTTATGTTTTTGTTACACTATCAAACATCCGCTATAACTGAAATTTCTGAATTTTACATTTATAATCAATATTTTCTATGCATTCTATAAATATTCGGTAAATAACCATATTTAGACGTAAAAAACACTACTTTATTATTTGTTGATCATTTTTGTAAAATCTGGATGGGGTCTCGAAAGAACATCAGATGGAAAACGGGCTCGTCCTAATGATTAACCTGATCTTGACCCGCACTAGAAAACAATCTGTCGGGCTGTTTTCAAACCTGTCCCTGATCTGCGAATTTGAAAGCCATTTTGGAACGCTTGCAGAGCTTCGAATTCAATTCCAAAACGGTCGTCAGGTAAATGGTGACTAAGCAACAAATGTTGAAATTATATAACTATACACCTACACTGTTGTTAGCTTAATTGATGAAGGGCGTGGTTGTATTGTGTAAACAGGCTCCTTTTGACATAAAGCCTTGCATCGAAACTATTTCACTCTCCTCACTTAATCTTTTATAGCCGTTGATTAAATTAAAATATCTGGATTTCTTTAATTTCTTTCCAGGTTAGTTTATTTCTCGGAAGAGTGATTTTTGGCGTCGTAGCCAACCAACCCATTTAAAAATACGTCTTTTATTCGAAGTAGTTTCAAACCGCTCGTTGAGTGCACAGCGGCCATGGAACCTTAAGCATAGTGTTCACTGGCCATAACGGGCTACAGTTAAAAATAATTGTTTTGAAATGGTTTATTAATGGTCCTTTGATATGCGGAATCTTATAAGAGTTGGATTACTGTACCTTTAAAGTTTAAAACGACATTTCAAGCGACCCACGGTTTTTAAAAATAAAACTCTTATTTTAATTATTGCTTGAAATATATTGAAAGAAAGTTTTGGTTTTAAATTAATATTTTCATTAATTTTCTTAAGCCAATAAAGGATTCCTGCTATTACACAACGTGGTTCAGTGGTGTAAAACAGAAGTGTGTTAAAAAAGTTGACTAAAAATAAATTTTACCACTGAAATTTCTCCAAATACTTTCGCTTCGCTTAAAGCTATTTTTTCAAATACGAGCAACTTTGGTTTGTACCGATGCCTGTCGGTTATAATAGCTTATGCTAAAGAAGAATTTTAATATCCGTTATTAATAAAGGATTTAGAGTTTTTAATAAATGTTAATTTTTAACTTATAATAAATGATAACAAAGATTAATATATGTTCTTGTAAAGAAATTTTGGAGATTGCCAATTTATTCCAACGTCAAAACTCAACGAACGCAATTGATTTCTAGAATTTCACTTTAGATTGCATTATATAAATTAATTATTAATTTTTCTGATAATAGAAGATGTCTGACTAATGTTATAAATAGTACATTGATAATTCCCAAAAGGAGGGACACAGTTGAATGTTAAAATATCTCGCTAAACGTTTGTCTGCGGCAAGCTATCACCGCCTATTGCCAACTTGGAGCGATGATTAAACCTAAATCGGTATTATCGTTGAATGTGGTCAGTGGCTGGTGAGCTCGAAGGGAAATCCAGTGTGAGGCTGTTTTTCAAACATTGTCCACTTAAATATATCGTTTTATGCCCACCTGAGCACGAGTTAATATGTTTTAGAAATTTGTAACCAATAATAACTATCATAAATAATTATCAATGAAGTCCCTATTAATTTTCAAGTATTTTCAATTTCGTATCCATGGTCAAAATTATTTTTTGAAAGCCAACCGTTTTTAGTTTTAAATATTATTATACGAAAGGGAATTGGTTTAGGACATTACAATGACTGGTTTTCTCCTTAGAGCTACCAAGTATTTCATAAACCGCATATAATTATTTAAGGAATAAAGGATTTGGATGTTATAACTACGTTGGCCCAGAATGCCCCCCCCCCAAAAATTGAAACCTTGGCGACGCCACTGATTATTCGTAATTTATTTGAAATGGTTCGAAATTAATTTTCTCTGTTCTCCTTTGTTACTTTTCGCCCTTTGTTTACTGTTGAAAGTATTTTTCGCTGAATGCCTTCACGCGCCTAAAATTTGGAAAAATCTTTATTGGAATTATCGTTGAAATTAAGCCTGTTAAAATTGACAGGTTTTAGAAATTGGGCTCCTCTTGTTAACCAATAAAATAATAATTCTTTAAAGTGAACGTATATCTCCAACGTTTAAATTTGGTTAACGGACCTCAGTTAAATTAAAGTTATCTGAGACATTTCACGACGGAAAAAATTGCAGTTTCGCGTTCACCGAAAATGCTATGTTCTTACTCAGAGGAAATATTAGAATTTGTGGGTTTGGAAAAATAACGAGGTTCGTGTCTAAACGAAAAAAGGAACTGAAAACTTTACTTGCGTGATTGTAGATGTTCAAACGAAAATATATACGATGGTGTCGCTATCTATAATGTATGCTTCTTTAAACAATACAAAATATAATATGTTTTCGTTATTTTCCGAAATTTACTAGATAAACCAGGCAAAACCTCAACAACGACCACATATGGTTGTATTTCAATAGGACTTGCGACCGTGACTAATCTTCGACTTTAAATTGAATTTATTTCGTTTTGGCTGCTTTTTCTGAGAGCTAGCCATGAGAACAATTTTATATATATATATATATAAATATATATATATATATATATATATATATATAATATATATATATATATATATATATATATATATATATATATATATACATATTTTCTTTCATTTTCATGAGACGTAAGCCTCTTTGGGTAGTACCACCTTGTTTTTTTCATGACGTATTATTTCAATGACAAATTGTCCGTTTTTGACCAAACCAATTTCATTAGATGTTTTCGATTACGCTTTACAACTTGTTGATTAAAAAATTCCGTCTATCACCTATCGTTCAAAAAATAAAAATTTCAAAATGGTGAAACATTTCACGATTTTTCTGAAAATTCCAAACTATAGTTTTTGAGAAAAACGCCTGGGCCGATCAAACTAAGACACCCTGTATATAAATATTATCGATAAAATATTTACACAATCAGTGAATTATCTTTATTTTACCGAATATATTTAAAAAATGTTTGAATAAGGTGAAATATAATTACAATTATACGTCAAGAAATATTATATTAAGTCCATAATAGCCAAGCGTGGTTAATGGTTTTGCTAATGTACTTCAAAGAATATAAATGAGAAATACAAAAATCTTTCACCGTATAAAGCTCGCTTTCAGTAAGAGCGTTTTATTTTATCATCAGTAACTTAAAGTTATTTCGTCGCCGAATTATTTGATCATTTAGATAATGACAAATAAAAAACGAGCGAGCTAGTTGGAAAGCGGTTTAGTCGAAGAAAGAATTGGAAAATGAATGCCTCTCAGCCAGATGAGGTGGAGATCAAAGTATGAAATTTCTTTCAAACATCAGCCGACAGAACTGCGGATCAGATGAATCCGATTAAGATTCAGTTATGTATAAGATATAATTAAGTGTTTTGCACTTGATTTTTTTATCTTAAAAGGTATCTTCTATTTTCCAAAAGGAATTGGTTAATTTATTGGACGTCTTTAGCGCATCTAAATGTATGATGCGTTATGTTTTTCTAACTCTATCGAATATCAGGTAATTGAAATTTCTGAATTTTCGATTTTTAATAAATATTTTCAAAACATTCGTAGCAAGATAGGCTTTAACCATATGACTGTCCCCGTTAATAACCTTATTTTAACGTAACAAACATCACTTCATTAATTGTTTAAACAAATAAAGTAAAATTTGGAGTAAGGTCTCAAAGGAGCTTGAGATGGCCAGACTGGTAACACTATTTAACCTAATCTTGACCCGCATTGGAAACCCTCTGTCTGGCTCGTTGAAAATCGCTCTCTTAGCTACGATTTTAATAGCAAATTTAAGTCTCTTTGAAATATTCGAAATTTATTTGAAAACGTTCTCGGCACTCTAAAAACGGTCATCTTCTAAATAGTGCCTTAGCAACAAATCTTAATTAAGTGATTGAAATAGGATTCAAGACCGAGGCCAGAGCGAATTTCCACCCCTCTTATTCTGTACTTAATTTTTTTGACGAGTGACTACTGTTTGAGATCTCTGACAACTTAACTGACATCTCTGAAAGCTTGAGTGACCACCTGGACAATTCCATGTATTGTAGCTTGCCTCTTTTTTTGATGCTCATTGTATATATTCTATTCAAAAACCGTCAGAGCCGTCGGTCAAGCTGTCGACGCTGTCACTCAATTTTGCGGGGGTCTAAATTCGCGCACGAGAAAATGGAATCTCTGTTCTCGGCCATTAAGTGAGAAATTATATACGTAGTATCGAGAGTAATTTGAGTAAAGTGTCGTTGGCATGATTAAGGGTGTGGTATACCCTTATTGTATTTAATAAACAGCTTCTTTTGGACGTTAAGCCTCGTGGCGAAAAGAAACTCACTTTCCTCGTGTACCCTTTTGTAACCGCCTAAACACGTAGATTTGCTCGTAGCTGGATTATCGAAGATCTTCATTGTTAGAAGGACTCGTTAGTTCTTAAATTTTCTGATTATTTTATTATCAAAAAGAGTGTCTTTCGGCTTTGGCTCCAACCAACATTTATTTAAACAAGTCTATCATTCGACGTAGTAAAATATTTTTTTAATTCAAAACAGCTGGTTTAAATTAAAACACACAACAATTTTACTAAGTAGATCTTTAAAAATAGGATGAAAATAAATTCTTTTTCGAAACCCAGCTGAAGCAAATAAATCTAGAAGGCCATAATAAAGAATCCGAGTTGATTAATAATTCTGATGATCCACATTCAATGATCTATAAGTCGCTCATTGACTTGGCCCTTGAATACCTTATATGTAAAGCATTAGATTGTCAATAATAAAAAAACTTGAACTTGAACTCCTTGGCGGAACCACTCTACGGCCTCTCATTGGCTGAAGGTTCAAAACGACCTGGCGACAAGCTCGGCCGTAGACGGCAGCATTCTAGTTACCTATGAGATTTCTATGGCCCAATCACTCCATGGATAAAATTAAAATGAACCTAGAAATATTAAAAAATATAATTAACGAAGTTAAGAATTTTTATGTTACATACGTTGGAAACAATAGCGAATTAAACAATAGCTTAAGCAAGTTTCAAATAGGCCAGCATAATAAATGATATATTTCTCTAACCAACTGTAACAAAGCTGCCACCTTGGTGGAATATATGCCATAAATCTATGCCATGACTAAGTGTAAGAAGAAGGAAAGTAAGGGCGAGACGCTGATCACGGGTTCGGGTTTGGTTTCGGGATCGGGATCCGGGATTTAAGGTTTAAAGTGGGGGTAAAATCGTCGAAAAGTCAATTTATTTATGATATTTCTCGCGACGATTTCCTTTTTCGTATATCAACATATTGTGTTCAGGCCAACTTGTTTATATATCTCCGCTTATCTCGAGTGACACTTGAACGTATATCTTATCGCGTTTTATCGTACGGAATAAGTTGAAATGATGTAAAAAGTGATAACCTTGGCGGAGGAGAGCACGCGTGCGCGGATTACCCGGGAGGCGCGGTCTGGGGCATGGTTTTCGCAGCGCGGTTAATGCAAATTCAAATGAATACATAGATTTAAGTGTAATTCGCGGTTAATTTATATTTAAAACGTGGATTTGAGTGTTTTGACGTCATGGAATATTCGTTGTTAAAGTAACGTAGAATGGAAATATTTTTAAACTTCATTTTAATATCATTGTAGTACTTAAATATGCTTGGCACTTGAACCTATATCACGAGTATGTCTTAAAACGAATATACATCTAAACTCTACTTTTAATGCAACAAAATACAATTCCGATATTCAAATATATAAAAATTCTTAATTAATATACTAACAAGGAGAGTACCCGAAGTGTTTATTGCCGATTTTGTTCAAAGTCGGCTGTAATGTAGACCTATATGAGATATGAAATTTACCAAAAGGAGACGTTGCACTACCCATTCGTTTTGCCATGGCAACCGAAAATGTTTTTGACCACATAGAACAAAAATAAGAATTATTCCTTATTTTATCCAAAAAATGTTACAATTTTAACCCAAAAATGTTCCAATTTACCCGAAGTTGATGAAATTTACCTAAATATGGTCCAAATTATCCATTTCGTGATTTTTTAAAAATTTTCATAGGTAGGATCCTGTAAAACCGAAAAAATCCCATGCTTTTTTAAATGTAGATTTTTTGTTTTAATTGGTCAAAAACATTTTCAATTGCCATAGCAAAACGAATGGGTAGTGCAACGTTTCCATTTGTGAAATTTCATATCTCATATAGGTCTACATTACGCCCGACTTTGAAAAAAATCGGAAATAAACACCTCGGGTACTCTCCTTGTAAGTTACGTTCAAAAGAACCTTTTGTAACATTTCCAATATGTAAATATAGTTAAAAAATACGATAAAAACAACTTACCTATATTTTAAATACGGTTAAATACAATTCTTAAACACAAATAGAGTCGGATAGATACTATAATATATTTCAGATATGCCAATACAAAGAAAAATACTAAAGAAACATCTTAAATCTACTTTTAATGCAACAAAATACAATTCCGATATTCAAATATTTAAAAATACTTAATTAATGTACTAAGTTACGTTTAAAAGAACCTTTTGTAACAATTCCAATGTGTAAAAATAGGTATAATATACGATAAAAACAACTTACCTATATTTTAAATACGGTAAAATACAATTAAGATACTATAATATATTTCAGATATTCAAATACATAGAAAATAGTACAAACACATCTAAATTCTACATTTAATGCAACAATAAACAATTCCGATATTCAAATATTTAAAATATGAGTAACAATTCCAATATGTAAATATAGGTATAAAAATACGATAAAAACCACTTAACTATATTTTAATTACGGTAAATTAAAAATACTTAATGTACTAAGTTACCTTTAAAGAACCTTTGTAACAATTCCAATATGTAAATATAGGTATAAGGATAGAAAAAATAGTTAAAGTAAGTGGTTTTACTGATAAACTCTAAAGGAATTTAACTTTAAACGGTATCTTAGATTATTGTTTTTATTTTTATTCAAGTTCAAAACGTAGTAAGAGTTCTTCAAAGTACTATAAAATGATTTTATTTACAAACTAAATTCATATTTTCTTCAAACTTTCAATTCGTTATAATTTGAATTTAAATGAAAACATCATGGATTATAGGTGCGTAATCTACTATTAGACCGAACGGATTAAAAATACTTAAAGTAAGTGGTTTTACTGATAAACTCTAAAGTAATTTAACTTTAAAGGGTATCTTAGATTATTGTTTTTAATTTTATTCAAGTTCAAAACGTATAAAGAGTCCTTCAAAGTACTATAAAAGGATTTTATTTACGTACTAAAATCATATTTTCTTCAAACTTAGAAGTTAGTTTGTATGAAATACTTACTAATATCTGAACAATGGACTTTAGAAATACCATTCAATTCATTAAACTTTCGGAAAACGCTTTTAAACCAACACGGGTGTCGGAGGAGTCGGCAGGTCTAGATTTACGTAGCGCGTAGAGTGGACGGAAAAACTAAGAATAAAAATTATTTAATTTTTAACTCTTAATGAAATCAAATTATTAGGTGCAGTATGTATTTTACGCCGATTTTGTTAATGAAAATAAAAAAACTCTCCTACCTTTAATTGATAAATTTTTAAGAATTTTTATGAAATTGAAACTCTAGTCTTCAACATTTTTAATAGTGCTTCTTTACATTTTGGCTTGAATCAAAATGTAGTATCTGTCATTAACAAAACTAAAATTTTTAACTACAAAGTGAAAAGTTCTAAAAAATCAAAAAAAAACTGGTATGTAACTGAATGATTACTTATGGCATATATTTACAATAGTAATTTATACGATAAATATGCCCTGTAGGGCAGGGGAAAGAGCCAGATATTAATTAAAAATGCTTTTATCAAAGCAGTTTAAAGGTAATTTATGGGAGGGGGAGGGAGTGAGTTGGGACCTAGAAAGGTACGGATATTTCTTTAGATTTTAAGAGATATTTTTAGCAATTACTTTCAAAAGCCAAATATATTTTATTATATTTCATCAATTTTCCTCTCCTTTTCACAAATTGATATTCATATTTATCAGATGGAAATGTATATATTTTAAAACCCTTTCCTTAAATTTGAGCCTTGAAACTGTAACAGGAAACTGATAAAATATTAAATTACAAAGGATTACTAACTCTTGTAAGTTGACCATTTAATTTGTGGCAACTCACCAAAGAAAATACAGTATTAAATCAGTATAAATGTTTTGTAATCTACCTAATCAAGAATATTATCAACTACATAGCCCCTAATTTGATGATTAATTTAGTATTGATCTCCACCCATTGAGATATGAGAGAGACTGCAACTATATAAGGTGTTATGTTTTCCAGTAATATCCAGAAAAAGATCAGAACTGATCAAGATTTTTATCCTAATAATAATAAAAATAATAACCAGCTAAGCTAATACCCAAGTCACAAAACACAGGCTAGCATCTTGTTAGTCATGATTCAAACTCTAGTTTAATGTGAAAATATTATAAATTTAATATATATAGTTTTCAGTATAATAGTAAACTGGAGTTAATTTATTGGGTAGCATAGTACAACAAGTTTTAAGCAATATCATATCAAGCCCTAAAAATAACAATAAAAACCAAGTGCCACTTCATTTTAAAATATTATAAAATGCAAACTAACAGACATAATTTATAAATTAAATGGAAGTAAAACTCACTTACATATTAATTAAATACAAATAAAAAAGCATGATAATTACTTTACAATAATTATGTACTTATTTATTTATTCAAACTAGTGACGGCACCATAGCAGACGACTGTTTTAAAACAAAGGGCCAGATATAAGGTTATTAAAGTAAAAATCTGCTTGCTATGAGTATGAAGGTTTCGTTATTTGGAATACGTGTATTTTGCTGTGTCTCTTTTCGCTATTTTCTTATGGAAAAAGGAAGTGATTTCCAATGTAGTTCCCCCCCCCCCTCCTCAACGAATAAAAAACCCTGGAAGTACACGCGTACTCCTTTGCATTTTAATATTTTATCAGTTTCCTGTTACAGTTTCAAGGCTCAAATTTAAGGAAAGGGTTTTAAAATATATACATTTCCATCTGATAAATATGAATATCAATTTGGGAAAAGGAGAGGAAAATTGATGAAATGTAATAAAATATATTTGGTTTTTGAAAGTAATTGCAAAAAATATCTCTTAAAATCTAAAGAAATATCTGTACCTTTCTAGGTCCCAACTCACCCCCTCCCATAAATTACCTTTAAACTGCTTTGATAAAAGCATTTTTAATTAATATATAATATTAACTCCATCGATCATGCTTCAAAGAAAAAATGACCAGAAGAAAAATATAACGCAATCAAGCAACAAATTCCTTAAAAAATTTAGAAACCAAACAATAGAAAATGTAATTATAGGAAGAAGTGCGACACCTTACCATTAACAAACAGGAATTTTCGACGTTATTATTATGAAACCAGATAAGCTAAATAACACGACGTACACACAGTAAATGTTCCTCCAAAACTGGACGTTTTCGTGGAAAAAAATAACCTCAAAAAACAAAAGATAACAAGTTGGCAAGCCAAAATATACCTCTCCTCGGAAGAATTGTCCCTAGTGGTATTAATTTCTCGAGATAACCCGTAAAGATATATCTCCGCAATTTAGAGTTATTTTTTAAAAATGTTATCCCAGTTCTATGACGCCCGGTATAAAATTTTAATTATAATAAAAATAATTGAGACGAAATGACCAATTTTAATTTATTCAGAATATCATAAGTTAAGTAGTTACAACAGTGAGTTAGACGTACCATAACAATGTACAATTGAATTAAACCCTTTTTACAGAACATGTTTAATTTGTTTATCAGTTAAATATAAAACGAAGCAAATTTTAATGAAAGAAATATCTACAGAGGGTATTATAACGACCGTTCGCTTTTTGGTTTATAATTTTAATGGAATCGGGCCGATTTTAATTAAACCATAGTTTATCGAAATTTTGTTAAAAGAACATTCCCTAAGGACGCGCGATAAATTTACGAGAATAATTTCCCGTCGCCGTTATATCGAAAATGTATTTGAATCGGGATTGCCAGAACTGTAATGTTGTGTGCGAGTGATTAGAAAATAAAATGGCAACCAGAATTATGCAAAATTATAAATGTTTATTTTTATTCAGAACAGTCTATGGAACGTTCTAGATTTAACTTTCATCAATAACCCAACAATATATATCCCTTCTACGTAATTGTACAGAACTGGTACTCAAGTGTCTAAGACTAGAATTGTCTTAGTTCATCGTGATTGAAAAATAAACCAAAACACACTTACACTTAAGTAAATTTTTTTAATTAAAGAGTAATTTTAACTAAATTCAAACTACCTAACTAAAAACTTTGTCTTAATTAACAGCTGAGAGCTGTTCGCTACTAATTACTTCCAATCAACTTAATTACCCTCACAGGTTGAATTGATAATTTCAAGGGTATAATTATGTTATTCCAATTCAAAAAATAATAACAATCAATTTTATCTTACAGTTGACTTGAGTTAGTTCACAATTACTTTAACACTTTCAGTCTTAAACACGCTCTCTTCATACACTGAAGTCCATTCACTCACGTTCCAAACGCGAAACACAATTTATCTATTTTCTTGACCGAAGACCAAACATACTAATTAAAACCGCAAAGTTACCTCATAACTTTTGACCGACACCAGGACCCCGTCCTGTAGTAGTTCGTCTGATAGCCAAGAACTAAGAAAGACTAAATCTTCTATATTGACGGCAACGGCCTTATATACTGTTATTTTGTGTTTTTTTTTACCCGTCGAGATTTGACTAAAGTTCGAAAAATTTAAGAGATTATATTTTTTACCCGGTTTGATTGATAGTTCTCCACACGGTGGCGCTATATTATTACTTTGATATAGTTTCCGCGGGTGTTTTGAATAATTATCCTTTTTCTAAGCGATATTAAAAGGTAACAATGAACAACTTTTTGTGTTTTAACGAAATTTTGTTAAGAATTTAACAAAAATTTAAAACAAAACAAAAAACCGTACCAAAGAATAAACAAACAAAGTTCAATTAACAATATATACAGATATTGTATTAATCCGTTTAGTAAAAAAACCCGCCTTATCATAATTGTTCCTTTACTTCAATATTTTCCCTAAGGAAGTCAATGGCTCGGCGGTGAACTATCCGCATTGTTACAATGCGACCCGAGTTCAATTCCTGATCGCGATCAAATTTCACATTAAAATACTAAAATATTTAATTAAATATAAGATTAATATAATTTATAAATATTTAACTAAATATAAGATTAATATAATTTATAAATATTTAACTAAATATAAGATTAATATAATTTATAAATATTTAATTAAATATAAGATTAATATAATTTATAAATATTTAATTAAATATAAGATTAATATAATTTATAAATATTTAACTAAATATAAGATTAATATAATTTATAAATATTTAATTAAATATAAGATTAATATAATTTATAAATATTTTATGAAATATAAGATTAAAATAATTTATAAATATTTAATTAAATATAATATTAATATAATTTATAAATATTTAATTAAATATATGATTAATTTAATTTATAAATATTTAAAATGATGTTTAATAAATTATAGTACCTAACGTTAAAACTTCGTAAAGGACATTCGTCAAAGCGGTTTTCTAAAAACACTTTCGCCAAAGCTTTTTTAGAAATAAACACTGTAGCTTAATAAGCGTCGGTGGCTAAGTGGTTAGATTAAATCTCTTGCACGCAGCAGACCCGGGTTCGATTCCCGGCTAGCGCAAAGGAATCGCAAGTTAACAATAAGACGAATACCGTGAAAAAATGGTGGAAACCCTACCATTGGACGTTGAGAGGTTGCCATAACACTCAGCACTCGGTCCGTCCCAAAAGTCAATAAGAAGAAGATGAAGAGAAAACGCCCGTAAAGTCTCAACAAACTCAACACCCACAACCGGCATAACACAAACTCAACATTCACACCCTACACATAAACATTACAACAATCAAGTTGAGTTAAAACCGTCGCTACGGTGAGCGTTAACGAAAAAAACCATCCAAACCAAACCCAAGCGCAATTTAATCCTTTAACGCTCACCGTCACACGGCGGTTTTGCCAACCTTTCGAGAAACTGCGTGATTACACTTTGCACGCACACATAGACAGACACAGTGATTGTATAACCCCTCCTAGGGGCTTTGTCCCCTCGGAGAGGTAAAAATATGTTTAAAAAGAGTCAGTGATAAAAATAAATGATAAGAAATAATTAATTTGGTGTACATTCAAGATATGATTTTTTTTTAAAAACTATTGAACGTAAAGGTTTGAAAATTTTACTATTTAGGTATAAATTATTATTAAAATGCATTTATCAAATTTACATTAAAAATGTCATTAAATTTTGTTTGGTTTTAAATTTAAGTTATTAAATAGGAGACGTACAAGCATATGTTTGAAAAATAAGTAAACATTCCACTAGAATTGCGCAGCTGAGGGAAATTGTTTTGGTCATTTCACATAAAACCTCATCCATGGTACTGTGTCCTCAAATACCAGCTTCCGGATCGTATCTACACTCGTGACGGGAAATGTTCAAACTAAGGGATAACCAACTAAAAGCCATATCATAAAGAAAAAAACCATGTGGTTCGTGTTGAAAATACGAGTGACGTAAAAGAACACAACGTTCTCCAGCGATTTATCAATTAAATAACCAATTGAACATTTTAACGTAAAAAAGCTGAAACCTTGTTTCTGGCGCCAGTCCATCGTTTTTCTTTTCTGTTCCGTTGTGACTTCCGGTTGACGATCAGCGCATAGCGAACTCGATGGTAAGAGACGCCACAGAAAGAAGAACGCCAATGAACCACGCTTTGAGAATGTGCCGCAGAAAGTGGAGGGTCGTCACTTTGGGAGGGTTTCGAGAGTTATCCTGGTGGGGCAATGTACGAAGAAAAAAATTGTAAAACACCTCGTATGGCCGTCTCTGTCTTGTCTCCACATATCGCGTCACTCTGAAACCAAAACTTTCGTGTTCAATGCACCGGCCCCAAGTAGGGGGGGGGGGAGCGTCGCAATATTGGTTTATTCAAAAGTGAAAAAATTCTTTCTTGCCGATTTTTAATTCAGCGTATTTTAATTTATAGATCGGTTTGCGAATTTTATAAAGTATATAAAGATTAAAAGGGTGAAATAAAACGTCATTTGGGTTAATAATAGCCAATGATATATTTGAGTAGGTTATGTTTTCGCAAACGCCACTAGATAATACTCACCGATAATCGACAGCCTCCTTGAGCCACACCGGAAAACTTCGAGAGAGAGCCACGTAATCTGAAAAAGGCTCGTAAAGCCTTCGGCCTCTGTATATATTCTGGCACGATTTGATCTGAAAATTTTCAAGCCAAGAAATCCAATTTATATAAGAGACGAAAATGACCGCTTGACTGTACATCACGTCCCCGTCTTCAAGATATTTAAATTTTAAATTGAATTCAGGCATTTTTGGGTTTTTGTAAACTTCCTGTCGAAACATTGAGAAAATGGATAATGTTGTTGTTCGATCTTGATAGTGAATATATTACCATAAATTCGGAAAAAAAGTAGATATGTTTAATGTCGGTTCTAGTGTGTAGTTGAGGGAAGTCGTCGATGTAATCTATTTTGGCCGTGGCTAGCTCACCCTTCATGTTGCAAAGGTAGAAGCGGTTCAGGAGAAGCCCTGCTACCAACAACCAGCCGCTAAGGAGGAACCTGAGTGACGGGTGTCGCCCATTAAAGCCTAATTCAACCGCTGTTAACAGACATTAAAAATTATTTATTTCCATAAAATCATAATTGAGAAAAATGTTTGTTATTTACGGTTCAAAACGAGATGCGAGAAGTAGAAGAAGCAGCTGTCCCAGATCCTCTTCGCGATGGTCTCGCGTCCTCCTCTTCGGCGGGAAGTTCTTCTTGCATCGAATGCCACGGCGGTCACCAGGGAGATGGTCAAGAAGGACACCAAAATTAATGTTGAAGTTTTAGTGTCCAGGGCTTCCTGGGGCATCAGCACTCGGTCGTTCTCTCCCTGTCCGTCCAAACAGCTGTAGATGTAGCTGCCATCCGAATAATAGGGTTGAGTGAAATGCGCTAGTTTAACTTTGTGTTCAAACTCTGTATTGTAGTAAGAAGCCTTCGTAGCGGATATGTTCTGTGTTAAGAAGTGCTTATCAGTAGAAGCTGATAATTTATCTTACTCCATTAAAATTAATATGCAACCTTCGAAAGTGTGAAATTTATTAATAAGCAGTTAATTAATTAAATAAGGAGATTTTAAAAATGATGTTGGTTTTTCCCACTTTTAATTTTCTATCTTTAAGTTTATATTCAGCGCAAAAAATGCTATAAATCAAAGCTGCAGATTCTATTTTAAATAATTATTTAATTAAATATGGATGTCGTATACTCGGTTTTAATTTTAGCTATTTGAAAATTGTAAAGCGCAGTTGACTTTATTCTTATGAATTCTGATAAAAAGGAGCAGATAACCAACAAACATTAGCTCTACAAATTCGAAAACACCGAAAATAAATAATTGTTGATAATGTCGAGATTTCCTCATATTTCTTGGGATTTTTCGGTTTCCAGAAGTAAATAAAATATTTCCGTTTATTTCTAGATTAATAGAAATATCGAAAATTTTCTTTTTATTTCTTCAAATTTCCAATATTTGTCCTGGATTTCAAATATTTCCTAAATTTCTTGTGGATTTCTAGATTTCCAGAAACAATTATTGCCATTTATCACTGTTTGTGCACCTGATTTCTTTAGTGGCTACCCCCTCGACTCAACCTCATCCTTTTGAAGGTTGTAACTGAGCATCGTAATCGGGGTCATGATACATAACGTGTTTAAGTAAGTTCTGACCTTTCTAAGATGGTTTGATTCCAACGATCTCTCAACTGGAATTAATTTTAATCTGAAAAGAGAACTGGAATGCTAATTTCTTCTGTTCTAGTCATTTTTGGTCAAATGTTTGTGACTCAATTCGAAATATTTTTCCAAGTTGAATCTTGGTGCTAGCTATGAATTTATCTGAATTAAGGACAGGGTTGTCAAGAACCAGCCAGACTAGTTTTAACCAGCTGGTTTTCACCGAGGTTTTGACCAGTTAAAACCATACTGGCATTTAACTTTTTGGAAAAGCTACTTTTATTCCACCTTGGTTAACGTTAAAACGTTATTAAGAATTTACGATAAAGCATAATACTAATTTTTACACTTAGTCATGGCAAAAATGTATTACATATTATCTACCAAGATGGCAGCGTTCTTACAATTGGTTCGAGAAATATATCATATATTTTGCGCGCTTATTTGAAACTTGTACAATCAATAAGCTTAAGTTATTGTTTAATTCGCCATTGTTTACAACGGCTGTAACATAAAAATTCTTTTCAAGGCTCAGCTTATTTTTATCCATGGAGCGGTTGCTCATGTATTTTACGAAGCTCGCACGGGACGTCGGAGGAGCAATTGTCTCCATATTTGGCCGTACCCTAAAATCCTCTATGTGTGTAAGGATGTGACGACTCCGTAGGCCTAAGGGTCCCACTCCGCACGCTTTGTTCGTGCCGGAGTCGTTCACAACTGTCATCACTTAATCTTTCCGTCACCCCGAGAAAATTTGTTATTTCTTTAACTTTTCTGAAAATGGTTTATCAGTGGATTTAAAAATGTCTCGAGCATGTTGAAAGCGTTTCTTAAATGTTGAAGGTAATTTATGGTGTTACCCATTAGCATTAAATTTCCTAAATTAGCATTAGATGCATCCTAATCTCGTTAAGAGAATGACCCCTTCACCAATTGGGCAATGAAAGGTAAGCTCCTTGCTGAGAATTGGTAAAGTGAAAAGTGACTGCAGAGCCAATTAAGAACTCTATTATTTTCTTGGGACTCAACTTTGACTCTGATCTCGATGCTACTTGTTCCTTAGTTGAATAATCCCCGTTGCGCTCAGTTTCCGGCTTGACTAAGCTTTGGACTAACACTTCAAAGTATACTCCTGGAGTTAGTCGAATCCAACTGTTCGTTTGTCCGAGCTGTTGTAAATATTATGGGAGTTTTTATATAGAAAGCTGTTTATGTGGTGTTATTTTTATGATGTTTAAGTGCATAATAACTGGTTGTTTCGCACTATAAATATCTTGTTAATCAATTGAAATTTAACTTTAGTGATAGTTATAATATACGATTTCGTAGAGCAGCAGCTACGCTATCTCCAATAGTGAACGATAGGCGTTTCACTCGCGAAGAAATTAATTGAAACGACCAAATAGCTAAGTTGGCCATGGTGCGAGTAAACCCTTTATTGCTATTAGCAGGTTGCGTGAAAAGGTTAGCTTACAGAATATTTAACATCGAAGAAAACTAACATTGAGATTGGTTTTGATTTGATTAATGATGTGGCTCATAAGAATTATAAATAAACCAAGATTCTTTATTATGAACTTCTAGATTTATTTTGCTGCAGATTGGTGACAAAAAAACATTTTACATCTTGTTTTAAAAGATCTATTCAGTTAAAGTGTCAGGTGGCCCTGGTTTACATTTAAAGACTAGGCGAACTATTTTTTATCGTACGGAAAACTAGAAATCGAAATTATATTCATTTAGAATAATCGCGAGAGGCTATGGGCACCTGTTAAAAGAAACAACGTGTTCAATAAAATTATAGCTGATTGAAGTCTATAAGATAAGGCTGAAAGGGTCAGAAAAATGATTTTCCTTTCATTTGTAAAATGTCCTACCGCGGAGATGAAAGTTGCTTGTATTATATATTTATCTTTGCTTTTTTGTTTTAAGGTGAAAAAATTAAGATTCATTTTTTATCGCGTTTTAACGAAATCAAATATGAATGTGTGAAAAGACTATATCCTTAATAATCGACGGTTGTTCAAATCCTTAATACTCAAATCAAACTTAAACTTTAAGTGCTCAAAGTTTCTCAAAAGCTGCTGTCACCGACAAGAGTCGACAGAAACTCGAGTAACTCGCATTTAAAGCACTCACCCGAAGCCAATCGAAAGTACTCTTTACATGCACTCAGTGGCGGAGCTTGGGTTAGTAGCGCCCCCACGCCGCGTAAGATTTTGCGCCCCTTTCTATATATATATATATATATATATGTATATGTATATAAATAGTACAATGTACCAACAAGTCATAACACAATGTAGTCGAATTATATAGAGTAGTACAGTGGGTATTTCGTTTGTATTAACAAGCAGTCCTATCAAATATAATTTATATTTCGGTTTAACACATCTTGTCGTGAGATTGAAAAGTAACAGTCATAAGAACTTATAAATCGAGACCATTTTGTGGGTAGGGGTTCATTTTCGAGCTTCAACAATAAATATTAAATTTCATGGTTTTAACAAACAATTTTTAAAAGTTACAAAATTTTTAAAAATTTAAAATTCTAAAAGAAAATTACATATAAACAGAAAAGAACATTTCAAGTCCTAAAATTTTTTGGCTAAAAATATCGTTATCAGAACCATATTCATTGTATTTCTTTATAATTCTGCTTATTGATGCGCTACAATTAGTCGTATTATAAAATGCGCATTATTTCTATTAAGTCACTTAGGGCAGTGGAGTGGTATGGCTCCTAGAATAAAGGGGCAATCTATCTTATTGCTTAACAACCTATTTAGTAATTTAATATCTGCCTTAAGAAGGCTTTCAGCAATGGTGTCTAGGCAATTTTTCACTAAAAAATCTTTGTAGTTTTGGGTTCGTACTAAAGCTATAGATGGAAGCATTTCTTTTGTATATTGTCAAAGTTCTCTAAGCAGCCAACAGAAACGTTACTATAAATACAAGAACCATATAAAATTGAAGATTTAATCAAGGATTTGTACAGAGCAATTAAACACTGAGCAGAATTTAGCATCTGGGATATTTTATAAGAACAACCGAGAAGCTTATGACACTTAATAATTGTTTGTTATACGTGGCAATTGTACATTAATTTACTGTCAAAATAAAAACCCAAATCTTTGACTTTTGCCTCGCGTTTTAAAACAGTACCCATAGTAATATCCTGGCGAATATCACATTATATGTTACTTTTAAATTTAAACAACCCGTCTCCTTATTAAGCTCTCCAACATAGAAATGTAACATAGAGTTAAAACGTGTCCATCGTGTATCCTGCTTTATGAGCTAATTCAAAGTAGTAAAACTTAAAGTAAAGTAGAGTAAATCTCGTAACGCGACTAGATAATCTAAAGTCTCCAGCGTGTACCCTGCGTTATGAACTAATTCATCGAAGAGTGAGTTAAAATGAAGTAGCGTAAAACTCGTAACGCGTACCCTGCGTACCCTATATCGCCGCCCCTGCATGATGTACTTCGAGTAATATTTATAAAACACTACTGTTTGCACCACTGAACAACTCAATACGCTGTGTCATCTTACGTACAAAATCCCCAGAATTCATTATGGGCTTCAGAAAATAATTTAAAATATTTCTTTTAAATATAAAGCATTGTTTCAAATTGCATGCGGATTTAATTTCGTATCAGCGAAGAATATATTTTATGCAGTTATTGGAATAAGAGTCTATTTATTTCAGTCATGTTTCGCTTAATATGTTAAATACCGTTTTAAATCTTTAACGTACATCTCTCAAGATTTTAATGGATTTCACATACTTTTAGACCTTCAAAAAGCCATTGGAAAACCATAAGTTTAGGGTCACATTGCCCCTGTGCACTCACTAAAACGGGCTGTTCTAAACCACATCGGGTATTAAATTAAATGTTGGTTGGCGCCAAAGCCGAAAGAAACTCTTTTTGATAATAAAACAACCAGAAAATTAAAGGAATAACGAGTCCTTCTAACAATGAAGATCTTATTTAATCCACTGCAGCTACTAGCAAATCCACGTGTTTAGACGGTTATAAAAGAGTGAACGAGGCTTTGCGACAAAAAGTGGCTATTTATAAAATTCAACAATTGAATACCACGCCCTTCATCACACTTTACTCTAGGGTATACGCATATTTCTGTGACTTTTTTCAATCATTAAATGAAGATTGGTTGCCCAGTCACTATTGAGAAGACGACCGTTTATAGAGCGCCGAGAACGTTTTCGAATAAAATCTGAAATATTTTAAAAACTTAAAATTGCTATTTAAATCGTAGCTCAGGGAGAGATTTTGAACGGGCCAGACCGAGGGTTTTCTAATGCGGGTCAAGATCAGGTTCATCATTAGCAAGAGCCCAGCGAATGCTCGCCATCTGGATTTCTTTTGAGACCCCACCTAGATTTCCAATAACTGGGTTATCAATTAATGGAAAGTCGTGTTTTCCGTTAAAATAAGGTAACGATTGGTTTAAAAATATTCAAAAATTTCAATTACCTGATGTTCGATAGAGTTAGAAAAACATAACGCAATATAAAATTAGACACTTCAAACACGTTGAAACAATCGTCGAATGCATTCTTGTACCAGTAATCCACCTATAAAGATGACAAAATCATATGCAAAACACTAAATTATTTCTAATACATAACTGATTCATCTGATCCGCGGTTGTGTCGGCTGATGTTTCAAACAATTTACATACTATGATTTCCACTTGATCTGACTGAGACGCGTTCATTTTGCGATTCTGAATCTCCGTTCGTTGTCCGACTTTAAGACTTTCAAACTGGCTCGCTAAACTTTACATTTTCCATAATCTAATCGACCTACGAATTCGGCGAAGAAATAACTTGGAGCAACCGACTAGAAAACAGACCACTTTTACGTAGTTTCTGAAGCATGTTTATTGATCTTAAAGTGAGGTTTATAAAGTGAAAGAATTTTCAATTTCTCATTTTTATTACTTTAAATGCGTATAAGTAAAATCATTAACCACCCTTGGCTTGTACGAGCTTAATTTAGTATTTCTTGACGTAAAATTATAATTATACTTCACGGTATTCTCGTGTTATATGGTTAAATATTTTTATTTTATAAATATACTTTGTTTACGTAAAATAACATTTTATCTTTTTAACCAACGAATAGTCACAGTTGCAAGTGCTATTGAAGTACAACTATGTGGTCTTTGTGAATGTTTTTCCTAGTTTATCCAGAAATTTATAGAAGGGTCTACTATTATTCATGAAGATATAAAAAGATTTATTGATAATAAAGGTCGTTTAACCTTCAAAATCACAATTAAGCCTGTTAACAGTATTAAGACGTTAGGATGTGTTCGCTTTGGAATAACTATTACTCTAATAGTTAACAAGAGGAGCCTAATCTTGAAGATGCATCTTTTTGAACACGTTTAATTTTTATTCTTGATGGTAAGGAACCATTTGAAAAACTCTTTCGCGAAATACCTTGTTAAAGAGGAGCGATCGAAGCTTCATTGGAGTCGATTCCATTGCATATTTGTCAATGACTCTATTATCGATGATCACTAATCGTTTGCTATTTTCGTAAATTGCTCAGCAAGGCATAGAATACCCAGTTGTAGGCTAAGAACAATAAGACTTATAGTACAGTTATCGCTAGAATACCTCAGGTCGTTTCCGGTCATTCGTCCTCGTGAAATTGGAATTTGACCACTTTACGGCTGGATTTTAAATGCACGCTTTGCGTCGTCTTCTAGCGCCATCTAGAGTCCGAAAATTAATTATTATTTTTAAATTTCATTATTGTGGTAACGAGCAACTCTAAAAGACAGAACATTCCCACATTAGTTAATATAAAGTAGCAGGCTCAATTTATTAATTTTGAAAACGAACGCGTTAAAACCTTCAAGTATCAGAAGTGCCTTTATTTGATATGACTTGAAAAGTAAATACAAATTGCGACATATTAAGCAGGTAAAATATTCCCGCAAGTAATATTCTTAACACCAAGTTTCCACCATAGAATAATCTAGTATGATAGCTAGTATTATAAATAAAGATCTTGAGCCACAGGTTTTCAATGCGACTCCTTCGTCACGAAATAACGTCACAAACACCTACGCGAGGTACATCGCCGGACTTAATTACGCGTTATTCAACTAGCCCAGGCCTGGTTTTGCACATCCACACTAACATTCCATAATTCAATAAGTTGGTTGCGCGCTATATTTGGGAAAATTACACTCAGTTGGTGGTAATGATTTAAAGTCCTTAAAGCGCTTTCTACGTGGATTCGTAAACTGACTTTTTCTTTCATGGCATTTTCCATTACTTTTTAAAGCTGGGCATAATTTCCCAAAAATTGGTGACGTTTTACTCAGAGCTTTCCAAATTTGACTTCGTGAATCTCATCAGACGTCATATCATTTTATTTTGGCCATTTTTAACTTCTAAAATGTATTAAGGTGGGCATAGAACGATATTTTTAGGTGAACAATGTTTGAAAAACAGTCTCACACTGGATTTCCCTTCGAGCTCACCAGCCACTAACTATAATCCATCAAAATCAACAGAATAATTGAGCCACGGCAAACTGAAATAATTTATGTCATTGCTTTAATATCTTTAAACATTCCAGCGCGATTTGCGCTGATAATACTTCCGCTCTTCCAAAAACCTCACAGCAGAAGCTAATTAGACCGCGTCACTGTCAATCACGCTAATCACCCTTTTAGGCGTTTTAAGATTAAAATTAATTAATTCCGGACTTCTGAAATCTTCCTGTCGAAACATTAGGGCCCTAAATGGGTTAGAGTGTGCAATAACTCGTGGCTTTATCATGGAGTCGGGGTCTGGCTCTTACAACCCATAAGGGCGGTGGCGCACTGGGAGATGTTAGCTCTGATCAAATGGTCTTATCTCCACATTCAGATTCCGTCAGCTTTGGGCTGGAATATGAGCTTCGGCTCAGGCTAACGGAGAGGGTCCGAGCAAACTGTCGGGTGATTGGGTAGCCTGCTGTGGGGCGGTGGTCCTGTTTCCCGGCCTTTTGGAGCACACCGGGATCTCCGTTGCCTGCTGTGCCGGATTATGTGAACCACTGTTTGCCCTACGTTCCCCTTAAGGAGCTCTCTCCAAAGGTTTTGACTCTTTACCTACGTAGGTAGGGTGTAACCTGGAGTTGCTATAGCAACCATTCTTAATCTTAATGCTTTGTGCGAAGTGGGAATTGGTCCACCCATTGCTGCACCTTCTGCTGGGTTGAGTGGCTTGCGTCTAAGGTGCTGAATTTCTCACAGGTACGGGTTTGGGGATGCTGGCGTAGGGAGCTATGATGATAGGCCCCGGGTGGTATGTCTCCTGTTGCTAGGTGCACTTGGTTATAAATTCTGACACACACTGTCGAAACATTGGAAAAAGTGGATTATGTTGCTGCTCCGACCGTTATAGGAAATATATTACCATGGAATCATGAAACGTGTTAAGTGTCGGTCCCAGCAAATAGCTGTGAAATGTTGTCGATGTAATAGGGGTGGCGGAGTGGTTAGCATGGTTTGATCTTAGCTTGTGGCTCTGGGTGAAAACTCAGAGCAACTCCTTCTGCGATGAGTTTGCAAGTTCTCTTCCCTTTGGTTTCAGGGCTTTCCCGCGGGCACTTTACATTCATCTTTCCTTAAAAACTAGTAGAGGATAACGGTTATATTTAAGGTAGGGCGCTGTTGGCTCGCGTGACATGATGGGCTTTCCACCACACTGCTACGCATTGTAACCCTTCCACCTGAATTAATAACTTTAAAAGTCGCTCGATGGCTTTGGCCAACAGGCGGTGCCTTGGGTATTAGCCTAGGTGATTATTATCTGTTTTAGTCATGAATAGCTCTTTTTTAATGTTGCAAAGGTAATTCTAAGCGGATCAAGAGGAAACCAGCCCCCAAAACCAAGCCATTGAGAAAGAATCTGGTTGTTGGTTGTTGACTATTATAGCGTAAGTTAACAGGGATTAAAAAAAGGATTTATCTAAAATGTTATTTGAAGAAAATACTTATTTACGGTTCGAAACGAGATGCGAAAAAAGGAGAAATATCTGTCCCAGATCCTCTTCGCGATGGTCTCGTTTCACCCTCCTTGCCACGAGGGATATGCTAATAAGAAGAATGGTTGTAATGTTAGTGTCCAGGGCTTCCTGGGGCATCAGCAGTTGGTCATTATCTCCCGGTGCGATTAAATTGCTGGAGATGTGGCTATCCGTATTATAGGGTTGAGTGAATTGCCCTGGTTTTATTTCTAGTCCAAATTCTTCATTGAAATACATAGCCATCTTAACTTACGTTGATGTTCTGTGCAAAAAAATTATTATCAATTCAAGCTAGATAATGAATGTCACTTCATTTAAATTTTTGATGAATTGTTCAATTGCATTTTTTGAAATAGGAAAATTCTATTCGTGAAACTTATTTATACGCAGGAAATTAAACCTAATTCAAAATCCCCAAATTTAATTTGTTATCTTTATTGCGCTTCAAGTTTATAAATATTTTAATTCTTTGGTAGATTCATGTAGAAATATTCAATTAAAATTCATTTTAACAAATACCCATGGGTCAAAGAATCACGACTTTGGTTTATTTTAAATATTTATATTTATAAAAGAATGCTTGTGTTTCCTCCGTTTCAATTTTAATCTTAACGTTTGTGTTCGCGAAAAACAATTGCTATAAATAACAAGTTGGCAAGCCAAAATATACCTCTCCTCGGAAGAATTGTCCCTTGTGGTATTAATTTCTCGAGACGACCGCAATTCAGAGTTATTTACTTAAAACGTAATCCCGGTTCAATCCCGCCCGGTATAAAATATTAATTTTAACTAAAATAATTGAGACGAAACCACGGAGTTTAATTCATTTATAATAATATAAACAAGTTCACCAAAATAAAAAAAATCTCCGTATCATAACGGTTCCTTTACTTCAATATTTTGCCTGTGGTGTGTTTTGTTTTCAGGGAAAAGAGTAGCTCGGCGGTAAAACATCTGCTTAGTAACACAACAACCTGGGTTAGATTCTTCGTCATGATCGTATTTTACAATTAAATTATTAATTCATTAATTAGTTATAAAATTATAAATGTGATATAAACAACATAAATTCATTCGTTAAAAAACAGCTATCGGTGGTTTTGTGGTAGAGCGCTCGACTGCCAAGCCGTATGGCCTGGGTTCGAAACCTGGGTGGCGCATTTGTTTTTAATCAATAGAGAAAACGCTAAATTAGAATTTTTTCGATGCAATAATTTCAATTTCAATTCTATTTCAATAAAACCAAAATTTCGTACTCTATTAAATACGTTTCCGATAAAGCTGAAGGTCTAATTTTCAATGAACCGTAACAAGTGTCGGTGGTTCTGTGGTAGAACGTCCACCTGTCAAGCAGGAGGTCTCGGGTTCAAATCCCGCCGGATGCGATCGCAAATTGATACGAAGTCGGGTACCGTAAACTACTGGTGGAAACTCTGCCATTGGAAGTTGAGAGGTTGCCATAACACTCAGCACTCGGTCCGTCCCAAAACACAATAAGAATAAGTTAGAGAATACGCACCAATAACAAACGTAGCGACGGTGGGCGTTAACGAAAAAAAATCTCAACGCAAACGCAAATTTGTCCGATAACGCTTACCGTCACACGGTAGTTTTGCCAACCTTTAAACTGCTAAAACCGTTGTTCGACTGCAGTGATTACCCTTTTCCCCGAAAATGCGAACGCGTTCGCAGTCCACACACACACCCACAGACGGACACGCTGGATGTATAACCCCTCCTAGGGGACTTTGTCCCCTCGGAGAGGTAAAAAGCTGCAGGTTTTATTTCAAATAATGATTATATTAAATATGAATGTCGTATACTTAGTTTCAATTTTAGAATGTTGAAAGTTGTAAAGCGCAGTTGACGTTATTTTTACGACTTGTGATAAAAACAAGCAGATAACCAAAAGGCAATATATTTAGCTCTTCAAATTCGGATAACTCCGAAAATCGTTTTGAAGGTTGTAACAGAGCCTCGTTATCGGGGGTCGTGATATCTCACGGGTGAGAACTTTAATTTTTAGTTTTCTAAGAAGGGCTGAAATCGGTGATTCACGCAGTAGATTAAATTTTAATCTGAAAAGAGAAATGGACTGATTAATTCTACTGTATCAGTCATTTTATGTCAAATTTTTGTGACGCAAGGGGGAAATAGTAATTTGGGTTAAGGTCAGGGTTGGGAAGAACCCAAAAGACGGGTTTAACCACATAGTTTTAACTAGGGTTTGGACTGTTTAAATACAATCTGACTTTTAATATTAACAAAAGGCCGCTTTTTTGTCCACCTTGGTTAAAGTTAAAACGTTATTTATAATTTATGATATTTAAAAAAATGAATTTTAACTCTCACCAGTCAGCTACTCATAAATTTAGAACATATAGTCCACTAAGGTGGAATCTTCCTAATAATAAGTTATTGAAATATATCCATAGAGTGATTGACGCCTCTTATATTCATCGTGATTTTATTAATGATCTTAAGTTGTTGTTTCGGTGTTGGTCCATTTGATCGAAAAATATGTGATCGACAGTCGATCATTATACGTTTCAATTGATTGAAATTCCATTTGATCGAATCCCATTTATCATTTGTTTCATAAGATCGAACCTTCAAATGATCGAATACTATTTGATCGAATTCAAAAGTATTTATAGTACCAGTTGGTATTTTTTTATTTTACCGAATGTCAATATGAAGTGCAGAAGGAATAATGATGGAATAATTCATTGCTTAAGTGCAGAAGGAATAATGATGGAATAATTCATTGCTGAAGTGCCGAAGGAATAATGATGGAATAATTCATTGCTTAAGTGCAGAAGGCATAATGATGGAATAATTCATTGCTTAAGTGCAGAAGGAATAATTATGGAATAATTCATTGCTTTAACTGTATTAAGCCACAAAGATGAGGAGATTTTTACTTTATACACTATATGATGGATTTTTTTTATGACATCGACGATAACGGCCCGTTGTTTTTGATATATATAAATAGGGTCAGGTTAGGTAAGGTTAGGTAAGGTTAGGTTGATGTACGCGCGCCGTAGGCGCGTCTGCAACGTTGTATACGAAGGGTCTGACCACGTTCACGGCCCTTCTATTGCTAAAAATTAGGTATAGAGTTCGATTTTTTTAATAGGTCTTTCTATTAATTATGTCCGAGATAATATTTTGTTTTCTACGTCACTGCGCTCAGGTTTTTTCCTGTATATTATTTTTTTATTTTTGTTGTTAAATTGTAAACAAATTAATTAATATATTAAATTTGAATATGCATATTTCTGTAGTTTGTTTTAGTTTGTTATTATGGAGAAGTACTATGGTTATTTTTCTTTAGTAGAGTTTAAAGAAATAATTATTATTCATAGAGTCTACTGTATCTCATTCTGACTAGATGTTGCCTTTGTTACAGCGAGAACGCGAAATTAAATATAAAACTGAATTTATCTAAAAAAGGGGTGAAACAACCGGGAAGGGTTCGTACAATTAGTAGCCGCGATTAATTTCTACAATAAACGATCGAAAATAGTTGGTTACAATGGGCGGAGACAGGCACCAAATTAAATAACATTCTACTCTCCTTCACAATAAAAATGCAACTGACTCTTTATTTGATTTCAAAATAAAATCGTTCGCGGTTTACATGGCGCGCGTTATTTTTTCCTTGCAGCTCGCGTCCCATATTTTATGTGAATTCGCGCGCTCAATTTCGAATATACAAACGCGTAAAGGGTAATTATTTGAATTAGTAAAATAACAAAAATTATATATGTTGAAATGAGATGTGATTTAACATTCTCCCCGCGATTGAACTATTTTTTTTGTTCAATAATTTTAAAAAGGTCCATGTTAAAGTTCTAAATGGTAGAGAAGCTGGATCGGTCTGCGTAGCTTAGTTCTGTCCGGTAATCTCACAATGCAAGATCTGATATGTCCGTCGCGACCTTTAAAAGTCTCGTCTATGATGCCTAGTTTCCAGCTGAGGCGTGGCATTTTCTCTTCTCCGATGAGCACGACGTCTCCGGCTTGAAGAGGGGTTGTAGATTGGTTTGCGGTTCGATGGTGAGCGGACCTGAGTTGTAGGAGATACTCAGACCTCCAACGTTTCCAGAAACTCTCGATGAGGGTTTGGCGGTACTTCAACCGGCGAGTGAGTTTCACTTGGTTGACGGGAAGATTTATGAGCTTGGGGTAGGTTCTAGACGGTAAACTGGCTGTTCGGTCCCCGATGAGAAGGTGATTGGACGCGAGTTGATCGCCGCTTCTGCTTCCGCGAGTATAGTGGAAATTTCTTCGAAAGAGAGTTTGGCGGTTCCGATTGTTTTGCGAAGAGCGTTTTTAACGGAGCCCACTAGTCGCTCCCAAAAGCCACCCCACCAGGCGGCGCGATCCGCGATGTAAGTCCAAGAGATTTGGAGGTTTCCAAAATAACGCCTGACTTCTGGGCTATCTACGTTTTGCAAAAGTTCACTGAGGTCGGTTTTGGCGCGTTTGAAAGTTTTTGCGTTGTCGGAATAGATGCGTTTGACCATACCGCGACGACTTATAAATCTCCGAAGTGCAAGGAGAAATTTGTCTGTCGACTGGTCTGAGACCAGCTCAAGATGAACTGCTCTCGTGACAGCACACGTGAATAAAGCAACGTAACTTTTGCTTCCGTCTCTCGCGTAGAGAGGTCCTGCAAAATCCAATCCGCAGCTTTCGAAAACTGGGGTTTGGGTTGTCCGGAACTCTGGGAGGGGTGCCATCACCGCGTCCGAAGGTTTGGCACGAAAATATTTGCAAACGTTGCAACCTTTCAAAACCGATTTTACGAAATTACGTGACTTGATGATCCAAAATTTATCGCGTAACGAAACGGTGGTAATAACGACTCCAGCGTGCATTACCCTCTCGTGCGCGTTTCGAACTAGAAGGTCGGTGTAAGGATGATTTGGCGCAAGAATCCAAGGATGTCTTTCTGAGTGTGAGAGTCCGCTTCCTCTCAGTCGTCCTCCTAAGCGCAGAAGTCCGTCCGAGTCGAGGTGTGGGTGAAGAGTCAGGATTTTAGAATTCTTGTCGATACTCGAGTTTTTGGCGAGGCGTTCGATTTCTTGCGGGAACTGTTCTTTTTGGGTAGTGCGAACCCAGTAGATTTCAGCGAGGCTTATTTCTTCGGCGGAAAGCTCCCCTGTAATGCGTTGATCTTTAAAGCGAAGGTTGTGTAGGTAGCGGCGAATCCAGCCAGTATGGCGATAGAGATTTTTTAAGGAGTTGAATGTGCGAATGTTAATCGGCGATTCGTCATTCGTTGCGGAAATGGTTAGCGTGAGCACCCTGTTGCGTAGCTCCTCTTCCACCTCTTCGAAGGTTTCTTCACTAGACGAGGCGTCTTTAAGGTTAGCGGTTTCTTTAAGCCAACTTGGGCCGTGCCACCAGAATTGGTCTTGGGCTAAATTTAACACATGGCATCCGCGTGTCGGAAGATCGGCGGGATTTTCGGTACCTTTGCAGTGGTTCCAAAACATAGGATTGGAAATAGATTGGATTTCTCTTACTCGGTTCGCGATGAAGGGTTTCCAACGATCAGCTGTTCCTTTGATCCATCCTAGGGTTACATTTGAATCGCTCCACATGAAAATTTTCTTTGGTTTTAGCTCCAGTTTCGCCAGCAGGTGTTTTACGAGTCTGGCAGCTAAGAGCGCTCCCATCAGCTCGAGTCTGGGTAGAGTTAGCTTTTTGAGCGGAGCCACTCTCGATTTAGAGGTAATGAGATTGGTTGCAATGTTTCCTCCTTTGCTTCGGAACCGGATATACGCTACAGCGGCATAGGCTTTTTGGCTGGCGTCTGAAAAGCAGTGGACTTCGAGGCTTTCCTCGTCCAGTTTGTTGGTTCCTTGAAAGTAAAACCGAGGAATGACGACCTTTCTCAGATCTCGTAGTTCACAGCACCATGATTCGAATATTTCGGCTAAATCCGCTGGAAGTGGCTCGTCCCAAGGTAAGCCATTTTCCCAAAGTCGCTGGAAAAGTAGCTTGGCTCGAATGGTGAAAGGTGAAAGAAATCCCAAGGGGTCGAAAATCTTCGCGACAGATTTTAGGACCCATCTCTTGGTACTTTCTCGGCTCTGAACGAATTGTAGTAAATCCTTGATCTCAAAAGTCAGAATGTCTCTCGAACTGTCCCATGTGAGACCAAGAACTTTAGTTGTGGCGAAGTCTGTTTGGGTAATTGTGGGCTTCCCATCTTGATTTTTGGTGGCCAATACGTGTCTCAGCCGGGGCGAGTTACTTTGCCATTTGGCGAGCGTCATGCCTGCGTTTCGCATGATTTCGTTCACTTCGGAGATTATCTCCAGTGCTTCTTCGTCTGAATCGGCGCCGGAGATTAAATCGTCGACGTAAAACGAGTCGTTGATCAGTTTGCTCACTCTGGGTTTGACCTCTTGATACTTCTTGGAATGAAGGCGGATCGTAGCGGCCAGTAGAAAAGGGCTGGAAGTGGCGCCGAATGGAACACGTGTCATCCGGTAGGTTTGGAGTGTGTGACTTCCGTAGGGCTTATCAACGTCTAACCAGAGGAATCTCAAAGCGTCCCGATCTTCCTCGTGGATTCCGATTTGCAAAAACGCTTTGGTAATATCACCGGTGAAAGCGATTTTCCTTTCTCGAAAACGAAGCAATATATCAAATAGCTCGGGGTTAAGTTTAGGACCTGTTTCCAGGCAGGAGTTGAGGCTTGACACTCCGGTTGCGTGTGAAGACGCGTCATAAACGATACGAGTTCGCGTAGACGTGCTGGATTCTCGTATCACGGCGCGATGCGGTAAATAGTAGAGTACTTTTCCAGTTTTCCGAGCAGGATCAACCTTTTCGACGATGCCCGTGGTGACTTGATCTTTGATGATGTCATTGTATTCGTTGAAAATAGCCGGATCTTTGCGAAGTTTGAAAACCAGGTTTGATGTGCGTTTGGCTACGACAGCGTAGTTGTCCCCCAAATTAAAATTGCTCGTCTTGAACGGTAAACCGACGGTGTAGCGACCGCCTTCAAACACAGTTGTTTGCGCGAATTTATCTAAAATTCGGTTACCAGATTCGGTGTCTTGATCATTGTCGTACACTCCGATAGATTCCAAATTCCAGAAGCTGCGTAGTTGGGTTGAGAGGTCTTCATCGTCTTGAAAAACGCGTGAACCGGTGTGTATTAGTGAGACGGCGAGTGTACCAACGTTACGTGATGTCGTTGTAACGGGGCCTTGAAGTGTCCATCCGAAGATTGTTTCCACGGCGGTAAGGGTCAGACTGAAGCGTTCAGTTTTTCCACTCAAAGTAACGGCCCATAGATAATCGGCGCCGATGAGTATGTCAACTGCTCTCGAATCTCGATTTGCGATTTCGAATTCGGGACAATCGGCCATTGGAAGTTTCCGTTTCTCGAATTCCTTGGCGAGGTCGGCGCCCGGTACAGCGAATACCGAACCGCAGATTTCGGGGGTTTCGTAGGCGTCGATGACTACGTTCTTTTCGGGTTTATGGCGACTTCTAAGTTCGACGCGAACCCTTCGTCTTAGCATTCGTTCCGGTTTTGAATTTCCGAAATTATTGGTTTCTAGGACCTCTTCGTATAACACTTGTAGACCAAGTTCTCGTGATAACTTTTCTTTGATAAACGTCACGTGACTCCCGTTGTCGAGGAGACACCGGACTGGTTTTTTTTGTCGGCCCACGGGACGTTGGGCCACCGCTAAGGCGGTCTGGAGGTAAACGGCCCCCGTTTGGCTCCTCGGGACTCCGGCTGCCATTTGAGCGACTCCGTTCGAGTTTTCCACAGCCCCTTTGTCGTTTCGGTTTCCAAGTTGATCGCAAATGCTGGTGTGATGTCGGTTGTTACAAATTTTACAGGTACGATATTTTGAAGTACAATCACGCGCTTGATGGCGATCTCTCAAACAGATGAAGCAACGTTTTTTTCGAATAAGTAGGGCTTTTTTCTCGTCTACCGTAAGTTGTCTGCACTGCGTGGTAGTGTGGTCATTCTTCTCGCAATATAGGCAAGACCTAGCGTCGGCATTAACGGCGAGTGCGGCGGCTCCATAAGGCGGTTTAGATCCGCGATTATTGTGACGAGAATCCCGCGATTGCGACTGTCTCTCCGATGTTCCGCGATCTTGATCGGCGTCTCTGCGGTCCGAGTTCGTAGCCCTTCCTAAGACGGAAGCACGTTCTCGGCTAGCGATTTCTTTTTGAAGAAAAAACATTAAATCTGTAATTTTCAATTCTTGTACCGCGGCATATTCTCGGCTGAAAGCTAGCGTGATGTCTTCCGGGAGGCGTTGCGTGATGATTGGACAAAGGAGACTTCCATAGTTTTGGTCAATTACGTTTAAGCCTTCTAAATTTCTGATTTGCGTCATACAGGAATCGTGCAATCTTCTGAGGCCTACTACGTCGCTTGATTTTCTCACGGCGGGAAGGCAGAGTAGGTTGTTCATATGTTCACTAATTATGATTTCTTTACGTCCAAATCTTGTAGTTAGCGTACTGATGGCGGAGTCGTAATTAGCGTCTGACATCGGTAATCCGTCTATGGCCTTTAGTGCGGCGCCGTCTATGTATGATAACAAATAACTGTACTTATCGGTTTTGCTGAGGTTAGGATTATCGTGAATAGCTGTTGCGAAGCGTGCCCAAAAATTCTGCCATTCACTGATTTTTCCGGTAAAGCGGTGGATTTCCAATTTTGGTAACCTTACGCTCGGTGCTACGCCGGTGACCGATTGCGATGGTGGGATGGGTCCCGAGTTAGGGACTCCCGTCTGTGTGTGAACAGGCTGGCTTAAATTGTTAAGCGTGGAAGAGTTCCCAAGTGGCCTAGAATTTGCGACTAAACCTTGTGACATTGAAATCGCCGTGGATGAAGCGAGATTTGCCGCTAGCGATGCGGCTTGCGTAGCGAGCTCGAAAGCTTTCTTCCCTCGAAATATAGAGACAATAAGATCGTCGATATAATCTTGAGCGATTTGCTGATCATCCTCTAATTCTTTTTCCGTGGTGAAAAGGGGTTCAATAGATTCGTTTAAACTGACCAGTAGATTTTCCTTGGCTTGAAGGATTTTTACGTAGCCCTCGATGGCGGCGAAGTCTGGCGAAGGTTTCATCAGCTCCAATTCCAAGTTATTCTTCGTCCGTGTAGCGGATTTTTTCGTAGCGGTTCTCTTAGACTTTAAGCGAGTAAATTCATCCATTGTGAAGTTTTATGGGTTCTTACTCGTAAATCGTAGAGCTCGTTCAATGTAGTAAAAAAAAAGCGTTACCAACTCTCCCGGGTTTCGGCACCACAATGTTACAGCGAGAACGCGAAATTAAATATAAAACTGAATTTATCTAAAAAAGGGGTGAAACAACCGGGAAGGGTTCGTACAATTAGTAGCCGCGATTAATTTCTACAATAAACGATCGAAAATAGTTGGTTACAATGGGCGGAGACAGGCACCAAATTAAATAACATTCTACTCTCCTTCACAATAAAAATGCAACTGACTCTTTATTTGATTTCAAAATAAAATCGTTCGTGGTTTACATGGCGCGCGTTATTTTTTCCTTGCAGCTCGCGTCCCATATTTTATGTGAATTCGCGCGCTCAATTTCGAATATACAAACGCGTAAAGGGTAATTATTTGAATTAGTAAAATAACAAAAATTATATATGTTGAAATGAGATGTGATTTAACAGCCTTTTCGATTTACTCCCAAAAACTAGTAGTTTTACCCTACAGTAGCTTTCGATCAAATTTCGTTCGATCAAATGCCATTCGATCAAATGCAATTCGATCAAATGGAAATTCGATCAAATGGGACCCGTTCGATCATTTGGGAATCGATCAAATAGACTCAAACAGTTGTTTCACCCGTTATTCTTTACAGAAATTGTCAACTTCGAAGAAAATCTGATATCAGCGATTGATTTTTTGAAAGCTACCACACAGCAAACGCGTGACATTAGAATTGGTTTCGATGTTAGTTTATCGAAAGCGGATCATCTGGAGTCCGATCTTTTAACCTTCCTTGTGATTCGTAAGAATGAAAAATTGTCCGTAAAAATTGAAATTATCCTTATACTCGAAATTTAGTATTCTACTCTTATCCTTGAGTAAAATTAATCTTCGTAAGGAGTGAAATTACTCCTTAAGATAAAGTGAGTGTTAAACGTTTCTTAAGAGGCGTACAAAGAATTATTCGTATTTGGCTCATTTTTTAAGATGGCAGCCTTGATAAATATTGAAATTTTATATTTAGTGGTTAATGCGAATGTTAAAAAAACACCAAAAACAATTTTTAGTGAAAATCTATCGTGTTCGTTGAATTTCACCCAAAGGTGTTTGACAATAACATATACATAATGTTTTTACATGTTTTAAGTTTAAAATAAACATTTAATTTTTTTATCGCGTTCTATCTAAGCAATTAATGTGTTAAAACCTCTTTATCCTATATAAGCGACGGATGTTAAAATCCTTATTTTGCCAAAGCGGCTATCACCGACAGCCAGCGGCAGAAACTGGAGTTACTCGTATTTTAAAAAATAGCCTTAAACCGAGTGAAATAACTTTTTATAGATACTTCGAGTAATTTCAGAGGTGAGATTTGTCTTAAGTGAAAGTTTCTAGCACACCACTGAACCACTAAAAACGTTGGGTAATCTCACATACAAAATCTTCGGAATCCGTTATTAACTTCTGAAATTATTTTTAAAATTTCATTTATATCCAAACTTTCTTTCACTAAGAATATATTTGAAGCAATAGTTAAATTGAGAAAGTTATATTTTTAACAATCGTGGGTCGATTGATATGTGAAATGTTATTTTAAACTTTCAACGTACAGTAAACCAACTCTTATAATATTCCTCATATCAAAGGACCATTAATAATCCATTTAAAAACCATTATTTTTAACCGTAGCCCGTTATGGCCAGTGAACACTAGGCTTACGGTTCCATAGACGCTGCGCACTCATTAAAACAGGCGGTATTAAACTACGTAGAATGTTTAATACGTTTTATTAAATATTTTGTTGGACGCCGACGCCAAAAATCACTCTTCCAAGAAATAAATTAACCTCGTATGAAATTAAAGAAATCCAGACTCTTTAATTTAATCAATGAAGATATTTAGATGGCTATAAAAGATTAAAAAGTTGGTTTCGATGCTAGGCTTAAAGTCAAAAGGAGCTGATTACAAAGTAAAACCACGCCTTTCATCAATTCAGCTAACAACACTTTCAACAGTGTACTAGTATAGGTATATATTTTCAACATTTGTTGCTTAGTCACTACTTACCTGTTTCGGAATTGTATTCGAAGCTCTACAAGAATTGCAAAATGACTCCGGTCAAGGTTTTTAAATAGATTGTTTTTCAGCGTGGGTCAAGATTGGGTTCATCGTTAAGGCAAGCCCGTTTGCCATCTGATTATTTGACGTTTTTTCGAGACCCCACCCGGATTTAACATAGATGATCAAAATTTAATAAATAAGTATTTTTTCCGTCGAAATATTGTTATTTACCGAGACTGTGTCATATAGTAACAAGTCGGCCCAGGCCGTAATATTAGTTCCACATCAGTGAAGTCGAGTGGGCAAACCCATACACCCTTAGTAGACACAGGTAGGCAAACTAATACAAAAAAATGTGATTTCCTATCATTTGATATATAATTTACCAACCTATGTTAAAGAGTGGCCACCGCCCACCCTCAGGATACCCGGGTGGGCAGACCAATACAAAAGCTGTTGAGGCCATATGATTTCCTAGCGTTTGATATATAATTTACCATCCTATGTTAAAGAGTGGCCACCGCCCACCCTCAGGATACCCGGGTGGGCAGACCAATACAAAAGCTGTTGAGGCCATATGATTTCCTAGCGTTTGATATATAATTTACCATCCTATGTTAAAGAGTGGCCACCGCCCACCCTCAGGATACCCGTTTGGGCAAACCAATACAAAAGCTGTTCAGGCCATGTGATTTTATATTATCTCGGGGATTAAATTAGTATTTTCTTAGAGCAGATATTTAATATGTATTATTAGCAACTGCATAAGTCATATTATTGCAAGAATATATTTATGTACTAAGAATATGGCAAGACGGAGATTGTATCCCCATGGTCGCATACTTTTCAGCTTAAAGGCCTGTTGCCAAAGCCCTAGCCAAAGTGCTAGCCCATTGATTTTAACATGTGCGATTCTAGCAAAGCAGACTTTTGCAACACGTCCAAGTTCAACTGCTTTGGATTTTTTGGTCTCACTCTTTCAAGTAGACGCGAGCGTAGACGATTCCAATCTTTTACTTTTATTGTTCTATTAGACCAACTTGTTTTTCCCGGTAACTCTCCCTTTACGGGGGTTGCTCGGAGGGGGCGGAAATTAACGGCACTGCACGCGCGTCAAAGAGTTCTATCGAATGAGACCAAATCTCTGGACTAACTATACAAACTATACAAGTTCGCCAAGAAGGCGATAATATTATTTTGTGCCACACATAAACGACTTCGATAAGAAAGTGCCACACTTATTTAATACTTCTGATTATACACGGTTTCGATAAAAAAGTGCCACACTTATTTGTTACTTCTGAACATACACGGTTTCGATAAGGGAGGGTCTAAATTGTGCCCCCTGTTTACCTGGCAGACCTGAAACTGGCCATCGGGAAACGTTGTGTAGCCCCACATTGTAATTCAAACTTCCCGCCACGCCCGTGTCACCCTTCGTGGAATTCCACTGGGTTGGGGGCGGGGAGAGGCGAATTTTGAGGTTAACTTGACCCTAAAGCGCCGTAAATATACGTAAAATAACCCGGAAAAAGGAACGGGAATTGCGACAACTTAACTTGACAAATCCCCCCGCGTTGCAAAGAAAGACTAGAAGTTCCGAGTAAAATTTGTACAGAGCGGTGTGGCTTGGTTGGTTATGGCGTCGGTATTAGAGATAACGTGGCCAGTGGCTATCTGGGTTCGATTCCCGGCGCCGCCAATAAAATAATTTATATAATTTATTTTTCGCCGCTCCATCTACAGTGTCGTTGCTTTTCCACGACAAACAAACACTTAACGACAATCCATCCATAGCAATAGTCCCACTTCGATATATATATATTTCGATGTGGAACTAAAAACCAAAAATGTTTTGTTAATATTAATTATAAATGTAAAATTAAGAAATATAATTTAGCTGATGATTAATAGAGTAAGAAAAACATAACGCAAGATTTTTGAAATCATTTTAAAAAATTCACGAATTGCTCCTCGTCATGTAATGAATCTTTAATAATGAAATTACCGAATGCCAAACACTTAATGCGCAGTTCTCATTAGCGCATATGCAATGGTGCGGTGTTTCATTTGCACGAGTTTCACTTGCGCAGTTTCCCATTTGTGCGGTCTTATCATTTAAGCGGCTCCTCGTGCCTCATATTAAACCTTTTTTGCTCGGAAAAGGGTATTTCGTGTCGTTTGTTTTTGTCAGTGGAACTGGCAGTTAATATTTTATGTTCGGAACCAATAATTTTCATGTTTTACTACGGTTAAATATTGCTCGTTGATTTCTTCTCTAAGGTATATATGTTTAATTGAACAACAAATCTTATTTTATGGGCCTTTCGGCTAGGATGAAAATGTAGTAGCTATTACGCTATGCAAAAATTTATCGGTTCGTAGAAAAATGAAGCTTTGTAACAGTTGCATTAAACCTTATTAATCTGAATATGGTAGAGGTTAAGCTTACATTCACTAGGAACGGTGTTGAATAACTGAGTGAAAAATTGGTAGAAGTAGTTATCCTTCTTAGAAGTTCCTTTTTCTATATTAAATATTCAGTCTTGTTTTATACAAGCCTTAACTCTTTTCTGATCAGATAAAATCTATTAGCCTTATCTGAATATATTAAATAATCTGATTTTTAATTTAAAATCCGACAATCTAACCGCTATCTGGAATCCCTTCACTTATCCGATCAGATCAAATCTCTAGACTAAATTAATATATGAAGTGATTGGTTTTTACACACAATCCTAAGAATACGTGTGCTTATAGAGACTTTACGCGAATTTTTCTCTGGTATTTTCCAAGGCCGTTCTAATATCACCCAAAGTAACAAATAAGTGTGACACTTATCGGAGGCCGTTTTATACGACCAATAGTAACAAATAAGTGTGTCCCTTATCGGAGGACGTTCTAATACGACCAAAAGTAACAAATAAGTGTGACACTTATATTTCCGCCTGAAAGTCGGCATAACGTTCCTTAATTTAAGTCCGATTTTCAAGAAAGTTATGTTTTTGAGTAGCTGTGGTTTACATATAACCTAGAGTTGCAAATACGTTCCTTAATTTTAATTTAAGTAAGGTTTTTTGGTCATCGTATACGGAGCCCCGCAATTTCCAACATTGTAAATCCGCGTTTTTATAGAGGTCAGGGAGCACTAAACCGCTGGAGAGGCCCTGTTGGGTAGAATTGCTGTGAAACCGGCGATAGGAAGTTACCTCTTGCATCCCCAAATTATCTTCCCCCGTTTTCCTGGTATAGGGACGGAAATCCTAAATGCGCATGCTTGTAACGTCATCATTGTAGTTCCGTTAAAAAGGTAAAGGGTTAATCCATTTTGACACTTAGTACTCCCTGTAAAGGTCTACGAGCCTGTTACCCTCTAGCGTTTTTCAAGGCCGTTCAGAGTGCGCCGCGCTTTAAAAGTATGACCAGAAGTGAAAATTAAGTATGACACTGCTCGACCTAGTCTTCGGCGTATGACTAGAAGTAATAAGTGTGACACTCAACGTAACAAATAAGTGTGATCAGAAGTAACAAATAAGTATGAAACTGATCGAACTAGTCTTTTTCGTATAACCAGAAGAAATAAGTGTGACACTCAACGGCTGACTAGTAGTAACAAATAAATGTGATCGGAAGTAAAAAATAAGAGTGACACTGATCGAGGGAATCTTCGATGCTTTCAAAGTATGACTAGAAGTAACAAATAATAGTAATATGTACACTGTAAGAAATAGGGGTGTTCCAAAGGTGTTACAAAGGTGTGTACACCTTTGTAACACCTTTGGAACACCTTTGGAACACGCTAAATGGTGTTAAAAGGACCTCAATATTTGCACGATTTTTCAAGTTGTTTTAAAGGTGTTATAATAGTGTGAACTAACACTAACCAATTAAATTATAAAAGTGTTAATTAACACTTACAAATATAATAGTGTTAATTAACACTAACCCCTACAGTGTTAGTTAACACTACCCACAATAGTGTTAATTAATACTAACCAATATAATAGTGTAAGTTAACACTCTCAACGATAGTGTTAATTAACACACCAATATAATAGTGTTAGTTCACACTAACTAATTACATAGTGTTAATTAACACTAACAACGATAGTGTTAATTAACACACCAATATAATAGTGCTAATTAACACTCACAACGATAGTGTTAATTAACACTCACAACGATAGTGTTAATTAACACATCAATATAATAGTGCTAATTAACACTCACAACGATAGTGTTAATTAACACACCAATATAATAGTGCTAATTAACACTCACAACGATAGTGTTAATTAACACACCAATATAATAGTGTTAATTAACACACTAATATAATAGTGTTAGTTCACACTAACTAATTACATAGTGTTAATTATCACTAGTCAATATAATAGTGCTAATTAACACTAGTCAACATAATAGTGCCAATTAACACACACCAATATAATATTGTTAATTAACACTAACCAATATAATAGTACTAATTAACACTAACCAATATTTTTTAAATTAGTAAAATATATCGTTTAAGTATATTTAATGTTGACGTGTGCGTGATAATGTTGTTTTAAGTGTTAGCTTTGTTACGCATCAGTAGCGTAGCCAGGAGTTCATTTCGGATGGTGCAAACAATGAAAACAAATAAAACCAAAAATAATAACATTGCACATACAATCATACGTTTCGGGGGGCACAATCTCCCTGTGCCCCCTGGCTACGCGTCTGTTACGAACTACAATTAACTTTTTTATCCGATTTAATCACGATTCTACTTTTTAATTTCTGACTCGATTTAATCGTGATTAAATGATTTAGTCCTTTTAATCGTAGCTTAATTGAACTTAATCATGGATGCAATTTTAATCATTACGAATATTTTATATCGAGGTTTAAAATCACTTTTTAGTCATTATTTCGATACTTGATAATGGTCGCTTCGTAATCGACTTCAAGTTCGAATAACCGAATAAAAAATGTCGATACTCGATGATGGTCGATTACTCGCACCGTCTTATCTTTCATACTCCCCTCGAAGGGTGATATTATAAGACTTCAGATATTATTAATACAAGAAAACCACAATAAAAACAAATAATAGTTGAAATACACACTTTATTTCGAAAATATAACTTTCCCGGACATTCTAATAAAAACCACACCTTGAGTTTACATAAAAGTTATTCCTGATTTCATATTTATCAAAAAGTTGATGATGTAATTCTTTGCCGGCTTGAAACAAGGCCCATAGGTTTGATTCCGATTCAATTTTGTAAGAATGGAGTTTTGTGTCAAATAAAATGGTTTTTTAAATTAATCCGCAGATAACAATTTGTCCTTTTATAAAAAAAAATATTCTTTATCTCTACAAATCACGGACGTTGCGCGTTGTTATCTATTAAAAGTAATCCTCCCTTAAAATAAGAAACATTTGCATAAACCGCGGAAGTTACATCGTATAGATTTTCATCATGAGGAAACTTCAGTAACAAAATATCTTGTAAAGCATTGGGAAATGTAGTCAGTTTTACAAATTTACCATTACTGACTTTTTGGATGCCATTTACTTTAGTTGATAAAGAATTAAAACATTCAAACATTTGATGACGTTGTGATAACGTTTTCGTTATGTTTATGAAATTTTTGCATATCTCTGCTATGTCCTTGAAAAACGTGTGTTTAGCCTCAAACCTCATACATGATATAGGAAACAAAGGACCAAACATCCGAATATATCTAGGATAATGAATTAAGTAATGAAACTTTGGTGTGAGGCTGTCAGAACCATAGTTATCTGCAACCTGTCCAAGAAACTCTTCAATTAAAATTTCTAAATTATCAATTTGTGAGAATGGAATTTTTTCTGCAAATACGATATCGCAAATTTTACGGGCTTTTAAATAAATTTTCCAGTCGGTACTGTTTTCGGTTATGTAACTATGAAATAAAACAGGTAAAAGCCGGAAAAGGCAAAATATTTCTGTAGCTGATCCTTTTAAATTTCCATTCCCACATATCGCATTTCGTAATTGGATTTGAGGCTTATTTTTTTCCGTTTTGCCGTATGGAAAAGTTACTAAAATATTGTTTACGTCTTCGATGGTTATAATTTTTTCATCTATCAAACGGCATAAAATGTTTTTAGAATAAACGGTAGTACCCCTTCAAGTAAGTCATGCATAACATCTGGGATCAGTTGTTGTGTTAAATCAAAGTAAGAGATATTCATTAGAGGGCTTTCATTTTTTACACCATACAAAAAAGATTCATTTGGATTTTTTTTACAAATAATAAATGGTATTTATGCCTTTTTAAAGTTCTCACAACAACATCTTTTTCGGATTTCTTAATACTAATTTCCGACTTATCTGTCATGCAAAACCTACAAATTCGGCTAGAGCCGAAATAAGGAACAAAACCGCCTACTTTGTGCTGACTTAGATTGTCACCACTTATTAATGAAGCGTACCCTTTTACGTATTCACCTAAGCTTTCCACAAATACTCCTTCTTTTGCCAAAATTTCCAATTCAAATACCAATGGTTTAAGAAATTCCATCCAACCATAATTATCTATATCAATAGATTTAGCTAACGCAATTAAATGTACATTTTCAAATTTTGAGCGATATTTATACTTTCTATTTAAAATGACAAAATAACACCCTAAAACTTTATGAACTCCACGTTTTGAGCCTAGTGGATTAGCTACTTCAAACTCATCAAAATAAATTTGCAGATGAAAACTTTTTGAGGAATTTTCTACAATTGAAGGCAACTCCAAATTTCGAAGATTTCTTTCTTCTATCTGTTTGCAAAATGAAGCGTTAAGAATATGCGATACAAATTGTTCATCTGAGTCATTTGTGAAACTTTCATGGTAATAAAATTCGTTAGGTTCTTGGTAAAGATTTGCGAGGGTACGCAAGAGGGGAACATAATGGAAATGGCGCTAATTTGGCAAATTGGTAGATCGTGCAATTTTAACTTCTGTAGGCTCAACCATTCCCATTTCAGTGACACACACACTTTTAATCTTATGAATAGAATTCAAGCTATCAAATATAACACTCAAGTTCTCGATGTCATTATAAATCACTATTTTCCGCGCGTTTCTGTCGTTATAATCGTTAGGGTCGAACATTTTCTGTGCTTGTGCAGTTAATAATTCCTTGCATAAGTTTAGCAAATCGTTCGTTAAGTCATTTATAACTGAATGCGCCAACCGGTGTGTTCGCTGTACTTTAATATAATTAAGAGGATTGCATTTTTTAAATCAAAGGGCAGACCTGATTTTTCATTTTGATTTATTTCATCGTAGTCCATTAGTTTATCCAACAGTTCTTCTTGACGCAGATTATTATGACGGTTTTACATTATCAACGCTAGAAGAGCATTCCAGAAGCGCTAATGGATGTGTTTTTTTAAAATGGCGTCTGTAATTCAATACCTTTTTGAAAATCTTTCCGCATAAATCAATTCCGCACTTCAACTGAAAATTCGGTTGACTTTCATGTTTAAATTCTATATGTTTTAATAATAGCGAGTTAATAATAGACTATCTTCCATTTAAATTAGCGGATTGTATTAATTTTAAAACATTTAAAAGGCATTAAAATTTTTAACATCCCAGACTGGTGTATCACGTTTTGTAACTTAGACATATATTTACAAAACCACACAAGGAGGTCTCGATCAAGAAGATGTTTGACAAAATTTCTATATGAGTTAAAATTGTCGACGTCACCTAGATGAGCCTCCGTTGATTTGCAATACGATCTAATCTGGTTGACATCACAATTTCACATATCAATGCAAAAGCCGTAATTTTTTTCATAAAAAACCATGCGATCGAGGCAGCCTTATAGATCCCTCGTATGGTTCCCTTTTTACGAACCTTGAAAACCACACTGCGTTTTTCTGCAGGGCTGTCAGGAACTCTTCAGAGTGTGACGCCCAAATATAGCCAAATTTCCAAACCATCAAAAATAAACGCGAATTTCCAACTATCCCACAATTTCGTAAAAACAAATCTAGAAAGTAGCCCAATTGTTTGGCAAACATCGGTAAATATTTCTGAAACAGCCTAAAAGGAAGCATACAAATATAACCTTTAGCAATGTTTAGACAATATTCTGTTACAATTGGCAATACACGTTGAACACAGATCAAAATCGTTTATCTCCGAAAATATTGATTACAAATATACTAAATCAACATTGTAAAGATTTTCCAATAAACAGTAAATATAAGTCGCAAGCTGACTTGGCTCTGTGGTGGTGCATAGAGCATTAGCCTAGCTAATTAGTATTAGTATTAGTTTTTCCTGGTTGTTTATCTTTTTCAAAATATCGGTCCGTCGTATACTAAAAAGAGAAGCCCAAAAAAACCGCCCAACAGCCCAACGATAATATTATCGTGAGTTTTGATAGAAGCCCAATTGGGCTGGAAAATCGCCTAACTGGCAGCTCTGGTCTTTTTTTATCGCCGTTTATACTTCATACTTTCGACCCAAAGACTATATATGGGAAATTTAGTCTTTGTTCGGGTCATTTATAGCTTGAGTGCAAACTTTTTTGACGCTTTGTTCACCCCCTCCCTTCAAACTATGTGTTCAAAGGTCGCCTAAAATTCCTCGAATACGACAAACCTTTCCTTCCTTGTTTAGAATTAGACCAAAACTCGCGGGTTTCCCGAAACGGAGGTTACGTCGTAAAGCAAAAATTGAAAAGACTTTTGTAAAGAGGGGGGGGGTGTAAATCAGCTTTATGGATAGAAAGAAAGGAATTGTAGGCCGGGAGTAGTGGCTCACTCCTGTAATCCCAGGCGTCCGGGAGGCAGAGTTTGTGGAAGGCCGTGTGAGGACGACCACTAATCACCCAACGGGTGGTTGTCATACTTCCGCCACGGGTGTCCCAACCCTATCCCCAAGTATCCCCCCGTTGGCGTGGCCGTAACACATATCTCGCACCTGATTAATCAAATGGACTGAATTGTCCCACCCGTTACAATCGCTCATAACGAGCTTCTAAAAAAAAAAGGAATTGTAGAAAAAGTATTCTTTACGGGTTACAGGCTACAGTAAACGAGACATTATTGGAGTCGGACGCCGTCAATAAATTTTTTCTCAGTCTCGGATTGATGGCCTATACGCTAGGCATACTTTTGGAATATTATGGCAGGAAATATCGAGGTTTTGCTTTGCAAAGGTGATGATAAAAATAAAGTTTCTTTAAGTGGAAAAACACTCAAGTGGTTAAAAGACTTTTTAAAAAGAAACAACGATGCTTTTCCAAAATACGTTCATGAAAATACTTAGTTTCAGGTCACTTTCAATGTTTTGTTTGAATTTATTATACATTGGGGTCAGACATTTACCATTTCTGTGAACGAAATTTACGGATTTTAAAGATAATTAAATGGCGATTGTTTAACTTCATTTATGATTTTGGTAACTCTCCGATTCCGATTCCAATTTCAGTTGCTAGTTGGCCTAAAAATATATAAATGTTAATTTTGAAACTACAGTGGTGTAGTCCTAAAAAAGAGCCGGGGTTCTACCAGGGCCGGCTCAAGCATTTTTTTTCAACCGGGCAAGGGGGATTTTTGGCGCCCCTCTCATTTAGAGGCTAAATTAAACTACCCCCCCCCCCCGTAAAAACATTACCGTGTCCAGGTTATAAATTTACCGTTTTCATAACAATAAATAATCTCTTTCTAAATACTTTGTATAAACATATTTAATACCTTCTTTATGGTACATGGTCATTTTACATGGAGTTTGAAACACTAGGTAAGGTGGCAAGACTAGTATACCTTAAGTACTTTACTTATAATGTCCATGCTGAATAGTATCATGGTTAATATATAGGTTGTCCTAATTTGATCGGCCCAGGCGTTTTTCTCAAAAACTTAAGTTGCTAGAAAAGTGAAATTATAAGAAAGGACCCTTTTCTTTTGGAATTTTCAAAAAAATCGTAAAAGTTTCACCGTTTTAAATTTTTTATTTTTTGAACGATTATTATTATTATTATTAAGAGGGGGCGGGGAGGCATGAATGCTACTCGGCACTGTCAACTATCTTGGTAAATTCATCCCCAACATGTCTGAGATCCTGCAACCGCTGAACTCATTATGTAGAACCAAGAACGCATGGCAATGGGGAACGGCCCAGGAGAACGCATTCGCACATATCAAGAAAATACTGAGTAACAAACCAGTACTTGCAGCCTACGACCCAGCGAACCCGATGATCATAGCAGCCGACGCATCGTCCTTCGGTATTGGCGCCGAGCTGAAGCAAAGACAAGTTGATGGACAACTGCGACCAGATTCTTTCGGGTCCAAGACGCTCTCCGATGCTGAAAAACGCTACGCGCAAATTGAGAAGGAGGCGCTAGCTTAAGCGTGGGCGTGTGAACGTTTCAAAGACTATGTCACCGGCATACCGATTGAACTCGAAACGGACCACAAGCCTCTCGTTTCAATCCTCCAGAGTAAGCATCTTGATGATCTATCACCTCGACTACAAAGGTGGTATGACTATCGGGTGACATATGTTCCAGGCAAAGAGCTCATTGTTGTAGACACTCTTTCGCGCAGTCCACTACCAGACGTGGGAAGTGTAGAACTCGAGAAAGAAATCGCAGCCCATGTAAATATAATCATGGCAAGTCTTCCTGTCACTGACGTCAGACTTTCTGAAATAGCGGAAGCTCAAGCTGAAGACACGACATGCCAGATGTTGCGCATGTACATCAGGGATGGCTGGCCACCAAAGAAGCGGGTAAAAATATCATGCTCACCTTTTTATACCCATCAGAACGAACTTACGGTACAAGATGGCCTGCTAATGTTCGGAGCACGGATCGTCATACCAATCGGTCTTCAAAGAGACACACTATCGAAGATCCACGAGGGGCACCAAGGTATATCGAAGTGCAGAGAGCGTGCCAAATCAGCTGTCTTGTGGCCGGGAATATCACGAGTGATTGAGGAAACAGTGAAACGTTGTATCCCCTGTATCAAAGAATCAAGCAATCCACGTGAGCCTCTGTTACCTTCACAATTTCCGCAGAGACCCTGGCAGGTGGTTGCGATAGACCTCTTCTATCTGGAGAAACGATGGTACCTGCTGGCAACGGATTACTATTCGCGGTACTTCGAAATACGACCACTTACCGACATGAAGTCAGATGCTGTCATTCAACATCTCAAGTCAATATTCGCTGTGCATGGAATCCCAGAGACCATATACGGAGCAACAACGGACCCCAGTTTGAGCGTGTCCAATCATCAGCATTCGCCTCCTTTGCCAAAGATTATGGGTTCCAAGTTATAACGTCTAGTCCCCGCTATACGCGCAGCAACGGATTCGTAGAAGCAGCGGTCAAGGTCGTCAAGCAAACACTAAAGAAATCAGACTATCCGTACCGAGCGTTACTAGCATACGGAACAACTCCTCTTTCTAATGGCTTCAGTCCAGCAGAGCTGCTGATGGGCAGGAAACTACGCTCAACAGTACCAATTGCGCCCAGCCAACTAGAACCGTTCACGCCATCACGAGAACTCGTCATCGAAAGAGAGGATAGTCAGAAGGCCAAATCTAAATGAAACTACGACCAGCGTCACAGTGTGAAAGAACTCCGACCATTGTCCGCAGGAGAGGTAGTCTGGATAGTCGACCTACGACGCCAAGGAACAATCCTTCGAACAGCGAACGAGCCAGGTCATATCACGTGTCAACGTCAACAGGCACGGTCAGACGGAACCGTTTTCATCTAATACGAACACCACCGGAGCCAGACGACAGAGTAGTCCCATACGACCCAGTCACGCAACTCAGCTAAACGCAAGCAAAACCACATCCGTTGTCCGCTTCCGGCACCCCGCAAGAAGTCCGAGCCGAGTAACATCCAGCAACGCAGTCCCGCAGAACGAGGCCACAACCATCTCATGCTCGACCAGTACAGCATCTGCAGAATCTCAGAACAATCCGACAACAGCGAAGGTGTATTCAAGATGTGGGCGTGAGATCAAAAGAATTGAAAGATACAACGCTGGTACTTAAACGGAAGGGTGTTGTATAAGTGTAAACATAGTTCATAATTGTAGATATGTTTTAATTAATAGATTCGACCTTTAATCATTCTAGTGATAAATGTATAGTTTTTTATCAGGGTATAAATACCTATACGCATGATTGTAACGCATTCATTAGTTTCCTTACGACTCAATAAATGTTATCGTTGACTTAAGACGTGGCTGTTTCTTAGCATTAATCGCATATCACAACACATAGGACAGTATAGTATTGAACGATATGTGGTAGACGAAAATTTTCAATCAACAAGTTGTAGAGCGTACTCGAACACCATTAATGAAATTGGTTTGGTCAAAAACGGACAATTTTTCATTGAAATAATACGTCATGAAAAAAAACAAGTTGGTACTACCCAAAAAGGTTTACGACTCATGAAAAAGAAAGAGAACCCAATCTAATTTGAAATGATCGTATGTTGGTAAAGATAAAAATAGGGACTGCTTTTTCAGCCAAATCATTTTAAATATTTTTTTAGATAAAATACAATTTACATAGTAGATCAATTCTAGAATTCACGCGTCTTATTTGGGGCAAGAATGTTGAAAGAAGTCCACGAAACCGTCTAATTTATGCCAACTGAATTTTCCACGTGTTTTTTATTTTGCACTACTCTGTCGCTTAAAGTGTGGTTCCTTTTTATTATTTAAAGAGACAGCTTCGTTTTTAAATCATTATCTGAACGTACTCCAGTAAAATAAACAGATGCCTCGTTAGACCTGTGAACAGTGGTCCAGGATGGTCGAATTATACTACGGAGATGGTCAACGAAATGTACTTGAATTGAGTCGATTATTTCAAATGTTGTATCCTGACAGTGTGTCAGAATTTATAGCCCGGTGTACCTAGTAACAAAGACCATACCACCGGAGGCCTATCATCATAGTGCCCTACGCCAGTGACCCCTCAGCCCGGACAGGTGGCAAATCCAGCATGGGTAGCAGAACCCTACTACTGATGGTCGCACCTTTGACGCAAGCCACTCAACCCAGCAGAAGGTGCAGCAATGGGTGGACCAATTCCCACTTCGCACACAACAGCGGGAGTAAGAGTGGATGCTGTAGCAACTCGAGCCGACACCCTACCTACTAAGGTAAGGAGTCCAACCCTTTGGAGAGAACTCCTAAAGGGGAACTACGGGCACACAGAAGCCCAAGTAACCCGGCACAGCTGGCACCGGAGATCCTGGTGTGAATCAAAAAGGTGGGGAAACAGGACCGCCGTGCCCTCATACGGAGGCCCACTGCCCCACAGCAGGCTACCCAATCCGCCGAGGCAGCCAGTTTGCACGGACCCTCTCCGTTAGCCTGAGCCTAAGCTCAGTATCCAGCCCAAACCTGACCTAAGTCGGAGGTGCACATAGGAACATTTGACCTGGAGCTAGCCACCACCCTTATGGGTTACAAGAGCCGGACCCCGACTCCCCGGTAAAGCCACCAGTTATTGCACACTCCGACCCATTTAAGGCCGTGGTATCCTGACAGTCGTCCAAATCACCACAATGTGCTCCGTGCTGTCCGTCACTTTGAAAACGAAAGCAACGTGAATCGCGGATTCCGCGGACCTGGCCATTACAACATCAAAATGGAAGACACAGTCATCGCCTACCCTCGAGTAAGCATAAGAATGGTCTTCTCTGATTTGGACTTGTCAAAGTACTACGTTTGGAGTGTCCTTGACCGTAATAACCATCACCCAGTTCGTGCCACGTGCCACGCTCCACCGAGCATTTTACGATGGGGATCAGCGACTTTGGCTGAATTTCTGTAACTGGTTTTGTACTATGGCCGACGGAAACGAAGATTTCCTCCGTTCGATTCTTGCGTCGGACAGTGCTCCTTTGGGTCACCCTAACGGAGATGGTCCGTGCAAACTGGCTACCTCGGTGGAGTAGCCTGCTGTGGGGTGGCGGGCCTCCCTATGAGGGCACGGTGGTCCTGTTTCCCAGCCTTTTGAAGCACTTCGGGATCTACGGTGCCAGCTGTGCCGGGTTATGTGGACCGCTGTGTTCCCGTCGTTCCCATGTAGGAGCTCTCTCCAAAGGGTATGACCTACGTAGGTAGGTTGACAGCTGGAGTTGTTGCTATAGCATCCACTCTTAATCCCAACACTGTGTGCGAAGTGAGAATTGGTCAACCCATTGCCGCACCTTTATCTGGTGCGACCATCATTAGTAGGGTACTACTACCCATGCTGGATTTGTCACCTGTCCGGGCTTTGGGACCCTGGCGTAGGGCACTATGATGATAGGCCTCCGGTGGGATGGCCCCTGTTGTTAGGTTCACCGGGCTAAAAATTCTGGCACACTTCTATTCTTGTAGTATCGCCCAACCACTTTTTCTTCTTATTATTATATATCCTGGTTTATAATGAAAATACCAGAAAAATGCTTCATCCGTCTGAATTGTAAAATAAATTAGTTGCAAAAAAATGTTCATCGACGATGTTGGACATTTTGGTTGGGAAAACGATTTGTATTTCTAATTAGCTAAAGATTTTTCAAATTATGTTACGCTTTCATTAAAAAATTTATAAACAAATCCAATTCTTGGTAAACCAAAAAGGCGCACAACTCAATTTCGGCGCCCCTCTCGAACCGGCGCGCTTGAGCCGCCCCTGTTTCTGATCACCACCTTTAAGGCTACTAGGGCTATTTCGAGACATGATCTCACAATTCCCCGAATATATAAATCTGTTGGTAAAAAAATGTATTGGCTATATAGGCCCGAAGATTTTCAATTACCTGAAACTACAATCTAGTCATAACTCTTCGTTAATTGTATTTAAGAAACTTATAAAAAAAAGGATTTTATTAGATGTTGATGATATTTACTTAAATTTATATACGTGATCTTTTTATATCTTTTTATGTTGATTTTGCACTTGTTTATTTTTGGTTTGCTTATGTTTTTTTTTGTGTTGATTTAAAATTCTTCAACTCATATTACCTGTATATATTGCCCACCCAATACAAGCTATTCTTAATGGGTGGGTTGTACAACCATGTACATTAATGATAAATTATTAAATATTATTATTTGCAAAGTCGGAAAGGCAGTAATTAATAGTGGGGAAAACAGTAAAGAGTAGTCGGAAAGGCAGTAATTAATAGTGAGGAAAATAGTACTTAATAGTTGGCAAAACAGTAAAGAGTAGTCGGAAAGGCAGTAAGGAGTAGTCCGAAATATAGTAATTAATAGTGGGGGATATAGTACATAATAGTTGGGAAAATAGTACTTAATAGTTGGGAAAACAGTAAAGAGATATTTGCAAAGTCGGAAAAGCAGTAATTAATAGTGGGGAAAACAGTAAAGAGTAGTCGGAAAGGCAGTAATTAATAGTGAGGAAAATAGTACTTAATAGTTGGCAAAACAGTAAAGAGTAGTCGGAAAGGCAGTAAGGAGTAGTCCGAAATATAGTAATTAATAGTGGGGAAAATAGTACATAATAGTTGGGAAAATAGTACTTAATAGTTGGGAAAACAGTAAAGAGTAGTCGGAAGGCAATAATTAATAGTCGGGAAAATAGTACTTAATAGTTGGCAAAACAGTTAAGAGTAGTCGGAAAGGCAGTAAGGAGTAGTCGGAAATATAGTAATTAATAATGGTGAAAATAGTACTTAATAGTTATCAAAACAGTAAAGAGTAGTCGGAAAGGCAGTAAGGAGTAGTCCGAAATATAGTAATTAATAGTGGGGAAAATAGTACTTAATAGTTGGGAAAATAGTACTTAATAGTTGGGAAAACAGTAAGGAGTAGTCAGAAAAAAAGTAATCATTGGTTAATGAACAGCCGAAAAAGCTGTAAGAAGTAGTAGTTAAAACAGTGGCTAAACTGTAAAAACAAACGGCAGTACTCTTGTCCAATTAGCAGCGCGCTATTACTGTTTTTTTTTCAACAGTATCGTACTGGCCTCTGCTGCTGCCAGTATGTTACTGTTTTTTAACAGCATTTTTTATCTGTGTACGTATGTCCAGAGTCTTTGTCGGGGTCGGTCTGGCAGCACTTTACTACCGTCCTATACGGTGTATCACCTCAACCTCACTCTGAATTTATACTGCCGAACCTAACGTTTCTTACATTTCTTACGCTACGTTTCACGTCTGAAACGTGTCTCGGGTGACCGAGAGAGATACATTTTGGGGATTGGCTCCTCCAGTCCTTCCCCTAAAAAACCTATACCATGCCTCTACGAATCTAATTTTTCTAGATAGATGGTCTCTGCTCCGCACCTTTAGTTGCCGTCTTGACCACTCGGTGGGGCCTCCGCCGAAAGATTTCGAGATTTTTCACTATCGCGTTTGCTTTCGATACAAGCTCTGACGTCACGAAACCCAGACTAAGGTACCCGACCGAGACCCATAATTCGGCTACTTAGAGATCCACATCCACTTATGGTACAAATAATATGTAGGCTAGCAATATCTTATTTTAAAGAATTTCGCGATCCCTTGGTCGGCACAATACTAAAGATCTCCTAATTTATTAATATATTCCACTAGGGTGAGCTGTTATAGACCTGTTGAAGTTCAACACATTACATATGAATAAAAATATGTATTCAAATGACATACATGTATTTATCAGTTTTCGTCTTATCATCGTCAAATTCTACACCAACTAGTTTAACTGAGTATTTATTTTTACAGTTATCGGCCCCTTCACATTTGCAATAAGACGTATACGATAGGCCAGAAGAATTGAAGTTATATCGTTTTCCTTCGCACATGTTTTTAGAATGGCCAGCGCAAGCAACAACTTTCAGCAACCCTTCAGGGGCTACAGTTGATGTACCAAAATTTGGTACCAGGACCTCCTTTACGAAGTGCCTACCAAATTTGCTAATTTTCTAATTTTGGGAGCTCAAGCTTATCCGCTGCACACCAAGTCAACACTTGAAGGCGAGCCCGTTTAATGTGGTGAAATGTAGCTTCATTATATTTGATAGCACCCCAGATTCATCCCATATCGACCAGATGTCGCAAGTTATACGCTATGTAGATATTGATGATGATAAAGAAGCTGTTATAGAGTCGTTCATTGATTTCTTTCCATTAGATGGGAAAACTGCTGAAGAAATGACGAAACAGATTTGCACGAAACTGCTCGCAGATGGCCTCGATGTCCAGAATTGTTATGGTCAAGGGTGTGACAATGCCGCAACAATGGCAGGACATATTAGTAGTGTACCAAAGCGTATAACACAAATAAATCCTAGAGCCTTTTTCATCCCATGCAACAATCATTCTCTGAATTTAGCTGGCATACATGCCGCTAGTACATCGGCAAATTCTATAACCTTCTTCGGTACACTTGAAAGGATAAACACTTTTTTCAAAATCAACTCATAGATGGGACGTACTGACCTCTCGTATTCCTGTTCGAGTCAAAAGAGTAGCAGAAACTCGGTGGAGCTCCAGACACGATGCAGTTCATGCGCTTTCTAATTACATTGACGATATTATCGACACATCAGAAGGTCTTAGAGATGGTTCTAAGGAAACGACGGATACCAGATACGACGCCGGGTGCATCATTGCGAGTATTTTGAATTACACTTTCTTTGCAAACTTGTACTTATGGAGCCCTATATTAAATGAAATCAATACTGCTCAATTTTACTTGCAAAAGCCAGGCCAAGCCTTGGATATGTGTTATCAAAAAAGGACAGTTTGGCGAATTTTTTTGTCGGAAACCGTGACACTTTGACGAAAGACGCCAAGGAAAACGCTCAATCAAGTTGCCGCGTCAATAACATATCGTGGGAGAGACGAATTCGCCGAAGGAAACAAATGCCTGGGGAAAATGCGAGAGATACAGGTCTTACGTGGCTTGAAGAAATTGAGCGAGAACAACTGGAAGCAATTGCCAAACTTCATTCCGACATCGAAAGACGGACACAACAGTTAAAAGAAAACAACAAACGATTTGGATTTTGGCGAGTTTCTGTTCCGCTTAGTATCGACGAAGTTCAGTATATTCGCGATCACATAGCGAATGTGTCCTCTATTTACCTAGAGATCAACGCAACCGAAATGCTGGAAGAAATAAAGCGATTACGAAAACAGCTTCGAACTTTTCAGAGGGCTAAACCAGAACTGGAAAATGAAATTAGAGGGTGGGGCGTTTTGGAACATTTAAATTTTATTGTTACGTGGCGCTTAGTTGAAAGTTTTACCAACATAGTTGTCGTCCTTAGAATATTTTTAACATTTGGAATTTCTGTAGTCAGTTGCGAACGGAGTTTTTCAAAGCTCAAACTAATTAAATCATATTTACGTTCTACAATGGGTCAAACTTGATTATCAAACTTAGCCATACTATCGATAGAAAAAGAGGAATTGATTTTGATAAAGTTATTGACCGCTTTGCCGCTGAAAAATCTCGCAAACTTAAAATATTGTCGAAATACATTTTTATTTTATTTGAAGGTCTTGAGTCTTTATTTTAGATGAATTTAATTTCTTGTTGGACGTCACACAAGTCCAAAGGGCAGCGCTCGCGGCGAAAGAATACGGCAACTTAAATTGACAGTAAAAAAATTAAAAATTCTATGGCACACGGACCTTGATTAACGTAGGCTACGCTAAAAAGATGTAGACATGGCTATTTTGGACCATAAAATTCAATACACTTAGCAACATCTTCAAAAAACATTTCTAAAACAGGTAATTCTACCTTCCCTTGCGATAACATTAAAATATTATAAAATCGCCCCCAAAAATTAAGAATATTATCCTATATCTGACCAAATTTAAACTGCCCTATATGTTCCTCAAGAACTGATAACAGACTAAAACCAAGTGTTGATAAAAATATGTTTATCAGTGCATAATCGAGGCAATATAATTCAAATCCCTGAAAATTAAAATTTCACAGTTTAAATCCAATAGTGTCCTTAATTTTAAATATTCCATTACCTTTAAATTTCTTAATAGCTTATTACACTTAACAGAGCATCTGGAAATACAATGAAAAATGCCATAAGCATGAGCAATATTTAAAGACCGAGGGTTAAACAAAAGAAAGCTTCAGTCTAAGCGTTACGATTTTGTCGAAAAAAATAACTTTTAATAGTAAAACAAATGTAAGCTTCAGTCTAAGCGTTACGATTTTGTCTAAAAAAATACCTTTTAATAGATTAACAAATGGAAGCTTCAGTCTAAGCGTTAAGATTTTGTCTAAAAAAAAAATTTTAATAGAATAACAAATGTAAGCTTCAGTCTAAGCGTTACGATTTTGTCTAAAAAAATACCTTTTAATAGAATAACAAATGTAAGCTTCAGTCTAAGCGTTACGATTTTGTCTAAAAAAATACCTTTTAATAGATTAACAAATGGAAGCTTCAGTCTAAGCGTTAAGATTTTGTCGAAAAAAATAACTTTTAATAGTAAAACAAATGTAAGCTTCAGTCTAAGCGTTACGATTTTGTCTAAAAAAATACCTTTTAATAGATTAACAAATGGAAGCTGCAGTCTAAGCGTTAAGATTTTGTCTAAAAAAAACTTTTAATAGAATAACAAATGTAAGCTTCAGTCTAAGCGTTACGATTTTGTCTAAAAAAATACCTTTTAATAGATTAACAAATGGAAGCTTCAGTCTAAGCGTTAAGATTTTGTCTAAAAATACCTTTTAATAGAATAACAAATGTAAGCTTCAGAAGCGTTACGATTTTGTCTTAAAAAATACCTTTTAATAGAATAACAAATGTAAGCTTCAGTCTCAGCGTGACGATTTTGTCTAAAAATACCTTTTTAAAGATTATTAAATGTAAGTTTCAGTCTAAGCGTTAAGATTTTGTCTAAAAATACCTTTTAATAGAATAAAAAATGTAAGCTTCAGAAGCGTTACGATTTTGTCTTAAAAAATACCTTTTAATAGAATAACAAATGGAAGCTTCAGTCTATGCGTTACGATTTGGTCTAGAAAAATACCTTTTAATAGAATAACAAATGTAAGCTTCAGTCTAAGCGTTACGATTTTATCTAAAAAAAATACCTTTTAATAGAATAACAAATGGAAGCTTCAGTCTATGCGTTACGATTTGGTCTAGAAAAATACCTTTTAATAGAATAACAAATGTAAGCTTCAGTCTAAGCGTTACGATTTTATCTAAAAAAAATACCTTTTAATAGAATTACAAATGTAAGCTTCAGTCTATGCGTTACGATTTGGTCTAGAAAAATACCGTTTAATAGAATTACAAATGTAAGCTTCAGTCTAAGCTAGAGCTCGGCGAAACATATAAATTAACCGCTAAATTTTTGATTAACCATAAAAATTACGATAAACTGTTTATCCATGGATATTATCCACGGATATATAACAATTTAACATGTAAAATAATCCGGTTTTTTTTTCGGATAATTTTCGTTTTTGGTTTAAAATAAATAAAGTTATTATTACTTATCCAAACGCCCAGCTCTAGTCTAAGCGAGGTGAAAGTGCTAACCACTCCGCCACCCCAATTACATAGACCACATTTCACAACTATTCGCTAGGACCGACACTTAACACGTTTCATGATTCCATGGCAATATATTTCCTATAACGGTCAGAGCAGCAACATAATCCACTTTTTCTAATGTTTCGACAGTGTGTCAGAATTTATAGCCCGGTGTACCTAGCAACCGGGACCCTACCACCCGAGTCCTATCAACATAGCTCCCTACGCCAGCATCCCCAAACCCGTACCGGTGAGAAATTCAGCACCTTAGACACATGCCACTCAACCCAGCAGAAGATCCAGCAATGGGTGGACCAATTCCCACTTCGCACACAGCAGTGGGATTTAGAGTGGTTGCTGTAGCGACTTCAGTCGACACCCTACGCGACGGGCAAACAGTTGTTCACATAATCCGGCACAGCTGGCACCGGAGATCCCGTTGTGCTCCAAAAGGCCGGGAAACAGGACCACGGCACCTCAAACGGAGACCCACCGCCCCACAGCAGGCTACCCAATCCGCCGAGGCGGACAGTTTCCTCGGACCCTCTCCGTTAGCCTGAGCCGAAGCTCATATTCCAGCTCAAAGCTGACTGAATCCGGAGGTGGAGATAAGACTATTTGATCAGAGCTAACATCTCCCAGTGCGCCACCGCCCTTATGAGTTGTAAGAACCAGACCCCGACTCCACGGTAAAGCCGCGAGTTATTGCACACTCTAACCCATTTAGGGCCCTAATGTTTCGTCAGGAAGATTTCAGAAGTCCGGAAGTGATAGAATTTAATTTTAATCTTAAAACGCCTAAAAGGGAGATTAGCGTTATTGACAGTCAAGCCGTCTAATTAGCTTCTGCTGTGAGGTTTTCGGAAGGGTGGAAATATTATCAACGCAAACCACGCAGGAATATTTAAAGACATGGTTTATTTTAGTTTACCGACGTGGCTCAATTAATCTGTTGATTATGGTTGAATATGGTCAGTGGCGGGTGAGCTCGAAGGGAAATTCATTGTGAGGCTTTTTTCAAACATTGTTCACCTAAAAATATCGTTTTATGCCCACCTTAATACATTTTAGAAAGTTTATATTTCAAATAAGAAGTTAAAAATGGCCAAAATGAAATTAAATGACGTCTGATGAGATTCACGAAGTCAATTTTGGAAAGCTCTGAGAAAAACGTCACCAATTTTTGGGAAATTATGCCCAGCTTTAAAAAGAAAAGGAAAACTCCACGAAAGAAAAAGTCAGTTTACGAATCGACGTAGAAAGCGCTTTAAGGACTTTAAATCATTACCACAGACTGAGTTCAATTTTCCCATCAAGCGCAACCAACTTATTGAATTATGAATTGTGGGTCTGAATAACGTTTAATAGCCCTTTTCGTAATTTTATGCACGCCTGCACAGTATGGCTTGGGGGCCAAGTTATCAGACGATGGTTTGTTATTGTGCGGGAATTTAATGCGGTTTGGTAACGCTGCGTGACCATTTAACTTTAATCGTGTATATTTATGTTATATCAACATAGGTTTCACTTAAATAAATGTAAATATATCGTTATCGTGATATTTTGAACTGTTTTCTAAAAGGAAACTAACAGAAGTTCCCAGAAGAAGTGATCATAACTAAGCCTTGGAGATATGCCATCTCGCTGTGTAGTGGGTTGCAAAAGTCACTGCATATGGTGATAGTAATATTAAATTTCATCGAATTCCAGTGAGCACATCCTAACGTCTTAATACTGTTAACAGGCTTGTGATTTTGAAGGTATAACGACTTTTATTATCAATAAATCTTATTATATCTTCTTGAATAATAGTAGACCCTTCTATAAATTTCTGGTTAAACTAGGAAAAACATTCACAAAGACCACATAGTTGTACTTCAATAGGACTTGCAACCATGACTATTCTTTGGTTAAAAAGATTAATTTAGTTCTTCTTGGTTGCCATTTTTTTAGGTTTAGCCACGCGAACAATTTTATGTGTATATGTTATTCTACGTAAACAAAGTATATTTATAAAATTAAAATATTATAACACAACACGGGAATACCGTGAAGTATAATTATAATTTAACGTCAAGAAATATTAAATTAAACTCATACAAGCTAAGGGTGGTTAATAATTTTACTTACGCACTTAAGGTAATAAAAATGAGAAATAGGTAATTCTTTCACTTTATAGACCTCACTTTAAGATCAATAAACATGCTTCAGAAACTACGTAAAAGCGGTCTGTTTTCTAGTCGCCTGCTCCAAGTTATTACTTCGCCGAATTGGTAGGTCGATAAGATTATGGAAAATATAAAGGCAAGCGAGCCAATTTGAAAGCGTTAAAGACGGAGAACGAACAGAGATTCGAAATCGCAAAATGAATGCCTCTCAGTCAGATCAAGTGGAAATCATAGTATGAAATTTTTTTTAAACAAACTGAATGAACCGCGGATCAGATGAATCAGTTATGTATAAGAAATAATTGAGTGTTTGGCATTTGATTATTTCATCTTTATAGGTGGATTACCGGTACAAGAGTGAATTTCTAGATTTTATAAACGTGTTTGACGCGTCTGATTCTATAATGCGCTATGCTTTTCGAACTCTATCGAACATCAGGTAACTGAAATTTCTTAATTTTCCATTAACACTGAATATTTTCAAACCAATCGTTACCTTAATTTAATTTTCATTAATTGTTAAACCAGTTATTGTAAAATATAGGTTGGGTCTCAAAAGAACTTCAGATGGCACGCAGACTCTGGGCTTTTTCCAAAGATGAACCTGATCTTGACTCGCATTAGAAAAACCTCTGTCTGGATCGTTCAAAATATCTCCCTGAGCTATGATTTAAATAGCAATTTTAAGCTTTTAAATTTTCGGAATTTATTCGAAAACTTTCTCGGCACTCTAAAAACGGTCGTTATCTAAATATTTAGTGACTTCGCAACAAACTTCATTTAATGATTGAAAAAGGTCACCGTGAGAAACTATATGAGTACAGCCTAGAGTAAAGTGTCGTTGGCCTGATGAAGGGCGTGGTACACAATTGTTGAATTTTATAAACAGCCACTTTTGGACGTTAAGCCTCGTGTCGAATTGAAACTCACTTTCCTCAATTCCTCTTTTAAAATCATTTAAACACGTGGATTGGATCGGAGCTGGATTATCTAAGATCTTCATTGTTAGAAGGACTTCGGCGCCAACCAACATTTTATTTAAAGGAATGTAACAGTTGTCGTAGTTTAGAACAGTCCGTTTTAGTGAGTGCACTGGGGCAATGGGACCTTAAACCTAGGGTTCGGAAAATTATGTTTTTCCAATGGCTTTTTAACGGTCTAAAATTAAGTGAAATACGTTAAAAGTTTGAGAACTGTACGTTAAAGATTTAAAACGGTATTTAACATTTTAAGCGAAACATGACTGAATTAAATAGACTCTCTTATTCCAATAACTGCTTAAAATACAGGGTGTTTTTTTTTTGCTCGAAAAAGTTATTTTTTTAAAAAGCTATGTTTTCTAGAAAGTGGATATTTGTACTGTACATTAAACGTGCCGGGGGACACTTTCTACCAAAATGGCATCTAAATCGAAAAAAAATCACGTTTTTCGGAAATTGAAATTTTAACCGCTAGGTGCTATAAGATAATTGTAAATGAGAAAATTGTAGAGTGTCACCGAAAACGTACAAATAGCGTTAGCGCAAAAAAACCGTCTTTTTATCTGAAAAAAATATGACTTCAAAAAGTGACAAGTTGGGCAAGCTAAATTAACTTTTTTTGAATTCCATTGGGAGAGTAGGGTAACTTTATGAAAGTCAGAATTTTTTTAATCTGGTGTTTAATGCAATAAACACCGTTGAAAAATCGAGGAGATGATGGCGAAGAAATTAAATTAATTAATTAAATTATTAATGGCGATTTAAATTACGTAAGATCTGGCGACCTTGCTGGCCAATGTGCCGAACCGTTTCCCACTATTCATCGTTTTGAAATACAGTATTTCACATTTCCGGGGTCATGAGGCGTTGCACTCTTTTTGAAACCACAATCTGGCTCATTTAGCTATTGACCTTTCCAATTAGTTTTTTAATCTAATAGGCCTGTGTTTGCATGTAGTCGTTTTCGAAACCTATTTTAACCCTGATAGGCGAGAAGATAAATAGACCACAGGTTTAAAGGTCAGTAAAAACCTTAAATTTATTTAGTATTTAAATAACTGTAATACAAACTGTGTAACATTATTTTCGTAATCAATCTTAACAATCATGCCTCAAAATTCCAGAACTGATCGTACGGCACTAGTGGCCATTTACTACGCGGAAGGTGGAATGCATCTACGACGAGTGAGTGAGATCTTTGAGAAACGACATCCAGATTGAAGACCATCCATAACTACTGTAAGGCGAGCTATAAATGACTTTCACCAGTATGGTAACGTACAACCTCGATTTCGTGGGCCTGGTCAGCAGGATTTGGACTTTGAAAACACCGTTTTAGCCTATTTTGCTGCATACCCACATACATGTAATAGTTGTGCCACGGCGAGTAAGGATTTGGCTTGCAGTAAGACTCGCATTTGGGAAATTTTACACAGGCATAAGTACCATCATGGAAGAAAGACATGGAAGGTCAACTCCACCGATTATTTGTCAAGTGACTGGTAGCACTGCGAGACATAAGTGCTTCGTAAACTGCCTAAAGGGCACCAGTGTTAAATGCGTAAAGTAAAATTTGTCTGCTTAGAATCGACTGATTTTAAGAGAATTTTCATTAAATTCAGTATAAAAACAATATTTTATATTGAATATCATGCAATAATTTATTTATATATTAAATTTTGACAAATAAAAAGATAAAAAATTAGATAAAAAAATTCAAAATAAACTTTTAATATCTTATTTAAAAAATTACTAGAAAACTAGGCAATAATTGTTAGTAAGTTTTGATATTTTGCTTGCTGCAGAATCTCTTTTAGCTTTCAGAGATGTTTTATTTTCAATTAGTTGCTTTGCTCTCTTTTTTTTCTCATTCGAAGGTAAAGTTTTAAAGTGTTGTCTTTAGTTGTTGGACATATTTCAGGGAAAGGAATTTCTCTTAAACCAAGTAGAAGTTTTTTGGCTAGTTCTTGCTCCACTTTATTTTTGCAAAATTCTCGTAATACAAAGATTCCATTCTTTCAACTGTCTCGTAAAACTCTAGAGTTACCAATGTTAGTTTACGAACATCGCTACCCTCTTCTGTGCGGTGAGATTTTAATACCATGAGAGTTTCCCTCAACGATGTCATAATTTTCGGGTCTTTGATGATTTTATTACAAATGTCACACTTGTGAAATGGGATAACTTTTTTGGCCAAATAGCCAGTGATATAGGTCACAACATTGGCATGTTTCCCATCCTCAGGAATATCAATGGCACTCACTGATAACTCATCAGGTCCAAAAACTGACGAAATGTTATCTTCTGTAAATGAACGCGCAAATTTTCTATTCAATAAGTCGCACAAAAAATCACCAACATCCGCACTTCCACTGCAATTAGCGGAATGAGTTACTTGAAATAGAGATGAGGCCATCACTTTTCGTAACTGCAAACGAAAATGGTTAGGAGTAGGGTTCTCGCAAAATCGACCCAGTCTTCTAAATTTCCTAAAGATATTCTCCAAAACATCTTGGCTCAATCTTGATGTTAAAATATAATCTACTCCTTCATTAAAAAGATCTTCTGCTAGTGTGGTAACACATGTTAGCGTTAATTTCCACCCTTGAAGCACAGGTGGTTGTCCTTCACAGTGGAATTTTAGTGTATCGAACCATTTCATTTTTTCTTTAAGATAGTCCAGGTGTTTAGTGGTTTTGGTGATGGCTGAACGGTATTCTTTTACATCAAATTTTCTACTGGAATTGAGGCAGTCAAATAGCTTGTCAAATTCTTCAATAACATTTGCTGTATTTAAATTTTCGAGTGGCAGTTTGTTGTTAGTGACAAAAAAAAGGTATGCCCATGGCAGTAGAATGGCTTAGTAGCTGCCATTCATTTATGAAAAAGGAGTAATGTTAATGTGTTTCAGTGTCAGTTTTGGTGCGATCCTTAGGGGTTCCGCAGAATCAAGGTAAAAAACCTCTCAATGTGTTGCCACGAAGATTTGATACCATTCACCGTAATATCATGCTGCCTTAAGTTGTTCCGAATTCCTTTGATCAAATGCGAGGGGTCGTGCATGTAGAACACTTTATAGTTGTATAAAAATATATAAGGCGTGTTTTCATTGGCATTTAATTTCTGGTGTACACTTCTATTATTAGAACCTTGGTCACAGATAAGTACCTTTATTGTAACTCCTATAGCAATTAATCGGGTAAGTATGTCAATTAATCTCTCGTGCAGGACATCTTTTTTCATAGGTCCTTTCGTTAAAAAGTATGCTACAGGCTCCTTCCAGTTAGAGTTAATACCAGAAATCAGAAAAACTGTTCCGTGGTTTGCCAGGTCCTGTGTTCGGTTTTCCCTTCCTTCGATTAAGTCATCACCCTCGTTGTAGTGTAGCCCTTCTTTAGACTTATTTCATCAAACGTTGAAATGGCAAGTTTTTCACTATCTGCCATGCATTTCAATTTTTATCTAAAATAATCCAAAATTCTTCAACAATTCCCGGCTTGCATGGTATATTTTTCAGCCACGACTTCAAAGAGGACTGACTTTGCAGCAAGAATATTTTCTTTAACAGAAGGTATGCTTTCGGGCCATGATAATGTAGTGTAAGACACAATTGTTTTTCTTTTGGTCACTATCGTCGCCCTTTAGGTTCCTTTGAAGCTTCCCGCACTTGCATTTGAAAGAATTTGGCTGTGGGTGTTGGAATAATTTTCCTCATTTCTGATAACAATTAAGTTTTAGAAATTTTGGTATTGGATATTTTTTTAACATGCATATAATTTTTTTGATACTGCCTTTGTAGCCATACTTAGAGCCTCTTCTTTCGTGGAGTGTCTTTTTTTCTTTTTTTTCAAGGAACTTCTAGTTTGGTTTCCCTCTATAGTTGGTGTCATAATTATAAAGGTCAGACTGCGCACAGGACCTATAATGATAAATTATTTCCATTTATATTAACAATTGATGAAAGGCTCCGAATTTTTCACATTACCAAAAGAGTCTTTAGTATGTGTAGACATCAATGGATACTCAATATTTAGAGTTTGTGGCCTACACACTATGAACAGGACCTACAATTTTAGAAAAATGTTATTCGCGTATTAGTAGATAAAATTTGAATGACCTTGAAGACCTGGTTCAAGGTCATTGAAATTTCCATTGTCATTTGTCCCCCTGCACCCTCTATGTAACCTGCAAATTTCAAATTCTTACATAAAACACATTTTGAGTAATTGGCTCTGTATCGTTTTAAGTTAACACCCTGTATACTGTGACTAACGATATTTTGGAAGTTTGTAGCAGACCAAATCTTTAGTTTATCTGTTTATAATCTGATAAGCCCACGACATAATCCGTAAAAAAGGAATATCTAAGAGTAGAAACTAGAAACAAACGTTACAGTTTGCCGCGCCACGTGTGCGAAGTTTTGGAACTTACGTAGCAAGTTGAAATAACTTAAAATTGAATCTTGATTTTGGTTATTTAGGTCTCCCATAAACAACTTTTTTACTTACGTATTTTGTAGCTTAAAATCTTAGCTTTTTAGCGGTGGCAATCTTTTTTTGATTTTCAACTTCCTACGTACTGTAATTTTGCCGCAATCACTACCATGTTTGGTAGTTTTTCAAAAAAATAGGTCGGTTCACGTAGCTATAACTCAAAAACTAAATTCCTGAGATTTCTTTCAGCGCTATTTTCGTGTTCATTGGGTTCATTTAACATAATATTAACTCTCATATTTATTTCCGATTTAATATCTTGGCGACAACATCATCTTTAGTATACCTCAAAAAACGAAATTTCAGTTAAAATCGCCATTTTCAAATATTTTTTATTAAATACCTAATTTATATATTTTGGAAAAAAAACTTTCTAGTTACTCACTGTTACCTATATTTATAGTATAAAAAGTTTCGTGGGTCTATCTTGAATACGTTTTGAGTTATTCGTACGCACATACCAAGATTTTCGGCATTTCGAAAATGTACACCCTAGACATCATTTTTTCAAAAAATCATATTTTAAAAACTACGTTGAATTTTGGGCTAAAAATTTGGATTTCCCACTAAAACTATCTATATTACTAACGTGTAAAGTAACGTCGAAATCGCGCATGGTGCCGTGGGAAAATTTTTCCGAAAACGGGTGATTTGGCATGGAATTACCCCAATAGAAAATATTTAAACTTATTTAAAAACTACGAAAGCACGATTATGTTAACCTTTTGGTAAATAGAAACTGACTCGCTCTGAAGTGAGCACTACAAATTTCCCAACGCTTTTCGGAGACATATTCTTCTTTTCCCAATAGCTCCTCTCTACCAGCATTCTTTAACCACTGCGCACACCTAGTAAAACGAAAACAAACCCATGTGATCGGAACAAGTGGCGGACCGGGTCTAATATTTTGGGCTGCCAGAAGACAAAGGGCCTCAGCTTTAACAACTATAACGCTATCATGTTTGAGGGGCCCACTTTATGAACGGTCCGTGGGGCCCACCTGCCATCGGGCAGGTTCACTCTATGGCCAGTCCACCACTGATCGGCCAAGGCTTCGTTAAAACCCTATTTTTTTTAATTATTAATACCTTCGAGGAGACTTTGGGAATCCAAAAAAAGAAATCCCTGGGTTTCTTCTCCCTTGACCGTTCTTGCAATTAACGTAAGAACATTTTGTCCCGCCGTGATACTGCAAACATTTCCCTTCTTGGTCACTGACAGCGGCCATGGCCCAACTTTCGCGATGGCGCAGCGCACCGATGTTCCCGCTCGGCTTCCCGAAAGTGCTTCGTAAATTGCCTAGATGGCGCAACTGTCGCGCGCCAAAAATTTACTTTCATAGCTCAAAGCTAAGTCAGCCCTACTTGTATATTCCTCCATGGTACCATCCTTACAGAGCAACGCTTCACCACGGTTTACGAGATGGAGATGCTCAACAACGGCTGGATTTTTGCAACAGGTTGCTAAATTCCATGCACGACTACCCACAATTCCTCCGCAACATGCTATTCTCGGATGAATCCTCGTCTGCAAGAGACGGCCCTTACAACCACCAAAATAATCATGTTTGGGAAGACACAAATCCACACTGGGGATATGAACACCGTCACCAATTTCAATTTGGGTGCTTGAATGTTTGGATTGGTCTTGTTGGAAACCGGATAATTGGTCCAGTATTCTTTCCGCAAAATCTAAATGGCCAGAGTTATTTAGATTTCTTGAGAAATGAGCTAAAACAATAACTTGACGAACTGCCGTTGGCGCAACAAGCAAGAATGTGGTTTCAGCAAGACTGTGCCCTACCTCATTACCACAGAGCCGTGAGAGATTACCTAAACAACGAATTTCCACAACGATGGATAGGGAGAAACGGTCCCGTACACTGGCCAGCAAGGTCGCCTGATCTGACTAAGTTGGATTTCTTTCATTGGGGCTTCGTCAAGGACAAGGTGTACGCCACTCCGGTTGAGACCCTTGAAGAGCTGTGTCAACGAATTTTAAGCGCTTGCCGGCAAGTAACCCCGGAAATGATTCTAGCCGCCTTCGACAATATGATTGTTCACGCCAAAGCCTGCATCGCAGCCGAAGGTGGTATTTTAGAAACGTACTTATAAATTTGGTTTGTAAGTAGATAAATAAAATGTATCTTTGTTTTTTCAAAAAATTTGCATTTTTCATACTACGAAATTAAATCGTGTAATACCTTCTTCGCCATTGTCCCCTTGATATTTCAGTGGTGTTTATTGAATTAAACACCAGATTAACAAGTATCTGACTTTCATAAAGTTACACTACTCTACCAATGGAATTTTTAAAAAAAGGTATTTTAGCTTGCCCAACTTCTACTTTTTCAAGTCGTATTTTTTCAGTGAAAAATACTTCTATTTTTTCACGCCAACGCTATTTGTAAGTTTTCAGTGACGCTCTACAATTTTCTCTTTGACAATTTTCTTATTGCACCTAGCGGTTAAAATTTAAATTTTCGAAAAACGTGAAATTATTTTTCGATTTAGATGCAATTTTGGTAGAAAGTGTCCCCCGCCACTTATAATGTACATAAGTCTATGTATTTGCACCCCGCAAACAGGCCGGGACAAAAGTGCGCTTTGCGAAACAAACTGGAATTTTTGCGTAGAGTATAAACGTTAAGATTAAAATTTAAACAGATCAAACCCAAACACACAAACATTCTTCAAAAAATATTCATATTTAATTCATAAACTGCGTATAAATAAAATTAACAAATATAATTTTCCACTTTCAAAAGTTGAACCATAATTTTAATGGAATGATATTAATTCTTAGCTTGAACTGATTAGCACTTTTTTTCGCAGCACATCAACGCTACGAAGGTTTCTTATTACAATACAAATCTTGAACACAAAATAAACCAAGCGCACTTCACTCAACCTTTTTGGACGGATGGCAGCCACATCTTCAGCTGTTTGGACGGACAGGGAGAGAACGACAGAGTGTTGATGCCCCAGGAAGCCCTGGACACTATTATTTCAACATTAATTTTGGTGTCGATCTTGACCATCTCCCTGGTGACAGCTGTGGCATTCGATGCAAGAAGAACATCCCGCCGAAGAGGAGGACACGAGACCATCGCGAAGAGGATCTGGGACAGCTGCTTCTTCTACTTCTCGCATCTCGTTTTGAACCGTTAATAACAACATTTTTCTAAATTAAGATTTTATTGAAATAACTTTTTAATATCTGTTAACAGCAATTGACTACAATGGGCGACAACCGGGGCTCAGATTCCTCCTCAGCGGCTGGTTTTTGGGGGCAGGGCTCCTCCTCAACCGCTTCTACCTTTGCAACATGAAGGGAGAGCTAGCCACGGCGAAAATAGATTACATCGACAGCTTCCCACAACTACTCATTAGAACCGACATTAAACATATCTATAAAATTCAAGATCAAATGGTAAGATATTCGCTATAAAGTTCAGAACAACACCTAATCTATTTTCACAATGTTTCTACAGAAAGATTTCAGATGCCCGGAAATGCCTGAATTCAATTTCAACTTTGAAGGGTTTGAAGAAAAGTGTGATGTGTTGAGCAGTCAAGCGGTCTCTTTCATCTCTTCTCTAGATTTCAACTACTTTTATGGGTTGGAAGTGTTTCGGAGCAAAACTTGCAGGAATATTTACCGAGGCCAAAGGCGTTACTTGGCTTGTTCAGAATACGTGGGACTCTCTTCTAGTTTGCCGGCATGGCTGAAGGAGGCTGTCGATTATCGGTGAGTATTGTCTGTGGCTAGTGAGCTCGAATGTACATCCAGTATGAGGTTGTTGGGAAAACATTTTCTACTCAAATATATCGATTAACAGTTACATAACTATATTACCAAAGGTACCACAATAAAAACACTGTTCTACGTTGTAACTCTCTTAACTTAATTTAAGTTAAATTAATCAAGTTATGATTTCGAATTCATATTTCAAACCAGCATTAAATATATAATAACGTGTGAAGAGTTCCAGTAAGAATAAATTGATTTTGCTACTTTTCACAAAAAATGTGAATCAATGGTCAAGTTCATTGGATGATGTGGGTGTGAAGTTTTATTTACTTGTAGCAAAACTAAGGTTTAAAGTAGGAAACCGAGATATTTAAGTATATAAATGAAATAAAAGCTCTCGTTATAATAAACAAACTTTAGACAAGGCGAGTATATAAAAAGTAAATGATAACAAATGTTTTTGTTAAATTAAGCAATCATTCTCTAGCGTGTATTGATAAAAATATTCATCTTCAATATTTGGATTATTGGCAAGTTAATTAATTCTTAACTTAACAAAAATCACTAACCGATATATGAATCAAACGCAAAATACACGGAATTTAAATTTAGCAAAAAGTTGTTTTATCACTTTGAAATAAAGAAATATTGCTTGGCTTCCTCCATCAAACTCTTAAAAAGGCGACTGCAAACGCTTGGCTTGCTCGTGCATGAACTTGATTTTTGAATCGGCACATGCGTGCATGCCCGAAATTCGCTTGCCAACTTTATGTGTGCAGCCGTCTTTAACTACTCCGACGTTATACATTGACCACAGAAGTTTTGGTTTCAGAGTGACGCGAGATGTGGAGACAAAACAGAAAGAGCCTTTCGAGATAAAGGATAAATATTTTAAACGTAAATGGCAGCAAAAGGATAACTCTCGAATCGCTCCCAAAGTGACGACCCTCCACTTTCTGGGGCCCATTCTGAAAGCGTGGTTCGTTGGCGTTCTTCTTTCTGTGGCGTCTTTTACCATCGAGTTCGTTTATGCGCTGATCGGCAACCGGACGTCACAACGGAACAGAAAAAACAAACTATAAACCAGGTTCCAGCTTTTGTACTTTAAAATGTTCAATTGCGTGTTTCATTGAAAAATCGCCAGCGAGCATTGTGTGGATTTACGTCACTCGTATTTTCATCAGAAACTACAATGTATATTTACTTACAGAGATGGTTTTCCATATTCTACGATACGAGTGTAGAGACCAACCCTGGGATCTCTGCATGAGGATTTTTGTGAAATAATCAAAACAGTTCAGCTGGGCAATTCTAAAGGAAAAATTATTTGACTTTTTTTAATATATCCTAGTTCATGTCCTATTTTAATTAATAAAACTTATAATTTTTTACCCTTAGTTAGTTAGATGCATTTAAATTATAATTTAAAATTTAATTCTTAAATTATCAAACCTTTCGCTTTAAAAGTTTCAAAATTTTAAAATGTTTATAGAGGTAAAAATTGTTTAATAAATGAACCACATTGATATTAATAATATTTTCAAGCGTAAACATATTTAAAAAAATTTGTGCAATATAAATAAATTGAAATTTAAGCTCTTTTTCATTAATTAAAATAACCTTTTAAATCAAAATGTAATTTTTTTAAAAGTAAATAGTTAGAAACGGAAATAAAAACTTTCATAAGTTGTACAAAATTGTGTTGCTTAAAAAATTCCAAAATGGTACCTTTCAATAGGCTCATTTTACGTTGAGCCAGTTAACAGCCAATACAGACGCTTTGATTAAATCTTAACACACCTGGCGATGGGAGCGACGGTGAAAATAAAAAGCAAGGTTCGAGAAGAAGCTCCAAAGTCAAAGCTGCATTGAACGGTCCCAAACATAACCCAGTATTGCCAGTTTCTTAAATTTGCGAAACAAACAAAGTACACCATCTACTTCTACAAATGTTAGCTAGACAATAGCCAAGAGGAAATGTGCCAGGGTCTGTAAAATTTGGGAACATTTAAATCCAGTTGAGAATGATAACGCAGCGTGCAAATACTGTGATAAGTCAATAAAATGGTCTCATGGTAACACTACAGCCATGCATAACCATTTAAAGACCCATAATATCAAAAGTTTGATCAAATTTGTAGATGAAAATACGAAAACTTTAGAAAGTTCAGTAGATTCTCTAAATTTAACAAACTTTAGGGGCAACTTTAGATTTAAAAAATGATGCCAGTAATCATCCGAAAGCCATTGCTTTAACAAGCAAAATTGGTAGAATGATTGCCATTGATTTTCAACCATATAATATTGCAACTGACCAGGGTTTCAAAGAAGTGATTGAGTATGCGGGGCCTCTTTTTCAAATGCCCTCTAGAACGATATTTTCTCGAAAAATAATACCCAATTTGTATGAAAGCCCCCTAAGTGAAATAAGGTTAGATTTAGCCAATAATATCTCAGATAATAGGGCCATAACTTTAACAACACGGTCAACTGATAGTTTTATGAACCTTACTTGTCACTATGTAACCAAAGATTTCAAGTAAATACCACACACTGGCGTGCGCAAACTTTAAAGAGCGACACACTGCTATAAATATATGCAATGAGATCCAAAGTCAAGTAGAAAGCTTTAACATTTCTAATTCTAATTCTACAATTACAATTTATGTTGTAACTGATAATGATAGAACAATTAAGAAAGCTATAACTTTCTATTACTATACAATTGCTATTTATAAACAGGGTGTTTCAAAAGGTGTTGGAAATGACGTAATATCTAACATATCAACATATGATTTATCTTGAGTTGGGTCGTTCCATATTGTTTTTTATGGTGCGCCAATAATGTAAATAAACCTTTATTGTGAAAGTCAATCTGAGGTATCAATTGACATAGTTCGATGCTTCATCTAATCCTGTGGTTATTAAAGTAACTTAATCATTTTATAAATCCTCGAGTCGTTTCTTAGTTAAGTACCAATAGGTTACGGGCCCAGCACGCTTCCACTGCGCATAGGTTAGAAATCGTTTATTATCCTTTGGTTCAAGTATATCGTCAGAGAAGGTGAGAAGTCATAGAATTGAAATGGCAGGAAATCACTATGCACGAATCGAAACGTTGACCAAGGAGAACTACGATACCGGGAGAATGCAAGCTGAGGCAGTACTTAACAGGAACGATCTTTTGGGATATGTTGATGTTACTATGGTTCGGCCCGCCGCAGTTACGGGAAATACCTTCCACGAAATGGACTGGAAAGAAACCTGTGGTCAAGTACCTGAGAATCTTCGAAGAGAAGGCTTTCGTATTGGACGAAAACACCAAGAAGGGGAAGTTGGAATGCAGGAGCAAAGAATGTACCTTCATTGGTTATTCGGAGGTCTCCAAGGCTTACAGACTGTGGATTCCAAACGAGAAGCAGATCATTCGGAGTCGAAATGTAAAATTCCTGGGCGAATTTGGTAGAGTCGTTCCTTATGAAGACTTCATCAGTCCTGAGGTTCATCTCAAATACGGCCAGCAAAGAGAAATCGAAGCCCCTCTACAGAATTGCCAATTGAAGAACTATTGCCAGCAGACACGAATCCTGAGGTTCCTGAAGCTAAAGAAAGGTTCAGGAAGACCGAGGCTAATAAAGACTGGAGCGCGGGAAGACCGAAGAAAAAGTTCAGTATGGTACCTGACACCGCCGGAGAACCTGACGAATGGGAGGAAATCGAGTCGGTGCGTTTCATTATGTCCTCGGAACCTACGTCGATTGAAGAAGCCTTCGCAACTCCTTACGCAAAAGATTGGAAGAAAGCAGCAACGGAGGAATTCCTATCGCTTGCCAAGTGCGAAACCTGGGACATTATCGAAGATACTGGGAACCATAAAGTCCTTGGAAATCAGATGGTTTTCCGAACGAAGTACTCATTCGATGGTGAAGTAGAGCGAAGAGAAGTCCGTCTCGTCGCAAAGCGTTTCGCTCAACGTCCCGGTATCGATTACCACGATACGTACGCTCCGGTGGTACGATCAAGCTCAGTAAAACTAGTAATAGCCCTGGCGGTAGAACACGGACTGGAAGTTCACCAGATGGACGTCGTTACTGCCTATCTTCACGGTGAAGTTGAGGAAGAGCTCTTTATGAACGTACCGGATGGACTGGGGGAATTTCTTGGGTAACGAAGCGGTTATTGCCACTTCGAAGAAATTGACCAGCGAACTTCAAAGGAAATTCCAAAGCTCTGTCGCCTAAGCAAATATCTTAAAGGCCGACTACATAAATCTTCGGTTTACTCTGTCTTTCACTGGTAGTAGGCTTACTTCCAGTGAAAGACAGAGTAAACCGAAGATTTATGTAGTTGGCCTTTAACGGCCATAAACAGTCCGGTCGGCAGTGGTATGAAAAGCTCCATCAAAGATTGCAGGAAATTTTAATAAAACCTTTGAAGAGTGATCCTTGCGTCTACATTTCAAGAAGAGACGACGATATCCTGATTATAGCAGTTTACATCGATGACTTGATACTCGCTTGTAATAACCTGGGCTGGATGGATGGATGAAATGAAAAGCGAATTGGGAAGATGTTTCGAGATGAAAGACCTGGGCCGGATCCATCATTGCTTGGGGCTGGAATTTCATCAATATCTAGAGAAGAATACCATTCGAGTCACCCAGAGGAAATACGGAGAAGAAATCCTGATTCGTTTCGGTATGCAAGACTCCAAGCCAGTTGCCACACCGATCGATGGGAACAACAAGCTACAGAATCCAGAGAACCCGTCTCCTGAGGATAGGAAGCGTTTCCCGTATCAGTCATTAGTTGGATCCCTGATGTACCTGACAGCCTCAACATGTCTAGATCTTGCCCATTCCTGAGTCAATTCAATACAAGTTACGACCAGAAGCATTGGGTTGCTGGAAAACGGATCCTGCGTTATTTGAACGGGACTCTTAACCATGGGTTAGAGTTCAGGAAGACTGGATTGAAAATCGAAGGGTTCGTTGACGCAGACTGGGGCGGTTGTATTAAAGACCGAAAATCGTATCGTACACTGGGTACTGTTTCAAATTGGCTGGCGCCGCTTTTTCCTGGGAATCAAGAAAGCAACGCACCGTCGCTTTATCTAGTACCGAAGCCGAGTATGTGGCTGTATCCGACGCAACAAAAGAAGCAAACTATTTGCATGTTTCCTGAGCGAGCTTCATTTTCGAGTCGAGTTGTACAACGGCAAGCAAGGGTCACAGAAACTTGTGCGATATCCGGTTTTCCTTGCCAGGCCCTGGAAGTAGGCTGCAACAAGCACAAAACCAACTGAACATTGTGGGCAGCCCGTGGTCGACCTACTTCGTTCCTGTTCTGTAAAAAGAAAAATACGTTTGTAACGAACCAGTCGCGGAAAAATTCAAGTAAAAAATTAAGTAACGTCCCAAGAATGTGCTTGTCTCGCGTAATCGACAATGGACATTTGTAAAAGAACAAGATACGGGTATGCGCCGGTTCGGGTACCTTTCCTGGTAGATATGTTGAGGACATTTTGGGGACGATAAATATTATCCTAAGGGACGAAAAACAGGGGACTAGAAATCCGGGCACGAGTGTTCCGTTGGTACGAGAAATACGGGTACTGAAGTATAGGGGACCAGTGTTCCAGGGACGAGAACACCGGATCCCGTTATGGCCAGGGCCGGATTAAGACCTGTGGGGCCCTAGGCCCAAGCTAATTTCGGTGCCCCTTTCCGTGGCGAGCGAGCGAGGCGCTCCCGCAATTTGTAATTGACATATGGATGGAAAATACAATTTCAATGTAGACTTTAATAAATGATATTGCTTTACATGGTATTGAAAAATGTGGACGCCTATACTAAAATTACTCGGGAATAATTTTTTTCTGAAAAGTAAATTTAAATTTAATTTTTTCGAAACATCTTGGTGCCTTTTGTAGGCTTGGTGCCCCTTGTAGGCTTGGTGCCCTAGGCCCAGGCCTAGTCGGCCTATTGGTTAATCCGGCCCTGGTTATGGCGTTATATAAATATTGCGAAAGGATTTGTCGGCTATTACAATGACAATTCTTCAGTCTTTACCCAAGTTCATCAACTACTAAATGAGGCTCCCATAAATGTTGTTAAATAGATTCATCGCAGACTTGTTATAATTCTGTTGAGATATAGTATTTGACACTGGAATTCGCAAATCCTCAAAGTCATCTTGTATTCCTGTTTAATAATTAAAGCGGTCAGTCAGTGCCGTTACTCGAGTTTTATATTTAATTTTTGGCTATTCTTATCTGTCCCTTTAACCAATGGATGTAGGTATATAACCGGTTTTAAGATTGACAAGGAGTTAGGACCTCGTTTTGGAGAAGAAAAATTTTGCCATTATTGCTTTGAAAAGGCCAGTGTTTTCTATTAGTCTATAGAGTTTCCTTTTCTAATCAATTTATATTTTATTTCCTAGTCGAAGTAAGTGGTCCTCATCCACTCAATTAGGTTATTTGCTTCTATCGCTCCGCTTTCAGTACTAGAAGTTATGACACTGTGTTTTATTCTCGTGTAAGGTATTATCTTCCGTTTGCGTAAACTTAAAGGCTCGCGGCTACGAACTATATATAAGGCTGAAGCCTAGGGGTACCCCAAGAGCAGGGGCCCAGTCATCACAAGTGGGAAGGTGATGTTGAGGGGCCCACCAAGAGCAGGGGCACAGGCATCACAAATGGGAAGGTGATGTTGAGGGTCCCAACAAGAGCAGGGGCACAGGCATCACAAATGGGAAGGGGATGTTGAAGGGCCCACCAAGAGCAGGGGCCCAGGCATCGCAAGTGGGAGGGGGATGTTGAGAAATATGGGAAGATTCCAGGGTCGGATGTATGCATGTTCTTTATGAGCTGCAGCCCGGGGCCCCATTCTTAAAAAAATATTTAAATTTAAGAAACATGAAATTTTTCATTTACCCTGCAAAATGAATCTGATACCCCCAAACTTGAGTTCATTGAAGATGCCGCAAACAGTGGTAGTCCAGGGCCCCCAAATTAAAGATAGTTTAAGTCAAGTTGCTGAAGCTATTTAAACAAGAAAAATATCCTCGACACTCAATGGCTTCCTCGGGTTCTCTGTTTTCAACCATATATTTTGCAATATTATAACTGTATGGAATAAACCCTTTTTCTATAAAAATTAACTCCTTTTTCTCACTGCACCACCTAGTATTGCGGCTTTGCGGCATTTTGAGAATGATACCATAACCCCGATCTTTCTGGGACTCTTTGAAACATTCACATCTATTAACTGAATCGCTTTGAAAGTTGTAGATACGTTGCAGCTCCTAAGGAGTGACCATTTTTGAAATACGGGACTTCAAATGATTTGAAGGAGCTCGTCGCGGGTGTCCCTCCAACGACGTCAACAAATCCACAACAGAAATAAAACTGACGAAATGGGTGGACCACGAGGGATAATTTTTAACAAATAAATATTACAAATTTAAAGATTTATCATCTTTGCAAATACAAAAATCGTTTAATACATTAATTCGCTTGCAGTTGGTTCAAATATTGGAAGCCCATATATCCCCATTCAAAATTTGGAGGCCCATAAAGTAGCCCGAAATATTTCAACGTAGGCACGTGCCTACTTGTGCCTACCGCTGGCGGAGCTACTGTGAATAGGAAACTGTCACTGATCGTGTATTCTTTATACTACCACGGTTTTTAGGTTCATGACTCCTAAGAAGGTATCGGGCTTTTTTATATCGGAAATTTCATGATTTCGTAGGAGCAACAATCTCTTTTATCAATGACTAATTATTTTTTCATAACTTATGAAAGATCATTCCATAATTTCCAGGCTTTACCAGGCAAACCTTCACAAAGGCCATATAGCTCTATTTCCATTGGACTTGCAAATGTGACTATTTTTTGCTGCTTATTTCTGAGAGCCAGCACTGAGAACAATTTTGTGTCTATGTCTAAGCTTAAGTGAACGAAGTATAAAAAATATAGAATAAATAAAATATTTATTATTATAATTGTTTAGAAAACTCTACTTTGATTTGAACACGAGTAAAATATAATTACAATGAAACGTTAATAAAATATTCAATTAAGCCCATATAAGCCGAGCTCAGTTAATATTTTAGAAGATTAATAAATTATGGAATACTCATGGGAATTTGTTACTTAATAAGAATTGATTAAAATCCATTAAATACATGTATACCTAAATAAAAACATTGTGGATCTTACGCAATCCATTGTCAAGTGTAAAATGTTAGAGTGATTGTTCCTTGTTAATGATTTTTCTAATGTATTTTAAGGAAACCAAATGCGAATAACAAAGTCTTCCGCAACGTTAAACCCGGTTTCAGATCAATAAACATGTTTCAGAACAACGTAAGAGCGTTTTATTTTCTAGTCGTTTGTTTAAAGTAAGCTATTACTTCGCCGAATTATTAGGTCATTTATATAATGGAAAATATTAAGTACAGTCCGAGAAAGAACGGATTTTGAGAATTGCAAAATGAATGCCTCTCAGCCAGATGAAGTGGAAATCAAAGTATGTATATTCTTTAAAACATCATCCGATAGAACAGCGGATCAGATGAATCCGATTACGACTCTACAGTTCGTAATAATGCATACAGTGTGTTGCGTTATATTTTTTCATCTTGATAGTTGAGTTTCTGGGACCAGTCGTCTATTGTAACTCCTATGAACGTGTTTAAAGTGTCTAATAATATATTGCGTTATGTTTTTCAAACTCTATCGAACATCAGGTAATTGAAATTTTTAATTTATAATGAATATTTTCAAACCATTCGTAGCAAGATGGATTTGAACGATATCACACAGTCTCGGTAAAAAAATCTTATTTTAACGTAATAAACGCCACTTCATTATTGTTAAATCAAGTAATGTAAATTTTGGAGTAACGTCTCAAAGGAGCTTGAGATGGCAAGCGAGTTTAGGACTTGTCCCACTGATAAGTATAATCTTGACCCGCATTGAAAACTCTTTGTCTGGCTCGTTGAAACTTTCTCCCTGAGCTTATTGCCATCTAGCGTGACGTCATCGGAGAAATAAAATTCCAGTTCGGGACTTTTTAAAAGATTCGAAATCGTTATCGGCATTCTAAAATAGATCGTCTGCTAAATGGTGACTTAACAACAGATAATATTTAAGTTATTGTAATAGGTAAAAGTTAGAAATTATATGCGTAAGCTCCAAAGTGAAGTGCCGTTAGTCTTATTAAGGGCGTGGTATATATTCAATGTATTTTTTCAACATCTCCTTTTTGACGTAAAGCCTCGTGTCGAATAGAAACTCACTTTCCTCATTTACTCTTTTTTAATCATCTAAACACGTGATTTTTACGTAGCTGGATTAATTATCTAAGATTAACTAAGTGTTGTTAAGTGGTGTAAAAAAGTAAATTAAAGTCCTTGATTTAAAATAAAATTTTACGTTTTAAATTACTTTCGTTTGGCTTAGAGCAATGCCTGTCGGTGATAGCAGTCGTCAATGCAAATCATAATTTTACGGATATATTTCAACAACCTTATTTTTAGAAAGCTTCCACCTTGATGGAATATATAAAAAAAATTAATGCCCGGACTAAGTGTAAAAGATAGTTTTGTAAAATATCCTAAATTCTAAATAGCGTTTGTAGTCGAACCAAAGTTGTCAAAAATCTACTTTTCTAAAAGTCAGTATGGTTTTAACCAGTCAAAACCTCGGATAAAACTAGCTGGTTAAAACCGGTCTGACTGGCTCTTCCCAAAACTGACCTTAACCCAAATCACTTAATAGCTAGTGCCCAGATTTAACTTGGAAAATATTTCGAATTGCGTCACAAACATTTGAGCTAAAATGATTAGAACAGTAGAATTTAGCATTCTAGTTCTCTTTTCAGATTAAAATTCATTCAACAAAGTGAACCGTCAATTTCAGCCCTTCTTAGAAAAGTAAGAATTGAAATAAACAGGAATACGGGAAGTGTTCATCCTTCTAGTATTACGAACCAGATTACGATGCTCAGTTGCAACCTTCAACAGTGCGAGGATGAGGTTGAGTAAAATGTGGACAAATACTTATTTGAGTCTTAGGAGTTTCACGAGTTATAAGTTTCGGTTTATTGCTCGTTTTATATTAATGCTTAAAAAAGTCAACAAATAAAGATAACGTTCTTATATTGTAACATAGTATAAGACATCCACATTTGATTGAATCATAGCTTAAACTCTGCGGCTTTGATTATTACGAGTTATTTTCTTCGGAGCCGAAACCAAATTTAGTTGATGGAATTTAAATTTGAGTCGTTAAAGTTGCTGTTGACGCCAACTGCGTAATTTTTTAAATCTATTCACTAAAAAATGTCCACTTTTTAAGTTGCAATTGACTATCACATACCATCCGACTATTATTTCATAATTTAAATGGAATAACATAAATTCTTAAATATTTTGCGCAGAACATCACCACTATGTCGAAAACACTATTTAACGAAGAACTTGAACAGGAAATAGTACAAGCTCATTTCACTCAACCTTTTTGGACGGATGGCAGCCACATCTTCAGCTGTTTGGACGAACAGGGAGAGAATGACCAAGTGTTTATGCCCCAGGAAGCACTGGGCACTAACATTTCAACATTACTTTTGGTGTCCTTCTTGACCATCTCCGTGGTGACAGCCGTGGCATTCGATGCAAGAAGAACTTCCCGCCGAAGAGGAGGACGCGAGACCATCGCGAAGAGGATCTGGGACAGCTGCTTCTTCTACTTCTCGCATCTCGTTTTGAACCGTTAATAACAACATTTTTCTAAATTAAGATTTTATTGAAATAACTTTTAATGTCTGTTAACAGCAATTGACTACAATGGGCGACAACCGGCACTCAGATTCCTCCTCAGCGGCTGGTTGTTGGTAGCAGGGCTATTCCTGAACCGCTTCTACCTTTGTAACATGAAGGGAGAGCTAGCCACGGCCAAAATAGATTACATCGACAGCTTCCCTCAACTACTCGCTAGAACCGACATTAAACATATCTACGTATTTTACAATAATATGGTAATATATTCCCTATAAAGTTCAGAACGAAAACATTACCCAATTTCCAATGTTTCGACAGAAAGATTTCAGATGCCCGGAAATGCCTGAAATTAAACTGAACCTTGAATCGCCTGAAAAAGGGGCCGACGTCATAGACAGTCAAGCGGTTTCTTTCACCAAATCGACAATTTTTGTTGTTAGGCTTAAAATGTATCAGACGAATCCGTGCAAGAATATTTACCAAGGCCAAAGGCGTTACAAGGCTTATTCAAGTTACGTGCTTCTCTCTCGAAGTTTGCCGTCGTGGCTCAAGGAGGCTGTCAATTATCGGTGAGTATTGTCTGTGGCTGGTGAGCTGGATAAGACATCCAGTGAGATGCTGTTGTTTAAACATACACTCAAATATATAATTTTATGGGTACATGACTTTGTTATCAAATATATTACAAGAAATATACATTGTTTCGTGTTAAAACTAATTTTACTTAATTGAATTTATTTCAATTTAATTTAATTTAATTTAAAAACCCATATTTCGAATTATAAATTAATATTTTATGACGTGTGATGAGATCCAGGGATAATACATCCATTAACTTACCGATTTAGCCTTTTTAGACAAAAATGTAAAATTTTGGGGGTCTTGCAATTACTTAATCAAAAGTCTAGGGAATAGAAAAGTGTTTCTTTGAGACTTCATTAGCTTATAGCAAAATTAATCTTAATTGTAGAAAAATCATACTTAGTACGAATTATGTACGCACTGAATTTCACTAGATCCCAATTGGATTCCCGACTTTATCTCGCATATTTTTGAAATTTAATTTAACACTAGTAGAGCTCGATGTAAAAAATCAAGCAACAAATAAATTAGCAAGATCTGATTAATTAATTATAAAGAAACGGAACATTGTAGAGAACGAGATGGACCAAATGCAGTAAACTGATTGTAGATTAAACAGGCCGAGATTATATAAAGTAATTAATAAACAAACGCTACCCTTTAAATAAACAATTATTAGACTCTGGCGCGTATTGATAAAACGTCCTTATCTTCAAAATATTTTATGTTGTATAATCATTGGATTATTAGTAAGTTGAGCCATATGACGCACATGTAATCCCTCTGATTGAGCGAATTAATATTTTGCTTACTTTACAAAATCACAATCAGATATATGAATTAAACGCCAAATACTCGGTATTTGAAATTTCCTAGAAGGAATTTTACCCCCCCCCCTACTTGGGGCCTGTACATTGACCACGAAAGTTTTGGTTTCAGAGTGACGCGATTTGTGGAGACAAAACAAAGGCGAACATACGAGATGAAGTTCAAATTTCGTTTCCGTAAATGGCAGCACCAGGATAACTCTCGAATCCCTCCCAAAGTGACGACCCTCCACTTTCTGCAGCCCATTCTCAAAGCGTGGTTCATTGGCGGTCTTCTTTCTGTGGCGTCTCTTACCGCCGAGTTCGCCTATGCGCTGATCGTCAGAGAAAGCAAACAGGGAAAACGTTAGGCTGGCGCTAGAAACAAGGTTCCCGCTTTTCAAACTTTAATATGTTCAATTGGTTGTTTCATTGATAAATCGCCGGCGAGCGTTGTGTTGTTTTACGTCACTCGTAGTTTCATCAGAAACTGAAATGTATATTAAGTTCATGAGAAGACGTTTAGTTCGTTAGCCCTCGTTTTCACATGCCGCACCACGAGTGTAGGTGCGATTCAGAAGCTGGAAACACAAACCCTGGAATCTGGGGTAACACTTTCCGGGAAGAGATTTTTCCCTCAGCTGGAAATTCAAATGGAATGTTAATTTATTTTCTTCAATATATGCTAGTACGTGCCCCAATTTAATTATTAAAAAATTAAAAACCAGAACAAGAATAGTTTGTTAGATGCATTTAAATTATAATTTATACTAAAATAGTTTAATTTTCAAAACATTAGGTATAGGCTTCGAGCTAAGAAACGATAGCGCCATATAATTTAATACCTGTCAACTTAAGGTGTGAAGAAATAGCAGACGACTTTTGAATATTGATATTCTTTAACTGAAACCACTGCCTTCTATAATATTAGGCCTAGAATTCGTAGCTACGTCGATTTTTTAAGTGACATTTTCAAACTGACATGATTTTCGCGCTAGATGTCGCTCTCTTGGGTTTTTTTGGTTTGGGGTAAAAAAGGTTAAACGGCTGCGGCCAATCAGCAGTCTCCTGTCACTGGTGGCTTCAATACACTAAATGTATTTTTTTTAATAGATTAAAAAACCTGTAGAAGATCCAAGCTTATTTTTAGATATTTTTTTTACTAAATCTATTTCATTATTTGTTAAGAGAAATTAAAGTCCAATAAATGGAATGTTGACATTATTAAAGTGTATTTTCGCTATTAATATTTAAATTTTTCGCGTACGTTTGAATCTCCCCCACTTTCCCTACCCAAAAAAGTGACCTCTATCGGATATTTCAAAATCATTACCTCCAGCCCCTTTTTTTCTTACTTCTAGGCCTAGTATTATAGAAGGCAGTGCAGCTGAAACGTACAGTTATTATATGGAGAGAATTATGATTGAGCAGACAGCTTTAACACATTTTATTTGAAACTCAGGCGGTAGGTGGCGATACTTCTGACCAAACTTTGAACTACGCACGAAGCTCATAATGGATTAAAAATTATCCTATCTTGAACTTACACCAAATTGATATTTTTCTCGTTAATTGTTATGTACAAATCGCTGATTATCTACAAACCTTAAAATAAACAGCTATAAAAACATTTCCCAAAAGTTCAATCTTTAAACAAAGGTAATTATTTTTTTAAACATGTATTATGTTGTATAATAAAATGAAATGTATTGAAATTACAAAATATGTCAAAGTTAAAAAATATTTTATGTTAAAAATAAATAAAGTTTAAGCAATTATTCATTATTTAAAATGAACTTTTAAATCTTAACTTTTTTTAAATTAATAATTGTAACGATTTTATATACGGAAAAAATAACTATAATAATTAGTTATACTTTTTGGCGAAATAGGTTTGAAGTGAAATTGTATAAATTCAAATAAAATTGCATAGAGTGAAAATAAAAGTTGTTTAGGAGAAGTTTCAATCGTGTAGTTATTTAAATACGAGAGATAATTGGACTGGGGTAAGAGGATAGGACAGAACTAATTCCAAGTTAATTTTATTATCGATAGCTAAGCATAAAAGCCTTCCAAAAAGGACTCTTTCCATTTTGGTTTCAACTATTTTGTCATCTTTGTGTTTCTTACAATATTTGGTTCCTTCTAAAGCAAATGTGAACTTTTCAATTCGTTTTATTTAACGATCTAACCGTGCTGGGTCTTCCGCACATTCTTGAATATAATTCTGGCGTACATCATTTCTTATATGGAAGACGTCCAATAAAAACTTTGCAGTTTTGACGGAAGTACTTATGTTATATAGTTCTTTTTTTTCGATCCGCGGTTCAAAAGGAATTAAACATTGTTCAATTTCTGATGAAATAAGCTCTATTTGGTAATGGTTCTTTTCAATGTTACTTGGACGGAGCTCTGGACTGACTTCTTCTTTGCTTTGAAATCCGAGCTCATCGAACAAATTGCTCAAAATTTTAGTTCTCATAAAGTGACTTCTAGCCCATCGTTGCCTAGCTGAAATGGAGTTTGTAAACGCTGATATACCAGTGAAACCGTTTTGTGGCATCTGCGTTGATAGTTTGTTCTAATGTCAAATCAAAAGCTTGAAAAGTTTTAACTCGTACGACGGATTGAAAGAGCTCCGTTTTCAAACTGCTTTGTGATTCCTGGGTCGGCTGGAGTTGCTTTAGCATCCGCTCTTATTTCCTCCGCTGTGTGCGAAGTGAGGGGTTGGTCGTCCCATTGTTGCACCTTTTGCTGGGTTGAGTGGTTTGCGTCCAAGGTGAGACCGTCAGTGGTAGGGTTATATCGCTGCCTTGGCTGTTCCGTCACATGTCCGGGCTGTGGGCGCTGGTGAAGGGCATTATGATTAGGACCTCCGGTGGTGTGTACTCTGTTTGCGGTTCACCGGGCTACTAATCTGATACACTTGATATGGCCCTAAAGATAGAAATAACATGGTTCAAATCAGGAAATCTGGCTGGCCATGCAACAGTTACGCCTCGACCTATCCACCTCTGAGGAAACTCGCCATCAAGATGAGCTCTAACCCGAAGGCTAAAATGAGGGGCTGTAGTCGCGTACGGATTTTCTTGCTGCCTCTCATGACGATTATGTAAATTGAACATTCCGTCGCGAGAAAAATTAGCCTCGTCAGAAACTAGGAGCGTACTTAAGCAATAGATGTCGTTAGTCTGCTTCTGAAAACCGCTGAAAAAACTTGTCCTCGTCTTGGATAATCGGCCTCATTTAAAGATTGAACCTTTTATTAATGGAATGGGTGATACTAGTGTCCTCGAATGATACGCCAGACAAGTATATTGTCAGCTCGCAATTGACGTGCAACTTGCATCGTTCTTTTCGTAGGATCATCCTTGAAGATAGTTAGTACTTTTTCCACCATGTCTTCTCAAACGTCTCCTTCTGGCTTTCCACCGCAGTTTCCTGAGCGAGTTCATTCATAAGATGCATATCGGCATATTCTGCATTCGTGAAGTAGCAGGTTTAAGATAAGAAATCTGAATTTAATTATTGAGGCCCCTCAATTTATTGCAAATTCGAGCCTCGTACCCGTCCAAAAAATTATTAGAACATGTGTTGTAGACTAAACTTCTAAACTAAAATCAGTTTGTGGGTAACTATTTAAGGAGACCATTAATTACATAAGCCAACTACATTCAGTGGACTAGCATTCGCAAAAAATCACGGAAATGAGCTAGATACGTTCCCAAACGTCTCACAAGGTGTTAAAGTTGTACTTAGCTATGACAGTAGAATAAAAAACGAAATTCAATAATTCCCATTTTTTAAAAGGCGTAGTCAAATAGAAACACCTTGTTATTGTTAAAACGTATTTCTACACGTAGCTTACTTCTTTCATTTTAATAACGCGCTTTTGATACTTGTTTTGTTGTTATCGAAAAAGAAAAAAAAAAACAATGCTTTGTGAAACGAAACAATTGGGTCCAAGGAATTATAGAAATTACAAATTTGCGCGTTTTTCGACGTTCTGGAGGCCGAATTTTGACGCCCAATTACTCGGATATGGTACGATTTAGGAAAACGTTTGTTAGGAGTTTTTTTAAGTCCAAGGTGTTACCCAAAGAACACGCCGGTAAATTTTTGCCAGACATCTCTGAAACACCCTGTATGTTGCTTCATTTAAAACTTGGCTAAATAGACACTATAGTCAGTTGCAGGCTAAGAAAGACCAAATATATAGAACAGTCGGCGCAAGGACACCTCAGACCATTTCCGGCCAGTCGACCGCGCGAAATTTGAATTTGACCACTTTACGGTCAATTTCATATTTCGTGATTTTCATCGTCTTTTCGCGCCATCTAGGAACCGAAATTGGAATCAACTTTTAATTTCATGTTGTCATGAGTTTAATTACTGAATACAGCCGAATTATTTTACTAAAGAAAGTTCGATAATCTAAGCTCCAAATATTTTAAATAGCCCAAGAGGTTACTATAAAAAGCACGATAACGGTTTATTGTTAACAAGTACAGAGAAAGACATAATTTTAAACGTTTATAGCTCATTAAGACAACGTTAGCCCCAAGAAAGCTTGGTAACTATTTTAAAAGAAACTGCCAATTTAACTGGTAAGACGTAGAAATAAATTTACAAAAATAAATAATTATACATACTATTTTAAATTTCAGAATGATAGGAATGCCTTATCTTTTATATTTGCTCGCCACCACAATTATGAAATTTAAAAATAAAGATTAAAATTTTGATTTCTAGATGGCGCTAAAAGACGACGAAAAGAGGAAAATTCGAATTTGACCGTAAAATGGCCAAATTCAAATTTCGCGCTGTGAAATGACCGGAAACGATCTGAGGTAGCCTTGCGCCGATTGTACTATATATTTTGTCTTTCTTAGCCTGCAACTGATTATAGCATAAACTCAATTTATGTCTCATTCGACTTGTTAAAAAGTTCAACGCCGGTCTTGATATTGCAAACGGGCTCGAGCGTTTGTTAATTTGAAGGAGCGCGTGGAATGTTTTAACAAGTTGAACGAAACATATTACTTAGACACCTTACTTTTACTTTTCAAATCCCGATGCAAGGCTTTCACAGTAGTGCTCGGCGTTCGGACCGGAAAATTTCCGAATAAAAACTTATTTGTTGCGTATTAAATCGTCATAAAGTTAATATATTATCCATAAATAAACAGTTAATCGATTTTTTTATAATTAATTGAAATTTTGGCAGTTAATTTAAACGTTTCCCTGAGCTCTTTTTCTCAGTAAAAATGATTTCGGTTATGCAATCCAAAAAAATGCCTTGTTAAAGGGGAATGGTCAAGCTTTAACCAGTTAGATAGCCCAATAGCCCGTTGAAAACCGCATAAAAAATATGAAGTTATTAATTTTTAATAATATAAAGAAATTTCGGGAAATTGAAAAGCGCGCGTCCACTGCGACACCTGGTGCGAAATCGGTGAGAAAGAATAACAACGTAAAACCGCGCGCTGAAGACGCGAAAGATTTGTTTTGCACGCGCGGCGCATTCCAGTTTGCACGGACCCTCTCCGTTAGCCTGGCCGAAGTCGGAGGTGGAGATAGGACCAGAGCTAACATCTCCCAGTGCGCCACCACCCTTATGGTTACAAGAGCCGGACCCCAAATCCCTGGTAAAGCCACCAGCTATTGCACACGCTAACCCATTTAGGTCCTGCTCTCGCACGAGCAAGAGAAGCTCGCGCAAAATTATGATTTTTTCTAATTTCGCGTCTCATTTGTGTAGCCGGTTTTATATAGAAATATTTTCCTCGCGCGAATCGTCGGCTAAGAGCGTTATCTGTTTTCAAAACTGCATAGAAATGAAAAATCAGCTGTGCGAAAATAAAACCATTGATGGGAAAGCTGAGTTACTTATTGGTTCTGAAAAGCAGCACTGACGGAGTGTTCTTTAAAGATTATTATCCACTATTTAGTTTCTTGGAGAAAATAACTTATCGTTGCGTGGTTCTTATGAAATACTTGGAATCTCAAAAAATGGGAACTCATTTTAAACATATCCGTCGAATTGAAAATGACGAAATAAAGGATCATTACTTTGGAAACCGAATTCAAAATGAATTCATTCAACTTATTAGCGACCAGATATTAGAAACAATTCGCAATCATATAATTATTATAAATCAAAATATTATTCGGTTATTCTCGATGGCACTCCGGATATTTTTCATCAGGAACAAATGAGTAAGTATGGTTATTCGATACGTTAGCTTTGAAGAAAGATAATTTGAATGATGTATTGTTTTTTTTGGCTGTTAGCGACAGCACTGGTCAACCACTCGTGGATTAGGTCAGACCAAGAATGTATTTATTTATACCTAGGGAGAATGTCTATGTCGAGACAGTTTTTAGCCTTTCTCTCAATCCACCCGTTGGTCCCCCCAGTACGCTCCTCCACTTAAAATAAAACGAATAGTCCCGGTATTTCATTGGCTGCTTAAAATTTACGTCACCTAACACGATGGTTATCAAACGCCAGTGACCTTTTGTCTTTCCCCCCGCGCGAGACGGGGGAAAGGCGTTCAACGTGCCCGGCGATTGTCGCAACATAATCATTCTTCCTAAATATAAATAAATACATTCTTGGTCAGACCTTATTTGTATACCGGTGGCCCTGGGATTTCAATCATCCTATATCACTGGTGGTAATTCCCTGCTCCAACGTTCACAGCCCAAACAGGTGAAAAAAGAACTCTACTGCTGACAGTCGCAACCCTCCAAAAGGCGCAGCAATGAGTCGACCAGCTCCAACTTCGAGCACAGCTGTGGGAATAAGAAAGGATGCTTTAGCATATCCAGCCGACACCCTACCTACGTAGGCAGACAACGGTTGCACCGCGACCCAGTGCAACCCAGCACAGCTGGCATTGGAGCCCAGGTGTGAGTACAAATGGCTGCGAAACAAGGGCCACGGGGCCTCATACGAAGACCCGCCACCGCACAGCTGGCTATTGACGGCTTTTAAAATTCATTTTGCGCGTGAAAATACCTCTACATGTTATGGTCAAAAAAGCACGCAAAGAAGGCTGTGTGCCCAAGACATGTACCGGTAGTGTCGCGCGCTAAAACGTCATTTCAAAATCCGTCAATTAAGGCCCGACTTTTTTCCGTTAGCCTGAGCCGAAGCCCAGTTTCCAGCCCATACCTGAACGAAGTGCGCCACCACCCTTATGGGCTACTTCCCGGTTAAGCCACCAGTTATGAGGGAGCGTTATTATTTAAGGTTAATTATAGTTTGTCTTAAAAACGTTGGTGCTTAACAATTTTCTAATTGAAATAAAAATATTGTCATTGAAATAAAAATATTGTAATTGAAATAAAAATATTGTCATTGAAATAAAAATATTGTCATTGAAATAAAAATATTTTAATTGAAATAAAAATATTGTCATTGTAATAAAAATATTGTCATTGAAATAAAAATATTGTAATTGAAATATAAATATTGTAATTGGTGGATCTTAAAATTCATTTTGCACGTGAAAATACGCCGCCATGTTAGGGTATAAAAGCAAGTAAATATAAGCCTGCTATACCTCACAATGTAAAGGTACTGTCACGAGCAAAAACGTAATTTTGAAATTGGTCAATAGCTCTTTCTATAAAATAATATATACGCATACATGTATAAAAAGTGTTATTTTTTGAAGCGCGCGCTTCGTAATATTTCCGAGTAGAGGGTCTCGTGCGTTGTCGCGCGAGCTCAACAAAAACAAAAATAAGCGCACGCTCTCTAATTTAACTGCACGATGAATCTAATGTAATCACGTGACCTCTCGTATTTTATATAAAGAGCTATTGCAATAAAAATGTGGTAATTGAAATAAAAATATTGTAATTGAAATAAAAATATTGTAATTGAAATAAAAATATTGTAATTGAAATAAAAATATTGCAGTTGAAATAAAAATATTATAGTTGAAATAAAAATATTATAGTTGAAATAAAAATATTGTAGTTCAAATAAAAATATTGTAATTGAATTGGTATAAAAATTAATACATTGGGAAAGTCAACCGTCATTTACACGGTTGAACAGCAAATGTCCAAAAACCATCGATACTGATAAAATGTACGAACGGTAAATTTCCTGTGGGGTCACTAGGGTGTTTTAGGCGGTGCTTCAGCCACCCGAAACATTTCTGAAGCGTCACCTAAAATTTCCAAAGCGCCTGCTAAAATTTCCAAAAGCGCCTCCTAAAATTTCCAACAGCGATTCCTTGATTTGGCCAACTTTATGGACTTTTCTCATTCACTCGACAAATTTTCATTTGTGTAAAATAAAGGCTGATTTGAATTTTGAAAATTTTATTTAATTATTCTAATCAGATAATTCTACGAGGTTTGATTTACCTAGGATTTATTAAACGCTCAAGTTGAAAATCCTTCTTCCAACGTAAACGACTATCCTTATCGCTCTATCTTTTAAAATCGACGAATACACGGATATGTCAAACGTGCATGCGCGAAATACGGACCCAACCCGAGCTAGAGATCCTCTTGATAACCAGTAGTGATTGAATTTTAGTAGTCTTGACGATGCGTGTTTTAATACGAAAATCCCGCGCCGTCTATTTAGAAGACCTCTAGCTCGGTCACGCCAAAAGCGGCGAAAGTTTCTAATTCGATCCTCATAATAATAAGTAGCTGAAACATTTTCCGTTAGTTTCTTGACTGAGTTAGCTGTAATCTAAGCAGATAATGCTTGTTCTTAATATTAATAATTTATCCTCTGTCTTCCCGGAGGAGTGAGGACGGCTAGCTCACTCACGAACAATACGAGTAAGCTCTTATCATACACCCCCATACATTCGTACCTTAATTATTGAAAAATATAGAATCCGAAAAGTAGCCAAATGATCGAAGAAACTCATCTGTTATAATTGGTGCGAAAATAAATGTTTTAAATTTCTAGTTCGTCCGTTAACTTCCGTCGTTTAGTACAGTTCGCTTGCCGGGTGGTCGGAATACTTCCACCACGGGTGTCCCCACCTCTGTCCCTGCGTATCCCCCCGTTGGAGTGGCCGTTATACTTATCTCGCCCAGGCTGATTAATCAGTTATTGTGTGCTGGTGTCTAAGGCCTTGGGTCGACACCGATGTGTGTATCTAAAAAAAAGTAAAGTTCGATTATGTTTTTAATGTAAAGCCATAGATATAAGGAATATATATTAAGGTCTTTATATACGTTTCCTATATCTATGTGTAAAGCTGTCATATTACAATATTATTTGTTTGTTAATAGTATATTTTTTATATTTATAATACTTTATTGATTTTAACATTGTGCGTATAATTATGTAACATCACAGATTAAATCAGGTACATTAATGCCTTCTTACTACTATTCGATTTCCGCGGAGTTCAGTTGTTTTTTCTTCTGCTTATGTCCAGTCTTTTCGAAAAGCATCGCATCGTCTTCTAGTCTACAATATGGCTCCTCACCAGTACAATGCCATCAGTCATGTTATTTTTGACATGGATGGATTACTTTTAGGTGAGTTTTTATTTCTATTAATATTTTATTAACTTTAGTATTGCCCCTCTTTAATATCCGTATGAATTATTTAATCGAACAGTATGGTTTACAGTAATTGGCGTGTCTAAACACCAAAGTCAAATTTTAAGCCTTGGTTACTTTTCATTTCTACATTGGGGAGGCCCGGAAGAGGTGCCATTGGAATATTTCTTTTAACTTAACATCAGTATTTTTCTTTTTATTGCAGATACCGAACCGCTTTATAGCAAAGGAATTAAGTCTGTAACTGAAAAATATGGAAAGGAATACACGTGGGAAGTTAAATCAAAAGTGATGGGATCATCTGGCCCTGCAACAGCGAAAACAATCATTGAAGAACTTCAAATACCAGTTTCTGTTGAAAAGTTTATGGCAGAACTAGATGAAGCCTATGAAACTGTGTTTTCAAATGTAGAAAAGATGCCAGGTAGGTGTATATACTTAAAACAATAAATCTATAAATAATTGTGAGGTGCATTAATATTTAATTGCATATCAGGTGTTGATAGAATTGTACAACATTTACATGATAATGGGATACCCATTGCCGTTGCTACAAGCTCAGATAAGAAACGGTTTGAGTTAAAGACGAGTAAGCATAAGGAATTCTTCAAATTATTCAGCCATATCGTTGTGGGCAGTGAAGTGGAAAAATCAAAACCAGAGCCGGATATCTTTTTACTTTGCGCATCTAGGTTTCCTGACAAGCCGCCTCCCGAAAAGGTATCTTGATGTTTTTCTCACGTGTCTGACTTAAATAAATTAACCGTTGAAATTTGTTGCTAAACTAAAGTTTAGAGTGTATGGGTTTCAAATTCGAATTTTATAGATAATAAACCACAAAAATTATTTAAACACTCAAAAAATATTTTATTTAAGGTTTTGGTATTTGAAGATTCTCCAAATGGAGTTTTGGCAGCAGCAGCAGCTAATATGCAAGTCGTAATGATTCCTGATCCGAGAGTAGACCAAAAACAATGTCGTAAAGCTACCATTGTGATTAATTCAATGGAAAATTTTCAGCCTGAAATGTTCGGTTTACCTCCATTACCGAAGGAAAATCTAATTTAATTGTAGACTCTGAACATTACAAATGATATCACTGTTTTGGTTACGTTAATAAGTGCTGTGCACAGTCGTTGCAGCTATTAGAACTTGCCATATGAAAATGTTTGCCAATTTACGGGAAAAAAATATTATTGTGTAGGTACAGGTAGTTTTTTACGCAAACTTGTCGCGAAAGGAAAATAAATTTTATTTTTGTGATTATTCTTATTGTGCAATGGCATTAAATTAAAAAAAAACACTTAAAATACTTAAAATTACAATTTATGCTGAATTTAGGGTTTATGATTGAATTATTTTTGTTTTTTGGTAAATTTGAGTGTATGTTAAGTCATGGGTGTTTATTGTTAAGTTTACTGCTCAATAAAATTATATTTAAATAATTTTTTGTTTTTTCATAATAAATTTTCCCTAAGTGACTTAGAGGAAAATTAGTAAATATCACCTATGTTAACGATTTATACGTTAATTTAAATTTGACGCAATGTTAGTATTTTAAATTGGTTTTATAGATGTCGCTAGTGCGCCATACGTTTGAAGAGTGCTTTTAAGTGACATCTGTTGGCAGTAAATAGGGTAATATTTCTAAGACAAATTTAAGAATGACGTATTAAAAAATTTTTGGGGTAACTTAAGTTGATTATAATTTTATAAAAAGTATTGAAAATATTAATTAAAATTGTTGTAATGCAGTTACCAAATAATCCAACAGATGTCGATAATGTTCCAGTAGTTGTAATTAGGAAATGATTTTTCAAAGCCGGGAACCAGAGTAGTTTTCCATCTAAAAATGGGAAAGAATATAAGTACAATTTAAATAAACATCGTATCAACGATTCAGAAATCATTTTTAACTGTCTAGAATGTCGTGAGTTTATTATAATTTTTGAAAACCCCAAAAAAAAGCGTTCCAGTTTTGAAATCGTGAACGGGGGAAGTTGTTGAAGTGCACATTGTTTTGAATAAAGCTACGGCTAGACTCACCCAACTTTCCCCGTTCACTTTTAAAGAGGGGCTTAACCTTTCTATTATTTTCTTTTGGAAAACGTTTAAAGCAAATGAATTTGAAAATGCCATCAGATGTCGCTAGTGCTCCAGAGTTGTATTAAAATAGCGCTCCGCCCTTTTTTCGAATAACAAATTTTAACGGTTAATCAAGAAATTTAATCAACGCTACGTGTGCTTTTACGATATCAGGAGTAGATAACGTTTAGATTAATACATAAGTATCCATTTCAGTATTTTAATGTTATTCATTTCAAATTGCTTTGGAACAAAAATAGTATAAGATAAAGTACATATGGTTTTTTAATAATTAGTTATGAATACCGAATGTAATTTTAACATTTTACATTGCTAGGCGAAGTAATACTTATCGCATAAAATATTATGTACTTAGGACGGCGTATGTTTTACATCAAATCATTTTATAAACGCTTAAAGCAACTTTTAGCGTGCCGTGGGCCCGTGAGGGCCGTGAACCGTCAACATTTCTGTTACCAAATTACACATCAAAGAAACTAAAAGTTTTTTAAATTTTCTATAGAAAATATAGAAAATAAATAGCAACATGAGCTTTGCCACGGTTCCAAAATATATCTCTTAAACGTCCACAGAATCCTTTTGAAAAATTCGAGTGTTACTTCCGGTTTATATATATTTTAATAGCCAAGGCTTAAGTCATAACATAACCGGAGGAGGCTATGCCTAAAATACCCCGTGATTATAAATATGCCTATAGTTGATTTTCCTCTGGTATATTTTCTATGCATTTTCTAAAACGTTGTGTTTTTAAAAATAGTCCAACCATTCTCGTTAATGGGAGTATGAACTAAATCGAAAATTCGTCTGCTATCACGCGCCACGCCTTGTTTTTAACGTAACTAGCGCCAATCAGCCCTAGCTTCTGTTAGACCTGATGGCATAAATGGGAAATTCATTGATCCACCATAAACATGTTAGTTCATAATCCCTTTAATGTATCTAGCGCCAATCAGCCCTAGCTTATCTTAAACCTGGTGGCATAATTGTGAAATTCGTTGATACTCCATAAACATGTTAGTTCATAGTCAATTTAACGTAACTAGCGCCAATTTGCCCTAGCTTTTGCTAAAACTGGTTGCAGAAATTTCAAATTGGTTAATCTAAAAGAAACATGAGATATAATTTACACTTTAATTATCTAAATGCACCAGAAAAAATGGGAACTTTAACACTACAAGGACAAAATGGAACGTCTAAGCCTAATTTCCGCTCCAAATAATAACAGATAGTTTCCAAGTGAACGTAATTTTTTTGGCATATACAATAATGAGCCTCTAACAGGAAGTCGTTCACTTTATCTCAAACAAAAGATGTTAAAAAACCCTCCTTATATAAACAATAAACCATATTTCGAAATCGTATGGATATTTTTCAAGAGCGACAGGCTACGTTATATCAAACGTTAATAATATACCATTTACGAGTGAAGGTTTGTTTATGATGGATCAAGTAATTTAGCGTTTCTGCCACCAGGTGTAACAGAAGATATGGCTGATTGGCGCTAGTCACGTTAAAAATAAAGCACATGTTAGCTGACGATTTTTAGCTTTATTTCCTAGTCACTTTACCATGAAACATTCACCTTTGAAAGTTTGAGACACATCATTAAGCGCTATTTTATCGCCAAACCGTATCACGACTAAAAATTTGCCGCGCGTATTATTACGCTTACCATTTTTATATGTAACAAAATTTTATTGCGTAGAAATATGTCCTTATATTTAAAATATATTTTACAAATGAAATAATTTGCGTAAGAATATTTATTTATATATAAAATATATTTTTACAATTTTCAAATGAAATAATTTACGTAAGAATATTTATTTATGTATAAAATATAATTTTACAATTTTCAAATGAAATAATTTGCGTAAGAATATTTATTTATGTATCAAATATATTTTTACAATTTTCAAATGAAATAATTTGCGTAAGAATATATATTTATGTATAAAATATATTTTTACAATTTTCAAATGAAATAATTTGCGTAAGAATATTTATTTATGTATCAAATATATTTTTACAATTTTCAAATGAAATAATTTGCGTAAGAATATTTATTTATGTATAAAAAATATTTTTACAATTTTCAAATGAAATAATTTATGTAAGAATATTTATTTATATATAAAATATATTTTTACAATTTTCAAATGAAATAATTTATGTAAGAATATTTATTTATATATAAAATATATTTTTTCAATTTTCAAATGAAATAATTTATGTAAGAATATTTATTTATATATAAAATATATTTTTACAATTTTCAAATGAAATAATTTACGTAAGAATATTTATTTATGTATAAAATATATTTTTACAATTTTCAAATGAAATAATTTGCGTAAGAATATTTATTTATGTATCAAATATATTTTTACAATTTTCAAATGAAATAATTTACGTAAGAATATTTATTTATGTATAAAATATATTTTTACAATTTTCAAATGAAATAATTTGCGTAAGAATATTTATTTATGTATAAAATATATTTTTACAATTTTCAAATGAAATAATTTACGTAGGAATATATATTTATGTATAAAATATATTTTTTCAATTTTCAAATGAAATAATTTATGTAAGAATATTTATTTATATATAAAATATATTTTTACAAATTTCAAATGAAATAATTTGCGCAAGAATATTTATTTATATATAAAATATATTTTTACAATTTTCAAATGAAATAATTTGCGTAAGAATATATATTTATGTATAAAATATATTTTTTACAATTTTCAAATGAAATAATTTGCGTAAGAATATTTATTTATATATAAAATATATTTTTACAAATTTCAAATGAAATAATTTGCGCAAGAATATTTATTTATATATAAAATATATTTTTACAATTTTCAAATGAAATAATTTGCGTAAGAATATATATTTATATATAAAATATATTTTTACAATTTTCAAATGAAATAATTTGCGTAGTCTAGAGGTTTAGTTTTACTTTCAGATTCGAAAAAAATGAGGCGAAAATTCCGCTTTATTTAAATTTACAAACAATATTAGACTAAATAATCATGGAGTGAATTCTTTTTTCTTTTTTTCGGAAAAATACGGAAAATTTATCATATCAATATATACTAAGCCCTACACTTATCTCGTAAGCCATATATTATTTACTTTTGGTGTTACGTAATCGTAGAAAATTTGCCCAAAAGGGTGAATGACTACTACAGCTTTGGTTTTTATAAAACTACTAACAGATGCGTGCTATTTTAACGCTTTATAAACTGAGATTCTTAATGTCCAAGCTAACTTGATAGTATCGCGGCTAGTAATTAGGGGCACCACTAACGTAGCTCGAACGCTTCCTGGGTAACTTGGCCTTCTATTTTAAAAAGGTCAACGTATGGAAATTTTATCATATAAGTGCTTTTGAATGGAAGCATTTTTTTCTTAATGCGAGGAATCTGGGAATGCTATATAAATATATATACTATATTCTGAGTAGAGTGATTTTTTGGCTCTCCTTGATATGGGTTTAACAGTTTTTTTAGGGCAGCTTGTGATGGTTTATTTTAAGGGTTTTCCTTTTAAGTGGGGTGTGTATTGGGGAAAGGGTTAACCTCAACCAAATAAAATCTGTAGTTTTTTTAATCGTGTTTTTTTGTTCCGGTTTAAAATCCATATTTGGTAAACTGCCATTAACAATTTTTCGTTTTATGTTTAAAGTTAAATTAGTGTTGTTAATATTCCGGAAAAATAAAATGGGGAAAAATTTCCAGAATATTTTCCGCGAATCAGAAAAATTAAAAATTTAAGCATAAATTACTTTTTCAGGGTTTTTAATGTTTTTAATTTTTTATCGATATAAAATGTCTAATAACAGTAAACATACTACAAAACAATAATAGTGTTACATTGTTAATCAGTTTAAAGCTAGTCTAGAGGTTTAGTTTTACTTTCATATTCGAAAAAATTAGGCGAAAATGCCGCTTTATTTAAATTTGCAAACAAAATATTAGACTCATGGAATGAAAACGTTTTTAATTTTTTCGGAAAAAAGGCCGTGGTCATTTTCCGCCGAAAATTTTCCGACTTACAACACTATGTAAAATAGAATTAGCAAATTTACAAAGTAAATTTAGCTTTTTTTTAAGTTTAAATATTCGGTAAATATTTGGAAATAAACGTTATCAGAAATAAATTAAATTAAGTTATTGAGAGTGGATTAATAACTGGTAGGGATGAGTTAGTAGAGAGATTAAGCAAAGCTCTTAGGCGTTTAAACGGCAACGTGGGTGGTACCATATAGACGTTCGCGACAATCGTAGAAATATGTTTGAACAGTATTAAAACGCGTGAGTATTGTCTAAACATAAAATTATGTTTTCGCGTACCCTATTGTACCGCATATATCTGATTACGTCTTAATTGTACAAGGCTTAGACGCGTTTCAATTTCAGAAATTGTGATTTAGAAATTTAAAATACTGGATTAAATAATTTAAAACTGGTATTTACGATATCTAACACGCATGTCAACTGCTTGAAAGAACAACTTACTAAAACCCTTTCTTGATTGGTTGACGTGCAAAATTTTAATATTTATAATTTTTATTTAAACTCGACCGAAATAGGACGACGTCTTCAAGTTCTAAAATATTATCTCCCTACTTGAAGAGCTCAATCCATGATGTGTTCGTAAATAAATAGAAAACTCAAATAGTTTAAGAAAAATCCTTGAATCCAAATCTATTGAAACTAAAAGTAATTTATAAAATTTCCAAAATTATTTAAAATTTTCTTTTTTTTTTGGAAATTTAAAAAAATTCGAAAATAGGTTTAAAATTTTAAAAAAATGACTAAAACGTTTTTGAAAATTTAAAAAATTATGAAAACGTTTTTGAAAATTTATAAAATTACTAAAACGTTTTTGAAAATTTAAAAAATTTACTAAAACGTTTTTGAAAATTTTAAAAATTATGAAAACGTTTTTGAAAATTTAAAAAATAATAACACGTTTTTGAAAATTTAAAAAATTATTAAAACCTTTTTGAAAATTTTTAAAAATTACTAAAAGGTTTTTGAAAATTTAAAAATATTACTAAAATTCCGAAAAAATACCTACACATATTTTCAAAAATTATTTCGTAAATTTACCAAAATAATGCAAAACAATTTGGTAAGTTTGGTAGATATGGTTACACTTTAGGTATTTGAACTCCACCATCTCACAGGAACGATACGCCACTAGATGGCTGTCTCGTAACACGTACGTCAAATATTGAAACTGTTAAAACAAAAAGTTTTCATTATGGAAAATATACGGTTCTGATAACTTCAACTCATTTACTTCTGTTGTTATACAGCTGAATTTAAATTAAATAATTTCTTTTAATAAAAATGAAGAATTTTAGCGGGTTAATTAAAGAACCTTAGTAATTATATTTATTTACTTATGTCGTTATACAAACGACTTTAAATTAATAAAATGATTAGTTTGCCTTTTTTAAATTTACTTTAAAAGAAAGTCTAAGAATTTATGTACATTTAATTATATCATTAAAAAACTGAATTTTAGAATATTTAGCATAATTAATAATAATAATAATAATCAGCTAGGCTAATACTTTTGTCGTTATACATACGAATTTAAATTAATAAATTGATTATTTTGAAAAAATCATTTCTTTTAAATTTACTTGAAATAATGTCTAAGATTTCATTTGTATTTACTTCTTTCATTATACAACTGAATTTAAATTACTAAAAATAATTATTTGGAAAATTTTTAATTTTTTTAATTTAGTTAAAAAGAAAGTATATTTATTTATATTAACTTTTACCATTATTAACTTAATTTTAATTATTTAACATAAATTAGTTTGGCATACGTTATTTCGAATCTCAAAATGATACATACGTAACTAATTTAGATATTTAAAGTTTGCTTTTCTTTCGGTTTTCCGATTTTTTATGAAGATATTTTAAATTTTTATTACTGATTTTCGCACCGATTTTGTGATTTCTAAATTTATTTAAATAATTCTAAAATCTTATTTTAAACTCTCGTAGAGTGCTAAAAATCCTTAAAACAAAATGTTTGTAAAATATTCAGTTTTTTAATGTATGTAAATTTCTTAATTTAACTTAACAATTTTTTTTAATTCTTCAATAATTTTGTTAGTATTAGTAATTTTAAAAGTTTATAACATATATCTTACGATATAAGTATTTAGTATCTGTCTTTGCTAATGTAATTCGCTTGAAACATGTAAATACGCAAGCTCCCGTTGATTTTTCATAAGAAGTTAATTATCTTGAAAATGATATTTCCGACAATTGGAAATTTTCTGTACAGGATTTTGAATCTCAAAGTGATTTCAGAAATCAGAAACTGATTTTGAGTACGATTTATGTGTTGACTTCTGTTTTTTAGGCTCATTTAGAGATTTTGGAACTGATTTTCGCTCAGATTTAAGGATTTTCAAGTTGGATTCTTAGGAATGTCGAACCTATTGTTTAAAGCAAACCTTTGAATGCTATAAACAGAAAAATATGACTTTATCCTTATGATCTAAATGGATACTTTTCCATTATATTATTAAACTTCTGATACTATCGAAACAAAGCCACTTAGTCGTAGCCATATGGTGCTGTAGAAACGATGTTATATCTGGATGAGGCCCCAAACTGTAGAAAGAGTGGTCGGCACCTAATTGAAAGGTCAACATGAAGTGCATGACCCCCGCGCTCTCAGCAGATCTATCGGGCATGGTACGCTTTCAAGCGACTTAAGTGCTCTGCTATCTAATCTCAATGAACGATTGTAAATGCGTTTTTACAACCGCGAACATTACAACCCCGATATTCAGAGTCGTAGTTGAAGAGGGGTAGACTTCCTACCCCCTCTCGTCTGAGATATTGAAAGGTTTATGTCTTTGTGGTATTGTCTTCTGTTTTAGTTGATCCTAAATTTACAAGGAGCTTAACAAGAACTTATTCGTGTAACTGAGAACAATCGTCAATTATTTCTACAAAAAAGTTGTTGGAAATTGGCTGCAGCGACACCAAGTGTGTCAGAAATGAACTAAAATTTGCCATTAGTTCCTTTCGATTCTTGGTCCAGGAGTGAACAAGTTTTTATTTTTATATTATAAAAATTTAGTTTATTTTTAGATAAAAATCTTGATATTCGAGATCACCATATTTATGGTATTTACTGGTCCCTAGAATAACTTGAGGTACCTAAGTCATCTTCAAACCGGTATTTGGTATAATTTTGTTTGGCTTACAATTAAGTTGCCAAAATAATAATTAAAATGCCCAAAAAACAAAGGAATTTTAAAAAAGATTTATTTCGTCAAATCCCATGACTTTTAATTCATGTTTGAAACTTTAGAAAGTACTCCAAAATTAATAGTTGCTAATTGCGCCACCACAATTACGAATGCTAGTGAACGAGTTTTTCGAGATAGTGTGTTGCGTGTTCATCGCTGTAATCCAAAACGTTGATAAAAAATTTTGCCTCATTAAATCAGAGTACACGCGAGCTGAAATTCGTTATGATATATGTGTTGCAGCTCTCGAAATCCGAAGAAGAGTTGTCGGCAGGTAAATTACTTTGGGATAAAAAATGCCTAAGCCAGGAATAATAAAAATATTTGTTTTTTATTTTATATCAGAATTTTTCGAATTTTTTTTTATGGGTGGATCGAGGGCCGTGCTTTAGGTTCACCTAGCATTGATAATTGTTTAGAAACTACAAGCAATGTAATTAAAGGTACACTTCGTAAAAGGCTACTTGTAAGGGAATTTTTTCATGTATCAAAAACTTTAGTTAGGGATTGGTCGATAGAAAAAACCCTTCATACAAATATTTGAAACTTCAATCTTCCCCTCGTATTATTTACCGATTTCGTGATCCGATTAACACTTTACACTTTGATACGCCATCAAATCAATCGGCTACTAAAGAAGTTGCTTTCAAGAAATACTTATATTGTATTGATAATTTAATTTTTAAAACCTCTGAAACATTTTAAAAACATTAAAAGTGTTTATGATTGGAAACAATGAACAATGATGACCAGTTAAAGATATTCTTAGTTAAATACCTTTAGTAAAATGCCCCGCGTGAAATACATTCTACGTTAAATGCCCTGCGTTAAATGCATTCTACGTTAAATGCCCTGCGTTAAATGCATTCTAAGTAAAATACCTTTAGTAAAATGCCCCGCGTTAAACACCTCTAGACATAATATGAATAGACTTTTAATTTTACAAAAAAGAGCCACCCGTACTATTTTTTTTTAAATCAGCTAGGCTAATCACCCAAGGCACCACCTTAGGCCTAATTCATCAAGCGACTTTTAAAGCCTTTAATTCAGTTGGCCGTGTTACAATGCGTAGGAGGGTGGTGGCAAGCCCTGCATGCCACGCGAGCCATCTACCTATTACCGTTAACCTCAATAAGTTTTTATTGAAGGGGATACCGAATAGCTCGTGGAAAAACCCCTTAAACCAGTGGGGAGAGAACTCAACGCGGAAGGAGTTGTTCCGAGTTTTCACACATTGCCAAAAACTGGGATCGTAGTTAGGGACTCAACTCGATTTTTTACTTTGGTGCTAAACTATTTAATTATCGCAACTTAAACATGTCTAAAACCAATTGTTACCATTTAATCGACCACTAGAAAACTTATGTTATTATACACATAATAGATTACTTTAACGACTAGTTGTTATCTTGATTATATATTTTTTTGTTTTTGTTAGGATGTTTTTTTTTGAAATTTTATAACTCTTACCTTATCCCCTTCCTTAGTAATAACAATGTAATAATGCAAAATTGTATCATTCGAAATTAATAAATTAAATTAGAATTGGAAAATAAAATTATTTTTTTTTGGAAACTATCAAATTATATTTGGCGAAATTAATAATTTTTACTTTATTTTTATTTTTGGGCATTTTAAAATTTTTTGAGGCCAATTTAATATTAAGTTATTTGGTTTTACATTTGGACCACTAAGTGCATGGTTCCTATTTTCAAACATTTGGTTCAATAATTATTTCCTATTTTTCAACATTTGATCCACTAATTGGTTCCCATTCTCAAACGTTTGATCGACTAATTGTTTCCTATTTTCAAACATTTGGTTCCTACTTTAATTATATTTTTTAAATGAAAGTCAATTTTTTCCCTCCATATATTTCAGTTTTCGGTAGGAACTCTAATAAGATTTTAGTAATTTTTCGAGTTTAATATTTAGTTTTAGTTCAATTTAATGACCCAATGCAGTTGACAATTCGGGTTGCACTATTGTAAAACCAGTTTTTACATATGGATGAAGATTTTAGTAATGGTTAATTTAAATAGTGAGAGGCAATGGCGACGTCCAAAACAAAGTCTAAAACCAAGTGTAAAACCAAGTCTAAAACAAAATCTAAAACCAAGTCTTAAACCAAGTCTAAAACAAAGTCTAAGCCCAAGTATAAACCCAAGTCTAAACCTAAGTCTAAAACAAAGTCTAAAACCAAGTCTAAAACAAAGTCTAAACTCAAGTCTAAAACAAAGTCATTTTTTACCTCTCAGGTTGTAATATTTCCTTTTAAAAATAGCAAATTTATTCGGCTGATTCCCACGCACAAAGCTCACCTCTTGATTTTAAATTTATCTAAAATTACTCCATTTTTGTATTAATTTCCCGAAGGATTAAGTAGTTCGTATTTGCTTCTTTATTACATTGAGAAAAATAACCGGTTCTGAAGAGACCCGCCCCGGGCTGATTTCCATATCAAAGAAAAGGGAGCCGCTCTCGGAGCTACTTTCGGACGCCCTCTTTGTCATTTTAATTCCAGAAGTTCCCGTCGCGCGGCGCTTCGGGCATTCACATATTTCAGTCGCTTATGCTTACGAATATTTCTAAGCCAAGTAAACCAGGTCTTATTCTCCGGAACACCTATGTACGTGTAGATGTAGAGGAACGGTTTTTACACGAGTTTGTAGGTTATCTAGTTGGGTTGATTTTGAGAGGGATTCTAAGCGCCATCTGTTGTGACAGTTTTAGACTTAAAAGGGGGATATAGATTGTTTTGTTATTTTTTGTTTTTACATAAGTTTTTTTATTCCTTGTACGCAATTTTTTTATCTTTAGAACACAAATTGTTTTTTAAATCTTCGTACATAATTTCAATCTTTTATCCTTTGTACGCCATTTCAATCTTTTATCCTTTGTACACCATTTCAATCTTTTATCCTTTGTACACCATTTCAATCTTTTATCCTTTGTACACCATTTCAATCTTTTATCCTTTGTACACCATTTCAATCTTTTATCCTTTGTACACCATTTCACGTTTATTTCTTTGTACACAATTTCAGTTTTAATTCTTTGTACACAATTTCAGTTTTAATTCTTTGTACACAATTTCAGTTTTATTTCTTTGTACACAATTTCAGTTTTAATTTTTCTACACAATATCAGTTTTAATTCTTTGTACACCATTTCAGATTTAATTTTTTGTACACCATTTCAGTTTTAATTCTTTGTACACAATTTCACTCTTTTATTCTGTGTACACCATTTCAGATTTAATTCTTTGGTCACAATTTTAGTTTTAATTCTAGGAACACGATATCAGTTTTAATTCTTGGAACACGATTTCAGTTTTAATTCTTTGTACACCATTTAAGATTTAATTTTTTGTACACAATTTCAGTTTTAATTCTTTGTACACAATTTCACTCTTTTATTCTTTGTACACCATTTCAGATTTAATTCTTTGTATACAATTTTACTCTTTAATTCTTTGTACACAATTTTACTCTTTAATTCTTTGTACCCCATTTCAGATTTAATTCTTTGGTCACAATTTTAGTTTTAATTCTTGGAACACGATATCAGTTTTAATTCTTGGAACACGATTTCAGTTTTAATTCTTTATACACCATTTCGATTTAATTCTTTGTTCACAATTTTAGTTTTAATTATTGGAACACGATTTCAGTTTTAATTCTTGGAACACGATTTCAGTTTTAATTCATTGTACACCATTTCAGATTTAATTTTTGTACACAATTTCTTTGTACACAATTTCAGTTTTAATTTTTTCTACACAATTTCAGTTTTAATTTTTTCTACACAATTTCAGTTTTAATTCTTTGTACACAATTTCAGTTTTAATTTTTTGTACACAATTTCAGTTTTAATTCTTTGTACACAATTTCAGTTTTAATTCTTTGTACACAAAAGGGTCTATATCAGATGACTACCTATAAACATAACTTCAGTAATACTAAAAGTAAAGTGACTGAGGCTCCATCTATCACCTAAAAATATGAATGTTAATTGCCTAAACATTTCTTAATCATGTTTACCTCTCCGAGGGGACAAAGTCTCCTAGGAGGGGTTATACAACCACCGTGTCTGTCTGTGAGTCTGTCTGTCAGGCCTGCGAACGCGTTCGCATTTTCGGTGCACAGTGTAATCACGCAGTTTCTCGAGATCTCTGCGTACGCAGTTTCTCGAAGGGTTGGCAAAACCACCGTGCGACGGTGAGCGTTAACGGATGCATTTGCGGTTTGGTTTGGATGGTGTTTTTTCGCTCACCGTCGTGACCGTTTGATGTTTTACGTTTTCGTAATGTTCATGCGTAGGTTGAGAGTGTTGAATTTGTTGTGTTTGTGTTCTGATGCTATCTCTCAACGTCCAATGGCTGGGTTTCCACCAGTTGTACACGGTATTCGTCTTAGTATCAATTTGCGATCGCATCGGGCAGGATTTGAACCCGAGACCTCCTGCTTGACAGGCGGACGTTCTACCACAGAACCACCGACACTTGTTACGCCTCAGTGAAAATTAGACCTTCAGCTTTATCGGAAGCGTATTTAATAGAGTACGAAATTTTAATTTAATTGAAATAGAATTGAAATTGAAATTATTGCATCGAAGAAATTATCTATTGATTAAAAACAAATGCGCCACCCAGGTTTCGAACCCAGACCATTCGGCTTAGCAGTCGAGCGCTCTACCACAGAACTACCGATAGCTGCTTATGTTCACTGAAATTAAGACACGCATCGTAAGGTAATAGGTAATAAAGTCTTTTTTTATTAATGAATTTATGAAGGCCTAATCTGGTTTTTTTAAAGGTTAAATCTTGTTTTAGCGCAGTCAGCCGAGATAAGAGGGTTAAAGGGTAGACCCTGTGGGTGGTCCACTTTGTTAGTTTTTTGTTATTTATTTACGGGTATTATTAACGACCTATATATAGTTGTGTTAATTCAAAGACGATAATTTAACGTTTATTGCTTTAAGAGCTGGCGGTTAGTCAAGTGGCTCTCTGTGCTTTGTTGATGGTAAGGTTTTTGCTTCTTGTAAATATATTTGGTGTGGATATTTGGATATCTACGATTTCTAACGCAGTCAATGATTTCCTGGGTGTGCGAGTCATTATATGATATTGGAAATTGGACGGCATTGGTCTTTTTCATGCGGTATGTGTCACAACGTCAACTGGAAGTCTACGAGTGTTGAAATAAAATGAGCGTTAAAGATGCGGCAAGTATTTCGTAAGCGAGAAAAATACAATTACCATCTGTAGATATTTCTTTCATTAAAATTTGCTTAGTATTATATTCAACTGATAAACATGTACTGTAAAAAGGGTTAAATTCAATTGTGCATTGTTTTAGTAAGTCTAACTCGCTGTTGTAACTACTTAATTTATAATATTCTGAATAAATTAAACTCGATTGTTTCGTCTCAATTATTTAAATTAAAATTAAAATTTTATACCGGGCAGGGTTTGAACCGAGAATACGTTTTTCGTAAAAAACTCTGAATTGCGGAGATATCTTTGGGGGTCGTGTCGAGAAATTAATACCACTAGGGACCATTCTTCCGAGGAGAGGTATATTTTGGCTTGTCAACTTGTTTTATATGTGTAAACACGTTTTCAGAATTTTTTAATATTGTAATATATTAAAGTTTTACCGATATTTTACACCTTACCCCAAAATCTTTTAACAATAATTTCGAAAATGTTCAAAGTTTTTTTTTAATTTAGTTGAATTTGTATCTTCGTTGCGGATCCATCAAAGATTAATAATCGTAATAAAAGACACTTCGCCACCACGCGCCGCTCTATTCACGACGAAGCTCTATTGTTGGTCCCAGTTAATTTTCTAATAATTCCGCCTAAAATTCTTCTTTTAAAGAGAGCCTCTTAAAAAGGATATGAGATAATTCCCCATCGTATAATAACTGAACCTAATCCGCTATTAAATATTCAGAAGACAACCTGGCACCACTATCAAGACTACTTCCTGACACTCCCCCGTTAACGTCGACACGCAAACGGTACTCCCCATTACGCCATTAATCTTCTCTAGCAGCTGACAGTGCTACGGTCACGGACTAGGATGAATAAAATCTGCCTCTATTAGGGCTCGTTAGCGAGTGATTATCGTGTCATAAAAGCGAATCCTTAATTCCTCTTTACCCTATCAACAAATAAATTAACGACGCAGAGTCATATTATCGGGTTAGGACTGGATTCAACACTTCAACGAAGTTTTATTACGAAGTTTCTGAATATTTTAAGGCTTTTTATGGGTTTATTTAACTATAAAATACATTTAGTATAGGTAATTTTAATAAAATTATTTAATTTAAAATGCATTTAGCATAGGTTATTTTTCTACAAGAATTTCATTTACAATACATTGTTCCGTCGAAGATGTATAAAATTAGTAATTTGTTCCGTCGAAGATGTATGAAATTAGTAATTTGTTTCGTCGAAGATGTATGAAATTAGTAATTTGTTCCGTCGAAGATGTATGAAATTAGTAATTTGTTCCGTCGAAAATGTATGAAATTAGTAATTTGTTTCGTCGAAGATGTATGAAATTATTAATTTGTTCCGTCGAAGATGTATGAAATTAGTCATTTGTTCCGTCGAAGATGTATGAAATTAGTAATTTGTTCCGTCGAAGATGTATGAAATTAGTAATTTGTTTCGTCGAAGATGTATGAAATTAGTAATTTGTTCCGTCGAAGATGTATGAAATTAGTAATTTGTTCCGTCGAAAATGTATGAAATTAGTAATTTGTTTCGTCGAAGATGTATGAAATTATTAATTTGTTCCGTCGAAGATGTATGAAATTAGTCATTTGTTCCGTCGAAGATGTATGAAATTAGTAATTTGTTCCGTCGAAGATGTATGAAATTAGTAATTTGTTTCGTCGAAGATGTATGAAATTAGTAATTTGTTCCGTCGAAGATGTATGAAATTAGTAATTTGTTTCGTCGAAGATGTATGAAATTAGTAATTTGTTCCGTCGAAGATGTATGAAATTAGTAATTTGTTCCGTCGAAGATGTATGAAATTAGTCATTTGTTCCGTCGAAGATGTATGAAATTAGTAATTTGTTCCGTCGAAGATGTATGAAATTATTAATTTGTTCCGTCGAAGATGTATGAAATTAGTAATTTGTTCCGTCGAAGATGTATGAAATTAGTAATTTGTTCCGTCGAAGATGTATGAAATTAGTCATTTGTTCCGTCGAAGATGTATGAAATTAGTAATTTGTTCCGTCGAAGATGTATGAAATTAGTCATTTGTTCCGTCGAAGATGTATGAAATTAGTAATTTGTTCCGTCGAAGATGTATGAAATTAGTAATTTGTTTCGTCGAAGATGTATGAAATTATTAATTTGTTCCGTCGAAGATGTATGAAATTAGTCATTTGTTCCGTCGAAGATGTATGAAATTAGTAATTTGTTCCGTCGAAGATGTATGAAATTAGTAATTTGTTCCGTCGAAGATGTATGAAATTAGTAATTTGTTCCGTCGAAGATGTATGAAATTAGTAATTTGTTCCGTTGAAGATCTATAAAATTAGTAATTGTTTCGTTGAAGATGTATAAAATTAGTCATTTGTTTCTTTGAAGATGTATGAAATTAGTAATTTGTTCCGTCGAAGATTTATGAAATTATTAATTTGTTCCGTCGAGGATGTATGAAATTATTAATTTGTTCCGTCGGAGATGTATGAAATTAGTCATTTGTTTCGTTGAAGATGTATAAAATTAGTAATTGTTTCGTCGAAGATGTAGGAAATTATTAATTTGTTTCGTTGAAGATGTATAAAATTATTAATTTGTTCCGTCGAAGATCTATAAAATTAAAAATTGTTTCGTCGAAGATTTATGAAATTATTAATTTGTTCCGTCGAAGATGTATGAAATTAGTAATTTGTTTCGTCGAAGATGTATGAAATTAGTAATTTGCTCCGTCAAAGATGTGTGAAATTAGTAATTTGTTTCGTCGAAGATGTATGAAATTATTAATTTGTTCCGTCGAGGATGTATGAAATTATTAATTTGTTCCGTCGGAGATGTATGAAATTAGTAATTTGTTTCGTCGAAGATGTATAAAATTAGTAATTTTTTCGTCGAAGATGTAGGAAATTAGTAATTTGTTCCGTCAAAGATGTGTGAAATTAGTAATTTGTTTCGTCGAAGATGTATGAAATTATTAATTTGTTCCGTCGAGGATGTATGAAATTATTAATTTGTTCCGTCGGAGATGTATGAAATTAGTCATTTGTTTCGTCGAAGATGTATAAAATTAGTAATTGTTTCGTCGAAGATGTATGAAATTAGTAATTTGTTCCGTCAAAGATGTGTGAAATTAGTAATTTGTTTCGTCGAAGATGTATGAAATTATTAATTTGTTTCGTCAAATATGTATGAAATTATTAATTATTTCCGTCGAAAACGTTCTACAAAAATTTATTCTTTTTGGGAAGCTTCTATACGTATAAGTTTATAAGTAAACTTCACAGGTTTATCCTTGGGTTCTTAAGTTCACACTCTTCGTAAAATAGCCGTGGGCGGTAATTTTTAAACTCGGCTGATTCGGACGAAAGTTTTCCGTTTTTTTTCGAAAGACGTTTCAGTGATGGTATCAGGGGATTTTAAAATGTGATATTTGCATTTAAGATGTCGCCTTTCCAAGCGTCTCTCAAGGTTCCACTTTTTATTTCTTAAACTATTGATTTGAAGTTCGGTTTCAGAAGATATTTATGAAATTATACGATAGATGGCAATCATAGCGGTGGGTTTTTATGAAGTGATGATTTTTCTGATAGGAATAACCAATAATATTATTCATCGTGCAAAATACCATTCAGGTCTTTACATTTGTAAGTTACCATATATGAAGTGGAAAATTTTGATTGCGAATAAAATATATAATCCAACTTATATTTTTTGGAATAATGTTTCCTAATATAAGTATAGGGCTCTTCCATTTGGATTCAACGAGGTATACCAGCATGCGTTTGCCGATGTTTATGAAATTTTACACTCTTGTTTGGATGTCCAAACAACAACGTTTGCTAGATTTGGAGGCAAAAATATTAAAAAAAGAATTTTGGAGTGGATTTTTTAAGGAAACCCCCCAAATTTTATGATTTTCGCAAAACGTTTGCGCGTATTTACTCAAAGTCGCGTTATTTACAGTTGATTCTCTTGAAATTATTCACTTTTATGAAACAATAAGCGGGGACTATGATGGTGCAATTAAATATTATCTTACTATTTTACATGATTTGTTATGAATATTTGAATATTTTGAGGAGATCCGGTACTACAGTCAATAACATAATTTAGTCCAAAACTTAATTTTTCAGTGGTTTGGATTGCCTACAAACAGATTTTTCAAACAATATACGTTTAGTTTCTGGTTGATAATTTGTATTTAATTGGCATAAAAAGAACGTCAAGGACAGGTTATCCGGTGTCTCTTAAGAGGACAGGTTATCCGTTGCTTCCAACGAGGACAGGTTATCCGTTGCTTCCAACGAGGATCGGTTATCCGGTGCTTCCAACGAGGACATGTTATTCGGTGCTTCTAACGAGGACAGGTTATTCGGTGCTTCCAAAGAGGACAGGTTATCCGGTGCTTCCAACAAGGACGGGTTATCCGGTGCTTCCAACGAGGACAGGTTGTCCGGTGCTTCCAACAAGGACGGGTTATCCGGTGCTTCTGAAAAGGACAGGTTATCCGGTGCTTCCAGAAAGGACAGGTTATCCGGTGCTTCTGAAAAGGACAGGTTAACCGGTGCTTCCAACAAGGGCAGGTTATCCGGTGCTTCCAAAAAGGACAGGATAAACAGTGCTTCTGAAAAGGACAGGTAATCCAGTGCTTCCAACAAGGACATGTTAACCGGTGCTTCCAACAAGGGCAGGTTATCCTGTGCTTCCAACAAGGACAGGTTATCCGGTGCTTCCAACGAGGACAGGTTATCCGTTGCTTCCAACGAGGATCGGTTATCCGGTGCTTCCAAAGAGGACAGGTTATCCGGTGCTTCCAAAGAGGACAGGTTATCCGGTGCTTCCAAAGAGGACAGGTTATCCGGTGCTTCCAACAAGGACGGGTTATCCGGTACTTCCAACGAGGACAGGTTGTCCGGTGCTTCCAACAAGGACGGATTATCCGGTGCTTCTGAAAAGGACAGGTTATCCGGTGCTTCCAGAAAGGACAGGTTATCCGGTGCTTCTGAAAAGGACAGGTTATCCGGTGCTTCCAAAGAGGACAGGTTATCCGGTGCTTCCAAAGAGGACAGGTTATCCGGTGCTTCCAACAAGGACGGGTTATCCGGTGCTTCCAACGAGGACAGGTTGTCCGGTGCTTCCAACAAGGACGGGTTATCCGGTGCTTCTGAAAAGGACAGGTTATCCGGTGCTTCCAGAAAGGACAGGTTATCCGGTGCTTCTGAAAAGGACAGGTTATCCGGTGCTTCTGAAAAGGACAGGTTATCCGGTGCTTCCCACAAGGACAGGTTATCCGGTGCTTCCAACAAGGACAGGTTATCCGGTGCTTCCAACAAGGGCAGGTTATCCGGTGCTTCCAACAAGGACGGGCTATCCGGTGCTTCCAACAAGGGCAGGTTATCCGGTGTTTCCAACAAGGACGGGCTATCCGGTGCTTCCAACAAGGACGGGTTAACCGGTGCTTCCCGCAAGGACAGGTTATCCGGTGCTTCCAACAAGGACAGGTTAACCGGTGCTTCCAACAAGGGCAGGTTATCCGGTGTTTCCAACAAGGACAGGTTATCCGGTGCTTCCAACAAGGACGGGTTAACCGGTGCTTCCCGCAAGGACAGGTTATCCGGTGCTTCCAACAAGGACAGGTTAACCGGTGCTTCCAACAAGGGCAGGTTATCCGGTGCTTCCAACAAGGACGGGCTATCTGGTGCTTCCAACAAGGGCAGGTTATCCGGTGTTTCCAACAAGGACGGGCTATCCGGTGCTTCCAACAAGGACGGGTTAACCGGTGCTTCCCGCAAGGACAGGTTATCCGGTGCTTCCAACAAGGACAGGTTAACCGGTGCTTCCAACAAGGGCAGGTTATCCGGTGTTTCCAACAAGGACAGGTTATCCGGTGCTTCCCACAAGGGCAGGTTATTCGGTGCTTCCCCCAAAGACAGGTTATCCGGTGCTTCCAACAAGGACCGGTTATGCATTTTTCTAAGTATCTGCCGTTAACAGATAACTGGTTATATTTGTTAAGAGTTAGCAAGTAACTTGCGCCAAATATATATAAAATAAAATAAAATAAATTTAAGAAGTTTTTTTTTATATATATATTATATATTATACTGGCTTACATTAATCTGAATAAACAGAAGGAAACATTCTATCATTTTCTTTATCGAAATTGATAAGCTGTTTCTTATCCGAGATATCAGTTCAGATAAGTTGACGTTTCGTTTACATTACTTAAGGTATTGCTTTTCAAAAAGTCGCTTTGGTTTAAAATAATTTTTTTAAATTACATTTAAAATCTGTATCGATTAGCTGTTTTATTAATTGCATTAATTTTAAATTAAAAGCAGGTCAGTTAAGAAATTCGGATATGGCGAACATTTGATCTGATGAGGTTAGATAACGTTTAGAATAAACTTAGAATAAAAAAGGGAATACAGCGAGAGTTAAAAGTGCACAAGATATTTTATTTACAAAAATAAAAAGATAAATAACGTGTTTTATATGTTTTGTCATTTGTACAAAACAAGAGAATGAATTGGAAATGGAAAACACAATTTTGACAAACATTTGTCCCATATTTTCCACAATTTGTCGCAAAATAAAAGTGACATTTTTTTAACACCCCATCCTACAAATATTTGGAGAGTATGAACAGGCCTTCACTAGAGTAGGCTGAATTTAAGCCTTTTCTCAGCCTGGCACGTAGCGCGCAAACACGACTGAGAGAACCTTAAGTTAGTTATAGGGCTCTGATTTGGGATTATTTTTTTATTCTGATGGTCCGTGCTGCAGATTGTCTCCCGTTGGAGGACACAAACGAAGATAGATTTTATTCGACGACAGCGAAGGCTCTGTGTTCGAAAGAGGACCTTTTGTGGCCCGATTTCTAGGTCCGCTGCAACGCTGCCGCTTCTTCCTTCTGGCGATCGCTATTAGAAGTAAGGGTTTCTGCACAGGCTACGTGTTGGTGACAAAGAAGAGTGTGGAGAGAGTGTTAGACCAGATTCTTAATTGGGTCATGTTCGCATCAGCTCCGACTAACTCACGAACTTCTTTTTTCGAGTGGGGCTAAAATACCCTTTCCCCGCTTTTTGTGTATTTATACAATGCTGGGTTTGCCCAACTTTATTTGTCTCTTTTGTCGTAAAGCTTTCATTTTTGTTTCATCTAATTAAAAATAATTTAGTATGATGTAACTTTTGCTGTCCAACTAATAGTGGTTAATAATAATTAATAATAATTATAAATTTAATCAGCTAGGCTAATCACCCAAGGCACCATCTTAGGCCTAATAATCAAACGACTTTTAAAGCCATTTGTGTTTCTTCCAATTAAAGGTAATTTCAAATGATGCAACTTTTGCTGTCCAGTTTGTTCGATTGCAATAGTGGTTAATGATAATTAATAATTATTATAATAATAATCAGCTAGGCTAATCATCCAATGCACCATCTTAGGCCTAAGTCATCAAGCGACTTTTAATGCCATAAATTCAGGTGGCCGGGTTACAATAAATAAAGTGAATATAAAGCTCTTACGTCACAAGACCATAGAGTAACCCACTCACATAGAGTGGAAGGCTATCAGCGAAACTTGTGAAATCTTTTCGTGGCGTGAAATTAACAAGTTGGACTAAAGTTAATGTACAATATCTGGATAAAATAGTAAGTGTATACTCTAAAAAATATAACATTTCATGCGCTTCCACATGGGCCTTCCACTCTCTGTGTATCAGGATTGGCAAGAGCCAGCCAGACTGGATTAAACCACCCTGGTTTAATCTGGATTTAACCACCAAATAAAATCCATGGTTAAAACCACTTTTTTTTATAAAAAAAATTGAGAAATTAATTAGAATCATTAACAAAACTTAACCTTGACTTTTTGTCGCGAGTAATGAGAGCTAACATATTAGCAATTAGGGTATCTTAAAATTAATTTTGCGCGTGAAAATACGCTGCCATGTTAGGGTATAAAAGCGGGTAAATAAGTCTGCTATACCTCACAATGTAAAGGTACTGTCACGCGCAAAAACGTAATTTTTAAATCGGGAAATTTGAGCAATGAGGGCTTGATATAAGCAATGTGATCATTTTTTATTAATGGTTTTAACCGGTTTAAACCACTGGATACAGCCGGATTTAACCATACTGGATTTTTCAATTTTTAAAAAAGCCGGTTTTTTGCCAACCCGGCTGTGTATGCTTTACTCTAAGGTCACAAGACACAGATTTGCACGATCGCTAGAAAAACTAATATGTCTCTGGTGACTGTTGGGTGGATTTTTCGTTTTCGACTATTTGGAACAACATTTCTTAGACCAGTTGGCCAACAAACGAATATTGGCGTTGAGAGTAGAAGAGGCGTAATTTTCAAAATTGGTCGTAGAACTAACTAAAGTATTCATTCAAACCTCGAGATGGCACACTTTAAATATCAAAGCACTAAATCGAAGTATAAATTTCCAATTTCGGAGGTTTGCTTACAATTTGACAAATTAGCCGAATAAATCTTAAAATTGTTAAGCTAATAATTAGTTAATAAGAAAGTTAAATGTTTGTGTAACTAAACGAATATATCTAAAAAACTAGTAAAAATTGACGAATTGAACTGAAACCCGGTGTAAATAGATATATAAAACTTTAACATTTCTTAAATTAGACGAATGAAATATAAATATTGCTATAAATAAATGAATTCCACAAAAATGCATAAATAAACGAAAACAATATGACTATTGCTATAAATAGACGAATGCAACAAAAATGTGTAAAAATACACGAATACAACATGAAAATTGGTATAAATAGACCCTCGGAACATTAAAATGTGTATAAAAAAACAAATACAACATGAAAATGATATAAAAGACGATTACAATATAACCATTTCTGTAAATAGACAAAAGCCATTTAAAATTCATGTAAATAGACGAATATACCTTGAAAATTTCCATAAATAGACGAATATACCTTGAAAATTGCCATTAATAGACGAATATACCTTGAAAATTGTCATAAATATACGAATATACCTTGAAAATTGTCATAAATAGACTAATATACTTTGAAAATTGACATAAATAGACGAATATACCTTGAAAATTGCCATAAATCGACGAATATAAATTGAAAATTGCTATAAATTGTCAAATATACCTTGGAAATTGCTATAAATAGTCGAATATACCTTGAAATTGCCATTAATTGACGAATATACCTTGAAAATTGCCATTTATAGACGAATATATCGGGGAAATTGCCATAAATAGAAACATTCTTTGAAAATTGCCATTAATAGACGAATATACCTTGAAAATTGTCATAAATATACGAATATACCTTGAAAATTGTCATAAATATACGAATATACCTTGAAAATTGTCATAAATATACGAATATACCTTGAAAATTGTCATAAATATACGAATATACCTTGAAAATTGTCATAAATAGACTAATATACCTTGAAAATTGACAAAAATAGACGCATATAACTTGAAAATTGTCAGAAATAGACAAATAAACCTTGAAAATAGCTATAAATAGTCAAATATAGCTTGAAAATAGCTAAAAATAGAGGAATGCAAAATAAAGAACTGTTGTCAAGAGACGATCACATGACTAATAAATAAGTAAAAATTAACCTTTCGAAAAACAACTTGGCATTCTAACGAAACTAGAAATCCCAATAAAGTTCTCAGCATCACCATTAAGCAGGACCCCCTCCGAAGAAGGAGAACACCCAAAATGTGGCTCATTCCGTATCGACGATCAGTTACTAAACTTTCAACAAACAGGAAACGAAAAGAAACTTTCCGCCACTTGGAAACTGCGAAGCCAAAACAAAAAAGCACCGTAAGTCACGTTAACAAAAGCTCCTAGAAATCAAAGACTTCCCGCTATAGGAAGTAATTTACGGCGCTGAATGGGTAAACATGTCCAATTTTCGATACTAGGAAAAAAGGAAAAAACAGAGACGTAAAAAAAAGGTCTATCCGAGTAGGCCCTCTATCGGCGCAACGGGGAAAGAAAAGATTAAAGCCTTGAACCCCTTTGTTCCGTTTTGCGCCGGAGAGTATCATTTAAGAACGACATCTAGCGGGGAAAAGTCTAATTGAAATCAGAAATAAACGGCTTAAGCTCAACGATTACTTCTGCCCGGAAACTAAGTCCCATTTCCGAATGCTATTTGATGCTATCACCAAAAGTACGAAAATAATAAAAGCTACTCTATGAAAAAACAGAAAAAAAGATAAAGTCTTGGACTTTCATCAAGGTGCCTAGTTGCATTCATTCGTGACGTGTCCATGTCCTTTTATCGGGTGTTTCGAGTTTTCAAACTTTAAGATTTATTCTTAAATTAGATGTGTTAAGATAGCGTCCGAAAAATCTCTAAATCGGGGTTAAAAATCCTTAAATCTAAAACTTCCGCGCCTAAGTCATACCAAGATTTTATTTATGATAATGGATAATGATTAGATGAAGACGGTCCTTTTACATCCATTAATAATTAAAGGCTGATCACACTATCCGTAATCGGTGTACAATCCCGTAGCTTTGACTGTACTAAAGTGATTACGTAATCGATTACAGATATAGCACTACCAAAGGCTGTAATCACTGTAATCAGTGTACAGAATTTGAGGAAGTGATTAGCCCCTCGGAGAAACGTCCAAGGTGTGAACGAGCTGATTTGATTTCTTTTAACGAGATGAGAGTACTTTTTAAACCTGTGGAGGATTGGAGCAAAGCTTTAATTCATCTCTACCGCGCCATTATCCCGAAGTTGTAATAAAGACATTGTTGTTCGTACTCCAAATTCATACATATTTCCATTTTTGAAATCTCAATATTAAAAACAACATTTTCGCAATCTCTATGGGTTCCCAAACCTCTCGAGCTAAATGGAAAAATTCGTACGATAAATTTATTTTTAAAAATATTAAAATAATTTGAAAGTTCAGAAAAGCGATGTTTAAAATCAACCCTAAAATATCTACCGTGGGAATAAAAAACTAGAAGTTTAAGAATCTAAAAGTAAAGCCTTAAAATCTAAATGTGTAGTTAAAAATTCAAAAAAAAGTCTAAAAATCAAGATTTATAATTTGAAAATTTAGATGTAAAATCTAAAAATCTATAATTTAAGTGTAAAAATCTAAAATTCAAGTCAAAACCTCTAGAAGTAAAATTTAAAAATCTAGAAGTAAAGTGTAAAAATGTAAATTAAAGTCTAAAAATCTAAAATTAAAGTCTAAAAATCTAAAAGTATAAATCTAAAAATTTCAGACTATACATTTAGATTTTCTTACTCTAGTAAGAAAATCTAAATGTATAGTCTGAAATTTTTTAAGTAAAATCTAAAATCAAAGTCGTAAGTAAAGTTTAAAAATATCGAAGTAAAGTCTAAAAATCTGAAATTATAGTGTAAAAATCTCGAAAATATGTTTTAAAATCTTGAAACCAGGTTTGAATTTTAAATATCTTATTTTTTAGAAACCCTGTAAATTATCTTCTCCCAGAACAGCCGTGTATCGCGTGCGGAACACTTTTACAGGCGCTAGTAGACCAAAAATAACCCTACGTTTATTTCAATATGAATTTATAATAATAGTCGGTATTTGTTTTTACAATTGAAGATAATATTCGCGTGAATAATTCCAGTTTAATTTCGTCAAACGTGTCTCTTCATTACTTAATTCCACAGCGTGGGAAACACAGCGCAAACTTTTTCGTCTCCAAAAAGAAAAGCTTTTTTTTTGCACTCGAGTCTTCTAATGAGGGTTGATTCGCAGCGCCCCTCCGCGGGCAAATTCAGCCCGAATATTCCCGTCGTTTGTAGCGCTGTTTTTGTCCACGAACTGAAGAGGAGCTAGGCACTTCTTACGGGCTCGGGCCTAGTAGTTAGCGAAGATGGAGCAATGAGACCCTGGGGATCTGTCCCGTAGTGAGAGTGCTTACGGGCCTTAGAAAGGAGCCGGCGTCGAAACTCGCTTTTCGACTTACGTCTGCCTTCTTCTACGTGCTCAAGTACGGATGCTCTCCGATTCCCGCCATTCTAATGGTCTTTTGCTTAGCCTTACGTCCTATCGCTTTCTTTTTGACCAAGGCTTAGAAGTTTCGGAATAAACAAACTAGAGTTTTTACTTCTTTAAGATGTAAAGTTAGTTCCGGAGTTGGATTTTTTTGGCCCACTACTTCTCTTCGTTTGTGAGATTTATTTTGAATGATGGTTTGTTTGGAATCAGCGGTGATTTGGACGTGATTAACACTGAATTGGATCGGGGTTGCTTTGATTTCGTTTTTTCCTTTTTTTTTCCCGATTTGCGTTTTTTCTTCTGTTCGGTTGGATAGTTTTGTGGTCAGTAAGACTTACGGATGTTGGGATCTATTCACACCTGTGGAAATTTAGTCTTCCAATTTGACCAATAAGTTTTTTCGGATTGCGTTGTGTAAATACAATAAAATGATTACTTTTATTATGTCAGAACTTTTATTCTGTCAGAAATTGTCACAAAGAATTTCTAACTTTTCATTTGGTGGAAATGTCCCAAAGAATTTCTAACTTTTCTTTTGTCAGAAATTGTCACAATGAATTTCTAGCTTTTCTTCTATCGAAAATTGTCACAACGAATTTCTAACTTTTCATCCCAAAGAATTTCTAACTTTTCTTTTGTCGGAAATTGTCACAATGAATTTCTACTTTTTTTACTTTTTTGTTGGAAATGGTCAAAATATATTTTCAACTTTTGTGTTGGATATGATCACAATATATTTCCAACTTTTTGGTTAGAAATGGTCACCCTATATTTCTAACTTTTTGTTGTAAATGGTCACAATATATTTGTAACTTTTTTGTTGGGAATGGTCACAATATATTTGTAACTTTTTTGTTGAGAATGGTCACAATATATTTCTAACTTTTCTTTTGTCAGAAATTGTCACAAAGAATTTCTAGCTTTTTGGTTGGGAATGGTCACAACATATTTCTTACTTTTTTTGCACATTGTCACAATAATTTCTAGCTTTTCTTTTGTCAGAAATTGTAGGTCTATTTAAATTAGCCCGTTTTAGTCGGAGATAATTATTCAAAATGCCAATATGAAAAGCATTAAAACTTTGATGCTAAGCCTTGGTCGTATAAACGACAATTTTTCAAGTTACCCAACACCTATTGAGGGCCCTATCAAGCTGTCGTCAATATATTTACATAGGACGCGATTCAGTTGGTAACCAAAGTGGGCTGAGAGTTTGGCTCATAGAAAGTCGTCACAGTGTACTATTCAAACTCGTCAACCAGTGGCGTAACGACAAAATTTGGGCTCCCCCGGAGGATATCCAAAGGGCCCGTTGTAAAATATTCAACCCGGCCACCTAAATTAAAGGCTTTAAAAGTCGCTCGATGACTTAGGCCTTGGGTATTAGCCGAGCTGATTAAAAGATTTACAGATTTTGAAGAAATTGCATTATTTCTACATTTTTACCAATAGTTAAAGTATAATTTTTTTAAAAATTTAAAAATTTAAATACATTTTAAAAAAAATTCTTAAAACGAAGGGGCCCCCTATTTGGTGAAAATGTCATGCCCCCCCCCCCCCGCGGTCGCGGGGTCTGCGGGTCCTTAGTTACGCCACTGTCGTCAACCCAAACGAAAAACGCCAAGAAAAATCACTTTAACCAAATCCTCGTCAATCCCAAACCTTTCAATTTTCGTATCTCGTCCACTTTTTTATCCCCAACCAAAGATACCCACCATCAGCGGATCGTCAATGGTCAAACCCTCTCAACAACCAGCCGGTTCCCACCCTAAAAAGTAAAAAAAGATGACTAAAAAATACATTTCCTCGAATCAATCCTTTGACTCTTTCCCCCAAGTTTTCCAACCCCCCTGGTCGCCCATAAAGCTGTTAAAAACATCAAGTTATCTCTTGTATTACAAAACACTCTAGAGCCCCTCTCCACTCCAATAAACGGGCTCTCTTGTCCATAGACGCGGCGCACGCTGCGTCCTGATTTCAATCGTATATTTGTCGGCCGTTGTTGCAGCTTGTGCCGAGTTACTCGTGCCGCCATCTATTGATTATTCAAGGCGCCATAATGTCGGGACAGCCCCCCACTCCACCCTTCCTTCCTTTTCGAACCCCAGTGATTTCAACCCGCGCGGGGACGGGGAGTGTTGCTGTCCTTATTTTTTGGATGATCCTTGGACCCCCTCCTACACCCTGGAGAAAACTGAAAGATGTACAGCCCGGAAAACTTCTATTCTCCGTTCTTTTGTGTTGCGGCACGACGATTTTGACCTTTTTGTGTTTGGGGACGATCTGGGGTGACTCCTTGTTGAGCCCCGATGTGTCTGTCTGTTGTAGGGACTGATTTGGCGAGTGGGTTGCACTATATACCGTTTACCCTTTAAGTGGGCTTTTCAGGAATGTACATAAGGATGATAATATTAGTGAATAAGTAGATTAGTTCATTATGAATAAAAACGAACCTTAATGGACTGCGCTCTAAATATTTGTTTACCCGTGAATAAGTCTATGTGCATTTCTGTTAAAAGAAACCACCTATGGACTGCATTGCAAAGGATGATAAAATTAACGAATAATTAGAATAGATAAAAAATCTAAACACTAAAGAAATTTCAGGAAATATAAAAACTAACAAATAGCTCGTACAAATAGGTCTTTGAGCAAACATAAAGACGCGAAACTCGGACCAAATAGATCTTTGAGTTATAAACTAAATGAATTAAAATAAAGTAGCCAGAAATTCCAACGGTAGACCAGTTTCGTCCTATTTGGGACTCATCAGTACCGTGCGGGAAATCTGGATCGCGACTATTACACCGAAAAGAGAAACTAAGTCTAAACATAAATTTAATTCAGATCTATTTGGTCTGAGTTTCGCGTCTTTATGTTTGCTCTAACGACGTAAGACCAATTGGTATACAAGTTTTTAAATTTCTTCTTTGTTTAGGGTTTTAGCTATTTTATCCCTTTTCTACTTATTCGCTAATTTTTCATCGTTTGCAATGCAGTCCATAGGTGGTTCCTTTTAACAGGAAACAAATCTTATTATACTGGATGGCGTCAATTTAAACGGTTTGGAATAAATAAATACTGATTTATTACAAAAAAAAACATTTGTATACTAATTTCAAAGATTGTTTTATATAAAAATTCTAAATTAAAGTTCAACTCGGAAAACACTTGGCATAAAAAACCAGAATCAAATAAATATTCTTGGCACTTTAAAACTTCAGACTTTTGGCGCCATCTGGTAAGATTTCTGGTATTTAAAAATCGACCTATAATGGCGTCACCCATGTGAAAGGACCATCTTCCTTATCAAATGTGCATCGGTCTGTTTGGAGTTGATAAAAAGCGGGTGATGTGGCCCGATCAATGTTTCAATTCGAAAATACTTGATTTTTTTTGGTGAAATCGGGAGATTGACTTGACCTCCAAATTCGCCTAGCTTAGAATTTTGTGTGTAGCTAAATTTTAAAATATCCAAAAAATGCGAAGATTTGCTTTATAAAATTAAAAAAATCACTATTAACAAATCGATTTATAAAAAAATCTTAAGCTCGCGTCTTTTCTGATCGAATGGTATAACCTGACCTGTTTACTGAAACTATCGTATACTTTAGAGTCTTCTCGAAACCAATGGTATAGGTTAGAGTATTATCGGGACCAATGGTATACTTTAGAGTCTTTCACAACCAATGGTATACTTTAGAGTGTGCTTTTAACCAATGGTAAACTTTAGAGTATTCTCGAAACCAATGGTATAGTTTAGAATCTTATCGGGACCAATGGTACACTTTAGAGTCTTTTAGAAACCAATGGTACACTTTAGTGTCTTCTCGCAACCAATGGTATACTTTAGAGTCTTCTCGAAACCAATGGTATAGTTTAGAGTCTTATCGGGACCAATGGTATACATTAGAGTCTTTCGAAACCAATGGTTTACTTTAGAGTGTTCTTGGAACCAATGGTATACTTTAGAGTCTTTCGCAACCATTTCTTTAGCTTTGGTGTTCTTGGAACCAATGGTATACTTTAGAGTCTTTCGCAACCATTGGTAAGCTTTAGAGTGTTCTTGGAACCAATGGTATACTTTAGAGTCTTCTCGCAACCAATGGTTTACTTTAGAGTGTTCTTGGAACCAATGGTATACTTTAGAGTCTTTTGCAACCATTGGTAAGCTTTAGAGTGTTCTTGGAACCAATGGTATACTTTAGAGTCTTCTCGCAACCAATGGTATAGTTTATAGTCTTATCGGGACCAATGGTACACTTTAGAGTCTTTTCGCAACCAATGGTACACTTAAGTGTCTTCTCGCAACCAATGGTATACTTTAGAGTCTTCTCGAAACCAATGGTATAGTTTAGAGTCTTATCGGGACCAATGGTATACTTTAGAGTCTTTCGAAACCAATGGTTTACTTTAGAGTGTTCTTGGAACCAATGGTATACTTTAGAGTCTTCTCGCAACCAATGGTATAGTTTAGAGTCTTATCGGGACCAATGGTATACTTTAGAGTCTTTCACAACCAATGGTTTACTTTGGAGTGTGCTTGGAACCAATGGTATACTTTAGAGTGTGCTTTTAACCAATGGTAAACTTTAGAGTATTCTCGAAACCAATGGTATAGTTTAGAATCTTATCGGGACCAATGGTACACTTTAGAGTCTTTTAGAAACCAATGGTACACTTTAGTGTCTTCTCGCAACCAATGGTATACTTTAGAGTCTTCTCGAAACCAATGGTATAGTTTAGAGTCTTATCGGGACCAATGGTTTACTTTAGAGTGTTCTTGGAACCAATGGTATACTTTAGAGTCTTTCGCAACCATTTCTTTAGCTTTGGTGTTCTTGGAACCAATGGTATACTTTAGAGTCATTCGCAACCATTGGTAAGCTTTAGAGTGTTCTTGGAACCAATGGTATACTTTAGAGTCTTTCGCAACCATTGGTAAGCTTTAGAGTGTTCTTGGAACCAATGGTATACTTTAGAGTCTTCTCGCAACCAATGGTTTACTTTATAGTGTTCTTGGAACCGATGGTATACTTTAGAGTCTTTCGCAACCATTGGTAAGCTTTAGAGTGTTCTTGGAACCAATGGTAAGCTTTAGAGTGTTCTTGGAACCAATGGTATACTTTAGAGTCTTCTCGCAACCAATGGTATAGTTTAGAGTCTTATCGGGACCAATGGTACACTTTAGAGTCTTTTCGCAACCAATGGTACACTTTAGTGTCTTCTCGCAACCAATGGTATACTTTAGAGTCTTCTCGAAACCAATGGTATAGTTTAGAGTCTTATCGGGACCAATGGTATACTTTAGAGTCTTTCGCAACCAATGGTTTACTTTAGAGTGTTCTTGGAACCAATGGTATACTTTAGAGTCTTCTCGCAACCAATGGTATAGTTTAGAGTCTTATCGGGACCAATGGTACACTTTAGAGTCTTTTCGCAACCAATGGTACACTTTAGTGTCTTCTCGCAACCAATGGTATACTTTAGAGTCTTCTCGAAACCAATGGTATAGTTTAGAGTCTTATCGGGACCAATGGTACACTTTAGAGTCTTTTCGCAACCAATGGTACACTTTAGTGTCTTCTCGCAACCAATGGTATACTTTAGAGTCTTTCGCAACCATTGGTATAGTTTAGAGTCTTATCGGAACCAATGGCACACTTAAGAGTCATTTCGCAACCAATGGTATACTTTAGAGTCTTATTGCAACCAATGGTATAATACACCATCTTTTCAGAACTAATGGCATAAACTGAACCGATGGTATAAGGCACCATCTTTTATGAACCAAGCATCTTTTCTGAAACAATAGCATCATTAGAGCTCTGAGCTCTTTTTGAACCAATAGTATAATTTGGAATGTTTTCTGAATCATTGATATTAGCTGGAATGTTTTCTGAACCAATGGTGTAAGCTGGAATGTTTTCTGAACCAAGAGAATTGTGCAACTTCATGAGCTGCCTTACTTAAATCCTAATACAGTCAAAAGCAAAAGCAGACATTTTCTTACTACTAAAAATATTTTCTTATCTCAGGAAGTTATGCAAAATTCTTTTATCGTTTTTAACCTATCTGATAACGTTACCCTATTTTTTGTTAACTTTCGATTTAAATTTCTATGGAATTCCAATCAAATTCATTACTATTCACGCAAGCTTCTTAATTGGAAACTTGAGATTTGAAAGTAGAGTTACAAACTCAGCGATTAAATGGATCGTTCTTTTGGTTTGAGAAGAACGTCATTGTTAAAGGCGGCTTGAATGTTTGGAGAAGCCAATGAAGACGTGGCTGCTGTCGGATACGAATTAATTGAGCGTATGTTTAAACAAAAACTCTTAAATTCTAATTCGTAGCGACACGTAGAAAAAAAAAAGGATATTCTTATTTTCTATTCAAAAGGGAAAAACCATTTAAAGGGGATATCTTACGTCAATCGCCCGGCAATCCCAAATCTAAAAGGAGAAAAGGACGCTTTTTATTTTCAAAGAAACAAGTTGTCGTGATGGTTGCATTGGTATTTGTCTATTTGTATTCCAATCGGGGGTATTTTCTTTTGGTACAGTCTACGTTTTGGGTATTGTCTATTTGTACCAAAATCGTGGTTATTATATATTTGTACCGAAAATTGGGTGTACTGTCTATTTGAAGCCAAATCTTAGAGAAAGTCTATTGGTATCCAAATCAGGAATATTGTCTATTTGTACCTACATTTTGGGTATTTTTTATATGTACCTAAAATTTGGTGTATAGCTCAAAATCTTGCATATTGTCTATTTGTACCAAAATCAGAGTTATTATCTATTTTTACCCAAATCGGGGTATTATCTATTTGTACGAAAACCGGGGTTATTATCTATTTGTACCCAAAGTTCGGTGTACTGTCTATTTGTAACCAAATATTAAATACAGTCTATTTGTACCTTAATCGGGGATATTGTCTATTTTTACCCAGATCGAGAGTATTGTCTATTTGTAGCCAGATCAAGAGTATTGTCTATTTGTACCCAGATCGAGGGTATTGTTTATTTGTACCCAGATCGAGGCTACTTGCTATTTATAACTTTATATAATTTAAGGTTAAATTTACTTTTTTCTGCATGTTTTCAGTTATGATGACCATGGGCGTATTAAATAGTGGCTTTTCTGTGTTCAAATTCCCCCTCCGAAATACGAGGTGGTTGTTTGACCCCTTGGAAATTTCGAAATAATGTTCCGATTTGAAATTCTAGATGTATTTTCAATTTCTTACTAATTGTTCTCAGTTCTTATATTCTTGTATTTATTCACGTGTTGCAATTATAAAGTACTATTCTTACCTCATTTTTAAATAAATTATCTATTTCAACACATGTTGCAGTAATCATTGACTAAATGTATCTAATATTTAATTTTAAATAAATTATCTGTATCTACCCCAGTTGCAGTTACAAATGTGTATTTTACCTCTTCCCAATTTATATAATGTTTGTGTATCCATGTTGCAGCTAAAATTTACTATTTATATATATGTTGCAGTTATTTGACTATTTGTACCTCATGTTTTGGTTTAATTAAATTTTGTATTTCTATTCATGTAGCAATATGTGTACAGCAAAAGCGAATTAAAATTAAAAAACCGAATTTGAAATAACCCGCAAATTTAGTTTCAACCAACAGACAGCCATACAGAGCGAGCCTCGACAACCCGCGCATCGCAGTGGCGTCCCAGAATAAACTTCCCCAGAAACGGTGTTAAGTTCTCGGGACCCCGCGAAATCTGTTTTAAAAATTCACCACACGCCCCGGTCTTTTGCCAATTTAAAGGGCTGCAACTCGACGTTAGAAGGTCAGTCAGCTCCGGACCGCCTAACACCTCTCGGCCCCTAGCAGTGCTGCCCTCTGCCGCTAGTCTCCCAATAAAGAAATATAGGGTTCAAAAAATTTAGTCTGCTCAATTTAAGGCAGCTTTAGTAGTAGCTACGAGAACGCTCTGGCTACTGTTAGGATTTTTGTGGGGGGGGGGGGCTCCTCCCAACGCCGCGCTTCTTACAGCGCCCCCTGGTCGTCACCACGCGCCAAAATAGCGGAGAAATTTTTGTTCCGTTATTTTATCTATGGTCTTTATTTTTTATGGGATAGGGATGCCATAGGTGTGTGTGTTATGGCTCGCATTTGGCGGCTCCCCAGATAGGCTTTATGACTTTCGGCCTGGTTGAACTGCCTTCTTGGAGCTTACGTTTCGGGGTGAAGATTTTTTTTGTACAGTTTGTGTTCTGCCTATATATAGAATGAAATCTAGAAGTAAAAATTTAGAAATTCGATTTTTAGGTGTTTTTAAAGTTTGCGAAGGAAATTACAAACTAATGTTTTTTTTGTAAATGTTTAATTTCGTTTTGGTTAACCGAGGGTAAAATTTGGGTATTATTAGAATGTTTCTTAAACCGTACGAGTTTAATAGGTTAACGTTTTAAATTGGCTTGGTTATTGGATTGACTTTATTTATTCTTTAATCATATTTCTACAATCATTTTAATCGTTTTTAATAATATTTTACAACATTTGTCTATTTGGACCTCAGTTACAGTCACATTAGTCTATTTCGACCTGAGTTGCTGTCACGTTAGTCTATTTCGAGCTTAGTTGCTGTCACATTAATCTATTTCATCTTCAATAGAGTCATATCAGTCCTATTTTAATCCGTATTGAAGTCGTAATTATATAAATAAATATTAAATATGTCAATCCTTAACACAAATAGACTGGTTTATTTTCACTTCAATTAGGTGATTCAATGAAATGTCGATCAAAGTCAAATATAATGTTTGTGCTACTGGACTGAACCTACAACTGGTTTGTCTATGGATTCTCTTTGTACTGCAAAAACTGATTAGGTTATCTCCTTAAAAAATTCTGGCAGCATGCACGCGAGGGTTGAAAGACTGTCCAAAATTATTTTATGGAATCTCCTATTATTGAAGATGTAATAACTTATTTTATGTAATCTCCTATTATTGAAGATGTAATAACTTATTTTATGGAATCTCCTATTATTGAAGATGTAATAACTTATTTTATGTAATCTCCTATTATTGAAGATGTAATAACTTATTTTATGGAATCTCCTATTATTGAAGATGTAATAACTTATTTTATGGAATCTCCTATTATTGAAGATGTAATAACTTATTTTATGGAATCTCCTATTATTGAAGATGTAATAACTTATTTTATGGAATCTCCTATTATTGAAGATGTAATAACTTATTTTATGGAATCTCCTATTATTGAAGATGTAATAACTTATTTTATGGAATCTCCTATTATTGAAGATGTAATAACTTATTTTATGGAATCTCCTATTATTGAAGATGTAATAACTTATTTTATGGAATCTCCTATTATTGAAGATGTAATAACTTATTTTATGGAATCTCCTATTATTGAAGATGTAATAACTTATTTTATGTAATCTCCTATTATTGAAGATGTAATAACTTATTTTATGTAATCTCCTATTATTGAAGATGTAATAACTTATTTTATAGAATCTCCTATTATTGAAGATGTAATAACTTATTTTATGGAATCTCCTATTATTGAAGATGTAATAACTTATTTTATGGAATCTCCTATTATTGAAGATGTAATAACTTATTTTATGGAATCTCCTATTATTGAAGATGTAATAACTTATTTTATGGAATCTCCTATTATTGAAGATGTAATAACTTATTTTATGGAATCTCCTATTATTGAAGATGTAATAACTTATTTTATGTAATCTCCTATTATTGAAGATGTAATAACTTATTTTATGTAATCTCCTATTATTGAAGATGTAATAACTTATTTTATAGAATCTCCTATTATTGAAGATGTAATAACTTATTTTATGTAATCTCCTATTATTGAAGATGTAATAACTTATTTTAAGTATCATCTTCGCAATGGCGTATAACGTTATACAAGTGCTTATTTCGATAATTGTGGTCAGAATAAGCAAATCTCGAAATGAAGCAGCCCTTCAAAAATCTCAACTTCTCAAGTAGCGTGCAACCAAGGCCGGCGGCGATACGCATCACGCTAATTATTTACCTCCTTAACCTTAAACTGCATCCTATCAGGCTGTCTCTAATTGCGGGAGGGGTGATACTGTAGGGGGAAAGGTCTTAATCACTTTATACCGAAGAGTGTGTACTTAGTCCATGGTCGATTTTCCGATCAGAGCCAATAAAATCAGCCTATCTTCTATTCCTGCTCGTTTATAAGTATACTTTCTTTACGGCGTTTGGGCCCCCCCCTTGGAATCCTTCTCGAAGGGGGGGCTTCGCCAGGGGTGAGAGTTTCTTTGTGCGCTTGTTTTTTTAGTGGCAGTTTCAGCCATTTCTGGCTGTTTAGTATTCAGGGCCTTATTTCCAGATTCTCTTCTCTTCGTCCGCCGCCAAATCCGGGCTTTAGGCTCTCGGCGCGCTGCAGAAACCCTTTGATGGGCTGATCGTGATGAACCTAGCGCTTCCCCTTTCCCATAGAGACGCTCTCTCTCGCTCTGAGGTGAAAGTGTTGGCTCTAAGCTTTCTTCTCTTCTTTCTGGTGGACGCGGCGCTGTGTGTGGCCATCAGGAACTGGACGCCGACATTTTCTCGCCTGCAGAAGATCCCCGATATTGTATTTAGCAAGTCAATTAAGGCCGATGCTGGAACCTTTTCCTTAAGGCTTATCATAGATTTTCGTAGTGTCTGTTATCAGGGGCTGCGCCTAAAGGCTTCTGATGGCGGTCTTTGGCTATTTTCGTTCCATTTTTGCAGTTTAAATTGTCTATTTATGTAATTATTTGAGGTTTAAATTGTCTATTAAATTAAATTTTGCGGTTTAGATTGTCTATTTACATTCTTTTTGTACGGTTTAAATTGTCTATTTATATTCTTTTGTACGGTTTAAATTGTCTATTTATATTCTTTTTTTACGGTTTAAATGGTCTTTTAATATTCTTTTTTACGGTTTAAATTGAATATTTATATCCTTTTTTACGGTTTAAATTGCCTATTTATACGCTATTTGTGCAGTCACAACTGTCTATTTATAAGCAATTTTTCCTGTTATAACTGTCTATTTATAAGAAATTTGTTCTGTTACAAATGTCTATATTTTGTGCGGTTGAAATGGTCTTATTATGCAACTTTTAACGGTTTTATTTTTCTATTTACACGCCATATTTGTAAGTTGCAATCGCCTTATTTGAACCCTTTCCTCGCAGCATTTTACAGACGTAATTTTATTTCGCTAATTTACTACTTACTTTTGCTTCGAAGTAAATGCTTATTTCGAATATGTTTAATTGCGGTTTTAATAGCCCTATTTAACCCTATATCTTGTACCACCATGCATTTAAACTTTCTTCTAGCTGTAGTGGTATAAAATAAAATGAAATAAAATGGGCGCGCTAAAGTCAATGGGGAAAACCCCCGGGCCCCGAATCCCGGGGAATTCTCACATCAAAGCGGTAAAAATTCAACCTCATTCGCCGTTTCGATCTTAGTATTAGTGCCAGGCTCTAGATGGAGACACCGTCTGGGGTTCTGCCGTTTCCGCGGAACCAGGAGCAAAGCGAGAGACGACGCTTGAAAAAACGCGTCCTCTAGGATAAGCCTCGGCCACTAGGATTTTGCAAGGTCCCTCCCAAATCTCTCTACCCCCCCCCCCTGAGATCAAATCTTCCCCTCCCTCCCCCAGAAGCAGCAGCAGCGCGAGGAAAAAGGGAGGACTATATCCGAGTAGGAAGACAACGACACCTATCTTTAAAGATGAGCGGCTCCGAATATTCCCGACTTCCGTTCTCGGAGTAAAGCCCCATTTATGGCCTTGATCACGTGTGACCAACTTTGATAGGCTTAGTCCTTACCCTCTATCCCCACCACCGAGCCTTCTTCCTCCCCCCAAAATGAAAGGGAAAACTGGATGACGCTTTTGCCAGGATCCCAGCTCATTTGAATAATGGTCGCGTTTACACTCGAACCCGTTTTATCGAGCAACGTAATTGATGGCTATATCTTCTTTGTTTTACATCCGCGTTGAATAAATGAATCTCTAGCTACGCTTCAATTTGGCTGTTTTACATAATTGGGGTCTTTGGTTAAGGATTACATGTGTTTTAGTTTGTGGGTTGTTGAGGTGCCACGCGCGTTTATCGAACACGCTTTACGCGGGGATGTGGTTTAGTTTGGTTGCAATGGTATCGAAATTAGATGGGTTTATTTAGTTGTTCTCTTTTTATATTAGGAAGTGGTTTGATTTCGAAGGTTTGGTAACTGGGAATTCTTAGAATTTGTAAATGAGAATTCTTTGAATTTGTAAATGAGAATTCTTAGAATTTGTAAATGAGAATTCTTAGAATTTGTAAATGAGAATTCTTAGAATTTGCAAATGTGAATTCTTAGAATTTGTAAATGAGAATTCTTAGAATTTGTAAATGAGAATTCTTAGAATTTGTAAATGAGAATATTTAGAATTTGTTAATGAGAATTCTTAGAATTTGTAAATGAGAATTCTTAGAATTTGTAAATGAGAATTCTTAGAATTTGTAAATGAGAATTCTTAGAATTTGTAAATGAGAATTCTTAGAATTTGTAAATGAGAATTCTTAGAATTTGTAAATGAGAATTCTTAGAATTTGTAAATGAGAATTCTTAGAATTTGTAAATGAGAATTCTTAGAATTTGTAAATGAGAATTCTTAGAATTTGTAAATGAGAATTCTTAGAATTTGTAAATGAGAATTCTTAGAATTTGTAAATGAGAATTCTTAGAATTTGTAAATGAGAATTCTTAGAATTTGTAAATGAGAATTCTTAGAATTTGTAAATGAGAATTCTTAGAATTTGTAAATGAGAATTCTTAGAATTTGTAAATGAGAATTCTTAGAATTTGTAAATGAGAATTCTTAGAATTTGTAAATGAGAATTCTTAGAATTTGTAAATGAGAATTCTTAGAATTTGTAAATGAGAATTCTTAGAATTTGTAAATGAGAATTCCTAGAATTCACGGGTTTTTAATTGGGAATTAGGATAATTTGTAACTGGCAATTTGCAGGATTTGTAGCGGGGAATTCGGATAATTTGTAACTGGCAATTTGCAGGATTTGTAGCGGGGAATTCGGATAATTTGTAACTGGCAATTTGCAGGATTTGTAGCGGGGAATTCGGATAATTTTGAATTTGGAATTCGCGGGATTTTAAGCTTTTAATTCGGATAATATTTATTTGGGAATTCGAAGGATTTGTAAATGAAATTTAAAGGGAATTGGAAGGATTTGTAAATGAAATTTAAAGGGAATTGGAATGATTTGTAAATGAAATTTAAAGGGAATCGGAAAGATTTGTAAATGAAATTTAAAGCGAATCGGAAGGATTTGTAAATGAAATTTATAGGGAATCGGAAGGATTTGTAAATGAAATTTAAAGGGAATCGGAAGGATTTGTAAACCATTTGGAATTTAAAGGGAATCGGAAGGATATGTAAACCATATGGAATTTAAAGGGAATCGGAAGGATTTGTAACTGGGAATTCGAAATATGGGAAACTGTGAATATGAAAAATTTGTAACTGCGATTTCCAAAGATTTGTAATTGTTAATTCAAAATAAAGGTAATTGTTACTGGGAAATCTAGCAGAATAAATTGAAAAAATCTTTTATTGAATTTGAAATTGTCAAAACTATTTGGATCACTACGTGTATTATTTTCTGAGTGTATTTGCAAAAAGCAACTCGAATCCACATCAAGTCGAGTGGACGTCGACTAAAAATGCGCCCAAAACGAAGTAGTCATTGAGTCATTTATTTTTGCGTATTTTTGTTTCAACTTTCCAGACCCAATTTTTGAACTCAAAGGATTTATAGCTCTAAATAGTTTCGAAAAGTTAGAAAATGTTGATTCGAACTTCAGGATTTATGAGCAGTTGTTGGAAGGATTTACAGCTGCACATAGTTTCCAAAGCTAAAGATTCAAACTTCAGTATTTATGAGCAGTTGTTCGAAGGATTTTAATAGCTGCACATAGTTTCAAAAGCTAAAGTTTCGAACTTTTGGATTTCTAGGTGCGCATAGTTTCAAAAGCTAAAGTTTCGAACTTTTGGATTTCTAGGTGCGCATAGTTTTCAAAGCTACAGATTAGAACTTCACGATTTATAGGTGTGCATAGTTTCCAAAGCTACAGCTGATTATTACTTCAGTATTGGTAGTTGCCCATAGTTTCCAAAGCTACAGATTAGAACTTCAGGGTTTATATATAGGTGGGCATAGTTTCCAAGCTACAGTATAGAAATTCAGGGTTTATAGATGCGCATAGTTTCCAAATCTACAGATTAGAACTTCAGGGTTCATAGGTGCACATAGTTTCTAAAGCTACAGTTTAGAACTTATGATTTATAGATGCGCATAGTTTCCAAAGCTACAGATTACAATTTCAGGGTTTATAGGTGCGCATAGTTTCCAAAGCTACAGTTTAGAACTTCATGGTTTCTAGGTGCGCATAGTTTCCAAAGCTATAGATTATTACTTGAGGATTGTTAGGTGAGCATAGTTTCCAAAGCTATAGATTATTACTTGAGGATTGTTAGGTGAGCATAGTTTCCAAAGCTATAGATTATTACTTGAGGATTGTTAGGTGAGCATAGTTTCCAAAGCTATAGATTCGATTTATAGCTGCGTATTGTTAGCATAGCTATGGATTCGAAATTCAGTATTTAGGAGCAAGGATTGTTTTAATATCTATTTTTTTCTGAAGATTATTACACCTGTGGACCTGCTATATGCTCGAATGTTTAGTTTTTGGAAATTCGAAGGATTTGCCGCGAAGGTGCCTAAGCAAAAACCATAGTTCGACCTATACGGTCTAGAGTTCGACAATTCAATAAGACGATATACAGGTAACAATGCCCGGATTAAGAAAGTAATCTTGAACAACAGAAACTTAAGCCTTTGAAATCCAGGACATTTCTAAATGTCGCGCGGTGTCCATCAAGCACAATGGATGTCCGGAACACTTCCCACCAGGTTGTTGTTTTTTACTTTGTTACTTCTATCGATGCTCTATCGCACGTCATTCCGTGGCTTGCTAGTAAACTTCCGAACTGGTGTCCAGTCTCAAACCCCTTTTTATCTATTAAAAGCCATAATTTGGCGAGGAAATAGTCGAGGACAGAAACCCGCAATTTGCCCTAAGTGCTTTTAGAACATTGTCTCTGCGCTAACTGCCGTTCACCGGAATTATTGCCGGTAAACACCATTCTAATCCTTTATTCCCGCGTCAAGGTAAAATTAGAAAAAGGTTGGGAGCTGATAGCTCGGATACCTGAATTAATGTCTAAGGTGGTGTCTGGGGTGCCTAGCTGATTATTATCATTAGGTACCATTTCTTAAATCACTTATTGAGACATAAAATGTTATTACAAGATCGAGCTTAAATGGAATGGACCCTACTAATTTGTGTTAACTTCTAATACGATTTTAAGTATTGTTACGTTTTAATTAAACATAATTATACAGGGTGTTAACTAAAAACCGATACAGAGCTAATTACTCAAAATGTGTTTTATGTAAGAATTTGAAATTTGCAGGTTAGATAGAGGGTGCAGGGGGACAAATGACAATGAAAATTTCAATGACCTTGAACCAGGTCTTCAAGGTCATTCAAATTTTATCTCGAGAACCATTAGGATTAGAAGAATGGTTGGAACCATTCCCCTAATACTAATGGTTCTCGAGATAAATTTTGAATAACCTTGAACTAATGTTTCAAGGTCATCATAAGTTACAAATTTCGAACTCCTCCACTCGGTTTAGAGTGTCACGACAATTTTGATCCATTTGATCTGGTAGTTTTTGATTTATAAGCCGTTAAATGTCGTGTCTTGATTAGAATACCACACACGACCTTATGGTGTTTGGTCTAACATTTATCGGCTTCCCATTGGTCAAATTAGATCGGATCAAAGTTGTTTAGACTTAAAATTTAACGTAGAACACATTTCTAATTGGAACCATTCTTCTAATCCTAATGGTTCTCGAGATACAATTTGAATGACCTTGAAGACCTGGTTCAAGGTCATTGAAATTTTCATTGACATTTGTCCCCCTGCACCCTCTATGTAACCTGCAAATTTCAAATTCTTACATAAAACACATTTTGAGTAATTGGCTCTGTATCGTTTTTTAGTTAACACCCTGTATTTAATATTTTTGGTTTTTAGGTAATCTATTAGCACTTCACGTATTTAAAATTTTACCTCTAATGGCGTTGCCCCTGTGAAAGGATCTTCTCTTAACCATTGTTTTCCCTCTCTGTAAAGTTGAGATTGGTTTGAAAATATGTAGTTAATTATAAATTAAATTTGTAACTCGTGAACTTTCAAAAATTGAAATGTGCCTCACTGATTTAAAAGAGATTCTTGACAGAATTTATAAAAATTCATTCAATCATTTATGGAAGACCTGCTGTAGCCTGTTACACTTCTCATCAAAAGTAATTACTACCGGTTTTCCCCCTTCACTTGTCAGGCTCCAGTAAATCATACGGGTTTTTTCCTTCACTTGTCGGGCCCCAATAATAAATACCGGTTTTCCCCTTCACTTGTTAAGCCCCAGTAATTCATATCGGTTTTCCCTTCACTTGTCGGGCCCCAATAATAAATACCGGTTTTCCCCTTCACTTGTTAAGCCCCAGTAATTCATATCGGTTTTCCCTTCACTTGTCGGGCCCCAGTAATTAATACCGGTTTTCCCCTTCACTTGTCGGGCCCCAGTTAATCATACCGGTTTTCCCCTTCACTTGTCGGGCCCCAGTAAATCATACCGGTTTGCCCCTTCACTTTTCGGACCCCAGTAATTCATACCGGTTTCCCCTTTCACTTGTCGGGCCCCAGTAAATCATACTGGTTTTCCCATTCACTTGTCGGGCCCCAAAAATTAATACCGGTTTTCCCCTTCACTTGTCGGATCCCAGTAATTCATATCGGTTTTCCCCTTCTCTTGTCGGGTCCCAGTAATTAATATCGGTTTTCCCCTACACTTGTCAGACCCCAGTAAATCATACTGGTTTTCCCATTCCCTTGTTGGGCCCCGGAAATTAATACCGGTTTTCCCCTTCACTTGTCGGACCCCAGTAAATCATACTGGTTTTCCCATTCACTTGTCGGGCCCCGGAAATTAATACCGGCTTTCCCCTTCACTTGTCGGACCCCAGTAATTCATAACGGTTTTCTACTTCACTTGTCGGGCCCCAAAAATTAATACCGGTTTTCCCCTTCACTTGTCGGACCCCAGTAATTCATATCGGTTTTCCCCTTCTCTTGTCGGGTCCCAGTAATTAATATCGGTTTTCCCCTACACTTGTCAGACCCCAGTAAATCATACTGGTTTTCCCATTCACTTGTCGGGCCCCGGAAATTAATACCGGCTTTCCCCTTAACTTGTCGGACCCCAGTAATTCATAACGGTTTTCTACTTCACTTGTCGGGCCCCAGTAATTAATACCGGTTTCCCCCTTCACTTGTCGGAGCCCAGTAAATCATACTGGTTTTCCCATTCCCTTGTTGGGCCCCAAAAATTAATACCGGTTTTCCCCTTCACTTGTCGGACCCCAGTAAATCATACTGGTTTTCCCATTCCCTTGTTGGGCCCCAAAAATTAATACCGGTTTCCCCCTTCACTTTTCAGGTTCCAGCAACTCATACCGGTTTTCCCCTTCACTTGTTAAGCCCCAGTAATTCATATCGGTTTTCCCTTCACTTGTCAGTCCCCAGTAATTCATACCGGTTTTCACTTCACTTGTCGGGCCCCAGTAATTCATACTGGTTTTCTCATTCACTTGTCGGGCCCCGGTAAGTTTTTCTTTTTTTGTCGGGCCTGCGAAGAGGGGACTGATCGAGTAAATTAAAACATAATCAAATTAACTAATTTAAATCCCCATCAACAAAAATTTCCTACTACCTTACGAAATTCAGCACTGTACACAATCATCATTATTTATCTGCTCCTATAATTTACGAAATCCACCAAATACTTTTTCCCTTCACCCTCAGATGTCTCTGCCTGTTCGTAAACCCTCTTTGACAGAACGAAAATCGAGCTCACAAACCAAACAACATGGTCGCGGGCGTAACAGCGCTGACAAGTGACGCGGTGCATCCTTTGGCGGATAAAGGCGCTTAGGCCTTGTCAGTGTACGTTTCGGAGAAGCGGCTGTCTGAGCGGGATTAGAATCCTGGCTAATCAAAAGAATTCCTTTCTGGAGTTCGAAGTACGATTAACTTAAGCCTTTGCCGAAAAGCCGCCTAAAACCTCCCGCGCATTCCAAGTAAGGACAAAACCCTCTTAACTATTAATTTTAATGACTCACGAGCCCTAATTATCAACCCTGACTCGACACTAGCTTTTACCGGGATACCCATATCGACTGTACCTACCTCTCCACCTTCGACTCGAACGTCAGCTAAGCCTCGGTTTATTTTCGAAAGAAATGCGAGAATTTGTCTGATTTTAACCTTGATGAGAAATTTAACGTTTTTTGATGTTTTTCGTCTTTCAGTTAAATGTAAATTTCACGCTTTGATTTGCAATTTTACCCCCGCTGCGACGCCTTTCTGTACGCTGTTAGTTAAGCTGACGTGGGGTAATGGTTTTAAGCTCCGTTTGTAGGTCTAACGAACGACTCTATACGCAGGGGCGTATTACTCATTAGGCACAGTAGACACGTGCCTAGGGCGCCACTTTTCTAGGGGCGCCAATATTCTGATATCGTTTTTCCATTTTCTCAAACGTTTTGTTAAAAATTAGACAGACTAATGTAGTAAAACGAAGAAACTGTAAAACAGGTCACATTTAATCATTCTTCGGCGAATTTATTAAAAATATCGCCACATTGGACGGACAGTAATCTTGTTGCACAATTACCCAAACGCTAAAAAATACGATAATGGTCCGATCCAAGGTTAAGCACGGACAGTATTATACTGTTCGTGGGTTAAGGTTCTCAAAATAGTAGATACTTACAGGTTAGTAAGTTATATTTTTTGAATGGTTTTTAATTTTCAAAACAAAACCTGAAATCAACAGCTAGTTTGGATTTGGGGCGATAAAATTTTATGTCCCTAGGGGCGCCGTCAGTGTTAATCCGCCCCTGTCAATACGTCAAATTAAGTTTGGGATTGTCAACGATTTGTCTACCTCAACTCCCGCCTTTCATATTTTCCAGATTTGTCGTGGAGTGTCGAAAATGGTTATATAGATGCAAGATAATTTTCTCGTGAATTATTTAATTTAATAATTTAATGTGGTTATTAGGGACAATTGACTCGAGGTCGGCGTTTGAATAATAAATTATACGATTGTTTATATTTATCCATAACCGAGAATTATTCAGAAATATTCGAAAAAAATTATTAATTTTGCATGTTAAATCGTTGTTTATTCGTATAATTTATTCGTATAAAACAAATAATACTAATTTTAATGATTAATTGAAATTTTTGCGCCGACCTCTACAATTGACTAATTCTTTTGGTATGATGCTGGTGATAACGTATTTAGGTACCTAAACACGTGTTAGTTGACCCGTTCATACCAGGGATTCACGAATGAGTTATCATTAGTAAATGGTGATTTCAAACCTTCAAAGTGGCCATCTTGACCTTCGAAATTAGATGTCTCTATCTTCGAAAGTGGAGATCTCGACATTCAAAAGCAGAGTTGGCTGATTTATATCAAGTAATCTTTTTTAAAAGTCGTTGATTTAAATCAATTGTTTTTTTTAAGAAAATCGTTCGTTTAAATCAAGTGATATTTTTAAAAAATCGTTGATTTAAATCACTCAATGTATTTCAATGGGGAGAATAAAAATTGGCATAAAATAGATTCTTAAGAAATTAACATTATTGAAAATCTGAGTAAACTAAAATATTAAATAGTAATTAAATTTAATTAAGATTTCATTTAATTCAAGATTTGCTTACTAATAAAAGTAAAATATCCGTTAATTACACAGGAAAAGAGCAATAAATTGTATTAAAATCAAGAATTTAAAAAAATTCGATTTAAAAACAAATCGATTGATTTGATTTTTTTTAAACAAATCAAGAAAGTGCCAACCCTGTTTAAAAGTAGTCATCTCGAAAATATACTAAAATATTATAATATAAAAATAACTACTACTTGACCTTGAGAATGGTGATCTTGACCTTAAAAAAGCGATTTTTAGGTACCCAAACTTGGTCAACGCTGATCTTGACTAAAATTAGCAATTAAAATTGAATTTTTTATTTTAATTTTATAATAATTAAGAATATTCTAATTAATCCGGCCACCTGAATTAATGGCTTTAAAAGTCGCTAGGTGGCTAGGCCCAAGGTGGTGCCTTGGGTATTAGCATAGCTGATAGCTGATAGCTTCTTAGGATGAAATAAATCGTTAAATTATGTTTCAATTAATGTTACACTAACTAAATTATGAATTAAATTTTATTATATACTAATTTACGATTCCTCAATCATAAGAAAACAATCATACGACCGATACTAGATGACTATATACAATTAGGAAAATGGGATGGTTTCCGCTTGAGGGAGGAGCGTAAGTAGTAGATCATGATCGCACTTTCTCAGTCACATATATACGTTCTTCATTACATAATTTGTTATTCAGTCGTTGGAGTTTTGGCGTATTTCATAGCGTATGTTTTTGGCTGGGATTAACGAGATTTAAAAATTCTCTTAATTTAAATTTGTTAAGTTTTTCTTAGTTTTATGCAAACCATTGAGATATTTATTTGAATTTCAAAAAATGATTACGTTTTCGGCGTCAATCCTGCATCCCCCCCCCCGAGCAGAAAAACATAACCAGTTCAACCAACAAAGGTCAATATTCAAAGAAGAGCATTTAGTCATAATGTTTGGGATACTATTTTAACCTAGTTTTATTTTATTCTAATTGCAAAAAATGTCGAGGTTTAGAAAAATTAAAAATCCCCAGTTATGTAGCAGCCTTTCCAACGTTTAGTGCAGTCGTTGCAACAAGGCTTAACCTCTTCATAAATTACAACTCGACGCGTAGATGCAAACTGGAGTGCCTCACCACACGAACAAGCGTTCCTTTTGTCTCGATGTTTTGAAGATTATAATGAATTTCGAAACATCGACCCTGCAATGAAGCTTTTTTTCAAACGAAGTAATTGACTGGAGAGGTTAAGAACGCGAAAAACGTCACGTCTAAACCCACAATCGTCGCGTGAAAGAAAAAACGGCGTAACATAACTTACGTGGTTTTGGCTTTAAAGAGTTTTTAATATTTATGTTAAATTTTGATGATAATATTTGTTTTTTTTTCACAATTTGATATATTAATAAAAAATTAAATCAATATATTTTTAATTAAATATAATTGTTTGGTTTTATTGAATTTATGATTTTAACCAATTCATGAATCTTTTACGGTCTTATTGATAGGCTCTTTGTTTCTATGGGTTGGAATTTAATTTAATTATTTCTTATTTAAACTGCTCATATTTAGTTTGTATTGGAAATGTATTAGAACCTATTTTTTGTCCATTTTTTTAATTCTAAATTGGAATATTATGAGAAAAAATAGTTTTATTTTTATCATTATTTAAATCAAATCTAAAATTAACTGAAATTTTAGTTAAATTTCATTACTATTCCATATTTTAGTTTTTTCAGATTTGGTTTGTTTTGCAAATGTTTTAGAATCAATTTTCGTAATTTTTATTCTTTTATTGAAATATAATATGTGATTTCAATCAACGATTTCTAAAAAATCGCTTTATTTATATCAAACTGATTGAGACATTTAAATATTTAAAAAAAAATATCCAACAAAATTATACTTTTTTTTGCATTCAGAATTTCAGATGACGAAATACTTAGTTTAGTGTGAACAAGATTATTTCAGCCACAAAACAAACAGATCGGATGATTTTAAGATAATCAGCGCTTCCGATTGGCGAAGGCCCGAGTCAGGCTGCGTTCGCGTTAAAAACTGTCAGGGATAATTATCGATAGACGTAAAACTTATTTCTGAAGCTCTCTTATATCCAGGGTGGTCTTCGTAAGTGGGACAACGCTCGTATAAACAAACATGATATCGGCTTTCACCTCCCTCCAATTGCGTAAACGACTGCTCAGACTGAGCTCAGTACTCTTTCTCATTTAGAATAAATTTATCATTTCATATCATCATTCCAATTTCACAGATTTCTTAATTATTTAACAATTTTTTAATTGTTTAATTTAAATAAATTTGATATAAATTAGTGATTTGAATCGCGATTTGGATCAAGTATTTTTGTCCAACAATTTATTTAAATCGATGATTTAAATATCGATTTGGATCAAATGACTTTTTATTTAATTAATTAAAATCAGTTGTTCATATCGCTATATTTGGATCAAATTATATTTTAAATCGTTTAAATCAGTGATTTCGTTCACGGTTTAGATAAAATAATATTTTAAATAATTGATTCAAATCAAAGATTTATTTCACGATTTGTATCAAGTGATTTTTTAATAATTGATTTAAATCAGGATTTGTATCAAGTTATTTTTTTAATAATTGATTTAAATCAGATAATATACTAAAATGTACGAAATTCGATTCTCTAGCCATGCCAATTCAGAGCAAACTAAATTAAATTTATTTTTTAATAAGAAATTAAATTTAATTATGATTAATTAAATTTATTACTGTTAAAACGTTTTCGTGAATAAGAGGCGTATAACGTTAAAAAGACAAAGTAAAACTAAATTAAATAAATAAAAATCAATTGCAATGAACAAAATCGATTGTTTTAAATAAAAGTTTAACAACCTGCTTCAACTAAAAGACAGATTAAGTTTTTGCAGGGCAAACTTGTTATGATTGCTACTTACGTAGTATTTCAAGTAACTTAATTAGGTCGTAAAGAGCGTATAAATATGAAAAAAATGAAACAAAACCATTCTTATAGTCATAAGTAACACCAATGTAGTAATGTTCCATAAGTGTGCCAATTAGTCGAAATAATTACAGAGAGATTTCTTTAGACTGACATAGAATTAACGACATACCCTCTAGCCCAAAAAATACTTCAAAATCCATAGATAAATCATTTATACGTGATCTCCCGTGTCTTATAGAAACACCCATTAAAAACTTGTTGAGGTTAACGGTAATAGTAAGTGTAGGGAGCTGTCGGCTCGCGTGGCTTTCAGGGCTTGCCACCACCCACCTACGCATTGTAACCCGGCCACCTGAATTAAAGGCTTTAAAAGTCGCTCGATGACTTAGGCCTAAGGTGGTGCCTTGGGTATTAGCCTAGCTGATTATTAAATGGTATGAAGAAAAAAGGAACATAATTAATTATTATGTCGTAACTAATTATATCTGTGTAATCTCCGTATCAATTTGCTTTTAAATTTAACTGTTCAATCGAATAAACAACGGCGTGTCTATAAACTGGAATAACTCAACGCTGAAATTCAGACAATGAATACTCTTAGAGGAAATGTATTAGTCGTTATAAGTATGTATTTATGCTTGAAGAGAATTACATGACCTGATCCTCTCTCGCTCTAACAGTAAGCTCCTCCCATTGAAAGTCAATCAAATAAGCCTGGTATTGCATTGGCTCTCTAAAACTAACACCTTAACCGATCGTCGCAACTTACAAGGAGAGTACCCGAGGTGTTTATTGCCGATTATGTTAAAGTCGGGCGTAATGTAGACCTATATGAGATATAAAATTTCCCATAAGGAGACGTTGCACTACCCATTCGATTTGCCATAGCAACCTGAAATATTTTTCACCACTTAAAACAAAATTAGATTTTTTCCTTATTTTACTCAAAAATGCTTACAATTTTACCCCAAAAATTTCCAATTTACCCAAATTTGTTGAAATTACACCGAGAAAATCCCATGCTTTTTTAAATCGAGATTTTATTGTTTTAAGTGATCAAAAACATTTTCGGTTGCCATAGCAAATCGAATGGGTAGTGCAACGTCTCCTTTTGGGAAATTTCATATCTCATATAAACACCTCGGGAACTCTCCTTGTTAGTTATTCTCACCAAGTATAAATAAATTCCTTCGTGGTGTAACTATAAACCTCCCCCATTACATTTGTCATCATCAATCTATAGGACGTTTTCTGACAATGTACGCTTCCTATATTAGCCACTAAAAATTGAAAAAAATAATGATATGAAGTGAGACTACATTTCCTAGAGGTTTTCTGTTTCTTGGGGACGCTGTAGCTGTAGTTGAATTAATGACTTATCAAGGCGGGCGATTGAAAATTTTATAAATGTAGACTGTACGGGTATCGCGGAAGAGTCGTTATTTTGGCTTGTGTTAATTTTATATTGAGGGCTTTGAAATTTAACGCCGCTGATTGAACTAACGTCGTAAGTGTGACTAAACTAAAGATGGCGCTATGCAACATTAGGGGACTTCTTCTCACTTATATCAAAGATAATTTAGACCTGGTACCCTAGTTTCGAAATCACTGTCCAGCGCGTTGTCAGCAGCGTTTACCCGCTTTCGGCCGGAACCCCGATATAATAATTCGATATTTGTCAAATTAAATAAAAACCAAAGATTTCCAGTTTTAATGAAAGGAATCGATTTTTATGAAGTTAAATAAAAAATGTAAAATTTTGTTTTTGCAATTAAATAAATCGACTTTTTATTAAGTTAAATAAAATAACAATGTAAAAATTTGGACTTTTTAATGAAATAAATAGGGTTTATGAAGATAAATAATAAATATAAAATCTCAATTTTATAAAGTAAAATTAAAAATATAGAAGATCGATTTTTACATGAAATAAACGTTTTTTTTATAATTATGAATTTTATCATTTTGATGGTTATTTAATGAGGTTTCGTGATACCGGACAGGGTTTAAAGGGGTATTCTCAACCCTAAAGATAATGAACTTCTAAAGAATAGTGCGTTTGAAGAAATAATCTTATTAAAAAAAAACATCGCGATTCATCAAGATCAAGAAATATCTCCTCCAAATCTTCGAATGTCGCCTTTCGAAGCTCAGAAAGCGCCACGAAAGAAGTAACAACTAGGCTGCAAAGTAACGGCGCATATACGCTCATCAATAAATTTGCAGTTTTTTCCCTGGTGCCCGACGCAGAAAGGCCATTTCTAGAGGGAAAGCCCAGGTGCAGGGGGCGGAATAGGCGTTGGGGTCGGAGAGATGGTATTTTAAGAGAATGCATTCTGGGGCCACTAATCCCCGAAAAGGGATTAACTCTCGAAGAATATTTAGCGAAGATTGTTCGCCGCTGCCAACACATAATCAAAGCGCCCTCTAGCGCCTGAAAGAAAGAAAACGCCTTAATTATTCAAAAGTTGAGGAGCGAGCTAAAAAGTTTAGGGAGGGCTTTGTGCCACCCGAAAAATCTTAATTTATTATCATTTTCAAGAGATTGCGCCGCTAAAAATTTGATTTCGAATCGATGTTGCCCCAAAAAAACCAAACGGTATTACGCATAAAAGAGATAAGATATAACTACGCATATTTGATATAACGTATAAGGTGGCATAAGTTATAATTGTTAAAATAGGTTTTAATCAATCCATTTGATTGCAGGGGTGCAAGTAATTTTATCCAAAAAACGTACGATATTACGTATAATGGGGATACGATATAATCACGCATATTCAAGATAACGTATAAGATGGCATAAGTTATAATTGCTTAAGATTGATTGTATTCGATCTATTTAATTGTAGTTCGCAAATAGGTTTTTAAAAAAAATATATTGGTTATTACGTATAATGGGGATAAGATATAATAACGCATATTTGAGATAACGTTTAAGGTGGCATAAGTTATAATTGCTTTAGATTGATTTGATTCGATCCTTTTGATTGCAGTGGCGCAAGTAGTTTTGTCCAAAACGTACGGTATTACGTATAATGGGGATAAGATATAACCGCGCATATTCGAGATAACGTATAGCGTGGCATAAGTTATAATTGCGTAAAATAGGTACTATTCTCTCTATTACATTGAAGTTGTTCCATTTTTTTGTCACAAGAGACGTACCTCTGACAAACACATAAGGTTTTGCTTTTTGTATTCGTCAGCCAAATAAAGCGAAATTAAAATTTATCCTATTCAAATGTAGTTTTATACCACGCAATTAAGTTCAAAAAGTGGCCACGAAGTGGTGCTTCTAAATTTTAACAATAACCCTCTGAAGTAACGTTTTCATTTAAATAATCGAAAAAAAATTAGGAATAGAATCCCAATTATGAGCAACTCCATTTCTGCGTTATCGAAATTAACGTTTTCATACCTTATACCGATACTGAACTATAAATGTTTTCACTGTCAGTCAGAAAGGCAAATGCATTCAACAACAACACGAATGAAATATTAATTATGGGCAACACCGCTTGTGCGTAAGAAACCTTTTTTATAGCTTGTATCATTTATGAACTATCTTTATGGTTTCGAAACGTTTTTTTTACCATCAGATTGAAAGTCTAACGAATTGAATCAATAACATCTCATATGCTCTGAATAAAATCTCACTTATGGACAATACCGTTTATGAGTAAACCCAAACAACGTTTTTATACGTTATATATATTATGAACTATCGATAATGTACTCGAAATGTTGGAATCTGTAGCTAACATGAAGGCTGAAAAGGAGACGTTGGCGTCTTGTTCAGTTTGTTTTTAGGCTCGATGCGCTAAGGTATAAAACTTTAATGGCCTATAAGGTGTTAGCCAGGAAAGCGTCAGTTCTGGGGATTTGGAAGAAAGCGGAGGGGGGGGGGGGGGGGTAGGCTGACAAATAGCTTTTGACTTCCGGCGCTGGAGGGCGCTGGCTCCCGTTCAAAAAAGGCTTAACTTGTCTTCGTGATCTGGTCGAAGAAAGGCCAAACCCTGAATAATTTATAACTTCACGGCAACGGTTGCTCATTAGCATATTTTTCGGCTATTTCTCGGGGATTTACCCAACTGTTTTTATTACTTTTAAATGCTCTTATAATTCGCTCCGATAGATGATGCTGTATATTTTTGTACAGAGTTGAATTGGTTTTTAATGCTTTTTTATTTCATTCTTTTGTGGCTTCCAAAAGAACCTCATAATTTAAATGAGTTGGATTTACTGTAGTTTTAAATTATATATTAAGTTATTTACATTTAAAAATACAATTGATTTAATTTAATTAAACCAAATCTTCGCTTTGGTCCCATTCGACCGAAATTCCATTATTGTAATAACATTTTACTACCGTCTACGGAGGCCCTAAACCTAACCTAACCTAAATTTTATTGGACTTTTGAACTTTCAAGCCCCTTGGGTTAAAAAATATTCGGTCGAATGGGAAGGCTCTTTTTAGAAATTGTGCCGTTTTTGCCTCTCAGAAAGTATGTCGTTGTTGACTAACATTTTGGAAGGGGCTAAAGTAGACTATGCCGTTAAGCAACGTTGTGAGAAATTCTGAGGCAGAAAGATTTCGTATTCCTGAATTAATGGCTTCAAAAGTCACTTGATGGCTCAGCCCTAAGGTGGTGCCTTGGGTATTAGCCTAGCTGATTATTATTTATTATTAATTCATAATATTTTGCTACAGATCGTTTACTTAGATCACTTCAGATCGGTTACTTATATCACTTCAAATCGGTTACTTAGATCAGTTCAGAACGGTTACTTAAATCAGTTCAGATCGGCTACTTAGATCAGTTCAGAACGGTTACTTAGATCACTTCAGAACGGTTACTTAGATCAGTTCAGAACGGTTACTTAGATCAGTTCAGAATGGTTAATTAAATCAGTTCAGATCAGTTACTTAGATCCGTTCAGTACGGTTACTTATATCAGTTCAGATCGGTTACTTAGATCAGTTCAGTACGGTTACTTAGATCAGTTCAGTACGGTTACTTAGATCAGTTCAGTACGGTTACTTAGATCAGTTCAGTACGGTTACTTAGATCAGTTAAGATCGGTTACTTAGATCAGTTAAGATCGGTTACTTAGATCAGTTAAGATCGGTTACTTAGATCAGTTAAGATCGGTTACTTAGATCAGTTCAGATCAGTAACTTGATTTAATGAATCAGATACAATTGGAAATCAGATAGCTGATCGAGGGGAATAAAAAAGATTAACCTAATCTGACTATCTGACTACTTTCAGATATCTGATAAATGTGACCTGAATAACCTGAACAGTTGACCGTTGAAAGCTCTAATTACTTATGATTATTACTTTACTATAATGCAAAAATAAGTAGCTTTTTTAATTAAAAAAAATATTTTTTCATTAATCAGGTGTTGAAATTGTCAATAATAACGCAAAATTACTAAAGTGAAAGTTACTTAGTCAAAATCACTAAAGTGAAAGTTACTTAGTAAAAATCACTAAAGTGAAAGTTACTTAGTCAAAATCACTAAAGTGAAAGTTACTTAGTGAAAATCACTAAAGTGAAAGTTACTTAGTCAAAATCACTAAAGTGAAAGTTACTTACGTTGTTAGTCAAAATCACCAAATAAATAATCGGGTGTTCAAAGATTTTTTATATTTACGCAAAAAAATCATATACTTCTTTAATAGGCTTAAAAAAATCATTTATTACAGCCAATATTTTAAACATTTTTTCTGTACGCGTACATAAAATCATTATTGACAAAATAGCGAAATTCCAATAACAGAACGCACTTCCTATACCGCTCGTCGACTCGAGAGCTTTGCGTCAAAAACCTCACTTTTCACTTCAAGTACGTGTCGAAAAAAAGCTCTTTCTAAGTGTCGCCCAACAAATTCCACAGCTAATTCCGACGCTTGCTTCGGTTGTCTTAAGCGGTTACAGATTGCGCTCTTTAGAAGTTACGCTCGTATTAAAAATGTCTTCGAAGCTGCGAGGAATGTTCTAGCTTAGATCGTAGGCTTCGTATTTTGCACCGCTTTCGTGAACACTATCAAGTGATTCCGACCATGGAAGACGCGTTTGAACAGTAGCTCTGTTATTTTTAGGGACTCTTGTTCCTTTTCATTCTGTCCATATCTTGACAATGACATTTTTGCGTCACGCTAAATTTTGATCAAACTACTGTGAGACCTAAATGGTTATATTTAAAAGCTTTTCATTGGGGTATTTACAAGTTTTTCTTATTTAAAAATTATGGTTTTGAAAGGTTATGGTATTTAAAGATTATGGTATTTAAAGATTTTGGTATTTAAAGATTATAGTATTTCAAGATTATGATATTTCAAGATTATGGTATTTAAAGATTATGTTATTTAAAGATTATGGTATTTAAAGATTATGGTATTTAGAGATTATTTATTTAAAGATTATGGTATTTAAAGATTATGGTATTTGAAGATTATGGTATTTAAAGATTATGGTATTTCAAGATTATGGTATTTCAAGATTATGGTATTTAAAGATTATGTTATTTAAAGATTATGGTATTTAAAGATTATGGTATTTAGAGATTATGTATTTAAAGATTATGGTATTTAAACATTATGGTATTTAAAGATTTTGGTATTTAAAGATTATGGTATTTCAAGATTATGGTATTTCAAGATTATGGTATTTAAAGATTATGTTATTTAAAGATTATGGTATTTAAAGATTATGGTATTTAGAGATTATGTATTTAAAGATTATGGTATTTAAAGATTATGGTATTTAAAGATTATGGCATTTCAAGATTATGGTATTTCAAGATTTAGGTGTTTAAAGATAATGGTATTTCAAGATTATGGTGTTTAAAAATTATGGTGTTTAAAAATTATGGTATTTCAAGATTATGGTATTTCAAGATTATGGTATTTCAAGATTATGGTATTTCATGATAATGGTATTGAAAGATTATGGTATTGAAAGATTATGGTATTTCAAGATTATGGTATTTCAAGATTATGGTATTTCAAGATTATGGTATTTCAAGATTATGGTATTTCAAGATTATGGTATTTCAAGATTATGGTATTTCATGATAATGGTATTTCATGATAATGGTATTTCAAGATTATGGTATTTCAAGATTATGGTATTTCAAGATTATGGTATTTCAAGATTATGGTATTTCAAGATTATGGTATTTCAAGATTATGGTATTTCAAGATTATGGTATTTCAAGATTATGGTATTTCAAGATTATGGTATTTCAAGATTATGGTATTTCAAGATTATGGTATTTCAAGATTATGGTATTTCAAGATTATGGTGTTTCAAGATTATGGTATTTAAAGATTATGGTATTTAAAGATTATGATATTCAAGAATGTATTTATTTAATGACCATGTATCCGCGGGCTTCGGGGTCAAAGTTACGCCCTGTTGATGGGGGGGGGGGGAGAAAACGTTACAGGTGCGCGCTCAGTCACGTCGAAAGAAGTAAAGTTTTAGCATAAGTAATAATAAATAATAATAATAATCAGCTAGGCTAATACCCAAGGCACCACCATAGGCCTAAGTCATCAAACGACTTTTAAAGCTCTACGTCTATAATATTATTCCATAAGTTTGTCACTTTGGGGAATATTTTAGTGAGAGCTAGTAACGAAGTGACGTCATCACAAGAAGAAAATATCCCCCTAGCGAGGCGCTGTCAAAGGCTACGTGTGACGCGTTAGCAAGTGGACGTAAAACTGTGGCGAAGCCCGTAATGCAGTCTGTCTTGTGAATAGCTCTCAGTAAAACTTTTGCATGTGAAGAATAGTAGGTGTTACACTTATGTAAAAATATTTTACACTTATGGTTTTAGGCAAAACATTGATATAGCGGCTGATTTGATTATCTTAGAAGGGAAGTAGTTTACCTTTGCGAAATGTACATACATTAACCCATTTTTACCCACTTTGAATAATATAAGCTAAATTGACTTGTATTTACCCAATTTGCTTATTTTTCCTCAAAATTACATACATTTACCCTAATTATCCTGAATTTAACAAATGTACAGTTTTTTAACATACTTTATTTAATTAATATTTTAAAAGTTTCAAAGGGGTACCCTAAAAATCTGCGATTTCTCCATGTTAATTTCCATAGATAAAAGTAGATTTTAAGTTATCAAAAACATTTTTGGTTGCCATGGCAAAACTAAAGTGAAGTTATACAAAGGTCTACTTATCCCTCAAATTTATACTAAATTGGTGAAAATCCTATAGAGCAATTCATTCTACCGAATGCATTCGTGCTATTTTATAAGAAGAAATCGAGTGTAAAAATACATTTAAAGTTAGCAAGAATAGCGTAACCCTTATGAAATCTGAAGTATTTTATTTAATATAAATTACTATAATTCTTTATAATTTTACTTAATATTTATTTACTTATTTACATACGGGGAATTGACTAAAAACTCGTTGAAAAAATTTCGTACGTACAAGAATAGAATATATTTGAAATTAGTGAAAATGACTATGCGTAGATATATAAAGGTCGTCAGGAATCCATACCAATACTTGGAATGCTTATCGCGACAGATTTTCGTCCCGATGTGGCTGACGGTTTTTTTGACGTCACTATGTTAACTTAACAAACAACTACTTGAGAGGGGAGCGCGCGCAGAGGGGGTTTTTTCTCTCGTAGGCGGGGCCAAAGCCGTCAGAGTGATCTTACCATACGCGATACGACAGGATAAGCATTAAAAGTAGAGGTATGGATTCATGATGTCGTATATTAAACGATTTGCCTAGAAGTTTTAATACGGAGAGCCAGGACATACTTGTAAAAACGTGAAATAATGACTTTAAAAGTCGCTTGATGACTTGGTGGTGCCATGGGTATTAACCTAACTGATTATTATTATTGTTATGATTTCGTACGCGCCACCTGAAATAAAAATATTTCGCGCGCTCTATCAACTTAAGCCTCACAAAAAAAAACTAAAATAAACACGTGACTACTTAATTCAGTGACTCCCACGCATGCGCGTAGGGGGTAAAAGATAAATAGAGCTGCATTTATTGAAATGCCTATTGTCTTTACTAGAAAAAACAGTGGTAAAAGGATGTTTGTCCAATAAAAATTTGGGGGAATTTAGGTTAATTTAGGTTATGTTTGTTAAAAAGGATAAACATATATTTTACGTCTCGTTCGAACTCACCTCTCCTTATCTATTGTTTGTTTTTATCTAACATTAGTTTTTATTCATTGTATATAAACTCTTCACAATACTGAATAAATATAACAATTGCTTGATGTTCTCGTTTAAGACAGTCGTCTTCATTTAGCATAGCTATTACTTTGTTTTTAGTTGAATCCTCAACATGGTAGCAGAACGTGGTTCCTGTTAAGTATGGCTAGGTGCTGATGAGAAAGCAGTTCATTAAGTCCGTTGTCACTGTCAACTCTGTCGCTGAAAGTCCTGGTCGCAGTCGTTTCTTATATCGCAAGTTAAGTTGCCAATCTGTCAGTGCATACTTGTCATTGACTGTTCGTGATGGCGGAACATGACATTGCTGGGTTCCAGAAACTTCAAGGGTCCTCTAACTGGACTAATTGGAAGTTTGGAGTCGAGATTCTGCTGATGGACAAACCTGGAGCGTATGAAGTCGTGTCTGGCGAAATAACCATTCCGCCTCCTTTGGTTACGACAGCGAGTGCAGCTGAACAAGCCGATCATGCGAAGAGAATGGCTGCTTGGGAAAAAGGAAACCGGTCGGCTAAAGTCATCATCGCCAAGATGGTGGATTCCAGCGACTTCCCTCTTATACGACGTCACACGAGTGCTCAAGACATGTGGCTGGCGCTGCACAACGTATATGAGCCAAAGACTGAGCAAGAAGCGCTTAACCTTCAGTTCGAATGGTCCAAGCCGATGATCAAAAGTCCGGAAGAACCGATGGCCAAGTACATCACCAGAATCAGAGAGCTTGCTGACAAGATGGCTGATTTCCAAATCAAACCAAACGAGGCTAGCATTCAGGTGAAGATACTGCATGGGTTGCCGGATAGCTACGAGACCATAAACGAGGTCTGGTTTATTAAGCCAGCAGCGGATCGTTCTATTGATGTTCTCACGTCTACCTTGATAGCAGCCGAAAAACGACATAGTCTTCGAAAAACTCAACTTACCGAGAATCCGGTCGCCAGTGAAGATCTTCTCTACGTGAAGGCGAGAGGTTCACGGAACAGGAAACAAGTAACCGCACGAAGTTCGAAGTCAACGAGCCACGACGAAGCCGGTACCTCTACTGACCAGAAAAGCCAATATGAGAAGAGAAAGAAGATCCGATGTTTTGGTTGCGGTCAACGGGGACATTACCGGAGCGAATGCACAGCTCAGAAGGGGACAAAGAAAGCCTCCAGTTGTAATTCCCTTGAGCTGTTGGTCGGAGAAGCTTCAGCTCACATGGAAATATCAGAACGTTTTATCGTGGATACGGGAGCGACGAATCATATGTCGTTTAAATTTCAGTGGTTCACAGAGTACGAACAATTTGCAGAGCCAATTCAGATTAAATTGGGAAATGGATCACTTATTCCAGCTATTGGAAAAGGGTCAATTGAAGTCGACGCAATAATCCAGGGTGAGCTGTCGCATTCCAAGATTACCGATGTCCTTTTTGTTCCAGAGTTGAAAAGAAACTTGTACTCCATCAAGGCAGCGAAAGAGAGGGGTCTACGTTTTCAAGACGTGGGACCACAGATGCACTTCGTACGAGATAAGGCTGTAAAGCTTGTAGCCGACTACGATGGCGTATTCTATACCCTCAATGTTTGTATCAGGGTACCCGAAGCAAATATCGCTGGAACTGAATCACTACAGCTCTGGCACGAACGTTTCTGTCACATGGGCAAGAAACAAGTTGTATCAGTACTGAGAAGAATGCATATTCCTTACCAAGGTAAAGAAGAATTCTGCGCCGCCTGCGTAGAAGGGAAACAAAGCCGACAACCATTTATTGCACGATCGCAACGCTCAACCAGTATCGGCGAACTGATACATGCCGATGTCTGTGGCCCGATGGAAGAACAGTCATGTGGAGGCGCCAAGTACTTCATTTGTTTCACGGATGACTACTCCAGATTCCGCCTGGTTTATTTCCTCAAGGAGAAGTCCCAAGTTCGTCAAGCTGTTGATGGCGTGGTAGAATTCATAGAAAGACAGAGCGGGTATCCGATCAAATCCATGCTAACCGATGGTGGTGGTGAATTCGACAATAAGGAGGTCAGAGAAATTCTGTCGCAAATTGGAGCAGAGTTCAAGAAATCAAATCCATACACACCTCAGCAGAATGGATGTGCTGAACGCACGAACCGTACTCTCTTGGACTTAGCCAGAACTATGTTACGAGCCAAGAAACTTCCTAAGAAGCTATGGGCTGAGGCTGTTAACATGGCAACTTACGTTTTAAATCAAGTTGGCACAAGTCGGGTCCAAGGCAAAACGCCGTACGAGCTATTCTATGGGAAACAACCAAGAGTACGAGATTTAAAATCATTCGGTGCAGTCTGCTACGTGAAGACACCTGACGAAAGACGACGGAAGTGGGATCCAAAGGGAATTCGAGGATTTCTAGTTGGATATAACACCGATGTAGAGGGGTACAGAGTATGGATACAAGAAAGCGATAAACTCATTCGCAGCCGAGAGGTTATCTTCGAGCCAGAAACGTCTTGTACTTCCCGACAGATCGTATCACAATATCGTGACGACATAGGGGATGCTGCAAAAGAGAATCCCGACTCGACGGTATTAGACGAACCCTCCGTCAATTCCGAAAGATCAGACGAACCCTCTGTCGATTCCAAAAGATCCGACGAACCCTCCGTCGATTCCGAAAGATCAGACGAACCCTCCGTTGAATCTGCTTCATCAAGGGCAGATGTCAAAAGATATCCTATGACAGTAAAAACCAGAGCAAGATCGACCCAACAGTATTATGCTGCCATGGTTTCTGAAGTTGAAGAGCCTCAATCTTATACTCAAGCCACGCGTTCAAGTCATTCCGTTGACTGGAGAGCGGCGATGGAAGAAGAGATGGAATCACTGAGGGAAAATACAACCTGGGAGCTGGTCGACTTGCCGAAGGGAAGAAAAGCGCTATCGAATAGATGGGTCTATCGAGTCAAACTTCGTCAGGATGGCACACTTGATCGTTATAAAGCTCGTCTAGTCGTACGTGGGTACTCGCAAAAGGAAGGGATTGATTATCAAGAAACCTTCAGTCCGGTTGCACGATATGAAACCATCCGAGCAATTCTCAGTATAACGGCAAACGAGAAGTTGTCACTTTTCCAGTTCGACGTGAAAACCGCCTTTCTGTATGGCTTGCTAGAAGATGAGATCTATATGCAACAGCCCGAAGGGTATACCGATGGGTCGAGCAAAGTCTGTAAACTGATGAAAAGTCTTTACGGATTGAAGCAAGCACCTCGATGCTGGAATAGACGATTTACTGACTTTCTTCTCAAATTCAAGTTAAAAGAAAGTTCAGCAGACCCGTGTCTTTTCTACAGCGATACCGATAAGCTCATAATAGTTTTGTACGTCGATGATGGTCTTGGAGCCGTAAGCAATACAGTCCTACGAACGACGTTTCTAGAAGAACTCAAAACTCAATTCAAAGTTACCGTTCAGCCCGCCGAGTACTTCCTTGGTATTCAAATCAAGAAAAACCCAGACGGTTCAATTTTCATATCTCAAGCGGCGTACACCAAGAAGATTATCGAACGATTTAGAATGGAAGATTCAAAACCAGTATCTACGCCTTTTCAAGGCTACCATCTCCAAGAGAAAGAAGAAGAGACTAGCGAAGGCGAGGTTATACCCTATCGAGAAGCGGTTGGCTGTCTGAACTATCTGGCGATATGTACCAGACCTGACATATCCTTTGCTGTCAGTTTTGCCTCCCGATTCCTGGAAACCTTCACGATGGAACACTGGAGATTGGTCAAACGTATCATGAGGTACCTAAAAGGAACTCTGCACTGGGGCATTCAGTACAAGGCCAGTTACAGAACAGGAATTCTTGATGCTTTTTCCGATTCCGATCATGGAGCTGACCCTAATGGTCGACGTTCAGTGAGCGGTATAGCCTTCTTGTACAGCGGGGGAATCATTTCCTGGGCCAGTCGTAGACAGAAGTCCGTAGCAATCTCATCGACAGAGGCGGAATACATGGCGGCCAGTGAAGCTGTCAAGGAGATCCTATGGTTAAAGACACTCTTTGAAGATATTTCGCCGTTGAGTACCGTTCCTGTTATTCAAATTGATAATGTCAGTACCATCCGTCTCATCAAGAATCCTGAATTTCATCAACGAACAAAACACATTGATGTCCGATATCACTTCATCCGAGAACGATATCAATCTGGAGAGATACGCATCGATCATGTAGCAAGTTCAGATCAGCTCGCAGACGTTCTCACAAAAGCCGTTCCACCAACACAGCTGCAGAAGTTACGCTTATTGATGGGAATGATTACAGATGGCGTTACTTAAGTTAATTTAAATTTTAACATTAAAATATAGTTTAAGGGGGAGTGTTAAAAAGGATAAACATATATTTTACGTCTCGTTCGAACTCACCTCTCCTTATCTATTGTTTGTTTTTATCTAACATTAGTTTTTATTCATTGTATATAAACTCTTCACAATACTGAATAAATATAACAATTGCTTGATGTTCTCGTTTAAGACAGTCGTCTTCATTTAGCATAGCTATTACTTTGTTTTTAGTTGAATCCTCAACAATGTTAAGGTTGAGATTAGCTAAGATTAGTTTAGTATTAAAATTTGGGTAAATTTTGGTTAATTTAGTTTGTTTTAAGGTTAAGATTAGCTAAGATTAGTTAAATATTTAAAGTGTTGGTTGCACGAAATTTTAGCTAAAGATAATTCATGTTTTATTAGAAAGAGCAAACATTTTATATCAAGAACAGAAAATTTCATTAAAATCGGTTAAGCGGTCTTTGAATTATTATTAAAAGAACTCAAAATGGTGGAAATCGAGTTATTTGGCGAATTTCCTGACTTCCAAAATTATTTTCGGCACCCGTGACATCAGAAAATGCGAAGCGTATCATTGGCTAATTGTCTGTAATACATTTCTTTACATCTTGGATTAAAAGCAGGTTGATTAAACCTAGGAGCAACAAACACAACACCCCACACAAGGAGAACGCAACCCGTCAAAAGTCGTGGATTTTCTTGCGTACGTTTTTCATTGGTTAGACTCTTTAGCGCCTGCTGCCGTCGGAAGGGGAAAATTCGGAAATTGTCTTTCCCCCGTCCGTAAAACGTTCTGCGTAAAGGCTCGTAACTCTCGTCCAATGAAATTCGTACACAACCCTTCGTTAGCGTGTTGAAAGGCTAGCTGCGTTCTCCTTGTGTTTGTTGCTCATATAGATTAAACACAAAAATCCTACGCAGTAATAATTGAAATAGGCATACACAAGCCTACGTAGTAGAAAAATTATAGGAAACCGAAGGTTCCTGGTGCATGCCTCTAAAACACTGTTATAATTTTATTTTTCGTAAAAACGTCGTGTCGCACGCATCGCGAAGCGCGCGCGTAAAAAAAATATTTCAATAATAAGCCTAATATTGTGATTAAAAATCTCGGGCTTGAAAACTTCTACAAGTAAACAGAATCCCTCCAATCCAGTTCCTTCTACTTTAGAAATAAGAAATACTCGTGCTACGGAGGAAAAAAATTCCCGCAAAATTTCGGGATTTTGGGGAGTGAAATAAGTCAGTTTCACTCCCAAAATAAGTACACTTATGCTTGGAAATTTGTTCGATTTTATTACTGTCAACCTTTCGGGCAACCAACAAGTAAGATTAAAATTGGGGGGGCATTTTGATTAATTTAGTTTATGTTAAGGTTAAAGTTAGCTAAGATTAGTTTAATATAAAAGGAAGATTCTTTAATACTAACGTAGAATCGGTTCTCTAAGACTAACGTCTACCAACGCGATCGAAGTTTTAACTACCCCCTTAAAATAAGACGCAACATTGTCATTTCCCAAATAAGAAATAAATATATCCTTGGTTTTATGAAAATCTAGCCAAAATTGCTATCATCTTAAAATCCATATCGCAGGTTTCGTACATTTTCGAAAACCTTTTCCTTCGAGAAAAAAACCCCCCTGTCAGTAGTCCTTTAAACAAACATATTCCAGTATTTCTTTGAAAATCGAACTGAGCCTCATAAATCGGACCAGAGCCGTCGTATAAATCAAGCGAGTAATATAAGATGCGAAAATCCTTGAAATCAACAATGGAATCGTTTGACAAATGTCAAGCCTAGTTTCTTTTCTTTTATTCTTAATCTACTTAAAAACAACAGAGAGGGCGCTGCGAGGCGTAGTTTATTCGCCGGAGTAATATGTCTCTCCTTTTCTACTTCAAACTGCGGAAACAAATGATTCCGAAAAGGTATGGACAGGCGGGAAGAAAAAATATTATCTTTTTTTTTTCATTTTCGTAGAGAAATAAACCTTCCATTTTAACACCCTTATGAAATGTTTCGTTGTGTACAGGGGTTTGGTTATTGATCGAAAGTTGACCTGATTTACGTCAGTGCCGTAGTTATGGATTTATACATTTCAATTCCGGTCTACGAATGCTTGTTCCGGACTGGTTACTCGTGTTTTCTCAAAATCACGGTAAAATAATTGAATCAAATTCGATATACTTGTCATTTAAATGTTGATTTGAAATTCAGTTTTGATTTAATCTTGAAAAATCCTGTCATTAACGAGTTTCGTAGTAGAGAAGAATGTCAGAAATGGACTATATGTAGGGATTGTCGTTCATCATTAGTGGGTTCTGGCAACAATTGGTTCAAGATGGTCTAGAATATCAGGAATGCGTTTTGGATCTTCTAGAATATCGTGAATCGGGTCTGGAACGTCTAAAACATCAGGAATGGATTTTGGAGCGTCTAGAATACCAGGAATGGGGTCTGGATCGTCTAGAATATCGTGAATCGGGTCTGGATCGTCTAGAACACTAGTAATGGATACTGGATCATCTAGAATATCAGAAATCGGGTCTGGATCGTCTAGAACACTAGTAATGGATACCGGATCATCTAGAATATCAGGAATGGGGTCTGGATCGTCTAGAACACCAGTAATGGATACCGGATCATCTAGAATCTCAGGAATGGGGTCTGGATCGTCTAGAACACCAGTAATGGATACCGGATCATCTAGAATATCAGGAATGGGGTCTGGATCGTCTAGAACACCAGTAATGGATACCGGATCATCTAGAATATCAGGAATGGGGTCTGGATCGTCTAGAACACCAGCAATGGATACCGGATCATCTAGAATATCAGGAATGGGGTCTGGATCGTCTAGAACACCAGTAATGGATACCGGATCATCTAGAATATCAGGAATGGGGTCTGGATCGTCTAGAACACCAGTAATGGATACCGGATCATCTAGAATATCAGGAATGGGGTCTGGATCGTCTAGAACACCAGTAATGGATACCGGATCATCTAGAATATCAGGAATGGGGTCTGGATCGTCTAGAACACCAGTAATGGATACCGGATCATCTAGAATATCAGGAATGGGGTCTGGATCGTCTAGAACACCAGTAATGGATACCGGATCATCTAGAATATCAGGAATGGGGTCTGGATCGTCTAGAACACCAGTAATGGATACCGGATCATCTAGAATATCAGGAATGGGGTCTGGGTCGTCTAGAATATCACTAATGTATTCTGGATCGTCAAGAATATCAGGAATGTATTCTGGATCGTCAAGAATATCAGGAATGTATTCTGGATCGTCAAGAATATAAGGAATGGGGTCTGGAGCGTCTTGAATATCGGGAATGGATTCTGGATCGTCTAGAATATCAGGAATGAAGTCTGGATCGTCTAGAATATCAAGAATGGATTATGGATCGTCAGAATACCAAGAGTGGATTCTGGATCGTCTAGAATATCAAGAATGGATTCTGGATCGTCTAGAATATCAGGAATGGAATATGGATCATCTAGTATATCACGAATGGATTCTGTATCGTCTAGAATATCAGAAATGGATTCTGGATCGTCTAGAATATCAGGAATGGATTCTGGATCGTCTAGAATTCCAGGAATGGGGTCTGGATCGTCTAGAATATTAGGAATGGGTTATGGATCGTCTAGAACATCAGGAATGGGTTCTGGAACGTCTAGAAGGTCAGGAATGGGATCTGGGTCGTCTAGAAGGTCAGGAATTTGTTCTGGAGCATCTAGAAAGCCAGGAATGGGTTTTGGATCGTATAGAAAGCCAGTAATGGGTTCTGGATCGTGTAGAAGGTCGGGAATGGGTTCTGGATCGTCTAGAAAGTCAGGAATGGGTTCTGGAGCGTGTAGAAAGTCGGGAATGGGTTCTGGATTGTCCATAACGTTAGAAATGAGTTTGGGTACTTGTAGAATGTGAAGAATGGGTTTGGGATCTTGTATAAAAACAGGAATAAGTTCTTGATCGTCCACAGTGTCTTAATGCCAGAAATAGGTTATTTACCACCTAAAATGTAAGAAATGAGTTCTGGATCGTCCACAATGTTAAGAAAGAGTTGGGTTCTTCTAGAAAGTCAGGAATGGGTTCTTTATCATCCAGAACGTCATGAATTCGTTTGAGATCCTAATCAATATCCAGAATGAATTAATGATGGTTCAGAATGTTTCAGAAATTGGTCTTACGATTGCCTAGAATGCCAAGAATGTGTTTTGCACCGTCTGGAATGTCAGGAACGGGTTGGCAATTGTCCGAATAATCGGGAGTACCAAACAGAAAGGTCATTTAAAGGGTCATAGACTTATCACTTCAGAGCTGATCAGATTACCAATACCTTTATTTTTTTTAGAATTTGAAATTCCTTACATAAATTTAAGAAGGGTCCTTTACAATACCTTGGTGAAAACCGTTGTTGGTATCTGAACGATTTTATTCCGTCAGATTCGACCACAGCACGCAACGGAGGATATTTCCCAGAGAATAATAAAGCATCAAGTACGTCTCTCTTTTGGAGCCGTCGGCGCTCGTACCAGAACGGCACCCGTCCTCTTTGCTATTCAGAGGAAATAGAAGTGAAAGAACGCGGTCGTAGAGCAGTCTTTTTCAAAACATTATTCCAAAAGGGGAAAAAGTAAATACGAAATTTATGATAAAATGAGACTGTGAAGATGTAACTTTGTCATTTCTGGGGCTCGACCCCCCTCCGCCCCCCTCTCTCCGACACAATGAATTATGACGCAAGCAGGAACCGAAGCGCGGTAAATGACTGCTCAGCACACTATAGCTGGCTGGCTGGTTGGCTACTTCGTAAAAACAAGATGCGCCGTTCAAGGCGGGTTTCGCTTCCGGGTACCCCCCCCCTCCCTGCTAAGATTACGCTTTTCCTGGTATCGAATAATTATCTAACAATAGTTGATTTTATAAAATGAAAAGTGGTCTTGTCCAACTTGTTAAGATGTTGCTCCTACGTCACAAGACCCAGCTTTATTAGTGTATTTTTCGCACGAGCGATTTGCACGCGCGCTAGAAACAGCTATATTCCTCGCGACTTTAGCGCGCGCTCGTAGCCTTGTAAAAGTAAGAGATTGTGACGTAAGAGCCACATTTGAACAAGAAGTCCTAATTACTTTATTACTATTGTAAGTGCTTAGCCTCTGTAACAATTATTTGTGATAAGATATTACTACAAATATGGGTAATGAGATGTTATGACGATTATGGGTAATGATATGTTATGACGATTATGGGTGATGAGATATTATGATGATTTTGGGTGATGAGATATTATGACAGTTATGGGTGAACAGACATTATGCCAATTATGGGCGAACCGAAATTATGTAAATTATGTATATGAGATGTTATGATGATTTTGGGTGATGAGATATTATGATGATTTTGGGTGATTTGATATTATGACATTTATGGGTGAACAGACATTATGCCAATTATGGGCGAACCGAAATTACGTAAATTATGGGTGATCAGACATTATGTCAATTATGGGTGATCAGAAATTATGCCAATTATGGTTGATCAGACATTAAGTCAAATAGGGGTGATCAGACATTATGTCAACTATAATGCTTCAAGATTTAATGAATTTGATTTCTAAATATTAAAATATTAAATATTTCTGGTGATTGAAATGCGAAATTCGTTAATCCACTATTAAAGTAAATATTCGTACTCCCTTTTAATCTCAGTATAAATAAAAATTCTGAAGTTACTCTATTTCATTACATAACATTGCATTACATTTTATTTAATTATTTTAAATCTGTGTTAGTATTTTGTTAGGTTTAATTGAACTATTTTTCAAATTATTAAATTCTTATTAGCTTACATTAAATTAAATGTAATTTGTGTAGTCTTGGTGACCACCTTTAATAAGTACAGCTGCTTGATTGTCTAAAGTAATGTTTTGCAGTGATCTGTGAATTTTTTGAAATATCACTTGATTTAAATCAGATAACCCTGCTTCTTTATGATTTAAATCAATAATGTTTTTAAAATATCACTTGATTTAAATCAAACTGATTTAAAATTAAGTTCCTTTTTTGTATCGTGCTGAGGGTAAATTATATCATGTTACTATCGGATCGTGTCAACATAGTAATAATCCCTAATGTGTAAATAAAAACTTCTTTTTTTACATAAAAATGGTTTACAGAAAAAAGCGTTTATGCAAATATTCTTGACCAATCTCGAAATGAAAAGCACGCATTTTAAGAAGAACACGCCATGCACCTTCAATCGTGTCTAATTATTTCCCCGTTTTTACAATCACGATTTTTCGTGATTTTTCTAACTTCTAACGACCCAATCAAAACCGCCATTTATCAGGATAACATATGCCTCCGTCAAACCCCAAAACGACTTTGCAAACGCATTCAATTAGCTACATTCAATACGCGAGACTGCTAGTTAAACAAACCACTAACCCGACATCGAGCGTGCCTTAACATTTAATAACTCTGGCGTTGCCAGTACTTCCAGATTGACTTATCCAAAACATTGAGATGTAAGAATTACGCAATACAAAGACGCTTACCGTTACGCACGATTTTCTGGGTTTCGTTAAATAGAAACGCGAAAGTCAGCGTTACCCGAGCTAAATTGTTATTATTTTAAGGCTGTTATCTTAGATTGACTTATGGGTTTGAATTAGGGGCTCGCGTCAGTTTAGTTAGTTAGCGGAGTTTACAGGCAACTGAGTGCTTTACCAGTAGAGACTATTTCGATTGGTGAACGCGCGTGCTGTGCTCAAGAAAATTTGTTAAAGTAATTAAAGCTATTGCACGAGCTCAAGGACGGATCTTAACGTTTTGACAGATGTCTAAGAAAAATAAGTTTTTTATTATTCAATGTTAGTGTACATGTTTTGAATTAAGGGTAATTAAAAAATTAATGTTGTTTTTTAATAACTGACGTAAGTTTGTAATTTTCTGTTGTATGGGTTAATTTTTGTGCCGGTTTTTTGGCAAATGTTGTTCTGGGAATATTTGAAGAGCGACTAGCCTGCCCTCCGCGGACGTTTAAGGAACTAAAGGAACTGTTTTAGGGATTTCCTAGTCACATACTTCTTTGTTTGTTGAGTCTTTCTATACCCTAAATAAGGGTAGTTGTGTTAGGTTGTTTTTATAAAGGATTTTCTTATAGGATCTTGAATCTAAGTAGTAATATAAGTCACGTAATAACCAAAAGTTTTCTATGGAAATAAGAACATAATGTATAAGTATGACACTTCGTGTAATTTTAATGCTAATTTTCTGATCGATTCGTTTTTCGAGTCCGACATTATCATCAAGCTCCGACTTGGCCTTGCACTCGAACTGAGTAGTATGTTTTCGTCCTTGGTAATAGTTTATTTATCTTATTATAATTAATAATATTAATTATTAATATTTGACACTACGGGGCCCTGTCCTCAGAACTAAACCTAACAGTTCTGTGATAATTTTTCCTAATTAACATACTTTTTTTTATATTACTTATGGTAATAATATATATATAATATATTATATAATATAATATATATAATATAACGAATTAATGAAATTGGTTAACGTTTTGGCGTCGTGACGTCATAAGCTAAGCGCCGCGGTTTAAAAGGAACGTTTTCTGTTTTCGGGACATAACGCCGTGGAGTAAGTCTTTAGTTGTGTTTTTAGACGCTAGAGGGAGCTTATTTGTTTCCCGGGTTTTATACAAGGCTTAAATATGGATCGTAGCGCCGCGGTAAAGCAAAATTACTTCGCGTTAGTTCCGAATTTAAGCGATAGGTGGCTCTATATTTAGTCAATTTATAGCTTATTCTTTTGAGGTTTTGACAGAGTAGATAAATGCATCGCTTATTAAAGGCATATAGCGTAGCGCCGCGGCGTAAGGCGTACATTTTTAGTAACGACGTTAAATCATAGATGTCCCTTTTATATATTTGAAGTTGCGGTTTCGGCTAAAACCGAGGGATACAATTTCCTAATTAATATTTTCCCATAAAAATCATTTAATAATTTTCGAGGAAATTCGTTTAATTGGCAGGAAATTGTGCGGCATTTTCCCCCCAAAACGAAACTATCGGCCTTTTGTTACCCTCTTCGGAGAAATTCGCCGAAAAATGTAGTTACGATTAAGTAATTTCGTCGAAAATATATTTCGTCCTATCTATCCCCAGTTTTTCTCCGTAACGACCTCATCAATTAACCTTCGGTTAGTTCTCGTTTCGTCCGCTAGATGGCGACTATGTATCCGTAAACGAGGAAAACGAGCGTGCTCTTTGGGAAAACGGAAAAGTTCGATCGTGCATAAATCGGGCTCAGGAAACCGCCGCTTTTGTACCGAGGGTGCGCGATGCCGATTTCCGCTGCTCAAGTTTCAGCGAACAGAACCCTTTTTACCCTGAACCACCTTCCGTTTTTAAGTTGGGTGGAGCGTATGGAATTGGGTGTTGTTGTCTGTTAATCATTTGTCTACTTTATTGGTTAATACGCTTTAGCGCCTGCTGCCGTCGGAAAGGGAAAATTCGAAAAATTGTCTTCCCCCCGCCCGTAAATCGCTCAGCGTAAAGGCTCATCCAATGAAATTTGTACACAACCCTGCGTTAGCGTGTTTAAAGGCTAGCTGCGTTCTCCTTGTGTTTGTTGCTCCTAGGATCTACAAACGTTTCGTCCTAAATGTCCACGTTACATCGCTACCAGTGGCAAAAAAATTAAATTCATTGATCCACCATTAAAAGTCGTAAATTACACTGCCTTAAAGAGCTACAATTAAGATGGCGTAGCTTACATTATGGATGTTTCTTGTGGTATAATGCTCGGAGGGATGAGAAAATCATTTAAATGTCCATGAAATTCATGAATTAATTATACATTAGTTCTGTAGTCATAAAGGCAAAAATCGCCTCTCCAATATTTATGGTGGCGCCATCTACGGTTGTTTTAGAAAGCAGATACTACTTAAATTTCGAAAGAATGGGAGAAAGTCAAAATACATATTAAGCATTTATCTTTATTAATCTTAATTCGTGTCGAAATGGTGGCGTCATCTTTGGCAGTTTTCCGAAAGTAGCCACTAGTTGTCATCCCATTCGTAAAAATGGGATGAACAGAAAATAGATACCAAGCATTTATTTTTCTTAATAGTAGACGTCGCCTCAGTCAGTGCGTTCGCGTCCAAATGGTGGCGCCATCTATGTTAGTTTCCGAAAGCAGCCACTACTTATATTTCGTAAAAATGGGATGAACGAAATATAGATACCACAAATTTAGCATTTTTAATAGTAGATGTCGCCTCAGTCAGTGCGTTCGCGTCGAAATGGTGGCGCCATCTACGGTAGTTTCTAAAAGCAGAAACTACTTAAATTTCGTAAAAATGAGATAAAGGCCAAATACATACCAAGCATTTATCCTTCTTAATAGTAGATGTCGCCTCAGACAGTGCGTTCGCGTCGAGCGCGTAGGCGCAACTTCGCTCTGTCCGCCATTGGCCATCTTGTCGCCATAAGTCTTGTTACGGAGGTTTGGAGGGAGAGAGAGAGAGAGAGAGAGTAGTGGTGGCGTAGGGAGGTCTCGCTGGCGCCAGATCTCATTCGATCGCTCTGCGAGGCAGCGGCACACTACACTCGCGTGTTTTCATTCAGTTGCCGCGCTCCAACTGACCTGGACGCACCCTCGTCGCGGCTTCCGCAGCACTCTGTCAGCGGCGCTCTTCTGGCTGCCTCCTAGAACCGAAGTTTTCTTGTCGCCGATATAAAAAGAGAGAAACGAACCCAAACAGAAAATTACCACGTGTTTAGGGCCCGAAAAAAGGAGAACGATTTCGAATAGGCCACACGGTTCCTGTCGCCTCCGACGACCGCGGAAAATCGCCTTTTTGAGATACAACATTATAGATTCTCTTCAGACCGGACTCTGGGGTAAGTTTACTTTATACAAGTTTATTCTGTCACGGGGGATTCTACCGTTTTGCCACTGGCCCCGTTTGAGAGTAGTAGACGCGTTTCGTAAACACTACGGCTTAACAGGGCCCCCTACTTGCTAAAAAACGCGTCTTTTTTAGGCCTAGCGTGGAGTTTTTGTTTTGGGTTTTGTTCGAGATTAAATACGTTGAATAGGGGGTTAATGTACCGTTTCATAGAGCTGTTCCTTCGTTTTGTCGAGGATTGGTTAAAGGTGAGCTGATATACTTGGAAAATTCGGCTTAAAGATGGTATTTAGATAACTGTATTTTGTGTAAACCTGCACTCGTGATTTAATACAATGTTCATTTTTAAACTATAGTATATTTACATATAATTTATCAGGGAAGTGACTAGCTTTTATTAGCTATTAGGAATTGGATAACTTAAATCGTCAAGTAGGACTCGTGAAAAAAGTAATTTTATTGTTTAGACCAGTGGCTCTCAACATTTGTCGCTTGAAAACCAGTGCTGTATTTATTTTTTTACTGCTGAAACTAATTCGATCATAGCCCCTTGAATTTTAAATGGAGCCCTGGGGTTTCATTGAGCCTTATTTGATAATAACTGGTTTAGACTGAACTAAATTTGTTCTTTCATGGGTAGAAAGTTTACTTAAATACTTCGAAAATTGGGCTTAAACATACTTTTCGTAGATATCAACAAAGTTTATGTAAAACCGAACTCGTGATAATATAAAGTTATTTTTTAAACTAGAGTCAATTTTTCTATAACTGATCGGGAAAATGCCTAGTTTTTATTAGGAATTTGTCAAGCTGGACTCGCGAGACAAGTAATTTTATAGCTTAGACTACAATAAATAGGCTTTTTTAGTTAAGAAAAAACAGTTCTTAAATTTATTTTATTAAAATTCACCTTTAATATATGAAAATACTAATACCAGCTGTCAAAAACCGATTGCATTATCGTAACACTGTTAATGAAATATCCTTCAAATGTTGTGACACAAACTAATAGCTAAACTATCATCTGGTTATCGGTTTTCGTTACTCCGCATTGTTTCGAAATTGTAAACATAAAAATTTAATTTTTTTCTTTGGCAAAATTTTCATATCGAAAAGAGGTGTAGATTTGTGTACTTTATATATAGATTCTAGTATATTACGGGGTTCGCTTTCGTGACAAATTTCATCAAAATCGATGTAAGGTATTTTCTAATTTTCTATTGCTAGCTTGTTTATTATTTCGGCAAAGAATATCACCTATCGACGTGTTCTTTTTGGCGGAACTAAATCTACTGCTAGTCCATTTTCTATTCAATTCTGGACAGCGTTTGAATAAGCTCAATGGTTTTAATAGAAATTTTTGTTGTAAATTATTCTACTAAAATGTGTTTAGTAGAGGATTTTTAGTTCCATTTTCTAGTATGTAATTTGTTTCTCAAAAATATGATTCTGATTTTAGAATTCTCAATAGTCATTGCAAAGAAGATGAAATTTTTAAAATCCTCAACCACTACCTCTGTACTTTTAAAAAAAATGTAAAAAAAAAAACCTAAATACTTTAAAAGTTGGTATTATTTCAATGGTTCCGACTTTTGCAAATTTGGCGTTCGGGATTTTGATTCTTAAAGTGATTTCAAAAATCAGAAACTGATTTTGGGTTTTCAGAGTAAAATTTTTGCGTTGATTTCAGGTTTTATAAGCTGATTTTAGAGATTTTGCAATCGATTTTTGCCCAGATTTTGGGATTTTCAATTTGATTTTAAGATTTCTAAAAATTCATTTGTTACGAATTTTGGATATCTCGCGTTATTTTGATTTATTTAGTTATGTTTTAAGCACTCCAGGCATAAACGTACTTATTCAATGTAATTTTTATTTTGATTTAAAATTAATCGGAAAAACTTCATTTTTAAAGGGGATTTTTCGTCTCTAAAAGAATCATATGATAGCTTAGACAAAATGTTTATTGAAATCAGATATCTTTCGAAATTAACTAAATATGCTACTACAAAAATAATCTTTTTCGAAACATTGTCAATTTTAACAAATATAAATAAATAAATTTTTGTATGAACCTATAAATTAATACAAAATTACAACATAATTTGACAAAATAATTTTCGGTAGAAAAATTGTTCATGTCAGTTACTATAACTTTCTAAACCTCTTTCAACTTGAAGATGGATTTTTAATAATGAAATATACCCTAGGAGTGTAATTTTGACATTGTATAGAAAGCAAATTTTAAGTTATGATGCGCTCTCATTGGAAATTGCCTCTACTCTGCTTAGAGCTCGGTGAAACAGATAAATTAACCGCTAAAGTTTTGATTAACCATAAAAATTACGGTTAACTGTTTATCCATGGATATTATCCACGGCTATATAGCAATTTAACATGCAAAATAATCGTTTTTTCCTGGATAATTTTCGTTTGTGGATAAAAATAAATAAAGTGATTATTTATTATCCAAACGCCGAGCTCTAAGTCTCTGCTAAGCTAAATATTGCACTTTTACTACCTGGATGGGTAGTGCACGGAAACGTATAGACTTCTGTCTGCACGAATATACGAACCCAAAGCATCACTCTCCGGCCAATCCGAATAACACACGGCTAGCATCAATCGAAGTTGGTCGTGCGAAGCTCACCTTTTGAAAATTGTTCTCCGCCATTTGAAAATGAGCTCGAGCTTATTCTCGGTATTGGTCCAAATTAAAATTAATTGCTTCTCATATTCCGTCCAACAATCTCTCTCCCTCTGCTCTCGTATTCGGCCGTCTAGTGGCTCCATCTGTCTTAATTCGAAAAGTGGTATTCGAACCCCCGGCAGCCACAGTACCAAAGACACCCCCCCCCCTCGGATCAATATCAATTAAGCGTTATTAATATCATTCCTAATGGCTACTTTCCGCCTAAATCGAACACGGCTACCGGTTGACCAATGGCCATTTTTCACAGTCCTTCTCGATGCAAATTGCGAAAGTTATAGTAATTGCAGAAGTACATAAGATATCTCTTACTGAGAAAGTATAGACGAATAAAGTTAAACATTCAAATATTGTAACCGTCGAAAACTTGGTTTAGAGGAAATCTTAGAGGGAAGGGACACCGTGATTGGTTTGCTTTAGATCGTAGTACACGCATGCGCATTTACGACTTTTAGGTTTGTTTTTATTTAATTAAACAAGGCTGCCCTGCAAAACATATTAACGAAAGGAAATGGATTATCGATAATTATTTGCCATAAACTGATATAGACAGAAAACCTCATGTATCAAAATAAATCAGTTAAAAGGTAACAATAGCTTTATTTTGGTTAACGTTGAAGGACTAATTTGGAACTAAGCCAAAATTAAGGTTTAAAAGAGCTCTAAGCATTTGGATTTGTTATAGCAGAACATCGAATTTTAACGGATAAAACGGAAAATAAATATTTTTTTGGCCATAGGTGGCACTAGCGTCGGTTCCACGTCACCCCCTCCCCCATTTTCAAACAAAACGTTCCTTTGGGATAAGGACTGGCGAGCTTGTTTACTTCATTATTATTAATATTCATCTCCCTATCCTCTTCATATTATTATTATTAAAAAAAAATGTTTGGGACAGGAAAAATAGTTCGCGATGTCAATTTTAACGGAATCTACTTATTTCGTGAAATATTATACACTTCTGGTGATAGCGTATGTAACAACATTGCATTATTTCCTGATTTTGGGTGACGAAAACGCGTAGATTGGAAGCTAAAGTTAGTGAAGTCGATTTTGAAAAGGCGCTGAATTCTTCACGCGTTTTTGGGTTTTGAAAATCTATAGTTAAGCTCATACAGGGCGATCACGAGATATTGTTTCCATGAGAACCGTTTGGTACAAAAAATATAAGAATTTTGTATTTCCGGTCCACTAATTGTATGTTCCTTGTGATCATGTTATGTATGGTAATAGAGACTTAAATTATACAATTTCGTCTGCTATAACTTGAATTGACTGTAGGTTGAATCTCTAGTATATTTTTAATCACTAGGTTAAATTTAACCCTAAAAAACATTTTTGGTAAAGATGGTAATTACAATCTTTTCAAAAAATGTTTTTTAATCAACCAAAATATTTAGAGATTTGAAATGTTTGGGATTCCAAATCAAGTGCATAAAATGGAGAAATGTTCGATCACTCAATCATAATAATCTTTTCAAATTTTTTTTTTCCAAATTTCAAAAATCGGTTTACCATACCGAACTTTCGAGATATTTCTTTAAATTTCAACGCGGGTATTTTAAGTAAAATGGGACTCACGATAAACTGATTAAAACTGGACTCGCGATAAACGATTAACTGATTAAAACCGGACTCGCGATAAACGATAAACTGAGTAACACCGGACTTGAAATATACGTAAACTCAGTAACACCGGACTCGCGATATACGATAAACTGAGTAACACCGGACTCGAGTTAAACGATAAACTGAGTAACACTGGACTGGCGTGAAATTATAAACTGAGTAACACTGGACTGGCTTGAAATGATAAACTGAGTAACACCGGAATCGCGATAAACGATAAACTGAGTAACACCGGACTCACGGTAAACGATAAACTGAGTAACACCGGACTCGCGATAAACTGAGTAACACCGGACTCACGATAAACGATAAACTTAGTAACACCGGACTCGCGATAAACTGAGTAACACCGGACTCACGATAAACGATAAACTTAGTAACACCGGACTCGCGATAAACTGAGTAACACCGGACTCGCGATAAACTGAGTAACACCGGACTCACGATAAACGATAAACTTAGTAACACCGGACTCGCGATAAACGATAAACTTAGTAACACCGGACTCGCGATAAACGATACACTGAGTAACACCGGACTCGCGATAAACTGAGTAACACATGACTCACGTTAAACGATAATCTTAGTAACACCGGACTCACGATAAACGATAAACTGAGTAACACCGGACTCGCGATAAACTGAGAAACACCGGACTCACGATAAACGATAAACTTAGTAACACCGGACTCGCGATAAACGATAAACTGAGTAACACTGGACTCGCGATAAACGATAAACTGAGTAACACTGGACTCGCGATAAACGATAAACTTAGTAACACCGGACTCGCGATAAACGATAAACTGAGTAACACTGTACTCACGATGAACTGAGTAACACCGGACTCGCGATAAACGATAAACGGACAATGCGTAACACCGGACTCGCGATAAACGATTAGCTGAGTAACACCGGACTCGCGATAACCGATAAACTTAGTAACACCGGACTCGCGATAAACGATAAACTGAGTAACACTGGACTCGCGATAAACGATAAACTTAGTAACACCGGACTCGCGATAAACGATAAACTGAGTAACACTGGACTCGCGATAAACGATAAACTGAGTAACACTGGACTCACGTTAAACGATAATCTTAGTAACACCGGACTCACGATAAACGATAAACTGAGTAACACCGGACTCGCGATAAACTGAGAAACACCGGACTCACGATAAACGATAAACTTAGTAACACCGGACTCGCGATAAACGATAAACTGAGTAACACTGGACTCGCGATAAACGATAAACTGAGTAACACTGGACTCGCGATAAACGATAAACTGAGTAACACTGTACTCACGATGAACTGAGTAACACCGGACTCGCGATAAACGATAAACGGACAATGCGTAACACCGGACTCGCGATAAACGATTAGCTGAGTAACACAGGACTCGCGATAAACAATAAACTTAGTAACACCGGACTCGCGATAAACGATAAACTGAGTAACACTGTACTCACGATAAACTGAGTAACACCGGACTCGCGATAAACGATAAACGGACAATGCGTAACACCGGACTCGCGATAAACGATTAGCTGAGTAACACAGGACTCGCGATAAACGATAAACTTAGTAACACCGGACTCGCGATAAACGATAAACTGAGTAACACTGGACTCGCGATAAACGATAAACTTAGTAACACCGGACTCGCGATAAACGATAAACTGAGTAACACTGTACTCACGATGAACTGAGTAACACCGGACTCGCGATAAACGATAAACGGACAATGCGTAACACCGGACTCGCGATAAACGATTAGCTGGGTAACACCGGACTCGCGTTAAACGATTAGCTGAGTAACACCGGACTCGCGATAAACTGAGTATCACCGGACTCACGATAAACGATAAAATGAGTAGAAAGGACTGTGACGTAAGAGCCTCATTTAAACAAGAAGGCCACGTTACTTTATAAAAAGAACTATTTCTCAAAAGATACAGAAAAATAACACATTGTTAAATTTAACCAATTTAAAACCGGTAAAAAGATACATTTCTTTGTAATAGGCGCTAGCATAAATTCTTCATGTCTTGTTCAACTTGTTAAAATGTTCCACGCGCTCTTTAATATTTTAGCGTAAAAGACTCGCGCATTTTTTTACCTCATGGAGCACGCGCTAGATCGCTCATTTAATCTAAAATATCAAGTTGCACGTGGAACTTTTTAACAAGTTGAATAAGATATAAATACAGTTTATGCTAGCGTCTATTTAATTATAATTTGATTTTGATTAGCCAAGTCTATTTAATCGGAGCTAAAACAGCCAAATATTTCACAAAGACTATTTGGCCAAGTTTGGGGGACTAGCAACTTACTCTATATTGTTTGGTTTCAAACCTTTAGCTTATTTTCGGTCTTCGTGTGTGCCAGACATATTATATTTTTGGAGTTTTTTCGAGACATTTGTGTTTAGTGTTGTAAGTCGGAAAATTTTCCGTATTTTTCCGAAAAAAATAAAAACTTTTTAATTCATGATTAGTCTAATATTGTTCGCAAATTTAAATAAAGCGGCATTTTCGCCTCATTTTTTCGAATATAAAAGTAAAACTAAACCTCTAGACTAGTTTAAACTGATTAACAATGTAATACTATTAATTTTATATCGATAAAAAGTCAAAAACATAAAAAACCCTAAAGAAGTAATTTGTTTCAATTTTTAATTTTTCAGATTTGCTGGAAATTTTATGGAAATTTTTCCGCATTTAATTTTTGTTTGTCAAATATCTCCGTCGAATATTGTACTTGATCTTAGCTGATTTGATAGAACGGTCTAACAAACCACTTTAAATACATTCTGGTGCAACCGTTATTATACCCGCCTTGGCTATCTTGTTAATACCCAGGCCTCCATTCCGATTTCGGAGAAATATCTCATTCCATCATTAGCGATTTAACTCTGAATAATTTTGCAATTTATCCCGTGTGCCGTTGTGTTTTCCCCGCTCTGTCTCTTGTAACGGTTTAGCTGTTAGCAGATACATTTGCAAATCCAGAGTAAGAAAGAAGAGTTTTGGCAGAGAAGAGATTTTTAAAGCGCCCTTGTCTTTATTAGGAATCGACTCAATATGCTAATTTTCGTCTCGTGACGGTTGTTGAGGGGACAGCCGACGATGCCTTTTTATAAGCCATTTTAAATGGTCTTTTCTGTTGTTTTGCCTTTTCATTCGTTGATGGGGTTTTTACGCTTTTGAGTTATCGAGTTATCCGTTTTGTTTGCGGCTAACTATATCGTTATTTCTAATGATTTTTTGGCCAGGCTTTGTTGCTGGCTACCGGTTAGGGGCTATAGCTTCGTGATTGTCCGTTAAGTAAAATTTTGCAACCTGACAAAGTTTAAAGTTTGAGCTTGGTATCATTTTCATGTTGTGCTATTTCGGTCATTAGTCAATACCTTATGAGTCCGCTGTTAATGGTTAATGAGGTAGATGTTTACTCCGAATACGCTACGCCATTTTGGTTAATTTAGGTTATTTTAAAGTTAAGATTGGTTAAGATTAGTTTAAAAAATTACTTTAATACTAACGTAGTTTTGATTGTCTTCCTCTTGGAAAAATAAGGTAAGTTTAGGTTATTATTAGGTAAGATTAGGTTATTATTAGGTAAGATTAGGTTATTATTAGGTAAGATTAGGTTATTATTAGGTAAGATAAGGTTGATATTAGGTAAGATTAGTTGAAGATAAATGTAAGTTACGGTGTTCCTAAAATGTAACTTTTTTCGAATATAGGCCATGTCACTGGTAAATAGTGACAAGTAATGGCAAATTTGACAAATAATGGCATATAGTGACAAATAATGGCATATAATGACAAATAGGGAAAAAAAATTATTTTGTACTCTTAGAACACTTCATTTGCTATAACTTTTAGCAATGAATAAAATAAAAATATTTAATTGTGTTTTACAAATGTTTCAAAATAGCCAAACATTTTATATATTTATGTGAAAAATATAAAAAATAGCCCAATGGTATTTCATACGAAACATTTATTAGTATTTTTACATTTTCTAATATTTGCCACTATGTCAATTTGTCACTAAAAATCATTATTTACCATGACACTTTTTGCCACTATTTGCCACAATAAATGTCAGGTGGTATTTACCACCCCAGAACACTAAGTTACTTTAATACTTACGTAACTAGTTTTGATTTTCCACTTTTTGGAAAATAACTTTATTTGTGAGAGCCTATCTGATAAGTTAAGTTTCAATAGGAAAATGTTTACTTCAACCACATTGCAGATGGCGCTATGTACCATTAGGGGCTTTCCATCTTCTATAAATAACGGCACGTGACGCACGCTTCATGTCCTCTGTTAATTGGAACGTGCCAACGAGCGTGCATCGCCGTAGAGAAGCGAGAAAAGCCTTTTTATGTTCCGTTGCGCCCTCTTTAGTAAAAATATGCATCATTGTTTGTCAACAAATAATTCAATTAGTCAATAGTTGATCGCGGAAATATCAGTTCTTATATTGTATTTTTTGTTATAAAATTATTATATTATATTTTTACCCATACCTTTGAGAAAAGTCGATTATAAAGCACTTTTGAAAGTTCCCAACACTAACACATGAAAATCATGAAATTATAGTACTCTAGATATTTCCAACAAATAGTTCGATTTTTCCTTAAAACCAAAATACTTATATCAGTTCATTAATTTTTTTATATTTTTATTATGTAAAATGCTTAGTGATAATAATCAATTGAAATTGGTCTTTTCCAATTTTTGTACGTGCCAAAGAACGTGTTTTTCCGTCCAATAAATAAAATAGATTTTATTTTTGGAGAAGACGAACAATTGACTGAAAAAACTATTAACCGGAAGAACGTGATGTCAAAACTCGTAGCTTTGAAGGTACATTTTTTGTCATTCATTTTTGGCGTTTGAAGTGGTTTCGGAATCTGCCAGCCAAGTATAATATTCAATTTCGTTTCACCGATAAGATTATACCAAACCTTATCAGCGTTAAATAACACCTTTTAAGTTGCCTATTGTTATTTGTCTGTTCTCGCGGCTAGTTTTATCTAAAAGCGGGCCAAATCTGTTGTATTTTTTTGGGGGTCCGTCCGGGATCGGGCAATTTCTTCTAAGCAACGCGATGGTAATTTATCAACGGCAACGAAGACCAACACCCAAAAACCCGTACAAATAGACATTGTTTCCTGATGTCGACAGTAGGGGGCGTTCGAGTCGTACTCGCTGGCTCCCCCCCCCCTCGCCTCCGCTCTTTGGCGCCTTTTCTAGCGCTTTCCTTTCGGCCCTAGGGCTGGCATTCGCTATTTCGATTGTCTGAGCAAATTCGTTAGAATCACGGGCTGCTCCAAGCTCCAGTAATGAAGTCCCCCGGGGCAAAGAGCCCCTTTTCTCCCCCCCTCCCGACTTACACCGACTTTGTCGACCCCCGTTCATCCCCCTCTCTATACTATCGCCAACGACTACAGGGTGCTTCTGTTTGTAGTACCTCAAAGAGCGAAAATTGACACATTATTTCTAGGCCTTTTAGATAGTTTTTACAAGTTTCATTTGGAATTATTTTCATGTTCAGGGTGTCTCAATTTGCTTTCTTGTTCAGGGCATTTCATAACTATAAAATCTAGACTTTAACCATTTTAAAGAATATATTGGAAAACAGTTTGTACGCTGCCAGACCATGTTTATCATAGTACACGCTTTTAATAGCCGTTTTCCACCCTGACTTGACGCGTCTATTAAAATTTTGATTTTTTTTTCAGCTTTTTTATCAAAAATATGGAAAATAGTGCGAATATAGTTATCGATTTTTTACAATTTTTAAAAGGGCATTGCGTAATATTATATTTTAAAACTTAAATAATTTTTACTGAAACGTACTTTTTTGAGATACTCTATTTGTTATCGGAAATCTTTAAAAAAGTATTATTTTAGTATCTAAGTGCTGCACCTAAACGTGTTCAGTGTGTAATGTGTAGATTGTTCTTTCTGTGAAACAATTATTTTCAACTAAAACCAACAATGGTTTGAACTGAACGTTGTAAAACGAAAACGTCTATGAAGAATCGCCTATTTAGGGGAAACATTTGGGTTTTTTTTCGTAGACTAGGCGGCGCTAGCTGTTCAATTATACAAATTGAATTTACCTTTTAATTCAGGGTTGCCACGGTGACTGGAAAACCTGGAATTCCTAGAAAAGTCAGGGAATTTGAATATGGGTCTACAAATCAGTGAAAAGTCAGGGAATTTGAATATGGTTCTACAAATCAGGGAAAAGTCAGGGAATTTGAATATGGGTCTACAGATCAGGGAAAAGTCAGGGAATTTGAATATGGTTCTACAAATCAGGGAAAAGTCAGGGAATTTGAATATGGGTCTACAGATCAGGGAAAAGTCAGGGAATTTGAATATGGGTCTACAAATCAGGGAAAAGTCAGGGAATTTGAATATGGGTCTACAGATCAGGGAAAAGTCAGGGAATTTGAATATGGGTCTACAAATCAGGGAAAAGTCAGGGAATTTGAATATGGGTCTACAGATCAGGGAAAAGTCAGGGAATTTGAATATGGGTCTACAAATCAGTGAAAAGTCAGGGAATTTGAATATGGTTCTACAAATCAGGGAAAAGTCAGGGAATTTGAATATGGGTCTACAAATCAGTGAAAAGTCAGGGAATTTGAATATGGTTCTACAAATCAGGGAAAAGTCAGGGAATTTGAATATGGGTCTACAGATCAGGGAAAAGTCAGGGAATTTGAATATGGTTCTACAAATCAGGGAAAAGTCAGGGAATTTGAATATGGGTCTACAGATCAGGGAAAAGTCAGGGAATTTGAATATGGGTCTACAGATCAGGGAAAAGTCAGGGAATTTGAATATGGGTCTACAAATCAGGGAAAAGTCAGGGAATTTGAATATGGGTCTACAGATCAGGGAAAAGTCAGGGAATTTGAATATGGGTCTACAAATCAGGGAAAAGTCAGGGAATTTGAATATGGGTCTACAAATCAGGGAAAAGTCAGGGAATTTGAATATGGGTCTACAGATCAGGGAAAAGTCAGGGAATTTGAATATGGGTCTACAAATCAGTGAAAAGTCAGGGAATTTGAATATGGTTCTACAAATCAGGGAAAAGTCAGGGAATTTGAATATGGGTCTACAGATCAGGGAAAAGTCAGGGAATTTGAATATGGTTCTACAAATCAGGGAAAAGTCAGGGAATTTGAATATGGGTCTACAAATCAGGGAAAAGTCAGGGAATTTGAATATGGGTCTACAGATCAGGGAAAAGTCAGGGAATTTGAATATGGGTCTACAAATCAGGGAAAAGTCAGGGAATTTGAATATGGGTCTACAGATCAGGGAAAAGTCAGGGAATTTGAATATGGGTCTACAAATCAGGGAAAAGTCAGGGAATTTGAATATGGGTCTACAGATCAGGGAAAAGTCAGGGAATTTGAATATGGGTCTACAAATCAGGGAAAAGTCAGGGAATTTGAATATGGGTCTACAGATCAGGGAAAAGTCAGGGAATTTGAATATGGGTCTACAGATCAAGGAAAAGTCAGGGAATTTGAATATGGGTCTACAAATCAGGGAAAAGTCAGGGAATTTGAATATGGTTCTACAAATCAGGGAAAAGTCAGGGAATTTGAATATGGGTCTACAGATCAGGGAAAAGTCAGGGAATTTGAATATGGGTCTACAAATCAGGGAAAAGTCAGGGAATTTGAATATGGGTCTACAGATCAGGGAAAAGTCAGGGAATTTGAATATGGGTCTACAAATCAGGGAAAAGTCAGGGAATTTGAATATGGGTCTACAGATCAGGGAAAAGTCAGGGAATTTGAATATGGGTCTACAAATCAGTGAAAAGTCAGGGAATTTGAATATGGTTCTACAAATCAGGGAAAAGTCAGGGAATTTGAATATGGGTCTACAAATCAGTGAAAAGTCAGGGAATTTGAATATGGTTCTACAAATCAGGGAAAAGTCAGGGAATTTGAATATGGGTCTACAGATCAGGGAAAAGTCAGGGAATTTGAATATGGTTCTACAAATCAGGGAAAAGTCAGGGAATTTGAATATGGGTCTACAGATCAGGGAAAAGTCAGGGAATTTGAATATGGGTCTACAAATCAGGGAAAAGTCAGGGAATTTGAATATGGGTCTACAGATCAGGGAAAAGTCAGGGAATTTGAATATGGGTCTACAAATCAGGGAAAAGTCAGGGAATTTGAATATGGGTCTACAGATCAGGGAAAAGTCAGGGAATTTGAATATGGGTCTACAAATCAGGGAAAAGTCAGGGAATTTGAATATGGGTCTACAGATCAGGGAAAAGTCAGGGAATTTGAATATGGGTCTACAGATCAAGGAAAAGTCAGGGAATTTGAATATGGGTCTACAAATCAGGGAAAAGTCAGGGAATTTGAATATGGTTCTACAAATCAGGGAAAAGTCAGGGAATTTGAATATGGTTCTACAAATCAGGGAAAAGTCAGGGAATTTGAATATGGGTCTACAGATCAGGGAAAAGTCAGGGAATTTGAATATGGGTCTACAGATCAGGGAAAAGTCAGGGAATTTGAATATGGGTCTACAAATCAGGGAAAAGTCAGGGAATTTGAATATGGGTCTACAGATCAGGGAAAAGTCAGGGAATTTGAATATGGGTCTACAGATCAGGGAAAAGTCAGGGAATTTGAATATGGGTCTACAAATCAGGGAAAAGTCAGGGATTTTTAAAAATTAGTTTAAAAAAATTAGGGTAATATCAGGGAATTTAATTTCGGTTGTAAATAGGAAACTTTTTCTAAAATATAGGTTAAAAAATACCAAATCTTGGCACAAAATAAATCAGAGAAAATCTTCAAAGATGGTCAGGGAAAACCTGGCAAAGTCAGGGAATTTGATTGTGAAAAAACTGTGTCAACCCTGTAATTATATTTTTAATTTTTGTAGCTATAAATCAGGTTAAGCCAACCGAACTACGCGTTTTCGAGTGGAAACCTAATCATTTAGTCGCGAACGCGGTTATCCCGGTCACCCTGTACGTCAGTTTCCCGCTCGGCAGCTTTCGACGCCAGCCGAACGTAGGGTGTCAACTCGGAGCTACGGGCCAATTTTTCCTCGCTGAAACGAAACCAATGAAATAGTTTTACTTTTTCGGAAAAACTAAAATCCGCTGGCGTCTTTATTTTATCTTTGAGTTTCCTTTCGGCCGCTCTGGGACCTAACAGTCTTTTGTCACTACGTAACGTGTGGGGATTTACTAACGAAGCCGGCGATTCTAAGGGTTTGGAGTTTGCGTTGCGCTTATTGTTTTGGTCGTAAAAGGTAGTTTCATATTTTTTATTGCGGACGATTTCGTGGAGAAAAGTTGGTTTCGCGAAGTGGGTTAGTGTGAGTTTGAGTTTTTATATTTAGGGTATTTTTTTGGGGGATGTCGATTTAAATACGGTTACCCAATTGTTTTGCAGCACGGTATTCAATTCAAGTTTTTAAGAGTGTCGTATACATACAAATATTGTGGATGGGATTCTCAATCTCAAAATGGTATTGAAAATCCGAAACTGATTTTTAAGTTTTGATGTAATTTTTACTAAGGGCTATTTTGAATTGAAATTTTTCATTCTGATTTTTAATATTTTGAAGTTTCATTTCGCACTGATTTACAAAGTTTGAAGTTTTATATGCTGATTTTTGAGATTTTAAAGTTCTATTTCCGCGCTGATTTCAAGAGTTTGAAGTTTAATTTCCATGCTGATTTTTGAGAAAGTTTCATTTCCGTGCTGATTTTAAAAGTTTCATTTCGTGCTGACTTAAGTTTCATTTCGTGCTGACTTAAGTTTCATTTTCTTGCGGATTTTTGAGAAAGTTTCATTTTCTTGCTGATTGAAGTTTCATTTCTTGCGGATTTTTTAAGTTTCATTTCTTGCGGATTTTTTAAGTTTCATTTCTCGCTGATTTTTTAAGTTTCATTTCTTGCGGATTTTTTAAGTTTCATTTCTTGCGGATTTTTTAAGTTTCATTTCTCGCTGATTTTTTAAGTTCCATTTCTTGCGGATTTTTTAAGTTTCATTTCTCGCTGATTTTTTAAGTTTCATTTCTTGTGGATTTTTGAGATTTTGAAGTATCATTTAAATGATTTCGAGATTTTTAAGTTGAATTAAAGATTTTTACAAATCTATTTCCATGGATTGTATTGAATTTTGTTTTCCAAAGTTTGGAAAGTACCGGTTTGTTTATCGCCAGTTTTAGATACAAATTTAGTTTTCTTGTTATCTTTATAAAAACTTAGAAATAGTTCTAGCTTATTCTAGGCATGGTGTATCTATAGCACTTATTGGTCAATCGTAAAGTGCTTCTAACTCCGAACTGATCACGTACAGTCCTAGTTCTCCAATTCGATATCACGATATCAAAGTCCGGAGTTTGTAGAACAATAATGAGACCGATCTGAGACAGACAATCTTGACAGTTCCCTTTACCGGATATTCTCTGGTCAATCGCGGCTGGGAGTGGGGTAGAAGGCGGTTTATTCTCTGTAAGAAAGAAAGTAAACCCCAAGAAATGATTTGTATATCTTCGAATCGAAAATGGAGAATAAAAGAAAAGTGGAAAATGCCTATTCTTGCTGAAAGTCACGAACCAGCCGGTAAATTGTCTAATTAGGAATTGACGAAGCCAATATCGGAAATATTTCTTTCATCTGTCTCGTGTTTTGGATTCTTCGATCGCACTGGCTTTGATCCAAAAACTCTCCGAAAGTTCAAAGGTAAAATTAAAAGGATATTTTGTACCTTTTTTATATATCTCGAAAGACTTCACTAAATAGTTTGTTAACGTGTCACCAGGGTAAAAAGAATGTCATTCACGTTTGCCACGATTGTCACGATGACGTCACGCATATGCTAGACATCAATACCCAGTTTAAGACGGTTTCTGTGGTAGTTTTTGACCAATCAAAGTTCTCGAAATTCGCCTTGAAAAGTGTGAGGTTACCGCCCACTTAAACTTTTTAAGCAATAATTGGTTACTAATAGGTGTTTCTTTAAGGTTAATAATGTTTTTTATCCGTGTCACCTAGGAGCAACAAACACACAAGGAGAACGCAACCCGTCAAAAGGATTGTAGACCATTGGACCGAAATCCCATTCGTCCGAATGGACCATTGAACCGAATTCCAATCGACCGAAAACTGCGTTTTGCGCAGTTTTCATTCAATATACCGTTAGTGATACATATTTATATATCGTAGGTTACGTGACGATAGTATATCTAATTTGGACTAAACTATGTCTTAAATATTTATTATTTCGTACCGACGTGTATTTTTAGACCTTTTTCCCTTGAAATTTGATATTTTCCGGAAAATAACCTTGATAAGACCCGACGTGAAATAGTTGCCTACCATATCTAACCGAACCCAACCTAACCTAACCTAACCTAACCAAACCTAACCCAACCCAACCCAACCCAACCTGAACTAACCTACCCGAAGTGAAAACGAACCAGATTTAAATTTCCCATTCAACTGAATCCCGCCATGTTGGGCTATAAACGAAAATACTTTTCGGTTCAATGGGATTCGGTCGAACGGGATTCGGTTCAATGGTATACAACCGTCAAAAGTCGTGCATTTTCGTGTGTACGTTTTTCATTGGTGAGATGCTTTAGCGCCTGCTACCGTCGGAAGGGGAAAATTCGGAAATTGTCTTCCCCCCGCCCGTAAAACGTTCAGCGTAAAGGTTCGTCCAATGAAATTTGTAAACAACACTGCGTTAGCCTGTTTAAAGGTTAGCTGCGTTCTCCTTGTGTTTGTTGCTCCTAGGTGTCACGAGCTTAAGCATTTTAGTACTTTATTGGCACGCGCGTTTCGCACGTGGACTCGAAATTCCGAAATATTTCTCTATCTTCAATAGCTAAATAGCTAGTGACGTAGAAAACACATTTACACGTGACCTCCCGTATTTTATAGAAACCCTTGGCTGCGTTCAGCAGCGCTCATCGGACTCACCAATTACTAATCGGTGACATCGGTTTCCTACTGTACGCTTTGTCGCGTTTCCGGTTTTGACGTCACGATAGTCATCGGTTACTCACCGAAGTCATCGGCTGGAAGAGTCGGTTTTTCCGATGACTGACGTCATTTCTGACGTAAAACTACTATAAAAGCTACGCCATTTTAAAAAACACAGATGACTGAATAAAAGCGTTCAGCAACTTACGACGTCATTATGACGAAAAAGCTCATCGGTGGAAAATATCAAATCCATCGGGGGTTTTACCCCTTATTACTTACAAAAACCAATTTCCCACACTAAAATTAAACACAAAAAAAAACATTTTTTACATTACTACTTCGTGTAGTTTCAAAATTGAACTAATAAATAAAAGCATTGCTGTTTTGTATAATATCATAAGTTTATAATAACGTCCTTCTAAGTCAGAATCAAAGTTAGATATCAAACGCTCTATATGAAGGAAAAATAGTGGCCTCCATTGCTACTATGATTTATAATATATTTTCCCGCGAAGACTTGGCGCAGAGGCTTAGGGCGGAAATAGAATAATCGAAAATCTTAATGCGCATGCCTTGGAAGCTTTAGATGAAATGGCGACCGAATTTAGATTTGGGAGATATTTAAGTAATTTACATAAGCGATAAAAGAGGTGCAATATTTTCAAAGTTAGTTTACTAAAAATCACTGAATCTTCTAGCGTTTGGTCAAAAAAAATATTTTTATAGCCGAACACAACTAAAGATGGCACTCACATCGTAACCACGAAAATTTTAAATGCTTTTACGAGGTCAATGGAAGCTTTAAGCTAGGAGCAACAAACACAAGGAGAACGCGGCTAGACTTTAAACACGCTAACGTTTTACGGGCGGGGGGAAGAAAATTTCCTGAAATTACCCTTCCAACGGCAGCGGGTGCTAAAGCGTCTAACCAATGAAAATTGTACACAAGAAAATGCCCGAGTTTTGACGGGCTGCGTTCTCCTCGTGTGGGGTGCTGTGTTTATTGCTCCTAGCTTTAAGGGATTCTGACTTAGAGGGACCGTATTACAGGGGCGTAGGAACCGGGAGGGGCAGGGGGGGCAATGCCCCTCCCTAGAATTTTGCTGGGAGGGGCAACTAATGTTATTGCCCCCTCCAACCTTTGGTCAGTTGAAATCTTCAAAAGGCTCAAATTATCATTTTAAAAGCATATACAGTTTATAGAACCTCAACTGTGTTTAAATTTCAGTCTTTTCCCGCCAATTTACATAGTAGTAACAAGTACACATGTATTCGGAGAAGCTACACTCCATTAAAAATTAAAAACCACTCTCCAGACCCCTTTTCGTTTATCTTTGCCCCCTCCAACTTCTAGAACGTTCCTACGCCCCTGCCGTATTATAAACTTATGATACTATTAAAATTACATGTAGCAAGAATTCTGTAACCGTTATTAAATCATAAACATTTACAGTAAGAATTCGATTTTTTTAAACGTCTTCATTTGCCAACATTTTTAAATTTTTCTTAAAACATTCTATTTAAAATTGCCTTAATTTTTGTCAAAACGTCTTCCAAGCTTTAAAACCAGGTTTTAAAAAATCACAGGAACTCAAAATTGGCGGAAAAATTAATGCATTGGAATAATATTTTTACCTCTCCGAGGGGACTTTGTACCCTAGGAGGGGTTATACAACCACCGTGTCTGTCTGTCTGCCTGTCTCTCAGGCCTGCGAACGCGTTCGCATTTTCGGGGCAAAGGGTAATCACTGCGTACGCAGTTTCTTAGAATCAGGGAAAAGGTTTTTCCAAAAGCGACCTCTTTTTGTCATTGGGTGTAGTATAATTTTTTAAAGGCCGGGATTCGAACCCGAGCCCTCTTGCACGATAGGTGAGCTTGCCAACTTGTTTTATTTCGTGCGTAGTCTAAATTTTGGGTCACAAGTATCGCCGGTTGGGCATTTTCGTCAAAGAGCCGCTCACGCTCATGCTTTTTAGAGCGGTAACATTGACGTTCCTCTCATTTTTGTTTTGCGCTCTTTTAAAAAGATATTTTACCGCTCATTTTCGCTCATAATAACAAATCCGCTCACAATGAGATGAGCGGTGCGCAACACGGCTCCCGATAGAATATATGAAAGTTTTCTGCTCGTTCTGCACAACAGCTAAAAGTTTCAACTGAAAAATATGGAAATTCAAAAGTCGTCTGCTATTTCTTCACATCATTAGTTGATGGATTTTAAGGCAGGTGGCGCTATATTTGTTATGTTCGAAGCTTATATTGTGACGATATTTAGCTTTGATCCTATTAACTAAATCAAATTCAATCGGCTCTAAAATAAAACATATTAAAGGAAATCTCAAAGAAGTAATATTTCCGAGAGTCAGGACCTGCAAAGTTAATGTTTATATAATGCTTGTTGCAGTGGCGTAGCTAAGACACCCTAGCTCCCCCCTCCCGGTGAAACTCTTTCCGGGGTTTTAGCCGGTATCTAACATATATTATTTGATAGTAAATTAGAGCCCCCTGAAGCCCCGTGGCCCTCCTGCATTGCGGGGGCCTTATTTACGCCACTGGCTTGTGGAAATAATAAAAACTTTTAACCTGTAAATAGTTAACAGAATGTTGTGGCTTTACATAGTTAAAAGGAAACACTTGTTTGCCTATTTTACACGTACAAAGTTCCCATAATTTCAACAAGAATTATATGAACAGTAATTTGCAGGTCGTGGCTATCGGAAATATTATTTTTTGGCGATTTTCTCGAAGATGTTTCATTTAAGCGCCTATTGGTTCCTTAAAATTGTTGTCTTCCATTCTTTTAAATACTTCTATTCCCCGTGAATTTTCACAAAGAGCGGACATCTTGAGTTCATGTTGCGTCAACAACCTTCGAGAGCTTTCTTAGAAATCTTTGTACGAACGTCTGGTCTTTGCCATTTTCTGGGAACTCCTTTGAAGATAACAGTATAGATTGTACATCCCGTAGCATTTGTAATCTCCGGGCTCGCATGTGCCCCGAACATCACATCGGGGGAACTCAACCAAATGAGCGGATTTCGTGTTCCAATTCAAACGCCGACGAGCCTCGCTACTCCTTATATTTGTATCCTTCCATCGCACACGCAGACCGGCGCTTTTATGAAGTTGCCAGTTACGTCTAGCTCAAGAGGAATAGGTACGCTATAAATCAATGGTATCCGCGATTGGCCGTCTCGTAACACTGCGGGCCTGCCTTTAGCAAGAATCAAAATTAGTCGTCTGGTAGCGCTGTTTTCGGAAGGGAAACTTCCCCTATAGCGTGGGAGATAAATTAGTTCCGTGTAAAAAGAAAATGAGACGCTCGCTATCACGGTTATCATGTATAGGTATTTTCCTGGTAGATTATTATGGATGCCTCTGTAGACTTAACCGTCTAGATACCTTTGCTTGGTTATGTTAATTCTCATAAATCCACCAGGGGGATCTCCTCTGCTCGCGGAATTATGCCATCCTGAAGGGGTTGGCTAGAAATGTTTGATTTTTTACGTACAATCCCAATTTGGGATTAGTGTGTGTGTTATTTTTTTACGCGTGGTGTAGCCGACACCCCCACCGCCGCTGTCGCCGTATACAAAACTCTTCCAACTATGAAGGATAAAGTGATAAATGATACATCAAACCATAAGTGTATAATATTGTTACATAAGTGTGACACTTCCTATTCTTCACATGCAAAAGTTTTATTGAGAGCTATTCACAAGACAGACTGCATTACGGGCTTCGTCGCCGTTTTGAGTCCGCTTGCTAAAACGTCACACGTAGCCTTCGACAGCGCCTCGCAAGGTGGTAAATTTTTTCTTCTGATGACGTCAATCCTTTACTAGCTCTCAGTAAAAAATTCCTCAAAGTGACAAACTTATGGAACAATATTATAGACTTATGATCAAACGATAGACAATTTCGTGGCTAACTAATAATTTCAACCAACGGAGGTTTAAAACTTACTTAGGCTTAATTAATAATGACCTACATTTACAGTTGCATTTAATTCTATGCGAGAAGCTCAGTCTTAGTTCTAACCCCATTTCGCTACAGCGATATTACTCAGTAATTATACTTTATCGCGGCCATTTGGAAAATTATTGTTTTAAATATTTGAAAAAATAGGGCATTGATATCTTCGCGATAATTTTTGACGGGATAATGCGGTCTTCTTCGTTGATATCAAACAATTTAAATAACACTTAACTTAACTTATATTACGTGGTTTTGGATATCAGGCGTGGTATAATAAAGTAACCAAACCCATCAGTGGGATTGTGTATAGTCAAATGTCTATAACATCTTGTTTACATTAATTTTACGATGTTGGAGATACGTGCAAAAAATGTCTCGAGGGTTTCTTGATGGGCAATTTAGATTTTATGTATAGATTTTATATCAGAGATATGCCTGGAGTCAGATGCCACTGACAGGGAAAGAATGTTGCGTGCCTGCGTGGTGGGTAGAGGTGTCCTGGCTCTGACCAACTGAACTCTTCAACCCGTTCCGAATGTATACGTGCTTGAGTTTTTGATGTCGGAAAACAACATATCAGAGAGATGAAATCCCAAACAATGAGCACTTTCGTTAACTACACTAATGGTTGCGATATGGAAGATCCTCTCTTTGAAAGTCGAAATCACTATTCTCAAGGTCGAGATGGCCATTTTTATATTAATAATTTTTATTTTAAAAATTAAGATTATTTTCAATATCGCCATTCTCAAGGTCAATATCGCCATTATCAAGGTCAATATTACCATTCTCAAGGTCAAGATGACCATGTTTATATTTTGTTTTTACTTTAATTATTTAGTATATTTTCGATACCTCCATTTTCAAGGTCAATATCGCCATTCTCAAGGTCAAGATGACCATGTTAATATTATTTTTTTTTTACTTTAATAATTAGTATATTTTTTATATTGCCAGATCACCATTTACTAAAGATCGACAACGTGGACCATCTCTATTTTAACCTTAGACCAATAAACTACTGGACCTGAATCAGGATTGGCGCGTTTTGTACTTGTAGATCAGGGCCCCTTGTAGTCCGATATTGGAAAGACCGTCACCCAAGTATTAAACACGTCACTAGCAATATAAATGAAAGACGTTAGGCGTAGTATCTTCAGCTTGAAATGTTAAGCAGTTTTGCACGTGTTTAATTGCATTTGGGTGGAAAATCTCGAGATTTTATCGGTAGGAGCGCTGGTGGGCGATGCCGTGTAAAGGTTGCTTTCGGTTATGATTCTGATCCATTAAAATATTTTTCCAAGGTTCACACTCTTGTTTATTTATGAAGAAATTTCACATTAAAAATAAAATGAAGATTAATTAAGTAATGAGAAACCTAGCGGACAGCTGAGTCATATATTTAGTAATTCATTCTGAAAATTTCCCGTATTTTTTCTTTTATTTTTCAAAAATCTCTGCATTAAAATCCTATATAAATAGACTACAAATATCCTATTTTCCTGTAAGATTTTGTTGAGATTTTCTGTGGTCATCCTGCATCTGCTAAGGTAGCAGATAATAGTCCAGTATCACAATGAACTTCTCGATTATCAGGCTACTGTTCTAACACAGTTTTCACGATCCAGAAAATATAATCTCTTTAATTATTCAAATAAACTAAATATCTCAAAAAAATCAAAACTAAAAAAAACTTGTCGCTTTGCCTTTAAACGTGACGTCACCATGACGCGTAGCAGTCCGCAAGCGCTCGAACCCGGAAACAAAAGTACGAAACGAAAAATAAAATAATGAAAATATTCCTTCCTTCAGCTTCCACGACATTAAACGGCTGTCCGCGGCGCGTCAACCTAACCTCGTAACCTTCCGAAAAGCCCACCCCGCCTACCCATCCAGTAGCGACTTAAACTGACGCCACCGTATTCGAAATGTTTTAGTCTACGAAACCTTACACCGAACGGATATCGCGACACCAACACAAAAGGGCGTAATAAAGAAATAATAACGATGGCCATTTCTTTACGACTTTGTCATTTTGAGACGTTTAGGAACGACCTCGGCTCTATAACGGTTTTCTATTTTTGGTATATCGTTGATATAACAAAAAAAAGTTCACAAAAGGATCGAGCTCTAGGTGGATAACGCCATCTTGTGGCTTTTATTTCAAACAATTTTATTTCATTTTTGTTTTTATTAAATTATTTACTTACATGGATTTATGAGAATGTACAAAATATGATTTTTTGTACATTTAAAATAAAACCAAATTAACGAATAGTAATTAAATATAATTAAATTTAAATTCAATTTTATTTTTCGTTATAAAATGAACGTAGTGGTACAGACATTTCAAATTAACCAAATTTACCAGTATTAATTAAATCAAATTAAATTAAATATCAATTTTATTTTAAGTCAACCATATAAAAAGGAACGTAGTGGTACAGACATTTCAAATTAACCAAATTTACCAGTATTAATTAAATCAAATTAAATTAAATTAAATATCAATTTTATTTTAAGTCAACCATATAAAAATGAACGTAGTGGTACTGACATTTCAAATTAACCAAATTTACCAGTATTAATTAAATCAAATTAAATTAAATTAAACATCAATTTTATTTTAAGTCAACCATATAAAAAGGAACGTAGTAATGTTACTAAGAACGTAGGAATTCCAAAATTGATTTAGTACTTTAAATTACTTAGTTTTGTATTTATAAAATTATTTATTTAAATAATGTAATTTAACATCGAAAGATTAATTAGAATGTGCTAAGTAATTTGTAAACCAAAGTACGAGTAGACGTTAAATCTAATTTAAATAATATAAATATTGTTTTACGTCACCATCAGAAATTGAACGTAGTTATGTTACTGAGAACGTACCTAGGCCTAGCTGAAAATCACAGGTCAAATTGAAACACTAGCGCCATCTGTCCTGAATTACTTTTAAATATTTATATCTTAGCAACATTTGAGAATGTATCAACAAACTTTTTCTTTTTTTTTATGAATAATGAGATCGTTAACTTACATCTCGACTTCCGCTAACTAAATTAATTGAAAATCAACGTTCTTACGAATGACACTAGATGGCGGCTACATTATTTTGGATAATAGATGGTTACCATTTAAAGGGAATATAACCTCAGGTATTTGGTGTGGAACACAAACGTTTGCAGCTCTGGCCGCTCTTGCCTTTGGCTTTAGAAATGTTTGGCGTCACTGTACAGGATAATTTACAAAAATGAAGGGGTCTTCCGTAAAGATTGCTTTGCAGGTTATATTCCCTTTAAGGGAGGATCTTAAGTAGTAGATCATGCTATCTGATCTAGCACTCTAACTTTATACAAAATTTATTTAATATAAAAAAGGCACAAATTATAAATTTTTATCGCTAAGTTAATATTAATAACTTTAATTAGTATCATAAAATTTTAATCTAGTCAGCAAAATTAAAGGGAATATAACCTCACTGCAGTCTTTATGGAAGACCCCTAAAATCATTTGAGCAAGAAATCACTAACTAGCTCCAGAAATATCTTAACCTATTTAATAGAGCGGCCAATATTTGAAGTGTTGGTGTTACACTCCTAATACCGAAGGTTCTATTCCCTTTAATCATATCATTCAAAATTCAATAGAACTGTTTTTAACCAAATAAATATTTTTTAATTAAAAATGTAAATCTAAGTTCAAAACCATTTTCGACTCCAAAATCGTAGGGTTCAAACTAGAATATTTCTAATTTTGGAGAGCCACCAACGGTCAAAATATTACAAATGAACTTAAAGGGGAACGGCCAAGCTTTTCGAAATATGGCCTTATTTCCGTATCAAAAGATTAACAAGACGTTCAATATACTAACACGTACCTTTTTTGTCTTGGAAAAAATAGCTTTTGGCCCAAAAAGATGAAACGAAAAATAACGCCAGGTGTTTGGGTTTGAATTTTCACCGCCATCTTAGGGGCTGCCGCCAGCGTCCCGAACCCCGTATGAGTGATTTGCGAACTATCCTAACTTTTAAAATCGCGTAATGTAGGCTTAGCATGTAAAACATATTTTTTGCGTCTTCAGCAGCGCGCGCTTTTACGTTGTTTTTCTGTCTCACCGATTTCTCACCAGGTGTCGTGGCGGACGCGCGCTTTTCGATTTCCCGAATTTTTTTTATTTTATTAAAAATTAACCACTCAATATTTTTTATGCGATTTTCGCCATAAATTTTAGTTTTTAATGGACTATAGGGCTATCTAACTGGTTAAAGCTTGACCGTTCCCCTTTAAAATAATGGTAAAATAATTGAAAATTGATTTTTTTAAAAGCCTTATTTTACCTTCGTCTTAGTTTATTTAGGTTATTTCTAGACGTACAAGTACGCGTTGTGGAGCTGGTTCTCAATTTCTCAATTTTACGTCTTCTTTTGATGGGCAGTTTGCGATATAGTGTTTGTCATAGACTAACTTCGTACCGGTTGGCTGTACTCGATTTACCTGATATTGAGAGTGAACTCTAAGGGTAGGGTAGGGTTTGTACGGCACTGAAAGTGGCCGTGAAACCCTAGTCACGTCGTTCAGATTGGTATCGTCTTTGTTAGCTCTGCGATCGGTAATGGTTTAGTTTGACGGGTCATTGTGAGGCAAATTATTGATGGTTCCGTTAGTCAAACCAATTGGTGGGCTGACCTGGTCAATATTTGCATTTCGCGGGGTGATCCTTGGGATTGTACGCTGTACCTGTTATTTTACGTTTTGTGTAATGAACGTTCTCTTGCTTAGAGTCGTGGTTAGTAATAGCCGTTTCAATGAAACCGATTCGGAAATTTTCCACGTAGTATTTGATATATAGAGCTAGTTTTTATTTGATCTTTGGCCTTTTGGGCTTAAAAGGGTGCCACAAATAAGGACTGGTTTTCATTTGGGTAAAAATGAAGCGACGGCGAGCGTCGACACACAAATAACATTTACAGGGTTGCCACAATACCTCAAAAGTGGCAAAACATGGAAAAGTTGTGGAATTTGAAAATTGGTCTAAAAACCAAGGGGAAAGTCGGGGAATGTATAGAACTAGTTTAAAAGTCGGGGAATTTATAGAACTAGTTTAAAAGTTGGGGAATTGTTAGAACTAGTGTAAAAGTCGGGAAACTTTTAGAAAAATTTAAAAGTCGGGGAATTTATGGAACTAGTTTAAAAGTCGGGGAATTTATGGAACTAGTTTAAAAGTCGGGGAATTTATAGAACTAGTTTAAAAGTTGGGGTATTGTTAGAACTAGTTTAAAAGTTGGGGTATTGTTAGATCTAGTGTAAAAGTCGGGGAATTGTTAGAACTAGTGTAAAAGGCGGGGAATTTTTAGAAATAGTTTGAAAGTCAGGGAATTTTTGAAATATCTTAAAATCGGTGAATTTTTAGAAATAGTTTAAAAGTCGGGGAATTTTTGGAACTAGTTTAAAATTCTTGAAATTTCAATCTAAAAAACTGTGGCAGCTTTGCCTTAGGTCTAATACAGTATTTTAGCGTCGACGCTCGTCGTCGTAACGTTTTTGCTCAAGTTAAAACCAGACTAGCTTTAGTTTTATTTTCAATTTAAACGTGATGGACTTGTAGTCTCTGCTATACCTAAATGCAATTCCGTATGAAGGAAACGATGTTGTTCTATTTCCCTTTCTCACATTTAGTGATCTTTTATGTATTATCATCAAATCCAAAATTCAATCTTTTGTTTTTAATTTTGTAAAAATAATTGCTAGGGGATTTGGTTTAATGCTACGAGTTGTATATTTCAGTTAATTTTTAATAAAAATAATAACTTTGAATTAAAACTCTATTATCCCCAATTTTTGGAATTAAAAGGATATAACTAGTGCCAATCACACTAGCTTCTAGTGGCATAATTGTTAAATTATATAACTTCATATAACTTTAAACATAAGTAACATAAAAGTAAATAAGTATGACTTATTTTCAATACGAACATTTTTTTCGCACACTGCTCCGATTTGGAGTGGCAACCATATTTCGCGTGGTGCATGTTTAGACACTAGGAGCTCTGTGCTAATTTAACCTTTGACATCAGTTAGGTGAAATTTGTAGTATAATTTCCATACTTATTGGTATTATATTACTTATTATAATACGTAATTACTCTGTTAAAATGTTTATCTAAACCGAAATATCGTCTGCTTACACGCTACGACATGTTTTAACGTAACTAACACTATCTACCGGAAACCCCTGGTGATATATATCCGAAACTACGTGATTATAGAACTTTCTATAAATTAAAACATTTAGTAACATTATAGCAATAAATATGACTTTTCGTCTCTAGTGACAAAATACGTAATTATGGAACTCTATATCACTTAAAATATTTAGTAACAAAATAGCATTAAATATAACCTTTCGTCTCGTGTATATTTTAGACACAAGGGGGCTCTGTGATAATGTTTGTTAATTGGCATACTTATATTACATTGTTACTTATACTTTAAAGAATAAGGTATAATTTAGAAAAAATAACAGAATCCGTAATCTGAAGGTGTATTTTTGGTTCTACGCTCGAATCCAATTGTACAGACGGCAATTTCCGAAATCGAAAGAGAACCTAAATTGACCTTTGACACCCGTAAAGCAGTCTGTTGACGTCAGAGAGAATAAAGCTCTTGAACGGCAACGCCACCTATCTCGATAAACCCGTACTAAATCCCCGATGATTTGAATATCCATTACGACAATCCTCGCTCGCCGTATTGATTTCAACTTTCTCCAGAAAACGTCTTGTCCCTCTTTATCCATAAAACCTCTTGTCTAATAATTTTTCTTTCTGCCTTTCCCAACTACCATTACCTGGTTGCTAAAATAAACTTTCAACTATCGGAAACTGTACCTCTTTTTACTACCTTAACATTGCTAGCGGATAACGGTCGTTTTACGTACGGACTTTGAAAAAGTACCATTATAGAACCATCACAAATGTCTTATTACCACGCAACTACACTTGACAGTGTGTAGAAAGGCGGCCTTAGTAGTATGGCCTATGTCGTAATGTTTGCATCGGTTTTACCGTTAAGTCAATACTATCAGGTTGTATTGACGTCGAGTAGATAAAGTACTATTTGACTCGGCAGTGCGTAGGCAGGCGGGGTTTAAGCGAATCTTGCATCAGGTAGACTTTATATTGTTTTTTGGTATTGGCGACTGCTGTCAATCGGTGTCGGAGGTTGGTTCGACTTTAGGGAAGTAGAATTTGAGCTTTATTTTAACTGAAACCAAAGTTCCACCCTTCTAACTTGTGTTTGGATCCTTTTCTGTATATCTCTTATTTCGAAGATGGCTGCTCACATCTTTACCTTTTTTACTGGGTTTTTTTTTGTAGTTTTTGGCTTATACGGTTTTTATTCGAATTTATTTACTTTTCATCGATTTCGCCCGCGTAACGTTCTTGCAACCTCTACAAAAATACTCCTTTTGCCTATTAGCTCATATTTTTGGGCTTACGTCGAATTTGGATAAATCATAATTGGCGCTTGCATTACCAATTATGAACTATGAAATTTATATTTTATATATCTAATAAAATTATCGGTTACCGCTTTTAGACGTTTTCAATAGTTTAAAAAATGGAAGAAATATAATCGTGTATTTTTGGGCTTACGTCGAATTTGGATAAATAATAATGGGCTTTTGAATTACCAATTAGGCACTATGAAATTTATGTTTTCAACATTAGGTCTAATGAAATTATAGCTTACCCGTTTTAAATCGTTTTTATCTAAAGCGAAATTAATGTAATAAATGTAAGCGTGTATTATTGGGCTTAAATTGGATTTCTATAAATCATAATTAGCGCTTGTATTACCCCAATTATCCACTATGAAATTTATGGTTTTATCCAATATGTCTAATGAAATTATAGCTTACCTGTTTTAAATCGTTTTTATGTATAGCGAAATTAATGTAATAAATGTAATCGTGTATTTTTCGGCTTTAGTCGAATTTCGATAAAGCATCATCGGCATTTGAATTACCAATTATGCACTATGAAATTTATAGTTTATGAAATAGGTCTAAGGAAATTATAGCTTACCTGTTTTAAGTCGTTTATTATGTATAGTGAAATAAATTTTAATTATTTCTTTTTTGGGTAATCAATTATGGACTATGAAATTTATGTTTATCATTACGTCTAATTAAATTATAGCCAACTCTTTTTAAGACGATTTTAGCAATAGCGAAATAAATGCAAAATTGTGTAATAACTATAAGCGAATATTATTGGGTTTTCATCGAATATGGAAAAATTATAATTGAGTCTTTTAAAATGTGTTGGTATTATTTGGATTATAAATATTTTATTGGTACGATATAATGAAATTTTAGCGTACCTGATGATAAATTTTGCGCTAAAAATGTATATATATTTTTGGTAAGATATAATGAAATTTTAATTTACCGGATGATAAATTATACGCTAAGAAATTTATATTTTATTGGTAAGATATAATGTAATTTAAGCGTACCCGTTGCTAAATTATGTGCTACTAAATGTTTTTTTATCCTGTTGATCTCTTGAAATCGCATACCTGATTTAAGAAGTTTTTATTTATAGCAAAGTAAGTGTAATAATGTTTTCACGAATAATATAACTATTATAGAAATTTGTTTTTGAACATTTGAAGTTAATAATGAGACTTAAAAAGTATTTAAATTCACAGTAGTATTTATTTTCAGATCCATCGTTCAGGAATTACTATTAGTATTTTTTCCCTATAAACTATAGATAACCTGAAAAAACTACAATAATGACTCACGCAACTCTTACCATATAATTTACACGTATCAAATTCAAATCCATTTAACCGCAAAAAATGTCAATTATGGCTTAACACGATTTATATTATATCCGTTTATATCCAATGCCTTTTGTGAAGGGCAATCGTCTCAAACGCGCAACATCCATTTTGAATCCCGGTTTGATGTGTTTGTTGGGAATCCTTTCGGTCATACGGGAGAGACTCGGCACTTAAAATTTATACCTCGAAAATACAATCTCTATAACTTGATAAAGGCGAGCGAATCGTGGACGCGTTTGTAGAGTCGTGTTTGCAGCTCGCTAACGTAATTTCGATGGAAGAGAACGGAGGAATAAGGAGAAGATGCCCTCTGTTATTCTTTGTCTAAAGCTTTATTTTATTTATTTTTGATTGGTTCATTCGGTATGGACAGGAAGCGGTCTTTTCTGGCGGCCGTTTGAGTCGTGTTCCCCCAGTCGGAGCACGTAGGAGTTTAGGGCTGGCTTCGGGCTCCATTTGGTCCTGGCTAAGTATTTGGATGGCGTCCGATGGACTAAGGGAATTAGGCGATTGTCTGTGTGCTTTTTCCTTGATTTGGACAGACGGCTAGCGCCTTTTTTATGGTTCGGGTGTCTCTCCGGGTCGTCTAAGGTTCGTTCGTTCGTTCGTGGAAAATGAACTGTCTAGGTGCAGTCGGTTTCTACCTTTCTCAACTTGGTTTTGCCCGCTATTGATGTATTGAACGATGGTTTTTCAGTAATGGATAGAATGGGTTTTCTTTTCATTTGCGATACACAATATCTGAAAAATCTGATAATGGCATTTGTATGGACTGTCGACTGAAATGATAGTTGTAGGCCTTCGGAAATATTTTGTACATATGATTACCGATTTTAGAATATTTTTTCATTGATTTATTAAATTGTTCTGTGATTTTCATTTATTTATCATAATGGTTCTGTGCTTTTCATTGATTTCCCATAGTTATGTGTTTTCCATTGATTTATCATAATTGTTCTGTGCTTTCCATTGATTTATCATAATTGTTCTGTGCTTTCCATTGATTTATCATAATTGTTCTGTGCTTTCCATTGATTTATCATAATTGTTCTGTGCTTTCCATTGATTTATCATAATTGTTCTGTGCTTTCCATTGATTTATCATAATTGTTCTGTGCTTTCCATTGATTTATCATAATTGTTCTGTGCTTTCCATTGATTTATCATAATTGTTCTGTGCTTTCCATTGATTTATCATAATTGTTCTGTGGTGTCTATTGATTTATCATAATTGTCCTGCGGTTTCCATTGATTTATTATAATTTCCCTGTGGTTAATACTTTCCCTGTGGTTTCGATTGATTTGTCATACTTTCCCTGTGGTTTCGATTGATTTGTCATACTTTCCCTGTGGTTTCGATTGATTTATCATAATTGTCCTGTGGTTTCCATTGATTTATCATACTTTCCCTGTGTTTTCCATTGATTTATCATAATTGTCCTGTGGTTTCCATTGATTTATCATAATTGCCCTGTGGTTTCCATTGATTTATCATAATTGTCCTGTGGTTTCCATTGATTTATCATAATTGTCCTGTGGTTTCCATTGATTTATCATAATTGTCCTGTGGTTTCCATTGATTTATCATAATTGTCCTGTGGTTTCCATTGATTTATCATAATTTTCCTGTGTTCTTAAATTGATTCATACGATTTCCTACGGTTGCCTTCGAGTTCTTATATTTAATCTGTGGTTTCGATTGATTTAGTATAACTTATCTGTGTTTCCATAGATTTCGTATTTTGTATCTGTTTTTTTATTGATTAAGTGAATTTTCGGGTTCCTATAATTAAATCTGTGGGCTCTATTGATTTCGTATAACTAGTTTCATTAATTAGTATATTTCATCTGCACGTTCCAAATATATTCACTGAATTTCGCTTTAAATTTCTTCGTGATTACCGTAACGGATCAACAAAGTTGTCTTGGAAATGTCAGAAGTAAAAAACTGGAAAATATTGAGCCTGTAGAACGGTTGCCCAAATGATAATATAGTAATGGAAAGCTATATTTTCAATGATCGATAAGCATTTCCATGAAATTCACCTCCTAGAATGACCATTTCAGAGATATCGGTTTGCCATACTCGTGAATCTTCCTAAAAACGGCAGCAACCGGAAGACCTTTCTGTACCATCGCAACCAGGGTTGGCCAAAACCCGGCAAAATCAGGTTTTTGCCGGGACATGTGGGAAAAACTGCTAAAAACCGGAAAAAATGGAAAAAACTCTTTTCATGCTAAATTAATCATTGATATATCTATTAAGTGACTAATTTGGTCATTGCGAATAGGAGAGATGAAAAAAAGGCCAGAAGAAGAGTGAATAGAATAGAAGAATATACTGCTTTTATTATTTATTTTTTAATGAATTTTGACACTAGAGGTACAAAAAACCATGGAAGTACGATTTTCCACACGGTTTTTAACAGGAAAACCAAAGGTGAAAAAAACCGCGGAATAATCTAGTTTTTTCCACCCTTTGCAAAATTGTGCCAACCGTGATCGCAACTAACCCCTTTTAGAACTGCGTTTCTCGCGTATGGATAAATAAAATGTCTATAATTCCAAGTTTTTTCCACGGAATAAAACTGAGTATCAGTTCGGGAGGAATCATAATTAAAATCTAATCTCACTAAATCTACGCGTTCCAAAAAACCAATCAATTATAGTTAAGTGATGTGTAAAAAATCGACAAGCATCCAATCTTACAAAATTTAAAACGGAGGAAAATACTCGTCTCAAAGAGAATGGATCCTCGGCAACGCGAGATTGAATTCAAAGATTACGTCAGATAAGAAGCGGAACAAAGAACAAGACTTTTTTTCGGAAAAGGTTTTATAAACCTTCGTTTTCATTTGCTCCCTTTAATTTATAATAGAAAATTGTTCGTTGAATCCCTTTTCCCTCTGGAACCTTATTTTCTCTTGTCTCTGATATAATTTTAATAGAGAGAAAAAATAGAAAGGGATTATTTTTTCAGTCGAAAGGATTCTCTCTTTTCCTATGAATAGCAATAAGCCTTTTTGCGCATTTTCGCCTGGATGTTCTTTTATCCCTCTACGCGGCTCGTGTCTTATTCTTCGACAATCTCTTATTCGACGCGCAAAAGACGACTACATCAATGTCCTTCTCTGTGTGGCTCTTTTGCGCCGACCCAAGAATTACTGATTTGACAATAAGGGACTGGTTCGCATTCGATAGGAATAATGTTCGCTCTGTATTTTTCTTTTGTTTTAAATTATGGATTGGTTATTGGGTTTGAATGTGTCTGTCTTGTTATTGGATAGAATTCTTACTTGATAATTGGTGGTTTTTTTGCAGTTTAGATATTCAATATTTGGTCTGTTTTCAACTTTCGTGAAGCAATGCTTAAATCGAGACCGTAACCATATGCTTCACGTCGATAATGGTTGAAATGTAGTTAACTGACTAATGTCGATAATGGTTGAAATGTGGTTAACTGACTAATGTCGATAATTGTTTAAATGTGGTTAACTGACTAATGTCGATAATTGTTTAAATGTGCTTATCTGACTAAAGTCGATAATTGTTGAAATGTAGTTAACTGACTAATGTCGATAATTGTTGAAATGTGGTTAACTGACTAATGTCGATAATTGTTGAAATGTGGTTAATTATCACAGTGTGGTTGACTGCTTCATGGTTATAATTTTTGAAATTTTGAATTGTGGTGCAGTGCGTCAAGCCGATGATTGTCATAGTGTGTTGAACTATGTCATGTCGATAATTGTCAGTGTGATTAACTACATCATGATGACGGTTGTAAAATGATTGTGAACAGTTTCATGGTGATAATTGTCACATGATTGTTAACAGTTTCATGGCGCTAAAATTTTGTAAAATGATGGTTAACAGTTTTATGGCGCTAATTTTCAGTGTGATTAACTGGGTCATGTCAATAATTAACAGCGAAAACGGGCAAAATGTGTTCTATTACGTCATAGTCAGAATGTTATAATGTTTCATGGTCAAGAATTATAATTCGGTACTGTTAAAGGAGGTTACCGTGTTGAACCCAACCGATCGGAGATAAATAACACCCGAGCGCAGCCTTAGACGGGCATCACGTATCCTCTGTTGCTTTAAGACATTCTTCGACTTTGATAATGTTCTTTACAATGGGACAAAACTCGAACAAATTTTATGCAAACTTCCGAAGAAAACCTATACGACTAATTACTAAGCTTTGTGGGGGTGAAACCACTTAAAACAAAAATCCAAACAATGGCAGCAAATACTGATGAAGGAAGCCAACACTTAAGACCGCGAGGGCCAACGCGAATAATGAACGGTACAAAAGGCAAAACGCGCCACGCAGATATGTAGGTCAAGAAAGGTTGCGCAAATCTCGTAAAACAACTTCTTAAAGAGATTTTTACGACAACGACAAACTTCCGCCTCGCATACGTGGCTTAAGCACGAACGTCCGCCTCAACTTAAAAGCGGTAACGAAAGGTTACGCGATAGACACTGTCTCGTTCTCTAAGATAGCTTGACGCGGTGGGTAGAATTAAGCTTAACTAGTCATCTTAAAATAAAAGCGTTGTCGGAAAAGCGAGTCGCGGTTGGGAAACGCTGTCCAGCGAAGGCGTGTATAGAAACACACCTGGTTTGGCGAAGCGTATTGAGGTGAAGTGGCTAGCCGGGGCGCGGTCCACTCCAAATAATACATAAAAGACGAAACTCATATACTAAAGGTTTTGGAGCAAATTTCTTCATTCTTTTTCCTCCGTACAAAAGCTAGCAATTTGCGAACAAAATGTTTGGCCAAAGGGTGAATTTCCCCTTGTTCTTGGCGCTGTATAAAAGGGGAGCTTTCAATCTTTGGTCGCTTGCATTATTAAGTTGTTTTTCTGTTTCGTCGATGCCACGATTTGACGCACTCGGAACGATTTTTGGGATTGGAGCCAAGAAATTTGATTATTTTCTTCTGTTTTATATCAATACGTTTGTTTGAAAAGGGCTCTAGTGGTTTGGTTTTTTAATTACGTAATTTGTTTGAGTGGATGCGTATTCAGTCTTACAATGCGAAATCGTGGTTTTGGGAACAAAGAGTCAACATTTTTGTATTGCACACTAAATTCATATTTAAATAAAATATTACCATTGGAAGAATTAAATAACTCCAATCTGTACATCCTTTCTGAAAAGGAACAGTTATTCAAAATATATCTTATATTTAAAATGAATGATTTTTTATTTAAACTGTATTAAAAACCGTTTGTTATCTACTGCCTTTGAGCATTTCCAGGATTTTAAACCTGATTTTAAGCTCAGAAAATGAAGATATAGTTTTTTGTCAGAAAAAACCTGAAAAAACCTCAATCTGACATGATTTAACTTTAAATGTCGGTAAGGAGTCATTGATTTATCAAATCATACATGTTCTTTTTGGTCGTACAGTTTTAAAAACTGAACACGGTTTTTTTCAGTTTAGAGAACCAGTTTTTGTATTATATCAAGTTATAATAAATATATATATTATATTAAATTAAATTAAATTTCTTTTGTTCCAATTTTAACGATTTTAATTTCAATAGTTGGTTACTTTAACAGAAGTATATAAATAATTTTTTACGAAGAACTTTAACATTCGCAGACTTAGGACAGCTCGCAATGGGCGCGATTTTCCCAACAATCAGCAGCAGTGTTCACCGCACCACGAAATATTTCTTCGCCAAAATGAATTAAATATATAGTTGTAATATTTATTTATGTATGAGTTATTTTTTTAAATGGTTTTAGAAAATAAATATAAAAAATTACTTTTAGATACCTGTTATGTGAAATCAACGGGAGCGCAGGTATGGATAGATGATAACTTATCTTTAAGAGATATATACTTATGACGTTGTAAAGCGAATAGCTGTCAACTAAAATCAATCGCATATTACCAAAAATGTTTAGTGTAAATGATAAGACATTATTTTTTACCGTAATCGTTAAGTTTAAGAATTCGTTTCGAAAACCAATGTAATTTCAACGGAGCTATCGATAACATTTCGTCGTTAACGTCCCAATGTAATCGATAACTGTTCGTCGTCAACGTCCCAATGTAATCGATAACTGTTCGTCGTTACCGTCCCAATGTAATCGATAACTGTTCATCGTTAACTTCCCTAAGTAATCGATAACTGTTCGTCGTTAACTTCCCTAAGTAATCGATAACTGTTCGTCGTTAACTTCCCTAAGTAATCGGTAACTGTTCGTCGTTATCTTCCTAAAGTAATCGGTAACTGTTCGTCGTTATCTTCCTAAAGTAATCGATAACTGTTCGTCGTTAACTTCCCTAAGTAATCGATAACTGTTCGTCGTTAACTTCCCTAAGTAATCGATAACTGTTCGTCGTTAACTTCCCTAAGTAATCGATAACTGTTCGTCGTTAACTTCCCTAAGTAATCGGTAACTGTTCGTCGTTATCTTCCTAAAGTAATCGATAACTGTTCGTCGTTAACTTCCCAATGTCATCGATAACTGTTCGTCGTTAACTTCCCAATGTCATCGATATATTTTCGTCGATAACCTCCTAATGTAATCGATTACTTTTCTTCGTTAACTTTTAACGATAGGTGTAATATCACTGTCCTGGAAAGCTTTAAAAAAAACGAATTTTTTATCTCATTCCGTTACGACAAATAAAAGTTAAGCTCTCAAAGTCAAAGTAGCAATTAATTATTTTTGCAAAGCGTGGTAGTCCCTTATTCATATCTGTGTATATCGACACTGGCGATTAAACACGATATGTAGGTAGCTCCCTCTAACGACACGCGGCGATTATTAACCCAGAAACCCCCCGCGGCTCTAATAGCCATTAATATTAATCATAGGAAATCTCATCTAGTTTTGAACTCTTTCCCTGCCCCCTCTGTGCCAGGTAGCTCCTTTGTTGGTTAGTATTCCGCCCCCCCCCCCCCCGTGGGGTATTTACTCATCGACACGGTATTGCCGACGGCTGATTTAATAGCCGCAACGCGAAAAGGAGAATTTTTACAACTTCCCCGCAAAGCGTAGGTGCGCGTCCAGTAAGTCTACATTCCCCCTTGAAACGGCACCTGGTGGCGAGAGGGAAAGCTCGTTAAGAGGTATAGTTTTCGGGTGTTAAGGCGTGACGTCGTGGTCAGGTGGGGCCGGGATACAAAGCGCCGAATGTCAGTGTGGGCAAGCTTGCAAAGTAAAAATAGCTTTCTCTCAGCGAGGCTTCGTCGTTTGATGTAGGTCATTGGTAACTCTTTAGTTTTTTGGGGGTCCCCTCCACCCCTATCTCCGTTTTTCCTTCTTTTACGATCAATATTTTGGCCCCTTATCTCGGTTACGGCCACCAAAAACGAAAAATAAACAGGTTGACCAGGGACTGATAAGGCCTTTAGAACAGAGAGATCCGTTGCCGCGGAGTTGACCAACTGCAATCCAGATTCCCTTTCCATTAATTGGACCTTGATTTTGGATTTTATAAAAATACATTTTTTTCGTCGTAAAATCATGAATTCCTGAAAAAAAGTACAAAAAAATGCATAAATATGGGTTAATTTCTAAATCTCTCTAAAATTCCTGAAAAATATAGCAGTAGAAAAAGCCCAGTTGGTCTTAAAAAAAATGTTTTTCAAAAATCGTGGATTAACTTTTTTTCTTTAAGGTTGGTTTTCACTAGGACCAAAACGGTTCGACGGCGAGCTTCGACGCGTAAAAATTGTATCAGGCCTAATGGCGATCTTTTGCGTCAACGTTTACCGCTGTGCCGTTTTTTGCCCAAGTGATGAGTAAGTGTAGGGAGCAGTTGGCTCGCTTGCCACCACCCTCCTACGCATTGTAACCTGGCCACTATTTCAAAGACATTAAAAATAGCTGGATGACTTGGGCCTAAGGTGGTGCCTTGGGTGATTAGCCTAGCCGATTATTATTATTATTAACTTAAAAAATTACTTCCACCATCATGAAGTTTTCTTAAATAACTCTAATAAGGACAAGTTTCACCTCGTAGCAGGATGAGAAACTGCAAATTTTCTACAACATTCTAGACTATCTCGCCACGAGTGAATATATTGATTTAAGCTTGATCTTCCTTGTTATACTCCCCTTAAGCGTGTTTCATATAGAAGCAACAAACACAAGGAGAACATGCTAACGAAGGGTTGTGTACTAATTTCATTGGAAGAGCCTTTACGCTGAACGTTCTACGGGCGCAGGGGATGACAATTTAAGAATTTTCCCCTTCCGACGGTAGCAGGCGCTAAAACGTCCTACCAATGAAAACTGTACACAAGAAAATACGCGACTTTTGACGGGTTGCGTTCTCCTTGTGTGGGGTGCTGTGTTTTTTGCTCCTAGGTTTCATGATGGTGGAAGTAAATTTTTCAGGTACTCTCCACACTAAAAGTATGACCGACATTTTGCAATACATATATTTAGTGCAACTGGACAATTCAAAAGCGACTGTTCAAACTATAATGTTGGAAAAATGCCTTAATTTGGAAGAGCAGATGCACGCTTATGCGCGGTAACTTCTTAGTTAGAAACGTAAGCCTTGAAGCAACTGTCAGCTCTATCATTGCCACCTGCATTATGAAAAGGCCCCTGATATTAGAGATGGCCATGAATCAATCCGATTCTTCGGAAAAAAACGACTTTACTAGAGAGCGTGGTGCCATCTATTAATAAGGAAGCTAAACTTCAAAATAGCAAATTGATAACGTCGCCGGAGAAACATGCAAAGTATAAAACTTACACTCTACTTAGGTCGTTAGTGGACTTTAACCCATATTATGTATCCCATATAAAATATATTGTTTAAAATTACTATAATTTAAGTTATTGTCAAATATACAAAACGCGAAGGATACTTTTATGTCCCGCCTTTTGGGTCAAAATGTAGCTTAGTGTTTGGATTTCGACGCTAGCGACATCTGTTGAAAAAAGAGCTATTTCACGTCGAGCCGACACTTGCTTTAAGAAAGATAAATGCTTAATATGTATTTTTACTTTCTACCACTTCTACGAAATTTAAGTAGTTTCTGCGTTCGAAACCTCCGTAGATGGCGCCACAATAAATACTGGAGCGGCGATTTTGGCCTTTATGACCACAGAACTAATGTCTAGCGACATCTGTTGAAAAATGAGCTCCTTCACGTCTAGCCGACGCTTGCCTTAAAACCCTGTTTTAGAATTCTACGGACCACTTCAACTACTACAGTGCGATTATTTCATATATTAACGGCCGCTTTTAAAAATCCTCGGTGGTAGGATAAAAAGATAGGGTACAAAAACAATATTTATCGCGGGCCATCTCTTCTGTTTTCAAGCTACGGATCCCACCCTCGAAGGTAGGCATACGCCACCTACGCCAGGAAAATCTCGCGGCGAAGAGGGTGGTTCCCTTACGTTGTTTTAATCATTTTTGGCCCATCAAAGGGTTCCAAGGGAAAAATACTGGATGGTCTACACTGGCTTGCGTTTTTCGATGCACCATTTTTGTTTGATTTTCGGCTCTCTCTGTACTGATATCAAAATAAACTTTGTAGCTTTTAATCTCGGTTTGCAGACCTCCTCTTGCACCCCCCACCGACAGCGAGCGATTGGGCTTTCCCGATTGCGCCCCGAGTTTAGTTTTGACGTCATGCACTTTGAGCGTTACAGTCTGTAGTCTACCCATACGCATTTGAAAAGTGTGGGAAGGAAACCAGGGAGTTTGACTCCATTAGAGGAAGATTTTTAAATTACTGTTGTCTTACCAGATGGCGCTGGCAGTCTGTAATGTTCATATTTTTTATTTATTTAAAATACTTCGAAAAATATATATGTTTATAGTTTATTTAGAACCTCGAAAGCGTCGCACGCTCTATTAATTCTTAAAATTCTTAGTTCATTGTTATTATTATTCAAATTTAATTTTGAAGAAATATAACGTTGTCTAACAATTTACTGTATTATCACGGTGTGTTCAAGGCCTAGGTTTTTTTCTGCCGGTCACCCTTTAAATTTACTTTCCTTCCAAACAAATACCCTGGTGGTAGGCCAATTGCAGAACACGTTGGCCGACCACCAGGGTATTTGTTTGGAAGGAAAGTAAATTTACAGGGTGACAGTCAGAAGAAAACCTAGGCCTTTAAGATCATCTATCTTTTATATATTTGTAACTAATTATTTTCAGACCGTACTGTGTCTTTGTAAATAAAAAAATATTTATAAATAATAAAATAAAATAAGTACTCTATTAAGTTTCCGTACAAGTTTGCTGGTGCTGGCTTTACCACTCCATTGTTAGAAAATGTTTCACTGATTAGTAATAAATCGGTAATTGAGAGGTTAAGGCAGCTTTATAAAACGTGAAGGGGAAACTGTAAACTTGTAGATTGCACGCAATAAATGTCTACACGTTTTCCGGGACAAGCTTAACGTTTCTATTTATTCCCTTCCCTCCAAAACGTTTAAATTAGCGCCATCTAGTTTAAAGAAAAACATAAAAATAGAACCTCTAATGGTTTTGCTTGAAATGTTTGTTTCCCTCTAAGCAATGACTAAATCGGTCTGTTTGATCTTTAGTTCTTCCCAGAAAAGTAAGAATTCGTACTTTCCAATACTTCTTGAAATCGGAAATTAAAAGCTACATTTGCATTTTGCAAGAACGATTTCGAAACGCTCAGGGTGTCCACAGTACATATATTTCCTATTTTTTCCTTTAATTTAACGTCCTTCCTTTTTATCTAATTTCATTAAATTGCCTATAATATCCTATATTTTAACTCAAAAGTCTGAAGAAAGTAAAATAAATGATATTTTACCGTTAGAAGTCTATAAAACGTACTAGTTTTTAAAGATGCTTATTTCCAACCCTTTTCGGCGCCTGTTTTCGACTATATCTATCGGTTATTAATTTTTTTTTAACGTTATACCCCCTTAAAACAATTTTGGCAACCGTTTTCTCTTATTATATAATTAATTTTATCCTATTTTTCCTTTTTATCCTAATTTTCTTCCTATTTTTCCCTTTATTTCACTGATACGTTTCCTATAATTCCTTTAAAGGATTTTAAAATATTCTGTGGTCACCCTGGATGCTTTGTAAACTTTAGTGTACAGGGTGTAAGCAATAAAAGGATCAAGTTCTAATAAGTCAAAATCTATTTTTAATACGTATTTGAAATTTTCAGGTCCCCTAGCTCCTGCAGGGCACATTTTAAATCGAAAAATTCAATCGCCCTGAACCAGGTCTTCAAGGTTATTCAAAGATTATCTCGAGAACCTTTGAGTTTAGAAATTTTCAAATCCGTACTAAGAATTGATTTGGAATTATTAGCAATGGATCTTTTTATTGTTTACACCCTGTATATATGAACTATTACTTTCTGCAAATTTAAATGATAAAAAAACAACGACTCTAAAAGTAAATTAACATTTATTTTATTTTGTCGCCAGCTTGTGTAAACAGTCCGTACATTGCGAGGTCATTGACAAACAAAATTCGTAGTTTAACAGAAAAGATTGCAGACCTTTTCGGTAACGTAACTCAATTTTAAAAAATAGATAAATAAGTATTGGTTTAAAAAAAAACTATGGTTAAATCGCGTAAACAGATACGTTTTCGACTCAGAAAAAAAGTACCTATGCAATTCCCCAGACAATTCTACCTGTATCCCAAATCTGAGTCCGAAGGTCGGTGGTTGATTCGGACTCTGCAGAGGGTTACTCTGCCCCAGTCAAACATCACGGGCCAATTTTCCAGAGATTGAAAACTTCTATTCGGAGGGAAAATGTGGACACGGTCGGTGACGGCTGAGTTTCAACTTGAGGGTCTCTTGGGGGTTGGGATTGCGCAGCCACGCGAAAGATGCTAGCTTCTAGAAGGATTCGTAGGTCAACAATCTACAAATCTAACTGGGTAGAATCCTCGACTAAGAATGCGTTGAGTGTTGGTGTGTTAGGACGTCAGGTATTGTAATCGAGGGGTTCAACATTTGCAAATATGGCTTACGGGATTTTGAATCTCAAAGTGATATCAGAAACTGATTCTGAGATTTCATAGCAAGAATTCTGGTTTTTAGTCTGATTTCGAGATTTTGGAACTGATTTTCAAGTTGATTTATAGATTTTTCTTTAGAAGGTATTGGATTTGTACGAATGTCGGAACCCTCGTATGTTATATAGGTAGTTTTTCTAAAAATCGATTTAAGGTGAAATTTTAACACAATGAGACTGCTTCTCGAAATGTGGTCACCGCCATTTTTAAAAATTAATTAAAAAATCCAGGAAAAGTCAGATAATTTAAAAATTAATTTATAAATCAGGGAAAATTCGGGGAATTTTAAAAAATTAATTTATAAATCAGGGAAAATTCAGGGAATTTTTAAAAATTAATTTACAAATCAGGGAAAAGTCAGCGAATTTAGTTTCGGTTGCTAATAAGGGTCTACAATATCAAGGAAAAGTCAGGGAATTTAAAAATTAATTAAAAAATCAAAGAAAATTCAGGGAATTTTAAAATTAATGAAAAAACATGGAAACGTCAAGTAATTTAGTTTCGGTTGCTAATAAGGGTCTACAATATCAAGGAAAAGTCAGGGAATTTAGTTTCGGTTGCTAATAAGGGTCTACAATATCAAGGAAAAGTCAGGGAATTTAAAAATTAATTAAAAAATCAGAGAAAATTCAGGGAATTTTAAATTTAATGAAAAAACAGGGAAAAGTCAAGTAATTTAGTTTCGGTTGCTAATAAGGGTCTACAATATCAAGGAAAAGTCAGGGAATTTAGTTTCGGTTGCTAATAAGGGTCTACAATATCAAGGAAAAGTCAGGGAATTTAAAAATTAATTAAAAAATCAGAGAAAATTCAGGGAATTTTAAAATTAATGAAAAAAAAGGGAAAAGTCAGGGAATTTAGTTTCGGTTGCTAATAAGGGTCTACAATATCAAGGAAAAGTCAGGGAATTTAAAAATTAATTAAAAAATCAAAGAAAATTCAGGGAATTTTAAAATTAATGAAAAAACAGGGAAAAGTCAAGTAATTTAGTTTCGGTTGCTAATAAGGGTCTACAATATCAAGGAAAAGTCAGGGAATTTAGTTTCGGTTGCTAATAAGGGTCTACAATATCAAGGAAAAGTCAGGGAATTTAAAAATTAATTAAAAAATCAGAGAAAATTCAGGGAATTTTAAAATTAATGAAAAAAAAGGGAAAAGTCAGGGAATTTAGTTTCGGTTGCTAATAAGGGTCTACAATATCAAGGAAAAGTCAGGGAATTTAAAAATTAATTAAAAAATCAAAGAAAATTCAGGGAATTTTAAAATTAATGAAAAAACAGGGAAAAGTCAAGTAATTTAGTTTCGGTTGCTAATAAGGGTCTACAATATCAAGGAAAAGTCAGGGAATTTAAAAATTAATTAAAAAATCAGAGAAAATTCAGGGAATTTTAAAATTAATGAAAAAAAAGGGAAAAGTCAGGGAATTTAGTTTCGGTTGCTAATAAGGGTCTACAATATCAAGGAAAAGTCAGGGAATTTAAAAATTAATTAAAAAATCAGAGAAAATTCAGGGAATTTTAAAATTAATGAAAAAAAAGGGAAAAGTCAGGGAATTTAGTTTCGGTTGCTAATAAGGGTCTACAATATCAAGGAAAAGTCAGGGAATTTAAAAATTAATTAAAAAATCAGAGAAAATTCAGGGAATTTTAAAATTAATGAAAAAAAAGGGAAAAGTCAGGGAATTTAGTTTCGGTTGCTAATAAGGGTCTACAATATCAAGGAAAAGTCAGGGAATTTAAAAATTAATTAAAAAATCAGAGAAAATTCAGGGAATTTTAAAATTAATGAAAAAAAAGGGAAAAGTCAGGGAATTTAGTTTCGGTTGCTAATAAGGGTCTACAATATCAAGGAAAAGTCAGGGAATTTAAAAATTAATTAAAAAATCAGAGAAAATTCAGGGAATTTTAAAATTAATGAAAAAAAAGGGAAAAGTCAGGGAATTTAGTTTCGGTTGCTAATAAGGGTCTACAATATCAAGGAAAAGTCAGGGAATTTAAAAATTAATTAAAAAATCAGAGAAAATTCAGGGAATTTTAAAATTAATGAAAAAAAGGGAAAAGTCAGGGAATTTAGTTTCGGTTGCTAATAAGGGTCTACAATATCAAGGAAAAGTCAGGGAATTTAAAAATTAATTAAAAAATCAAAGAAAATTTAGGGAATTTTAAAATTAATGAAAAAACAGGGAAAAGTCAAGTAATTTAGTTTCGGTTGCTAATACGTAACCTTAATTAAAATCAAGTTTAAAAAAAAACAAGTTTGGCACAAAGCAAGCCAGGGAAAATCTACGGAGATGGTCATAGGGAAAACCTGGAAAAGTAAGGGAATTTGAATGTAAAAAAACTGGCAACCCTGTGAGATGAATTTTGCAAAATCACCTCGTACAATCACTGCTATAGGGCAACCATGTTTGGTCGCGAAACAGTCTATAAAATGAAAAGAATAAAAAAATTATCCCTCAACGTCGCAAGACAAAGCTTTATTAGTGTGGTCTTCAAGCGCGCTAGAAAATCCTTAATTTTTCACGACTCAAGCACGCAAGCACTGCTAGAATAAGATACAGTAACGTAAGAGCTCCGTTAAAACCAGGTCGATACTAGGCCGCCAAATATTTATTTCCTTGCTTCACATTTGGCAAGAATATCAAAGTCGGCCTTTTTCGTCGTATTTTAAAACAAATAATCTCAATCTGGCAACACTGCTCGTCTTTTTGGTAGGTTGAGAATATTTTTTTTTACCAGGCAGCGCTGTTTCTGTTTCACTAACAATGTCACACGCATTGAATTGGGAATAATACTGCTAGAATTACAATTACTATTTCGGTTGCCACGGTTACGCGGGACCTGTTCTGATAAGACTGTACGAATTTCATCTTTATAATTAGGCGGTAGTGCCATCTATATTTTGTAAAGTTATATGGCTAAAAATAAATAATTATTAGCTAAATCACCGTAACTTGAGTTAAAAAGGATCGTGTTGACATAATAAAATTATTTTTAAACAACTTCAAAGGTTTGTTTGTTACGAGAAATCCTACATCTCAATTTCGAATCAGATTCGCGAAAAAATTCAATTGCAATATAGTTACCATCACTAGAGACAGATGCCGCCACGGTAGAACAATAAAGTTGATAAAGTCTCCTTACTGAACGAAATTGGTCCCGCGCCAGCCAGATTTAGTTGTACCTCTATTTATTCCCAACTCAATGGTCACACGTTTACGCGGTAAGTCCTATTTTGCGAACTGACAATTTTCAAGAATAGCGCCCCCTCCTATATATTTGTTTTGATTGTGCTATAATATAGTATTTTTTGCAAGGAATCTATTGCCGTTAAAATTATTTTTCGGAAAAATAAACTGGTACTTTACGTCCGCTTAAGCATTTAGTAATAGCAATAATAATCAGCTAGGCTCCGGGTTACTATGCGTGGGAAGGTGGTGGCAACCCTTCATGCCAAGCGAGCTAACAGCTCCCTACACTCATTATTACCGTTAACCCCAACAAGTTTTTAATGGAAAGGGAAACCGAAGAGCTCGGGGGAAAACCCCTTAAACCAGCGGGGAGAGAACTTTCAAACTCAACGCGGAAGGAGTTGTTCCGAGTTTTCACCCAGTGCCACAAACTGGGATCGAACCCGGCTGCTCTTGCTGCGAGGCGAAAGTGCTAACCACTCCGCCACTCCACCTAAAATACCGGATATAGCGTAACATACTGCCATTACTTAAAATTGAACTAACACAATCGCTAGTTTGATATTTCGATATGCGCCCCTTCTTCTACATAGGCATTGCCATTTTGGACGGATCTAGATTATTTGGTCAATTTTGATTTTTACAGAAAAGCCTTCTAAAGCCACATTAAAACTACGTTTGATAGTGTAATCTTGGATTAATAATAGTAGTTCCTATCTGGATATATCACTTGGAAAAAAACCTGACAAGCAAATGGCTTTTGCGACAGCAGCGCCGCTTCGGCGAAGTTAACGGAGAATTTCCGAAAGCCCCGTAACACGTAGCCTTCTACGAGGAAGAACCCGTAACAGACACTTATCACTCTAGCGTTCCGCGGGCATTTGCTATATTCAGGTAGGAACTACTATTATTTATCCAAGGAGTAATTTGAGACTTCAGAAAGGTTTAATTAAACCAACATTAAATATCGAAATAACAGTCGTTATTTAAGTATTTGCTTAATATAATTCCATTTAATACGCTGTATCAACTCATTAAGGCTTAGTTAAACTGCGTTTCCGTGAGAACTAACTAAGCAAACAGGCATCGTTAAACAAGTTCTCAGTCATATTTACCCAAGGCTTCCAGCTAATTCCACCCTTAAATTCCCAAAGCAAGGTACACGTGCCAAGACAAAAAATGGTTTAATACTTTCAAAGTTAACGAATCTTTATATCCGGTAGAGTTAAGCCTCAATAACTCACAGGGAAGGTCAACAAGGTAGGCTGGCGTTAATCCCGACTCCAAGAGACGCTGTGTCTAAGTAGCGTTTCTTATTTATGACCTTCAGTAATTGGGCCTGTCATCTTGAGCGATTCCTGGCCAAACGCCTGCACGCCATTTAAGCCACGGTCACACTAGAGCTTAAAACCCAGTTTAGGTCGGTTTGGATGTCCGTTTTAACCGCCGACGATAATTCTTGGGTCACACGTGCGAAATCGCTTCACCCCGGTTCGCTTATTGCCAAGGATCAACGTTATTTCAAATTGCGCCCATAATTTTCAAAATATTACAATGTATCCCAAAACAATAAGTTAATCGTTATTATTATACATACAGTAATATTATTTGACATTATTTAGAATTTTATTCCCATTGTCGTTTTGAAAGCGATTCTAAGTGAACCAACTTGGACGGATTGCTTCCCGAACCCACACGAAGCGATTTCTCACGCTGGTTTTGAAAACTAGTTATCTAAAACGAAGCGATTTTAGGGGTAAGTGTGAACGTCGCTAGAGTGGACCCAAATGCAGCTCCTTCCAACCCCCGCGTGATATACTTCCCAGACAGGCTACTTCAACCCCGCCGAAAAGACACGACCCACTCTAAAGTCTTACAGTGTCGACATTTAGCAAATATTTTCTGTGTGTTTTTTGGGGTTAAGTTGATTTAAGGGTCTGTGTATATTTGGTCAGTGGATTGATTTTTTTGGTGTGTGCTTGGAGCAATGTGATTGGTCGGTTTCGTCCCTCGTGATTGGCGATTGGTTATTTAACGATTGTTACATTTTTTTGTAGTTTAGTCACGTTTAATCACGTTTGAAGAAATATAACGTTGTCTAACAATTTACTGTATTATCACGGTGTGTTAAAGGCCTAGGTTTTCTTCTGCCTGTCACCCTTTAAATTTACTTCCCTTTCGAACAAATACCCTGGTGGTAGGCCAACAGCAGAACACGTTGGCCTACCACCAGGGTTTTTGTTTGGAAGGGAAGTAAATTTAAAGGGTGACAGGAGAAGAAAACCTAGGCCTAACAAAAAGCTCGATTCAAATTAAGCTGAGTTCATAAATGTTTGAAATATGGAACGACAAGTCTTATAGACTTTTTCCTTTATTTAACACAAAATACTTTTATACTTTCATATTTGTCATATGTTTATTTTAGATTTTTTAATTAAAGGAAATTTTACAATTCTATGTTCGATTTTGAATATTATTTAGTGTATTAAACGTACTGAACATTTGAAAAAACATTGTAATTCTAAGATTGCAATTAAATGTTTTAGATAATAAATCACCTAATATTAAAAAATAAATTAAATTAAATTCAGTACTTTTGATAATGTTAAACTTTCGTGTTTCTGGGGTATCAATGAATTTTACATTCCTACCTGCTAGAGATGATAAAGTTATTAATTATTCTAATTTTGTCCTTAAAGGGAGTGTAAATTTATATTTCTGGTGGATCATGTAATTTAACATTCCTGCCTTTAGGTTTAACGGAAACTAGAGATTTTATTCAAGCTAATTACGTAAAAAACAATTCGTGATGCGTTTTAACAGATTATTTTTTTATTAAATTATTCTCCGTATAAAAAGGTCACAGAAAATCTTTAAAAATGGTCATGGAAAAGATAGGGAATTTGAATCGGAAACCGTTGTGACAAACCTGACCATTATCTTTATGATAAGTTTTTCGAACCACGTGTTTCACGATAAGGTTATTTTTAACAGACTACCTTATCATAATAAGGCAATTTTTTTAGAGCACGATTTCCGTGATACGGTTATTTTCAAGCCCAAAGTATTTCTACTTATGGTACCCTTATTTAACAGACGATAAAAACTTTATTTATGCGCAATGCAATACCCACCACCAACTCCCATAGTTATTTATGCATAAGCCACTCCTTTTCCAATATTATCGAGAATATTACCAATAAAAAACCCCAAATAAAATATGCGTTAATAACGAGGTTAAGCCACGTAACGAACGTCTACGTCAAGGCATTTATCTCGACGAGTCATCGAAACATTTTGAAGTTCGTTTTGTAGTTTTGGTTTAACTTCGCTTACTTTTATACGCACGATTCCGATCTGTATTCTGTCCCAGCGAAACGCGAAAGAATCGGCTTTATTATGGCAATCGTAAAAGATACGGACAAACCTAATAAGTCAGACTGAAACATCTGTTCAATTTCAGAACGCGCGAAGTAATATCGACTTTTGGGGGAGATTCTTCTGTTACTCCGTATTTCGCTGAAATGAGTCCCTCGGAACTCAATTTCAATTTGCCTCGAATTAAAAATTTATATTTCGCGATAGAGCCGTCCTTTATAACCTCATTTCAAGACTTTTGCTCCATTTACTTCGGCTCCATTTGAAATATAAATGACCTTGCAAATGAAATTATATAGAAAATATTCTCCTCTCACTGGTTTTAATGGTTTTGCCACTTTTAACATGCTTTTCGTTTTAAAAGTAGTTTCCAAAAATATCGCTTTAGCCTTTGAATTAATTTGATATATTGGATTTTTGGGTTACCAAATTCGGTATTTTTTATTTTAAATTTATCTATTATTTAATTGGCGTATTATGATTTATTTTTTTGCCAAACCTTTACTTGGGTTTTTATAGGCAAAGTACATTTTTGAGTTTTGGCACAAATCGAAGTTTTTTTAAATTATAATAAGGTAGGTTACCAAATTCAGTATTTTTCCATTTTCAGTTTTATCTATATTTAGTCGGCGTATTATCATTTATTTTTTGTGAAACCGTTACTTGGGATTTTATAGACAAAGCATATTTTTGAGTTTTGGCACAAATTTAAAAATTGAAAAAAATAGCTCAAGTTACGGATTGGTTCCTACAATTAAGATCTGATAACGTTAATTTAGTTTAATTTAATATCTAAAAACCTATTTAAGAAGTATCCAACTAGTCTAAGAAAAGTGAAACAGGTATCTTTGTAAGTATGAAATTTCCATGCGTGTCTCTCTTAATTTTCAAATAAAAATTTCAGTTAGCTATTTATTCCCTGGATATTTAAAAAAAATTCTCAATTTAGAAATTTACCACGTATAAGGATAGAGGAATTCTATTATTTATAAAGCATATTTTCAAATATAATATTTCAAAATAACATATTCTTAACAAATCAATATACATTGTACTGTTTTGCTCCTGTACCTAGCACGTGCTTTCCCGCCACACGCGGGTGTATTGTTAGCTGGAGGGAATACACTAACGATCTTAGAAAATCTTTACTATATTCCTAAGTGTCTTCTGTCTGTCTGTCTTGCGTCTGTTTCTCTATAGACGTCCGAGCCGTTCAACCTAGGACCTCCAAATTTTTCACAGCTATTCTTATGGCGCAAAGGCAGCGAGTCGCGCTATTTTCATCGATTTCCAATTTGGGTTAAGTTAATTAATTAAATAATGTTAAAAAGGGCGTCGAAATCTATGTATTTTTGCCCCTGGAAAGGTGCCGTGAATCCTGCAACCTACATACACCTATACAACCAATATTTTTCTGCCTCAGTCAATTTCGCGGCTGCGTCATCGTCACATGGTGAATGGAGACTGGGGGGGGGGGGGGGGAGATTAAGGTTTTGTTTATGACTCAGTCTTCATGGGATTTTAGTTCCCAGCTAGTAAATAAATAAAGTTGATCCAATAAAGATACTTGTTTTAGGGAAGTTTAGATTTAGAACGAAGATTGATCCAGTGAAGATACTTGTTTCGAGATTTAGGAAGACGGAAACTTATCCCTAAATTATATCTAATATACTTCCGGTATCATACATTTAATACTTTGAAACCTAAATTGTCGTTCACTCCCCTAAAAATTGCGTGATCACAATAAAACGCGGAAAGTAAAAACAATGAATTAAAAATCCAGCTAACAATTTTGTTTAACCCCGCACACACATCACAATCGTTTGCAACTTAGCCTGCTATGCCCCCTCTGCTGGTCCAAAATGGTCCAAATACCGAAATAACCCGCGCTATTATTACTTCCGTATCCGGTAGCCGATTTCGTCCTGTGTGTGTTGTAGTAAAAACGCATTTGATAATGGTCGCGGCGATCGAAGGGCTCTAGTTTTTCGCTGGCAATTGGTCCCTCCCTTGTCGTGTATGAGGACCTCAGCGCCGTACCATTAACTTGTACTTAGTCGTGGAAGATGAACCATCTGTTCCGCTGTTGGGGAAATTCGCCTCCTCCTTCTCTTAAGCCTCGGCAGGCTGCTGGCTAAGCCTCGGCCAACGCCAACGAACGAAATTATTTGTATAAACAAAACGGGTATACAATTATATTCAAATCTATACTGCTTACGGCGTACAGGGGTTTTTTATATACCGGGTTGCCGGATTCGCGACTGTCTCACCCGATTTGACGCTTTTATTTGGACGAAGTTGTTCACGGTGACTGTGTTGCCAGTATTTTATTCTGATATTTCTTACGTCCATTTTTGTGTTATTCTATAACTACGGAACCTGTGGCTCGTGGAATGAGAATAACAAAGACCTCATAACGAACTATTTATGGACTATAAACTCGTGAATTTGGACAAATCCGCGCGAGGTTGTTGAGATTATGGTAATGGTAATAGTAAGTTTAGGGAGCTGTTGGCTCGGGTGGCAGGAAGGGCTGGCCACCACCCTCCTACGCCTTGTAACCAGGCCATCTGATTTAAATGCATAGACTATAGATCTAGATGATTTGGGTTTAAGGATATTAGCCTAGCTGTTTATTATATAGTTGGGTGGTTATTGGGAAATATTTGGCTATAAACTGTGCAGACGACCTGGCTGCCCTGTCGTTCGTTATTCTGGTCGTCGCAAACTTAGTTTGACTATTGTCGTTAAATGAACGCTGTCTTGGGAACTGCGTTGATATGTCATGAATAATATATTCTAGATTTGAGAAATATTTTTACGCGTGCAATGTAGATATTGCAACTTTGGTTAGTTGACTTTGTTCGACAGTTCTAGTAATTATGGATCTTGTACTGCTATTTCTAACTGAGTCTTCTTGTATTTCTTTAGGCTTATATCTAGCGGAAACACCGCCATATTGATTAAATTATTTAATTTTGGTTAATCTTTACCGGAAACACCACCATATTGATTTAATTTTTTGATTTAGGATTATCTTTACCGGAAACAACGCCATATTGATTTAAATAGTTAATTTAGGATTATCTTTACCGGTAACGCCGCTATATTGATTTAATTATTTAATTTAGGTTAATCTTTACCGGAAACTCCACCATATTGATTTAATTAGTTAATTTACCGGAAACAACGCCATATTTATTTAATTAGTTAATTTAGGATTATCTTTACTGGAAACAATGCCATATTGATTTAATTAGTTAATTTAGGATTATCTTTACCGGAAACTCCGCCATATTGAATTAATTATTTAATTTAGGATTATCTTTACCGGGATTCCGGGAACGCCGCCATATTTATTTAATTAGTTAATTTAGGATTATATTTACCGGAAACAACGCCATATTGATTTAATTACTTAATTTAGGATTATCTTTACCGGAAACTCCGCCATATTGATTTAATTATTTAATTTAGGATTATCTTTACCGGAAACAACGCCATATTGAATTAATTATTTAATTTAGGATTATCTTTACCGGGATTCCGGGAACGCCGCCATATTTATTTAATTAGTTAATTTAGGATTATATTTACCGGAAACAACGCCATATTGATTTAATTAGTTAATTTAGGATTATCTTTACCGGAAACTCCGCCATATTGATTTAATTATTTAATTTAGGATTATCTTTACCGGTAACGCCGCTATATTGATTTAATTATTTAATTTAGGTTAATCTTTACCGGAAACTCCACCATATTGATTTAATTAGTTAATTTACCGGAAACAACGCCATATTTATTTAATTAGTTAATTTAGGATTATCTTTACTGGAAACAATGCCATATTGATTTAATTAGTTAATTTAGGATTATCTTTACCGGAAACTCCGCCATATTGAATTAATTATTTAATTTAGGATTATCTTTACCGGGATTCCGGGAACGCCGCCATATTTATTTAATTAGTTAATTTAGGATTATATTTACCGGAAACAACGCCATATTGATTTAATTAGTTAATTTAGGATTATCTTTACCGGAAACTCCGCCATATTGATTTAATTATTTAATTTAGGATTATCTTTACCGGAAACAACGCCATATTGAATTAATAATTTAATTTAGGATTATCGTTACTGGAAACGCCGCCATATTGATTTAATTATTTAATTTAGGATTATCTTTACCGGAAACAACGCCACATTGAATTAATTATTTAATTTAGGATAATATTTACCGGAAACAACGCCATATTTATTCAATTAGTTAATTTAGGTTTATCTTTACCGGAAACGCCGCCATATTGATTTAATAATTTGAATTCGCTTTTTCTTTATTGGTAACTCCACCAAATTAATTTCATAATTTAATTTATATTATTCTTTTACCGGAAACCCCACGATACTGATTAAAAAAATTCCGAATTTATTCAGTTACAAACCATATTTATCCGATGAAATAATAATATAAGAAAATCATTATAATAGAAAGTTAAAGCTAGTCCTCAAAAACGTGAACGGGGAACTTGTAGCTGAGTGTATAGATTGTACACAGTAAAGCTACACTGCTCACAAGTTTCGCCGTTCACACGGTTATTTGTTTGAAAATTAATTTTGTAACAGGTACGTGTTTATTAACATAAGCACTGTAGGCAAATAATATAAACAACTTTTCATTAGATGCTCGATATCAGTAGTAAAATTCACACGTTTATCCATCTTTACTTATTATATTTTAGGTAACCCGAAAGTTCCGCCATACTAGTTTAATGCCTAGAATTTCTGGAAAAGTCCTGACTTGTAGACCCATTTTCCGATTCCCTGACTTTTAGACCCATTTTAAAATTTCCTGACTTTTTGACCCATTTTAAAATTTCCTGACTTTTGACCCATTTTCAAATTTCCTGACTTTTAGACCCATTTTCAAATTCCCTGACTTTTAGACCCATTTTCCGATTCCCTGACTTTTAGACCCATTTTAAAATATCCTGACTTTTAGACCCATTTTAAAATTTCCTGACTTTTAGACCCATTTTAAAATTTCCTGACTTTTAGACCCATTTTCAAATTCCCTGACTTTTAGACCCATTTTCAAATTCCCTGACTTTTAGACCCATTTTCAAATTCCCTGACTTTTAGACCCATTTTCCGATTCCCTGACTTTTAGACCCATTTTAAAATATCCTGACTTTTAGATCCATTTTAAAATTTCCTGACTTTTAGACCCATTTTAAAATTTCCTGACTTTTAGACCCATTTTAAAATTTCCTGACTTTTAGACCCATTTTCAAATTCCCTGACTTTTAGACCCATTTTCCGATTCCCTGACTTTTAGGCCCATTTTCAAAATTCCTGGAATTTGAAAATGGGTCTACAAAGTCAGGGAATTTGAAAATAGATCTAAAAGTCAGGAAATTTTAAAAATTAGAACCAATTTTAGGGAAATGTAAGGGAATTTAATTTTGGTTGTAAATAGAAAACCTATAGAAAAATATAGGTTAAAAATGGTTTAATTTTGGCTGAAAATAAGTCAGGAAAGCTTCCGGAAATTACCAGGTAAAATTTTAATAGCTTTTCCTCTAAAATAATATATACGCATACTACATGTATAAAAAGTGTTATTGTTTGGAGCGTGCGCCTTCTAATATTTCTTTGTAGAGGGTCTCGTGCGTTTTCGCGCGAGATCAACAAAAACAAAAATATGCGCGCGCTCTCTAACTTTAACTGCACGATGAATCTAACGTGATCACGTGACCTCTTGTATTTTATTTAAAGAAACAAATTTACATCCGACGTTGTATTTCACTAGCAAAATTAGTTTTTATTTGTTACATTTTAGCTCTGTGTTAAACCGGAAGTTCCTCCATATTGGTTCAATAACTTCCGGACGCGAAATTACGTGTGTTCACTCACCTTAACGTAGAAATCAAATCAGTGGTTCCTTTCGCTAATCCAAACCAAGTAAGCCGAATCTAGGTAACCCCTGTGGACCTCCTTACAAACCGCCTAATTCGGATATGCCCTACAAATTGAATTAGGCGCACCCATTGTCATTTTTACATAGGCAAAATCCCCTGAGCGTGGAAATTGGGACTTGGGCTATATTGAAAGTTACATCCCTCGAAAATCCCATCAGAATAAGCCCTTTAAGCCCTCAGATATTTAATATCGGAATCAAAGGGCAGCCCCAAATGCCAAGACGCACGAAGCAATCGCCCATTGTCCCCGGATTAACCGGCCCTTCCCTTTTACCTACTGCAAAGTTCAAATGACTAAGTAGGCCAAGGCTTAGTTTATAATTCAGTGTCGTGTTTCCCGCTTGTTACTGCGGTAGTGGCATGGTTATTGCAGTTCGTATGGTTTCACGACTGCGTGAAAAGCCTTATGGTGTTCTTTCCCTCGCAACAACGACACCGTGTGGTCAGAATTTTCAAAAAATTACGTTAACGATTTTTTTCCAATTAAACGGATTATTTTTTTAAATAAAATAAAATTATTTTTGTGTTATTTTTTAAAACCTTAAGATTTTATTTTTATTTTTATTTTTATTTTAATTTTTGTTTCTTTTTTAATTTAAAAAAATTATTCACCACTTGTTACGAATAATATATTACATTTAGCTCGTTTCCAAATTAAAATGACCAAGTTTAAAAAATAGTAATAAACCATATATCTGTCGAAATCGAGAATTAAACCAGGGCCCAAATCCATTTTAGCCAAAGAGGGCCAAGAAGCGCAATTTCCTCTCATTTTTTTAACCAATATTTTAATATTTATGAATCACCAGCGCCATCCAGTAACGGCTGCAAATCCTATCGTAAAAGCCTTATTATTCAACGATGGAGGTAGTCAACCAGTTGTACTTTAATAACCCTGGCAGCGGGGCCTGGGTCGGTGGTAATCTCTAACCCCAAAAATTTTTCCGTTCCCCCATTAGACGGCGCGTGGCCATTGATTACCATTGGCGCTAGATGGCGACGGTGTTCGGAGGCTTCATTTTCCCATTCGAGCTTATGTCTAGATCCCTTTTATTCATGGACGGCGTCGTGTATGACAAATTTGTCGGCTGGCCCCCTTTTATGAAGAATAACGGCTCTCTCTCCCACGTCGTATGTCACGTGTCGGACATTACCCCTTTTTAACGGACGAGGCTTAGCGACTCAATATCGAAGTGAACGTTATTTCCTCTCCCCCGCGCGCGCGGTTTTTGCCTGATGTGGCAGGGTTTTTCGCTTGATGCATGACCTATTTCGCGAAATATCTTTGCTCCACATCATCGTAGGGCTTGAATAAAAATAGACCACCCTTATCTAACTGCTAAGCCTTGGTTAGTAGGGATATTATTACCCAGAATCCACTTCGAAGTTAGTTATTTCTTATCTTAAACGTTCTCAGAATTAGACTTTTAAATTTACACTGGAACCACGTAGCGGTCAACCTAAGATCTTCATATATAAAAAAGTTTTAAGTTTGGTTGAGCAATTCTATATGCGTTGTTAAATTAATTAAAATAATGATACTTCGTTATATTTGCATGTATATTTTGGTTTTTATTAAATAATTATCCCTGAAGATGATTAGCTAGGCTGATCGAAACTTAGGTTATCTAGACAAAGGTTTAATTATTTTTATTTAAAAAAAACATATAATAAAAAAAATAAAAAAATATAACGAAGTATACTTTATTTTAATTAATTTATCTTCATATATACTTATTAATCTGATTACGTCAAAGTTGGACGCTTTTAATTATTTTTAAATTGAATTACCTCCTGGTGGACACTTAAAAATAAAAAATAGAAGAATTTCAAGTATCCTAAGTGTCCTTTTTGAAACCTCTTTTCTACAAGGAGTCCACGATTTATTTACGTCTAAAAAGTTAAAAATAGGATTCCTTTTAGCTCTATCTGTTTTCAACTGATATAAGGGCCGAATGGCTTTACTCTTAAGCTGTTTACCCTTTTCAATGTGATATTTTCAAGGATTTTCTTAAAACTCTCCAAAAGGTTCGACAGCGAAAAGATTTAAATTGAAAGCCCCGAATCTAGAACTGTACCCAAAATGTCCATGCTCTAATAAACACCTTTCTTAATGGACGAATAAAATTTAGAGTTCTGAACATTTATCGGGAAATCTGAACTAATCCAATTTTGAATATCTACATACGTCAAGAGATCTGAATTAATCCAATTTTAACTATCTACATACAAATGGTATATAGACTGTCTTGTAAATATAATAACTAACTTTAAATAAAACTCCACTATTGTACAATAAAATTCAATTTAATATTATATACATACGTCAAGAGTTCTGAACTAATCCAATTCTGATTTCCAACATATATCTGGAGATTTAACTAATCCAATTATGAATGTATAATTACATCGAAAGATCTGAACTAATCTAGTTATGCATGTAAACATTTATCGAGAGATCTGATTTAATCCAGTTATGAATGTAAACATTTATCGAGAGATCTGAACTGATCCAATTCTGAATATCTACATATGTCAAGAGAAGTGAATTAATCCAATTTTGACTACGTAAATACATAGGAAAATCTGAACTAATTATATTCTGACTGCCAACATATATCTGGAGATCTGAACCAATCCAATTATAAATGTATACTTACATCGATAAATCTGGGCTAGTTCAAATCTATCTATTTACATACATCGCGAGAGCTGAACTGATCCAATTTTGAATACATCGGGAGATCTGAACTGATCCAATTTTGAATACATCGGGAGATCTGAATTAATCCAATTATGAATATCTACATACATCGGGAGATCTGAATTAATCAAATTTTGACTATATCTACATCCATCGGGAGATATGAACTTTAATGTAAACTTGATAAATTTAGTCATGATGATAACTCCAAATATACTAAAAAAATCTGCAAATAAAATAGACTTCTTACCCATTTTTCGCGAGCGCTACTCGCTGCCTACGTTAATAATAGGGTTTTCATTATTTTCAGTCCGGTTTCTTCTATTTCTCTTCTTTTCACTTTCATTGCAACCAGGTATAATGCATACCACCATCGTGAAGCCTTGGCATATTAATTATTATATTAAAATTGCACTACCTTTTCACTCCTAAATGAAAATACAGTTATATTTTATCACGTTACAGTAGATCAATTAAAAATTAGACCAAGAAATATTACCTTACCTAATTAATACTGGATGTCTGGGCGTCAAAATAGCGATAAAACGCTAATTTACGTATAAAACGCTAGCAGACGACGCAACCTAACTTTCAACAGCAAACGGCGGGAAAACTAGAATTTAAAATGTGTGACGTCACGCAGGTCCAATAAACAGCGCTCGCGGTGAGAGAATACGGCGACTTAAATTGCCCAAAAAAAAAATAGGAAATGGGAGTCGCGCACGGGCCTTGATTAACGTAGGCAGCGCGCTACTATATCCGAATTGTATCTTTAATTTTATCTTTACAAATAAATGGTACCTAAACTTACTTTACTTAGTGTACCTACGTACATTCAATTTCGTAAATTTTGAAGTTCTGATTAAAGGGATGTACACGCGAAGTACCGAAGGAATGAATGTACATTGATAGACTGGAATTCAGTCGCAGAAATAAGTAAATAACCACTTATTTGTTGTGTTATCGGTACACAAAAAAGGATCAACACACACTCTGTTTTTAGTTATGTTTAAATTCATAATGAGTTCTAATTCTTTCGTCGCGTACCTATTTTACCCAAAAATTGCACCACTGGCTTAAAAACAATTAAATATAATACGTGGACGGATTTGGGGGGCCTCCATAATTCGGGGGGAGGGGCCTCCAAATGGTTGGCCTACCTCCCCCAAAATCCTGGCGCCGCTACTGTTCATACCCACTGTTTGCACCTTGTATTTTCTTAAAGGAAAGTTTTTAATTAGTGTTGTTAATAGGGTTGTTAATTTTCCGGAAAAATAAAATGCGGGAAAAGTTCCAGAAAATTTTCCGTAAAATTTTCCGAATTGCGGAAAATTTTCCGCAAATCGGAAAAAAAAAATTTAAACATAAATTACTTTTCAAGGGTTTTTAATGTTTTAAACTTTTTATCGATTTAAAATGACTAATATCAGTAAACATACTACAAAACATTAATAGTGTTACATTGTTAACCAGTTTAAACTAGTCTATAGGTTTAGTTTTACTTTTAGATAAGAAAAAATGAGGTGAAAATGCCGCTTTATTTAAATTTGCAAACAATATATTAGACAAATCATGGAATGAAAACGTTTTTAATATTTTTCGGAAAAATACGGAAAATTTTCCGGAAAAAAAGGCCTCGGTAATTTTCCGGAAAATTTTCTGAGCGGGAAATTTTCCGCGGAAAATTTTCCGACTTACAACACTAGTTGTTAATTATCCGAAAAAATAAATAATTTTCAGAAAATCCGAAAAAGAAAAAAGAAATTATTTTTTAAGGGTTTCTAATGTTTTCAACTTTTTATCGATTTAAAATGACTAATATCAGTAAACATACTACAAAACATTAATAGTGTTACATTGTTAACCAGTTTAAACTAGTCTATAGGTTTAGTTTTACCTTCAGATTCGAAAAAATGAGGCGAAAATGCCGCTTTATTTAAATTTGCAAACAAAATATTACTCTTATCATGGAATGAAAACTTTTTGATTTTTTTTCGGAAAAATACGGAAAATATTCAGACTTACAACACTATTCTTAATTTTTCATACGACTCGCAGTAAAAAAAATTAACAAGCAACAGACTTATGTGAAAAAGTAATTTTACACTTTTGACGATACCGGCGTAACTTTGAGCAAGCTGGCATAAATCTCTTATTACTTTTCCCGCGTCGTCAGTAGTGTGCTCATCCAGGACTGGCAGCCCTTCCGGACACCATTCGGCCGCTATTAAAAATCAATGAAGATATAAATCGTTTAATCCCCGACAGGGGGCGTAGTAAAATGAAAAGCATTTGGAAACTTTTAACAGCAGGGGGCGCGGGTGCAAGTACTCGCGGACGAGAAGAAGCGCAACCGCTCGTCTCGCAGCGTGGGGGGGGGGGGCTCCAAAGTGACACATCCCACTCGCATTTCACCCCATATTCTGCCCCAACCCCTGTTTCCCTGGCCCCCTATTCTGGCCGCCCCCGTTCCGCTGCCGGGGGAACATTAGCATTGAATTTCCGTTAGTGGTTGAACAGGGGATTGAGCCCCGTGCAGCCTGTGAAATAGATATCGATGGTGGACGTGAAAGTACGGCGGGAGGACCCCCGGTGTGTGGCGGGAGATTTAAGAGGACGGGGCTTTTGGAAGTTTGAAGGTACCAGAAAGTCATCTTTCGCTTCTTGATATTTCGTTTTGCCAAGTTATAATGTCTTGAGTTCAAATTTTGGCATATTTGGTTTTTCCCACGTATTTCGCTGAAGTTGAAATCTTTGGTTTTTTTTACTTTGACGCGATTTGTTTCGCTGTAGTACTGGGCAGGGTTATTCAACTTTTAGGAGGTTGGATTATGACGCTGTAACGGTAATAGAAACGCGTGTCCGACAAATACGTCTCGCCCCCCCTGAGATAAATTGTTGTTATTTTATTACAGGTAATAGAATAATTATTAATGATTAATTATGAAAATAATTTTATTAATTTTATTTACTTTCATAACTCATGGCGATCTTTATTTAAATTAATTTACAAAGTTAATAAATAGTTTACCTAGATGGCGTTTACGCACCATATCGATGAGATAGGGGCGATTTGTGGAAAGTTTGACTTATGGACCTCATCATACAGCTTCACAGAGTCACATAGCGGGCAATAATTGTAGTGTCTGCTCAGCAGATGAAATTCCAGCAGCATATGAGCTTCTAGCGTTGGCCGCTACGTGGTTCTACATTATTTGAAAATTCTAATTGTAGCGTCTGTTTAGCAGATTAAAATCCTCCAGCTTATGAGCTTCTAGCGTTGGCCGCTACGTGGCTCTACATTAGCTGAAAATGCTAAATGTAGTGTCTATTTAGCAGATGAAAATTTTGCAGCTTATGAGCTTCTAGCGTTGGCCGCTACGTGGCTCTACTTAAACCGAAAAGGCTAATTGTAGCACATGCTTTAAAAACGCCGTAAAGCGTACATACGACGTTATCGCATTCGTACCCAAACTAGCCAGTTGATGGAACAAAATAGATGGACTCGAAAATTGGAGAACTGTCACGTATCTTCGTTTTTTGGCCAATTCCACGAATATAAGTACAAAATGGGGAAGAACGGACGACGGAGAGAAAAAATGAAGAAAAGCTAGTTTTCTAGCTACTCTAATCTTTTGTTTGGCCGGAAGAAACTATCGATTTCTTTTCCATGCCTTTCCAAAAAAATAAAGTTTTTTCCCCGTGAATAAAATTGAAGCGGAAAACGGGGCTAGCTAAGAAAAAAATACTTAAAGGTAAAAACAGTAAAACTTTACTTCGTAAGGGCGGTAGGTGAAAACAAATAGAAAATTTTAACCGGTAAATAAAAGTGAAAACCGGAAGTTCCTGTTTGTGACTCCGCCCCGCTTTCCTTTTGTTCGGAACGATGTCAAAAAAAAACGTTCGTCGTCTTTTGTAATGGTTTTAATGTTTCTGGTATTGTGCGCCCGTAATACGATGATTTTTATGTTACTTTTACACGCATTTACCTCCTAATATGAATGTGTTTTTTCATTTCTTTTTCTATTTTGCTTTTGTAGATGACCCTATCTCACGAATAAAAAGGATTGTTTGTCGGTTGTTGCGAACGAGGTGATTTCGTCGCTGATTGGTCGATTTCCTTGTGTCGTCTGCTGCTGTTTGACCGCGTGGAATTGGACCACCGTTTGGAAGCTTGAATTTGGAGTGTTCGTGTAAGTTTTCTATGATTTTTTTTTATAATATAATAATACAGGGTGTTTCAAAAGGTTATGCGACATTTTTAAGGAGTTGTAGGGGGTGAGTTGAGTAGTATGCCTGTTTTTTCCCCATTTTCCAACGATGAGTTAAAAGAGTGCCAGAGAGCTTCAAAGTGTGGCCTACTAGTCCCTGGAAGTAGGCTGCAACAAGCGCAAATCCCAGCAGCAGGGACTTTAAATACTGTTTAAGTTTACTTTTTTTACGCTGGTTACCTCGATTTGTTTAAAAAGGCCTTTTCTACCTATCACACGAACCCAAACCTTAATGTTCGCATTTCCCTGCTGTTTGGGTTTGCGCTTGTTGCAGTCTACTTCCAGGGACTAGTAGGCCCCACTTTGAAGCTCTCTGGCGCTCTTTTAACTCATCGTAGGTAAATGGGGAAAAAACAGGCATACTACTCAACTCACCCCCTACAACTCCTTAAAAATGTCGCATAACCCCTTTGAAACACCCTGTATAATATTAGAAACAAACGGTTCTCGATTGTAGTTCATTCGACCGAACAGTCCCATTCGACCGAAAACCAGATATTTGGCGACTTTCACAAAATTAAATTTTGGATTAAATTACTCAAGTTAATAGAGTTTAAAAAATGTTGAGCAGTACTGTATGCGTAGATATAAACATAGATTATGGAAGAAATTCGTTTAATTTGCATTTTTATTTTTATTTAGGCTAGACCTATATCTGACTAGCTTAGAGCCTGTTGCAAAAGTTTGTTTGTGTAGGATTTGCCAATATAACTTTTATGGTCGAATCCTCGCTAAGCATACTTTTGAAATAGGCCCTTAGTTGAGATGACTAGCTAAGCTAGCCGAAACTAGTCAGACATAGGCCTAGCCTAAATAAAAATGTTTTTAAAATATATGCAAATTTAACGAAGTTCTTTTGTAATCTATGATTTTAAGTTAATAGTACAATAATATTTTGATTGTTCACTATTTTAGTTTGTTTTTACTATCGTCATATATAGTTTTCATTTCCTATGTAAAGGGAAATATCATTGGAATTATTTTTAATAGTGGTGGGCCGTCTCGCATCGCAATCTAGAGTGATTGTATCTACATATAACGTACTTAAAGCCATATTTGACAGAGACCCGCCATTGGGCTGGAAAAAGAGTGAGATACTAGATAAATATGACGTCAACAATGTTTTCGGTTAATTGGGAATCAGTTAAATAATATATAATCACAATATTATATTTTTAGCTCAAATTGCAATATTTATCTGCAAAACAGTAACTGTAATTTTGCGATTAACTGTGTTTCAGGTGGTACATTATAACCCTTTTAATCATTTTTTGAATACCTTAAAACGCTTGACTGATTTTCGAAAAATGTTCCATGATTTTTAGTGATTAATCAGAGTTTTTCTTGATTTTCGTTTTATTTCTGTGATTTTCTGAGTGGTTTTTTTTCTGAATTGCAATAATAGCTCTTTATATAAAATACGAGAGGTTCCGTGATTACGTTAGATTCATCGCGCATATTTTTGTTTTTGTTGAGCTCGCGCGAAAACGCACGAGACCCTCTACACGGAAATATTACGAAGCGCGCGCTCCAAAAAATAACACTTTTCATACATGTATTAAATGATATCCACAGTGACTAACCCCATGAACGCTGATAACAGTTTTGAGATATTTTTCGGAATAAATTTTAATTTATTATTTTGACTTTTAAATTGTTCGTGCAGTAACAGCATTTTGATCATATAGTGGAACCATGAAAATTCTTTTGGGATAATTCTGTGAAACCTTGCTTACAGTACAACGATAATAATTATTCTCGTAACTCCAAATATGGATTATAGACTGTAAAGTAGATACAAATAGTCTCGATAGCTACGCCACAAAATTTTCGTTTTGAAAACGAAAATATTTGAGAGAGTTGGCCGTTTTCGGTCTATCGAAATCTGGCATCCTTGCCTGCCTTCCGGCCTGTATCTCCATGAACCGAAAATGGCCGACGACTACGCCGCCGAAAATATTTTAACAAACTGATCGGGGGCGTTTTTGACCGTTATTTTGAATTATCGACTAAGACTAATTTATAAAATTAGACAAAAATATTCAGATGACTTTAAGGTCGATGATAATGGTAATTACCAAAATTATCAAATGTCCTAGTTGAAAATTAGCGCTAATAACAAGGTATCATAATATGTTCCTTAACCAAAACACTTAAAAGCTATTAACTGCTGTCAACAAACAACGTATTGAGTAACCTAATTTAGTCCCTACCATGAATATGAAAGATTTCACGAGCAATTTGTTAAAGATGGCGACCATGGCTCAAACGCGGGACCTAATGTACAACGCTCGACATTTTTTTTCAAACTCTCAATTTATAGAGTCCACATTACGGGTTTTTGACAATATCGAAGAAAAAATTTTAAACAACTTTTATCAGAAATTTACCACACGTATTACTTTTCTTAATCGTGTAAAATGTTAGAATTACACTGCGTAGGAATATTTTCTAAGTAACTAATCATTTTTCCCAATGTAATCGTTTTTGAAACTCGCTATGTGCGATTTCTTTCTTAAAGCAAATGAAAAATCAAACGAATAACATTAAAAGGCCCTTTCCAGCGAGAATGAAGAAAATATTTCCACAACATGTTTACCACACAATCGCTTTTGTTAGCTAAGTTTATACAACCGAGGCCTAACTTGAAATGTTTAAATATCTCAATATTGGTACACATCTTTTTGATTATACAAAAATACACGCTTATATTAATGTTAAATACCTTTATTGATATTTTGTAGTAGAATAGTAATTTTTTAAAAATAACGAAAAAGTTTTTTCGTCTGACAACTTCAGAAAGTCATAGCTCTACTTGGAATGCTTATCCTGGCGTATCGTGTATGGTAAGATCACTCTGACAGCTTTGGCCCCGCCTACGAGAGAAAAAATCCCCTCTGCGTGTGCTCCCCTCTCAAGTAGTTGTTTGTTAAGTTAACATAGTGACGTCAAAAAAACCGTCAGCCACATCGATACGAAAATCTGCCGCTCTTAGCATTCCAAGTAGAGATATGGATTCCCGACAACTTTTAATGAAGATTGTGAACGTGTATCTTACGAACCAGAGTTGAATACTATGCTCACCAAAGAAGTTGGCTATTCTTTTCGTTTATTCCCATTCGACCGAAATCCCATTCGACTGAAAGAATTTTAAAATGTAGCCCAATTGGCGGGGTGATTTGGTATTTTATTTATAAGGTATGTACTATCGAAGATCCATGTTTAGGTTAGGTTAGAGTTGGTTAAGTTTACTATTTCAGTTTTGGTTCAGTTACTTTTCTTGACTAGGTGAAGATGAAAATATAATGCATGCTCATTCCAAAAGCCAATTTATATAGCAGCGTTCGGTCGAATGGGACACATAAAAGCGTTCGGCCGAATGGGACACATAAAAACCGCAAGTTTCGGCGGAATTCGGTCGAATGGGACACCTCAAAAACCGCCTTCGGTCGAATGGGATTTAGGTCGAATGGGACTAAAGCATTCTTTTGGCTTGTTCTCGGATTTCGTAGCATGGTAAAAAGTATAACCGTATCACGTCATTTTACTCCAATTTTGCGGAGGTGACTAGTTAATCGAGATAAGGTAAAAGTGTTTTCCAAAATGACTGCCTGTGTCTATTTTAGCAGATAAAATTTGAATAAGCAGACTATTTTTGGGGAATAGTAGAAAATAATATACTCCGGAACGAGCGAATGGTTTATGTGGTAGTTATTTTCATTGCTGGAATAGGTCAATAACACTTCTGAGAGTATAAAGAGTACACCTTTAGTCCCAGAATAAACGAATAGAAATATTATGAAATTCCGTTAAAGGCCAATCTTTTCAATTTCAAACAATAGCGAAGTCCAAAGCCGCGAACAAAATACAGTAATCCAAGAGCAAGTTCGCATCGTCGAACTGTCGAGAGTCACTTGGTCTCGCGACAAATCCGTTCTCCTCCTCCCTCGTTCAAACCATCAATTGTCGAAAACAAGGGGATGAATCTAAGCCTTTTTATCTTGCTTTTGAGCAATCACCGAACCGTTACGCTTAAATTGGGGGCTTCGTTTGGCCCCTCTAAAAAGTATTGTCTTTTTGGAGGAATAAAAGAAACACGACGCGATGGGAAAAATATCGCCCTTTTAGTCGCAGTGAGCCCAGCCAGAGGGCGATGGCTAATTGGATGAGTCGCTCTCGGAGGGCAAAGAACATTAGAAGGGGCTAAATGTAATAAGCTATTCCAAACTCTGGTTGACTTGAAAAAAACCAACCGGCAACCACTGAAAAAGTAACAATTCGCTTAATGAAAGATCTGTGGAAACAAGAGGGTTGCGCCACCCATATTCTTACGTACCTTCAGACGAGAGTTCTTGGTGAGTGTTTGGACATTTGGCAACCTTCCCTGGATTTTGAAATGGAAATGAAAATCGTGAAATTTGATTTACAAGCAAGTTCTAATATTTTAAAATAGGGGCAAGGGATCTCTGAAATCTGGGGTTGAGAAAATATTGGTCCGTTTGACCGAATTGTCCCGTTTGACCGAATTGTCCCATTTGACCGAATTGTCCCGTTTGACCGAATTGTCCCGTTTGACCGAATTGTCCCGTTTGACCGAATTGTCCCGTTTGACCGAATTGTCCCGTTTGACCGAACAGTCCCGTTTGACCGAATTGTCCCGTTTGACCGAATTGTCCCGTTTGACCGAATTGTCCCGTTTGACCGAATTGTCCCGTTTGACCGAATTGTCCCGTTTGACCGAATTGTCCCGTTTGACCGAATTGTCCCGTTTGACCGAATTGTCCCGTTTGACCGAACAGTCCCGTTTGACCGAACAGTCCCGTTTGACCGAACAGTCCCGTTTGACCGAACAGTCCCGTTTGACCGAACAGTCCCGTTTGACCGAACAGTCCCGTTTGACCGAACATCGTAACATATAGGCGATGGTAACTAGAGCAATTGTATCTACATATATCGTACGTTAAATCTATTTAACCGAAACCCGCCACTGGGCTGGAAAAAGAGTGACATTCTAGATATGACGTCGGTCGTATGTGATAAAATATTTTTTGAATTTTTTTTATTCCGTTTCAATTCATGTGCGTTATAAAATCCGTTTTTCAAGGCATAGCCCTTTATCAACTAGGTCAGTATTTCCCAAACTGTGTACCAACGGTTCCGCGTAACTATCGGGGAAAATATATGTGCTAATAACCCATATGGCTTAAATTTGTAGCACGTAAACGTATACTGTTTATTTAATGCTTTTTATTGGTTGTAGTTAGATCATATACTATCTTGGGTATAATTGATCTCTCGTTTTCGTGGAAGCTTATTCATTTTTAGTTTAGTCTCAAATTTAATTATAATTCCGCGAGTCCTGATCCACGTTTTTATTTAAATTATACCCGGGGTTTTTTTTTAGATGTAAAAAAACCAAAACACAGATTTGCGATCCCACCCCCCCCCCCCCCTTTGTGAATTTTTTTTTCAGATACACAAGGGTTACGCCATTAAAATGTTTGGGAACCACTGAACTAGGTTGCCGTAATCGTCATCTATACTATATTCCTAAGTGTCTTCTGTCTGTCTGTCTTTGAATCCTGCAACCTACATACACCTATACAAGCAATATTTTTCTGCCTCAGTCAATTTCGCGGCTGCGCTGGGAGGGGGGAAGAGTTTGGTTTCTGACTCAGTCTTCACGGGATTTTAGTTCTAGCTGGGGCTCGGCCGAAGGACGGGCTACCCAGCTAGTTGTTAAATAAATTAAAAATTCTCAGAATCGTTTGAAAATTCCTGTCGAATTTCCGGAAGCTCACCCCCTCCGCCCCGTCACGTGACTCAGGAATACTTTCCCCTTCTCAAAACAAGCGATTAAGTAGCTCCACCCTTAAAATTCAAACGATTTAGCGCCCCTTTATCCTCAATTTAAAACTTGGCATTAAGGAAGCTACACTTAAATTAATTTTATTCTTTTTATTTCCAAAATAAACCCCATAGATGGCAGCACCCAAAAGATAGTCATTTCGAGTACAAACACGACTACGACTACGACAACAACTATCACCAACGCGTAACTTCTCTAAATCCTTAAAGAAAAAGCGGGATAAAAACTGGAGATAGGTCTGGTCCGTACCTTGTTGGCCCGAAGATAAATTACCGTTGGGTAAGGCGCGGCTTAGCCGTACGTAGCCTTTGACGTATACGGCAGTTAAGTAGTTTACTGCCCCCCAGATAAACGTTGTACCCCCCCCCCTATAGTTTTTATATCTTTACTTACAAATTAGCCGTTTTTTTCCCCCGCCGCTATCTCGATACACTCGTACTTTTTTTCCGTGTCCCTTGACTTTTTTGTAATTCCATTCGTAATTGTTTTTATCACTAGGTGGCGTTCATTTAATTAGTGGCTCTATCTAGGAATGGCCTTTTAAATTAATAATAGGCGGCTTAATATAGAGCCGCTTTTACGGTAATGGACTTAAGTAGAGGTGCTAATGTAATACGCTCCAGTCTCCGAAACAATTTGAGCGAATCTCTCGTTTTAAAAGCGTGAGAATGTAGAAGCCTGCCTTTCAAATGTTGGCGCCCTGGTACGACTATATCCACGAGAATTTAGCGAATTTGGGTAGTTATGATGGTAATAGCTCTGGTTGTTAAGTGTCGTTGACATTAGAAGGATGAAATTGAGAGCAAGTTTGATTAGAAGCCGTTGCGCCGATGTTTCTGGAGTGGACTGGAATGTTTCTAGCATTGTACGCTAGAGCACGCGTGGTGTTAGGCTAAGCGAACTAAATTATGGGATTAGAGTTGTTTATTTTATAGCATTTGAATAATGTTTTATTGATTTCTTGTTATTTTATCCTGAGTTAAATATTTTTAATCACATTTTTAATTGAAGCACGATTTAGTAGTTCTTTAATACGCAATTTGAAAATATATAAAAATTAAAAAAATATATAAATATAGATAACAAATAAATACCAAAAATATATATTATTAAAAATATATAAATACCAAAAATATATATTATTAAAAATATATAAATAAAAAAATATATATTATTAAAAATATATAAATATAAAAAATATATAATTATAAAAATATATAATTATAAAAAATATATAAATACTTAAAATATATATTATTAAAACTATATAAATACCAAAAATATATATTATTAAAAATATATAAATATAAAAATATACATAATTAAAAATATATAAATTTAAAAATATATATTATTAAAAATATATAAATATAAAAATATATATTATTAAAAATATATAAATATAAAAATATATAAATATATAAATATATAAATATATAAATATATAAATATAAAAATATATTAATATAAAAATATATAAATATATAAATATATAAATATAAAAATATATAAATATAAAAATATATAAATATAAAAATATATAAATATAAAAAATATATAATTATAAAAATATATAATTATAAAAAATATATAAATATAAAAATATATAATTATAAAAATATATAATTATAAAAAATATATAAATACTTAAAATATATATTATTAAAACTATATAAATACCAAAAATATATATTTTTAAAATATATAAATCTAAAAATATAAAAATATATAAATATAGAAACTATATAAATTCTAAAATTATATAAATATTAAAACATATACATATTAAAAAATAACAATACATTAATATAAAAAAAATAAAATTTTAAATAAAAAATAATAAAATTTTAAATAAAAATAACAAAATTTTAAATATAAAATAATAAAATTTTAATTATAAAATAAAAATTTTAAATATAAAATAATAAAATTTTTATATTTAAAATTTTTAATAAAACTATATTGATTATTCGATTCAAAATACTAAAAATTTTAAAACTATATTAATTATTTAAATTCAAAATACTAAAAATTTTAATAAAACTATATTAATTATTTAAATTCAAAATACTAAAAATTTTAATAAAACTATATTAATTATTTAAATTCAAAATACTAAAAATTTCAAATAAAAATATATTAATTTAAATTCAAAATATATAAAAATTAATACTTAATACATAAAAATTTTAATTTAAAATATACCTAAATTTTAATTTAAAATATACTTAAATTTTAATTTAAAATATACTTAAATTTTAATTTAAAATATACTTAAATTTTAATTTTGAAATATATTTGAAATTTTAATTTAAAATATAATTAAATTTTAATTTAAAATATACTTAAATTTTAATTACAAGTACAGGAGATCCTTTTTTTAAATTTCTGGGATTTTTAAGTGAAAATATGCGGTTTTACCCTGCCTTCTCCCGTTTCAATACTTCGAAAAAAATTTGAAATTGCATCCTTGATGTTTAATAACCTTTAGCAAAGTAATATTTTATTTGAAAATGGATAAATATTTGAGTGCAACGTATAGTTATAAATAACAAAAGCCAGCGTTGAAAACCATACCAAATAAATCCATCCTCCAATACGATATTTCATCGTACTTGCCCATCACAATCAAAACTGCTGACCAGAATCAGAAGCAGATGACTGGATAAAAGAGAGAGAAAGAAAACAAGTTAGCCAAGGACATAATGCTATTTCGTTCCCCCTTTTAACGATACATTAATTATTAAAGTGATAGCGCTAGTTTAATACCTCGATGCTACCATAGGTGTCGTTTTCGTCAACTCCTGTAATCTAGAGTATTAGCACCTATTTGTTGAAACTACTTAGAAAAGTCCTTAATAAAAAGGGGGCCAAAACCCTTAATCCTAAAAAATTTAAAGTAATGATAAAACTTACGAAATATTCGTACCAATAAGTCCTAGAGGATAAATTAAAACGCGAAACTTGGACCAAATAGATCTTCTAGTCCAAAACATTTTAAAACAGAATTAAAATAGCCAGAATTTCCAGCGGTAGACCGGTTTCGTCCTATTTGGAGCTCATCAGTACCGTGCCGTGCGACTATCTAATCCGAAAAGATAAGCAAACCCCACTTGGAAAAAAACCTGACCAGTAAATGGGTTTTGCGACAGCAGCGCCGCGCCGCTTCGGCGAAGTTAGCGTAGAATTTCCGAAACCCCCTTAACACGTAGCCTTCTACAAGGCGGAATCCGTAACAAACACTTAGCAAATGCACGCGGGAATATATAGTGATATATCCAGGTAGGAACTACTATTATTTATTCAAGGCTATTACGTAGTGAAATATCGTGTGCTTTCGATTTTTCGTGACATTGTTTATCGCTGACTATTTCCAATCTCCATCTTTAAATTTTGTAATTAGTGAGCAGACGAATTTACGCGACGGAGTATGTGATAGTTGTACCGAGGGCTAATGCTAAATGACAACATTCTTGTGTTAAGTCATAAGCCTTACAATTATCCGAAATTGCTCTTAGTGAGAATCTCGAGAGCGTAAGCCACTGTCACACTAAAACCTGAAACCAGTTTTCGAGGCGAGTTTCTCTTACTTTTACTCTCCCAATCTGGAAATACAACCGACGTAAACTGGCTTTTAAGGTCAAGTGTAATCGTAGCTCTAGTTGAGTCATCCTGAAACGCTAGCACCATCTGAAATGGACGTTATAATACCAAAATAAACGAACGAAAAGACCTTAGAATAGTCGTATAGTCCACACATTTTACTGCCATATGTCTCCATGAAGACAATAATTAAATCTTTAACTTTGGAAAGTATTGGTACTAACTTTTAGTAATCATCTAAGGTAGATATAGTATGCTAAAAATGCTAAAAGTTAAGAAAATCCATCTTGTAAGGGAGCAAAAAATCTAAACCCTGGAAGAATTTAATTATATTTTAAAACGTAACTAACTACTCAGAACAGGAATCCATACCTCTACTTGGAATGCTTATCCTGCCGTATCGGGTATAGTAAGATCACTCTGGCGGCTTTGACCCCGCCACGAGAGAAAAAATCCCCTCTGCGCGGGCTCCCCTCTCACGTTGTTGTTTGTTAAGTTAACATAGTGAGGTCAAAAAAACCGTCAGCCACATCGAGACGAAAATCTGCCGCGATTAGCATTCCAAGTAGAGATATGGATTCCTGCTCGGAACCAATAGACCTTCGAGAATAAAACTAAATATTAAAGAAATTTCCAAAATTTCCCACAGTAGATTGTTTTTGCCCTAATTTGGGCGTGTAGGGAATATGACGCGCGATTCGGGAGCCGAAAAGAGAGGTTAAACCCTAATATTTTCCATTTTGAAAATGGGTTGCTCAGCAACAGAAAACCGAATAGGGGGACAGTGCTGGGATAATAATGTGATTTAATCTGCAGTTATGATTGAAAACATATTACTAATTGGGACAGGCGCCAAGATTTTTCGCTTCGCTTGGGAGTGGCTGCATCGGCGTCGGCGAAGGCGGTAATAGACCAGTATTTCAATATTTTGTCGCTCCCCCTCCAACTAGTGGGGCAACGAAATAAGAAACGCGGCAGGGAATCGAAAAACCACAACAGGCCGCTTTCCAGAAATGAAGATTAGAAGCCACTCTTCTTTTCCTGATCCTCGGTTCTGTGTTCCCAACCACCCTCTTCAATTGAGCACCAAGGGGCGCAGGGGGTTCGCGAGCAAATATCATTTGCAATTTAACAGAGGGAGAGTAAAAGAGGGTTGATTTTAATAACTTGGGCTCTGAAATACGTCGTCCGCTACTGAATATTATTTTTAGATTACCATTATACTTTTCCTTTCCCGTTTTCTGCAGGGTTCTGGTGGGGGGTGTTTTGGGGGCCTCGATGTCAGACGATTTTGGCAGTCGGTGTGAAAGGGGTCATTTGTTTCCCTAGTCGCTTTCAGGTTGGGTTTTTATTTCGTCATTTAGAAAGGTTTTCTGCTTAGAAAGTATTGGTAAAAGCTAGTTTGACGCAACGTCCGACAGTTTTGATCGTCAATCAAAAAAATCTTAATACATTGCAAATCCAAGCCTATTTTTGGAATTTTGTGTTCACTGCGACATACACCTGATTTTTTATTACACCCTATTGGAATTAAATTTAATAAATGGAATCTTTTTAGTTTTATAAGAAACCTACAAAACTTGATAAAATTTTGTGATATAAATATTAAGATTTACCTTAATTTGAAATGATAAATTAGAAAATAGCACGTGAAATATTTAAATTATGTTTTTATAATTTCGCCTATTCAATAAATATGACAACGCCACTTAAACTGCACTTAACATATTTGTCTTTACTGTCAATTGAATATTCTTACCAAAGTAACCAGGCTTTTAACCCCAACTGCCAACTGAATGTGTCATCCATTGAATTATCAATCCGAATTGGGACGAAAGGTAAAGATTTAGGTACAGTCTGTATCATTTTATTATGTCAAAAGTTCGAGGTTAAACGGGCAACTGTGCAGACTCAATTCAGTTGGGATCTGGAATTTTTTTTTATACTGATGATATCCGCGGGGCTTGATGGGAAGGGGTTGACGTACTCCGTTTCCTAAAGATAGGCGTCACGATGGCCTTTATGTCGTCCGTACCCCGCCTTCCGTTATCCTTTCGCTCCGTACGGATACATTGTAACGTGGAAGATAAGCTGGGGAAGTTAGGAAGTGACAGCGAACGGCGAGCAAAACCCACAAGGCATCGTTCCGACTCAGCTCCCCTTGATCTCTTACTCCGGGATGTACTGTCTTTTTCAAGCGGGCCTGGTGCCTTCGGGGGTGTCTAGGGAGGCCGGGGTCGTGCTTAAAATTGTTTTAGACGTCTTTCTCTATTGAGCATGTCTGTGAGTGCAAATGGAATGACCCTACAGGGCTCTTGTTGCTGGAATTGGGTTGTCCTCGAATTGGGTTTTAAGCCCGGGCTTGTGCCGTTTCGGTACCCGTGGTATATTTTTGGTGATTTTGTTAGTTTATTGATTTGAAAGCGAGAAAAAAATGGGTTCTGCTAAGATTCATCTTCTGTAATTTTAGATATGCTACATCTCTGACATATTAATAATTTGGGAGGCTTAGAATTAGAAGTTTATGTCACGTAGTTTGATTAAAAGTTAACTCTATTATTTTTGTTGTATTTGTTAGTTGATTGATTTAAAAAGCGAGAAAAAATGTTATTTACTGTAATTTTATATATTTAACATCTCTGATATTTGAATCATTCGAGAGGTTTAAAAGCAGAATTTTTGACGTAGTTGGATAAAATATCTCTAAAGCATTTGGGAAACCTTTCTATTGAAATCTACGCAAAGAGAGCTTTTCTGCAATATATAATACGTCAAGACTCTAAAATCTCCTTTTATCACAATAAACTAAAGGATCGAAAATTCGAAATAATCGAACGGTCGTGCAGATCCCAAAATAGCACCGCGATGAAGCTAATAACCTAATTAACCCAAATTATCATCTGAAACATCTGTACGGCCGTTCCGATTCGTTTCACCGCCATTTTAAGTCCATTTATGAAGCGCCCCTCGCGTCCTTCGAAAGAGAGGAAGACTCCGTTACTATAAAAGTCGATATATCGAAAGCGAGAGATATGTAAGCGCGGGTTTCGAACTCATCCCTCCGTGATGAGAATCCGAAGGAGTTCGGACGATTTTCTCAAAGACTGGGTCAGATTTAACCCCCTTTTTTCCCTTATTTCTTTTTTTTTTCAAAAAAAAGTAGAAAGTAAAGAAAAAAATGAGTAAAAGTGGGCAAAGTAGATGAAGAGATATTCCGCCTCTAGTTTTCATCCGCCCGTGTAGCTTTCGTATGTAAGACAGTGCGCCGGCTCGTTTTATCCTTATTTTCTGCCGAACCGAAATGCCGGAAAATTGCTACAACAGCGTTGCGCCATTTTCGATTTGCTTTACCCCTTGTTCCCTCCTCCTTCTGCCACCTCCTTCCGATGGGGTTCGCTGCCCGCCTGATCCCTCGGGGGTTCGCTTGGTTGCCAGTAAGTACTGTATAGATCGTGAATTGTTTTTTTTATTTTTAGATACTTTTTCCGGAAGTGTTGTATTTGTTGGGGTTTTTTATTTTGGCGCACTGTGTTTATGAAACAGATCTTTCTATGATAAATTGGAGGTCACGTGGTTGTGTTTTTCTACGTCGCTAAACGTAGAGAATATACCAAACTGGATACTGTACAAGGAAATATTTAGGCACCAATACCAATTAGGCGTCGTTACTAGACGCCAGAACGTATGCACTAGCGTTATTTCGGAGCATTAATGTAGGCACCTTTGTTAATTTGGAGCAGGAATGTAGGCACCTTTGTTAATTTGGAGCAGGAATGTAGGCACCTTTGTTAATTTGGAGCAGGAATGTAGGCACATTTGTTAATTTGGAGCAGGAATGTAGGCACCTTTGTTAATTTGTAGCAGAAATGTAGGCACCTTTGTTATTTTGGAGCAGAAATGTAGGCACCTGTGTTATTTCGTATAAGTAAGGTATGCACATGCGTTATTTCGGAAAAGGAATGTAGGCACCTGCGTTATTTTGGTACAGGAATGTAGGCACCTACGTTATTTTGGTACAGGAATGTAGGCACCTGCGTTATTTTGGAGCAGGAATGTAGGCACCTGCGTTATTTTGGAGCAGGAATGTAGGCACCTGCGTTATTTTGGAGCAGGAATGTAGGCACCTGCGTTATTTGGGTACAGGAATGTAGGCACCTGAAATATACACCAGGTAAAATTTGGTCTCCGCAATGTTTCCCTCAATTTTATTCAAGTGCCCCAATTGAAGCAAAATTTAAAATGCACTTCAGCGAATTGAAATTAAATATGCCTATCAGTAAACTAGTATGAAATCCTGCTGTTCATTTATTACGCCAGTGTGACCACTCCTATATTTTATAATGTTCCCGATTTGTACAATACCTCCCTACAATTAGACGGCAATCAAAAACAAAGTTAAGAAATAATTTCAAAAAGAAATTAAGTCAGTTATCGCGTCACGCTGATTATTATTATAATTTATATCCAATGAGAAATCATCCAATTACTAAACCATATTTATTTTGAAAATACCTGATATAGTATTTCAGCTCTATAATTTTAAAATAAATTTTCCTATATTTCCTTTATTTTTTATAAAATATCTCGCATGAAAACCTTTAAATCGACTACAAATCTTTTAGTTCTTTCCAGTAAAATTATTTGAGTTTTTCGGTGGCCACCCTGTTACGGTAATATTAACGGGGCCAAAATACCCGGCAAACAAACTTTCTGGCGCCTAAAATTACCGGCGCCTAAATGTCGAGTCCTAAATTCTTCGTTTCGAATATTACCCTCCTATCGATATAACGAATTATTAATGTTGAGGAAATCATTTACATAATGCTTCTCTCTTTAAAATCACACTTCAGTCCCTTAAGTTGGGCAGCTCCTTCGCTCTTCATTTTCTGATCTCGGGGGGAGGGTTAAGGGGGAAAGGGGTGAAGATTGGAGTTCACGTGTATTAAAGCGAAAATAGGGGGCGCCACGTTTGATATTCCGCAGCCTTCATTTACCGGTAAATTTCGGTCGTTTCCGATTTTAAGTATGTTACCAGTTTTCCAATAAGTGCCTTCTGACGCCAGGAGCGACCCCACGCGGCCGTTTAATTTTCCAACTAATCTTAACCCACCTCCTTCCCTTTTATATTTTTTCATTAAAAGGGGGCGCTTAAGACCTAATGGTTCTTCCGCTCTCAGTATTAAACTTTTCTTAATGGGTTTAATTTCGCAATATCAGGTAAAATTTGCTGCCTAAAAAGTAAACAAGAGGGCTCGCAGTGGGCATAATGGTATGGTGCACTTGGACTTGCTTAGTGGGTGAAAATAAGAACATGGCTTTGGAAAACAGTTAAAGGCCTAGGTTTTCTTCTGCCTGTCACCCTTTAAATTTACTTTCCTTCCAAACAAATACCCTGGTGGTAGGCCAACGTGTTCTGCTGTTGGCCTACCACCAGGGTATTTGTTTGGAAGGAAAGTAAATTTAAAGGGTGACATTTAAAAAGTAAATTTAAAGAATAAATATATATGGCCAAACGATTTTAGGAAAAGAATCTAAACTACTTTAAATTTTTCTTGTTCATTTGATCATGAGCTTTCCGAAAATGTTACTAACTGATGAAATACCGTCTTCAAGTTTATTTAATATTTAAATTAATTTTACGTGCAGCACCCCACTGCGGATTTTATTTTGAACGATAATTTGATCGCGCTTAGTTTGTAACGACTACGGTTGTCTCTGATTTTTCCCACTGCATCTGGTAGGCTATATAGTTCCCACTAACCTACCAAGATCACACCTGTAATATCCTTTGTAGATATGGCGATGTCAATTTAGCACGCGCGTGTATTTAAAACCATGTACAAAATTCAGTAGTAGAATCTCATGGTTCTACAGGAGATTTTTCAGTTTCGGCCACGGAATTAGTAGCTTCTTCAACTTGTATCCGAGCCTAAACTGTATGTGAGAGATAACGTGTAGTCATTGACGTCAATCACCAAAAATTAAATTAAAATTCAAATTGTTTTGACGTTCTACTAATAATTTCTGATTAACTACTAAACGGAAACTTTATATTTGTGTATTTTAAACGTAAGCGCTTCATTTAATAACAAAATTAAGACGAATAATTCGCAACTTACTCTTTAAATCAAGTGTTTTTTTATAAAATCATTGCAATGTATTTTATAAAAGTAGACTCTTCTAATGTCAATTCAGAGGAAATTTATTTAGTTTTTAATTATACATTTAATTTAATTAAAATTAATCTCAAATAAAGTTTACTTTACCTCTGTGATCACATTAGCAGCGAAGGACTAGAGTAGATCCCAGCTTGTGACACTGAGTAAAAAATCGGAACACCTGCTTCTGCTAATTTAAATAAGGACTCCTTCTGCATTTAATTTGCAAGTTCCCTCCCACACTGGTGAAAGGGGTTTTTCGCCGAGTTCTTTGGTTTCCCCTTTGCGTAAAAACTTAACTAGAGCTTGAAGGTAATATTCAGCGTTGGGTGCTGTTGGGTGCTCTAAAGCATCACTCTTTCCAGTTATTAAACTTAGATATCGTTTTCTAATCCGCGCACGGGGCGTATAAAGGATTATATGTTAATTTAAATGGTCTCTCAATTTAAAAATTAGGCCAGGTTACAACAACAATAACAGCTACCCGATTCCATATCATAGGAAATCTTTCAATATAAGGGTGAGGGTTAAAAACCCTCCGGGTCATAATTTTTCTACACGAGTTTTTTTCCTTGGCATTTTCTCACCTGAGAAATGGGAGGTTGGGCGACCTCCGACCCGCTGGTTTCTTCACCCTCGCACCTCCCCTCCATCGTGAAATTTTGATATTCCGGGCTCGATGTTTCTTCCCGAATCACACACGATTAACTCGAAAACGGTCCGGAAGAGGATATTTTAAAAACGGAAGTAGGGGTCGCCCCTTTCGTAACTGCCCCGCGCGCGCTATTTATACCGTTAATAGTCGCGACAGAATCTGCCTTCCAAGTAGTCAGTCAGTCACTCACGACGTCAGTGGACGTTACCAAATACGGTCTTTTGGAAATATGGTTCGCCCCAAAATGTCATTTAATGATTTGGTATTCAGGACCTTTTTTGCCGCCGGTTTATTGTCGCGCAATTTTTTTTAGCTTCCGAGTTCGATTTGGTGTCCAATCCCCCTTTCAATGGTCTTCTCTTTTTCAACACTTTGAAGCGTGATAAATTTTACGAAAGGTTTATTAAAGTGTTGGTTGCACGAAAAATCGATGGTAATAAAACCGAATGAATGCGGGCTTGTTTTGAAGCCCAGGACGTTCTCTTTCCAAAAATGTCATTGTCGAAACAAATTTCCAAGCCTAAGTGTATTAATTTTGAGTCCGAAACTGACCTTTTTCGCTCCCCAAAATCCTGAAATTTTCGGCGAATTTTCTCCTCCGTAGCACGAGCAATTTGGGGCAAATCAAAGCTGTAGTTTTATTCCTGAAATAGAAGGAACTGAAGTGGAGGGATTCTGTTTACTTGTAGAAGTTTTCAAACCAGAGGTTTTTAATCACAATATTAGGCTTATTATCGAAATAAAAAATAATTTTTACGCGCGCGCCACCCGACGTTTTAAGAAGAATTTATAAGGAGCCTTCGGTTTCATATCGTTTTTCTACTACGTAGGCTTGTGTATGCCTATTTCAATTACAACCGCGTAGGACTTTTTCCTGGGTGTTAAATCAACCTGCATTTAATCCCAGATGTAAAGAAATGTATTACAGACAATTAACCAAAGATACGCTTCGCATTTTCTGACGTCATGGGTGCCGAGAAGAATTTTAGAAGTCTGGAAATTCGCCGAAAAACTCGATTTCCACCATTTCGACTTCTTTTTATAATAATTCAAAGACCACTTAACCGATTTTGTTGAAATTTTCTGTACTTGCTATAAAATGTTTGCTCTTTCTAATGAATCATTAATTACCCATAGCTAAAATTTCGTTCAACCAACACTTTAAGGTTATTCGATTCGTAACCTTATTTTTTATATCTATATTTTACATTTGTCGTTGATAATGACCAATTTTTCAGCGTCTGTAGTGTGAACACACCACCACACCTCCTATACAGGGTGTCCGCTTAAAATGAACCAGGGCGAATATCTCAAAATCGGTTTTAGGTACGAAATCGAAATTTCCAGGTCGCATAAAGTGTGTAGGGGGAACACCTACTATGAAAATGTCGATGACCTTAAACCATGTCTTCAAGGTCATCCAAAAAGTATCTCGAGAACCGTAAGTGTTCCCCTACACGCTCTATGCGACCTGGAAGTTTCAAATTCGTACCTAAAACAGATTTTGAGATATTCGCCCTGGATCATTTTTTAGTGGACACCCTGTATTTTATAATTTTTCCAATTTTTTTCAACGCGTTCCTATAACTTCCTGTAATTAAACTATATTCACTATATTAGTGTAATTTTTCAGGTTTCACCCGTTTTTTTTATATCAAAATCGACAAAGCTAGAAATAAATAATAATAATAATAATATTCAGCTAGGCTAATACCAAGGCACAATTATATGCCCAAGTCATCTAGTATCTTTTAATGTCTTTAAATCCGGTTACAATGCGTAGGAGGGTGGTGGCCAGCTCTTCATGCCAATAGCTCCCTACACTTCCACTTCATAATTACTTGAAACCTATATTGTATTGTAATTTTTATGGAATTTATACTATATTTTCCGTTATTTAACATAAAATTTCTGTTGTAAAATTCTATAAATCGGGTACCAATTTCCTATTTTTTCTGTAAGATTTTTTTTACTAAAATATACTCTGAAAATCAACGTAGTTTAATTAAATCGACTTAGGCTTCATCTGAAAAGAGTTTAAATTAAATGAATTCTTAAATAACAACCAATTAGGGATGTTTTTCGTAACAAATTAAGGGCTACTCAAAACTACGCACTTTTACGAAAAGTACACTTTATTTTATAAATGTCCACGCTAGTGGCTAATAGTGGAAAATATGGTAAATAGTGTATATTAAAGGAAGATTGTTTTAAAAAGCTAAAAACAAATAATTTGATGGAAATGTTTAAGCTTTTAGGAAATATCAAACTAGAGATCGGCGGAACAAATACATTAACCGGAAAAATTTCGATTAATCATAAAAATTTTGGTTAACTGTTTATTTATTAATATTGTATACGAATGAACAACGATTTAACATGCAAAAATAATCGGTTTTTTCGGATATTTTTTTGGATAATTGTCGGTTATGAATAGAAATAAATAATTGGATAATTTCTTATTCAAACGCCGATCTCTTTATTAAACTAAGGAAATATTAAGAAGCTTGGGCGCTTTTATTTAATAACGGCACGCGACACGCGCTCGATATAATAGAGAAAATCCCCTAATGGTGCGTAGCGCCATCTACCGACTAAAATCTTCCTTATTTACATGAAAGTATAAATTGTTTGCAATATTTTCATTTGAATTAGAGTATCTCTGAAAGTACATCATTTATACGATTATCGGATAACTCATCTTAAGGCAAAATTTGAATTCATCTAGTATTTTTAATTTCATGCCTAGATTCTCCAGTTTCGTAAGTACTTTGAACTCGATTCTGATCCCTGGTACATCTCCTGATTAAATTCATTATTAATAATTAATTAACGTGGCTGTTGCAAAATGAAAATTGTTGATTTAACAAATTCATATTTATATGTTTTACTCTAAAGGTACGTTGAACTCATATTTATTAAAAACAAAAATATTTTACGAAAGGGGTGACTAAATTAGGACGTAGCAAGATGATATTTTAGATTTAGAAATATTTTTGAGAATAATACATAAAATAGTATATTTTAGTCTAATTCATAAATGTTTGAAAATAATAATAGTCAATTTTCGTCACCTTTTCGTAAATTGATAAACATATATATTAGATGGAAATATATATATATATATTAAAATCCTTTGTTTAAATTTGAGCTTTGAAACCATAATAGTAAATTGATGAAATGTGTAATTGCAATAGAAGCTACCTGTGCATAATACCGTACTAATCAACACGTGTGGGCCACGTGCCTAAACGAGTGACATTTCATTATATCAGATGGTTGCTAGAAAATTAGAAAATATCGATTACCAAATTCATAATTAAGGTTTGACTTTTTAAATTAAAATGTAGATATGAAAACGAATCGACGCTCGTGGCAGCTAGGAGCAACAAACACAGCACCCACACAAGGAAAACGCAACCCGTCAAAATTCGTACATTTTCTTGTGTATATTTTTCATTGGTTAGAAGCTTTAGCGCCTGCTGCCGTCGGTAGGGGGAAATTCGGTAATTGTCTTCCCCCCCCCCGCCGGTAAAACGTTCAGTGTAAAGGCTCATCCAATGAAATTTGTACATAACACTGCGTTAGCGTGTTGAAAAGCTAGCTGCGTTCTCCTTGTGATTGGAATATTGTTTATTTTCTACTAACAAATCATAATGAGATACAGGGTTTAAAAGGTCAAGTTAATAGATTTTCGAAAAACATTTAAATTAACAAATTGATATTCTACTGTAAATATCCATTCGAATGCAAACGTGAATTAGACAAGTTAAGCAAACCTACAAAAACGTGTAAGAATATTGATGCAGCTTTATTCTACACGTTTACGTTCACGTTTTCGAGAGGATGCTTAACCAGTCTAATAATACATGAAAATACTCAGTTAAAAGCGATGAATGATTAATGAATTAATTAATAAAGTTTTTAACAAAGCTTATTTTCAATTAAAAAATCAACAATTTCTTTCTTAAACCACAGAAAATATTTGAACAAACTTCAACCCGTATGAATTAAATTCAATTAATACATAAAAATAATCATTATAACGTATTTACTGATGGTGATATGAATAGAGACAAGGGCTACGAGGGCAATTTAAAATTGAACCCTTTCGAACGCGTCTTGACCTATGAACCTGACACTTTCGGGACAGGCGCTTTCGAACGTGAGTAATTTATTTAGCTATAAAATTTGTGTCGCTGACACTTTGATACGCGCCTCTGAAAAGTTGTTTCCCGGGAATAATAATTAACGATTCGATCTTAAAGGAAGCCGCTACATTCATAAATATTATCAGCGATATTATTACCTTTCAAGCTAGCACTTATTCATCCACCTACGTACCTCGACAGAAAAGCCAATGACACTCCCGTAAACAGGCTCTTCTGCTGCATCCGTAATAACCCCGACTTATGCCCACCCACGATATCACTCAATTCGCGTTTGAGATTCGGATATCTACAGGGTGTTCAATGCGAGGGGCTAACCACTCTTAGAAAGTCTGTACACCAGATTACGCTTAGATTAGCACTGCCAAAGGCAGGGACTTCAAAGATTACGCGTAATCCCATTAGTACAGTCAAAGGTACGGCTCTGTACACCGATTACGCGGCGTGATCAGCCCCTCGGTTCCATGGCACCACCTTAGGCCTAAGTCATCCAGCGACTTTTAAAGCCATTAATTCAGGTGACCGGGTTACAATGCTTAGGAGGGTGGTGGCAAGCCCTGCATGCCACTCATTATTACCATTGTAGGGAGTGAGTTTAGAAGTATGTCTATTTTTCCACCATTTTCCTACGATGCGTTGAAAGAGCGCCAAAGAGCTTCCAAGTGTGGCGTACTAGCCCCTGAAAGTAGGCTGCAACGAGTGCAAAACCAAGCAGCAGGGAAATGCGAACATAAAGGTTTGGGTTCGTGTGATGGATAAAACAGTACTTAGTTAACCAAGCGAGTTAAACAGCTTAAAAAAGTAAACTTTAACAGTATTTAAAGACTTGATGGACCGCGATTTCTCATAACATTTAAACTGCAAGAATGGAGTTCACTTCGGAAGAACTGGTGGATATTAATTTCGTGTATGGACTAGCGGATGGCAATGCTTTCGCTGCTCAATGTATCTACCAGGAAAGGTACCCGAACCGGTGCATCCCCGTCTCACGGACGTTTACCAATGCCTACTTCCAGGGGCTAGTAGGCCACACTTGGAAGCTCTCTGGCGCTCTTTTAACTTATCGTGGGAAGCTGGGAAACAAACAGGCATACTTCTCAACTCACCCTCTACAACTCCTTCAAATTTTTGCATAATCCATTTGAAACACCCTGTATACGTATCCTATATTCCCCATCCCAAAACTAACACTCTCAACCATAAGGTACGCTCAATTATACTGACAAATCCTATTGACATATTACAGCAACGATTTTAGATGAAACTTCTACGGGATATTGAAAGGTCAATTTGTCAGTAGGATGTAAACCTTTGAGGCACATGCAGGTATGTCCATAATCGGTGTACAAGCCTGTAGTTGAGACTGTTTCAAAGTGATTACAGATCTAGCATTATCAAAGGCTATACTGAGGGGTCTGACACACGTTGTAATGAAATCTTGAAATCAACCTTAAAATCTCAAAATCTGGGTGAAAATCAGTTCCAAAATCTCGAAATCCTCCTAATAAACATATATGCCCATAATCGGTGTATACTCATGTAGCTTTGACTGTACCAAAGCGGTTACGTAACTGACTACAGATTTAGCGTTATCAAAGGCTAGATAAAATTTCCCATGCTCGTAATCCGTGTACACTCGTGTAGCTTTGACTGTACCAAAGCGGTTACGTAACTGATTACAGATTTAGCATTATCAAAGGCTAGATCAAATTTCCCATGCCCGTAATCGGTGTACACTCGTGTAGCTTTGACTGTACCAAAGCGGTTACGTAACTGACTACAGATTTAGCATTATCAAAGGCTAGATAAAATTTCTCATGCTCGTAATCCGTGTACACTCGTGTAGCTTTGACTGTACCAAAGCGGTTACGTAACTGATTACAGATTTAGCATTATCAAAGGCTAGATCAAATTTCCCATGCCCGTAATCCGTGTACACTCGTGTAGCTTTGACTGTACCAAAGCGGTTACGTAACTGACTACAGATTTAGCATTATCAAAGGCTAGATAAAATTGATCATGCCCGTAATCGGTGTACACTCGTGTAGCTTTGACTGTACCAAAGTGGCTACGATTAAGCATTATCATATGATGTATCCAGTTCCATATGCCCGTAATCTATGTACACTCGTGTAGCTTTGACTGTACCAAAGCGGCTACGTAACTGATTACAGATTTAGTATTATCAAAGGCTAGATTAAATTTCTATTGCCCGTAATTGGTGTACACTCATGTAGCTTTGACTGTAGCAAAGTGGCTACGTATTTGACTACTGATTAAGCATTATCATATGATGTATCCAGTTCCATACGCCTGTAAGCGGTGTACAGATTTTGCGTCAAGTGGAGAGTCGGTCGCTATGTGACCTCGGAAGTCGGTAGAGTTATCATACCTACCCGTTCTTCTTACGTGATTAGTGAACCGAGTTTAATCTTCATTATATAGTTCCAGACTCGAAGATATTTTCGATCATTCACCCTCTAGCGGTAAGTCCATTCAAAATTAATCCTAAGCTAGAATGACGTAGCCGGGTACCGTCCCAATGGGTTTCATTTAACTGTCAACTGACGTGGATAATCCTTCCGACAGCCCAATTAAACAACTCGATAATTTATTTAGGCGTAATAATGTATAGACTGCGCCGACTCGACAGACTTTCACCACGGTGACAAGATGTGTTTGGGATTAGAGCTTTAGTACTCGCGCAATTGATTAACATTTAAAGCTGGTCCATTTCGTGAATTCCGTAGCGGCTTTACGGATTTCACGCGTACCTATAGGGTTCCGGACTGAACAGCGGGGGAGGGGGTTTCTCCGAATCCCTTCATCTGTCATCGTGGGGCTCGGCCGGAAGCGGATCAGGATTAGACCCGGATTAACGGGGTTAAATTGATTGGCGAACGTATTGATCCCTAGCTCTCAGGCTTTCCACGGAGTCCTCTATTCCAATTTATGTTGCCTTTACTTCCCACAATGTTTATTTGTACCTGGAGGGTTTGGATTCTCATTTGATTTTCATACATTTCGAATGGACTGCGATTGCTGTTGCTGGTATACATTTATTTGGTTGCAGTGGACGAACTACATACATTTGGTTAATTTTAAAAGTAGTAGGTATATAACCTTAGCAGGGAAGGTCAAGTATCAGTCAATATCCACCAGTCCTCGTGGTTTGAGTTAGTATTAGACCTTATCTGCTAAGGTTCTACTTCCTTAATTCAAATTTCACTAGCAATTAAAGTAAAAAAAATTAATGCTTAGTTTTTCAAAGAACTTAATGCTACGTTTTTCAAAAAATGAATGCGACGTTTTTAAAAAAATGAATGCAACGTTTTTCAAAAAATGAATGCTACGTTTTTCAAAAAATGAATGCAACCTTTTACAAAGAACTTAATGCGACGTTTTTCAAAAAATGAATGCAACCTTTTTCAAAGAACTTAATGCAACGTTTTTCAAAAAATGAATGCAACCTTTTTCAAAGAACTTAATGCAACGTTTTTCAAAAGATAAATGCAACGTTTTTCAAAAAATGAATGCAACGCTTTTCAAAGAGTGAATGCAACGTTTTTCAAAAAATGAATGGTACGTTTTCCAAAAAATGAATGCTACGTTTAACAAAAAATTAATGAAACTTTATTAAAAACAAATTATAAGGTTTTCTAAAAATTAGGGTTTTGAATGGATTGCGATTGTCGTGATATTGTTTTGGGTATATTTGGGGGTCAGTGGACGAATTAAATTCAGGTTGTTAATATTCAAAATCAAATTTCACAATCAAATAAGTTTAAAAAAATTATTTTACATTTTAAAAATTCGGGTCAAAGGACTCTTACTAAAGTTCAGCGTAGGGTTCCGGGTGGTCAAGGCCGATACCAGGATTTAATTTCGGGTTGGGTTGAAAATGTGCCCTACCTTTTTCGGCCTAAAAGTCACAAGTTTTCTTTTTACACCACGTCCCGTTCGAGACTCAACAGAAATGTTAATTTTAGCAGCCCTCCTTGATCCATTTGTGGGAGTTGAAACTCCCCCTCCATTAAATACGGCCTTGTGGGTGCTAGTTAAACCACCACTGTTTATTTTATAAAGATATTTTTTGGTATACCACCAAATTGTATAAATTCTAACAATCGTGATCTAAATGTGTGTTAATATTTAAAGCAATTTGTGATTTAATCTATTGACGGTGAAATCGATTTGCCTAGAAGTAGCAATACAGAGAGCCAGGACATACTTGTAAATGCTTAATATTTTAAAGCGCGCGCTGCTTAATATTTCAATATAAAAGGGCTCGTTCAATTTCGTTCGCGCCTCATCAAAGAAAAAATTGCGCGCGCTATCAACTTAAACCTTACAAATAAAATTAACATAAACACGTGATTATTTTATTCAGTGACTCGCGCGCATGCGCGTAGGGGGGCGGGGAGAAAAAGAACGGCATTTATTGAAGTGCCTATTGCGAAAAGAAACAACTTTCGATTTTGATTTATAATTAAAATAACTCTTTTTCAGTAACAAAACATTAATAACTTCACATATTGTCCAAAAAATATCCACTCTGTATTGTAGCCGAAATAGAAACACGGTGTAGCGGTTGCGTCAAGCCAATCCAATCCAATTTAGCCGAATTAATTAAAAGCAGACCCCTTAAATACACGACTCGAGATGCCGGTATTAAAAGAAGCATTTCTTTGTTTACTCTTTCCATTCGCAACGATATGCTTTCCCAATCCGCGGCCAATCCTATTTCGCAACTGCTCCGGTAGAGGGCAGCAGTACTATCTGGCTACCTGTACTCAAAGGCAGCCTTGAGAAACTGGCGTCTACTTAACTAGGAAGTGAAGTTAGAAGGGGGTGGAAGGGTAAGTGCTTGACCGTTGCCGGATCTGGTATGGCTGCTCCGTCCAACGGCTTTCCGTGTCTACGATAAAGTTTGGTACGTGACTTAATTCGTTGCGGAAAAAATGTTTGATTGTAAGGAGATTTATTAAATTACTTTTCACTCGGGAAACCTACGGTCTCGGACTATTTTATTTATCTATTTACAGAGGTTAAGCGACTGACGTTATGAACGGCAACGTCGACGTTTTTACACAGTAGGGAGCTGTTGGCTCGTGTGTAATGTAGGGCTTGCCACTACCCTCTTACGCATTGTAACCCGTCCACCTGTTTAAAGGAATAATAAGTCGCTAGATGACTTGGGAATAAGGTGGTGCCTTGGGTATTAGCCTATCTGATTAAGTTTTAGAGACTGCTAAAGAATTTTGAAAGCTTAAGCTAAAGGGCCTGAGAATCATTTTCCCCATTTTCTCCCTGTCCTAATTATAGAAATAATAGAAGTAAAATGTCAACGGTGCTTTGCTTAAAGGTCTACATAATCAAATAGAGAAAATCAGGCCGAATTTCCGGTGGCTCCTCCCCTTCTGCCACGTGGCTCTGTAGCCCCACCTTCAAAATTCAAACTATTCTGTGGCCCTTTAAAGGGAGTGTAAAGTAGGACGTACGAAGGTAGATCAACAAGATTCGTGTTTTTCCCACTAGGAACGCTGTCGGATGTTTGCCCTTTTCCCGCTGGCGTTGCTCTAAACTTAGTGCTTAAGGTGATTCGTTCACAGAATAATCTGTTATGTAACTCACGGCGATACCGTAGGGAAATCACTTATCTGTGTAATAAGCTAGGAGCAACATACACAGCACCCCTCACAACTAGAAAGTAACCAATCAAAAGTAGAGATACGAATCGGTAATTTACCCTGGTAATTTACGCGGTAAATTACCCTGGTAACAGTAATTTTCAATTTTCTCAGGTAAATTACGAAAATGGTAATTACCCTGGTACAGGGTTCGTACGCGACCTGGAATACCTGGAAAACCTGGAAAAGTCAGGGAATTTGAAAATGTTTCCAAAAGGTCAGGGAAAAGTCAGGGAATTTTAAAATGACCCAAAAAAAAACCCGGCTAATAAATTTTTGAAAAATGTATTAAAAATATATAATCAATATTTTTCAAGATTTTACCTCAAAACATTAATTTATTCTACAAAAATGGTCAGGGAAATTTCTCAATTTGGTCAGGGAAAACCTGGAAATGTCAGGGAATTTAATTCCGGAAATTTTGTACGAACCCTGTGGTAATTACCAGGGTGACCATCGTATTCGTGTTTCACTGTTTCTCAATTTTCTTTAATCTTTCGGGCCAATAAGTACCTAAAATATGTCGCACAAGATTACAAAACTCAAAACCTAACGTTATTCGCGTTTTAGTGTATTTTTGCGTAAACCGCGTAACGCACTAAGTCGAAGAGCTAGGCACAGCTGCGCCACCTAGATTCGTTTTGGTTGCGAATTTCCAAGGAGTCGAAGGCCGTGTTAGAATAGTTTGATACGTTTAATAGGAAGAATACTTATGTCTAGCCCTGTTTATACCGGCTCAATTAACTATCGATGAATCTGACGAGGATGAAAACGATCGGAATATGATGATACCATATGTAACATTATTACTAATAAGTATGCCTCTGTATAACATTTCCATTGAAAAAAATTCAATGAGACCTTGTTTCACGCGGAACATACAATGAGCGGACCCAAAAATGCAAAAATGCTTATAATCCTTGCGCTATTGAAAAGGTTACCATGGAAATGAAATCATGTGATCGCGAGGCACGAGCTAAACTTGACATGGGCAAAGCCAGAAACGCGCGAGGAATTCTCCCTAACTTCCGTTTCCCATCAGTAAAGTTGATGACGCGTATTTCGTCACAGAGTTGTAAGTGACGTAATTTACGTCATATCCCGTGAACAAGGTTTCACATATAATGATACTGATAATGCATCTCAAAATGAAGATAATTGAACATTTTTGGGCATTCATAACTTATTGTGGTAATTTATAAAATGTATAACACCCAACAAAAGCGTTTCTTCTTTGTATTCCTTGTTTTAATCGTTAAAAAAAACCTTTTTAAAAAAAAAAGAAAGAAAATTACGGTAATTTACCACAACAAGGTAAATTACGCGGTAAATTACCGCGTAATTTACTGATTTCTTAAATTATGGTAATTTAAGAACTCTAATCAAAAGTCGCGGATTTTCTTGTGTACATTTCTCATTGGTTAGACGCTTTAGCGCCTGCTGCCGTCGGAAGGGGAAAATTTGTAAATTGTCTTCCCCCTTTCCTTAAAACGTTCAGCGTAATGAAATTTGTACACAACACTGCATTTGCTTGTTTAAAGGCTAGCTGCGTTGCTCCTAGATAACAATCGTCTATAAATTAAGTGACGGATCGTTCCTTCGTTCGTTGGTCGACGTCCTTCTGAAACGACTTTTTCTATGACTTTAAATTCTTCGGGTTCACCGTTTGGGCTATAATAGAGTCTTTACGATATTGGTCTTAACGTACGGTATGAGTTCTCAAAGTTATGTTTTCTTTTCGAATCAACCCTTTTTTTAACAAAAAAAATCTTTATTATACGAAATTGAGCGTTTTGCAAAGCAAAATACGTTTTGTACCATATTTGAATTCTTTGTAGGGGGCGTTTGCGTTTTGATAGAATCGTTTTGATTTGTGTATAGATTCTCGGACATGGTCAATTCTGATTTTGAACTAACTCATTAGTTATTTTACAAACAAATCTCTAGCATTTATGAAAATACCATTTACGCAAATAGCGGAAAAGCACCCTCCCGTGTAAAAATCGGGGCGATACAATAGAACGCCCGTATAGGGACTTGGCAGCATGACGTCACGCCGTACCTTTGGCCATGGCCGCCATTCTGGTATACTTTTTCTCCCCAGGATAAAAACTATTGAAAAAAAACTGTGACGTAGCACTGCCAAGTCCCTATTCTATATTCAGCGATATTTTTTATACTCAGTCAAAGATAGCTGTGTTAAAAACTCAACGAAGAGATCTTGGAAGAAAACAGATTTATTAGCCTTATGCCCTTGGTTTCAGTATCTGCTTTTGCCTCGCCACTTATACAAAATGAAATTTGCAGTAGAAATGAGTCTTGGGCCCGCTTGGATTTCATTTTATAATTTTTTTCGGGTCGGGCTTTTTTTTAAACGGGTTGGACCGGGCTTTTTTCTTTAAACTGACCAAGTGCGGTCGGGCTTTTTATACATTAGTGATCAGGCCTTCAAGTTTCTGTTTTATTCGCAACAGCACATCTCTAAACACAGAAAGCGAATCACCTGTTGATCATACTCTTGGCACGTTCACTAATTTTAACTGTTTCTCAAAGAGCTCCAAGCGCCATCTACTGACAAAATTTTAATCTGGGAGGCCGCTCTAGCATTTAGTACAAGGGTATACTATAAACATATAAAGTACAAATTTTTTGGGTCGGGCCGGGTTTAAAATTTTAATATTTTATCGAGCCGGTCGAGTCGGGTAGGGTCGGGTTTCAATTTTGTATTTTTTAATCGGGTCGGGTCGGGCTTTAAAACAAAATCATGTCGAAAACTGACTTAGTAGGACTCGGACAGATTTATGATTATTCTGCCCTTGGTTTGACCATTCACGTTTGTCTAGGTTTCTTATTGGTATCGGTAGATTGTATAAAATAAAACTATCAAGCGTTATTCTTAATGATTTAGAATGATTAAAGTAGCTTAACTTAAGTGCCAAATTTATTACAGGGGCTAACATAAGGATTTTTTAGAAATGCCCAAAAAAATAACCCCCAAAACATAAATTCAATAGATGCATTCACATATTGCCTAAAGGGAAATATGCAAAAAGGGGCGAAATCCACCCGAGTTACCTTCCTATTTAATAATGTTTAAAGTAGATGGCGACACTATACAATTAATGAAAAATAAACTGTTTTAAGAAGTTCTTAATTAATTACTAAATTATAGTACTTTAAATTCTTATTAAAAATATATAATTTTTGTAATTTAAATTAACAATTAATTTTAACAGTAGTTAACACTCTCCTCCATAGATGGCACTATAATACAATTTTAAACTATCCAATCAGGTAAGATAATTTTTATTTTAAATCTCGACAAAACCGTTCTCCACTAAAAACTGAAAACTTTCAATCAATCGTTGAAAATCAAAATTATGACGTCATGTGGCTATCAGAGCGCCATCTACTAACAAATAACGCCATCACCACGTTACCTAGGATGGATTTTACCCCTTTAAAGTCGTCTTTGCCTGTTAAAAATTGTAAATCGATCTATGGGTTGGATTTCAGAATTTTTACCAAAATAATTCGAGAAAAAAGGACTGTAAATAAGTAACTCTGTTCCGCTAAATTGGATGCGTTGGTCGAGATGTACCCGAAAGACCCGTCGACATCTCCCATGAGGTAATTTTTAAATTTTGCATACTTTTTTGCGATAAATTCACTTTTAGAACTGCCCGAAACTGCCAGAACTTTCCACTATTTTAGGCCCTGATTCATTACAGCCTCGCTTCGTATTACTAGAAAGTTTATCGGATTTGCTAGAAATTTCGACACTAAAAAAGGCCCATGTATTGGCAGTAGCGGCGCCAGCAACAGGCCGGGGTAGACCTGGGCCTATTTGAAAATTTGATAGGGGCCTCCAAAAGTCTTCTTAATGGGCCTCCAAAATTTAATATATGGGTCCTCCCAAATCCCAATTACTCAATATCAGAAAATTCTGTAATTTGTTTGCGAAATAATTTATTTATTTATCGATTTTCCAATATTCAACGCGAGTGATTCGCTTAACGACACTGCTGTTTTTATTCTTTCAAAGGTACGTGTCACTTTTTTGCGACCGTAGTTTATTTTTTAGTTTTAATTTTTCGCGAGCGCTGCTATATCCAAATTGTATCTTTAATTTTATCTTTACAAATAAATGGTTCTTAAACCACGCTTAAACTTACTTTACTTACATTGTTAGTGTACCTACGTACATTCATATTCGTAAAGTTGTAAGTTCTGATGTATGGGATGTACACGTGAAGTACCGAAGGAATGAATGTAAATTGATAGACTGGAATTCAGTCGTAGAAATAAGTAAATAGCCACTCATTTGTTATGTGTTATCGGTACACAAAAAAGGATCAACACACACTCTGTTTTTAGTAATGTTTAAATTCATAATTAATTCTAATTTGTTCGTCGCGTATCCATTTTAACCAAAATTTTCACCACTTTCTTAAAAAAAATTAAATAATTCATGTGGACGGATTTGAAAAAATTGTGGTGGGGGGTCTCCATAATTTTGGGGGGCCTCCAAATGTTTGGCCTACCTCCCCAAAAATCCTGGCGCCGCTACTGTGTATTGGTACAAGACAAGTAATAAACTGATAGTGGACGACTTGAAAGATCAAGTTCATATTAACGGAAATTTGATCAGCTTCACAAAAAGGATAAGTGGAATTCATGTCGCGAATAGAGCCTGGTCCGTCTGAAGAGAAGGCTGTTTCCGGTTCGAGTTACTTTCGCAATAAAGGTCAATAAAGGTCAGGGTCAAACACTCGGAAGCGTTGCAATATATTAACCCGAACCAGTGTTCGCTCCCGGCCAACTATACGTAGCGTTTTCCATAATTACCCACGAGGGAAAAATACAGGATATCAGGGCACTCGCGCGCTGTTGAAGAGAAAAACTAATATTTTTTTCTAAAAACGTTGTATTTAAAGAAACTTTGTGAGTAACGTGATGAAACAAATACCATTATTGCATTGATTGTTACATAAAAACTTGTTGAGGTTAAAGGCCGACTACATAAATCTTCGGTTTACTCTGTCTTTCACTGGAAGTCGGCTGACTGCATGGCACACGTGTATTGCAGTCAGCCGACTTCCAGTGAAAGACAGAGTAAACCGAAGATTTATGTAGTCGGCCTTTAACGGTAATAGTTACTGTAGGGAGCTGTTCACTCGCGCCTGTCAGAAGGTCCCCATAAGTAAAGGTCTAGCATGTTGTTTACGGCATTGTCCATGCGAGAAGAAAATAACGTACGACGATAGGGCAGTAGGGATTTTTTCTTTTTCAATTTCTACATCTAAAATATTATCTAACTTGCTAGAGCAGCCACGCTCGGGTTGATAAATGCCACCCAAAACGCTTCTAAATCTCAAATTTGAAAAATAAATACCTTCAGAAACACAACTCTTATTTCTAATGGCCATTTTTAGGTTCTGATTAATCCTTTTGCAAAGATAAGTGTTAATTGTAAGTTTTCAAGAGATAGAATTGCGAATAAGCCTTGGCTTCGGTGCTAAGGACTCGCGTAGGAGATTTATCCCGCGTGGTTCTAAGTTTAACAAGATGTCACGCACATTTAAGTACACATAATCCCCCGATGTATTAACTATATTTCAAATATTAAATTTATATTTGAACAAATTTCCGATCATCTTGTACTTCAACTTAATAATCCCAAGATTAATTTTATAGAAAACGAATTTTTTGAGTTACCTGGTTTTGGAAATAAGGTAGTGAAACGCGAACACTTCAATTTAAATAAATTTTTAGACAAAACTAATTTTTCAAGTCACCAGTTTTTGGAAATAAAGTAAGTAACCGTGATCACGTTATTTTAAATTCATATTTAGACAAATGTAATTTTTCGAGTTACCTGGTTTTGGCCATAAGGTAGCGAAACGTGAACACGTTAATTTAAATTAATATTTAGACGAAACGAATTTTTCGAGTTACCCGGTTTTGGAAATAAAGTAGCGAAACGTGAACGAGTTAGATGGCGCCTGTATAGAGTTCGGCGGAACAGATAAATTAACGGCCAAAATATTATTCGCGTGTATAAAACGAATTAATATGCCAAAAATAAGTTTATATCGGATAATTTTCGGCTATGGATAAAAACAAATAAAACTGATATTTCTGATCCAAACGCCGAGCTCTACGCCTGTATCAATTGGCACTAAATTCAAATATGACAAAAGTGCATACGCGGGAGTAGTAGGGTCACGCGAATTGACCAAAATTCTCACGTAAAATTAAAAATTCTGAATGCAACCGAATTCGTAGTTCAGAAATGATCAGTACCAACTAAAAATATGATATTCAAACAATTCACTCTTAATTTTAAAAAAGTACGTACATTTTACGACGAAAAAATCGCCAAAATCAATTATGGGGGCTCCGATCCCGAAAATTATGAAAATCCCGTCGATGCTATAATAGTGCCTACCGATTGAGATATCAATCGCCTTTGTACCACTAACGTACCGCGAGCAATCGTGTGTACGGCGGCTGGTTATAAAAATATTTAGTGGCACACTTATTCTTAACTTCTGGGCACAACAAATATTTAGGGTCACACTTATTTATTACGCGATTGGTCATACGTTATTCTTATTTCAGGCAGGCTTCCAATGGAATGCGAATATAGCTTCAGCGCGTAAAGAAATCAGGTATCACGCGAAATGGCTAATTAACTCACTTAAAATTAACTTTTTTCAACGCGACTGCAACCTAAGCTGGAATGGGCCTAGAAGAAACTAAACTTGTGGTTTTTGATCAAATCTTACTTACCTACTTCCTGTCATACGACGTGCGCAAAAAGGGCGTAAAACGTGCGTAAAACGTTGAGTGTCACACTTATTGCTACTTCTGGGCATACGTTGAAAGCTCGGCGCGAACGGCCTTGAAAAATGCGAGAGGGAAACTGGCGTTTAGAACTCGATAGACACGCGGATTTACAATGTCGGAAGTTGCGGGGGTCCGTATACGCTGTCCAAAAAACCTCACTTAGAATTAAAATTAAACAACGTAATTGCAAATCTAGGTTATATGGAAACCACAGCTATTCAAAAATATAACTCTCATGAAAATCGGACTTAAATTAAGGAACGTTATGTAGACTTTTAGGCGAAAATATAAAACCGCGAAAATTGGGGTCCCGTAAATTATCCTGGAAACTATACTTAAATTTAATATTTACTGATATAACTGAAGTTGTATATCCGCTGAATCCTAACCTAACCAAAAATATTTTTTTAACGTTATCGGACTTAATTTTAAATAAACTATCAACCACACGAAGCGAAACCACAAAAATAGTAAATTGGGCATTTGCCCAACTTCTCGGGCTCCGATCCCAAAATTACGAAAATCCCGTCGAGGCTATAATAGTGCCTATCGATTGAGATATCAATCGCCTTTGTACCACTAACGTACCGCGAGCAATCGTGTGTACGGCAGCGGCGGCGGCGGCGGCTACACAGTAGGTGATCGTAATACACACAAATCCCTAAGGATTGTGTGTAAAAACGTTCGCGCATTCAAATACAATCATGCATTTCGCGAAATTTATTTAAGAAATGCATAGTTGAGGACGTAGCCACCAGGAGGTGAATACCTACCTCTTAATTACGGTTATGGGATCGTCAAAAATTTGGCCTAGACCTTTGCTTATGGGAACCTTATGATAGGCTTATGCTTTAACTGTTAACGGGAATCCATACCTCAACTTTAAATGCTTATCGCGGCAGATTTTCGTATCGATGTGACTGACGGTTTTTTTGACGTCACTATATTAACTGGACAAACAACAACGTGAGAGGTGAGCGCACGCAAAGGGGATTTTTCCTCTCGTAGGAGGGGCCAAAGCCGTCAGAGTGATCTTACCATACGCGATACGAAAGGATAAGCATTCCAAGTAGAGGTATTGATTCCTGCTCTTAATAAACCAGGCTTGGAGTGACATCACTATCTTTGGCGTATGGCTTTGGCCATTCGGAATCTTTTGCACCTTCGTAAATTAATTTCAGGCAAGCGAAAACTCGTTGCTTTTAAGAAAATTATTCTAAACTGTGTAAAAAGTTTATAAAAGATTTTTTCTTACTCAGTCCAACAGGGTACTCTTGCTCACGCAGTTCAATTTACAGATGATTCTAATTTCGTTTATTATGTTGTTTTAATCTCCAAAGCAACTAGCTGAAGACAGCCCGTGCACTCTAAGGCCTAGGTTTTCTTCTGCCTGTCACCCTTTAAATTTACTATCCTGTTGAACAAATACCCTGGTGGTAGGCCAACAGCAGATCACGTTGGCCAACCACCAGGGTATTCGTTTGGAAGGAAAGCAAATTTAAAGGGGGACAGGCAGAAGAAAACCTAGGCCTTAAAAAAACTCAGGTAGAAATACGCCTACGACCATTGTTTGACCTTCTCCTACGTCACGCCTGGCATAGTAGAAAATCCCCTAAGATAAATTTTCCCCGCGACACACTCATATTCTTCCATACATCGTTACTACGTATAAAGGAGAAACCTTTAACTTTTATTTATGCGCGTCTACGCTTAGCATCAGCAGCCAATTTAAAATAACATTGCCCTTTAAGTATTGACATGAACCTTCGAAGAAAAGCCCTGCTGCCGAGTTAACTTGTCGCCCAGTTTCCGATCTCATTTACTTTTCCGCTTCGGTTTATATTGTTCCATAATTCAGTGTAGGTGGGCTTTAGTTACGTTCCGTCGTACTGACAGTCGATGTTGGCTATTGTAATGACTATACTAGGTAATGGACGGCGTCATTTGTCAGTGAGTGGAACGCTGGTGTAGCGGATGTGGATTTTGACCCACTGACAATCGCAGTTGGTGTTTTGCTGTGTTTCTTATGGTTTAGACGATTTTAGTTGTCATAGTTTTAAATATTGGTTTTGGCTCGTATTTAGTTGTAGTCGCTGACAACTGGCATTGACAAGTTGATAAATTAGATTTCGTTCTCCTTAAGAGAGATGGCGGTAGTAGTAGATGTACGTGATTTCACTCGACGTGATCGGTCTATTAACTGACAACTACTATTGACCGTTGTCTACTTCTTCTACGAAATAAGACTATTTTAGTTGGCACTAGGGCAAGATTTGAGGTATCTTATTTAGGATTCGATGTAAAATTGATATTGCATTGCGTTTCGTACAAATTGGCAGTGGATGGAAGCCTGGCATCTGTTTTGCAGCGCTGCAAACCAACGTTGTCCGTTGAACGTAAATAGTACGGGGTGGATCAACCTCACGTGGAAGTAGATTTGAAAGCGGGGCTACCTTGCTGGGTAGTGCCACTCGGGATAGTGATGAAAGGAATAATCTTATCAAGTACGCTTCTCCGTGTTGAGATGCGAAGGCAAACAACGCTTGAAGCGATTGTCGCGCCCCCTGTTACGCGAAAGGTGCTCTTCTTCGCCCTGGCGTTCGTTTCCCGGCAATACGCCGAACAGGGCTTGGATTGCAAATTTATGTACCGGTGTTTTTTACGCTATTTTTTTTCATTCCTTTGGCTTTTTTTTATACGAAAATTTTGTTTATGTAAGGGTGTATATTTGAAATTGAATTATATTATCGTAGTTCAAGGGTGGTCCGTCAGGTGGGGCCACCGGTAGGGAGTTCTGTAGTTTTTGACGACTAGGGTTCAAATATGGATTTTGAATGGCTTTCTTTTTAAGTACTATCTCTTGAAGATTAATTACCTAAGTTTCTTTATGTTTCTGAAAAAATACCGTATAATAAAATCGTTTTAAAATCGTTTGGAGTATAAATTTGAGGCTGGAAAAATTTCTATTTATTTTCTGTAAAAAGTTTTAAAAATTGCGTAAGAAATCTCAATTCATCTCAAATTTAAAATACTTTAGGAATTTGAATTCCAGAAAATACTGAATTTTATTCATTTTAATTTTAGAATATACTGTATTTTAGGAATTTGAATTCTAGAATATACTCTACTTTTGAAATTTTAACTCTAGAATGTACTGTACTTTAGAAATTTTTACTCTAGAATATATGGATCTTAATAAATTTGAACTCTAGAATATACTGTACTTTAGATAATTGATTTCTAGAATTTAAATTGCTTAAGAACTTTTATTTCGAGAATATAAAATGCTTTATAAATTTGATTTTTAAAATTTAAAATGCTTAAGAAATTAAATTTAAAGTAACGTTTAGTAATAAAACGAAGTAATTAGATATTTCTATGCATTCTTGTAAAAAAACTAATTGTAGTTATGATATTTATAGCTATGATTTTAAAGCTGTACCATTCTTAATTTTTGGTAAAGGTTTTGACGGTAAATATAACTTACGTAATATTATTATCAGTACAGGAAGACACTAATTATAACTTAAGCTAAATTATGAAACATATTATTAATCATAATTCATAAACGGTACATGTCATACGTATAAACTCGACAGTTCATAACAAAAATTTATAAATCCAAGCGCTTAAACAGCGGAGCGTCTACCGACGGACATATAATTCCCACCCATTCATTATTCTAAGGCGCATAAAAATAGTAGCTCTCCACAACGTTAACGTCCATAAAGCGGGTAACTATAGAAACGGCATCAACAAAAGACAAAAGTTTCCTCAATAAAAAAGTCGCGAATGACAATCGGTACAAGTAATAATTAACAGACAACAGTGTTTATGTCATATCAAAAGCTTCCTCTTCTCGGCGTTTCTTTTAGGTGAAATATAATTACCCCTTAGTAACTCCGCCTCAACTCCTGACCTCTACAACAGCGAGGTAGAATTTCGTTGTAGTGCGATACGCGGTTCTCCAATTTCCCTATAAAACTCTAGCGTGAAAACCAGGTGAGTCATTGCGGGCATCTCCCTATGTTTTTCCCGATATCTTTGCCTAAAACTCTTTTGTGAAGAAACCGGAACTGTTTTTGTGGCCACGGGGGCTTCCGTTTTGAGGCGGAAGTTGCCGCTTATCGACTTCTTCTAGGAAATGAATCTTTAAAAAACTTTATCGCCATCTATTGGATAATAAGGAAAATATTGCTCTTTAATAGCTTAGCAAATTTTGACGCGAAAGGTCATTCGGGAGGTTGTTTTTCGCTGCTATTGTATAGTTAAGTTGCCAGTTCGAGTAAAGTATTAGGGTGAACAGGTCATTATGAGATGAGTGTGCCCATTGGTAAAATGGGTTTCCCTCGTGTTCTTCGGTTTTCCCTTTCCATAAAAGCTTGTAAAGGTTAACAGTATTAGTGAATGTAGTTAGCTGTTGGCTCGCGTGGCACGAAGGGCTTGCCACCACCCAGCTACGCAATTTAACCCGGCCACCTGAATTAATGGCTTTAAAAGTCGCTTGATGACTAGGCCTTGGGTATTAGCCTAGCTGAATTTCAATTATGATTATAATAAATTTATAAATATTATAAAGCCCTGGAGAGTTTTGGCGAAGATCTGAGAATGGTATCATATATTTTTAAAAGTCATAAATGTTTAAAACCATAATGTCCACGGTAGTGAATAATTCGAAAATAGAAAAGGTTCATATATTTTGCTGTGCTTGTCATACTGTTTATTTAGTTTTAGACAATTTGGGTGTATTCAAAAATTTTTATAATGGAAAATAATTTTAAAGCCAATACTTAATTTGTAAACAGATTTTGAGTAATTTCAATTTGAGAAATTGAAACTGCAAAAAATCCCCAAATCAGAAATGATCGAAAACCGGTTTTTAACAAGGCAAATTCGATATAGTTTGCTGAATCTTATTTCGAAATCCTTTTTAAATTTCAAAATCATTTTCGGACATAAAACCTCATTGACCAAGTACTTCTCAGTTGTTCGTTTACCATCTGTCGGTTGGTACTAATTAAACCTTTTCAAACCGAAAGTACAAGTAATTCTCCAGGGTACCCACCATCAGCTTACTTTATCATATCCACGGAAAACCGTCGAGCACAGCGCCCGTACTCGCGGATAGGGGGCGTCCCGGAAAGAACAGGCGAGCGGGGCACATGGATGGTCGCACGTTGCTTGTTTGGCCAGTAAGTGCTTTCTTCATCCAGATGCCAGCGCTCCCACGTGGTTCAATATCTGCACCCAGACCCCGCACTCTTTTGTCCGTAGCAACCCTACCCTAGTTCCCCAGGTCACTTGGTACTTCGTCCTCGGCTCCGTGACGCTCGAAAGTCATCCTACGGGTAGGCCTTTCATTTCAACGTCAGGTGGCGTGTCTTTGGAGTGTAGCTCTGGGAAAGTCTAAGTGCTTGACTGCATTGTTTTACTTTTGCGGTGAGGGTATGGGTTTTTTTTTTTAATCTATGTGGGGTTTTTTCTTCGTCGTTGATATAATGGAGTGGAGGTTCCTTCGCCAGAGATGGTCTTCTCAGAGCTTTTGTCGTCGTCGGGGTTCTAATGGTTTTTGTTGTTTATCGGTTTAAGGCGCAGTGGCGGTTGCAATATGGTAATGGTTTTTTCCGTCGGATCCTAGGTTGATGTAATTTTAGACCGATTTTCTTGATTTCATTTGGCGCTGTATCAAAGTTGTTGTTTAAGATTTTTTTGCTTCGATTAAAATAACGATTGTTATGGAATAAAAAAAATTTTTTTTTTTGACTGATAGATTTCGATATTTGGCCTAAGTTAATGAACCAAAGTGATTTTATATAAGTATCGTATAAATATTATGGTAATAGTTTGACATGATATAGGTAAATATCAAGGTAAATTGTCAAAGCCAAATTATGGTAAAAATAATCATAAACATATCTTGGTAACCTTACGCAATGAAATATAGTTCCATGGATTTTTGAAAATCGCGGGATGTACGCCATAGTATGAAATCGCTGCCAAATCTTCATTAAGATAGTTAAAATTCCATTTTAATTATTTTTTCGGTTGTATAGAGTTCACAATGGAATATTGCAAGAGCCCCTAATTTTCACTCTTATTCGGCAATTGCCTTTGAACTAACTTTTTATCGACTTAAAGCTCCCGTCGAGAAATAATTATCAGTTCTTTTTTTTAAATTGTCAGGTCACTCTTTTTTAAAATTTTCAGGTCTCTCTTTTTAAATTTGTCAGGTCTCTCTTTTTAAATTTGTCAGGTCACTCTTTTTAAAAATTGTCAGGTCACTCTTTTTTTAAATTTTCAGGTCACTCTTTTTAAATTGTCAGGTCACTTTTTTTTAAATTGTCAGGTCACGCTTTTTTAAATTTTCAGGTCACTCTTTTTAAATTGTCAGGTCACTCTTTTTTAAAATTGTCAGGTCGCTCTTTTTTAAATTGTCAGGTCACTCTTTTTTAAATTTTCAGGTCTCTCTTTTTAAATTGTCATGTCACTCTTTTTTAAATTTTCAGGTCTCTCTTTTTAAATTGTCATGTCACTCTTTTTTTAAATTTTCAGGTCTCTCTTTTTAAAATGTCAGGTCACTCTCTTTTAAATTGTCAGGTCACTCAGATTTATTAAATTGTCAGGTCACTCTTTTAAATTGTCAGGTCACTCTTTTTTAAATTGTCACGTCACTCTTTTTTAATTTGTCTGGCCACTCTTTTTTAATTTGTCTGGCCACTCTTTTTTTTAAATTGTCAGGTCACTCTTTAAATTGTCACGTCACTCTTTTTTAATTTGTCTGGCCAATCTTTTATAAAATTGTCAGGTCACTCTTTTTAAATTGTCAGATCTTTTTTTTTAAATTATCAATTGAAAATATTCTCTAAACTTTTCTCTACCGATGAATTATTTTGAAACATGATGAAATTCTGAATATCTTCCTTCCATCACACTCTCAGCCTGGTCACGAAAAACAATAAAGTATTTGAAGAGCTCTAATTTGGAGCGATCGCTTCTTCTGGAAATGCTCCACCGAATCGTTGGTTTCGAATCCTGGTCGCTTAGAAGGTGAAAGTAGCGGTTAGTTTTTTGGGCCTTTTAAAATTCATCGCGAGTAAAAGCTGCCATCGGATTCACTTCATTCCTTCCGATCGAGTTATTTTTTATTTGTACCGTTTGCGGAGGAGCGTGGAGAGCCAGAGATCGGTTGAGAGCCCGAATATCGACGCAAACTTTGGGTGCGGAGGCCTTTGCATTCATTAGTTAAAGCGAGCCCCGAGAACATCCACACTGGAAAAAACGTCGATCTCCGCCACTATTTTTACCCTCGCCTTTTTAATAGAGCCAGATCGAGGTAGCCTATGCGTTTGTGCCTAAGTGAAGTTGTTCTAAATTGAGTGTTGAAACTGATAACGGTGCCATCTTTCGATACAAATTGTAAACTAAATAGTACATATCTAAATATATGAGCGTATTTACGTGCCAAAATATAAAAAATTAAATTCCAACAGTACAGAAATTGTGCTGGTATACTTTCGATTGCTGTTGGCTTAACTAGTACTAATATGGTGGGGTGACGAAGATTTTAGCACTTTCGCCTCGCAACAAGAAGAGCCAGGTTCGATCCCAGATTGTGGCACTGAGTGAAAATTTGGAGCAACTCCTTCTGCGTCCAGGTTGCAAGTTCTCTCCCCATTGGTTTAAGTGGTTTCCCCCCGAGTTCTTTGGTTTCCCCTTTCCATAAAAACTTGTAGAGGTAAACGGTAATAGTTAGTGTAGGGGCATGAAGGGCTTTCCACCACCCTCCTAGGCATTGTAACCCGGCCACCTGAATTAATGGCTTCAAAAGTCGCATACTGATTTTTAGCTGATTATTATTAAATTGTTTTTCATTTTTTCTCGATTAGGGCATTTAACTAAAACAATAATAAATTCAGATGCAGTTTGAAAAATAAAGGGATAATTTAAGTTCTAAATTTCACTGGTTTTTGAAGTAAAAATTAAATATATTTATAAATAAAAATATTTTTTGGTGAGAATAAATAATTTACAAACCTAACTCAAGGTTTTTTTTTAAATACATTTTTCGATTCATAAATGTAGAAATTAATACGTATATATAAAATATTCAGTAGGATTATTTTCTGAATTAACGAATTTTGAAAGAAATATAAAAGTTTTAAATAATATATTCAAATTTATCCACCTGATAATTTGGACATTTTTCTTCTTAATTTACTAAATTATTCGACCTTTTTTATATTTATAAACATATTCATGAAAATATATGCTTTAATTAAAAATAATTCGTAAAGATTTAAATTTAAAAATCATGTATCTATCTCTTTAAGAATGGAAGCGATCAATGGGCAACTGAATTATATCCCGTATGGCGATCTTGTTTTTTGCATCCAGATTCAGTCTTTGGGTATCTCATAGAATATTTATGAGCTTTTGCCGAAAATTCGGTTAGAAGTTCCGGATTTAGCCCGTGTTTTTTAACGATGTAGGTACGAGTAGTCTTTTTTTTTTCGTTCTTTCATCCTTCAGTTTCAGGAGTTATATACCAGGGACCTCTAACGGGTTTTTTTGTATTTAAGTATATTGAATCAGGAATATTGTAATATGTTGTAATCCTATAATGTATATTTTAGATCGTACTAATAAAAAAAATACAAGGATAGTATTTTTTTTAAAGAAATATTCCATGGAGCTTCGTGTATTTGATCAAAAATTCTAAAAGGGGTATTTTTGTATTCTCGGAGGGGGTTGCAAGAATTTATGCGCTTACATTATTATTTGACGATAATTGAATAAATTTTGAAACTTAATTTAAACGAACCCGTCGCGCTGTTTTTAATAAGGATGGGTTTTTGAATTTAAATCGGATTATTTACATTTGTTGGATTTTTGCTGGTTATTCGTCTGGTAATTTCACTTGATTACGGGATTCTTTGATACTGTTTTAAATTTATAACGAATGTAGTTTTGGCAGAGGGATTAAACATAATATAAATTTAAATTTCGTGATATTTTTTCTTCGAAAAAATGTAATCCCATGTTTTGTTTTAAAATCAGATTTTAAAGTGGAAAATTATGTATTTTTTTCAGATTGATAAGGTTATTTTGAAATGGTTTATTTGAATGTTGATTGGTTCACTAGTTGAAACCAAAGACAAATTCACATTTTATCGCAAAGATTTTGGTAATAGTGGATGGAGGAAGCTGTTGGCTCGCCCACCTACGTATTGTAACCCGGCCACTTAAATTAGAGGTCGTTAGCTGACTTGGTGGTGCCTTGAGTATTAGCCTTGCTGATTATTATATATCTAATACAGCCGTCATAATTATTAAATTTGTTACTTATGGTAACACTTCGATTATTTTGAATCAATATCGTATATTTTGAACCTCCCTGCGTTTTAAATAACACCAAATTCGACTATGTCGGGATCATACAAATACACTTGTACCATAAGTATCATAGTTACAATAATAATGTCCATTAGGAAATATTTTCACCGAACTGATTTTCAGAAATATCGCGCAATCCTAGCTTAACTTAAGCACATATAAGGCGTAAATATCAATGTCGAAAAAATATTTGGCATTAAAACAATATGAAGTGTCATACTGACTACTTAATGTTACTTATGGTAAAATTAATATATTAATTTAATTATGTTTCTACCAAAGCATTTCAATTTAGATTAATTGATTTAACTTTAAGTATTTGATTATAATAGAGAGATTAAATGTTGTTTTTAAGTACACGATTATTTATATTAGAGACATTAAAGCCATCAAAACGCGTAGGATGAACGCTTACTATGTTAATGTTGTGTATAAGTACACGTTCGCCGTACAAGTTTCTGTATAGGCTTAATATCGCCAAGTAGTTCATCAAAGCATAATTTAGCCAAACAAGTTAAATGATAAAATCTGTCTTCATTCCAGGATTTTTTATAACGAGGTCAGCGCACTCCCGGTTTTTCTGCAAACTCGTTCGTCTGTTTCAGGCCAAGGAAAATTTCGCTGTGCTCTTTTACGCCATCTATGCTAATACCCCAAAACAAAATGTAAGAAATGATATAAAAATTATTTTACGGTACCAATACTATAGTTTTTTTTTAAGTAATTCATTTGTAGTAATATACTTATATTTAGTTTTATATTATGAAACGTTAAAAATTAATAAATATATCATACTTGTTCTACTAGCGTTCGTTAGATGGCACCACCAAGTGGCTCTAAAATCGTGTTTAGTGCGAATAGGTCTCACGGACTCGAGCCGGCAGTCGGTTATTACAAATTCAAAATGAAAAAAGTTTGACGTAGACAGTGGCCATTGCAAACACAGACGAGAATAGGAGAAAAGGCAACTTCCAGGGGACTATAGGCCATGGTCATTTTTCTTAATTCAGCTCGATTCGCGTCGACAAATTTCGTTTTTATTTTTTGTAGCGGGACTTCGCGTACCGGGCCTCGCCGAAATCTAGGGCTGTCTGCAAATTGAGACGAATTACTCAATTTCCATTTGTATCCCTTCGCCTCGGAGCAAATATCCTTCCGCGCCGCCAGATCAAATCTTGCAACAGAGCCCCGCAGCGCCGCCTGGATTCCGAGAAATATCTTTAATGAAATATTAACCTGGTCCGCTCAGACATTTTCTTCTGGAGATTAACGTTTTCTTCTCCGTACGTCGTCTTTTGCCGTATTTTGGACGAAAGCGCTAAGAATGATATTCTGATAAATAACAATTATTAGGCCTGTGTTATTCAACTTTTTCCTTTTTTTTATTAGCCCTTTCCTTATGGGCACCTTTGAACCTATCCTTTACCTTGGCTTTGGGGCGATGGTTATGACTTAATCCTTTATTGACGTCTCTACAGATAAGTTCGAAATTTGGAAAATATTGTTAAATGTTGAAAGTTTTAAATATTTTGCAAAATTTTCGAAAGATAGTTTTCAAAGTTTTGCTATTAAAGTGTCACTTGACAATTTTAAGTTTTTTTATAAATTTTCACTTGATAGTTTTCAACAGTTTGCTAAATTGTCACTTGATAGTTTTCAACATTTTTTTATAAATTTTCACTTGACAGTTTTCAACATTTTTTTATAAATGTTCACTTGATAGTTTTCAACATTTTTTTATAAATTTTCACTTGATAGTTTTCAACATTTTGCTAAAGTGTCACTTGATAATTTTAATTTTTTTTTTATAAATTTTCACTTGATAGTTTTCAACATTTTTTTTATAAATTTTCACTTGATAGTTTTCAACATTTTTTTATAAATTTTCACTTGATAGTTTTCAACATTTTGCTAAAGTGTCACTTGATAATTTTAATTTTTTTTTTATAAATTTTCACTTGATAGTTTTCAACATTTTTTTTATAAATTTTCACTTGATAGTTTTCAACATTTTTTTATATAAATTTTCACTTGATAGTTTTCAACATTTTGCTAAATTTGCACTTGCTAGTTTTCAACATTTAGTTAAATTTTCACCTGATAGTATTCAACATTTTGCTAAATTTGCACTTGATAGTTTTCAACATTTCGGTAAATTTGCACTTGATAGTTTTCAACATTTCGGTAAATTTTCATTTGAAGGTTCTTTTCATGTGATATTTTTCAAAATTTGCAAAATTTTCCTTCAAAACTTTTTTTAATTAACTAGAGCTAGGCTTCTACCTATGGTACAACCTTAGGCCTAAGTCGTCCAATGCCTTTAGTTCGGGTGGCCGCTGGTTACAATGTGTAGGAGGGTGGTGGAAAGCGAGACAACAGCTCCCTACACTCACCATTACCCTTAATCTCAAGTTTTTACGGATAATATAAATAAATTACAATCTTTTAACTTCATTATTTTTTGTACTGTGGATAAATTTCGCGATATCGAAATCATGTCTAAAAATAATAATAATGACTTCGGCCTAAGGTATGTGTCTTGGGTATTAGCCTAGCTCATTATTATAATTATTATTAAATCTTGTAAACCGGTTTTATCAATAGAAAATCTTTGATTATTCCACTTTAATATCTCAAAAATCATTATGAAGTCTTGAAATATTTAAAATATGCTTCAAATGTCAAAGTCTAAATTTAAATATTGTACCAAAATAATTTTCATGCAATGTAAACCAAGTAGAGGTCAGGGACAGTTAATCATTATCCATGTTTAAATTGATTTTTTTCGGGAACAAAAATTAAACAAAGAAATTTACTGGTTAATATTTCGGAAAATGATTAAAAAACTGGTCTTATTCGTAAAATTTTAATTTTTATCGAAAAAAACGTCGTTTTTCCGATTAATTTTACAAATCTATCAAAACATTAATCCGATAATACAGAAATATAAATTACTTGATTAAAAAGTTTTACGAATAATTTTGAGAGCTTTATCTATTGAATAAAAGTTAACCATCCCCGACCTCTAAAACCAAGAATATATTAATTTTCAGTTAAGGATAATGACTATTTTGAAATGATATTTTTATCATGCTACAAGAGTAATAATAATAAATATAATATAAATATAACATAAATATAACATAAATATAACATAAATATAATATAGATATAATATAGATATAATATAAATATAAGATAAATATAATATAAATATAAGATAAATATAAAATATATATCACAAATATAACATATATATCATAAATATAACATATATATCATAAATATAACATATATATCATAAATATAACATGAATATAGCATGAATATATTATAAAATAACCAATATAACACCGATATAACACCGATCTAACACCGAAATAAAATCCAAATAACATCAAAATAATCCATCAGTGAAACTTCTTTATATCCACGTCCATATTGTTTACCTTCTATCGTCCCTTCTAGTAATTTTTCTTCACTCATCTATTCACGTAAGACGCCACTTGCTAACGCGAGCTTTTTCTACCAGGAAAAGCCTTAGTTTCATTTTTCGTATCATTCCTAAGTCGCTGTTAACGGCTAGTTCCGGACTCGGAGCCGAGAGGAAAATATTATGACGGCGTATCAATTAATATGCTCTAGACGGCTGTATTATTTGGCCACTGCTAAACAAAATTAGTTGGTTTTTTGGTCGACAGACTGCGCTAACTTATGGTCGTCGGCGCTGGCTGCCCTCTATCGGGTTTGAAAATATATTGACGTGGATTACTTGTGATCACAGCCGTGCGTTGGAATGCGTTGATCCCTCGTTTTGACGTTTGATTCTATATTTCACTCGATGTAAATATATATATTTACAGTGTGTGTAATTGAGCTATATTCCTAGTCTAAAAATTATTGATTTTTGCTGTCAGTCTTAAATGATTGATGAGAATTAATTTGGTCTATTTTTGATATACTGGCCCCTGTAGAAGTGTTCCGCACGCATAGCACTGGTGCTCAGGGAAAAGTAGCATCTCCTCCCCTAAAGTATTCTGTCTTAATTTACTGGATGTTATTAAAAACTAGAAAGGAACCACAAAATACACAATTAATATAAAATATTACTGGATTTGTTTAGAAGTGATCAGGGTATTAGTTATTAATAGTTATAAGGCAATTAATTACTAATAATTAGGAATTATTTATGTACTTATAATGACTTTTTTGTTTTAACTAGGAAAATTTTACATTTTTACTACTTATTTTTAAATTTTTATAGCTATTTATATTTTAAATATCTTCAGTTGATGATTTATGCTAATTTTTTATTTAATAAATCTAAATTTTAACTTGGTATTTATTGAAAATTTTCCTTGTTATTTTTTGGAAAATTGCACTTGATAATTTTTCGTAAAATGTAACTACATACGTTTTACATATTTTAACTTGATAATTGTTGCTTAAGTTTCACTTAATAATTATTGAAATTTTAACTTGATAATTATTGAAATTTTAACTTGATAATTATTGAAATTTTAACTTGATAATTATTGAAATTTTAACTTGATAATTATTGAAAATTTTCAATTGATAATTATGGAAATTTTAACTTGATAATTATGGAAATTTTCAATTGATAATTATGGAAATTTTAACTTGATAATTATTGAAATTTTAACTTGATAATTATTGAAAATTTTCAATTGATAATTATTGAAATTTTCAATTGATAATTATGGAAATTTTAACTTGATAATTATTGAAATTTTAACTTGATAATTATTGAAAATTTTTAATTGATAATTATTGAAAATTTTTAATTGATAATTATTGAAAATTTTTAATTGATAATTATTGAAAATTTTTAATTTATAATTATTGAAAATTTTCAATTGATAATTATTGAAAATTTTAAATGGATAATGACGCAAATATTCACTTTATAATTAAGGAAAATTCTAAACCGTCAATATTCGAAAATATTAAAATAGTTATTAAAATCGTTTAATAACTCTTTCAAAACCGTTAAATAAAGAACATTTTCAGGTCACCCTGTATTTCCTATATTGGTTTTTGTTTGAGGTTTCGCACGTCATTTCCAATTTCACCTAATTTCACGCCCATTGTCATAAAAAAAACTTCGGAACGCCTGCTCGAATGTCCAAACAACCATTGGGTATAAAAGCGAATTATCATTCAATAGTCAACAAAAGTATTTGTCTCAACGGTGGTCTCAGAAACCAGGAATTTTGGACGGGCATTGTTGACAAGTTTCTACTCGCAGCGCTGTCTAATACCGTCAGCCTGCCTTTGTCGCAATGTCATCTTGTAGTGGTTATTTAATAGAAATTAGCCAGCAAGACACGGACTTGGTTGGCGGGCTTCCTAATGGCTTTCAATGTCAATGACAGTTGACACGCGTCTACTCGGAAACCACCCACTCGCGTCACGCCATCGTCAACCCGAAGTGGCGCGCGCCTATTGTGTTAGTGTACGAGCGCACGCGTATTATTTTTGTCAAAGAGAATTTCGCAAATATCAATTTTATGTCGCCTTGATTAGCTGCGGAAATGGGTTTGGTCTTAGGGACCATGGTTTAAACCAAGTTATTTATAAAAACCGATGTCTTTTTTAATAATTTGGTTGTTTTAATTAACTAAAAATTATTCCCAAATGTTTGTACATTTTCTTACCGAAATGATGACCAATTTTCCTATATTTTCAATACCTTCAGATTCAACCCTTAGGTTTTCTCACGTAGTATATAGTTAAATTAATTTAAATTAATTTTTCACTCGAAGATCTATTTGGTCCGAGTTTCGCGTCTTTTTGTTTGCTCGAAGACCTATCGGTACGAGCTATTAGTAAGTTTTTAAATTTCTTCAAATTTGTTTAGGGTTTAGCTTTATTATCCCTTTTCATAATTAACTAATCTACTTATTCGCTAGTTTTATAATCATGTAGTATATTACCCGTCGTATATAATATCGTCGTGTACCCTTCTTCGTCCTATATTTAACTTTATTTAATCCACTGTTTTTCGATAAGCATCCTTATTTTTGCGTAGGATTTTTCTATATTTTCCTTTAATTAGCTTGAATTTTTTTTTGCATTTATACAAAAACAAAAATGAAACTAAAACTAAAACTTTGTTCTGGTCATGTGAGACTTGTAATAATACTCATATTAATTTTTAGTTGATTGGTAATATGTATGTTAAACAAAAGCGAAAATTAGATTAAAAGTAAAATAAAGAAGTGTTAAAAACCTGTTTTAAACGAAACAAACCTGGTTGAAACCAAATAAACCGGTTTTTGGGGTTTTTATTAAAAAACCGTGTTTTTTTCCAACCCTGTTAGGGACCTCGATATTCGTAACTGTTTATTTTGCTTTAGACGGTTTTTAAGATTTTCTCATATTTTTTTTAAGAAAATTATAAAACGCATGGTTTGAAAAATATTACTTTATTCGGGTGTACAAAACCAAAAATAAATATAGTTTCCGTTCCGAAGGTCTTTCTCGAAGAAACAGAATTCCATAATAATAAAAATAACAATAATATATTACGTAAAAAAAAATTCAATATAATTAAAACATTATAGAGTTTTAAAAATTAGAAATTAAAAGTTATCAATCATTAATTTTTTTTGGGAATAAACCCTGTAATTGTTTTAATTATTTAAATTATTATATTAATATTTATATTGTTTACATAAAATCTGGCCATTGATTTTTAATTTAAATATTTTAGTGATTTTTGAATTTTTTTTACTTCTGCTCGTACGTTTCTGTGTGATATTAAACGAGCACATCCAATTTTCCGAAACACGCATATTTGTCGTGAAATATTGTTCAAAAACCCAAATTTTTTGAGTTTCTTCCCATAGATTATATATGGAAAATCCTTAATAGAAAATCCATGATTTTGTTAAAAATCCAAAACCTCACACGCAAAAATAGCGAATGTTCGATCCGTTGTCAGAATACAAAAACTACTCCCTTTACAATCTTACCAGGACCTTTTCATAGGGAGGTCAGCGCACTTTCGGTTTATTTGCGGTACTCTTTCGTCATCACACTGTACCACTTAACATAAGAAATTACACAAAATATTTTTTAAGGTACCAATATAATTATTTTGCTTTCTGAATTAATTGAAATAATAAACTAATATTAAACCTAAATTATTTAAGATAATAATATTTGGTAATACAATAGAGGGCTCATAGTCAATATTCGCGCTGAAAAATCGTATTAGTTCGATTAGCGATCGTAAGATGGCGCGACTAGACAATAATATTTCCCTTTCCACATCACCAGAAGCATACTACACTTATGACGAACGGGTGGTAATTTGTATACTATAATTTTTACGCTGAAAAATCCTATTAGTTACACTGGTGAGCGCTAGATGGCGCGACTAGACCAAGTTATATTTCCCCATCGCGCACAACACCAGAAAAAGACTACGTTTGGGAAGAACCGGTGGTAAATCAGTCTACTGTAATTTTCCCACTTAAAAATCCAATTAAGTTTCATTATCGATCGTTAGATGGCGCGACTAGACAAAGTAATTTATCGCCTTACTGCACCACCAGAAGCAGACTACGCTTGTGACGAATGCTTGTATAATCTTTATACCTCTGTTGACCTCTCCATAAAGAGATCCTGATATATTGATATAAAAATATTATTTTTTAATATTTATGGAAAATGTATTTCTAAAAATGTCCGCTGAAATTGCGACACCCTGTACAACAATCCCGCCAAGGTACGAGCTTTTCCCCAAAGCATTGGTCACGGAATAATGTATGGAGTCAAATGACTCTCGAGGCAGACCACCTGGAATTCCCTCGCTCTGGCGAAGTAGTCCCAAGTAGGCCAATAAGGCAAAGTAATTTTGCGGTTCTGCACTAATGCGTTAAAGGTATTAGTTTCTTCAATTTGTATCGCCTCCACGACAGAAATCAATTGGACGTTTTCTGGCTGCCTTTCTTTCTTCCAGGCTCTGGACTAATTCCACGAGTAAAGCGCCTCGCGCATTCATGTATGCTTTTAAATTCGAAGTCTTAGCATTTTTTAAATTATTTCCCAAAAACATCTGTGATTTACAAACTTTATATGATTTACACTGATGTTTTATCAGTTCAATTGGTTATCAAAATGTTACTGTGATTTTCATTCGTTTATCACACTTTACTGCGAATTAATGTTTCTGTTATTTCCACTGGTTTATCACAACGCTACTGTGATTTACATTGGCTGGTCGCAATATTACTGTGATTTCAATTTATTTATCACAATGTTATGTAATTTCAATTTATTTATCACAATGTTACTGTAATTTCAATTTGTTTATCACAACTGTACTGTGATTTCCACTGGTTTATCTATATTCTACTGTGATTTTCATAGTTTTATCACACTTTATCGTGATTTAATGTTTCTGTGATTTCCACTGGTTTATCGCAATTCTACTGTGATTTTCATTTTTTTATCACACTCTATCGTGATCTAATGTTTCTGTGATGTCCACTGGTTTATCACAATTCCACTGTGATTTTCATTGGTTAGTCACAATTCTACTGTGATTTTCATTGGTTAATCACAATTCTACTGTGATTTTCATTGGTTTATCACACTTTATCGTGATTTAATGTTTCTGTGATGTCCACTGGTTTATCACAACGCTACTCTGATTTCCATTGGTTAATTATAATTTTACCCGGATTTCCATTGGTTTATCACAATGTTCCGGTTATTTCTATTGGTTTATCACAATATGTTTGTGATTTCCATTGGTTTATCACAGTTTTTGGTGATTTTCGTTGATTTCCTTAGGTTATTTCAGCTGCTATTTCAACACCGAATTACTCGAGCCGCGCGCGTTATATTATTATGAAATTGAGTAGTTTTCGAAGTTGGACCAACAAAGCAATTGAAGCAGTCGATTCGATCCTTTCACATCGCGTTTGCGTATTCTGGCTGGAATTTTGTACAAACAATTAAACGTAAATATTTCACTTTGCGGAGATATTCTCTTCCATTATATATTATTACTACGCGTACTCGAGCTTCGCCGAGGCTAAACGCGACACGGTTAATTTGAAAACACACATACGATTGTTTCGGTGGACTCCGTACCCTCTTTCCCGCCTTATCTCGCGCTGTCGGGTAATCGTGTGGTTCGCTTTAATTTCGTTTCGAAAATGCGTCTTTGAATCCTTCGGGGACTGATTCGCCCAAGACAAACAGCGGAATGAAATGCCAGGCTTATTTTGCAAGCCTCGGTCTTTGGTGGTGACTTCCCCTCTGCGAAAGTTAAATTTTATAACCAATGTCTTCCTTGTCTGCTTAAGGGTATACTTATAGGTTCGGAATATAAGATATTTAAAATATTTCGTAACGCTATGTTGCGGCGGTATTTTTTCAATCATGTTTGCAGTTTTAAGGGGCCTTTCGTACTAATTTCGCAGTTGTAAATTAGATTTGGTTTTGTTCGAATTTTAGCTTAGTACTTAGGATGGTATTTAGTTTTGGTTGTGTTTGTATTACCTTGATTAAGGCTGTAATTTCTTCTTGACTTTGGATATAATTGGTTTTCATCTGTACTTTGGATCGAATTGGTTTTCCTATGTACTTTGGATAGAATTGGTTTTCCTATGTACTTTGGATAGAATTGGTTTTCCTATGTACTTTGGATAGAATTGGTTTTCCTATGTACTTTGGATATAATTGGTTTTCCTATGTACTTTGGATAGAATTGGTTTTCCTATATACTTTGGATAGAATTGGTTTTCCTATGTACTTTGGATAGAATTGGTTTTCCTATGTACTTTGGATAGAATTGGTTTTCCTATGTACTTTGGATAGAATTGGTTTTCCTATGTACTTTGGATAGAATTGGTTTTCCTATGTACTTTGGATAGAATTGGTTTTCCTATGTACTTTGGATAGAATTGGTTTTCCTATATACTTTGGATAGAATTGGTTTTCCTATATACTTTGGATAGAATTGGTTTTCCTATGTACTTTGGATAGAATTGGTTTTCCTATATACTTTGGATAGAATTGGTTTTCCTATATACTTTGGATAGAATTGGTTTTCCTATATACTTTGGATAGAATTGGTTTTCCTATATACTTTGGATAGAATTGGTTTTCCTATGTACTTTGGATATAATTGGTTTTCCTATATACTTTGGATAGAATTGGTTTTCCTATATACTTTGGATAGAATTGGTTTTCCTATGTACTTTGGATATAATAGGTTTTCCTATGTACTTTGGATAGAATTGGTTTTCCTATGTACTTTAGATGGAATTGGTTTTCATCTGAACTTTGGATAGAATTGGTTTTCCTATGTACTTTAGATGGAATTGGTTTTTTTCTGAACTTCGGATTGAATTGGTTTTCATCTGAACTTCGGATCGAATTGGTTTTCATCTGAACTTCGGATCGAATTGGTTTTTATCTGATCTTCGGATCGAATTGGTTTCATCTGGACTTTGGATCGAATTGGTTTTCATCTGAACTTCGGATTGAATTGGTTTTCATCTGAACTTTGGGTCGAATTGGTTTTCATGTAAACTCTCAGGTGAAGAATTTGAAAAATTATGAAGTGAAGCATTTTGGAAAATTATTACCTTTGCCTGAATATTTGAGAATCCTGGTTACATCTGGACTTATGTCTTGACTTGAATTATTATTAATATCCACATCTTATTCGAACGATGCTTTTCCTTTTTCGGTTTTGAACAGGATTTAAATTCGTGCTTCTACTAGACTAACAAGGAGAGTACCCGAGGTGTTAATTGCCGGTTTTGTTCAAAGTCGGGCGTAATGTAGACCTATATGAGATATGAAGTTTCCCAAAAGGAGACGTTGCACTACGCATTCGTTTTGCTATAGCAACATAAAATGTTTTTGATCACTTAAAACAATAAAATCTCCATTTAAAAAAGCATGGGATTTTCTTGGTTTCACAGGGTCCTAGCTACGAAAATTTTGAAAAATTTTGAAAATCACGAAATGTGTAATTTGGACCACATTTAGGTAAATTTCATCAAGTTTGGGTAAATTGAAACATTTTTAGGGTAAATTTGTAACAAATTTTGGGTAAAATAAGGGAAAAATCTTATTTTGGTTTTAAGTGGTGAAAAGCATTTTCGTTTGCCATGGCAAATCGAGTGGGTAGTGCAACGTCTACTTTTGGGAAATTTCATATCTCATATAGGTCCACATTACGGCCGACTTTGAACTAAATCGGCAATAAACACCTCGGGTACTCTCCTTGTAAGTATCTCAATTCCTTTTAAATCGAGCTCGATTAGATATCGCAATATTATTTTCGTTTTGTAATTTTTTCATTTTGAAAATTTCATCAACTCTTTTAGAAAATGATCAACTCGCAATTTCCTCGTAAATTGCCTTCACTAAGAAAATGTCCTTTTGGCGATGTTCAAATCTCATCAAGAAAGGCGTCGCAAACAAGGGCTCCTTTTGGCCCGAAAATCCAAGACGACGTTCTTGTTTGCTTCCTTCAAAATATATTACTAGCTAATTCTTTCTGAATGGAGCGGTTTTCTCACTTTCTTCTTCAATATTAAAATTTCAACGACGATGAGATGAACGCCTGAGGCGTCTTGACTTTGAACGTCCTGTGTACTTTGTAGCGAATTATCTCCCGGGGAAAATATTAAACATCATTTAGCCGTTTTTAATCAGTTAAAAAGTTTCTCGATGATAATGTCCCCTGTTTTGTAGCACAGGGTTTATTTTTACGGGAGGATTTTATTTTATTGGGCCTTTTCTTAAAATTAATAACCTATTTTATTTTGGGCAATGGATTCTGCTTACATTAATTGGTTCTTAAGTTTAGGTTCATAATATTTCGTGTTATACAGTGCAGGATTTAAATGTTTTTTTTTAAACCAAATGTCTTTTGATTCTTTAACTTTGTTAATATTTTTTTGCTAGTTTTGTAAGTCGGAAGATTTTCCGGATAATGATGGAGGCCTTTTTTCGAGACCTTTTTTCCGGAAAACTTTCCGTATTTTTCCGAAAAAAATAAATAACGTTTTCATTCCATGATTTGTTTAATATTGGTTGCAAATTTAAATTAAGCGGAATTTTCGCCTCATTTTTCTGAATCTAAAAGTAAAACTAAACCTCTAGACTAGTTTAAACTGATTAACAATGTAACACTATTAGTGTTTTGTAGTATGTTTACTGTTATTAGACATTTTATATCGATAAAAAGTTAAAAACATGTAGAACCCTTAAAAAGTAATTTATGTTTCAATTTCTTTTTCCGCAATTCGCAAAATTTTCCGCATTTTATTTTTCCGTAAAATTAAAAACTCAAAAGGATTCGTAATTATTTGTTAATCATCTTACCAAAACACGGCGAAACTAAAACTGAACCGTCTACTTGGCCAAAATGTCTGTACAAAATCGAAATTCAAACTAAATTTACAAATAAACAGTTTAAATCGATACTGACTTTCTATAGTTGCTTATTAAGACTAAGAGTTGGATCAAGGCTAATAATAAAATTTACTAGGCACAGAGAAAGAATCTAAGGTTTCATATTTTTTACGAAGATATTAAAGAGAGAGTTAGTGTACATGTATGTACAAAACTATATTTTAATTTGTAACCTTTTTTCATTGTCTTCCTATAAATTCCTTAAAAATTGTTATTGATATAGATGGCTAATCGAAAACTGCAAAGTAAGAAAGCATTTCGTAAAATATTTCGCCAGTTTTAAGCCAAAACAATTTCAACCGTTGGTCACTTATAAACCAATTCACTTTAGAAGTATTTGAAACCCACTATTTTTCTTAAAATTTAATAGAGATTATCCTATATTTTCCCAAAATATCTCCTATAAAATCCTATTAATCGACTACAAATTTCCTATTTTTCCGATAAGATTTTTGAGTTTTTCTGTGGTCACCCTGTTTTTCTCAAAACGTTTATTAGAACTCAAGGGGGAATTTCGTTGTCAAAGATCGTAAAATATTTTAGAGACATTTTTGGCCGTTAGACGGCAGACTAAACGTTGTTGGGAATCCGCGATTATTCGTGTTAATAGAGAGAAAAAAATACACTATCGCAATATAAACAAAATTCTCGTTAGATAAATTTTTTTATAATCATTATTTTGATTGAACAATAATAATATTTATATTTGCAATGAGTTATTTTCTTCTTTCATCAACCAAATAGCAATCTTGCAAATGCATTCCACAAATTTTTGACCGATAAAATAATCATTTTATTGTTTTACCTCTTCTTAAAAGATGGTTCTATTTCCGGATTTTATGGAAAATAGATCGATTAAGTTTCTTTATTTTTGAACAATCAATACTTTAGATAATTCTTGGTTTTGCGTCTTTACAATTATTTAAATAAAAAAATCTGCGATATTTTCCTTAAGAATTTACAAAAAATAATTATTATAATTATTATTATAATTAGAAAACATTATTAAATTTCCTAACGTTTCTGGGTTAAACAATAATAATAAATTTGTTTGTAACTATTTTAAATATTTCGCCAAATCTGTGACATAACGATAATATTTTATTCAACCAACGAAATATAGTTACAATTGCACAAAGTAAAGCAAATTTAAAACAATAAACTATTTCGACCGAAACAAAATACAATCACGATCAGTAAAACATTACTTAATTTGATAACGCTTTCGGCTATCATAAATTTCAAATTTGTGGAGCTGAAAAACCCGGATGGTTTGATTTAAATCAATTCGTTTGTAACTATTTTTATATATTTTGCCAAATCTGCAAGTACGATGACAGAACGATAATATTTTATTCAAACAACGAAATATAGTTAAAATTGTACAAAAAATAAAGCAAATTTAAAACATTAAACTATTTCGACCGAAACCAAAAAACAATATACTACTTTACAATCCAATCACGATCAGTAAAACATTATTATATTTGGTAACGTTTTCAGGTTTCATAAATTACAAATTTGTGGAGCTGAAAAACCCGGATGGTTTGAACTTAGACCAAGATACACAGGGACGTCGCACGGTAGATATTTCGCACCCGAAGCTTCGTTGCGGCTGCTTATTTTCTATTTATCTCGCGCTGTGTCGCTAGTAGCGAAGGTGAGTCAATTTTTATTGGGTATTTGTGTCACGTGCACAGCCCTACGATCTGTCAGCACGTGGCCTGCAACAGCGTGGCTCCAAAAAACGAAATTTCTGGTATGTTTTTTAATATTTGTGTCTCTAAAATATTAAAAAAATATAAAATAATTTAAAAATATGTAACTCTTAGCTGACTAATTTTTTTTCAAGTTCTTTAAAAAACTTTATTTTTATATCTCATGGATGGCGCCTATTGACTATCTGTATCACCTAACCCCCCTCTCCCTACCGCAGCCGCAACAAAGCCCCGCTGAAAAATAAAGCGTTGGGTATGCTACGAGCGAGACGTCCTTGTGTTTCTTGGTCTAAGGTTGAATCATTTGCAAATTGGTCAATAACGTAAATTACAGAAATTTTAAACAATATTTTTACATGGGATATATAATTTGGGTTAAAGTCCACAAAATATAATATAATAAAGTCTAAATATAATACTCTACAATGGCTCTCTGACAACGTTATCATTTGGCTATTTTGAATTTTAGCTTCCTTCACCATTAATAGATGGCACCACGCTCTCCACTAAAGACGCTTTTTTTGAATAATCGGAAAGATTCATGGCCAATTTTTATATATTTTGCCAAATTTGCAAAACGATAATTTCTAACCAACGAAATATAGTTAAATTTGAATAAAAAATAAAGAAAATTTAAAACAATAAACTATTTCGACCGAATCAAAAAAAAATATTCCGCTTTACAATCCAATCACGATCAAATCTGCATTCCGGACTCGAGCCACTGTCTCGAGGTTTCCCGAATAAACCCCTCTCACCCGAAAGAGAGCTTGTCTCCCCAAAAAAGGCGGATTCCTTTTGGAAAGAATACATTAGTACCCCCATCATAGACAAAAAAAAGAAGATTGGCGAAACTAGGAGAAGAGTAGATGAAGAGGATCGAGGCTGCGGCGCCGAAAGGGTAGTTAAAAAGGAAATAAGGGAAAAGGGCTGAATCGATAGGGCCGCTTGTCACCTGGCCGGAGTGACAGTCGCTGTCGATTGGGGCTCATCATCCCGAGGGGGCAGCCGCCCCACCCCACTACGCCTCACCTCAATTACCCCCGGGTTCCTCGTTGACTCGAATCCCGAGAAAATGCCCACCCTTTTTTATATATGGGGCAGCCGAGGCTTAAGAGGTACCGTTCACCCGCAAAAAGAGAGCGAATGGGTACGGTTTGTACGGTCAAATGTTGTCCTCTTCAAGAGAACGCGTTACAACGTAAAAGAGGTAATCCTTGTCGTCTGCTAGTTTCGTTGGAGGCTGGTGCTTTTGTTTATTCCGGCATTGTTTGAAAGGAGTCTTTTATTGGCCGTGCTTTGAAAAGTTTGTTCGCTTTATTTCGGTTCTATTGTTTTAAAGAACAACTTTTCCGCCGTTGTTTCGCGGGCCGCACTTGTACTGGTTTACCGGAGATTAGCTATTATCAGAAGTGTATTATATCTCTCTGACGAGAAGAAGTATACATTCGCTTTTCTTACCACAGGGTTGGCAAAAAACCGGCTTTTTTAAAAATTGATAAATCCAGTCTGGTTAAATCCGGCTGTAACCGGTGGTTTAAACCGGTTAAAACTATTAATAAAAAATGATCAAATTGCTTAAATCAAGCCCTCATTGCTCAAATTTCCCGATTTAAAAATGACGTTTTTGCGCGTGACAGTACCTTTACATTGTGAGGTATAGCAGACTTATTTACCCGCTTTTATACCCTAACATGGCAGCGTATTTTCACGCGCCAAATTAATATTAAGATACCCTAATTGCTTATATGCTAGCTCTCATTACTCGCGACAAAAAGTGAAGGTTAAGTTTTGTTAATGTTTCTAATTAATTTCTCAATTTTTTTATAAAAAAAAGTGGTCTTAACCATGGATTTTATTTTGTGGTTAAATCCGGCTTAAGCCAGGGTGGTTTACCCTGTCTTACCACCTTGTATAGGTCTTGCCTCTGTGGTTGCCTGCAAACTTTGTGTTGCGTAATAAATATATTAATAATAATTAGTATTAAATTATATAATTATATAATTGGTTAACAGAATCAAACTAGTCGAAAATAAATACACAGAATATTCATAAAAATTTTATTTTAACAAAAACTATCTTTATTAATGTAATCTTTAACTACCTCATTCATATCAATTTTATCTTGATACGCGTGTAGTATACAGAGTAGTGTTGTAAGTTGGAAAATTTTCAGTATTTTTACGAAAAAAAGTTTTCCTTCCATGATTAGTTGTTAGCAAATTTAAATCAAGCGGCATTTTCGCCTCATTTTTCCAAATCTAAAAGCAAAACTAAACCTCTAGACTAGTTTAAACTGATTAACAATGTAACACTATTAATGTTTTGTAGTATGTTTACTGATATTAGTCATTTTAAATCGATAAAAAGTTAAAATAAATAAAAACCCTTAAAAAGTAATTTAAACATTTTTTTATTACATAATTAAGATATTCATAAAAAATGTTTTTAAACTAACGCAATAATTCGTATCCCTTTTTAATAATTAAATTATCTGTTAGCGTAAGGATAGAACAATTAAAACTGTTTAATAGTAATGAATTAATTATAATCTAGTAAATCGAAAGGTAAAGCAATATTAAAAATTAAAGAATCAGTGTAACGTAAAAATACTCGTGGATTCTTATTAAGTACTGAGTCATATTTGGAAATTTATTCAAAATTCAGGTATCTCAACTCGCTTAAGCTTCGCTCTCAAGCAGCGAAATAAGGGTTACCCATGTACAAGCATAAAGCGCTCGCAATTGCAAACAAAAAATGATGCCATTGTAGTTTTTTAAGATCGTGCTTAAGTGGGGGCTGGCTCTAAAAAGCGTGCCGTTAAAACTTGCATTCTTTGCAAACTGAAAAAGCGAAAGCGCACAATGGCCCGAGATTCGCCGCAGTCACGATACAGGGCTTTTACAATTATCCTCCCAACCTTCCAATAATACTACCAAATGAATTGTCAAAACTGCCAAATGTTTTACCGGTTAATATGGATTTTAATCCCAAGTTTCCATTAATTCTTCAACCTTGGGTAAAATGTACTATTGAATTGCTTGAAGTGTAGGGAGTTGTTGACTCGTGTGGCATGACGGCTTGCCAGAACCCTCCACAGCAGTGTAACCCAGCCCCTTGAATTAATGGCTTTAAAAGTCGCTTGATGACTAGTGGTGCCTAGCTAATTATCATATTTATTTATTTTTGGTTTTCAACGTGAATTACCTTAATGTTGATGTTGGTTTATAGACATTCAAAAGAAGTTAATTTGTTGTATATTAATTGTTTAAATGATTTTTCTGAGATTTGAATTTATTTTGACATAAACGAAACTGCTGAAATGATCATGAAATTAAAAATTGTTAAACACATTTGAATTGTTGAAAATGGCCCACTCGAGAGTGATCCAGATATCGAGCGTTGTCGAAAATGGTTCACTCGAGGGTGATCCAGATATCGAGCGTTGTCGAAAATGGCCCACTCGAGAGTGATCCAGATATCGAGCGTTGTCGAAAATGGTTCACTCGAGGGTGATCCAGATATCGAGCGTTGTCGAAAATGGTTCACTCGAGGGTGATCCAGATATCGAGCGTTGTCGAAAATGGTTCACTCGAGGGTGATCCAGATATCGAGCGTTGTCGAAAATGGTTCACTCGAGGGTGATCCAGATATCGAGCGTTGTCGAAAATGGTTCACTCGAGGGTGATCCAGATATCGAGCGTTGTCGAAAATGGTTCACTCGAGGGTGATCCAGATATCGAGCGTTGTCGAAAATGGTTCACTCGAGGGTGATCCAGATATCGAGCGTTGTCGAAAATGGTTAACTCGAGGGTGATCCAGATATCGAGCGTTGTCGAAAATGGTTAACTCGAGGGTGATCCAGATATCGAGCGTTGTCGAAAATGGTTCACTCGAGGGTGATCCAGATATCGAGCGTTGTCGAAAATGGTTCACTCGAGGGTGATCCAGATATCGAGCGTTGTCGAAAATGGTTCACTCGAGGGTGATCCAGATATCGAGCGTTGTCGAAAATGGTTCACTCGAGGGTGATCCAGATATCGAGCGTTGTCGAAAATGGTTCACTCGAGGGTGATCCAGATATCGAGCGTTGTCGAAAATGGTTCACTCGAGGGTGATCCAGATATCGAGCGTTGTCGAAAATGGTTCACTCGAGGGTGATCCAGATATCGAGCGTTGTCGAAAATGGTTCACTCGAGGGTGATCCAGATATCGAGCGTTGTCGAAAATGGTTCACTCGAGGGTGATCCAGATATCGAGCGTTGTCGAAAATGGTTCACTCGAGGGTGATCCAGATATCGAGCGTTGTCGAAAATGGTTCACTCGAGGGTGATCCAGATATCGAGCGTTGTCGAAAATGGTTAACTCGAGGGTGATCCAGATATCGAGCGTTGTCGAAAATGGTTCACTCGAGGGTGATCCAGATATCGAGCGTTGTCGAAAATGGTTCACTCGAGGGTGATCCAGATATCGAGCGTTGTCGAAAATGGTTAACTCGAGGGTGATCCAGATATCGAGCGTTGTCGAAAATGGTTCACTCGAGGGTGATCCAGATATCGAGCGTTGTCGAAAATGGTTCACTTGAGGGTGATCCAGATATCGAGCGTTGTCGAAAATGGTTCACTCGAGGGTGATCCAGATATCGAGCGTTGTCGAAAATGGTTCACTCGAGGGTGATCCAGATATCGAGCGTTGTCGAAAATGGTTCACTCGAGGGTGATCCAGATATCGAGCGTTGTCGAAAATGGTTCACTCGAGGGTGATCCAGATATCGAGCGTTGTCGAAAATGGTTCACTCGAGGGTGATCCAGATATCGAGCGTTGTCGAAAATGGTTCACTCGAGGGTGATCCAGATATCGAGCGTTGTCGAAAATGGTTCACTCGAGGGTGATCCAGATATCGAGCGTTGTCGAAAATGGTTCACTCGAGGGTGATCCAGATATCGAGCGTTGTCGAAAATGGTTCACTCGAGGGTGATCCAGATATCGAGCGTTGTCGAAAATGGTTCACTCGAGGGTGATCCAGATATCGAGCGTTGTCGAAAATGGTTCACTCGAGGGTGATCCAGATATCGAGCGTTGTCGAAAATGGTTCACTCGAGGGTGATCCAGATATCGAGCGTTGTCGAAAATGGTTCACTCGAGGGTGATCCAGATATCGAGCGTTGTCGAAAATGGTTCACTCGAGGGTGATCCAGATATCGAGCGTTGTCGAAAATGGTTCACTCGAGGGTGATCCAGATATCGAGCGTTGTCGAAAATGGTTCACTCGAGGGTGATCCAGATATCGAGCGTTGTCGAAAATGGTTCACTCGAGGGTGATCCAGATATCGAGCGTTGTCGAAAATGGTTCACTCGAGGGTGATCCAGATATCGAGCGTTGTCGAAAATGGTTCACTCGAGGGTGATCCAGATATCGAGCGTTGTCGAAAATGGTTCACTCGAGGGTGATCCAGATATCGAGCGTTGTCGAAAATGGTTCACTCGAGGGTGATCCAGATATCGAGCGTTGTCAAAAATGGTTCACTCGAGGGTGATCCAGATATCGAGCGTTGTCGAAAATGGTTCACTCGAGGGTGATCCAGATATCGAGCGTTGTCGAAAATGGTTCACTCGAGGGTGATCCAGATATCGAGCGTTGTCGAAAATGGTTCACTCGAGGGTGATCCAGATATCGAGCGTTGTCGAAAATGGTTCACTCGAGGGTGATCCAGATATCGAGCGTTGTCGAAAATGGTTCACTCGAGGGTGATCCAGATATCGAGCGTTGTCGAAAATGGTTCACTCGAGGGTGATCCAGATATCGAGCGTTGTCGAAAATGGTTCACTCGAGGGTGATCCAGATATCGAGCGTTGTCGAAAATGGTTCACTCGAGGGTGATCCAGATATCGAGCGTTGTCGAAAATGGTTCACTCGAGGGTGATCCAGATATCGAGCGTTGTCGAAAATGGTTCACTCGAGGGTGATCCAGATATCGAGCGTTGTCGAAAATGGTTCACTCGAGGGTGATCCAGATATCGAGCGTTGTCAAAAATGGTTCACTCGAGGGTGATCCAGATATCGAGCGTTGTCGAAAATGGTTCACTCGAGGGTGATCCAGATATCGAGCGTTGTCGAAAATGGTTCACTCGAGGGTGATCCAGATATCGAGCGTTGTCGAAAATGGTTCACTCGAGGGTGATCCAGATATCGAGCGTTGTCGAAAATGGTTCACTCGAGGGTGATCCAGATATCGAGCGTTGTCGAAAATGGTTCACTCGAGGGTGATCCAGATATCGAGCGTTGTCGAAAATGGTTCACTCGAGGGTGATCCAGATATCGAGCGTTGTCGAAAATGGTTCACTCGAGGGTGATCCAGAAATCGAGCGTTGTCGAAAAAGGCCCATTCGACCACTCCTAGGAATAAATAATAAACAATAGGCAGCTTAAGCCCTGGAGTAAGAAGAATTAAAACCACGGTAACATTGGACCCATAAACCCAGTTTGATTCGTTTCGAAAACCAGTTTTGACCAATTACCATAAAAATTGTTTTCAAACCGTAGTTTTTATTTAGATTTAGGGAAAATGACTGCCCGCGCTTATCGTGGTCTAAGTTGACCCCGGCACGAGAGGGGGCAACGAAAAACGACACCGGCGTAGGCTGCAACTTTTTATAAAGCCGATGAGATGCCGAACTGTTTTGATTTGGTTTTATTTGAAAGTCGCTTACTGCTAGAGCGTGATAAAAATAAATAAATACATTCTAAAACCATACGTTATAGTCTACTTATTGGATAGCGTGCGCTTAATATCTCTATTGTATCCAAGGGCTGGTCGAAAAAGCCACGAAAGATAAGCGAAGTGAAGAAAAAATCATTAAAATTCAGAAGGAGGAGGTGAATTTGTCGTGTTGAGTTGCGGCCCGTTTTGCTGGCGTATGATTTATCGATAAGTACTTAAAGGCAGCTCGCTTTTGCAGATCTATCTCCGATATCGGGCTGCTTATTTTGCGGTCTGCTCCGAGGTCCGCTTCGCTCTTATATTTAAAGGACGCCCCCCCCCCGCATTATTGGCCCTTCGTGCGGGGCCCTCCACCGCCGACCTCTCCATTTCGTGCTCTTCGGGCCCCGCCCCCTTCCACGGGCCCGATCTATGAAGAGGAACGAAAGTTTCTCTCGGTTTGCTTGATTGGATGCATGTTCGCTGCCATTCCACAGACGAGCATTTTTTCTTATTGGATTTCGGGATGGGGAAACGTAAACTGGCGTTGCACCAAGCGTGTCTGTTCGATTAATAACCCGGTTTAGATGTGGTCGATTAACGGTACTTGGAAACGTTTCCTTGGGACAATACCATTTATCGTACATCTCGCGAATTCTACTCTTTACCTTTGATTTATATGTTCTGATATTCGACTAAACCTAATTTATTCGACTATGCGTCCTGTTATAACGAGTCGTTATTACAGGACGCATAGTCGAGTAACGCTATATTATGGGATGGCATTAAACCTTGTTGACCATATAGATCCTGTTATTTTATTTAGGATGTAACCCTGCTCAAATATTCCTGATCATGAAGTTCACGTTCCGATATCGAATCGAAAATCCTTTAAATGCTTTGTCAAAACAGGAAATGTTTAAGAAAGAACTCGTAAATATTTGGGAAAGAATTCGGAAATATTTGGGAAAGAATTCGGAAATATTTGGGGAAGAATTCGGAAATATTTGGGGAAGAATTCGGAAATATTTGGGGAAGAATTCGGAAATATTTGGGGAAGAATTCGAAAATATTTTGGAAAGAATTCGAAAATATTTTGGAAAGAATTCGAAAATATTTTGGAAAGAATTCGAAAATATTTTGGAAAGAATTCGAAAATATTTTGGAAATAATTCGAAAATATTTTGGAAAGAATTCGGAAATATTTTGGAACAAAATATAGTTTTAATTTGAATATGGATAAACTCTATTAGAAAATAAAAAAACCGTTACAACAAATATCGACATGACGGACCTATCGGTCTCATAGACGTTCGCGTATACGTTCCCGTTGTTTCGTTCGATCTTAACCTCGTACCAACACACTGCAAAACACAGTTCCAAATTGAATCTAGGTGCAGTCACTGAGCGTTTGGCGTCGCAACGTATAATTTGCGAATTCGCGGATCGGACTCTTCTCAATTTCAACGGCCGTCAATACTGGAAGTAAATATTTTGAAAGCGGCAGAATTTATCTCCAGAGAAATATCTAGAAATCGTAGAAAACCTATTATTTCTTCTGTTTGTTCATATCTCCATATTGCGGAATCGTCTCTGCTCAACGGACACTATTTGCCAATAAAAATCCAATTACCAGCCTACCTTTTTTCTATCATCTCTGTTTGAATTAATATCGATTCCAACTCCTCGCGCCCGGATCCATACGGACCCGGAGATAGAGATAAGATTATCCATTTAAATATTGAGAACCTCGAAATTAGATTTTTTTTAGTGGGTTTAAATTATGGAAATCCATGTTGATATGAGCTAAATTGGTGGTTTGCTATCATGTATATGTTGATAGGGCTTAAATTTATAATTGTTTCGGGTTTTCCATACCGAGGCTTAATAAGTTATCCAACTAAATCTAAATTATTTACTCTGTTAAAGCCTTTTTCCCTAAAAAAGCTTAATTATTTATCTTACTTATTTTCCTTATGAAAGCTTAATTGTATATTTCACTAAAGCTAAATTTTACACCACTTAAGCTATATTTAGTCTTACTTTAATATTTACTATGTACTATATATTGTACCCTCCTTAAGCTATATTTAACCCTACTAAAGTTGTATTTTACCCAATTAAAGCTAAATTTTACCCTCCTTAAGCTAAATTTAACCCTACTAAAGTTATAATTTACCCAATTTAAGCTAAATTTTACCCTCCTTAAGCTATATTTAACCCTACTAACGTTATATTTTACCGAATTTAAGCAAAATTTTACCCTACTTAAGTTATATTTAACACCTTCTTAAGCTTTATTTAGTATTACTTTAATATATACTATATACTGTATTTTACCCTCCTTAAGCTATATTTAACCCCTCTTAAGCCCCATTTTCATGCTCGCTGGTAGTGGATAAAACTCGTCAAAATTTGCTTCCGCCACTCGCAAGCGTGAAAATAAAGCTAAAATATCTGCTTGAAACAGATCGACGCGGAAAGTGATAAAGTGTATAGCTGAAGCGGATTTTGTCGATTTTTACCCGCTACCAGCGAGCATGAAAATGGGGCTTTAAGCTATATTTAGTATTACTTTAATATATACTATATACTATATATTTTACCCTCCTTAAGCTATATTTAGTATTACTTTAATATATACTATATACTATATATTTTACCCTCCTTAAGCTATATTTAACCCTACTAAAGTTATAATTTACCCAATTTAAGCTAGATTTTACCCTACTTAAGCTATATTTAACCCCTCTTAAGCTATATTTAGTATTACTTTAATATATACTATATACTATATATTTTACCCTCCTTAAGCTATATTTAACCCTACTAAAGTTATAATTTACCCTATTTAAGCTATATTTAACCCTACTAAAGCTATATTTAAACCTATTAAAGTTATATTTCACTCTATTTAAGCTAAATTTGACCCTTCTTTATCTAAATTTTACCCAAATTTAGCTATTTTTAACCCTACTTAAGCTACATTTACTTCTTTGTAAGCTATATTTAACCCCACATAAGCCAATTTGACCCTATTAAAACTAAGGTCTTATTTTCCCTACCAAGGCGTTATTACTTATCTACCAATGGTAAATTATCCCCCTATTTAGGCCTCATATCCTCTACCTTAGATAAATTATTCAATTATTTTCCGTACGAAAGTTCAACTAATTCTCCTACTAAAGCTAAATTTTACCCTAATAAAGCTTTATTATTTCGTCTACTAATGTTTCATTGTGCCTTTCCATTAAGGCTCAATTAAGTCCGCCCGTAGCTTCGTCATTTTAAGCTTTTAAGTTTTCATTGTGCCTTTCCATTAACGCTTAATTAAGTCAGCCCTTTTTTTCGTCATTTTAAGCTTTTAAGTTTTCATTGTGCCTTTTCATTAAGGCTCCATTAAGTCAGCCCGTAGCTTCGTCATTTTAAGCTTTTAAGTTTTCATTGTGCCTTTCCATTAACGCTTAATTAAGTCAGCCCTTTTTTCGTCATTTTAAGCTTTTAAGTTTTAATTGTGCCTTTCCATTAAGGCTCAATTAAGTCAGCCCGTAGCTTTGCATTTTAGGCTTTTAAGTTTTCATTGTGCCTTTCCGTTAAGGCTTAATTAAGTCAGCCCGTAGTTTCGTCATTTTAAGCTTTTAAGTTTTCATTGTGCCTTTCCATTAAGGCTCAATTAAGTCAGCCCGTAGCTTCGTCATTTTAAGCTTTTAAGTTTTCATTGTGCCTTTCCATTAACGCTTAATTAAGTCAGCCCTTTTTTCGTCATTTTAAGCTTTTAAGTTTTAATTGTGTCTTTCCATTAAGGCTCAATTAAGTCAGCCCGTAGCTTTGCATTTTAGGCTTTTAAGTTTTCATTGTGCCTTTCCGTTAAGGCTTAATTAAGTCAGCCCGTAGTTTCGTCATTTTAAGCTTTTAAGTTTTCATTGTGCCTTTCCATTAAGGCTCAATTAAGTCAGCCCGTAGCTTCGTCATTTTAAGCTTTTAAGTTTTCATTGTGCCTTTCCATTAACGCTTAATTAAGTCAGCCCTTTTTTTCGTCATTTTAAGCTTATAAGTTTACACAAGTCCTAATCCTGGAGATAAAACCGTAGCCAATACAGGCCAATTGCTTATCAATTTTGTATTTGGTAAAAAGAAATACAGTCAAACTATATATTTTCTTTTCTTCTCTTTACAGAAGTATCGGTAGTGGGTCATCTCCCCGAAGACTTTCGCTATCGGCGGATCAATAGCAATAAGGGCCTTTAATTCCCTCTAGAGCCTCCTAGCGGAGGTCTCGGAAAGAAAAACCAATTTTAATTATTCAACGACGCTAAGACAAGAGTCATGTTTTCTCAGGTAAGAAAACTTTCAAATTGGGACGCATTTGGCTCCAGGCAGTGTACACTAATGGCTCTGAAAGGCTTAGTAATCTACGTGGTTAAAAGGGGCGAATGAGGTATAGTTTGCGTTGTTTAGGTTGATAAAGGTATTGGGTTATTTACGAATTTATGCAAGCTTACGCTGGAAGTAAGCTCAGGCGGCGGTAGGTTTAGTTTAAGTAGTATTGATCCATTTTTAACTAACAGTTCAATCGCACGAAATTTGAATTTTTGTTGAAAATTACGGATTCTAGGATTTTTAAGTTTATTCGTAACATAATGCCACCTAGGAGCAACAAACACAGCACCCCACACAAGGAGAACGCAACCCGTCAAAAGTCGTCCATTTTCTTGTGTACAGTTTTCATTGGTTAGACGCTTTATCACCTGCTGGTGTTGGAAGGGAAAAATTCGGAAATTGTCTTCCCCAACGTCCGTAAGACGTTCACCGTAAAGGCTTGTCCAATGAAATTTGTACACAACACTGCGTTAGCGTGTTGAAAGGCTAGCTGCGTTCTCCTTGTGTTTTTTGCTCCTAGCTGCCACTGATTCCATAATTTTGTAACTATTGTAAAAATCTTAAATATTAATCAAACGACCACTTCCAAAGCTACATATTATTTACTAAATAAAGTAAATAAAATTAAATACTTCAAATACATTTCCATGTTGGAAGAAAATGAAATACCTTTAGTTTAGAGTTTAAATAACTGTCAATTTCTGTTTGATAAGATATGTATATTTTAAGTATTTTCCGTTACTCAAATTCTAAAAATACTTTTAAATGTATTAAAATATACCATAATTAAAATTTGTTATTCTTAAAAAACACGCTATTTTGTGCTGAATTTCGAATGCAAACCTGTATGGATTTCATTACTTAAACTTGATATAGTATAACCTGCAGTTATTTGTTTTTCGAACTGCTATTTATACCTCCAAATTAACCTTAATAGTAGTCATTATAGAAAAATACGGAAATTTTATTCAATATGGAAATAAAACCAATAATACTCATTTTCTTTACTTAATTGCTGTTTATACCTCTAAATAAACCGTAAAATTCAGAAATGTACTATAAACAAAATTGGCTATTTTCTTAAAATACGCTATTTTGGACTGATTTTGAATGGAATTAGCTATATTTCTTAATATTAAACTTTTTACCATATACCCAACAGTCATTCTTATTTACGTAATTGCCATTTGGACTTATAAATAATCTGTAAAAGTAAGAAAATATGCCATAAACAAAATTTTCAAACATGGAAAAATACGCTATTTTGTACTGCATTTTAATGGAATTAACTATATTTCTTAATATTACACTTTAAACCCTACAGTCATTCCTATTTACGTAATTGCTATTTACACCTACAAATAAACTGTAATAGTAATAACCAAATTTATAAGTAAAGAAAAATACGCTATTTTGTACTAAATTTCGAGTTCAAATAAATATTCCCCAGTTTTATCTTTACTTAAATGCTATTTATACCTAAAAAAGGGTAAATGTAGAAAATGGACCGCCATACAAATTAAAGAAAATCCCTATTTTGTGCTGAATTTCGAGTTCAAATAAATATTCCCCAGTTTTATCTTTACTTAAATGCTATTTATACCTAAAAAAGGGTAAATGTAGAAAATGGACCGCCATACAAATTAAAGAAAATCCCTATTTTGTGCTGAATTTACAGCTCAAATAACTTTATATTTTTTATTTCAACTCGATATCGTATAACCCGAAGCCATTCCTCTTCACTTAACTGTTATTTATACCCCTAAATAGAGCGTAAAAGTCGGAAAATATCTACCCATCGCCATCAATAGCAATTGGCCGGCCACATTACGCTAAGCGACAGTCAGACATTAAAAGGCGCTCTTTTAAAGAACACGGAACGAACATCTTTCGGTGCTGAAGTCGTCCAAAAACACAATAAAAACTAAAGAACCTTTCCTAAGGTGAAAAGGCGACTGCCCGATCATTGCTTTTCTAGAGAGCGCGCGGCCAAATATACTCTTAACATCTTTGAAATGACGTGGGTGGAAAAACAACAAAGCAAACGTTGTTATTGGCGCCATCTAGATTCGACGTGCGCTCTTAAAACGCCCCGTCGAAGGTGCTTTTAGCTGTTATTGTCAATTCTCATCAATTTTTGAAAAGGCCAGGAAAAAAAAGATCCGAAAAAAAATCTCGATTAGGACAAAACCAGGTGGACGAGCCAAAGGTGTACTTTGAATATAAATTGTCGTTTTACTGATAAAAAAGCTTCTTTCGTTACGTGGAATTTTCGAGGTGTCGCGTCTTCTTAAATTGCTACTTTGCGTCGGTTCTATGAAAAGGGTTTCCGAAGTACCGTTTTTCCTCGATAGATGGCCCTAACGTATCCACGTATTTCGATTTTTAAAAATCAAGGAACCTGTAAAAAGTTGAATGTGTTCTTTTTTAAAAAAAAACGGTCTGGACCCTTTTTTAAGTAGCTATTTAATGGCCAGGTACAGTGTAATAAAGTTAAAAGCGGCACCTGTGCATAAAATACGATAAATTAAAATTGAAACCCCTCTTATTGTACAATAAAAGTTACAATCACCTTTTATTGTACAATAAGTGGGATTTATTTTACCCTAGGTACAGTAAGAACACTTGCAATACTTTTTAAAACAAAAGTAATACGTGGGGTGGTAGAGTGGTTGACACTTTCGCCTCGCAGCAAGTGGAGCCAGGTTCGATCCCAGCTTATGGCACTGGGTGACAACTCGGAACCTCTCCTTCCGCGTTGAGTTTGCAAGTTTTCTCCCTGCTGGCTAGAGAGGTTTTCCCCCGAGCTCTTCGGTTTCCCCTTCCATAAAAACTTGTAGAGGTTAACGGTAATAGTGAGTGTAGGGAGCTGTTGGCTCGCGTGGCATGAAGGGCTAGCCACCACCCTCCTACGCATTGTAACCCGGCCACCTGAATTAATGGCTTTAAAAGTCGCTTGATGACTTCTGCCGTGGGTGGTGCCTTGGGTATTAGCCTAGCTGATTATTATTATTATTATTATTTATTAATATGTATCACGTAAAATGAAAAGAAACATATTCGGAAATGCTCTTGCAAACTTTTTTTCATGAGAAATTAAAATAAAATGGTATGACAGTGTACTGAACCGTCTCTTACAATGATTTTATCATATGCACTACTATTATGATAGATAAATTTGTTATTATCGCCTGAAATATCGTCCAAAATTACCGCCGATATATCGGCCATGAATAGCCGATAAATATAATGTTTAGGCTTAGTTTCTTTTCGGTGTGAAATAGGTCAAAACCGGTCTATCATTTTAATTTCTGGCTATTTTATTTTGTTGTATTTAGTTTTTTACTCGAAGACCTATACACACTTTTTCACGGTGTTTTTGACCCCTCTTTTCGGCCGCCCGCTAGTCGGCCATTACCTGGAACCACCGGTGGAGGGTGTAGGTTCGGGTCTTTGGTCCCACGATATGGAGAATGGGGGTTAAGGGGGGTAAACTCAACATGAACGCGCCCAGCAAAATTCCCAAAAAAAGAGTGTATTGGTAAGAGCTATTTTTAAGTATTTTAATTTCTTAAAATTTGTGTAAGGCTCGGTTATAGTGAAATTTAACCCCCCCGGCTCAGGAGGGGGGAAATAAAAACGTCACCAATGTGTACTTCAATCGCTTCGGAAAACGTCAATTTTAGGAAACCAATGAGATACTAGGCTGATTTGATTGGTGTTAGGGGTAAAGAAGCTTATTCTTCGAACGTGAGGGCGATTATTATCAACGCTAAAAATCAGAGTTGTTAATTTTCCAGAAACTTTTCCGCAAATCGGAAATATAAAAAATTCAAACATAAATTACTTTTTAAGGATTTTTTTATGTTTTTACCTTTTTGTCGATATAAAACGTCAAATAACAATAAACATACTACAAAACATTAATAGTGTTACATTGTTGATTAGTTTAATGCTAGTCTAGAGGTTTAGTTTTACTTTAAGATTCGAAAAAATGAGGTGAAAATGCCGCTTTATTTAAATTGGCAAACAATATTAGACAAATATTGTGGAACTGTCCTGTACATTTAAAATTTTAAAGAAATGAATAAAAACCACTATTGCACAGTAAAATAGTTTTGTTTATTAAAACGCTACGGCCGTTTCGGCGCACTAACCGGCGTCGTCGTCAGGCGAATTTTGTATTCGCCTGACGACGACGCCGGTTAGTGCGCCGAAACGGCCGTAGCGTTTTAATAAACAAAACTATTTTACTGTGCAATAGTGGTTTTTATTCATTTCTTTAAAACAATATTAGACTAATCATGGAAAAAATACGGAAATTTACCTGGAAAAAAGGTCTCGGTCATTTTCCAGAAATTTTCCGTCTTACAACACTAGTAAAAATCGTCTCTAAATAAATAAAATTTTGGTTTAACAATAATTCTTATTAACTTGACTTGGATTGAAACATACTATTTGAAAGAAAATAGTAAGATTAAGCCCGCTTTAGAAAACGGGTAGGTAGAACGTGTGGAAATGTAAACGTACCTTTTTCGCGTAGACTGTTTACCCTTTACGTTATTTCTAGGCGTTTGGTAGCGCGAGCCCTAACCCGTCTAAAATACGACCTGTTTAATCTCCCAAGATGAAAGTACCTATAATTTTATTTAGCAGAAACCCCGTTGAAGCAAAAAAAACCCATTAAATCTATATGATAAAGAAACGTTTATTAACCTCGCATTACAAATTGGCCGTACACCCTGACCATTAATAATCCAGCCAATGACATACTACACAATAATAATGTAAAAAAGAAATTCTGTTTAAAAACAGCGACGACGCTTAAAATCTCGTTAACGGAAAACGATATACCGAAAGATCATCCATCAACATTTTTTGCCCCGTTTTCAAATTAACTATGTAGCGAAAAATCTTTTCTCAGATATACAAATTCCATACTGCTTAGCGACTAAAAACCCTGTTCATTTTTTCAGAAAACCCCTAATTTTTCTTAAACATTCGCTTAGGATAGGGATTTTTTCTTTTCGTAGTTATATCATCGATAACGTAAATTGGCCGATTTATTTTTGGTGGAATTTGGGTGTAACTAGTACCTTCTTTGAAATAACTCCGTATAAAGGTAATTTTTTGGGTGGAATTTCGGGTTGTGAATAGATTATTGTTGATTGAAATAACGGCGTAAATAAAAGATTTTTCGAGTTGAAATAACGGTGTGAATAGTAGATTTTTCGAGTCTAAATAACGGCGTAAATAGTAGATTTTTCGAGTCTAAATAACGGCGTAAATAAATGATTTTTCGAGTCTAAATAACGCCGTAAATAGTTGATTTTTCGAGTCTAAATAACGGCGTAAATAAATGATTTTTCGAGTCTAAATAACGCCGTAAATAGTTGATTTTTCGAGTTGAAATAACGGCGTAAATAGTAGATTTTTCAAGTTGAAATAACGGCGTAAATAGTTGATTTTTCGAGTGGAAATTACGGGCTGTTAATAGATTATTGTTGACTGAAGTTTAGAGTGTGAATAGGTTATGGTTGATTTTAAAAGTTAAAATTTGTAGTGTGAATAGATTACTGTCGATTGAATTTTGGGTGGGAATAGTTTATTGTTGATTAAATAACGCCGTATATTATATTTTTTGATACAATTTTGTGGTGTGAATATTTTGTTGTTGATTGAAATAACAGCGTAAATAGTTGATTTTTCGAGTGGAAATTACGGGCTGTTAATAGATTATTGTTGACTGACGTTTAGAGTGTGAATAGGTTATGGTTGATTTTAAAAGTTAAAATTTGTAGCGTGAATAGATTACTGTCGATTGAACTTTGGGTGTGAATTTGTTGTTGTTGATTTAAATAACGGCGTATATAGTTAATTTTTCGCGTGAACATTTGGGCTAATAATAAATAATTGTCGATAGAATTTTGGGTGTGAATAGTTTATTGTTGATTGAAATAACGCTGTAAATTATGAATTTTTAGGTGTGAATAGGTTAATGTTGATTGAAATAACGCCGTAAATTATATTTTTTCGGGTGAAATTTTGAGGTGTGAATAGGTTATTGCTGATTTAAATAAGGGTATGTTGGGGAAATTTAGGCTGTTAATAGATTATTGTCGATTGAATTTTGGGGTGTGAATAGGGTATTTTTAAGTAAAATAACTTCGTATATAGTTGATTTTTCGAGTTGAAATTTGGGCTGTTAAAAGATAATTGCCGATTTAATTTTGGGGTGTGAAAAGGTTATTTTAGATTCAAATATTAATTTGGTAAATTCTTGTCGCTTATAGAAAATTAATTTTAATTCAAATACGGGGAATAAATAATAAATTTTGTTTGTAAATTGGATATTTGTTATTTACGATACGGATAACGGAATAACGTCATAAATAAGTTTCAATTTTGAGATAAAATGTATACCTGACTTAGAAGTAGGCGTCTTCAATATTTAAATTTAGTTTCCCCGTAGTCTAGTTGCTCTTTATTAAAATTATTTCTGAAAAAATCTTTTTTTTTCCTACCTTTTATCATCCGTATACGAATGGTTATTTTTATTTAGTTTTATGACCGAGGCCTAGGGAAAGCTTAGGCTAATTTTTCTATTTGAATATCCCCAGACTTACTCTTTCGGCGTTGCAGAATTGTTTCGAATAATACGTTATATAGAGTGTAGCCCTCCTGGGAAATTACGTGGCCTAGTAGACAGTTAGCAGTCGGTGGCCCAGCTAAATCGTATTGGGTAATATAAATACAGACTTTATTTGCAAAGTTGTAATGTTAAGTGCAGCTGGGCTGAGTTTCGCTATCTTAAATAGTATAGAAAAATATAAATAACGCCGATTTGTTTTTGGAACTGATAGAAATAAAAATATGTAGTCGTCAATTTCGTTATATACTATTTAACCGAATCCCATTCGACCGAAAACATGCGTTTCAGTTAAATGATAATAAAATTAAATTAAATAGCCGTTATTTTGGTTAAGTTAAAGGTTAGGTTGCGTTTTTCCTTTTATTTTATAATTAAAATAATTATGCATTATTTATTAAAATGTTTAAAATTAGTTACATGGCTGGAAAACCTTGAATTCCGGGAAAAGTCAGGGAGTTTGAATATGGTTATAAAAATCAGGGAATTTTAAATATTAATCTAAACATCAGGGAAAAGTCAGGGAATTTTAAATATTAATCTAAACATCAGGGAAAAGTCAGGGAATTTGAATATGGTTATAAAAATCAGGGAAAAGTCAGGGAATTTTTAAAATTAATCTAAACATCAGGGAAAAGTCAGGGAATTTTAAAAATGAGTCTGAACATCAGGGAAAAGTCAGGGAATTTTAAAAATTAATCTAAACATCAGGGAAAAGTCATGGAAATTTAAAAATGAGTCTAAACATCAGGGGAAAGTCAGGGAATTTTAAAAATGAGTCTAAACATCAGGGAAAAGTCAGGGAATTTTAAAAATGAGTCTAAACATCAGGGAAAAGTCAGGGAATTTTAAAAATGAGTCTAAACATCAGGGAATTTTAAAAATGATCTAAAAATCAGGAAAAAGTAAAGGAATTTTCAAAATTAGTTTAAAAATCAGGGAAATGTCAGGGAATTAAATTTTAATTGCAGATAGGAAAATTTTCTAAAATATAGGTTAAAATTTACAAAATCTTGGCACAAAATAAGTCGGGGAAAATCTCCGGAGATGGTCAGTAAAAACCTCGAAAAGTCAGGAAATAACCCTGAGTTATGTGAAAACCGTCAAATATGCAGTTTTTGGGGTTAAATGGGATTCGAGTGGACTAAAGTAAATTATTTTATTAAAATAGTGACCGTTCTAATGTAGAACCCCGATTAGTCTATTAGATACGATTGGTCGAGATTTCCAAAGCTTATGTATAACTGAACATGCTTGGCGTATTGTGACCGAGGCTTAGCGCAAAATTTGTTGTGGTAAATTATAATATTAATTTTTCGCAATTGAACAAAACAAGGTAAATCATTAAAATTAGCACACCTGTATTAAGGTTATCAAAGTGAATTGTGGTAGAGTAACTACTTCTAAAGAATTACACGCTATTTCCTTTTCCGTTGAAAAGAGCTTTTCGTCACGTGATGTAATTAAATTACTTCGCGCTGTTGCACCGATAGGGGGCGACACATTACTGACTATTTTTGTAAGAAGGATCCAAGGTGTGTTGGTTTTAGGCGCCACTTCAAGCAATATATATTTTCATCTAAAGAAGATAATTTTGACTACGATTTTGTCTACCGAAACTAGTCGAGTATTGTAATTAAATTTTAAATAAAATTTAACACACAAAACAAAATTGTCGTCGGAATTATCTTCTTTAGATGAATATTTATATTGCTTGAAGTGGCCCGTCCAAAGAACACACTTTGGATCATCCTGTAATTCCTTCATTTGGGTAATCACTGTAACCGTTTACTGATTCTTTGTAATCGGTGTACACTGTCTGAAATGACTACGGTAATCGCTCTGTAATCGCTCCGTTATCAAACTGTAATTTGTTCATTTTGGTAATCGCTGTAACCGTTCACTGATTCGATGTATTCGGTGTTCATTAAAATGTACAGTGTTTAGCCCTATGGTCATAGCTAAAGCTACTGAGTGGTATTATACAGAATCTACACCCCAAAAACAAGAAAGATACTCAAAACTATTCAAATAATACAAACCTAATTTTTACCGTCACTAACCCTTTAAGCTCCCCTTGTATAGCGCAGCCAAAAAGAAAACGAAAATTCTGGCAATTCTAATACAGCCATAAAAGTCAGCCCTAACAGCATGAAAAACAAGATGTTTTTGGGAAGCATTTTCTCAGCCCGATGCGTTTTTCTCGGCCCCGTATCCTTGTAACTTCACAAAGATAAGAACCCTATCTGCGCTGCCATCCTCCGGAGCCTTATAATGGTCCTCCGCGGGATAGATTACCGGCCACGGATAGACGACCGGAGCTACCTCTTAACGTCCAAATCGCCTCTTTCCACGAGCCACTTTCGTCCCGCGTTCTTCAGCCCAAAAGAACGCCTGGCCTTCATTTCGCAGCCTAAGTGATAAGAAAATATTGTATGAAAATTTGTGCCCTTATTTTTTCCGGGCCAATTTCTCTGACGTACGCGCTATGGCTTAAATTTGAATATATTTCTGCATGGGCCCACGCTTTTCCGGGCCCTGCTTTTTTATATCTTCCATTTTGGAATTGGGGTCATTTTTTTTAACGGAGCAGCTGTTTTATGTTTCATTTGTAAATTGAAATTGTATATTTAAATTTAATATTTCCTCCTTGAAGATTTATTTCGCGTTTATTTTATTGTGGAATTTAGGTAGTAAACGGACCCGTTTAAGTAGGGTTTTATTACTGTTTTATTGCCTAAAGGGCGTAGTTCCAATTTTGAGCAGACAGTGGAGACGCGCGGTGGTGGAAATTTGAACAAGTGGCCGTACGCCATGACAACCAAAAATGCTATTATGAAGACCAAATTAACTCTATATTTATATTTTTGAAGCAAAATTTTATCACCCGAAATTATAACAAAATTTTGTTTATTTAAAAAGAAAAATATCAGATTTTATCACCAAAAAATAACACTGAATCTGGATTATTTAAAAACAAAGGAATATTACATTTTCCACTTTTTATCGCAAAATTTTGTTTATTTTAAAACAAAGAAATATTTTGTTTTCCATTTCTGGTCACGATTAAATTTTGTTTATTTAAAAACAAGGAAATATCACATTGTCCAATTGGCAGTATGACAAAATTTAAATTATTTTAAAACAAAAGAAATATCAGATTTTCCACATAACATTTGGAACAAATGTAATTCATTTATTTATAAACAAAGAAATATCACATTTTCCACATAACATTTGGAACAAATGTTATTTATTTATCAACAAAGAAATATCACATTTTCCACATAACATTTGGAACAAATGTAATTTATTTATCAACAAAGAAATATCACATTTTCGATCTGGTATTATGACCAAATTTTTTTATTTTAAAACAAATGAAAATTAGATTTTCCACTCGGCATTATGACCATATATAATCTAATTAAAAACAAAGAAATGTCACAATTTTGATCTGGCAGTACGAACAAATTTTATTTTTTTTAAAAACAGTGAAATATCACATTTTCCACTCGGAATTATGACCTTTGATATATTTAAAAACCAAGAAATATCACATTTTCCACTCGGCTTTATGACCAAGGTTTATTTACAGATAAGTTTCAATTAGTTCCAAATTAAGAAACTAAATAATAAAAGTTTATAACTTGATAAAATGAGCCACTGGTTGACGTTTTGATAACTAGATGGCGCTTTCAATCTAGCACTTTCAGGCTTTCATTCAAGGCCGATGCAAAAACACCAACTTTCGGCACTTGTAAAGTAAAATGGTCACGAGATTGTTTTCCATAAATGAAATCGAAAAAATATAAATCCACCGCAAAAAAGTGGTTATCGAATTTCTAATTACATCAAGTGCGTGAAATTATTCCGAATCGTGTGCCACGCCATCTATCTTTGTCATCGCGAAATAGCGGCATATCGAAGTGGTGTTCACGCAAATTCCTCTCTAGCGGCGTTCCTACGTTGCGAGTGCCGGAAAGAGCCCAAAATCGAGTTAGAGAACCTCCCGTTCTTTTGATAATTGGCGTTATTAAGCGCGGCGCTACTGCTCCGTAGCGAGGCCCCCTGTTGGTTAAACACACCTTTTCGATGTACGACTACCGGCTGGTTTTGGTCTATCAATAATTATTAGCACTTACTAGTCGGTTTTACCCGCGTTCTGCTTATGACGCATTTACATAACGTGATCACGATATATTCCATTTAAAGCAAGTGGCGGCTCTATCATTGCCACCTGTATTATGGAAAGGCCCCTGTTATTAGAGATGGCCATGAATCTATCCGATTCTTCGAAAAAAAGCGGAGAGCGTGGTGCCATCTATTAATGGCAAAGGAAGTTAAAATTCAAAATAGCCAAATGATAACATCGTCAGAGAGCCATTGTAGAGTAGTATATTTAGACAACTTTTATTCTACTTTTAGTGGAATTTAACCCAAATTATACATCCTTTTTAAAAAATATTATTTATAATTGCTTTAATTTATGTTATTGATCAATTTTCAAACAATCCAATCAACACGAGGGGTACCTATAAGTACCCGCCTTTTGGGTCAAAATGTAGCTTAACTATCTTGTTTTTATTTCGACGCTAGTGACATCTGTTGAAAAAAGACCTACTTAACGTCGAGCCGACACTTGCTTTAATAATAAAAGTAAATGACGGATTTTATTTGGACGCTAGATGGCGGCTTTTCCCCTATTGTTATTTATTGTAATTAGTTAAAACAAACTTTTTCGGCCCGTTCGCGGATTTAAAAGCGCCATCTAGGTTTCTTCGAAAATTACCCGAAGGTCATTTGTTAAATATTTCGCCGCGTGAGGTTCAACTGTTGGCTTTAATTTCAAACTAGTCACTGTGCTTATGTATATGGCGTTAAATATTTTATCATAAGTCTATAACGTTGTCCTAGTAGTATGACACTTTTATTTAGACAAAGACTGCATAGTGTATTTTTTCGGTCGTTCGTCCTTGTCTCGCTAGGGTTCGTTTCTATTCCCGTAATGAAGTCAATCTGTGAAATTATCTCAGTAAAATATATTATATACTTATGGTTTTATGTTGGCGTGTGTAGTGGTTAAAATTGTTTTGTGTAAAAATTTTATAAATGGGATGAACTTTACTACGGCAGTATCAAAACTACTTAAATGGTATTATTTAGTTACAAATCGTTAACATGACCCATATAATATAGACTATTGCATCATAAAATCAATTGATTGTGTAACACCTTGAAAATTAAGTTTTTACATATTTTCTTAATATTTCAATTATAAATAATAATGTTAAAGAACTAGTAAAGTTCAAGTTGATTTTCTCAAAACTTAACTGTTTTCAATTCATTACAACCAAAACTACTAATTAGGGTGAAAATTAATAAAAACAACCAAAAATACCCCATTAATTTCAGATAATTTTTTCAGTTAATTAATATTCAATTTATCACTAAAATAATCATATTAATAATAGTAATCAGCTGGTTGAGTATCACAAAACTTAATTTGTATTAATAAAAACTACTAATTGGGATAAAAATTAATAAAAACAATGAAAATTAATCATATAAAATCCAATAATTTTTTCAATTAGTTAAGTTTCATTTCCTCATTCGAAATAATAATATTAATAATATTAATCCGCTAGTTGAGTTTCGCAAAACGTAATTATTATTAATAAAAACTACTATTTGGGATAAAATTAATAAAAACAATCAAAAATAGTCCAACGAAATCCGATAATTTTGTCAATTATCTAATATTCAATTTATCACTCAAAATAATAAGAATAATAATAATAATAATAATAATCAGCTAGGCTAATACCCAAGGCACCACCCAAGGCCTAAGTCATCATGCGACTTTTAAAGCCATTAATTCAGGTGGCCGGTTTACAATGCGTAGGAGGGTGGCGGCTAGCCCTTCATGCCACGCGAGCCAACAGCTCCCTACACTAACTATTACCGTTAACCTCTACAAGTTTTTATAGAAGGGGAAACCGAAGAGCTCGGGGGAAAACCCCTTAAACCAGTGGGGAGAGAACTTGCAAACTCAACGCAGAAGGAGTTGTTCCGAGTAATCATATTAATAATAGTAATCAGCTAGTTGAGTTTCTCAAAACTTAATTATTAATAATAAAAACTACTAATTGGATAAATATTAATAAAAACAATCAAAAATAGTCCAATAAAATCCGATAATTTTGAAAATTAGTAAATATTAATAATTTTTTCACTCCAATCAAAGTCAATCTAAATGATTAATTTTTCACTGTACGACCGCGTACAACATAATACATTTCGGTAGCGATAAAAAGTCCATAAAATTAATTATTAGTAACGCGAACGGGGGAACACGAAAAAACACCAAAATCAGAAACATTTAATTAGCCAGAAAGCGGCGCGCATTTTCATATTCTGTTCCATCGAACTAGTACGATACCAAGGCAGGAGCTATGAGTTAAAGGAGCTAGCGTAGGTAACGTAGTAACGCCTCTGACTCTAATAGTTCCACCGACGTAAAACGTATACATGCAACCTCGAAGGCATCGTCTCATTAAACACGTTCCGGACATTACCTTATTAATCTTAACTGTTCTATATATATATATCAACCTAGCGGTTCTTTTTTATGTATAAAACAACTGGCGCCCCCACGCGGTAAGGCGTGGTACTGTATCAATGTACGACTGCCAGCATTAAATCTTTGATGTAGTCCCTTAAGCGTGTATATTTTTTCTCCTATTTCGTTCAGGTGTACCATTATACCTGCCCGCAAATTGGGGGTATCTCGATGCATTATTAAGGATCTATATACCAAAAGAGGTTTTCTTAATAATAATCCTTTTAAAATATTTACGATTATGGCCGTGGCTGCTCTGCGAGGCTATATTTGGTCGCGTTTTTGCCGCTTAATGAAATTGGCTGGATAAATGTATATCGCATAAAAATGTAGCTTGTACTCTTATCTAAGCCTTGGCCGTTTACTCTTTAGGCCTTGGTTCTCTTTACGGGGGTAGTGGGTGGGGGAGAGTTTAGCGTGTTAGGAGAGCTGATGGCCCAAATTGGATACCTTCGTAGCCCTATGACGCCTATGAACTCCATTTTGAAGAAATGGTTTTAACCTCATTTTTTTGTCCTTTTTAAATATTGTTGAAAAATGTTGTGATTTTTTTATGAGTTTTTTAGAAATATTATAGTTTAGTTCAGGATCGAAGTGAAGAATGTTTTATTGTGCTGGCGGAATAGTTAGCACTTTCGGGTTATCTCACCCGTAGGTTAGAAGGTTTTTCCTCCTGAGTTCTTCGACTCAGTTACCTTAAAACTTGTAGAGGTTAACGGTAATTTATGAAATTAAAAGTCGCTAGATGACTATGACCGAAGTTGGTGCATTGGGTTTTAGCCTAGCTAATTATTACTACGCTCCTGCTTTGGTTGTATACGAAAATGCTGTTGCTATTTAGTACTCAGAAATATATTTGATGAACATTAGACTCAATTTAATATTCTTAGGATATCATTGATTTTTATAACTTGCCACAGCGTACCTACATACTTAAGTGTTTATTTAAACCTTCCACTTTGTAGGTAAATTATTAGACTTTAATGTTTAGAAGTTTTCCATATGTTCACCTATTTTAAAATATCCCCTGTAGCTAACTTCTCCGAGTACACAGATGTGCTGCGGGTGGAACACTTCTACAGGCGCTAGTAGGTCAATAATAGACATAAAGAAATACGTTACCATGGAACGGAAACAAATAAAACAGCGTAGTTTTAAATTTTAAATATACTTTGGTCGGGTTTTTCCTTTAGCCTTTCGTGATGCCTAATATAAATAAAGGTGTTTCGTGGAGACCTTTTCTTCGCCTATTTATACCAAAAACGGGCAAATCCAATTTTAACTTACTTTTTTTTTCTATTTTCGTTGCTTTTATATTCTTGAACTTTTAAACCAAGAAATTTATGCGCATGTTTAACCAGAAACAGTTTTTCGAGCAAAAATAAAAGAGCTTCACGAAACGAACTCTCCGGCAAAAACAGACAAGAAAATATCTTTATTTTTTTCACCGGAACATTTTTGGCTCCCGACACCTTTTCGCTGTTTTTCCGGATATCCCTCGCGAAGGAGTTCAGCTGATTATACCGTGCCAAAATCAGATTTTGTTTTTATCTTAAAAGTTCTCGGAGATCTTTACATTGTATTCTACTTTATTTTTATATAAAAGTAGATTTGAATATACAATGAATTCCGCAACTGCTTTTTGCGTTATTTTTAATATCTATGGGGTTTTATAAGAAGATTTCGCCAGGAATGCAATTCAAAATGGCGGTCTACGCTCAGGGGAGAAAAGGGGATTCACTGACTAGCCTTTCCCTGTAGAAATGATGACGACACGTGAAAAGGGGACCATTGTAGTTATAATGCAGTTTTAAATTTCGTTGTCAGGTTTGGTTCCTGTATTGATTGTTAAATGTATTATTTGAGGCGATTAAAATTTGGTGTTCTATCATTTTCACCTCAAGTTACCTTAGAATGTTACAAATATAAGCTCAAGTCACCGTAGAATGCCATAAATATAACCTCAAGTAACCAAAGAACGCTATTAATTTAACCTCAAGTAACCAAAGAACGCTATTATTTTGAGCTCAAGTCACCTTAGTACGCTATTAATTTGAGCTCAAGTCACCTTAGTACGCTATTAATTTAAGCTCAAGTCACCTTAGTACGCTAATAATTTGAGCTCAAGTCACCTTAGTACGCTATTAATTTGAGCTCAAGTCACCTTAGTACGCTATTAATTTGAGCTCAAGTCACCTTAGTACGCTATTAATTTGAGCTCAAGTCACCTTAGTACGCTATTAATTTGAGCTCAAGTCACCTTAGTACGCTATTAATATGAGCTCAAGTCACCTTACTTCGCTATCAATTGGACCTCAAATCACCTATTTATGCTATCAATTTGAGCTCAAGTCACCTTAGTACGCTATTAATATGAGCTCAAGTCACCTTAGTACGCTATTAATATGAGCTCAAGTCACCTTAGTACGCTATTAATATGAGCTAAAGTCACCTTAGTACGCTATTAATTTGAGCTCACGTCACCTTAGTACGCTATTAATTTGACCTCACGTCACTTTAGTACGCTATCAATTCGAACTCAATTCACCTTACTACGCTATCAATTGGACCTCAAGTCTACTTAGTACGCTTTAAATTTGAGCTCAAGTCACTTTAGTACGCTATCAATTTGACCTTACGTCACCTTAGTACGCTATCAATTTGACCTCACGTCACTTTAGTACGCTATCAATTGGACCTCAAATCACCTATTTACGCTATCAATTTGACCTCAAGTCTACTTAGTACGCTTTAAATTTGAGCTCAAGTCACCTTAGTACGCTATCAATTTGAACTCAATTCACCTTACTACGTGATCAATTTGACCACAAATCACTTAAAATAAACAGTTCGTGGCGAAATACGATAATATTGATTTCATAAAACTATTACATTTGGATGTTATGGTTTATAATAAAGTTAATATAGCCGTGCAGAATGGTATTAACATTTCAAATCGTTGGGTGGAGTACGAAACTTTATCGAGCCGGCGAAAATATTCTTTTAATTATTAGGGTGTACTTCTGTAGTAACAGATATGTTACTGATATAAATTATAAAATTTTGTAATTTGGAGGATCGTGATGATCAGAACTACTTCATTAATCTTTTAAGAATTTTCAACTATCAATAGCAATACATTAATGTCCTTTTGAAAGGAGGGAGTAGTTGACAAAATGAAATTTCTGGCCTTAAGAACCAATGACTTGAAAAATTAGGATAGAATAAGTGAAAACAAAGTTTATTCCTCTCAGAATTAGCCCACCTTCGGTACGCCCCTGTAGCAATACTCCTTAAATCAATCAAGTACAAATAATACCAGAAGTAAATTAGATGTCTCTGACGATTGAAGTATCCGTATACTGCTTATGTTAATCAAAACACTTTGCAAACGACAAATAGTGCGGATTGAATTTGTTCTTATTCTAAGTTTCTTACGCTTCGTTTTTAAATATTTTGCTGATAAATAAGTAAATCAATGTAATTTCGTTAGTCCGACCGTAGATAAAGATTAAATCGTTAGGCACTATGAAAGTGCTAAGAGCCTGCAAAAATGCATGTTTTATTTTAATAATTATCAACTAGGCCCCAAGGCACCACCTTACACCCAAGTCGTCGGGCGACTTTTAATGCCTTTAAACAGGTGGCCGGGTTACAATGCCACGCGAGCCAACAGCTCCCTACACTCACTATTACCGTTAACCTCAATTTTTTTGGAAAATATTAAATATTTCCAATCTTTTAACTTTCCAAATTTTCTTAATGTCTGTACGGGATGGGTAATTTTTAGAGATCTTGAAATCGTGTTTATAACAATTAAAAGTTTTGTGATTAAAACTCGACCCATGTTTCGGTAGCCTTCAGGGAACCATTGTCAAAATCCATCAGGAAATCATTAAATCTTTCAAATATGCTCGGGGGCAGTGATGGGCACTCTCCTCTCACCGTGAGTTCAGTGAGAGCAATTGAGAGGAGGTGAGATGCTCTAAGTTCCAATGGAGAGGAGCGTGAAATGAGTTTCCAAGCTATCAATTTAAAGTGAGGGGAGAGTGAGAGGACATAATATTTTTAAAAGAAAGTATGTGGCATGTGAGTAAAATGAGAGGAGATCCGGTCTAAAGTTAACGATGGTGAGAGGATATGAGTTTGAGTTTAAAATTTTAGAAATGGGAATGAGAAAGACTAAGTAATTTTTTTTTAAATGCCCATTACTGCTCGGGGGAAAACCCCTTTAACCACTGGGGAGATAACTTTCAAACTCAACACAGAAGGAGTTGTTCCGAATTAACACCCAGTGCCATAATCTGGTATCGAACCCGGGTGGTCTTGTAGCGAAGCGAAAGTGCTCACCACTCAGGTCTGTATGCATACTTATATCTTATCGCGACTAAGCCAATTAACAATTGTAAGACCCAATTTTCACTAAAATCCAAATAAATTATTATTATTATTATTTATTATTATTAAGATAAATACTATACACTTCTGATACTACCTCCTTGTTATGTTGGTATAAACAAAAGCTAATTCACCTATTTTATATTTATTATCAATTATAATGTTTATCTTATCAACACTCTGACTATAAATACATGGGGTCATTTATTGTAACCCCCAATTTGACTGAGTATCATAGTATGCAGACTACACTTCTACTCATCATGTAAATATATTGTCATCCTTAATAAACTATTTTACATGTCTTAATCTTGTCGTGGTTATCTTGTTGGAACACATCAACTTTCTCTAATTCGTGAAACCGCGCACTTTTGAAATTGAAAATTAACTTCGTCCACATTCCAACACTCTCCGTACCTACGTCACTTTCTCTTTCAAATCATCAACAACGCCATAATTAGGCATCTCCCATAGATTCCCCCCCCCCCGGGTAACCTACCTTAGTCGCGAGTACACTCTTTCGTACAAACATTAATTTTGTGCCCTAATCACCGCTGTAAGACGCGCCGTGTTTTTTCTCTCTCGTCCGCTTAAAATCGTCCCTTTTCATCGAGAACACGCGGTGCACGCTCTATTACCCTAAACAGCAATCTCCCGCATTCCCCAGCGCCATCTAGCCTCTCACGCTTTCAACGCGACTCCGCGGCGAATCCCCCAATTATTGTCTCCGCTCGGTGTCAGTTTCAAGATAAATTGACGATACAACTACGCTCGCACGCCGAACCGGGGTATAAGTTAAGTTGGCACCTGATTAGAAAACGCGTATTGGGTTGCTTACGCTAAGCCTCGCCGACTAAAACGGCGGGAGTGAGTTGAAAACGGGGGGATACGCTCCGTTACGTGGAAGGGGGGTTTGGTAGTTGAAGCGTTTACGATCGCCTGATAGCGTAGTTGAGGTTAACGCCGCCGGGGGTCGCTGTTAAAGTGAAATACGAGGTAAGCCTCGGTCGCGCCTTGGTCTAATTGTAATAAGCCGTAGTGGCTCGCGTTTTAAAGAGGGCTTACTATCTCTCCGGCTCTTTTAAATAAGTGGCCGAAATAATATCCGTTTAGCGTATTGGCCGCCTTTCGGAGAACGTATATGACGACGCCTCTTGTCGAAATTGGAAACTACGGTGTTCGGTGATCCATTTGCATGTTTAATTGTGATTCGGATGAACTCTAGCACTCCCCCTCGACGCTGTGTCCCGTTTTGCGCCGATGCTATTTTGAGAGTATCTCTAATACCCAGGTAGAGTGGATAAGTTATGGGCCGGTTATGTAAAATGATTCGCGTTCGGGTGAGTGCTTTAATATGATTTTTAAGCAGTCTTTATTACTACACTTTCGGCTTTCGTCCCCGAATTGAAGATGGAGATGGAAAATATTTATTTTTCTGTCATTTGGGGTTTTCTTGTTTTCGGGTATAACGTAGTAGTTACCTTATTTAGCTATGGATAGTAGGTTTTGATAATTCAGTTGTGGACCTCATAAGAATCAGAAATTGCTTGCGGTCATTCGCTGACTATTATCGATGACCATTTACATTTGCTTAAAAAATGCCTTACTTAGGGTTCATAAAAGTTGTCTAGCTGTTTTTAAAAGTTCAATTCACACGAAACAACATGTTTGCCTCAATATAAAGTGGTTTTTTTTTCGCCTGCTCCCGGTCTAAAAGTGAACATTTTTTACCCTAAAACGTTTTATTTGAATGTTCCGGGGATTAAAAATACTCCGCCCCATAAACTATTCGCTTGTTCCGGAGTATTAGGGCTACTCTTTTTACTCCTTCTGAGAAGGAGGTGTAAGGAGAGTACTAAAATATCAAAACGCGCGTGGAACCTTTTAACAAGTTGAGTAAGACATAAATGGAGTTTACGCTAGCGTCTATTGGCGATCATAGTGAAACGTCACTTCTACGTCACGAGTGACGAGCCCGAAGTGGCCCGATACATCTAAGCAAGAAGGCCAATGTTACGTTATAGAAAGACCTATTTATAAAGTGAACTATTTAATAATTGTTTTTGAGAAACAAAAATTCACACAATATATTTCACATCGACTAAATTGTACTTAATGTTTACCCTGGAATTAGCTTTCCTTTTCTACTAAAATGGGTGCCATTTTGGAAAACGTTTTTACTCCGACTCAAACTGTTCTCCACCACAGAATCGGAGTAAAATGACGTCATAGGGTTACTCTTCTTACCCTACTCCGAAATCCCGGAACAAGCGAAAAAAAACCACCTATTGTTGACCGATACGGGTGAAATGTGAGGTGGTGGTGTGATTAGCACTTTCGCCTCGCAGCAAGAGGAGCCCGGAATCGATCCCAGCTTGTGGCACTGGGTGAAAACTCGGAACAACTCCTTCCGCGTTGAGTTTGCAAGTTCTCTCCCCACTGGTTTAAGGGGTTTTCCCCCGAGCTCTTCGGTTTCCCCTTCTATAAAAACTTGTAGAGGTTAACGGTAATAGTAAGTGTAGGGAGCTGTTGGCTCGCGTGGCATGAAGGGCTTGCCACCACCCACCTACGCATTGTAACCCGGCCACCTGAATTAATGGCTTTAAAAGTCGCATGATGATTTGGGCTTTGGATGGTGCTTTGGATATTAGCCCGAGAGGCTAATCACTTCATTCAATTCTGTACACCGATTACAGAGAGTACAGCCTTTGGAAGTGCAAAGTCAAAGCTATGAATAGTGGTCAGCCCGTCGTATTAGCCTAGCTGATTAATATGAATTTTAAAATCATTAAGGTGAATGGTAATAACATATTTAAATACTTGAAAAAAAGAAATTAAAGATCTATATTTAGTAACGTTTTCTGCCACCAGATCGGGTAAGGACTCCCTCAGCAACGCGCTGTATCGTTAGAGTAACGCTCAAATAAATTGTCTATAACGTTTCGAAACACCGTCTTTAATTCAAACGTTGTCCGCAAAATAAGCAAATTCAAAAAATAAGAGTTGTTAAGCGTTTAGAAGTGTTCAAACTGTAATAAATAATATAAAACAGAGCCTGAAAGACTATAAATAATTTTTGTAAAATAGTTAAGAGTTTAAATTTGAACAGATTTTAAATTTTTATATATTTAACATTTTAGTAAAACAAACCACCAAAAAAGTCACAACTTTAACTTTGGTAATAATACAGAGCACGCACTTATAAGCTTATAACCTCGTAAAAACCAATTCGGAAAGCATAGCTAAATAAACCTTTCAATAAAGTCATTACGCTTGCCGAACTGGTTTTAAGGTAACGCTTTCGTCACGAGATACGTAGGAGTTCAGTTCAGTTTAGAAGGTTAGATCTTTATGAAAAGGGCGCCTCGTCCAATTTTAATTCGTGTCTTGTTCAACTTGTTAAAATGTTCCACGCGCTCTTTCATATTTTAGCGTAAAAGGCTCGTGCATTTTTTTTTATTTCAGGGAACACGCGCGAAATCGCTCGAGCCCATTTGCGCTAAAATATCAAGACGCGCGTGGAACTTTTTAACAAGTTGATTAAGACAGAAATAGAGTTTATGCTAGCGTCTATTGGCTATCATAGGGAAACGTCACTTCTACGTCACGAGGGACGCGCCCGAACGACCCGATACATCTAAGCAAGAAGGCCAATGTTACGTTATAGAAAGGCCTATTTATAAAGAGGACTATTTAATAAATGTTTTTGAGAACCAAAAATTCACACAATTTATTTTACATCGACTAAACTGTACTTAATGTTTACCCCTTAATGTAGAGGTGTAAAATAACCTTCCCCCTTCCCCCCTGGTACGGTTATCTTTATGAGGCGCATATTTCATTTTTGTTCGGGGGCTGTGAATTAGGAATTCCACTCTGGTCAAAGGCATAAATCGGGAGGCGCTGTTTGCAAGCAGGGAAAAAAATCAAATGAATAATAGGGATGTCCGTTGAAGATATAACGGCCACACCGTTATTTTTGGCACTAATATCGAGGTCATCATGTTACACACGTAATCGAGGCCGACCAGGGTCAGTTGATAATTTACACTTACGCGACTCTAGCGCTCGTGGACAGCGAACAATTTATGGGGTTCTTTGATCTGGAACTTTAACACGAGTCTTACGTTCTTGTATGGAAGGTGCTTCGTGTGCCAAGGGTTACTTAGGCTTATTTTAGAATGCTACTAATTGTGGCTTAATTTAAATGTTCATTTCATTATTTTTTTCTATTTTATTTCCTTTAAATAACGACCTCACTATTTGCTCTTGAGATCTCTGGGTAAAAACATTGAAGTATTAACTTAAGTCTATATTATTGTTCCACAAGTTTGTCACTTTGAAGAATATTTTACTGAGAGCTAGAAACGGAGTGACGTCATCACAAGAAGGTAAACTCCCCCCTGGCGAGGCGCTGTCAAAGGCTACGTGTGACTCGGGAGCAAGCGGACGAGAAACGGCCACGAAGCCCGTAATGCAGTCTGTTTTGCGAATAGCTCTCAGTAAAACTTTTACACATGAAGAATAGGAAGTGTCCCACTTATGTTACAATATTATACACTTATGTTATTAATTTTAGAACAATTTAATTTTTTCAGTTAATTTTGTAGATTTCCTTTACATTTCAATTAACATTTCGCTCATTAAAATGATTACGTTGTTTTTACGTAGCAAACTTGAGTTAACATAAATTAAATTAGAAGTTTATATTAAACTAAAATTGGAAGCGTTTTCAATTTAACATTCTTTAAGCGAGGCGTCTGACGCGAGCGGGCACATTTAAAATGGCCGTGAAATGTCCTTAAAATAGTGCGTCGATAATCAGGCATTTTCTGTTAGTTTTTCTCGGCACTTTTGCCATAAACCATTCCAGACGAATTGTTGTAAAATTCCCAATAGGAATTCAGGCTAGCAGACGTCGTAAGAGTCTACTTTTTCAAGACCAAATAAATAGTTTAACTCTCGTATTTGTCGGTCCGTTCCGGCTAGGAACAACAAACACAGCACCCCACACAAGGAGAACGCAACCAGTCAAAAGTCGTTCATTTTCTTGCGTACATTTTTCATTGGTTAGACGCTTTAGCGCCTGCTGCCGTTGGAAGGGGGAAATTCGGAAATTGTCTTCCCCCTTTTCGTAAAACGTTCAGCGTAACGGTTTGTCCAATGAAATTTAGACAACACTGCGTTAGCGTGTTTAAAGGCTAGCTGCGTTCTCCTTGTGTTTGTTGCTCTTAGGTTCCAGTGATCTTATTTCTTTAGTAATTTTCGTATAGAGAATGTTACACGTTTTAACTTAGAAGTAAAAGTTAAATACATTAAAATTAATGTATATCTTGCTCTGAAAAATTAATTAAAATTTAAAATTGATAAAAAGAACGATATTTTATTATGCACAAACTTGAAGCGTTTATTCAGAAATCCTGGTGTTTTTAAATAAGCCCTTAAAGCTAGTGTACAAGATAATTTCGTTCCTATCATCAATTTTAAAAAGAAAACTTATAATAATAACCAGGTACTAGAATACCAAGGAACAATCCAAATTATTTAGTGACTTTGATTAAGGTGGCCGGGTTACAAACCTGGCAAATGGAAAACTGAAAAACTCTGTGAAAAGCCTTTGAACCTGTAGGTAGATAATTCCCAACCTCGAGGCGGAAGGAGCTACTCTGAGTTTTCAACCAGTGTCACAATGTGGGATCGAACGCGATTCCTCTGGCTGCGAAGCGAAAGTGCTAACCACTCCGCCACCCCATTAAGGTGAATTCCTCAAAAGTTCTGTTAAAAAAAATGATGTGCTTCTTAAAAAAATTAAACGTTTCACTTTGTAACGTGATTATCAATATTTAATATTTTAATATTTACTTATCGGCTAAATAAACTAGAAACTAGTACGAACTTTACATTTTATCCATGACGCAATAAATCAGACTACTTCAAAATATTACCATCGTAAAAACGTCCAATTCAAACTCGACCGCGAATAAGTAATTGGAGAATACTCGTCGATTACCGAGTACCAAAAAATTGCATATTTGGGTACCTGAAGTCCTGAATACTCAAATAATCTGCTCTCTAAACTCATCGAGTATTTGTTTTTCTATCCTTTTTGGGGGGGGGGGCAATAAACGGTACCTACAAAGTTGTGAAAACTGTGGTTCATTTAAATTAAAGGAATATTTTTCAGCGTTGAAAGCTACTTTATACACCTTTTAAATTTAATTTCATAATTACTTGAATAAAACCAGCTCCTAATCAAGTACTCGATAACCCAACTCGTTGAAAATATTACACTGGTTTTTTTTATTTACTCGACTCGAATAAGAGAAAGTTTCCCCTTAATCAATATTACTCGACTCGACTTTAATATTACTCGACTCGACTTTAATATTACTCGACTCGACTTTAATATTACTCGACTCGACTTTAATATTACTCGACTCGACTTTAATATTACTCGACTCGACTTTAATATTACTCGACTCGACTTTAATATTACTCGACTCGACTTCAGTATTACTCGACTCGAATACTCAATGAAAAAATTACCGATTCGATTTCCTAAAACAACTAATCGCACAGCCCTACTGGTAATTTCAAATAGACAATAGCAAACGTATGTGTCACGCCCCTGCCCCAAAATCAATCCGAATCTTACAATGGCAATCATATCTGAAACGCTGAAATTATTATTCCAGATGCGAGCGAACCACCCCATTATTTGGATCTGAACATAATAAAGTCGTAATAAGCTATTATCCCATCCATGTTCCCCTGAACTCCCCGCGCCTCTAAATGGCCTATCAACGTTTGATCCTCGCAGCCAGATAAGGCGACTTCACGAATGCCCGACCAGAAAAATCTACTTCAAAAAACAAGCGCAAATTCCCTCTTTCTAAATCCTCGTCGGAAATTGTAATAACGGCGTTTCCCGTTTCCCCCAATAGATGGCGCTCTAATCGCCCTCGGGAACTTAATTCGCGCCACAGGAAAAGCCCGAAACCCTTGCCTTGAATGTAAATTTCCTGCAATCTGGAAAATCGGAAGCCCGCGCGGCTTAAGTATTAGCCCTTTATACCAATAACCCGCCATCTATGTGCCGTCGCGAATACTAAGTTCGTAAGCCTTATCCGTGTGTAGGATGTGTTGTTTGGATGGGGGGGGGGGGGGGTTGTAGAATCGGCAGGGTTTTGAATTTTGGACCCCAATTTAATGTTTTAAATAGTGTTTCTGATAGGTTTGGCCCAAATTCAAGTGTTTTTGTTTTTGGGAACAAAATGTCCGCCAAAAAAACCAACCTTCCGAAAACAGAAGATTATTGCTGATTTAAATTAATTTTTTTGGTCTGAACCAACAACGCTTTGTTTTCTTCTGACATTCTCGATTACGATGCAGTGGGATACGCGACGGAATAAAATTTCATTTAGACGTTTTTTTTGCATCAAGTAAACGTTTTTCCAAAGTTGAAATCTACGCGATCGGTCTAAAAATAGTTTTACGAACTGTATTTTCTTAGAAATAAAATTAAACCTTGCAGCTCTACGATATATTTTAACTAAAATCTACGATGGATTACCAGTTCTCTAACTAAATATTTATAATTATTTTGTCCTTTTGTTGTACTCATTTTGAGCATTTCAAAAATCTGAAATCTAATAATCAATTTGAAAATCCCAAAATCTCAATATCGCAAAATCCACTTGAAATTCCGAAAATCTCGAAATCAGCCTAACAAACCAGATATCAATACGAAAATGGTACTCTGTAATCCCAAAATCAGTTTCTGGATTTTTAAATCACTTTGATATTTAAATTTCCCAATGAAAAATATGAAATGTTTTAGACCCTATACAATTTAAAACATGTATGTAACATTAATTTTAAGAATGTTTATGCCAATTTTTGCCAAGAAATTATTAGTTAATTTCTAAGTTAGATGGCACTACCTCACCTATTTTCTTACAAAATTTTCCCGGAAAAAATCCTTGAAAAATTATAATTTTTACCCTGAAAACTCCATATGATTCAGGATCATCTAAATATGCAATACCGCGCGCCATCTATACGTGTCGTCGAATACTAAATCCGAGACTCCGGCAACACGCGTACGGGCCTATTTCCAACCCGCAGACTAACGAATAGTCCGTGCCCTTGCAGTGGTAACGGTGACGGCCTACGAGATTGTAGAGAGGTAGGGTCAGTCTATCGTGACAGCGATGGCGAGGAGCGCTAGATATTATTTGCCAATACCTCGTGCGGGCTTCTATTTGACTATGTCATTTGTAAGGTCAATATTTGTTTCTCGGTCAGCCAGCCACGGAGATGCGGGGTTTTAACGCTAAGCCTCGGCGGCTATACACTGCTATTGTTCCCGGTCGTCTGCTCCCTATAGTCTGCCTGGCATATAATGGGACTTTATTCAAATTTTTGTTCGGAGGTCTGGGATTAACTTCGAAACGATATGTCTGGAAGGCTCGTAATATTTAAATGAGTTGTTTTGTATTGGGTGGGATTTCGGGAAATTTAGTCGCGTTGAATGTTGTTAAGCCTCGGAAAATGTTGCTATATTTAAAAGCGGTTTTTTGCGTTTCATATCGAAGGCGTTTCGCTCATTAATGTTTCTAGTTTGGAATGGCCGGCTCGTCTCCAAACATGACTTTATTTTAAGCGATTACGTGGTTATATTTGAAGATTTTTACGGCCGTTATAATCTGTGTCTCGCGCTGTATTTGAATGTTAAGGCAGGGACATTTTTACGACTTTGACGGGGCGGAGGAACGGGTATTTTTAAGAAAATTTACATTTTGACCTTTTGAACTTTGGAATGGGTTGGGTCGGCGTTTTAATGTTGTTTGGCTCTAATCTTAAGAGTTCCGCGGAATGTCGTTCAATTGAAATCAGAGACATCTCTCAATCGAAATTTCTAAAGTTTAATGAAACATTATCAAACTTTCAGGCTTCCCAGTGATCAATATTTTTAGTTCCACATCTATATGTATATATAGAGTGGGACTATTGTTTTCGTTAGAATGTTGTGAAGTGTAGTCGTCGTCCACATTTGCAACATCTTCCATATCTTTTGAACGGGGTGACATAACCCCACCGTTTTTTCTAAGAATGCTTAATATGGTTGCCACTATCTGCACAACTAAGTTTCACGGGTTAAATTTAGTTAGCGGCGCTTTGCCAGCCCCTTCTATCCGACCCCCCTTAGTCACTTCTAAAAAAAATACGCAGCCTTGCAATTTTGGTTACGATTGACTTTCTAATTTCGTTTAAGTTTTAATCTATATAACCGCTATACCTCTACAATGTGCGCACGTTTCAGCTCTGTCGTGGAAACAGGGGGCGCAAAAGCCCCCCTTTTCCGATTGTGAGCGTTGATTTACGCACGCTGATTATTACCCAACTGAGTGACTTAAAAATTTAATTTCTTTTTTAAATTACGTATTCATTTTAGCTCTAACGGTTTGCCAGGTTTCGGTGCCCTAGGAAAATTAGGGGCCCTTGGGCGCCGCATAAACCACATTCCCGCTGACGTTCGTTTTTGCCTTACGCAGAGTGCGTGATTTACGTCTCGAAGCCGCGTATGGCCAGAAGTAACAAATAAGTGTGACACTTGCTTATCATAGCCGTGGATGGCCAGAAGTAACAAATAAGTGTGACACTACTTATCGAAGACATGTATGACCAGAAGTAACAAATAAGTGTTACACTCGCTTATCGAAGCCATGTATTGCCAACGCTATTCGCGTGCGATTTTAGGTATAAATTGGAAACTTGATGAAGTTATTAGGATGGGTATTGCGGATATTTTACCAGAATTAATTTTAATTTAACCAAGGCTTAGCATGCTTTGGCCTAATTTTAACGCTATTCACGTGCGGTTTGAGGAATATCTTTGAAACTTGATTTAGTTATTAGGATGGTCATTGCTGATATTTTACCAGACTTCATTTTAATTTAACCAAGGCTTAGCTTGTCTTGGCCTAATTTTAACGCTATTCGCGTGCGATTTGAGGTATAACTTTGAAACTGGATGTAGTTATTAGGATGGTCATTGCTGATATTTTACCAGACCTAATTTTAATTTAACCAAGGCTTAGCTTGTTTTGGCCTAATTTTAACGCTATTCGCGTGCGATTTGAAACTTGATGTAGGTATTAGGATAGGTATTGCGGATATTTTACCAGACTTAATTTTAAATTAACGAAGGCTTAGCATTTTTACGCAGTCTTGACTGGATTTGAGATACGGGGCTCAAACTTTTTATCCATTTAAGAAGCTGAAGTCTGACCCTATGTTTAACTCTTTTAACGCGCGCCAAGGGTTAGTGAGCGTATGCGAATTTTCTTCGTAGTTCCTAGTAGGTTTGAGATACGGAGCTCAAACTTACAATACAGATAAAGAAGCTTACGTCTGACCTAATGCTTAACCTTTTGACACGCGCCAAGGCTTAGAGAATAATTAATTAATTCATCCATGTGGAACTAATATTACGGCCTTGGCCGACTTGTTTCATATACAGGGGGTTTCAAAAGGTTAAGCAAATATTTTAAGGAGTTGTAGGGGGTGAGTTGAAAAGTATGCCTGCGGTTTTCTCATTTCCCTACGATGAGTTAAAAGAGCGCCAGAGAGCTTCAAAGTGTGGCCTACTTAAATACTTTAGATTTTTAGTTCATTGGTTTCACTAGAGAGGGCGCTTAAAGAGGGTACGAACTAAAGTCGAAAAATTATCTGTTAACACGCGCTACGACTAGATTTTATCGTAACTATTTTTAACTATAATTAACTGACCCCAATAATCTCCTACAATTCCTTATTTCTTAACTCAAAAGTCTGAAGAAATTAAAATGGTTGATTTTTACCCTAAGAAATGTTTAAAACGTCGTAGTTTTTAAAGATACGTATTATGGTTACAGCTTTTGACTATTTATATCGTCTGTTGATGTATCAGAGTTGTTATATTTTCCGGAAAAATTTCCGCAAATCGGAAAACTAAAAAAAATAACATAAATTACTTTTTACGAGTGTTTAATGTTTTTATCTTTTTATCGATATAGAATGTCTAATATCCAGAGTTGGCAAAAAGCCGGCTTTTTAAAAAAAAAATCCAGACCAGTGGTTTTAATTGGCTATATCCGTTTTTTTCGGTTATAACCGGCTAAAATTTAAACAGTACCTTTTACTTATGTAAGTACAAATTGTCAGCAGTTATTGTAGTAAATAAGAAACTAAACAAGTAAAGCGAAATAACACTATATAAAATAACTGAATTATTTTGATTTCCTCGGGAAATTCCCCCTAGTTTTTGTGTATGACGCACCGACAAAAGCAGCGAACTTTAGAACTTTAAACCTACCGAAAAACTGGTAAAAGTAAACCGGTTTCTAAATATGAAACAAAAAATTAACTAAATTTCTAAAAAAAAACTATTAATTTACTAAAATATTCATATTGTAATTTTTTTTTAAAAAAGCCACAAAAATCTGGATTTTTTCAAGTGGCTATAACCGGTTTTAACCAGGTGGCTATAACCGGTATGGCTGGTTCTATGTCAACCCTGCTAATATCAGTAAATATATTACAAAACAATAATATTGTTACGTTGTTAATCAGTGTAAAGCTAGTCTAGAGGTTTAGTTTTACTTTTAGATTCGAAAAAATGAGGCGAAAATGCCGCTTTATTTTAATTTGCAAACAATATATTAGACTAATCATGGAATGAAAAGTTTTTTTTCGGAAAAATATGGAAAACTTTTCAACTTACAACACTACTATATATTGATACGCTTTAAATTTTTAATCCGTATTTCCTACCCTGTTCAGAGCCGCGAGCGTCCTCTTCGTCGTCTGCTTATAATTTTATAACAAAGATAGTTCCTACTTTTTTTCGGTTATCAACTTTATTTTGAAGGTTTTACCCTTTTTAAACCATTTTGACAAACGTCTTCTTTTATCGTATAATTAATTTTCTCCTATTTCTTCTCCCCCCCCCCCCCCAAATTTTCTTTCTATATTTTTACTGATAAATTTCCTATAATTCCTTTTAAGGATCTGAAAATATTCTGTAGTCACCCTGAGCGCCATAGACTAAAAAAATTCAAATTGGTTGATGCACCCTAAGTATTAATGTTAATTAATTCTGGCTTTAAAGTTACTAGCACCAATCCTCCCTAGCTTCTGTTAAACCTACTGGCAGAAATGCGAAATTAGTTGATCTGACAAAACGATTATATACCATTGGACCGAATTCCAATTGACGGAAAACCGCGTTTAGCGCGCTTTTCATTCAATATAATGATAGGGATACATTTTAACATAAATAAATAAAATATACAATACATACAACGACTATACATTCGGTCAAATGGGAATTCGGTCGTATGGGAAAACTCATACAAGCGAATTCCCATACAACCGAATTATACGATTTTAACGGATTTCAACCTAACCTAAGCGCACTCACTTCGCTTTAACGCTGGGGGCGCGCGGTGCCGCCTCAACTCCATGAGTCCATTCTTGCTATCACAATGGGAGGTCTATAACGCAACCTAGAGGACAGTACCTAGCCTAACGCACCTAGTATTGTCCAATCCGATATTAACCCAACCTACCAAATCAGACATTATTTAATTCGGTTGAATGGGACCCCGCCAACCTTCGTGATATTTTTATAAATATATTGGCTATATATTGATTCGGTCGAATGGGATTTCGGTTGTATGGGATATAACCACCAAAACTATAGAAGCACATACACCGTTTAAAAATTAAGATCAAGTTGTATTTTTTGGAAATTGTGAAAAAAATCCCAGTTGATTGAACGTTATTTGAATGTATATTTTCAGAGATGGTCTTCCAGTCCGGCAGTTGGAATTGTCGACCGTCTTTGAAGGCGCCATGTTTCGGAGCTAAGTCCCGTTTGTGCCGTCAATGTGGCTAGTCGAGGGGCTTGGATCCTTAGACCCGCCATGTCTTACAACTGGACATCAGCGGGTGGGCGGGTGCCCCGCTTCTGCCCCAGGCTGGTCTCGCCCAGGGACCTGCTCATCCTGGTCGCCACCTTCTCCGTCCTCACCCTCTTCGTCACTTTCCAGATGGGACCCTCGCTGCACGTGCCGCCCTACGTTGGTGAGTACTTGCCATTGCTGTAGCGAAAACATGTTAGAAATATGGAGAAATGTTAGAAATCAGAAAAGATATTAGAAATCTCGGGAAATATAGAAAATCTCAATGAATAAGAACAAATAATTCAAATATTTTATCTGAGAAATATCGGAAACAGTTGGGGTATCAAAAATAGAGAAGTATCTGGGAAATGGTTGACAAGTATCTAGGAAATGGTTGACAAGTATCTGGGATATGGTTGACAAGTATCTGGGAAATGGTCGAGAAGTATCTGTGAAATGGTCGAGAAGTATCCGGGAAATGGTTGACAAGTATCCGCGAAATGGTTGACAAGTATCTGGGAAATGGTTGACAAGTATCTGGGAAATGGTTGACAAGTATCTGGGAAATGGTTGACAAGTATCTGGGATATGGTTGACAAGTATCTGGGAAATGGTTGACAAGTATCCGGGAAATGGTTGAGAAGTATCTGGGAAAGTGTCGAGAAGTATCTGGGAAAGTGTCGAGAAGTATCTGGGAAATGGTCGAGATGTATCTGGGAAATGGTCGAGAAGTATCCGGGAAATGGTTGACAATTATCCGGGAAATGGTTGACAATTATCCGGGAAATGGTTGACAAGTATCCGGGAAATGGTTGACAAGTATCCGGGAAAGGGTCGAGAAGTATCCGGGAAAGGGTCGAGAAGTATCCGGGAAATGGTCGAGAAGTATCCGGGAAATAGTTGAGAAGTATCTGGGAAATGGTTGACAAGTATCTGGGAAATGGTCGAGAAGTATTCGGGAAATGGTTGACAAGTATCCGGGAAATGGTTGACAAGTATCCGGGAAATGGTTGACAAGTATCCGGGAAATGGTTGACAAGTATCCGGGAAATGGTTGACAAGTATCTGGGAAATGGTTGACAAGTATCTGGGAAATGGTTGACAAGTATCTGGGATATGGTTGACAAGTATCTGGAAAATGGTTGACAAGTATCCGGGAAATGGTTGAGAAGTATCTGGGAAAGTGTCGAGAAGTATCTGGGAAAGTGTCGAGAAGTATCTGGGAAATGGTCGAGATGTATCCGGGAAATGGTCGAGAAGTATCCGGGAAATGGTTGACAAGTATCCGGGAAATGGTTGACAAGTATCCGGGAAAGGGTCGAGAAGTATCCGGGAAATGGTCGAGAAGTATCCGGGAAATGGTTGACAAGTATCTGGGAAATGGTCGAGATGTATCCGGGAAATGGTCGAGAAGTATCCGGGAAATGGTTGACAAGTATCCGGGAAATGGTTGACAAGTATCCGGGAAAGGGTCGAGAAGTATCCGGGAAATGGTCGAGAAGTATCCGGGAAATGGTTGACAAGTATCTGGGAAATGGTTGACAAGTATCTGGGAAATGGTTGACAAGTATCTGGGAAATGGTTGACAAGTATCTGGGAAATGGTTGACAAGTATCTGGGAAATGGTTGACAAGTATCTGGGATATGGTTGACAAGTATCTGGGATATGGTTGACAAGTATCTGGGATATGGTTGACAAGTATCTGGGATATGGTTGACAAGTATCTGGGAAATGGTCGAGAAGTATCTGGGAAATGGTCGAGAAGTATCTGGGAAATGGTCGAGAAGTATCTGGGAAATGGTCGAGAAGTATCTGGGAAATGGTCGAGAAGTAGCCAGGAAATGGTTGACAATTATCCGGGAAATGGTTGACAAGTATCTGTGAAATGGTCGAGAAGTATCCGGGAAATGGTTGACAAGTATCCGGGAAATGGTTGACAAGTATCCGGGAAATGGTTGACAAGTATCCGGGAAATGGTTGACAAGTATCTGGGAAATGGTTGACAATTATCCGGGAAATGGTTGACAAGTATCCGGGAAATGGTTGACAAGTATCCGGGAAATGGTCGAGAAGTATCCGGGAAATGGTTGAGAAGTATCCGGGAAATGGTCGAGAAGTATCCGGGAAATGGTTGAGAAGTATCTGGGAAATGGTTGACAAGTATCTGGGAAATGGTTGACAAGTATCTGGGAAATGGTTGACAAGTATCTGGGAAATGGTTGACAAGTATCTGGGAAATGGTTGACAAGTATCTGGGATATGGTTGACAAGTATCTGGGAAATGGTTGACAAGTATCTGGGAAATGGTCGAGAAGTATCTGGGAAATGGTCGAGAAGTATCTGGGAAATGGTCGAGAAGTATCTGGGAAATGGTCGAGAAGTATCCAGGAAATGGTTGACAATTATCCGGTAAATGGTTGACAATTATCCGGGAAATGGTTCGAGAAGTATCTGGGAAATGGTCGAGAAGTATCTGGGAAATGGTCGAGAAGTATCCAGGAAATGGTTGACAATTATCCGGGAAATGGTTGACAAGTATCCGGGAAATGGTTGACAAGTATCCGGGAAATGGTTGACAAGTATCCGGGAAAGGGTCGAGAAGTATCGGGGAAAGGGTTGACAATTATCTGGGAAATGGTTGACAAGTATCTGGGAAATGGTTGACAAGTATCTGGGAAATGGTTGACAAGTATCTGGGAAATGGTCGAGAAGTATCTGGGAAATGGTTCGACAAGTATCTGGGAAATGGTCGAGATGTATCTGGGAAATGGTCGAGATGTATCTGGGAAATGGTTGACAAGTATCTGGGAAATGGTCGAGAAGTATCCGGGAAATGGTTGACAAGTATCCGGGGAATGGTTGACAAGTATCCGGGAAAGGGTCGAGAAGTATCCGGGAAAGGGTTGACAATTATCCGGGAAATGGTTGACAAGTATCTGGGAAATGGTTGACAAGTATCTGGGAAATGGTCGAGAAGTATCTGGGAAATGGTTCGACAAGTATCCGGGAAATGGTTCGAGACGTATCTGGGAAATGGTTGAGAAGTATCTGGGAAATGGTCGAGAAGTATCTGGGAAAGGGTCGAGAAGTATCCGGGAAATGGTTCGACAAGTATCCGGGAAATGGTTCGAGACGTATCTGGGAAATGGTTGAGAAGTATCTGGGAAATGGTCGAGAAGTATCTGGGAAATGGTCGAGAAGTATCTGGGAAATGGTCGAGAAGTATCTGGGAAATGGTCGATAAGTATCTGGGAAATGGTTGAGAAGTATCTGGGAAATGGTTGAGAAGTATCTGGGAATCATTCGGATAAAATGATAACTATTAGAAATAATGAAAAATATCGGGAAAAACCAAAATACATAAATAAATATTAGAAATGTTTAGTTAGAAATCTGGTGTACATGGTTTTGCGAAGTGTATAATAATAATAAGTCGATTACAATAGTCAGTAAAGCTCTCCCATTTTGCGAAGACTCCCATTCCTTACGTCAAAAAGTCTCCGTTCCGTCGTTTTTCCCCCACTTTGCCAAGCTTTAAGCCCCATTTTCATGCTCGCTGGTAGCGGGTAAAAATCGACAAAACCCGCTTCCGCTACACACTTTTTCAATTTCCGCGTCGATCTGTTTCAAACAGATATTTTAGCTTTATTTTCACGCTTGCGAGTGGCGGAAGTGCATTTTGACAATTTTTATCCGCTACCAGCGAGAATGAAAATGGGCCTTTAGGGTAGACGACGGAGCAGAAGACGTTATGACGTATGGATAGTGGATCTTCGAAAAAAGTGGAGAACACAATTTTCCAAATTGGCGTGTTAGATCATCCCCTCTAACGAATTGGTCGTTGTCTCTCTCGCAGAACAAAACATGATTGGGCCACTCAGCGTGACGTCACCTCGGCCCGACCCGGATAATTGGTTGCTGCTGCTGTGCATGACTTTCAGCGACGGCGATTCCGGACTGTGTATGGACAGGAAGGAACTGACTCTTCTTCAGCGGTACCAGAGGGTTGGTAGGCACATTGTGGCTTTTTTTTCAAGCTTATTCTTATTACCGAATTTTGTGCCAACTAACTTACTTACGATAGAAATTTTAGAGTTACCACAGGTTAGGGAATTTTAAAAATCAGTAAAAAGTCAGCGAATTTTAAGAATTTGTAAAATTCAGCGAATTGAATTTTACGAAACCAGTAAAAAGTCTGGGAAAAGTCTAAGTATTTTAAGAGTTAGTGAAATGTCAACGAAAATTCTGGGAATTTTAAGAATCAATAAAAAGTTGGGGAATTTGGGAATCAGTAAAACGTCATGGAATTTTCTAAATCGGTAAAAAGTCAGTCAATTTTAATAATCAGTAGAAAGTCGGGAAATTTTAATAATCAGTAGAAAGTCGGGAAATTTTAATAATCAGTAGAAAGTCGGGAAATTTTAATAATCAGTAGAAAGTCGGGAAATTTTAAGAATCAGTAGAGAAGAGAAGTTCAGGCAATTTTAAGAATCAGTAGAGAAGAGAAGTTCAGGCAATTTTAAGAATCAGTAGAAAGTCGGGGAATTTTGAGAATCAGTAGAAAGTCAGTGAATTTTAAGAATTTGCAAAACTCATGGAATTTTAAGAATTTGTAAATGTCAGCGAATTTTAAGAGTTAGTGAAATGACAGGGAAAAGTCTGGGAATTTTAAGAATCAGTAAAATGTTAGGGAATTTAGGAATCAGTAAAAAGTCAGGGAATTTGAAGAATTTGTAAAATGATAGGTAAACGTCATGTCATTTTAAGAATTTCTAAGAGTCAGAGAGGTCAGGGAATTATAGGAATTCTAATATATGTAAATTATATTTAAAAAAAAAATTGTATAATTTTGGATTGTTAAATGTCAGTGAAAACTTAAAAAAATTCTTAGGTAAAACAAAAAAGTCAGGGAATTTATATTTTACTCATAAGTATAGCTCTGTAAAACATTTCCATAGGAGTTGGAAATGACGTAAATTACGTCATTAACCGTGAACAAGGTTTCATTACTGATAAGGCTTTTATGGCCTACTTATGAGCGATTTTGGAATAACAGAAGTTTTGAACCAACTTTACGCCTACTTATCTTTGTGCCTTGATTCGAACTGAATAACGGATAAATACATTCGTAGAATATTCCGAGGCTTTTGATAGGGACGGGGGCAAAGACCTTTCACGTGTTAAACAATGATTGTTGATTACCTCGGTTCATTTACCTCTGATACGATAAAATTGATAAGTACTCCAACGAACCATATCGGTCGAGTCCTATCAAATCATTCGCTCGCGGCATATTTCCCAGAGTATCTTCCTACTGTAACTGAACTCGCTCGAGTCACCGCGAACCACGTCCCTTTATTTATGCAAGACAGGGGCAGTTTGATCTCATTCCGACTAAACCGGGCCTTCCAAAAATACATCGTTTAAAGTAGCGTAACAAATGAACTTTGTTTGATTTTCAAATCAAATAGTCATCTCCGTTAGCTCCCAATTCCTTGTAATATTAATTCGATTTTGAAACGGGCTGGTTCCTCCTTCTACGTATCTGCGCGCGTAATACCCCGGGCCATTCTGAGAAGGACCAAGCCTTATTTGTTCAACGGAATTGCAAATTATCGGAACTTCAAAGTGTAGTTGGCCGGCTTTTGGTCTAAAACGAACGAAAATAGAAAAATTTTCCAAAGATTTCTCCGGTTGATACAATGCGCCTTTTCCTTCGTCGCGGTGGCCTATTAATTATGCATTTGCTACTAGAGTGCGCCACTGACGCTTCGAGGGGAGAGAGAGTCTCTTTATGGTTCGCGGCGTCACCTAGCGTTAGCGAAGGGAATTAAACTTGCTGGATTTAAATATTTCATTTGTATCTGATGACGTACGAATGTAGGCGAGCAGATTAGCTTTAAATAATGAATATTAACGGACTGCGATCCGCGATAAGTCGCTCGTTGATGAAGGCCGCCTTTCCCGACGTCGCCACTGCAGCCTCGATTTGCTTTCAATTTTTCGCCTCTTCGGTTTCGACGATTTCGCCTAGATGGCGCTTTCAAACTCGGTAATGAATTCCCTTTGACCCTCCGCTCGGGCTCTGAGAGACCACCCACTGGCAGAGCTTTTATTTATTCGCTTAAAAATTAAATCTTGTTTTAGCGAAATTTATAGCTTTCGAATTTAAAAGACATTGCATATTTTACATTTCGATTTCGATGAATATTAATTCTGAATTAAAAAGTTATTTGTGTTGGTGTTAAAAATAACCTTCTTTTGAGTGGGGTGACACCATCGGAAAGCGCATCGAATGATCTGTTGGGTTTAAGACCTAATACTTATGGACTTTAGTTCTGATAAGATCTTTGATTGGCCTATTATTCTTGTAACATTTCAGGATTTTGGGTGTCGTTCTGTTAAGAGTTAATAATACTAGATGTTACCCTCATTTTCGGATTGTAGATGTTATCCTCGTACGATTTTAGATATTATTCTCGTTTGAGTTTAGATATTATCCTCATACGATTTTAGAAATTATTCTCGTACGATTTTAGATATTAAGCTCATACGATTTTAGATATTATTCTCATACGATTTTAGATATTATTCTCGTACGAGTTTAGGTATTGTCTTCATACGAGTTTAGATATTATTTTCGTACGATTTTAGATATTATCGTCATATTATTTTAGATATTATCCTCATATGATATTAGATATTATCCTCATATGATTTTAGATATTATCCTCATATGATTTTAGATATTATCCTCATACGATTTTAGATATTATCCTCATAGGATTTTAGATTTTATCCTCATATGATTTTAGATATTATCCTCATACGAGTTTAGGTATTATTTTAATACGAGATTACATATTATCCTCGTACGATTTTAGATATTGTCTTCATAAGATTGTAGATTTATAATTAATATCCTCGTTTTGAGAATGTTAAACGCTATTTTGATAAGATTTAAGACGTTATCCAGATAAGATTTTAAATTTTATCTTGATAATTATTTAGGCTTCTAGGTGTTATCGATCAGGTTTTAAGTGTTATTTGGGTATCAGTTTTAGACATTGTTTCACTCAGAACCTATTGTAGTGGGTACTTCCGCCGTATTTGGGTAGTTGTAAAATTCAGAACTTTCCAAAATTTTCATTTGGTAAGTCGTTTTGGGTAGTTCAATAATTGAGTTTTGATAATTACGTTATTGTTCTAAAAAACTGATAAAATACTCTGATGTGAAGCCAAAGTTTAACTCTCGCTACAGCGCTATCGAACATAACTAACAAGGAGACGACCCGAGGTGATAATCACCGATTTTGTTCAAACTCGGGTATAGTGTACACCTCCATGTACCTTAATAAACCTGCAAGGAAAAAGTTGCGACGGGCTTTCGTTTTGCCGTGGCAACCGAAAACGTTTTTGACAACAGGATTTTGGATTTTAGAAAATTTCAAAACCGTTAAAAAAAAATTAAATTAAGTTTAAATGCAATTTGGTCAATTGGGGGACCCTTTAAATCCTTCAGAGTCCCATGTTATTTTCAATGGAAATAATACCAAAACATGTTGTCAAAAACGTTTTCGGTTGCCATGGCAACTTTTCCCTCGCAGGTTTTTCAAGTTACAAGGAGGTGTACATTATACCCGACTTTGAACAAAATCGGTGATTATCACCTCGGGTCGTCTCCTTCTAAGTACAGCCAGGCCTAGTGAGTTAGTAATAATAACAATAATAATAATCAGCTATGCTAATTCCAAAGGCCCAAAGTCATCTAGCGACTTATAATGCCTTATACAGGGGTCCGGATTACGATGTGTAAGAGGGTGGTGGCAAGCCCTTCAAGCCACGCGAGCCAACAACTCCCTACACTCACTATTACCGTTAACCTCTAAAAGTTTATATGGAAAGTCAGCCTGGTAGCTAAGCTGTTAAAGGTAATACAGAAATAAGTTACACTGTAAAAAATTACTGTCAATTTACAGAAAATTTCCTGTAAAATTACATGCTATTTTTCTTGTAAACGTAGCAATAGTCTTAGTCGATAATTCAAAATAACGGTCAAAAACGCCGCCGATCAGTTTAGTAAAATATTTTCGGTGGCGTAATCGTCGGCCATTTTCGGTATGGAGATACAGGCCGGAAGGCAGGCAAGGCAGCCAGATTTCGATAGACCGAAAACGGCCAACTCTCTCAAATATTTTCGTTTTCAAAACGAAAATTTTGTGGCGTCGCTATCGACTAAGACTATTAAAAAGCTGTTGTATGCACGAGAAGTATAACATTATGTTTGAAGTTAGTTTTTCGAACATCAAACTTCTAATTTATTTTACGGTGATTTACAAATAGAAGCTTAATACCCTGTTGTGACAACAGCTAGTTTATTGGGTTTTTTAAGTATTTTTATCTGGTAGTTAAGAAATGTGTTTTATTAACAGTAATTATTTATATTAATCAAAAATGGTATAAATTGAACTGATACATGAAGAATCTTCACTAGTCTGCTTAAAGAAACTGACAGTAGTTTCACATTTGGGTACGCCACTGCCAATGCTATGATGTAATGGCTTTGGATTTCCTTCTTCTTGAGTTCGGCTTGGTGGTTCTGGATAATTAAGTTAATGATTAGGATATTTGGGTTAAAGGTGTTTCCATTGAGTCGGGAATAAATAGAGGTACAACTAAATTTGGCTGGCGTGGGGAAAATATCTTTCAATAAGGAAACTTTATCAACTATATCGTTCTACCGTGGCGGCATCTGTCTCTGGTGCTGGCCACTATATGACAATAGAATTTTTGCGCGAATCTGACGCGAAATTGAAATGTATGATTACTCGTAACAAACAAACCTTTGAAGTTGTTTAAATATAATTTTATTCTGTCAACACGATCCTTTTTAACACAAGTTACGGTGAGTTAGCTAATAATTATTTATTTTTTGTCATATAAGTTTATAAAATAAAGATGGCGCTACCGCCTAATTATAAAGATTAATTTCGTACAGTCTTCTCAGAACAGGTCCCGCGTAACCATGGCAACCGAAATCGTAATTGTAATTCTAGCCGTATTATTCCCAATTCAATGGGTGTTTCAGTTTCGGCCTTTATAAAATCATAATAAATATTAAATTGTGCCATTGATTAAATATTTTAAAATATCGGTTAACTTACTTACGCGCATTGGCTTCCTTTGGAGTAAGTGAATTAGTCAACCTGACTGATAGACTGTTCGTTAACTAACTGTATTTAACTTAATAATTATGCGTTTAAAATTACCAACCAGAAGAGCCAACTACAACTATCGCTAACGCCGCCAAAGACCGCCATCCGAGAAGATTTGGGTTGGACGAGTTCGAGTTCAAATCATAATGAGAAATATTAGATTTCGCTGTTAATTAATTAATTGAAATTTAGGTTAACTTACTTTGGAAGTATCGACTTCCTACTACTTCCCGGGTTGGAACTTGGATGAGTTTCAGTTTTAAACTATTTAGATTTCGCTATTGAATAATTAATTAAAATTTAGGCTTACTTACATTAGGCGTATTGACTTCATACTACAACTAACCCTCACGCCGCCAAAGACTGCTCTGGAGGCGAATTCCAGAAGAAAAGAAGCCCAAGTGCTGCCAAAGTGACGCTCAAAACCCAAAATAAAACTAAACGCAACAGTCCAACTTTGGCAGCAAGAGGAGCCGGGTTCGATCCCAGTTTGTGGCAATGGGTGAAAGTTCGGAGGAGCTCCTTCTGCGTTGAGTTTGCAATTTCTCTCCTTACTGGTTTAAGGGGCTTTCTTCCGAGCTCTTCGGTTTCCCCTTCCATAACCCTCCTACGCATTGTGACCCGGCCACCTGAAGTTACAGCTTTAAAAGTCGCTTGATGACTTAGGCCTAAGGTGATGCCTTGGGTGATTAACCTAGCTGATTATTATTATTATTATTATTACTGAAAAATTACTGCAAATATTTCGCTAAAACGACTAACAGGACTAAAGCTGTTGTGTACAGTAAATATCTAGTTACTCTTACGGTAAAGTTGATATTGGAATGTACTTGTAAAAATTTTACAGGAAGCTAAGGTAACCCGGCCACCTGATTTAAGGGCTTTAAAAGTCGCATGATGACTTAGGCCTAAGGTGGTGCCTTGGGTATTAGCCTAGCTGATTATTATTATTATTATTATTATTATTACGGGGGGGGGGTGAGCTGAATCGCATTTGGGTAGTTCTGAAAAAACCTTGAAAACTTTCTAGACAATTTTCCGCAATATATTTCCAAAGTGCAAAATATTTTCCATAAATCGAAAAAAAATTGAAACATAAATTACTTTTAAGGTTTTTAACTTTTTATCAATATAAAATGTCTAATAACAGTAAACATACTACAAAACATTAATAGCGTTACATTTTTAATCAGTTTAAACTAGTCTAGAGGTTTAGTTTTACTTTTCGAAGAACTGAGGCGAAAATGCCGCTTTATTTAAATTTGCAAACAATTAATTAAATGTTAAGTTAAAAGGAACCACCTATGAACTGCATTGTAAAGGATGATAAAATTAGCGAATATGTAGATTAGTCCATTATGAAAAGGGATAATATAGCTAAACCCTAAACAAATTTGAAGAAATTTAAAAACTTACTAATAGCTCGTACCGATAGGTCTTCGAGCAAACAAAAACGCGAAACTCGGACCAAATAGATCTTCAATATTTTAGACTAATTATGGAATGAAAACTCTTTTAAATTTTCCGACTTCCAACACTAGAATGAACAAATCTTCCCAAAACGGCCGCAAAAATCCGTTCTTCGTGCCATCTGACGAGAAGCTCATCAATCCCGACCATCAGCGCCTAATTAATTCAAATTAAGTCGTAAGATCACGTCGCGGGGTCTCGCAAAATCTGATCCCTTTTGAAACCCTCTCAAGACCCCCTCGTCTCTTCGACGACGTATTGTGTAATGGCCACCCCTTTTAAAAAGCGCGACGAAATTGGGCTAATGATCTTAATTAGATCAGGAGCAAATGCCGAAATCCGCCGAGAACGTGGACCGAAGAGTGCTCGAACATGAAATACTCGTTTAGAAGGACCCCCTCCTTCTAGCGAACACTGGCTCCGTCTAGCGTGCGTTTTGGAGGGCCGAGGCTTAGCTACTCTTCGCCGAGGCTTAGCGTCCCGGGAGATCTCTTAAAACATTTCGCATTTTGTTGATCCCCCCGGATTGTTCGCCCGATTTGAGCTCCGCACATTTACTGCTTTTTTAAAAAGTCATTTTATAGCGATTCCCGGCGGTTTTAAAACTTTTACGCGCGCAGTTAGCCTAGTCTTAAAATGGGGTTGCAACCAAATTAATATATATATATATTTATGTATATAAAAGGGGCAAAGATTTAATAAGCTTTTAATACTGTTAATTGTATTATTTGCAGTAGATTTGGCGAGCCATTAGCTACGGCGATCCATTTGGTTTTAAATACTAGTTTATTTTCTGGAGGATGCTTTCGGTGATAAAATTTATATAGTTTCTTAAGTTTGCTAAGCCTTGGCGTCGAAATATTTGTATTGACGTTTTCGAGTTAAAAGGCTTTTAGTGGAATTTTCCGGATTAAAAATGTATTTAGTATTTCGGAAAATTATTTCATGTCATAATTTAATGACTTAATTTATGCGGGGATCACCTTATTTCACATATCGGCCACCAGATTGAATTGGCGCTTGTTACGTTCAAAATTACACCAGTAATTTTTTGGTTTTGGAATATTAGCCTTTTAAGAGCTAATCGGTCATTGATTTTTACTGATTTTGTTCAAATTCCGGGGATAAAAAGTTTCGACGGGATTTAGTTCTGCCCTGGCAACCAAAAATGTTTTGGTTACTTAAAATCTTCTTTACCCTATGGAAATTAACACGGAGAATTAGCAGATTTTAATGTTCCTTTGAAACATTTTAAAATATTTAAAGGAAAAGTCCAGGTTGGGTAAAACTTGGGTCTATTTGAAAGATCATGTTTAAATAAACTCAAAAATATCAGTCGTAAAATTGTATATTTTTTTAATGACGAGAAATTAATTTTTAAACGAGCAAAATTTACCGCCAAGCGAGCTGCCATTTTCTTTCGCCTTCCCTCCGCAGACCGCACGCGGATCAAGCGCGCGCGGGGAACAGAGCGCTGTTAAAGCCTGTTATAGCGCGAACAGCGCGTGATTAAAGTCCTAAAACGTCACCCCGAAACAAAAAATGGCAGCTCGCTTGGCGGTAAATTTCGCTCGTTTAAAAATTAATTTCTCGTCATTAAAAAAAGATACAATTTTACGACTGATGTTTTTGAGTTTATTTAAACATGATCTTTCAAATAGACCCAAGTTTTACCCAACCTGGACTTTTCCTTTAAAAAAAAATTATATTTTACCAATAATTACCGAAATTTACATGCGTTTACCCAATTTAACCCATTGAAAATATTATAATCCAATTTTACTTGTATACTTACCCAATTTGCTTTTTTCCAAATTGTCTTTTCCCCCCTAAATTTACACGCATTTACAAAAATTACCCTGAATTTACCCAATGTACAGTTTTTTTAACATTATTTATTTTTTTAATATTTAAAAAAAATTAAAGTGGGGAACGCTAAAAATCTGCGATTTCTCCATGTTAATTTCCATATGGAAAAATGGGTTTTAAATTATCAAATAAAATTTTGGTTGCCATGGCAAAACTAAAGCCCGTCGAAACTTTTCCTTTAGGAAAATTTCCAGTTACATAAAGGTCTACGTATCCCCGGAAAATCATCGACAGATTCGGTAAAGCTGAGTAAAAATCAATGACCGATTAGCACTTAAAAGGATAATATTCCAAAACCACAAAATTACTAGTTACACTCGCTAAATTTAATTTTTAACGTAACAAGCGCCAATTCAATCTGGTGACTGATATGGGAAATTAGGTGATCCCCGCATAAATAAAGTCATAGTAAATAATGATATTAAATAATTTTCCTAATACTAAATAAATTTTTAATCCGTAAAATTCCACTAAAACCTTTTTATTACGATGAAAATTAAAAAACTTACTTACTCAAAAAGAAGAAAAAATACTAGAATATTTTGAGAGCCTACTTGGGCAATTCCACTCAAGGGCTAAATCTCATGTAGCCTAATTATGTAACGACTGGCAGATTAGATCTTTCTATAAATCACTCTTTTTCCGGGATTAAGTAAGGATATGGCGCCTGATTTTTCGCAAGGATTAAATTTACGGGGTTTCACTTTGGAATTCAGAACTTTTTTCATTTTCAACGCGCGGGAAATCGCGTGAGCTACAATTTACGTATACATCTAAAGCGCGCGCTCAAAGAATTATTTTTTGTACATGAATTGGGGGATCTTAAAATTCATTTGGCGCGTGAAAATACGCCGCCATGTTAGGGTATAAAAGCAGGTAAATAAGCCTGCTATACCTCATAATGTAAAGGTACTGTCACGCGCAAAAACGTAATTTTGAAATCAGGCAATTTGTGAATATTAAACATGTATACTATTGCTGAACTCCAGTGGAAAATGTCTTGATTTCACCTATAGTTGAAAATAGCTTAAAGGATTTATAGGGCCCATTTGTGGGTTACTGCCTAGGGCCCGAATTTCTGGCCCTGAGTGTACCGCGTGAACTACTTAGCCTACAATGTAAAAATATAAAAATGTTAAATTACATTTCGTAGGGATATTTACTTATTTCAAAACCATTTTCTTTTCGAAGTAAATAACTGATTTTTCGAAATGTACTTCGAAAAGTTAGCCCCCGCGAAAAGTTAGTTCGAGTTAAAATATTTTAAGTTTTAGTGTAAGTAATGAGTATCAATAACCTGAAAAATAGTAAAACGTGTACTGTTTTCGTCCTGAGCTAGCGAAAAATTTATTATAACTGAATTAAAATTAAAACTTACCGATTATTACTTTGTTAAGGCTTCTACTTAAAAGCCAGTGGCGGAGAAAAGTTGTAGTTTATTATTATAATGTTACTTACGCTGTTAAGTGAAATAATATGAAACTTCCTATGTTTAAGTAAATTATCCTTCATTAATACATTTTAGTTTAATCATTAATATATTTGCGAGAACAACTAGTTTTAGACAATTTTTAGCGTTGCTCGCAATCCATTTTACCGGAAGTAAATGAGCCGAGGTTATCAGACTGCTATACTCCCCATGTTGGAGGCGTTTTCCTTATGAAGTTACATTTTTACTTCGAATTTGAAATTTTGCGCGCTCCTAGGCCGATAAAAAAAACCGTTTTTGTTTTTATGAAACCATTTTTTATACATAGAAATAGCAATACCCACAATTCCCAAGAGCAATTTATCGCGTCCAAAGACGTGGATGGAAATTAGCTTTTATTTGACTCAATTTTCATAAGGAAAACGCCCTCCAATTCTGAGCGCTGTTTCGATAACCTCGTTTCATTTACTTCTGATTTTACGCTATAACAGTAAACACCCTTCCCTAAAAAAACCCCAAGATCTTATTGCTTCTTTAAAACTGAACTTTTCCAACGCCATTGAAGAGCGTGCTGGTGTTGTTCTCCTCTCGCAACGAAGGAAAACCAGGCTAATTAGAATTAAAAATATTCTTGGTTCGATAAATGGGAAATCTCATTTACGAGGACTTCATCTCATTTTGACTTAGTACATGCAAAAGTGACATAATTACCAAAAGTGTGTCAATTTCATAATGAATGTTACGAGCGAAATACAAGTTGGGAGGGGAGAAGGGAAAGTATGCCTTGGGGAGGGAAGGAAGTTCAAACCAACAAATAACGCCTCGTAGTGAGGAACGGAGGAACTAAGTAGCACTGGTCAAAGTTAGTGTATTTTTTGATTTTTCGTTGTTCTGCGGAGATGCTATCGCCATCTACCTACGATATAATACCATGAATTTATTCATTTTACCCATGAATATAGAACCGCTCTAGATATGTTTATATCTCTGTCGGAAAGAGGCGGAACTATAAGCTCCGCCCCTCTTACACCTCACGGATATACCATGGAGGAAGCACGTGACTGATACTGCCTTCAGTCAATAGGAGCGGATAGAAGAGTAGGGGTTCAAAAATTAAGTGGCTCTGCCGAACGGCGGAGACACGAACTGAGTCTCAGCGGACGAATTTTCGTGAAAATTCTCCCCAATGCTTTTCCTACGGGAATTTGTTTTCCTAACTGTGTTGCAGTTCTGAAACTTTTTAATAATTTTAGTGTTTGTACTCAACTATGAATTTTTCATATGATTATTAGTAAGTTTCCAGGTTTGATTTAAGACTACTTTCATCCTTTCCCCTTAATTATTTCACTCGTAATCTACTTTTCAAATCGACGAAAATTTTAAGGCGAGGAAATGAATTCCCCGCCTTTGGGACCTGTATTTGTACTAGGCCTTGGTTTTAATGTTTGTAATTTAAAAACCATTGTGCAATAATTGAAAACGGCTGGTTCGTTACTCGTTTGCTCCTATAGTGGGGTTTTAACTGTGAAATGGAAGACAAAATGAGCTGATAATCAAAGTTTAATCTAATTTTCAATCTTTTCTTTGCTCTGCTTTAAAAAAGCAGCTTCTTCATTCAAGCGATGAACAGCCCGGTTAATTCTGAATATAGTAAATATTTCTTTTACTGCCAATTGGGTTACAAAGAAAAAATAGGAAATAAGATAAAGTTCTTCATCTGTGAAAGACAAAGCATAAACAACATTTAATGCCCTAATATCCAATCCATTTCACAGTTAAAACCCCACTATAGGTGCAAACGAGTAACGAACCAGCCTTTTTCAATGGTAGCGCAATGATTTTTAAATTCCAAACATAAAAACCGAGGCCTAGCACAAATACAGGTCCCAAAGGCGGGGAATTCATTTCCTCGCCTTAAAATTTTCGTCGATTTGAAAAGTAGATTACGAGTGAAATAATTAAGGGAAAATTATGAAAGTAGTCTTAAATCAAACCTGGAAACTTACTAACAATCATATGAAAAATTCATAGTTGAGTACAAACACTAAAATTATTAAAAAGTCTCCGAATTGCAACACAGTTAGGAAAAATATTTTACCGTAGGAAAAGCATTGGGGAGAAAAAACAATTTTCACGAAAATTCGTCCGCTGAGACTCAGTTCGTGTCTCCGCCGTTCGGCAGAGCCACTTGATTTTTGAACCCCTACTCTTCTATGGAGATGTCCGTCATTTTCTCTAGCTTTTAATTGGCTAAACAATTTGACGTAGTAGTGGCATAGCTTCGTAAGCCCTGCCTTCTACCGGATCGGGATAGCACCATACAGATAAGGTACAGTTCTATATTCATGGGTAAAATGAATAAATTCATGATAATACCATAGACTAAAAAAAGATCGAGAAAGGCGACAATAAATAGTCTTTTATGTGGTCGATCTCGAGTCGAGCATTCATTAAACCTTTAGCATACGAAAGTACAGGGATTGTCACACTTTTGGTAATTATGTCACTTTTGGTACATGTTTGTTTATACCTCAGCGAAATAAATTGGCAATAATTGACTTAATAGAGCCGATGTTAATCTCATCAGTCTAATGGTGTGTTGTTTGTAGGTAAATCGTTTGCCAGGAGTGTACGATGTTCTATGCAAGAAAGATTCATTGTGCTCTGTGATGAACGAAGCACGCAAAATTCCAGGTTTGGATTTTAATTATTCATAATTAAATATTCGCTAAGTACTATTCCAATTCACTATTTTAAGGAGTTATCAGCCCGGCAGTTTACACATTTTGACTTGGCGCTGCGTTGATAATTGCCATGGAACGCACGGCGAGCTTAAATCTATTTTTCATTTCAGTATAAAGCTTATTAAAAATTAAAAAGCTTACTTCGGCGATTTAATGCTGAATTATTGAATCGAAAGTTTCCGGAACGTAAGATTAATAATTATTAACACGCGCTTCGTTACAGCCGGTCGTTGATTTCGAATTTGAAAGTAGTACACCTAATTTTACATTTTTGCCCCCAGGGGAAACTGGCGCTAGTTACGTTTTAACCAAGTCGTAGCGCGTGTTAGTAGATGATTTTCCAATATTTTTTATACGCGCTTTAAAAGTTTTTGACAGAGCCTCACGAAAATGATGGATCAAATTTGATTTCAAAATTATACCCCAAACTATAGGCAGACAAAAATTCGACATTGACCAAAATTGCAACCCAAAATGTGGTATATTTGATTCAATTACAATGTATGAAATTCAACTGTATTCCGAATTGATTGAAATTATTTTATTATTTGGCCCTACAAATTAACTTAAGGAGGTTCTACCCGGGGCCCTACAAATTAACTTAAGGAGGCTCTTCCCGGGCCCTACAAATTAACTTAAGGAGGTTCTACCCGGGGCCCTACAAATTAACTTAAGGAGGATCTTCCCGGGCCCTACAAATTAACTTAAGGAGGTTCTACCTGGGGCCCTACAATTTAACTTAAGGAGGCTCTTCCTGGGCCCTACAAATTAACTTAAGGAGGCTCTTCCCGGGCCCTACAAATTAACTTAAGGAGGCTCTATCCGGGGCCCTACAATTTAACTAACGGAGGCTCCTCCCGGGCCCTATAAATTAACTTAAGGAGGCTCTTTTCGGGGCCCTACAAGTTAACTTAAGGAGGATCTATCCGGGGCCCTACAAACTAACTTAAGGAGGCTGTTCCTGGGGCCCTACAAATTAACTTAAGGAAGCTCTTCACGATGCCCTACAAATTAACTTAAGGAGGCCCTCCTGTAGCCCAACAATCTAACTTAGGCTTCCCGGGGCCCAAAAAACTAACTTAGGCATCCAGGGTCCTCACAAATTATCTTCAAAAGGGTCTCCCGGGGCTCCATAAAATCAATTTGCGGGCCTCGAGTAAAATGAAAGTACGCTGTCACTGCTCGAGATCTTGAATACCAGTTGTGTCTAAATTTGGACATTTAATGAAGTAATTTTCGTAACGGTATCATTAAAAGCTGAAGTACAGAATCTGATCTATGTAGACCAAGTTTAATGTCGCCTTGAACGGACCTCATTCCAGGTTTCGGTGGGGATAAGTGGTACCCGTTGTGTTTCCTGCTGCCATCTCAACACGAGAGCTTCGTGCGGGCGGCTGAAGACCTGGGAGACAGTGTCCAGTGGTTGCTGAAACCTCACAACGCCAAAATTGGGTACTCGGGCCCGAGACCTTTCGACATTCTGTCTCCATCGGGGCAAGACGAGTTGAACCGCTTCAAATACAAGAAGGCTATTGTCCAGCAGCTGATTGGGAATCCTCTGACCATCTTCAACCGCTCGGTCAGCATTCGCTTCTACGTGTTGATCACGTCGCTGTCCCCTCTCAGAGCCTACTTGCACCAGAATGGAATACTTTACCATCGCTACGATCAGAACAGGAGTTACAGGAAGGTATGTGTGCCCGAGGGGCAGATCACTAAGCTTTACAGTGGCCTTATAATCATGATTAAATGATTACAAATAAATCATGATTAAATCATTTTATTCACGATTTAATCAATATCATCACGATTTAATCGATGTAATTACGATTTAATCGATGTAATTACGATTTAATGGATGTAATTATGATTTAATCGATGTAATTATGATTTAATCGATGTAATTACGATTTAATCGATGTAATTACGATTTAATCGATGTAATTACGATTTAATCGATGTAATTATGATTTAATCGATGTAATTATGATTTAATCGATGTAATCACGATTTAATCGATGTTATCACGATTTAATCGATGTTATCACGGTTTAATCGATGTTATCACGGCTTAATCGGTGCTATCACGGTTTAATCGGTGTTATCACGGTATAATCGATATTATCACGGTTTAATCGGTGTTATCACGGTTTAATCGGTGTTATCAAGGTTTAATCGGTGTTATCAAGGTTTAATCGGTGTTATCACTGTATAATCGATGTTTTCACGGTTTAATCGATTTTATCACGGTTTAATCGATGATATCACGGCTTAATCGATGATATAACGTTTTAAAATATATATATATATATATATATATATATATATATATATATATATATATATATATATATATATATATATATATATATATATATATATATATATATATATATATATATATATATATGTATATGTATATATGTATATATGTATATATGTATATATGTATATATGAATTGAATTGAATTGAATTGAATAATGGTTTATTGTGCCACAAAACAGTAAAGAAATTACCAACAAGTTGTAACCAAATACACGGAAACAAAGAAAAATAAAATAAAAATTGGTGATATAGAGTAAAAGGTGCCTATGTAGGCCAGAGTCTTAATATTAAAAAAAAATTATATTACATATGTCTGAAACACTGAGAACTAAAAACTTGTTACAATTTTTACGTTTTTGTTTTGGATTATCTTTGAATATATATATATATATATATATATTCAAAGATATATATATAATCACGTCTTTATTATGCTCTTTTGTTAACAAATCACTGATATTACGTCACCAATTACTTTTTATAAATTGAATCTAAAGAAACAGTCGGATTTCAATACCTGTTAATCAATAATTTTGATTAAAAATAATTAGATTTTCTTTTAAACATAGTTTAATTGCGTAAAGATTAATTGCCCGGTGGATGTTATATTTCCAATTCTTACTCTTTTTTATAACGACTCAATTAACCCTTTGAATAAACAAAGCGCCACATAGCGGCGAACGTGAAACATCCACTTATCTGTTGAGAATTCAGTTTGTTGTACCAAATATATTTGCTTCAAAGCGACGGTTTCTGTGTTTCATTGGCAGATACCAGGGCGGGCATGGCCTTTGTCCCAATTCTGGCGTTACTTAGTCCGAATATACGGTGAAACTGCGGTCAATGACGCGGCGGACAAGCTTGACCAGATGCTGGTGCAAACATTGCTGCTGGCTGAAGCCTTCTTAGTGGCCAAAATTCCACCCTTGCCTTCCGACGATCGGAGATTCACCAAGACTCGGTAAGGTATTGCCCATTTATACCGTTGACCATCGGGTCGCTTATCTCGGACATTGACTGTTCTTCAGTTGTCCCCATTGCTTCCAACTGTTGGGCGTCGATGTGGTCTTCAACTCTTCCTTGTGGCCGATGATTGTGGACATAAATGGCCAACCTAATCTCCGGCTCTCGGCCAAAGAGGGCAACGTGAAGGCCAACGCGGTCAAGCGGTCAGTCGTGGAGGACATGATCACCCTCTTGTTCACGCCTTCGCCAGTGGCCACCCAAGTGGCCAGCTCGCTCGAGAATGTCTCGGATAATTTCGGCATCTTGGTGAGTTACTTCAATTTCTGTTCTGTTTGTTCCCTAACTACATTTAAGAATTTTTAATCATATAGTCAGACTTTTAAATCAGATTATCAGATTTTTAAATCAGATTATCAGATTTTTAAATCGGATTATCAGACATTTCAATCGGATTATTAGACATTTCAATCGGATTATTAGACATTTCAATCGGATTATCAGACCTTTCGCTCGGATTATCAGACCTTTCGCTCGGATTATCAGACATTTCAATTGGATTATCAGACATTTCAATCGGATTATTAGACATTTCAATCGGATTATCAGACATTTCAATCGGATTATCAGACATTTCAATCGGATTATCAGACATTTTAATTAGACTTTTAGATAATATTTCTAATTTATTAGATAATTTTGAATCGGATTTTAAGATTTTTAAATAAAATTTTCAATTTATAAGAAGATTTTGTACCAGCGTTTCACATTCTTAGATCAAATTTTAAAAATTTCGTTCCCGATTTTATGGCATATTTCTCCGATTTTAAAATATATTTCCAAATTTATGAAATATAATTTTGAATAGTACGCGCGATTTTAACATCCTTCTACATGCCCCTCCGATATCGAAACACGAGCATCTAATTTTTAAAGAGTCTACGAAACCATTTCAAATTTCCGAATAAACTTCATTTATACTCTTCGTTGCGTGGGAGAGAAACACTTCGTACCCCTTAAACACTCAAGATGGCGTTTTATCCCTTTACGCGCCAAAAGAAAGCTTTTAATAGACCGTAAAATTAATTTATCACCCTCTTAGGGTCCGCGACTTCGGTTAGCGAAGACAAACAAGTTGTCCCTAAGCGAACAAGTCCGGCTGCCTGCCCCCCGCTAATATCTCTAGTAACAAATGTGACACCAACACCAATTACATTATTAAACCCTTCGTACCAAAGATATATTTTCAGCGCTTAAAAAATTGGAGGCAGCTTCGTAACTGATTCTGATAACTTTCTCACCAGGGAATTTCTGTCAAGGAAATAATTTTGTTCGCGGATATTTTTATGGACCCACCTAATAGCTTGGTTGTTCAAAATTGCTTTTGCAACCAGATCTCATGGGAAATTTCATTAAACGGAATTGTCTATTTTGATACTGTCGTGTAGATTAAATTATGTTATTGATATGTGAATAGGGTAAAATTCCGTTGAGGTTGAATAAACGCAAACGTATATATATATAATATATATATATATTGTCTACATATATTATTGAGTATGACAAAATCATAAAAATTGCATTCACTTTTATTTACATATCTCCACAAATAGTCTAAATGGTTTTACTGCAATAGGACCAAATTATTTAAATTCCATTGATTTTTGATGACACGTATTCCCACACATAATCTATCTGATTTTATTGATGTATCAATAGAATAATATTATTTCAATTCCATTTAATTTCTATTATAAATAGTTTAAATGATTTTATTGATGTGTCTATTTATTTTTAATTACACATTTCCCCATACATAGTCTAAATTATATTTAAAGCAAGTTGCGGCTCGACGTGAAATAGCTCTTTTTTCAATAGATGTCGCTAACGTCGAAATCCAAAAGGCGGTACTTATAGGTACCCCTCGTGTTGATTGGATCGTTTGTAAATTGGTCAATAACATAAATTATAGCAATTATAAACAATATTTTAAATGGGATAAATAATTTGGGTTAAAGCCCAGTAACTATAATACTCTACAATGGCTCTCTGACGACGTTATCATTTGGCTATTTTGAATTTCAACTTCCTTTGCCATTAATAGATGGCACCACGCTGTCCACTAAAGCCGTTTTTTTTTCGAAGAATCAGAAAGATTCATGGCCATCTCTAATAACAGGGGCCTTTTCATAATACAGGTGGCAATGATAGAGCCGCCACTTGCTTTAAATGGAATATATCGTGATCACGTTATGTAAATGCGTCATAAGCAGAACGCGGGTAAAACCGACTAGTAAGTGCTAATAATTATTGATAGACCATAACTAGCCGGTAGTTGTACATCGAAAAGGTGTGTTTAACCAACAGGGGGCCTCGCTACGGAGCAGTAGCGCCGCGCTTAATAACACCAATTATCAAAAGAACGGGAGGTACTCTAACTCGATTTTGGGCTCTTTCCGGGGTTTGAAATAGTTCGATTTAAGTTATAATGAACTCTCTTGATTTTGGGTTTCATCAGGGCATCAATTGCCAAACAAACCACAACTTGTGCCTGAGCGTTGAGGATTTGGAATACTTGATGCAAAGCCAACGCGAACAACTCAACAGTGGGGGATTTCGACAGGTAAGCGTTGCTTTCAAAAAATACCGTTGGCGTCATCAGCGCCATCTGGAAGCAAACCCGTACTGAACTTTAATTCCTATGCCTAGATTTTCCCAGGGCCTGACCCCAGTAGATACGGCTCAATAGCGGAAGAAATAACCCGTTGGATCGGGAATTCTTTTAGTGATAACAGGTAAGCTTTTCTTTTAGAACGATAGATGGCGTTGGCGAATGGATTTCAAGATGTCATCCTCCCTGTGTTTTTCGTTGTAGGATTCCGGAAAGCAGTGCTTCTCGAGATATCATCTCGATCATGTCCGTCCTCAAAAAGAATGCTTACGAGTTGAAAAACTTCAACGCGTCTGGCTCGTCGAGCTGGAAGTTCACTAGTGCCAATGATAGTACAAATAGTCGCAGTGCGAGCGTCGCCAAGGATAACACCGATGATAACATGACGGGTGAGTGTCCTAGCTATAATTGCTTCAGAAATTTGGGTGTTGATTGGCGGGGGTTTAACCTGGCCAACCAATACTAACGCGCGTCTCGAGTTACTAATCTGGTGGAATTCTAGACTTTCCCAGCTGTTGTTGTTAGCGCCGGATTACCCAATAGGCCGACTAGGCCTGAGCCTAGGGCACTAAGCCTACAACGGGCACTAAGAGGTATTAATAAAATTAAGAGTTAAAAATTAACTTTGGCTCAGTAGTGGCGCCAGCAACAGGCCGGGTAGTCGTCTTAAGGGGCCTCAAAAATGTAACATTATTATTATTATTTAATATCAGAAAATTCTGTAATTTGTTTGTGAAATAATTTATTATACAATCACCGGGTCTGTCTGTCTGCCCTGCGAACGCGTTCGCATTTTCCGTGCAAAGGTTAATCAATGTACACTCTGTTCAAAAAGTCTTTGCCCGTGGGAGATTTCGAACATTTTCGCCCGTCATTTCTTGTATAGTTGCATCAAGTCGAAGCGGACATCGGTAATAGATTAATAAAATGTTTCGCTACAAATTGGCCAAAATCATTTTCTGGATAGACTTATAATTTGGCCTATTTTGGCCTAAAAGAGGTGGTGTCAACTTTTTTATTTTTGATCTCAGGTCATTTTAAACCCGATTGTCGTGTTCTCTGGGGTTGTTTTATATTTAGAAAGTGTTAGAATTATTCAAATCGACGCATTGGTTCAAAAGATATTCACCAAAAAAGTTTTCACAGAAATTGAGAAATATCTAAACATCTCACCAAGCCATTTAAAATAATAAATCTTGACGGGTTTTGTCTCCATCTATAGTTCCTTGAAGTAATCGTTTTTGTTTAATTCTAAATATGTAACAAATTGAAGGTTAACATAAATATTATCTGGCGTCGCCCCTGTTCGTTTTTCAAATGAGCACATGAAAATATTTATGTTAACGTTCAATTTGTTACATATTGGTTGTCTGTTGTATTTGTATGGGCGTTTTCTCTCCAACTTCTTGTTAATGATTTTGGGACGGACCGAGTGCTGAGTGTTATACAACCTCTCAACGTACAATGGCAGGGTTTCCACCAATTGTACACGGTATTCGTCTTAGTATCAATTTGCGATTTACTGGCGCCGGCCGGGAATCGAATCCGGGTCTGCCTCGTGCAAGAGATTTACACTAACCACTCAGCCACCAACGCTTGTTATTTTACGGTGTTTTTCTAAAAAACAGCTTGGGCGAATGTTAGGTACTATAATTTATTCTACATAATTTTAAATATAAATAAATTATATTAATCTTATATTTAATGAAATATTTATAAATTATATTAATCTTATATTTAATTAAATATTTATAAATTATATTTATCTTGTATTTAATGAAATATTTATAAATTATATTAATTTTATATTTAATTAAATATTTATAGATTATATTAATCTTATATTTAATTAAATATTTATAGATTATATTAATCTTATATTTAATTAAATATTTTAGTATTTTAATGTAAAATTTGATCGTGATCAGGAATTGAACTCGGGTCGCATTGTAACAATGCGGATAGTTCATCGCCGAGCCATTGACATCCTTAGGGAAAATATTAAAACCATTATAATAAGGCGGGTTTTTTTACTAAACGGATTAATACAATATCTGTATATATTGTTTATTGAACTTTGTTTGTTTATTCTTTGGTACGGTTTTTTGTTTTGTTAAATTCTTAACAAAATTTCGTTAACACACAAAAAGTAGTTCATTGTTACATTTTAATAACGCTTAGAAAAAGGATAATTATTCAAAACTCCCGCGGAAATTAAATCAAAGTAATAATATAGCGCCACCGTGTGGAGAACTATCAGTCAAACCGGGTAAAAATATAATCTCTTCAATTTTTTGAACTTTAGTCAAATCTCGACGGGTAAAAAACAAACACAAAATAAAAGTATATAAGGCCGTTGCCGTCAATATAGAAGATCTATTCTTTCTTAGTTCTTGGCTGCCAGACGAACTAATACAGGACGGGGTCCTGGTGTCGGTCAAAAGCGAGGGGCTGATCACTCCGCGTAATCGGTGTACAGAGCCGTACCTTTGACTGTACTAATGGGATTACGCGTAATCTTTGAAGTCCCTGCCTTTGGCAGTGGTAATCTAAGCGTAATCCGGTGTACAGATTTTCTAAGAGTGGTTAGCCCCTCGGTCAAAAGTTATGACGAACTTTGCGGTTGTAATTAGTATGTTCGGTCTTCGGTCAAGAAAAGAGTTAAATTGTGTTTCGCGTTTGGAACGTGAGTGAATGGACTTAATGGTATGAACAGTGCGTGTTTAAGACTGAAAGTGTTAAAGTAATTGTGAACTAACTCAAGTCAGATATAAGATAAAATTGATTGTTATTATTTTTTGAATTGGAATAACCTAATTATACCCTTGAAATTATCAACTCAACCTGTGAGGCTTATTAAGTAGATTGGAAGTAATTAGTAGCGAACATATGTCAGATGTTAATTAAGACAGAGTTTAAAATTACTCAGTATAATTTATGATAATTACTTTTAGTAAGTGTGTTTTGGTTTAGGTTTCAATCACGATGAACTAAGACAAATCTAATCTAGTCTTAGACACTTGAGTACCAGTTCTGTATAATTACGTAGAAGGGATATATATTGTTGGGTTATTGATGAAAGTTAAATCTAGAACGTTCCAGAGACTGTTCTGAATAACAATTAACGTTAATAATTTTGCATAATTCTGGTTGCCATTTTTTTTGTAATCACTCGCCCACGACATTACAGTTCTGGCAATCCCGAACCAAATAAATTTTCGATATAACGGCGACGGGAAATTAATCTCGTAAATTTATCGCGCGGCCCTAGGGAATATTCTTTTAACAAAATTTCGATAATCTATCGTTTAATTAAAATCGGCCCTATTCCGTTAAAATTATAAACCAAAAAGCGAACGGTCGTTATAATACCCTCTGTAGATATTTCTTTCATTAAAATTTGCGTCGTATTATATTCAACTGATAAACTTGTACTGTAAATAGGGTGTAATTCAATTGTGCATTGTTATAGTACGTCTAACTCACTGCTGTAACTACTTAACTTATGATATTCTGGATAAATTAAAATTGGTCGTTTCGTCTCAATTATTTTAATTATTATTAAAATTTTATACCGGGCGGGATAGAACTGGTATAGCATATATCTTTAAGGGTTATAACGAGAAATTAATACCACTAGGGACAATTCTTCCGAGGAGAGGTATATTTTGGCTTGCCAACTTGTTATTCTTTCAAAGGTACGAGTCACTTTTCTTTGACAGTAGTTTATTTTTTAGTTTTAATTTTTTACGAGCGCTACTAGGCCTATATCCAAATTGTATCTTTAATTTTATCTTAACAAATAAATGGTTCTTAAACTTACTTTACTTAGCGTACCTATGTTCATTCTGATCGAGGGGCTGATCACTCCGCCTAATCGGTGTACAGAGCCGTACCTTTGACTGTACTAGTGGGATTACGCGTAATCTTTTAAGTCCCTGCCTTTGGCAGTGCTAATCTAAGCGTAATCCGGCGTAATCGATGTACAGACTTTCTAAGAGTGGTTAGCCCCTCGATTCTGATGTAATGGATGTACAATTTGTACATGCGATGTACCGAAGGAATTAACGTAAATTGATAGACTTGAATTCAGTAGTAGAAAAAGTAAATAACCACTCATTTGTTAAGTGTTATTAGTTCGCGTACCCATTTTACCCAAAAATTGCACCACTTGCTTAAAAAAAATTAAATAATCCACGTGGACGGATTTGAAAAAATTGTGGTCAGGGGGCTTCCAAATGGGTGCCTACCTTCCCAAAAATCCTGGCGCCGCTACTGCTTGGGCCTAGGACCCCTCAATGCCTTAATTCGGCCCTGGAGGTTATACTACCTTCAAAGGCCCATAAGTAACATAAATACAATAAGTATGACAATTGGAGGTGGCGGAGTACTTAGCTTCTCTTGCTGTGAGGCGAAAGTACTGAGTTCGATTCCAGCTTGTGGCACTGGGTGAACAACTCTGCGTTGAGTTTGCAGGTTCTTACCCCACTGGTTAGAGGGGTTTCTCACAGAGTTCTTAAAAACCTTTGGAGGGACGACATTAGTGAGTGTAGGGTTGGCTAGTGTTGCATGAAGAGCTTTTCACCAGCCCCATACGTGGCCACCGGAATTAAAGGTTCCTTGGTGACTTGGGCCTAAGGTGGTACCTTGGGTACTATTCTAGCTGTTTATAATCTCTATTTTACAAAAATAATCAGCGAACTGATTTTTATCAAAATGTGGCAATCGTGGTTTAATTCTCAGCACAGAGCACCCTAGGGTCTAAAACATGCCCAAGTCAAATTTACAACCACCAAGGAGGATAGCATCCTACTCAGTTTGGTTGCGAGTCCAAGTCGTTGGTTTTCATTTTTATGTGTTAGTACGTTTATATTGACTTATGACGTCATAAGATTGTTCATTATGTTACCATCGCGGATTTTTTTAAAAACCTTAAAATTGCCTTAAAAATAAATCCGATTGAACCCAAAACGTCCATTCCTAATAAAATATCGCTCTCGAATAATATTTTGTCATAGCAATAAAATGCTATCCATTTGCATAAAAAAACTTTTATCTCTAACCAAATTAGCCCAATTTTATTTCCATACTTTTAACTTGGTTTCTTCAAAGTTAAACTTTCCTCACTAGGCCTTGGCACAAAAAAAAATACCAAAAAAGCTCACCTAGGCCTTGGGCCTATTTATATAAAGTAAAAAGAGAGGAAATCTCTCTTTTATCCAATCAAAAATTCCGAAAACGAGATTTTGAAGGAAACACACTCTTCTTAAAATCCGTAAATTCGCTTATTTCGCTAACGAGTGAATCGAGAAAAAACGTCTTCGCCAGGGACGCCCGTGCTCTTTAGTAATGTATGCGTAAAAAATTTCCTACTCGAAAGCTTCGCAATCCTTCACATTCGGGCCAAGGCTTAACTAGAACTTCCAATTTAAACTATTACCCGCTGACTTTACCCTAGCGCGCTATTTTGCAGGTACAATTGGCTAAGGCTTTTCGTTTCTCGTGTTTTTGAACCATTTTTTCTTAGGCTGAAAATCTAATTTTGCATGTTTTTTCATATCATTACAGCGCAAGAGTCGTCTTTGCCCAGTTGCAGCCGAGGTGAGTTTGAGCCTTTTTTTTCTTGTTCTAATTGCATTAGGCCTACAATACCTTTGGCAAAAAGGGCCTAGCGTCTCCCTAGTGGCTGTTTTCGTTCTACCTATTTCCTTGCTTAAGCTTGGCTGGTGTCCCTGTCTATCCGTATCTTCTTAAGTACTTGACAGTCACTTAAGATGTTAGTACCACCAGTTAAATAAACACTTGGAGTGTCTTAGGATGCCCTAATGAATCTTATAGAAACGGGTGTGGTTTACAACATAGATGTTAGCTCGCAACGGGCTAAGCTAGACATGGCTCCTAGTCGACAATCGACAATAAGCCTTGTTTCGAATAGAAGCTCATTTAAATCATCTAAATTCGTGATTTTACGCGGAACTAGATTAGTTTCTTGAACGTGACAAGATCTTCAGCGTGAGAAGTAAACGGGGTTTCTTAAGTTCGTTTTCTGGTCCGTTTATTTTCTGTGTTATTGAGTCAGCCAATGAATTTGAAGTAACGCGTGACGTCTTACATTCGAAGTAATTGAAGCCCCACCCCTTTCTCGAGCCGCTTTTCCTTCGACATCTCACACATATAATTTCGTGGTACCACTTTATAAAATGTATATAATTCGTATTTCGTAAAATATTTAACGAGACAATTGGCCCTGCTACAACTTCCTGCACTTGGTCACGCTGACAAGGATGCAAAGAGCATTTTATTAGTCCTACGGTCTTAGTCTGTAGTCATTCCAGAAATGGCAGTCGGTAAAATTTAGCACGTCGTGTGGCGGAGTGGTTAGCACTTTAGCTTCGCAGCAATAGGAGCTGGGTTCTATCCCAGCGTGTGACACAGGGTAGAAACTCGTTGTGCGTTGGGCTTGCAAGTTATATTCCCACTGGTTAAAGGGGTTTCCCCGTCCATAAAACTTTTAAAAAATGATATAATAATCAGCTACGCTAATAGCCAAGGCACCCCCTTAGGCCTAAGTCATCAAACGACTTTTAAAGCCATTAATTCAGGTGGCCGGGTTACAACGCATAGGTGGGTGGTGGCAAGCCCTTCGCGCCAACATCTCCCTACACTTACTATTACCGTTAACCAGACCTCCATAAGTTTTTATGGAAGGGGAAACCGAAGAACTCGGTAATAGTGAGTGTATGAAGAACATGCCACTAAACTAATACGCAATATAACCTGAATAAATGGCGTTAAAAGTTGCTAGATGACTTGGGTCAAAGCTGGTGTCTTGGCTATTAGCTTAGCTGATTATTATTTTAAGGTATGGCACTGACACACTTATGTGAAACGTAATTATAAACTTACGTTATTCGTAATCGTGGTCAGCTGGTTATTTGGTAATATTACCACAAAATAAAAACCCCATAAAGTAGTATGAATTACAAAATACGCATTGTCTAAAATACCCTCTGGTTCTGCACTCAAAACAAAAGCGTGCCTTTTTGCAATCCCAATAACGAATAAAAGAGGAACTCTAACAAAGAGACGATCTTAGCGGTAACCAAACAAATTATTGGCCCTTTTATATTGGGAGTCATTGGAGGCACAAAAGACTGAAGAGAGGAAAAATAACAACCAATTCTCCCACTTCTTAACCTTAAAGCTCATTAAGCCTTTGACCTCACCACAAAAGCCGAGACTTAGTCGGGTTAATTGGCAGCTCCGTCAACGGCAATGGAGTGTCTTAAAAAAACCCTTCCTTAAAGATCGTCTTCTTAGTGTTTAGGTCAAATTACGCTTATTGTATTTTTTATATAATGACGAAACTGTATAGAGTTAATTAAGGATAAGTCCGAACCAAAAAAATAGAGACCCAAATTAAGTAATTTATTGTTCTGATTAGAATATTTTTAAATTAAAACTGAAATATATCCAACCAATATTTTGAAATTTACGTTCAATTTAGAGACAATATGTATGATATAGAAATCACCAGTAAAAGTGGGCAAGGATCGGCAGTAAAAGTGGGCAAGAATCGCCAATAAACGTGGGCAAGGATCGCCAGTAGAAGTGGGCCAATATCCTTTTTTGGGGGATGGAATTGAATATCAAATATTTGTTTTCTAGCCACGTTAAAAAATAAATCAAATATTTAAATCGAAGAATAGTTTAGCCGAATATTAACGAGTGGAAAATCAGGGCCAATTAACTGATCAAATAGAAAATCGTTTATTTAAAACGTAGAATAGATAGGTCTTTTTTTAATGTAATCATGGGCAGTTAACTGATCGAATACCAGATCAAATAATTAAATCGTCGAATAGTTTGGCCGTATATTTTTAGTGAGAAAACAGGACCAGTTAAGTGATCGAATACCAAATAATTGGACCTATTGGGTTTTGTTTTGGTCTTGGTTTGGAAGGCTTAGGTTTCCTTTGCTGTTCTGCAAATTCTAAAAACCCACCAAGGTTGAATAATTTCGGCAATATGAGAAATTACTGAGAACACTTACAGACCTCAAAGAAAGGAAAACGCAGTTTGCAAACTATTTGAAATACCAACTATTTTCTATCTCGCATTTCCAATATTCGACTATTTGATCAGAGAAAACGAATATTCGCGAACATTTTCAAAAACTATTTGATTCGACGAATCGGTTATTCGATTTGGTATGCATCGATATGGTTGATGCAACCGAATATTTTGCACACCCCAAACATGGGCCAAATAATGATAAATCCAGGACATGACTCTATGCGAAAAACCCGTCCAACAGCGCTAACACCCGACCACTATTGCCCCCTATTGGGAAAAATGCGCAATCGCGGACCTACGTCATTTTGGGGGCAAATTTTTTAGGGGCAGTTTTCAAAAATAATACACGTGGTCGTCGTAGTAAATATCCTGGAATATTTATTCACAGTTATCATATCTAGTGTGGTTATTAATGTAATTACTTTTTTTACGTACTAGGTTCATAATTATATATAATATAATATATATAATTATATAATATTAAACATATACTTTCCTAGAATCGTTAACATTAATCTAAAAATGAGGGGCCAATATGGCAGGATTTTCGAATTACAACCGCCACTTATTTCCGAATTTCGACTTAGTCAACACAAGATGGCGTTCGGGAAACCGGAAATTTCTGCTTGATTTTGCTCCCAATTTTTTTTATTTGCACCTTTTCCCCGCCTACTAAAATGATCGCCCGTTCCTTTAGTACGTATGAAGGTACCAGAGGCATGTCCTGGATTTATCATTATTTGGCCCATGCCCCAAAACACCAATAATTACTGTTTTAATTAGGAATAAATACTATAAATACTATACCGAAATATACAATACTGTATATAATAACCACTCGCCACCCTGTGATAGCTGCAAAAAATAAGCCCAATTTTTACGCTAAATAGGAGTAAGGATAACCCACTCAAAATATTTATTATTTCATTAGAACCTTTAAAAATATCCGTTTTAATGGACTGGTTTTCAACTTCATGGCGCCAAAATTCGTTAGGCCTAATTCAAATTTTTTACGTCGTGATATTTTGGCCTTACAAGGGGAGTACCCGAGGTGTTTATTGCCGATTTTGTTCAAAGTCGGGCGTAATGTAGACCTATATGAGATATGAAATTTCCCAAAAGGAGACGTTGCACTACCCATTCGATTTGCCATGGCAACCGAAAATGTTTTTCACCACTTAGAACCAAAATAAGATGTTTTCGTTATTTTACTCAAAAATTCTTAAAATTTTACTACAAAAATGTTGCAATTTACCCACTCAAAATATTTATTATTTAATTAGAACCTTAAAAAATGTCCGTTATAATGGACTGATATTTTGGCTTAGTGAAAACCAGGCTTAAGTCCATAGTACGCAAATTGTCAATTATATTTAATTAAACTAAAAACTGCGAAAACAGTGGGCGTGTACGAGAACTTTGTAAGAGTTTAACAAATCCCCACGACCTACAAAAGGCCAGAAAACTTTGCTTAACTTTGAATGTTTGGCGCCGAAAAAAAGGGTTTCTAACGTTTTTCCTTTGATTTCGTTGTCGTTAGACCAAACCTCGATGCCGTACCTGTCATCCATCGTGCTGCTCCCCAAGCTCCGTTTGGTGCCTGGCTTCACTCCCCTGGTGACGGAATACACGGCCACCGTCAGCCACGATGTCCTCCTGGTCCGTTTGGGCGCCGTGACCGAGAACTGTCAGACGGAAGTGCGAATTGACGACAAATACGGACCCGCCGGGTAAGTACCACCTCTCTTTTTGGTTTTTCTACCTGCCCGGGGCTCCAGTTTTACCTACACCTCTTTATTCGCCAGACGAAGTAGAAACGCTTACAATCGTGATAGACGTTTTTGTCGTCAGTTACGTTTGATTAGGTGGATACTTTTGGCTTGTTCTAGGATTACGGAGTAGGTTAAGGGGGAAGACAACAGGGGCCATTGTCTACTTTCGCGCTATTTCAAGCTGAACTCTTTTAATTTTGTATGTTAAATTATAAAATTAATATTTAAGTGTAGAACAGCCTCTTGTTTAGTGACTAAAATAATTTTTACAATTTTAAATTTAAAGTAATTAAGTTATTACGTTATAATTCGGACCCCCGGAGCTAAACGAGTTGGGCAAGCGCCCAAACTACCCTTTAGTTAGGACCTTATATCTCGTTAACTATTAATATTATAATTATCAAAATTATTTTAAGCACTAGAGAAAGGTTCAGCCTAATAAGAAAAATATAATTCAATTATGTAATTGGTAAAACAGATACGTTCAGCTTGAACGAAAAAGAGGCTATTACTGTATTCGTCCCCCTTAAGAAGAGTGAATAGTTCGAATGGGGTAAATATGTTTTCCCAAAATGGTCACAGTCAGCCATTTTAATAGATAAGTAGACAATTTTATCAGTTTTCAATCTTAACACCTCCGTTTCAGAAGGAGTTTTAGTTTATGGTGTTACGTTGAGTAACTCTCAGGTACGAGAACAGGAGAATAGTATTCACTAAATGTTGTCTAATTTAGGTGAATCTGAAATATTATAAAAACAAACGTAGTAATATAAGCCTTAGAGAATGAAGTTTGTTTACTCCGACTATGATACACCATTTTTGAGAAAATAGGTCTTAAGTGTAATAACTATAATAATTGCCATAGTAATTTAATAATCGAAATATATTAAAAACAAGGTTAAAGCAACATTAAAAATTAAAGTAATTAGCTAGTCCAATGTAGAATTACTCGAGGATTCTAATTTCGTATTTCATTCCAAAATCACGCATCTTGACTTGCTGGACCTTGGCTCTCAGATGTTCGCGACCGAAAACTATGGCTAAGCCCCCTTTGGTTGGCCATTGAAACCGAGATAGGTAGTGGCTATAGCAGACGCTATTAATTTTTCCTCATCGTTATTCCCAAATTTGACTTCATAAATTATGATACTCGCATTTTAATATAATTTTGGCATCGTTTGATTACATTTTGATCAGTTTATTTACGAAAAAAACGTTCTGTTGACTTTTTAATTTCTCTGTAGCAGATGCTAGATCATAGGCGCAACCTCGCAGAAACTAGCACCGTTACGCCACCTAGAGGTAGTGTCGCGCAATTTCGGCGTTTATAGGCTTTGAGCTTAGGAAATATAGCGCCATCTGCCTTAATATCCATCACTAAATATGTGAAGAAAAAGCAGACGAAATTTTAACTTCAGTTGAAACTTTCAGCTGTTATGCAGAGATAATTTTGAACGAGCAGACAGCTTTCATATATTTAATTTAAAACTCTGTCGGTAGGCGGCGATACTTGTGACCAAAATTTAAACTACGATACTATTTTTTCTTAATTGAGGGTCCGAAATTTGCAAATTAAGCGTACGGGATTTTGAATCTCAAAGTGATTTCAGTTATCAGAAATTGATTTTGAGATTTCAAAGTACGATTTTTGAATTGATTTCTAGTTTTTTAGTCTCTTTTAGAGATTTTGGAACTGATTTTAGCCCATATTTCGGGATTCTCAATTGTAAGATTTCTAAAATCATTTTTCTCTAGAGTGTGCGGAATTTTTTCGAATGTAGGTCCATTCGTCCATAGTACCAATTGTCTTGACAAACGAAATTAATAGTAAGGATTAGCAAATCCATGTTGGAGAGGTTTTGGAATTTGTATTTTTTCATTTATTCAATTGGTCAGTCAAAAAAGTTCAAATTGGATAGCCCTAAGATACAAGACGTGTTTTTGCAATACAACATATTGCCACCGTGCGTCGCTTATTTAGAAATATTTTGGTGTCACAGTGAAAATCTGATATGAAACTCTATTAACCCTAATATGTATTTTAGGGTATTATGATTGGCTAACCGACCAGCCGCTTATTTCCAAAATATAACAAAAATTATAAATAACTAAATTAATAAACTCAGGTAGATGGCAGCACGTGCTCCGTCTTTTTGGGCAATATGATTGGATAGCAGTGATATAAATAAATAAACCCGGGTAGATGGTAGCACGTGTTACGTCGTTTTGGGCAATTTGATTGGATATCAGTTATTTAAATAAATGAACCCAGGTAGATGGTAGCACGTGTTACGTCGTTTTGGGCAATTTGATTGGATAGCAGTGATTTTAAATAAATAAACCTAGGTAGATGGTAGCACGTGTTCCGTCGTTTCGGGAAATTTGATTGGATAGTAGTGATTTTAAATAAATGAACCCAGGTAGATGGCAGCATGTGTTCCGTTGTTTCGGGTAATATGATTGGATAGCAGTGATATACAAAACACCCAGGTAGATGGCAGCACATGTTCCATCTGTACATCTTAACATAATTTAGGGTTAAGATGAAAGGGTTACTTAGTGCGTGTCGAACTTGTTTCAATTTGCTACACTTTGTTCATTCGGGGTGGTGGAATCCGCTTGGGTTGGCTAGAATGAGATCCGTCGTCGGGGAGGCGTGGTTGTAGGGTCCTCCGCGGAGGGACTGTCCGTGTCCTCTGTTTCAGGAGAAGAACTGTGTCTCTGAGAGAGGCATTTGGGTTAATGCAAATCTGTCAGGTGGATTGGGATACGCTACGTTGGCTCGCTGAGGACGCGCTTGCCGCGACTGATTGATGCGAATCATCCAAAGCTCTTCTTCTCTCTCTCTCCGCTGTCTATTTATCTGGGTTATACGCTATTCCACCGCGCGGGGGCGTTATTCCGTGCTCCGCTTCACGCCATGTTGCCCCTTTTTTTTAACTCGCGCTTTATTGGGACGTATGGCGGAGGTTAAGAATTTGAGCCGGAGCCGTTGTTGTAACTACATATTTGAGATTTTTCCGAAACTGCAGTCAGTGGCGGCGCCAGGAATTTTCGCGAGGGTTGGCAAACCAAATAAATGGGCCCCCGACCCGGTACCCCTTTTCTCAACGAAATGCTTCAATAAAATAAAGTAGTGATGTACATGACGAAAAAAAAAGTTCTAACAACAGTAAAACGAGTCCAAATATAACAGAACTGGTTTTATTTACTAGGAGATACCTACAAAATTTCTAAATACATTATCGACAATAGTTCTTTTTATAAAATAACCTTGGCCATCTTGTTGAAATGTTGACTCCCCGCTTCAGCTGTGGATCCGTTTTCTCTCCCACTAAAGAGTTTATGAACTCGTTCTTAGGCATTGGCTGAACTATTCCAGGGCAACATTTCAACATGTTTCATTGTTATTTATAAATAATTTTATCTCTTGGGACAATTTTGAAACCCTTTCTAGATCAATTTGGGGCCCCTTATAGGGTTATTTTGGGGCCCCTCAAAGTTTTAAGGTAGGCAGTGGCCTACCTGGCCTACCCCCTAGCGCCGCCACTGACTGCAGTGATACGAACACACGCATACCTTGGAGGAGAGAATTGGTTCCTGGAGGGGAAAATATGAAAACCATAGCTCGGGACGTTTTTTTTTGGTCGGACTCTCGTTAAATGAATGAATTTGGAACTATATTATTATTATTTTTTGAAAATTGCAATGATGTTTTTTTTTTTTTTAAATTTGATGCAGTAATGGAGTTTCGGTTAATACTAGAAATCCATTTTTGGATGAGTTCTAACTTAGCATTTCTCTTTCCGGGTTTAGGTACTGGATAAAAAGTTATATTCTTGTGAATTCTTGAATCACTTCTACATTCTATATAACAACAGTACTTTCTCATAATAATGAATATTTAAACTAACGCGTAAAAGACCGTTGGGCATTGCTAAGCCTTGTGTGATCTAAAAACGTCTACCAAATGTACAGACGACTAATTCGAATTCTTTAATACATTTATCCACCGCTAGATGCTACTAAAGTCCTAGGTCCGACCAAAAATTACCATCCCCTGCCTTCCCCCTGTCCCATGCTCGGGTACCTATCGCCTATGCTCTTGGTATTATATTTTCCCCTCCAGGAACCAATCCTCTCCTCCAAGCGCATACGAAGGACGCTGTTCCAAAATCTGGAATATAGTTTAATTATTCAATTATTATCTTTATGATTTTGAAAATATCACGAGATTTAATAATCTGTTTTTTAATAATAATCAAGCGTAAAAGGGTGGTCCTGCAAGCCACGCGAACCAACAGCTCCCTACACTAACTATTACCGTTAACCTCAACAAGTTTTTTATGGAAGGGGAAAACCCCTTATACCAGTGCGGAGAGAACTTGCAAACTCAACGCAGAAGGAGTAGTTCGAGTTTTCACCCAGTGCCACAAGCTGGGATAGACCCCGGCTCCTCTTGCTGCCAGGCGAAAGTGCTAACCACTCCGATTTTAGTTGTCTTGCATTGCGCTTGAAATTTCATAATCTTTTACCAAACTTTTACTATTTATATTCGATATGGATTTAATATTTGATTTCTTATGATTTTGAATTAGTAGTTTTGTTTCGAAATTTTTAATTTTTCTTTGAGAATTTTGAGGTTTTTTTCATAGTTTTGAATTTGTTTTTTTTTCATAGTTTTGAATTTGTTTTTTTTTCATAGTTTTGAATTTGTTTTTTTTTTCATAGTTTTGAATTTGTTTTTTTCATAGTTTTGAGTTCCTTTTCCAGAGATTTTAAGGTTTTCTAAAATGGTTTTCTCGAAGTTTTAGGGTTTTCTTAAGGTTTGAGGGTTTCAGAGATATCGTATTTTTTTTTGTAAGATTCGAAAATTTTTTAACGAATCTCGAATCTTAATTTTTATTTCTCGTGTAGCGTTATTTTTAATATTCGGCGCCCACTCGAAGAAAAAACCAGATGAAAGTTTGATATCAAATACCTTCCTCTTAATCCCTATTTTAGTCGTGAACCGAGGCATATTTTTAAGTTCAAATGTCGAAACAAAGACAATTAATTTTCGATATATCGTCGACCACTGAAAATATTATATCTAACCAAGAATGTATCACGGTTCAGAGAGAACGTGTGAGCTTGCATGGATGACAACCACGCCACTACGCCATTAACCACTCCCCTACACCTTTCCTAGAGTAATATATATCATTTCATAACACTATTAACCACGCCCTTCCACTTCCTATCGCTACATTTCCCACGCCCTTCCACTTTACTATCGTAATATTTTCCTCGCCCCCTCCATCTTACTATCGTAATATATCCCGAGCCCCTCCACCTTTAATATCATAATTTTTCCTACGCCCCTTTGCCATCAACCACGCACCTCCGCCTTTATCCACGCCCATCCACCTTTCGTATTGTTATATTTCCCACACTCCTCAGCCATTAACCACGCCTTTCCTTCTTTCCTAGCGTAACATTAACACGCACCTCCGCCATTATCCACGCCCCTCCACCTTTACTATCGCTATATTTCCCACGCCCCCTCAGCCATTAACCACGCCCCCTCAGCCATTAACCACGCCCCCTCAGCCATTAACCATGCCCCTCAGCAATTAACCACGCCCTTCTGCCTTTATCCACGCCCATCCTCCTTTCCTATTGTTATATTTCTCACACTCCTCAGCCATTAACCACGCCATTTCCTCCTTTCCTAGCGTAACATTTACCACGCCCACGCCCACTCTCCTCTGACTTCATTCACGCCCCTCCACTTTTACTCGCGTAATATTCCCCACGCCCTTCCGCCATTAACCACGCCCCTTTGTCATTCCTACCGTAAACCTTCACCCTTTTTCTCGGTAAGTGGGAAACACTTATTTTATCTCCCAAACTCTCTCTCTCTCTGTCTCTCTCTCTGTCTCTCTCTGTCTCTCTCTGTCTCTCTCTCTCTCTCTCTCTCTCTCTGTCTCTCTCTGTCTCTCTCTCTCACTCTCGGTGTGTGTGTGGGCGGAGAATATCTTCCGGGCATCCTTAAAACAGAGGCTCTACTCGAGACAACATATTTTCCGTTCCACCTGAATACAATCCTGCTGTGGCCAATTCCTTTCGGCTTGAAATTGAATCCATCCAAAAGGCACGCGCTACATTTCCGACTTTTAATAAAATTGCCTGAATAGATTTGAGTGGAGCCGGAATAGTGTGTGTGAGAGAGGACTAGAAGTATGAAACGCGGAACCACTTTGGAGAATAGAGGAAATTCAATAGTCACGGAATAAATGGACGAAATATTTGTCGGGAAAAGGTCGAGCAAATAAAACCCCTTAGCGTAGGCCGCCCGTTTTTACAGCTCTTAAGAAAATTGACTGTTCGCGAATCCGTCAAGTCGAGTCGACCTCGCGTATATTTAATTCACAATCCAATAAAAGAAAGAGTTTTCCTCTACCCTAGCACGGCCTCGATTGGCCTCGGCTCGCTTTGATATTGCACGTGGCGTGTCAAATGGAGGACGGGCTTCGAAATAGGGATGATCACGTCACATGAAAGCTGTCTATGCGTTTTACTCAATTAAACTTTATGAATGTATTTATTTATAATACGTAGGGGTAGTCACTTCAGAAATCAGGTGTGAAAATCGTAGGTAATCACGAGAAATCCCTTCCAAAAATCATTGGAAATCGACGAAATATTGTGATAAATCATTGAATATCACCGGAATATTGTGAAAAATCATTTAATGTCGCAGAACAGTTATGAGAAATCATTTACAGTCACAGTAATAGTGTGAGACATCATTTAAAATCACAAAACTATTGTGATAAATCCATGAATATCATAAAACATGTGAAAAATCATTGAAAATCACTAAAGAATTCTGAGAAATCATTAAACAATTGTGAGAAATCCTTAATAATCACTGAAAATATTGTGATAAATCCATGAAAATCACAGAAACAATTTGAGAAATCCTTAAAAATCACTGAAAATATTGTGATAAATCCATGAAAATCACAGAAACAATTTGAGAAATCATTGAAAATAACATAACAATTGTGATAAATCATTGAAAATAACATAACAATTTGAGAAATCATTGAAAATAACATAACAATTTGTGAAAAATCATTGAAAATCACTAAAGAATTCTGAGAAATCATTAAACAATTGTGAGAAATCCTTAAAAATCACTGAAAATATTGTGATAAATCCATGAAAATCACAGAAACAATTTGAGAAATCCTTAAAAATCACTGAAAATATTGTGATAAATCCATGAAAATCACAGAAACAATTTGAGAAATCATTGAAAATAACATAACAATTGTGATAAATCATTGAAAATAACATAACAATAGTGAGAAATCAATGAAAATCACAGAAACATAGTGAGAAATCAATGAAAATAACATAACAATAGTAAGAAATCAATGAAAATCACAGAAACATAGTGAGAAATCAATGAAAATCACAGAAACATAGTGAGAAATCAATGAAAATGATAGAAACATTGTGAGAAATCAATGAAAATGATAGAAACATTGTGAGAAATCAATGAAAATGATAGAAACATTGAGAGAAATCAATGAAAATTATAGAAACATTGTGAGAAATCAATGAAAATTATAGAAACATAGTGAGAAATCAATGAAAATGATAGAAACATTGTGAGAAATCAATGAAAATGATAGAAACATTGTGAGAAATCAATGAAAATGATAGAAACATTGTGAGAAATCAATGAAAATGATAGAAACATTGTGAGAAATCAATGAAAATGATAGAAACATTGTGAGAAATCAATGAAAATGATAGAAACATTGTGAGAAATCAATGAAAATGATAGAAACATTGTGAGAAATCAATGAAAATGGTAGAAACAATCACAGAAACGATTGGGAGCAACGGTTAAAATCGTATCATCATAGTCATTCTTGAGAAAACCTTTTTAGCGTTTATCAATTTAGATATGGAGGTAAATTGTCAGATGAAAATATCATAATATTGTACATAATAATCGAATGAAACTGGTTTTCGAAAACTATCGAGTGTTGGTTTTCTTAAACTATCGTGTGAAACGTTTTTTTCGAAAATTATCGAGTCAAACTGTTTTCTCGAAAATAATCGAGTCAAACTGTTTTCTCGAAAATAATCGAGTCAAACTGTTTTCTCGAAAATAATCGAGTCAAACTGTTTTCTCGAAAATAATCGAGTCAAACTGTTTTCTCGAAAATAATCGAGTCAAACTGTTTTCTCGAAAATAATCGAGTCAAACTGTTTTCTCGAAAATAATCGAGTCAAACTGTTTTCTCGAAAATAATCGAGTCAAACTGTTTTCTCGAAAATAATCGAGTCAAAACTGTTTTCTCGAAAATAATCGAGTCAAAACTGTTTTCTCGAAAATAATCGAGTCAAAACTGTTTTCTCGAAAATAATCGAGTCAAAACTGTTTTCTCGAAAATAATCGAGTCAAAACTGTTTTCTCGAAAATAATCGAGTCAAACTGTTTTCTCGAAAATAATCGAGTCAAACTGTTTTCTCGAAAATAATCGAGTCAAACTGTTTTCTCGAAAATAATCGAGTCAAACTGTTTTCTCGAAAATAATCGAGTCAAACTGTTTTCTCGAAAATAATCGAGTCAAACTGTTTTCTCGAAAATAATCGAGTCAAAACTGTTTTCTCGAAAATAATCGAGTCAAAACTGTTTTCTCGAAAATAATCGAGTCAAAACTGTTTTCTCGAAAATAATCGAGTCAAAACTGTTTTCTCGAAAATAATCGAGTCAAACTGTTTTCTCGAAAATAATCGAGTCAAACTGTTTTCTCGAAAATAATCGAGTCAAACTGTTTTCTCGAAAATAATCGAGTCAAACTGTTTTCTCGAAAATAATCGAGTCAAACTGTTTTCTCGAAAATAATCGAGTCAAACTGTTTTCTCGAAAATAATCGAGTCAAACTGTTTTCTCGAAAATAATCGAGTCAAACTGTTTTCTCGAAAATAATCGAGTCAAACTGTTTTCTCGAAAATAATCGAGTCAAACTGTTTTCTCGAAAATAATCGAGTCAAACTGTTTTCTCGAAAATAATCGAGTCAAACTGTTTTCTCGAAAATAATCGAGTCAAACTGTTTTCTCGAAAATAATCGAGTCAAACTGTTTTCTCGAAAATAATCGAGTCAAACTGTTTTCTCGAAAATAATCGAGTCAAACTGTTTTCTCGAAAATAATCGAGTCAAACTGTTTTCTCGAAAATAATCGAGTCAAACTGTTTTCTCGAAAATAATCGAGTCAAACTGTTTTCTCGAAAATAATCGAGTCAAACTGTTTTCTCGAAAATAATCGAGTCAAACTGTTTTCTCGAAAATAATCGAGTCAAACTGTTTTCTCGAAAATAATCGAGTCAAACTGTTTTCTCGAAAATAATCGAGTCAAACTGTTTTCTCGAAAATAATCGAGTCAAACTGTTTTCTCGAAAATAATCGAGTCAAACTGTTTTCTCGAAAATAATCGAGTCAAACTGTTTTCTCGAAAATAATCGAGTCAAACTGTTTTCTCGAAAATAATCGAGTCAAACTGTTTTCTCGAAAATAATCGAGTCAAACTGTTTTCTCGAAAATAATCGAGTCAAACTGTTTTCTCGAAAATAATCGAGTCAAACTGTTTTCTCGAAAATAATCGAGTCAAACTGTTTTCTCGAAAATAATCGAGTCAAACTGTTTTCTCGAAAATAATCGAGTCAAACTGTTTTCTCGAAAATAATCGAGTCAAACTGTTTTCTCGAAAATAATCGAGTCAAACTGTTTTCTCGAAAATAATCGAGTCAAACTGTTTTCTCGAAAATAATCGAGTCAAACTGTTTTCTCGAAAATAATCGAGTCAAACTGTTTTCTCGAAAATAATCGAGTCAAACTGTTTTCTCGAAAATAATCGAGTCAAACTGTTTTCTCGAAAATAATCGAGTCAAACTTTTTCCAAAATCATCAATGAAAATTATTTTAAAACATAAAGAGCAATTATTCTTCTAAAAACGTTATTATTTTATATAATTTTTCGATGAAACGTAATTAGTTTATATAATTTTTCGATAAAACGTAATTAGTTTATATAATTTTTCGATAAAACGTAATTAGTTTATATAATTTTTCGATAAAACGTAATTAGTTTATATTGTTTTTCGAAAAAATATTCAGATTAGAAATGATTATAGATATCCTCTAAGAACTCCTATCCACTGTCCTACTAGGTGTGAATTCTTGGAACCGTACAACATAAGGCTGGTCTTTTATATATCGTGTGAAACTGTTTTTTCGAAAATTATCGTGTGAAACTGTTTTCCCAAAATCATCATTGGAAATTATTTTAAAACATAAAGAGCAATTATTTTTCTAAAAACGTTATTAGTTTGTTATTTTTCGATAAAACGTTATTAGTTTACATTATTTTTCGATAAAACGTAATTAGTTCATATTTTTTTTCGATAAAACGTAATTAGTTCATATTGTTTTTCGAAAAAATATTCAGATTAGAAATGATTATAGATATCCTCTAAGAACTCCTATCCACTGTCCTACTAGGTGTGAATTCTTAGAACCGTACAACATAAGGCTAGTCTTTTATTAGAAGGTTATTTGAACTTTTGGGGCTGGACGAATCGTAACGGCGCTTTAACCTTAGTTAAAAAGTGGGCGTAGTTGGCCGCCTTTGCAATCCCAGCTCTCTTTCTTTCGTAATTCACGCCAGTGTATGAATTTCAATTGGCCCCTCTTTCATTCGGAAGGCTGCTGGATTAGGGTGTGGTCACTTTCGCCCCACTCCAGCGGGTCAGCATTCGGTCAAGTAGCCGGCCCCTCCGTCCCTTCGCGAGAATGGTTTGTACGGAAGTCCGGTAGCTCTTTTTCTCGGACTCTTAATTGCTCGGCGTGTGACGATTTTTAAGAGTGTGGGCTGACCCACGGCCAACTTTGATCACGCGGTGGTTCGCGCTATAGCGGCTAACCCATTCGTTGAAGTTTCTATGTTAACCTACGAGCCTAAAATATCTGTATGAGTTGAGCGCCCCTAGCGGAATATTTTGTTAAGAATAGTTTATTTTATACAGAACAAAGGCGGGGAATTCAAACTTATTCGTATTAAAATTATATTATTGTCATTTTTACGCAATAGGCGAAACTATAAAGTCTAAGGGTGGAGGGGGGGGGGAGCTGAAAATATAGTAGTTTACGCGCCATCTATCCTAAGAAATACGAACTATTATTTCTTTTATTTTGCTAATGGCGGTTTAAATTTTGATCGATTGATATAAATTATCTAATTATTATTATTAATTAAAACATTTTGTAATAGATAGGTGTAAAATAATTAGCTGTCTGCAGTATCTGGAAGGAATAATTTTTTCCTTACCGTCGTACGGCCAACTATGAACACGAGTTACCGAATAGAAGTTTGCTGTGAAATGGTAGTCACGAGATTTTGTTTTCTCATTTTAACAATTTGGCTAATACTAAATTTACTTCATAGTTTCGCCTATTACCTTGGACAAAACTTAATATTAATAAAGTAACGTTTCTTATTACCATTTAATAGCAAAAGTTGCCGACATATATGTGATATTTTAAATTAAGCGTATAAGACGCGTTAATAACACCCGTTTTGCATTGAAGCGAATATAAAAAAACTGTATGAGCTCAGCGCCACACTCTTTATAGCGGGAAAATCCCGGCCCTCGGAAAGTCGGTGAATGGGTTGGCTGCTATATAGCGAACAGCGCGTGATCAAAGTTGGCCGTGGTTGACCACACGGAGCCGCTGTTTTAAAATAAGCTCGCATCATTCATATCGCCGAGGCTTAAGATATTTTGACGACCGAGGCTTATTGGAACGGGGTGAAGTCTGTATCGGGGGAGCCAGTATTATTCCCTCTAGTTGTCAAGCTCCGCCCACTCGCCACCTGTACCAAACCAAGGCCTTCCGTACTGCGTTGACCTTTTCGGAGCCGAGGTGCTTAATTATCGCGGGAGTATTTCTGGGTCATCGTGGAAAGAACGTTTACGCCGTGACTAATTGTTTCAATCTGTTCGCGCTTTTGATTGACTTTTATTTAGTAAGGTGCTACACCCCACTTCAACCCCCGGGGCCGCGGAACTCGTGATTGGTTATTTTTAGATTTTGTTTTGGTACGTTTAATTTGATTGCGAGGTAACGGATATTCATTAAATATTCAAAACATGATTTTATTTTAGTAGAAACTTTTCAAATAAATTTTAATATTCCTGGTGTAAGAGGACCCTTCCAAATCTTTTGGAATTAGGACGGTAAAATATTCAAATCAGGTGTTATTCAGTCCTAAAAACCAAAATAAATTAATTTACTAAGTCACAATATTTATTTTAAACCCTGTAAATCAGCTTGTGATTTTCGAAATAATTATTCCAAATACAGAAATGTTCATCCCTTCAGAAATATTCCGAATTTCTTGAGGTATTTTTAGGGTATTTTAATTGGTGACAGACAAGGTTTGACGTAACGCTGAAAAGCAAGCTTAATACGACCAAAAAAAGCATTTATTTAAAGGATGAGAATGACCAAGTTGAGACGAATTCTAGCGCCGGTTCAAATCCCCCTCATGCTTGAAAAGTAAGCTCATTGACGTTATTGGAGCACACGTTGATGACGTTATCCCTCCCCTTACTCATGCTTGGGGAAAAATTGACCCACGTAAAATATAGTAATTATCACAAACAAGGAGACTACCTTATGTGGTTATCACCGATTTTGTTGAAACTCGGGGGTTACGTAGACCTTAAGGTAGTGTGAAAATTGCCAAAGGGAAAAGTTGCAATGGGCTTTAGTTTTCCTATGGCAACCGAAAATGTTTTTCATCTCTCAAAACCATAAATTTCCAATTAAAAAAAAATGGGATTTTCTCGGTTTCACAAGGTACTTACTTACTTAAAAAACAATTCAAAAAAAAATTCAAAACTTATCCAAAAAGATTAATTTTACCTATTTTGGGTAAAACTGATCAATTATTTGGTGAAAATTTATCATTTTTGGTTAAATTTTAACAAAATTTGGGTAACTGAAAAAATCCCATGCTTTTTTAAATGGAGAGGTCAAAACATTTTCGGTTGCCATAGGAAAACTAAAACTCATTGCAACTTTTCCCTTTGGGAATTTTCATACTTCCATAAGCTCTACGTAACCCCCGAGTTTCAACCAAATCGGTGATAATGGCCTCGGGTAGTCTCCTTGTAAGTTGAAATGCATTCCTTCTTGATACGACATAATTATATTCCGTGATAAACTGACTTCTAGTAGTCCGTCCCCTTAGGATTTATTGTTCCATATTCCGCAACACTTTTTTATTTTCCACTGCGAAAATGATCACGTTTTTGAAAAATTATCCCAATAAAAGCCCTATAAAACCTAATAAATTTGAACCTCGCACTAAGTCCCGTTAACACTAGCAAAGTTATTTAATTAAAATCGAATTAGGTATTCGCCTTAAAGGTGTCGCTTTAAACGTATAAACGTGCAACTTGGCGTAGAAATTCTAGCCGCCTTCCATTTAAGGCTCCCAACTGAATAAAATTCTGTTTTCGTCAGGTCGATGTCAAAGGATGTCGCTACTCTCGTAGTTTCCCATTTAACCCGTGTCTTGATCGGCGACGAAGCTCACTTGTCCGTTCGAACAAAGGCGGGTAACGCGTTAAGTCGAGACTTTTACACCCTAGTTTAGCTCGTTCCCCACCTTGACAAATGGCGTCGGGTGACAACCGTACGGCTATATAAGGCACGGTCTTTTATTCAACGATTATTAAAAGCTTGAAGTATAATGGCGAGAAGGCGAAGGTAAGGTCGCGAAATTACATTGGAACCGTGGGCCTAATACATCACCGCTAGGTGTCAGAGGTGTCCGCTCTCTTGACCCCTAAATGCGACAGCGGCTCCATCTGGAAATGAATTATGCATGAAATTCACTCGGTTCCTTCTCCCTCCGGCAGGCGGCGCGTTAGGCCAACCGTGAATGTCTATAAAAAGTGAAAAAAGACGATGGGGGGACACCAACCTGAAATAACTGTGTGACGGTTTTTTTACGCTCGAGGCTTGTCTATTTTGCCGCCTGCTCTCGTAGTCCCTTTCTTAGAGTCCAAATGCCAAGTTAACAGAGCCGTCTAACGGGACATTTTAAAACTTTGAAGACGCGAAAAAGTGCTTGTAGATTTTTCGCGTCTTGTGAAGGCCAAGAATGGCAATCCTTGGATGCAATTTTTCTTTGCTATGGAACCCTAAATTATCCACCTAATTCTGGTGGAACCCCAACTAATTTTTTTACTTATCTTAAAAGACTCTTGACACCAACAAAAATGGCCGCGCTGAGAATTCTCGGAACCCCTGTGACCCTTCCGCGGAACACCTTTTGGGAACCGCTGGTCTAACCCAAGGTTGCTAGAGACGTTTTTGAAGCCTTAAAATACGAGACAAAAAGAAAGTGGTAGGGTCTGAAGTATACGTCACTAAAGCAATCGATTAGAGTTTCAGACGTAATAAAGTACGCTAAAAAATATCAAAAATACATTGGTTAGGTAGTCAAAAGTCAGAGCAAATATAAGCCGAGGACATAATACACCTTTTTTAAATCGTGACGTTAGTGTCAGACCCTTGAAACATAAAAGAAAAAATTTTGACCATTCAAATCAAGGGTGAGCACCACTTGGGTCTAACCAGCCCGATGTATCATTGGTTAAATAAATGTTACGTCTTCATCTTTCTCGTGCTGGGAGAAAATTAGAACTTGATGACCGTGAATCGTCATTCTCTAAGTTGAACTAAATAAATACTAGAGATCGGGGATGGTTAACTTTTATTCAATAGATAAAGCTCTCAAAATTATTCGTAAAAAGTTTTGATCAAGTAATTTATATTTCTGTATTATCCGATTAATTTTTTGATAAATTTGTAAAATTAAACGGTCAAACGACGTATTTTTTTTTATAAAAAAGCTCAAATTTTACGAATAATACATGTTTTTTAATCATTTTCCGAAATATTAACCGGTAAATTTCTTTGTTTACATTTTTTTCCCGAAAAAAACCAATTTAAACATGGATAATGATTAACCGCCCCGACCTCTAATAAATATTTAAAATCAAATCAATCTTTTTTTTTAAAAGAAAATGTTTAATTGGGTATTTTTTTAATTTTTAGGTTCACGAACTATACTTTGGGCATTGGAGACAACAGAATCGTATTTCACGTGGTAGACGTGTCCCATAAAACGCCATGGATCGTCAACACTTACACCTTGATTATAAGAAGACAGGACATCACCTACGGGGAGTTGCCCTTTGAACCGGGTGAACCTCACCAAGTTTGCAGTTTAACGCAGGAATGCGAAATGTTGATGTCGCTCCACGAGTCTTGCGGCGTCCAACTGGATGCCAGCAGGGTGACCGACTGGACCACTTTCGTGACAAGGGCTTCCATGAAACGTATTTGCCAAGCCGGTGACGCAGCTGGTCGCTGGGTCCTGCCTTGCCGCGCCTGCGTGGACCGGAAGACGTGCTACTGGAAGGAAGCTATTTGGCAACCGTACAACTGTCGACATCCTGTACTAAGCAAGACGGCTTTGACCAACTGCTTGGCTCATAAAAAGGTGCGATTGTCCATGTTGGTAACGGAATAATAATTTTTAATAATCAGCTAGGCTAATACCCAAGGCACTACCTTAAGTCCAAGTCATCTTGCGACTTTTAAAGCCTTTAAATCAGGTGGCCGGGTTACAATGCGTAGGAGGGTGGTGGCAAGCCCCTTTTAACCACTGGGGAGAACTTGCAAACTCAAAGCAAAAGGAGTGGTTCCGAGTTTTCACACCTAGGAGCAACAAACACAGCACCCCACACAAGGATAACGCAACGTGTCAAAAGTCATTTATTTTCTGGTGTATAGATTTCATTGGTTAGACGCATAAGCGTGTGTTACCGTCGGAAGGTGGACTTTTTGAAATTGTCGTCCCTCTTTCCGTAAAACGTTTAGCGTATAGGCTCGTCCAATGAAATTTGTACACAACACTGCGTTAGCGTGTTTAAAAGCTAGTTGGGCTCTCCTTGTGTGGGGTGCTGTTTTTGTTGTTCCTAGGTGCCACTTGCTGGAATTGAACGCGGCCCCTTTTTCTGCGAGACGAAAGTGTTAACCACTCAGCCAACCCACTTCTTAGTGCTGACTAGTATGAGAGTGAGCGTTCGATTAACTTTCTCTGATTTCTGTTCTTGGTACAGCTGCTGTTTATTGGCGATTCTACGAATCGTGGCATGATGGAATACATCATGGAGCGAGTCAATGGCACTTTGACGGAATGGGACAAAACTCACGACATTCGCGTCTACGATAATCTCAACAGCCATCGGACGGCGGTCAGCTTCGCCTACTATCCGCAATTCTGGTTGCCAACCAAAGAGAGACCCGTCTTCGAGAAGGCGGTCTATCAATTAATACAAAAGTAAGCCTTCTCTTTTACCATTTATATCCATAGAAGTAGGTCTATACAATTTAGACTTGAGACTTTTACATTTCCAGCAATGACGTTACTTAGAGCTAGGAGCAACAAACACTAGGAGAACGCATCTAAACTTTAAACACTCTAACGCCGTGTTGTGTACAAATGTCATTGCACGAGCCTTTACGCTGAACGTTTTACGAAAAGGGGGAAGACAATTTCCGTATTTCGCCTTCCGACGGCAGCAGGCGCTAAAGAGTCTAACCAATGAAATTTGTACGCAAGAAAATGCACGACTTTTGCCGGGTTGCGTTCTCCTTGTAGGGGTTTGCTGTGTTTGTTGCTCCTAGCTTAGAGTCACATCGTCCCAATACGTAACACGGTAAACTGGTTTAGTTTTTCATGACTTCCAACTCTCGTTAAAACATGTGGTTATTTTCGTTGAATCTTAATAAATCCAATTTTGTAAGTTAAATTTTTTTCGTTTTTATTCAAATTTGGTTTTTTATTGCAAATCATTTCAACATGCGCGTGAACTACGTAGTAAATTGTTCAAATTTTTACCGCCGACTGTCGGCTAGTGTTCGAACTACACACCGGCTGAGGAAAACCGTTTTCCCTTTATTTATCAGGCTATAGGGTCGCCCGTCGAGCACTTAAAACTAAAACGCCAACTTCGCGGCGGTCCTTGCCTCGAGCCTTTAAGAGACGCGAGTTTGCAGTTTGCTTTGAGGTCAACTCTTAGTGGTAGGAGCCTTATAGAAAATACAAATAACCGGCTATAGATAGAAACACATTTCGAATTGCATTTGGGATTTATTTTTCTGGGTCTTTCAAATGTTTCAAAGTTCTTTTTTCAGTCTGAACCTTTCCTTTAAGATTCCAAAGGCTTTATATTTAGTTGTATGTCTGTGTGTCCGAGAAAATAGACCCTTATCTATTCCTTCAAATTTGTCCAATTTGAAAAACGCGTTGCCTAATTAGTTCTTTGTGTTATTTTATCATTTCGTCATAGTTTTGAACCACCTTTTCCATTACAGGTCCCGTCCAGTTGCAAACAACACGAACACGGTTTTGGTTGTTGGTGGCGTACATTGGTTGGCTACTCAGCATTTACTCATGTTACTCAAAGCTTTGAAAGTGTGCGTATCATTACTACACCAGTTTAGTTTTTGAATTAGAAATAATATATTTTAATACGAAATTGAACTATTTCAGTGAGAGGCTTCAAGGTATAAGGCTCTTCGTGAAATCTTTGGGATCAGGCTTCCATCAGATGGTCGAAGGCCTCAGATCATTATCATTGGTAGGTATTCTTTTATAAGTTACAGGTATCCATGTTTGAGTACACTTGGATTGTCTAAGGTATGCTGTGATAGTCCTGATGATTCACGTAGAAACGAGCGTGGTTTAGAACGAAGATTTTCGCCCGCGACGGGCTGAGCTAAACTCGACTCCTGGTCGATATTAAGCCTTGCCTTTAATACCACCTTGCCTTCTGTGCTCTTTTTAAACAAATAAATTCGTTATTTTACGGGGAACCTTATAATTTTCTTGAAGAACATGTTATATTGTACAACCTAACCGAGGTTTCTTAAATTCATTTTGTAGTTAGTCTATTTTTCGTGTGACGTCTTACATTCGACGTAGTTGAAGCTCCGCCCCTTTCTCCAGCCGCTTTCGCAGCCAATGAAGTTGAAAATACACGTGACGTCTTGCATTCGACGTAGTTCAAGCCCCGCCCCTTTCTCCAGCCGCTTTCGCAGCCAATGAATTTGAAAATACACGTGGCGTCTTGCATTCGACGTAGTTCAAACCCCGCCCCTTTCTCCAGCCGCTTTCGCAGCCAATGAAGTTGAAAATACACGTGACGTGTTGCATTCGACGTAGTTCAAGCCCCGCCCCTTTCTCCAGCCGTTTTCGCACCACGATGGCAATGACTCCTTAGACATTCCAACTTCCAAGCGTATAAATAGTTAATATCCTGTTATGATTATTATTAGTAGTTATATATTTGTTAATCTTAGGTTCAATATTGTATTAAAAGTGGATATTACTTTTATTGCAGGAAGAACAACGTAAACTATTATTCCACAACCGGGACTTGGCCTACTTCGCCAAGCACTACAACTTCGAAGTGATCGACACTTTTAACATGACCGTTGCCAGGTATAAAGACTTCCTTCAGGGAAAGTGCGCTTGTCATTTTCATAAAGTAAGAAATGTTTATCTAATAGTTTCGGTCGTGGTCTTGTGCGCTTGCGGTGGGGATCTTGGAATGCGACGTGTTAGCAACAGGTTTTCCGTGTTTGTTGGCACTACGATTTGATAAAACAATATGACGTTCCTTAATAGCCTTGACACATTGGAAAAGTGAAAAGCTTTTAGTTCTACAACATTTAAAGTAGTGCTGATTAATTAGTCTTGCCTCATTATAAAAAAAATAGTGCTATTAAATCTTTATAAATTTTGATAATTTATTAAGCGTAAACTTGAATATTTTTATTATCATATTAAGCGTTAAGATATTTCTAGAATAGTGCTAATAAGCCTTAGCATATTAATAATATAGTGCTATTAAGCCTTAGCATATTAATAATATAGTGCATATTTATATTATGCTATTATCTTAGCATATTAATAATATAGTGCATATTTATATTATGCTATTATCTTAGCATATTAATAATATAGTGCAGCTTTATATTATGCTATTAAGGCTTAGCATATTTAGTATATTACGCTAATAAGCTTTAGCATATTAATAATATAGTGCTATTAAGCCTTAGCATATTAATAATATAGTGCATATTTATATTATGCTATTATCTTAGCAATTTAATAATATAGTGCATATTTATATTATGCTATTATCTTAGCATATTAATAATATAGTGCATATTTATATTATGCTATTAAGGCTTAGCATATTTAGTATATTACGCTAATAAGCTTTAGCATATTAATAATATAGTGCTATTAAGCCTTAGCATATTAATAATATAGTGCATATTTATATTATGCTATTATCTTAGCATATTAATAATATAGTGCATATTTATATTATGCTATTATCTTAGCATATTAATAATATAGTGCATATTTATATTATGCTATTATCTTAGCATATTAATAATATAGTGCATATTTATATTATGCTATTAAGGCTTAGCATATTTAGTCTATTACGCTAAAAAGCTTTAGCATATTTAGCATATTACGCTAAAAAGCTTTAGCATATTTAGTATATTACGCTTATAAGACATTAAGCCTTAGCATATTTAGTATATTATGCTATTAATCCTTAGTATATTAATTTAGTATATTATGCTATTAAGCCTCTATTTATCTAGAATAGAGTGCTTTTAAGCTTTAATCAGGGCCGGATTAAGACCTTGTGGGGTCCTAGGCCCAAGCTAATTTTGGTACCGCGTTTCAGTGGCGAGCTAGTCGCTCCCGCAATTTATAATTGACAAATGGCTGAAAAATACAATTTCATTGTAGTCTTTGGGGATATTTTAATAACGTTAATAAATGATTGCTTTAAATGTGGACGCATTTACAAAAATTACTCCGTAACAAAAATTGTGAAAAGTAAGTGATAAAATGTTTGTACTTTTAATTTTTTCGAAACCTCCTGGTGCCCCATTGTAGGCTTGATGCCCTAGGCCTCGGCCTATTGGGTAATCCGGCCCTGGCTTTGATATAGCTTATTTATAAAATATTGCTATTAAGCTTTGGTGTAGTTGGGATCGCAGCTTGGCTTATTCCATTTATTCATTTGCTACGATAAAGTTTGCATTACTATTATTAAGATTAGACTAGGTATTATCTAATGCAGAATGGCTTAGCTTTTATGGTATTTTTCGCTTTGTTTCGTTTTTCCTTTTGAAATTGATGTTTACGACGCGTAGTACATATATTTTGTAATGCCTTTTTTGTAATCCTGGTGAATTTCGTACGAACGCCGAGTGCAAATTCCCGTTTCTCATATCAAATCCACTTGAATACCGCAAAACATTCTCCAAAGAAAGCCGTTCTAAAATATCTTATTTTAATATCACGTAAACAACCAAAAGAAGAACGTTTAAATTCCCATTTTTGCGGTAGCCAACTACGCATCCGTAATGGCTCCTAACTGTCCCTGTCCTAAAAAGAAAACTACATTCATTGTTTACCATCTCCATATTTCTCCGGGTACATTTTAGTCTGGCATTTATACAGGGTGTTTCATGGTGTTATGCAAAAATTTGAAGGAGTTGTAGGGGGTGAGTTGAAAAGTATGCCTGTTTTCCCCCCATTTTCCTATGATGAGTTAAAAGAGCGCCAGAGAGCTTCAAAGTGTGGCCTACTAGTCCCTGGAAGTAGGCATTGATAAAAGTCCGTGAGACGGGGATGCGCCGGGTCGGGTACCTTCCATGGTAGAGACGTTGAGCAGCCAAAGCATTGCCATCCGCTAGTCCATACACGAGATGAATACCCGCCAGTTCTTCCGAAGTGAACTCCATTGTTGCAGTGTAATGTGATGAGAAATCGCTGTCCATCACGACTTTAAATTCTGTTTAAGTTTACTTTTTTTCGCTGGTTACCTCGATTTGTTTACAAAGTCCTTTTTTACCAATCAAATGAACCCAAACCTTTATGTTCGCATATCCCTGCTGCTTGGTTTTGCGCTTGTGGAAGCCTACTTCCAGGGATTAGTAGGCCACACTTTGAAGCTCTCGGGCGCTCTTTTAACTCGTCGTAAGAAAATGAAAAAAAAAACAAAAAAAAAAAACAAAATAGGCATACTTCTCAACTCATCCCCTACAACTCCTTGAAATTTTTGCATAACCTTTAGAAACACCCTGTATAGTGGGTAGCCCTTAAGGTTTCCCCAGCAGGTAAATGGAAAAAGGCCTCATATCCTTTAAGCATTATTTCCGCGAGAGAAAAATAAAGCGGAACAAACTTTCCTTAAACGGTTTCGCGTCGGCTGGGAACGCTGCGCGCAAAACAGGAAAATAGTTTTATGTCCCAATTGCTTTTTTAGAAAGTAAAACCGCACGGAAGACAACATAAAGATGTCTATTGCGAAGGACCCGAGTTAAGTTCGCTTCAAGTACCGTTTGGAGTGCATTGTGTAGATAACGCCTTCGGGGGTATGTGGACGGGACTATTTTTTCTTAGCAACAGATGGCATTGTCTGTGTTTTAACAGAATTAAAGTTCAGGCGCTATTTGGGATGAGTTATGGTTTCGGATATGATGTTATAGCGACTGTTACTGCTTTTAAAGCTTGCGGTGGGTTGGGAACTGTGTCTAATTATGTTCAAATTAATCTTGATCTTTTAGTTTTAAATTTTAAATTTTTCGGTTTTAGTTAGTAAGCTATTTTAACCCCTTAAGTTATAATAAACAGTCTATTTTAACCCCGTAAGCTAAAATAAACAGTATATTTTAACCTCTTAAGTTATAATAAAGTCTATTTTATTCCCTTAAGATATATTTAATAGTCTATTTGAATCCCATAAGTTATTATAAACAGTCTATTTTAACCCCTTGAGTTATAACAAAACAGTATTTTAAACAGTTAGTCTATTTTAACCCATTAACTGTTTAAAATACTGTTTTATTATAACTCAAGGGGTTAAAATAGACTGTTTAAAATAACTTATGGGATTACTATAGACTATTAATTATATCTTAAGGGGTTAAAATAGACTATTATAGCTTAAGAGGTTAAAATAGGCTGTTTTATTAACTTACTGGGTTCAAATAGACCTTAATTATAACTTAAGTTTTAGTAAAACAGCCTATTTTAAAATAAACAATAATAATAAATAATAATTAGCTAGGACATTTAGGTTATAATAAGTAGGCTTTTTTAACCCCTTACGTAATATAATAATTAGGCTTTTTTATTTCCTTAGGTTATAATAAGTAGGCTATTTCGACTCCTTAGATTATTAGGAATGGGATATTTTAACCCCTAATTCATAATAAATTGAACTTTTTTAACCCTAAATTTATAATAAAATGGACTCTGTAGTTTATTACGATTACGTGTGACACAACTATACCGACTTAACCACCTTGTTCCCTTCATCTCGTATCTGTCCGTAAATTGCTTTGGTATTCCCGTATGCATAAATGCATTCCCAAAACATACGACTATTCGTAAGCACTTTTAAAAAGGCGTATATAAAAATAACCGTCAACTCCGTTTCGTTTCGCGCTCTACTTTCCTCCACCGTAAAGAATAACACAGTGGCGTCAAGCGGGCCAATGCCAACGGGAAAGCGCGCGCCCGTACCGCCGTCGTTTAAATTACCATTTGTTTGCCAACGGAGATGAGCTTAACGGCTTTCGGTATTGTCGCGAAGCAGACGACAATGTGTTGTTGCCGGTACGACGTTTCCAAGTTAACGTGTACCTCGGCCAAAGCGGCGAATGTATCGGTTACGGAATCCGGACGACAGATTAACCGGGATCTGGCGCGCGGTTACCTTACGTAAACTATCCGAAAACGCGTTTCGTATCGCCTCGTGTTTGCCCAGGGAAGCCCTATACACATCGGGCCTTGGCAAAAAGAGAACCGAGGCTTAAGAATACTTAGCGGGTGAAATGGTTTTCCCGCCTCGTCTCGCCCTCTTTTGTGGTCGGCGAAGAAGTGCTCTCGGATCGTGCCGTTTCCCCTTCTTCAAATATTTTCTCAAGCCACGCCGCGTCCGCCCATTCTTAACTCCGCGCCCGCCGGTAGATGTCGCCACTAAGTTATCAAGTCCGAAAATATTGACCTTCTCCTCCCCCGCACGCTCCGCCAGGGGGTCCCCAGACGCGCCACGTTGTTGAATTTAATAGGGCGGATTGTGTTTGTTTAGTCTTTCGGCGCGAAAAATACCTTCAAACAGACGATTTTTATATTTTGTTATATTTATAATTTCGTCTGCTGGCGTAGTTCGTGACTGTCCGCTGATTACGTCGGTAGGTAATATTTGTTTTAATTGAATTTCAAACCGAATCTTTCAATTGTTCTACGTAACGAATTTTCATTAAGCAGACAATTTCCCCACAATTAGTTTAAGTATCGGCCAGTAGACGGCGACACTTCTGAGGAAAGTTGTTTAAGTTTATTATAAAGAGGCTCGGATATAAGTGGTCCTAGAGATTACTAATCCGCAGCGCTTCGAATTATCAAAGTGGTCTTTGTGACCACTTACCCTTGAACTAAGTGGCCGAATGCTTAAATGTTTATTTCTTGCTAGATTGATAATATTTTTCAGGGAATCTAGAAACAACAATTTTAAAGTGGTACGATTTCAATTTTTATGACAAATTCAGAACTAATAAAATAGTCCTAGGGACCACTTATCCTAGGTTTCTGAATAAATAAAGTGGTCCAAGCAATTAATTAAGTCTTTTTTTGACTACTAGACTGCCCTTATTTAAAGAATAAGATATAGCCACTGCTGAAATATCCATAATTTATAGCTTATATTTGCAATCGACGTAAATTATTAAATTATTACTTAAACATGTCTATTTCAAATAAGGTCCAATAAATACCACTAAATGGTAAAATATTTGCTTTATTTTTCTAACACGTGCCACAGAGCCTACGCCGCCGCCCCGCGCCGTTAATACGTAGAAGTGGGTAAACCCCTAGTATTGTTTGGCGCCATCTTCATCAAAGTTGGAACAAATATCTTGCTCGTTCTAAGCCGCGCGACAACATTGACACTAAAAACTAAACTTAGTTGAGGAAAATTTATAAATTTCGCAATTTTATTTTCTTTTCAAGATCTCTAATTTAAAATGGTATTCCTTTGAACAATTATCCATTTGCTATTGACAGGAATTCATACCTCTACTAGTATAGAGGTATGGATTCCTGTCAATAGCAAATTATTGAATTGGGAATAATACTGCTAGAATTACAATTACGATTTCGGTTGCCATGGTTACGTGGGACCTGTTCTGATAAGACTGTACGAAATTCATCTTTATAATTAGGCGGTAGCGCTCTCTATATTTCGTAAAGTTACATGGCTAAACATAAATAATTATTAGCTAACTCACCGTAACTTGAGTTAAAAAGGATCGTGTTGACAGAATAAAATTATTTTTAAACAACTTCAAAGGTTTGTTTGTTACGAGAAATCATACATTTCAATTTCGAATCAGATTCGCGAAAAAATTCAATTGCAATATAGTTACCATCACTAGAGACAGATGCCGCCACGGTAGAACGATAATGTTGAATAAGTCTCCTCATTGAACGAAATTGGTCCGGCGCCAGACAGATTTAGTTGTACCTCTATTTATTCCCAACTCAATGGGTTTAACCTGTCTAATAGTTAAAATATTTTAAAGCTTTTTATTTTCAAGATCTCTGATTTAATAATAATAATCAGCTAGACTAATCTACCAAGTCATCTAGCGACTTTTAATGTCATTAATTCAGAAAGCCGGGTTATACGGCGACGGAGGGTGGTGGCATGCCAACAGCTCTCTACACTAACTAATACCGAAAAATAACAGTAAAAACATCAAAATGTTTTCAAGATAATAAAGTATATCCAAATATTTCCCAAATAATTAAAATCTATCCGTAAAAAAGTACGTCAAAAATAATATTCGTGACTAGTGGCGCACTCTGGGGGCAATGTCTCTTTTGTCTTTCCCAGCGGCCTCTTTGTCAGGGCCTTGATGATGAAGTAGGCCGTGATCTAGGCGCATCCCCATTGTGTCTCTGCTCGGACGGACAGGAGGTGCTCGCGAGCCAGACGCCACGGGCGAGACGGTATAGAAGCGAAGCCGTTTAATCTTTTGTGGCGAATTTAGTTTTTTCGCCGCCTAAGCCTACGGTTACCTTGTTTCCTTAATAAATCATACAGGGAAGCCAAAGGGTGGCGACGTCGAGAGCGCCTTCTATCGGCGATGAAGAGAACGAGCTAGAAGAAAAAAAGCATTGGCGTGGCGTACCGGGATATCCTTTTCGGTGTACAAAAGGGACCTGGCCCTAGTTTATTAGTTTGTGTTCGCTCCTTAGTAGGGTCTACTCGTAAATGAGTGGGGAGGTTTTTCCGATAGTATCGATTGCTATCTCGACTAATGAACTTTTTACCTTTACCAAGGGCCCTTTTTGTTTGAGATCGCATCTCCAAAAGTTGGTCCAAGTCCTTCTTAAGTTTTGTCATCCCCCGCTTCTTTTCCCCGCCCCTTTTACGCCGTGAAGGGGCCAAATCATAACAGAAATATGTTGGAGATCGTTAGCTTAATTCCGAGGGTACACCTAGTTACTAGATGGCGCTAGAGCCTTGCGCCGCCGATCCAACGACGCCGTCGCCCATATTTTATCTGGCGCTGAGTCATGATTTTAAGCCTGGTTTTCACTAGGACTAAAATGCAAAATGGTGAGAGTCGACGCAAAAATATTGCATTAGGCCTAACGGGAATTTTTCGCGTCGACGTTCACCGTCGGGGCGTTTTTGCCCTAATGAAAACCAGTTTTCCTACGTAAATCTATTTTTTTTTTCAAAAATATTTTGGAATTTTTTTTTTAATATTTTTGAATTTTTTTCTTTCAAAAATATTTTGGAATTTTTTTTTAAATTTTGAAAAGAGAGGGGTACATTTTTTCCCCTTCACGCCACCACCGCCGGGTGTTTTTTTCCAATCGGCGCTAAGCTCTAGATGGCGCTACGAAATTGATGGTTTTTTGAGGAGATTTTACGCGGTATACCGTTCCCTCTATAATTGGAATTGTAGTAATATTAAAAATGTATTTATTCACACTGATGCCAAGAAAGTAATAAATAGCGCCACGTGGTGGACACTTCGTGAACTATATCAATGTCTGTTGAATCATCGACAAGTACTATCACAAGCCTATCCAAAGATCCCACTAAGTAACGTTTCTTTAGGTAGTTAATTTAAAATTTTAGAGCTAATCGCATTTTGTATGGCCTTTATCAACTAACCCGATTGTTCTTGCAAATAAGACAGGGTTACATATTATCTGGAAAACCTGGATAATGTGTTAAAGGCAGGAAATCGTATAATGGATGTAAAATTCAGGAAAAATTTAAGCAATTTATAGAACTAGTAAAACCTTCAGGGAAAGTCAAGGAATTAAATTTTGCCATTGAAAAACGTTTACTATAATATAGGATAAAAATTACCCATTTTTGGCTTAATATGTCTGGAAGTGGTTCGAAAAGTAAATCAAAAGTCTGAAAATTCTAAGGCAACCTGTAAGAAATTACTAGTGTTGTTAATTTTCCGGAAAAATAAAATGCGGAAAAATTTCCAGAAAATTTTCCGCAAATCGGAAAAATTAAAAATTGAAACATATTACTTTTGAGGGTTTTTTAATGTTTTTAACTTTTTATCGATATAAAATGTCTAATATCAGTAAACATACTACAAAACATTAACAGTGTTACATTGTTAATCAGTTTAAACTAGTCTAGTTGTTTAGTTTTACTTTTAGATTCGACAAAATGAGGCGAAAATGCCGCTTTATTTAAATTTGCAAACAATATATTAGACTAATCATGGAATGAAACCTTTTATTTTTTTCGGAAAAATACGGAAAATTTTCCGGAAAAGAGGCCTCGGTCATTTTCCGGAAAATATTCCGAGTGGGAAATTTTCCGCGGAAAATTTTCCAACTTACAACATTAGAAAATAACAAATGGAAATTAAATTATTAAAAAGAAGATGGCACTGCTATCACATCCCCATTACTTGAGGCACCTTATGCTAAACTTATCTTATTGGCTGAAGCTCGTGGCTGAAGTTTAATTAAAATAGGAAAACCACAATGACCACTAAAAGTCAGGGAATTGGATTTGGTCTAACTAATCGTGAAGAAAATTTATCTTATTAAGAAATGTATTGCGAAGGTCTGGTGGCGGAGTGGTTATCACTTTCGCCTCGCAGCAAGAGGAGCCGGGTTCGATCCAAGCTTGTGGCACTGGGTGAAATCTAGGAACCACTCGTTCAGCTTTGAGTTTGCAAGTGCTATCTCCCACTGGTAAAAGTGGTTTTTCCCCGAGCTCTTCGGTTTCGACTTCCCATAAAAACTTGTAGAGGTTAACGGTAATAGTTAGTGTAGGGAGCTGTTGGCTCGCGTGGCATGAAGGGCTTGCCACCACCTACGCATTGTAACCCGGCCCCCTGAATTAAAGGCTTAAACGTCGCTATCTGGCTGTGTTGCCTTAGCTAGGCTAATACCAAATACCCTAGCTGACTATTTATTTAATACAGCCGTTGTTATGGTTATATTTCATATTTATGGCAACACGTCGATTATTTTGTATCATTATCGTAAATTTTTAATCTCCCCATGTTTGAAATAACACCAAATTTTACTATGTGGGGTTCATACAAATAGATTTGTATCATTTGTAACATAATATCTATAATTATGTCAATTAGGAAAAAATGACACGGCTATTGCGCAATCAAGGTTTATTTATCATTACAGAGCCCCCTAGTGTCTAAATATTCTTTAGACGAAATAAACTATTACCAATGACGATAACACTGTTCAGGTCGAGTACAAGTTTGGGTCAGGAAATTAGCATTATAACCATAAGAAGTGTAATACTTATCGTTATTATATTACTTATGCTTTTATTGAACCCTATTCCATGCCTTCATCCACTCTCCAAAATGTTCTTCAACGCATTAATTGATTTTGTGTACTCCAGGTGGTCGAGACGCAAGTACCGGACACGTCCAGCCAATGGCGCGGCCGTTCACACCGGAAACAACCTCGATTTCACGTCGAAGGGACAGTGAACGCCATCTACAGTGACATTTTATTAGGACGTATTTGTACCGATTACGTCACTAGATGATTTTAGCTAATTCATCCAATCAGACATTAAGCGGCTATTGATTCTTGAACAAATAGCTGTTTTTTTATACTCATCGCGTTGAAAACCTTGTGAAGCTGTGACTTTGAACGTTGTTCCAACCGGCAGCCAGCGGTCAGTCTATTACTTTCTAATTAAAAGTAAAAACAAAAATCAACGGGGCAGTATGACAACAATAAAGGGGGTCCAATAATATTTTTTAAAATGTCTGTCTAAGGCAAGCGAAGTACGGATGAAATAAAAAGGTTTTTAATTATTAAATTAAAAGTTATTGTACATGACAATCTTTTTTATAAAGTATTTAACCAAGAAAAGAAGAGAGTAAAAATAAAGTACTATGAACAACGGTAGAGCTAAATTAGTTAAAAGAAATATAATAAAGAGTATGTATATAGCAAAATTTAGAATAACAAAAATTTAAAAAGAAATGCAATACTCAATTATTGTAGGGGCTTTATGGTTTCTCATTAAGGCCTAGGCCTAGTAACTGAAATTTTAATATATTTTAAGTTTTGCATATATGGCAAAACTAAATATTATTTTTTTACTTTTTAATAATCGCTTCTTAATTTTTATATTATTTATGTTTAAATTATATTTTAAAAATGGCTAGTTATTCCAAATTGTAGTATTGCAAAAACAATAGTACTTAGGCCTATAAAAGAAATTGTAAATAGCAAATAGTGGATAGGGTAGGGATATTACAGCAAAGGAAACGTAAAAGGTATTAAAGAACAGTTTTTAACTCCAAGTGATATCATAAATTTACCATTTTTGGTTGGAACCTGATGACGTCGTATGTGACGTAATCAGTACTTCCACCAATCAAGGGTTGCCACGACAATACAATAAAAACGCGCTCCATTTTTGTAGAATTAAAAAAAAAATTAGGGAGCGTTTTACATTGTTCTTATAGTTCTGTGTTTTTCATTTTTAAATAAAAATTAGCCTCTGAAAAAAAAAATACTAGTAGTATGAAAAACCCTACATTTGGGAAGATCCCCTAAAACTGTAGCATCTGTCGTAGAAATGGTCCATAATATTGTATACAAGTAGTGGTTTAAAAAAAAATACTTATTTTCCAAAAATTGTTAAATGCTAACTAATAAATACCAAAGCGGTGTATATACGGTACTTTGTAAATATAGTATGAAAATATATTTTTAGAAAAAGAGGGCTTCAATTCAATCTCCTCAAAAATTTTAAACCCTACTTAATTTAATTTAAGTTAAACGTAAGTAAATTTCGAGTTATATGATCTGCTCATAGAAATGTTAAATTTTATGAAATTTTGGTATTTGTATAATTCACCAAACGTGAGAAGTTACCACCATTGCCACCAGAGGCTCTTAAGTAAAAAAAATCTAAAATAAAACAAGTCGTTACGCAATTACCAACGTTGTAGGTACACCCTAATGATTTCTACGCCTAAACACCTAAGCCTAAATCGTAAATAAATAAAAAAACAATTGTAAATATTTTTATTGGTAGGGGGAGCTGTAATTGTGAAAAATACAAAGTGTGCTTCGGGCAAACCTTCCCTTCAGAAAATGTATAATACGCGCCAATATAGACCTAAATGATTAAAACATTTTTTATACCACATAATGTGTCATGTATTATATATTACGGTAATTACGCCTAATCGGATACACCAGATATGTTCAATATTAAATTAAGCCTAATTGGGGACATTATTTAACCGTATTCAAATGCATCAACTGTTCGAAATGTTTAGATAGAATGTTTAATAGTCTGAATTAACGTACAAACAGTCCCAAATTGCAAAGCCTACAACGGTCAGCGACGCGATATCGAATCGGAAACGAACCAAGGCATAGATTTGCAACTTTAATATTCTCAAATGATACAAGCAGAAATAAGCATTTATTTTACATCGATCTCTAAGTCGTAGGCTATCATTAGAGAAATTAAGCTGAGCGCTCTAGAAGTTCGTACGTCAACGTCGAGAGAGATTTGATAATAGTCCACGGTTTTCTTTTCGCGTTTATAGCAGCGGAGTCGGAACCTTTTAAAACTTGGGACACTTAGTATAATCATAAGTAACGTATTAACAATAAGTATGACACTTCCTATTGCTTTAATGCTAATTTTCTAACCGAACCTTTTTTCGGCACTGATACTCTCTTCAAGCTGTGACTTGGACTCGCGACTTACCGTTTGGGATGACTACTTTTTGATAAAAATTAAAGCCTAATATCGGAGAGCACGTTCTGGAGTTGCGAGGGGGCCTTGGCTTTGTTTTGAAGCCCACGTGCGAATCACGCGTGATAAAAAAATGAGCTCGTGGCGCCGAGAATAACTTTTTTAATTTTTATCATTTTAGCCTAATATTCCGCCTATCTATCGGAAACCAGATATTTCGGCTTAGCGGAAGTCTCACATATTTTAGACACTAGAGGGCTCTGTGCTGAGAAAACATCTTAATTACGCAATAACTATGAAAATCAGTTTGGTTGTAAATCTCGTTGATTGTCATACTTATTGTTATTATTTTACTTATGGTATAATATCTATAGCGTATAAATAAAAAGACTGAATATGACAATTTCCCTGCTCAACAAATCGAAATATAATTATGGCAGGTTGTTAATACTGGTTTAAATTAAAATGCTTCTAAGCCTTTTATATTATACGCCAAACCAGAGACACATTTAAAGTAAAGCAGGGTACACGAAAACAAATGTTAGTGCTCACAGCCATACATAGTATAGGCTTAACACATTTTTATTCTCGTCACGTACCCGGTTTTAGCAAATATTTTTAAGATGTTTTATAAGAATTACGCTTAACGGATTTTAAAGATTCTATTTTCACGAACATCTAGATACTCCAGACGTTGTCGTTCAAACTTCTAGAGCTGCTTAACCTCTCTATTATAGTCAAGTAGTACTTACATTATTAACACTAGATTTAGCCAAGCCTGGGGGACTAAGTGACAAGGCTTAATATATTTCGCTTTTAATAAAGATTTCTGGCGGGAAATTCGAACTTAACTCATCACGCAAAGTAGAGTTTAAGCGGACGAATTTCTAATTGTACTCCCAACTTTTAGGGCGCTGAAGATAAGCCTAATGCCGCCGTATTTGGTGCCTTCGAAACTCGTAACGGGAAAAAAACCGCCGAATGACGCAATTTATTCCAGAAATCAACGCTTTTGGCTTATCGAAGCGAAATAATTTTTCAATTTTGGAGCGCCGCAATCGCGTCGGTCGCCCAAGGCGCTTTCGATGGAGAATGAGGTTACGCGGCGCCATCTACAATCAAGGCGCGGAACTAAGACCGATTTCCCGACGACGCGTTACGCGTACTCCCGCGCCAAGGCTTAGAGACGGTCACCAATTCAACGATATTTTGACGTGAAGGTGTTTGGGCTTCGAAAATTGCTTTGATTTCTGACTGCGACGTTTTATTACATACGCTGGAAGGTGATGAAAATCCGTGAAGCGAAAGGAAAACCTAATTAATTGAAGTAAGCTCTAGTCCTCGTTTCTAGGCCAGAACGCGCGGGCTTTCGACTAGCCTTTCTCAATTTTTGCGTCTAAAACCAAAACGCGAGTGGTTTATTGATCGCTACGAGTTTGTCTGTCCGTCAAATATTTGGTCACTATTTTTAGGACCTTCGTGGCCGCGGGCACCCCGCCGTGTTTACTTATTTTTATAACAGCGCCGCCTAACGGACTTTTGAAAAATGAGTTTTTTATTATATCGCCTTAAAGTCCCTAGGGTCATAAAGATTTTTTTTTACTTTGGTATCTTTGTGTTTTAACATAGATCACACATTTGGGGCCGTAGGACGAAAAATTAAACTTTTTTCCTTTGCGGGAAGGTGGAGCAAAAATAGATAAAATACGGTGCGGTTCGTCTATGGTTGTTAAAAGTGAATTTAATCATGGTTAGCACGCGGGGAAAAGTAATTTGAAATTATTCCCTGGTTTTCTATTAATTTTAGGGTATAAAAATCCTTTTAAAGTTATTTTTTACGAAGCCAAGGAATAATTAATTAACTGTTATTGTGTCACATATTTTTATATAAGTCGTTGGTGCAGTGTTGCCGTTTCACAAAAGTTCAAAGTGCTATCGCTACGCCCTCTTTTGGTTGTCGTCGAAAACTAAATAGGTAGAGTTTTCGCAGACGCTATTAGCGTCTTTGAGGGCTGTGATGGACTTAATTGAAGGTATATTTCCATTTTATTGCAACAAATTTGGTATTAGCAGACGCTAGATCGTAAGCAACCTAGACTTAATTCCGTTGTGGATTGAGTGTTTCGTTTATTTAGTTGTATAGATGGCGCTGTGTTCACGTATGCCTAGTTGTACGAAGTTCGAGTTTCTACATATACACATCAAACCCTAGTTCGATTTCGAAAATCTGTGGGTCAAAATTTCTTCAACCCCTCATGTGAAGACTCACTTCCCTTACGTCATAACATCGTCAGTTCCGTTGCCTTTCCTTAAAGCAAGTGTGAAGTAGCTCTTTTTTCAACAGATGTCGCTAGCGTCGAAATCAAAACAAGATGCTGAAGCTACATTTTGACCCAAAAGGCGGGACAAAGTATGCTTCGCGTTGATTGGCTCGTTTGTAAATTTGTCAATAACTTTAATTATAGTAATTGTTTACAATATATTTTATATATGAAATATAATTTAGGTTAAAGTTCACTAAGAAGAGTAAAAGTGTTCTAAATTTAATACTCTATAATGGCTCTCTGACGACGTTATTTTTTCGCTATTTTGAATTTTAGCTTCCTTTCCCATTAATAGATGGCTCCACGCTCTCTACGAAAGTAATTTTTTTCGAAGATTCGGATAGATACATGGCCATCTCTAATAACAGAGGCCTTTTCATAATACAGGTGGCAATGATAGAGCCGACAGTTGCTTTAAGGTTGGTTTAACTTGGATCAGTTTTTAAAATATCCGTTAGGCTTAATACATTTTTTTGCGTCTAAGCAGGTTCTAAGAGCGCTGTCGCACCATTTTTGCCATAGTGAAAACCAGCATTTAAGCTCGGAAGAGTTTGAGTGAAGACGGTTGAGCAGACGACGTTATGACGTAAGGAAAATGAGCCTCCATAAAATAAGGGGAAGGGAATTTTCAACCTCTGCTATTCGAAATCTTCATCTTAAAAATTAAATATATTAGAGAAATAGCAACCCTATCTTGGATACGGATTCCAAAATCTCGAAACGGGTTACATCCGTTTAATATATATTTCAATAAACAAGGGTTAACTTCATAAGCAAGAGGAGCCGGGTTCGATCCCAGCTTGTGGCACTGGGTGAACACTCGGAACAACTCCTTCTGCGTAGAGTTTGCAAGTTCTCTTCCCACTGGTTTAAGGGGTTTTCCCCCGAGCTCTTCTTTTTCCCCTTCCATAAAAACTTGTAGAGGTTAACTGTAATAGTTGGTGTAGGGAGCTGTTGGCTCGCGTGGCATGAAGGGCTTGCCACCACGCTCCTACGCATTGTAACCCGGCCACCGGAATTAAAGGTTTTAAAAGGCGCTCGATGACTTATGCCTAAGGTAGTGTCTTGGGTATTAGCCTAGCTGATTATTATTATTAATTTATCAATTTTGAGGCTGTGGCTACAGAGTCACGTGTTTTGGGAAACGGTAAGGTATGTCTGAGTCATTAACCCCGAATTTTTTACACGATGCTGTAACCATTACCGGAAGCTAATAGGCAAATTTTTCCCCGAGACACAGAAATGGTTTCTATTCCGCTTTTTATATTTTCTATGATCATAGACTGCAATATCTCCGTCGGTTCATCCAACAGAGGCCGCCAGTACACTTTCTCTTCCCTGTATTTACTGTCCTTGCTTGGTTCATCTTCATTCCGACGGTATCGATAGCTCTACGAGTTACGCGTTAAGACCACGCCTACCGGGTGGGGGGCGATACTTTGGGGGATAGAGTCAGGGCACCCGTGGCGGAAGTATGACAAGAACCCGCTGATGGGATAGTTAATCGTCGCATTCAGTTCAGCTTGCCACAAATCCTGCTTATGCGCACTTTATAGGTTTCAATCGAGTTTAATAGTGTAGAGTGCACACAATAAAAATTTCCTACACGTCTAGGGGCTCTTAAGCCTTGTATAAAATTTAAAGGAACGCAGGGTACACTAAAACAAATGTTTGTCTATAGACAATGATCAATGTCCTACATTGGCGTTATAGTATTGGTTAAACATTATTATATTTTTGCCATGTACCAGCGGGTTTAGCAAATATTTCTAAAATTTCTTTAGACGTCAAAAGGAAATTTATTTTCACGAACTTCTAGTTACTCCCGACGTTGTCTAACAATTTTCTAGACTAAGAGTCCTGTATACAGCGGCGGCGACTGAAAAATTGAATGTGGGGGCCGGACCATTATTTTTTATCCCAAAATTTATATCCTTATAACTTAAGCCAGACTAAAATTCTTTTTTACTATTTAAAAAAAATTGTTCTTTCTACAATCTTATCCGGCAATGAATTCATTGATAAAAAATTTAAGTCGAGGTCTTCAGAAAATTTTATGTGTACATGAGCCAGGCCCATGGCTAGGTCTTTAAGCGTTTCTTGATAATTGGGTAAAACAGAGTACACGACGCAGTGATTGTCTCTTTGGACGAATCTATCGAAAATAATTTTCTGCTTATTTCATCTTAATTTTACTTGCATCTGAAATATCAAAATAGCTTCGGTAAAAAGATTGAATGCGGATCAAAATATTTTCATATTAGATATTTTTCCCTGATAGCTATTTATTATCAATTTTATTTCTGTGGTTGCTCTGCCTTGTATGTATGAACCGCCACTGCCTGCTTAACCTCTCTAATATTATTCGATTTATAATATTTTATTATATCCAAAAGATTTACTTACTGTCGTAGTTTGTACATGTTACTGCGAAACAAAGTCAATGAAATATATATTATATAATGTATTAGTTTGGAGAAAATTGCGTAAAAAAATAATTGGCAAAATTGGAGGTACACCATGGACAGTAAATTAAGAGGAGAGGTTTTCGATACCCTTCCACCTAGGAGCAACAAACACAACACCCCACACAAGGAGAACGCAGCCCGTCAAAAGTCGGGGATTTTCATGTGTACATTTTTTATTGGCTAGACGCTTTAGCGCCTGCTGCCGTCGGAAGGGGAAAATTCGGAAATTGTCTTCCCCCCGCCCGTAAAATGTTCAGCGTAAAGGCTCGTGACGCTCGTCCAATGAAATTCGTACACAACCCTTCGTTAGAGTGTTTAAAGGCTAGCTGCGTTCTCCTTGTGTTTGTTGCTCCTAGCTTCCACAGTGCATTTTATTTCTCCCCGCGTATCAATCAGCTCGAGAGACTCCGAGGGAGTCTTGCAAGGTCGTTTGTACCACGTGATCTTAAAATTTACAAATGGCAATCTAATGCGGTTGATATTGTTACGTAATTTTTGCGCTTTATATTTTAGTAATTTTTAATTTTGGTTTTTTAAGTAAAAATGTACTTCTTGTTTATCTTTTTTCTTTTTTCGAACAGTATCGTCCACTCTTAGCGATACTTGTTTTTTTTTTTTTCAAATAACCTTGGCCGACTCCCTTAGTGTGATTGGTTTACGGGGGCTAAAAACCAGGCTTTTTACCGATCCTCTAAAATCTACTATACATGGGTACACCCGCACTCGCGAAGCCTCATAAATGCCCAGAATAAACTAAGAAGGCTTAGAAGTTAATTTTGAAAAATTAAATTTGCACTCACTTCAAAACAATCTACAATTGAAATATCCGTTAATATCGTTCCAAAAGTCTTGGTAATCATGAAATGACTTCTGGTAAGCCATAAACAAGTAATACTATCCTCCTCACCATAATATCAAACCAACTCATTACGGGCTGGAATCCCGGGCGAGAAGCCCGTGGTGCCCCCTATAGCTTTATCGGCGCATTACAAAAGGAGCGGGTTAATTTTCCCAATCAAGATATCAGGGCCCATCTTTAAGAGCCTTGTCGCGAAAACCAATACGTTCAATTAAGCTTCTTTTATAACACACTCAATTAATTTAGCCCAAGTTTACTCAAACTCTTAGAGAGAGAGAGCTGACGAAAAAGACCGTCTGTGTAAAGAGCGCCCTCTACGAGCCGGAGAATGCAAAATAAAAGGCGCCCTCAAACTACGACTTTCAGGTCAGGTTCGCACGGCCCTCCCAAATTGATGGCCACCGGAAATTGGTTGTTGATTCAATCTATTTCGGCTGTACCGCCGCTAGAAGGCGCTGCCGGGAACGGCCAAAATGTTCTCTCCCTCCGCCGAAAGAGGGCAGGGTTGGAGCGGAACTTCCGGTCTGCATTGACGAAGAGTAAAATGAAGGGGGCACGAGCGTCGCGGCGACACACGTGACTCGATTGAAAAGGCCCGGATTTCAGGGCGGAAAATTTGAAGGAAAAAGTTGATTTCCAAGTCTTAGCACGTAGGCACTTTGCTCGGAAAGGAAACTTTTAAGTAACTCTAGGATAATTGCTAAGGATTGACTCTACTACGCTAAAATTATTATTTCTCCCCTCCCCGGGTCACTCGCCAAGGCTTAGGTAACACTTCCCTTTTAAGGTTTCTTATTTAGGTTTTATTTCAAATGAGGTATTTTTATGGTCTTCTTAGTTTAAATTTAAGCTTTATAGATAAATTTGTACCTACACTATGGTTGTCTTTTAGTTTCAATTTAATCTTTAGTTTGGAAATTCTGGCCTACACTAAATTATATTTACAGCAATCCAATCAACTTCGTTTTATTTAATCGTGGCATCGGTTCTACTTCACCCTTAAATAAAATGGGGTGTTTTTATCGACTTCTTAGTGGAATTTTAAGCTTTAGATGTAAATTTTGGCCTACACTAATTAATAGTTACAACAATCCAATCAACTTTGTTTTATTTAAACGCGGCATCAGTTCTACCTTACCCAAAAATTAATAGGAGTGTTTTTATCGTCTTCTTACTATAATTTGAAGCTTACTGATGGAAATTATGGCCTACACTAATTAAAAGCTACAACAATCCAATCAACTTCGTTTTATTTAACGCGGCATCAGTTCTACCTGACCCGAAAATAAAATTCCTTTGACAAGAATATCTCGTACCTAAGCCTCGGACCCTCGGTCGGCCTATTTTAAGCCGATTATCGTAAAGAGACCCTACGGAGACACTCCTTTCGCGCGCTTCACTTTCGAGACAGTCCATTTCTCGACGTCAAACAATAAATTCGTAGCTGCTCTTTCTTATAGAAGAAGTCTGGAAAATGGAAGAAATGAGTATATAGCAATTGAAAGATAGATGGCGTTAAGATCGGCTTAGGGCTTTTCTCTCTTCGCCCCGAGAGGGATTACGTTTGCGATAGTGATTTTTGCACCTGATGGCGATACGCTCTGCCTTGATGAGCTTAGAAGGCCATCTTCTATAGCCTTTGAACTCTTCCGCCTCGCCACTTTTGACCCCTCAAGCCCCTCTGACCACTAGCGATGTCCATTAAGTTCTTAGGCCGACCTCTATTGACCCGCCTCGAACTCCCCACCACCCCGCGGACGATCGTAGTTGGCCGCTATATTTAGGTCGTCTTTTCAGCGTTATTTCTCAGCCATCGTTTGGTCTATCGAAACTGTCCTTGGGACGATAGACGCTATAAGAATAACGTTAAGGTCAGAACGGCTAATGCTTCGGCAAGCGTCGCTCAAAGCTCCCAAAATGAAGTCATAGAGGCATCGCCAGCGTTGGGAGAAAGTTTGTTGAAGTTGTTAGTTATGGATAATAGATGGCGGCAGCGGCTATTCGTTAGCTATCGGACTTGGCACTCCGTGTTTACGCGGATTCCACGAAGTGGAAATGTGGCCGACTGTAACAAAAATTGACTTCGTTAGCGTGTAGATAAAACCCAAGTTCTTAGTTAAGTGCGAGTTACTTAATTATTTAAGTTCGCTCGCTTATTTTATTGTTGGTTTCCTCGCTGTTTTCGCGGTGATAACTATAGAAAGTCTGGGTTAAAAGGATTTGCGAGTTAAGTCTCACTAGGGACAATATTAACCTAAAGCGAAACTCTAAATATTTAGTGTTTTTGACGTCACCCACGACGTATGTAAGTTAGGAAACTTTCTTTATCACGTAAATATACTATTAGTAGTTAGGAAATATATGTTACACCTGCATCTATAATAAAATTTAATAAATACATTCTTAATAGACGCTTGAATAAGACCATAAGTAACATATTGACAATAAGTATGTCATTATAATATTTTATGTAGAAAAAAACAAAATATTGCATGAATAAAATTCATTTAAAATGGTTTACATCCGCGAGTTTAGTAACAATAATAATATAATATTTCTTATTATTATTGATTAAACTATGACTTTTAAATCATCAAGATAGCAAAAATTATCACCGAACTGATTATCGAGAGACTTTTAATGCTTTAAACAGGTAGCCGGGTTACAATGCGTATGTTACTTATGATAAGACTCATTGAGAGTTTCGCTAGGAAGAATTAATTCGTAGAGTCTGGACGTTCAATTTATATGGTTCTTGTAAGGGCTGGTTTTCTACAAGGTAACTGGGTTTTACATAGGTTAAAAATGCCAATATGGGGATGGAGTCGACGCGAAAACATTGCGTTGGGCCTAACGGAGGCTTTTGCATCGACGCTAAGACCGTCCCACCTGAATTAATGGCTTTAAAAGTCGCTTGATGACTTAGGCCTAAGGTGTGCCTTGGGTATTAGCCTAGCTGATTATTATTATTTTTATTATTATTTATGCGTCGACGCGAAAACCTTGAGTTAGTCCTAATCTCGGGCCTAATAGAGGCTTTGGCTTTAGATGCGAAAACTATTTTCTTAGGCCTAACGGAGATTTGTTCATCGACGCGAAAACCTTTTTCTTGGGTCTAACGGAGATTTGTTCATCGACGCGAAAACCTTTTTCTTGGGTCTAACGGAGATTTGTTCATCGACGCGAAAACCTTTTTCTTGGGTCTAACGGAGATTTGTTCATCGACGCGAAAACCTTTTTCTTGGGTCTAACGGAGATTTGTTCATCGACGCGAAAACCTTTTTCTTGGGTCTAACAGAGATTTGTTCATCGACGCGAAAACCTTTTTCTTGGGTCTAACGGAGGTTTGTTCATCGACGCGAAAACCTTGTTTTAGGCATAACTGAGATCTGGTCACCGACGCGTAGACCTTGTTTGAGGTCTAATGAAGACTTGTTCATCGACGCGAAAACCTTGTTTTAGGCATAACTGAGATCTGGTCACCGACGCGTAGACCTTGTTTGAGGTCTAATGAAGACTTGTTCATCGACGCGAAAACCTGGTTTTAGGCCTAACGCAGATTTTTGCATCGACCCGAAGACCTAGTGTGAGACCTAACGGAGGCTTTTGCGTCCACGCAAAAACCTTGCGTAAGGTCTAACGGAGGCTTTGGCATCGACGCGAAAACCTTTATTTAGTCCGAACTGAGATTTTTTCATCGACTTTGCGTTAGCGCTTAACTCAACTTTAGGCTGTACAAACGTTTTGAAATAAAAAATGCATTATGACGTATCCTATTGGAAACCAACCATTAGGCAGAACCGCTTTTTTGGATTTTGAATAACTTCAACTAACATTAAGGAAAAAAAACTGCCTTTATAAAGTATAAATGTCTAGCCTAGTTGACTATTTGACTCGATTATAGATTTTAGTTGGCTTCTTTGGCTAGCCTGGCTAATCTGGTAACCGACCAACCGGAATTCATTCAGTTAACGATCCCCCTGAAAAGACAAGATCTTTTATTAAAGCACCTATTTTCTGTACACTAAAATACCGTAACCCTTTGGAGGTTATATTGACAGTCATTGATTCAAATATTTAAAGTTCTTAGTTCCATCAAGAATGTATTTATTTATACTCAGGGAGAATGAATATGTCTAGACTATCGACGGACACGTTGAGCCCCTAACCCCGTCGCGCTAAGGGTGGGGGGAGGGAAAAAGGAGGCGGTGTTATTTTTTGCTTCCTCGCTGCAGCGTTAATCGCGTCGAAAAACGTAATTTTTAAGAACCAATGAGATTGCAGTATTATTTGATTTTATTAAAGCGGAGGAGCATACCGGGGGGCCCAACGGGTGGAATTGGAGAAACGCTAAAAATAATCTCGAAATATTCATTCTCCCTGAGTATAAATAAATACATTCTTGGTTCCATATTTATGGAAAAACAAGTCATTTAGACTATAATAAGTCTAAAATAAAACCGAGGGGCAGGTCACTTCCTTGATTAACGACGCACCCCTCGAAATATTAAATCCAATTTAATCGTGATTATTTTGATTAAATTCAATTTAATCACGATTATGTTGATTAAATCATGTTTATTCAATTAATAGAATGTTTAAATCAGATTTAAATGAATAAATCTGATTTAAGTGATTAAATCCTGATTGAAACGATTAAATCGTGATTAGAATGATCAAATCGCTATTAGAATCAGAATGAAAATATTGGTGATTGTAATGATTATAATTGTGCGTGATTAGAACGAGCTGATAAGAATAATTTAATGTGATTAAAATTATTATTTCATATTTACCGCGCTCGATAAAATCTCGATTCTACCTATTATATTGATAATTTCTTGATTAAAATGATTAAATTGTGATTAAAATGATTAAATTGTGATTAAAATGATTAAATCCTGATTAAAAAGATTAGATTATGATTAGAATAATTAAATCTCGTTTAAATCGTGATTATAGTGATTAAATCGTAATTAGTTTTTCTAATCTTGATTAGATTTTTTAATCTCGATTACTCCGATTTATTGTGACCTCGAATAAAACTATTGGAAGTCGTAAAAAATAAATACGAAAATGGATGATAAGATATTAGCATAAGTAACATAGTACAAATCAGTAGGACACTTCCTATTCTTCCTTATTAGAGTCAGTTTCTCCAATGATGATATAATTAAGTGGCTTAGGGCAGAGAACTGTCCGTGAACTGTCTTTAGAAGTGTCAGGTAATGGTTACCTAAAAGTCACCGCGAGCAACCTAATATGAAGGATCAGAAACACTTTCAACAGCAAAAATTTTACTTTCAAATCATTCCGAGAAAAATTATCTTTAACCGAACTTTATTAGTATCAAAATTTTTAGTATTATGTTACTTATGATATTAGTTGATATTTTTAGGACCATTTTCATAAACCTAAATTAAACTAAAATTAATGAATAAAATTGTTCTCTTTACCATAGTGTAGTTTTTCTTGTTTCTTTTAAAGCAAGTGTCGCTAGCGTCGAAATAAAAACAAGATAGTTAAGCTACGTTTTAAACCAAAAGGCGGGACATAAAAGTACCCCTCGCGTTGATTGGCTCGTTTTGAAATTTGACAATAACTTAAATTATAGTAATTTTAACCATATATTTTATATGAGATATATAATTTTTATGTAGGTTAAAGTTCACTAATTAAAGTTTTAGTTGTCTAATTATACTCTACAGCGGCTCTCTGACAACGTTATTGTTCCGCTATTTCGAATTTTAGATTCCTTCACCCTTAATAGATGGCACCACGCTCTCTAGTAAAGTCGTTTTTTCGAAGAATCGGATAGATTCATTGCCATCTGTAATAACAGAGGCATTTTCAAAATACAGGTGGTATTGAAATAAACTTAATTAATTAAATGATAAAAATAAAAAATAAACAAAGTAGTTTACTCAGACTAATATCCCACAAATGAGGCTTACAATCTATCTATTATCAATTTCATGAGCATTTTCCAAACAGAAGCCACTAAAATTCAAAAGCCTTTCAAACTGAATATCGTCGTTTTAAAGAAAAAATGAAACTATTTATAACGACGTAAGTGGAACAGCGGTTTTAGGTAACTTTTAGGTCACCCAAAACCATTGTCTAATTTTTCTAATAGCCACAACGTCCCTATAACAAAAACAATCACATCCAATGCTTTTCAAACTTTATTTTTCGCTTAAAAAACTTCAAGAAAAAAATCCCGCCAGGAGCGTTTCTTTTCCATCCTAAAAAAATCCACATAGATGGCGCTAAGAACAACACTATTAACCGTGAAAATAACACCCATTATTCACAGCTGTCAAGACCTAAGCTAAATTTCGCTCCTTATGTCGGGTAACGTGTTCAGAATCGTATGTGTATTTAAAGGAAAGACAATCCTTACCTAACACCGCCCTCAAAGTGATCTTAGCTTCGCGAAGTACTGCCACAAGAGCTGAATCACCCGGCGCTCGCTGTTAAATTGAAGATGAAGCTCACGTATTGGCCGATAATCTTTTTAAATAAAAGAAGAGGGGCTCTACTTTCTAACTTTTAAGTCTGTCAATAGGTGGCGTTGCGGGTTAATCTCTATTGTATAGGCTGTTGCAATCCCTCCCCTAATCCAAGGGTCTGCTTGTTTTTGTTGACTCCCTTCCATTTGCGAGGAGTTTATGGTGTCGAGTTTCCACCGGCGTCCTGTCACTTTTTGTTTAGTTCCTTTCGCGGCCGCTAGGCTTTACGCACGCACTCGGAACGTGCTGCCCTCTTTGTTTGTCTTTGTGTAAGGCGTTCGGCCATTGTTGGTCAACAGTCGCGCCTCTTTTCTTACCGAGGTTTAATACGCTTTGATTTAAGGTGTTTGAGCAAGGTTTTGGTAGGTTCGCTTAATTGGAATCAAAGGTGACGTCAGAGGTGACGTAAATTAATATATGGAACACGAGTTTCGACAAAATATGATACCAATTGTCTATAATACATTTTTAAATTTAGTATGAACTTACAGGCTTACAGCAACTGTCGGCTCGATCACTGCCACCTGTATTATGAAAAGGCTCCCCTTATTAGAGATGGTCATGTATATTTCCGCTTCTTCGAAAATAGTGACTTTAGTGGAGATCGTGGTGCCATCTATTAATGGCAAAGGAATCTTAAATTCAAAATAGCCAAATAATAACGCCATTGTAGAGTATTAAAATTAGACAACTTATACTCTATTTAGTGGGCTTTAACCTAAGTTATAAATCCTATGTAAAAAATATATTTTTAAATATCTTTTGAGTCAAAATGTAACTTATCTATCTTGTTTGTATTTCGATGCTAGTGACATCTGTTGAAAAAAAGAGCTGACACAAGTTTGTTTTACATACCTCTTTGGTGAATCAATGAATTTCACTTATCTGCTACCAGGTGTCTGGAACTAATTACGATAAAAAAAAGTCGTAGCGAATGTTTTCAAGTTATTTTTCAATTTAAATCATACTCCCTTTAAGAATTACGAAAATACAAAATAATACTAGCCTGAATTAATGGCTTTATAAGTCGCTTGATGACTTATGCCTAAGGTGGTGCCTTGGGTATTAGCCTAGCTGATTATTACTATCATAAGTTTAAAACATATATCTTAAAGCCCGAGTAGTTTTCAAATTAAGCGAATCTACTGCCAAACCGCGGAGGGGTACACTAGAATCTAGATCACCGAGTCAAAATTTGCCTCTTGTATTAGTCCGCCTTACTACGTAATATGTAAACATTATACTGGCTAGAGATGTTAAACTAATTTTCTTTCTTTATTATTAATAGGAATTTCTAATTATAATAATTTAAGAAAGTCATTTCCATGAGGTGGCGGAGTGGTTAGCACTTTCGCCTCGCAGTAAGAGGAACCGGGTTCGATCCCAAATTGTGGTTATAGTTGAAAAGCCGGAACTATCCCTACTGCGTTGAGGTTGCAAGTTATCTCCCTACTGGTTAGAAGGGTTTTCTCCCAAATTTTTCTGGTTCCTATTTTCATAAAAACTCGTTGAGTTATAACGATAATAGTAAGTGTAGGGAGTCGTTGGCTCGCGTGGCATGAAGGGCTAGCCACCACCTAAGCATTTCATGTTTCAAGCTAATATCAATAACTGTAGAGCAAAATGTAAACTTCGCTATGATTTATCTTAAATACGTCAAATTTAATAGCTTTTACAGCACTGTCAACTTAGCTTGATGAAACTGTGGAAGCCCAGACGTTCCAGGAATGCTCATAACGCCTGGCGCTTAACCTCTTTATTGCTTCGCCAAAAGACGGCCGTCATTGCCTGGATCTATCGCGACCCCTTGTTTCTCGAAACTGTTACCTGGCTGTCCATTAGAGCCTAATAGGCGATATTTTTGTCCAGTGGCCGCTGATTGGACTAAAGTTTAAGTGACGTCACTGAAAGTCCATCAGCGGGGCTTAGTCCCATTCGTCCGGGTCCCTTGATCCAATTTCCAAGTCTCCCTCGAGAATTCGGACCATTTTTTTCAATTCCCTTTTCTCGCGAAAAACAAAATGCTGAAATAAGGGTAACTCTAGCTTAACTGTAGTTGCAATCCTCAACACTAGATGGCCGTTATTGACTTTTACACTCTTCCAAAAGCTTGTTAGTTTTTATAGATCTTTTATATATAGTATTTATATATATATATATATATATATATATATATATATATATATATATATATATATATATATATATATATATATATATATATATATATATATATATATGTTGCGTTTCATAAAACGGAAATATAAAAATTGAAGCACTTTAATTCATAGATCAGATGAAAAGCACATTAAATGATTAAAAAGATGAGAAGCAATTTAAACGATAGATCAGTTGAGAAACACATTATATGATAAATCAGATGAGAAGAAAATGAAATGATAGATCAGATGAAAAGCACATTAATTTATAAATCAGACGAGAAGCACATTACATGATAAATCAGATGAGATGCAAATTAAATGATATATCAGTTGAGAAGCACATTAAATTGTAGATCAGACGAGAAGAACTTTTATCGATAGATCAGATGAGAAGAACATTACATGATAGATCAGATGAGAAGCACAATAAATGATAGATAAGATAATAAGCACATGAAATGATAGATTATGAGAGAAGCACTTGAAATGATAGATTATAAGAGAAGCACATGAAGTGATAGATTATGAGAGAGGCACTTTGACATGATAGATTATAAGAGAAGCACATGAAATGATAGATTATAAGAGAAGCACTTGAAATGATAGATTATGAGAGAAGCACATGAAATGATAGATTATAAGAGAAGCACTTGAAATGACAGATTATGAGAGAAGTACATGAAATGATAGATTATGAGGGAAGCACATGAAATAATAGATTATAAGAGAAGCACATTAAATGATAAAATATTTTTCGAGCGTTTTTAGTTTGGTTTCGAACGGACTATTGTAAATGAAATTACTCATGAATATAAATTTATTTTAACATTCTTTTCCAATTATAGTAAAATGTCATTGTCAATTCCAGCATTGCTTAACGATAATATTTGCCATATTTAAAAATACCAAATATTAAATATAGTTTGATTGATGGCGCCTGTTGTCTATAAAATTGCTATAGAGCCGCCGACAATCGTAGAAATTTCAATCGCGAACGCATTGCGAAATCGAAATTGGTCGTATATATTACGAAAGCAGAAACCTTCAAGACTAATACATTAGCTTAAAAAGTTACAACTCTTTTGAATTAAGGCCTTTTTATTTAATACAGGTTTTGGGACGGAAAATCTCAATCCTCTTGAGATACTTTTTACTTGATTAAAGAAAAATAAGTTTCCTGTATTTTGTTTCTTCATCTGGCCGAAGAATGGCAACGCGGGCGGCAAAGGCTTAGCAAAAATCGAGTATCTTTCTAGGCCTTGGCTCGGGATCTTTGGGAACTCTTTCCGGGTTAATTCAATTTGCGAATGGCCCCGCGAAAGCCAATCCGATTTTAGACACACCCTTTTGTTTTTCAAAAATCGGGGAGGAATTCCGTTTCGAGTTGTTCTATTGAGAGGGTCAATTAAACGCGTTTGAATAGGAAAAAGAACTCTGTATTCGAGCTGGTGTGGTGCTGCTGGTGGGTAGTCCTCAATCCTCTTTTCCGATAATTGATTTTGTTAAGCCTTGGATTAAAGTACGTTTACACTCCTGCCTTATGAATATGCAAATGCTGCTTTCCTATTCGTTTTTTTTTTCACCCGGTTTGGTTTTTCTATGGCCGGACTGTTTGGAAACTGATTTGTTGACGTAATTAACGTTTTGATTTTTGTGGTTAAAACTCTCCCGGGGTCGAGAACAAGGTTGGCACTTTGGTGTGAGCGACGGGGTAGCAAAATAGGGTTAAACACACGAAATTGTAGAAAACCAATTTAAAGAAATTTAAAAACTTACGAGTTATTCGTACAAATTGATCTTCGAGCACAAAATAAAGACGCGAAACTCGGACCAAAGGGAACTTACTTTTTCGAGATATTTAACACGGTAATTGTAGCTTTAATTAGATGGCTTAATCGATTGCAGCTTCAAGCCAAATCAAAGAGCGCTTTAAGAATTCTGGGAAACTGTTGCTACAAAAAGGGATGGTCAGAAATAGGCTGTGGTGACACCAAGTGTGGTCGAAATGAACTAAAATTTGCAGTGATTCTGCGGTTCACCTTACTAACGCGTAACTTTAGCCAGAACAGTAATTAGATATTATTTTTCCATGCCTGGTACACAAACTATAATGTGGTGGGTTTCATTACTGGTTCGAAGTGTCTGATGCGTCAAGGTGTATAAAGACTTAAAGTTGAGCTCGCTATAATTTTGACCCAAAATACTACTTGTGAATCAAATACGTACATTCAAAGTGTCTTTCAAACTTTGCAATATTCGTTTCTGTATCGACTTTTTTTGTACTAATCCTTGTAATAAATATAAATTTGAACGCTATCCTGGAAAACATGAAATTTAAAATCTCCCGATTTTGGGTTTTCATATAGAAGAATCTTCATAAGACATTTAACTGAAAATAAAGCATTTGAAACCTAAAGAACTGCCTTTCAAAACATCACTTTCTGTGAGCTCTTAATGGAAATACCATACGCAACTTTGAGACACAGTTTGAACATTGAACCAAATGTGTATGTGAAAACCATCGAACTGTAAAAGATATTTCAACATCGTTCCAAGTTGCAATATACGGTTATCATCGAGCTTTGATAACCTATTATTTGTAAAATAATGAAGTTAATCCTCCTCATAGTGGATGCTACAATTTAATAACAATTTCAAATTCTACTCAACCAACCGTGTATGTCACAACGTCGAATAGGCGAGTCGATATTTTCCTTCCGTCGTATCAACGCTTGTTTCTCATCAAAAGTTAAGTCCATCTTTTTCCTCTTTATAACGACCAGTCAAATGTAAGCGATAAATTTGGACGTCATCTTCGGGTTGTCCCAAAGGCATTGGACATATTCAAAGAACGATCTCGTATAGAGAACAGGGTTTCTTCCGTTAAATTATCAATAAGGTAATCATTCACCTTTATTGCTATCCACTTTATGACATGACCGCAGACCGGGCCCTGTCCGAAGGGAATTGTCTCTCGTTTTTGCCCATGCATTAATAATTTCTATTTCTGCTGGAACTTCGGCCTTAGCATCAAACCACGCGAAGTTAAGCCCTTCTACGTTATGTCAGGTGACTTTAGTAGATGGTCAATTTTATACGGTGACCCCTGAACCCTGTTAGATAAGTTACGTTATATCTTGACCCGGCTTCCGTGATCTATTATGCGTCCCTGGACATTTTATTGGCAGTTTTTGGAGTGCTTCGTGGTCAGTTTTCTTTATGTATAAGGTTGCGAGATGGAATTTGCCGAACGATGAAAAATGTTTCTTAGTTGAAGTACCAAATAGTCCAAGTTTGGTTTACGTTTCGCTGTGGTCAGAAATAATTTAAAAGTTTGTTGTGTTCGGGTTGTGTAGCTATATTTGGCGTGTTACACTTACAATGTTAGCTTAAGCTCATCATTTTGGAGTGGTGGAATTTGCTAGTGAAGTCAGAAATAACTTAAAATTTTGTAATTTTTGTTAGGGATTTTGAAATCAGAAACAGATTTTTCATGTTGATTTCATTTGGCCCTTAATGGGTCAGAGTGTGCAATAACTGGTGGCTTAACCGGGGAGTCGGGGTCCGGCTCTTGTAACCCATCAGATGTTAGCTCTGATCAAATGGTCCTATCTTCACCTCCGACTTCGGTCAGGTGTTGGCTGGAAACTGGGTTACGGCTCAGGCTAACGGAGAGGGTCCGGTCAAACTGGCCGCCTCGGGGGATCGGGTAGCCTGCTGTGGGGCAGTGGGTCTCCGTATGAGGCGCGGTTGTCCTGTTTCACGGCCTTTTGGGGCAACACCAGGTGTCGGGTGCCAGCTGTGCCGGGTTACTTGGACTGCTGTGTGCCCGTCGTTCCCCTTTAGGAGCTCTTTCTGAAGGGTATGGCTCTCTACCTACGTAGGTAGGGTGTCGGCTGGAGTTGCTATAGCATCAACTCTCTATCCCACAGCTGTGCGTGAAGTGGAAGCTAGTCGCTTCATTGCTGCTCCTTTTTTCGAGGTTGTGACCATCAGTAGTAGGGTACTACTACCCATGCTGGATTTGTCACCTGTCCGGGCTTGTAGACGCTGATGAGACCACCGGGGTACTAGGCTTTTTGATTCGATTGGAACACCGGTATATAAATTTCTGACCACATGTTGATTTCATTTTTTTGACCGATTTCTAGATTTTGCAACTGTTTTTCGCCCATATTTCGAGATTTTCAAATTAATTTCCAGATTTCTAAAATTATTCTTCTTTAGAGTGTACGGGATTTTTACCCCTCAGCCAGTTATTCTATTTTTGTATTTTTGTATTGACTGATGACGTAGACAAGCGTAAATGCAGTAATCTGGGTAAAATCAGAGATTTTGAATTAATGTCCATTACAAGATGAATCTTGTTTTGTTAACAACGTTTGCAGAAAACTTTTAAGTTGATTATCTCAAGGACAATCGATAATCTTTAGTTAATCGTCGAAATCGAAAGTCATTGGATGAAAATTCACACATTTCCTTTTCGTCAGACAACGCTATGACGTATGGGAAGTGGGTCTTCACAAGATATTGGGAATGCATTTTTACCCGCTGACTTCCGAAACTGTTGCATTCTATATCGATCTAAAGACTGTAAAACCTGTAATCGTATTTGCAACTCTCAAACTACAGAACATGATAATCGCTGATAACTTATAAAACAGGAAAGTTCTTGCAACAATTTCATAAGAAAATAATTATATTCCTTTAATGTGTCAGTTAGTCTAAATAATAACGTTTGTATGCAGTGACGTATAAATGACGTAATACCCAAAAGATGAGCGCCTCTTGGCAGAAAACTCGCCACTTAAAACCAATTATTGTGGCGCATGACCTTGAGAATGGTAATCTCGATCTTTCAAAAGGTGATCTTTAGTTAGTGATATTGACCTTGAGAATGGTGATCTCGACCTTCCAAAAGGTGATCTTTAGTTAGTGATATTGACCTTGAGAATGGTGATCTCGACCTTCCAAAAGGTGATCTTTAGTTAGTGATATTGACCTTGAGAATGGTGATCTCGACCTTCCAAAAGGTGATCTTTAATTAGTGATATTGACGTTGAGAATGGTGATCTCAACCTTTCAAAAGGTGATCTTTAGTTAGTGATATTGACCTTGAGAATGGTGATCTCGACCTTCCAAAAGGTGATCTTTAGTTGGTGATATTGACCTTGAGAATGGTGATCCCGACCTTCCAAAAGGTGATCTTTAATTAGTGATATTGACGTTGAGAATGGTGATCTCGACCTTCCAAAAGGTGATCTTTAATTAGTGATATTGACCTTGAGAATGGTGATCTCGACCTTCCAAAAGGTGATCTTTAGTTGGTGATATTGACCTTGAGAATGGTGATCCCGACCTTCCAAAAGGTGATCTTTAGTTGGTGATATTGACCTTGAGAATGGTGATCTCGACCTTCCAAAAGGTGATCTTTAGTTGGTGATATTGACCTTGAGAATGGTGATCCCGACCTTCCAAAAGGTGATCTTTAGTTGGTGATATTGACCTTGAGAATGGTGATCCCGACCTTCCAAAAGGTGATCTTTAGTTGGTGATATTGACCTTGAGAATGGTGATCTCGACCTTCCAAAAGGTGATCTTTAGTTGGTGATATTGACCTTGAGAATGGTGATCCCGACCTTCCAAAAGGTGATCTTTAGTTGGTGATATTGACCTTGAGAATGGTGATCTCGACCTTCCAAAAGGTGATCTTTAGTTGGTGATATTGACCTTGAGAATGGTGATCCCGACCTTCCAAAAGGTGATCTTTAGTTGGTGATATTGACCTTGAGAATGGTGATCTCGACCTTCCAAAAGGTGATCTTTAGTTGGTGATATTGACCTTGAGAATGGTGATCCCGACCTTCCAAAAGGTGATCTTTAATTAGTGATATTGACGTTGAGAATGGTGATCTCTACCTTCCAAAAGGTGATCTTTAGTTGGTGATATTGATCTTGAGAATGGCGATCTTTAATTAGTGATATTGACGTTGAGAATGGTGATCTCGACCTTCCAAAAGGTGATCTTTAATTAGAGATATTGACGTTGAGAATGGTGATCTCGACCTTCCAAAAGGTGATCTTTAATTAGTGATATTGACGTTGAGAATGGTGATCTCAACCTTTCAAAAGGTGATCTTTAGTTAGTGATATTGACCTTGAGAATGGTGATCTCGACCTTCCAAAAGGTGATCTTTAGTTGGTGATATTGACCTTGAGAATGGTGATCCCGACCTTCCAAAAGGTGATCTTTAATTAGTGATATTGACGTTGAGAATGGTGATCTCTACCTTCCAAAAGGTGATCTTTAGTTGGTGATATTGACCTTGAGAATGGCGATCTTTAATTAGTGATATTGACGTTGAGAATGGTGATCTCGACCTTCCAAAAGGTGATCTTTAATTAGAGATATTGACGTTGAGAATGGTGATCTCGACCTTCCAAAAGGTGATCTTTAGTTGTTGATATTGACCTTGAGAATGGTGATCTCGACCTTCCAAAAGGTGATCTTTAGTTGTTGATATTGACCTTGAGAATGGTGATCTCGACCTTTCAAAAGGTGATCTTTAGTTTGTGATTTTAACCTTGAGAATGGTATTCAATAAAAATGTAACACGTTGAAGATATGTAATTGACACGCTTATGGGAAATAATAATTATTCACTTATGGTAATAGAGGATCCTTGGATATATGAAACAAAGGGAGTATTACATTTAAATTATTTTCCTTTGAAAACAGAAGCTTTAAAATTAACCTATTGAAAAATATTTTCCCGAAAAACAACCCAGAAATCGGAAAAAAACCTTTCCCAAAATAAAGCTAGTAAAAGCTAAATATTTGATTTATGAAACTTTCATTTTCATTTTTGACATTCCTGGGGCATTTTCGGAACTGGATATTTTCTGATATTTAACTGAAGGAATGTGGTCCGTCTTCTTATTGATCTCCATTGACGGGTCGAAGGAAGACCCTTATATCGAAAGGTTAGCCCTCGGATATCTGTCAATTTTGTGTTCTTTCGGCGAGAAACGGATAAGTCTTAGAACTTTGGGATTGATATTATTTTTGTTCGAACGACATTTTCGGGACAGAAGTTGCGTTCGTTTGTCTTATTTGTGCTAGGCGCTGCAATTTTTACAAGAAACAATATCTAGTTTTTTTCTGGCTGAAGAGGCTTAAGAGGGAAGGAGAATTTAGACTATTTTGTACCGGTTAGAGATTGGAAATTGACTGTTTTTTAGGCTGTGCTATGATATTAAGTTTTTTTTATTTTATAAGGTTCGCGAATTTGTTGAGAATAATAAGGTACACATTTTTTTACGTGATATTAAGTCTCAAAGGGATTTCAGAAATTAGAAAATGATTTAAGAGCACGATTTTCGTGTTAATTTCTGGTTTTTCTTCGGCTGATTTTGAAATTTTGGAAATGATAATCTCCCAGATTTCGGTATATTCAAGTTGATTTCACAATTTCCAAAATAACTTTCAATAAACTGATATAATTTTGTCTGCTAAGCAGATCATTTGTACATTTAAAAATGGATAATCGTTTTCTTAGCAGTTGCTATGTTGCTCTTTGTAAGCTAAAATGGCTAATTGCAAAGCTCTTAAACGTGTAATCGCGGTATAAAGAAGCAAATTACTCATAACACAAAATAAGCGGATAGTCGTAAAGAAAAACATTTTGGTGGCAAGTGTAGAAATTCAAAACGAACCAATAACAAAGCAGGGTGAAAAACATCCGGGACGCCCAAATTTGTGACCTTCAAAATATTGATATCGAACTTGAAAATGTTTATTTCACAAATGTGCTTAAATATTATAATTAAAATGAGCATGGTGATATTGACCTTGAGAATAGTGATCTCGACCTTCCAAAAGGGGATCTTTAGTAAGTGATATTGACCTTGAGAATGGTGATCTCGACCTTCCAAACGGTGACTTTTATTTGGTGATATTGACCTTGAGAATAGTGATCTTGACTTCCCAAAAGTTATTTTTTAGGATGGCAAACTTGGTCAAAAAGGCTAATAAGAGTAAACTACCACCCTCCACTTTAGGCCCAAGTGAACTCACGCGATCAAATGGCATAAATTTAGGTTACCTGGTTACAATGCGTAGGGGGGTGGTGGAAAGTCCTTCCTGCGACGTGAGTCAACAGCTCCGTACACTTACTATTACCTTTAACCTGTACAAGTTCTAATGGAAAGAGGAAACTGAAGAATTCGGGGAAACCCCTTCAACCAGTGGAAGACAGAACCTGCAAACTCAACGCCAAGAAAGTGGTTACGATTTTTCACGCGATACCACAAACTGGGATCACACTCGGCTCCTTTTATAGCGAGGCGAGAATGCTAACCACTCCGCCACCCCTACACGGCATTATTTATTCATTCTACAACTCTTAAATTTGGCGAACTATTTAGAATCTTTGTCGGTACACTTTTCACTTTCCCAAATAGAAACTTTTCTTGAAGGATTAATATAATATTCTTCGGATTTAACGAAAATCCCGTCGGCGAGTTCAAACATAATCAAAGTTTAAAATAATTTTCCGAAATTGAAGAAAGCCAATTTCTCTATGAAAAGTTCGCGTAACTACAACTTTGTCGTCAGAAAAACAACGTTATTATCGACGGGGGCGTAGTAGTGTGGGGGGAGGGGAGGAAGTAGCTCATTTTACGCTGAGTATCCCAGAAAGTTATCGGAAAGTGAACGGTAGGGGGGTCCACCAAAACTTTTGGCTTTAGCTCGCGTTTTATGGAAAGAGAGAGATTCAGAATTTGAGACTTCAAGTGCAGTTCAAACTCGGGATAATTTCCGCGCCCCCCGCAATCGTCATCTGTTCTAATCACTTCTGCGGGGCAAATCCCCCCCCTTTTGTTCCCGACCAAAAGGGAGTATTGCGTAATTAAAATTTTCTTCTCCGGTTGGCGTTTGCTCGAGATGTAAGCCCTCCACTCTTCTCCCTCCTGATGAAGATCCGTAGAATGTATTCTTGTTATGGATGGTTTTATTTCACTGAATTATACATTAAATCATCATAATTTTATGTTACAATTTGTACATTAAATCATTATATTGTTATGTTACAAATTGTACATTAATCATTATAATGTTATGCTACAAATTGTACATTAAATCAGTATAATTTTATGTTACAAATTGCACATTAAATCATTATAATGTTATGTCACAAATTGTACATTTAATCGTTATATTGTTATGTTACAAATTGTACATTAAATCGTCATAATGTTATGTTACAAATTGTACATTAAATCGTTATATTATTATGTTATAAATTGTACATTAAATCGTTATATTGTTATGTTACCAATTGTACATAAAATCATCATAATGTTTTGATACAAATTGTACATTAAATCATTAAATTGTTATGTTACAGTTTGTGCATTAAATCATTATAATGTTATGTTACAAATTGTACATCATATCATTTGAATATTATGTTACAAATTGTACATCATATCATTTGAATGTTATATTACAAATTGTACATCATGATGTACAATTTGTAATATAACATTCTAATGATATGATCTACAAGACAGATCTTACACAATTTGTAATATAACATTCTAATGATATGATGTACAATTTGTAATATAACATTCTAATGATATGATGTACAATTTGTAATATAACATTCTAATGATATGATGTACAATTTGTAATATAACATTCTAATGATATGATGTACAATTTGTAATATAACATTCTAATGATATGATGTACAATTTGTAATATAACATTCTAATGATATGATGTACAATTTGTAATATAACATTCTAATGATATGATGTACAATTTGTAATATAACATTCTAATGATATGATGTACAATTTGTAATATAACATTCTAATGATATGATGTACAATTTGTAATTATAACATGTAATTAAAATGTTATGTTACAATTTGTGTAAGAACAGTTTTGTACATAAACTAAGTTAAAATACATTTAAAATCCCATGCACAATCCTACAATTAAACAACTACTGCCGTTTAGACTATTTCTACTGTACTACAGCGGTATGCTATGTTTATTTTAACAGCACTAGAAATCAGGTAGGGACCACTGGTACTCCTACCAGTGTAAAAGTCACTTTAATGTGTGCAATCTACACATTTTAAGAGTGTGGACCAAACCTGTGTAAAGTTAGAGAGGGGGGAATGTTGTAGTTCCCTTTTTACGACGGTTGACACACAAGGGCTGGACGTTTAAGGGTGGTTTTGTAAACACCGTGAAAACCGGCTCAAAAACAGAACTGTTAGATTAGAATACCAAAAAGCCAAGGAAACCAGTAAATCCACTAAGGCTTGCTGGATTTCTAGGTTATACAATTTCTAGGTTATACAACTTTTATGTTATACAATTTCTAGGTTATACAACTTTTATGTTATACAATTTCTAGGTTATACAATTCCTAAGTTATACAATTTCTAGGTTATACAATTCCTAAGTTATACAATTTCAGTGTTATAGAATTTTTTGGTTATACAATTTCTAGGTTATACGTTTACTACGAACAATAGACGATTTCTAGGTTATACGTTTACTACGAACAATAGACGATTTCTAGGTTATACGTTTACTACGAACAATAGACGATTTCTAGGTTATACGTTTACTACGAACAATAGACGATTTCTAGGTTATACGTTTACTACGAACAATAGACGATTTCTAGGTTATACGTTTACTACGAACAATAGACGATTTCTAGGTTATACGTTTACTACGAACAATAGACGATTTCTAGGTTATACGTTTACTACGAACAATAGACGATTTCTAGGTTATACGTTTACTACGAACAATAGACGATTTCTAGGTTATACGTTTACTACGAACAATAGACGATTTCTAGGTTATACGTTTACTACGAACAATAGACGATTTCTAGGTTATACGTTTACTACGAACAATAGACGATTTCTAGGTTATACGTTTACTACGAACAATAGACGATTTCTAGGTTATACGTTTACTACGAACAATAGACGATTTCTAGGTTATACGTTTACTACGAACAATAGACGATTTCTAGGTTATACGTTTACTACGAACAATAGACGATTTCTAGGTTATACGTTTACTACGAACAATAGACGATTTCTAGGTTATACGTTTACTACGAACAATAGACGATTTCTAGGTTATACGTTTACTACGAACAATAGACGATTTCTAGGTTATACGTTTACTACGAACAATAGACGATTTCTAGGTTATACGTTTACTACGAACAATAGACGATTTCTAGGTTATACGTTTACTACGAACAATAGACGATTTCTAGGTTATACGTTTACTACGAACAATAGACGATTTCTAGGTTATACGTTTACTACGAACAATAGACGATTTCTAGGTTATACGTTTACTACGAACAATAGACGATTTCTAGGTTATACGTTTACTACGAACAATAGACGATTTCTAGGTTATACGTTTACTACGAACAATAGACGATTTCTAGGTTATACGTTTACTACGAACAATAGACGATTTCTAGGTTATACGTTTACTACGAACAATAGACGATTTCTAGGTTATACGTTTACTACGAACAATAGACGATTTCTAGGTTATACGTTTACTACGAACAATAGACGATTTCTAGGTTATACGTTTACTACGAACAATAGACGATTTCTAGGTTATACGTTTACTACGAACAATAGACGATTTCTAGGTTATACGTTTACTACGAACAATAGACGATTTCTAGGTTATACGTTTACTACGAACAATAGACGATTTCTAGGTTATACGTTTACTACGAACAATAGACGATTTCTAGGTTATACGTTTACTACGAACAATAGACGATTTCTAGGTTATACGTTTACTACGAACAATAGACGATTTCTAGGTTATACGTTTACTACGAACAATAGACGATTTCTAGGTTATACGTTTACTACGAACAATAGACGATTTCTAGGTTATACGTTTACTACGAACAATAGACGATTTCTAGGTTATACGTTTACTACGAACAATAGACGATTTCTAGGTTATACGTTTACTACGAACAATAGACGATTTCTAGGTTATACGTTTACTACGAACAATAGACGATTTCTAGGTTATACGTTTACTACGAACAATAGACGATTTCTAGGTTATACGTTTACTACGAACAATAGACGATTTCTAGGTTATACGTTTACTACGAACAATAGACGATTTCTAGGTTATACGTTTACTACGAACAATAGACGATTTCTAGGTTATACGTTTACTACGAACAATAGACGATTTCTAGGTTATACGTTTACTACGAACAATAGACGATTTCTAGGTTATACGTTTACTACGAACAATAGACGATTTCTAGGTTATACGTTTACTACGAACAATAGACGATTTCTAGGTTATACGTTTACTACGAACAATAGACGATTTCTAGGTTATACGTTTACTACGAACAATAGACGATTTCTAGGTTATACGTTTACTACGAACAATAGACGATTTCTAGGTTATACGTTTACTACGAACAATAGACGATTTCTAGGTTATACGTTTACTACGAACAATAGACGATTTCTAGGTTATACGTTTACTACGAACAATAGACGATTTCTAGGTTATACGTTTACTACGAACAATAGACGATTTCTAGGTTATACGTTTACTACGAACAATAGACGATTTCTAGGTTATACGTTTACTACGAACAATAGACGATTTCTAGGTTATACGTTTACTACGAACAATAGACGATTTCTAGGTTATACGTTTACTACGAACAATAGACGATTTCTAGGTTATACGTTTACTACGAACAATAGACGATTTCTAGGTTATACGTTTACTACGAACAATAGACGATTTCTAGGTTATACGTTTACTACGAACAATAGACGATTTCTAGGTTATACGTTTACTACGAACAATAGACGATTTCTAGGTTATACGTTTACTACGAACAATAGACGATTTCTAGGTTATACGTTTACTACGAACAATAGACGATTTCTAGGTTATACGTTTACTACGAACAATAGACGATTTCTAGGTTATACGTTTACTACGAACAATAGACGATTTCTAGGTTATACGTTTACTACGAACAATAGACGATTTCTAGGTTATACGTTTACTACGAACAATAGACGATTTCTAGGTTATACGTTTACTACGAACAATAGACGATTTCTAGGTTATACGTTTACTACGAACAATAGACGATTTCTAGGTTATACGTTTACTACGAACAATAGACGATTTCTAGGTTATACGTTTACTACGAACAATAGACGATTTCTAGGTTATACGTTTACTACGAACAATAGACGATTTCTAGGTTATACGTTTACTACGAACAATAGACGATTTCTAGGTTATACGTTTACTACGAACAATAGACGATTTCTAGGTTATACGTTTACTACGAACAATAGACGATTTCTAGGTTATACGTTTACTACGAACAATAGACGATTTCTAGGTTATACGTTTACTACGAACAATAGACGATTTCTAGGTTATACGTTTACTACGAACAATAGACGATTTCTAGGTTATACGTTTACTACGAACAATAGACGATTTCTAGGTTATACGTTTACTACGAACAATAGACGATTTCTAGGTTATACGTTTACTACGAACAATAGACGATTTCTAGGTTATACGTTTACTACGAACAATAGACGATTTCTAGGTTATACGTTTACTACGAACAATAGACGATTTCTAGGTTATACGTTTACTACGAACAATAGACGATTTCTAGGTTATACGTTTACTACGAACAATAGACGATTTCTAGGTTATACGTTTACTACGAACAATAGACGATTTCTAGGTTATACGTTTACTACGAACAATAGACGATTTCTAGGTTATACGTTTACTACGAACAATAGACGATTTCTAGGTTATACGTTTACTACGAACAATAGACGATTTCTAGGTTATACGTTTACTACGAACAATAGACGATTTCTAGGTTATACGTTTACTACGAACAATAGACGATTTCTAGGTTATACGTTTACTACGAACAATAGACGATTTCTAGGTTATACGTTTACTACGAACAATAGACGATTTCTAGGTTATACGTTTACTACGAACAATAGACGATTTCTAGGTTATACGTTTACTACGAACAATAGACGATTTCTAGGTTATACGTTTACTACGAACAATAGACGATTTCTAGGTTATACGTTTACTACGAACAATAGACGATTTCTAGGTTATACGTTTACTACGAACAATAGACGATTTCTAGGTTATACGTTTACTACGAACAATAGACGATTTCTAGGTTATACGTTTACTACGAACAATAGACGATTTCTAGGTTATACGTTTACTACGAACAATAGACGATTTCTAGGTTATACGTTTACTACGAACAATAGACGATTTCTAGGTTATACGTTTACTACGAACAATAGACGATTTCTAGGTTATACGTTTACTACGAACAATAGACGATTTCTAGGTTATACGTTTACTACGAACAATAGACGATTTCTAGGTTATACGTTTACTACGAACAATAGACGATTTCTAGGTTATACGTTTACTACGAACAATAGACGATTTCTAGGTTATACGTTTACTACGAACAATAGACGATTTCTAGGTTATACGTTTACTACGAACAATAGACGATTTCTAGGTTATACGTTTACTACGAACAATAGACGATTTCTAGGTTATACGTTTACTACGAACAATAGACGATTTCTAGGTTATACGTTTACTACGAACAATAGACGATTTCTAGGTTATACGTTTACTACGAACAATAGACGATTTCTAGGTTATACGTTTACTACGAACAATAGACGATTTCTAGGTTATACGTTTACTACGAACAATAGACGATTTCTAGGTTATACGTTTACTACGAACAATAGACGATTTCTAGGTTATACGTTTACTACGAACAATAGACGATTTCTAGGTTATACGTTTACTACGAACAATAGACGATTTCTAGGTTATACGTTTACTACGAACAATAGACGATTTCTAGGTTATACGTTTACTACGAACAATAGACGATTTCTAGGTTATACGTTTACTACGAACAATAGACGATTTCTAGGTTATACGTTTACTACGAACAATAGACGATTTCTAGGTTATACGTTTACTACGAACAATAGACGATTTCTAGGTTATACGTTTACTACGAACAATAGACGATTTCTAGGTTATACGTTTACTACGAACAATAGACGATTTCTAGGTTATACGTTTACTACGAACAATAGACGATTTCTAGGTTATACGTTTACTACGAACAATAGACGATTTCTAGGTTATACGTTTACTACGAACAATAGACGATTTCTAGGTTATACGTTTACTACGAACAATAGACGATTTCTAGGTTATACGTTTACTACGAACAATAGACGATTTCTAGGTTATACGTTTACTACGAACAATAGACGATTTCTAGGTTATACGTTTACTACGAACAATAGACGATTTCTAGGTTATACGTTTACTACGAACAATAGACGATTTCTAGGTTATACGTTTACTACGAACAATAGACGATTTCTAGGTTATACGTTTACTACGAACAATAGACGATTTCTAGGTTATACGTTTACTACGAACAATAGACGATTTCTAGGTTATACGTTTACTACGAACAATAGACGATTTCTAGGTTATACGTTTACTACGAACAATAGACGATTTCTAGGTTATACGTTTACTACGAACAATAGACGATTTCTAGGTTATACGTTTACTACGAACAATAGACGATTTCTAGGTTATACGTTTACTACGAACAATAGACGATTTCTAGGTTATACGTTTACTACGAACAATAGACGATTTCTAGGTTATACGTTTACTACGAACAATAGACGATTTCTAGGTTATACGTTTACTACGAACAATAGACGATTTCTAGGTTATACGTTTACTACGAACAATAGACGATTTCTAGGTTATACGTTTACTACGAACAATAGACGATTTCTAGGTTATACGTTTACTACGAACAATAGACGATTTCTAGGTTATACGTTTACTACGAACAATAGACGATTTCTAGGTTATACGTTTACTACGAACAATAGACGATTTCTAGGTTATACGTTTACTACGAACAATAGACGATTTCTAGGTTATACGTTTACTACGAACAATAGACGATTTCTAGGTTATACGTTTACTACGAACAATAGACGATTTCTAGGTTATACGTTTACTACGAACAATAGACGATTTCTAGGTTATACGTTTACTACGAACAATAGACGATTTCTAGGTTATACGTTTACTACGAACAATAGACGATTTCTAGGTTATACGTTTACTACGAACAATAGACGATTTCTAGGTTATACGTTTACTACGAACAATAGACGATTTCTAGGTTATACGTTTACTACGAACAATAGACGATTTCTAGGTTATACGTTTACTACGAACAATAGACGATTTCTAGGTTATACGTTTACTACGAACAATAGACGATTTCTAGGTTATACGTTTACTACGAACAATAGACGATTTCTAGGTTATACGTTTACTACGAACAATAGACGATTTCTAGGTTATACGTTTACTACGAACAATAGACGATTTCTAGGTTATACGTTTACTACGAACAATAGACGATTTCTAGGTTATACGTTTACTACGAACAATAGACGATTTCTAGGTTATACGTTTACTACGAACAATAGACGATTTCTAGGTTATACGTTTACTACGAACAATAGACGATTTCTAGGTTATACGTTTACTACGAACAATAGACGATTTCTAGGTTATACGTTTACTACGAACAATAGACGATTTCTAGGTTATACGTTTACTACGAACAATAGACGATTTCTAGGTTATACGTTTACTACGAACAATAGACGATTTCTAGGTTATACGTTTACTACGAACAATAGACGATTTCTAGGTTATACGTTTACTACGAACAATAGACGATTTCTAGGTTATACGTTTACTACGAACAATAGACGATTTCTAGGTTATACGTTTACTACGAACAATAGACGATTTCTAGGTTATACGTTTACTACGAACAATAGACGATTTCTAGGTTATACGTTTACTACGAACAATAGACGATTTCTAGGTTATACGTTTACTACGAACAATAGACGATTTCTAGGTTATACGTTTACTACGAACAATAGACGATTTCTAGGTTATACGTTTACTACGAACAATAGACGATTTCTAGGTTATACGTTTACTACGAACAATAGACGATTTCTAGGTTATACGTTTACTACGAACAATAGACGATTTCTAGGTTATACGTTTACTACGAACAATAGACGATTTCTAGGTTATACGTTTACTACGAACAATAGACGATTTCTAGGTTATACGTTTACTACGAACAATAGACGATTTCTAGGTTATACGTTTACTACGAACAATAGACGATTTCTAGGTTATACGTTTACTACGAACAATAGACGATTTCTAGGTTATACGTTTACTACGAACAATAGACGATTTCTAGGTTATACGTTTACTACGAACAATAGACGATTTCTAGGTTATACGTTTACTACGAACAATAGACGATTTCTAGGTTATACGTTTACTACGAACAATAGACGATTTCTAGGTTATACGTTTACTACGAACAATAGACGATTTCTAGGTTATACGTTTACTACGAACAATAGACGATTTCTAGGTTATACGTTTACTACGAACAATAGACGATTTCTAGGTTATACGTTTACTACGAACAATAGACGATTTCTAGGTTATACGTTTACTACGAACAATAGACGATTTCTAGGTTATACGTTTACTACGAACAATAGACGATTTCTAGGTTATACGTTTACTACGAACAATAGACGATTTCTAGGTTATACGTTTACTACGAACAATAGACGATTTCTAGGTTATACGTTTACTACGAACAATAGACGATTTCTAGGTTATACGTTTACTACGAACAATAGACGATTTCTAGGTTATACGTTTACTACGAACAATAGACGATTTCTAGGTTATACGTTTACTACGAACAATAGACGATTTCTAGGTTATACGTTTACTACGAACAATAGACGATTTCTAGGTTATACGTTTACTACGAACAATAGACGATTTCTAGGTTATACGTTTACTACGAACAATAGACGATTTCTAGGTTATACGTTTACTACGAACAATAGACGATTTCTAGGTTATACGTTTACTACGAACAATAGACGATTTCTAGGTTATACGTTTACTACGAACAATAGACGATTTCTAGGTTATACGTTTACTACGAACAATAGACGATTTCTAGGTTATACGTTTACTACGAACAATAGACGATTTCTAGGTTATACGTTTACTACGAACAATAGACGATTTCTAGGTTATACGTTTACTACGAACAATAGACGATTTCTAGGTTATACGTTTACTACGAACAATAGACGATTTCTAGGTTATACGTTTACTACGAACAATAGACGATTTCTAGGTTATACGTTTACTACGAACAATAGACGATTTCTAGGTTATACGTTTACTACGAACAATAGACGATTTCTAGGTTATACGTTTACTACGAACAATAGACGATTTCTAGGTTATACGTTTACTACGAACAATAGACGATTTCTAGGTTATACGTTTACTACGAACAATAGACGATTTCTAGGTTATACGTTTACTACGAACAATAGACGATTTCTAGGTTATACGTTTACTACGAACAATAGACGATTTCTAGGTTATACGTTTACTACGAACAATAGACGATTTCTAGGTTATACGTTTACTACGAACAATAGACGATTTCTAGGTTATACGTTTACTACGAACAATAGACGATTTCTAGGTTATACGTTTACTACGAACAATAGACGATTTCTAGGTTATACGTTTACTACGAACAATAGACGATTTCTAGGTTATACGTTTACTACGAACAATAGACGATTTCTAGGTTATACGTTTACTACGAACAATAGACGATTTCTAGGTTATACGTTTACTACGAACAATAGACGATTTCTAGGTTATACGTTTACTACGAACAATAGACGATTTCTAGGTTATACGTTTACTACGAACAATAGACGATTTCTAGGTTATACGTTTACTACGAACAATAGACGATTTCTAGGTTATACGTTTACTACGAACAATAGACGATTTCTAGGTTATACGTTTACTACGAACAATAGACGATTTCTAGGTTATACGTTTACTACGAACAATAGACGATTTCTAGGTTATACGTTTACTACGAACAATAGACGATTTCTAGGTTATACGTTTACTACGAACAATAGACGATTTCTAGGTTATACGTTTACTACGAACAATAGACGATTTCTAGGTTATACGTTTACTACGAACAATAGACGATTTCTAGGTTATACGTTTACTACGAACAATAGACGATTTCTAGGTTATACGTTTACTACGAACAATAGACGATTTCTAGGTTATACGTTTACTACGAACAATAGACGATTTCTAGGTTATACGTTTACTACGAACAATAGACGATTTCTAGGTTATACGTTTACTACGAACAATAGACGATTTCTAGGTTATACGTTTACTACGAACAATAGACGATTTCTAGGTTATACGTTTACTACGAACAATAGACGATTTCTAGGTTATACGTTTACTACGAACAATAGACGATTTCTAGGTTATACGTTTACTACGAACAATAGACGATTTCTAGGTTATACGTTTACTACGAACAATAGACGATTTCTAGGTTATACGTTTACTACGAACAATAGACGATTTCTAGGTTATACGTTTACTACGAACAATAGACGATTTCTAGGTTATACGTTTACTACGAACAATAGACGATTTCTAGGTTATACGTTTACTACGAACAATAGACGATTTCTAGGTTATACGTTTACTACGAACAATAGACGATTTCTAGGTTATACGTTTACTACGAACAATAGACGATTTCTAGGTTATACGTTTACTACGAACAATAGACGATTTCTAGGTTATACGTTTACTACGAACAATAGACGATTTCTAGGTTATACGTTTACTACGAACAATAGACGATTTCTAGGTTATACGTTTACTACGAACAATAGACGATTTCTAGGTTATACGTTTACTACGAACAATAGACGATTTCTAGGTTATACGTTTACTACGAACAATAGACGATTTCTAGGTTATACGTTTACTACGAACAATAGACGATTTCTAGGTTATACGTTTACTACGAACAATAGACGATTTCTAGGTTATACGTTTACTACGAACAATAGACGATTTCTAGGTTATACGTTTACTACGAACAATAGACGATTTCTAGGTTATACGTTTACTACGAACAATAGACGATTTCTAGGTTATACGTTTACTACGAACAATAGACGATTTCTAGGTTATACGTTTACTACGAACAATAGACGATTTCTAGGTTATACGTTTACTACGAACAATAGACGATTTCTAGGTTATACGTTTACTACGAACAATAGACGATTTCTAGGTTATACGTTTACTACGAACAATAGACGATTTCTAGGTTATACGTTTACTACGAACAATAGACGATTTCTAGGTTATACGTTTACTACGAACAATAGACGATTTCTAGGTTATACGTTTACTACGAACAATAGACGATTTCTAGGTTATACGTTTACTACGAACAATAGACGATTTCTAGGTTATACGTTTACTACGAACAATAGACGATTTCTAGGTTATACGTTTACTACGAACAATAGACGATTTCTAGGTTATACGTTTACTACGAACAATAGACGATTTCTAGGTTATACGTTTACTACGAACAATAGACGATTTCTAGGTTATACGTTTACTACGAACAATAGACGATTTCTAGGTTATACGTTTACTACGAACAATAGACGATTTCTAGGTTATACGTTTACTACGAACAATAGACGATTTCTAGGTTATACGTTTACTACGAACAATAGACGATTTCTAGGTTATACGTTTACTACGAACAATAGACGATTTCTAGGTTATACGTTTACTACGAACAATAGACGATTTCTAGGTTATACGTTTACTACGAACAATAGACGATTTCTAGGTTATACGTTTACTACGAACAATAGACGATTTCTAGGTTATACGTTTACTACGAACAATAGACGATTTCTAGGTTATACGTTTACTACGAACAATAGACGATTTCTAGGTTATACGTTTACTACGAACAATAGACGATTTCTAGGTTATACGTTTACTACGAACAATAGACGATTTCTAGGTTATACGTTTACTACGAACAATAGACGATTTCTAGGTTATACGTTTACTACGAACAATAGACGATTTCTAGGTTATACGTTTACTACGAACAATAGACGATTTCTAGGTTATACGTTTACTACGAACAATAGACGATTTCTAGGTTATACGTTTACTACGAACAATAGACGATTTCTAGGTTATACGTTTACTACGAACAATAGACGATTTCTAGGTTATACGTTTACTACGAACAATAGACGATTTCTAGGTTATACGTTTACTACGAACAATAGACGATTTCTAGGTTATACGTTTACTACGAACAATAGACGATTTCTAGGTTATACGTTTACTACGAACAATAGACGATTTCTAGGTTATACGTTTACTACGAACAATAGACGATTTCTAGGTTATACGTTTACTACGAACAATAGACGATTTCTAGGTTATACGTTTACTACGAACAATAGACGATTTCTAGGTTATACGTTTACTACGAACAATAGACGATTTCTAGGTTATACGTTTACTACGAACAATAGACGATTTCTAGGTTATACGTTTACTACGAACAATAGACGATTTCTAGGTTATACGTTTACTACGAACAATAGACGATTTCTAGGTTATACGTTTACTACGAACAATAGACGATTTCTAGGTTATACGTTTACTACGAACAATAGACGATTTCTAGGTTATACGTTTACTACGAACAATAGACGATTTCTAGGTTATACGTTTACTACGAACAATAGACGATTTCTAGGTTATACGTTTACTACGAACAATAGACGATTTCTAGGTTATACGTTTACTACGAACAATAGACGATTTCTAGGTTATACGTTTACTACGAACAATAGACGATTTCTAGGTTATACGTTTACTACGAACAATAGACGATTTCTAGGTTATACGTTTACTACGAACAATAGACGATTTCTAGGTTATACGTTTACTACGAACAATAGACGATTTCTAGGTTATACGTTTACTACGAACAATAGACGATTTCTAGGTTATACGTTTACTACGAACAATAGACGATTTCTAGGTTATACGTTTACTACGAACAATAGACGATTTCTAGGTTATACGTTTACTACGAACAATAGACGATTTCTAGGTTATACGTTTACTACGAACAATAGACGATTTCTAGGTTATACGTTTACTACGAACAATAGACGATTTCTAGGTTATACGTTTACTACGAACAATAGACGATTTCTAGGTTATACGTTTACTACGAACAATAGACGATTTCTAGGTTATACGTTTACTACGAACAATAGACGATTTCTAGGTTATACGTTTACTACGAACAATAGACGATTTCTAGGTTATACGTTTACTACGAACAATAGACGATTTCTAGGTTATACGTTTACTACGAACAATAGACGATTTCTAGGTTATACGTTTACTACGAACAATAGACGATTTCTAGGTTATACGTTTACTACGAACAATAGACGATTTCTAGGTTATACGTTTACTACGAACAATAGACGATTTCTAGGTTATACGTTTACTACGAACAATAGACGATTTCTAGGTTATACGTTTACTACGAACAATAGACGATTTCTAGGTTATACGTTTACTACGAACAATAGACGATTTCTAGGTTATACGTTTACTACGAACAATAGACGATTTCTAGGTTATACGTTTACTACGAACAATAGACGATTTCTAGGTTATACGTTTACTACGAACAATAGACGATTTCTAGGTTATACGTTTACTACGAACAATAGACGATTTCTAGGTTATACGTTTACTACGAACAATAGACGATTTCTAGGTTATACGTTTACTACGAACAATAGACGATTTCTAGGTTATACGTTTACTACGAACAATAGACGATTTCTAGGTTATACGTTTACTACGAACAATAGACGATTTCTAGGTTATACGTTTACTACGAACAATAGACGATTTCTAGGTTATACGTTTACTACGAACAATAGACGATTTCTAGGTTATACGTTTACTACGAACAATAGACGATTTCTAGGTTATACGTTTACTACGAACAATAGACGATTTCTAGGTTATACGTTTACTACGAACAATAGACGATTTCTAGGTTATACGTTTACTACGAACAATAGACGATTTCTAGGTTATACGTTTACTACGAACAATAGACGATTTCTAGGTTATACGTTTACTACGAACAATAGACGATTTCTAGGTTATACGTTTACTACGAACAATAGACGATTTCTAGGTTATACGTTTACTACGAACAATAGACGATTTCTAGGTTATACGTTTACTACGAACAATAGACGATTTCTAGGTTATACGTTTACTACGAACAATAGACGATTTCTAGGTTATACGTTTACTACGAACAATAGACGATTTCTAGGTTATACGTTTACTACGAACAATAGACGATTTCTAGGTTATACGTTTACTACGAACAATAGACGATTTCTAGGTTATACGTTTACTACGAACAATAGACGATTTCTAGGTTATACGTTTACTACGAACAATAGACGATTTCTAGGTTATACGTTTACTACGAACAATAGACGATTTCTAGGTTATACGTTTACTACGAACAATAGACGATTTCTAGGTTATACGTTTACTACGAACAATAGACGATTTCTAGGTTATACGTTTACTACGAACAATAGACGATTTCTAGGTTATACGTTTACTACGAACAATAGACGATTTCTAGGTTATACGTTTACTACGAACAATAGACGATTTCTAGGTTATACGTTTACTACGAACAATAGACGATTTCTAGGTTATACGTTTACTACGAACAATAGACGATTTCTAGGTTATACGTTTACTACGAACAATAGACGATTTCTAGGTTATACGTTTACTACGAACAATAGACGATTTCTAGGTTATACGTTTACTACGAACAATAGACGATTTCTAGGTTATACGTTTACTACGAACAATAGACGATTTCTAGGTTATACGTTTACTACGAACAATAGACGATTTCTAGGTTATACGTTTACTACGAACAATAGACGATTTCTAGGTTATACGTTTACTACGAACAATAGACGATTTCTAGGTTATACGTTTACTACGAACAATAGACGATTTCTAGGTTATACGTTTACTACGAACAATAGACGATTTCTAGGTTATACGTTTACTACGAACAATAGACGATTTCTAGGTTATACGTTTACTACGAACAATAGACGATTTCTAGGTTATACGTTTACTACGAACAATAGACGATTTCTAGGTTATACGTTTACTACGAACAATAGACGATTTCTAGGTTATACGTTTACTACGAACAATAGACGATTTCTAGGTTATACGTTTACTACGAACAATAGACGATTTCTAGGTTATACGTTTACTACGAACAATAGACGATTTCTAGGTTATACGTTTACTACGAACAATAGACGATTTCTAGGTTATACGTTTACTACGAACAATAGACGATTTCTAGGTTATACGTTTACTACGAACAATAGACGATTTCTAGGTTATACGTTTACTACGAACAATAGACGATTTCTAGGTTATACGTTTACTACGAACAATAGACGATTTCTAGGTTATACGTTTACTACGAACAATAGACGATTTCTAGGTTATACGTTTACTACGAACAATAGACGATTTCTAGGTTATACGTTTACTACGAACAATAGACGATTTCTAGGTTATACGTTTACTACGAACAATAGACGATTTCTAGGTTATACGTTTACTACGAACAATAGACGATTTCTAGGTTATACGTTTACTACGAACAATAGACGATTTCTAGGTTATACGTTTACTACGAACAATAGACGATTTCTAGGTTATACGTTTACTACGAACAATAGACGATTTCTAGGTTATACGTTTACTACGAACAATAGACGATTTCTAGGTTATACGTTTACTACGAACAATAGACGATTTCTAGGTTATACGTTTACTACGAACAATAGACGATTTCTAGGTTATACGTTTACTACGAACAATAGACGATTTCTAGGTTATACGTTTACTACGAACAATAGACGATTTCTAGGTTATACGTTTACTACGAACAATAGACGATTTCTAGGTTATACGTTTACTACGAACAATAGACGATTTCTAGGTTATACGTTTACTACGAACAATAGACGATTTCTAGGTTATACGTTTACTACGAACAATAGACGATTTCTAGGTTATACGTTTACTACGAACAATAGACGATTTCTAGGTTATACGTTTACTACGAACAATAGACGATTTCTAGGTTATACGTTTACTACGAACAATAGACGATTTCTAGGTTATACGTTTACTACGAACAATAGACGATTTCTAGGTTATACGTTTACTACGAACAATAGACGATTTCTAGGTTATACGTTTACTACGAACAATAGACGATTTCTAGGTTACACGTTTACTACGAACAATAGACGATTTCTAGGTTACACGTTTACTACGAACAATAGACGATTTCTTGGTTACACGTTTACTACGAACAATAGACGATTTCTTGGTTACACGTTTACTACGAACAATAGACGATTTCTTGGTTACACGTTTACTACGAACAATAGACGATTTCTTGGTTACACGTTTACTACGAACAATAGACGATTTCTTGGTTACACGTTTACTACGAACAATAGACGATTTCTTGGTTACACGTTTACTACGAACAATAGACGATTTCTAGGTTATACGTTTACTACGAACAATAGACGATTTCTAGGTTATACGTTTACTACGAACAATAGACGATTTCTAGGTTATACGTTTACTACGAACAATAGACGATTTCTAGGTTATACGTTTACTACGAACAATAGACGATTTCTAGGTTATACGTTTACTACGAACAATAGACGATTTCTAGGTTATACGTTTACTACGAACAATAGACGATTTCTAGGTTATACGTTTACTACGAACAATAGACGATTTCTAGGTTATACGTTTACTACGAACAATAGACGATTTCTAGGTTATACGTTTACTACGAACAATAGACGATTTCTAGGTTATACGTTTACTACGAACAATAGACGATTTCTAGGTTATACGTTTACTACGAACAATAGACGATTTCTAGGTTATACGTTTACTACGAACAATAGACGATTTCTAGGTTATACGTTTACTACGAACAATAGACGATTTCTAGGTTATACGTTTACTACGAACAATAGACGATTTCTAGGTTATACGTTTACTACGAACAATAGACGATTTCTAGGTTATACGTTTACTACGAACAATAGACGATTTCTAGGTTATACGTTTACTACGAACAATAGACGATTTCTAGGTTATACGTTTACTACGAACAATAGACGATTTCTAGGTTATACGTTTACTACGAACAATAGACGATTTCTAGGTTATACGTTTACTACGAACAATAGACGATTTCTAGGTTATACGTTTACTACGAACAATAGACGATTTCTAGGTTATACGTTTACTACGAACAATAGACGATTTCTAGGTTATACGTTTACTACGAACAATAGACGATTTCTAGGTTATACGTTTACTACGAACAATAGACGATTTCTAGGTTATACGTTTACTACGAACAATAGACGATTTCTAGGTTATACGTTTACTACGAACAATAGACGATTTCTAGGTTATACGTTTACTACGAACAATAGACGATTTCTAGGTTATACGTTTACTACGAACAATAGACGATTTCTAGGTTATACGTTTACTACGAACAATAGACGATTTCTAGGTTATACGTTTACTACGAACAATAGACGATTTCTAGGTTATACGTTTACTACGAACAATAGACGATTTCTAGGTTATACGTTTACTACGAACAATAGACGATTTCTAGGTTATACGTTTACTACGAACAATAGACGATTTCTAGGTTATACGTTTACTACGAACAATAGACGATTTCTAGGTTATACGTTTACTACGAACAATAGACGATTTCTAGGTTATACGTTTACTACGAACAATAGACGATTTCTAGGTTATACGTTTACTACGAACAATAGACGATTTCTAGGTTATACGTTTACTACGAACAATAGACGATTTCTAGGTTATACGTTTACTACGAACAATAGACGATTTCTAGGTTATACGTTTACTACGAACAATAGACGATTTCTAGGTTATACGTTTACTACGAACAATAGACGATTTCTAGGTTATACGTTTACTACGAACAATAGACGATTTCTAGGTTATACGTTTACTACGAACAATAGACGATTTCTAGGTTATACGTTTACTACGAACAATAGACGATTTCTAGGTTATACGTTTACTACGAACAATAGACGATTTCTAGGTTATACGTTTACTACGAACAATAGACGATTTCTAGGTTATACGTTTACTACGAACAATAGACGATTTCTAGGTTATACGTTTACTACGAACAATAGACGATTTCTAGGTTATACGTTTACTACGAACAATAGACGATTTCTAGGTTATACGTTTACTACGAACAATAGACGATTTCTAGGTTATACGTTTACTACGAACAATAGACGATTTCTAGGTTATACGTTTACTACGAACAATAGACGATTTCTAGGTTATACGTTTACTACGAACAATAGACGATTTCTAGGTTATACGTTTACTACGAACAATAGACGATTTCTAGGTTATACGTTTACTACGAACAATAGACGATTTCTAGGTTATACGTTTACTACGAACAATAGACGATTTCTAGGTTATACGTTTACTACGAACAATAGACGATTTCTAGGTTATACGTTTACTACGAACAATAGACGATTTCTAGGTTATACGTTTACTACGAACAATAGACGATTTCTAGGTTATACGTTTACTACGAACAATAGACGATTTCTAGGTTATACGTTTACTACGAACAATAGACGATTTCTAGGTTATACGTTTACTACGAACAATAGACGATTTCTAGGTTATACGTTTACTACGAACAATAGACGATTTCTAGGTTATACGTTTACTACGAACAATAGACGATTTCTAGGTTATACGTTTACTACGAACAATAGACGATTTCTAGGTTATACGTTTACTACGAACAATAGACGATTTCTAGGTTATACGTTTACTACGAACAATAGACGATTTCTAGGTTATACGTTTACTACGAACAATAGACGATTTCTAGGTTATACGTTTACTACGAACAATAGACGATTTCTAGGTTATACGTTTACTACGAACAATAGACGATTTCTAGGTTATACGTTTACTACGAACAATAGACGATTTCTAGGTTATACGTTTACTACGAACAATAGACGATTTCTAGGTTATACGTTTACTACGAACAATAGACGATTTCTAGGTTATACGTTTACTACGAACAATAGACGATTTCTAGGTTATACGTTTACTACGAACAATAGACGATTTCTAGGTTATACGTTTACTACGAACAATAGACGATTTCTAGGTTATACGTTTACTACGAACAATAGACGATTTCTAGGTTATACGTTTACTACGAACAATAGACGATTTCTAGGTTATACGTTTACTACGAACAATAGACGATTTCTAGGTTATACGTTTACTACGAACAATAGACGATTTCTAGGTTATACGTTTACTACGAACAATAGACGATTTCTAGGTTATACGTTTACTACGAACAATAGACGATTTCTAGGTTATACGTTTACTACGAACAATAGACGATTTCTAGGTTATACGTTTACTACGAACAATAGACGATTTCTAGGTTATACGTTTACTACGAACAATAGACGATTTCTAGGTTATACGTTTACTACGAACAATAGACGATTTCTAGGTTATACGTTTACTACGAACAATAGACGATTTCTAGGTTATACGTTTACTACGAACAATAGACGATTTCTAGGTTATACGTTTACTACGAACAATAGACGATTTCTAGGTTATACGTTTACTACGAACAATAGACGATTTCTAGGTTATACGTTTACTACGAACAATAGACGATTTCTAGGTTATACGTTTACTACGAACAATAGACGATTTCTAGGTTATACGTTTACTACGAACAATAGACGATTTCTAGGTTATACGTTTACTACGAACAATAGACGATTTCTAGGTTATACGTTTACTACGAACAATAGACGATTTCTAGGTTATACGTTTACTACGAACAATAGACGATTTCTAGGTTATACGTTTACTACGAACAATAGACGATTTCTAGGTTATACGTTTACTACGAACAATAGACGATTTCTAGGTTATACGTTTACTACGAACAATAGACGATTTCTAGGTTATACGTTTACTACGAACAATAGACGATTTCTAGGTTATACGTTTACTACGAACAATAGACGATTTCTAGGTTATACGTTTACTACGAACAATAGACGATTTCTAGGTTATACGTTTACTACGAACAATAGACGATTTCTAGGTTATACGTTTACTACGAACAATAGACGATTTCTAGGTTATACGTTTACTACGAACAATAGACGATTTCTAGGTTATACGTTTACTACGAACAATAGACGATTTCTAGGTTATACGTTTACTACGAACAATAGACGATTTCTAGGTTATACGTTTACTACGAACAATAGACGATTTCTAGGTTATACGTTTACTACGAACAATAGACGATTTCTAGGTTATACGTTTACTACGAACAATAGACGATTTCTAGGTTATACGTTTACTACGAACAATAGACGATTTCTAGGTTATACGTTTACTACGAACAATAGACGATTTCTAGGTTATACGTTTACTACGAACAATAGACGATTTCTAGGTTATACGTTTACTACGAACAATAGACGATTTCTAGGTTATACGTTTACTACGAACAATAGACGATTTCTAGGTTATACGTTTACTACGAACAATAGACGATTTCTAGGTTATACGTTTACTACGAACAATAGACGATTTCTAGGTTATACGTTTACTACGAACAATAGACGATTTCTAGGTTATACGTTTACTACGAACAATAGACGATTTCTAGGTTATACGTTTACTACGAACAATAGACGATTTCTAGGTTATACGTTTACTACGAACAATAGACGATTTCTAGGTTATACGTTTACTACGAACAATAGACGATTTCTAGGTTATACGTTTACTACGAACAATAGACGATTTCTAGGTTATACGTTTACTACGAACAATAGACGATTTCTAGGTTATACGTTTACTACGAACAATAGACGATTTCTAGGTTATACGTTTACTACGAACAATAGACGATTTCTAGGTTATACGTTTACTACGAACAATAGACGATTTCTAGGTTATACGTTTACTACGAACAATAGACGATTTCTAGGTTATACGTTTACTACGAACAATAGACGATTTCTAGGTTATACGTTTACTACGAACAATAGACGATTTCTAGGTTATACGTTTACTACGAACAATAGACGATTTCTAGGTTATACGTTTACTACGAACAATAGACGATTTCTAGGTTATACGTTTACTACGAACAATAGACGATTTCTAGGTTATACGTTTACTACGAACAATAGACGATTTCTAGGTTATACGTTTACTACGAACAATAGACGATTTCTAGGTTATACGTTTACTACGAACAATAGACGATTTCTAGGTTATACGTTTACTACGAACAATAGACGATTTCTAGGTTATACGTTTACTACGAACAATAGACGATTTCTAGGTTATACGTTTACTACGAACAATAGACGATTTCTAGGTTATACGTTTACTACGAACAATAGACGATTTCTAGGTTATACGTTTACTACGAACAATAGACGATTTCTAGGTTATACGTTTACTACGAACAATAGACGATTTCTAGGTTATACGTTTACTACGAACAATAGACGATTTCTAGGTTATACGTTTACTACGAACAATAGACGATTTCTAGGTTATACGTTTACTACGAACAATAGACGATTTCTAGGTTATACGTTTACTACGAACAATAGACGATTTCTAGGTTATACGTTTACTACGAACAATAGACGATTTCTAGGTTATACGTTTACTACGAACAATAGACGATTTCTAGGTTATACGTTTACTACGAACAATAGACGATTTCTAGGTTATACGTTTACTACGAACAATAGACGATTTCTAGGTTATACGTTTACTACGAACAATAGACGATTTCTAGGTTATACGTTTACTACGAACAATAGACGATTTCTAGGTTATACGTTTACTACGAACAATAGACGATTTCTAGGTTATACGTTTACTACGAACAATAGACGATTTCTAGGTTATACGTTTACTACGAACAATAGACGATTTCTAGGTTATACGTTTACTACGAACAATAGACGATTTCTAGGTTATACGTTTACTACGAACAATAGACGATTTCTAGGTTACACGTTTACTACGAACAATAGACGATTTCTAGGTTACACGTTTACTACGAACAATAGACGATTTCTAGGTTACACGTTTACTACGAACAATAGACGATTTCTAGGTTACACGTTTACTACGAACAATAGACGATTTCTAGGTTACACGTTTACTACGAACAATAGACGATTTCTAGGTTACACGGTTACTACGAACAATAGACGATTTCTAGGTTACACGTTTACTACGAACAATAGACGATTTCTAGGTTACACGTTTACTACGAACAATAGACGATTTCTAGGTTACACGGTTACTACGAACAATAGACGATTTCTAGGTTATACGGTTACTACGAACAATAGACGATTTCTAGGTTACACGGTTACTACGAACAATAGACGATTTCTAGGTTATACGGTTACTACGAACAATAGACGATTTCTAGGTTATACGTTTACTACGAACAATAGACGATTTCTAGGTTATACGTTTACTACGAACAATAGACGATTTCTAGGTTATACGTTTACTACGAACAATAGACGATTTCTAGGTTATACGTTTACTACGAACAATAGACGATTTCTAGGTTATACGTTTACTACGAACAATAGACGATTTCTAGGTTATACGTTTACTACGAACAATAGACGATTTCTAGGTTATACGTTTACTACGAACAATAGACGATTTCTAGGTTATACGTTTACTACGAACAATAGACGATTTCTAGGTTATACGTTTACTACGAACAATAGACGATTTCTAGGTTATACGTTTACTACGAACAATAGACGATTTCTAGGTTATACGTTTACTACGAACAATAGACGATTTCTAGGTTATACGTTTACTACGAACAATAGACGATTTCTAGGTTATACGTTTACTACGAACAATAGACGATTTCTAGGTTATACGTTTACTACGAACAATAGACGATTTCTAGGTTATACGTTTACTACGAACAATAGACGATTTCTAGGTTATACGTTTACTACGAACAATAGACGATTTCTAGGTTATACGTTTACTACGAACAATAGACGATTTCTAGGTTATACGTTTACTACGAACAATAGACGATTTCTAGGTTATACGTTTACTACGAACAATAGACGATTTCTAGGTTATACGTTTACTACGAACAATAGACGATTTCTAGGTTATACGTTTACTACGAACAATAGACGATTTCTAGGTTATACGTTTACTACGAACAATAGACGATTTCTAGGTTATACGTTTACTACGAACAATAGACGATTTCTAGGTTATACGTTTACTACGAACAATAGACGATTTCTAGGTTATACGTTTACTACGAACAATAGACGATTTCTAGGTTATACGTTTACTACGAACAATAGACGATTTCTAGGTTATACGTTTACTACGAACAATAGACGATTTCTAGGTTATACGTTTACTACGAACAATAGACGATTTCTAGGTTATACGTTTACTACGAACAATAGACGATTTCTAGGTTATACGTTTACTACGAACAATAGACGATTTCTAGGTTATACGTTTACTACGAACAATAGACGATTTCTAGGTTATACGTTTACTACGAACAATAGACGATTTCTAGGTTATACGTTTACTACGAACAATAGACGATTTCTAGGTTATACGTTTACTACGAACAATAGACGATTTCTAGGTTATACGTTTACTACGAACAATAGACGATTTCTAGGTTATACGTTTACTACGAACAATAGACGATTTCTAGGTTATACGTTTACTACGAACAATAGACGATTTCTAGGTTATACGTTTACTACGAACAATAGACGATTTCTAGGTTATACGTTTACTACGAACAATAGACGATTTCTAGGTTATACGTTTACTACGAACAATAGACGATTTCTAGGTTATACGTTTACTACGAACAATAGACGATTTCTAGGTTATACGTTTACTACGAACAATAGACGATTTCTAGGTTATACGTTTACTACGAACAATAGACGATTTCTAGGTTATACGTTTACTACGAACAATAGACGATTTCTAGGTTATACGGTTACTACGAACAATAGACGATTTCTAGGTTATACGGTTACTACGAACAATAGACGATTTCTAGGTTATACGGTTACTACGAACAATAGACGATTTCTAGGTTATACGGTTACTACGAACAATAGACGATTTCTAGGTTATACGGTTACTACGAACAATAGACGATTTCTAGGTTATACGGTTACTACGAACAATAGACGATTTCTAGGTTATACGGTTACTACGAACAATAGACGATTTCTAGGTTATACGGTTACTACGAACAATAGACGATTTCTAGGTTATACGGTTACTACGAACAATAGACGATTTCTAGGTTATACGGTTACTACGAACAATAGACGATTTCTAGGTTATACGGTTACTACGAACAATAGACGATTTCTAGGTTATACGGTTACTACGAACAATAGACGATTTCTAGGTTATACGGTTACTACGAACAATAGACGATTTCTAGGTTATACGGTTACTACGAACAATAGACGATTTCTAGGTTATACGTTTACTACGAACAATAGACGATTTCTAGGTTATACGTTTACTACGAACAATAGACGATTTCTAGGTTATACGTTTACTACGAACAATAGACGATTTCTAGGTTATACGTTTACTACGAACAATAGACGATTTCTAGGTTATACGTTTACTACGAACAATAGACGATTTCTAGGTTATACGGTTACTACGAACAATAGACGATTTCTAGGTTGTACGGTTACTACGAACAATAGACGATTTCTAGGTTATACGTTTACTACGAACAATAGACGATTTCTAGGTTATACGTTTACTACGAACAAAAGACGATTTCTAGGTTATACGGTTACTACGAACAATAGACGATTTCTAGGTTATACGTTTACTACGAACAATAGACGATTTCTAGGTTATACGTTTACTACGAACAAAAGACGATTTCTAGGTTATACGTTTACTACGAACAATAGACGATTTCTAGGTTATACGTTTACTACGAACAATAGACGATTTCTAGGTTATACGTTTACTACGAACAATAGACGATTTCTAGGTTATACGTTTACTACGAACAATAGACGATTTCTAGGTTATACGTTTACTACGAACAATAGACGATTTCTAGGTTATACGTTTACTACGAACAATAGACGATTTCTAGGTTATACGTTTACTACGAACAATAGACGATTTCTAGGTTATACGTTTACTACGAACAATAGACGATTTCTAGGTTATACGTTTACTACGAACAATAGACGATTTCTAGGTTATACGTTTACTACGAACAATAGACGATTTCTAGGTTATACGTTTACTACGAACAATAGACGATTTCTAGGTTATACGTTTACTACGAACAATAGACGATTTCTAGGTTATACGTTTACTACGAACAATAGACGATTTCTAGGTTATACGTTTACTACGAACAATAGTCGATTTCTAGGTTATACGTTTACTACGAACAATAGACGATTTCTAGGTTATACGTTTACTACGAACAATAGTCGATTTCTAGGTTATACGTTTACTACGAACAATAGACGATTTCTAGGTTATACGATTACTACGAACAATAGACGATTTCTAGGTTATACGTTTACTACGAACAATAGACGATTTCTAGGTTATACGTTTACTACGAACAGTAGACGATTTCTAGGTTATACGTTTACTACGAACAGTAGACGATTTCTAGGTTATACGTTTACTACGAACAATAGACGATTTCTAGGTTATACGTTTACTACGAACAATAGACGATTTCTAGGTTATACGTTTACTACGAACAATAGACGATTTCTAGGTTATACGTTTACTACGAACAATAGACGATTTCTAGGTTATACGTTTACTACGACCAATAGACGATTTCTAGGTTATACGTTTACTACGAACAGTAGACGATTTCTAGGTTATACGTTTACTACGACCAATAGACGATTTCTAGGTTATACGTTTACTACGAACAATAGACGATTTCTAGGTTATACGGTTACTACGACCAATAGACGATTTCTAGGTTATACGTTTGCTACGACCAATAGACGATTTCTAGGTTATACGTTTACTACGACCAATAGACGATTTCTAGGTTATACGTTTGCTACGACCAATAGACGATTTCTAGGTTATACGTTTACTACGACCAATAGACGATTTCTAGGTTATACGTTTGCTACGACCAATAGACGATTTCTAGGTTATACGGTTACTACGACCAATAGACGATTTCTAGGTTATACGTTTACTACGACCAATAGACGATTTCTAGGTTATACGGTTACTACGACCAATAGACGATTTCTAGGTTATACGTTTACTACGACCAATAGACGATTTCTAGGTTATACGTTTACTACGACCAATAGACGATTTCTAGGTTATACGGTTACTACGACCAATAGACGATTTCTAGGTTATACGTTTACTACGAACAATAGACGATTTCTAGGTTATACGATTACTACGAACAATAGACGATTTCTAGGTTATACGTTTACTACGAACAATAGACGATTTCTAGGTTATACGATTACTACGAACAATAGACGATTTCTAGGTTATACGATTACTACGAACAATAGACGATTTCTAGGTTATACGATTACTACGAACAATAGACGATTTCTAGGTTATACGATTACTACGACCAATAGACGATTTCTAGGTTATACGATTACTACGACCAATAGACGATTTCTAGGTTATACGATTACTACGAACAATAGACGATTTCTAGGTTATACGATTACTACGAACAATAGACGATTTCTAGGTTATACGTTTACTACGAACAATAGACGATTTCTAGGTTATACGTTTACTACGAACAATAGACGATTTCTAGGTTATACGTTTACTACGAACAATAGACGATTTCTAGGTTATACGTTTACTACGAACAATAGACGATTTCTAGGTTATACGTTTACTACGAACAATAGACGATTTCTAGGTTATACGTTTACTACGAACAATAGACGATTTCTAGGTTATACGGTTACTACGAACAATAGACGATTTCTAGGTTATACGGTTACTACGAACAATAGACGATTTCTAGGTTATACGGTTACTACGAACAATAGACGATTTCTAGGTTATACGTTTACTACGAACAATAGACGATTTCTAGGTTATACGTTTACTACGAACAATAGACGATTTCTAGGTTATACGTTTACTACGAACAATAGACGATTTCTAGGTTATACGTTTACTACGAACAATAGACGATTTCTAGGTTATACGTTTACTACGAACAATAGACGATTTCTAGGTTATACGTTTACTACGAACAATAGACGATTTCTAGGTTATACGTTTACTACGAACAATAGACGATTTCTAGGTTATACGTTTACTACGAACAATAGACGATTTCTAGGTTATACGTTTACTACGAACAATAGACGATTTCTAGGTTATACGTTTACTACGAACAATAGACGATTTCTAGGTTATACGTTTACTACGAACAATAGACGATTTCTAGGTTATACGTTTACTACGAACAATAGACGATTTCTAGGTTATACGTTTACTACGAACAATAGACGATTTCTAGGTTATACGTTTACTACGAACAATAGACGATTTCTAGGTTATACGTTTACTACGAACAATAGACGATTTCTAGGTTATACGTTTACTACGAACAATAGACGATTTCTAGGTTATACGTTTACTACGAACAATAGACGATTTCTAGGTTATACGGTTACTACGAACAATAGACGATTTCTAGGTTATACGGTTACTACGAACAATAGACGATTTCTAGGTTATACGGTTACTACGAACAATAGACGATTTCTAGGTTATACGGTTACTACGAACAATAGACGATTTCTAGGTTATACGGTTACTACGAACAATAGACGATTTCTAGGTTATACGGTTACTACGAACAATAGACGATTTCTAGGTTATACGGTTACTACGAACAATAGACGATTTCTAGGTTATACGGTTACTACGAACAATAGACGATTTCTAGGTTATACGGTTACTACGAACAATAGACGATTTCTAGGTTATACGGTTACTACGAACAATAGACGATTTCTAGGTTATACGGTTACTACGAACAATAGACGATTTCTAGGTTATACGGTTACTACGAACAATAGACGATTTCTAGGTTATACGGTTACTACGAACAATAGACGATTTCTAGGTTATACGTTTACTACGAACAATAGACGATTTCTAGGTTATACGTTTACTACGAACAATAGACGATTTCTAGGTTATACGGTTACTACGAACAATAGACGATTTCTAGGTTATACGGTTACTACGAACAATAGACGATTTCTAGGTTATACGGTTACTACGAACAATAGACGATTTCTAGGTTATACGGTTACTACGAACAATAGACGATTTCTAGGTTATACGGTTACTACGAACAATAGACGATTTCTAGGTTATACGGTTACTACGAACAATAGACGATTTCTAGGTTATACGGTTACTACGAACAATAGACGATTTCTAGGTTATACGGTTACTACGAACAATAGACGATTTCTAGGTTATACGGTTACTACGAACAATAGACGATTTCTAGGTTATACGGTTACTACGAACAATAGACGATTTCTAGGTTATACGGTTACTACGAACAATAGACGATTTCTAGGTTATACGGTTACTACGAACAATAGACGATTTCTAGGTTATACGGTTACTACGAACAATAGACGATTTCTAGGTTATACGGTTACTACGAACAATAGACGATTTCTAGGTTATACGGTTACTACGAACAATAGACGATTTCTAGGTTATACGGTTACTACGAACAATAGACGATTTCTAGGTTATACGGTTACTACGAACAATAGACGATTTCTAGGTTATACGGTTACTACGAACAATAGACGATTTCTAGGTTATACGGTTACTACGAACAATAGACGATTTCTAGGTTATACGGTTACTACGAACAATAGACGATTTCTAGGTTATACGGTTACTACGAACAATAGACGATTTCTAGGTTATACGGTTACTACGAACAATAGACGATTTCTAGGTTATACGGTTACTACGAACAATAGACGATTTCTAGGTTATACGGTTACTACGAACAATAGACGATTTCTAGGTTATACGGTTACTACGAACAATAGACGATTTCTAGGTTATACGGTTACTACGAACAATAGACGATTTCTAGGTTATACGGTTACTACGAACAATAGACGATTTCTAGGTTATACGGTTACTACGAACAATAGACGATTTCTAGGTTATACGGTTACTACGAACAATAGACGATTTCTAGGTTATACGGTTACTACGAACAATAGACGATTTCTAGGTTATACGGTTACTACGAACAATAGACGATTTCTAGGTTATACGGTTACTACGAACAATAGACGATTTCTAGGTTATACGGTTACTACGAACAATAGACGATTTCTAGGTTATACGGTTACTACGAACAATAGACGATTTCTAGGTTATACGGTTACTACGAACAATAGACGATTTCTAGGTTATACGGTTACTACGAACAATAGACGATTTCTAGGTTATACGGTTACTACGAACAATAGACGATTTCTAGGTTATACGGTTACTACGAACAATAGACGATTTCTAGGTTATACGGTTACTACGAACAATAGACGATTTCTAGGTTATACGGTTACTACGAACAATAGACGATTTCTAGGTTATACGGTTACTACGAACAATAGACGATTTCTAGGTTATACGGTTACTACGAACAATAGACGATTTCTAGGTTATACGGTTACTACGAACAATAGACGATTTCTAGGTTATACGGTTACTACGAACAATAGACGATTTCTAGGTTATACGGTTACTACGAACAATAGACGATTTCTAGGTTATACGGTTACTACGAACAATAGACGATTTCTAGGTTATACGGTTACTACGAACAATAGACGATTTCTAGGTTATACGGTTACTACGAACAATAGACGATTTCTAGGTTATACGGTTACTACGAACAATAGACGATTTCTAGGTTATACGGTTACTACGAACAATAGACGATTTCTAGGTTATACGGTTACTACGAACAATAGACGATTTCTAGGTTATACGGTTACTACGAACAATAGACGATTTCTAGGTTATACGGTTACTACGAACAATAGACGATTTCTAGGTTATACGGTTACTACGAACAATAGACGATTTCTAGGTTATACGGTTACTACGAACAATAGACGATTTCTAGGTTATACGGTTACTACGAACAATAGACGATTTCTAGGTTATACGGTTACTACGAACAATAGACGATTTCTAGGTTATACGGTTACTACGAACAATAGACGATTTCTAGGTTATACGGTTACTACGAACAATAGACGATTTCTAGGTTATACGGTTACTACGAACAATAGACGATTTCTAGGTTATACGGTTACTACGAACAATAGACGATTTCTAGGTTATACGGTTACTACGAACAATAGACGATTTCTAGGTTATACGGTTACTACGAACAATAGACGATTTCTAGGTTATACGGTTACTACGAACAATAGACGATTTCTAGGTTATACGGTTACTACGAACAATAGACGATTTCTAGGTTATACGGTTACTACGAACAATAGACGATTTCTAGGTTATACGGTTACTACGAACAATAGACGATTTCTAGGTTATACGGTTACTACGAACAATAGACGATTTCTAGGTTATACGGTTACTACGAACAATAGACGATTTCTAGGTTATACGGTTACTACGAACAATAGACGATTTCTAGGTTATACGGTTACTACGAACAATAGACGATTTCTAGGTTATACGGTTACTACGAACAATAGACGATTTCTAGGTTATACGGTTACTACGAACAATAGACGATTTCTAGGTTATACGGTTACTACGAACAATAGACGATTTCTAGGTTATACGGTTACTACGAACAATAGACGATTTCTAGGTTATACGGTTACTACGAACAATAGACGATTTCTAGGTTATACGGTTACTACGAACAATAGACGATTTCTAGGTTATACGGTTACTACGAACAATAGACGATTTCTAGGTTATACGGTTACTACGAACAATAGACGATTTCTAGGTTATACGGTTACTACGAACAATAGACGATTTCTAGGTTATACGGTTACTACGAACAATAGACGATTTCTAGGTTATACGGTTACTACGAACAATAGACGATTTCTAGGTTATACGGTTACTACGAACAATAGACGATTTCTAGGTTATACGGTTACTACGAACAATAGACGATTTCTAGGTTATACGGTTACTACGAACAATAGACGATTTCTAGGTTATACGGTTACTACGAACAATAGACGATTTCTAGGTTATACGGTTACTACGAACAATAGACGATTTCTAGGTTATACGGTTACTACGAACAATAGACGATTTCTAGGTTATACGGTTACTACGAACAATAGACGATTTCTAGGTTATACGGTTACTACGAACAATAGACGATTTCTAGGTTATACGGTTACTACGAACAATAGACGATTTCTAGGTTATACGGTTACTACGAACAATAGACGATTTCTAGGTTATACGGTTACTACGAACAATAGACGATTTCTAGGTTATACGGTTACTACGAACAATAGACGATTTCTAGGTTATACGGTTACTACGAACAATAGACGATTTCTAGGTTATACGGTTACTACGAACAATAGACGATTTCTAGGTTATACGGTTACTACGAACAATAGACGATTTCTAGGTTATACGGTTACTACGAACAATAGACGATTTCTAGGTTATACGGTTACTACGAACAATAGACGATTTCTAGGTTATACGGTTACTACGAACAATAGACGATTTCTAGGTTATACGGTTACTACGAACAATAGACGATTTCTAGGTTATACGGTTACTACGAACAATAGACGATTTCTAGGTTATACGGTTACTACGAACAATAGACGATTTCTAGGTTATACGGTTACTACGAACAATAGACGATTTCTAGGTTATACGGTTACTACGAACAATAGACGATTTCTAGGTTATACGGTTACTACGAACAATAGACGATTTCTAGGTTATACGGTTACTACGAACAATAGACGATTTCTAGGTTATACGGTTACTACGAACAATAGACGATTTCTAGGTTATACGGTTACTACGAACAATAGACGATTTCTAGGTTATACGGTTACTACGAACAATAGACGATTTCTAGGTTATACGGTTACTACGAACAATAGACGATTTCTAGGTTATACGGTTACTACGAACAATAGACGATTTCTAGGTTATACGGTTACTACGAACAATAGACGATTTCTAGGTTATACGGTTACTACGAACAATAGACGATTTCTAGGTTATACGGTTACTACGAACAATAGACGATTTCTAGGTTATACGGTTACTACGAACAATAGACGATTTCTAGGTTATACGGTTACTACGAACAATAGACGATTTCTAGGTTATACGGTTACTACGAACAATAGACGATTTCTAGGTTATACGGTTACTACGAACAATAGACGATTTCTAGGTTATACGGTTACTACGAACAATAGACGATTTCTAGGTTATACGGTTACTACGAACAATAGACGATTTCTAGGTTATACGGTTACTACGAACAATAGACGATTTCTAGGTTATACGGTTACTACGAACAATAGACGATTTCTAGGTTATACGGTTACTACGAACAATAGACGATTTCTAGGTTATACGGTTACTACGAACAATAGACGATTTCTAGGTTATACGGTTACTACGAACAATAGACGATTTCTAGGTTATACGGTTACTACGAACAATAGACGATTTCTAGGTTATACGGTTACTACGAACAATAGACGATTTCTAGGTTATACGGTTACTACGAACAATAGACGATTTCTAGGTTATACGGTTACTACGAACAATAGACGATTTCTAGGTTATACGGTTACTACGAACAATAGACGATTTCTAGGTTATACGGTTACTACGAACAATAGACGATTTCTAGGTTATACGGTTACTACGAACAATAGACGATTTCTAGGTTATACGGTTACTACGAACAATAGACGATTTCTAGGTTATACGGTTACTACGAACAATAGACGATTTCTAGGTTATACGGTTACTACGAACAATAGACGATTTCTAGGTTATACGGTTACTACGAACAATAGACGATTTCTAGGTTATACGGTTACTACGAACAATAGACGATTTCTAGGTTATACGGTTACTACGAACAATAGACGATTTCTAGGTTATACGGTTACTACGAACAATAGACGATTTCTAGGTTATACGGTTACTACGAACAATAGACGATTTCTAGGTTATACGGTTACTACGAACAATAGACGATTTCTAGGTTATACGGTTACTACGAACAATAGACGATTTCTAGGTTATACGGTTACTACGAACAATAGACGATTTCTAGGTTATACGGTTACTACGAACAATAGACGATTTCTAGGTTATACGGTTACTACGAACAATAGACGATTTCTAGGTTATACGGTTACTACGAACAATAGACGATTTCTAGGTTATACGGTTACTACGAACAATAGACGATTTCTAGGTTATACGGTTACTACGAACAATAGACGATTTCTAGGTTATACGGTTACTACGAACAATAGACGATTTCTAGGTTATACGGTTACTACGAACAATAGACGATTTCTAGGTTATACGGTTACTACGAACAATAGACGATTTCTAGGTTATACGGTTACTACGAACAATAGACGATTTCTAGGTTATACGGTTACTACGAACAATAGACGATTTCTAGGTTATACGGTTACTACGAACAATAGACGATTTCTAGGTTATACGGTTACTACGAACAATAGACGATTTCTAGGTTATACGGTTACTACGAACAATAGACGATTTCTAGGTTATACGGTTACTACGAACAATAGACGATTTCTAGGTTATACGGTTACTACGAACAATAGACGATTTCTAGGTTATACGGTTACTACGAACAATAGACGATTTCTAGGTTATACGGTTACTACGAACAATAGACGATTTCTAGGTTATACGGTTACTACGAACAATAGACGATTTCTAGGTTATACGGTTACTACGAACAATAGACGATTTCTAGGTTATACGGTTACTACGAACAATAGACGATTTCTAGGTTATACGGTTACTACGAACAATAGACGATTTCTAGGTTATACGGTTACTACGAACAATAGACGATTTCTAGGTTATACGGTTACTACGAACAATAGACGATTTCTAGGTTATACGGTTACTACGAACAATAGACGATTTCTAGGTTATACGGTTACTACGAACAATAGACGATTTCTAGGTTATACGGTTACTACGAACAATAGACGATTTCTAGGTTATACGGTTACTACGAACAATAGACGATTTCTAGGTTATACGGTTACTACGAACAATAGACGATTTCTAGGTTATACGGTTACTACGAACAATAGACGATTTCTAGGTTATACGGTTACTACGAACAATAGACGATTTCTAGGTTATACGGTTACTACGAACAATAGACGATTTCTAGGTTATACGGTTACTACGAACAATAGACGATTTCTAGGTTATACGGTTACTACGAACAATAGACGATTTCTAGGTTATACGGTTACTACGAACAATAGACGATTTCTAGGTTATACGGTTACTACGAACAATAGACGATTTCTAGGTTATACGGTTACTACGAACAATAGACGATTTCTAGGTTATACGGTTACTACGAACAATAGACGATTTCTAGGTTATACGGTTACTACGAACAATAGACGATTTCTAGGTTATACGGTTACTACGAACAATAGACGATTTCTAGGTTATACGGTTACTACGAACAATAGACGATTTCTAGGTTATACGGTTACTACGAACAATAGACGATTTCTAGGTTATACGGTTACTACGAACAATAGACGATTTCTAGGTTATACGGTTACTACGAACAATAGACGATTTCTAGGTTATACGGTTACTACGAACAATAGACGATTTCTAGGTTATACGGTTACTACGAACAATAGACGATTTCTAGGTTATACGGTTACTACGAACAATAGACGATTTCTAGGTTATACGGTTACTACGAACAATAGACGATTTCTAGGTTATACGGTTACTACGAACAATAGACGATTTCTAGGTTATACGGTTACTACGAACAATAGACGATTTCTAGGTTATACGGTTACTACGAACAATAGACGATTTCTAGGTTATACGGTTACTACGAACAATAGACGATTTCTAGGTTATACGGTTACTACGAACAATAGACGATTTCTAGGTTATACGGTTACTACGAACAATAGACGATTTCTAGGTTATACGGTTACTACGAACAATAGACGATTTCTAGGTTATACGGTTACTACGAACAATAGACGATTTCTAGGTTATACGGTTACTACGAACAATAGACGATTTCTAGGTTATACGGTTACTACGAACAATAGACGATTTCTAGGTTATACGGTTACTACGAACAATAGACGATTTCTAGGTTATACGGTTACTACGAACAATAGACGATTTCTAGGTTATACGGTTACTACGAACAATAGACGATTTCTAGGTTATACGGTTACTACGAACAATAGACGATTTCTAGGTTATACGGTTACTACGAACAATAGACGATTTCTAGGTTATACGGTTACTACGAACAATAGACGATTTCTAGGTTATACGGTTACTACGAACAATAGACGATTTCTAGGTTATACGGTTACTACGAACAATAGACGATTTCTAGGTTATACGGTTACTACGAACAATAGACGATTTCTAGGTTATACGGTTACTACGAACAATAGACGATTTCTAGGTTATACGGTTACTACGAACAATAGACGATTTCTAGGTTATACGGTTACTACGAACAATAGACGATTTCTAGGTTATACGGTTACTACGAACAATAGACGATTTCTAGGTTATACGGTTACTACGAACAATAGACGATTTCTAGGTTATACGGTTACTACGAACAATAGACGATTTCTAGGTTATACGGTTACTACGAACAATAGACGATTTCTAGGTTATACGGTTACTACGAACAATAGACGATTTCTAGGTTATACGGTTACTACGAACAATAGACGATTTCTAGGTTATACGGTTACTACGAACAATAGACGATTTCTAGGTTATACGGTTACTACGAACAATAGACGATTTCTAGGTTATACGGTTACTACGAGCAATAGACGATTTCTAGGTTATACGGTTACTACGAGCAATAGACGATTTCTAGGTTATACGGTTACTACGAGCAATAGACGATTTCTAGGTTATACGGTTACTACGAGCAATAGACGATTTCTAGGTTATACGGTTACTACGAGCAATAGACGATTTCTAGGTTATACGGTTACTACGAACAATAGACGATTTCTAGGTTATACGGTTACTACGAGCAATAGACGATTTCTAGGTTATACGGTTACTACGAGCAATAGACGATTTCTAGGTTATACGGTTACTACGAACAATAGACGATTTCTAGGTTATACGGTTACTACGAACAATAGACGATTTCTAGGTTATACGGTTACTACGAACAATAGACGATTTCTAGGTTATACGGTTACTACGAACAATAGACGATTTCTAGGTTATACGGTTACTACGAACAATAGACGATTTCTAGGTTATACGGTTACTACGAACAATAAACGATTTCTAGGTTATACGGTTACTACGAACAATAGACGATTTCTAGGTTATACGGTTACTACGAACAATAGACGATTTCTAGGTTATACGGTTACTACGAACAATAAACGATTTCTAGGTTATACGGTTACTACGAACAATAGACGATTTCTAGGTTATACGGTTACTACGAACAATAGACGATTTCTAGGTTATACGGTTACTACGAACAATAGACGATTTCTAGGTTATACGGTTACTACGAACAATAGACGATTTCTAGGTTATACGGTTACTACGAACAATAGACGATTTCTAGGTTATACGGTTACTACGAACAATAGACGATTTCTAGGTTATACGGTTACTACGAACAATAGACGATTTCTAGGTTATACGGTTACTACGAACAATAGACGATTTCTAGGTTATACGGTTACTACGAACAATAGACGATTTCTAGGTTATACGGTTACTACGAACAATAGACGATTTCTAGGTTATACGGTTACTACGAACAATAGACGATTTCTAGGTTATACGGTTACTACGAACAATAGACGATTTCTAGGTTATACGGTTACTACGAACAATAGACGATTTCTAGGTTATACGGTTACTACGAACAATAGACGATTTCTAGGTTATACGGTTACTACGAACAATAGACGATTTCTAGGTTATACGGTTACTACGAACAATAGACGATTTCTAGGTTATACGGTTACTACGAACAATAGACGATTTCTAGGTTATACGGTTACTACGAACAATAGACGATTTCTAGGTTATACGGTTACTACGAACAATAGACGATTTCTAGGTTATACGGTTACTACGAACAATAGACGATTTCTAGGTTATACGGTTACTACGAACAATAGACGATTTCTAGGTTATACGGTTACTACGAACAATAGACGATTTCTAGGTTATACGGTTACTACGAACAATAGACGATTTCTAGGTTATACGGTTACTACGAACAATAGACGATTTCTAGGTTATACGGTTACTACGAACAATAGACGATTTCTAGGTTATACGGTTACTACGAACAATAGACGATTTCTAGGTTATACGGTTACTACGAACAATAGACGATTTCTAGGTTATACGGTTACTACGAACAATAGACGATTTCTAGGTTATACGGTTACTACGAACAATAGACGATTTCTAGGTTATACGGTTACTACGAACAATAGACGATTTCTAGGTTATACGGTTACTACGAACAATAGACGATTTCTAGGTTATACGGTTACTACGAACAATAGACGATTTCTAGGTTATACGGTTACTACGAACAATAGACGATTTCTAGGTTATACGGTTACTACGAACAATAGACGATTTCTAGGTTATACGGTTACTACGAACAATAGACGATTTCTAGGTTATACGGTTACTACGAACAATAGACGATTTCTAGGTTATACGGTTACTACGAACAATAGACGATTTCTAGGTTATACGGTTACTACGAACAATAGACGATTTCTAGGTTATACGGTTACTACGAACAATAGACGATTTCTAGGTTATACGGTTACTACGAACAATAGACGATTTCTAGGTTATACGGTTACTACGAACAATAGACGATTTCTAGGTTATACGGTTACTACGAACAATAGACGATTTCTAGGTTATACGGTTACTACGAACAATAGACGATTTCTAGGTTATACGGTTACTACGAACAATAGACGATTTCTAGGTTATACGGTTACTACGAACAATAGACGATTTCTAGGTTATACGGTTACTACGAACAATAGACGATTTCTAGGTTATACGGTTACTACGAACAATAGACGATTTCTAGGTTATACGGTTACTACGAACAATAGACGATTTCTAGGTTATACGGTTACTACGAACAATAGACGATTTCTAGGTTATACGGTTACTACGAACAATAGACGATTTCTAGGTTATACGGTTACTACGAACAATAGACGATTTCTAGGTTATACGGTTACTACGAACAATAGACGATTTCTAGGTTATACGGTTACTACGAACAATAGACGATTTCTAGGTTATACGGTTACTACGAACAATAGACGATTTCTAGGTTATACGGTTACTACGAACAATAGACGATTTCTAGGTTATACGGTTACTACGAACAATAGACGATTTCTAGGTTATACGGTTACTACGAACAATAGACGATTTCTAGGTTATACGGTTACTACGAACAATAGACGATTTCTAGGTTATACGGTTACTACGAACAATAGACGATTTCTAGGTTATACGGTTACTACGAACAATAGACGATTTCTAGGTTATACGGTTACTACGAACAATAGACGATTTCTAGGTTATACGGTTACTACGAACAATAGACGATTTCTAGGTTATACGGTTACTACGAACAATAGACGATTTCTAGGTTATACGGTTACTACGAACAATAGACGATTTCTAGGTTATACGGTTACTACGAACAATAGACGATTTCTAGGTTATACGGTTACTACGAACAATAGACGATTTCTAGGTTATACGGTTACTACGAACAATAGACGATTTCTAGGTTATACGGTTACTACGAACAATAGACGATTTCTAGGTTATACGGTTACTACGAACAATAGACGATTTCTAGGTTATACGGTTACTACGAACAATAGACGATTTCTAGGTTATACGGTTACTACGAACAATAGACGATTTCTAGGTTATACGGTTACTACGAACAATAGACGATTTCTAGGTTATACGGTTACTACGAACAATAGACGATTTCTAGGTTATACGGTTACTACGAACAATAGACGATTTCTAGGTTATACGGTTACTACGAACAATAGACGATTTCTAGGTTATACGGTTACTACGAACAATAGACGATTTCTAGGTTATACGGTTACTACGAACAATAGACGATTTCTAGGTTATACGGTTACTACGAACAATAGACGATTTCTAGGTTATACGGTTACTACGAACAATAGACGATTTCTAGGTTATACGGTTACTACGAACAATAGACGATTTCTAGGTTATACGGTTACTACGAACAATAGACGATTTCTAGGTTATACGGTTACTACGAACAATAGACGATTTCTAGGTTATACGGTTACTACGAACAATAGACGATTTCTAGGTTATACGGTTACTACGAACAATAGACGATTTCTAGGTTATACGGTTACTACGAACAATAGACGATTTCTAGGTTATACGGTTACTACGAACAATAGACGATTTCTAGGTTATACGGTTACTACGAACAATAGACGATTTCTAGGTTATACGGTTACTACGAACAATAGACGATTTCTAGGTTATACGGTTACTACGAACAATAGACGATTTCTAGGTTATACGGTTACTACGAACAATAGACGATTTCTAGGTTATACGGTTACTACGAACAATAGACGATTTCTAGGTTATACGGTTACTACGAACAATAGACGATTTCTAGGTTATACGGTTACTACGAACAATAGACGATTTCTAGGTTATACGGTTACTACGAACAATAGACGATTTCTAGGTTATACGGTTACTACGAACAATAGACGATTTCTAGGTTATACGGTTACTACGAACAATAGACGATTTCTAGGTTATACGGTTACTACGAACAATAGACGATTTCTAGGTTATACGGTTACTACGAACAATAGACGATTTCTAGGTTATACGGTTACTACGAACAATAGACGATTTCTAGGTTATACGGTTACTACGAACAATAGACGATTTCTAGGTTATACGGTTACTACGAACAATAGACGATTTCTAGGTTATACGGTTACTACGAACAATAGACGATTTCTAGGTTATACGGTTACTACGAACAATAGACGATTTCTAGGTTATACGGTTACTACGAACAATAGACGATTTCTAGGTTATACGGTTACTACGAACAATAGACGATTTCTAGGTTATACGGTTACTACGAACAATAGACGATTTCTAGGTTATACGGTTACTACGAACAATAGACGATTTCTAGGTTATACGGTTACTACGAACAATAGACGATTTCTAGGTTATACGGTTACTACGAACAATAGACGATTTCTAGGTTATACGGTTACTACGAACAATAGACGATTTCTAGGTTATACGGTTACTACGAACAATAGACGATTTCTAGGTTATACGGTTACTACGAACAATAGACGATTTCTAGGTTATACGGTTACTACGAACAATAGACGATTTCTAGGTTATACGGTTACTACGAACAATAGACGATTTCTAGGTTATACGGTTACTACGAACAATAGACGATTTCTAGGTTATACGGTTACTACGAACAATAGACGATTTCTAGGTTATACGGTTACTACGAACAATAGACGATTTCTAGGTTATACGGTTACTACGAACAATAGACGATTTCTAGGTTATACGGTTACTACGAACAATAGACGATTTCTAGGTTATACGGTTACTACGAACAATAGACGATTTCTAGGTTATACGGTTACTACGAACAATAGACGATTTCTAGGTTATACGGTTACTACGAACAATAGACGATTTCTAGGTTATACGGTTACTACGAACAATAGACGATTTCTAGGTTATACGGTTACTACGAACAATAGACGATTTCTAGGTTATACGGTTACTACGAACAATAGACGATTTCTAGGTTATACGGTTACTACGAACAATAGACGATTTCTAGGTTATACGGTTACTACGAACAATAGACGATTTCTAGGTTATACGGTTACTACGAACAATAGACGATTTCTAGGTTATACGGTTACTACGAACAATAGACGATTTCTAGGTTATACGGTTACTACGAACAATAGACGATTTCTAGGTTATACGGTTACTACGAACAATAGACGATTTCTAGGTTATACGGTTACTACGAACAATAGACGATTTCTAGGTTATACGGTTACTACGAACAATAGACGATTTCTAGGTTATACGGTTACTACGAACAATAGACGATTTCTAGGTTATACGGTTACTACGAACAATAGACGATTTCTAGGTTATACGGTTACTACGAACAATAGACGATTTCTAGGTTATACGGTTACTACGAACAATAGACGATTTCTAGGTTATACGGTTACTACGAACAATAGACGATTTCTAGGTTATACGGTTACTACGAACAATAGACGATTTCTAGGTTATACGGTTACTACGAACAATAGTCGATTTCTAGGTTATACGGTTACTACGAACAATAGACGATTTCTAGGTTATACGGTTACTACGAACAATAGACGATTTCTAGGTTATACGGTTACTACGAACAATAGACGATTTCTAGGTTATACGGTTACTACGAACAATAGACGATTTCTAGGTTATACGGTTACTACGAACAATAGACGATTTCTAGGTTATACGGTTACTACGAACAATAGACGATTTCTAGGTTATACGGTTACTACGAACAATAGACGATTTCTAGGTTATACGGTTACTACGAACAATAGACGATTTCTAGGTTATACGGTTACTACGAACAATAGACGATTTCTAGGTTATACGGTTACTACGAACAATAGACGATTTCTAGGTTATACGGTTACTACGAACAATAGACGATTTCTAGGTTATACGGTTACTACGAACAATAGACGATTTCTAGGTTATACGGTTACTACGAACAATAGACGATTTCTAGGTTATACGGTTACTACGAACAATAGACGATTTCTAGGTTATACGGTTACTACGAACAATAGACGATTTCTAGGTTATACGGTTACTACGAACAATAGACGATTTCTAGGTTATACGGTTACTACGAACAATAGACGATTTCTAGGTTATACGGTTACTACGAACAATAGACGATTTCTAGGTTATACGGTTACTACGAACAATAGACGATTTCTAGGTTATACGGTTACTACGAACAATAGACGATTTCTAGGTTATACGGTTACTACGAACAATAGACGATTTCTAGGTTATACGGTTACTACGAACAATAGACGATTTCTAGGTTATACGGTTACTACGAACAATAGACGATTTCTAGGTTATACGGTTACTACGAACAATAGACGATTTCTAGGTTATACGGTTACTACGAACAATAGACGATTTCTAGGTTATACGGTTACTACGAACAATAGACGATTTCTAGGTTATACGGTTACTACGAACAATAGACGATTTCTAGGTTATACGGTTACTACGAACAATAGACGATTTCTAGGTTATACGGTTACTACGAACAATAGACGATTTCTAGGTTATACGGTTACTACGAACAATAGACGATTTCTAGGTTATACGGTTACTACGAACAATAGACGATTTCTAGGTTATACGGTTACTACGAACAATAGACGATTTCTAGGTTATACGGTTACTACGAACAATAGACGATTTCTAGGTTATACGGTTACTACGAACAATAGACGATTTCTAGGTTATACGGTTACTACGAACAATAGACGATTTCTAGGTTATACGGTTACTACGAGCAATAGACGATTTCTAGGTTATACGGTTACTACGAGCAATAGACGATTTCTAGGTTATACGGTTACTACGAGCAATAGACGATTTCTAGGTTATACGGTTACTACGAGCAATAGACGATTTCTAGGTTATACGGTTACTACGAGCAATAGACGATTTCTAGGTTATACGGTTACTACGAACAATAGACGATTTCTAGGTTATACGGTTACTACGAACAATAGACGATTTCTAGGTTATACGGTTACTACGAACAATAGACGATTTCTAGGTTATACGGTTACTACGAGCAATAGACGATTTCTAGGTTATACGGTTACTACGAACAATAGACGATTTCTAGGTTATACGGTTACTACGAACAATAGACGATTTCTAGGTTATACGGTTACTACGAGCAATAGACGATTTCTAGGTTATACGGTTACTACGAGCAATAGACGATTTCTAGGTTATACGGTTACTACGAACAATAGACGATTTCTAGGTTATACGGTTACTACGAACAATAGACGATTTCTAGGTTATACGGTTACTACGAACAATAGACGATTTCTAGGTTATACGGTTACTACGAACAATAGACGATTTCTTGGTTATACGGTTACTACGAACAATAGACGATTTCTAGGTTATACGGTTACTACGAACAATAGACGATTTCTTGGTTATACGGTTACTACGAACAATAGACGATTTCTTGGTTATACGGTTACTACGAACAATAGACGATTTCTTGGTTATACGGTTACTACGAACAATAGACGATTTCTAGGTTATACGGTTACTACGAACAATAGACGATTTCTAGGTTATACGGTTACTACGAACAATAGACGATTTCTAGGTTATACGGTTACTACGAACAATAGACGATTTCTAGGTTATACGGTTACTACGAACAATAGACGATTTCTAGGTTATACGGTTACTACGAACAATAGACGATTTCTAGGTTATACGGTTACTACGAACAATAAACGATTTCTAGGTTATACGGTTACTACGAACAATAGACGATTTCTAGGTTATACGGTTACTACGAACAATAGACGATTTCTAGGTTATACGGTTACTACGAACAATAGACGATTTCTAGGTTATACGGTTACTACGAACAATAGACGATTTCTAGGTTATACGGTTACTACGAACAATAGACGATTTCTAGGTTATACGGTTACTACGAACAATAGACGATTTCTAGGTTATACGGTTACTACGAACAATAGACGATTTCTAGGTTATACGGTTACTACGAACAATAGACGATTTCTAGGTTATACGGTTACTACGAACAATAGACGATTTCTAGGTTATACGGTTACTACGAACAATAGACGATTTCTAGGTTATACGGTTACTACGAACAATAGACGATTTCTAGGTTATACGGTTACTACGAACAATAGACGATTTCTAGGTTATACGGTTACTACGAACAATAGACGATTTCTAGGTTATACGGTTACTACGAACAATAGACGATTTCTAGGTTATACGGTTACTACGAACAATAGACGATTTCTAGGTTATACGGTTACTACGAACAATAGACGATTTCTAGGTTATACGGTTACTACGAACAATAGACGATTTCTAGGTTATACGGTTACTACGAACAATAGACGATTTCTAGGTTATACGGTTACTACGAGCAATAGACGATTTCTAGGTTATACGGTTACTACGAACAATAGACGATTTCTAGGTTATACGGTTACTACGAACAATAGACGATTTCTAGGTTATACGGTTACTACGAGCAATAGACGATTTCTAGGTTATACGGTTACTACGAACAATAGACGATTTCTAGGTTATACGGTTACTACGAGCAATATACGATTTCTAGGTTATACGGTTACTACGAGCAATAGACGATTTCTAGGTTATACGGTTACTACGAGCAATAGACGATTTCTAGGTTATACGGTTACTACGAACAATAGACGATTTCTAGGTTATACGGTTACTACGAGCAATAGACGATTTCTAGGTTATACGGTTACTACGAACAGTAGACGATTTCTAGGTTATACGGTTACTACGAGCAATAGACGATTTCTAGGTTATACGGTTACTACGAGCAATAGACGATTTCTAGGTTATACGGTTACTACGAGCAATAGACGATTTCTAGGTTATACGGTTACTACGAACAATATACGATTTCTAGGTTATACGGTTACTACGAACAATATACGATTTCTAGGTTATACGTTTACTACGAACAATATACGATTTCTAGGTTATGCGTTTACTAAGAACAGTAGACGATTTCTAGGTTATACGTTTACTACGAACAGTAGACGATTTCTAGGTTATGCGTTTACTACGAACAATAGACGATTTCTAGGTTATACGTTTACTACGAACAATAGACGATTTCTAGGTTATGCGTTTACTACGAACAGTAGACGATTTCTAGGTTATACGTTTACTACGAACAATAGACGATTTCTAGGTTATACGTTTACTACGAACAATAGACGATTTCTAGGTTATACGTTTACTACGAACAATAGACGATTTCTAGGTTATACGTTTACTACGAACAATAGACGATTTCTAGGTTATACGTTTACTACGAACAATAGACGATTTCTAGGTTATACGTTTACTACGAACAATAGACGATTTCTAGGTTATACGTTTACTACGAACAGTAGACGATTTCTAGGTTATACGTTTACTACGAACAGTAGACGATTTCTAGGTTATACGTTTACTACGAACAGTAGACGATTTCTAGGTTATACGTTTACTACGAACAATAGACGATTTCTAGGTTATACGTTTACTACGAACAATAGACGATTTCTAGGTTATACGTTTACTACGAACAATAGACGATTTCTAGGTTATACGTTTACTACGAACAGTAGACGATTTCTAGGTTATACGTTTACTACGAACAGTAGACGATTTCTAGGTTATACGTTTACTACGAACAATAGACGATTTCTAGGTTATACGTTTACTACGAACAATAGACGATTTCTAGGTTATACGTTTACTACGAACAGTAGACGATTTCTAGGTTATACGTTTACTACGAACAGTAGACGATTTCTAGGTTATACGTTTACTACGAACAGTAGACGATTTCTAGGTTATACGTTGACTACGAACAGTAGACGATTTCTAGGTTATACGTTGACTACGAACAGTAGACGATTTCTAGGTTATACGTTGACTACGAACAATAGACGATTTCCAGGTTATACGTTGACTACGAACAGTAGACGATTTCTAGGTTATACGTTTACTACGAACAATAGACGATTTCCAGGTTATACGATTACTACGAACAATAGACGATTTCTAGGTTATACGTTTACTACGAACAATAGACGATTTCCAGGTTATACGATTACTACGAACAATAGACGATTTCTAGGTTATACGATTACTACGAACAATAGACGATTTCTAGGTTATACGTTTACTACGAACAATAGACGATTTCTAGGTTATACGTTTACTACGAACAGTAGACGATTTCTAGGTTATACGTTTACTACGAACAATAGACGATTTCTAGGTTATACGTTTACTACGAACAGTAGACGATTTCTAGGTTATACGTTTACTACGAACAGTAGACGATTTCTAGGTTATACGTTTACTACGAACAATAGACGATTTCTAGGTTATACGTTTACTACGAACAATAGACGATTTCTAGGTTATACGTTTACTACGAACAATAGACGATTTCTTGGTTAAACGATTACTACGAACAATAGACGATTTCTTGGTTAAACGATTACTACGAACAATAGACGATTTCTTGGTTAAACGATTACTACGAACAATAGACGATTTCTTGGTTAAACGATTACTACGAACAATAGACGATTTCTTGGTTATACGTTTACTACGAACAATAGACGATTTCTTGGTTATACGATTACTACGAACAATAGACGATTTCTTGGTTATACGTTTACTACGAACAATAGACGATTTCTTGGTTATACGTTTGCTACGAACAATAGACGATTTCTTGGTTATACGTTCACTACGAACAATAGACGATTTCTAGGTTATACGTTTACTACGAACAATAGACGATTTCTAGGTTATACGTTTACTACGAACAATAGACGATTTCTAGGTTATACGTTTACTACGAACAATAGACGATTTCTAGGTTATACGGTTACTACGAACAATAGACGATTTCTAGGTTATACGGTTACTACGAACAATAGACGATTTCTAGGATATACGGTTACTACGAACAATAGACGATTTCTAGGTTATACGGTTACTACGAACAATAGACGATTTCTAGGTTATACGGTTACTACGAACAATAGACGATTTCTAGGTTATACGGTTACTACGAACAATAGACGATTTCTAGGTTATACGGTTACTACGAACAATAGACGATTTCTAGGTTATACGGTTACTACGAACAATAGACGATTTCTAGGTTATACGGTTACTACGAACAATAGACGATTTCTAGGTTATACGGTTACTACGAACAATAGACGATTTCTAGGTTATACGGTTACTACGAACAATAGACGATTTCTAGGTTATACGGTTACTACGAACAATAGACGATTTCTAGGTTATACGGTTACTACGAACAATAGACGATTTCTAGGTTATACGGTTACTACGAACAATAGACGATTTCTAGGTTATACGGTTACTACGAACAATAGACGATTTCTAGGTTATACGGTTACTACGAACAATAGACGATTTCTAGGTTATACGGTTACTACGAACAATAGACGATTTCTAGGTTATACGGTTACTACGAACAATAGACGATTTCTAGGTTATACGGTTACTACGAACAATAGACGATTTCTAGGTTATACGGTTACTACGAACAATAGACGATTTCTAGGTTATACGGTTACTACGAACAATAGACGATTTCTAGGTTATACGGTTACTACGAACAATAGACGATTTCTAGGTTATACGGTTACTACGAACAATAGACGATTTCTAGGTTATACGGTTACTACGAACAATAGACGATTTCTAGGTTATACGGTTACTACGAACAATAGACGATTTCTAGGTTATACGGTTACTACGAACAATAGACGATTTCTAGGTTATACGGTTACTACGAACAATAGACGATTTCTAGGTTATACGGTTACTACGAACAATAGACGATTTCTAGGTTATACGGTTACTACGAACAATAGACGATTTCTAGGTTATACGGTTACTACGAACAATAGACGATTTCTAGGTTATACGGTTACTACGAACAATAGACGATTTCTAGGTTATACGGTTACTACGAACAATAGACGATTTCTAGGTTATACGGTTACTACGAACAATAGACGATTTCTAGGTTATACGGTTACTACGAACAATAGACGATTTCTAGGTTATACGGTTACTACGAACAATAGACGATTTCTAGGTTATACGGTTACTACGAACAATAGACGATTTCTAGGTTATACGGTTACTACGAACAATAGACGATTTCTAGGTTATACGGTTACTACGAACAATAGACGATTTCTAGGTTATACGGTTACTACGAACAATAGACGATTTCTAGGTTATACGGTTACTACGAACAATAGACGATTTCTAGGTTATACGGTTACTACGAACAATAGACGATTTCTAGGTTATACGGTTACTACGAACAATAGACGATTTCTAGGTTATACGGTTACTACGAACAATAGACGATTTCTAGGTTATACGGTTACTACGAACAATAGACGATTTCTAGGTTATACGGTTACTACGAACAATAGACGATTTCTAGGTTATACGTTTACTACGAACAATAGACGATTTCTAGGTTACACGGTTACTACGAACAATAGACGATTTCTAGGTTATACGGTTACTACGAACAATAGACGATTTCTAGGTTATACGGTTACTACGAACAATAGACGATTTCTAGGTTATACGGTTACTACGAACAATAGACGATTTCTAGGTTATACGGTTACTACGAACAATAGACGATTTCTAGGTTATACGGTTACTACGAACAATAGACGATTTCTAGGTTATACGGTTACTACGAACAATAGACGATTTCTAGGTTATACGGTTACTACGAACAATAGACGATTTCTAGGTTATACGGTTACTACGAACAATAGACGATTTCTAGGTTATACGGTTACTACGAACAATAGACGATTTCTAGGTTATACGGTTACTACGAACAATAGACGATTTCTAGGTTATACGGTTACTACGAACAATAGACGATTTCTAGGTTATACGGTTACTACGAACAATAGACGATTTCTAGGTTATACGGTTACTACGAACAATAGACGATTTCTAGGTTATACGGTTACTACGAACAATAGACGATTTCTAGGTTATACGGTTACTACGAACAATAGACGATTTCTAGGTTATACGGTTACTACGAACAATAGACGATTTCTAGGTTATACGGTTACTACGAACAATAGACGATTTCTAGGTTATACGGTTACTACGAACAATAGACGATTTCTAGGTTATACGGTTACTACGAACAATAGACGATTTCTAGGTTATACGGTTACTACGAACAATAGACGATTTCTAGGTTATACGGTTACTACGAACAATAGACGATTTCTAGGTTATACGGTTACTACGAACAATAGACGATTTCTAGGTTATACGGTTACTACGAACAATAGACGATTTCTAGGTTATACGGTTACTACGAACAATAGACGATTTCTAGGTTATACGGTTACTACGAACAATAGACGATTTCTAGGTTATACGGTTACTACGAACAATAGACGATTTCTAGGTTATACGGTTACTACGAACAATAGACGATTTCTAGGTTATACGGTTACTACGAACAATAGACGATTTCTAGGTTATACGGTTACTACGAACAATAGACGATTTCTAGGTTATACGGTTACTACGAACAATAGACGATTTCTAGGTTATACGGTTACTACGAACAATAGACGATTTCTAGGTTATACGGTTACTACGAACAATAGACGATTTCTAGGTTATACGGTTACTACGAACAATAGACGATTTCTAGGTTATACGGTTACTACGAACAATAGACGATTTCTAGGTTATACGGTTACTACGAACAATAGACGATTTCTAGGTTATACGGTTACTACGAACAGTAGACGATTTCTAGGTTATACGGTTACTACGAACAATAGACGATTTCTAGGTTATACGGTTACTACGAACAGTAGACGATTTCTAGGTTATACGGTTACTACGAACAATAGACGATTTCTAGGTTATACGGTTACTACGAACAGTAGACGATTTCTAGGTTATACGGTTACTACGAACAGTAGACGATTTCTAGGTTATACGGTTACTACGAACAGTAGACGATTTCTAGGTTATACGGTTACTACGAACAGTAGACGATTTCTAGGTTATACGGTTACTACGAACAGTAGACGATTTCTAGGTTATACGGTTACTACGAACAGTAGACGATTTCTAGGTTATACGGTTACTACGAACAGTAGACGATTTCTAGGTTATACGGTTACTACGAACAGTAGACGATTTCTAGGTTATACGGTTACTACGAACAATAGACGATTTCTAGGTTATACGGTTACTACGAACAGTAGACGATTTCTAGGTTATACGGTTACTACGAACAATAGACGATTTCTAGGTTATACGTTTACTACGAACAATAGACGATTTCTAGGTTATACGTTTACTACGAACAATAGACGATTTCTAGGTTATACGTTTACTACGAACAATAGACGATTTCTAGGTTATACGTTTACTACGAACAATAGACGATTTCTAGGTTATACGTTTACTACGAACAATAGACGATTTCTAGGTTACACGGTTACTACGAACAATAGACGATTTCTAGGTTACACGGTTACTACGAACAATAGACGATTTCTAGGTTACACGGTTACTACGAACAATAGACGATTTCTAGGTTACACGGTTACTACGAACAATAGACGATTTCTAGGTTATACGGTTACTACGAACAATAGACGATTTCTAGGTTACACGGTTACTACGAACAATAGACGATTTCTAGGTTATACGGTTACTACGAACAATAGACGATTTCTAGGTTATACGGTTACTACGAACAATAGACGATTTCTAGGTTATACGGTTACTACGAACAATAGACGATTTCTAGGTTATACGGTTACTACGAACAATAGACGATTTCTAGGTTATACGGTTACTACGAACAATAGACGATTTCTAGGTTATACGGTTACTACGAACAATAGACGATTTCTAGGTTATACGGTTACTACGAACAATAGACGATTTCTAGGTTATACGGTTACTACGAACAATAGACGATTTCTAGGTTATACGGTTACTACGAACAATAGACGATTTCTAGGTTATACGGTTACTACGAACAATAGACGATTTCTAGGTTATACGGTTACTACGAACAATAGACGATTTCTAGGTTATACGGTTACTACGAACAATAGACGATTTCTAGGTTATACGGTTACTACGAACAATAGACGATTTCTAGGTTATACGGTTACTACGAACAATAGACGATTTCTAGGTTATACGGTTACTACGAACAATAGACGATTTCTAGGTTATACGGTTACTACGAACAATAGACGATTTCTAGGTTATACGGTTACTACGAACAATAGACGATTTCTAGGTTATACGGTTACTACGAACAATAGACGATTTCTAGGTTATACGGTTACTACGAACAATAGACGATTTCTAGGTTATACGGTTACTACGAACAATAGACGATTTCTAGGTTATACGGTTACTACGAACAATAGACGATTTCTAGGTTATACGGTTACTACGAACAATAGACGATTTCTAGGTTATACGGTTACTACGAACAATAGACGATTTCTAGGTTATACGGTTACTACGAACAATAGACGATTTCTAGGTTATACGGTTACTACGAACAATAGACGATTTCTAGGTTATACGGTTACTACGAACAATAGACGATTTCTAGGTTATACGGTTACTACGAACAATAGACGATTTCTAGGTTATACGGTTACTACGAACAATAGACGATTTCTAGGTTATACGGTTACTACGAACAATAGACGATTTCTAGGTTATACGGTTACTACGAACAATAGACGATTTCTAGGTTATACGGTTACTACGAACAATAGACGATTTCTAGGTTATACGGTTACTACGAACAATAGACGATTTCTAGGTTATACGGTTACTACGAACAATAGACGATTTCTAGGTTATACGGTTACTACGAACAATAGACGATTTCTAGGTTATACGGTTACTACGAACAATAGACGATTTCTAGGTTATACGGTTACTACGAACAATAGACGATTTCTAGGTTATACGGTTACTACGAACAATAGACGATTTCTAGGTTATACGGTTACTACGAACAATAGACGATTTCTAGGTTATACGGTTACTACGAACAATAGACGATTTCTAGGTTATACGGTTACTACGAACAATAGACGATTTCTAGGTTATACGGTTACTACGAACAATAGACGATTTCTAGGTTATACGGTTACTACGAACAATAGACGATTTCTAGGTTATACGGTTACTACGAACAATAGACGATTTCTAGGTTATACGGTTACTACGAACAATAGACGATTTCTAGGTTATACGGTTACTACGAACAATAGACGATTTCTAGGTTATACGGTTACTACGAACAATAGACGATTTCTAGGTTATACGGTTACTACGAACAATAGACGATTTCTAGGTTATACGGTTACTACGAACAATAGACGATTTCTAGGTTATACGGTTACTACGAACAATAGACGATTTCTAGGTTATACGGTTACTACGAACAATAGACGATTTCTAGGTTATACGGTTACTACGAACAATAGACGATTTCTAGGTTATACGGTTACTACGAACAATAGACGATTTCTAGGTTATACGGTTACTACGAACAATAGACGATTTCTAGGTTATACGGTTACTACGAACAATAGACGATTTCTAGGTTATACGGTTACTACGAACAATAGACGATTTCTAGGTTATACGGTTACTACGAACAATAGACGATTTCTAGGTTATACGGTTACTACGAACAATAGACGATTTCTAGGTTATACGGTTACTACGAACAATAGACGATTTCTAGGTTATACGGTTACTACGAACAATAGACGATTTCTAGGTTATACGGTTACTACGAACAATAGACGATTTCTAGGTTATACGGTTACTACGAACAATAGACGATTTCTAGGTTATACGGTTACTACGAACAATAGACGATTTCTAGGTTATACGGTTACTACGAACAATAGACGATTTCTAGGTTATACGGTTACTACGAACAATAGACGATTTCTAGGTTATACGGTTACTACGAACAATAGACGATTTCTAGGTTATACGGTTACTACGAACAATAGACGATTTCTAGGTTATACGGTTACTACGAACAATAGACGATTTCTAGGTTATACGGTTACTACGAACAATAGACGATTTCTAGGTTATACGGTTACTACGAACAATAGACGATTTCTAGGTTATACGGTTACTACGAACAATAGACGATTTCTAGGTTATACGGTTACTACGAACAATAGACGATTTCTAGGTTATACGGTTACTACGAACAATAGACGATTTCTAGGTTATACGGTTACTACGAACAATAGACGATTTCTAGGTTATACGGTTACTACGAACAATAGACGATTTCTAGGTTATACGGTTACTACGAACAATAGACGATTTCTAGGTTATACGGTTACTACGAACAATAGACGATTTCTAGGTTATACGGTTACTACGAACAATAGACGATTTCTAGGTTATACGGTTACTACGAACAATAGACGATTTCTAGGTTATACGGTTACTACGAACAATAGACGATTTCTAGGTTATACGGTTACTACGAACAATAGACGATTTCTAGGTTATACGGTTACTACGAACAATAGACGATTTCTAGGTTATACGGTTACTACGAACAATAGACGATTTCTAGGTTATACGGTTACTACGAACAATAGACGATTTCTAGGTTATACGGTTACTACGAACAATAGACGATTTCTAGGTTATACGGTTACTACGAACAATAGACGATTTCTAGGTTATACGGTTACTACGAACAATAGACGATTTCTAGGTTATACGGTTACTACGAACAATAGACGATTTCTAGGTTATACGGTTACTACGAACAATAGACGATTTCTAGGTTATACGGTTACTACGAACAATAGACGATTTCTAGGTTATACGGTTACTACGAACAATAGACGATTTCTAGGTTATACGGTTACTACGAACAATAGACGATTTCTAGGTTATACGGTTACTACGAACAATAGACGATTTCTAGGTTATACGGTTACTACGAACAATAGACGATTTCTAGGTTATACGGTTACTACGAACAATAGACGATTTCTAGGTTATACGGTTACTACGAACAATAGACGATTTCTAGGTTATACGGTTACTACGAACAATAGACGATTTCTAGGTTATACGGTTACTACGAACAATAGACGATTTCTAGGTTATACGGTTACTACGAACAATAGACGATTTCTAGGTTATACGGTTACTACGAACAATAGACGATTTCTAGGTTATACGGTTACTACGAACAATAGACGATTTCTAGGTTATACGGTTACTACGAACAATAGACGATTTCTAGGTTATACGGTTACTACGAACAATAGACGATTTCTAGGTTATACGGTTACTACGAACAATAGACGATTTCTAGGTTATACGGTTACTACGAACAATAGACGATTTCTAGGTTATACGGTTACTACGAACAATAGACGATTTCTAGGTTATACGGTTACTACGAACAATAGACGATTTCTAGGTTATACGGTTACTACGAACAATAGACGATTTCTAGGTTATACGGTTACTACGAACAATAGACGATTTCTAGGTTATACGGTTACTACGAACAATAGACGATTTCTAGGTTATACGGTTACTACGAACAATAGACGATTTCTAGGTTATACGGTTACTACGAACAATAGACGATTTCTAGGTTATACGGTTACTACGAACAATAGACGATTTCTAGGTTATACGGTTACTACGAACAATAGACGATTTCTAGGTTATACGGTTACTACGAACAATAGACGATTTCTAGGTTATACGGTTACTACGAACAATAGACGATTTCTAGGTTATACGGTTACTACGAACAATAGACGATTTCTAGGTTATACGGTTACTACGAACAATAGACGATTTCTAGGTTATACGGTTACTACGAACAATAGACGATTTCTAGGTTATACGGTTACTACGAACAATAGACGATTTCTAGGTTATACGGTTACTACGAACAATAGACGATTTCTAGGTTATACGGTTACTACGAACAGTAGACGATTTCTAGGTTATACGGTTACTACGAACAATAGACGATTTCTAGGTTATACGGTTACTACGAACAGTAGACGATTTCTAGGTTATACGGTTACTACGAACAATAGACGATTTCTAGGTTATACGGTTACTACGAACAGTAGACGATTTCTAGGTTATACGGTTACTACGAACAGTAGACGATTTCTAGGTTATACGGTTACTACGAACAGTAGACGATTTCTAGGTTATACGGTTACTACGAACAGTAGACGATTTCTAGGTTATACGGTTACTACGAACAGTAGACGATTTCTAGGTTATACGGTTACTACGAACAGTAGACGATTTCTAGGTTATACGGTTACTACGAACAGTAGACGATTTCTAGGTTATACGGTTACTACGAACAGTAGACGATTTCTAGGTTATACGGTTACTACGAACAGTAGACGATTTCTAGGTTATACGGTTACTACGAACAGTAGACGATTTCTAGGTTATACGGTTACTACGAACAGTAGACGATTTCTAGGTTATACGGTTACTACGAACAGTAGACGATTTCTAGGTTATACGGTTACTACGAACAGTAGACGATTTCTAGGTTATACGGTTACTACGAACAGTAGACGATTTCTAGGTTATACGGTTACTACGAACAGTAGACGATTTCTAGGTTATACGGTTACTACGAACAGTAGACGATTTCTAGGTTATACGGTTACTACGAACAATAGACGATTTCTAGGTTATACGTTTACTACGAACAATAGACGATTTCTAGGTTATACGTTTACTACGAACAATAGACGATTTCTAGGTTATACGTTTACTACGAACAATAGACGATTTCTAGGTTATACGTTTACTACGAACAATAGACGATTTCTAGGTTATACGTTTACTACGAACAGTAGACGATTTCTAGGTTATACGTTTACTACGAACAGTAGACGATTTCTAGGTTATACGTTTACTACGAACAGTAGACGATTTCTTGGTTATACGTTTACTACGAACAGTAGACGATTTCTAGGTTATACGTTTACTACGAACAGTAGACGATTTCTAGGTTATACGTTTACTACGAACAGTAGACGATTTCTAGGTTATACGTTTACTACGAACAGTAGACGATTTCTAGGTTATACGTTTACTACGAACAATAGACCATTTCTAGGTTATACGTTTACTACGAACAATAGACGATTTCTAGGTTATACGTTTACTACGAACAATAGACGATTTCTAGGTTATACGTTTACTACGAACAATAGACGATTTCTAGGTTATACGTTTACTACGAACAATAGACGATTTCTAGGTTATACGTTTACTACGAACAATAGACGATTTCTAGGTTATACGTTTACTACGAACAATAGACGATTTCTAGGTTATACGTTTACTACGAACAATAGACGATTTCTAGGTTATACGTTTACTACGAACAATAGACGATTTCTAGGTTATACGTTTACTACGAACAATAGACGATTTCTAGGTTATACGGTTACTACGAACAATAGACGATTTCTAGGTTATACGGTTACTACGAACAATAGACGATTTCTAGGTTATACGGTTACTACGAACAATAGACGATTTCTAGGTTATACGGTTACTACGAACAATAGACGATTTCTAGGTTATACGGTTACTACGAACAATAGACGATTTCTAGGTTATACGGTTACTACGAACAATAGACGATTTCTAGGTTATACGGTTACTACGAACAATAGACGATTGCTAGGTTATACGGTTACTACGAACAATAGACGATTTCTAGGTTATACGGTTACTACGAACAATAGACGATTGCTAGGTTATACGGTTACTACGAACAATAGACGATTGCTAGGTTATACGGTTACTACGAACAATAGACGATTTCTAGGTTATACGGTTACTACGAACAATAGACGATTGCTAGGTTATACGGTTACTACGAACAATAGACGATTTCTAGGTTATACGGTTACTACGAACAATAGACGATTTCTAGGTTATACGGTTACTACGAACAATAGACGATTTCTAGGTTATACGGTTACTACGAACAATAGACGATTTCTAGGTTATACGGTTACTACGAACAATAGACGATTTCTAGGTTATACGGTTACTACGAACAATAGACGATTTCTAGGTTATACGGTTACTACGAACAATAGACGATTTCTAGGTTATACGGTTACTACGAACAATAGACGATTTCTAGGTTATACGGTTACTACGAACAATAGACGATTTCTAGGTTATACGGTTACTACGAACAATAGACGATTTCTAGGTTATACGGTTACTACGAACAATAGACGATTTCTAGGTTATACGGTTACTACGAACAATAGACGATTTCTAGGTTATACGGTTACTACGAACAATAGACGATTTCTAGGTTATACGGTTACTACGAACAATAGACGATTTCTAGGTTATACGGTTACTACGAACAATAGACGATTTCTAGGTTATACGGTTACTACGAACAGTAGACGATTTCTAGGTTATACGGTTACTACGAACAATAGACGATTTCTAGGTTATACGGTTACTACGAACAATAGACGATTTCTAGGTTATACGGTTACTACGAACAGTAGACGATTTCTAGGTTATACGGTTACTACGAACAGTAGACGATTTCTAGGTTATACGGTTACTACGAACAATAGACGATTTCTAGGTTATACGGTTACTACGAACAGTAGACGATTTCTAGGTTATACGGTTACTACGAACAGTAGACGATTTCTAGGTTATACGGTTACTACGAACAATAGACGATTTCTAGGTTATACGGTTACTACGAACAATAGACGATTTCTAGGTTATACGTTTACTACGAACAGTAGACGATTTCTAGGTTATACGTTTACTACGAACAATAGACGATTTCTAGGTTATACGTTTACTACGAACAATAGACGATTTCTAGGTTATACGTTTACTACGAACAATAGACGATTTCTAGGTTATACGTTTACTACTAACAGTAGACGATTTCTAGGTTATACGTTTACTACTAACAGTAGACGATTTCTAGGTTATACGTTTACTACGAACAGTAGACGATTTCTAGGTTATACGTTTACTACGAACAATAGACGATTTCTAGGTTATACGTTTACTACGAACAGTAGACGATTTCTAGGTTATACGTTTACTACGAACAATAGACGATTTCTAGGTTATACGTTTACTACGAACAATAGACGATTTCTAGGTTATACGTTTACTACGAACAATAGACGATTTCTAGGTTATACGTTTACTACGAACAATAGACGATTTCTAGGTTATACGTTTACTACGAACAATAGACGATTTCTAGGTTATACGTTTACTACGAACAATAGACGATTTCTAGGTTATACGTTTACTACGAACAATAGACGATTTCTAGGTTATACGTTTACTACGAACAATAGACGATTTCTAGGTTATACGTTTACTACGAACAATAGACGATTTCTAGGTTATACGTTTACTACGAACAATAGACGATTTCTAGGTTATACGTTTACTACGAACAGTAGACGATTTCTAGGTTATACGTTTACTACGAACAGTAGACGATTTCTAGGTTATACGTTTACTACGAACAATAGACGATTTCTAGGTTATACGTTTACTACGAGCAATAGACGATTTCTAGGTTATACGTTTACTACGAACAATAGACGATTTCTAGGTTATACGATTACTACGAGCAACAGACGATTTCTAGGTTATACGTTTACTACGAACAATAGACGATTTCTAGGTTATACGATTACTACGAGCAACAGACGATTTCTAGGTTATACGTTTACTACGAACAATAGACGATTTCTAGGTTATACGATTACTACGAACAATAGACGATTTCTAGGTTATACGATTACTACGAACAATAGACGATTTCTAGGTTATACGATTACTACGAACAATAGACGAATTCTAGGTTATACGATTACTACGCACAATAGACGAATTCTAGGTTATACGATTACTACGAACAATAGACGATTTCTAGGTTATACGGTTACTACGAACAATAGACGATTTCTAGGTTATACGGTTACTACGAACAATAGACGATTTCTAGGTTATACGATTACTACGAACAATAGACGATTTCTAGGTTATACGGTTACTACGAACAATAGACGATTTCTAGGTTATACGGTTACTACGAACAATAGACGATTTCTAGGTTATACGGTTACTACGAACAATAGACGATTTCTAGGTTATACGGTTACTACGAACAATAGACGATTTCTAGGTTATACGGTTACTACGAACAATAGACGATTTCTAGGATATAAGGTTACTACGAACAATAGACGATTTCTAGGTTATACGGTTACTACGAACAATGGACGATTTCTAGGTTATACGGTTACTACGAACAATAGACGATTTCTAGGTTATACGGTTACTACGAACAATAGACGATTTCTAGGTTATACGGTTACTACGAACAATAGACGATTTCTAGGTTATACGGTTACTACGAACAATAGACGATTTCTAGGTTATACGGTTACTACGAACAATAGACGATTTCTAGGTTATACGGTTACTACGAACAATAGACGATTTCTAGGTTATACGGTTACTACGAACAATAGACGATTTCTAGGTTATACGGTTACTACGAACAATAGACGATTTCTAGGTTATACGGTTACTACGAACAATAGACGATTTCTAGGTTATACGGTTACTACGAACAATAGACGATTTCTAGGTTATACGGTTACTACGAACAATAGACGATTTCTAGGTTATACGGTTACTACGAACAATAGACGATTTCTAGGTTATACGGTTACTACGAACAATAGACGATTTCTAGGTTATACGGTTACTACGAACAATAGACGATTTCTAGGTTATACGGTTACTACGAACAATAGACGATTTCTAGGTTATACGGTTACTACGAACAATAGACGATTTCTAGGTTATACGGTTACTACGAACAATAGACGATTTCTAGGTTATACGGTTACTACGAACAATAGACGATTTCTAGGTTATACGGTTACTACGAACAATAGACGATTTCTAGGTTATACGGTTACTACGAACAATAGACGATTTCTAGGTTATACGGTTACTACGAACAATAAACGATTTCTAGGTTATACGGTTACTACGAACAATAGACGATTTCTAGGTTATACGGTTACTACGAACAATAGACGATTTCTAGGTTATACGGTTACTACGAACAATAAACGATTTCTAGGTTATACGGTTACTACGAACAATAGACGATTTCTAGGTTATACGGTTACTACGAACAATAGACGATTTCTAGGTTATACGGTTACTACGAACAATAGACGATTTCTAGGTTATACGGTTACTACGAACAATAGACGATTTCTAGGTTATACGGTTACTACGAACAATAGACGATTTCTAGGTTATACGGTTACTACGAACAATAGACGATTTCTAGGTTATACGGTTACTACGAACAATAGACGATTTCTAGGTTATACGGTTACTACGAACAATAGACGATTTCTAGGTTATACGGTTACTACGAACAATAGACGATTTCTAGGTTATACGGTTACTACGAACAATAGACGATTTCTAGGTTATACGGTTACTACGAACAATAGACGATTTCTAGGTTATACGGTTACTACGAACAATAGACGATTTCTAGGTTATACGGTTACTACGAACAATAGACGATTTCTAGGTTATACGGTTACTACGAACAATAGACGATTTCTAGGTTATACGGTTACTACGAACAATAGACGATTTCTAGGTTATACGGTTACTACGAACAATAGACGATTTCTAGGTTATACGGTTACTACGAACAATAGACGATTTCTAGGTTATACGGTTACTACGAACAATAGACGATTTCTAGGTTATACGGTTACTACGAACAATAGACGATTTCTAGGTTATACGGTTACTACGAACAATAGACGATTTCTAGGTTATACGGTTACTACGAACAATAGACGATTTCTAGGTTATACGGTTACTACGAACAATAGACGATTTCTAGGTTATACGGTTACTACGAACAATAGACGATTTCTAGGTTATACGGTTACTACGAACAATAGACGATTTCTAGGTTATACGGTTACTACGAACAATAGACGATTTCTAGGTTATACGGTTACTACGAACAATAGACGATTTCTAGGTTATACGGTTACTACGAACAATAGACGATTTCTAGGTTATACGGTTACTACGAACAATAGACGATTTCTAGGTTATACGGTTACTACGAACAATAAACGATTTCTAGGTTATACGGTTACTACGAACAATAGACGATTTCTAGGTTATACGGTTACTACGAACAATAGACGATTTCTAGGTTATACGGTTACTACGAACAATAGACGATTTCTAGGTTATACGGTTACTACGAACAATAGACGATTTCTAGGTTATACGGTTACTACGAACAATAGACGATTTCTAGGTTATACGGTTACTACGAACAATAGACGATTTCTAGGTTATACGGTTACTACGAACAATAGACGATTTCTAGGTTATACGGTTACTACGAACAATAGACGATTTCTAGGTTATACGGTTACTACGAACAATAGACGATTTCTAGGTTATACGGTTACTACGAACAATAGACGATTTCTAGGTTATACGGTTACTACGAACAATAGACGATTTCTAGGTTATACGGTTACTACGAACAATAGACGATTTCTAGGTTATACGGTTACTACGAACAATAGACGATTTCTAGGTTATACGGTTACTACGAACAATAGACGATTTCTAGGTTATACGGTTACTACGAACAATAGACGATTTCTAGGTTATACGGTTACTACGAACAATAGACGATTTCTAGGTTATACGGTTACTACGAACAATAGACGATTTCTAGGTTATACGGTTACTACGAACAATAGACGATTTCTAGGTTATACGGTTACTACGAACAATAGACGATTTCTAGGTTATACGGTTACTACGAACAATAGACGATTTCTTGGTTATACGGTTACTACGAACAATAGACGATTTCTTGGTTATACGGTTACTACGAACAATAGACGATTTCTAGGTTATACGGTTACTACGAACAATAGACGATTTCTTGGTTATACGGTTACTACGAACAATAGACGATTTCTAGGTTATACGGTTACTACGAACAATAGACGATTTCTAGGTTATACGTTTACTACGAACAATAGACGATTTCTAGGTTATACGTTTACTACGAACAATAGACGATTTCTAGGTTATACGTTTACTACGAACAATAGACGATTTCTAGGTTATACGTTTACTACGAACAATAGACGATTTCTAGGTTATACGTTTACTACGAACAATAGACGATTTCTAGGTTATACGATTACTACGAACAATAGACGATTTCTAGGTTATACGATTACTACGAACAATAGACGATTTCTAGGTTATACGATTACTACGAACAATAGACGATTTCTAGGTTATACGTTTACTACGAACAATAGACGATTTCTAGGTTATACGGTTACTACGAACAATAGACGATTTCTAGGTTATACGGTTACTACGAACAACAGACGATTTCTAGGTTATACGGTTACTACGAACAATAGACGATTTCTAGGTTATACGGTTACTACGCACAATAGACGATTTCTAGGTTATACGGTTACTACGAACAATAGACGATTTCTAGGTTATACGGTTACTACGCACAACAGACGATTTCTAGGTTATACGGTTACTACGCACAACAGACGATTTCTAGGTTATACGGTTACTACGAACAATAGACGATTTCTAGGTTATACGGTTACTACGAACAATAGACGATTTCTAGGTTATACGGTTACTACGAACAATAGACGATTTCTAGGTTATACGGTTACTACGAACAATAGACGATTTCTAGGTTATACGGTTACTACGAACAATAGACGATTTCTAGGTTATACGTTTACTACGAACAATAGACGATTTCTAGGTTATACGTTTACTACGAACAATAGACGATTTCTAGGTTATACGTTTACTACGAACAATAGACGATTTCTAGGTTATACGTTTACTACGAACAATAGACGATTTCTAGGTTATACGTTTACTACGAACAATAGACGATTTCTAGGTTATACGTTTACTACGAACAATAGACGATTTCTAGGTTATACGTTTACTACGAACAATAGACGATTTCTAGGTTATACGTTTACTACGAACAATAGACGATTTCTAGGTTATACGTTTACTACGAACAATAGACGATTTCTAGGTTATACGTTTACTACGAACAATAGACGATTTCTAGGTTATACGTTTACTACGAACAATAGACGATTTCTAGGTTATACGTTTACTACGAACAATAGACGATTTCTAGGTTATACGTTTACTACGAACAATAGACGATTTCTAGGTTATACGTTTACTACGAACAATAGACGATTTCTAGGTTATACGTTTACTACGAACAATAGACGATTTCTAGGTTATACGTTTACTACGAACAATAGACGATTTCTAGGTTATACGTTTACTACGAACAATAGACGATTTCTAGGTTATACGTTTACTACGAACAATAGACGATTTCTAGGTTATACGTTTACTACGAACAATAGACGATTTCTAGGTTATACGTTTACTACGAACAATAGACGATTTCTAGGTTATACGTTTACTACGAACAATAGACGATTTCTAGGTTATACGTTTACTACGAACAATAGACGATTTCTAGGTTATACGTTTACTACGAACAATAGACGATTTCTAGGTTATACGTTTACTACGAACAATAGACGATTTCTAGGTTATACGTTTACTACGAACAATAGACGATTTCTAGGTTATACGTTTACTACGAACAATAGACGATTTCTAGGTTATACGTTTACTACGAACAATAGACGATTTCTAGGTTATACGTTCACTACGAACAATAGACGATTTCTAGGTTATACGTTTACTACGAACAATAGACGATTTCTAGGTTATACGTTTACTACGAACAATAGACGATTTCTAGGTTATACGGTTACTACGAACAATAGACGATTTCTAGGTTATACGGTTACTACGAACAATAGACGATTTCTAGGTTATACGGTTACTACGAACAATAGACGATTTCTAGGTTATACGGTTACTACGAACAATAGACGACTTCTAGGTTATACGGTTACTACGAACAATAGACGATTTCTAGGTTATACGGTTACTACGAACAATAGACGATTTCTAGGTTATACGGTTACTACGAACAATAGACGATTTCTAGGTTATACGGTTACTACGAACAATAGACGATTTCTAGGTTATACGGTTACTACGAACAATAGACGATTTCTAGGTTATACGGTTACTACGAACAATAGACGATTTCTAGGTTATACGGTTACTACGAACAATAGACGATTTCTAGGTTATACGGTTACTACGAACAATAGACGATTTCTAGGTTATACGGTTACTACGAACAATAGACGATTTCTAGGTTATACGGTTACTACGAACAATAGACGATTTCTAGGTTATACGGTTACTACGAACAATAGACGATTTCTAGGTTATACGGTTACTACGAACAATAGACGATTTCTAGGTTATACGGTTACTACGAACAATAGACGATTTCTAGGTTATACGGTTACTACGAACAATAGACGATTTCTAGGTTATACGGTTACTACGAACAATAGACGATTTCTAGGTTATACGGTTACTACGAACAATAGACGATTTCTAGGTTATACGGTTACTACGAACAATAGACGATTTCTAGGTTATACGGTTACTACGAACAATAGACGATTTCTAGGTTATACGGTTACTACGAACAATAGACGATTTCTAGGTTATACGGTTACTACGAACAATAGACGATTTCTAGGTTATACGGTTACTACGAACAATAGACGATTTCTAGGTTATACGGTTACTACGAACAATAGACGATTTCTAGGTTATACGGTTACTACGAACAATAGACGATTTCTAGGTTATACGGTTACTACGAACAATAGACGATTTCTAGGTTATACGGTTACTACGAACAATAGACGATTTCTAGGTTATACGGTTACTACGAACAATAGACGATTTCTAGGTTATACGGTTACTACGAACAATAGACGATTTCTAGGTTATACGGTTACTACGAACAATAGACGATTTCTAGGTTATACGGTTACTACGAACAATAGACGATTTCTAGGTTATACGGTTACTACGAACAATAGACGATTTCTAGGTTATACGGTTACTACGAACAATAGACGATTTCTAGGTTATACGGTTACTACGAACAATAGACGATTTCTAGGTTATACGGTTACTACGAACAATAGACGATTTCTAGGTTATACGGTTACTACGAACAATAGACGATTTCTAGGTTATACGGTTACTACGAACAATAGACGATTTCTAGGTTATACGGTTACTACGAACAATAGACGATTTCTAGGTTATACGGTTACTACGAACAATAGACGATTTCTAGGTTATACGGTTACTACGAACAATAGACGATTTCTAGGTTATACGGTTACTACGAACAATAGACGATTTCTAGGTTATACGGTTACTACGAACAATAGACGATTTCTAGGTTATACGGTTACTACGAACAATAGACGATTTCTAGGTTATACGGTTTCTACGAACAATAGACGATTTCTAGGTTATACGGTTACTACGAACAATAGACGATTTCTAGGTTATACGGTTACTACGAACAATAGACGATTTCTAGGTTATACGGTTACTACGAGCAATAGACGATTTCTAGGTTATACGGTTACTACGAACAGTAGACGATTTCTAGGTTATACGTTTACTACGAACAGTAGACGATTTCTAGGTTATACGTTTACTACGAACAATAGACGATTTCTAGGTTATACGTTTACTACGAGCAATAGACGATTTCTAGGTTATACGTTTACTACGAGCAATAGACGATTTCTAGGTTATACGTTTACTACGAACAATAGACGATTTCTAGGTTATACGTTTACTACGAACAGTAGACGATTTCTAGGTTATACGTTTACTACGAACAGTAGACGATTTCTAGGTTATACGTTTACTACGAACAATAGACGATTTCTAGGTTATACGGTTACTGCGAACAATAGACGATTTCTAGGTTATACGGTTACTACGAACAATAGACGATTTCTAGGTTATACGGTTACTACGAACAATAGACGATTTCTAGGTTATACGGTTACTACGAACAATAGACGATTTCTAGGTTATACGGTTACTACGAACAATAGACGATTTCTAGGTTATACGGTTACTACGAACAATAGACGATTTCTAGGTTATACGGTTTTTACGAACAATAGACGATTTCTAGGTTATACGGTTACTACGAACAATAGACGATTTCTAGGTTATACGGTTACTACGAACAATAGACGATTTCTAGGTTATACGGTTACTACGAACAATAGACGATTTCTAGGTTATACGTTTACTACGAACAATAGACGATTTCTAGGTTATACGTTTACTACGAACAATAGACGATTTCTAGGTTATACGTTTACTACGAACAATAGACGATTTCTAGGTTATACGGTTACTACGAACAATAGACGATTTCTAGGTTATACGGTTACTACGAACAATAGACGATTTCTAGGTTATACGGTTACTACGAACAATAGACGATTTCTAGGTTATACGGTTACTACGAACAATAGACGATTTCTAGGTTATACGGTTACTACGAACAATAGACGATTTCTAGGTTATACGGTTACTACGAACAATAGACGATTTCGAGGTTATACGGTTACTACGAACAATAGACGATTTCGAGGTTATACGGTTACTACGAACAATAGACGATTTCGAGGTTATACGTTTACTACGAACAATAGACGATTTCTAGGTTATACGTTTACTACGAACAATAGACGATTTCTAGGTTATACGTTTACTACGAACAATAGACGATTTCTAGGTTATACGTTTACTACGAACAATAGACGATTTCTAAGTTATACGTTAACTACGAACAATAGACGATTTCTAGGTTATACGGTTACTACGAACAATAGACGATTTCTAGGTTATACGTTTACTACGAACAATAGACGATTTCTAGGTTATACGTTTACTACGAACAATAGACGATTTCTAAGTTATACGTTAACTACGAACAATAGACGATTTCTAGGTTATACGGTTACTACGAACAATAGACGATTTCTAAGTTATACGTTAACTACGAACAATAGACGATTTCTAAGTTATACGTTAACTACGAACAATAGACGATTTCTAGGTTATACGGTTACTACGAACAATAGACGATTTCTAAGTTATACGTTAACTACGAACAATAGACGATTTCTAAGTTATACGTTAACTACGAACAATAGACGATTTCTAGGTTATACGGTTACTACGCACAATAGACGATTTCTAGGTTATACGTTTACTACGCACAATAGACGATTTCTAGGTTATACGTTTACTACGAACAATAGACGATTTCTAGGTTATACGTTTACTACGAACAATAGACGATTTCTAGGTTATACGTTTACTACGAACAATAGACGATTTCTAGGTTATACGTTTACTACGAACAATAGACGATTTCTAGGTTATACGTTTACTACGAACAATAGACGATTTCTAGGTTATACGTTTACTACGAACAATAGACGATTTCTAGGTTATACGTTTACTACGAACAATAGACGATTTCTAGGTTATACGTTTACTACGAACAATAGACGATTTCTAGGTTATACGTTTACTACGAACAATAGACGATTTCTAGGTTATACGTTTACTACGAACAATAGACGATTTCTAGGTTATACGTTTACTACGAACAATAGACGATTTCTAGGTTATACGTTTACTACGAACAATAGACGATTTCTAGGTTATACGTTTACTACGAACAATAGACGATTTCTAGGTTATACGTTTACTACGAACAATAGACGATTTCTAGGTTATACGTTTACTACGAACAATAGACGATTTCTAGGTTATACGTTTACTACGAACAATAGACGATTTCTAGGTTATACGTTTACTACGAACAATAGACGATTTCTAGGTTATACGTTTACTACGAACAATAGACGATTTCTAGGTTATACGTTTACTACGAACAATAGACGATTTCTAGGTTATACGTTTACTACGAACAATAGACGATTTCTAGGTTATACGTTTACTACGAACAATAGACGATTTCTAGGTTATACGTTTACTACGAACAACAGACGATTTCTAGCTTATACGTTTACTACGAACAATAGACGATTTCTAGGTTATACGTTTACTACGAACAATAGACGATTTCTAGGTTATACGTTTACTACGAACAATAGACGATTACTAGGTTATACGTTTACTACGAACAATAGACGATTTCTAGGTTATACGTTTACTACGAAAAATAGACGATTTCTAGGTTATACGTTTACTACGAACAATAGACGATTTCTAGGTTATACGTTTACTACGAACAATAGACGATTTCTAGGTTATACGTTTACTACGAACAAAAGACGATTTCTAGGTTATACGTTTACTACGAACAAAAGACGATTTCTAGGTTATACGTTTACTACGAACAATAGACGATTTCTAGGTTATACGTTTAGTCGATTACTACGAACAATAGACGATTTCTAGGTTATACGATTACTACGAACAATAGACGATCTCTAGGTTATACGTTTACTACGAACAATAGACGATTTCTAGGTTATACGTTTACTACGAACAATAGACGATTTCTAGGTTATACGTTTACTACGAACAATAGACGATTTCTAGGTTATACGTTTACTACGAACAATAGACGATTTCTAGGTTATACGTTTACTACGAACAATAGACGATTTCTAGGTTATACGTTTACTACGAACAATAGACGATTTCTAGGTTATACGTTTACTACGAACAATAGACGATTTCTAGGTTATACGTTTACTACGAACAATAGACGATTTCTAGGTTATACGTTTACTACGAACAATAGACGATTTCTAGGTTATACGTTTACTACGAACAATAGACGATTTCTAGGTTATACGTTTACTACGAACAATAGACGATTTCTAAGTTATACGTTAACTACGAACAATAGACGATTTCTAGGTTATACGGTTACTACGAACAATAGACGATTTCTAAGTTATACGTTAACTACGAACAATAGACGATTTCTAAGTTATACGTTAACTACGAACAATAGACGATTTCTAGGTTATACGGTTACTACGAACAATAGACGATTTCTAAGTTATACGTTAACTACGAACAATAGACGATTTCTAAGTTATACGTTAACTACGAACAATAGACGATTTCTAGGTTATACGGTTACTACGCACAATAGACGATTTCTAGGTTATACGTTTACTACGCACAATAGACGATTTCTAGGTTATACGTTTACTACGAACAATAGACGATTTCTAGGTTATACGTTTACTACGAACAATAGACGATTTCTAGGTTATACGTTTACTACGAACAATAGACGATTTCTAGGTTATACGTTTACTACGAACAATAGACGATTTCTAGGTTATACGTTTACTACGAACAATAGACGATTTCTAGGTTATACGTTTACTACGAACAATAGACGATTTCTAGGTTATACGTTTACTACGAACAATAGACGATTTCTAGGTTATACGTTTACTACGAACAATAGACGATTTCTAGGTTATACGTTTACTACGAACAATAGACGATTTCTAGGTTATACGTTTACTACGAACAATAGACGATTTCTAGGTTATACGTTTACTACGAACAATAGACGATTTCTAGGTTATACGTTTACTACGAACAATAGACGATTTCTAGGTTATACGTTTACTACGAACAATAGACGATTTCTAGGTTATACGTTTACTACGAACAATAGACGATTTCTAGGTTATACGTTTACTACGAACAATAGACGATTTCTAGGTTATACGTTTACTACGAACAATAGACGATTTCTAGGTTATACGTTTACTACGAACAACAGACGATTTCTAGGTTATACGTTTACTACGAACAATAAACGATTTCTAGGTTATACGTTTACTACGAACAATAGACGATTTCTAGGTTATACGTTTACTACGAACAATAGACGATTACTAGGTTATACGTTTACTACGAACAATAGACGATTTCTAGGTTATACGTTTACTACGAAAAATAGACGATTTCTAGGTTATACGTTTACTACGAACAATAGACGATTTCTAGGTTATACGTTTACTACGAACAATAGACGATTTCTAGGTTATACGTTTACTACGAACAAAAGACGATTTCTAGGTTATACGTTTACTACGAACAATAGACGATTTCTAGGTTATACGTTTAGTCGATTACTACGAACAATAGACGATTTCTAGGTTATACGATTACTACGAACAATAGACGATCTCTAGGTTATACGTTTACTACGAACAATAGACGATTTCTAGGTTATACGTTTACTACGAACAATAGACGATTTCTAGGTTATACGTTTAGTCGTTTACTACGAACAATAGACGATTTCTAGGTTATACGATTACTACGAACAATAGACGATCTCTAGGTTATACGTTTACTACGAACAATAGACGATTTCTAGGTTATACGTTTACTACGAACAATAGACGATTTCTAGGTTATAGGTTTTACAGGTAATATATCTTTATCCTTACCTAAGTTCTAGCTTTAATATAGCTCATGTTACGAAATCATGATTGATAGTAAATAAACGTTTTCCATTTTCAAAGTTCTGAACGCGCTAATGGGTTTTACCGCTTTTTGCGGTACTACTTAAATTACTGGGATTATCTGTTTCCTGGGTTATTCCTGTTATTTTATGTTAATTCTTTAAAGTTCACACAATCATTTGAAAATTTGGCATGGATTTCCGTTTCTAAAAACACGTGATTGTGTAGACCCAACTTATCTCATTTTATTTTGAAATTATTTGTAACAGTCTTAGTCGGTACGCCGCAAAAATAATCAGTTTTATTTCCACATTTGGTGAGGCGGCCATTTTCGGCGTATTCAAGCCAAATAATCTTAATCTGGCAGCCATGTTATCTTTTGAAATAATACTAAATACTTAATGAAGGCATTTATTTGAAATTACACTTAATACTTAATGAAGGCATTAATTTGAAATTACACTTAATACTTAATGAAGGCATTAATTTGAAATTATACTTAATACTTGATGAAGGCATTAGTTTGAAATAATACTTAATACTTAATGAAGATATGAATTTGAAATAATACTTAATACTTAATGAAGGTATTACTTTAAAATAATACTTAATACTTATTGAAGATATTAATTTGAAATAATACTTAATTAAGACATGAATTTGAAATAATACTTGATGAAGATATGAATTTGAAATAATACTCAATGAAGTTATGAATTTGAAATAATACTTAATGGAGATACGAATTTGAAATAATATTTAATGAAGATATGAATTTGAAATAATATTTAATGAAGATATGAATTTCAAATATTACTTCATAAAGATACGAATTTGAAATAATACTTAAGGAAGACAAAAATAAGAAATAATAATTAATGAAAACAGGAATTTGAACTAATAAAAACACAGGAATTTGAAACAGATTTGAAATAAACTCAAAACCGTATTAATTTTTGGGATATATTTTTTTTTTTTTATAAAAATAGGCGGAAATTAGAAAAATGCCCCATGGTTCAGCAAAACTCAGACACCCTTATACAAATCAACCACCCTTATACAAATCAACCACTTGTAGCTAGAATTTATCATTTTGTCGTCAATTTCGATCACAACTCCTCCCAGCGTTAGGTGCTGCCATCTTATGCTAAAAATCATAAACTCTTAAAAAAATGTTGCTGTTATTTTTTCGTAGTGAGTTTCAAGACTTTCCTACAGCTACCATAGTACGCTTTTCAAGTAAAAAAATATTTACGAGAACGTGGTATCAATCAATAGAAAATTCTATAAATTATATCGTTACCAGAAGTAAATAAATCAAAGTATATATCTCACACTAAAAGCATTTTCCGAATGAGATCTCCCTTTAATCCACTTTTTCAAGTTTCGCGCTTTCTTAGCTTGACTATCACCATCTAGCTAGTAGGTGATGACGTGAATATTGAATATGTGAATACCCACAGTTCCCTGGTGAAAGGTTTGGCGGGAACTGAGAAGGGGGTAAAGAATATCGTTAAGGAAATGTTCATTTACTTTTGCCGTTACTGATATCGGTGAAAAATTTCGTAAAAATGAAACATCTACAAAGCTCGTCACGTCGTTGGAAGCAGGGTTGGCTGATTTAAATCAAGATTTAAGATTTTATGGAAAAATTATTGATTTAAACAGATGGAAAAAAACCGGCAAAAAATAGTTTCTTCAAAAATTAAAATACTTGGAAAATCTGTGCAAACTAAAATATTAAATAATAATTAAATTTAATTAAGATTTAATTTAATTCAAGATTAACTAACCGATGAAAGGAAGGTAACCCATTCATTGTATAAAAATCCTAAATTTCAATAAAATTGAAAAAAATTCGGTTTAAATCCAAAAAAACAATAGGCCTTTCTATAAAGTAACATTGGCCTTCTTGTTTCGATGTTGCTGCTGCGTCACGGGTGACGTATCGATGACGTTTCACTAAAGAAAAACCCTGGACATAAGAGTAAATTCGACGAGGCACCGGTTTTTAAGCATAAACTGAACTGAACTTCTACGTATTTCGTGACTAATGAACTACATAAAAACAAGTTCAGCAAGCGTAGCTTATTTTATTGAAAGGCCTATTGATTTGATTTTTATTAAAAAAATATAAAAGTGCCAACCGGGGTTGGAAGTGACGTAATTTGCGTCATATCCCGTCAAAAAGGTAACATTAACAGAAATATTGTCGTAAGATGAGTATTTCCAAAAGCTTATAATATATCTCTCATAAGTATCAATCCTAACGATCTAAAATGTCAAAATATTCTACCTTCGATTATTTTATTTATAAATCGAAATATTAATCGTTTTAGAAAGTTAGTATATCACGCATTTCCACTATTTACCGCGAGTAAAAGGAAGTAAATATTATTCTTCTACTGTTATTATCTAATTATTATCTTATTTAGAGTTTTGGAGAGTTAGTATGACGTAAAACAAAATTCACTACGTGACGGATACTTCAGGTAGTATATTATGTATTACTAGCTGCACTATTTACCGACTGTATCACTCCGCCTACCGATATTAAAAGCAAAAATAATCCTTTCTTATGTTTATTATCTTATTTAGTATGTCATTGTTCTGGAGAGTTAGTGTTTGATGTATTACGCTTCGCACTGTTTACATTGCCTACCGATAATAAAAGTAAACATTATTCTTCTTATGGATATTATCTTATAATTACCTTATTATTATTTTATAATTATCTTATTATTATTTTATTATTATTTTATTATAATCTTATTATTATATCATTATCTTATTATTATTTTATTATCTTATTATTATTTTATTATAATCATATTTTTATATTATTATCTTATTATTATTTTATTATCTTACTATTATTTTATTATGATGTTATTATTATTATTTTATTATATTATAATTATACTAATATCTTATTATTATTTTAATATCTTATTAATATATTAATATCTTGTAATGTTATTATGTTATTATTATCTTGTAATGTTATTATGATATTATCTTGTCATGTTATTATGTTATTATTATCTTGTAATGTTATTATGATATTATTATCTTGTCATGTTATTATGTTATTATTATCTTGTCATGTTATTATGTTATTATTATGTTATAAGTGTTATTACCTTATTATTATTTTATTATTATCGTCTTATCTTATTATTATTTTATTATTATATTATTTTTATATTATTATGTTATTATGTTATCTTATTATTATGTTATTATGTTATCTTATTATTATGTTATTATGTTATCTTATTATTATGTTATTATGTTATCTTATTATTATGTTATTATGTTATCTTATTATTATGTTATTATGTTATCTTATTATTATCTTATTATCTTATAACCTTAATTTTATTATTTTTAAAAATGGCGATTACTACAACTTATACTTAAACTTAAGAAACGTTGACTGGTCTCCTCTAAGGCTATAAGCGATGTTGATGGGGCAGTGGATTTCATCGAAAGTAACGTTAACCTCGCGATCAATCAGAATATTCGGAAAAAGAGAAGGAACTTGACTAATCGAAAACCAAAATCTCGCTTTCCTTCTTGGTATAGTGAAGAGCTTAATAATTCCCAGAAAACTCTACTACCAGAAAAGAGACCCCGATGACCTCTTACACTATAAAAATATTAGGAAAGAATCCCAAGCGTTGTTAGTGGTCGACCGTTGAAATAACAAAAACTCAATCATCAACGAACTCTATTCAAATCAGAGCAAACTTTACTCCTACGTGAATGACCGCTTTAAGGGCGATAAAAGCAATATCGTTCTGGAAGAAAATGGAAATTTTGTGACGGACACTAACATTCTGGCACAGAAATTCGGTGATTATTTTTCGACTATATGCGAAACCGTTGGAGACATAGAGGTCGGCGGAGCAAATAAATTAACCGCAAAAATTTCAATTAATCATTAAAATTAGTATTATTTGATTTATACGAATAAATTATACGATTAAACAACGATTTAACATGCAAAATTAATAATTTTTTTCGAATATTTCTGAATAATTATCGGTTATGGATAAATATAAACAATCGTATAAATTCTTATTCAAACGCCGACCTCTAGTTGGAGTGGACATTCATAGTTCTGGACGTCAATCTCCTAGGCTATTCTCAAAACTACTAATCAATGAAAATGATGTCCGTGAAGCCATCAAAAAACTGAAACCCAAAAAAGCGTCTGGCTTTGACCAGATACCAACAATAATCGTTAAGGGCTGTCAGGTGGTCTTCACGCTAGTACTTTTCCTCTTTATAATCTATCGCTAAAGAAAGGTACATTTCCCGCAAGCTGAAAAACGTCTTTAATAGTCCCCGTTTTCAAAAAAGGCTACAAAGGCAGTGTACTAAATTATCGCCCAATTTCTATATTAAACGTCTTTTCCAAAATCTTCGAAATAATAATTTGTAAGTATCTGGCAGCCCGGTTCAAGGAGTTCTTCAATGCTATAATGTCTACAATTGAACAACAAGGTCAAGTTGAAGCGGTCTACATTGACCTCAGTAAAGCTTTTAACAGAATGGACCATAAGATTTTTATTGAAAAACTGGCTAGCTACGGTTTAGGTGGCAGCTTTCTACAATGGATCGTCTCATACCTCGATAATCGACGAAATATTTTAAAAATTAATGGCGTAGTTACCGAAACAGTTTTTACATCAATGCGAGGCTCAAGGGTTCTGTCTAGGTCCGCTATTTTTTTACATGTTTTCAAACGACATTCCTCAATCTATAAATGAAACTAAAATAATAGCGTACGCTGATGATAACAAGATCTATAAAACCATAAGAACCTTAGAAGACTGTAGAGTTTTGAATGAACAGATTCAGAAGATATCGGACTGGGGAGTACGTAACGGTATGCCTCTAAATGGATTAAAAACCAATATAATAACCTTCACCAGAAAAACAACTAGAACTATACATTACCAATATCAAATTGTTAACGCGCCTCTAGAGAGAAAATCATTCATTAAGCATTTAGGGGTGTATCTAGACCAAAAACCACTCTTTTCAAAGCGTATAAATAATGTCAAACTAGAATGTAATATGATACTCTACGCGATACTAAAAATCGCTACTAATCCGCGCTCCCACAGTATTCTTAATGCTGTATAAATCTTCCATAAAAACTTGAGGTTAACGGTAATAGTTAGTGTAGGGAGCTGTTGGCTCGCGTGGCATGCAGGGCTTGCCACCACCCCCCTACGCGTTGTAACCCAGCCACCTGAATTAAAGGCTTCAAAAGTCGCTTGATGACTTAGGTCTAAGGTGGTGCCTTGGGTATTAGCCTAGCTGATTATTATTATTACCACAACTTTCAAAAGTCGCTTATTTTTTCGCTCCGCGTTTATCGAGTTTAGTCGCGATTCTTTTGCGGTTTTTTGGATCTTATTCTTGAGTCTTGTAGTTCTTCTAATTGATTAAGTGTCGGGCTTTCCGTTGGTGTGATCGGTATTATCGTGTGTATCGTCGTTCAAGAGTTATTCGAAATCCGGTACAATTCATCAAGAGCTTCGGCCTACAAGTACGACTTTTAGCCGTCGAGTTCCGTCGTGTGGGGTCGGCGTCTAACCGCGATATCGTTTCACAGCGATCTGTGACCCCAACGTTTTATGTGCGTATATTGATGCTCGTTTTCTGGCCTTTAAGACGGTGCTCTTGGGTTTCTTGTGCGATTTTTGTCTACGGTGCTATTAACATTTTTGTGCCTTTTCTGGTACATATTGCACTTCTTCGGCGATGTTTTTTGATTTTCATCGGTATTTTTCGCGTTTCGGTTTATGTGCTAATGTGTGTTTACTCATAATGTGCGCGTACCCAAGACCAACAATTGGACACCTAATTTAGCCATATCGGTTAAGTACTTGTATTATAATCTCTAACTTTCTTAATCGATGTTTTGTTAATTTTTGGGCCTATTTTTCTCAATTGTAAATGTCGGTTAATTTTAATTTTTAAACTCATCTTTTTGCTCGCGTTCGCTCGCGTTCTCTTGAACTTCTACTTTTTTTTATCGGCGTACGTTTAAATATTACGAACCGACTATTGAAATTGACTTTTTAAGTATTAAGCTGGACTTCCGACGATCTCTTTTATTTTGTGCTAGAGTGTTCCAACAACCGATCTGGTGTATCATACTCCACCAGTGTAGTTGTTAGCTCATTTATCTTTGCATTAGCTCCGTCGGTTTCCGTATTTACATGGCAGCCAAAGCTGTGCGGGGCTTGAAGTGCGACACCTCTTTCAGAGGTAAGAAGAAGCACCTACATTGCTCCAAATGCACTAATAAGGTCCACCTCAGTTGTACAACGCTAACATTCGCCGACTATAATGACCATTGCTTTAATAACACGTTTCTTTGTACGACTTGCACCAAGACTAAACGTTTAAATATCGACCCTGTCACTACGAATACCGCCGAAAGTGTTGACCTAAATGCATCAGCGGCTACTTTCAATCCTTTCGTAACATCTGGAACCCGTGACACCATGACTCCAGACGCTCTACTAGAAATCCTTAATGAATTCCACAAACCTGGGAGCCTTACTCGGGAGGCGAACACGGTTTTTGATTCCCTGCGTGATGCACTGAATCACGTGGTTGTATTAGTAACAACTCTACAGTCTGATATTGATGTTCTTAAGCGTGATAACACCTTGTTAAAGGATCTCTTACTGGGGCAAGCTGAGCCGCCGAGTTCTCAAACCTGGTCTCGTTCTTTGCCTCGTCCCACTGTCGGTGATACCATTCCCAACTATGCGGCAGTCACTCAGCGCCCACCGGAGCTTCCCTACGTTGATAGCCTTATTATCGGAGATACCAGTAGTGACCGTCCAGTACCGGCACCAAGCCTAAAGTCCTGCGCCCTGCTAACTCTAGGAACACTACTTCTGAGCTAAGCAAGCAATCTAACGCTGCAGTTGGCGGTCAGAAGCTGAGCGTGAAGAGCAATCTGAAGACCTCAAACGCCCGCTCACAGAAAACGTCAGCCAGGAAGAGTTCTGATGTATTTAAACTTCAATTAAAGAGGTCTAAGCTAACACCAGATTTCAGTCTATTCCGAAAGTAGTTAAGCCACGTCGTCGTGCTATTTTCGTGACTCGCCTAATCCCGACGCTCACTTCCCAAGAATTGACGGATTGTCTAGCAGCGGAAAACAATCTAAAGACAGTACAATGCGTTCGTCTGAGAACACGTTTTCCAAACTACTCTTCCTTTCATGTCTCGGCCGAGGAATCCGAATATCCCGTTCTCATGGAAACTGCAACATGGCCTACAGACTGTTTTTTAAATAAATTCTTCGGTACTCTACATAGTGATCGTCTTCATGAAACTGAAGTCGCCACCAATACGGAAGTAGTACCCACTGTTAATATGTCTGCTGAAGTCAACATCTCAGCAACTTTACCATCGGATACCACCGCCTCGGGTGGCTCGGATACCACTGTCACGGGTGGCCCTCGCACATCCGCCCATAATGAATAAGTCTCACTCTGCATTAAACCTTGACATTTTCTATCAAAATGTCCGGGGTCTACGAACTAAATCGATAGACTTTTATTCTAATGTTATCCAAGATAATTATCCTATTATATGCCTTACGGAAACCTGGCTTACAGAATATCATTTTAACATTGACTATTTCCCTGGAAACTATAATGTTTATCGTTCTGATAAACTTCCCACTCATGGCTGTCAGCCTATTGGCGGTGGCGCATTAATCGCTATACATAACCAGTTTGCCTCTCTCCGACGAACTGATCTCGAAATTATGGATGAATGTGTGTTTGTTCAAATCCGAACTAACACAACTACACTAATAATTGGCAACCTTTATCTTACTCAAAAAATTAGCCCGGACATTATTGTCCAAAACTTATCGCTATTATCATCAAAACTCTCAGCCGTAGACGCAGACCTGATCCTTCTTGGGGACTTTAACGTCCCTGGCATCGACTGGTCTACCTACTCTACACTACATTGCAACTCGAACGTTATTCGAAAGGCGCGAGCAGTGCTTGACTTTTGCACTGACTCCAATTTAACGCAACTCAACACTGCACGAAACACTGCTGGAAACATTCTCGATCTGATCCTGGTGAACAATAACCTCGTCACAGCGGAATTAGCGAACTCATCGCTCGTCCCGGTTGACGACTACCATCCGCCTTTACTGATATCGTATCATGGCGAGCTTTTGACCTCCGCCACACCATCCGATGCTACCTTTAAATACAAAAAAGGTGACTATTTCAGTCTCTACCAAGACTTGGCCAACACTGATTGGTCGAATCTATACGAATCACAGGATGTAAACAAATGCGTCCAAATTCTTACGGACCGTGTCCAGACGGTCATGACTACTCACATACCTAGGGCCGGACCTCCGAAACATTCTAAACACCCCTACTGGTATTCCAGATAATTAATTGAGGCGCTTCGTCGCAGGCGGTACTTTCACCGGAAGTTAAAAACCAAAGGCAACGTCGCTGACCGCGATGCTTATGTATTTTTGCGCAAAGACGTAAAAAGCCTGTTATCACGTGACAGACGTGAGAATGCTTCCGCCACGTATGAAAAATCGATAAAAGACCCTAAACATCTCTGGACTTTCGTAAATGACCGCCTAAAGAATAGACCGCCTACTATTTCCTTATCGGTAAATTCCACCTTTACATCGGGTCCCACAACCCTGGCCAAGGAATTCTCTACCAACTTCGCGAATATCGCATCTGACTCACTGGCTGATTCTACGCATTACGACCTACCTGATTCCCTACTAATTGCCAATCCGATGTCCGATATCGATTTAACAGAGGCTGACATTTGTCTCATCACCAAAAACCTTAAAAACACCAAATCTACCGGAATCGACAACATACCGATCTTTATAGTTAAGGGCTGCCTAGCTATTCTTGCGCCTATTCTCCATTACATTTTCAAGCTATCGTTGACTTCTGGAGTCTTCCCCTCTCTTTGGAAGGTTGTCGTGGTTTCACCGGTATTCAAGAACGGTTTCGTTGGTGACGTAACGAATTATAGACCGATCTCACTGCTCTGTATCTTTGCTAAAATATTCGACGCACTAATGCATAAGAAAATATATGAGTGGTTCAAGCCGAACTTTTCTGAACACCAACACGGATTCTTGCAGTCGCGCTCGGTAGAGACGAACCATGTCACATTTTTAAACGAGGTAATGCCTCCCGTCTTACAACGAGGTCAGGTGGATGTTGTCTCCCTTGATCTATCTAAAGCATTTGATCGTGTATCCCACCCGCTTCTTCTGACTAAACTCAAGATCTATGGACTGCGCGGAAACGCCGCTAAATGGATTGATGACTATCTGCGTGGCAGATAAAATATCATTAAATGTAACGGTTGCGTCACTGACGTCTCTTACCGAACGTCATGCGGGGTCCCTCAGGGCAGCTCCCTAGGCCCCCTACTATATAATATATATGCTAATGACCTCGCCGAGGTGGTGCACCACTCTAATATAAAGCAGTTCGCCGACGATAACAAAATCTACCGTAACGTTAGCTGCACCGAGGATAGTCAGGCCATGCAAGACGATATAAACAGCGTCGCCGATTGGCGTGGTAAAAATAATCTACTAATCAACGGATCAAAAAGCATTACCATCTCGCTTACACGGAAAGTAACACCTCTTATGAGTCACACAGCAGTGTACCACGTACCACGGGCCTAAAAGACCTGGGAATCATTTTCGACAGTGGCCTGTATTTCCGTGAACAAGTTTGGAACATCGTTGGTCGAACGCGCCGCACTCTCTTTGGTGTACTGAAGCTCGCTAAAGAATTGAAGTCCTTATTTTGCTTTAAAACCCTATATTACAGCCTTGCGCGATCAAAGTTAACATATGACATGTTATCCTGGGGAGGCTGTGCGGAATACCTGCTCACAGCTATTGAAGGAGTTCAAAGAAAATTCCTTGAACTAGTCCATACGCACTTTCTCCCCAAGCACCCTTACGATCACGACCATTTGCTACGCTACCTGAATATGGAAACTATACGGAGCTATGCAAAAAAACGAGAAATTATATTTATTTGGCGCCTACTGAAATACTCTAGCTTCTGAAATTGATATATTCTCTTGTAAATATTCATATATTTTAAACATTGTATAACTTCTTCACAATGCCATTGGCATAGCCATATTAATTTGTAACTATCCCTTTTCCAGTGTATAACCATGTTGGTACTATTTGTACTGTTGTTATGCACGTTAAATAAACCATTTCATTTCATTTCATTATTATCTTAAGTAAGGTCTAAAATTGAATATTGCTCCCAAGTCTTGTCCAGCTGTAGCGTCTATCTCCGTAATATTATAGAAGGCATTCAAAACAAATTCGCCAGACTGTAGTCTCTAAATTGCTATCCTGTACAAAATTACAGATACATAACCATTATCGAAAAATGGAAACTACCATCATTGTGTAATCGAACTAATTACCACGAAATAATGTTCGTATATAAATTAATCAATAATAGTAAAGACTCGCTCTCCCGCATCAACCTGCGCGTGCTCAGTGCTAACGCCAGATCAAAGGAAACTTATTATGTCCCTGATATTTGTAACAACCCCATTAAAAGTACTCAAAACACATTCCACTTGAACTCTAAAAATTTGGATATATTTGAACCAAACCAGCTAAAATTCCGCAAATCTTTGTTAAACGAGTTAAAAATAATCACGAAAATGAAACTGTTAATTGAAATAATTTAGAAATTAATCTTTTAATCTTAATATAATCACACTCTAATATAATTAATTTTAGGTAATAAAATTAATCCCGAAGTCAAATATCATTAAATCTTTTTTTCTATAGTAGTTGTAGTATGACAGTTATTTTATTCCGACAATGTCATTTATCTGCTTACTCATTAGAATTTTCTTTAATTTTATGTTGTTGTATAACGTATTTTGGTTTTTGACGTAGAAGTTTTTTATTTTTCTTTCTTTCCTGTAAAATTGAAAAAAGTGTGTAAACATGATATTTTACAGGCAATAAACACCATTTGAATTGAATTATTATTTTAATATCTTTTATTATCTTATTATTATCTTATAATTATGTTATTATCTTATTATCTTATTATCTTATAATTATGTTATTATCTTATTATCTTATTATCTTATAATTATGTTATTATCTTATTATCTTATTATCTTATAATTATGTTATTATCTTATTATCTTATAATTATGTTATTATCTTATTATCTTATTATCTTATTATCTTATTATTATCTTATTATCTTATTATTATCTTATTATCTTATTATCTTATTATTATCATATTATCTTATTATTATCTTATTATCTTATTATTATCTTATTATCTTATTATCTTATTATCATATTATTTTATTATCTTATTATGTTATTATTATCTTATTATCTTATTATTTTATTATCTTACTATTATCTAATTTAGTACGCAATAGCTTTAGTATAAATTTTGATATATTTCTCCGCGCATTATTTTAGTATTTTCTCTTCTAAAAGAAGTTTTGAAATTATTTAGTATGAATAGTTTTAGAGAGTAAGTAGGCCTATATATTACGATATACTTCTCCGCACTATTTTCTTTTCGAAAAGGAATTTTGAAAAATCAAACGAATGACTTCAGCAGGATAGAGATATATCATCCATTTCTGCTTAGAAATATATTCGACCGGACTCGCGAAAGAGACACATATAGAGAGAAGCTACTTTTCTATTTTTCAAGTGTCCTTTTCCGGCTCTCAGTTTCCGGGTTGTGGAATTTTCGTCAGTGGGGTGAGCGGGTGGCTAAAGGGGTCTCTAAAACAATGCCCCGGTCGAAAAGGGGGTTTGCCGGCCCGGGGTAATCGCCTATCCGCGAGATCGTGACGGATGATTTCTATGAAGTACTTGACGTAAAAGAGCCCATTGTGCGGTAGAAGGTTCGGTCCACTCGACTATCTACGGATTCCCTCGTGTCTCGGACAAATCCTTTCATGGCCATTCTTCGGCGAAATATGCCACGCTCGGCTTATTTCCGCTAATCAATTCGGAGATTGGTCGCTCTATACCAGACGACACCGATTTTGATTTCTCTTAAAGGGAATGTGAACTTTCATATTTATAGTGGATCCGACGAGTTTCGTGAAATTTTCAAATGATTCGGTCGCCCCTTATCGGTTTACTCTGTCTTTCACTGGAAGTAGGCTTACTGCAATACACGTGAGCCACGCAGTCAGCCTACTTCCAGTGAAAGACAGAGTAAACCGAAGATTTATGTAGTCGCCCTTTAAACATACTGGTTCGATTTTGAAATCGTCAATGCTTATTCAGTAGACAACATGTGGTTGTAATTTTTGATTTCAATTAGATTTTTATTTAATGAAAATAATTTCTATCAATTTTTATTTAAACAAAATAATTTATATACATTTTTATTTAATGAAAATAATTTATATAAATTTTTATTTCATGAAAATGATTTATATACATTTTACAGACAGTTTTATTTCAATAAAAAAGCACCACAGTTACAATGCGACAAGAACATTTAAGGCAAAGTGGCCATTTTTTTATTGATTTGTAATTTAGTGCTAAAATGTTACTTTAAATTATTTTATTCAGAATTCTGTCTAGAAACCATTTAGTTTCACAGACGTGGTAAGCTTTGAAAATAAAATATCTGACTTCATTTATCTTCAATATTATTTCAAATTTATCTTCAATATTATTTCAAATTTATCTTCAATATTATTTCAAATTTATCTTCAATATTATTTCAAATTTATCTCCAATATTATTTCAAATTTATCTTCAATATTATTTCAAATTTATCTTCAATATTATTTAAAATTTATCTTCAATATTATTTCAAATTTATCTTCAATATTATTTAAAATTTATCTTCAATATTATTTCAAATTTATCTTCAATATTATTTAAAATTTATCTCCAATATTATTTCAAATTTATCTTCAATATTATTTCAAATTTATCTTCAATATTATTTCAAATTTATCTTCAATATTATTTCAAATTTATCCTGTTTTCATTATTATTTAAAATTTCTGTCTTCATTTCAAATTCCTGTTTTCATTATTATTTAAAATTTCTGTTTTCATTTCAAATTCCTGTTTTCATTATTATTTAAAATTTCTGTCTTCATTTCAAATTCCTGTTTTCATTATTATTTAAAATTTCTGTCTTCATTTAATATTCCTGTGTTCGTTTCAAATTCCTGTCTTCATTTAAAGGGAATATAACCACAGGTATTTGGTGTGGAACACCAACGTTTGCAGCTCTGGCCGCTCTTGCCTTTGGCTTTAAAAATGTTTGGCGCCACTGTACAGGGAAATTTGAAAAATTGAAGGGGTCTTCCATAAAGATTGCTTTGCAGGTTATATTCCCTTTAATATTGCGTTCTTAATGTCAAATTCCTGTCTTCATTTAATATTGCGGTCTTCATTTCAAATTCCTGTCTTCTTTTAACATTGCGGTCTTCATTTCATATTCTGGTCTTCATTTCAAATATGGGAGATTTCATACCTCCTCACCTAAGAGTGTTTAGTATAGACTTCTGGTACTATTAATGAACGTTAGTTTACATGCATCTAAAATATAATTTTCAATACATTCTCAATTTATCTAAAAATTTATATATGAAACCGTAACATTAATGCCTATTCAAAAAAAAAAGAAACAAAAAGCAAAATTTCCATATTGACGAAACCTTATCGGGATCCGGGTCGAAGGTGGGTGCAGTTTATTGCCGAGATTGAATTGGCTCTACTCGAAAATGAGATAGAACAATAACAGAAAAATGTGAACGAGGGCTTCGCGCTTCAATCACTTTCAATGGAAGCAAATTAACTCGGGCAATTAATGCCGTGGAATTGATTTGGCTTCGCCCTTTGCCCTCCTCCATTCGAAAAGTCAACAGCACTGCTTGTTCGATTATTCGTGGCCAAAGATAAAGTATAGTCGATATAAGGTTTGACCTAGAACAAATTACAAGATAATTTTTAATTTTTGGTTTTAGTTGAAAAACATTCGCTGATTTCAATAATAAAAGGTTTGCCACTCTACCTTGTTTCCTTCCCCCCCTTTTCCCCCTTTATTGGTGTGAAAAGTACTTATTCACCTGTAGCTCAAGTTCTGTGTAACGTATTTGATAGCCAAATGCATTTTTAGAACGCTCACGTTCTTATCTATAATTAAAGATCTTTAGTAAATATCGCTACGTTTAGCCGTTAACAAGTTGGGCGAGTCTAAATGTTCCCTCACACTCGTGTTTTTTTAGAAATACAGTTCTATCTGTATTTAATGATGAAAAAAATCGATTTCTTAGGGAAACGTTTATTGATTAAGTCAAAAAATATTTATTTAGCAAACATGTCGACCATTGGGGAGTTTTTACACGTATTCGTACTCCAAATTGTTTTTTCTACATGAACATTTGTTATTCGAACAGTCAGTTTTACAGCCGCATCGAATTACTTTTAAGAGGTAGCTTGGAGAAATGGCCATATTCGTTCGATTTTATTGGCGTTAATACATCATTAACAAGTTTCCAGCCCCTTTCTAAAGGGTTTAACGTATTTCCCAGCCAATACTGGACTTGTAAGTAAACTCGGAAGCTATGATACTTTAGCGCATTTAATGTAGGAGGCAAGGATTCAGGGTTTATTTCTTTTTGCGATTTTCCAACCTTTTGTGTGAAAATTCGAAACCTTAGTTCAGTCGACCACAATAGACCTCTAACATACATTTTTCACCGGCTAATTTTATATCGTCTTGTTTTCGTTTTGGGGCACGGAAAATTGAAGCGTGTTCTCGGAATATCATATTTTTTGTTAGTAACTTTAAACCAAGTGCTTTTCCGACGCCATAAAATCTAGAAGTTGTATCACATCCGAGAAAAGCGTGTACGAAAAGTATATTATTGCAAACTTCTTTACCTAATTTTTCCCGTAAACTTTTGGTACTGAAAACTTTGTTTTTCTTAGCTTGACTTTTTGGTTCACTTCTAAAATGTATATCTTTGCTTTCTTCATTTGTACGCTCAAGAAGTAGAATCAGAAGGTAAATAATAATAAATCAATCAGCTAGGCTAATACCCAAGGCACCACCTTAGGCCTAAGTCATCAAGCGACTTTTGAAGCCATTAATTCAGGTGGCCGCAGGGTTGGCAAGTTTTAAACAAAATGTTTAAAACAAGTGTTTAAAACACGTTTAAAACAAATATTTTAAACAAACACCAATTTGTTTTAAACGTTTTAAACTATCTGTTTTATACATGTTTTTTATAAGGTAAAGTTTCATTGTTTTTTTGTAATATTTTGGTTATTCATATGAGGGAAAAGGTAGAAAAAACCATTCCAAGGCTCTAAGAAAGGTAAATTGTATTGATAACGGCTAGTTGGATTTTAAGATTATCTGAAAAGAGCGACTGAAAGGGCTCGATATGATTTCATAAATTTCCTACCTGTGCAAAAACCCTACGAACGCATTGAATTTTGTCTTTTTGTTTAAATAGAATGTATATAGCGGCCAATATATACATCTACTTGGGACCCTACCTATGCACGAGATAAGAAACACGGCCGGTCTGGACAGATCGGGTTAAAACCAACTAGGCAGCACTACTAGATAAAAATTAAGGGATTCGGTCGATTTTTTTGAAATTTTATGAAGTGATGGAAGTTTTAAGATTATAGAGGTATCTAAGTTCTTATTTTTTATAACATTGTTTATTTGTGATAATATATGACTGCAGACGTGCACATTTCAGTAAACCAAAAGTAAAAACCATGTGTGGATAACTAGCTATTTTCCCTTTCTTAGTACTATTCGACCGAAAATTCCAGGATGATAGCTATATTGAAAACTCTACTACAGGTTAGGTAGTATTTGCGTGGGGCATCGAAAACCCTTAGGCCGTCATGGCCCGTCAAGGGTTGGTCAACAACGCTTAGCGAAATTCTTGGCTAGTTTAAATAAGCGTGTACTCTTTGGATCTTCGCCCTGTGAGTTTATTTATAATACCATAAGTGGCATAATTACCCTAAGTGTGCCAATAGGAGCCTTTCCCACAGAAAATCTTCAATTAGAGCTGGTTCTAAAAAGACCAAAGAAACGTAGGACTCGCAAATTTCGTCACTGGAAAACATGACGTCATTTACGTCACTTTCGTTAAACAAGGTATCATTGAAAAATTCATCTTATTGACACACTTAGGGTAATTAGGCCACTTATGATAATACGTTTAATGATACGTAATATTTCTTTAAATGAGTTTACTCGTGAGTCTGATTCATAAGTATAATGAATAGTTTAAAACGTGTTTTAAACATAGTTTTTTATTGTTTATTATGTGTTTTTTATTGTTTGATTTAAAAACAGTTAAAAACAATGAATCTTGTTTAAAACAATAAAAAACATTGTTTTTGTTCTTTTTGAAAAAACAAGGATTTTGCCAACCCTGGGTGGCCGGGTTACAATGCGTAGGAGGGTGGTGGCAAGCCCTGCATGCCACGAGATCGAGCCAACAGCTCCCTACACTAACTATTACCGTTAACCTCGACAAGTTTTTATGGAAGGGGAAACCGAAGAACTCGGGGGAAAACCCCTTAAACCAGTGGGGAGAGAACTTGGAAACTCAACGCGGAAGGAGTTATTCCGAGTTTTCACCCAGTGCCACAAGCTGGGATCGAACCCGGCTCCTCTTGCTGCGAGGCGAAAGTGCTAACCACTCCGCCACCCCACCAATTATCTTCACCAATTATTTCCGTAACCCGTTGCTGCGATTGCTGAACAGCAGCCATGACTATGTCGTAGTCGGCGTCAGAAACTGCATTGTGTACAGTACATCCAGCTTCGCGAAGGTATTTAGTTAGATGAGTGAAGAAAAGCTGTTTATTTTCGTCATTATTTAGAAATTGATCATTTGATATTACGATTTTCATATCCAACTCGAACGAAACTCGAATACCCGGAGCTTAATGTTTTCGTTGTTCGTGGACGTGATCTTTCGTTGATGGGCCAGACTCGTAACCGTCAAAAACCACAATACACGAGTTGTACTTCTTAACGTAGTCAACGTACAACTTTATAATATCCAAATACGTTTTTCCTCTAGGCCACGGTAATTTGTGAAGTAAACTTCCTCCATCTAGTACGTATTATGCATTTTCAGTGGTTTCCACTTTATCGCGCTTCTCTATCTCCCATAATGAGTCTGCTAGTGTGCTTTTAGCAGCTGAACGCGTAAATCCCTTATCGTCAAATAAAGAAGCCGGGTGGTTACGTAGCTCGTACTTAAATATTTCTGATTTCGTTGGCTTGAGCGGATATCAACAGCCTTTGAAACAATACGGAAGGGTCAATTTCTACATTCTCATTGGATATTAAAACACTTACACTCTTAAAAAATGTTGTCCAATTTTGGATGAAACAGGACCCAAATGACTGACGGGACAGACTCCCCTTTTGGACGGGCCAGACTTCCCTTTTGGACGAGCCAGACTCCCCTTTTGGACGGGCCAGACTCCCCTTTTGGACGAGCCAGACTCCCCTTTTGGACGGGCCAGACTCCCCTTTTGGACGAGCCAGACTCCCCTTTTGGACGGGCCAGACTCCCCTTTTGGACGGGCCAGACTCCCCTTTTGGACGGGCCAGACTCCCCTTTTGGACGGACCAGACTCCCCTTTTGGACGGGCCAGACTCCCCTTTTGGACGGGCCAGACTCCCCTTTTGGACGGGCCAGACTCCCCTTTTGGACGGGCCAGACTCCCCTTTTGGACGGGCCAGACTCCCCTTTTGGACGGGCCAGACTCCCCTTTTGGACGGGCCAGACTCCCCTTTTGGACGGGCCAGACTCCCCTTTTGGACGGGCCAGACTCCCCTTTTGGACGGGCCAGACTCCCCTTTTGGACGGGCCAGACTCCCCTTTTGGACGGGCCAGACTCCCCTTTTGGACGGGCCAGACTCCCCTTTGGGACGGGCCAGACTCCCCTTTTGGACGGGCCAGACTCCCCTTTGGGACGGGCCAGACTCCCCTTTTGGACGGGCCAGACTCCCCTTTTGGACGGGCAAGACTCCCCTTTTCGACGGGCCAGACTTCCCTTTTGGACGAGCAAGACTCCCCTTTTGGACGAGCAAGACTCCCCTTTTGGACGGGCCAGACTCCCCTTTTGGACGGGCCAGACTCCCCTTTTGGACGGGCCAGACTCCCCTTTTGGACGGGACAGACTCCCCTTTTGGACGGGCCAGACTCCCCTTTTGGACGGGCCAGACTCCCCTTTGGGACGGGCCAGACTCCCCTTTTGGACGGGCCAGACTCCCCTTTGGGATGGGCCAGACTCCCCTTTTGGACGGGCCAGACTCCCCTTTTGGACGGGCAAGACTCCCCTTTTGGACGGGCCAGACTTCCCTTTTGGACGAGCAAGACTCCCCTTTTGGACGAGCAAGACTCCCCTTTTGGACGGGCCAGACTCCCCTTTTGGACGGGCCAGACTCCCCTTTTGGACGGGACAGACTCCCCTTTTGGACGGGACAGACTCCCCTTTTGGACGGGCCAGACTCCCCTTTGGGACGGGCCAGACTCCCCTTTTGGACGGGCCAGACTCCCCTTTGGGACGGGCCAGACTCCCCTTTTGGACGGGCAAGACTCCCCTTTTGGACGGGCCAGACTCCCCTTTTGGACGGGCCAGACTCCCCTTTGGGACGGGCCAGACTCCCCTTTTGGACGGGCCAGACTCCCCTTTGGGACGGGCAAGACTCCCCTTTTGGACGGGCCAGACTTCCCTTTTGGACGAGCAAGACTCCCCTTTTGGACGAGCAAGACTCCCCTTTTGGACGGGCCAGACTCCCCTTTTGGACGGGCCAGACTCCCCTTTTGGACGGGCCAGACTCCCCTTTTGGACGGGCCAGACTCCCCTTTTGGACGGGCCAGACTCCCCTTTTGGACGGGCCAGACTCCCCTTTGGGACGGGCCAGACTCCCCTTTTGGACGGGCCAGACTCCCCTTTGGGACGGGCCAGACTCCCCTTTTGGACGGGCCAGACTCCCCTTTTGGACGGGCCAGACTCCCCTTTTGGACGGGCCAGACTCCCCTTTTGGACGGGCCAGACTCCCCTTTTGGACGGGACAGACTCCCCTTTTGGACGGGCCAGACTCCCCTTTTGGACGGGCCAGACTCCCCTTTGGGACGGGCCAGACTCCCCTTTTGGACGGGCCAGACTCCCCTTTGGGACGGGCCAGACTCCCCTTTTGGACGGGCCAGACTCCCCTTTTGGACGGGCAAGACTCCCCTTTTGGACGGGCAAGACTCCCCTTTTGGACGGGCCAGACTTCCCTTTTGGACGAGCCAGACTCCCCTTTTGGACGAGCCAGACTCCCCTTTTGGACGGGCCAGACTCCCCTTTTGGACGGGCCAGACTCCCCTTTTGGACGGGCCAGACTCCCCTTTGGGACGGGCCAGACTCCCCTTTTGGACGGGCCAGACTCCCCTTTGGGACGGGCCAGACTCCCCTTTTGGACGGGCCAGACTCCCCTTTTGGACGGGCAAGACTCCCCTTTTGGACGGGCCAGACTTCCCTTTTGGACGAGCAAGACTCCCCTTTTGGACGAGCAAGACTCCCCTTTTGGACGGGCCAGACTCCCCTTTTGGACGGGCCAGACTCCCCTTTTGGACGGGCCAGACTCCCCTTTTGGACGGGACAGACTCCCCTTTTGGACGGGCCAGACTCCCCTTTTGGACGAGCCAGACTCCCCTTTTGGACGGACCAGACTCCCCTTTTGGACGGGCCAGACTCCCCTTTTGGACGGGCCAGACTCCCCTTTTGGACGGGCCAGACTCCCCTTTTGGACGAGCCAGACTCCCCTTTTGGACGGACCAGACTCCCCTTTTGGACGGGCCAGACTCCCCTTTTGGACGGGCCAGACTCCCCTTTTGGACGGGCCAGACTCCCCTTTTGGACGGGCAAGAGTCGCCCTTTGGCATTGTAGGATTCGAATAAAAAAAATCTTCTTAATTCCAAAAATTTTAGTGTTTTAAATTTATAAATTGTTGAAATAAAACTGCAATAATTTTACAAAATATAAATTTTATTTTTTTATTTAGAAATTTTATTTACAAAAGTAATTATGGATGGGGCTACTTTATCTACACTAATTTTAAACCTAGTTTTTTGAAAATATTCTAATGTTCCACGACGAGTCTTTCGAAGTTCCATTCGGAAAGCCACCTTTACATGTGGTGAAGTCTTCATTTCCTAAACAGATTTGGAGTGACAGTTTTTGGACTCTAAATAAAAATAATAAAAATATATAAATTAATTCGGAAAAATAAATGTTTAATATATGAGATTATGGTTCTTTAGCCAATCTATACTTAGTTGCAGCCTTGGAAGTTCTAGTACTAATAGCGCAATGATGTAACTGCTCTTTCCCGGTGTGTACGACACGCATTGACGATTTCGGTTTACGTAGCTCTTGGAGCATTTAGGTTTCAGTCAGATATGACGGTATGCGCGCAACTAGCTGCGGCCACGCTCTCAATTAGGGGGTGGTATGTTCTCGACTCGTGCAGACTACCCGTACAATGACCAATGGAATGTCCCCCTTCACAACCTTCACGAAAAAGGGGCAAACTTGAGCCGCCACGAACAAACTTTCTCGCTATGCCCAGCATAAACTAAACAGGTTTCTTGGACCCGTCTTTGATGAATATTGTTACAAAATGGAATCATTTTCAATTTTTTGTCAGTAACATAGTTTTCAGCTTAAAATTAATACTGTGCTGTAACGCAGAATTCTTAAGTTTAGTATAAAAACACTTACCTTAAAGATATAGGCCGTAGTGATTTTTCCAAGTTCCGAAACAAAAATTCGGACAAAGCCACGCGTAGAGGTCGGCGGAACGAATACGTTAACCGACAAAATTTCGATTAACCATAAAAAGTTTGGTTAACTGTTTTTATGAACATTTTATACGAATAAACAACGATTTAACATGCAAAAATAAACGGTTTTTTCGTATATTTTTTGAATAATTTGCGGTTATAAATAAAGAAATTAAATTTATAATGTTTGAAGTTGACATGTTTCTTTTTTAAAGGATCCACATTTGGCATTAAGAGGGAAAACTTGGATTTCATTTACTCGTATGATCCAAAGTTGGACAATTTTGTACAATTTCGGACAAACATTGGATCCTTTTTTCTAAGAGTGTAGTTTCTTCTCCATATTAATTGCCTGGTTTTTTCTCGTAAATGTTTAGTCACTAACACTTTTCCCATCCATATCACGCATTATACGAACTCCTAAATGGTTTTGGAGTCGTAGACGTTCACTCGGTCGCTCGCTACTATTCCAGTCGCAATGTTTTTCAAAGTAGAATTTTCTTCAAAAAGATCGGATTAAGCAAAAAGTCTTCTAGAACTGTAGTGTCATTTTTGTCGCGATAAAGCCAAATCCACATGTTAGAACTTTCACTTTACTGTTAAACTAAACGACAGGTAAGCCTTGTCTTAAATAGCGGACGACACTAAATTATCGGCCAACTTCGAGATTTCATTTGACCGTAGTGACGCAAACTTACTGAAAACACGTGACTCTTCTAGAGTGGCGGCAATTTTTTTAAGTGAATCGTAGGATTCGACTTCTTCGGGATAAAAATTTGACGATAAAATAGCATCTAAAATATCTGAGAATTCAGTTACGGGTATATCCGGATTTTTCGAAAAATCCGGGAAGCACTTTGGAATTAAAATTGACCATATTGCACTTTCTAAAAGCAAGTGCTCTCTTACAGCTCTAGATATAGCAGCCCCTGAAAGCATATGCACAACTGTATTTTTCACGTATATTAGTTCAAAATGTTCTTTTATTCCAGACCCCGCCATAATATATCCGATTGTTCATAGAAAACTCATTTCTGTATGGAGTCCACCAAGTCGTAGGACAATATTTTTAAGTTCAATATTGGGCGCTTCATTTTCAAGAAGACTAAATGCTTTTAATTAAAGTGGCTGATCAAATGTTAATATGGGTATCGAGTTATATTTCGCCGCATTATCGGCCACAAATGAAAGAGTAGAATATATGCAGATTTCATTCGATGGATCCATGTCAATCATAGGTAAGTAACAAAAAGATGCCATGCCAGGGTGTATATCGAAGTTGGCAGTTGCCATATAGCCATTCCAATTTGGTTTCGGGGTTTTAAGTAAACGGGAAATTCTCCAAACCGATTCTAGATTACTTATCGGAAGCTTTTCGAAACTATCTTATGGTAAAGTTGTATATTAAAGACATTCCGTTTGCGCTACTTTTTCCGGGGAATATAATTTCAATCTTTCCCGCCTGAAGAATCTCATCTTCCGATATTTTTGCCCGCTGGATGACGCTTTTATATTTGATTGCTGGTGTCATGGCTGATATTATTCCCATTCCGCGAAACGTTCCGTAACCATCTATCGTGCATATATTATGATCAACATTATCCGCCATATACTGTACAGAATGTTCCGACGAAAATTCACCAACATTGGTTTGAGATATTTTAGCGGCGCATTTTTCAAAGCGTTGTACTTCTTCGTAGGAACAGGAGAATCCCATAACGTGTAAAACGTCTACCACAAATTTCGAAGCTAATTTGTGGTGCATTAAAACTCCAAGCCCAAGCTGTAAAGGCGCGATTAAAATGCGTGGTCGGACAGCTTGCATTATACATTGACCTACGGATGCGATTTTAAAGTCAATGTTTTTGCTAGTGAATAAAAATCGCAAAAACATAAGAAAATGTTCTGGTAAATATTTTACATTATCAGAAATGTCCGCAATTTCGAGTGATGAAGCGTAGATATCCTTTCCGGTATTTATTTGAGCGCATTTTATATCGCTTCTTATCATTTCTGCTACTGCTTTATAAAGTCGTTCCTTCTCTTTTTCGATGCTAGCATCACGGAGTTTGTTCAATATAAAGGCAGCTGTTTTACGAAACGTTACAATGTCATCCTTTCCATTGATAGCAGTTATTACGATTTGGTCGAGGGGCAGGTCACTTCCATTTTGGGTGCGTCTTAATCATAGTAAAATGATTAAATCAGGGTAATCAAGATTAAAAAAACTAATCAAGATTAGAAAATCTAATCACGATTTAAACGAGATTAATCATTCTAATCATGATCTAATCTTTTTAATCAGGATTTTATCATTTAAACGAGATTTAATCATTGTAATCATGATCTAATCTTTTTAATTAGATTTAATCATTTTAATTAGATTAAATCATTTTAATCACGATTTAATAAATATAATCGGTCGAATAGAGAATTTATCATTAAAATCAAAACTAAAGTACGATTTAATCATACTAATCACGATATATTTTTTATTAATTAGGATTTAATCATTTTAAACAGATTTAATCATTTTAATCAGATTTAATCATTTAATCATGATTAAACGTGATTTAATCAACTTAATCGTGATTAAATTGAATTTAATCAAAATAATCACGATTAAATCAGATTTAATCTTTTGAGGGGTGCGTCGTTAATCAAGGAAGTGACCTGCCCCTCGGATTTGGTCTTCATAACGATCCATTAATTTTTTCTTCAAGTATTTCGCGGAATATGGCTCGTAGCCTGTCCCTTCTAAATAGGTTTCCATGAGATCCCTTAGGTCTTGAACGGAAGTTAGTTCCTCATCATTATCCTCTAGGTAATTAGCGACTTGAGGGAAACGAGGTAGAGTGGCAAGTTTTTTTTATTGAAATCAGCGCATTTTTTTCAGCTAGAAACAAAAATACAAAATTCTCTTGCAATTTGTTCTAGGTACCAATGTATTTTTTCGTAGATCGACTGTACTAATAATAAACAACAGGACGCGAAAAGTTCAATAACGCTTGAGCATTTTATAACGGGCGTGTGGTTCAATCGCGCTTGAAAACGAGAACTTTAGCTAATGTGTTCTAGGGGGCGGAGTTTACTATTCGAGCGTGAGAGGGACATAGTAATTATGATTGTTAATTCGATAGCATATCTTTTTGAAAAAGTTACGTTAGATAAATAAAAACACTATATATTTAAAGATGTTTTAATTTCAATAAAAATCTAACATTACAAAGGAAATAATCAATAATCACCGATAGTACTATTAAGCAGGCGAGACTGTAGTCAAGTTGGACATTTTGGTGGTGCTGCTTAAGCGACTTTCTCCAGGTGTTTTGGCGTTATTCAATCCAGTAGCGCCCGAGGTGCTGTTTGGTGCAGTACCACCACCCTTTTCGGCAGCGCTGGTGCTACTTGCGCCACCTGGCCCCGCAGTTGTTGAGCTAGAGTGTTTCCCTTTCTTGTCCTTGTCCTTTTCCTCGGAGGAATCTTCATCGGATTCTTCGGACGACTTGTTTTTCTTCTTTTTGTCTTTCTTCTTGGCGTCGGCTTGCAGAGCCAACAGCAGCGCGAAAACCAAACACAAAACTAGCAACGTTTTCAATTCCATCTGGTTCCTGATCAGTGCGTTATCCAACAACACTTGGATAAAAGCCCCAAAGCTCTTTAAATACAAATGTTAACTTGTTTGTTACGAGGAATGTTTATTCTTTGCCAGCTGGTAACAAATGAAAATTTCCAGTTAATGGTGCTTTAAATAATAGCTGAAGTTTTTGCCTTTTAACTTGATTCGTATGAAGTAGTACCACTCCACGAGATCTTTCCATAGACCCTAAAACAGTCGAATAAACGGAGTCAGGCAGAATAGTTGTTTAACTACACTTGAATAAATAATAGGATATTTATTGTTTTGTGAAGAACCGATTTACCCGAGAGAGAAAGATTTTCGAATTGGCCCAGTTTTCAATTCCACGTTTAGTTCTAAAAAATCATTTGCCGCCATCTGTTGGGTGAAATCGTAAGAATTAGTAAAGGTAACAATAATGAGTAAAATTAATTACAGATAAAAAACAAAAAAATATGAAACGTATTTATAAAACATATTTATAATAATACTTATTAAAAATGTTACCCACTCCGATCAAAAGCTGGCGCTCTAGACCTAAAATAAAGATGGAGCCTGAAATTCAGTTGATCATCGGATATAAGCTGTAGTCCCACGATTTTATTTGCGTAGATTCGTTCTTGGTTTTGAAGATTGTTTCACGTCCATAATGGCTATGTCAACAGTTGCCAAATGCCCGTAACTTCTGCGCCGATTGGTTTAACGTCACTTATTTTTTATCAAGTAAAATGTTTAATGAATCCTTTATTTAAAAATGAATAACACAAAACCTTACACTTAATTTTTAAACTTTTCACAATAACTGTTTATAAAGAGAAAATAAAATCTGGGAACTGAATTCCGACGCCATAAGCTTTTTTGACTAACTGAATTTTTGCACGGAATTAATTCAAGGGTTATTGCTTAATAAAGGCCTGAAATCTCGTCTCGGATATAACACCCCAGGTTATGGGTGAAAACAAGTGCTTCCTTGTTGAGCTTGCAAGTTTTCTACCCCCGGTTTTAAGGGAATTTCTCTTAGATTCTTCGGTTTTGGCTTTCTATTAAAAACTTGATGAGTCTACGATTAGTGAGTGCAGAGAGCTGTTGCCTTGTTTGACATGACGGGCTGGCTACCACCCTCCTACGCAATGTAACCCGGCCTGGCCGGCCACCTGAATTAAAGACAATAAAAGTCACTAGATGACTTTGTATCTAAGGTGGTAGGTATTAGACTAGCCGTTTTTTCGCATACTCAATTTAGACAGTTTAAGTGCAGTCTTTTAAGTACTATTCTTAAAATCTTCTGACTTGGTAATTTCTATTACTACTGCATGTATTCGTTTTAAATTTATTTTCCTAACATAAGTAACATAATTCCAATAATTAGTATGGCATTGACTATTCATTTTATGGTGATTTTCTTACAGAACATTTTTCATCCAGCTCCGACTCAGCGACTTAAACTTGTAATAGTGTATTTTGCCTGGGGCTATATTTTGATTGCGCAATAACTCGGAAAATCAATTAGGCCCCAGGTTATAATTTTTGCAAATTGTCGAACTTGTTATTATGTTTTAATGTTAGCTTTGCTAGTAAGTAGTACATTTTGTTTGCACCTAGTTACATCCTTAAAAATACCATTTCCACATTTTTCGGTATGTACTGAACCGCTTGCCAGAAAGTCGAATATCTGTATCTAGCCTACGTGAAGAGACCATGTTAATATATAAATATAATAAACGTAGTATTTACTCAATTAATTAGATATCGTTATTTCACGGAGTACGATCAGTGGCGGCGATCCCGTACGGTGACAGAGCCCCCGCAGAAATTAAATTGAGGATATACAGGGTGTTAACTAAGAAACAATACAGGGCCAAAAACTCAAAATGTATTTCAGCTAGGAAGTTTATATTTTCGGGACACATAGAATAGGGGGTCACTTGCCAACGGAAATTTCCATGACCTTGAACCACGTTTTCAATGTCATTTAAAATTTATCTCAAGAGCCATTAGAGATACAAAGGTGGTTTCAATTAGAAAAGGGTTCCCCGTCACGTTTTAGGTTTACATAGCTTTGATACCACCTAATAAAAAGTCTAGGTAAATTAGGCAAAACAAGGAAGGTCGCGATGAAAATAGTTTACCAGAGATCAGGTTGAAAAGTACTCATACTAGAATATAAATATTTGCTAGACATACTCATCTAGGAAGTCTTTAGAATTTACCAACTCGGATGACATTCAACCCAAGGTTTAAGGTCATTCAGAGTTTATTAATGCTGCCGTTCAAAGAGATACAAAGATCATGGATTTCATTTTCCCTTTTTATTTCTTAATTTTCCTTGCTGTGCTCTACCGCCTTGCTCTCCTTGATCGCCATTTGGACCTTGTTGGCCGTGTTGACCTTTTTGTCCCTGTTGACCTTGATCGCCATTTTGACCATGTTGGCCGTGTTGTTCTTCATTGCCATCTTGTCCTTTGTTTTTTTTACTTGCACTACCTTTTGCGGCTTTGGCAGTGTGATTAACCAATAACACCAGCAATAAAATTGCCACTAATATGTAGGTAATATTCTTCATGACAGTGTAGTTCACCTTCCGACTTTTAACGAAAAACGAAACCTTTCCAAACTATACACAAAATGAATCTCGGAGATTCGTGGTAGCTTTAGAAAACAATTTTATTAAGTAATCCAAGTTTTAACAATGAAAATGATGACAGCTGCGCGCTCAAAGGCGATTAGCAATGTGCAGCCGAATATACCATACATAAAGTAAACACTAGCAATGATGAGACTGACATTTTTTCGTTTCAGCAATTCACCTGCTCGTTGCGACATGCCCGTAAACTACAAAGCCTAGCAAAGCCAATAATCCGATCTCAATTATCTTTCAAAGTAACCGAATTAACGTCAAAAATATACCTTTAATCACGCCTTAACATTTACAAACAGTTGACAATTTCTGAAAGTTCAACCGATCTAAAATCTACGTTTTCTTGTCAGCACACTTCTCTGCCTCCATTGCCTTAATAAACTTAGCCAAAGCGGCGATGATTTTTGAAAACTCTGGCTTGTTGGTCAATTTTGCCATATTCGGCGTGGTCAGTGGCGTAGGAACGGGGGGGTACAGGGGTACAATATACCCCCCTTGAAATTGGAAAGTGCACTGCAAATTTGAGGTACATTTAAAGAACACAATAAAAACACATTAAGATCACCTAAAACGGTATCGATTTAAGATCACATACACTCCCGGAATGTTTGAAGAACACATACAAAGTGTCCTAAAAGTGCTCTAATCATGTTCTTAGCACTTTTCAACGTTCTTAAAACGTTCACATTATATGAACTAAAAATGTTCTTATGATCTAAAAGTGTGCTATTAAAGTGAATTTAATATGTTCTGAAAGTGTATGGTGCTCTTAAATTCCCAATTTAAGAGCACCTAAAGTGTTCTACAGATGTTGTTTTTGGAAGTGTACTTAAAATGTTCCTGGAAAAATAAAAATCAATTTAATGGAATTTTATTTACATTTAATTACAAATAAATAAAAATCAATTTAAAGGAATTTTATTTACATTTAATTACAAATAAATAAAAATCAATTTAAAGGAATTTTATTTACATTTAATTACCAATAAAAATGATAATGAATTTAATGAAATTTTAATTTTATTTGTTTAAATAAAAAAAACCTATTTTAATTGGAAATAGAGATTAATTTAAGAAAATGTTAATTATATTTGTTTAAATAAAAAAACCTATTTTAATTTGATTCAGAAAGGAATTTTAGTAGGAAATAAAACTTCACCAATAATTCTAAGATACAGTCGACTCGGTTCAAATAATACCCCCCCCCCCCCCAGGGCCAAACAGAAGTTACCCAAGGTACAGCAAATTAACCCAAAAAGACCCACTAAAATAATCTAATACAGCTGCCAGTGGATTACATAAAAGTCTAGAAAGTCTGGTACTGCAATAGAAATAGTACCTGGTGGCAGTACTTGACCATTACAAACCAGATTTGTGTTTATTTCTCATACTTTTGTTTTCCACTGGCAGCAGTATTAGATTTATTTTGGTGTTTCGCACTTTGAATAGTTGAGAAATAACACCTGGTAGCAGTACTTGACCATTACAAACCAAATTGTATTTTTCCTATACTTTTTGTTATCCACTGGCAGCTGTATTAGATTATTTTGGTCACTGGCACTTTGAATAGTTGAGAAATAGTAACTGGTGGCAGTACTTGACCATTACAAACCAGATTTGTGTTTTTTCTCATACTTTTTGTTATCCACTGGTAGCAGTATTAGATTATTTTGGTGTTTTGCACTTTGAATAGTTGAGAAATAACACCTGGTGGCAGTACTTGACCATTACAAACTAAATTGTTTTTTCCTATATTTTTTGTTATCAACTGCAAGCAATATTAGATTATTTTGGTCGCTCTCAGCCTCACACTGAGTAGTTAAGAAATAGCACCCATTACGAATGCTCAAGTACTGTAAACTAGGTGCTATTTCTCAACTAATTTTAGATCAAAACACCCAAATAATGTAATAGAGCTGCCAGTGGTTTAAATTTTAAGTATTTAAAATGAAAAATCTAATATTCTGAATCAAAAAGTTTTGAACATTAAAATGTGTTCAAAACCTTAACACGTTATGCGTGTGTAATATGAAAAACTAGAGACATCTCAAGATCACTTTGAAAGAATAATGTTCTTGATATGCGAACCAAACGTTCTTGAAATGTAAAGTGTTCTGAAATTTTTAATTCTACAATTTTAGAACACTTGAACACTTTAATAACACCATGGTTTACAAGAAGAACACATAATGATTTTTAAGAACATTGTGAGTTCACATAGACACATTACAAGATCACATGGGAGCACATAAGTGTTCTCGACATGTTCTCTAAATGTACCTCAAATTTGCAGTGTGGTAAAAGGACGCCTAATTGTTTTAGAAGGGGCGCAAAAAGGATGCTGATGAGGGGGCGCCAAATTTAGCATCCAAGCGGTACCCCCCTAAATCCAAAACGTTCCTACGCGCTTGAGCGTGGTAGTGGAACCTTATTAAAACCTCAACATGCTCTGCCATAGTAAACGGGCCCTAGATGGGTTAGAGTGTGCAATAACTGGTGGCTTTACCGGGGAGTCGGGGTCCGGCTCTTGTAACCTATAAGGGCGGTGGCGCACTGGGAGATGTTAGCTCTGATCAAATGGTCCTATCTCCACCTCCGACTTCGGTCCGGTTTGGGCTGGATACTGGGTTTCGGCCCAGGCTAACGGAGAGGGTCGGCGGATTGGGTACACTGCAAATAAATCGTTCACCTTTAGATCACTATTGTACACATTGGTAGCACATAAATGTGATCTGTATATGTTCTACAAAGTGTTCCCATGTGTGCTTTTACGATCTCTGAGTGTTCTCTCTTTTGAAAATATCGCTTATAAGTGATCTCGTTTCACCTATCCGTGATCTTAAAGTGATCAGGGTGCACTTAAAGAACGCATAACACATTTAGAACACTAGTAGCAATGGTTTGGTACATTAAATTATCACTTTGAGAACACCACGTTGTAAAATTTGCTACACCACATTAATCTCTTTTCGAACACTTTAAATTTAGATAATGCAAATTGGTACACTATGCGTAACATCTAATAGTTTATATATATCCTCTTAGCAGACGCTAAAGCTAAGCTAAAGCTTCTGCGTCGCTGGCGCCACCTAGGTTCGTTTCAGTATGGCTAACACACTTATTTTCAAACACGGACAGTAGGCGATGACTCTTATTCCTGTTTTTCTACGCACGGCGTCTATAGGCCCCGTGCATGAAAAGAGTAGATACAAGTAAATTCAAAATCGTCTGCTTAACTTTTAGTTTATCCAAGGACTATAGTGTAAACTTAATAAAGCAGATGAAAATGAGAGCCACATGTGGTATTTCCCTCACTGCGGATAGCTATAATGCTGCCAGATATCTAATCTACGCCAGGGGCCTATTGCTTTACATATTTATTTCCTTACACGGTGAGTAGGGGACAATATCGGTAAAACCAAGTTTTTTTTAACAAATTGTCAAAAGGTTTTATATTTAACTAAAACTAAACCTTGACGTTGATAAATTTTACAGAACACTGAAAATTAGAATCAATAACAGCTCTTTTCGTGCTTGACCAAAATAATGTACTACATCAGCCCATTTGTAGAAGTGCCGTTCAATATTAGAGCACTAAAAGATCACCTGCGCAACAAAATTGGCTCACCTGTTCACTTAAAGAAATAAGGGAACACTGCTGTTTAAGTGTTCTACTGTGTTTCCTGTGTGTTCTTTAATTGAACAAGTGAGCCAATTTTGTTGCGCAGGTGATCTTTTAGTGCTCTATTTCGAACTTTTTCTGAAACACTTTCAGAATGCCAAAAAAGCACTACAAGATCACTCAGGAACACTAAAAACACACCTAAGAACACTTAAACAGTAGTGTTCTCTTATGTTTTTCCTAAGTGTGCTTTAAGTGAACGAGTGAGATAATTTTGTTGCGCTGGTGATCTTTTAGTGATCCACCTGTACACACTTTTGAATTGCTTAAAGAACGTATTATTCACGCTTGTAGATCACTATAGTACACTAATTACACACACGAAGTACTATGTTCCAAATGTGATCTCTTGGTGTATAGTGATCCGATTTTGTTGCGCACTTTTAGCGTGCTTTTAGTGATTTACTAGTGAACCTTTTTTTTGCAGTGTAATTGGGATAAAACAAAAGTATAAAATTTCAATTCGCTACCGAAATAAGACTAGGTGGCGCAGCGACGCTCAAGCTTTAGCGTCTGCTAGGAGGATATATATAAACAATTTGATGTTACGCTTAGTGTACCAATTGGCACTATAAATTTAAAGTGTTCGAAAAGAGATTATGTGGTGTACCAAATTTTACAACGTGGTGTCCTCAAAGTGATAATTTAGTGTACCAAACCATTGATACTAGTGTTCTAAATGTGTTATGCGTTCTTTAAGTGCACCCTGATCACTTTAAGATCACTGATAGGTGAAACGAGATTACTTATAAGCGATATTTTCAAAAGAGTGAACACTCAGAGATCGTAAAAGCACACATGGGAACACTTTGTAAAACATATACAGATCACATGTATGTGCTACCAATGTGTACAATAGTGATCTTAAGGTGAACGATTTATTTGCAGTGTAGCTACTGAAAACTTTCGTTATGCCCCCTTTCGGCGGCCATCCACGACATGTAGAGGATACAAATACGTAATGAAGTCAAAGCTACGAGAACAGGGGGCTTAACAGACGATTGATACACGGTGATCCCACTTAGCAGAAGCTAAGCAAAAGCTTCTGCGTCGCTGGCGCCACCTAGATTCGTTTCAGTATGGCTAACACACTTGTTTTCAAACACGGACAGTAGGCGCCGACTCTTATTCCTGTTTTTCTACGCACGGCGTCTATAGACCCCGTGCATGAAAAGAGAAGATACAAGTAAATTCAATATCGTATGCTTAACTTTTAATTTATCCAAGGACTATAGTGTAAACTTAATAAAGCAGACGAAAATGAGAGCCACATGTGGTATTTTTCCTCATTGCGGATAGCTTTAATGCTGCCAGATATCTAATCTACGCCAGGGGCCTATTGCCTTACATATTTATTTCCTACCCATATCGGTAAAACCAAGATTTTTAACGCACGGGGTCTAAACTATTTTTTAGATATATCTGTAGTAGCAGAAAAAGATACTTATATCATTCACGTTAATAAATTGCAGACAAAAATAATGCCGTTCAATATTAGAGCACTAAATGATCACCTGCGCAACAAAATTGGCTCACCTGTTCACTTAAAGAAATAAGGGAACACTACTGTTTAAGTGTTCTACTGTGTTTCCGGTGTGTTCTTTAATTGAACAAGTGAGCCAATTTCGTTGCGCAGGTGATCTTTTAGTGCTCTATTTTGAACTGTTTTTGAAACACTTTCAGAATGCCAAAAACCACTACAAGATCACTCAGGAACACTAAAAACACACCAAAAAACACTTACACAGTAGTGTTATCTTATGTGTTTCCTAAGTGTGATTTAAGTGAGCAAGTGAGCCAATTTTGTTGCGCTGGTGATCTTTTAGTGATCCACCTGTACACACTTTTGAATTGCTTAAAGAACGTATTATTCACGCTTCTAGATCCTTATAGTACACTAGTTACACACACACGAAGTACTATGTTCCAAATGTGATCTCTTGGTGTATAGTGATCCGATTTTGTTGCGCACGTTTAGCGTGCTTTTAGTGATTTACTAGTGAACGTTTTTTTTTGCAGTGTAGGTACACCGGGCTATAAATTCTGACACACCCACTGATGGACTTGAGTATAGAAACCGTCTTATATTTTCAACGCGTAAAATATAGGGTTCGCAACGAGTTACGATAAGAATTGGAAAACTACTGTCTCTGATCCTTTACGCCATTGACCAGTACCATTCATTGGACAGTTTTCTTCGGGAGAATATCACGGCCGTGAAGAGATAGATGGCAACAAAGGCTTCGATGGGTATCAATATCTGGTTGTTATCTCCTTTTCTGTCTAAACGAATTGTTTTCAACTTTTATGATTTTATATTTTTTTTTCTTTTGTCTTTTCCAATTAACGAGAATAATACTTTCCAAATGTAACGGTGACGTTCTGGGTAAAATAACTCCAATTCATTTTTGTCATGAAATCTTTAATTTGGGTGATAATAGCCTCAGCTACTTAATTAAAACGGCACCAATAATAGAAATCATTCATTCTACTACTTTTCTATCAAATGCCAATTGATTGAAGACAATATCAACTTTCACTGTTGTTAATCCACAAAAAACCATATTTTGAGAAACTACTTAACCTTACCTAAAGAATTTCATTTACATCCTGTACAAAAAGTATTTTTTTTACTAATTACATAAAAATAATCTATTAATGGAAATGTTGCTGGATTTACATTATTTAATTTGTACGTTGACTTTCCGTTTTCGAAACAGTTAAGCTAATGAGATATGGCAGGGCAATAGTTCGATGAAGCTGGGGAATTAAAAATTAAAAACAAATTAGGGATCCTAAAAATGGGCCTAAGCCACCCGTTGAAATCTATTATTTCTTGGTTATAAAGATCATTTACCTTATAAGGGCGCATTCCTTGCAAATAAATTACGCAATAACTTATAATTGAACTGAAACTTTTTTAAGTGCTGTTCTTTCTTATTTATTGGTAATTTCAATACTGCTGCCAGTGGAAAACAAAAGTATGAGAAATAAACACAAATCTGGTTTGTAATGGTCAAGTACTGCTACCAGGTACTATTTCTATTGCAGTACCAGACTTTCTAGACTTTTATGTAATCCACTGGCAGCTGTATTAGATTATTTTAGTGGGTCTTTTTGGGTTAATTTGCTGTACCTTGGGTAACTTCTGTTTGGCCCTGGGGGGGGGGGGGTATTATTTGAACCGAGTCGACTGTATCTTAGAATTATTGGTGAAGTTTTATTTCCTACTAAAATTCCTTTCTGAATCAAATTAAAATAGGTTTTTTTATTTATACAAATATAATTAACATTTTCTTAAATTAATCTCTATTTCCAATTAAAATAGGTTTTTTTTATTTAAACAAATAAAATTAAAATTTCATTAAATTCATTATCATTTTTATTGGTAATTAAATGTAAATAAAATTCCTTTAAATTGATTTTTATTTATTTGTAATTAAATGTAAATAAAATTCCTTTAAATTGATTTTTATTTATTTGTAATTAAATGTAAATAAAATTCCATTAAATTGATTTTTATTTTTCCAGGAACATTTTAAGTACACTTCCAAAAACAACATCTGTAGAACACTTTAGGTGCTCTTAAATTGGGAATTTAAGAGCACCATACACTTTCAGAACATATTAAATTCACTTTAATAGCACACTTTTAGATCATAAGAACATTTTTAGTTCATATAATGTGAACGTTTTAAGAACGTTGAAAAGTGCTAAGAACATGATTAGAGCACTTTTAGGACACTTTGTATGTGTTCTTCAAACATTCCGGGAGTGTATGTGATCTTAAATCGATACCGTTTTAGGTGATCTTAATGTGTTTTTATTGTGTTCTTTAAATGTACCTCAAATTTGCAGTGAACATACTCTACTAACAGCGAAAGAGATAATTTTAATAAAATAATAAGCCGCTTACCGAAAATGAATTGTAAAATCGTAGACCTGAATACTAATATTTCTAAGATAGTGTAGCTCTGGCACAATAGCCTGAAATCTAATTTTGAATCCTTGTTCTCTTCACAGACAATAAATCTAGCTTCATCAGCCGTTAGGATTAAAGCCGGAAACTGTGGATCTTCAAAACTCAACTCGCCTAGGATAGACTGCTTCATTCAGAGACTGGACCTTTTGCAGATGGTAAGGGTGATACTGGTGACTATGAAGAATTCGCTGGCTACTTCTTTCGGGACCATTGTCGAAAATAGTAAGCACCTAAATATTCTAGTTTTTACATATTGAATCTTTAATTATTTATCAATAAATGGAAGTAAATACTAGTTTCGATAGATTAAAAGTGACGAAGAAATGATTATACGAAAAATGCCAGTTTTAAAGACAAGGGGCAATTCCTTGTTCTTCGACGTCTTCTGGAGCATCTTCCGTCCTTTCACGATTACTTGCTGGTTGAATATGACTACGCTCTAGTAAACGTCTATCGACGGCTTCGAACGTGCGTGGGTTTGGTAATCGTCTATCGGGGAATTCCTCCTGGTATAACCGCCTCGCTTCTAAATTATTGCTATGGGCCCGTCCATACATCAAGTGCTTATCCGCTTACTCAGAGTTAGTGAAATTCGTCATAGATGTTATCATTTTGACGCAAAGTAATGGGTTTTCGAAGCAGCACGTTTTTTTATACTTGAAAATCAACCATTCTCTTAATATAATGACCGGCGTTTGGAAAATGTCCCTGTAGCTTATCTTAATACCTTTTTACAAATAGATTTAAATTCATCTTCTCCTTAACTTTTTATGAACTTAAATGAACGTAAAACTTCCAATATTTAAGTAATTCTTTCAATTGGGTTCAAGGAATAATAGAAACTGCACATTTGCCCGTTTTTCGACGTTTTGGATGCCGGTTTTTGAAGGCCAATGACTCGGCAGCAATGCATTTTGGGACCCATGTTCACTAAACATTTTCGACTCAATAAACTCACTTAATTTTTGACATGCTTATATACCTCAATTTGCCTTGGATCCAACGATTTCGGGCGCTTGAATCATGTAATGTTCTTTAATTGAATTATAATTGGGTAATTCCCGAAAAACATAACAATAAATGATAATTATTTGATTATTATTTGAGTGAATAAAATACGTAGAATATGCAACTATAAGACCGAGCAAAGTTAATGGGGGATTGGCGATAAGATAGGGTAGGCTTAAGCCTACGAGGCCAGAGAAGCGATAATAATGATTTATTGTCGGCTAACCAACAATTACCGTTTACACCACCTAACAGCGCTTGGAAATTGTGAAGCGTCCTGAACTGAGGATGATGACATTAGCTAATGGATCGTTGGTGACAGCCGCGGCATGATCAGGCTCATTTGCAACTGGATACGAATTACGACTGTCTTTCTCGTGGAGACATGAGAAGTGTTCTCGGTCAAAAGCTAATTATCAAGATTGTCCGAACGTGGTGCATTTTAGACAACCGGAGTCACGGGTTAGACCATCAGCTAGTGAGTGTACTGGTAACATTTCGCTTATTGCCGTTCTTGTGGTTTAGTGATCTGCTTCAAATCTACGTCTCTTCGACGATGCTTAGGGTTCTTCTTCCGGTTCGACCATTTCTTCTTGTAGAGAATTGAAATGGTGATAAAATAATTTGCGATTATATTTTGAAGATTGCAACTAGTAAATTTCATCGCTTCAGTAACGCTCTTCTCGGAAACTAGAAAAACGTCTGTATTGTAGGATGTCATTGGGAACCACTCTGTAATTGCACAGTTTGCTCATCTTGCGTAATTCTGATAAGTAGATGGTTTCTTTTTCAGCTCTGGCCTACTCTCTTTGTTGCTAAGCATCTAACACCTTTAATTTTGTAAGGGGAATGGTTAAGATGCTTGTTAAGTGCAATAAGATGTTTGGTTATTGCACCACACAATTTTTTGAGTTTTTGGGATTTGTTGTCTGTTCTTTGTATTGTGCAAAATATTTCATCCACAACATCACAACGCTCATGCGCTATTTTGTGGTCATTCTGCTGCCGAAGACTTACGAAAATGAGAAAAAGAATTACGACGCATTTTGTTTCTAGGAAGTATGTTAGATCATTAAGCCAGTCTAGAAGAGAAAAAACGCTAATAAGCCTTTCAATAAAGTCAGTACGCTTCCCGAACTTGTGTTAATGTATCACTTTCGTCACAAAATACGTAGGAGTTCAGATCAGTTTTGACATTTAGATCTTTATAAAAAGGGCAACTCGTCAAATTTATATTCATGTCTTGTTCAACTTAATGTTCCACGCACTGTTTAATATTTTAGCGTAAAAGGCTCGCGCATTTTTTTTATTTCAGGGAGCACGCGTGAAATAGCTCGACCCAATTTACGCTAAAATATCAAGACGCGTGTGGAACTTTTTAACAAGTTGAATAAGACATAAATGGAGTTTAAGCTAGCGTCTATTGGCTATCATAGTGAAACGTCACTTCCACGTCACGAGTGACGTGCCCGATACAAAAAAAAACAAGAGGGCCAATGTTACTAAAACGGATGGTTTTTTCAGTTGAAATGACCATCTTTCAAGAATGATTATTCATTTGACAAAAGGTATATATCGAAAAATCAGTTTATCGTTTACCACGTTGCTAACGTCATTTCCCTTTCATGAAGTGCTTAATGTACGGGCTCGCTCTGGAAGTTCTTTTGTCGGTAATAGTTAGTGTAGGGAGCTGTTGGCTCGCGTGGCATGAAGGGCTTGCCACCACCCTCCTACGCATTGTAACCCGGCCACCTGTTACTTGATCACGCACAAGCAACATTGCTTATGTGGTCGAAGGTGGTGCCTTGGGTATTAGCTCTATTTAAAAAAAAATGCTTCTATTCCTTCAGGAATTATTCTTATACTGAACTTAACCTAACAATGTATTTCAATTGCTTCTATTCCTTCAGAAATTATTCTTATACTGAACTCAGCCTTACAATGTAATTCAAATTCTTCTTTTCCTTCAGGAATTATTCTTTTACTGAACTCAGCCTTACAATGTAATTCATATGCTTCTTTTCCTTCAGGAATTATTCTTATACTGAACTCAGCCTTACAATGTTTTTCAAGTGCTTCTATTCCTTCAGGAATTATTCTTATACTGAACTCAGCCTTACAATGTTTTTCAAGTGCTTCTATTCCTTCAGAAATTATTCTTATACTGAACCTAACATAACAATGTATTTCAAAAGCTTCTATTTCTTCAGGAATTATTCTTATACTGAACTTAACCTTACAATGTATTTCAAATGCTTCTATTCCTTCAGGAATTATTCTTATACTGAACTTAACCTAACAATGTATTTCAATTGCTTCTATTCCTTCAGAAATTATTCTTTTACTGAACTCAGCCTTACAATGTAATTCATATGCTTCTTTTCCTTCAGGAATTATTCTTATACTGAACTCAGCCTTACAATGTTTTTCAAGTGCTTCTATTCCTTCAGGAATTATTCTTATACTGAACTTAACCTAACAATGTATTTCAAAAGCTTCTATTCCTTCAGGAATTATTCGTATACTGAACTTAACCTTACAATGTATTTCAAATGTTTCTATTCCTTCAGGTATTATTCTTATACTGAACTCAGCCTTACAATGTATTTCAAAAGCTTCTATTCCTTCAGGAATTATTCTTATACTGAACTTAACCTTACAATGTATTTCAAAAGCTTCTATTCCTTCAGGAATTATTCTTATACTGAACTTAACATAACAATGTATTTCAAATGCTTCTATTCCATCAGAAATTACTCTTATACTGAACTTAACATAACAATGTATTTCAAAAGCTTCTATTCCATCAGAAATTATTCTTTTACTGAACTTAACATAACAATGTACTTCAAATGCTTCTTATGTACGCCATAATTTTTGGAAATTATTACAAGATAGCATCAGCAAACATTCTTATGATTCACCCAAGAACATATATGAGGCGTTTTCCTTTGAAAATCGTATAAGGTGCCTTAATATGAAATCCTAAATTTAACTTAAGAAAAGAAATACTCCTTTAAGAAAATTTCTTAAGACTTTCTTAAGAAACGTTATAAGATACATTCCTTCGATTTTATTGTCTTTGAAAATATTAAGGAATATGTAAAATACGATTTAAAATATTGAACTTCAAAGTACAATTCAAAAAACGAAATAATCTACTTTAAACCCGTGACTCTCGACGGTGTCGTTAAATCATCTTTGCTTGAATTGTTTATCAAAAATTCTTCAAGAACTTCAGGGTACGAACGAATCAGGGTTCCATTTTATGGTAATTCTATTAACTGAGTGAACTCTTTTCGGCAACAGATTCTTGGCGACGGTTTGCAATGCCTGTGATGTTTTAATTGGTGGTTTGCTCTTCGCGGCATTTCTCGATCACCTTGTCGGCACTTTAATTTAATTGAAAAATAATATTATTGTTGCACCATAAAAAGCTGGTTGACATTCCGTTTGCACACTCTGAAATTATTTGCGCGTATAAAAATCTTGTGTAATGTGAACAAAACTCAACATTGGACGTAGACTCAAGCCCGACCCGTTTCTTTGGCTGCATTTGCGGCACGGTAACAATTTAGCCTATAAGTATATGAGTCCAAACGTTTTGGAATAAACTATAACTAAAATATTGAAACCGTTAATAATTATCAGTGGTTAATTGCTAAAATTAAACTTGCACACTTGAATAAACCATCGTTGTTCTGTTTCTATTTTATTCCATATTTTCTAATCACTGTAATTTCTATAGTAAAAATAAAAAAAATAAATATAACTTTCATACCATAAGTTTCCCTCCAATACCATGACGATAAGATAAATGGCAGATTTTTTTTTTAAACGCGATGGTAAGATAAATAAATTTGAAAGTGACTTTTAAACGCGACGGTAAGATAAATAAATTTGAAAGTGACTTTAAAATGCGACGGTAAAATCAATAGATTTGAAAGTGACTTTAAAATGCGACGGTAAGATAAATAGATTTGTTTTGGTTCGTCCATACAAGTGTAGATATGGCTTCCTTCTGTTTGGTATGGTTGAGTGGAAGGCGCTTTTTCCATTTGATCTTTTATATCATTAGTGTAATGGAACACATTCCAAAATGATCCGTAGAGTTGCTTGCTCATAAATTTAACTCGTTTTATACTGCGCTTTTACATTTAAAAATATTCCGTACAAACTTCGCGGTAGCTTATTTACTACTTATGTCGCGGAATAGTTTGAAATCAATAGGTTCTTCGTTGTTCTAACATATTTTTAAACTATTTCGTTAGAGCCTGATATTAGGTAGATTTCGAAACACAGGTCTATGCTCTTATTGTATGGGTACGTTGGTATCTACCAAGACAAAAGCGAAATGTTAAACCTCGCATTTGGCAAGGTGCAATAACAGAAGGTGTAACAGAAAGTCTGAAAATGAGACGTTACATATTAATTTACTTACATCCTTTATTAATGAATTTTTTATCCATACTTGAGTTAAATAAATAAATAATAATCAGCTAGGCTAATACCCTTGGCACCACCTTAGGCCTAAGTCATCAATCGACTTTTAAAGCCATTAATAATAATAATAATAATAATAATCAGCTAGGCTAATACCCAAGGCACCACCTTAGGCCTAAGTCATCAAGCGACTTTTGAAGCCTTTAATTTAGGTGGCCGGGTTACAATGCGTAGGAGGGTGGTGGCAAGCCCTGCATGCCACGAGATCGAGCCAACAGCTCCCTACACTAACTATTACCGTTAACCTCGACAAGTTTTTATGGAAGGGGAAACCGAAGAACTCGGGGGAAAACCCCTTAAACCAGTGGGGAGAGAACTTGCAAACTCAACGCAGAAGGAGTTGTTCCGAGTTAATTCAGGTGACCGGGTTACAATGCTTAGGAGGGTGGTGGCAAGCCCTTCAAGCCACGAGAGCCATCAGCTCCTATACACTAACTATTACCGTTAACCTCAACAAGTTTTTTATGGAAGGGAAAACCGAAGTCAATGGGGAGACAACTTGCAGACTCAACGCAGAAGGAATTGTTCCGAGTTTTCACCCGGTGCCACCAGCTGGGATCGAACCCGGTTCCTCTCGCTGCGAGGCGAAAGTGCTAACCACTCCACCACTCCACTTGAGCACCTGAGCTCGGCGATTGCTCCTTACTTTCCTTGCAGCCTACACTCCCCACAGCTGTGGCATTGCTTTGCAATTACCTCCGCCTTAAAAGCCACGGATTTAAAACACGAAACTTGGAAATTACTGTGGTTAGTTCCTAGCACTTACCAAATAGTGTTTCATTGTCGCTCGGTATTTGCTGTTAAGCAAGCGGTTCATTTTCGTTTTCGCTATTATCATCATGTTGCTGTACCGCATACCAAAGATAATCTAGACTAAGTACCATAGATTGGAAATGCGGCGAGATTCCTACGGGGTCCAGTCTAACCACGCGATTCCCTAGTTGCGGTGGGCAATGTAATAGCGTGGGGGTAAAAAGTCTGAAAAATTCAGTTCGGTTCAGTTTTAAATCTCGTATCCGCGGTCGGTGCTGGCTGCTGGCAGTCTAAACAAAAAAAAATCGGGACTGGAGGACGAGGCCCGAGGGTTCGACCAATTTTGATTTGAAGCGTAAATTTTCTTTATTTTACTGATTGGAATTTTATTTTACCAAGGTGTAAACTAAATATGGGAAAATCTTGCCAATTCAAGAGTTGTTAGAACTATCACAAATCATCTTTGATCATAAGTTGCAGGGGCGTAGGAACCAGGGGGGGGGGCAAGGGGGGCAATGCCCCTCCCTTGAATTTTGCTGGGAGGGGCAACTTATGTTATTGCCCCCTCCAACTTTTTGGTCAGTTGAAATCTTCAAAAGGCTCAAATTCTCATTTTAAAAGCATATGAAGCTTGTAGAACCTCAACTGTGTTAAAATTTCAGTCGTTTCCCGCCAATTTACATAGTAATCAAATATACACGTGCATTCGGAGAAGCTACACTCCATTAAAAATTCAAAACCATTCTCCACACCCCTTTTGGTTTCTCTTTGCCCCCTCCAACTTCTAGAACGTTCCTACGCCCCTGATAAGTTGGGTTAAATTGAAATTGTAGCGAAGTTTATTAATAACGTTGGTGCCTTCAATTGTAAATATGGACAAGTAGGCCTAATGGAATGCTTCATTTGTCATCATTTTTATAGAATTTACCTTAATTAGAAATCGGCGTTTGAATAAGAAATTATCCAATTATTTACTTTTATTCATAACCGCAAATTATCCAAAAAATATATGAAAAAATCGATTATTTTTGAATGTTAAATCGTTGTTTATTCGTATAAAATGTTCATAAAAACAGTTAACCAAACTTTTTATGGTTAATCGAAATTTTGCCGGTTAATTTATTCGTTGCAAAGCTGTTTAAAAAGAATAAAAATATAGAAAAACATTTGAAATTAAGCATTTAAAACTTATTTTTACAAAAGGTAAATCAGGAGATTCAATCTCTTCATTGGTCAAAGATATTAATTTTGAAGCGTTTTTTAAAGTTTACCCCTGAAATTATATTTAAAACAAACAATTTATGACTACATCGATGATTATTAAAATTGTAATACTAATCATTCGGCTTTTTAGATTGGGATTGTTTCTTTTGACAATAAGCGTGATCCATTTTTAGTCCGAGGCCCGAACGAGGTCCAGCTACCGAAACAGACGAACCCGCTGAAACTTTTCAGACTAAACTTCCACCCCCACCTCTCCCACTAGGGAATCGCATGAGACAACGCATTTCGCGTACGTTTCTACCCCCTGTGCATACTCAGGGTGATTAGCTAACTAAGGTTCAAAAATGTCCGGCACAACGTCTAATCTGTTTAAATCATCTAACATAATTACGCAACCTTAAATTAAGAAATCATAATTAAATCTTGGCAATAGTTAGTAAACTTAATAAAATCTATAATTCTTACGAAATGAAAATGGTTTGTGGGTTGACGATCTACAGAAATAAGCGTTAGGGTAAATCCGCAAATATATTGCAATTTAAAAAGTAATTATAAAACGAACGCCTATGATTGGAAGAAGCCTTTGTAGCTAAACTTGGCCTGCGATTGACGCGGTTTTCATAAGCTTGAAATATGGATAAAATGTAGTAAGGCCCGATATGGTCGAATTTGTTTTAATTTTCTTTATAATTTGAGTTAAAATTATGAATGAAGATCGAAATTAGGCTGAATTTTAGAAACGAAAATGTAGATACTTTTTTTTAACCCTATATTGCCGTACCCCAAAATGTGTGTATTACTAAAAATAAACACCTGCGGCCCTTGGAACGACCTCAAGTCTATATCCGGAAAACATATAGAGTAGCCGCTTAACAGCGTTGCCAGACGCCCTATAATTATAGGGAAAATCTATAATTTTGTCACAAAATTTTCGGTGCCCTATAAATTGAAATTTTGAACAGTATACTATATAGGGTATTTTTTTCGATTTTTCGATATTGATGACCTATAAATTCTATAATTTCAAAATTTCAAGTTTTATGAGATTTTAAATGAAAAATACTAAATTTATGATAAAAATGAATAAATGTGTTTTTATTATTTTTAATATTTCAGTTTTTTTTCATTTAAAATTTCATAAAACTTGAAATTACCGCCAAATACAATGTGTCATATAATTTGGACTGGAAATCTATAATTTTTAGTAATTGGGTCTATAATTTGATTTTGGCTATCTGGCAACGCTGCCGCTTAACTGTTTCGTTGTTATTAGCTAGAGGCCGGTTCACAAACGCCACCGGTGATTTCAATGCTGTCGAAATTTTATCATAATTTACGAATTTTTGGAAAGAAAAAGGGTAAGTTAAAAGTTTTATTAATTAATAAAGTATTAATAATCTTACCAAAGTATAGAGTATTTACGAGCAATCAGATGTGTAAGGTCAGTGGCGTAGCGTGGGGGGGGCAAAGGGGGCCATGGCCCCGGGCGGCATAGATGTAGGGGGCGGCCTGGCAAATTGAAACCAACGCGGCCGGCCGATATTCTGGGTCAGAAAAGTGACATTGGCGGCAGCCGCTGGCAGGCGACTATTGCAGTGTTGTCACAGGCCCTTAAGGGGTCTGAGTGTTCAATAACTGGTGGCTTTACTGAGGAGTCGGGGTCCGGCTCTTGTAACCCATAAGGGCGGTGGCACACCGGGAGATGTTAGCTGAGATCAAATGGTCCGATCTCCGACCTCCGACTTCGGTCAGGTAAGGGCTGGAAACTAAGCTTCAGCTCAAACTAATGGAGAGGGGCCAGGCATCCTGTCGCCTAGGCGGATTTGGTGGCCTGCTGTGGGGCGGCGGGTCTCCTATGAGGCGCTGTGGCTCGGTTTCCCGGCTTTGTGGAGCCCATTGGGATCTACGGTGCCGATCGTGCCGGGTTACGCTGGACCGCAGTGTGCCCGTTGTCCCCCTTTAGTCCACCTTTTCTTAAGGGCTTTGGCACCTCACCTATGTAGTTAAGGTGCTGGATTCCGATGCTAGAGCACCCACTCATGTAACCCACTGCTGTGTGCGAAGGGGCGAATTGGTCAACCCATTGTTGAACCTTCTGCTGGGAGAGCGGCTTGCGACTTTCAGTAGTAGGGTACTACTACCCATGTTGGTTTTTTCACCTGTCCGGGCTGTGGACGCATTATGATGATAGGCCTCCGGTGGTGTGGTTCTCTTGTTACCGGTACACTGGGCTATAATTTCTGATAATAATAATAATAATCAGCTAGGCTAATACCCAAGGCACCACCTTAGGCCTAAGTCATCAAGCGACTTTTGAAGCCATTAATTCAGGTGGCCGGGTTACAATGCGTAGGAGGGTGGTGGCAAGCCCTGGCGTTCGAGCCAACAGCTCCCTACACTAACTATTACCGTTAACCTCGATGCAGTGATGTCACACCGTGCGCTGTGTTTATGAGATTTCTATGCCGTCAACAGAACAGTCTACGAGTCTAGCCGGGCAGCGCGCGGTGTGGCAACACTGCAACAACCACCAACAGAAAACAGTCGACGAGTCGAACCGGCTCGAACGAAACGTCAGTTATTGTTATTGAGAAGCGCGGTGCAGTTACTATTTAAAATCTACAATGTCGTTCAGATTAAAAAATCTGGGTATCATGGCAATCGAACAAGAGGTACAAATTAATATTGACCATTGCATAAAAGAGTTCGCGTTGCAAAAAACACGCAGAATAAAATTTTAATTTTTTAACGACTTGAATCATTTTGCAATCAACAGAGTATCACAGAATTTTTGCCTACTTTTGGGGGGGGGGGGCGGCAAATTTAGGGTTGGCCCCGGGTGGAAGAAATGCACGCTACGCCACTGTGTAAGGTTGATTTTTGCACTACCGCTTTAAACTTTTGTCTGCAGAAATAAGAATGTAAGACAAACACGCGTCTTATCATAGACTGAAGAATTTCTTTCGTGATATTAGGCGATTTGGTCTTAGGGGAGATCTAATTTAAGTTTCCTACCGGACTGAAACAGTAGGAACCCTTGCTGGACGAAGTTAATGTAAAAAATACAACATTTTTTGGTAACCGAACAACTTTAATACTTTATTATTGCTGAAGGAAATGACTATCTGCTTTGGCAGAATTACAGCTAAGGACTTCGGGTTCGAAAGCTTATTCGATTCTGGTTGATTTCTTGGTTCTACAGGGCTTTTTACCCTTCAGAAAGGGGCCCTCCTTTCAAATATGGGGGGAGGGGGAAAAGTGGCCGGGCAATGCCTGGAAAATTTAGACAGGCGACAAGCTGACCACGTACCCCTACTCCCACGACTTCTAGGATGGGCAGCGGAATTATCTTTGGGTTTTCCACACTCTCGTACACACAATACATTTGAAACATGACATACAATGAACGACCTTCAGAGAGGATTTCCTCTCTGAAGTAAAAGTTATTTTCAAAAATGGAATATTTTTAGGCCTATTTACAACAATCGAAATATTATATACAACACTATTATTTTTAATACACTTAAAATTTACAGTCATACAATACAATTTTTATACTAATTAATTTAATTATTTCACTTACAATCTAAAAACGCGTAATTAACTATTTTAAATTTTAACATAGACAGTATATGGTCTTATCAACTAATATGATGATTACGAAATTATTATTATTATTACACTAGTTTTAATCACCCTAATAATTAGAATCTTATTTATATTACTCACCTCTAATTTAGCTTTTGCCTCCCACACTGCACTAGAAAAAATTTCTCCATTTGAGTGCGGATTCAACCCCTTGTATAAGAACCGAGTCCCGTTATCTCTCCAATTCTTTTTTATTGCATTAATTTTCATTGTATTTGACATCGAAATTGTAATTATAATCCCCATCCCTATTAGAGACTTTATGTCAATAACAATTGTTACATCCGTTATTATTCTAGTACTTATTTTAATACTAGGACTATTACACGATTTTCATTTAAGTCGAATTTTCTTCGGGATGGAACAAATGTTATTTTTTAGGATGAAAGAGCTTATTTTTCAAGTATGAGAGTAATTGGGAGCAAGGCTGAAAATCATCTGAGCCTAATACTTATCCGTAAATAGAAACACTTCATTTAATTAACTTCAAATAATATTAAAGTAATTAGTGCAATATCTCTTGAATTTTAAACAAAAACGTTTTAATATCTTTGATTGTTCCAATGTAGAAATAAAATAAAGACGTTTTTTAAAAAAAAACTTATGTTATTACACCAAATAACAATAGTGCCAGAAATTTATTAAAATAAAAAACGAAATTTAAACAATTGAAATTAATTTAAAAAGGTAAATATTAATTAAAATAAAAATAAGTTTAAGAATAATTAAAAGCCCACACCGGCGTTTGAAATAAAATCAATAATCGATTAAAATAATTGGTACCAAGATCGCGAGAATTTCAAATATAATATACTTCAAAATCTGTTTCGTTGAAATATGCTAAAGTGGTTATAGCTCGGGTTGAAAGGTGATAGCGTACGAGTTAGACTAAACACTTAAATTGGATAGATTTCAAAGTAGCCATCATTTTGGTGCCAATTTGTGAATTTGTATTTTTTAAGCACGTGAGGTAATTAATTATCCATCACACGGATAAATTTAGTTGGTCGACAAATATATTGAAAAGGGGGATCAGAAACATGCACCCCTAGTTCCAACTTCTTTTGGTCCCATACATGTATGTCTTAAAGATGGGGTGGGCGAATTCGACAGCAAAGGCGCCGATTGAGAGCAGCATCCCCCAAAACCACGCCTTGAAAACATACGCCAGAAATTGAAGAGACGTCGGCGCGAGTGTGGTCCCAGAGCTGATCCTGTGCATCGCCTTGTCCAAAGAGTGGTATTGTTTCATAAAGCTAAGATGTCTCTGTTTTGTCTCTACATAACGTAAGATTCTGAAAGAAGGATATCCGAAATGAGCAGGGCTTCCACATTTGATGTTTATAATTTTCCTCTGGCGATAATTTCATTTAATGAAAAATCCCTTTTATCCCATTATTAGATTGGAAATTCCCATTTTTATCCCTCGCTATATTTTGGATCTATTGGTACTAATTTATATAAATATTCAGTTTAATTCTGAAAATAATTCCAAAAATGAGGTTTTATTTATTACAAAATTACTTACATTTGAATAATTTTGCAAAAATATAACCTCAAAAGTCGCAAATGGATATTTAGATTATGACTTTCATTACTATATAACGTATTGAAAATATTTTTTACATCTGTGACTCATAACATATCCATGGACTAAAATATACATTTAGAGAAGACTGGAACAAAAGCTAAAAAATCCCTCTATTCCCGTGCAAAGAACACTTTTCCCACATTTCCCCCGCAAAGGGCCGTTTCCCGCCCCTTTCCCCCTTTTCCCTCTTAAATTGCATTATTCCCTTTTAGCATTTTGTAAGATTGAAAAATTCCGAAAACGAAAAAAATCCCCGCATGTGGAAGCACTGGTAATGAGTTACTTGAGCATCGTTTGTCTCTCTTATCATTTATTTTATCAACGAGTGGCGAAGAAAACCGCTGTAAATTAACATGTTAAATTTAGGGCAAATTTTACAGTACTATCATTCCCTATTGATAAATAAATATTGGAATTTGAAACGTATTGTCTCAAAAATCACGGAAAATGCGTGAATATTTTTTCAGATACTTTTACGTATGGCCGGAAACAGTTCAAATCAAAGCCTATGACTTAAATGATAAACATATTGTTGGGAGCTTCATATATAGTAATGAAGAGACCGATTTTCAAAACCTGAAATTTAGAATTCCAAGCGTTTTTATTAAAAGGTTCACTCTTATTTCTTTTCAAAAAACAATATATATTTAAATTCTGGGTAACGATTTTAAAATATTTCTTAACTTGACTTTATTTAATAAAAGTGAGACAACAAAAGGCAGCTAGCTGATTTATTCTGTACTTCTTGTCTCGTTACTCACCGATAGTCGACTGCTTCCTTCAGCCAAGACGGAAGTCTATTTGAGAGACGCACCCGCTCGGATTCCACCAGGTATTCCGTGTCTCCCTTGTACACGTCCCGGCACTGAGGTTTAATCATTTTTTGATGATTTTTAAAATGAAAATCTTGCGCCAAGATAGTCGCCTGTACATTAAACTGCCGTTTGGGAATTCTTGGAAAAAGCTTCGATTTCTGTAACAGATTCTTCAAATCCGGACTCAAAGGTTCTTTCTGTCGGAAGAAATATCATCTATGTTTGAGGAATATTTTATAGAAAGATAAATGTCTTACCGAAAACGTTTTAGGCAAGAACTGAAAAACAAAGAAATATTTGATGTCTGTCCTCGCTAACAGTTGCGGGATGGTGTTGATGTACTGGATTTTCCCAGTTGCTAGTTCCCCTTTCATGTTGCACAAGTAGAATTTGTTCAGGAGGAACCCGGCTCCCAACAACCAACCGGAGAGGATGAAGCGTCGATGCCAGTCATTCCAAGTTTGAACAGCTGTAGAAAGGTTAAAGAGCGGCTATATGACTTTCTTATTGAAATATAACGCTAAGCAAACTCGTCTTATAAGTAAGTGATACTTATGAAACATTTATAGAAGTCTCAAAATATTTCTTAAATATGACGGCGATCATATTTTTGTGCCAAATGAAATTCATTAAAATCTTGAAGAAGGAATTTTTAAAGAGCTTAACAAGCTAGTAGCATTTAAAAACGTTTCTAACGTACTTTGGGCTGAATTCACCGAAACCGCTGTAACAACTTTTTCCGTAGGCCTACTAGCTGCCCTCGGTGGCCCTACCATGCCAAGCATTAACATGAAATTATTACTACAAGGCCAAGAACTAGGGATAGGGTTTAGAGCGAAAGAATTTGGTCATATCTAGAGTTACTTTAATTAAAATGGATTTATTATTATACAGGGTGTTACGGATAAGAGTACCGAAACTTTTATAATGTGTTCTATGGGTCAATACGAGTTGAAAATGTCTATTGAACCATGGTCCTAAAATGTACCGTTTAGGAGATAAAAGCTTTCAAAATTTGACCTAAAAAACACCGAAATTCACGCAAATGTGAAATCCTTATTATGCCTTGATCACAATTGTTGTCTTAAAATGATCGGTTGTTTTTTTGAGATAAAGTGATAAAAGGATCGCCGAATATCAAAAGATCATTACAATATCGTCCGGAAGTATGCACCTCCAGATTGTGAATTTACGAAGAAGCTTTCAAAACAAGACTTGTAATAATTTTCGACGTTTAACTGTAACCTAGTCGTGTTTGATAGTACAAAAACCAGCAGCACATAATTAATCGTATGTTTTTATTTATGAAAACAGAACAATTATTGACATGGTTACACGCACCGTTCACATTATTTACAAGAGTTGTTCGAAATGCCCACCTTGAACTCTAATGTCGACGACTTGCGCCAGCGTTTTATCGATTCATGTGAGACAATTCGAAACACACCAGACATCTGGGAAAACGTTCGTCAATCATTTGTACGACGTTGTCGTTTGTGCATTAGAGTTCAAGGTGGGCATTTTGACTACAAGTTCTGCATCCATACAATTAGCCTTTTCAGTTTACATAGAGCCACGTAGTGGCAAATGCGAGAAGCTCATGAACTTCTGGATTTTCGTCTGCTAAGCAGATAATTTTTCAATAAAGCGTCTGCTTAGCAGACGAAAATCCAGCAGTTTATGAGCTTCTTGCATTTGCCACTACGTGGCTCTATGTAAACTGAAAAGGCTAATTTAACAGCTGTTTACGTTGGTCACATGATCTCGTGAAGTACGGCAAAAATAAAATCTCAAGGTTGGCCAAAATTCAAGCGAGCTCTCGGCTGCTGTGTCGTCTGCTATAAAAAAGTGACTGACGATGCTTACGCGAGCTTACAATGTAATAGTGTATCGGACGATCCTAATACCCAAGGGACTTTGTGAGCAGCTAAATTTTAGCAGACGACGGTTTGCTCAACCATAACGAACACGCATAAGCCTCTGCGTTCAAAAATCTTTCACGATGCTTTTGACGTCTAAGCATCCAAATGGCAAGGTTTCCAACAAATACTCCCGGTATATGTCTTACTTGTGATCGCATCGGGTGGGTTTCTAATCCGAGTCCTCCTGAATGACAGGCGGACGTTCTAACAGTACCAATTAAAGAACCACCGATACTTAAATCACTTTGTTGAAAATTAGAAATTCAGTTTCATCAAAAGCGTATATCAATAGTGTTTTATTTTTCGCTTCTTATGTAAATATAACGAAATTTTGGGTTCGATTTAAATTATTGCGCAGAAGAAATTGAAATGTTGTGACTCGTGTATTAATAATTAAATAACAAATCCGGCTACCGGGATTAGAACTCACGGCGCTCTGCACTCCGAGCGAGTGTTTAGCCGTTGAGCCACCGACACACACTGCACCAGACATTTTTTGTCTGGAATTGAACCCGGATCACTAGATTTAGGCGGGTAATGCCTAAAGAATTAAAAAACTTGGACTCTCGGCTAAGATCATTGTGTATTATCTTGTATTTAGCGGATACACCTTATTATTAAATTAATTCCATTAAACAAAGTTGTTTTTCCGACCGACCGTAACCGTCGAAAAACCACAGTCAGAGTACCATAAAATTGTATACCAAACGTGATCGACCTGAGCTATTTAAAATACGAAACAATTAATTAATCTAAAATGGATATTACTTTAACCCTATAGTAGCACAAATTTACACGATTAAAATAATTTACAAAATTTTGAAATTCATTTTACAATAATTTTCGATGTTCATCCCCGCTTTCTCGTAACGGCTGCGGTAGCGCTCTGGCCTGGCATCATTTACGTTTTAAAACCTGGCAGCGATGTTCTTAAAGAAAATATAGGGTTCCCCGCTTCCGGCCAACAATGGCTACGTTAAGCAACTTATGGAGCAAGATTTTTGAAACACTAGTAAACGTTTAGGTGTTGAAATAAAAACTATTGACTCTACAGATTATAAACAGAAATATACCTGATATAAATTTAAATTGGGAATTTAGATTTCATTTTATTTCGCTACCTGATCTCCAAAACCTGGTAACTCGAAATTAATTGTTGTCGTTTTTTGAAAGAGCTTTTCAGCCTTCACTACATAAAAATCAAGATAATACACCACTTCAGTAACACGATCTGCGCAAACGCAGTGACTGACGCGCCATCTACTATTAAAGAAGAGAACTGCTTAGTATGCAATTTCCTTCTTCCGTTTCTACAAAATTTAAATAGTATATATTTTATAAAATTAATATTTTTATATTTCATACATGATTCAATTGTGAATACACCGACAATAGTATTCCAAAAGGAAAACAATAGAGAATTATTCAATTCTCCCTTGGAGGTTAAAATTGACGGGGTGTCATTTGACGTCAACTCTATAAGAATGGCAGTCGCATCCTTGTTTTCTGGATACTATACGTTTCAACTTGAGTATCCAACTTCCTTGAGAAAGACAATGGAGAAGACTTTCCAGAAAGTGGTTTTTAAAATTGTAACAACAGATGCATCGTCGCCGGTACTAAGCATTGTCAATAGACTTACAGAATAACTATAAGTTTATTGATCATGCTTTAGAATACACTTTAATTTACTTTAAAGAATAAAGTTTAAATTTCAATAAAAACGTATTTTCTAAACTATGATGTAAGCTTACTTGTTCCCTTTCTAAATACTTAAATTTGAACGCCGGAAAGCTTAAATTTGAACGCCGGAAAGCTTAAATTTGAACGCCTGAAAACTTACATTTGAATGATAAATCACGCACATTTAAACGCCATTTCAGGTAAAAATGATCGACCCAAGACTTAAATATGAACTCTAAAACCTACATTTGAACGCCGGGACACTTAAAATTGAACGCTAAAGACCTAAATTGAAACGCCGGAACGCTTAAATTTGAACGCCTAAAGACTTACATTTTAATGATAAATCACGCACATTTAAACGCCATTTCAGGTAAATATGATCGACCCAAGACTTAAATATGAACTCTAAAACCTACATTTGAACGCCGGGACACTTAAAATTGAACGCTAAAGACCTAAATTGAAACGCCGGAACGCTTAAATTTGAACGCCTAAAGACTTACATTTTAATGATAAATCACGCACATTTAAACGCCATTTCAGGTAAATATGATCGACCCAAGACTTAAATATGAACTCTAAAACCTACATTTGAACGCCGGGACACTTAAAATTGAACGCTAAAGACCTAAATTTGAACGCCGGAACGCTTAAAATTGAACGCCTAAAGACTTACATTTTAATGATAAATCACGCACATTTAAACGCCATTTCAGGTAAATATGATCGACCCAAGACTTAAATATGAACTCTAAAACCTACATTTGAACGCCGGGACACTTAAAATTGAACGCTAAAGACCTAAATTTGAACGCCGGAACGCTTAAAATTGAACGCCTAAAGACTTACATTTTAATGATAAATCACGCACATTTAAACGCCATTTCAGGTAAATATGATCGACCCAAGACTTAAATATGAACTCTAAAACCTACATTTGAACGCCGGGACACTTAAAATTGAACGCTAAAGACCTAAATTTGAACGCCGGAACGCTTAAAATTGAACGCCTAAAGACTTACATTTTAATGATAAATCACGCACATTTAAACGCCATTTCAGGTAAATATGATCGACCCAAGACTTAAATATGAACTCTAAAACCTACATTTGAACGCCGGGACACTTAAAATTGAACGCTAAAGACCTAAATTTGAACGCCGGAACGCTTAAATTTGAACGCCTAAAGACTTACATTTTAATGATAAATCACGCACATTTAAACGCCATTTCAGGTAAATATGATCGACCCAAGACTTAAATATGAACTCTAAAACCTACATTTGAACGCCGGGACACTTAAAATTGAACGCTAAAGACCTAAATTTGAACGCCGGAACGCTTAAAATTGAACGCCTAAAGACTTACATTTTAATGATAAATCACGCACATTTAAACGCCATTTCAGGTAAATATGATCGACCCAAGACTTAAATATGAACTCTAAAACCTACATTTGAACGCCGGGACACTTAAAATTGAACGCTAAAGACCTAAATTGAAACGCCGGAACGCTTAAATTTGAACGCCTAAAGACTTACATTTTAATGATAAATCACGCACATTTAAACGCCATTTCAGGTAAATATGATCGACCCAAGACTTAAATATGAACTCTAAAACCTACATTTGAACGCCGGGACACTTAAAATTGAACGCTAAAGACCTAAATTTGAACGCCGGAACGCTTAAAATTGAACGCCTAAAGACTTACATTTTAATGATAAATCACGCACATTTAAACGCCATTTCAGGTAAATATGATCGACCCAAGACTTAAATATGAACTCTTAAACGTATATTTGAACGCCGAAACACTTAAATTTGAACGTGAAACGACTTAAATTTGAATATTAAATCACGCACATTTGAACGCCATTTCAGGTAAATATGATCGCCAAAAATGTTAAATTTGAACGCCGGATCGCTTAAATTGGAACTTCAGCAATCAAAGATGAACTGTGCGACTATTGGCTTTGAATGCTTTACCCATTCAGGATTGAATCTTCGCTTTCAATATTGAATGTTAACCTGGCAGTCAAAGTTGAACGCCCCCGTGAGCATTTACATTTGAATGGTAAAGCATTCCACCACAGTGGCAAGGCATTGAATGCTGATGCATTCAATTTCTAGTTGTGTTTTTAGAGTGTAGGTCCTAGGCACAATTTAGCGATTCACGGCTGGCGGGAACTCACTTAAACCTAGAGTGGAGACTATGCCTCTCTTTTTATATTAGGGTGCCATGGTCCCATGGACTGGGTGGAGAAGTTGCTCCCGTCTTTTTTGGAGAACAGTTCTCTTCTACTACATTTTCCAGGTCCTCGGTGTATATACCGGACACGTTGGAGGGCCGTTTTCTAACGCCGTCCCATAATTTCGAAAAAGGCTCCAATCTAACGAAAGAACTACATCCTGGGTCTAAATGACCCCTCCTTGGTGATCAAAGTTCACCGTGATAAACTATGATAAAAGCTGCGCGGCAAAAATAAAGCATGCGCAATTCCCTAAAATTAAAGTAAAAATAGAGTAAGCCGACCCGAAATCTGGGTATGACCATTGTCCGACAGAAAATATTCTGGAAAAAATAGGGGGCGCTTGATACCGACAGCTGACCAAGAGGCAGCTACTATCCCCCGAAGCCCCAAAGTGGTTTCATAGAATTCAAACAGAAATATATCTCTAATTTTGGCCTATTTTGGTGGGAACTGAAATATTCAACTATATTCTACTATTCTACTATTCTACTAAAATATTCGTTATACCACGCTTCGTCTGCGCAGGAATGATACGACCTAGTATGAAGTCTTATATAATTTCTTTTTAAACCCTTAAGCATTGGAAATGGTATACGCTTTGTTTAACGAACCATTTATTAAGAATGGCCGGTAATGGTTTTAAAATATATAAAAGGTGAGGGAAAGTTTATGGAAATTATTTTAGAAATATATTTCGCTTTTTAAAATAATTCCAAAAAATAACTCTTTAATCTAAAACATTTCAAATATCTGTGCCTTCATAGATCCGAACTACCCCTTAAATCAACCTTCCAACTGCTTTGATAAAAGCATTTTTTATTTAATACCATTTGTGCCCGATAGTGAAGCTGTTATTAATTTAAATAATACAAGGAATGAAGAAGTGAAAATTAATGAAATTTACTTTGACGATATTTTGTTTATATAATTTATATAGACGAGTTTATTGGAAACCAAAATGTTCGAGGTGTGTCATTAATACGTAATTACGGTTTGAAACGAGATGCGAGTAGTAGAAGAAGCAGCTGTCCCAGATCCTCTTCGCGATGGTCTCGTGTTTGACTCTTCCTCTTTGTCTTCCTGGTTGATAAACTCTGTTTTTACTCCTGAAAGCCATTGCCGTGACCAGAGAGATGGCCAAGTACAACAGAGAGGTGATCGTCAAAATGGTGTTTCCCAATGCTTCGTCCGGCATCAGAATGTCGTCGATCGCTTTTTGACCGTCCAGACAACTGAAGATATTGCTGCCTCGTGAAACGTATACTGGAGTTAAATGCCCTTTACCTATTTCATCTTTCCATTCAATTCTGTTTAACGTATCAACGTCAACTGTCTGTGGAAAATATTATCAATCAGAGTCGAGATATGTTGCTGATCGTCAAATCCAAATTTAAATACATAGAGTTTAGCGTCAAATGCTAGAAATATATCTATTCCAACACGCAGTATGGTTTCAAATGACAATTTTTCCCTTCGAACCGTGAAAGGCTGTTTGTTATTCACCCACTTTCTCCGGCTCGTAGCAAACTGTAGTATTTAAATTCGGTTTTTAAATGTAAATTTTAAGTTTACTAACTTTGTCCCAAAAGTCGGATTGCCTCGATAAGTCTGTGACTTTTTTTACGCTAAAACACGCGAAAATATCATTTTAATCAAATTGTTTTTAAATCTTTGGTCAAAAGGAGATTTTACTCTACTGATATTTTAAGACAATGTTTTATAAATAAATATTCCATCATTACCTGATATTCGGCAAATTGACCAAAACGTAATGAAGTATTTTACTAGAAGTTAGAAAAACATTAAAATATTGATTCACCCTCAAGCTCATCCGATTTACCTGTAAAAGAAATGGCGAAATTTCTAAATGCTTTTTTTATCCATGTGGAAGGGTATAATTTTCAGTCCAACTAATCTGACTCTCGTATGCCGATTTGTTTGATTTCTGTTTAGTTTGTCTGTCTAGGATTTTTCTTAATAAAAATCCGTTGCAACACCGCATACATTTGGTTTTAAATAAATTTTGGCGCTTTGTAACCAAATATTTTGCCATAAAATATAAACTTAAATATGGTGCTTAAAAGGATGCACATATTTATACGTAATTTAAGTGTTTAGCTACACAATCTCGTGTTTTTGAAATAGAAAAGGCACGCTTGACACACATAGAGGTAAGGCAGCAATTATTTGAATTTCGATCCGAATTGTTTTCAATATTTTCTGTGAACCTTGAAACATCACTCAACAGCTTGGAAGTCGCTACGCTTATAGAGATGCCAATTTCGACAAAAAAATCCTAGCGTCAGCGTCACCCTGTGGACGGGAGGAAGTACTCGAACTAAGGATTTCAATCGCAGAAATTTCAAACGGGTTTTCCCTCTTGAAGAAACCGACTTATACCAACAGCGGTAGCCGAAAACGAATCATCACCGTGTAAAGGTGGTGCTGAGATCGGATACAATTATGATAACTAATTTTTCGATTGGTATAGAGAGTTTCGCGTATCTAAAGGCCCCAGAATTTCTGTCAATATTCCCTAATATTATAGAACTATCCTTACTTTGACTTCCACAATTTGAGTTGAGTTCATTTTGAAACGTTTCATTAATTCCTGCTCTTGGTGTCGCAGTCCGCTACGTAACTCAGCTCCACAAGTTTGAAGTTAGTGACAATAGGCGATTGGGGCGAATATAAAATTGCTTGAAATCGCTTATGCGTGCGTATTTTAATTAATGGTTTAATCAAAAGTAGCGTAAGACCCAAAAGTGTGTCAGAACGGTATAGTAGTTAATGAGAGTTTGTCGCAAAGTAAAAAAGGGAAACGAAGAGGGGGTCGGAAAGTACGTCATCATAATCGAGTTACTCCAGCGCCGCGTAGTGAGACGTTTTAGAAGGTATGTCTACGGGCGAGTAAATCGAAGAGAGAAAATCACGCCAGACTAAAGACTAAATATAAAGTTGCTACATGTAGTACTATTCCAACTATTAGGTTATGTAGTCTATAGTGTTACATTTTAATAGGCGCGAAGGTACAGCTGACACACTTTTGGGTCTTACGCTACTTTTGGTTTAATGAAAAGCAATTTCACGAAATGAATGTTTACGTATATATACAGCGCTTAGTCACTATCGATTTTACGTTTAATAGTTCTCATTTAGGACTTTAATAGTGTATTTTTAAATGTTATTGATGTAGATTTAAGGAATAATTGGTTTTTTAGGTTAATGTTTTTCCTTTTAAATTGTATGAAAAATTAGATATTTGTCTTATAGATTGAGTAAAAACTATTATTTTCAAACTAATTTTTATTTAAATGTAATGTGTATTTTAATTTTTTTCCCATATACCAAATTTCTTGTGATTATTGGTAATACACAAACCCTTAGTGATATGTTTGAGTTTTATCCGATAAACGTCTTTTTTACCGAAATCCTGATTCCAAAATTATCATGTTTAATAGAACAACATTTAAAGTTAAATCAGATAAAATCATAAACAAATTAATTGTATCATGTTTATTTGGATTAAATAATGATTAAATAGATAAAATAATGCTTAAATAATTAATTTACGTTTACAAGATTAAATCCCGAAGGAAATTGGGAATTGGGGTTGTAATTATTCAGAAGATATTAAAATGTGTAAATTGCGATTAACTTATTACCTCCTAAAATATCAATTGCAAACCATAAACCTGATTACAATAAGTTACTCGTGATAAAACTGATTAACTCAGAAAACACACACAGAAACATTTTTAATTAAAGATATTAAGTCCTAGCTGCATAAAATGATAAAGTCCTGATTGTATTGATTAAGTCCTGATTGTATTGATTAAGTCCTGATTGTATTGATTAAGTCCTGATTGTATTGATTAAGTCCTGATTGTATTGATTAAGTCCTGATTGTATTGATTAAGTCATGATTGTATTGATTAAGTCCTGATTAAAATGATTAAGTCCTGATTGTATTGATTAAGTCCTGATTGAACTTATTAAATCTTTATGAACTATTTAATAATTTAATCATGATTAAAAGAACACTCTTAATTATTTCAGTAAATGTTTTCAAAGATTACTACTTGTACATTATAATTTTATATATTTAAAGCTTATTAAATTCACTGAGATGTATCTGGTCTTTACCAGGAGGGCAAAGGTTGAACTGCACAGTACAAACCTTTTTTCTGCTTCCCGGCCGCGATACCTGCACTCAAAAAGTTGCAAATACAACTTCTATCGAAATAATTATTCGGCGCTTTATTTAGATATTTTAATATTTAAGTACTTTATCCGTGGACACGTTGATTTATTACCACAAACAGAAACAACGAAATGAGCGGTGTTCACGCAAACTTATTAAATATTTACCGTTACAAATTAAATATTGAATCTAACTATACCCGCGACTTGGTCGTAGAAAAATCAAACAGTGACTAGAGATTTTTCGAGCGAATTTTAGGAGAAGTTTCCTGATCGTTGTTTGTAAAACAGCCATTTAAATGTTCTTATTTTATTTTAGTGAATATTTCATTGGAAAGCCATATTTTGTATTGAACAGATATCTAAAATTTTAATAAATAAAAAGGAACATTTTTGAATACATTTTTTATTTATTAAAAATAATTAATATTTAAAAAATTGCCTTGATTTTCCATACCGTTTCGTTAATTGATGTTTATAATGTATAAGCCGTCATTCTTTTCTCAACTCACCTCTAAAACTTTAAATAGTGTAAAAACATTTATTTATAATTTATAATTTTAAAAATTAAATAACTTTTACTATATCAAAAAGTGTCAACAATATTTAGCTCTGTCGACGAAATATAGCTCAAGTTGTTATTAAAATTAGATTAATAGGTTTTAATTGAAAAATATAATATAATAATAATAACATAATATAATAACATATTTTTAACTAACGTATTTGTACATTTTCCATCCATTCTATAATAACATGAATAAAACAACACGAATTATTGCGTAAGAAAAGGCAGTCTTTTATTTAAAGACTTTTAAAATTGTTATTGTCGATCAGTTTCGGCAGTGTTAGTGCCATCATCAAGACTAACATCCATTCTACTTAGAAATGAAGAGCCATATCATCAACATTCACATGGTGGGTATCAACTTCTTCAAAGAGTCCGTGGTTGTTTCAAAGGGTAAGGTAAACCACGCTGCCGTAAACCAACTCACACGTAAAGGTGCACATAGAGACTAAAATCCCCCGAAAAAACACATTTTCAGAATAGGCAACTGAAAGTGGAGAGATGTCGGCGATTGATTAACTCGAATACCGTCCGCTTGGTGGCACTATCCTACTCTTTGTTCTAAGCGTGAAAGTAGCAAAGTTAATATAAGTATCCCTGTTTAGAAATAATCCTTAATTTTAGAGATTTGTTTGATACATCTCGTTAAAGAACGTTCGAGAAATCATGCTAATGACCTACCTCTCGATTTTTGGGATTTGTGAATTGCGAAAATTTTTAAATTCGCACCAATCGCTTATTGTCGTTCAATTCAAACTTTGCGACACCAAGAAGATAAATTCCTAAAATGTTCCTAAATGAGGATAGTTTATAGGGCGACATATTATTAGGCATTTTAGAAGGGAGGATCTGCTCAATCGTCTTTAAAGAGTGTTCAAAAGCGTCGTGGAAACAGTTGAATGACGTTTCAACTTTCAAGGTTGCCTTGGGTATTAGCCTAGCTGATTATTATTATTATTAGGTTCACAGAAACGCTTGAAATATTCGTTTTGAAATTCAAACAATTGCTCTCTTTTCGTCACTTGTCTAATGCATACCTTCTTTCTATAAAAAAAACCCCTGATTATGTAGCTCCACACTCAATTTCAAATAAATCTGCCAAATATTTTGCCTTCAAGAAATGGCCAAATGCCAGTGGCATTTTTAATTAATCTCGCCGATGTAAGTTTGTAAGTACCAATATATAAAACTAAAAAAATGACACACCCATGCAAAAGGGTTTTAAACCTACAGTAGAAAAAAAACGGAAAGTTAGGCAACTTCGGCAAAAGGCATCAGTATATGCCACTCCTGAGCAGTCTCATCGGCAAATTTCTTATTCTGAGGATGAGAAAGTAATTTGAACCGCAGCTGTTGAAACTAATATGTTAAAGTTAGGTTTCATTTCACCATCTCTTTTTAAAAATGTATGTATGACTTCGTCGACTTTGAAAAAGCAATTATATGCAGTACAATAACAGTATCAGCCGCTTCAAACTGAATAATGTTTTTTAATTCGTATTGGATTAAGTTTAGGTAACATATGCGAAGGATACATATTTTTAGAGAAAATAATCGTAAAGTTTTCATCCGGCATCAGAAGTTGGCTGTATACTTTTGGTCCGTTCAGACAACGAAAGATGTGGCTTCTATTTGAATAGTATGGTGTAGTTAAAGGCACTTTTAATATTTGATATTTTGTATACGAAGGCCCAATCAAAAATTAATACACGGTTATAGTCGATATCTCATTCAATGAAGCTGCTGCTTTCAACGTCTCTATGTCGACACGCAATTGATTTTAAAATGCAATGTGTCGTTTTGGAGGGAAAGTAGTTGGCTTTTAAGGGTTGTGCATTTTGCGTGCTTTGCACAATAAGCAGTACTTCGGCAAAAGTTTCAAAATTAAGGTGGTTAATTATTTTCATCCTCTTCAATAGCAGCATCAGCTTCATATTAGAAAAGTTTTTACCAGAACACATGATAACTAGCAAAATAAAGTCGACAACGAAATAACATGTAAAATTCCAGCCGAATCATCAACTGCGCGACGTTATACGACTCTGCGATTGAGCAGGTAAACATCCAATCAGTTACTGCTATTTTCGTCTTTAGAATTGCGAGAAGGTTACACGAATTTTAGAAACTTAACGTTAAAAATCTTTCGGAAGAAGTCCTATATCCCACTTTCTGGGGGTAGATTAATGCGCTGTTGCGTGAACGGGCTTTAAATTTACTATCAAGAGAAAGCTTTAGAGATTTTAATTGTAATTGTAAGGACCAACTAATCGCGCATTGCCCCATTTTATAGGCCCCAAAATATAGATCCGGAAGTGTTGAGCCCCTTGACGGCATACTAAATAAAAGCCGACCTATTTTAGAGGCTTACAAAGTGAGATTATGCCAAGTGACCGTATCCGAGAAACATGATGTCTAAGTCCCATTGTGATGGCGGAATGGGTGCTAAGGACAAGTTTCGCTTCTCAAAATTAAAGGCTGTTTCTTGATCCGTTCCCCGATACCATTGGTTTTAATGGCAGTAACCGGATAGGCGATCTTTCCTATAATACAAAACAATTCTAATCTCTCTTTAATCATTCGCATATAGCTGTCATTTTACCGGTTGCGGCGGTTTAATGATGATCAAATATTATTCATGACCCGCAAACTTTGTCCTAATCTAATTCTTACATTAATAATTTACTATGTGTTTGTTGGACCGAATATAGCAGTTGGGGCCCGTAGATCTCTCTGTAGATGATAAAGGCAAGGTAATCTCGATAGCCTATAAAAAGGGGCAATTTCTTAAATGGCTATATACAAAATATGTAACTAGATTATCATTTGTTTTGTAGGTGTGCTTGTGCGCTTTTTTAAAGTTAAGAAGTAGTTCAGTTATAATTAGGAAAAAAACTTTAATTTTTAAGATTTCTTTAATAAACCTGGTATAAAGAAGATAAATAAGGCTGTAGTACAGACAACGAGAGTGGACCAGATGATTGTATGAAAAAAATCACTTTCATGAACCAATCAAAATAGTTTAGTCAGTACCTTTTACTGAAATCAGACACTCATTGGTGGTCAGGACAATGGAAGCATTTAAGACATAAATTCCATACATTATAACCAATTATTCTTTTAATGTTAAAAATGAATTTAATATTCAATAGTTAATCAAAAGCTACACACGTTTACCATTCCATCTAGCGTATTACACCCCGACCATTTTTGTTCATTTACTCACCAACAGTCGGTTAATAAATAAAAAATAAATATAGTCGGCAGAGGAAAATCAGCATTGAAATATCACCGAGTATTCCTTTACGTCCTTGTAAACGCTGTTTGCGTTGCTATTGTTTTATAGGGTTTATAAATTGGAATTCTTCCGCAAAGACGAGCACCTGTCTAATGATCACGCTGTCAACCACCAGTTGAGAAAAAAGTGACCTCTTAAAATGTTTTCACAAATACAGAACTCAACCGCTTAGGAATACGAGATATCATTAACTTCGTAAGAATTTTAAATAACTATTGTACGACGGTCAAGCTTTAACCAGTTAGATAGCCCTATAGCCCATTAAAAACTAAAATTTATGGCGAAAACCACGTCAAAAAATATTGAGTGGTTAATTTTTAATAAAATAAAGAAATTTGGGTAAATCGAAAAGCCCGCGTCCGTCGCGACACCTGGTGAGAAGTCGGTGAGACAGAAAAACAACGTAAAAGCGCGCGCTGCTGAAGACGGGAAAAATATGTTTTGCACGCGCGGCGCGTTCCAGTTATAAGAAATCGCTCATACGGGGTTAGGGGCGCTGGCGGCAGCCCCTAAGATGGCGGCGAAAATTCAAACCCAAACACCTGGCGTTATTTTTCGTTTCAACTTTTTGGGCCAATAGCTATTTTTTCAAGACAAAAAAAGGTACGTGTTAGTATATTGAACGTCTTGTTAATCTTTTGATACGGAAATAAGGCCATATTTGGAAAAGCTTGGCTTTTCGCCTTTAAATTCTTGGTTCGATTTAATTCAAAAATACTATTGAAGCTTATAATAACAGATTTAATCATCTGTCTATGTTTCGGTATTCGATTTAGTCTTTAACTGAAATGCAGGTCTAAAAAATGGCTTTCTAACAGTTTGAAAATCATAATCTTCATAAAATTTAAAAGGGAAAACATACTACTACAGCATTAAAGAATGAAATAAAATTTTATTTAAAATAAAATCATTAAATATGATTTTGATGTGCAAAATTGGGCCAAACCAATCTAAGACAGCGTCGTTAAAACGGAAATATTTTGCAGACAAGGACAAAGCGCTGTTTAAATATGTAAACATTCATTTCATTCAATAGCTTTTTCATTGTTCAAATAATAACGATAAGCACTCATACACCACTTCACGCCATTTCCGGCTACCAGTAATCGATAAGATTTCTTGAGCTGCGCTTGTAGGCGAACTGCGTCCTGAACTCAATTCAAGTTTTGGAACTCGAAGCGACTATAATTGAAAAACCATTTAAAGGGGAATATATTTGGGTTTCTGGTGCGCCATTTGATATTAACCATTAAATCATATAAAAAGTAGAATTACTACACTCTAAGAAGATAGCGTAATTTTTACGGTCAAATTAAATGTTTATTTGATTATTGAAATTAATTGATTTATTCTATCAAAAATTAACAAAGTGGATACATTTAAAATAATTTGAATATAACCGGCTTGGAATTGTTGATTTTACCGTCAAAGTATATAAAATGTTCAGTTATCTTGCCTTTAGTTTTACATTGCCACCGAATTAAATGTAATCAACCTTTTAGTAAAACGAAGTACTTTTTTGATTATACACTCAATTTAATAATATCATGAATCTATTTAACCCATGAATATTCAACTCTTTCCGAGAGAGCTTGGGGCGAATCCTATTTTCGCGCCATTTACTTTTTTAAGGCAATAGGAACGAATTCGGAAATGATGTCTTTTTAGCCCAAGCTAGTTCGCGAGAGCGGAGTATCCGCGTAATGACTTCTCACGTACGATTCGCGTTACTTCGTTAATAATAAGATTTAAAATTAAAAATATTTCTAGCATAAAAATACAAAATTAATGTATAAAACTTCGATCTTTTGAAAGCGATTCTATCGAGTGCCTGTGAGGTTTAAAGTTTACTTGCACTGTCTCCTATTTTCTCGGTGCATCTCCTTATAGCACCTTCTATAGAAATCCGGTTTTAAACGTGCGCGTGACTTAATTTATAGCATCACTGACGTCACAAATGCTAGTTAATTTGGCGGGCTCGAATGTAAATAAGATTTAATTGGTGTCGCTAAAGTAATCATTTAGACTACAGCAGCGCCAACCGTGAAATAATTATTATCTGGTAGAAATGTTTCTTTCATAAAGATGGGGTGCAAAAAAAAATTGGGAGCAAAATCAAGCGGAAATATCCGGTTTCCCGAACGCCATCTTGTGTTGACTAAGTCGAAATTCGGTTGTAATTCGAAAATCCTGCCATATTGGCCCCTCAATTTTAGATTAATGTTAACGATTCTAGTAAAGTATATGTTTAATATTATATAATTTTATAAATAATACTAATTATGAACCTAGTACGTAAAAAAAGTACTTACATTTATAACCACACTAGATATGATAACCGTGAATAAATATTCCAGGATATTTACTACGACGACCACGTGTATTATTTTTGAAAACTGCCCCCAAAATGACGTGGGTCCGCGATCGCGGATTTTTCCCAATAGGGGGCAATAGTGGTCGGGTGTTAGCGCTGTTGGACGGGTTTTCGCATAGAGTCATGTCCTGGATTTATCATTATTTGGCCCATGCCGAAAATCAGTTTTTGGCAGAAGGTCATGTGGCAGCCAAGGCTCATTAGTCTAATCTTTCAAAGGATAGTCCACCTTTATAGAACAGTTATTACTGCATTCGCGGTAGTATCCGGTGTTAATGACTAAGGAATTGAGATTACATTAAGTAACGTATGTTAGCCAATAGGGCCTACCTAGAATATTGAGGGGGATCCAAAACCTACCAAGGAAGTGTGAATCAGATTAAAATTAGCGGAAGCGATTGGTGGCTAACTTCTAAATTCCTTAAATGACAACTGAAGTTTTATGAGTGAGCTGAGAAATAGAAATTTAAAAAAATAATTTTTGTTAACTGATGGGTGAAAAAATAATATATTTACATTTTCCGTACACCTAGTCAGTCATCGACTAAGGCGAGAACCAGATTATTACAAAGCGATAAATGCAGCATTTAAGGAAAACGTTACACAGACTTTAGGCAATGGTCTATAGCTAATATCCAATAAATATTTCAGAGATATTCATATACATTTTATTTAATTGAAAAAATTTCGTTTTCGAAAACGGATTTGACCCATTGGTTTGATATATGATACCAGGAAACTACACTTGGAATGTCTAAGGTTAAATTGGGACGGTGATACGAAAGCGCGTCGAGAAAAAGGCGGGGCTTAACTACGTCAAGTGTAAGACGTAACACGACATTTCAAATTCATTGGCTCGGGGTTTGACGCGAAAAGAATGCGTCGTCATGGAAACTAATAGGCGATCTTCCCGCGCAAAATAGGCTTATAAAACAATGGATTTAAAAACCTCAATTTGATATCGTACTTAACATTTTGAAGTAATTATTATATTCTTCGCGAAAGAAGTGTAGTTAAACCTAATTTCAGGTATTTGTATGGTTATAAAAGAGATAATCAGGTAAGCTAATAATATAATAACCATGACTAGGCTTAATGACGAGTGTTCGTGAGTTTTCCCGCTTTAAGACACGCCCGTTTCTACGAGCTTCATCACGGCCGTAAAAATCTTCCTTAGACATCCCAACCTATATAGTTTGACGCTAATATTTTTTATTATATCTAATGCTAAATTATGTTACCATAAATCTGATCTGAATAAAGCTGGTTTTCTAAGATGAAATAACAACCATTTTTTTGGTTTTATATAGTTTGAAATTATAAAAATTTTGCTAAATTTATTTTCCATTGATTACTTTTCATTAGGGTTGTTAATTTTTCCGGAAAAATAAAATGCGGAAAAATTTCCAGAAAATTTTCCGTAAAATTTTCCGAATTCCGGAAAATTTTCCGCAAATCGGAAAAATAAAAAAATTAAACATAAATTACTTTTCAAGGGTTTTTAATGTTTTAAACTTTTTATCGATTTAAAATGACTAATATCAGTAAACATACTACAAAACATTAATAGTGTTACATTGTTAACCAGTTTAAACTAGTCTATAGGTTTAGTTTTACTTTTAGATTAGAAAAAATGAGGTGAAAATGCCGCTTTATTTAAATTTGCAAACAATATATTAGACAAATCATGGAATGAAAACGTTTTTAATATTATTCGGAAAAATACGGAAAATTTTCCGGAAAAAAAGCCTGGGTCATTTTACGGAAAATTTTCCGAGCGGGAAATTTTCCGACTTACAACACTACTTCTCATATTAATACAAAAATATGGTTAATCGAGGCTTTTGACTAGTTTTAATTTTAACGGGTTTTTTTCGTACAAACATTTTTCCTGTCTTTAATTAATTGAACATTTAATCGGTCGAAAACTAACTGTTTTCTTGGAATAGTTCCTTCGAGGTTATTGATTCACGATAATTTCGTAGGCTCCCTCAATGGCGATGGCTGCTAAGGAAAGTAAAATTCCAACCAACAACGCTTTGATAATGGGCGCCAGAAAGTGCAGGGTCGTCGCTTTGGGATGGATTATATAAATATCTTGGTGAAAGACTTCACGAAAATAAGTATATCTCATATACATTTCATGTAGCCATCTTTGCTGAGTTTCCACATATCGCAACACTCTGAAACCGAAAAAGTCATTATCTATAATGTAGTCGAATGTCTATAGAAACCGTTTACTATTTGGCGTCTTAGTACGGCTGTGCGAGTACTCGAACATCATCGAGTACTCCGCCTTTTTTGAGCTCGAGTACTCAAACTCGACCTCGAATAAGTAATTGGAGAATACTCGTCGATTACCGAGTACCAAAAAGTTGCACATTTGGGTACTCAATTACTCAAATAAGTTGCTTTCTAAACTCTCGAGTATTTGGTTTTTTTCTATTGTCGTTGATTCAAAGTTCAAAGAGGGGTTTTTACAACTTTTTAGGGGGCGAAATGGTACCTACAAAGTTGTGGAAACTGTGGTTCATTTAAATTAAACGAATATTTTTCAGCATTGAAATTTAATTTCATAATTTCTTGTGAAAAACCAGCTTCTAATTAAGTACTCGATAACCACTTCTTTAAAAATATACATTGATTACAACGAGTACAGCATTTGCTAGTGTTAAATCTGTAATCGATTACGTAATCACTTAAGTACAATCAAAGATACGGGCTTGTTCACCGATTAAAGATAGATAGTGGTCAGCCCCTCGCGATAACTCGACTCGGTTAAAATTTTTACTCGAGGTTTTTTTTAGTTACTCGACTGGAATAAGATGAACTTTCCCCTTAATCAAGTACTCGATTACTCGAAGAAACAAAATTTGATACCCGATAACTGACTCGATTGCCTAAAACCACTAATCGCACAGCCATAGAGATTAGGCATTGCGTTTTAGACAGTTGAACGACACCGTCGGGAAATCCGAGATATTCGTGATATTAAATTATTTACAATCGGTTTAGCCTGTATCAATTTGACGGCTATAGAAAATGCCAATACATTTTAGGCACATTGCTAAATGAGGGTACCCGACAAGCAAATTACCAGTTTAAACAGCACTTCAGCGTGTCCACCTGGGTAGCGTACGGACATCGAAAAATGGCGTGGCCGTATTAAAACCTCAAACGGGAAATCTCAATTCCTAATTCCCAGTTAACGCTTATACTAAGTATTGATAAGCAGTGGCGGATTAACCAATAGTTCCAGAAAGCGCGCATAGGGCCTCTTGGTCCCTGGGGCCCTCAAAAAATACAAATCAATGAAAAATATAAATTATAAAAAACATATTTATTCAAAAGTGCCTTATGAGAAAATTGCAGCCAAGGTCTTAAAGGGACATTATTCGCTACTGCTGATAAGAGGTCGATAGATTGGTAATAGGCCAATTGCGCAGTTCCCATTGGCCCAGTTCCCATAACCGCATATGTAATTTCGCGGTTTTCCATTTGCAGAGTTTTCAATTGCGAAGTATCCCATTTCCGCAGTATTCCATAAACGCGTTTTTGATTTGCGCATTTTTCGTATTCGCAGTTTTCCACTTGCGCAGATAGTTCTCATTTGCGCAGGTTTTTCAATTGCGCGGTTTTCCATTTCCGCAGTTTTACATTAACGTGATAATCATTTGCGTATAGGTTTTTCATTTGTGCGGTTTATCATTTGCGCAGGTTTTTCATTTGTGCGCTTTATCATTTGCGCCGGTTTTCCATTTGCGCAGGTTTTTCATTTGCGCGGTTTTCCACTGGCGCAGGTTTTCATTTGCGCCATTTTCCACTCACGGAGGTTTCACAATGGCGCGGCGGAAGTCGGAAAAAACTGCCTCTATCGAGCTGGCAGGGCTACCGACTTCTAGTTAAAACGTACAGTTTTAGTGAAAATTGCGCCGTGGTTTTTGACTTGCGGTTTTCAAGATACCAGATATTTTTGCATTATATGGTTTTAAAACAATAATGGATCATGCCTGTAGCTCTAAAAATGTTCTTAAACGAAAGAAAACTAAAGTTGAGTAATATAATTTTGGGTTACCTATTGAAATTCCTCATTTTTCACCCTGCTATGGAGCCCGATTTTTCCGACTTCCGGCGCGAACTCAGTAAAAGCCTCACGAGAAAACGCGCTATCGAGAAACGCCGAGATTTCGAATCTAAGGTACGTAATTATATTATCTTTACTTTGACGTAGGTTCAGCTTAATAAGAATTCTTCGTTTTAAAATTTAGCAATCTAAGCGAATGCCTGCCGCACAATATTGCTTAGTATCTGCCACAAAAAAATGTCTTTTTTTCCAAATATGTATATTTAAATTAAGTGGCTGCTAATGCTTAGCATATTTTCTAGGTTTTTCATTTGCAATTTGAGGTATCGGGCTCAGACTTTTATACTGGCTGAATAGTAAATCTTAGTTTTGATTTACCTTTCCCCCTTGCAAAGCTATATACTAACTTTTAATTTGTATTTTATCAGTTTGAGCTACTTCATTGCTTATTCACTTATAAGTTAAGACACGTGTTTCTTGCGTTCCAGGAATCCATACCATTATTTGGAATGCTTATAGTGGCAGATTTTCATCTCTGTGGCTGACGTTTTTTTTGACGTCATAATGTTCACTTAACAAACAACAACGTGAGAGGGGATCGCGCGCAGAGGGGATTTTTTCTCTCGTAGGCGGTGCCAAAGCCGTCAGAGTGATCTTACCATACGCGATACGCCAGGATAAGCATTCCAAGTAGAGTTATGGATTCCTAGGTGTTCTGATTAAACAATTTTCACTTTGGGAACACTTAGTTATTTTATACAGGTTTCTTGTCCGGTTTGAGATATCGGGTTAAGTATATATAGTTTGATAAGTGCCAGGTTTTTTTTAATACTTTAAACTTTAATAAAGTAAAGCTTATTTTCTACTTATACGCTTTATAAGTTTGGTAACTGTGGCGTAACTTATTAATTTTAAACTTACACGACGGTGTTCTTAACCCTCGAGGTTGCCCTAAATTGGTGAGAGCAGATGAGTTAGAACATACTCTAATATCTTAAATCACGGTTCGGACTCGCGTAATATATTCTGAAAAGCCAACTTTCTCAAAACGTATTCATAATATTACTCCTTGGGCTCAACCATAATGTTTAAACCAGCATCTGTCCCTCTATGGCCCTTCCAGCTCACTAGTTACTGTGTCCAAACTCACCGATAATCAACAGTCTCTTTGAGCCACGCCGGCAAACTGGTGGACAGAAGCACGTATCTGGACTGAAACATGTAACCCGTTTGACCTCGGTAAATATTTCTACACCGTTTGCGCTGACAAAACTTCAGCGTCTTCGGGTATTCTCCATCAGCCACGAAAACGACTGATTGACTGTCCATGACGTTCTGAATCGTCTTTCCAGGCCTCTTAGTTTTCAAAATAAATTCAGTCATTTCCGGACTTCTGTAATTGAGCTGTGTTGAAATTTAATCAAAACTATTTATTAAGTTTTGTAGTTGAAGAGATGTTCGAGGGCAAAGTCTTCTGGCGACTTATAGCCCTCCTTACAACATTAAATATCACAAAATATGAACATTATGTAGAATTTCATAAACATGAAAAATGGTGAAACTGAGATCGGCTGTAGTTATTGGGGCGATTGAGGACCTTTTTAATTTATCCGTATAAGAGCCTTTCGAGGAGGAAAGGTTTTTTAAAAATAATAGAGAGCCTAATAAGTGATTGCCAACTTAATTCGTTTCGTGTGAAGATCGTCTAATCCTGGACAACTTGACAAACTGAGTCCATTTACAGCGTAGCGGGATTTCGATTAATCTTTAAAGGCGAGATAAATTTAAAATGTAGAAAGTTACAGGTTACAGTATCAGACTAGCCAACTCTCGTGACACAGTTACCTCATTCGGATCAGTGTAAAAAATTCCTTGATAGCTGCGAGGAAATTTCACACAACATTTAAAAAATACCTTCTAAAATAACTGTTGTCGGAGATTTAAATTTTAACTTCAACTCAAACACGCTAGGGAATACTGCTTATATTGATAATCCAATTCATTGGATAAAATAATTTACTCAATGCCCGTTTGATTTCAAATGGAAAAAGTATTTGATAAAACGACATTTGATTTCAATTGAATAAAAATAATTTGATTAAATTACATTAGATTTCAATTGGATAAAAATAATTTGATTAAATTACATTAGATTTCAATTGGATAAAAATAATTTGATTAAATTATATTAGATTTCAATTGGATAAAAATAATTTAATCCAAATAACATTTAATTTCAAATGGATAAAAATAGTTTGATCACTTTTGATTTCATTTGGAAAATAAAATTAAATCCAACCACATTTTATTTCAATTGTGTTCATATTGATTTGATTCAAGCTGGGTTCAATATCAAAGGTTTAAAAAGTTCTGTATCATTGTATGCAATTTTTTTACCAATTTTATTTATCATTATTATTTAAGGTTGGATAGTATATATTCTAATTATACTCTAAATCAGCGGTTCCTAAAATGTGTTCCGCGGAACCGGGTTCGGTGAAAGGGTCACGGGGGTTCCGAGAATTCGCAGCGTGGCCATATTAGTTTGTATTTGGGAACATCTGCTCTGGTTTAAGGGGTTTTCCCCGAGTTCTTCGGTTTCCCCTTCCATAAAAACTTGTCGAGGTTAACTGTAATAGTGAGTGTAGGGAGCTGTTGGTTCGATCTCATGGCATGCAGGGCTTGCGACCACCCTCCTACGCATTGTAACCCGGCCACCTGAATTAATGGCTTCAAAAGTCGCTTTATGACTTAGGGCTAAGTTGGTGCCAAGGGTATTAGCCTAGCTGATAATAGCTTCAAGAAAGCTTTGGCATAAACAAGATTTATTTTTTATGGGCTCATAATATATTTTTTGTTGGAAACAAAAAGGAAATAAAAATCTTTTTTTTGTGAAAATGTAAATAAATAAATAAAAATATTTTTTCCCTCACTTTAACAAAATTCTGTAAGATTTGGATCTGCCAAATTTTGGGAAAAAAAAGCTTTTTGATTAAATCATCATTTTCGTAAATAAGTTTCGTAAATAACATAACGAATAATTTACCATAAAGTCAGAATATACGTAAATATGTTTGATGTCGGTTCTACGGAGTAATTGTGGGAAACTGTCGATGTATTGAACTCTGGCAGTGACCAGCTCCCCCTTCATGTTGCACAAGTAGAACTTATTGAGGAGAAATGAGGCTCCCAACAACCAATTGCTGAGAAGAAACCTCCAGGCTGGGTCGCGGCCATTAAATCCCAAGTCAGTTGCTGTTAACAGACATTCAAACGAAATCATTAGTGTCAAATATTAATTCAGTAAAATAATTCTCATTTACAGTTCGCAACGAGATGCGAGAAGTAGAAGAAGCAGCTGTCCCAGATCCTCTTCGCGATGGTCTCGTGTCCTCCTCCTTGGTGGGATGTTCTTCTTGCATCGAATGCCATAACAGTCACCAGAGAAATTGCCAAGAAGTACAGTAGAAGAATGATTGAAATGGCGGCGCCCAGGGCTTCCTCGGGCATTAACACTCGGCCGTTTTCTCCCAGTCCGTCCAAACAGCTGTATATATGGCTACTTTCAGTGCCGAATCGTTGCGTAAAATGAGCTTGTTCCTTGTTGAGTTGAAATTTTTCATGGTAAAATGCATTCACTAAAACGCTGATGTTCTGTTCAAAATATTTCAGTTACAGATTTTATTTCGATCCTACTTAATTATGATTTATTCATTTGGGGATGTGCTTTATTTAGTTGCAGCCTTAGAAAAATTCTAATGGAGAAATCGTTATTAAAAACACAAATGTGTTTTTATTTAAAATAATTGAGTTTATATAACACAAGCAGGTTGATTAATAAAAAATAAATATTTAGCCTTGCATTAACAAATTTAAAAAAACTTAAAACATTACTTATATATTTTCAATAGTGTACAAAAACGTTTATCTTATTAAGGTTCCAACGGGCCCGGTGCAGAGACGATTTAAAAATTATCGTAACTTTACGAGGATTGTAAAGTTACGAGAGCGGATTTACGATGTCGTAAAGTTACGATTTTGTAAATCGAAATCGCGGTGCAGAGACAATTTTTCGGGCTCTCGTAAATGATGGGAATCGGTTTTTGTTTAGGCTCCGCCCACTTATTGACCAATGAGAAAGCGTTATTTTGACGCAAAAATTTAAACATTTGTTTGAAGGCTCAACTCTATTTTAAAAGTTACTTATTTTTTTGTGATTTTACACATTTTAAGAAAACAAGTTAGCTGAAAGTATTTTTTTGAGAAAGAATATGGGGAAAATTAAACCAGGTGAAGAGAGACAACCAAACTTTAGTACAAGAGAACTTCAAGCAACTATTAATTGTTTGGAAGCTAGGCCTGATTTATTGAAAACCTACAAAAGTAGTGAAGATGTGGAGAAGGCCTGGGCAGAAATTGCCCACGAAATTGCCTGTATATATGGGTATGTGCCTCATAAGAGCGACAGTAAAAATAAGAGCTAAGTGGACTGATTACAAAAGCACCGTTAAAAAAAGGTGTCCGTTTGCCGTTTAATAAGTGAAGCTGCGTTGCACGGGATTGTTCATTATGTACCTCTTTCATTTTTCACAGCTGTTATTTTTTTTACTCTGATCAGCTGGTTTTTTTTTCTAATAAGAAGCCTCCATCTACCCACCAGATTTTTTTCGCAAAATAAAAGGCGCCCTTTTTGAATTTTTAATTATTCAAATAAATTACCATGTTTTCTTTTAATATATTTTTTTATTGGCGAAGAGCAATTAATTTACATTGAAAAAATATTTGAAAGTAATCGACGAATAACATATTATTGAACCAGTAATAAATAACAAAGAATAATATCACAAGAGAACAAAATCATTGGAGTTATTAGATAAACTAGAGTTTTTAGTTCCAAAATTAGAATCCTTGACCACGTGATTTCATTATAAGAAAATTTGTTCTACAAGTTATGTCCCCAAATTAAATTTAATAATGGGAGAGGGCGGTTTTAATTTTAAAAATCAAATCATATCGTAGAAAACTGAAATTATTCTTGATGTAAATTTCTTTGTCCATTCAAGTTTTCCACCAATTGATTTAAAATTTGATTAGCCCGAGCATGTAATTGAGCATTAGTGAGTTGACATGGGGGATCCTGTTCGCTTGTGCCATCTCGTTCTTCTACCATTGCCTCGGGCATTTCCACACCCTTGTCAAGGTAGAAATTGTACAAGATGACACAAGCGAATACAAATTTTCAAACCTTAAATCTGGGGCATACAGCAAATTGCCTCCTTAATCACTCCATGATCCTTGATACTGTGTATCTCTCGCCCATGTGGCCGTCACCCACTGTATACTTCCAGTCACGTAAAAATTCAAGCAAATAAGTATCTATAGAAAATAACAATGATTAGAAGTGGCAACATATGAGCATTAAAGAGCAACAAAAGGTAGGAAAATGTTAAAAGACCAAATTATTTTACAATGTTTTACACTCGGTTATTTTCCCTATGCAAATTTTTTATCATCCGATGGTACATCTCCTAAAAACTGACCCTATACCACAAATATTCTCTGGTTTTGTTTTGCACCCCTAGCTCACTAAAGGGGTGAGGTATCTTCCTTCCCAGATATTTTCTTCAAACTTTGCCCAATCGCTTTTCTTACTCATTTACTACTCAAAATCTAAGCCTAGATAAATATCAGTTTTGAGTATGAAAGAGTAGGATTAAAATATGTATTCCAAAAGGTTGTATAAAGAGTTAACAGAAGTGTTTGTCATATAACCGGTGTTAAAGCACATAATAGTAGTAAAAAAAAATTACATAGTAATAAAAAATATATTCCTACCTGGGAAGCTGCAGATAGTGGTCTCAATGCTTCATGGTCAAGGTCGGGCCTTGGCTCTTTCAAAAGTTTAATGAATACCCTGTTTGGAAGTCGATAATTTGCTAAAAACTCTGTCTGACCAAAGGGTCTGGTCTCTCGTGATAAATACACTCATTTCCAACTGGTTCAACAATGTTTATTCCTCGATTAATTTCCTCAGCTCTTCGCATCGCGAGCAGAGTGACAAACTCCGCCATTTTTGTTATCAATATTTCGCGTCGTTTACGTCTTTACGAGACCTCCAGAGCACTCGTAACTTTACGAGCGAAAGTCACTCGTAAAGTTACGAGCCTATTGTCTCTGCACACCATTTTCGCGAAAAAATCGTAAGTTCTTTGGCCACGCCCACTTCCTCGTAAATTTACGAGGATTGTAAAGTTACGAGAGTGAAAAAACGTCTCTGCACCGGGCCCTAAGTGATTTATCTTACTCACAGATGAGTAACTTGTAAGGGTTATGTTAATAGTTAGTATAGGGAGCTGTTAGCTCGTGCGGTATGAAGGGCTACGCATTGCAACTCTGCCACTTGAATTAATGGCATTAAAAGTTGCAAGATAACTCGGGCCTAAGGTGAAAACTTGGGTATAAGCCTAGCTGATTATTATTATAATTATTATTATTACTAAGTTAGGGCTAAAATGCTTTAGTAAATGCTCACTCGTTTACGAAAGGCTAAACGTCTTCCGAATTTACGTTGAACGGGTATCAATCTGAAACGAAAACCTGAATTTTAACTTCTCGTCATATTTTGTCAAATGTTCGTGATCAAATTTCAAAAATATTTGCCAATAGTTGAATATGAGTTTCAGCTAAAATTGTTGTCGTTAGGGGGAAAACTTTAATTATCATAAATAATTACTAGTCTTTTACAAAGTTTGTGTTAACGCTATGTCAGGGTGTACTTTCAATACATCTAGTTCAACGAGAGGGTGTATTGAAGAAAAGAGTTCGAAGAATTTTTGCAGAATAATCGACAAAATAATTGGTTACACCAAATAATTCAATTGAAAATTATATCGAATATTCCAATTTATCGAATTGAATAGAGCCGGAAAATATATGCGTATTGTCGACTTTTCTGATCAAATAGTCGAATATTCCAAAAGAGGCGTTAAAAATATTTGTTATTTCGAATATAGTTTGAAAACTGGTCTTATACTATGCGGACAGAATTTATATACCGGTACTCCAAGCGAATCCAAAAGCCTACTACACCGGTGTACCTACGCCAGCGTTCATCATGGGTAGTAGTACCCTTCAACTGATGGTCTCACCTTCGACGTGAACCACTCATTCCGACAAAAGGCGCAGCAATAGGGCGAACGGCTCCCACTTCGCGCACAGCTGTGGGATAGAGAGCGGATGTTATAGCAAACCCTTTGGAGAGAGCTCCTAAGGGGAACAACGGGCACACAGTGGCCCGCATAACCCAGCACAGCTGGAACCGGAGATCCCGGTGGAACTCCACAAGGCCGGGAGATGGGACCACTGCGCCTCATACGGAGGCCCGCCGCCCCACAGCAGACAACCCAATCCTCCGAGGTGGGCAGTTTCCCTGGACCCTCTCCGTCAGTTACTAGCCCCTACATGACCGAAGTCGGAGGTGGAAATAGGACCATTCGAACGGAGCTAACATCTCCCAGTGCGCCACCGACCGTGAGGGGTTACAAGAGCCGGACCCCGACTCCCCGGTAAAGCCACCAGTTATTGCACACTCCGACCCATTACGGGCCTTGGTCCTGGTCTTATAACCACGGGATTTCTCGTTTTGATTGATGTTCAAGGCTATTAAAGGAGAACCCGATGTAATGATCCAAAGTATGACGCTTGGCGTTGCGCTGCAATCGCTAGAAATAGGATACCTATACATAATCAGCTGTTTGGTCTCTTATTGGCTCAATTATTTTTATTTAGCTTTGGCGTGTTTTGGAAATTTCTTGAAGTGTAAAATAAAACTAAAAACCAAAACCAATTCTAACATCAAGCTAGGAGAACGGTTGAAGCAAACTTAGTGGTTGTAAGATCGCAAGGCGTATCCCAATTTTATGAATTGATCAGCATGGTAAGACAGAGTTTACTAAATTATTCAATTGAAACTAATATGCGTATAAACTTAAATTTAATATATTATTGTATTGTATTATTGTTGTATTGCAATACGTTTTACTAAGCTAAAACATCCATATAAATGAACATTCTAAATTTAGAGTAAGGTAGAAGTAACGTAGTTGGTTGTTTAGGAAAATTAGGGCTGCTAACGGTAATCAGGTATCTGTTCCTTTCCAAGATTAATTGGAATATTTTTAATCCGATACCTTTAGCGGATAACATATTTTGTTACTCTAATGGCAGTACGCGGATACGCTTTGCGCTTGTCTGACAAACCTAAATGATTTTCACGGGTTGATCTGCTTTTTAAATTGTATGTCAGATAAAAAAGGGTACACGTAGCCAGAGATATCAGGTTGATTTTCGGAAATATATCTGATATGAGATAAACTAGTCAGTTTCCCTTATTCAGATAAGCGTTCGAAGCCCTAAGGAAAATGCATTTTCTATCCGAGTTTACCAAAGTGCCAAAAGTCGACTAATATATTACTGTTTTTCAAACTACTTGGTTTTCTAACCGATATATGAAATCTAAATACGTCAAACTATTTAGTGTTCGAAAAACTATTTGGTATTAAATTGGTTAACTGGCCTTTTTTTCGTCTGAAATATTCGATGGAATTTTCGATGTTTTTAGTATTCAATTTAGTATTTGATATGGCTAAAAAAATATTTGATATTTGATTCGATTTCCAAAAAATGGTATTTGCAGACTTCTGATAATACAATACAATACAATATAACATAATACAATATTACAATAATAACCTTTCACCTTCACAGTTTTTAAACCAAATAGAGAAATTAATTAAGTGGTGTTTTAACCTTAAATTACCCTTATTTCCGAAAAAGCCAATGTTAAAGCAAGTGTCGGCTCGACGTGAAGTAGCTCTTTTTTCAACAGATGTCGCTATCGTCGAAATAAAAACAAGATAGCTAAACTACACCAGATGAGAGGCGTCTCTCTTTCAAAAAAGCGTACTAACTTTTTTTTTCCAAAAATGTCCACTACTACCGTAAGAGAAATGGCGCCACCAGTGGCGCCGGTGTCACAGCGCGCGCATTTCGATGTTAGTTTTAAAAGAGACGCAAAAACTTTCCCGATTTTTAATGCTAGTTTTTCAAGGTTTTTAAATAGTTTAGTATGCCTGGGGTATATTGTAAAACAACAAAAACAAGAAATCCTCGTTTCTCTTTTTTTAAGTTTCCAAAGGAAAAAGACCGGTAAATTTGCATTTTCATTAGATACGCTTATTGGTATATTAACTTAATATAAATTTTAGGTCCATTTTGTGGCTGAAAAATGTAAATAATGATGGGCTTACAAATAAAACTACGGAATATTTACACGTTAACCATCGAATTTGCGCGAATCATTTCATTGATGACAGTTTTATGAATATTAGAACTAAAAATAGGCTCACATCATCCGCTGTTCCAACAATTTTCAGTCTTAATGACTCTACACCATTGGAAATTTCAGAAAATGGTAATTCAAAAGAGACTTTGTATCCTTGATAGCTATCAGATTTTAATTGATAAAACATTACAATGCCTACAGTGAATCAAAATGGAAAAAGAACTTTGGATTTAAACCCGGATATTACAGAGACAGCTAAACACGTACAACTAGATCACAGTTATAGCTTTAGCAATCCAACCGAAACCAGCGATCCAACAAAAACAATCAATCCAAACAACACCTACATAATAAATAACCACAATGAATATGATATAATAAATATTATTTTTTAATTTAGGGCATTTAATTAAGGACTTTTCAAATTATTTACAGCACATCTAAATGTATTAGCCGAAGTTTCAGTGAAGCAAAGCAATGATCAGGCTGTCCAAGTAAAAGGATTGAAAACAAAAAGAGAGTCATGACTTATTAGAAAAAACAATAAGTAAAATGCCAAAATTCAAAGAATGAAGAAACAGATAAGAAGCTTAAAAGAAAAACTGGCAGACAGTGAAAAGATTTGCGATGTTAGCAATGATACAAGGTTCTTAACTGGTTTTTCAAAAGAACTCTTCGATTCAGAGTTGAAACTTCGACAAAGAAATAAGAAGGGAAGGAGATATTCCACAATGCTTAAGAAATGGTCACTTTCTCTATTCTACCATAGTCCTCAAGCATATAGGATCTGGCAAGCTGTGTTATGTCTTCCAACGAAAAGGACCTTGGAGAAATGGCTTGGTCGCATGAAAATTGCTCCTGGTTTTGATCATAAAACACTCGAAGCCTTGAAGATGAAATTCCAGAATAAGAAACTAAGTGAAAAAGTGGTTTTAATTTCTTTTGATGAAATGAGCTTAAAAGAAAAACCAATGCAATGATATTATTGAAGGCTTTGTTGATTATGGGCCACATGGAAGCACCAAGCAGTACGCAAATCAGGCCCTTGTCTTCATGGCGAAAGGCATAAAACTCAAATGGAAACAACCAATTGGTTACTTCCTTACTAAGGATGCTTGCTCTGGGCAGACTTTGGAACTGCTCCTTAAAGAATGTATAAAACACCTTGAAAATATTGGCCTAATTGTCAAAGCCGTAGTTTGCGACCGAGGAACAGGCAACCAAAATCTATTTAAAAATCTCGGAATAACCACGGAAAAGCCTTACATTGAAATTGATGGCAAGAAAATATATTTCTTCTTTGATCCGCCTCATCTCTTAAAAAGCGTTAGAAACAAGTTCAAGAAATATCCAATTATGGTAGAAGGCAACATAGTTTATTGGAAAGACCTAGAATTTTTTTTGAGTTAGACCAAAAAATTGGAAAGTTCCGCGGTGCTCACAAGTTAAAATCCAAACATGTCAAGTTACCGGCATTTTCCAACATGAAAGTTAGCTTAGCAGCCCAAGTTTTCAGCCGAAGTGTTTCCAACTGTATCCAAACAGCGTGTTAATTGGGATTAGGAGACCTGACATTAAATAGCACATTCACAGCCGAGTTCCTTCTCCACATGAATGATCTTTTTGATTTATTCAACAGTAGGACCCTTAATAATGAAACGCTGTGTAAGAGAGGAATGATAGATTCGTCAATTCACGTACAAATGTTGAATGATAAATTGGAATGGTTTAGCACGTGGAAGCCTCAAAACTGCAGATATAAAACCCTGCCTTGTATCGAAGGATGGAAAATTTCAATTCAAGCCTCGCTACTCCTCTGGGAAGATCTGAAGGAGAATTTTGGTTTCAAGTTTTTATTATTGGGCAGGATTAGCCAAGATTTTGTAGATAATTTTTTTGGATCTATAAGACAGAAAGGAGGAAACCGTGATCAACACAATCCACAACAATTTCGAGCTGCATACAGGGCTGCCTCTGTGAATAATCTCTTGAAGACTTTGAAATTTGTAATTCTATTGAAAGTCCAAACCTGTTAAAACAAAATGTTCTTAGTTATATTTCAGGATATTTAATTCATCGCTGCTACTCAAACCATCAATGCTCTTCTTGCATAAGTCAACTCAAAAAAGACAATCCAATTGTTGATCCAACAAATCTGCTCTCTTACTTTAAAGCGTTCAAATTATCAAAGAATTCTTCTATCAGCAGCCTCATCGTACCAACTGATAGTTTCCTCAAATTTGTAACGGAGACAAATGAAGTATTTGACACCAGTTTTAAGCTTTTATCGCACATGACAAATATTAAAGGACGTTTGGAGAGATTCATCACCCGAAGAATTGACAAGAAATGGTTTAAAGCTACCGAAGATTCTCCATGTGCAACTGCATACCAAAACATGATATCTTTTTTCATAGAATTCTGCATACATAGTTCCCTTAAAAAACAAGATCTGCACCATGAATACATGAAAACCCAGAAAAGATTAGACAGGAAACTTTTAAAAATACAACATTAATCTCATTTTACCTACTTCAATGTTTCCTCGTATTTTTTTATTTATTCCTTTCTAATTTATATTATTTACATCATACTTTTAATATATTGTGTTCTCGTTAAGCCTCGGCCATTTCATAAAATTTCCAATGAATTTCCTTGGTTAATCAAACAAATTAATTCTTTTCGTATTAAAATATAATAAATAGACCGCTTTCTTGTACTTACGTTTCTTTAATTTTCATGGAATTGAATTTTATTAATTTTAAATTAGCATAATTCAACTATGTTCAACAGCCATGACTGATGAAAATATTTTCCGGATGTTTACAAAATTTAAAAATTTTCCAGTAGCGACATCGTGTGTCGGATAGTTTCGTAACCTCTCCTACGGGCGCGCGCTCTCAAAATCTTGTACGAAATTTTAACCTTTCGGGAATAGGAAGAGACGCCTCTCATAATCTCTACACTCTCTGGCTACACTTTGACCAAAAAGGCGGGTACTTATAGGTACCCCTCGCGTTGATTGGCTCGTTTGTAAATTGATCAATAACAAAATTGCAGTAATTTTAAACAATATATTTTATATGGGGTATATAGCTTAGGTTAAAGTCCACTTAATAGGTCTAAGTATAATACTCTACAATGGCTTACTGATGACGGTATCATTTGGCTATTTTAAATATTAGCTTCCTTTGCCATTAATAAATGGCATAACGCCCTCCACTAAAGTCGTTTTTTTCGAAGAATCGGATAGATTCACGGCCATCTCTAATAACAGGGGCCTTTTCATAATACAGGTGGCAATGATAGAGCCGCCACTTGCTTTAAGGTGTCCAGTGAATGTTCTTTGAGAAATGGGATAGTCCCAAATTATAATTACCTGAGGTTCGGTAGATTTTTAACAACGTAACGCAGCACATCTTTAAACGCCCTAAACACATCAATAGCATTACTTACAATATGCAGCCTGTCATTGAGGTCAATCTATAAAGATTTATGGGAAATAATTAGTCGCGTCATCGAATAACACTCTTTGTTATCTTCCTATAAACCCTAATGTTGTTAAACGCTTGGAGTTCGTATTAGCACGGACTCTATTATAGCTAGAGAGACGGGTTATCTAGCTAAAAATTCGGCGGAAGGAGACTCCGTTTGCGGCCAACTTGGTGAGGGTAAAAATAGTTGGCAGTCTCCTAAATCTACGGTTTACAAGGTTTTTGCGTGAATTTCATCAAAAGGCCGGGAGTAGTGGCGTACTCCTGTAATTCCAAGCGTCTGGGAGGCAGAGTTTGTGGATGGCCGTGTGAGAACGACCACCGCTCCCCCAACGGGTGGTCGGAATACTTCCGCCACGGGTGTCACCACCCCTGTCCCCACGTATCCCGCCGTTGGCGTGGCCGTTACACATATCTCGCCCTGATTAATCAGTTATTGTGTGCTGGTCTGCCGTGATTTGCACAAAGGCATTAACGACCAAAACGTCATTTTAAGAAAAACTCAGTTTTGTTGCTTTTTTTTATCAATGAAAAACTTTCCCTCAGAATTTTCTGGAAAATATCCTATCTAGTAGTATTTTTTCTGCTCTTTTTAAATTTATAGTTCCTGATTGAAACTAGCGGTTCCTTTATCCCGCTTTTTAAGTTAAATTCCGATGTGCATGGTATTTTTTGAGTTTTACATGTTCACAAAGGCAATAATGCTTTTGCGCAAATTATTTAAAGGTAATCTCATATTACTTAAATTATTCGCACAAAAGCATTTAATGCTGATTGGATAAACCCATAAAATGCTTTTGTGCTAAGTAAAGGATGGCGCTTAATGCCTATTTGCGAAGTAGTTCCGTGAAAGTACCGAAATAATGCTTTTGTGACAAGCGTATATCTTAAAACCTAAGAGGGCTAGAAACAAACTAATTTCAGATTCAGAATCAGCACCACCAACTTACCCAGATAAAACTAAAACATTAAAATGTCAAAAATGGTCGTTAATGCCTTTGTGCAAATCACGGCAGTGGTGTCTAAGGCCTTGGGTCGACACCTATTTGTGTATATCAAAAAATAAATAAAAAATTTCATCAAAACTTTAAAACGAAGACAAATTTTAAATAGCTCGTGTTTATAAGATAGATAATAATAATACTGACGTGAAAAGATAAAAGAATAACCGTCATTTGGACCATTTTTATTCAATAAGGTAAATATTTGTCTATTAAACTAGAATTATCTTATTAAAATTGAGTTAATATTATCGTTTTTCGTACCTTTTTGTCGGTTTACGCCATAAGCCTTGGTTTAATTTGTTTTGTTTCTTAGAACATAAAGAATACAAACACTGCTTTTTAACGATATTTAAAAAAACGTTAGCCTCTACAAAAATATGCTAATTTTTCTCATTCATTTAAATATAAACTGAATAAAAAGCCAAAAATTACTAACATAATCACCGTTAATAAGGAGCGCTAAATACCGATAAGATTTGATTTTGAAAATAAAATGGCCTTGAAGGTATCAAAATATATCTCCCTCTTTCTGTGATATCGCCCCCACGGGCATATCGTCTTCGAACTGGATGAGTAGCATTGGCGAAGCTACGAAATATGTCCCTTTAGCTATAATAGAGTCCGTGGTATTAGTCTATTCCAACACGCTATAAAAATGTCTTTGATAATATTCCAAATCATTAACTATAGCTTTTGATATGTCAAATGTCTAAATAAAATATTAAGGAACTTTAATGTAATTTTGGTTCAGTAGGATACACTGAATCGCCTTTCTTATCAATCTATTCATCTTCATAAAAAAAATAAAAACCTTTCCCGATAGAGACCAATTTGTGCTTGGGAAATGTTATGGTCCCAATGTATTTTGTAGTGCAAGAAGAGCAGTTTGAAAACAGTTCAAATTTGTTAAAAACAGGGTGTTTTTTTAATAAATTTGAAACCTCATCCTTATATTAAATCGGTGGAGGTAATGAAATTCTAAACTACGAAATGGAACCTAACCCCTTTTCACACGAGCCAACTTTTTGTTCCAACTAGATGAGTCAACTTGAGTTTAGTCAACTAGTTGGTTCGTGTGAATAAAAGTTCGATGAGGTGATCCACTAAAAAAGTACGCGATAAAAAAATGGACCAATGATCCATTTTTGCTGACTCAGCAATTTGATTTGAAAAGTTGGCTCGTGTGAAAAGGTCTTTAGAAGCATTCAAATAGTAACTATAAAATAATTAACCCTGACAATTTTATCTTGAAACAATATGACAGGCAACTAGGATTCGAAAATACTATTGTCAAAACACAAGCATTTTCTCGTCGGGTATCCGGCTTTATCTAATATTTTTCCAATTTTAAAATAAATTGATATTGATGTAAAGCCAAAGTGCCTAAGAACTATAGGATGTGCATATATTTTTTTATATGGTAAAGAAAATGTTATTATCACTTTAATTTCCAAGGGTTGATCAAGTCGAGTAACATTCATATCCAAACTTTGACGGTATATTTTCTTTTCAAATAGAAGCCACGTAGAAACTCTCCAACTAACGGTTCGATATAAAATAAGCGTCGAGAAAGATACAACTCTATTAAAATAGAAAATAGCTAATTATTACTTCATATAGTTATTACAGAACAGTTATTATTATACAAAATAGTTCATTAAATAATGTAATAACGTGGTTTAGAATCGATCTCGGCTTCACGAGCGAAAACAAAAACTTCCACAGTCAAGTTGTACCAAAATATATTAATTAATTTGGGTCAGAAAAGTATATTTACCAAACTTTAGATGAAACAAAAAGCACGTTATGTGAAATATAGCAATTAATATTGGAAGAAAGTAAAATAAAACTTTGTTACACTTGATCTTGTTTAAAAAGTATGCTTATCAAGTGATTTGACTAGCTTGTCAGTTATTCCGCGGAGGCAATGAAATAATTAATTGAACTGTGTTGAATTAATAATTTTTTGCTATATGCTGTAATTGGAATATATTTACTAGGTTTGTTTGATGTTAAGATAATTTAATTTAATTTTTTATTGCATATTTATGATCCCATTCCTGTATTCATATAATTGCATATATTAGCCTAGCTGATTATCATTATCATTATACTTTCGCACTTTTAAAACACGTAGTTTGATATCCAACTCCGGCCACCTGTTTAAGGCATTATAAGTCGCTCGATGACTTGAGCCTAAGGTGGTACCTTGGGTATTAGCCTATCTGATTATTATTATTAATTAAATGAAGGTAAATTACGATCTAATAGATATCATATTCTTGACTGGGTTTTTTGGCATCTCAATGGAAATTTATTTAATTTATTTACTACTTTCAATTGCATTTTTATTGCCTAAAAATCTACATTAGGGAAACTTGCGACACGATTTTTACTTAAAACAATAATTGCCAAACTAGAAAGTAATAAGATTAATATACCCGCTTTTTTTGAGAAGTCCTCTTGTAAAAGTAAAAAAATAAACCTTTGTAAATGTATGAGTTTTAAATTTTTACACTTGAAATAAATATTTTTATCAAGACTTTTAGTTTAAATTCGTTTATTTGGGTGTAATTAACTGTTTCCAAAGTATAATTAAAGCATTATCTAGTTTAAATTAACACTATTTGTTCGTAGCGTACATATTAGCCAAAAGCCAACCTACATTATGCTTAAACCATTGTAAATTGATAATGATTTTACATTTTCTTCTCGTGTGAACCAATATTAGTGGTTTTTAGATGTAAACATCTTATGCAACGTTAATTTAATTCAATTTCATCTTAATAAGATTTTCCCATTTTGAATTTACTGGTCGAAAATAGCCACATAATGGCGTCTCTATGAAAAGTACGCACCAAGGTAGATTGCTGTTTTCCCTGAATGGGAACTGTTTGTTTGAAGGTGACACCCCTACTTTATTATACTCCGCGGCCGCGTAGTATATTTAGAGCTCATCTTCCCCCCCCCCCCATTTCCACCTCTGCTGCGCGTATATTGGCAATTTACCGGTTTGGTCATGGAAGACGTCAACTCAGCTTGAGAGACTTTTAGGCCTTTTTTGGGTCGCGCTCTAACCTCAACTACTTGTCGTATTTTAATTCTGTAAACGGATTTAAAATCAGCGTGTTTCACTTCAAAAGGCCCGTCTTTTCACGATTTATAATTTAATCAATAACGCCGATAAAATATAAATTTTTGAAGCCAGGAAATTACGGTTTCGACGCATCCATTTTCCCTCTTAAGTTTCAGATTGGCGCACATGCGCAACGGGAAACTGAGTCTAACATGAAAACCGAGGCCCAGCACAAATACAGGTCCCAAACGCGGGGAATTCATTTCCACGCCTTAAAATTTTCGTCGATTTTAAAAGTAGATTACGAGCGAAATACTTAAGGGAAAATTATGAATGTAGTCTTGAATAAAACCTGGAAACTTACTAAAAATCATATGAAAAATTCCAAGTTGAGTACAAACACTAAAATTATTAACAATTCTCAGAATTGCAACACAGTTAGGATAACAAATTCCCGTAGGATAAGCATAAATTTTAAAATGTATTATTATTATTATTATGTATTATTTATTTACTGCAGTAATCTGCAACAAAAAATAAAATAATAATAATAATAAATTTTAAAATTTTAATGTTAAATGTATAGGGAAGAAAATAAATATAAATATGGATACCTTTGTGGGCAAAATTGGATAAAAGATTTTGTGTTAAAAATTGGAGGAGCAGTGGACTGTGATTTCAAAGACGGAATGACGTCATTCTGTTGTTCACAGGAATATTTTTTAATACTTTAAATGAATTTGACATATTAATCAACAATAAAAATAATATATGTCCCTTTAAGGCTGCACATTTAACGAGCTCTAAACTGTTTTTTCAGTTCGAAGAACTGTTTTTGTTATAATGTACATATAGAGCTAGGAATCAATTAAAATATTGTTTGTTTTAAGTCATTCCTAATCTAAGAATGCCAATCCTCATTTTATGTCGATAACGTACCATTCACTTTCCGAAGTCAAACGTTACCTGAAATTACAGAATGAGATAAAATGAAAAATATGTAAAGGACTAAAATGGACGAAGCACCTCTTAAAATTCAGGCGCCGCCATTATTTAAATTATTGAAAACGCTTACATCACAAAAAAATGTTTTCCGTGAAATGACATGAGATGGAAATATCTTTTATGGTAGTCAAAGATTTCATTAAAGGAAACTTTTCGGAGGATCACCGTTTCGGTGCAAATAAAAACCGAAATGGTCAAAAATTCAGAAATGAATATATAATTGTAATACTAATTTGCTTATTTTTAAAAAACAATTTCAAGATTTAAATGTTTAAAATTAAACTAATTTGATTTAAGATTTGAATACAATGAAATAATTTAAACAATTTTGTACGGTTTGACAGATTTGTGAGATTTGACAGATATGTGAGATTTGACGAAAACCTTAGAGATAATGATTTGATAAATCTGTGAAAGATTTGGGGTACATTGAACGAATTCCAAAAATGACTTGATCAGAATTTGAGAAATCTGTTAAAGATTTAATAGAATACTGAAAGAATAGAAAAATTAATTTTGATAATATTTCAAATATCCACTGGATTTGATAAAATGTCAAGAATTTAACCAGAAAATTTTAGATGTTTTACTAAAAACATTTGGATGTGAGATCGATACTTTGAGAAATGGCGATCAATAAAATAATTACCAAATTAAATAATCTATAACTATAAGACTTAAAGTTTGTCCTTTTATTTATTTATTTGTATGTCATGTTTCAGAAAACTCGAGAACGATTAGCTCTAGAGCTTTGAAATTTTAACTCAATGTTCAGGGCCTGATTTCCAACTAAACGCGCCTAATTCCAAATACCTGACATGGTTATTAATCTAATTTAATTTTACTCATAATTCAATTTTATTTTACTCGACTTTGGACTTTCGCCTCTTTGCTTCCCTTATCTACTTTTCCGGCTGGTCTTGGCTTTCCATTTCTTTTCTCGACTTCCACCCTTTTGCTTCCTTTATCTCCTCTCTTGAGTTGCTTGCGCCCGTCCCGACCTTTAAACTTTTTTAACGGGTTAGTGTGAAATTCGTAGAATTGGAGTTAGTGTGAAAGAAAGGGATTTCGTAGAAGGGGAGGTTTAGTTGGGATTTTTAAGTAGTACGCGTGTTACCTGTGTTACGTTTTGGCTACGCGTGTTGCGTTTTTGCTACCGTTTTTTGTTACGCGTGTTGCGGGTTTGCTACAGCGTTTACCTTTCTTACGTACAAATCAGATATAATTAATTAAAACTAAGACCCCAGGCGAAGTCGGGTATTAAAGATAGTTATAAATAAAATATTCGGGCCATTTTGAAACACTTAAGAAATAGAAAATAGCCCTTCGTCGATACTTCATATTGAAATGCTTTTATTGGTAGTTGTTTACCAAGTTATTGTTTTTGAGTCCGTGGTACGCAGATCCGTAGGCTGAAGTGGCCCCCTTAATTGGCATGTGTATTGGTGGGGCTCCGTGCTGGTGGATCGTTGAGGTTGTCGGCTGATCGAGCGTCGAGGTCTGAAGCTGGTTAGACTTTAAACATAAACAAATTTAAAGGCATTGCGTATATGCAATATTAAACACTAAAATATGAGTATGTTATATCCATTGAACGAGTACTTTGTTTAATATAGCATTGTTTAATAAAACAAGCCATATTTTTTATTGGATAACTTGTTTTAAATATGCGATAAGTCAGTTGTTTCTCATAATTGCTATATTAATATATAATAACGTAAGCTAGGTTTAAGCGCCAAATATTTACTGAAATGGAAAATTTTTGTTATGTTTATATCGATTTTGTTACAACTCGGTAAAAACTGCCATGGCGACTGAAAATGAGTTTGACAACAAAAACCGAAATTTTTGTTTCATTTTATAAATTTCGGATAACGACAGCATTTAAGGGAAATACTTCACACCCATTTAACCACATTTACTCGAATTCATCTAAACGTACCCTAACTTAGCATATTTGAGTTTTCTTATAATTTAAAGTTATTAGTTTTAATTTTTATGTACTTGTAGAAACGAAGTAAAATCAATGGCGAATGATTATTCATAAATAAATTAAATAAAATAAATAAATTTAGAAGACCCTATATAGCTCTGAAACAAAACTAAGGGATTAGCAATTCCACACATTGGGGGTGTTAATGTGTTGACGGAACGTCAGGCTGGAGCCAAAGACATTTGTAATTGCTAAAATAAATTGCATTCAACTCGTTTCCTACGGGGGTGACACCCGACCGTGACAAAATAAAAACTTACACAAACTAGAGACTAGTAAGTAGCACACCATGACATCCGCCCTGGGTGTCACCCATGCTAGTTACGCCACTGGTTCTACCAGATATTTATTCAAAATAATCTTTATAGGTGATGATAAAGGGATTATCACGGGCCTAGGACCCACGTAGAGGCATGGTCAATAGCCCTCTTACACGAAAGAAGGTGCCGCTACGTTTTGGTTGTGATTTTATTTTTCAGCTGAGTTGGTCTGCTGGAAAGCACAATGACCTTGAACCTCGCTTTAAGACTAGGCACCAGAATGATCATATTCATGGATTTGGAGATGTTTCAAGAATTAAACATGCGCAGCGTTATATATAATCTAGAGCTCATAAATAATTTACGATTAGCTGTCATTAATTGTTGTATCTCCGCATATCGCAGCACCATGGAACATAAAAATTCATTTCTTATGAGTCGTAGAATTGGAGATAGACTTATTTTCTAAATTTCTTAAACTGTCTAAACCACTGCATTAAGTAAGATTCTACTGCAAAAAATTATTTTGAGTCTTAAATTTCCTAATAAATATAATAATGATCTGAATGATTTTCCGAGTTCCTGTCTTAGCATTTTTGCCTATTTGGCTGATTAATAATTTATTGCACCGAAAATTTCGTTGAAGATTTGCGAATTCTAAGGAGAAGAACAAGAGCTAACACCATCATGGCCTTTGGAGATCCAGAACCAGCAGATCTTCCTTCTAACAATGTTTTAAACGTCGCAAAACATAATGCTTTAAGAAAAACACAACTAAACGCGAACCCAGTCGTGGCCTTAAGTATAATGATGGACCAAAGACCATTCAAAGGTGTAATCAGATAAATTTGTTTTCGTCCTTTTAAAGTGTTTTTTTTTTGTTATCGTCACAGATACACGTTTACCAGAAATACTGTTTGATGAACCAATCTCGATTAGCGTTCGATGCCACCGGCAGTGTCGTTAAGAAACTTCAGTGACCTTCCGGAGAGAAATCCTCCCACTTTTTTCCATACCAAGGAGTGGTTAGGGACCCATGTATCAATAAGCAGTACTCAGTGGTACAGATGTTGTCAGAATCTCACAACTCAGATGTTATATCCTATTGGTTAAATACGTGGCTGCGAACTGGAGGAGTTGCACCGAAGACTGTCATAACTGACATGTCCTTGGCGTTACTATCGGCGGTTTGCAGGTCATTTAGCGATGCCACCTCTCTAGCTGATTATTGAACCAGGTGCTTCGACCTCGTCGTTTTGAAGAAAAATGATACCAAATTACCGACTTGTTTCGTCAGATGTGATGTGGCGTACACTATAAAGCTTATTTCCGACTGGCCAAGTTTAAGAAATAAAATTAGGCGAACGAAGGAGTTCTATATGAGGGCTATGGGACAAATGCTGCATTGTTGTGACTTAAACGATATGAGAAACCTAATCAAAGCAGTAACCACGGTTGCACTTTCCGAAACCCAAGGGAAAAATTCCGAGAATTCAGAACCAACTATTTGCCAAACTAGAAACTAATGGCTAATAAGACGAGTAACAACGGGGTTAAGCGAGGATATCCATTTTGTTCAGAGTTCCATAACGGAAAACCTTGACGGTGATTTTCAAGAGAATACAGACCGACGGGAAGGTTCTGATGACGATACTAGTACTGGAACAGAGAGTTTTGAGAAATGGATGGATACCCTCGTCGAAGAATGTCGGAATGAACTTTTGAATGACGAAGGTGATACGGGAAACCAACAATTTGAACCTAAAATAGTAGCGGATTTACGTCGCTTAGCGCGCTTGATCCCATTATGGACAGCAGTTTTGACACTATTTTTTGATGATAAAAATCCCGTTGCAAGCAGTGCGTCGGTTGAGGGTAGTTTTAAAGATGTGAAGAACGTCATCTTTGCACATAAAGAACTACCTCTAAGGGTGGATGTATTTGTCGCGGACTATGTGGATTCGATTGAAGGCGCAATGAAGCTGGCAGCATGTGCATCACGCAAAGGTAGGAGGCGTTCAACTTTCAGTACTCTTTAAGGAGAACTGGGCGCGTCATGAAACGAGTTAGAATTAATGAAATGTCTTAATATAGAAACAGAAACAGTAGCCGAATCCGAAAAGGAAAGAGAACGTAGAAGGTGTCATTTTTGTGAACACATTTTAGTAAGTTTATATAATCATTTGGAATAATTGAAAACTGGTTCAATAGAGAGGTTAAGAACACCTTAAAAACTATAAACGCAAGGAACAATTCTCGTCCGAGCAATTTTAGATTTAACGACGAACACTGAGATCTTATTTTAAGTTGCTTACACGTTAATTTATCAGTTAAGCGTTGGTCACGTGACTTGATTCAACATGAACTGCAAAAGCCAAAGGGCTTACCCAAGGGCGTATCCAGGATTTCATTTCGGTGGGGGTGGGTTTTGAGGTAAAAATTTCAAGGGTGGGGGGGGGGCTGACGGAGGTTCTGTGAATTTATATTTAACTCCCCCCGTTCATCAACATTTCGCGGGGGGGGGCTGGGGTTTGAACCCCCAAACACCCCCCCCTTAAATACGCCCTTGGGCTTACCTCTTAAACGAGTATTCTGTGTTTTTAATTTAGGTTCAGCGATTTTAAAGGTGTTCTTAACCAGTGTTAAAGCGCCCGGCTACACCGACGTTTGAAATAATTTAAGGAGTGATAGGGTTTGAGTAAAGATGTATAACTATATTCGTCGCGATAAAAAAAACGGAACGTAATTTTAACAAATGAAACTTCGAAAATTGAGGAATCTACACTGAATATCGAAATGAATTGTACGAATATATTTGGTTAAACTCTATTTTAACGACCCTGCAGGAGAGGCGTAGCGAGGGGGGGAGGGCAAGGGGGCATCCGCCCAAAGTGCCACTCATTAGGGGGCGCCAAAAACTGTTTGACAACCTTTTTAGGCACCTTTCAAGATATTTTCCAAGGGCGCCACAAACCTTCGCTACGCCTCTGGCTCTCTACGAATCCCTTTTTTTCGTTTATAACATAAATATATAAGTAAATTAAGAAGTTGGTATTTTCATGCACTTTTAAACTATTTTCAAGGATCGGAAGAGGTTCTAAACTGCGTTACATGCGCCAAAGAGGCTTCCGGTGCCCACCGATGTGTGATATGCAAAGTACAACTCATTTGGAAAATTAATAAGAAATGTTTCTAGTTTTTTTTTATTTTGAATAGGCTTACGTACATGCAATTTCGATTTGTTCCGTTTCGACTGGAAACGAAGAAGGCTACGGGGAAGGACGCCACTGCCTAAAGTGTTCGAAGAGCTCAAACAACGAAAAGCAGTATAACGCAGAAATGGCCTCAAATGAAAACTGGAGAGGATTGGGAGTTTCGCCCCCGAAAAAAAGACGTCGAGAATCATACTTAAATCCAATTAGCGAAATGGCTACAGCCGATTACTCTTCACATAAAAAAATCATGCCAATTGGGCTTTTAAAAAATGCAAATCGCACTACTGAGCTTCGACCCCTAAAATTCGAGGAGAAAGTTGTAGTTTCTCAAACACGTGCGCCTTTGATTCCATCATTCAAATATTAGCTACGTCAATTTGCGACAGGGACGCGCTGAAAGAAAAGATGGAGCAAATCGAAAAAATAAACTTAGCGAATGGCATCGTTACAAGAGAGTGTAAAAGCCAAAACCTACAAGAAAAGGGGAGAAATTTTATCATTGATAATCGAACTGGAAATCCTGCCTAACAAAATGAAATATTTCAACTATCTATTTTCCGCAGCCGAATTAGTAATGAAATTATTTAAAGAATATCCCCTTTATACTTCTCTTAGCCAGTGTTGTAATGCAAGCTGCTCCCAGGCCAAAATTGAAGCTACTCACAACATTTTATGTCTTGAATGCCCTCCCCGCGATATTAAATCTTTACAAGAAATAGCGTCTAAACAAATTGAACAGGGTGAAGAGTATTGCCCTAAATGTACAGAAAAGAGAAATTTTTCTACCAGTAATTTTAAATTATTTATGTTTATCGAATTGACAAATTTCAATGAAAGATTGGATTGCGAACTCGATTACCTAATAAAATTAAATGACATTCCTTTGTCCTTAAAATTCAACGATATCCAAATGAAGCTTCGTGGTGCAGTTGGATATAAGGGGACGAATAATCCGAAGTCCTTGGGACACAATGTAGCAATTTCATGTCGAGACGATGGATTCAAAGGAAGTTGGGAAATTTATGACGATCTCCAGGATCAAAAAAGGCCCTGCTCTAGAAACGAAATCATCTGTTTGCACGTCCTTTACTACTCGATTTAATATTTTTATTCATCACACAAAAGAATTGTGTAGAAAATGAGTCATACTAACTCAGTTTGTTATAAGACAAGCTATAACGTCTCAAACCGCATAAGCTTTAAATGTAAGCTTCTGTCGATAATTTCTGTGATATCACTTTAATAAAATTAAAAAATTAGCAAAAGAAACTTACTTCATGGGAATTTTTTTAAATATAATTAAAATTTAAATTGTAGGTTTTGGCTGGTGAATTTTGTAACTGATTTGAAAGTTTAAAGCCGTTCAAAAATATATTTTCCGCTTCCGCTTCGCAAACTCACGAAACATTGAAATAAAGAATTACTCGCTAATAGCTCCTAAGTGTCTTTTCACGCTTTCTAGAATCGGAGAAGCGGATACGAATATTATAAATTTTTATCAGCTACAAGCAAGCGTGAAAATGGGGTTTAACATCGAATTTCTTTATTGTTATTATTCTGTATTGTACTTGCCCAAGTTTAATTTTTGGTCGATATACATTGTTTGTGTGATTAGAAGTAAATGTGAGAAGTGGCCCTTTCGTTGGGTTTGGAGAGGTGGGACAAGAAAGTTAGTCAAACTCTTTTTACCTATAACTAGAGGAAACTTCCAACTAAGAGCTGTTCGCGTACAAAATTTACAGTAAATCGGGTTAGATACCAATTATATAGTTTAAAATCTTTTTTAAATAATGTATTCAACCGAGATTTTCCGCCAAATAAAAAGAGTTTGAATTCAATGGACGACTTGCACTAGCGAAAGGTAAAAAAAGAGCAACGTCCCTATTTACTTATGGTGTTATGTATTAATATTTTAATAATTTATTTCGACTTTAATCGAACACTTTACTAGTGATAAGTTTGTACGTATATAAATTTTAAATGTCTTCAAAATAGTGCGGTAGTGAATATTGGAATCTTGCAACAGACCTATGGGTAAATAATTGAACTGGTAATAAGCAGTTTAACCTTAAACTCTACGTACCTACACGTAAGGATGGAATCCTTAGCGGACCAATTTTAAATAAAAAGCGATAATTTCCCTGAGCTGGCTATTAAGTTAGCCCCCAGTTGGGTTTTGACGAAACTTTGAAACTAAAGCGGTGGAAGCTTTTATTTCGACGGTGCAAGATGGTGCAAGGTCGGTGCATTTGGTTTAAATCATCAAAATCAGAATTGATCAGATCTGGGGGCCAGTACTTAAGTTGGCCCCCCAGTTTTGTTTTCCTCCTGCTATGCACCCCCTCTGGTGCAAGCTTTTATTTTGGTGGTGCAAGGTGGTGCAAGGTCGGTGCAATTCGTTTATAGGCTTTTGCGCGATTTTTGTGATACTGGGGGGCCAACCCGGTTTGATCGAGTATTCGAGTCGAGTAATATTGAAGTCGAGTCGAGTAATATTGAAGTCGAGTCGAGTAATATTGAAGTCAAGTCGAGTAATATTGAAGTCGAGTCGAGTAATATTGAAGTCGAGTCGAGTAATCGAGCACTTGATTAAGGGGAAACTTTCTCTTATTCGAGTCGAGTAACTTAAAAAAAACCTCGAGTAATATTTTTAACGAGTCGGGTTATTGCGAGGGGCTGACCACTATCCGTAATATAACTAAAATATACTAAGATTTTATAACAAAAATTACTAGAATAAACAAGGCGATCTTGATCTCGTGAATCTTGACCTTAAAAAATGCGATCCTTAGGATAACAAACTTTGGAACTCCTAATTTAAATGAATTACTGATAATCATTGAGAATAAGGTGAGTGAAGCTTCAAATATCAAATGTATCACTGACCTATGAGTCTGACTGGCATTTAAAATCATAAAAATGTAAATATCATAATCAAAATGTTTTTAAACCCTAGGTCTATTATAATGAAAAATGTGTTGACAACTATTTCTGCATTGACACAGAGGGATTAATTATCAAACCATACATTCGGAAACTGTGATTCAATTAAATCTTTGAACATTTAGCTCATAAATATATTTATTGAAACATTGAAACATAAGAACTGGCATACATTAAAAAATTGTTGGATAAAAACAACTTGTTTCGTTCATAACATATAGTGAAAATAGACTATTTGTTAACGAAACAAGTCAATTTTTACGTTTTAGAGTCTGTCTTAAAACATTCTCACTGAAACGTTTTGTCTACTACGTAAAGGACTAAAAACCGTGAATATCGTTAGCTCGCGGGGGAAAAAAACATGAATTGTATAATTGACAAGCTGGGCAAGCCAAAATTATCTTTCAATTATTTTCGATTACACCACGGCCAACTTAGATCCACTGCTACTCGCACTAGAAGGTCCCCCAGCTTTATTTTCCTCCCATGTTAACGAGCGTATGAGGAAAAGCCGATTTACGCGGGAAAATTCCGCTTGGCGCGCTAGGAACCGGGACAACCCTTCTAATGTTATCCTACGGGGAAAATTTTTCGAAACAGTCCCACTTTTAGGAACAGTTTCCCTTATCTTTGCAATATTGTTCAATGCTGAGATTTTAATATGATTTGAAGTAAGGTTTTAGCTTTATTTTAAGACTATGTTTGTAATTTTCCGATCTTTGGTTCGCCTACAATCTTCTTTTAAAATCGACCAAAATTTTAAGGCGAGGAATTGACTCCGTATCGAAAATAAGCCTCGGCGTCATCTTGCGCGCCTGATTGAAAACTAAACATAAATTCAAACTGTATTAAATTTTAAAAACTTGTCTTAGATTCAATTTGTAAAACTATGAAATTTAATATAATTTATTGTAACAAATTTCACGTGAAATATAAAATTGTTTTAGATAAAATTTAAAGTTTCAAAACTTTTCGACTAACTGGTTTGTATTGTAGGTGTTTAACTTTTTCAAAATTTTGAGAAATATTGTGTATCAAATGGTCCAGAAGAGGAGGAACTAAGCGATTCATAATGGTTTTATCCAATTTCTCAGTGTGTTGTTGATTGTTACAATCACAAATTAATACAAAACACTGTATTAGCTTAGATTGTATCAGAGACAGCAAACTTTAACCATTTGAAATAATGTTTTGAACAGTTTAATAATAATAAAACATTAAAATTTAAGTAATAAAATATTAACTTAAGTAAAAAATAGAACCCAAGTTGTATTATCAGATAATCTGAGATATTTTATTTTGTGTTCTTAGCTTTACATTTTTTAATCTCGCGCCGCGCAAGATGACGCCGAGGCTTATTTTCGATACGGAGTCAATTCCTCGCCTTAAAATTTTGGTCGATTTTAAAAGAAGATTGTACGCGAACCAAAGATCGTAAAATTACAAACATAGTCTTAAAATAAAGCTAAAACCTTCAAATCATATTAAAATCTCAGCGTTGAACAATATTGCAAAGATAAGGGAAAAGGTTCCTAAAAGTGGGACTGTTTCGAAAAATTTTCCCCGTAGGATAACATTAGAAGGGTTGTCCCGGTTCCTAGCGCGCCAAGCGGAATTTTCCCGCGTTAATCGGCTTTTCCTCATACGGTCGTTAACATGGGAGGAAAATAAAGCTGGGGGGCCTTCTAGTGCGAGTAGCAGTGGATCTAAGTTGGCCGTGATTAGACACTTTTAATAAGAAGGACTTAATCATTGTTTCAAACTCCTTTTCGGAAGTCACTTACAAGTGTTAGTTATTTATTTATATATTTTGTGGTTTTGTGGTTTTATTTTTCTAAAAACAACGATTCCTTAAAAATAGGTGTTGAAAAGAGAAAAGAAAATGCCAATGATATTTAAACTGATCGTAAAGGAAACAGCTGTCCCAGATCCTCCTCCTTGGTGTGAAGTTCTTTTGGTAAAGAATGCCACGGCCGTCACTAGAGATATTGTTGTGAAGGACGATAGAAGTATCGTCAAATGGTGGTTCCCAAGGCTACCTCAGGTCCAAATAGCTGCAAATGTAGCTGCTTTTTGAATGGAACAGTTGAGTAAAATGTGCTTGTTCTTTTCTGTATTAAATTTTTTAGTGGTGATTCGCAGCGTGCATAACTTCTGTGCAAAATAATTTGTATCAATCTAAGCTACAGATTTGATTTTAATCCTGTTTAATTATTATTTAACCTACAATTTAAAAAAAAAACATTTGAGTGAGTCAAATATTCACTTTTCGTAAGGAAATTTTCAGCTACAAATACCAATTATTCCTCAATTCTAACACTAATATTTTTAAGTCAGCTTTCTTCAAATATAATATTTAGTATAACTCGGCTGAAAAATTAAATTTGGTTTGCGTAGAAGTCATTTTTATCTGTTACGGATATTGTACTTTCTAGTCTAGTAAGGACTATTAATAATAATTTTTATTTAAATTTGTAAAGATAAGCATGTAATGGCCTATCTTCCAAAGGGATATACTGATGCGTGTATCCATTTAGGGCATAAAGAGCTTGGATTCAATTTAAAATTACGGTTGGTACTAACAAGGAGACGACCCGAGGTGATAATCACCGATTTTGTTCAAACTCGGGTATAGTGTACACCTCCATGTACCTTAATAAACCTGCAAGGGAAAAGTTGCGACGGGCTTTCGTTTTGCCGTGGCAACCCAAAACGTTTTTGACAACATGATTTAGGATTTTTCCATTGAAAATAACATGGGAATCTGAAGGATTTTAAAATTAAAAAGTTTGAAAATTTCAAAAACCTTAAAACATTTTTTTATTGATTTTAAAAATTAAATTTAATCAAGTTTAAATGCAATTTGGTCAATAGGGGGACCCTTAAAATCTTTCAGATTCCCATGTTATTTTAAATGGAAATAATTCCAAATCATGTTGTCCAAAACGTTTTCGGTTGCCATGGCAAAACGAAAGCCCGTCGCAACTTCTCCCATGCATTTAGGTGTACATTATACCCGACTTTGAACAAAATCGGTGATTATCACCTCGGGTCGTCTCCTTGTAAGTCATTCATAATCAAAGAAGGCCAATCTTAAGCTTGATCATTACACCACACTTCGACTATTCTAGTAGAGGGTTGTTTTTATGTACGATGAGTAGCTATTCTCCTTCTGAAGTCATAAGTTTCATGATATCTCGGAATGATAAATAATGTTAAAAATGGAAAGTTCTAAACCCGACTTCTCAGACGAATCTGTTTTATTTATAAAAAAGATGTAAATTAGATCTAAATAAGAGGTCGGAAATAAATATTTGATTTCACGAAATAAAAGAGGAGTTTAACTTTATTTTTGGCATTAGGTAACCGGAATATATGAAAAACATAAATTTACATAAAACCTTTAGAATTTAAGAGAAACAGATTTAAAAGTGAACGAAATATACATGTCCAACAGTAGCTAGAAAGGAGACCATTTTTGGCTTTGGTTTGGTAAGAAAAACTACCATGGCAATCAAAGAGGGGCTCTAAAACAAAAAAAGCGTACACTTTTTACTGTAAATCAAAATATCCGTACTCCATCTTTAAATACGACATTTAAGCAACAGACTATGACTTTGCAGACTACAACTTAGACTACCATTTGTACCTTTTGTGGTGAAGCAGAAAGCATAGTTCACATCGATGTTAAACGTTCAACGCCTATTTTAAGTACCTAAGCTTATCGCTAAACTTCAGAATCAATTTTAAAACACTTTTTGAATCTTAATCTCTCTTATCGTAATTTTAGGCTACTATTTTGGATTATAATGTGCCCACAAAATATAGTAACGAAAAATAAGTAACTTAGAAAACAAAAAAACCATTTGCGAGGTCCTAAATCGCTTCGCACAGAGTCAACATACTTATAAGATCTGTTAAAATAATTACAATTTTATTTTATTTTGACCTTTGAAAGTCGATTTATGTAACGCATCTTCCTTTTTTGAATGGATTTAGTCAAACTTTTCAAGATGTATTTTGGCGTGTATCAGGGTCGTAGGAGTGAGACATGGTAAGGCATTTTATATATTTACCTTTTATTTGGTTTGAAACATAAAATAAAAATAATTTAAAGAGAGTACAGTCTTCCCTGCAAAAGTTTTACTTCCTGTTAGTAAGTAAAGGGTAAACGCAGAAAAAATATGTTTACATTTCCTAAAAATAATTCAAAAATGGAATTGCGTTTAATTTAAAATATAAATTACATATCTATGCCATTTATATTGCTTATTACCTTAAATGTAGCTAAAACGTTTCCAAAACGCTTAACTGGTTGCTTCCGTCAATCCTCCCCCGATGAAATAATAATCAGCTAGGCTAATACCCAAGGCCCAAGTCATCAAGCGACTTTTAAAGCCATTAATTCAGTTGGCCGGGTTACAATGCGTAGGAGGGTGGTCGCAAGCCCTTCATGCCACGCGAGCCAACAGCTCCCTACACTCACTATTACCATTCACAAGTTGATAATTGACAGATCTATTGAATATTTATTTTGATCAAGAAAAACACAGTAATTGGAATATCCGTTTGTAAGTAGTACATTAGATTAGCAGAATAGTATTGCGATAAATGATGTGACGTTTGAAGAGTTTCTTGCTAAATATTAATAATTTTAAGAAACACACATCTTAGAGATTCCAAACGTGTGGAAATTTTATTGCGTTGCTATAAATGTGTATCAACATAATTAATCAAAAGCCGGAACATGGTTGTTTAGGGCGCCTGGCCAACTCTCTTCTATACTGCTTTCCTTTTTCGCTGCTTTTTGACGATGGCTTCATGGACGAACTCACCGGCGATGGCCGCGATGGACAAAAGGATGCCAAACAACCACGCTCTGAAAATGGGTTCCAGAAAAAGCAGAGTAGTTTTTTGGGGAGGAATTAGAGACTTATCCTTGGTCAGCCATTTACCAAAAAAATCTTCAATCTTTATCTCGTTTGGCCGTCTCTGTCTTGTCTCCACATATCGCAACACCCTGAAACAGAAGTATTTGTGGTCAATGTAGCTGTAGTACCCCTACATTTTCTAAAAACGTATTTAACACCGAATTCAAAAATAATCAGTTAGAAACTCCTTGTTGGAGTAATGATATGACGTAATCTGATCTACTCTATGCGACGTACCTTTGTAATATATTATAATGTTTTATAATATAATATAAAGCGGGAATTGTTTATCATTTTATTGATTCATTAACTCGTTTTATTATAATAAACTCGCTTTTTTTGTATCTCGCTTTTTTTGTATCTCGCTTATTTTGTATCTCGCTTATTTTGTATCTCGCTTATTTTGTATCTCGCTTATTTTGTATCTCGCTTATTTTGTATCTCGCTTATTTGGTATCTCGCTTATTTGGTATCTCGCTTATTTGGTATCTCGCTTATTTGGCATCTCGCTTATTTGGCATCTCGCTTATTTGGCATCTCGCTTATTTGGCATCTCGCTTATTTGGCATCTCGCTTATTTAGCATCTCGCTTATTTAGCATCTCGCTTATTTAGCATCTCGCTTATTTAGCATCTCGCTTATTTAGCATCTCGCTTATTTAGCATCTCGCTTATTTAGCATCTCGCTTATTTAGCATCTCGCTTATTTAGCATCTCGCTTATTTAGCATCTCGCTTATTTAGCATCTCGCTTATTTAGCATCTCGCTTATTTAGCATCTCGCTTATTTAGCATCTCGCTTATTTAGCATCTCGCTTATTTAGCATCTCGCTTATTTAGCATCTCGCTTATTTAGCATCTCGCTTATTTAGCATCTCGCTTATTTAGCATCTCGCTTATTTAGCATCTCGCTTATTAAGCATCTCGCTTATTTAGCATCTCGCTTATTTAGCATCTCGCTTATTTAGCATCTCGCTTATTTTGTATCTCGCTTATTTTGTATCTCGCTTATTTTGTATCTCGCTTATTTTGTATCTCGCTTATTTTGTATCTCGCTTATTTGGTATCTCGCTTATTTGGTATCTCGCTTATTTGGTATCTCGCTTATTTGGTATCTCGCTTATTTGGCATCTCGCTTATTTAGCATCTCGCTTATTTAGCATCTCGCTTATTTAGCATCTCGCTTATTTAGCATCTCGCTTATTTAGCATCTCGCTTATTTAGCATCTCGCTTATTTAGCATCTCGCTTATTTAGCATCTCGCTTATTTAGCATCTCGCTTATTTTGTATCTCGCTTATTTTGTATCTCGCTTATTTTGTATCTCGCTTATTTTGTATCTCGCTTATTTTGTATGTCGCTTACTTTGTATATCGCTTATTTTGTATCTCGCTTATTTTGTATCTCGCTCGACTTCTTGTAATCCGACAACTATGTCCTATTAATAAGCTATCAAGCTATCACTCCTCAGGTAATCCTAGTGTTGGTCAAATAAAGCTTTTGTGTCAAGGAGAAAGATATTGGATCGGGGAATCTCAATTTTAGCCAATATCTAAAGTCGAAATTTCTGCCAGATATTCCAACTTGAGACCGGTTTCGCCCTTTTGAGGTTTATCAGGACAGTATAGGAACTCTGGTTTTTCTAGGAAATCTGCCAATATCAGAAAATCTTATATAAATCCAGGGTGTCCTTTATGTAAGCAGTCCATTGCAATTTGTAATGAAATTCTTCACAAATTATTGTATGCCAGTCGCTATACAGCGGACATCTTTTACGCACGGGCTTCCGTTGGAAAGCCTTATCAAAAAGGACACTCTGGATGCATATAAGACTTCTAAGCCTTTAGTAGTATGATCATACCGAGTAACCCCCAAAACACCCGGTTTTTTAAACATGGCCGTTAACGCTACATCAGCTCGTCTGATCTTAAGTAAAGGTGGTAACCCCCATTCAAAATGTGATGTGAACCCATATCCAATATTAAAAACACACCGAACCCGTCTAGGTAAACACATTAAAATGGATACTCATAATGAATGTGTTTAGACCAATTCGGCTTTTACTATTTTAAAGTTTATAGTTTTAGATATTTTCTAGCAGCGAATACTGTACATACCGGTTGTCTAATTTTGCTCATACCTCGCATTTTTCTCAAAAACTACAATAGGTAAAGTTTTTAAATCTTCGATATGAAATAGCGTTCATTTCGAGAAATGCTTCACCGGGCGGAAACACGCATTGCAGAAAAAGGAGGAATAAATGAACCCCACCTGTAATTTTTCGTGTTTTTTTTTGCTTAAATAAAAAGATCTTTCTTTGGTACATTTGTGTTTTGCTTGATATGTGTTTTCTTACAGTGACCGAACAAGCTATTTCTTCCTATGACCAACTTGATATTTTTCTTTATGAAAAATGGGTCACTTTCTACCAAACCAACTTTATTTGTTTAAGTTTTCAAGTATGTTCTACAACTTTCTTATTGAAGGTGTTCGTCTATCACTTGCTCAGTCAAAAAAAAATGTGAAAAAAAAAATGAAAATCTGTTCCGAATTTTATGACAATTAGAAATTAGAATGCTCTCTACGTCTTAGGTCTACCTGAAAAATTCAAAACTCTAACTATTAAGATGTTTGATAAAAATGCGATGCCAGAGCAAAATCGGGTATACAACCCATTCTACAAATAGGCCTAAGAGAAACGATTATCCGCCCCGCGGTTGGGTAGTGATTTTTCGGTTTGCCCGTTATTTGGACCATCCAAATCAAACTTTTAGAAACAGAGCCATTCACGGATAAATATATTCGAAGTTCAGAATATTCATATAAGCCATAATATTGGAGAAGTATGTCGCCATCGTATTGATGCCCCTTCCAGCACGGTGTCCCATACTCACCGATAATCGACAGCTTCCTTCAGCCACGCCGGCAATCTGGCAGATAGAGCCACATAACTTGAAACAGTCATGTAATCCGTTTGACCTCGGTAAATACTTCTGCATGGTTTAATCTGCCAATATTTCATTCCGTAAGGGAACCAATCAGCAGAGGCAAAAAACACTGCCTGAGTGTTCATGATACTTTTAACATCGTTTTCAGGCACTTTCATTTTTAATATGAATTCTGTCATTTCAGGACTTCTGTAATTAAGCTGCGAAAAACAAAAACATGACGAATTTTGCTGATGTCGCTGTGCAAGTTTTAAAAGCTTACAATATGAGAATTATATACGTATATATGTTTAATGTCGGTCCTAGCGAGTAGATGTGGGAAAGTGTCGATGTAATCTACTTTGGCAGTGATCAGTTCCCCCTTCATGTTACAAAGATAAAATTTGTTAAGTAGGAACCCGGCTCCCAACATCCACCCGCTAAGAAGAATTCTCCACCACAGGTGTCGTCCGTTAAATCCAAAGTCACACGCTATCAACAGGCAATAAAATGGGGCATTAGCAACCAATTTAAAATCTTATGTACTTGTCGTTTACGGTTCAAAACGAGATGCGAGAAGTAGAAGAAGCAACTGTCCCAGATCCTCTTCGCGATGGTCTCGTGTCCTCCGTGTTGGCGAGGTGTTCTTCTTCTTGCATCGAACAATACAGCTGTCACCAGGGATATGACCAAGAAGGAGAGTAAAAGTATAGTGGAAATGATGACACCCAGGGCTTCTTGGGGCATCAACACCCGCTCGATCCCTCCCTGTCCGTCCAAACAGCTGTAGATGTTACTGCTTTCGGAGTGGACTTGTTGACTCAAATGGGCTGGTTCTTTTTCGTGTTCAAAATTTTCATTGTAATATTCAACCTCCATAATGTTGATGCTCTGTTCAAGAAATTAAGTATAAATCCAAGCTACAGATATGGAAAAAACTGAGATTTCGTCCATTTCAGACAGAAATGACACCTTTAGGGTATTATGAACTTATGATACCTCTGCGTGCCTTTAATTGTCTTTGTTCGAGATAATCGTTCTTTCAAGAGATCTGATGTCTCTTTGACTTGGCCATCAGAAACATATATGAATTTAATGTTATTGAAAGACTTTTCGCAGAAGTTGAACATATCTTGTGACGTTAAAATTTGGCCGGAAATAGGTCTTTGGCGACAAAGACCTATTTCCGGCCAGATTTTAACGACGAAATGAAAGTTTTTCCATATCTACTACTAGTGTAGAAATCGGGTAAAAGGTAATTTTTATAATCGGAACCATTCTCCTAATCCTAATGGTTCTCGAGATAAATTTTGAATGACCTTGAACTTATGTTTCAAGGTCATCATATGTTACAAATTACGAACTCCCTCACTCACAAGGAGACATCCCGAAGTGTAACCCACCGATTTTGTTCAAACTCAGAGGATTGGTAGACGTTCATGTATGATGAAAAATCATAAAGGGAATTTATTCAATGGGCAACCGTTTTGCCATGGCAACGAAAAATGTTTTTGACAACAAAAAATAGAAATTTTCCCATTGAAAATAACATGGGATTCTGACCGATTCCTAGCCCCCCCCCCCTGTGAAAAATTTAAACAAATGCCGAAAAAAGAAATGAAAATTGACCATAAAAACCTCAAAATTGACCAACTTTTGATCAATTTTAGGTCAAAATCTCATGTTATTTTCAATGGGAAAATTTAATATTTTGTATTGTCAAAAAACATTTTTCGTAAACGGTTGCCCATTGAATAAATTCCCTTTAGGATTTTTCATGATTCATGAACGTCTACCAATCCCCCGAGTCTGAACAAAATTGGTGCCTCCTTGTAATGTTTAGAGTTTCACGACAATATTGATCCATTAGATCTGGTAGTTTTCGATTTATAAGCCCTTAAATGTCGTGTCTTATTTAGAATACCACACATGACCTTATGGTTTTTGGTCTAACATTTCTCGGCTTCCCATTGGTCAAATTAGATCAGATCAAAGTTGCTTAGACTTAAAATTAAACGTAGAACACATTTCTAATTGGAACCATTTTTCTAATCCTAACGGTTCTCGAGATTAAATTTGAATGACCTTAAAGACCTGGATCAAGGTCATTGAAATTTTCATTGACATTTGTCCCCCTGCACCCTCTATGCAAATTTAAAGTTCTTACTTAAAACACATGTTGATTAATTGGCTCTGTATCGTTTTTAAGTTAACGCCCTGTATTTTGTTTTTAAATTTCAATATATTTTTTAAGGAGGGGTATAAGAAATAATTTTTTTCTCGAAAACAAAAAATATTACCCTCGCAGTTTTTTGACTGCAACTAAAGCGCGTATAGGGAATGCAGAAAAAAATTAAACTTTGAAAATTAAAAATGAGCTATTTTCAGGGTCAAAGGTTAACTATTTAAAACTTGATTTATTGTATTTTCTGTTATATATAGCATGAACTTAGGTGCTTAGTTACATTGCGTTCTTCAATTGCTTTAAAATGAAACCTCTTTCGAATTTTTCGGTTAAGTAGAAGCTGAGATAAAAAATGGTTAATGGTAGGGTTCAAGGTCATTTTCAAAAATGTGACGACACTGTATCTCAGCAACCGCTCAACCAATCTTACTGAAAATTTCAGAATCGACGTCTACGGCCAAAATAACCCTACATACAAGTTGACACGAAATTTGGCGATGGTCGGGTGAACAAGTGGGAAAATCTGTCCTGGAATGACCCGGGGACTATGTCACCTAGGAGGGGTTTTACAATCACCGTGTCTGTAGGTCTGTGGGTCTGTCAGTGGGGCAAAGTGTAATCTCCGCGTTCGCAGTTTCTTGGAATAGGGGAAATGGTTTTTCCAAAATCCCCTCTTTCGTCATCGGGCGTAGTTAACGTTCCTCCAGCGTCTTTGTCTCTAGCGTCTTTGACTGTTAGGACGGCCCGAGTGCTGAGGGTAACAATAAACGTCTCAACGTCCAATTGGCAGGGTTTCCACCAAATGTTCAAGATATACGTATTAATATCAATTTGCGATAGTATCGCTCGGGATTCGATCTCGGGTCCCCTGCATGAGAGGCGAATGTTCTACAACAGAAGCACCGATGCTTGCTATTCTGTGATGTTTTTCAAAAACAGCTTCAGCAAAAGTCCGTTACGCTGTTATAAAGTTTATTATAGTAAATTTATTCTATAACATTATAAATATTTATAAATTAAATTGAAAATTAATTAATAACTTTAATATAAAGTACGGTCTTGACTGGGAATCGAACCGGGGTATAATTGAGCAGGTGACGCGGACGTTTTATCGCTGAGCCATCGCCTTCCCCTCATTGTCTTGAAAAAACAAAACCTTATAAGCAAAGTGTTGAAGTAAAGGTGGACTGTTTTGTAAACGGGTAGAAATTAATATCCTTGTTACCTCTCCGAGGGGACTTTGTAACCTAGGAGTGGTATTACAATCACCATGTCTGTCGGTGTGGGTGTCTGTCTGTTTGATCTGCGAACGCGTTCGCATTTTCGGAGAAAAGTGTTATCGCTGCATACGCAGTTTCTTAGAAATTGGGAAAAGTTTTTTTCCAAAAGCGCCCTCGTTTTTGCATTGGGTGAATTATAATTTTCTTTTGCGAATTGCGACTGTACGTGATGAATCTTCGACGCTTGGGACGGACCGAGTGCTGAGGGTTACGGTAAACGTCTCCACGTCCAAATGGCAGAGTTTCCACCAATTTTTCACGGTATACGTCAAATCTTGTTTTAGCGCAGTCAGCAGAGATAAGAAGGTTAAAGGGTAGAGCCCGTGGGTGGTACACTTAGTTAGATTTTGGTCTATCGGTTCTTTTGAACCGTTAAGGGTCATTTATGAATACAATTTCAAGTGGAATACAACGCGTTTTTTTCCTTTTGCTTACTTGACTCGTAACTTCGTAATTTATTTTATGTGTTTTCTTATCGGCTTTAAATGTGTGATTCATTTTTATTAATGTGGTTACGTTGGTTTTATATTTTGAGATATGCGCTGTAGTTTAACCTTCACTATTCAGTTAAGGTTTTTTTGTGTGCGTTATAAGCCGGGAATTGTTAGTGTTTTTGGATTTTTCTATTACAATTTTCATTACCGTGGGTATAAGGATTGAAATTGTCTGCATTTCTAAGTATGTTTGATTGGGTTATTATTATATATTTTTATTGCATATTTCTGTTAATACAATGTGTATTACTGTGGTTATTTAGGTTGACTTTTCTTGATTCCTAAGTATTTAAATTAACTTGTTACTTAGTTGGGTTATTATTATATATTTTTCTATTGGTTATTTTTCTTGTTTGTTGATAATGTGGGGGATAATTCATATCTACGATTTTTTATTTGCATTGATTTTTATCGGCTTCGTTGGGTTGTCGTCATGAGCCTACGCAGTTTTTATTAGTGCTTTCACTTATAGTTTTGGTTTTCGCTTTAACATTTGTTTTCCATATAAATTTGATTGTTTAAGACCTATAATACAATGGGTTGGTTTTTCTCTATAAAATAGTTTCTTGCACGTATATTTTACGTTTCGTGAGCGTTCTAATAATTTTGAATTTTAAATTTTCTATTTCTCATTTGGTTTCTTTCGGGATATAATAACGTTTTGGGTCTGAAGTTGGTTTTTTGTTCTATTGATATTGGAAATTTGTTTAATGCAATAACATTTGTAATATTAATAATTGAAATAAAAAATAATCTACTGGTTGGGCTAGCACCGGGATGACATTATTTGAGGACGCTATTGATGGCGAAATATCATTGAGTACCGTGTCCAGTAGTTAACACACCCAAGGGCAAATTCTTCCGAGGAGAGGAATATTTTGGAAATCTTGCCAACTTGTTAATTTCGCAAACTGAGTATAAAAATTAGCTCTCCTAAATGAATGCTGAAATCTTTCCTAAATCGGGAAAAATTTATTGACTCAATGCTCACATTTTCACGAAAGGCCAAAGTCCGTGGTATACTAAGATCAACGGATATTAATCTGAAAATAAAACGAACATGCTTGGTTACCGGCATAATTTTTCTAATAGTGACGAATTGGTAAATATTTCACGCAAGTTGCAGCTTATATTGATTATTATTTGTTTGCCAAAATCGAATCCATGTAGAGATCGGTGTTGGAATAAGAAATTATCCAATTATTTACGTTTATTCATATCCGACAATTATCCAAAATATTCAGAAAAAAACCATTATTTTTGCATGTTAAATCGTGGTTTATTCGTATAAAATATTCATAAATAAACAGTGAACTAAAATTTTTATGATAAATCGAAATTTTGCCGGTTAATTTATTTGTTCCGCCGATTAAACTCAATTAAATTTTAGTAGCTAAAATTCAAACCAACTTTTTTTAAAGGTTACAATGCACATTTATTGCTTTTAATAATAAGCTTTTAGCATTCAATATAATTCCATTATTGTGTCATTAAGGCATTATATTTATTTTATTTCAAACCATTTTAAACATATTTCTGTTTAAATAATGTAGTTTAGGTTTAAGTAAACCATTTTCAGCGCCGCTGTGAACCTATATATATTTGAATAATAGCGTTAAGCCATTATAGTGCTGCTAAAACTATTTCGTAGTTAAAATTATAATAATAATTATTAATAATCTGCTAGGCTAATACCCAAGCCATCTAGAGACTCTTATTGCCTCGTTCCCAGGTAGACGGGTTGAATTGCGTAGGAGAGGGTTGGCAAGCCTTTCAAGCTATTATTATACTATCAAGAAGCCCTTTCAATGTTGTTGTATATACTGTAACATTTGGATATAAGGTAAACGTTAGATATATAATCAAAAAATCCTTACTGTGCTTCTGAAATACCATGACTGTTGTAAAGAAAACCATAACGGTTAGAAATTAGCCAATTTTTTTTTATAAACAACTTTGCCGCAGGTGACATTCCCAGAATTATACAACAGTTTAAACAGACGAACTTTTGTAAAACTTGTTTCTAACAAGGATCTTCATTCACTATATTTCTTTCAAACTTACTAAAGTAAAGGCACGCGAGGAACTTGCATCATGACATTTAATAAAAATTAGATTTTAGGTGAAGTGAGGGCATATCTTTAATACATCTACTCTAGAAACGGGAATGAAGCCCCAGGATAAATTTCCTGGTACGTGTTTCCCTAGATTTTCTGGTCGCCTGGTTTTTACCAATTGTTGCTACCACCTAGGAGCAACAAACACAAGGAGAACGCAGCTAGCCTTTAAACACGCTAACGAAGGGTTGTGTACGAATTTCATTGGACGAGCGTCACGAGCCTTTACGATGAACGTTTTACGGGCGGGGTGTAACGAATATTTTTCAATACGTTACCCCTCTTTTAGATTTTGTTAAGGAAACAATTATTTTACGTCCCTCGGCATCCCCATAGGGTCGCGTTGGATAGTTTGTAGGAATGGGAAGTAGTTAGCGAAAGGCCAAAAGAGGGATCCAACGTGTTTTCATTGTTACTACTCTGCTAAAAGGAACCTCAATAGATGCCCGAAATGGCCCTCCTGTCAACCCAGGCACTGATTTATAGTTTTACGATCGTCTTTAGAATCGACGGTGAATAGCGTATAGTGTGCATGCCTCGTGTATTTTATTATTGAACTCGAACCTTTGTCAGATTTTCTCGACCAATGCTTACAATTATAGTAGTGCGCCTCGATATTATTGTTTGGTGTAATTGTCACCGAATGTGTGCGCGTCTTGTGATCTCAAGAAATTGAAACACATGTGAAACACATGGGCGCTTGAAATAAAGCCCTACGTTGAAATTTGGTGATTGGTCAAATCATAGTGTCCGTCCACGTGACAGCCCGTCATAGTAATTCGATTGGTTAACGAAAAAACCAGGATGGACCCAAAAAGTCACGTGGATTATACAACAAAACTGGAAGACAAGAAGAAGAAGAAGAAAAGAGGAACCGTATCTCCGGACCGAATGGATGATCTTAAACCACCGCTCCGGATGACCATAATAAAAGGAACATAGTTTTCGCGCTGGTTGCAATCTATGAATGTCTCCAGCCAATTGATCAGATATCGCCGGACCATGGATTTCCTCTGCCCATCACCACCACGACACCTCGTAGACGATAGTAGTAGCCTCATCGTATCTCCAACGTCTCAAGCCTTCAACTCGTCTCTTCAACTCTACGAACTCTCTCCTCGCATCTACCCTTTTCATTTTACTTTCAAGAATCGAGACCAACGATAATCAAGAATAGTGATGAGTACTTTTTATATGGCGCAATTAGTGTATATAGTAGACCGCGAATTTTTAGTAGTCTGGCATTGGTCGAGTGCATGCTGCGTGTAGTTATTTTGGGGGTCATGCAAATTAATCTAGTAGTATTTTATTTGTTAGCGGTATTGTTTGGTTTTTATTTAGTAGTTCGATTCGAAATGTTTGTCTAATAGTAATTTTAGAAGTTGATCATTAAATCAGAATCTGGGTATGGCAAAAAACTTGTCCTTATTTAATAATTCATTAGCGTCCTTACTAACCATTTTAATCTAGTAGCATAGTAGTAGTATATGTCAACGCTAGGCACCTATAGGCCTATAGTAGTAGTAGAAAAGCGTTACAGGGGGGAAGACAATTTCCGAATTTTCCCCTTCCGACGGCAGCAGGCGCTAAAGCGTCTAGCCAATGAAAAACGTACACACGAAAATCCACGTCTTTTGACGGGTTGCGTTCTCCTTGTGTGGGGTGTTGTGTTTGTTGCTCCTAGCTACCACTGTCGATACCAAGCCACCACCGGAAAAGGAAGACAGATAAGGCATATCACCTTAACAAATCTGAATTTAAAGGTGTTAAAAGTCAAATGTTCTTCACGAAACTAATTCATTCACGTATTAAAAAAGGAGGAAACGTGAAATCTCGGCTCTAAAGCATTCTCATTTTTATGGAATTATCTGCTACACCATGATCTTCCTTAAAAATATCAAGTTTATAGTTTCCCATATCAACCTATGACAACTACAATTTTTAGATTTGTTGTTGAATCAACATTTATGAGACGACTGTTGATAAAGTCTCGAAACGTTTCACAAATTACTTTCGAAACTCTCCCCGAAATTGCACTTAAAATAGTAGCTCAAGGAGAGATTTGAGATGATCCACACAGTATGGTCTCAAAACGAAGGTCAGGGTTAGACTGAACAGTAGGACATGCCGCAAATGACGTTAAAACCAGCTCCCCATCTGCTCTTCTGTCAAACGTTTTCCATAATTATCAAGCAGCTTCGGGTCCGCAAGTGAAATAGGCAGCGTTGGCAAAAGCCCGGCAAAAACCTGTTTTTGCCGGGACATGTGGGAAAAACTGGTAAAAACCGGAAAAAATGGAAAAGACCGGAGAAAAGTTAAAGCTAAATTAATGATTGATATATCTATTAAGGGACTAATTTGCTCATTGCAAATAGGAGAGATGAAAAAGGGCCAGAAGAAGAGTGAATAGAATAGAAGAATATACTGCTTTTATTACTTATTTTTCATTGAATTTTGCCATTAGAGGTGGAAAAAACCACGGAAGTACGATTTTCCAAACGGTTTTTAACAGGAAAACAATAGGTGGAAAAAACCGCGGAAAAATCTAGTTTTTTCCACCCTTGGCCAAAATGTGCCAACCCTGGAACAAGGCGAATTTCACTACGAGCTGCTCTGAGATTGCAAGAGTGGAGTGTCAAATCTCACGAGCAGTGTTTTCAGAGCACCCGAGATTGGCCAAGGTGATTGTTGATATTCTATTTTGATCCAACGTCCTAATAACACCCATAGAGGCTTCGAAATTAAATTTTAGTTATAAAACAGGTTCTTTTACCACTAACTGGAAAGTATCTTGATACATTTAATTACTATAACCTTGTTCCATGATCCAACAACCCCAGCTTTTAGACAAACTCATTCAAGGAATTAATAAGATTAAAATTCAACCTTCAATAACTTTCATTTCCGAGGAAGGGTGGGCCTGCTCGTGCATCCTCATTCTGAGAATATTCATTAAAGGCTCTATGATGAATGGAATATCTAGAAATTTAAATTACCTGGTGTTTGGTAGATTTCCGAAAACGTATCCCAGTATCTTATGAGATGTCATAAACAAATCCATAAAATTATCTTCAATATCCAGACCATCATTGAACTCTACCTAATTAGATGGCGGTAAAATAATTAGATAAGTATGTTTTATAATAATAATAATAATAATAATAATCAGCTAGACTAATCACTCAAGGCACCACCTTAGGCCTAAGTCATCGGGCGACTTTTAAAGCCTTTAATTTAGGTGGCCGGGTTACAATGCGTAGGAGGGTGGTGGCAAGCCCTGCAAGCCACGCGAGCCAACAGCTCCCTACTAGGGATGCAACGGATAACCGGAACCGAAACCGGAACCGATAATATACAAATTTGATAACCGTATCCGGAACCGGAACTGATATTTGTAAAAAAATGATAACCGAAACCGGTACCGGAACCGAGTTTTTCATTGTTTTAAACGGTTTTTAAACGGTTTTTAATCGGTTCTATAACTTTATTTACCAACATTTATCGCATGTTGAAATTTAGTAATTAAACTTCATAATTTACTATTAGTTTTTCATATAAGCTCATCTTTATCCTATCTCAGACAACTCTATGTGGGTTTCTACGTAACTGTCAACTGACACACCATTACGTATTCTCAATTGAAAATGGGCTCGTCCTCCAAATGTTTGCTTTAAAAACTGGCATAATCCGGAAATCCGCGATAGTTGTAGTATTATTTTCTTCAGTCGGAAAACTCGACACAATTTCATAAATGTAGCAAAGGCCACAAAAAATATTTCTCGTCTACTGCTACTAGTGTGCCTTCCGAGCAATTATTTAGTGGGGCAATGGGCAAGCATAATTTTTGATCCCCTTCGCAACCGACTTAGAGGAGAAACAGCAGAAAAGCCAGTGGCGTAAATAACACCCCGGCAGACTCCGCAATGCGGGGAGGGGTGCTTCCATCGTGGGGCCCCCAAATTCCCTATGGGACTGTGTACAGTTAAACCGCCCGAGGCCTCTAGTTTTGTTCTCTTGTGAGCTCAAGTTAATGTTTTACTTGCTTCAAATATTCCGTTATGTTTCAACAAGTGCGCCCAAAACGTTATAACTACAAGCACAATAACCGTCGCATAAATATCCAAACAACGTACATATTGAAAGTAACATACTGAAGTTTGAAAAGTATCGAGACACGTGTTTTATAGCAGATCGTTAAACCTTGTAAATTAATAACTAAGTTGCGTTTCTGAATTTAAAGTTTTTAAGGTAAGGCTAATTCGATTGCATAATATAATTGCTGCCCTGGGTAGTTTTTGTCTAGAAAATCTAAAATTTCAAATTATGCATTTGCTTACGGAACGAAATAATATGGGCTCCATTTAGAACGATATACTCAACTGAAATCAAAACGAGTCAAAGAAATCCCGTCTTTATATTTTTCAATGAAATGAGGCAGGGGCGTAGGAACCAGGGGGCAATGCCCCTCCCTAGAATTTTGCTGAGAGGGGCAACTAATGTTATTGCCCCTTAAAATTTTTGGTCAGTTGAAATCTTCAAAAGCTCAAATTCTCAATTTAGAAGCATATAAAGCTTATAGAAACGCCACCGTGTCTTTTCCCGCCAATTTACATAGTAGTCAAACAGTAACACATGCATTCGGTGAAGCTACACTCCTTTAAAAATTCATAACCATTCTCATTTTATTATTGCGGATTTGTGTATCTAAAATTAATAAACGACTCTAAAGACTAAAATACACTTCGTATGATAACTGTTGTTACTGTCAATGCCTTAATGACATTCGCGACCGATTACTCACTCTACATCGGGGGCTAAGCTCCTAGACCCCCGTTTCGTTTCTCTTTGCCCCTCCTACTTCTAAAACGTTCCTACGCCCCTTAAATAAGGAGCGGAAGAGAAGGCAATGTCTCCCCAAAACTTGAAAATACATCATTTCCCCCCCCCCCTCCATCTTGAAACGATGAAACCGTGGGATTTTTCAAACAGAAGATTTCATTTTTACCCTACTTTATTGAATAAACAAATAACGCGCTTTTACGTGAGTTCCCTACGAGAGAATAGAAGCAATAATTCTTTTTAATTATTTTACATAAAGTCATCTAGATCGCGATTCTGGTTGGACTTGGGAGTCTGAACTCCAGACTTCCGAGTTCTACCAGAACCTTTGTTTTTAATGCTTCAGACGCTGATTGCCGTGATTTATCTAAATCGTTTCACTTAGGGCTTAAAGCCATTTTTAAGCGTTTTACATATTTAACATGCAAGTACGTGTTAAATCTAATTGTAGAAGGCGATACATGTTAGCCCTAACTCTAGATGGCGATAATCGCGACTCGGCCTTAATGATTATTAGGGACCCCAAAAACAGTTTCGCGGGAGGACCCCGAACCCATAGCTACGTCACTGTGAAAGCTACTATTTTTTAAATATAATTTATCAAAAACAAATTTTATATTCTAAATAAATAAATGTGGTGGATTTTATTTATCTTTAACTTCATTTGAATTGCTTGTGTATTTAACTTTAATTAATACTAAACGCACTGAAACCGTATAGGAACCGTTTAGGAACCGGAACCGATCGGTTCTAAATTTTGAGAACCGGAACCAAAACCGGAACCGATAAATTAAAATTTTAAGAACCGGAACCGTAACCGGAACCGATAAAGCAAAAATTTAGAAACCGGAACCGGATCCGGAACCGAGATAGTCCAAAAAAGTGGAACCGTTGCATCCCTACTCCCTACACTAACTATTACCGTTAACCTCAACAAGTTTTTATGGAAGGGGAAACCGAAGAGCTCGGGGGGAAACCCTTTATACCAGTGGGGAGAGAACTTGCAAACTCAACGCCGAAGGAGTTGTTCCGAGTTTTCACCCAGTGCCACAAGCTGGGATCGAACTCGGCTCCTCTTGCTTCGAGGCGAATTGTTAATTTTACAATTTCTTGAACTCTACGACCAGTAGTACCTATAAATCTTACTAAAATTTTAGGTATCCTGTGCTGTAAGATTTTTTTTTCTGTCAGTGAATAGTAGTAAAATGTACAGATGTTTTTGTATAAATAATACATAATAGAAACACAAATAACAACTGTAGAATTTAAAGAAATGAGTATTTTTTTTAAATATTGATAACTATGTTATTTGGTAGAAAGGTTCTGAAGTACCGACAGACAGATTTGTCTGTAAAATACACAAGGGTTGTCTGGCATCAGCGGCTGCCAGAATGTTTCTGTAATCTTGACAGAACATTTTTATCTCACATTGTCAGTGTACAGTAAGGACGATTCACTTAATCAAGAATTTCGTTGTCGTCTTGGGTGTATTTACCAAAGTAAACATTAGTCAAAGTATTCAGTTTCAAATGTATAAAGATTCATCGGATGTGCATTACATTTGGTCATAAAGAAAATAATTTGTTTTCCTTACTTCGATATCCACAACTTGCTCAAGTTGAGAGGCGTTCATTTTCAACCTCCGAAAACCGCTGCAAAATTCAACTACGCCTTGACTGTATTATTTGTTTGACTGAGAAACGAAGTTATATTTATTAAAGGAAAAAAATAATTGTAAACGGTTCGATATAATAAGGGTCGAGAGAAACCCAACGCTATTACAATAGTAAATAAATGTTTCATAGTAATTATTTTTCAGATAGTTCTGTAAATAAAAATAGTTAAGTTAAGCAAAAAATGCGTTGCTATTTTATTGATCTGAAAGAAGAAGGCTTTGTGGGCGCAAAACAAAATCTATAATGTACTACTTTTAAAAATCGGTAACAATATTATCTTTAGTGCCTATTACTATAACATTTTGAGCATTTTGGCCATGGAGTGCCCAAATTCTCCATTTTCAATGTCGGGATCACCTTATATTAAAAATCACCAATTTGTGAACCCTTGATTTACGCATGAATGGTTAACTATCCCTTGATGACACAAAAAGCACCCGATGTAAATTAATAATGAAAAAAATGACTTAAAATTACCCATAATAATTATTTTAAATTATTGCAGTTTTTAATTTTTCTTTATTGGACGTTTCGAACTTCACGAGTCGGAGCGCAATGTGCCAAATGTAAAGGATCTCAAGCTCATTATTGTATTGATCAGTTATTTAAACATCGCAACAATGTATTTGTTTTGTTAGTTCGTTTTCGGGGGAAATGGAGTGCAATTATTATTTTTATTTACATTATCTCGTGAGTCACGATATGGAGTAGATCATTTGTGAACTGTATTATACGGGTATGTAAATCGAATATGCAACGACATTTTTTGTACGTCAACGGTTTTAATAAGCGAGATTCAAAACTGTTTTGTCAAGTGCTACTCTTAAATTTCCGATAAATTGGCTCTATAATTTCGTTAGAAATCTGTATCAATTAGAACCAATTGGATAAAGCGAATATTGACAAGAGCTGTTTTCTGATTGTCAGTGGAGTCTAAACCTTCTGACAAAATGACAAGTATATGAGAATCAGTATTTTTAAAGCGCACGGATATTTGAAATAACATATGTTAATATCCCTGCGCTAGAAAAATACTCCTTCTCATGTATATGACTACAGGATATCAAGACCGCTACCAGCGAGCATGAAAATGGGGCTTAAAGCCACATTTTTATGCTCGCTGGTAGCGGGTAACAATCGACAAAATCCGCTTCCGCTACACACTTTTTCACTTTCCGCGTCGATCTGTTTCAAACAGATATTTTAGCTTTATTTTCACGCTTGCGAGTGGCGGATGCGAATTGTGACGATTTTTGTCCGCTACCAGCGAGCATGAAAATGGGCCTTAAGTTCTTACAAATAAAGAGTGCTAGAATCGAATACAAATTAAAATTTAAAATAGTTACCTTTATTTTCTTAAATAAGAAATAGTACAAGTAACTACACCTTCTTTAAGTATTAATTAACCAAAGGTTTCAATCATGGTATGAATTAAAGCGGCTATAAACCTCTATAAAAGAAGTAAAAAAATAAAATATTTTAACGTTCGTTTTGGGGGGCATTTGACCCTTGTGCCCCCCCCCTGGCTACGCCACTGCCCATGAGTTATACTTCCGAACAATAATCTTACCAGCTGATTGCCGTAAATGCTTATTGTAGTTTATTGTGGCGCTACGTAAGCTTGCATTTATTACGCTTAGCGCGCGGGGGGGGTCGGCACTAGCTTTCAATCTCCCCGTATTTGAAATCTCTATGGTCAATAAACAGTTTATTAATTTAATAGTCCAGCTTATTTATTCACTAATTGTGGGTTAATGCTCAATGGCACTTTTTTCAATTCGACCATTTTAATATTTAATTTGAGATTTCATGATTTACAACAAATTGGGGTAATTTAACATACATGTATACACTCTTAGCTTAATTGCAAATGCTACTTTCAACTACGTAAGAGGATCTAGGGTGGTCTCTCAACTTTATAGCACAATTAATCTGTTGTCCTTGGTGAAAATTAAAGGTTAGTATAGCCGATATTTTCCAGATAAAATAAGGGAAGAAACTGAAGTGGAACTGTCCAACTGAATGCGGGGAAGTCCAAAGCCAAGGTCAATTAATTGTTGTTAATTTCTCAAGTAAGGGTTTTTAGATAATGATTTTATTAAACATTGCTAAAAATTAATAATAATACCTTTTTAATCTAGTAAGAATGCTTGGAGCTGATAGACCTGAAAAATGCAACCCTGTAAAATCAAGAACTATCCACTCTTAATGGGGTATTCCACCAACTGCGACTAAAAGAAAGAAGGGTAAATTAACAGCTTCACAAGTCACAGAAGAAGATATTAATAATCCTGATAATGAATCTAGTCCAGAATTAATTACAGCTAGTCATTCTCAAGGCTCTGAAGTTGAAGCTAATCAGACTGAAGGCTCTATACAATCTCCAAGTTCAAACAAATTCAGGGGAAAGAAAAATAAATTTCCATCATCATGGAAAGAAGGGTATCCTTTTTTAGAGCACAGCAAAGATGATTATCTAGTCTATTGTAAAATATTCCGAAAAAAGACTATGTAAATTACAAACTATCCGGGGTACTAACAATTTTCAAGTATCAGTCAATAAAGTACGGCAAAATTCTGAATTACATATGAATTGTGTAGCTGCAAATAAAAAGTCACAGAATTATCATAAAATTTTAGGAAGAATGTATTTACTTATACTCAGGGAGAATAAATATGTCGAAACTATCGACGGACACGTTGAGGCCCTAACCCCGTCCCGCTAAGGCGGTCTTATTTTTTGCGTCCTCGCAGCAGCGTTAATCGCGTCGAAAAACGTAATTTTCAAGAACCAATGAGATTGCAGTATTATTTGATTTTATTAATGCGGAGGAGCATACCGGGGGGCCCAACGGGTGGAATTGGAGAAACGCTAAAAATAATCTCGACATATTCATTCTCCCTGAGTATAAATAAATACATTCTTGATCTTAGTATATAATAAACAATTATGGGCAATGTTCTTGAAAATGGTGATCAAATTTCCTAATGACATTCGCGCGTTTCTGAGAAATATTCTTCTGAACATGTCCTAAAATGAGTTTTTCACTCTTATTTCGCCTGGGCAGGGAGTTTGAATCCATTGCCGTTAGCTGTGCTATGGTCGACCTAATGGCGTAAAAGAAGTCCACAGGAAGCAAAAACATTAAAAATTTATCATTGGAGTGCACTAAACGGCATTAAAAATTAAAAATTTGATGAAGTTATAAGAGACATCTTCAATATTTATCAATAGTCACTACAAAATGCGCGATAGATATTTTTAAGGATTTTATTTGATCGTTCCTATTTTGATTATCGTGTGGGGTCCAAAGCATGCAAATTACTATAGTTAAAATAGTTAAAATTTTATTTATAATTTTAATTATTAATTAAAAAAATTTAATTGTAAATTAGCTTGAAATTTCCTTTACTGGAAGCCCTTTAGGAACGAAAAGTATGCTTTAACCTGGCTACGGACCTCTAGCATTTCCACCACTCGCATATACACCGTATAAATTAGTCAATGACTTTTGGTGCCTTTGCTATTAGCTTAGCTAATTCTCTAAAATGTATAGGTTATCTAACACTGACTAGAGATTCATCGAATCTGCATTACTTCTAGCCATATATTAAAGAATTTAGGTGCTTCGATTTCTACAACTTGATCGGGTTGAATGACGTTCATTTTGCGATTCTGGAAACCTTTCAAAATCCCGACTGTCCTGCACCTTCATTTGCACGTTCGACTGAAGAATTCCCACTAAATGAACAACCATAATCTCGCGAAAAAACTTGAACAAGCGTTTCAACGTGTCATAGAAATCAATACCGAACAAACGCTATATTTACACGTTTCAAAGTATGTTTATGTTTCACAGTGATCCGAAAAATAGTCTTTAGAAGCGGGAAATAAATAGTGAAACATTCATTCATTTCGTATTTTAGTCAAATATATCAAAACGCATCATGTAAAATCAATTATGAGATGCCTAAATTAATCAGTAATATTGATTGAAACTTGTATATTTCAAATTAGTATTGCCAATTTTAGGCCGAGTCATATTTATTAATGACAACTGTTGTATTTCTTATTTTGTTGGTTTATTTAGTTAAAAACATCAACCAAATAATAAAAAGGGGCATTATTATATATCTTACCTTTATTCAAAAGTAGAAAAGGGCACGGACGAAGAATGCGCTACTTACCTAGTTTATTTTACGCGCACTCGTAGTTTTGCTTCGCACTTATAAGAAACGTGCATTTATACCCGTCTCAGCTTAAAGAGATTGTCGCAAATTAACTTGTTCGATTCAAACCAAGATTCAAACCTAAATACTTGATATTTTTCTTATTTATCGAATGTTTGGCTTTCCGAACATGTAACTCGTTTTACATAAAATTATCATTAAGTTAATTTGATTTTAAAATAAAGTTTATACCTGGCGCTGCGCAGCGCCCTTTTCTGAAAACGACAATTCTATAGTGAGGTTGTTTACGTTTACTACCGTGGTATATTTTGAAATATTTCCACTGCTCTGTGGTATATTTTCTAGTATCTCCTATCCTACTACGGTCTTTGTACGATTTTCCCGTTTACCAAATCCAATACAGCACCCATGCACAATTTGGCCTCGACGGATGGTAACTTAGACCTAAGGTGGTGTCTTGGGTATTAGCCTAGCTGATTATTATTATTAAATAAATAAGAAAAATTAGTCCTATATTGATGATCTCAGCACCGGTCGCCATCTTAAAAACAAAACAAATATATAACCTTTAACCTCTAACTACCATCCAATCTTCTCAAGAGAACTCGTGAGAAGAGATTACGTCACCTCCTGTGAGAAGAACCGTCAAAATTTTGAGAAGTGATAATTATAACTATCAAGGGAAGAATTCTTAGAATTTTGACGTGCCCCTTGTAAGAGAGGAGGAATTATCTGTGCACGAAACGGAGGGAAACTACGGTAGTAGGATTCCGTTGTTCGATAGGAGATTTTGCGCTTAAGGCACCAAAAACCATAGCATCTTTAGTTTGTTGCAACCTACAGCCCTCGGTTGTGGAAGCAGTCGGTTTCGGGCAATGAGAGAGCTCGGTTTTGGGGACGTCATCAAAACCACAAAAATTCAAACCCAAAACAGCTGCACTGTATATTTGTTTCTACTAAAAATAATTAGGATATGTAACAAACGGCAAAAAGGACAAACGCGATTGCAACCCATACTTAAGTATTTTATATTTGTATATGTTTTGATCTGTACGTAAATATTTTTAAATACTAATTCATTGCTAATAATTAATTATTAAAAACTAACTGTGGTAACTATCCCAGTTAGTGATAAAATTAAACCGGGTGCATTTGTAAAAACATTTGGCCTCTTGAAAAGCCATTTTCAATATCTATTTTGTATTTTATTTTGATCTGCAAAACTATTTTACATTTCATATTTTGCTTTTAGAAAAACCAATTTTCCAAAAGCATTTAATATTTGGCATTTTAAACAACTCTACGCTTCTCAGTTATTTGGCTTAGAATAAAGTGCAGTATCTGGTTGTATACAGCGCAAATAACAAAAATATTTAAAAGGAAAACTGTGCTATTTCAGAAATTCAAGTGTTGATGATCGGAGTGCCACATATAATTTCGTGTGCAGTAATTATATCTAATTGCTTTTTTTAATAATACAGAAACAAGTTGTAAAATATCAATAACAATTTATATCTGAGCACACGTACGTGAATTTAAATTTTTGCGTATTGGCGATCAGAATTCGACCTATTTTTGGCAAAGAAAGTTAAGTACATTTATATTTAGTATATCTTTCCGTGGTTTAAAAAAATAATTACGTTTTATCTAATTTTTTACTTATTCACATTTCAAATAAAATACAATTAGCTTGTCACTTATTTTGCCATCATCGAGTGGTCAACCTTTTTTGAGTATTGGAGAATACTCGTCGATTACCGAGTACCAAAAAATTGCATATTTGGGTACCCGTTTACTCGAATAAACTGCTCTCTAAACTCGTCGAGTATTTTATTTTATATCCTCGTTGCTTCAAAGTTCCAAGAGGTGTTTTAACAAATTTTTGGGGGCAATAAACGGTACCTATAATGTTGTGGAAACTGTGGTTCATTTTAATTAAAGGAATATTTTTCAGAATTGAAAGTTACTTTATACTCCTCTTAAAGGGAATATAACCTGCTACGCTATCTTTATTTTTCAAATTTCCCTGTACAGTGGTGCCCAAAATGTCTAAAGCCAAAGGCAAGAGCGGCCACAGCTGCAACAGTTGCTGTTCCACCCCAAATACCTGAGGTTATATTCCCTTTAACTACAAAAAATAGATACGTCTTAAACTGCGCATTATTATCAACGAAACTTCAAATAACTTTAAGGGATAATAAAACTGTTAAAAATACCATCCATTAAATGATTGAACATTTGATGGTTGAAAATCCGGACAATTGATTTTGGCAGTGACCCAACCATTTTCTTTATTGTTTTCCCACGATTACTTCATAGGCGAACTCAACGGTAAATGCCGCGATGGAAAGCAGAATGCCAACGATCCATGCTTTGAGAATGGGCCCCAGGAACTGCAGGCTCGTCGCTTTTGGAGGGATTACAGATACATCCTTTTGCAGCCATTTCCCAAATTCTAATTGCAATGTATTCATTATTTCTATTGGCCGTCTTTGTCTGGTCTCCACGTACCGCGACACTCTGCAACAATAATATTCGTTATCAACATAACTCTACACGACTAGCGTTTAATTTAGGTTTAAAATTGGTTAAGATCACAACCCTAAACGTTTTAGAAGGGCTTATAATGCAAAGCCGTGAAGGTGACCCAAAAAACTTTAGGATTATAACGAATGAAGTGGGGTGGCGGATTTCTTAGCGCTTTCGCCTCGCAGCAAGAAGAGATCGGTTTGATCCGAACTTGTGGCACAGGGTGAAAACTCGGAACTACTCCAGCGTTGAGTTTGCAGGTTTTCTCCCCACTGGTTAAAGGGGTTTTCCCCCGAGCAGTAATGGGCATTTTTGAATTTTGTGTGATAACTCTCACTCCAGCTCATTCCACCTAGCTCTTCGGTTTCCCCTTACATAAAAATTGTTGTTGTTAAAGGTAATAGTTAGTGTAGGGAGCTGTTGGCTCGCGTGGCATGAAGGGTTTTCAACCACCCCCCTACGCATTGTAACCCGGCCACCTGAGTTAATGGCTTTAAAGCAAGTGTCGGCTCGACGTGAAGTAGCTCTTTTTTCAACAGATGTCGCTAGCGTCGAAATAAAAACAAGAGAGTTAAGCTACATTTTGACCCAAAAGGCGGGTACTTATAGGTACCCCTCGCGTTGATTGGCTCGTTTGTAAATTGATCAATAACAAAATTACGGTAATTTTAAACAATAAATTTTATATGGGATAAATAGCTTAGGTTAAAGGTCACTTAATATAAAATAATAGGTCTAAATATAATACTCTACAATCATTTGGCTATTTTAAATATTAGCTTCCTTTGCCATTAATAGATGGCACCACGCTGTCCACTAAAGTCGTTTTTTTCGAAGAATCGGATAGATTCATGGCCATCTCTAATAATAGAGGCCTTTTCATAATTCAGGTGACAATGATAGAGCCGCCACTTGCTTGGTGCCTTAAGGTGGTGCCTTGGGTATAAGCCTAGCTGATTATTTAAAAACTTGAAGAGGTTAACGGTTATATTTACTGTAGGAAGCTGTTGGCATGTAGGGCTTGCCAGTTGCCACCACCCTCCTACGCATTGTACCCGGCCAACTGTATAAATCTCTAAATGACTTGGAAGGTGGTGCATTGGGTATTAGCCTAGCTGATTATGGTTATTAACCGGTAGAAAAGAGGTAATAATTTATAATTTTGAATAAGACTTTTTTCAACTCTTTATACAGCTCAACCTTTTTTTTTTTAGAAGCTCGTTATGAGCCATTGAGACGGGTGGGACAATACAGTCCGCTCGTCCATTTGATTAATCAGGTGCGAGATATGTGTTACGGCCACGCCAACGGGGGGATACTTGGGGATAGGGTTGGGACACCCGTGGCGGAAGTATGACAACCACCCGTTGGGGGCTTAGTGGTCGTCCTCACACGGCCTTCCACAAACTCTGCCTCCCGGATGCCTGGGTATATATACAGTTCAACTAACTTTGTAAGTGAAAACAAATATGGAAATAAATATAAAAAATATAACATTATACAGGGTGTTTTTTGGCAGAAAAGTTAATTATTTTAAAAACTATAATCGCTAGAATTTTGAAACTTTTATGGTTCGTTATTCATGCCGGGGGACACTGAAAACTCATCGATTCCTGAATATATTTTTAAAATATTTTTTCACCATTAGGTGCTAGGTAAATTTTGTCGATGAGAAAGTTTAAGAGCGTCATCGAAAACGTACTAATATCGCAATTTTCGTGAAAATGAGCAATATTTCCTAGAAAAACACGACGTGTATAAGTTGGGTAAGCCAAAATACACTTTCCATTCTTTTCGATTAGACACTTTTACTAAGAATTTAGCAGAGTAGGGTGGCTAAATTTTTTAATTATGCCACCTTATTATACAGCGAACCTCAACTGAGATACTTACTCTGTATTATGGACATGGCGAAATAAATCTAAGAAGGCTGTGCGAGATTTTTTACACAACGGCATCCAAATAAAAGATCATTGGTAAAAACAGTACGGCGAGTGGTTAATGACTTAGAGCGTTATAGTAATGTGCGAGCTGTACTATTTTTTTGCATACCCTCGCAGTAGCTGTTGCGCAGCAAGTGATGATTTGGATTGTATTAAATCTCGTATTTGGAAAATATTAATACTACGCTGCACCAAGGCTTCGGATATGGAAGTCTTGAAAGACGATTTGACTTCTGAAACTGGTTACTAAATGCTGTTGACCAACTTGACCGCGATCCCCAATTCATCCGCAACGTTTAGTTCACAGATGAATGTTCATTTGCAATCATCAAAATAATAACCTATGGCAGGACAAAAACCCTCACTGGGGATTTCCACACCATCACCAAGTGCAGTTTGGACGCTTAAATGTTTGGCTTGGACTCGTGGGAAATAGCCTCATGGGTCCCGTGATTTTATATCGAAACCTTAACGGTAAAATGATTAAGATATTCTTAGTAAAAATGTGTATTCGAAAATAATTCAAAGTGTATTTTGGTTTGCTCAACTTGTCAGTTTTTCAAGTCGTGTTTTTCAGTGAACAATTTGTCTCTTTTTAGCGAACTAGCGATATTTTTACGTTTTCGATGACACTCTATAACTTTCTCTTTGGAAACTTTGATCTAGAACTTAGTGGTGAAAAATACTACTTTTTTAAAGTGTGGAAAAAAATTATAATTTGAAAATTGCGAAAAAGATTTATTTTTGAAAATTGTGAAAATATTTACAGAAATCAATGATTTTTCAGAAAACAGTGTCTCACGGCATGAGTAATGAACCATAAGTATTTCAATATTCTAGAAATTATATATCTTGAAAAAAAATTAACTTTTCGAGAAAAAAAACAACATGTATATGATTTAATTTAATTTCCAAAAAATGCGTTAAATTATGATTTTTTTAATTAATATGTTTTTATATTGTATCGGTATTCTTTCACTGATATTTTAATGATATTTTTATTTTATAGGGTATGATCGCAATAGCCTATTATCGATCGATTAACGTCTCATTCACGTTCTTAACCCAATCGGTTAGTGAGTTATGGACAATACGGCGGCATCAGTGCTTAATAAAAAAAAAGACCCAAAATGGGAGTAGTAAGTAACTATTTTTAAACAAGTAAAAATCCAATATGGCCGACAAATGGCTCCTCAGCGGGTCAAACATTTTTTTGTGATAGTTTATCGGAAACTTAGTAAATATCTCAAGGCAGTGCAAATTTAATTTATATTGAACCGATGCTTTTGGGCAGTCATCTCATATCCCCTTTCTGTTACACTAGTTTAAACCAACAAAAGATGCTTTTTCATTATTATTTCACATGATAAAAGTTGCTACCCATGACAAAACAAAGTTCGTAATCAAACTAAAGTTAGCCTACGTAACGTAAGAATAACCTGGTAAAACAAAGGAATTAAAATTAAAAAACTAGCGGATCCATTTTGCACCTTGATCCTTAGTGAGAATTTTACGAGAATACACAATTGCTCACTGATTACATTCATGATGATACTTTTTGTGATTTTTTTCTGAATAGGCCTTTCTATAAAGTAACATCAGAGAGTGTAAAGATTATGAGAGGCGTCTCTTCCTATTCCCGTAACGTTAAAATTTCGTACAAGATTTTGAGAGCGCGCGCCCATAGGAGAGGTTACGATACTATCCGACACACGATGTCGCTACTGGAAAATTTTTAAATTTTGTAAACATCCGGAAAGTTTTTCATCAGTCATGGCTGTTAAACATAGTTGAATTATGCTAATTTAAAATTAATAAAATTCAATTCCATGAAAAATAAAGAAACGTAAGTACAAGAAAGCCGACTATTTATAATATTTTGATACTAAAAGAATTATTTGTTTGATTAACCAAGGAAATTCATTGGAAATTTTATGAAATGGCCGAGGCTTAACGAGAACAGAGCGTTATAAATTAAAAAATACGAGGAAACATTGAAGTTGGTAAAATGAGATAATTGTTGTATTTTTAACAGTTTCCTATCTAATCTTTTCTGGGTTTTCGTGTATTCATGGTTGAGATCTTGTTTTTTAAGGGAATTATGTATGCAGAATTCTATGAAAAAAGATATCATGTTTTGGTATGCAGTTGCACATGGAGAATCTTCATTAGCTTTAAAATATTTCTTGTCAATTCTTTGAATGATGAATCTCTCCAAACGTTCTTTAATATTTGTCATGTGCGATAAAAGCTTAAAACTGGTGTCAAATACTTAATTCATTTGTCTCCGTTACAAATTTGAAGAAACTATCAGTTGGTACGATGAGGCTGCTGAGCAGCTGATAGAAGAATTTTTTGCTGTTTTGAAAGCTTTAAAGTAAAAGAGCAGATTTGTTGGGTCAACAATTGGATTGTCTTTTTTGAGTTGACTTATGCAAGAAGAGCATTGAAGGTTTGAGTAGCAGCGGTGAATTAGATATCCTGAAATGTAACTAAGAACATTTTGTTTTAGCAGGTTTGGACTTTCAATAGAATTACAAAATTCTAAGTCTTCATCGGAACATTGCCCCTGGCTTTGCGAGACTACAAGATTTTCAAAATTAGAATCCGGTGGTTTCAAGAGATTATTCACAGAGGCCGCCCTGTATGTAGCTCGAAATTGTTGTGGATTGGGATGATCACGGACTCGCGGTTGCCTCCTTTCTGTCTTATAGATCCAAGAAAATTATCTACAAAATCTTGGCTAATCCTGTCCGTTAATAAAAACTTAATTTTGGTTTTATCCTTTAGATCTTCCCAGAGGAGTAGCAAGGCTTGAATTGAAATTACCATTTTCTGAAATTTCCAATGGTGTAGAGTTATTAAGACTGAAAATTGTTGGCACAGTGGATGGTGTGAGCCTATTTTTAGTTCTAATATTCATGAAACTGGCATCAATGAAATTATTCGCGCAAATTATATGGTTAACGTGTAAATATTCCGTAGTTTTATTTGTAAGCCCATCATTATTTACATTTTTCAGCCACAAAATAGAACTAAACTTTATATTAAGTTAATATGCCAATAAGCCTATCTAATGAAAATTCGAATTTACCAGTCTTTTTCCTTTGGAAACTTAAAAAAAGATGAACAAGGATTTCTTGTTTTCAATATTTTACAATTTAAAACCAAAGAATATACCCCAGACCCACTGAATTATTTAAAAACCTTGTAAAACTAGCATTAAAAATCTGGAAAGTTTTTGCGTATCTTTTAAACCTAACATCGAAACGCACGCGCTGTGAGAACGGCGCCACTGGTGGCGCCATCGCTCTTACGGTAGTTGTGGACATTTTTGGGAAAAAAAAGTTAGGATGCTTTTTTGAAAGAGAGACGCCTCTCATAATCTTTACACTCTCTGGTAACATTAACCCTCTGGTTTAGATGTATCGGGCGCGTCACTCGTGACGTAGAAGTGACGTTTCACTATGATAGCCAAAAGACGCTAGCATAAACTCCATTTATGTCTTATTCAACCTGTTAAAAAGCTCCACGTACGTCTTGATATTTCAGTGCAAATCGGCTCGAGCGATTCCGCGCGTACTCCCGAAAATAAAAACAATGCGCGAGCCTTTTACGCGAAAATATGAAAGAGCGCGTGGAACATTTTAGCAAGTTGAACAAGACACGAATTAAAATTCGATGAGTCGCCCTTTTAATAAAGATCTAACCTTCTAAACTGAACTGAACTCCTACGTATCTCGTGACGAAAGCCATACATTAAAACAAGTTCGGCAAGCGTAATGACTTTATAGAAAGGCTTATTAAGTTTTAATACATCCAAACCATGATGTCCATAATAATATTAATAATATGGTAAATAATAATTTAGCAACAAACTCGAGCCACTGCGTCCATGCTCACCGAAAATTGGCAGCCTCTTTCAACCACTCTGGATAACTGGAAGACATAGCAACATATCCTGAAGAAACCATGTAATCCTTTTGACCACGGTCACGGCCCCCTGCACGCGCTCACGCTGCTCGCGACGATAGCGGCCCCGGCGATCGACTGAAAATTGCGAAAGTGAAATTAGTTAACTTTTTTCCTACATCGACCTTTGGCGCTGACGTAACAACTAAGAAATGGCTGGAGTATATGGCGAAAACGTTCCAATTTTTAGAGTTTCATTAATTATTACTAATTGTGTAATTTTAGGGTTATAATTTCTTTCCGTAATCTTTAAATTACTTATTAATAAATAAGTAAAATACGTTTGGATATTTTTTAAATCAAAATACGCGCCGAGAAAACCAGACAAAGAAGACGCTGTCGACGTTAATTATGTAAACAAAAGAACTAGTCATGTGTCCGCTTATCGGCTGTTGTTTTTCGATTTTATTCTTACAGTTCTTTGATAGTAAGTTGTTTTAATATTTACAAAGTTAACTTCAATTTAAGTTAATAAGTAGTAAATGTAATGCAGATTATAAAACTAGAATATTATTTTTACAGTTAACAAAGTCTGACAATGTTGAAGATTGCTGAAAATCTATGTATGAGACATGTAAGCATTCTAAATCACAGACTCACTAGTCTCACTCACAGTTCACAATATGGTTTAGGTCTAAATGTAGAGATTCCCATTTTTTTTACCATAATTTAAGTTAAAATTGGTTTTTGTTAATTGCTTTTAAGAATCTCGATAACTTAGTAGTCCCACGCTCACATTAAAGTAATCAGCTTTTTTCAAGTAAAATTCATCAAGATTCAATTAAAATTACTGGATGATGTAGGAACATGCTGGATGATGTAGGAACATGCTGGATGATGTAGGAACATGCTGGATGATGTAGGAATATGCTGGATGATGTAGGAATATGCTGGATGAGGTTGAAATATGCTGGATGATGTGGATAAACATTCTTTTCGTTTCTGATGGTAGTTATATTCGAATTTGAGACCTAATCGTATATTGGCTCATATGTAATGCCACCAATTAAGTAATAGGTAGTGACGTACATCTGGTTCCCAATCCTACGATTACGCATTAGCCTCACAACAGACTATCATTAACTGAAGTTCCTTAAAATGCAAACCACAAACCAATCTTCCATGTGAAGTGTATGCTTCGTTGACTACAAAATCATTCCTAGAGATGCTCTTAATCCACAGTTTGCATAAATTTTCATCAGCGGGTAACTGATGAAATGACACTTTGGTCTTCTTAAAAGTAGATGAACACAATGGAACAGAACAATGCTGGTATTTTTTAAATGGGTAATTTGGAGGGGCAGGTCACTTCCTTGATTAACGACGCACCTCTCAAAAGATTAAATCGTTATTATTTTGATTAAATTCAATTTAATCACGATTATGTTGATTAAATCATGTTTAATTAATTAATATAATCTTTAAATCTATTTAATCATGATTAAATGATTAAATCTGATATAAATGATTAAATCTGATATAAATGATTAAATCTGATTGAAACAATTAAATCTGATTGAAACAATTAAATCTGATTGAAACGATTAAATCGTGATTAGTATGATTAAATCGCGATTAGAAATTAGAACGAGAATCAGAATGATTATATTGGTGATTGGAATGATTATAATTGTGCGTGATTTTATCGAGCTTATTAGAATAATTTACTAAGTGATTAGAATTATTATTTCGTATTTACCGCGCTCGATAAAATCTCGATTCGACCGATTATATTGATTAAATCGTGATTAAAATGTTTAAATCATGATTAAGTTTAAATCGTGATTAAAATGTTTAAATCATGATTAAGTTTAAATCGTGATTAAAATGATTAAATCTAATTAAAATGTTTAAATCTGATTAAAATGATTAAATCCTGATTAAAAAGATTAGATCCTGATTAGAATGATTAAATCTCGTTTAAAGCGTGGTTAGATTTTCTAATCTTGATTAATTTTTGTTGAAGAAATAAAAAACAATGAAGATATTTTGTAACAAAGTCATTCAACAGTACTAGTCCGTTCTTACTAGTCAGTTTTCTGTTGTACTACCATCGTTTCATTAATTGCTATGTATATATATATTTTAACCAAGTCGAAAATAAACCGTTCATTACTTGTAGCTGATGTCACTGGATTTATTTCGGTATCTGCGCTCTGCTCCGTGTTGCTGTTGAAAACTTCAACAATTTTTTTAATTTTAATTACGCTGATTTAATCACGATTACCTTGATTTAATAATTTTACTATGATTAAGACGCACCCAAAATGGAAGTGACCTGCCCCTCCCGGTAATTTTCACTTATTAAAAAAACAGGATGTAACGCAGCCAGGGTAATGGCATTTGAGCAAATATTAATGTTTTATCTTATGCAAATTATAAAGAACAAAGTTTGGTGAATATGACAAAAATTATGAGCAGTTATCATAATTATAGTCTTAAATAACTACAAAATACAGTTTTTAATAACTTGAAAACTCATTGCCAATACAAAACTTAAACCATTTATGGTTAGGCTTAGCAATAAAATGTTACCACTCAAAATATTGAAATATTTATTAAAAAAAATTTTTTGAAATGAAAACTTACATACTTAAAAAGTGTAATTACTAATTGTTTGTTACAAACTTCTCCAAATTCAATAAAACAGTTGGAAAAAAACTTCACTAATGCAAATTCATCGCCATTGAAACGTATGTTAAACTTCCCGCCTCTTTGATAGATTCCGGTTGTTACACCAGCGTTCCAAGCGACGGAAAATCGCTGTCGCGAAAATACATGGGGAGGAAATTCTTTGCCGGGGCCGCTATCGTCGCGAGCAGCGTGAGCGCGTGCAGGGGGCCGTGCCACGGTAAATATTCTTACATGGTTTGAGCTGACAATACCTCAGCCCGTAAATTAGTTCTCTTCCAGAGGCGAAAAACACAGCAACGTCAACCCCGTCTGGAGGCTGCTTCGTTTTCAATATAAATTCTGTTATTTCCGGACTCCTGTAATTGAGCTGTGGAAAGAGAACACATCAGAGATATCAATAAATCAGATAATTAATATCAGATATTTTTAAGGTAACAATAATACCATCGATTCCGAATATACGAAGATATGTTTGTTGTCGGTTCTAGCTAGTAATTGAGGAAAGCTGTCAATGTATTTTATTTTTGCTATGGTCAGTTCCCCTTTCAAGTTGCACAAGTAGAAGCGGTTCAAGAGAAACCCTGCTCCCAACAACCAGCGGCTAAGAAGAATCCTCCAGGACGGTTGTCGCCCATTAAACCCAAATTCAATCGCTGTTAACAGACATTAAAACGAAGTCATTAATTTAAAATCTTAATTGAGTAAAATTCTTGTCGTGTTACGAGTCAAGAGAAGATGGGAAAAGTAAAAGAAGCAGCTTATCCAGATCCTTTTCGCGATAGATTCATGTTTTCTGGCATAGAATGCCACTGCTGTCACGAGGGAGATGACCAAGAAGGACAGTAGAAGTATCGTCGAAATTGTGGCGCCCAAGGCTTCCTGGGGCATCAGCACTCGCTCGATCCCTCCCTGTCCGTCTAAACAGCTGTAGATGTGGCAGCTTTCCAAGTCGAATGGTTGGGTGTAGTATTTTTGCCCTATTTCATGTTCAAATTCTTCGTTGTAATAATTTGCCACCTTAACGGTTATGTCCTGCATAAAATGTGGGTTATCAATCCAAGCTTCTTATTGGTTTTTAATCCCATTAATTCATGTTTAAACAATTGAGGGTGTCCTAGATTCATTTGTTACTTTTTAAAAGGTAAATATTCCAAAAGAAAATTATTTAAAAAATTTGCAGTTGAATTTATTTCTCGTTATAGGCACAAACAAGCGCACCGATTCGAAAAATTGCGCAAGTATTAAATATGATAATAATTAGGTAATAATCAATCAATCAAAATTCAATGATTTTTATCAATAAATAATTCTGAAATTTATCTTAATTTGGACGAAAATAATGAATAAAATGCTTACGTTTCCAAAAGCAGATATTAATCTAAAAAGAAAACCGAAATGCTTTGTTATCGTAATATTTAAAAAAATTGATGATGAAATTTTATATAATTCCCATTATAAGAGTATTTACACTTATCCATATTTTTTCAAAATGTGGTTGGTTGACATCAGGAGATAAAATTCTAGAAACGAGTCTGATGACCTTTCCAGGAAACTGATTCAGTGCCCCTCATTTTTGGGTGTGTCAGTTGTTTATTGTTCTTAAGTTTTAAAGTATTTTTGTATGATATTTCATATAAAAATATTATAAATAATATATATCAGATTAAATGAGATTATTTTAGAATATAATTAATTTTGGGTTTTTTTAATATTTAAGTGTAATAATTCAGATTTAAAAATATTAATTTAGATGAGTTTTTAAAAAATCGTTTTTACCTCTGACGGAAAATAAATTATAGAACCACAATTTTTATTTACACCTAAGTTATTGAAGAGTTCATAAAAAACTAATTATGCATAAATTTATGTATTTTGATCGCTTAAATAGGAAAATTAGGTACCATCGTGGAAAAACGTTTTTGAACACATTTTCGCTCCTATCGGTGCTATTTTAAAGTGCAATACCTGTTGTAAAGGTCTGGTAACGTTTTGTTCCTTTAATGTCAGGGGATATATTTGACCGAATAATCGTTCTTCGGGTAAAGGGGGCTGAGAAAAGGACCAATAGAATGGTGCTTGCCTTCGACGTCACGAACCAATTTAAGGAAACTATTTTTATCATTTATATTTCAGTTCTAAATACAATTTCTATCCGTTTTTATTCGTTACTCGTTAAAATAAAAATTGAAAAAGTAGCTAAACATATTGTTATACAATTCTGAGATGAATAAAACCGCGTTTTATCAGAATATCAGTCCATTGGTTGCTATTTTCCGTTTAAATAATTAGCAACCTTGTTGGCCAACCTTACAAGCAAGTCCTATTTAGACCAATATTTTTTTTAATTGTTTTCAATGAATTAATTAAATAGCCATTTTTATTTCACAAAAAAATATATTTTACATTTTCAAATATTGAATATCAAAAATTCATGTCAATAAAAGCCAGAGATATAAAAGATCCACAAAAAAACCACTAGGAAGACAAATTTTAGTCTTCTAGTCTTCATTGGTAATGGAAATAGTTAAATCAAACCAAGGGAACGTTATACATGATCGTGGTCGTGAACAGATACGTTGGTGTTGTGTAAAAGCGAGTTCTTTGAAATGTAGAGCAATTGTGAATACCACTCTGAACGTCTCGGAACCAAACATCCCGCAGACAGGAAAGAAGTTGAAGTCCCAAAATGCCTTGTAAAACTAATGGAGAAAGCTAAATTGTCTAGAATTAAACCATCTGAGATCTTGGATGAAGCTGTGTCACAACTGGATGACGTGGCTATAGCTAGAATACCACCCGAAAACAACATCAAGATGACAATTAGAAACTTGAGAACTTCACACAAAAATAAATACACTTTGTGGATTTATTTGCCATGTATTTCTTTTTCCCGTGGATTTTTGGACCGGCATTCTTAAAAAAATGCAAAGTTTTGTTAAGTATTTTAAACCTACGACTATTTATGGTACGCCATAGAGTAAAACGTAACCATAACTTTACAAAGAGGTATTGCACGTTCGTATAACGCCAATAGGAGCGATAATTAAAAAACCATTGTTCGGAAACTTTCTTCCATGAATGTACGTGAGTTTTTTGTGAAACATTTGGTCTCAAAAACAGTGAACTCATCCCGGTTTTTTCAATAAACTGACTCGAGACTTGAAATCTTAAGCCACCCTTATTTCCAAGGAATTGGTTAAATGGAATGGGCTTGATTACCAAGTTTCTACTGATGTTCTTTAAAGGCTAGATAATGAAATTTTCAAACATTTTATTTACCTAATGTTCGGTAGATTTCGAAAAACGTAACGCAGTATTGAGCTAGATGCCTCAAACGCATTAACATAATTCTGCACAATATTCAGCATATCATTGAACTCTATCTAAAATGATGAAATTTAAATAAGTGTAGAAGTACACCAAGTATTATCTTCACAACAACCCAAATATTATCAAACCCTGACAGCTGATATATTTCTGTTCTTGGACGAATTACACAGTTTTAGCAAACCAGGGAAATTTAAACATTTTGTAACATCGAATATTGAAAAAATATATATATTCCCTTTTAAAATTATTTGGTTTGTACGTCACGAAATTAACTCGGCTTACCAACAACACGGATTTGGTCGTCGTTATCCTATAATATTATTGATTTGCTAAAATGCAATACCTTTTTTCCAATGTATTTATAAATTACAACATATTCCAATCATATTAAAGGAATTCCGCGACAAAGAAACACTTGCTTTTGAACCATATTCTTGTCGAAATTAATATTTTAATAAAATAAGATAAATCGTTTGAATAAATGCCAAATTGTTAACCTGAGAAACCCCTGACTACATATCCAGATATAACCGAGGTGGAGGTGGCAGTTAAAGTAATAGAATTGTACCTTTTACCAAGATCTAAATGACCTTTAGAAGAAATGAATTAACCCATTCCATATTTCAAATCAATTTACGGACATTCTAGAATCGAAAGAGTATTGTCGAAATTTTTGAATGTCGTCGCCGAGTTCCCAATTCTATAAATTATTTTTCATTTTTTAAATTCATTGTGGCAGGGGTAAAAAACAGCCTATTTATAGTTTAATCGAGATTTTACTTTGGGTCATAAAGTAGATAATTCACATACTTGCATTTCCACAACTTGATCGAGTTGAGAGGCGTTCATTTCGCAATTCTGGAAAACCTTTTGAGATCCAAACGTACTTGCTTCTAAAACTCTCTCGACGCTGGACTGCGAGTTTCCACATTTTATAAACAACCCGACAATGTACCAAAAAAACTCTTAAACAAGTTCTTGAATACTTTATAAAGATTGATAAAGAAACAAGCCATTAGCATAATTTCCAAATTATGTTTATTTTTCACATTGTTCTGGAAAATGGTAATCAGAAAAGAAGTGAACGGGAAATAACCTAGTTATTTAGATAATTTTTTTTTAAAAGTACATCATTGAAATTATAAAACTATTACAGTTTATCCAATTGATACAGTTATAATTATGTTTTTTATGTTACCTACCATACTTATGTTTATTATGTTACTTATGCTTAAGCGTTACAATAGTCAAAACGAAGGTACTGATGTGAGGGAGCGCATTTATAAGTCACATTCAAGGAATGTTTTGAAATAATGAGAACAAATTTAAAGTGGCCAACTTAATCTTCCTAGGATACAATCTCATTTAGGCCACCTTTAAATTAAATTTAAAAAAAACAGTTTTTGTAAGAGTTATGTGTGTTCTAATTTTTATTTTAAGCAAAGTTGTCTCCGAAAGTTTCAGTTCGACAAAAATTCGATGGAAATTGTGTTGCCAATGCTATAATTTAAAAATATTTTATGGATTTGTATACCAATTTTCCCAAGAAGGTTGACATATTGAGCGTATCGACACTAACCATTTTTTTAATTTGACTTATGACCGTACACTGACAGTCCAACATACTATACACCCGCTAGTTGGGACGACGTACGGGAAACATTAGCACGGTTACCGAAAGGGCATTACCCTATAAATTAAATGTAAAATTAAACCTCTAGTAACACCTTTATTCACTGATAACGAAAGTTTCAAGTATTACTATACGATATAAATAATTATTTGACTTAAATGATCTCTCACTCGATGTCACTTCCAACTCAGCCGCCAATGCGTTCATATTCAGTGATAATTGGCAGACTAGGGGAGCAGTGGTGTAGCCAGAAATTCGTCAGGGTGGGGTCGTAGTATGTGAATGTTAAGAGGGGGTCGAGAAGAGAGTGGAAACTTAGTTCAGACAAAGGTAGCCCCAAGGGGGGGGGTCTGGACCGGAAACCCCCCTTACATTCGCCACTGTAGGGGAGAGAGTCACGTAAACCTTGACTGAACCATGTTAACCGTTTAGCCTCGGTGAATGTTTATGCATGGTTTGCGATGAAAATATTTTATTCTGTACGAGAAATCGATTGAGGCTTCTTCTTGAGTTTAAAATGAATTCTCTCATTTCCGGACTTATGCGATTGAGCTGTTACGGATCTCCTTATTTGAGTTTAGAAACATGGTCCTTCGCAGGTTTCTAATAGGTTTCATACATTAAATAGTGACCAGGAAATTAATATTTTTAATTTTATCAATACTTTTTACCTCCAACACACACACTGCCCCTCATTGGGTGAACGTACGCTTTGAATAAAGCCACTCGATCCAAAGAACTCAGCACACGGTTTATTTCTTGTTATACATTTTGTAACCATGTCATTCGCCGATAAAATCAAAAGGGACGGTAGTCCCTATGCAAGGTCCGGATATAGAGTAGAGCACCTACCCGAGCACTTGCTATATTATCTCGAGTCCGAATGAAGCCGATTTTACCCCCTCGTATCTCGAAAACTATAGGTCGTATCAAAACAAGTGATTTATCGTTTGAAAGGTTACAGGCACGCGACAAACATATACGAATTCCATCGAACAGGGTTGAGGCGACGTTTCGTAGTAATGGGGAAAAGTAAGGCTTAATTTTTCTACTTCTACTTTTTCTTCTTCTTCTCGCAGACCGCTCTACAGCAAAATCTACTGAACCGATTTAAATGACATTTGGTATACAGTTTCAAATTAAACTCTCATTGTGTCCTTCCAAAGGAGAATGTCATATCTGGTATAGTTCTTGAGCTATGGCGACAAATGTACAGTTCAGCGAGTCGGTAACGAAACCATGGAGTAATAAACACATAAGAAGTACTATACCGGAGCGACCAGCGATTAAAAAAAAATGCAAAAGGCTTAAGAGTTGATTATAGGTGAAAAAGTGGCGCTGTGTTCGAAAAAATAGTCCGCTATGACGGTTATACTTGGAAACTATGTATGCAACATATTTATAGGTGGATTGTAGGTAAAAAGGTGCGCTGAGTTCGACAACAATAGTCTTGCGAGTGTTAGGGTGGTGGTTGTCCGCCATAGGGCTTGTCGATAAATAAGTCCAGTTTATGACGTTTATGGGAATATAATTACAGAAATAGATTAAACATTCGAATGCTACTGATTTATAGGTTGTTTCTAAGTGAAAGTGTCTCGCCAGTGTCAGGGTGGGCAGTGTGCCGCCAGAGGGCGGTTATCAATGCCAATGAGTAACAAACACAGTACAAAACGTGTAAAGTTTAATAACAATCGTACAAGCTTATTTATTAACATTAAAAATGAATTAAAGAGAATAATGACGTCACATTTTCAAAAAATTAAAGGAAACAATATCTTAACGTACACAATGTTGACGAAAAAGCTAGGCAGTTCTCAATATTCCAAATAGGTAAAAGTTCACTTTCCAATTTTGTTTATAAATATTATTTCCGCTTTGTTACGTTGAAGGTATTATAATAACTTCACTGCTATTGTTATAAACAAAAAGGCGTAAAATCCACCCAAAAACCATTCGGTTAAAAATTGCTAGGTCCTTTAAACAAAAACGTCACGTCCTATATTACTTAGGACGCGCAAGGTCTAGCATATTACTTCAGTGCACATCACTTGTCGATAAATAAGTCCAGTTTATGACGTTTATGGGAATATAATTACAGATCTTGCTCGTTATTTGATTTCACTACTTTTATGGCCTAGAGTAATATAGGACGTGACGTTTTTGTTTAAAGGACCTTGCAATTTTTAACCGAATGGTTTTTGGGTGGATTATATTTTCCGGAGTTAAAGCAAAGTTTCGAGCATAAGGTTGTAACATCCACCTCTCACTGTATCTCCCTTCCAACTTACCAGCTAAGGTCAATCCTCACAGATAACAGCCAACCTCCTTGCGTTGCCAGACGTACGATAATTATCTTACACGTCGATAATTTCGGGATAAATTTTGGGACGTACGATATTTTCAATGGCGTACTATTAAGGACGCATTTTTCGATAAATCAGCTTAAGCGTACGATAATGTACGATATGTTTTTTAATTGGTTGAAATCCAGTTAAAATTGCGACTTTTAAACATAAGTTTTCAGTCTGTCGAAATTTAAGTCTTATTAAAAAATTTGATTTCACAAGTTTAACGTCCCAATTTCACACATAATTAAAATCTACCGCTAGGTTTTAGGCATACGATAGTTTTTTTCTGTGATCGATAATTTTTAGCCCTGGTACGATAGTTTGAGTTTCAGGAACTGGTAACGCTGCTCCTAGAACCAAGTCGGCAAACTGGGGAATAGAGCCAAGCAACTTGACCGAACCATATAAACCGTTTGCCATCGTTAATATTTCTGAACGACTGGCTCTGATAATACTTCAAACCAAAAATACCGCTGCATTGCTTATAATATCATTCAACTTTTCAGCCTCTCAAAGTCTCAATTTCAATTTCTGAACAACGTTGTCATACGTACTGTAATTATGGTACAAATACCATAATTTTGCATCATAATATAAATGGTACTATTATTCTAAAAGCGTACTATAAAGTACCAAAATGTACCATATTTCCAACCTATTGTACTAAAATGGTACAATTTTTATATTTACATTATTTCTACTACTAAAATAATAAGAATTTCTTATTAACTAAACATAAAATCGTCGCCTGAAAGCAAAAACCGCTAATTAAAATATTAGTTAAAGTTACGTAGATTTTGCTTTCAGGCGACGAAATATTAAGCCCATGCTCAAGTGTTGCCAGATCACTCGATAGTCGATACTATGTAAATCGGAATTTCTAATTGACGTGCGCGGCAAAATTTCAAAATTCGTTCTAGTTAGTTATTCCGATTTCTATGGTCGATCCACTCCGCATAAAGACACACGAAAACCGATATCTGCATATTTTGCAACAAACACTTTAAGTTAAAAGTAATTAATACTATTTTATATTGGTACCATAATTAATATTGTTGTACTATTTTTTTTACCCTTTGTACAATAATTCGGTCAGAAAAATCTGGCAACGCTGTAATTTCTGAATTTCTCTTGTGTGGAGAATATCGCATTAACCGCTAAAGTTGCTGTACCGTTTATTGATTACTATTTCGACTCTAACGAGTACTTCTGAGAATCTATCCATGTACTTAAGTTGGCTGTGTAAACACACATTTAAATATAGGCGTTAATGAAAAAAATTATTTATTAAAATATTTATTGTTTATGATTCAAAACGAGATGCGAGAAGTAAAAGAAGCAGCTGTCTCAGATTATCTCGATGATGGTGGGATGTCTTGTTTTATTTTCTTTCTGTATCGAATGCTACGGTCGTCAGCAGGGAGATGGCTAAAAAGGACCGCAGAAGCATCGTCAAAATGGTGGTGTCCCTCCAAATATGTATAGATGTTTCTGCCGAGTGAAATAGTGAAGTCATTCCTTTGGTCTATTATACTGTGTTCAAATTCTTCATTAAAATATTTATTTTCCATAATGGTGATGTTTGGCGAACACTATTTCGTGTCTAGAGGTCGGGGACGGTTAATCATTATCCACGATTAAATCGATTTTTTTCGGGGGAAAAATGTAAACAAAGAAATTTACCGGTTAATATTTCGGAAAATGATTAAAAACATGTATTATTCGTAAAATTTGAGCTTTTTATCGAAAAAAACGTCGTTTTTCCGATTAATTTTACAAATTTATCAAAAAATTAATCAGATAATACAGAAATATAAATTATTTGATCAAAACTTTTTACGAATAATTTAAAGAGCTTTATCTATTGAATAAAAGTTAACCATCCCCGACCTCTATTCGTATCAATCCGAGCTATATATTTTCGTTTCAATCAGGATTTAATTATTTGACGTTGTTCTATAATAATAATAATAATAATTTTTTTAATTGTCCCTTTTTCAAAGTACATAAATAGATTAAGGGCTAAGTCTTTAGCAGACTTTTAAGCCCGGGTTTCATATGTATAAAAACTGGTTACAAAAGAATGAAAAAAAAATCAATCAAACACAACAATATTGAAAAGACGATAGATATTAAATTAATTAAAGTTCAGTACAAATTCACGTGCCAATTTTTTCTCTGTTGCTAGGAAACAATTTCCAGAGCTGTGTATTGAGATAAAACCAATTGGTACCGTTATGAACAGAAACTTCAACCAGTCAGTTTAAAAATCCTCCAATAAGTATTCATAGCTCTGCAAAAATTAAATTTACATTTTCACTTTCCAAAATTGCAAATTTATGTGAGAAAAAACTAAAGAATTGCTTTTTGGATGGAAACTAAATCTGCGCTAATTCGAGAAGACCTAATTATAAAAATTGATCTGCCTCACGATTGAATATGATAAAAATTAAATCTGTGGTAGAATTGACAGATTTTAAGTATATTTCAAATCAGATTTTAAGTATATTTCAAATCAGATTTTAAGTATATTTCAAATCAGATTTTAAGTATATTTCAAATCAGATTTTAAGTATATTTCAAATCAGATTTTAAGTATATTTCAAATCAGATTTTAAGTATATTTCAAATCAGATTTTAAGTATATTTCAAATCAGATTTTAAGTATATTTCAAATCAGATTTTAAGTATATTTCAAATCAGATTTTAAGTATATTTCAAATCAGATTTTAAGTATATTTCAAATCAGATTTTAAGTATATTTCAAATCAGATTTTAAGTATATTTCAAATCAGATTTTAAGTATATTTCAAATCAGATTTTAAGTATATTTCAAATCAGATTTTAAGTATATTTCAAATCAGATTTTAAGTATATTTCAAATCAGATTTTAAGTATATTTCAATTCAGAGTTTAAGTATATTTCAAATCAGATTTTAAGTATATTTCAAATCAGATTTTAAGTATATTTCAAATCAGATTTTAAGTATATTTCAAATCAGATTTTAAGTATATTTCAAATCAGATTTTAAGTATATTTCAAATCAGATTTTAAGTATATTTCAAATCAGATTTTAAGTATATTTCAAATCAGATTTTAAGTATATTTCAAATCAGATTTTAAGTATATTTCAAATCAGATTTTAAGTATATTTCAAATCAGATTTTAAGTATATTTCAAATCAGATTTTAAGTATATTTCAAATCAGATTTTAAGTATATTTCAAATCAGATTTTAAGTATATTTCAAATCAGATTTTAAGTATATTTCAAATCAGATTTTAAGTATATTTCAAATCAGATTTTAAGTATATTTCAAATCAGATTTTAAGTATATTTCAAATGAATGGAGTTCAATTGGCCAATGTTTTTTTGAAACTGATCCATATGGTAAGGTGGTATCGGCTTGAACGTAACTTTCTTACATGTGTCTTTATAAACAGAAAACTTAAAACAAAAGCTTATTTATCTATAAAGTTGAAATAATCAAATGGTATATTTTCTAATACACAGATGCCCGAAGTTAGTCTGATCATGATTTATCAGTTTCAATTTTTAGTTGCCATATGTCTTAAGTAATTTGAATATTTTGATTTCCACCACTTTATCCGGTTGAGTAGCGTTCATCTCGTTATTCTATAAACTTTTCGAAATCCAGACAGTCCTGTAAGTAAACTAACTCGCTCGACTGCATTTTTTTTTAAGATATAAAAGACCTAATAATAATAGCAAGGAAGAACCTCAAACAAGGCAAACTGTAAAGAACAAGCCATTATATTTTCTGAAGAATGCGCGTTTCCACATTGATCAATAGTTGTAATTCTTAATTTGTTCATGCATTTCGTATACGTCATTAACACAATAAGTAAAAGAATTCATTATTGTATTTTTCCTTAGTAAGTACCGCAAAATGATGTCGCAAACATTACTTTGAAAACCTGTTTCATAAACTCGAGTGAAGCTTGCAAAAAGACACTAAAATTAATACTTTCAATTGAGTTTCCCAAATATAAAGTAATTATTAAAAACTTTCAAAATTTTATCAATAAAATGAAAATTATTTCCTATATACCTAGTTGATGGAAATTGGAAATGGTGAATAGTTTTACGATCTCGGATAGTTTTTGATTTAAAATTTTTAATTTATACTCTTTTGGCACCATGTAGAATATGGTCTTTTTAGTTCGATAGCCAAGCTGTGTTCTTTTGGGAGAGCTTGTTTTCTTTTTAGAATAACCGCGGACTCAAACACACTTATTCTAGTTTGAATAATTTTGATACTGTAGGTGGTTTCTTTTTGCCTGTTCTCCGACTAAAACCGTACTCTTTTTACCCTAAAAGATTTTATTCACCTGTTCCGGGGATGAGAATTACTCCGGCCCAGAAACTATTCACTTGTTCTGGAGTATTAAGGCAACTCTTTTTGCTCCTTCTGAAAAGAGGTGTAACGGAGGAAATAAAATTTTGTCGTCTGGTAGCCACAATTTATCTGCTAAAAAGGCCACAGGCAGCAATTTTGGAGAAACGTTTTTACTCAGACTCAAACTATTCGCCACCACAGAATCGGAGTAAAATGACGCCATAGCGTTACTTTTCTTACCCTACTCCTAAATCCCGATAAAAAGCGAAAAGAAACCACCTATTGTTAAAGTTTATAATGCTATACTATTCAGGGGATCACAGTATTTGTAACTTCATTAAGGGGCCAGGGTTTTTTCTATGGTTACTCGTTGTTACGAGGGGAAGGAGAATTCGAAAAAAAGGTATTTTGGCGTTACGAAATTTGTGAACACCATCTTATGGTTAATCCTCTACTTACAAGGAGACTACCCGAGGTGATTATCACGGATTTTGTTGAAACTCGAGGGTTAGGTAGACCTTATGGTAGTATGAAAATTGCCAAAGGGAAAATTTGCAATGGGCTTTAGTTTTCATATGGCAACCGAAAATGTTTTTGACCTCTCCATTTAAAAAAGCATGATATTTTCTCGGTTACCCAAATTTTGTTAAAATTTAATCAAAATTGATCAATTTTACCCAAAATTCTTGATCAATTTTACCAAAATAGGTCAAATTAATCTTTTTGGGTAAGTGTTGAAAATTTCATTTTTTAATGGAGATTTTCGTTTTGAGAGATCAAAAACATTTTCGATTGCCATGGGAAAACTAAAGCCCATCGCAACTTTTCCCTTTGGTAATTACCTCTCCGAGGGGACAAAGTCCCCTAGGAGGGGTTATACAACCAGCGTGTCCGTCTGTGGGTGTGTGTGTATGTGTGGCCTGCGAACGCGTTCGCATTTTCGGGGCAAAGGATAATCACTGCGTACGCCGTCGAACAACCGTTTCAGCAGTTTAAAGGTTGGCAAAACCACCGTGTGACCGTAAGCGTTAACGGATAAATTTACGATTGCGTTTGTTTTTTTTTTCGTTAACGCCCACCGTCGCTACTTTAGTTATAGGTGCGTACTCTCCAACTCCTTCTTATCGACGTTTGGGACAAACCGAGTGCTGAGTGTTATTGCAACCTCTCAACTTCCAATGGCAGGTTTTCCACCAATTGTTTGCGGTAATCGTCTTAGTTTCAACTTGCGATAGCATCGGGCGGGATTCGAACCCGAGCCCTCCTGCATGACAGGCGAGTGTTCTACCACAGAACCACCGATACATGTTACAGTTCACAGAAAATTATAAGCTCAGCCTAAGCGGAAGCGTTTATTACAAATTAACAGAGTATTAAATTTCGGTTTTTGTTAAAATAGAACGAAATTTCGTGTTCCATTTAAATTATTGCATCGAAGATATTCTAATGTAGCGTCTTCTCTGTTGATTAAAAAGAATGCGCCGCCCAGGTTTTGAACCCGAGCCCTTCCACATGGCCGGCGAATGTTCTACCACAGAACCACCGACACATGTAACTTCCAGTTGAAAATTAAAAACTCAGCTTAGCGGAAGAGTATATTAATGGTTTTTAAAGTCTAAATTTTTTACGTATGAAATTTTAAAGGTCAAATCTTGTTTTAGCGCAGTCAGCAGAGATAAGAGGGTTAAAGGGTTTTTTGTTATTTATTTACGAGTTTTATTATCGTCTTTTTTTTGTTATTTATTTACGAGTTTTATTATCGTCTTTAAAAAAGTTGTTATAATGCAAAGGCGTTTATTTAACGTGTATTGATGTAAGAGCGGTCGTTTCGTCAAGTGGCTCTCTGTGCATTGTTGATGGTAAGGTTTTTGCTTCTTGTTAATACATTTGATGTGGAAATTTGGATATCTACGATTCCTAATGCTGTCATTGATTTCCTGGGTGAGAAAAATAGAAATAGCCTCTGTAGATATTTCTTTCATTAAAATTGGCTTCGTATTATATTTAACTGATAAACTTGTTCTGTAAATAGGGTTAAATTCAATTGTGCATGTTTTAGTACGTCTAACTCGCTGTTGTAACTACTTAATTTATATTATTCTGAATAAATTAAACTCGGTTGTTTCGTCTCAATTATTTAAATTAAAATTAAAATTTTATACCGGGCGGGATTGAACCGGGATTACGTTTTTAGTAAATAACTCTGAATTGCGGATATATCTTTAAGGGTCATCTCGAGAGATTAATACCACTAGGGACATTTCTTCCGAGGAGAGGTATATTTTGGCAAGCTGGCCAACTTGTTTTAAAACTACTATAAGGTCCAGCTAACCCCCGAGTTTCAATAAATCCGTGATAATCACCTCGGGTAGTTTCCTTTGTTAGTACCGCGTCTACTCAACAAAATCCTTGTATATTTCGTCCAGAAATGATAAAACTAGCTTTTAAAATTGGTTTAAGTTAATAAAGCTAGGAAAAGCAGCTGCTGTTTCATCGAACCTTCCAAAGTAAAATTTGTTGCAGTTCCTGTGACAGCACTTTCACCAGGTCCCTAAAATACATTATGTTCTTATTTTTCTATAACGTCCGTTTTCAATTCTAAAATCAAATCGGTATGTAGTCCCTATGTTATGCCCAAATATTAAGTTTAGGAATATAATGCTCTTTCGTTAAATTTTCTTAGTATCCCTCTCACGCTTCTCCCCCCTTAAGTTTCATTTAAAATATCTTTCCTGAGTTTGAATGCTGGTCGCGAAGGTGCCCCCAGGCACTGTAGCAGAGTCGTCCCTAAATTGGTTTAGAAGACTAGTGCGCATAGTCTCTTTCCCCGACCCCCTTTTTTTGTCCTTGGTCCGATAGTCCTTCCCCTGTTTTTCTTTTGAGGCATTGTCATAAGCCGCCCGTTCCAAATGTTATTCCCATAAAGTTTCTAAGTTTCATTATTCATTTCGAACTCTTATTCCAAGAATTGAGAACTGCCATAAAACCAGTAATGTGTGCATCGGTATTTTTTTGTTATATTACTTTTCAAAATTGAATGTGTCAAAATTAAAGTGCTTATTTATTTTTATTTATGGTCTCTGACCTTGGATCTTGCGCGAGGTGTGTGGGCCTTGTCGACTTCCAGCGTAAGTGTCCCGACCTCTGACCCTGGGGGTAATCAAGCCAAAGTGCCTCCTTGGTCATTAGACTTGGCACATCCCACCTCGGCCTATTGGATGCCAAGAGGTTATTGGGTCCAAGTGACACTATATCCGACCCGGGTGAAATAGGCCACGGCCCCCTTTTGATTAAAACCAGAAATCAGTGATTTACAGAAACAGAACGACAACTAGAACTGAAGTTGGAGTTTCTCTCTCTCTCTCCAAGAGAGACCGAACAACCGCTCCAAAATAAAGTTAAAATAAAACATCGAAGTGTTCACCGGTGCTTCTCGGTAGCGGTTCCTCGACACCAACTCTAATTATGTGCGGTCCGCGATAACCGGAGCTAGCGATCCTCCATCTCGACGGACTACCTCGTTGGACGCTGCCTTTAATTTCACTTGAAATACTTCCGCGTTAACCACAAACTATGGTTAGCGGTGTGTAATGGGGTTATAAGCCGATAATATGGCAGCCAAAGACTTTCAATGCCTTCGGGCGTAGAACATTGTTAGTGTAGCTGTAGCAATTATGCTATTAGTATCTTGGTCAAGTTACCATTTTTATATGCCTCTGACATTAACCCTACGGGTTAATTTGTTATGTATCTCAGTGTATAACCTTTTCACGGCCTTTGCGCCATTTCTTGTTTTGTTGTTGAATGAAATTAATTTCTGAAGTCACTATTAAATTTTACCTATGGCAATTCTCAATGAATAGTTTTATTTCCTTCGTAGTTAAGCAGAAACACATCCCTATGATTTTTGAGCCAAGTAAAAGTTATTATCTCGCTAACCCCAATAGTGTCAGTTATGCGAGTACCCGGAGTAACAATAAATTGTTAATGGGATAAAAATAATCCTGTTACACCTAAAGAACCCAATTTTTACTAAAGCTAGCGAAAAACACCATCGACTAAAAAAAACGCTTTTACATCTTTAGCAAAAATGTTCATATCTCTGGCATATCGAAACAAAACCGTTATAATTTAAGGGGTAAGACTAGAGTGGGGTCATTCCACGTCAAGTCGACAACTCATGCAACCATGGGTCGGCCGAATCAAATGAAATTTAAACCACCTAGACTAGGGACAAAACCATGGGGAAATTGAAATTTTTGGTGAAATCGATGCAGCGGTTGCGTAACTAGAGCCTTTCGAAAATAAGGCACATTTTCAAACTATTGAAAAGTTCATTTTCGCACCCTCAAACATTTTAAATAATAAATTGAACAATATTTCGATGATTACTATGAAACTCTCGATTTTAGGGTAACATGTTGCGCTGATTTTGAAAACATTGATTATTATTTTCTAAATATTACCGTTTTATTATACCAAGTTAAAACTTCGTTATTTTTATTCAACGGGGGGTCATTTTCGACGGCCAATTTCGTGATGAGGGCAAACTTCGATTTTGGATTTTAGACATTCATAAAACTGCTCTTAAAATAAGCTTTAATTTGATGCACTACACTTTATGTCTAAACGATTTCTAATAGGCGAAATATTAGGTCAAAGTCAGTAATAAATTCTCGAAATTATCAAAAAGATTTTATTTAAAAAAATTAAAAAGATAACACTCGATTAGACTAGGGCTTCCAACCGACTCCCAGATATCAGTTGCGATATCTGATCTGATATTACAATATATTACATTATAATACATCATTGTACATTACATTACATCGCGTTACATTGCATCGCATTACATGGTATCGCATTACATTACATTACATCACATCGCATTACATGGTATCGCATTACATTACATTACATCACATCGCATTACATGGTATCGCATTACATTACATTACATTACATCACATCGCATTACATTACGTTACATCGCATCGCATTACATTGCATCGCATTACATCGCATCGCATTACATCATATGGCATTACATTGCATTGCATTACATCATATGGCATTACATCGCATGGCATTGCATCGCATGGCATTGCATCGCATAGCATTGGATAGCATTACATCGCATTACATCACATCACATCGCATCGCATTACATAGCATTACATCACATCGCATCGGATCTCATCGAATTACATCGCATCGCATCGCATTACATCATATTACATCTCATTACATTACATCGCATCGCATTACTAATTTAATTTTTTTTATTTAATTCAACTTCAATTTCATAATTACAATTTCTCGTTGTGTCCGCTCACTAAGCTTAGCTTGTTTCGAGCGGACAGGTAAGTATATATTTATATATAGTTAACATTATATATATTTATATGTATATATGTTTTTTTCTATTATTAACACAACAAAATTAATAGTTTTGTCTAATAAAGCTATTATGTCCATTTGCTTGATCTTCTTCTTTAGTTGAAATTTTAGTTTTGGCAGCGTATTAACATTTTTCGGTAGTAAGTGTAATTTATTAAATAATTTTGGACCTTTATAATTAATTTGTTTTTTCCCGAGTGGTTTCTTTTTTCGTGGAATTTGTAGATTATAATTAGATACAGAACGGGTGATGTAAATATAACTAAGTGGGTTGAGAATTGTAGAAAGGTTCGGTTTATAATATTCTAAAATTATTTGTTTTACAAATAATTCACTAACCGAGAGTACACTAAAATCGATATATGCATCTTTCGTCGGTTGATAGTAATGTCGTTTTAAGCAAGTCTTGACTATTTTGTTTTGAGTTCTTGTAATGTTATCTAGTAAGGTTTTGGAGCAAAATCCCCAACCCGTCAAACCATATGTTAGAAGTGATTGGACTAGTGCGTAATTAACTTTACGTAAATTTGAGACATTCAAAAAAATGCGTAGTAAACTAAATTTATACAGTAAATATCTTAAATTCTTAAGCAGAGATTGTACATGGTTTTTCCATTTCATATGCTGGTCAAACCAAACTCCCAAATACTTAACAGTTTCAACTTTAGTTATATTGTCGCAGTTACAGTCATCAACTAAGTAATTAATTTTTTTACAGGTATTATAATGAATTTTTAGATTAATATGGAATGGCAGACCAGATTTTATAGCGGAAAATGTAATATAAATAGTTTTTTTGGTATTTAAACTTACGACGTTTTTATCTACCAATTGTTTAGCACTTTTTAGTCCAACGTTCGCTTTATCAATTACATGGTCCCAACAATCACCAGTTAACAATAAAACTGTATCATCCGCGAAAGAGATCAGGGTGTCAGCACAATTCGAATTACAGAAGTTATTAAAGTAAATCAAAAAGATAATAAGACCCAATACTGTTCCTTGTGGCAAACCACAAATTACATATTCTTCGTTGCCCATGTTACCATTTAGCTTAACAGCTTGTTTTCTGCATTTTAAATAGTATTAATATTTTAAAATTAGGAATGTAATTAGCATTAATTAAACATTAAATTAATATTTATAAATTAGGAATGGAATCAATATTAATTAAACATTAAATCAATATCACATATCGTTATTTTGATACAGTACTTTTTTATTTATCGAACCTTCACATTTCTACCAGGTTTTCATATTTTTATTTCGAACGAAATAAATAGATACCGATCTGATCTGTTCTTTCCCCCCAGATCAGATATCGCAAGTGATATCTGTGAGTCGGTTGGAAGCACTAGTCTAATCGAGTGTTATCTTTTTAATTTTTTTAAATAAAATCTTTTTGAAAATTTCGAGAAGTTATTACTGACTTTGATCTAATATTTCGCCTATTAGAAATCGTTTAGACATAAAGTGTAGTACATCAAATGAAAGCTTATTTTAATAGTAGTTTTATGAATGTCTAAAATCCAAAATCGAAGTTTGCCCTCATCATGAAATTGGCCGTCGAAAATGACCCTCCGTTGAATAAAAATCAAGAAGTTTTAACTTGGTATAATAAAACGGTAATAATTAGAAAATAATAATCAATGTTTTCAAAATCAGCGCTACATGTTACCCTAAAATCGAGAGTTTCGTAGTAATCATCGAAATATTGTTCAATTTATTATTTAAAATGTTTGAGGGTGCGAAAATGAACTTTTCAATAGTTTGAAAAAGTGACCCATGGTTGCATGAGTTGTCGACTATTGTCTACTTTCGCACTATTTCAAGCTGGACTCTTTTAATTTAGTATTTTAACTTATAAAATTAAAATTTAAGTGTAGAACAGCCTCTGGTTTAGTGATTAAAATAATTTTGACCATTTTAAATTTAAAAGTAATTAAATTATTACGATTTAATTCGGACCCCCGGAGCTAAACAAGTTGGGCAAGCGCCCAAACTACCCTTTAGTTAGGACCTTATATCTCGTTAACTATTAATATTAGAATTTTCAACATAATTTTATTCACTAGAGAAAAATATAATTCAATTATGTAATTGTAAAACAGAAACGTTCAGCTTGAACGAAAAAACAGTATTTCTGTTACAAATTTTTTAAATGAAATTGAATTTTTAAATAAAATTGAATTTTTAAATAAAATTGAAGTTCGTAATACTTGTAGTATGAACAAACAAAGTTTAGCATTGCATTCCTAGAACGTGCATTTATACGCAACTCGTAATGGACATCTACTAAACATCTAGTAGTTAATTATATTACGATGGGATTTTCTCAATTTAAAATTTTATACTTCAAACATGTTGTTACGATTTGAAATTTTCAAAAAAAATCACAAATATGGCGACCGAACGAAAAAAATTAAAATAATTATATAACTCTCGATAAATAGTTTTATTCGATAATTCTTTTACGATCTCGGACCCGTGCTTTTTTATTATTTTGTTCGATATCACTGTGTGTTTAAAAATATTTAGAACGATTTTAAGAATTTGTGTCACCCCTTTTTTAAAATACTAGTACATAATAATGGTAAGAATTTTTGAGAACATCCAATATTTAAAAGTTTTGGGGATCACTATTCTTTTAAAAAATGTTTTGGTCGGGTATCATCAAAAAGCTAATTAAGTGACCTAAAACACATGCCATACAAAATTGAAGAAACTTTTATAGACTGACACAAAATGTGGTCAGACCCAAAATAGTCTTGTGATAATAAGAACCACGTATGAACTGCAATGCAAAGAACGATAAAGTAGAAAAGTCCATAATGACACCAATTTAAAGAATTTAAAAACTTATGAATTACACGTAACCAACGGTTTTGTAATTTCTTTAAATCTGTTTAAGATGAACTTTTTTTTGCAATTTTTGACCTATTCGGCTTTTCGTTGCTAGGCAAGGAGTTTTGAAATGTGTAATGCTGAATTCCCCCCGAGGAATAACCAACTGTCCCGAGTCCATCATTATTTATAAAACATAAAGTATGAAATGAAAGTTATGGAAATAAACAAACATCTTATCATTTGAACTGTTGGAACAAGTGCGATGTCGTTGGCACCAGGTTTTGCTAATATTATCTGTTGGGCCTTACAGAGTACTTGGAAGGTACATTAGTTTGCACCAGGTGACAACAGCCATTATTTGTAATCACACCTTGCCTTTTATTAGAGCTTGTGAAGTATAACAGTGTTAAGGTACAGCATATAAATCTATAAACAATCCTAAGAATCAGCTAAGCTTATAGTGAAAGTAATTTATATTTCAAGGGCAGCCCGTGAAGCGAAAATGCCCACCTCTGCATCGTCGTTTCGGTTGATATTTTGAGTAACGCATCCATACGCATCGCGCCTGCGTTATTATATAATTAAATAGCTAATTGAATATTTGATCGTTCGAAAGCTGGACCATTTTTGATCGCGCCGGCACTACAGTTTCTTCTTCACTTCTATTTCCGGCTGACGGTAAGCACGTAAGTGATCTCGACAGTGCAGACCGCGATGGAAAGCAGAATACCGACCAGCCACACTTTAAGAATGGGTCGCAGAAAGTGCAGAATTCGAGATAAATCCTTGTGCAGCACTTTATGGAAGTGAAATTCAATCTTTATATCGAGTGTCCTATAATTAATTTGATGATGCATATTAATTTATATCCTGTTTACTTAATATATACAAGACGGAATCATATTATTATAATTATTCAGTGGCGTAGACAAAGGGTATTCGAGGTCCAGACCCCAATCCTTGGGCCTAGCTTTGACTGTACTACATTTTCACCTCCTTGTCGACCCCCTCTTAACATTCACATACTTAGAACCCCCTTCGTCGAAGCAAAGCTATTAAGAATTCACAAAATCTTACTAGATTTATTAAATTTAAAAAAATAAATACAGTAAAATAAGCTACTTATATTATCTTGGTATTTTATTTAAACCTTCGTTTAAGATCTAAACTGAGAAATTAAAGAATATTAGAATATGTATTATGTGTATATAGTTTGATATTGAGAATATAGATGGCGCTAATTTTCTGAAGTAGGGGCCTACCGGGATCATTATTTTCAAAACAATGAAAAGTAATTTTTCCCAAGGATACTTATGTACTCATGAATGTCTCGCGGGTTTTTGAAACCTAGTGAAATTTTGACACGAAAAGGGAAATTTTAACGCTGTGAAAAGGATATTTCAGATTACCGATCTGGCATCACTGGGGCCTTCTAGCTCTTCAACTCGCAGCGCGATAATTCTATATAGCGTTAAACGAAGATTTAACTATTCCTAGCGGATTTATGGAACCAATGTGGTAAAAGAACTAATCAATTTTTAGGGGGATGGAGCTCACTCTTCGAGCGTGAGGGGGATTATAATCAACGCTAAATATCGTCGCAACGTGTTCCCGTTTATAAATAAATACATTCTTGGTTTCAGCTAGAAAGTAGAAGTCAATTAATTATTAGTTTTAGCGTAAGTATAATTACTGTTGATTTTTTGTATTTATACCTACGTATAAATAATACCGCAAGTAAAAAGTTCTTACAAGGAAAGTGTGCTCTAGACAATGTTATTCGTTCTTCTGCAATCTTCCTCTAAATTCTAATTTCTAAAAGAAAAATATTTCGGAAATATGCCGTGTTTTTCTTAAATTATTACATCGGGAAAATATCTTTTTTGTGTCTGTATTCTTTTATAAAAATGAATACATTGATGACCCCACCTACGTCATTCGTGTTATTTTTTACGCTCTTATTTGCCTGCATGCACCTCAATTGTTTGCTACTTTTTCCTGTTTTATTTGCTCCCGGTTTTCCTGACAGCTATATAAAACCGCGTAGAAATATTGGATACCATTGTACAACAAAATACCAATTCGTATGTTAAGTTAATTATTTTAATAGTGTCATATAAGATACAAACTGACTATTTAGATCTTTTGAGCCAAAGTGAAGTAACAGTTCTTCAAATTGGTCAGTTTTCTTTCGTTGGATGGGTAGTAGGTCTCCACTTGGCCAGTATGGTCGTAGCTGTTCTCCAAAACCCGGAAACCAGCATCCAAGAGAGCGTCGCTCACCATACTGATGTCGTGGATCAAATTCGGGAAGCTGTGCTGACCAACATTGTAGTAATCTCCGTTGGAGTAACCTCTGATGATCAGATACCCTCCGGGTCGCAGGACCGTGTTGATGCCCTTGACCCCGATGACGTAATCGTCGTAGGTCAGACAAGCGCATTCCAAGCAGCCGAAGCTGCACGCCACGTCGAACGCCTCCTCAAGTTCGTCCACGGGTGGCGACTTCTTCAGATCAATGTGAATGACATCTTTGACTTTAGATTTTATCCGTTTTTCAATTATTCTTATACCTTCTTCCGTATCACTGTTAAAAATATTTTCTTTGAATTGTATTAGATTATTAGAATTAGCACTTTTCGGAAAGAAGTACCCCAGATTTCTTATTTTCATTGTATTGTTTTAAATTCCCAAAATATATCCTTTACATTGGATATTTCTCAAAAATACTAGGTACAGCGGATATTTCCCACATTTCTCAAAAATACTAGATATATCGGATATTTCCCACATTTCTCGAAAATACTAGATATATCGGATATTTCCCACATTTCTCAAAAATACTAGATATATCGGATATTTCCCACATTTCTCGAAAATACTAGATATATCGGATATTTCCCACATTTCTCGAAAATACTAGATATATCGGATATTTCCCACATTTCTCGAAAATACTAGATATATCGGATATTTCCCACATTTCTTGAAAATACTAGATATATCGGATATTTCCCACATTTCAAGAAAATACTAGATACTTCCAATATTTTGAAAAATCTCCGATATTTTCAACATCGATTCCCAGCAACAAATATTTTGGTTTCTCGCTACTTGTACAACAGATTTCTGAAGAGGCTAACCCCACAGCCTTCTAGAAAAGCGTTTCGACTTACTGGAAGCCTTCTTTCTCGGCGCAATACTTGAACATAACCTGATGTCGCGGCATGGGTCCTTCGTGGTGCAACCATTCCTTGACTGCCTTTTTGTTCACGTCACTGAAGTCGCTGTAGACGATGGTCTCGCATACCTTACTGACTGGAGCCATCCGATACACAACTGGCCCGCAACCCACTTCCAGACATCGCTTCACAGGACCCTTCAGTTGGCCTACGTGTTCGCGATTAATTAATTACGTCATATTTCAAGTAATAGACGGGTTAAACCCGCCCCTCGAAAACGTGTGCGGTTAACATGTAGCGGATTATATTGTAGGCAATAAAGCTACATCTACACTCCTACAAGTTTTCAATGAGTGACTTAGCTGATCTAACGCATGGATCCGTAGCTTACCCGATTCGAAGATATCGTATAGTTTATCAGCGGCAGTCTTCAAGTTGGGATGCACTTTATTATAGTATGACTCCAAGTAGCTCAAGACGTCGAATTCTTCGTTGTATAGTTTTCGGATTCTGTCATCTCTCGATGCGTCTGCCATTTTGGTCACTGGCCTTCGAACGTTGTTAACGTGATGATAATAACATTTTATAGACATGGGTTAGCTAAAAAACGCGTAGAAGGGTTAGTGCTTGGAATTTGTATAAATTGTTTTAATTGGATAAGCCTAATTTTCTCTGAAAAAAAGATACTAGAAAACTAAAGCGTAAAGTACAATTTTATTTGTTTAGGTTTCGGCCCATTTCATGTACGAAGGGACAAAACAACAGATTGATTCTGTCGAATATGTTTAAAGTCCAATAACTCACAAATTAGACCAAATAAACATTAACTAAGATTAAATTACTTTTGTAGACTATTTGCATGTATTTATTTTGTAGCTTGTATGCATTTTTCAATGATTTAGGTAGACTTATTTTTTAGATAAACAAACGATCTTATCTTATTAGTTTTTGAAATATTAGACACACAGACGGTCGACTGTGTGTATAAATAGGTAGTCTCGAGTTTCTCCACCAAATGCTCTGGAAAAAATTTCACCCGTTTTCCCACCAAATGCTCTGGGACTTTCTTATGGGCTTCACGCTATGGCAAAATCATTATGCCCTTTACTTTTGCGAAAAAGCAAGTTGATCGTGGATGTTATCTTTTCTATATTGTTACTCTTCGTTACGAGTAAGAGTGTGTTTTCGAAAAATAAAATTTTTTGCGTTACGTAATTTGTAAACCGCGCCTTATCCAAAGTTTTGAATACTACTAATTAAGTCAAATCAAAATGCTAGGCATCATAAACCCAATTCCGCTGAGACCACAATGTATCCATTCTCACCGGAAATCGACAGCCTTCTTCAGCCACAACGGCAAACTGGAAGTGAGAGCCACGTGTGTGGACTTGACCCTATAACTCCTTTGAGCTTGGTTAATATTCCTGCGTGGTGTGCTCTGATAATATTTCAGTCTATAACGAAATCCTCCTCCAGAGGCAAAATAGACCGATTAACGGTTCATCACCTCACCTCTTAATAAAGGTGTCTTCAGGTTTAAATTGTATTCTGGAATTTCCGGACTTTTGAATATCATCTGTGGAAAATGAATAGTTGGGATTATTGCTCGCGTTGCTGTACGAAACTTTATAGCGAATAACTTACCATATCATCATGATTAACAAAGATATGTGTGTTGTCGGTTCTAGCTAGAAGCTGTGGGAAGCTGTCGATGTAATCTATTTTGGCCGTGGCTAGCTCTCCCTTCATGTTGCCAAGGTAGAAGCGCTTCAGGAGGAGCCCGGCCCCCAAAAACCAGCCGCTTTGAAAAAGACTTGCAGACGAGTGTGGCCCATTAAAACCTACGTCCGATGCTGTTAAAAGACATGGGAACAGAATCTTTATTGTTTAATCTCAATTGATAAACATTTATTTGGCTGATGTGGAACTAATATTACGGCTCGACCGAATTGTTTATTTTCCACCGATGACTTAAAAATTTTATAACAAAAATTGACTGAGTCGCAGCAAAGGTTATGAATTTGCCAAGTATTTAAAAAAGACCTCTTAGTCTGTAGTTCGTGATTACTACGCCTGAGCCATCAACGTGAAAGCGAAGATTTGGTCAGCGCTACAACTTCGCGTCAAAAGAAGTAATTAACATCGGGTAGAAACTCTAACTAGAAAGATTCTTCCTTTCAAAGACAGTTTGACGAATCTCCCAAACGATTACCTCATCCAACATGCTCAAAGTGCAACAGTGAAAAACTAGATGACGGCACTTTCTGCGGTAATTGTAAAAAAACTAAATATTCTGGACTCACACCAGCCCTCTGACAGCCCGTGTCCAGCCAATTCTTAGCGTATATCAGTTGAATCAGGTGGAAATGGTCAGCACCGTCAAACGAGATATTCAGCCTATGATTATCCGACTTTCGCGACTACCAAGACATTTACATTGAGGATAATGGTAATCGAGACTTAAGTGTACGACGTTGAAAAATACCTGACTTGGCTCACGAGGGGTAAGACACTTTGCGAACTCGGTGTACACTGCCGTACCTTTGACAATGCTAAATGGAACTCGCGAACTCCTGAAAATATGTACCTTTTACAGTGCTAAATGCACGAACTCGGTGTACAGATTATCTGAGACTGTCTTACCCCTCGTTGGCTCACATATGTACATATGTACATATGACGAAGATTGGTACATTGGGAAGAAGAAAAAGACGTATCTGTTAGTTTCTTTCGTAGAAAAGATCTTAAGCTTTCTTGGCCAAGAAGAGAAGACGTATGTTGGGGGCCGTTTCAAAATATAATATCAGTAGTTAAACCTGAAATACGTTCTGATGGTAAAACGTATGTTCTAATTGTTTTTAGAAAATTAGATCACAAGAAAATTTTGCTCCTGAAAGACGATGAAAAATAATTTTATTTTCATTGTTTCGATCAAAATTTCGCAGATAAAATTTTTATTTCTTGTTTAGTTCCTTAATTATTTAAGGATTTATTAATAGTTATAATAGAACACCCAAAAACCAAACCAAAATTAAAATATTTTGCTCTAAAGTTTTTTGTTCTGTATTATAAAATGTAAAATAACATTTGTTTTTAAGATAAAATTGCATATTTTTAAGAGTTATTTTTTGGGTTGAAGGTCTCTCATATACATCTTTTTTATTTATGCATTTCGTAGCTTGAAATCTCAGCTTTCTAACGGTGTTATTTGTTTTCTGTATATTTTTGTCCTTTATACCGTAATTTATCCTAAAGCACTACCATGTTTGGCAGTTTTTCAAAAAATGAATCGGTTCAAGTAGCTATATTTCAGAAACTAAATTTACTAGAATTTTTTCAACGCAATTTTCGTGTTTATTGGGTCCATTTTACTTTTTATAAACTTCAATATTTATTTCATATTTAATACCTTCGCGACAGAAACCTTTTTAGTTTACCTCAGTTGGCGACATTCGAGTAAAAGTCGTCATTTTCAACAATTTATAATTAAACATCTAATTAAACAAATTGTATAATATTTATCCAAGTTACTCTCTACTACCCATATTTATAGTGTAAAAAGTTTGATGGGGCTACCTTTAATACTTTTAGAATTATTTGAACGAAAATACCGGTACTTTCGTCGTTTTGAAAATGAACACTTTATACATAAAATTATTAAAAAATCATATTTTAAAAACTACGATGAGTTAAGGGCTAAGAGTTTGGATTTCCCACCAAAATTATCTCAATTACTAACGTGTAAATTTTCGTCGAAATCGCGCATGGTGCCGTGGGGCATTTTTTTCAAAAACGGGACATTTGACATGGAATGACCCAAAATCCGTTTTCCCGAGATCTGACAATTGGCAACAATGTAATTTGTTCCCGGTCGCATGATGTCAAATGTTCTTCATTTTCAACATATTTTAAACTCAATTATGAAAATATTTTATCCTTTTATTTAATAAATGTATGGTTTTTCTTACAGCTGAAATGCAGTTTCCAAATAGAAGTAGCGTTCATTTTGCCGTTTTGGAAATCGAACTGAAACCAGACGGTCCGGCTGGTATTTAAAAATAACTAGAAGAGAAAACCGATTTTAAACCACATGATAAATAATCACTCTTGCAATAGTGTTTGGTGCGTTAGATCGGGATTTTGGTGACGAAAATTTACTTATTATTTCCTGTACTTCGTAAATATTTGTCGTGAATAGCGAAATAATAGACGCGTTCCTTGCCAATAAAACAGTAAACCTTTAATTATAACGGAATTTTATTTGAAAGAAAAACATTTTGTCTCTCTTTTAAAAACTAAAAAATGTTAGCCAAAAATACACGCGATTTTATCCTCGCATTTTTAAAACGTGCGTGATATAAATGTAAGATCGCGCGGTGGATAAAAATACGAAAACTTTAGGTACATGTGTTTGGAGATTATAAAGTTATATATACAATACTAAACATTCCGCCCGCCTTGAAATAATTGATTTCAATTTACAAAAATGTTTAAGAAAAGATTTTGTCTAGGGGCAATTGACATAATTTTACGACGGGCCTTTTTAATATTTTGTCAGCTGTTCTGACTGAAACTACTCGAACGTGGTTGTCTTCTCCGGGATGAAGTTGCGTTATTCTTCCCATTCTCCACTTGGTAGGAGGAAGGTCTTCATCCTTAAGCAGCACTAGTTCATCGACGCGTAGATTTGGCTTAGGTGTTGTCCATTTCGGTCTTTGTTGAAGGCGCGACAAATATTCACTTCTCCAGCGTTTCCAGAAGTGTTGTAGGATTTGTTGGCCCAACTGCCAACGCGAAAGACGATTGACCTTTTCTGAAGTCAAGTCGGGTAAGCGCATCTCCGATTAAGAAATGTCCGGGTGTTAAAGCGGCGAAGTCGGATGGGTCCGAGCTTAACGCCGTCAATGGACGCGAATTTAGGCAAGCTTCTATTTGGCATAGAAGCGTTTGCATTTCTTCAAAGTTAAGAATTGTAGTGCCAAGAACTCGTTTAAAGTGATACTTCACTGACTTCACTCCTGCTTCCCAAAGACCTCCAAAATGGGGAGCGGTAGGCGGGTTGAAGTGCCAGCTCGTACCTTCGTCAGCGAGCCATCTTGACACTTGTTCGTTGTTGTTCGCGGAGACGATGAATTTAATGAATGCTTTCATCTCTCGGTCCGCTCCAACGAAATTTGTTCCGCAGTCGCTGTAGATATCCGAGCATTTCCCTCGTCGAGCGACAAAGCGTTTTAAGGCTGCGAGAAATGCGTCGGTGGTCATGTCGCTGACCAATTCCAAATGAATCGCTCGCGTGGTAAAGCAGACGAAAACCGCAATGTAGCCCTTAAACCGGAGATGGCTTCGTCCTTTCATGAGTTTAAGGGTGAATGGGCCTGCGTAGTCAACGCCGCACTTCAAAAAGGCTCGTGCTGGATTTACCCTGGCCTGGGGTAGATCACCCATTAGTTGTTTCGCCGTGATGGCCTGTTGACGAACGCACGGAATACATCTTCGAATGTGGAAACGTATGGCATCGCGAAGTCCAACGATCCAAAAACGCTTTTGCAAGGTAGTTGCTAGCAACTGAGCACCTCCGTGAAAATGTTTCTCGTGCTCGTGTTGAATTAGGAGGTCGGTCAATTTGCTGTGTCTTGGTAGCATTGCTGGGTGCATTTGTTCATACGATAGGTTGGAGTGACGCAGTCGGCCACCAACACGTAGAATTCCTTTTTCGTTGAGGTATGGTTGTAACGATAGAATTTTGCTTTTCGTTGGTAGTTTCTTGTTTTGTTTGAGGCGGCTTATCTCTTCGCCAAAGCTGTTGTTTTGAACGACTCTAATCCAATGAAATAAGGCCTTTTCGTTTTCTTCTCTTGATAGAGCACCAGAAATTCGTTCTTCTTTCACGTGGAAACAATTGAAAATGAACCGCAGTATGTAAGCGGTGACGTGAAGGAGTTTGCTTAGCGACGAATATTTTGTTAGTAAGGTTGATTTCATTTGACAATGCGTCACCAACGCGACTACTCGTCTTTCTTCTGACAAGCAGTTCATTGGCTCTTGTTGGTTATCGTTCTGTTCTCTTGTTGTTAGAAGAGAATCCAAGTCGTCAGGTCCATGCCACCACAACTCATTTTGAGGAAGCTCGTTAGCGGAGATTCCTCGTGAGGCACAGTCAGCTGGGTTTTTGTCTCCGGCAATGTGATGCCATTGAGCCTTCGGTAGCTTTTCGTGTATTTCGGAAACCCGATTAGCCACGAATGTTTTCCAACGTTGAGGTGCAGACTTCAACCATGCTAGGACGATTGTTGAGTCCGACCAACAATGAACGTCAGTAATTTCCATTTTCAGAGACTCTCTGACAAGTTGCATCAGAGAGGCGAGAAGTGATGCTCCACAAAGTTCCAACCTCGGCAGGGTGATTTGTTTTAACGGAGCGACCTTTGTTTTCGCAGCGATTATTTTCACCTTGACGCTTCCTTGGGCGTTTAAGGTCTTCAGATAAACCGTCGCTGCGTAGGCCTTCTCCGAAGCGTCACAAAATCCATGTAAGCTAGCTTGTGTAGCGTTCGCTTGTGAAATGTGTCGTTGTACGGTTATGTTTTCGATTTTTGGTAAATCTGTTCGAAATGACCTCCATTTATTTTCGAGTGATTGGGGAAGAGGTTCGTCCCAATTAAATTTGATCTGCCACATTTCCTGTAGGAGAAGTTTGGCTCGAATTGTAACTGGAGTGAGTAGTCCCAGAGGATAAAATACTCTGGCCGTATCCGATAGAATTGTTCGCTTGGTGATTGAACTTCTTGATTGAGGAGAAGTAACCACGAACGAAAAGTGGTCAGTAGAAGGAGTCCAAAAGAGACCAAGGGTCTTCACTGATTCGTCGTTCTCGATTGATAGTGGTTTTTGAAGCACTTTTAAGTTTGCGGGGAATGGATCCAATAATGCCGCTTCATTGGATGCCCATTTACGTATCTCAAAACCACCTTGAGACGTAGCTTGAATGATTTCAGCTTGAAGTTTCAAGGCCTTTTGCATTGTTTCTTCACCGGACATCAAATCATCCATGTAAAAGTCATTTTCAAAGCTGAAGACGCCAGTGGGAGTTCGTCCTTAATGTACTGACTGAGTTGCTTTAAGACTTTCGTTGCCAAGTATGGCGCTGATGTGGTTCCATATGTGACTGTTAGCAACCGGTAATCTTGCAAAGGTTCGTTGGGGTTAGTTCGCCATACAATTCTTTGGTAATCCCTGTCATCCGGGTGTACCCAAAATTGCCGAAACACCTTGGTAAGATCCGCTTTCATGGCAATACGATGTTGACGAAATCGAATTAGCAAATTGACCAGGTCATCTTGAAGTTTCGGTCCGACCAGAAGCGTGTCGTTTAATGAAACGCCCGATGTATATTTGGCTGATGCGTCGAACACGACTCGGACTTTTGTGGTGGTACTATCTTCTTTGAATACCGCGTGATGTGGTAAGTAGTACGGTTGATTTGTGATTCTGTTTTTGACGTCGTCTGGAATGATTTCCATGTGTCCCAGAGCCAGGTATTCTTCCATGAACTTGCGGTACTCATCATAGAGGCCTGCGTTGAATTGTAAACGTCGTTCTGTTTGTAAGAACCGACGAACGGCCATGTGCCTGGATTCCCCAAGAATTGGAGGGTTCTTCTTCATTGGCAATCGTACGGTGAATCTTCCTGTCGAGTCACGCGTATGCGATTCTTCGAAATGCTGTTCGCATTGGGTTTCAGTTGGTGTTAACATTCTTCGAGGGTGGATGTCTTCCAGCTCCCAAAGATTCTTCAATTCATCTTCCAATTTGCAATGGTGGACCTTTATCGTCGGACTTCTTCCTTTTATGAGTAGTGGACCGGAAATTGCCCATCCGAAACGAGTGTTAAAGGCACCGGGAAGATCTTCTTTGCCCTTGCAAATTCCATCTTGCAAGAGACTTAGGTACACGTCCGCACCTAGTAGAATATCCACGTGTCCGGGGATATGAAACGTCGGGTCTGCGAGATTCAAGCCCTTTAAATGCTCGCAGGTTCTCGGGTCGAACGGACTGTTCGGTAGCTTGTCCGTGATCTTGTTCAGAATGATTGCCTCGACCGTCACCTCCAATGTGTTGCTGAGGTTTGAGCTGATGTTCAATATGACACTGCCTCGAGAGGTGTTCACTCCGGTTGCACCAATTCCGTCAACTGAAGCGTTGAAGCGTTTTCGTTTCAGCTGTAGTTGCTGCGTGAATTGTTCCGTTATGAAACTGGCTTGCGATCCTGAGTCCAGCAATGCTCGGGCTGGAAATAGTTGATCACCGAAACCCTTGACTTGGACTATTGCCGTTGCCAAAATCACTTGAGAGGTTCCGTTTAGGTCTCGAGAAGGGCATGAAACGATGCCAGAGATAGCCTTCGTTTTTGGCGGTTCCTTCTCTTGTACGTCTGGATGTAAAAGCGTATTATGTCTGAATTTACATTTTCTACAATGGCCAGATTTGCATTCGTTGCTTTGATGGTCAATTCGTAAGCAGTTGAAACACATGGAATTATTCTTGACCATGTTCCAGCGCTCGGCTGAAGATGCGTTCAGAAATTTTGTACATCGGTACGTTGAATGGTTTTCGTTACAAAAGTTGCAAGACTCACTCAGAGTACCATGATGAGCTTTTGTACTCGGCCTCTGATGTATTGGAGCCTTGGATTTGGTGATTGCGATATTCGTAGGTGCTGGCGGGGCTGCTGCCAACGCTCTGGCCCGTTGATCCAGGAATGTTACGAGTTCATCGAAATTTGGCATTCCGTTCCCCCTCAGGGATAGTTCCCATTGTCGGCGAGATTCTGAATCGAGTTTTTCTTTTATAAGGTGTAGTAGGATGGCGTCCCAATGTTGAACTGGTTCTTGTAGAACCTTGAGTGCTCTTATGCATTCGGCTGTGGTGTCAATGAGTGTTCTCAAGGCTGACGATGATTCTTGTGAGACGTTAGGTTGATTGAAAAGACGTCTTACGTGTGCGTCGATGATTTCTCGTTTGTTGTTAAAACGATTGTCCAAGATATCCCAAGCTTCCAAGTAATTAGCGTCAGTTACCGGGATAGATTGAATGAGGAGTGCTGCTTCGTTTCGTAATGATGACTTCAAGTATTGAAACTTCTGAGCTCCCGTTAGCGATTCGTTGTTGTGTACGGTTGCCGTAAAAAGATCGTGGAACGGTAACCAATCGATGAAACCTCCGCTGAAGGTAGAAAGCTCCAACTTCGGTAATCGAACTTCGCTAACTGGCCTGCCTGGCCTAACTGGTGCATTGGCTGCTCTTGTGTTGGCTTCAGTGACCAACAAGACATTTAATTGCTCAACCAGAGCGACAATGGCGTTGTACTCGGTTTCGTGAGGATCGAAGTCACCTGCTGGATCAATGGTTTTAGCTATGCCTTCGTGAGATTCGTCCAAATCTTTCGAAAACTTCTCCACTCTATCCACGTACAGCTTCAATGCAACATCAGATAAATGGTCCGCTGTTTGACCTACTGCATTCTCAATTCTTGTGACTTGACCTTTGACAGCTTGTCTTTTTCTCACTATAGCCCACGGAAATGTTTTGCCGATTCAACGATTAGTTCGATAGTGTAAACTAGTTGGCGACGATCCGGCTCGACGGACCAAAAAATGTCGTGAATAGCGAAATAATAGACGCGTTCCTTGCCAATAAAACAGTAAACCTTTAATTATAACGGAATTTTATGGAGAATCAAAAATCTACACTTCTTATTTGAAAGAAAAACATTTTGTCTCTCTTTTAAAAACTAAAAAACGTTAGCCAAAAATACACGCGATTTTATCCTCGCATTTTTAAAACGTGCGTGATATAAATGTAAGATCGCGCGGTGGATAAAAATTCGAAAACTTTAGGTACATGTGTTTGGAGATTATAAAGTTATATATACAATACTAAACAATATTAAACGGGAGAAATAATTAAGCCAGTCCATATTTGGTACTGGTTTCATTGTTTGTTGACTTATTAATTATAATTATTATTATTATAAATTATTATTGCTATATTTTCATTAAATAATAAATAAGGAAAATATAATTTTCCGTAATTACTTGGTAACCCATTTCCATATTTAAACAAAAGAACTTGGCGGTAAAACGGCATAACGGGCCATTAAATTTGATCAGGAATTCATACCTCTAACTTGGAATGGTTATCCGGCCGTTTTCCCTATGGTAAGATCTCGGGGACCGTTTTCAGTGACGTGTATGAGAAAAAAATCGCCCCCTCGCACGCGTCTCCCCTCTTTAGGAGTTTTTACTCCGCGCAATCTCCCGTTTCTACAACTTTAGTTTTTTGTTGTTCGACTCCCCGGCCATTTCGAAATTTAGGGTTTGAAACTCCACCATTCAGCTCGCTCTCCCGACCTCTCCATGTGGAAGGATTAAGTCCGGCATTGTTAGCACTGTCAAAATTGTCAGCAGTGACAATGCCCTTGAGAACCGCGAAGTCCGAATGACGAGGTGACCGTCGCTATCAATACGGGGATAGCGAAGGGAAAAGCAAAAAGATGTTTGAACCCTTTTTCGACACAGGGGGATGAAATAATCTGAAACTAGGATTTAATACCATTGAAAATCGTATGAGAAAACACGTATGCTCTGACGTCAAAATGATGGGGGAAAAAACGGTCCCCTAGATAGAGACGGAAATCGGCCGAGATAACCATTCCAAGTTCGATGTATGAATTCCTGAGTTGATCTATCTCAGGGAGAGTGAGCCTTCTCGAATCGCTATTGGGTACGTCATGAGGGGCTTTAGAGACTTCCCGCGCTGCAGTTGATTCGATTGTAAGATTTTGGAACCTGAAACTATTGACAGGATCACTAATCATTCTAACAATAGTTTCTGCGGTATCTGCCTATTAGCGCAGTTCCCATTTGCGCAGTTGCCATTTGCGCGGTTTCCCAAAAGCGCAGTTCTCAAAAGCGCGGTTCCCATTTGCGCAATTCCCAATAGCGCGGTTTCCCAAAAGCGCGGTTTAATTATCCAAATTTCAGTGTATATAACTTTGAATATGGAATGACTAGGTTAGGTTAGGTTAGGTTAGGTTAGGTTAGGTTAGGTTAGGTTAGGTTAGGTTAGGTTAGGTGTTTTCAACCCATTTGTTGAGATAGGGAAAGTGCGCAAACAGGAAACCGCACTTTTGGGAAACCGCGCAAATGGGAACTGCGCAAATGGGAACTGCGCTAGTGCGCATAAACCGTTTCTGCCACGTGTTTATAATCAAATTTGTTGATTTATAATTATATTTTCCTTTTTCTCGTTTCAGTCGCAAAGTAAATACAATAAATAAAAAGGCTTTTATGTAATTAGAAATTATCGTACCCAAAAAATAATAATACTGTGAAATTTACACCAATGGTCAAATTATAGTTTGTACCTTCGCATTGGAGATTAACCTACCGTGTGACTACTAGAGTTAAGACTCTTCCTCAAATTTCTTTCTGACGTCGGAGGGTATTCGTATCCCTTCTTAAAGCAAGTGGCAGCTCTATCATTGCCAGCTGTATTATGAAAAGGCCCCTGTTGTTAGAGATGGCCATGAATCTATCCTATTCTTCGAAAGAAAAACGACTTTACTGGAGAGCGTGGTGCCATCTATTAATGGCAAAGGAAGCTAATATTTAAAATAGCCAAATGATACCGTCGTCAGTAAGCCATCGTAGAGTATTATACTTAGACCTATTATACTCTATTAAGTGGACTTTAACCTGAACTATATATCCCAAAGAAATTATATTGTTTAAATTTTCTGTTATTTTGTTATCGATAAATTTACAAACGAGCTAATTAGTCCATGCGGTAGCTGAGTGAGTTGATTTTGTGACCACGATGTTTGCTTCTTTATGAAAACGACGTAGTTTTCTTCTGCTTTGGTAAAAACCCGTATCTGCAGCCAACTCAACGTTATTGTCTAAATTGACTGATTCATTTATCAAAATTATTTTTAAATCAATATGGTTATAATAATTAACTAAAATAAAATTAATTTAAGAAATAATTTTAACAAATAGTTTTACTTTTCAAAAGTTTTTCAAAATAATATTTTTATGAAACTCGCTGTTAAGATATGGCGCCATTTTCAATTTTTTTTAGGTATTTGTGACTAAATTAAAACAAGTGGCTTAGAATTACAATTAAAGAGATAGTGCCAACTCAGATTAATTTAAAATTTTGTTCTTTGGCTTACACGTTATGATAGATTTTAAGTCCTGAATCAGAATATATATACATATTAGCACTTTCAATTAGTATTTAGTTTTATATTTTAATGTAAAATAATGGTATTTCAATAGCCGCGCAAAACTTCACAGATTGTTGACGTCATGAGTTTGGTCGATTTCGGCACGCTCGAGCAGCGGGGAATTTCCAGTAGTCTTTTTCTACTGTCGCGTAGAGGATTTGTAAGCGCGTTTTTTGACTTTCTTCTCGCGGACCACGCGGTTCGAGATTCTCGAATTACGACTTCACGAGCCGGCTACGTGTAAAAATATTATTTTCAAAGTAGAAATTGAAGAAAAAATCGATAACAAGGTATTGTTTATAAATTATATCATTATTTCTTATACGTAGTCATTATAACAATATTTATATTCTACGGAAATATGCCACCGAATGCACCGAAGACCGTGGGCGCCACAGTGTATTGTTCAGTTCCTTCCTGCAGTAATAATAACAACAAAAGTGGCTTATCTTTCCATTACTTTAAATCGAATGAGGGTCTTAAAGCGTGCTTTTTTCTAGGAACCTTGGGAAACTCGTATCAAAAGAAAACGATGGGAGTAAAATTTCCTCCTGTAATCCCCTAAAAATTCTATCTCCAGCTCGCTCTAGTAGCAACCAATAAACATCAACCTATCTATGACGTAGACAGAATGTGATAAAAATAAGTTACGCTATCTTTCTATTTTCAAAATTCTGACACAATCTCTTTAATATTTTCCTTTTGTTTTATTCCGTAAAAAGACGTTTTCACGACCAACACCTATTTTAAAGATAAACCAGTATTGAATTACCTCTAAATATTACCGTATTACCAATAATTTCTACCGGAATTCAGTATATTGTATAGAAAGTGGGCTTATCTTTTTAACAGCTTCATTTAAAATATTTAATAATTTAAGAAGAAGATTTAAAGTATATTTGCGGTCCTTTAGTGGCGTATAAATGTAGGTTAACTGCCGAAAATTGTTTTACCTGCCGGTTAGAAGCAGATATGCGGTAGTTTGCCAGCTAACGGTGGGGAACTGTAGGTTTGTTGAGGGCACATTTTTTCATGTGCCGGTATGAAGTAAATATGCGGCACTTTGCCAACTCACGGCAGTTTGCCAGCTCTGCGGGACATTGGATCCAATTTGTATCAAGCTATATTCCGAAGGGATCAAATAAGGATCAACTATTTCTTGATCAAATAACCTTTATCAAATTTGGATCCCAAAAAATCTTTTAACTAAGAACTGGGTCCAAGTTTGATCAAAATTGGTTTGATCCAATAGCATTGGATCCAAATTAATAAAATAAAATTGTATCAAATTTAGATCCAAAAAAGTCTTAACTAAGAATTGGTGTTGGTCCATTTGATCGAAAAATATGTGATCGACAGTCGATCATTATACGTTGCAATTGATCGAAATTCCATTTGATCGAATCCCATTTGTCATTTATTTCATAAGATCGAACCTTCAAATGATCGAATACTATTGGATCGAATTCAAAAGTATTTATAGTACCAGTTGGTATGTTTTTATTTTACCGAATGTCAATATGAAGTGCAGAAGAAATAATGATGGAATAATTCATTGCTTAAGTGCAGAAGGAATAATGATGGAATAATTCATTGCTTTAACTGTATTAAGCCACAAAGATGAAGAGATTTTTACTTTATACACTTTATGATGGAATTTTTTATGACATCGACGATAACGGCCCGTTGTTTTTGATATATATATAAATAGGGTCAGGTTAGGTTAGGTTAGGTTGATGTACGCGCGCCGTAGGCGCGTATGCACCGTTGTATACGAGGGGTCTGACCACGTTTACGGCCCTTCTATTGCTAAAAATTAGGTACAGAGTTCGTTTTTTTAATAGGTCTTTCTATTAATTATGTCCGAGAGAATATTTTGTTTTCTACGTCACTGCGCTCAGTTTTTTTTTCTGTATATTATTTTTCTTTAGTACAGTTTAAAGAAATAATTATTATTCATAGAGTCTACTGTATCTCATTCTGACTAGATGTTGCCTTTTCGATTAACTCCCAAAAACTAGTAGTTTTACCCTACAGTAGCTTTCGATCAAATTTCGTTCGATCAAATGCCATTCGATCAAATGCAATTCGATCAAATGGAAATTCGATCAAATGGGACCCGTTCGATCATTTGGGAATCGATCAAATAGACTCAAACCTATAATAAACCGAATTTATTTTACTTGCATGTCGTGAGAAAGTGTAGATTACGGTTTTATTTAATAACACTAAAACTTCATTATTAAATAACCTTTATGTTCGATTTAAATCAAATCAATTTCCAAAGTAAGCCCTTTTTATACGTTAAACGTATTTTATAGAGGAATGTAAACACCTTTTGGATTCACATTTTAGCCAACGTATTTCCTTTAGTAAATAATATTTTTATATTTTATGTTACATTAATATAAATTTAATTTAATTTAAAGACGATGTTTAAGAAGCTAGAATTATGTATCCCGCATATTTCTCAAATATTTCCGATATTTCTCAAATATTACCGATATTTCTTAAATATTTCTGATATTTCTTAAATTTTTCCGTTATTTCTTAAATATTTCCGATATTTCTTAAATATTTCCGATATTTCTCAAATATTACCGATATTTCTTAAATATTTCCGATATTTCTTAAATTTTTCCGTTATTTCTTAAATATTTCCGATATTTCTTAAGTATTTCCGAGATTTCTTAAATAATTCCCATATTTCTTAAATATTTCCCATATTTTTAAATATTTCCCATATTTTTAAATATTTCCCATATTTTTAAATATTTCCGATATTTCTTAAATATTTCTGATATTTCTTAAATATTTCCAAATATTTCCAGATTTACAGAAATATCAAAATTATTTCCAGATTTCCAGAAATATCAAAAATATTTCCATATTTCCAGATATATCAAAAATATTTCCATATTTCCAGAAATATTTCCATATTTCCAGAAATATTTCCATATTTCCAGAAATATCAAAAATAATTCCATATTTCCAGAAATATCAACAATATTTCCATATTTCCAGATCAAAAATATTTCCGTTTATTTATCTAGATTTCCAATATTTCTTTCGATTTCTCTAAATTTCCAAAAAAAATTTCTATTTCTAAAGATTTCCGAATTTCTCGAAATTTATTCTGGTGGTCCTATGGCCAAAGGAAGTTTTATTTTAACGGATGTACTATATTCATAAGTCGCGGGCGAATATTACTTAACTGATTCCGAATCTCAATGAAAAGGAAACCACGTACTGGAGCATAAAGTATTATGTTATTAAACGAATGAAATTCTTTAAAGACCATGTTGTACTAAGATTTGGCTAAGTGATTATATAAACTTCAAAACCGTGAAGCGTAAAACCGTAGCAAACAATTTTAAACGCTGAAATTAATTTCGCTTTTAAGGTAATATTGAGCGGAATTCTCAATTATTTAAATATCGCTTCCAGAAATTGTCCACACGTTATTCCAGCACTAATTGTCCCCATTTGGACATTGAGAAAATGGTTTGAAAGGCGCACTGTACTATTTCCAAAATTGGACACATACCTCCGATATGAGACCATTTGCTAATACTTGATCAATGTTCGTATCTAAGATATTTACACAAGTTATTGTTTTAATCATCGTTTAGTCTTTTGATCCATCTTTTGCTTCTCTTTCATTTGGCTTTTAAAACTTGGTTAATAATCCGAAATCCGTTAAGGAATTATTGAAATTGGACATAATTGATCTCGTTTAAAACAAGTTAAAAAATGTTTTCAGCAATTTCTCGGTGCTGGTGAAGAAAACTTGTTTGAACCAAAAAGGAATACTACAATTTTCCCCCGTGACCAAACTGTGTCATTACGAATTATGACAAGACGAGTTAAACCGAGTGTTAAACAATAAATAATATTAATTTTTTCAACATTTAAGAATGGTTTCTTTCCTCATTAGCAGCCATTTATAATAATAAACAAAAGCTTTTGAGTAATAAATTGTGTTTGATTTCAGGTTATACCTAGTGGCACTGATTGGTACATAAAGATCGCCAATCCATGTTATCCAGACGTTCAGTCAAAATTGTTCTTGGTGCTGGTGAAGGAATCCAACGTGTGGTTGTGTTGGTTGTTGGCTGGCTCATCTTTCGAAAAGTAACTTTGGGCGGACACTAGGATTAGACTCTGGAAATCCAGAAACTCTTCATACAAATTACTGAACCATTTACAAAATTTAAATTGGCGTTGAATCTCCCAATCACGAAGTTCCTGATGAAGGGGATACGGATCGTTGTTGCTACGATGTCCAATTCTCCAGGCATATGCCTTTTATAAAGTTCTATGGTTTAATCGACGATATACGAAGCTAAGTACGCAAAGACTTTGTTTTGATATCTCTGACGACCTTGGACTGACATTACCAGTCCCAAATGTCGCCAAGAACGGTGGTGTGTGTCGGTCTACTATTAGAATAGTTTTGTAAATATCTGAATCACTTAAAAATGATTATATAATAAAAGCGTGCTGTGCAAGAGAATAAGGCGTAGTTGATTTAAAGGTAAGTGTTGCTTTAAACCCCAAAAATATCAATGACCTTTGAGGTTGACAAACACTTCAATAATTGTGGGATACATTTATGTTATTATTTGTGAAAAAAAACAAAGATTTATTTTAACTTTCAAAGTTATTTTAAAATGTATCTTTAAATCTAAAACATTGTCAATACCTAATTGCCTTGGTAGATCCGCATTTATCCCCTATTAATTCTGCTTTCATAAAATGGTTTTTGTTCAAATACCACTTTACGCTCCGAATAAAATTGTAGTTTTTACTGAACATGTTTACATGAAGATACTGTACAACACTTTTTAGAATAATCTTGTCATAATTATTGCGCTTTTAAAAAACAGAGGATTCCGTAAGTCCATAAAAGTTGTGTAAAACTGTAGAATAATTGAGAACAATGGTTATACAGATATCATGGCTGTAATCCATGAAGTAAACGAAGTAAGCTTTACATGACAACCTTGTTCCAGTTAGCTTTCGTAATGGTGTGGCCCAAGGCTTCATTGGAAATCAGCACTCCGTCATTCTCTCACTGTGCCAGGGACGTAGGAACGTTCTAGAAGTTGGATTGGCCAAAGAGATACGAAAAGGGGTCTGGAGAATGGTTTTGAATTTTTAATGGAGTGTAGCTTCTCCGAATGCATGCGTACTTATTACTACTATGGAAATTGTCGGTAAAAGACTGAAATTTAAACACAGTTGAGGTTCTATAAGCTTTATAGGCTTTTAAAATGATAATTTGAGACTTTTGAAGATTTCAACTGACCGAAATGTAGGAGGGGGCAATAACATTAGTTGCCCCTCCCAGCAAAATGCTAGGGAGGGGCATTCCCCCCCCCTCGGTTCCTACGCCACTGCACTGTCCGTCCAAACAGTTGTAGATGTGGGTGCCTTCCGAGTGGAATGGTTGTGAAGAATGCGCTTGTTTTATTTTGTGTTGAAATCCTTTGTTGTTGTATGTAGCCTGCATAACGGTTATGTTCTGTGAAAAATGTTCCGCGTCAATTCTAAGAATTTGTGTTTTGTACCCTTCACAAAATTGGTAAAAAGAAAAGAAAATCGAATAGATCGATTCTTACTACAATAGACCTCGGCCAATTTGATTATAAAAAGCCACAGTTACACGAAAGTTACAGACCACTAAATCAAAACAGGTAACCAATTTTTGTTTCCAATCTATTCGTGGGCGCTGCTTTTTGAATTTCAGTGCTCAACAACAATGCAAATTTACGTTCTTAAATAAGAAATGGTCCATTGAGCGTTCCTAGAACTTTAACAATGTTTCAAATGCTAGTTGCTTTTTCTTCCCGTGGAGAAACTACAGCTCTTTTCATAAAGATTTTAAGGCAACATTTGTATCAGAAAAAAAAAGCATAAGAATATAATATTAGTTCTGTACTCATTTGGGAAAAGGAAAAGCAAGTGTTTTTAAAAATATTAAAATTCAAACACTCCTTTGCAATATTCAGATAAATAAATATAGACATTAAAAGAATTTCAGCCAGCATTACGCCTTTGGCTTTGAATTAATTCGCATTTCGGGAATACAATTTTTAAGTTTTAATTCAAAGTCAAAAATTCTGGAAGTTTTTAGGTTAACTTTTTTCCGCTGCCCTATTCAAAGGATTGAAAATTAAAAGCAGTAAGTAAAACTGTAAACAGAAACGCTTCTTACCTGTCGCCGGAAATATAAAATGAGGTCTTTAGAGAATGTATAAGGAAAATTACAACAACCTGTTTTTTTCAAAAGCCGGTGAAACATTAGACACCGTTGGGATTAAAAACCTTTGTGAAATTCGGCATGTCTACGAAATATTTCTGGGTTTATTGAAGAAAATATTGAGTTACCATCGAATTGCAAAATTACGCAGTTTTGGATTTCCATTAGAAGAAATTACGTACCAATGATGGGTCAAATATGACATCTGAAACTGACGATACAATCCAAAGGAAAACGCAAAAAAAGATTAAGAAAACGATACTCTACGCTCACTGCTTTCAACTTCCATCTTGTGGTATCTCATGTCAGTGAAAAAAGGATAAAATAGAAATGTATATATTTTGTTTCGAAAATTCACGGTTAGTCAAGTCTACTAATTAATTTATTGATAATTATGAACTTGGGATTATATTTTATAATAAAAAGACAAATTAATAATTGAAATCAATCGTCGTAAACAGAAATTACGGTCAAAATCTATTACAGAAATACACCCAAACATTCAAAATTATAATTAAGCCGATGATGACTTTTACCCAAGTCGTCATAAGGGCTGCTACTCAAACATTTATAATTATATTTAAGCCAATAATGACTTTTACTCATGACGTCATAGGTTTTTTGTCTGCCGGAAATGGAATAGTTCTTTATACAGAGTGTCCACTGAAAAACGTTTTCTTAAAGAATTTTAGATTTCTATGGAACATATTCCTCGTGCAAGTGATATATCAAGGTAGGCCCTACTCTTATTGATCCAAGGTTTCACATACTTCGGTAAAATTTCGGCTGTAAATCCCTGTTTTTTTTATGGAAATCATCACGGTTACCACAATTTTCCTTAGATATTCCAAGTGTATGCAACCTTTATCAACCGCCATCTATAAAGTCCTTGCTTAACTACTAATTATCAGACGACAGTTGCTTAAGTCCATAAAGCTTTTTCGACTTCAGTTCGAACTTTGAAAGCACCCGGAAATCGCTTTCAAACCCGCAACTGAGACAGAGATTTTCAACGAGCTAGACAGAGGTGTTCCCAATGAGGCTAAAATCAGTTTTACAGCGCGCTAGCTGCGAGCAAGAGTTTAGCAAGTCAATGAAAATGACTTTTGAAAGAATTTCGGTATAAGAATCCTCGATAATGTTTATGTTAGAGTGAGTCATTACTAATTTTTAATGGTGCTATAACCTTCTTTTTTGGCGTATTTCAATTAATAGATTGTTATGATAACTATTAAAATAAAAAATATGTCAACGAACGTCAAAACCCGGTGGTCATCGAACTATTCAAAGTAACTCGCCAAATAGTGAACGTTATTGAGCTACTCTGAGATTGTGGAGGGACAGAGTGGTTAGCATTTTTTTTCTATGCAGCAAGCAGTGTTGGGCACCGCTCATCTCATTGTGAGCGGATTTGTTATTATGAGCGAAAATGAGCGGTAAATATCTTATTAAAAGAGCGCAAAACAAAAATGAGAGGAGCACAATTTTACCGCTCAAAAAAACAGTGGGTTTTTTAGATCACTAACTCTTTTTCTAATCATCTTTTAAATATTTTTTAAAAGTCTTATACAACATTTTTATTGATAATTTTTAATAATCAAATGTTCTAGTAAAATCTCTTTACTTCAAACTATATTTTAAATTGAAAGTGGTTGAATCATCCATTTATCTTTTACCCTTCATCAGCACATTGATTATTGAGTATTCATCATTTAATGTGGAAAACGTATTTCTGTATACAAATTGAAGAGGTTTTATCTTCGTTTTTCTGGACATTTCGAAGCTGTTGCATTACGCCCGTAGAATCAACAAGTACACCATCCAAATAAGTGGAATAACGAACTTGTCGGTTCAAGGTAGTCTAGTTACAAATTCACTTCGAACCATTTTCAGGCATGGCCAAAAAAACCAGCACACAAAAAATCGAGAAATGCGAGGCTAAACTGGATCTTTTACAAAAGAACTCTTCTTTATAGGGCGAACGCGAAAAATACGGTCTGGACATTTCCTTTCAATTTTTCAACTCCATTTACGCGGTTTGTAGGCTATAAACGGGCAGGAAAGCCTTCAAATTGATACGCTTCATTTCGCGGCCGCCAGGGGCCAGAGTACCGAGCGGAAGCGCGGAAGGTTACGCGAGTTAAAAATACAATAGGGTTGCGGGGGTGGCGTATGAAATCGCCCCTAGGCCTTTGCTCCCCAGCCTGATCGGGTTTGATGGCGTCTGCGATGATTGATCGCTGTCCTCCTTCTCAAAAAAGGCCCGTACTCGAACCAAGGCTTAGGGTGAAGTTTTGCTTTAAGCTTTTAGAAGGGTTACGTTTGCGTCTGCCTCCAAGTATACAGTTAGGACTTAAAAGTTTAACCGCAATTTTAATTCTGTTCGTTGTTCTGTTTTGCATTTTCCAGGTTTTTTGTCTGCCGGAAATGGAATAGTTGTTTATACAGAGTGTCCACTGAAAAACGTTTTCTTAAAGAATTTTAGATTTCTATGGAACATATTCCTCGTGCAAGCGGACATTTACTAGTGTAAAATTGAATGACCTTGAACCACGGCTTCATGGGTTTATGGATTTGTTTCCAATTAGAAAATTACTGCTCGCTATATTATTAGTTAAAGAGGCTGGAAAGTGGGGTTTTGAAAAACGTCATCAAAGAAATTAAGCGCGTAGAACTACTTTTTCTCAAGTTCGCGAAGACGTAAACAGGCAATGCTGTGTTGGGATTTTTGTATGACGAAATCCAGCGTAGTCTTGGTTAGTGTTAGCTGAGCTCGTAGGAAGTTATAAAATTTCATTTATCTTTATTGAGATTTAGTTTAGTGAACAACAAATGTTTCACGAAAAATTCATTTGAGCGATAAGGTCTTTTGATAGTAGTGTAATTTTTAAATTATTTTTTGCGACTTTCATCGAAATTTGTAAAAAAAAAACGCTAGATGAATCGAAGCCAATTTCTAAGGCCCTTGGTTTCACTGGAGCATTTTGATAAACCTTAGTACTCAACCACAATTGACAGTTCTTTTGCCTTTTCCCACTTATCTAATTCATCAACAAGAGATATTTTCGTATCATCGCGTTTCCGTTTTTTATTTTAATTAAACTCGTTCATTATAATTAAATAAATATTAAAGTACTATAGAACCAAAACCACGTCCGCGAAGACCAGAATATCTTAGTTCGCGTATGAATACCTCTCACAAGACTCTCTGGTCGCTCCACACTATTTTCAAAACATCTCCGTCAGAGCGAAATTCCGCCAGCGGGGAAAAAAGAAAATAAAGCATGGTCCGGATTTTTTTGGAGATACCACGTCACTAAACGATTTCAAAACCCCACTTTCCAGCCCCTTTAAAAAAACTTTGATTTGACCAAATTTGACCAATTTCTAAAAATCTATATAAAAAAATATTTCATTGGTCTCAAAACTTAGAGCCTATTTTTAAAGAATGGAGGGTGGTTTTCGAGTCTTGAACCTTGGCAACACTGAATACGTAGAAGTTCAGTTCAGTTTATGCTTAAAAACAGAGTGCCCCGTAGAATTTACTCTTTATGTCCGGGCTTTTAGCAGGAAAACGTCAGCAACATGAAAACAAAGAAGGCCAATGTTACTTTATTAAAAGACCAATTACTCCAACCATCCCTAAATACCTCAAAATTACGTCACAACTACTCAAACCCCCTGAAATATAAAAACACCTTAAACCTTAAAGATAATCAAATTTATAAATTGTTTCGCTTTTATAAAACTAATCACACATGAGAAAACAATTAAAATTAAAAATAAGTATGCCTCTGTATAACATTTCCATAGAGACATTTCAATGAGACGTTGTTTCACACGAAACATGCAATAATCTGACCGAAAATTGCTTATATTCTTATAATCCTTGTGCTTTTGAAAAACGATTTAAGTGGAGAGCGTGGTGCCATCTATTTATGGCAATGGAAGCTAAAATTCAAAATAGCGAAACAATAACGTCGTCAGAGAACCATTTATAATTATTATAATTAGACAATTTCTACTCTACTTAGTGAACTTAAGCCTAAATTATACAGTTTGTAAAAAGTTAAAAATCTATTTTTTGTACGGATTTTATATTTTCAGATCCCGTAGCTCGTGCGTTTGAAACGAAAAATTTCAATGACCTTGAACCATGTCTTCAACCGTTGAGTTTCGAAATTGGGTTACAATTTGAAAAGTGTGCGCTATGACATTTTAAGGTCAAATGGCTTGGACCTCATTAAAATTGGACAATCAGAAGCCGATAACTTAAAGTCAAATTCCAGAAAGTCAATATTAAAGGGGAACGGTCAACCTTTAACCAGTTAGATAGCCCTATAGCCCATTAAAAACTAAAATTTATGGCGCAAACCGCATCAGAAAATATTGACCGGTTAATTTTTAATAAAATAAAGAAATTCCTGGAAAACGAAAAGTGCGCGTCCGCCACGACACCCAGTGAGAAGTCGGTGAGACAGAAAAACAACGTAAAAGCGCGCGCTGCTGAAGACGCGAAAATTTGTTTTGCGGCGCGTTCCAGTTATAAGAGACTTAAGCCTAAATTGCGCGATTTTAAAAGTTAGGATAGTTCGCAAATCGCTCATACGGGGTTAGGGGCGCTGGCGGCAGCCCCTAAGATGGCGGCGAAAATTCAAACCCAAACACCTGGCATTATTTTTCGTTTCAACTTTTTGGGCCAAAAGCTATTTTGACAAGACAAAAAAAGGTACGTGTTAGTATATTGAACGTCTTGTTAATCTTTTCATACGGAAATAAGGCCATATTTGGAAAAGCTTGGCCGTTTCCCTTTAAATAATGCCTAAAAGACCAAACTGGAGTGTTAATAAGTAAGAAATAACTCGCGTTTTGAATTTTCTGAAATTTATCATTAAAGTATCTTATTTAAAATAAACAACCTTTTTTTGTTTTGTTCTTAATGCAAAAAAAGTTAATTTTTATTTCTGTTTATAAAATGATTTACATAAAAAATGATAGAATATTTTCTCGGATAATTTTAATACAACATATTTTGAAAAAATTCAAGATAATTTGACTTGAAAATTTCATGGCACCTAGGAGCAACAAACACAAGGAGAACGCAGCTAGCCTTTAAACACGCTAACGAAGGGTTGTGTACGAATTTCATTGGATGAGCGTCACGAACCTTTACGCTGAACGTTTTACGGGCAGGGGGGAAGACAATTTCCGAATTTTCCCCTTTCGACGGCAGCAGGCGCTAAAGCGTCTAGCCAATGAAAAACGTACACAAGAAAATCCACGACTTTTGACGGGTTGCGTTCTCCTTGTGTGGGGTGTTGTGTTTGTTGCTCCTTGTGTGGGGTGTTGTGTTTGTTGCTCCTTGTGTGGGGTGTTGTGTTTGTTGCTCCTTGTGTGGGGTGTTGTGTTTGTTGCTCCTTGTGTGGGGTGTTGTGTTTGTTGCTCCTTGTGTGGGGTGTTGTGTTTGTTGCTCCTTGTGTGGTGTTTTGGGTTTGTTGCTCCTTGTGTGGGGTGTTGTGTTTGTTGCTCCTTGTGTGGGGTGTTGTGTTTGTTGCCCCTTGTGTGGGGTGTTGTGTTTGTTGCTCCTTGTGTGGGGTGTTGTGTTTGTTGCTCCTTGTGTGGGGTGTTGTGTTTGTTGCTCCTATAAATGGCACTTACTTCTCAAATTGGAACCAAGTTTCTAAACTCACGAGGTACCTTTTTAATGACTTCTAAGACATGGTTCAAGGTCATTCTGCAGTCGTTATCAAACGTCCCCTATGATGATAATTTTATCACGTAAATTTCGTTTACAAAACGCTTGTTGTTTATTACTTAACTTCACTTTGGAATTTTGGTTATCATTTTCACCACGATCTTCTTGTTTTGCCTTTAATTGGTCGTCTACTGATTGGGAAATTTGCCTTTTGACTTAATATATCATGGCACACACTTTTCGATTTGGAACCAAGTTTCTAAATTCAATGGTTCTCGAGATAACTTTTGAATGCCCTTGGAAGTCATTAAAATTTTCCGTTTCAAATGTCTGCTTATTTGTCTTCGTTAAGGGTTAACGTTTAGGTTGTATTAAAATATAACAGTTGTACAAAGCTCAGATTCACATAGCAGACGAATTTTAAGGACACGTTCACATATATAAGTTACTAAAAGCAACTGTAGGTGGCGTTAAGATCGTAACAGTTTCCCTTTGAATCACAATAATTTGGTCGGGGGAAAACAACGCGGGTGGGATTGTCAACAAACGCTCTTCAGAGGAACTAAGGTAAAATATGTGGCTGTAAACCGACCCTAGCGTTAGTTTGTTCCATGTGTAAAGCAAGTAGCGGCTCTATCATTGCCACCTGTATTATGAAAAGGCCCCTATTATTAGAGATGGCCATGAATCTTTCCGATTCTTCGAAAAGAAGCGACTTTAGTGGCGAGCGTGGTGCCATCTATTAATGGCAAAGGAAGTTAAAATTCAAAATAACCAAATGATAACGTTGTTAGAGAGCCATTGTAGAGTATTATAGTTAGACAACTTATACTATATTTAGAGTACTTTAACCCAAATTATAAATCCCATGTAAAAATATTATATAAAATTTCGGTAATTTATGTTATTGAATAATTTGCAAACGATTCAACCAACTCGTGGGGTACCTATAAGTACCGCCTTTTGGGTCAAAATGTAACTTAACTATCTAGTTTCTATTTCGACGGTAGCGACATCTGTTGAAAAAAGATATACATAACGTCGATCCGACACTTGCTTTAAATATTAAACGTTGTTTTAATGCTTATTTTGAAAGGTACTTTTTAAAACCGAAAAGGATAATGTAGTAAAAAAAATTGCCATCCAATAGACTTTCTTCCAAAATAAATAGTAATCTTACAGGTATATAAACCATTAACCACTATCAGACTTAAAATTGGTTTTGGGAATACTTTAACTAAGCGAGGCAGCGTATCCTAAATGTAACACCGTGACCTCAGTAAGGTTTTAATTGAAACCTTGGATTTCCTTCTGAACTCCCATAAAAACAGTTCATCTTAGCCGCCTCATCCTCGTCGGAGGGGCTCCCCTATATCTCTCCATCTTAAGTCTCCATCTTTTATGAAGATAGAGCCACATTCATCTCCTTCCGGAGACTTCGATCCCGTTGCCTCCTCTCGCGAGTTCCGCACTCTTTCGCTTCCATTCTATATTCCTAAGCTCAGCCTCAACTCGTGCAAGGCTGTACCGTTCCGTTTTGGAGTGACGATGAACGGCTCGCCTAACTGGATAAAAGAATTCGTTTTCTTTTACAAACTTATCGACGTTCCGTGTAGGTGTCTAACGTCCATTAATTTCTAAGGCAACGGCGAGGTTGGCGAAAAAAATAGAACTTCATTTAACTTTTATAATCCTCGCGCGAGCTGGCCCCTATAACTTCGTTTCTTAGAGCTACTTCTTTGGAGAATGGCGTTTTTTTACTTTTTATTTTAAACTAGATTATCAGCTTGTAGTTTCAGCACTTATCGAGTGGCTGAATTGACACTACTACGCTGTAAGGATTTAAGCTTTTAGCCTTTCCAGATAAAAATATAGATAATAGGATGTATTTTAAAGGCGGAGATTTTAATTTTATTCTGATTAAAATCAGAATATTCATGGAATTGTTTTCCTTCGTAACGATAGTAGAATTAAGAAAAAACGTCACCGATGTTTACTTCAATCGCGTTGGAAGACGTCAGTTTTAGAGAACCAATGAAATACTGAGTTGATTTGATTGAAGCTTAAGAGGCAGATCGGGACGTGGATTCCTAGAAATGGTAAAAATTGTTTCAATTGTATACTGTGAAGAATATATCGAGGTATCCAAGTTAAAAGTTTAAAATGCTATAATTTTCTGTAATTATGAAAAACAGGGAAATGAGCACTGAAAGGCGGATCCTCTCAAACATTGTACAAATTTTTCATGACACTTATCATCGAGGCTTGATTTAAAAAAAAAACGAAAAAAAATTGTTATGTAGTACGCGAGGATGGTATCAAAGATGAGTTCTATTCCAACATATTCTTAGATCAGGGCCAATAGATTTTTCACAACTGTGGGCTCCTTGTTCCTCAATTGTGGGCTCCCTGTTCTTCAATTGTGGGTCCCCTGTTCCTCAATTGTGGGCTCCCTGTTCTTCAATTTTCATTTTGATGTTATTTGTTGTTATTTTATTGCTTGTTAGAAATGAATTTTCGTAAATGGGTTATGGGACGAAATTTTTATATTTATTAAAATGTATTTATGAAACTGCATGGATATTTGATGGATGAAATCATTTAAAAAATATTTGAATGGATATGAAATTAAAAAACATCTTCAGATGCATATGGAATAATTTAAAACATCTTCAGATGCATATGGAAAAATTTAAAACATCTTCAGATGCATATGGAAAAATTTAAAACATCTCCAGATGTATATGGGAAAATCTAAAACATCTTCAGATGCATGTGGAAAATTTAAAACATTTTCAGATGTATATGGAATAATTTCAAACATCTCCGTCATAAACTGAATATATTTAACTTAGGGCATGGCCACCCGTTTGTAGTTTTATTTATAGGCCAAAGAATGGGTGCTGAAAGGGACAGACAGCGATTCCTCATTCTATAAGCCTATCACGTAGGTCGTTTAATTTCAAAAGAGAGAGAACTTACCAAAATGTGAATTTAATTTTCCGGATTTCAAGTGGAAAGAATGGAAAATGGCCCCACCTTTTTCAAATGAAAATGTGCCCGGGAGGGGGAGGGGGGATCTTATGAAGAATGCAGGATTCGATCGCAACTGAAAGGGTGTTGATGATGGCCCAGGGAATTATAATGAGAAATAATTCTGTCACCATTTCATTTTGAGGACTATATGCAAAATTAAAAATATTATTTTGGCGCTGCTCAAAGGATGGAGTTATAGGGTATTTCAAGGTATTGTTTGATATAGTATTATTTCTTCTTTGTACATTCAGGGTTTGTAATAGTACTGTAGTATTATTTATTCTTGTACATTCAGGGTTTGTAATAGTACTGTTGTATTATTTCTTCTTTGTACATTCAGGGTTTGTAATAGTACTGTTGTATTATTTCTTCTTTGTACATTCAGGGTTTGTAATAGTACTGTAGTATTATTTATTCTTGTACATTCAGGGTTTGTAATAGTACTGTAGTATTATTTATTCTTGTAAATTCAGGGTTTGTAATAGTACTGTTGTATTATTTCTTCTTTGTACATTCAGGGTTTGTAATAGTACTGTAGTATTATTTATTCTTGTACATTCAGGGTTTGTAATAGTACTGTTGTATTATTTCTTTGCACATTCAGGGTTTGTTGTAATAGTACTGTAGTATTATTTCTTCTTTGTACATTCAGGGTTTGTAATAGTATTGTAGTATTATTTTTTCTTCGTACCTTCCGGGTACCCTTGAAATAGTACTGCAGTATTATTTTTTCTTTGTACATTCAGGGTTTGAAATAGTACTGTAGCATTATTTCTTCTTCGTACCTTCAGGGTTTGAAATAGTACTGCAGTATTATTTTTTCTTTGTACATTCAGGGTTTGAAATAGTACTGTAGCATTATTTCTTCTTCGTACCTTCAGGGTTTGAAATAGTTCTGCAATATTATTTATCAATATTTTCGTGATGTTTCAAATTGTACTTTAGTATCATTTCTCCGGACGTTCAAGATGTTTAGTATAGTACTGTAGTATTACTTCTCCCGATCTGTTTGGTGTTTAATATCATATATCTGTATGATTTATTGTGTCGTGGTTTTTGAAATGGTACGAAGTATTGTTTAAATATTTCGACTTGTGTTTTTAGTTTGCTACCTTTGTTACAAAACCTCGTAAACTCAACTTACGCATTATGTTTTATTTTTTTAAAGACATTTTATACCAAAAAAATTAAAAATTGTGCTTACTATTTCAAGTTATCGTTTTTCTTAATTTTAAGAAATATTTATTATTTTTTTGAGATACTTGGTTTTGAAACTAAGGTATCGAGTTGCGTTTCAATTTCAGTTTCGTTCAGGTTTAGTATTATTCCTACTATAAATATATATTATTTCCACTATGCTTCGTATAAATTAAGTTGTTTAGTATCTGAATTTGTAGTATTCCTCCTACCGTACAAAATAGCAAAAATCGATGTCTGACTACTCCTACTTAGAGGTCGGCGTTTGAATAAGAAATTATACGATTGTTTATATTTATCCATAACCGATAATTATTCAGAAATATTCGAAAAATATTATTAATTTTGCATGTTAAATCGTTGTTTATTCGTAAAATTTATTCGTATAAAACAAATAATACTAATTTTAATGATTAATTGAAATTTTTGCGGTTAATTTATTTGTTCCGCCGACCTCTACTCCTACTATGAATATCTTTAATTCCCACTAAGCATTATGTGAGCCAGAGCCCGTTGACCTATGCCACCAACTTAGTGCTTAGGGCCCCACATTCATTAAATGCGGCACTGATACTCGATAATCGAAGTGTATTGCATTTTTCTTAATCGAGTTACGGTATTGGGTACCTGACCTTAAAAAATGTCGGGTACTCGATGATGATCTAGTACACGTTACGCCCGACAGTGGAGCTTATCTTGTACTTCAAAATAAATTAACAGGAGAAAAATCATCCGATTTCACTCGAATACGAGTTTGTTCTTCGTTATTGATTCTAAATAGATAGGCCTAGCTTATAATTGTGACATGGGCTTCTTCGTGTTGGAACAAACATTGTTCCTGTCCAATAAGGCCCACTTTTGTTTCATTGTTGGAATTACAGGTGGCTGCAGTGGCGTAGCTAAATCACCGTAGCCCCCCCCCCCCCCCCCACGAAACTCATTTAACGGTTTTAGTCGGTATCTAGCATATTATTTGATATGAATTTAGGGCCCCTTGAAGCCCAGTGGCCCTCCTGCATTGTGAGGTCTGCAGGGGCCTTCTTTACGCCACTGGATGGCTCTAATTAACTGTTATCATAACTTTTTATTATCAGGAAGAACTGTATCCTTGGTCAAAATAAGTCGCTTCGATGATGCGTTTCCGGAACTTCAAGCTCTTAATTTCGTGAGATATTATAGACACTTTCTGTTATTTATCAAAAATAACTAAAACGTCTGGTTACCGTTCACATAATGACGTAACTAAGAAGCGAGGTCATAACTGTACCCCCATTTGGCCAAGGAATATGATTAAGAGCTTCATTGCGTGAACGTCAGGAGATTTTTCTCAGTTGTGGGCCCCCTGGAGTCGATTTGTGGGCCCCTAAGTGAAAGCAAACATAGACAATAGCCTGTCTTGCCTAAACCAGTTCGTCGCCATCAACCAGTTCCTCTGTAATCTCACTTATTTGTTCGCTTGTAAAAACCGCTATCTTGGAAACTAAGGTCGGTTTCGTGTCTTTCCTCGTGTCTCAATATTCGCCAATTAAAGAGGTTGGAACTCCGCTAGCTTAGAAACTAAGGTCGGTTTCGTGTCTTTTCCCACGAAAGAGAATTTAATTAAAGTGGTCGAAACTGCCGATAATTCCTACTAATTAAAGAACTCTTCCAATTTTACTTCTCTCTTATTAGGTATGATAAGTTATCGCGCTTAAAGTTTTTCAATTTTTACATATTTTTTTCAAGCTTCAATTGCGGGAATTTTTTTTAATTGGCACTTAAACGCATTAGCCAAGCTATCACAAAGGTGCGCGACATTAACACACGCTGGTGAGACTCTCCCAGTTACGATATTAAAAAGAGTATTTTTATTTTCTTCGGACAGTGGATTAGTACGCTTCTTAAAGGGGAACGGCCAAGCTTTTACAAATATGGCCTTATTTCTGTATAAAAAGATTAATAAGACGTTCAATATACTAACACGTACCTTTTTTTGTCTTGAAAAAATAGCTTTCGACCCAAAAAGTTGAAACGAAAAATAACGCCAGGTGTTTGGGTTTGAATTTTCGCCGCCATCTTAGGGGCTGTCGCCAGCGCCCCTAACCCCGTATGAGCGATTAGCGAGCTATCCTCACTTTTAAAATCGCGCCATTTAGGCTTAGGTCCCTTATAACTGGAACGCGCCGCGCGTGCAAAACAAATTTTTCGCGTCTTCAGCAGCACGCGCTTTTACGTTGTTTTTCTGTCTCACCGACTTCTCACCAGGTGTCGCGGCAGACGCGTGCTTTTCGTTTCCCCGAAATTTCTTTATTTTATTAAAAATTAACCACTCAATATTTTTTGATGCGGTTTTCGCCTTAAATTTTAATTTTTAATGGGCTATAGGGCTATCTAACTGGTTAAAGCTTGACCGTTCCCCTTTAAGCTCGTCTTTGACTTTCCCACGATCCAGGTGGTTGACTTCAATCCGCTTCTTTCCTTCCACTTTAGCCACGGTCAGAATAGAGCTTAAAACCCAGTGTAGGTCAGTTTGAATGCCTGTTTTGACCGCCGACGATAATTCTTGGTTCACACGCGCCAACCAAGGTCATTACCAATTATGACCAGAATTTTGAAAGTACTAAAATGTATTCCAAAACAAAACGTTAAATGATGTTTACTCTAATACAGTAATATTATTTGACATTATTTAAAATTTTATTCCGATTGTTTTTGTTAAATTGAGTAATTTTACTTCCACACCTTAGCCAGGATCACACGTACCCCTAAAATCATTTCGTTTTAGATAACTAGTTTTCAAAACCAGCCTGAGCCATCACTTCGTATAATGGAAATAAAATTATAAATAATGTCCAATAATATTACTATTTGTATAGTAAACATGATTAACTAATTGTTTTGGGAAAAATTTTAGTATTTTCAAAATTCTGGCCATAATTTAAAGCAAGTGTCGGCTCGACGTGAAGTAGCTCTTTTTTCAACAGATGTCGAAATAAAAACAAGATAGTTAAGCTACATTTTGACCCAAAAGGCGGGTACTTATAGGTACCCCTCGCGTTGATTGGCTCGTTTGTAAATTGATCAATAACCAAATTACAGTAAATATAAACAATATATTTTATATGGGATATAAAGTTTAGGTTAAAGTCCACTTAATAGGTCTAAGTATAACACTCTACAACGGCTTATTGACGACGGTATCATTTGGCCATTTTAAATATTAGCTTCCTTGGCCATAAATAGATGGCACCACGCTCGCCACTAAAGTCGCTTCTTTTCGAAGAATCGGATAGATTCATGGCCATCTCTAATAACAGGGGCCTTTTCATAATATAGGTGGCAGTGATAGAGCCGACAGTTGCTTTAAATGCCGAAGCGAGTATATCTTCCAGACCCTTGTTGTTCATTAGCGTTCCGATAGAGCTAACAAATGACTTGAAAGTGTGCATTCGTCCAGGCCTAGCTATCAAATTACTCTGGACATCTCTTTGGGAACGAACATTTAATTTGCGTAACTACCTTTTACAACTGCGTGTCAGCACTGACCTGATAAAAATACACAGTTCTTCATAAGTCTTTCGATGTAAAGAAGAGTGGTCAAAACAGTATCCCGTTGCTGCATGGAGATAAGATAGAGCTCCTAAAGCTCGATTCCGAACTAGAACTGAAAGATGGTCGGTTCTCATCTCGCAATCGTTAAATACAGAATTTTTCATCGCAGTTGTTCGACATGGGGTAGTAGGTGTCCATCTATTTGGATGTTTCGGGTCCATAGGTTCACACATCTCACCGCAAATGAAACGATCGACCGTTCTATAAAATCAGCTACGAGTGCTTTCCCCCTGTGACGTATCAGGGATATGAAATTTTGCCAGATTTTTGACGGAGATAAAATTATTTATCTGGCAAAACTGTGCTAGAAATAACTCCAAAAATATAATATGTCTAGCCCACAAAAAGACCGAAAATGAGTTAAAGTTTGAAAGCAAAGAATAGATTATGTTGCTAGTTCCACAAACTTGGTCGAATAGTCTTTGTGAAATGTGTGGCTAGGCTGATTTTGCTCTGATTTTATAGAATGGGCTTTTGTCCTTGGAATTTAACGCCACTGAACCTGAACGTCTTTGAGTTGGTTCTACAGGGTGTGAACTAAAAAACGATACAGGGTCAATAACTCAAAATGTGTTTTAGCCAGAAATTTGTCACTTTACAACGGAGATGTCCATGACCTTGAACCATGTCTTCAAGGGCATTCAAAATTTAGCTCGAGAATCAATATAGATACAAAGTTGGTTTTAATTAGAAAAGTGTTCCCCGTCACATTTTAGGTGTAAATAACTTTGAATTTGCAAACTCGGGTGACATTCAACTCATGGTTAATGTTTATCTCGAGAACTAATGGATTTAGAGAAATTGTTTCAATTTTCAAAAGTGTGTACATTGAAATTTTAAGTCTAAATGTTTTTAACCCGATTCAAAACACCATGATGGAAAACTTTCAAATTGGAACCATTTCTTTAAATCCGTTGGTTATCGAGATAAACGTTGAATTACCTTAATTGAACCATGAATTAAGGTCATCCGAGTTAGCAATTTCTAAAGACAACCTACCATATGAGTATGTCTAGCAAATTTTGATACTCTAGCATGAGTATCATTGGAGTTATTAGTCCTTCAACCTGGTGTCTTGTACTTTTTTTTTCATCACGATTTTCATGTTTTTGTCTAAATTCCCTAGACTTCTAATTGGTCAAATGAGGAAGGATCAAAGTTATATACACCTAAAATGTGAAGGGGAACACTTTACTTATTGAAACCAGCTTTTTATATCTAATGGTTCTCGAGATAAATTTTAAATGACCTTGAAAACATGGTTCAAGGTCATGGAAATTTCCGTTGTCAAGTGACCCCCTGCACGTTCTATGTGTCCCGAAAGTTTCCAATTTCCCTTTTTTTTAACACCCTGTATATTAGAAGTCATGCTTTCGCTTTCCAATTTCTTTAAGTGTCTTTGGATATGTTCTTTAGGGTTGTACATTGAAACACATGCTTTGTGATACAATACGGTTTAAGTTAATTTTTCATTTAACTTCAGTTGCAAGTGAACGTGGTAAATATTCTTTCTAGTAATATTTGACTGGATTATTTTATCAATCCAAGCTTTGTTAGCAAATATTAATTTTCCAGTCTTTTGACTTTAAAAAAAAACATTTATCTACTTTAGATTCGGCCATTTCAGTACAAAAGTAGTTTTACAAATAAACGCAGGGCTAAAAAGAAGGTTCAAAGAGTGAATTGCCCTTTGCCCTAAGATTCTATTCTGCACCAGAAATTGTCAACAATATATTGATCTCGGTTATGAATAATAATAAATAATAATAATAATAATAATCAGCTAGGCTAATACCCAAGGCACCACCTTAGGCCTAAGTCATCAAGTGACTTATAATGCCATTAATTCAGATGGCCGGGTTACAATGCGTAGGAGGGTAGTGGCAAGCCGTTCATGCCACGTGAGCCAACAGCTCCCTACACTAACTATTACCGTTAACCTCGACGCGTTAGGTTACAAGTTTGTTTTTTGTACAATTGAATTTCAACCAATCACAGCGCCGCTAGTGGCAGTGATTAATAATTTACGAGGTTTCAGTATTGTAACTACCGAGAGGTCGCGAAATATTTTCAAATAAGATATTACAAGCCTACATAGTTTGTATCAATCAGCTTAACGGCCTTAAATATACCACAGCGCCCCTAGTGACCGATATTTTTAGTTTATGAAGCTGATAGTATCCTATTGACCAAGGAATCGTGAAATGGTTTTTTACCTGGTGATAGATATTTGCGATTTATTACGAGAGTGATATGGGAATGACCAATAGACGGTAAAATAAATTCCAACGGCTTCCCAGCCTCTGAGGAGTTTTTGAATTTGGGGTTGGAAAAAAGGGGGAACGTTTCGTGACAGCATGGCTGCCAGCCTCCCCACTTCGCGACTAATTGTCACTGAAGTCATTTCAACCGTTTTTTACGTCTATTACGATTCATCTCAATTAATAATTTGTATTTTAATTTAAAGAATTCAAGTTATCGGTAAATTTACAGTTAAACAACCATTTTGTCAAGCTTTTATTCCAGAAATATAACGGTCAGTTTACTTAGAGGGCGCCACGAGCTCCACGAAGAATCACGATTTAGTTATTTGTTACTCGGCGACAGTCAAAAATCGGTCTCTGCGCATGCTCCACTACCAACCAATCCGGTGTTCCTTCGTGGCTATAAAAAAAATAGTGTCCAGTTTTTAAGTGGCAATGACGGTTTAAAATTCCACCCCCATTTATTTTACCGTCTATATCCATCGAATGACACCGAAAACGTAAGAATTGGACTAAGCGTTCTAGAGATAAGGTCGGTTTAGTGTTAGGGGACCGGTGGTCACCTTGATGACGTCTTTACTAAAAATAACCAACTTTCTCACTCTGGCACCCGGCAGAGTCATGATAGAAAATATCAGAATCAATAAAAAATACCTTTGCCGGACTGAATCCAACGGTTTCGTCAAAAAAGCCCCTCTGATCGTGATCAGTGACGTGGAAAAATGTCATGGCGGCTGCTTTAAGGCGGGACTTAGCTATGACGTACGCCTACGACGCTATGAGCAAACACCGAATCAAATTTGCGATATTTTATATTCGAAATTTGGGAATCCGTGCGTTAGTAGGAATACTACCGTTTCACACACTAAACATCATTATTTATGCATTGCTTAGAGGGAATTAAAGATATTTAAGCCGCGTTCACACTAGACACTTAGGAAACGTTTTAAAACGGCTTAGAAATATAAAATTTAAAAATTTTCGTGTCAAATGTATTTATCGTATGGCTATTAATACAGTTGACTCCGAAATTGTTGAATTTTATCTTTCGAAACCGTTTCAAAACGTTTCCAAAGTGCGTAGTGTGAACGCGTCTTTATAGTAGGAATAGTCAGGCATCGATTTGCACGGTAGTCGGAATACTACAGATTCAGATACTAAACAACTTAATTTATACGAAACCTAGTGGCATTTACATATATTCATCATCTGATTTATCAAATAATCACGTGACCAAGGTGGAAATCTGGTTATGTCCACGAAAATAGAGCCCAGCCACGAGTATGCTATAAGTAGTGGAAATCAACATTTTGAAGTTCGAGGTCACCCTGTTTATAGTGGTAATTTTGTATTACAAGAGGAACATTTTCAAGGTTGAGATCACACTGTTTATAGTAGTTATTTTTAATTACAAGAGTAACAGTTTCAAGGTCGAGAACACACTGTTTATAGTAGTCATTTTTATTACAATAGGAACATTTTCAAGGTCGAGATCACACTGTTTATAGTAGTTATTTTTAATTACAAGAGTAACAGTTTCAAGGTCGAGAACACACTGTTTATAGTAGTCATTTTTATTACAATAGGAACATTTTCAAGGTCGAGATCACACTGTTTATAGTAGTTATTTTTAATTACAAGAGCAACAGTTTCAAGGTCGAGAACACACTGTTTATAGTAGTCATTTTTATTACAATAGGAACATTTTCAAGGTCGAGATCACACTGTTTATAGTAGTTATTTTTAATTACAAGAGTAACAGTTTCAAGGTCGAGAACACACTGTTTATAGTAGTCATTTTTATTACAATAGGAACATTTTCAAGGTCGAGATCACACTGTTTATAGTAGTTATTTTTAATTACAAGAGTAACAGTTTCAAGGTCGAGAACACACTGTTTATAGTAGTCATTTTTATTACAAGAGTAACATTTTCAAGGTCGAGATCACACTGTTTATAGTAGTTATTTTTAATTACAAGAGTAACAGTTTCGAGGTCGAGGACACACTGTTTATAGTAGTCATTTTTTATTAAAAGAGGAACATTTTCAAGGTCGAGATCACACTGTTTATAGTAGTTATTTTTAATTACAAGAGTAACAGTTTTAAGGTCGAGAACACACTGTTTATAGTAGTTATTTTTAATACAAGAGGAACATTTTCAAGGTCGAGATCACACTGTTTATAGTAGTTATTTTTAATTACAAGAGTAACAGTTTCAAGGTCGAGAACACACTGTTTATAGTAGTCATTTTTATTACAATAGGAACATTTTCAAGGTCGAGATCACACTGTTTATAGTAGTTATTTTTAATTACAAGAGTAACAGTTTCGAGGTCGAGGACACACTGTTTATAGTAGTCATTTTTTATTAAAAGAGGAACATTTTCAAGGTCGAGATCACACTGTTTATAGTAGTTATTTTTAATTACAAGAGTAACAGTTTCAAGGTCGAGAACACACTGTTTATAGTAGTCATTTTTATTACAATAGGAACATTTTCAAGGTCGAGATCACACTGTTTATAGTAGTTATTTTTAATTACAAGAGTAACAGTTTCAAGGTCGAGAACACACTGTTTATAGTAGTCATTTTTATTACAATAGGAACATTTTCAAGGTCGAGATCACACTGTTTATAGTAGTTATTTTTAATTACAAGAGTAACAGTTTCAAGGTCGAGAACACACTGTTTATAGTAGTCATTTTTATTACAATAGGAACATTTTCAAGGTCGAGATCACACTGTTTATAGTAGTTATTTTTAATTACAAGAGTAACAGTTTCAAGGTCGAGAACACACTGTTTATAGTAGTCATTTTTATTACAATAGGAACATTTTCAAGGTCGAGATCACACTGTTTATAGTAGTTATTTTTAATTACAAGAGTAACAGTTTCAAGGTCGAGAACACACTGTTTATAGTAGTCATTTTTATTACAATAGGAACATTTTCAAGGTCGAGATCACACTGTTTATAGTAGTTATTTTTAATTACAAGAGTAACAGTTTCAAGGTCGAGAACACACTGTTTATAGTAGTCATTTTTATTACAATAGGAACATTTTCAAGGTCGAGATCACACTGTTTATAGTAGTTATTTTTAATTACAAGAGCAACAGTTTCAAGGTCGAGAACACACTGTTTATAGTAGTCATTTTTATTACAAGAGGAACATTTTCAAGGTCGAGATCACACTGTTTATAGTAGTTATTTTTAATTACAAGAGTAACAGTTTTAAGGTCGAGAACACACTGTTTATAGTAGTTATTTTTATTACAAGAGGAACATTTTCAAGGTCGAGATCACACTGTTTATAGTAGTTATTTTTAATTACAAGAGTAACAGTTTCAAGGTCAAGAACACACTGTTTATAGTAGTTATTTTTATTACAAGAGGAACATTTTCAAGGTCGAGATCACACTGTTTATAGTAGTTATTTTTAATTACAAGAGTAACAGTTTCTAGGTCGAGATCACACTGTTTATAGTAGTCATTTTTATTACAAGAGGAACATTTTCAAGGTCGAGAACACACTGTTTATAGTAGTCATTTTTATTACAAGAGGAACATTTTCAAGGTTGAGATCACACTGTTTATAGTAGTTATTTTTAATTACAAGAGTAACAGTTTTAAGGTCGAGAACACACTGTTTATAGTAGTTATTTTTATTACAAGAGGAACATTTTCAAGGTCGAGAACACACTGTTTATAGTAGTCATTTTTATTACAATAGGAACATTTTCAAGGTCGAGATCACACTGTTTATAGTAGTTATTTTTAATTACAAGAGTAACAGTTTCAAGGTCGAGAACACACTGTTTATAGTAGTCATTTTTATTACAATAGGAACATTTTCAAGGTCGAGATCACACTGTTTATAGTAGTTATTTTTAATTACAAGAGCAACAGTTTCAAGGTCGAGAACACACTGTTTATAGTAGTCATTTTTATTACAAGAGGAACATTTTCAAGGTCGAGATCACACTGTTTATAGTAGTTATTTTTAATTACAAGAGTAACAGTTTTAAGGTCGAGAACACACTGTTTATAGTAGTTATTTTTATTACAAGAGGAACATTTTCAAGGTCGAGATCACACTGTTTATAGTAGTTATTTTTAATTACAAGAGTAACAGTTTCAAGGTCAAGAACACACTGTTTATAGTAGTTATTTTTATTACAAGAGGAACATTTTCAAGGTCGAGATCACACTGTTTATAGTAGTTATTTTTAATTACAAGAGTAACAGTTTCTAGGTCGAGATCACACTGTTTATAGTAGTCATTTTTATTACAAGAGGAACATTTTCAAGGTCGAGAACACACTGTTTATAGTAGTCATTTTTATTACAAGAGGAACATTTTCAAGGTTGAGATCACACTGTTTATAGTAGTTATTTTTAATTACAAGAGTAACAGTTTTAAGGTCGAGAACACACTGTTTATAGTAGTTATTTTTATTACAAGAGGAACATTTTCAAGGTCGAGAACACACTGTTTATAGTAGTCATTTTTATTACAATAGGAACATTTTCAAGGTCGAGATCACACTGTTTATAGTAGTTATTTTTAATTACAAGAGTAACAGTTTCAAGGTCGAGAACACACTGTTTATAGTAGTCATTTTTATTACAATAGGAACATTTTCAAGGTCGAGATCACACTGTTTATAGTAGTTATTTTTATTACAAAATAAACATTTTAAAGGTCGAGATCACCATTTTCAAGGTCAATATGACCAATTTACTAGAGATGTGCCATTTGAACCCTCCTGTACCATCGTACGCGTCATAGATCTATGCCCCCATCGTAGAATCAGAGTTGACCTTGCTGGAATCAAACAATTCTTCAAACTAAAAATAAAATCATTATTTTAGTTTCCTTCTGTTTTTTTCAGTAGAATTTCTTTTTCAATCAATGTATTTCTCCGAGACTAATGACCTGGGTAACTGCGTCCTTTCCTCCCTGGCCAATTGTAAGAACGAAAGAACAAAACCAGTAGACTCTGAAACAGCGAACATAAAAAAGCCTATGATCTTAGCGGAAAAATAATAACCCAAACGCTAGTCTAGTACCTTTTTTATAGTTGATTGGGTACCTGACTTTCCGAGTCAATATAAAAAATCTTTATTAGCAAGCGAGAAAAAGAAAACGCGGACAAGAGTCGCCATCTAGCGCCGTTTTTCCGGAACAAAGTTCTTTGAAAATTTACGACCTGGTGTTTTTGACCAGTCGACAAGTGGTAGCCTCGTTTAAGGCGGGGATTGACAAAAGAACTCGCTGGCGTTTATTCCAGGTGACCTCTCTTTTATCTCCTCTTAAAATAATAATATAGCCGAAAATCCATATTGAAATTTGCGCTCTCTAGTGGCTAAAATTCAATTTAAGGGAGAATATTTCTTCGTCTTTGCCGAGTAGCAGTACCTTATTTTTACAGTGTTTTATTTTCAATTGAAAAGTTATTCCGTTTTGAAACTACTCTACTGTTTTGAGTAGTTTTTATTCGGATGCAAATTTCGCTTCGAGTAGCGAGACTCGCTTGAATCGTTTCAGCCAAGTTATTTTGTTATTTTGAATTTCTTGATCCATTTTTGTTTTTTCATTTTTTTATACATATTTTGTCTAGATGGTTGTTTAAAAATTGGCTTTTTTGAGTTTGTATATTTTGGTCGTTATATTGAATTAGTTTGTCTATTTTGGAAGTTATATAGAATTCGTTTGTCTATTTTGGTTCTTTTATATATGAAGTAGTTTGCCTATTTCGTGATATTTTATATTATGATCTAGTTTGCCTTTTCCGAGCGATTGTAAATTGAACTAGTATGTTTATTTGGGCCATTATATTAAATTAGGTAATTTGTTCAATTTTGATGTTTATTTAAAGTAGTTTTTTGTTTTAGTTTTTATAGAACTAGTTTGTTTATTTTGTTTTTATATATTGAACTAGTACGACTATTTTAGGTTTTATTGAACTAGTTGGTCTATTTTGCTTTTTATATTGAAATAGTTTCTCACATTTTTCTTGAACTAGTATGTCCATTTGGGTTTTTTATATTGAACTAGTATGTTTATTTAGGATTTTTTATATTGAACTACTATGTCTATTTGGGTTTTTGTAAAGAACTATTTTTTATTTGGACTCTATATTCAACTAGTTGGTGTAGTTTAGTTTTATATTGAACTAGTTGGTCTATTTTAGTTCTATATTGAACTAGTTGGTCTATTTTAGTTGTTTTATTGAACTAGTTGGTCTATTTTGGTTGTTTTATTGAATTAGTTGGTCTATTTTGGTTGTTTTATTGAACTAGTTGGTCTAGTTTGGTTGTTTTATTGAACTAGTTGGTCTTTTTTGTTTGTTATTTGAATAGTTTGTTCTTATATTAAAATATTTTTAGCATTTCAGGTGGTTATTGGGCGCTAGATCTTCTATTTTGGGCGGTTGAAGATTCCATTAGGATTTATAATTCGCGGAAAGTTACGGTATTTAAATATTTTAGTTCTTAAAATCTCGTCCCGATGTCGCTTTTAAGTAAACGAATAATTGATGCAGAATAAAGTTTATATTTTCCTTTCGGGGAAATTTCGTTAAATATTTTAAGCTTCTTATTCAGTATTCTTTGAATCTAACCTGACGTAATATATAAAGACCACCCTTTCTATTCCCGCCTTGTCTAGATATGTCAGGTAGAACTTAACCCTGGTAGCGAGGTTTTCACTGAGAAAAGACGTTAGTAGAGCTACAAAATACTAAATGAAGTTTATATTTGTTAACTATTAAAATTTAATGAAAAAATGCACGTTACTGGTATTATATCTCTACGCAAATTATGAGTTAATTTTATTCAAAAATGAATATTGTTTCGTATGAAACCATTTAATTTAGAAGCTAATTGATAATATTCCACAATTTAAAATCTACTTAATCAATTTTTTCTGATAAATATTTAATAATTTAATTTTCGAACGATGGATTTTAGCATAACAATTTTAATTAAATGTAAATAATTGCCTGGTATTCTCACTATTTGCAATACAGATATGAAAATCAAATATTTAAATTCCTAGTATTAACTTATTTGGAAATTATAGGGCAACTGTCTAAAAATTAAAAGCTAGTAGGCTTGAATTCTAATTTAAATTTAAAATTTCAATCACGATAATAATGATACTCAAATATTCCGCGTGTTGAAAATTAATCAAACATTATTAAAATCTCTTTTCATGTTTAGATAGTGAAGTCTGAGTACCAAAACAAACAGTTGGAAACTGCCTTTATCAGAAAACGTTTGCAACGTAGGCCACTAGGGGAATTCGTAGCGCTGGCGTAACGTATTAGAATCGTACGCCCACGTGCTTTCGTAGGTAGAGCATCGTCGATGGTCTTTAGTCCTCCAGGCCTACTTCCCACGTTTTCGCTCCAGAGCGGCCTCGTTATACGCTTCTTGAATATATTAATATCGCCTCAATTGAAAGCTAAAGGTTAAAGGGTTATTAAGGATTTATCAATGGATCCTGTTTAAACTTTCGTTTGAGTTTATAACGTATTGATCAAGCAAGGGTAGCTGTGTTTCGGATACGCCAATCCGGTGGATTGATTGCGCCATCTTGCAGTGTAATTCGTTACTAAGGTTTTAAAAATAGCCTGTTTCGCTATCTTGGAGTTTAAATCGGTAGTAAAGCTTGAACGTTAGCCGGTTGCGCCGTCTTGTAGTGAAAATCGGTTCTAAGTACTTAAAACTATCCAGTTGCGCCATCTTGCAGTTTAAATCGGTAACAAATCTTAAGGGTTAGCCGGTTGCGCCATCTTGCAATTTATATCGGTACGAAGCCTTTTAAACTATCCAGTTGCGCCATCTTGCAGTTTAAATCGGTACTAAATCTTAAAGATTAGCCGGTTGCGCCATCTTGAAGTTTAAATCGGTACTAAATCTTAAGGGTTAGACGGTTGCGCCATCTTGCAGTTTAAATCGGTACTAAATTTTAAGGGTTAGCCGGTTGCGCCATCTTGCAGTTTAAATCGGTACTAAATCTTAAGGGTTAGACGGTTGCGCCATCTTGCAGTTTAAATCGGTACTAAATCTTAAGGGTTAGCCGGTTGCGCCATCTTGAAGTTTAAATCGGTACAAACGCTTTAAAATTTTTCAGTTATGCCATTTTGCGGATTTTAAAGGTAGAGTCAGTCAGTGAAAATTTTCTAAATCAGCGGTATATGTAACGTAACCTATATATTAATATCGATAATTAATTAAAAAATAATTATTTTTTCTTTATTTAATACATTTTCCGATATATTATTTTAATTAATTTTCTTACAACAATTTACATATTTTCTTACAACAATTTAAATATTTTTCCTACAACAATTTAAATAATTTTCTTACAACAATTTAAATAATTTTCTCACAACAATTTAAATAATTTTCCTATAACAATTTAAATAATTTTCTTACAACAATTTAAATAATTTTCTTACAACAATTTAAATAATATTATTACAACAATTTAAATAATTTTCTTACAACAATTTAAATAATTTTCTTACAACAATTTAAATAATTTTCTTACAACAATTTAAATAATTTTCTTACAACAATTTAAATAATTTTCTTACAACAATTTAAATAAATAATTAATAAATAGCTAATTTCCCTATAAATAATTAATAAATAGCTAATTTCCCTATAAATTAATTTGAATAATAAATTTGCCTACAACAATTTAAATAACTAAATTTTATGTACATTATTTAAATAACTAAATTTTATGTACATTATTTAAATAACTAAATTTTAAGTACATTATTTAAATAACTAAATTTTATATAAATTATTTAAACATTATTTTTCCTATGCATAAATTAAAATGCTCAATTGTCTTACACATTCATTTACATACTTAATTTCCCTAAGCATTCGTTAAAATATTTTAATTTCGTACATTAATTTAAGAAAATAATATTTCTTTACATTTTTTTAAATAATGTTTCCTATACATATATTTAAATATTTTAATTACAGATAAATCTATGAAATCACAACTATAGTACATATTAAAATAACCTCAATTTTAAATTAATAAAAATAAAAATATATTTTTATATTTCTGGAAATATTCTTAATTAAAAAAACCTAAAATCTGCGGCGGAATTTATTCTCATCTCGTTTTAAACTCGCAAGGCAAACGAAACCGAATAAAGTAATTTTTAATTTTTAAAGCACTAGATGGGGGTAAATAGCGAAAGACTCTGTCAATTTAAATATTTGATTTTATTTTATTTTTCTATCTATACAACTCAAGTATTCCGTATGATCGAAATTAATCAAACATTATTAAAATCCCTATTGATGTTTAGATAGTGAAATCAGAGTAGCAAAAACAGAGGCAAATTTCCCTTTATTTAGAATGTTTGCGCTTTAGGCCGCGAGGGAAAGTCTCCGCTTAGGCGCTTATGGATGGTATCATATTGAACGCGGTCGAGTTTCTCTTCTCGTATCGAAATATTTGAATATGAAATTGACTTAGTGGCCAAACCTACGCTTAGTTTTTGGACGGTTATACGATTAAGATATTAGATTGGAGTCAAACCGTTCTCTATACAATTCCCAGAGATATTTTATATATCTTATTCTGATCTTATTTTTAATATTTTCATACAGAATTTTGATATGCGTCGGATGGGCGATGGTGATTTCGAATCTTTTAATTTAAGATAGTGCTCGGCATTCGATTAATTTTTATCCAGGAATAAAATAAGCACGGCGATATTTAAATAATATTTATTTAAATATTATTTATTTAAATATTATTTATTTAAATAATATTTATTTAAATAATATTTATTTAAATATTATTTATTTAAATAATATTTATTTAAATAATATTTATTTAAATATTATTTATTTAAATAATATTTATTTAAATAATATTTATTTAAATAATATTTATTTAAGTAATATTTATTTAAATAATATTTATTTAAATAACCAATAGTTGAATAAAAATTGTAAATTGTGTTAATAATCGAAAGTGAATAAGCCTATTATTTAAATAAAACAAACAATTATTTAAATAAATACCACTTTTATTCAAATAAATGCTTGGTTGTGTAAAAAACATAATTAAATAAGTTAAAATGATATTATTTTTACCAATGTTTTTTAAATAAATTGGAAACTTTGTGGATAATGAATAAACAATTCCGAGCACTAATTTAAGAGCCCAAAAACACGTGACCGAATTTAATGGACGAAAAACACTTCAAACAAGATGTCACGGACATTTGACTACACACAATCCCCCCGATTTATTAATTTAAATTTAAATTTGGACAAAATGTAGTAGTAATGTTTTCTCAACCACCCTGTATACGTAGAAAAAATATATCAATCACGCTGTCGTACGTTTAACATAAGTGGGGTCGAGGAGTGGTTAGCACTTTCGCCTCGCAGAAAACGGAACCGAGTTCGTTTCTAGCTTGGGGAACTGGGCGAAAACTCGGAACCACTCCTTCTGCGTAGAGTTTGCAAGTTCTCTTCCCACTGGTTTAAGGGGTTTTCCCCTCAAGTTCTTCGATTTACCCTTTCCATATAAACTTGTAGAGGTTAACGGTAATAGTAAATATAGGGAGCTGTTGGCTCGCGTGCCATGAAGGGCTTGCCACCACCCTTCTATGCATTGTAACTCGGCCACCTGTTTAAAGGCATTATAAGTCACTAGATGACTTGGGCCTAAGGTGGTGCCTTGGGTATTAGCCTAGCTGTTTATTATTATTATTAACGCACTAAGCATTAACAATCTTAGAGTAATTTTAACAGACATACATTTTTATTATTATTATTATTATTATTATTAATACCTGCAGTAGCGCCAAGGTAGGGGTCAGACAATGTAATATTTGAGGGGGATCGATTAGGGGATGAAAATGAAGCTTCGCAGTTTAAGTCAACGCGAGAAGCTCAAGCTCATAACCTGCTGGGTTTTCGTCTTCCAAGCAGACGCTTTGTGATTTTATAGCCTGCTTAGCAGACGAAAATCCAGCAGTCCACTAAATTCACAATCTTAGAGTAATTTTAACAGCCAGAAAACTCCATGGCAACGCTTTATCATTTACCCTGTCCTTTAATTACGAAGAATATTTCCATAACCTTATACATTAAATTCATAAATGCACTGTAACAAATTAAGTGTAAATTTCCTCAAAATGAGTGCTGACTCAAACACCTTGTACAACAATCAAATCACCCAGTCCTTTAAGATAACGGGGCCACGAATCCTTAACCACCAAAGAGTAACTTTCATCGACAAAAGCACCGAAAGTAACTCTTCATTAAAGCGGCTTATGAGTTATTTTTAACGAATAGAAAATCAAATACAACGCAAAGCACCAAAGCCAACGGGTTCCAACTTTTACCTCCAATGAAAAATAATTCAAATACGCAGTAAACGCTAATAATAGTGAAATGGCGTTAGAAGGGATATTCTGCCATACCCCAAAATTCAATTGTAGAATATGCAATAGGCGTTTCTATAAATTAACATCGGCCTTCTGGTTTCGATGTTGCTACTGGGTCAAGGGTGACGTATCGATGACGTTTTACTACGAAAAGCCCTGAACATAGGAGTAAATTCGAAAACACCAAAAATAGTTCGATATTCAAAATTAATGTTATAAGAAGTATAAAACAAAATTTATTAACTTCGGATATTACTTAAGATTAATTTAGTGGTCTTTGCACTCAAGCCCAGAAATAAAAATTGACGTGTTAATTTACATAACAAAATTAAGAGTTATTTGTCCATTCGTTAGTCCTAGATATACATATATTTGAAAAACATGGTTTTTATTAATCAGTTACTTTAAAATTAAAATCATTGTTCGAAAATATTTGAATTAGGAAGATTTTTACTCCGATAATGCTGTTGTTAATCCATACAAACAATAATTTAACAATATATTTAACTCTAACTTAATAGACCTTATCCAGCCAAACAATATATTTAACTCTAACCTAATAGACCTTATCCAGCCAAACAATATATTTAACTCTAACTAAATAGACCTTATCCAGCCAAACAATATATTTATCTCTAACTTAATAGACCTTATCCAGCAAAACAATATATTTAACTCTAACTTAATAGACCTTATCCAGCCAAACAATATATTTAACTCTAACTTAATAGACCTTATCCAGCTAAACAATATATTTAACTCTAACTTAATAGACCTTATCCAGCCAAACAATATATTTAACTCTAACTTAATAGACCTTATCCAGCCAAACAATATATTTAACTCTAACTTAATAGACCTTATCCAGCCAAACAATATATTTAACTCTTACTTAATAGACCTTATCCAGCAAAACAATATATTTAACTCTAACTTAATAGACCTTATCCAGCCAAACAATATATTTAACTCTAACTAAATAGACCTTATCCAGCCAAACAATATATTTAACTCTAACTTAATAGACCTTATCCAGCCAAACAATATATTTAACTCTAACTTAATAGACCTTATCCAGCCAAACAATATATTTAACTCTAACCTAATAGACCTTATCCAGCAAAACAATATATTTAACTCTAACTTAATAGACCTTATCCAGCCAAACAATATATTTAACTCTTACTTAATAGACCTTATCCAGCCAATCAATATATTTAACTCTAACTTAATAGACCTTATCCAGCCAAACAATATATTTAACTCCAACTTAATAGACCTTATCCAGCCAAACAATATATTTAACTCTAACTTAATAGACCTTATCCAGCCAAACAATATATTTAACTCTTACTTAATAGACCTTATCCAGCAAAACAATATATTTAACTCTAACTTAATAGACCTTATATAGCCAAACAATTTATTTAACTCTAACTTAATAGACCTTATCCAGCCAAACAATATATTTAACTCTAACCTAATAGACCTTATCCAGCCAAACAATATATTTAACTCTAACTAAATAGACCTTATCCAGCGAAACAATATATTTAACTCTAACTTAATAGACCTTATCCAGCCAAACAATATATTTAACTCTAACTTAATAGACCTTATCCAGCAAAACAATATATTTAACTCTTACTTAATAGACCTTATCCAGCAAAACAATATATTTAACTCTAACTTAATAGACCTTATCCAGCCAAACAATATATTTAACTCTAACTAAATAGACCTTATCCAGCCAAACAGTATATTAACTCTAACTTAATAGACCTTTTCCAACCAAACAATATATTTAACTCTTACTTAATAGACCTTATCCAGCAAAACAATATATTTAACTCTTACTTAATAGACCTTATCCAGCCAAACAATATATTTAACTCTAACTTCATAGACCTAATCCAGCCAAACAATATATTTAACTCTAACTAAATAGACCTTATCCAGCCAAACAGTATATTTAACTCTAACTTAATAGACCTTATCCAGCCAAACAATATATTTAACTCTAACTTAATAGACCTTATCCAGCCAAACAATATATTTAACTCTAACTTAATAGACCTTATCCAGCCAAACAATATATTTAACTCTTACTTAATAGACCTTATCCAGCAAAACAATATATTTAACTCTAACCTAATAGACCTTATCCAGCCAAACAATATATTTAACTCTAACTAAATAGACCTTATCCAGCGAAACAATATATTTAACTCTAACTTAATAGACCTTATCCAGCCAAACAATATATTTAACTCTAACTAAATAGACCTTATCCAGCCAAACGGTATATTAACTCTAACTTAATAGACCTTTTCCAACCAAACAATATATTTAACTCTTACTTAATAGACCTTATCCAGCAAAACAATATATTTAACTCTAACTTAATAGACCTTATCCAGCCAAACAATATATTTAACTCTAACTTCATAGACCTTATCCAACCAAACAATATATTTAACTCTAAATAAATAGACCTTATCCAGCCAAACAGTATATTTAACTCTAACTTAATAGACCTTATCCAGCCAAACAATATATTTAACTCTAACTTAATAGACCTTATCCAGCCAAACAATATATTTAACTCTAACTTAATAGACCTTATCCAGCCAAACAATATATTTAACTCTTACTTAATAGACCTTATCCAGCCAAACAATATATTTAACTCTAACTTAATAGACCTTATCCAGCCAAACAATATATTTAACTCTTACTTAATAGACCTTATCCAGCCAATCAATATATTTAACTCTAACTTAATAGACCTTATCCAGCCAAACAATATATTTAACTCTAACTTAATAGACCTTATCCAGCCAAACTATATATTTAACTCTAACTTAATAGACCTTATCCAGCCAAACAATATATTTAACTCTTACTTAATAGACCTTATCCAGCAAAACAATATATTTAACTCTAACTTAATAGACCTTATATAGCCAAACAATATATTTAACTCTAACTTAATAGACCTTATCCAGCCAAACAATATATTTAACTCTAACCTAATAGACCTTATCCAGCCAAACAATATATTTAACTCTAACTAAATAGACCTTATCCAGCGAAACAATATATTTAACTCTAACTTAATAGACCTTATCCAGCCAAACAATATATTTAACTCTAACTTAATAGACCTTATCCAGCCAAACAATATATTTAACTCTAACTAAATAGACCTTATCCAGCCAAACAGTATATTTAACTCTAACTTAATAGACCTTATCCAGCCAAACAATATATTTAACTCTTACTTAATAGACCTTATCCAGCCAAACAATATATTTAACTCTGACTTAATAGACCTTATCCAGTCAAACAATATATTTAACTCTTACTTAATAGACCTTATCCAGCCAATCAATATATTTAACTCTAACTTAATAGACCTTATCCAGCCAAACAATATATTTAACTCTAACTTAATAGACCTTATCCAGCCAAACAATATATTTAACTCTAACTTAATAGACCTTATCCAGCCAAACAATATATTTAACTCTTACTTAATAGACCTTATCCAGCCAAACAATATATTTAACGCTGACTTAATAGACCTTATCCAGCCAAACAATATATTTAACTCTAACTTAATAGACCTTATCCAGCCAAACAATATATTTAACTCTTACTTAATAGACCTTATCCAGCCAAACAATATATTTAACTCTGACTTAATAGACCTTATCCAGCCAAACAATATATTTAACTCTTACTTAATAGACCTTATCCAGCCAATCAATATATTTAACTCTAACTTAATAGACCTTATCCAGCCAAACAATATATTTAACTCTAACTTAATAGACCTTATCCAGCCAAACAATATATTTAACTCTAACTTAATAGACCTTATCCAGCCAAACAATATATTTAACTCTTACTTAATAGACCTTATCCAGCAAAACAATATATTTAACTCTAACTTAATAGACCTTATATAGCCAAACAATATATTTAACTCTAACTTAATAGACCTTATCCAGCAAAACAATATATTTAACTCTAACCTAATATACCTTATCCAGCCAAACAATATATTTAACTCTAACTAAATAGACCTTATCCAGCGAAACAATATATTTAACTCTAACTTAATAGACCTTATCCAGCCAACAATATATTTAACTCTAACTAAATAGACCTTATCCAGCGAAACAATATATTTAACTCTAACTTAATAGACTTTATCCAGCCAAACAATATATTTAACTCTAACTTAATAGACCTTATCCAGCCAAACAATATATTTAACTCTTGTTTAATAGACCTTATCCAGCAAAACAATATATTTAACTCTAACTTAATAGACCTTATCCAGCCAAACAATATATTTAACTCTAACTAAATAGACCTTATCCAGCCAAACAGTATATTAACTCTAACTTAATAGACCTTTTCCAACCAAACAATATATTTAACTCTTACTTAATAGACCTTATCCAGCAAAACAATATATTTAACTCTTACTTAATAGACCTTATCCAGCCAAACAATATATTTAACTCTAACTTCATAGACCTTATCCAGCCAAACAATATATTTAACTCTAACTAAATAGACCTTATCCAGCCAAACAATATATTTAACTCTAACTTAATAGACCTTATCCAGTCAAACAATATATTTAACTCTTACTTAATAGACCTTATCCAGCAAAACAATATATTTAACTCTAACTTAATAGACCTTATATAGCCAAACAATATATTTAACTCTAACTTAATAGACCTTATCCAGCCAAACAATATATTTAACTCTAACCTAATAGACCTTATCCAGCCAAACAATATATTTAACTCTAACTAAATAGACCTTATCCAGCGAAACAATATATTTAACTCTAACTTAATAGACCTTATCCAGCGAAACAATATATTTAACTCTAACATAATAGACCTTATCCAGCCAAACAATATATTTAACTCTTACTTAATAGACCTTATCCAGCCAAACAATATATTTAACTCTAACTAAATAGACCTTATCCAGCGAAACAATATATTTAACTCTAACTTAATAGACCTTATCCAGCGAAACAATATATTTAACTCTAACATAATAGACCTTATCCAGCCAAACAATATATTTAACTCTTACTTAATAGACCTTATCCAGCAAAACAATATATTTAACTCTAACTTAATAGAGTTAAATATATTGTTTGGCTGGATAAGGTCTATTAAGTAAGAGTTAAATATATTGTTTGGCTGGATAAGGTCTATTAAGTTAGAGTTAAATATATTGTTTGGCTGGATAAGGTCTATTAAGTTAGAGTTAAATATATTGTTTGGCTGGATAAGGTCTATTAAGTTAGAGTTAAATATATTGTTTGGCTGGATAAGGTCTATTAAGTTAGAGTTAAATATATTGATTGGCTGGATAAGGTCTATTAAGTAAGAGTTAAATATATTGTTTGGCTGGATAAGGTCTATTAAGTCAGAGTTAAATATATTGTTTGGCTGGATAAGGTCTATTAAGTAAGAGTTAAATATATTGTTTGGCTGGATAAGGTCTATTAAGTTAGAGTTAAATATACTGTTTGGCTGGATAAGGTCTATTTAGTTAGAGTTAAATATATTGTTTGGCTGGATAAGGTCTATTTAGTTAGAGTTAAATATATTGTTTGGCTGGATAAGGTCTATGAAGTTAGAGTTAAATATATTGTTTGGCTGGATAAGGTCTATTAAGTAAGAGTTAAATATATTGTTTGGCTGGATAAGGTCTATTTAGTTAGAGTTAAATATATTGTTTGGCTGGATAAGGTCTATTAAGTTAGAGTTAAATATATTGTTTTGCTGGATAAGGTCTATTAAGTAAGAGTTAAATATATTGTTTGGCTGGATAAGGTCTATTAAGTTAGAGTTAAATATATTGTTTGGCTGGATAAGGTCTATTAAGTTAGAGTTAAATATATTGTTTCGCTGGATAAGGTCTATTAGGTTAGAGTTAAATATATTGTTTGGCTGGATAAGGTCTATTAAGTTAGAGTTAAATATATTGTTTGGCTGGATAAGGTCTATTAAGTCAGAGTTAAATATATTGTTTGGCTGGATAAGGTCTATTAAGTTAGAGTTAAATATACTGTTTGGCTGGATAAGGTCTATTTAGTTAGAGATAAATATATTGTTTGGCTGGATAAGGTCTATGAAGTTAGAGTTAAATATATTGTTTGGCTGGATAAAGTCTATTAAGTAAGAGTTAAATATATTGTTTGGCTGGATAAGGTCTATTAAGTTAGAGTTAAATATATTGTTTTGCTGGATAAGGTCTATTAAGTAAGAGTTAAATATATTGTTTGGTTGGAAAAGGTCTATTAAGTTAGAGTTAATATACTGTTTGGCTGGATAAGGTCTATTTAGTTAGAGTTAAATATATTGTTTGGCTGGATAAGGTCTATTAAGTTAGAGTTAAATATATTGTTTGGCTGGATAAGGTCTATTAAGTTAGAGTTAAATATATTGTTTCGCTGGATAAGGTCTAACTAAATAGACCTTATCCAGCCAAACAATATATTTAACTCTAACTAAATAGACCTTATCCAGCCAAACAATATATTTAACTCTTACTTAATAGACCTTATCCAGCAAAACAATATATTTAACTCTAACTTAATAGAGTTAAATATATTGTTTGGCTGGATAAGGTCTATTAAGTAAGAGTTAAATATATTGTTTGGCTGGATAAGGTCTATTAAGTTAGAGTTAAATATATTGTTTGGCTGGATAAGGTCTATTAAGTTAGAGTTAAATATATTGTTTGGCTGGATAAGGTCTATTAAGTTAGAGTTAAATATATTGATTGGCTGGATAAGGTCTATTAAGTAAGAGTTAAATATATTGTTTGGCTGGATAAGGTCTATTAAGTCAGAGTTAAATATATTGTTTGGCTGGATAAGGTCTATTAAGTAAGAGTTAAATATATTGTTTGGCTGGATAAGGTCTATTAAGTTAGAGTTAAATATACTGTTTGGCTGGATAAGGTCTATTTAGTTAGAGTTAAATATATTGTTTGGCTGGATAAGGTCTATTTAGTTAGAGTTAAATATATTGTTTGGCTGGATAAGGTCTATGAAGTTAGAGTTAAATATATTGTTTGGCTGGATAAGGTCTATTAAGTAAGAGTTAAATATATTGTTTGGCTGGATAAGGTCTATTTAGTTAGAGTTAAATATATTGTTTGGCTGGATAAGGTCTATTAAGTTAGAGTTAAATATATTGTTTTGCTGGATAAGGTCTATTTAGTTAGAGTTAAATATATTGTTTGGCTGGATAAGGTCTATTAAGTTAGAGTTAAATATATTGTTTGGCTGGATAAGGTCTATTAAGTTAGAGTTAAATATATTGTTTCGCTGGATAAGGTCTAACTAAATAGACCTTATCCAGCCAAACAGTATATTAACTCTAACTTAATAGACCTTTTCCAACCAAACAATATATTTAACTCTTACTTAATAGACCTTATCCAGCAAAACAATATATTTAACTCTAACTTAATAGACCTTATCCAGCCAAACAATATATTTAACTCTCACTTAATAGACCTTATCCAGTTAAACAATATATTTAACTCTATTAAGTTAGAGTTAAATATATTGTTTGGCTGGATAAGGTCTATTAAGTTAGAGTTAAATATATTGTTTCGCTGGATAAGGTCTAACTAAATAGACCTTATCCAGCCAAACAGTATATTAACTCTAACTTAATAGACCTTTTCCAACCAAACAATATATTTAACTCTTACTTAATAGACCTTTTCCAACCAAACAATATATTTAACTCTTACTTAATAGACCTTATCCAGCAAAACAATATATTTAACTCTAACTTAATAGACCTTATCCAGCCAAACAATATATTTAACTCTTACTTAATAGACCTTATCCAGCCAAACAATATATTTAACTCTAACTTCATAGACCTTATCCAGCCAAACAATATATTTAACTCTAACTAAATAGACCTTATCCAGCCAAACAGTATATTTAACTCTAACTTAATAGACCTTATCCAGCCAAACAATATATTTAACTCTTACTTAATAGACCTTATCCAGCCAAACAATATATTTAACTCTGACTTAATAGACCTTATCCAGTCAAACAATATATTTAACTCTTACTTAATAGACCTTATCCAGCCAATCAATATATTTAACTCTAACTTAATAGACCTTATCCAGCCAAACAATATATTTAACTCTAACTTAATAGACCTTATCCAGCCAAACAATATATTTAACTCTAACTTAATAGACCTTATCCAGCCAAACAATATATTTAACTCTTACTTAATAGACCTTATCCAGCCAAACAATATATTTAACTCTGACTTAATAGACCTTATCCAGCCAAACAATATATTTAACTCTAACTTAATAGACCTTATCCAGCCAAACAATATATTTAACTCTTACTTAATAGACCTTATCCAGCCAAACAATATATTTAACTCTGACTTAATAGACCTTATCCAGCCAAACAATATATTTAACTCTAACTTCATAGACCTTATCCAGCCAAACAATATATTTAACTCTAACTAAATAGACCTTATCCAGCCAAACAGTATATTTAACTCTAACTTAATAGACCTTATCCAGCCAAACAATATATTTAACTCTTACTTAATAGACCTTATCCAGCCAAACAATATATTTAACTCTGACTTAATAGACCTTATCCAGTCAAACAATATATTTAACTCTTACTTAATAGACCTTATCCAGCCAATCAATATATTTAACTCTAACTTAATAGACCTTATCCAGCCAAACAATATATTTAACTCTAACTTAATAGACCTTATCCAGCCAAACAATATATTTAACTCTAACTTAATAGACCTTATCCAGCCAAACAATATATTTAACTCTTACTTAATAGACCTTATCCAGCCAAACAATATATTTAACTCTGACTTAATAGACCTTATCCAGCCAAACAATATATTTAACTCTAACTTAATAGACCTTATCCAGCCAAACAATATATTTAACTCTTACTTAATAGACCTTATCCAGCCAAACAATATATTTAACTCTGACTTAATAGACCTTATCCAGCCAAACAATATATTTAACTCTTACTTAATAGACCTTATCCAGCCAATCAATATATTTAACTCTTACTTAATAGACCTTTTCCAACCAAACAATATATTTAACTCTTACTTAATAGACCTTATCCAGCAAAACAATATATTTAACTCTAACTTAATAGACCTTATCCAGCCAAACAATATATTTAACTCTTACTTAATAGACCTTATCCAGCCAAACAATATATTTAACTCTAACTTCATAGACCTTATCCAGCCAAACAATATATTTAACTCTAACTAAATAGACCTTATCCAGCCAAACAGTATATTTAACTCTAACTTAATAGACCTTATCCAGCCAAACAATATATTTAACTCTTACTTAATAGACCTTATCCAGCCAAACAATATATTTAACTCTGACTTAATAGACCTTATCCAGTCAAACAATATATTTAACTCTTACTTAATAGACCTTATCCAGCCAATCAATATATTTAACTCTAACTTAATAGACCTTATCCAGCCAAACAATATATTTAACTCTAACTTAATAGACCTTATCCAGCCAAACAATATATTTAACTCTAACTTAATAGACCTTATCCAGCCAAACAATATATTTAACTCTTACTTAATAGACCTTATCCAGCCAAACAATATATTTAACTCTGACTTAATAGACCTTATCCAGCCAAACAATATATTTAACTCTAACTTAATAGACCTTATCCAGCCAAACAATATATTTAACTCTTACTTAATAGACCTTATCCAGCCAAACAATATATTTAACTCTGACTTAATAGACCTTATCCAGCCAAACAATATATTTAACTCTAACTTCATAGACCTTATCCAGCCAAACAATATATTTAACTCTAACTAAATAGACCTTATCCAGCCAAACAGTATATTTAACTCTAACTTAATAGACCTTATCCAGCCAAACAATATATTTAACTCTTACTTAATAGACCTTATCCAGCCAAACAATATATTTAACTCTGACTTAATAGACCTTATCCAGTCAAACAATATATTTAACTCTTACTTAATAGACCTTATCCAGCCAATCAATATATTTAACTCTAACTTAATAGACCTTATCCAGCCAAACAATATATTTAACTCTAACTTAATAGACCTTATCCAGCCAAACAATATATTTAACTCTAACTTAATAGACCTTATCCAGCCAAACAATATATTTAACTCTTACTTAATAGACCTTATCCAGCCAAACAATATATTTAACTCTGACTTAATAGACCTTATCCAGCCAAACAATATATTTAACTCTAACTTAATAGACCTTATCCAGCCAAACAATATATTTAACTCTTACTTAATAGACCTTATCCAGCCAAACAATATATTTAACTCTGACTTAATAGACCTTATCCAGCCAAACAATATATTTAACTCTTACTTAATAGACCTTATCCAGCCAATCAATATATTTAACTCTAACTTAATAGACCTTATCCAGCCAAACAATATATTTAACTCTAACTTAATAGACCTTATCCAGCCAAACAATATATTTAACTCTAACTTAATAGACCTTATCCAGCCAAACAATATATTTAACTCTTACTTAATAGACCTTATCCAGCAAAACAATATATTTAACTCTAACTTAATAGACCTTATATAGCCAAACAATATATTTAACTCTAACTTAATAGACCTTATCCAGCAAAACAATATATTTAACTCTAACCTAATATACCTTATCCAGCCAAACAATATATTTAACTCTAACTAAATAGACCTTATCCAGCGAAACAATATATTTAACTCTAACTTAATAGACCTTATCCAGCCAACAATATATTTAACTCTAACTTAATAGACCTTATCCAGCCAAACAATATATTTAACTCTAACTAAATAGACCTTATCCAGCCAAACAGTATATTAACTCTAACTTAATAGACCTTTTCCAACCAAACAATATATTTAACTCTTACTTAATAGACCTTATCCAGCAAAACAATATATTTAACTCTAACTTAATAGACCTTATCCAGCCAAACAATATATTTAACTCTTACTTAATAGACCTTATCCAGCCAAACAATATATTTAACTCTAACTTCATAGACCTTATCCAGCCAAACAATATATTTAACTCTGACTTAATAGACCTTATCCAGTCAAACAATATATTTAACTCTTACTTAATAGACCTTATCCAGCCAATCAATATATTTAACTCTAACTTAATAGACCTTATCCAGCCAAACAATATATTTAACTCTAACTTAATAGACCTTATCCAGCCAAACAATATATTTAACTCTAACTTAATAGACCTTATCCAGCCAAACAATATATTTAACTCTTACTTAATAGACCTTATCCAGCCAAACAATATATTTAACTCTGACTTAATAGACCTTATCCAGCCAAACAATATATTTAACTCTAACTTAATAGACCTTATCCAGCCAAACAATATATTTAACTCTTACTTAATAGACCTTATCCAGCCAAACAATATATTTAACTCTGACTTAATAGACCTTATCCAGCCAAACAATATATTTAACTCTTACTTAATAGACCTTATCCAGCCAATCAATATATTTAACTCTAACTTAATAGACCTTATCCAGCCAAACATTATATTTAACTCTAACTTAATAGACCTTATCCAGCCAAACAATATATTTAACTCTAACTTAATAGACCTTATCCAGCCAAACAATATATTTAACTCTTACTTAATAGACCTTATCCAGCAAAACAATATATTTAACTCTAACTTAATAGACCTTATATAGCCAAACAATATATTTAACTCTAACTTAATAGACCTTATCCAGCCAAACAATATATTTAACTCTAACCTAATATACCTTATCCAGCCAAACAATATATTTAACTCTAACTAAATAGACCTTATCCAGCGAAACAATATATTTAACTCTAACTTAATAGACCTTATCCAGCCAAACAATATATTTAACTCTAACTTAATAGACCTTATCCAGCCAAACAATATATTTAACTCTAACTAAATAGACCTTATCCAGCCAAACAGTATATTAACTCTAACTTAATAGACCTTTTCCAACCAAACAATATATTTAACTCTTACTTAATAGACCTTATCCAGCAAAACAATATATTTAACTCTAACTTAATAGACCTTATCCAGCCAAACAATATATTTAACTCTTACTTAATAGACCTTATCCAGCCAAACAATATATTTAACTCTAACTTCATAGACCTTATCCAGCCAAACAATATATTTAACTCTAACTAAATAGACCTTATCCAGCCAAACAGTATATTTAACTCTAACTTAATAGACCTTATCCAGCCAAACAATATATTTAACTCTGACTTAATAGACCTTATCCAGCCAAACAATATATTTAACTCTTACTTAATAGACCTTATCCAGCCAATCAATATATTTAACTCTAACTTAATAGACCTTATCCAGCCAAACAATATATTTAACTCTAACTTAATAGACCTTATCCAGCCAAACAATATATTTAACTCTAACTTAATAGACCTTATCCAGCCAAACAATATATTTAACTCTAACTTAATAGACCTTATCCAGCCAAACAATATATTTAACTCTAACTTAATAGACCTTATCCAGCCAAACAATATATTTAACTCTTACTTAATAGACCTTATCCAGCAAAACAATATATTTAACTCTAACTTAATAGACCTTATATAGCCAAACAATATATTTAACTCTAACTTAATAGACCTTATCCAGCCAAACAATATATTTAACTCTAACCTAATAGACCTTATCCAGCGAAACAATATATTTAACTCTAACTTAATAGACCTTATCCAGCCAAACAATATATTTAACTCTAACTTAATAGACCTTATCCAGCCAAACAATATATTTAACTCTTACTTAATAGACCTTATCCAGCCAAACAATATATTTAACTCTAACTAAATAGACCTTATCCAGCCAAACAATATATTTAACTCTTACTTAATAGACCTTATCCAGCCAAACAATATATTTAACTCTAACTTCATAGACCTTATCCAGCCAAACAATATATTTAACTCTAACTAAATAGACCTTATCCAGCCAAACAATATATTTAACTCTAACTAAATAGACCTTATCCAGCCAAACAGTATATTTAACTCTAACTTAATAGACCTTATCCAGCCAAACAATATATTTAACTCTTACTTAATAGACCTTATCCAGCCAAACAATATATTTAACTCTGACTTAATAGACCTTATCCAGCCAAACAATATATTTAACTCTTACTTAATAGACCTTATCCAGCCAATCAATATATTTAACTCTAACTTAATAGACCTTATCCAGCCAAACAATATATTTAACTCTAACTTAATAGACCTTATCCAGCCAAACAATATATTTAACTCTAACTTAATAGACCTTATCCAGCCAAACAATATATTTAACTCTTACTTAATAGACCTTATCCAGCCAAACAATATATTTAACTCTGACTTAATAGACCTTATCCAGCCAAACAATATATTTAACTCTAACTTAATAGACCTTATCCAGCCAAACAATATATTTAACTCTTACTTAATAGACCTTATCCAGCCAAACAATATATTTAACTCTGACTTAATAGACCTTATCCAGCCAAACAATATATTTAACTCTAACTAAATAGACCTTATCCAGCCAAACAGTATATTTAACTCTAACTTAATAGACCTTATCCAGCCAAACAATATATTTAACTCTTACTTAATAGACCTTATCCAGCCAAACAATATATTTAACTCTGACTTAATAGACCTTATCCAGTCAAACAATATATTTAACTCTTACTTAATAGACCTTATCCAGCCAATCAATATATTTAACTCTAACTTAATAGACCTTATCCAGCCAAACAATATATTTAACTCTAACTTAATAGACCTTATCCAGCCAAACAATATATTTAACTCTAACTTAATAGACCTTATCCAGCCAAACAATATATTTAACTCTTACTTAATAGACCTTATCCAGCCAAACAATATATTTAACTCTGACTTAATAGACCTTATCCAGCCAAACAATATATTTAACTCTAACTTAATAGACCTTATCCAGCCAAACAATATATTTAACTCTTACTTAATAGACCTTATCCAGCCAAACAATATATTTAACTCTGACTTAATAGACCTTATCCAGCCAAACAATATATTTAACTCTAACTTAATAGACCTTATCCAGCCAAACAATATATTTAACTCTTACTTAATAGACCTTATCCAGCCAAACAATATATTTAACTCTGACTTAATAGACCTTATCCAGCCAAACAATATATTTAACTCTAACTAAATAGACCTTATCCAGCCAAACAGTATATTTAACTCTAACTTAATAGACCTTATCCAGTCAAACAATATATTTAACTCTTACTTAATAGACCTTATCCAGCCAATCAATATATTTAACTCTAACTTAATAGACCTTATCCAGCCAAACAATATATTTAACTCTTACTTAATAGACCTTATCCAGCCAAACAATATATTTAACTCTGACTTAATAGACCTTATCCAGTCAAACAATATATTTAACTCTTACTTAATAGACCTTATCCAGCCAATCAATATATTTAACTCTAACTTAATAGACCTTATCCAGCCAAACAATATATTTAACTCTAACTTAATAGACCTTATCCAGCCAAACAATATATTTAACTCTAACTTAATAGACCTTATCCAGCCAAACAATATATTTAACTCTTACTTAATAGACCTTATCCAGCCAAACAATATATTTAACTCTGACTTAATAGACCTTATCCAGCCAAACAATATATTTAACTCTAACTTAATAGACCTTATCCAGCCAAACAATATATTTAACTCTTACTTAATAGACCTTATCCAGCCAAACAATATATTTAACTCTGACTTAATAGACCTTATCCAGCCAAACAATATATTTAACTCTTACTTAATAGACCTTATCCAGCCAATCAATATATTTAACTCTAACTTAATAGACCTTATCCAGCCAAACAATATATTTAACTCTAACTTAATAGACCTTATCCAGCCAAACAATATATTTAACTCTAACTTAATAGACCTTATCCAGCCAAACAATATATTTAACTCTTACTTAATAGACCTTATCCAGCAAAACAATATATTTAACTCTAACTTAATAGACCTTATATAGCCAAACAATATATTTAACTCTAACCTAATATACCTTATCCAGCCAAACAATATATTTAACTCTAACTAAATAGACCTTATCCAGCGAAACAATATATTTAACTCTAACTTAATAGACCTTATCCAGCCAACAATATATTTAACTCTAACTTAATAGACCTTATCCAGCCAAACAATATATTTAACTCTAACTAAATAGACCTTATCCAGCCAAACAGTATATTAACTCTAACTTAATAGACCTTTTCCAACCAAACAATATATTTAACTCTTACTTAATAGACCTTATCCAGCAAAACAATATATTTAACTCTAACTTAATAGACCTTATCCAGCCAAACAATATATTTAACTCTTACTTAATGGACCTTATCCAGCCAAACAATATATTTAACTCTAACTTCATAGACCTTATCCAGCCAAACAATATATTTAACTCTGACTTAATAGACCTTATCCAGTCAAACAATATATTTAACTCTTACTTAATAGACCTTATCCAGCCAATCAATATATTTAACTCTAACTTAATAGACCTTATCCAGCCAAACAATATATTTAACTCTAACTAAATAGTCCTTATCCAGCGAAACAATATATTTAACTCTAACTTAATAGACCTTATCCAGCCAAACAATATATTTAACTCTAACTTATTAGACCTTATCCAGCCAAACAATATATTTAACTCTAACTAAATAGACCTTATCCAGCCAAACAGTATATTAACTCTAACTTAATAGACCTTTTCCAACCAAACAATATATTTAACTCTTACTTAATAGACCTTATCCAGCAAAACAATATATTTAACTCTAACTTAATAGATCTTATCCAGCCAAACAATATATTTAACTCTAACTAAATAGACCTTATCCAGCCAAACAGTATATTTAACTCTAACTTAATAGACCTTATCCAGCCAAACAATATATTTAACTCTGACTTAATAGACCTTCTCCAGCCAAACAATATATTTAACTCTTACTTAATAGACCTTATCCAGCCAATCAATATATTTAACTCTAACTTAATAGACCTTATCCAGCCAAACAATATATTTAACTCTTACTTAATAGACCTTATCCAGCAAAACAATATATTTAACTCTAACTTAATAGACCTTATATAGCCAAACAATATATTTAACTCTAACTTAATAGACCTTATCCAGCCAAACAATATATTTAACTCTAACTTAATAGACCTTATCCAGCCAAGCAATATATTTAACTCTAACCTAATAGACCTTATCCAGCCAAACAATATATTTAACTCTAACCTAATAGACCTTATCCAGCCAAACAATATATTTAACTCTAATTTAATAGACCTTATCCAGCCAAACAATATATTTAACTCTAACCTAATAGACCTTATCCAGCCAAACAATATATTTAACTCTAATTTAATAGACCTTATCCAGCCAAAAAATATATTTAACTCTAACCTAATAGACCTTATCCAGCAAAACAATATATTTAACTCACAGGCTCAAAATACGTTTTGAAATAAAATAAAATACACTCGGAGAATATGATTTATTCGCGACCGAAAACTATCGCTGCGCCCCCTTTGGCTCGCCATTGAAAGCAGACGCTATTAGTTTTTCTCATCATTATTCGTAAATTTGACTTTAGAAATAATGATACAGGCATTTTAATATAATTTTGGCATCATTTGTAATTATTTAAGCAAAAACGTTCTTATGACTTTTTAATTAGTCTGTAGCAGACGCTAGAACTCGGAGAAGCTAGCGCCGCTACGCCACCTAAACTCGTTTCGGTCGCGAATTGATTAAAACCAAATGGATAGCTTTAGGACCAAATATTGAAAAAAAATTCACAAGAGTTTATAATTCGCGTCATTAATAATACGTCGGTAAAATTTCATGTGTTTCAGAAAACATTTTTGTCCATCTAAAACTGTCTAGAGTCTGCTCTATCATTGCCACCTGTATTATGAAAAGGCCCTTGTTATTAGAGATGGCCATGAATCAATCCGATTCTTCGAAAAAACCGATAAAACTGGAGACCGTGGTGCCATCTATTAATGGCAAAAGAAGCTAATATTTAAAATAGTCAAATGATACCGTCGTCAGTAAGCCATTGTAGAGTATTATACTTAGACCTATTATACTCTATTAAGTGGACTTTACCTAAACTATATATCCGATATAAAATATATTGTTTAAAATTACTGTAATTTTGTTATTGATCAATTTACAAACGAGCCAATCAACGCGAGGGGTACCTATAAGTACCCGCCTTTAGGTTCAAAATGTAGCTTAATTATCTTGTTTTTATTTCGACGCTAGCGACATCTGTTGAAAAAAGAGCTACTTCACGTCGAGCCGACACTTGCTTAGCCAAGATGGACACTTCTCTATTAAAATATACAGGATCCACTTCTGGTAATAGCGAATTCGCGACTTTTTATCAACTATAAAACTTCAAACTAACCTTACAAACAAAGTGACATTGACAAAGCATTCCTTATAAACTTAGAATACTATAAAACAACGGTTGAAGTAACAACTTCATTTCAGGGTGAAAGGGCCGGCAGACTCAGACTGACACTTCTGATCCCTTAACCTTTTGCACACCCATTGATAGCTTTGTCAAGTATCTAGTTGAAGTTAAAACTGCTCCCTTCCTAAACTGTCAATGGAATTCGCGGGGATGGATAAAAACCTGCAAAGCAAACAGTGAACCGAGGCTTATAAATTGTTTGTCTCGGCCGAGTTTTCAATTGAATTTTGGCTCCTTTTATGTTTCAATTTGTAAAGAGAGGTACTCTTTTATTGAACCCGGCAAAGGCTTAGTCGAAAAGGTTTCTATCTGTCGGACTTTTCGTCGGGTTAATTAAGTTAGAATTAAGTAATTTTCAATTAGTTTGCTTTTTCTATAAGAGGTGGCGTTGTATTTGGTTCAAAGCTTTCTTGGGTCTCTTCAATTTTTAATTACAAGAGCTAAAACTAGAGGCACTTAAGTGAAACTCTTTAAGTACCTTTAACCTTTCATCATAAGTAATTTAACATCTATAAGTATGACACTTTCTATTGTTAGAGGTTGATTTTCTTATAGAATCTTCGCCATGAGAATATTTAGACAAAAGGGGGCTCTGTGCCGAACTAAACCATGAATAAAATTACTCTGTAAATCATCCGATGATATTTTTTTCTAATATTCCAACTTTAATTTTTTGATGATATTAAACATGTTTTCCATAACGTCTAAATGAAACGCGTTATAATTTTAATGACGTTGACCGTTACTGAAAGTGATAGTTCTGACCATATATGTCTTAGCGAGCCCTTAAAAATTAAAAATAACATTTAATATAGATTCTAGGGAAAACGCCCTGAACAATGCAATTTAAGACACCCATTAAATGGTTTATACCAAAAATAATTTAAGGTTTTATTAGTCTCGAGAGTTTATAATATACAGGGTGTTTGATAAGTTTATGCAAAATGTGAAGGAGTTGTGGAGGGTGAGTTGAGAAGTATGCCTGTTTTTCCCATTCTCCAACTATCAGTTAAAAGAGCGCCAGAGAGCTTCAAAGTGTGGCCTACTAGCCCCTGGAAGTAAGCTGCAACAAGCGCAAACCCAAACAGCAGTGAAATGCGAAAATTAAGGTTTGGGTTCGTGTGATAGGTAAAAAAGGACTTAGTAAACAAATCGAGGTAACCAGCGTAAAAAAAGTAAACTTAAACAGTATTTAAAAACCTTGCTGCTTGGTTTTGCCAAAGATAATTTAAACTCGTACCCTAGATTCGAATACTGAGAGCTTTCATATTGACGGTTTTTTTACGAAGCGTTTACCCTTTTCCGGCACGTGACCTCAGAAAAATCGAGCTCCATCGGTTGCGGTAAGGCGCAAACCATGGAGCGAATTTTTTCTGAGTTCCAGCGGGAAGTGGGTAAACGCTATCGGCAACGCGCGAGAGTGTGATTTCGAATCTAGGGTACGAGTTTAAATTATCTTTGGTTTTGCGCTTGTTGCAGCCTACTTCAAGGGGCTAGTATGCCACCCTTTGAAACTCTCTGGCGCTCTTTTAACTCATCGTTGGAAAATGGGGGAAAAAGGGCATGCTTCTCAACTCACCACCTACAACTCCTTAAAATTTTTGCATAACCTTTTGAGACACCCTCTATATCATACGAGGGAAGTATTTACTACATATCATGTTAATGTTATTCACTTGAAACATGTTTCTACTCTGGCTCTTGTTGATTTTTCAAAACATGTTTGGGAAGAAAAAATAGTGCAGTTTTAATACTTTTTCATCGAGAAAATATAGTAAATAATAATAATAAATATCCTTACGCAATGTATATTTTACATTTTACATCTTTAAGCGCAATAACAAACTCATTAAATTTACAGCCATGATGCAGTGATGGGTACTTTTGATAAAGAATCTCTCGCGCTCGCTAAATTTTACGCATTGAAATTTTCGCTCTTTTTTTGTGCCGGAAAAGTTTGCTCCACTCATTTTTATTATTTTTGAGAGGGGAAATTACGCTCCAATCATCTCTTTTTTAGAGTGGGGAACATTTTGTTATTTTTTGAGCTGGGAAATTTCGGTCCACTCATATCATTTTTTTGAGCGGGAAACATTTTGTTATTTTTAGTGGAAAATTTCGCTCCATTCATACCGTTTTTTTGAGCGGAAAACATTTTGTTTTTTTAGTGGAAAATTTCGCTCTACTCACTTCGCTTTTTTGAGCGGGAAACATTTTGTTATTTTTTGAGCGGGTAAATTTCGCTCCACTCACATCGCTTTTTTAGAGCGGGAAACATTTTGTAATTTTTATAGCGGAAAATTTCGCTCCACTCACATCGCTTTTTTAGAACGGGAAACATTTTGTTATTTTTTGAGCGGGTAAATTTCGCTCCACTCACATCGCTTTTTTAGAGCGGGAAACATTTTGTTATTTTTTGAGTGGGTAAAATTCGCTCCACTCATATCCCTTTTTTGAACGGGAAACATTTTGTAATTTTTTGAGCGGGTAAATTTCGCTCCACTCATATCCCTTTTTTTGAAAGGGAAACATTTTGTTATTTTTTGAGCGGGTAAATTTCGCTCCACTCATATCCCTTTTTTGAACGGGAAACATTTTGTAATTTTTTGAGCGGGTAAATTTCGCTCCACTCATATCCCTTTTTTTGAAAGGGAAACATTTTGTTATTTTTTGAGCGGGTAAATTTCGCTCCACTCATATCGCTTTTTTTGAACGGGAAACATTTTGTTATTTTTTGAGCGGGTAAATTTCGCTCCACTCATATCCCTTTTTTTGAAAGGGAAACATTTTGTTATTTTTTGAGCGGGTAAATTTCGCTCCACTCATATCCCTTTTTTTGAAAGGGAAACATTTTGTTATTTTTTGAGCGGGTAAATTTCGCTCCACTCATATCCCTTTTTTTGAACGGGAAACATTTTGTTATTTTTTGAGCGGGTAAATTTCGCTCCACTCATATCCCTTTTTTTGAAAGGGAAACATTTTGTTATTTTTTGAGCGGGTAAATTTCGCTCCACTCATATCCCTTTTTTTGAAAGGGAAACATTTTGTAATTTTTGAGCGGGGAATTTCGCTCAACTCATATCGCTTTTTTTAGAGCGGGAGGCATTTTGTTATTGTTTGAGCGGGGAAATTTTCGCTTGTCTTAATTCCATTTTGAGCTCTTTTAAAATGATATTTTACCGCTCAATTCGACTCAAAATGACCAAAACCGCTCAAAATGACCAAAACCGTTCAAAATGAGAAGAGCGTGCCCATCACTGCCATGATGTGGTGTACACATGGGCGATTTGAAGGGAAATTCGCGTCCAACGGATAATGCTTCAAGCAGGCGAAGGTACGTGTTTCATTTTAATGACCTAAATTGATACTTCTCTCGTGAGAGATATATTAGTAACTTCTGATATTATTAAATTGTAACGTATTCTCAAATTAAAATTAATTTTTTTATTTCATTTGTTTTAAGATTCTATGTTAAGAAACTGAAATGAGGTGCTTAATTCTAATGTTAAACCAAAAACCATTTAAATGCTTATAGTTCAAACGACGCGAATTAAATTAAAATCACATTAAATATTTGTTTAAATATCGTATTGTTAATTTAATATATTTTTTAACTTAAACTCCAAAAATTGAAGAGAAAAATAAGAACTTGGTAGGATTTATATCTTAATATCATTCTCAATCTTCGATCTTGATCTAAAGTTGAAGATCTTTCGAGTTAGGAGTGATTTTCGTCAATAAATTCCCCTTTTTTTCGTTGGCAGGGGCTGATGGACCCCTCTTAAATGGTACTCAGGGTTAGGGCGGGCGTCATATTGGAGAGGGTAGTTAGGAGGGTGTCTGCTAGATGTCAGGAGCACATCTGCGAGAGACAGGGCCTCCTCCGTTTATTGGTCCACTGAGATTCGTCGTCTTTTCCGGAAAACCCGATTGTCAGATCATCAATCGGAATTTTTCCTTCTTTTTGGATGTTTGGTGTTTTCTTCCCATATTTGGTCCCCCGAATATTTGACGTTTTGTTTTGTTAGAATTATCCTTCTACTGATGTTCGTCTTTTGTTTAGGGATTCACCGATATGGGTACAGGCAATATATCGGCTATTCGTGGCCGATAATATCGGCTTTAATATCGGACGATATTAACAAAGTTATCTATCATAACAGTAGTGTATATGATAAAATAATTGTAAAAGACGGTTCAGTATACTGTCATACCATTGTATTCTAATTTTTCGTGAAAAACGTTTGCAAGAGCATATCAGAATGTTTCTTATCATATTTTCTATCACTTATCAAATATCATAGTTTTTTATTTGTTTACACTCGTAACGCGGACAAGAAAATAAAATATTATCATTAGTTAATCGAGAATTTTCTTATTTTTAAATGTTTTTCTGAAAATATTTTTCTAATACCGGTATCGGCCAATATCGGCTTCGCTTAAGAAAAATAAGCCGATGTATCGTTGCATACCTACTTTTGTTTATTTCCTATTGTGTTTTCATTAGGTGTTTCGTGTCTGAAGAGTTTGCCCCTTATAATTTTATTACTAAGGGTAGTTTTATTGTTTGCTCGATGAGGCAGTCGTTCTGAAAAATTATTATTATTTTCAAGTGTTGTAAGTCGGAATATTTTCCGCGGAAAATGATCGAGGCCTTTTTGGCGGAAAATTTTCCGTATTTTTCCGAAACAAAATAAAAAAGTTTTAATTTCATGATTAGTTTTCAAATTTAAAGAAAGCGGCAATTTCACCTAATTTTTAAGAATCTAAAAGTAAAACTAAATCTTTAGACTAGTTTAAAACTGATTAACAATGGAACACTATTAATTTTTTGTAGTATGTTTACTGATATTAGACATTTTATATCGATAATCAGGCCTCTGACACCCAATTTATGAATGACTCGATCTGGTTTACATTATTGAAGGGATACATTTAACCCGTTGTTGATGGTGCCTTAGCATTTTACGTCAACTAATTTATAACAGGTCCTTGTTAGCCTGTAGTCATAACAATGAGAATTTATTTATTTTGGAATAATAATAATGTATGATGTATCTCGTCAATAATGTGAACCAGATCGAGTCATTAATAAATTGGGTGTCCAAGGCCTGATTATTCGTGGCCTCGGTAGTCCAATGGAAGTGGGGTTGGGACGGTAACCTAAAAGTCGTAGGTTCGATTCCTGCCCGAAGTAAAATGGTTTTTCTCAGTCAATCTGGTATGGCACCACACGCAGTTGTATTTCTTGGTTTAAATGAAACTTCTATACACTTTTGTTACTGTTAACAGGGATTTCAACCATCCAAACGTTAGGATTGGTGTAAAAATTAACACTATAGCACTTTCAAGGCAACTTACACTTATCGTCGTCAGGTTTTTGATAAATAAATATTTTCATATTTCATTTGTACAACAGTTAATTGTACAACAGTGGTTTAAATATTTTCAATAATCCTAGTCATACATACAAGAGGGCAGGTAAAAATATTTATTTTGTTTACTTCGAAATGTTTATTTGGAAAACATACTAAAATCTTACAATAACTAATCAACCGGACTATTTCTAGCTTGAAAATGATGATCCTTGGAATTGGAAATTGCACATTTATCAGTCTAATTTTTGGGTCGATTAAGTTGGCCCCCCTTTTTTGGTTTCCCAGAAAATATCTCTATCAATTTTATGCACCCACAATGCGACAAAATGCGACAACAAGAAAAAGAGATGCGACTTAACCATTATCGAGATATAATTAAAATTAAAAGGGGGGCTAAATTAACGTCAGCCCCCATAATTTCGTTATTCAACCAGGACAGAATATCATAGCCACTGCAGGTCAATGCGAAGAAATGCGACCGATATAATTTTGATTGCGAAAATATAGTTTCTGAGAAAATTAATAGAGAAAGTGGGGGGGGCTAACTTAACAGTATCCCCCCTATTAATTCATAATTTGAATTAACCTTAATATAAAGAGACGTCAATGCGAATTAATGTGACACTATTTTTAACGAATGCGACAAATTAGGTTATGAGATAATAGACAAACGAAAAAAGGGGGGCTAATTTAATGGCAGCCCCCGAAATATAAAAAAATAAGTTATAAAAAAATTTATATTACGTCGTTAACAATGGACCAATGCGACAATCATTTCTTCAAATGCGACATCAATAGAAATAGTTCTTCCTAACCAGATTGTTATGGGACAAATAAAAGATAAAAAAGGGGGCTAGTTTAATGGCAGCCCCCAAACTATAAAAAATAAGTTAAAAAATTACATTACGTCCTTAACGCCAACCAATGCGAAAATCATGTTTCCAAATGCGACATCAATAGAAATAGTTCTTCCCAACCAGATTGGAATGTGACCAGTAATAGATAAAATTAATATAAAATATGTTATAAAAAAATTTAAATTGCGTCGTTAACGTGTACCAATGCGACATCATTTTAAATGAATCCGACCTTATTTTAAATGAATTATTTAAAAAAATAAATTATTTTAATGAATGCGGTATCATTTAAATAAATGCGGTATCATTTAAATAAATGCGATACCATAAATTGATGTCGCATTAGTTTCTATGGATGTCGCATTCGTTTATATAGATACCGTATTCATTTATATTGACTTCGCATTCATTTATATTTATGTCGCATTCATTTCATTGTTTCGCATTAAAATTATGTCGTATTAATTTAAAATAAGGTCACATTCATTTAAAATGTGGTCGCACTCATATATAGTGAGGTCGCTTTCGTTTATATTGATGTCGCATTCATCTATATGGACGTCGCGCTCATTTATAGTGATGTCGCATTCATTTATATTGATGTCGCATTCGTTTATATAGATGTCGCATTCGTTTATATTGACGTCGCAATCGTTTATATTGATATCACGTTCGTTTATATTGATGTCGCATTCATCTATATTGACGTCGCATTCATTTATAGTGATGTCGCATTCGTTTATATAAATGGCGCATTCGTTTATATTGAGGTCGCATTCGTTTATGTTGATGTCGCATTCGTTTATATTGTTGTCGCATTCGTTTATATTGATGTCGCATTCATCTATATTGAGGTCGCATTCATTTATAGTGATGTCGCATTCATTTATATTGATATCGCATTCATATATATTGATGTCGCATTCATTTATATTGATGTTACATTTTTATATTGATGTCGCATTCATTTATATTGATGTCGCATTCACTTAAAATGATGTCCCATTCATTTAAAATAAGGTCACATTCATTAAAATGATGTCGCAAGCAGTCACCCGGATGTCGCTTTCGAATAGAGATGATTCGTAATCATTCGCAGCCGGTACTATCAGTTTTCTTGAATAAAACTATCGCTTCTAAAACACTAATGGAGTGCATATAGTAGTCAGTTTCGCAGGTATTATATGTTGTCGCAATTAATAAAGGTGTTGTCGCATTGGTCCCCGTTAAACACATAATTTAATATATTTTTTCATTTTTTAATATTCTGAGGCTACCAATAAATTAGCCCTCCTTTTTACTTTACCTAATTTGTTGCATTCGTTAAAAATAGTGTAGATTGATTTTTTTTCTTATTCTGATAATATAAATTTCTGTTTAATAAATACTCTTTCTATTGATGATGCATTTGAAAAAACGATTGTCGCGTTAATTAGCGTTAAACACGCAATTTATTTTATTTTTAAACTTCTTTATTATATTTTGAGGGCTGCCATTAAACTAGCCCCCTTTTTTTATCTATTATTGGTCATATTCCAATCTGGTTAGGAAGAACTATTTCTATTGTCGCATTTGGAAAAATGATTGTCGCATTGGTTGGCGTTAAGGACGTAATGTATTTTTTTTAACTTATTTTTTTATAGTTTGGGGGCTACCATTAAATTAGCCCCCCTTTTTTCGTTTGTCTATTATCTCATAACCTAATTTGTCGCATTCGTTAAAAATAGTTTCGCTTTAATTCGCATTGACGTCTCTTCATATTAAGGTTAATTCAAATTATGAATTAATATGGGGGATACTGTTAAGTTAGCCCCGCCACTTTCTCTATTAATTTTGTCATAAACTATATTTTCGTAATCAAAATTATATCTGTCGCATTTCTTCGCATTGACCTGCAGTGGCTATGATATTGTATCCTGGTTGAATAACGAAATTATGGGGGCTGACGTTAATTTAGCCCCCTTTTAATTTTAATTATATCTCGATAAAGGTTAAGTCGCATCTCTTTTTCTTGTTGTCGCATTTTGTCGCATTGTGGGTGCATAAAATTGATAGAGATATTTTCTGGGAAATCAAAAAAGGGGGGCCAACTTAATCGACCCCTAATTTTTAAACAAACACGAAAGAAGTGATATCTCATTGATTGTGCAAATATTAAATTTAGAATATTGCTATATTTTGAAGGTCACTTTATAATAATTACAAATTATCGAACTTCTGGTTGGCAAGTAAGAAGATAGCGCTACCACCTCTTTAGGGTGCCGTCGAAAAATTGATCTAGGTGGCATATTAGCTGACGCTAGTAGAATTTGGCAGCCATGTTAAAGCTATTTATATAGTAAAAGCCATTGAGTTGGGAATATTAATCTAGAGGTTCAATCAAAACGTCGGATTTCAGAATTTAACGAAACCAGTTTTTAAAAAATAAGAATACTGCCGTCTGCTCCCAAATTACGAGAAAACTTTATCATTCAACCCGTGGCGCCGTCTATCTCTCAATGGTTCGTTCAAATAACTGTTTGTATATACTTTAAATTTGTTGTCTAATTCTGTATGATGCACATGGTGTGAAGGCCTCCGCTGCCATATACACCAATAAAGTCTTTCTTATTTTTGAAAAAAAAAGACGCGTTTTCCGGCAAAAATTGTTTTTCAAAAATAATGGATGGCGCCACGGGTCATGTGATAACGTTTTCTCGTCATTTGGGAGCAGACAACACATTCGTAATTTTCAAAAACTTGTTTCGCGGGGAGCAGATTTGATTGGATCTCTAGATTAATATTCCCAACTCAATGGTAAAAGCAACGGGTAATATGAAACGCCATACCTGTAGGCAGGAATCCATACCTCTACTTGGAATGCTTATCGCGGAAGATTTTCGTCTCGATGTGGCTGACGGTTTTTTTGACGTCACTATGTTAACTTAACAAACTACAACGTGAAAGGGGAGCGCGCGCAAATAGGATTTTTTCTCTCGCAGGCGGGGCCAAGCCGTCATAGTGATCTTACCATACGCGGTACGGAAGGATAAGCATTCCTGGTAGAGGTATTTATTCCTGCTGAGGTAGAGCATAGCGCCGATTTAATTTCGGTCGGCGGCGGCGTGAAGGAGATACATTGCCCCCCCCCCCCCCCTTTGAAAATTCCAAAAACAAATTCCAAAATGTTTTTGAAAAAAATATATAAATAAAATTTCGTACGAAACTCAAAACATTTCGGTGGGGAACAAAATTTATGGGCAGCGACGTCGGCGGCGCGCCGAAAAATAAATGACTCGGCGGCGGCGGTTCGGCACCAGAGAAAATATCTGTTTTGGCGGCGCTAAGCTCTACCTGTAGGGATAAAATTGCGGTAGTATGGCCATCTATGGAAGAGTTGTACAACTATTATCAATTATTTTTTCAACAGGTTAGCGGCCATTTTGGTTGGGTTTCTCTTAAAATTGTGATATTTTGGGAGTAAATGCTCATCCTAGCTTGATTGAAACCTCGGAACAACTCCTACTTTGAGTTTAAAAGTTCTCTCCCCACTGGATAAAGGGGTTTTCCACAGAGTTCATCGGTTTCCCCTTTCATAAAAACTTGTCGAGGTTAACGGTAATAGTTAGTGTAGGGACCTGTTGGATCGCGTGCCATGAAGGGCTTGCCACAACCCTCCTATACGCATAGTAACCCAGCCACCTGAATTAATGGCTTTAAAAGTCGCTTGATGACTTGGGCCTAAGGTGGTGCCTTAGGTGATTAACCTAGCTTAGAGTTGTTAATTGAAAAATTTCCAGAAACCTTTCCGGAAAAAAGGGCTCGGTAATTTTCCTGAAAATTTTCTGCCTAGCTGATTACTATTATTATTATTATTCTGGGTTAAGGACGCGCTTCAAAACGTGTAGGCAGAAAGTGTAGCGTAGGAAGTCTGTGCACAAGAAAGCTACGTCTACATTCTTACAAGTTTCTTGTACACGTTTACATGTCTATTATTATAACCATAACTTTGTAATTAATTTTACATACGTGTGTTAGTATTTTACGCAAGTTACATTTTTACTGAGAACCATGTCTAGACTTCAGAATAAATCATTAGGCCTTAAAGGCGCTCTTTGCCCCGTTGTCTTGTTTTTAACGCAACTAGCGCTACAGCCTCTGTACCACCTGGGGGCAAAAATGGGAAATTAGGTAACTCGTCACCGTTAAAACAAACCCGCGTAACTTGAGATACGTGGTTTTGTAAAAATTGACATATTTAGATTCTACACCCCAATTTACGTATATAACATTAAAAACGTTAATAAGTTGCAAATGAATTTCTTTTTTTAAATCGAGAAAGCATTTAAACGCATCTTTGATATTCACAACGCATTTTGCGCAAAAGCACGTATCTTGCTTATTTTCAGCTCCATGACGCGAAACCACGTATCTCTAAAAATTCCCCTTTAGCAAAATATTTTTAAATCAAAATCCTCATAAATTCAATATTGAAACGAAATGATTAAACTATAAAATTAACTCGCGTGTAAAAACCTAACACGCGATTTCACAAGTCCCTGCAAAATTAAAAATCAATTTTTCTCAAAAAGGCCACCGAAAAGATTCAAATTCAAATTCAATTTCAAATCATTACTTTATTTTATCTTCTTTTAGATATTTATATACAGGGTGATGGGTTAAGTCACATGTGACTTGTAAGCCCTTTTTAAATTAACATTTATAAAAACAGGAGTTTAACAATGAACAAAAAAAATTAATAAGTTAATCAATTAATACAAAAGAGAGAAAAAGAAAATTACAAAAAGGAAAAAAATTAAATAAAATAACAACTAAAATATTACAGTATAATTACTAGATACGTGGTTTTGTTTTAACGGCGACGCACTAATACATTCGAAATATTAAACTTTATACTCCCTTTAAGTTGCGCAGTTTCATCGCTAGAGGCGCTTACTTATTTGTCTACGACCTCAATTCTACATAACCCCAATTACTTTCACTAACAGGGTTCCCGATTTCCATGAAATTTCCAGGTTTTCCCACTGATTTTTCCTGGTTCAAGATTACCACAATAAAAACTAATATTTTCTTAGTAAATCATTTCGTGATTGTCATTTAAGCTAAATTGGTTCCACATTATCATATAAAAGGTGTAATAAATTCAAATATATTTATTATTGGTGCCCAAAGGTAGATATATTTTGTATAAGAAATCTTATTGATGTAAATTTGTACTCATTAGGGAAAACTTTGTAAACCCTGATTTTCCTGATTTTTACAAAAAAAAATGGGAATTTCCCTGACTTTTAAGTCTGCAATCGAATTTCCTGATATTTCCAAGTTTTCCACCCTGTAGCTATCCACTACCTACGTAATTAATCAAGGCCCTTGCATGGTCAGGAAAAAAAAAATTTCCCGGTCTTTCAAATTCGCCGTAAATTCCCGCTAGGTGCGCATATACGTCGAATTTACTGCTCCTGCTTGTCTATAGCATAGGCCATGGTGATTAAATAACGTTGGTTACGGCCGGTAGTGGCTGCATCGCAGCTTTCGAGTAGGACAGCGTTTTAAGCAAGTGCCGACTCTATCACTGCCATCTGTATTATGAAAAGGCCCCTATTATTAGAGATGGCCATGAATTTTTCCGATTATTGGAAAAAAAAAACGACTTTAGTGGAGAGCGTGGTGCCATCTATTAATGGCAAAGGAAGTTTAAATTAAAAATAGCCAAATGATAACGTCGTCAGAGAGCCATTGTAGAGTATTACATTAAGACAACTTATACTCTTATTTAGTGGACTTTAACCCAAAGTATACATCCCATGTAAAAAAATATGGTTTAAAATTTCTGTAATTTAAGTTTTTGACCAATTTACAAACAATTCAATCAACGCGAGGGGTACCTATAAGTTCCGCCTTTTGGGTCAAAATGTAGCTTAACTATTTTGTTTTTATTTCGACGCTAGTGACATCATTTAAAAAAGAGCTTATTTTAAAATTGAAATAATAGCTAACCTATATCTATTTGGCAATTTCCACGAATAAAACTTAACTAAATAAAATTACATTAAAAATAAAGATTTTTTTAAGCCTTGGCCTAGCTAAAAATTCCCAAAATATACAACTTTAAACAATAGATATAAGTAATATTGTGAATTTAAAATACGGTACTGAATATTGAGATTTATAAAAAAAATTACTTTTTTTATTCTTTAAACGCTGTCCTACGAAGCTGCGATGCAGCCATAGCCTACGTGATTTAATCACCGTGACCATAGCCTATGCTATAGACAAGGCCTGAGCAGTAGATTCGACGTACAGGCGCACCTAGCGGCGAATTTGAAAGACCAAATATGTTTTATTTTTTTTTCTAGCATGCACGGGTCTTGATTAATTATGTAGGTAGTGAACTATCACTTGTGTAACGTACGTAATTATAGACTGATGTTATAGCCCTTTTTATACCTTCACGAAAAATGCTGTAATGGAGCAAAATGAGACACCCATATCTTTGCCAACTATCCTAACGACCATGGTCGGAATCTAAGACCCCCTGTATCCCGACTGCTCAGTTCATCCTTTCCAATGGCAGCCACAGCCCTCCTCATCCCAATATCACACGCATTCTCTAGCTCTCTCTCTTCTCTGGCTCCGTCCGTCGTAACTTCTGTTACCACGCTTAATGGGACTTAGATAAGTCTGCTCTCTCATCATCCGGCCTTTTTACTCCCGCGCCAAATTCCTCCCTCTCCCTCACAGATGGCGCGGCTAAGAGTCGGGGGTTTTCTCGCCTTTCGCTAGCCGATTCTAAATCACTATCATTAAGTTATTAAAAAGCCATAAGCGCTGATTGAGTTGCTTCCGCTTCTGTACGTTTACACACTTGGAGGGGGTGGGGAAGGCTTTGGGCGAGATCCGGTAATTGGGCTTCCCCCCCCTTTTTAAAGTCTTAACACAAAAATTGCGTCAGGTCCTATTTAGAGATGAAAAGTGGCGCCATCTTTTATTATATTTCGGTACTTCGTCAGTTTTTGATGTTTTTCGCGGGGATTTGCTATTTTTCGCTCTTATTGTTGGGTTTGAGGGTTTTCCTCGGCGGTGATTTAAAGGTTTTGTCCGTGTCTACAATTTAGTTTCCGAAAATTCCCCAATTAAGTTGGCGGCGCTGCAGTCGAAGAAATTATTATTATTTTTTTTGCGAATTTTTACAAAATTTAAAATGCAGTAGACATATTAAAATATAAAGTAGGTCGTTGGTTGCCAGATCAACAAAATACGTGTTTTTGCCAGTAGGAGCGCTGTTTAGAAGTGTTTTACGATTAAAATCCTGTATTATCTATTCTTTCCGCCGAATGAAATATTCTGAGATGTTTTTTTTTAATTCTAAGGATGTTCCTTTAACCTTGGCGGAAGATGAGTCCTACAAAAATATGCTGTTAAAGGGCCACACTGGCGTTTGAATTTGACGTTTTTCACGCGCTAGTTTCAAGAATAGGATTGCTCTTATTTGCTACCACGTGCTAAATTCGGGCCGAATTTTTCAAACGCCAGTGTGGCCCATTAAGCAACTCAATGAATAAGCTTGTAGAAAACACCTTCGTAATACACCGTGTACACAGTGAACAAGGCAGCCCAGTCAAAATATAAGTTCCACATCGAGATCCACAGATAAGATGGCACTTAAAAAATCCCATAAATCAAGGAAATTATCTGGAAAAATTTTCTTCATGGCATGGACCGATTCTAATCCGCACGACACTTTCCTCTCCAGGACAATCTTCGCTCCATGACCGACTTCAGCATTGAAAATCGAAAGAACTAGCGAGAAACAGCGCTAATAGGGAATGAAAGGGGAAACTGGAGTGATTTCAGTCTCACGTGACACGACGTCATCCATGCTTTTTCGCATAGAGAAAAAAACCCGCACAAAATAACGGCCATAATCAAAGCTACGAAATGAAATTACTCTATTGGGCACAAGCTCGAGCTCGATGTTCCGTCGCACAATTTATTTATCAAATAGCCCAATTAGTGTTTTCGAGCTCCATGGACGCCATTTTGAGGGTTTTTTTTTACTTATAGGAAAAAGCATGGGTGACATCGACATACGTCACGCCGATATTACTCTACCAACATTTATATCCATATAAATTCCTTAAATCGAAAATAATATTTTAAAAACCTAAAATTAATTAATACCCCTATTGAAGTTTAATAATGCTTAAAGCTCTCTTTTGCCTCGAGAGATATTTTTTGAAAGAAACGCTGCAATTGAAGCATTGTTTCGATCTAATACAAACAGTGGCGTAGCTATGTCGCGCTTAAGGGGCGCCCAAAGTGTTAAAATGGATTGGTTGAACAAAATATCGTCGCTACGCCACTGAATACAATTATTTGTGTCAGTTTACATTTATCCACGTAGCGGCCCAAGCAAGAAGCTCGTAAACTGGGTAGTCGGTCATTTTGTACAAAGGTAAAAATTTACAGGACATTTTTACCCAGGTAAAAATGTACAAGGTAAAGATGTACATCAAAAGGGTAAAAATGTACAAATTTTTATTAAAAACAATAACAAAATCGTTCACACGTCGGGGTTTCCAAACCGAATATTTTTACTAACACCGTTTAGAAATAATGGAAGTGTTTTCTTTTTTTGTAAATATCGAGGGGCTAACCACTCTTAGAAAGTCTGTACACCGGATTACGCTTAGATTAGCACTGCCTAAAGCAGGGACTTGAAAGATTACGCGTAATCCCATTAGTACAGTCAAAGGTACGGCTCTGTACACCGATTTCGCGGAGTGATCAGCCCCTCGGTAAATATTCGTCTGTTAAAGTATATAAACGCTTTTGGAGCTCGTGGTACTGTTTTCTATTGCGTCTTGGGTTTTGAATACCACGTTCGTCATCCAAAATTCTTTTATGTACTCTTGCCTCGATTTTCTGGAGATTTTCTATAAGTGTCCACACAGTTGGATGATTGTGTCCCACTAGTCTGGCAAACCCGTTATTCCAACCCTCGGAAACGTTATTTGTGCATGAACCCCGAAAGACAAAACTTTTCGGCACCATTGTTACTCACTAACATTTTTCCTTCCATATCGAACTAAAACGAAGCATAATTATGCTAGAGCTTTTATATACTTAAAAAAATAATTTGTTTCTCGATGGTCATTTTTACCGTGTAACTTTAAACACATGTACATTTTTACCATGTAAATTTTTTCCTAGGAAAAAAAAATTTATACAATTATACCTTTGTACATTTTCACCTAGAATCCGTAAACTGCTGGATTTTCGTCTGCTAAGCAGAAGCTTAGAATTTTCAAAATGTCAAATAGTCTGCTTAGCTACAAGAAATCCAGCATCTTACGAGCTTCTTGCTTTGGCCACTACGTGGCTAAATGTAAACTTAAAAACACAAATGTTTGAGCAACGTTCGTGTCTTTCCTCAGATTATAGATCATCAGAGTGACGTCATCCTTAATCGTCTGCCCATTGCCCGTGGTTGGCCAAAATAATAAGTTTGGTCGTGCCTCTTGTACGCGAGAATATTATTTAATTCAGTTTAAATCACAGAACAACCCACTCCATGCCGGGAGTATTGGCGTACTCCTTTAATCCCAAGCGTTTGGGAGGCAGAGTTTGTGGGTGGCCGTGTGAGGACGACTACCAATCCCCCAACGGGTGGTCGGAATACTTCCGCCACGGGTGTCCGCACCCATGTCCCCACGTATCACCCCGTTGTCGTGGCCGTTACACTTATCTCACCCTGATTAATCAGATATTGTGTGCTGGTGTCTAAGGCCTTGGGTCGACACCGATTTGTGTCTATCAAAAAAAAACCCCCACTCCATAGAGCGGAAGGCTATTAGCGAAACTTGTCAATACGTTACGTTTCGAACGCCATGCTTTATTTTTGACGCGTGAAATAAACAAGTTGGCCTAAAGGAAATGTACAATATCTGCATAAAAAAGTAAGTTTTTACTTAAAAAAATGTAAAAACAATAGCTTCGCTCTTCGTACTATATGTTTATTCCACCCTCGAAAACTAGTTGGCCCGTTAGTATTAATTCTTCATGCGCTTCCAAAGGGCCTTCCACTCCATGCGAGTGGGTTTTGCGATGGTTTAAATTTAGTCGGTAAGAGCTAAAAGTAATTTGTAATTGTAAGTAAATTCTGGAGCTCCCAGTTTTAGATGGCCTTGGGTATTAGCCTAGTTCATTATTACTAAATGTACATCAATCGGCTATGTGTGATAATTAATCTCTAAAATTACTACGATCCATTGTTTATTTTGAACAAAACTAGGAGATTTATAGTAGACATAAATTAAAGTAATTCAAGGCCAAATTACACAGATTAGAAGCTTTACAAATCCACGGTATAAAATTTCAACAATGCTTAAAATATTATTAAAAAAACTAGATTTGGCTGATTTGGGCCGTCTTCAGGTACACATTGCACAAAATAAATCCGGTTATTTTATCTGTAGTGTTGGTGAGATATCGGAGGAAAAAAAGTGCCTTACAATTCCACATCTATGATCGTCAAATCTTGTTTTTCAATCAACATCAGTGATAAAAGATTTGTATAAAAGGACCACCCCTCTCCAAATTTCTCCATTTCTCGTCTTAGAACCAGTTCAAAAAGTATTCACAAATAAAAGCATTATTTCTTCTTTCGAGGCAAGCAGCGTGAGAAAATGTCCGGTGCCAGCCAACAGAACAAAACTGGGGAAGATGTTGTTTTTATTGGTAGGCCTAATTCAGTAAATAAATTTTTGGTACATATTAAGGACAATGCAGCATTTCAGTTTTTATTGAAGTGCCATCTACGGCAGGTTTGCTAAAACTATTTAACTTCTCTAAATTGAAATTATAAAGTTGATATTTATCTTTTTCTGCTTCAGTTACTGCAGAGCGTATTACTGAAGTAGTGTACTTGTGGGGTGTTACAGGGTTGGCCAAAATATTTATTTTAATTAAGTAAATATTATCAATTGATTTTTAATTCATGGCTTTCCAAACATTGGTCCCTGTTTAAACTGAACTACTTTTAATTTGGTGTCTCATTATAATTGTTATGGAAGCTATTGTTGAGATTAAATTATTTAATATAAATCAACATTTCATTTAATAGAAATAAAATAATTAAATCAGTCCAAAAATTAACTTTTAACTTCAGAAAAGCCCTAGAGCTCATCAAGATAGTTAAATTAAATTAAATATCCCGTCTTTATCTTGGCGCTACCTATCGCGCCAGAGTGAAACTAAACGGATAAGATATATGACCGAAAGATAAAATTAAGATAAATATAAAAATAAATAAAGGCACTATTCTATAAACATTTTATCAGTGAGCTTGAAATTCGGTCGCCGCTAGGGCACAAGCCCCACTCACCTATGTCCAGCATTTTAAATCTGTTAGAATATCAAATACTTCTAGCTCGACGAATTTCCGATGAGTCTAATCTCATACGAATGTGGCTGATTAACAGCAAAACTAATAAACGCCAATTTTGAAAATTGTGTTAGTAGTAAAGTTAAGTACCAATGCGAAATGTTCAACTACTCGAAAAATATAACAGTAAATTCCCCTTACATCAATCTAAGAAATATTGATAATCAAAATAAAGAAACTAAAATGCCTCAAATAAAATAATCTGGCGTTTGCTAGGTTTGGCCATAAGAAAGAAACGTGTATTTATAGTCTTAGTCGAAAATTCTAAATAACGGTCAAAAACGCCGCCGATCAGTTTAGTCAAGAATGTATTGAAGTTACTAAGAATATTGGACTACAGGATTCTGATTCCCATCCTCGCAGCCTTTGTAGCTTAAATTCGTCTGCTTTCCAATTCAAGTTTGCTATATGGTATAACCTTGAATGCGCCTTAAATGCAGACGGACTTTCTCCACAAAAGCTGTGAGGATGGTACCAGGGGTTAATGCTATGCTCAAATATTCTTAGTAACTTCAATACATTCTTGGTTTAGTAAAATATTTTCGGCAGCGTAATCGTCGGCCATTTTCGGTATGGAGATACCGGCCGGAGGGCACGTAAGGCTGCCAGATTTCGATAGAACAAAAACGGCCAACTCGCTCAAATGTTTTCGTTTTCAAAACGAAAATTTTGCGGCGTAGCTATCGACTAAGACTATTTACAGCATTTTTAATTCCCAATTCAATTCGGGCTGTAGCAATAAGCTCCATGACCTAAAATTCCAAACCGTAGGCTTCCTGATTGTTTTGGAATCGATTGAAGTACACTCCGATGACGTTTTGCCTTCCCCCTTCTAGTTTCGGGGGGGGGGGGACTGGTGCCCTTCTTCTTAAAGGGAATATAACCTCAGGTATTTTGTTTGGAAAACCAACGTTTGCAGCTCTGGCCGCTCTTGCCTTTGGCTTTAAAAATGTTTGGCGCCACTGTACAGGGAAGTTTGAAAAATTGAAGGGGTCTTCCATAAAGATTGCTTTGCAGATTATATTCCCTTTAAGAATTATTATATGTTCTTGGTCATGCTCTAATTTTCGTAGCAACAACATATTGCACCAAATGTAATAACCGTAAACCTCTTTTGCAGCTCGAACTTGGATTGCATTCAAACAACAAGAGCTGGACGCCCACCTTCTAGAAGCCGCTCAAAATGGCGACACTTCTGGGGCGGAGACATTGATCTTAGCCGGCGCCGATGTCCACGCGAAGTGCCCCGTATACCTTGAAAGCCCTTTGATCTTGGCTTGGGGCCATATGAAGACGATGGCTGTTCTCTTGGGGCAAGGGCCGGACATCAACCAGAGGGACCAGCACGGCGACACCTTGCTGCACGCCGCAATCTATTACGGCAAAAGAGAGCTGGCTTGGTTCCTCTTAAACAATGGCGCCGACTACGCACTCAAAAACGCCAGCCACTTGTCAGCCTCGCAAGTGGCTGCTATTTACGGGAAATTTTCAATACTGGAGGAGTATGATTTAAATAAAGTCCGCAAATGGATCTACAATTTAATTTAATTTTAAATTGATAATGTTTTAAGTATTTAATAAAATTTTTACCCGTAATTACCGTTGTTTTGATGTTAATTTCTGAAAAACTACGAATATTAAGCTTGTTTGTGAGGTGTTTCATTGTTTTAAGTGAATTTAAGCTGTAAATTTTCATTTTTTACACGATACAGCGCAAATAGGAAATTTATGATCTTTAAAATTCGGTTCCCCAGTAAAATACGTAAAATGTAATTTAAAGACTTCCAATAATTCGAACCGTGGTCCTCCATCAGCCAACGCTCATGCACATCTGAGCAGCGCAGCTTTGCTATAATTGTATTTTTTTCGGTACCATTACAAATTCTACTTACAAGAGTACATTTTTTTTATTCGTTTTAAGATTTGGCAAGTTTTCCTATTAGTTGCCCTTCCCAAACCGTACAATTATCAGAAAAATGACTTTTGCGAAGATCCTGATTGGGTTAGCTTACCAATAATTGAAAAACCTTCTTTTGAGAGACACATACTCAATGTTTCCAAAAAAAATGGTTGTTCCCCATTTAAATTATAATTAACAGATATATTTTAATATATATTTTTTCAATTTGGGTACAATATCAATATCATGACTAAAACCAAAACGAAATTACTAACATTGATAATTACAATTTCAATCAGATTTCCGTTAAGTTCCTAAATTTTTTTATATTATCGTAACCTTAACCCAGTGGTGTAGATAGAATTCGCCATGGTGGCAGACTAATTGTAATTCCAGAGAGGGTCGAGGATGTGAAAATTGAATACAGTTAAAGCTAGGCCAAGGCAGGGCCGTCTTTTTACTTAATTGGAGGCCCCTGGGCAAAGCTATGGGCGATCCCAATTCACCTGGCGCTGTACTAGCATTGAGCTCTTTTGCCTAAAATTCCAAACGGTAGGGTTTTTGGCTCTTTTGGAATAGATTCAAGTACACTCCCTTCCCCCTTCTAGTTACGGGGAAAACTAGACTAGTGCCCTTTCCTGGTTGTAAAATCTCGTTGATTAACATTTTTTAAACTGTTGATAAAAAGTTGAAGGATGAACGTTGATTCAACTGTGTGCAAATCAGTGGTGTAGTCGGGCCAGGGCGGGGCAGGGCGTCGCCCCGGTACTTTTTTCAAAGGCAGGGCCCCGCCCCACCTTGGTTTTTCCATTTTGCCAGGGCAGGCCCTGCCTCTTTTTTTCAACTTGCCAGGGCGCGCCTTCCTTCTATTTCGTATATCATTTTTCTGGAATAAATTGTGTGTGAATTTATGATAAATTTTGCCCGCAGGAAAATACCATAACAATTTCAAATCGTTACCTAGTTACGGCCAGCTTCAATCACGCTAAAAATCGAAGTTGGACGTACATTTATAGCGGCCGGTACAGCCAACTTCGATTTCACGCGTAATTGAAGTTGGCTGTACCCAGGTAGCGCCCCGGTTCTTTTCATTTTAGGACTACACCACTAGGGGGTACAAAAACATTGATCTAATATTTAGGGGATACAAATACATTGAACTTATATCAAGGGGATACAAATACATTAATCTAATATCTAGGGGGTACAAATACATTAATCTAATATCAAGGGGGTACAAATACATTGATCTAATATCAAGGTGGTACAAATACATTGATCTAATATCTAGGGGGTACTAATACATTGATCTAATATCTAGGGGGTACAAAAACATTGATTTAATATCAAGGGGGTACAAATACATTGATCTAATATCTAGGGGTACAAAAACATTGATTTAATATCTAGGGGGTACTAATACATTGATCTAATATCTAGGGGGTACAAAAACATTGATTTAATATCTAGGGGACACAAATACATTAATCTAATATCTAGGGCATGCAAATACATTGATCGAATATCTAGGGGATACAAATACATTGATCGAATATCTAGGGCATACAAATACATTAATCTAATATCAAGGGGATACAAATACATTGATCTAATATCTAGGGGGTACAAAAACATTGATCTAATATCTAGAAGGTACTAATACATTGATCTAATATCTAGGGGGTACAAAAACATTGATTTAATATCTAGGGGACACAAATACATTGATCTAATATCTAGGGGGTGCAAATACATTAATATAATATCAAGGGGATACAAATACATTGATCTAATATCTAGGGGGTACAAATACATTGATCTAATATCTAGGGGGTACAAAAACATTGATCTAATATCTAGGGGGTACAAAAACATTGATCTAATATCTAGGGGGTACTAATACATTGATCTAATATCTAGGGGGTACAAAAACATTGATTTAATATCTAGGGGACACAAATACATTGATCTAATATCTAGGGGGTGCAAATACATTGATCTTATATCTAGGGGGTACAAATACATTGATCTTATATCTAGGGGGTACAAATACATTGATCTTATATCTAGGGGGTACAAATACATTGATCTTATATCTAGGGGGTACAAATACATTGATCGAATATCTAGGGGGTACAAAAACATTGATTTAATATCTAGGGGACACAAATACATTGATCTAATATCTAGGGGGTGCAAATACATTAATCTAATATCAAGGGGATACAAATACATTGATCTAATATCTAGGGGGTACAAATACATTGATCTAATATCTAGGGGGTACAAAAACATTGATCTAATATCTAGGGGGTACAAAAACATTGATCTAATATCTAGGGGGTACAAAAACATTGATCTAATATCTAGGGGGTACTAATACATTGATCTAATATCTAGGGGGTACAAAAACATTGATTTAATATCTAGGGGACACAAATACATTTATCTAATATCTAGGGGGTGCAAATACATTGCTCTTATATCTAGGGGGTACAAATACATTGATCTTATATCTAGGGGGTACAAATACATTGATCTTATATCTAGGGGATACAAATACATTGATCGAATATCTAGGGGATACAAATACATTAATCTAATATCTAGGGCATACAAATACATTAATCTAATATCAAGGGGATACAAATACATTGATCTAATATCTAGGGGGTACAAATACATTGATCTAATATCTAGGGGATACAAATACATTGATCTAATATCTAGGGGGTACAAATACATTGATCTCATATTTAGGGGATACAAATACATTGATCTAATATCTAGGGGGTACAGATACATCGATCTAATATTTAGGGGATACCAATACATTGGTCTAATATCAAGGGGATACAAATACATTGATCTAATATCTAGGGGATACAAATACATTGAGCTAATATCAAGGGGGTACAAATACATTGATCTAATATCTAGGGGGTACAAATACATTGATCTTATCTCTAGGGGACACAAATACATTGATCTAATATCTAGGGGGTGCAAATACATTGATCTTATATCTAGGGGGTACAAATACATTGATCTTATATCTAGGGGGTACAAATACATTGATCGAATATCTAGGCCAGATATTTACGGCAATTGCAGCATACTGGAGGAGTATGATTTGAATAAGGTCCGCAAATGGGCACGCAATTTCAAATCAAACTGAGATAAGTTTTAAATTCATTATAGATGGAAAATGTTTCAAATTAAATTAATCTAATAAAATTATTCATCGTACTTACCGTGATTTGCAAATTCATTTCTGAAAATCGTGGCTCGAAATTACTAATGATTGATAGTCTCATCTCAGCTTGTTCCTGCTTATTTTGAATGAAATTGAGTGGTAAATTATATTTTTCAAGAATATATATATAATTAACACTAAATACGAGATTAGCTAATGTTAGCATTAAGAAACACTGCAGGAAGATATTAAAAGCTTTAATATAAGCTGATGCAAGGAGTGCTTGTAGTTCCAAGTTCGTAGACAGCGCGCTATTGTGCACGATACTCCACTAGTCCACTTACATAGGTTTTATATATAAAATTATCCCGGAAGTAGAGGTAGAACGTATTCGGTCGAGAGCACCGTCACATACGCGCCATCTAGTGTTCATTTTACAAACTAGAGTTTTCTTGTAAATACAAAGGGTATCTTAACTTCGTTGGCCAACTAAGACATTCATATTTAGGGTTAGCTAGAGAAAAATAAAGTTGTCTGAGGGAGATTTTAGATTAGTTTTAATGTCTGAGGGGTATGTTTGACGAAAGTTTGTTACTTTTATCCGAGGGGTCCGACACTCTATCAAATTTCGTACACGCCAGAGATTTGAAAATTTTTAAATTTCAATTTTCTGATCAAATTTTGACAAATCTTTTCAAGTTTTTCAAATTTTAAACGTTTTTGGCAAAATTTAAAAATTTTATCAATTTAGAAAAATTTCTCAAATTTAATAAATCTTATAAAATTTGATGGTTTTTCCGCAAATTTTTATGAAATCTAGCAACAAATTCATAAATTTCTACGGGAAATTTCAAAATTTCAAATTCCTGATCAAATTTTGGCAAATCTTTTCAAATTTCTCAAATGTTTTGGCAAAATTTAAAAATTTTATCAATTTCGACAAACTCTCAAATTTAACAAATCTTATGAAATTTGATGGTTTTCCGCAAATTTTTATGAAATCTAGCAACAAATTCGTAAGTTTGAATTGAAATTTGAGTAAACCTCGTTTTGGTTTCCTTGTCGGTTGTTCGCTCGTTTTTGTTTCCCGCTCGGTCCGAATATTACGAACAAAGAGGTCGTCTTGGAAAGAGTTTTCCAATAATTTATGTTCCTACAATGAGTTAAAAGAGCGCCAGAAAGCTTCAAAGTTTGGGCTACAGAACAAAGCAGCAGGGAAATGCGATTTCAGGGGTACGATGAATTTGCGAACGCGTGGAAACCATAATGTTTCGCTTAACAAATCTGGGTATCTTGCCAATCTAACAAGAGGTACAAATTGATATTGACCATGGCATTAAACAGTTCCGAGTTGCAAAATACACATAATAAAATTTTAATTTTTAAACGACTTGAATCCTTTGGCAATCAACAGAGCAGAATTTTCACCGATTATTTGTTTAGTTGCGAATATAGAGGGGGAGGGTGACCAATGTATGGTTGGTCCCGGGTGCAAGAAATACACGCTACGCCACTGAAGCTAAGATATCCCTTAAAGAGATGCGCTGTCTTCGTTGGGCACTTTAAAATTATATAATTTCAAATTTAAATATCGAACTGCAGTAATGTATCCTAATTACAATCAAAATTTGCGATTCTCATAAGCTTCGGTCACACGTTGGAATCGATTTTGAAACGGTTTTGGATCTGTATGGAAGAAACGTGGTTTTACGCCACGAAAACGATTTCGAAGCTCTTTGAAACGGTTTGAAGATAATTAACGTGGTTCACAATAGCTTTTGAGAACGGTTTTCCACCGTTTTGGAATGGTCAACTTGAAATTGTTTTGAGCCACTTCGATAAAGTGATCGTTGAAAAATGAAAATATACTTTTTAAAATTAATTTAAAAAACATGACGCTAGGGGTCGGACATTTACCAAAATCCCGTACACTTTGTCTAAAATCGCAAAATCTTTTAACTCTCTCTATGGTAAATTAACATTGAAATACCAAAATCACTTCAAAAAGTAATTATAAAATCGCCAAAATCTCTACGAAATCCCGAAATCCCGTACAAAATAATGGCAATAAGTGTCCGACCCCTCGACATGACGACTATAAATGTAAACAATAACAAGGTATTTATTCTGGAGGAAGTTGCGGAACTACTACGATATCGATATTTCGCACAAAAAGGGCAGTAGTTAAAACTGGCTGGTTGGTCGGAATAACATTTTAAACTAGCGGAAAAGAATTTATCCACTCTTTAAGAGTAGGAGGGACTACAAAATCCGAAGATGGGCCAGAAACAAGCGCGTAGGAACGTTTGGGATTAAGGGGGGTACAGCTTGGATGCTAAATTTGCGCCCCCTCATCATCATCCTTTTTGCGCCCCTTCTAAAACCATTTGGCGCCCTTTTCATACCACTTTGGGGCCCCTTTCCAATTTCAAGGGGGGTTACATTGTAACCCTGTAACCCCCCGTTCCTACGCCACTGGCCACTAATCCCATCTACGTCACGGAAATTTTTAAGCAGTTGCTCGCAATATTGGTCCTCCTTCACACGGACATTGGGAACCTAGATGGACGCGGGAAATGGTGGCAGAAATCTGAACCGTCCATTGTCGGACAAAGGGTCACCACGAAAAGGAGGGCACGCGCAGAAAGGGTGTGAAGGGGGCCACAAAAACATTTTCTCATCAAATAAAAAATTGAAAAATGCTCAATACAAATATCAAATAAAAATTAAATAACAATACAACGAAAATGAAATACAAATACAATAAGCAATTAATTATAAACAAAATACACATGTAGAGTTGGAATTTGGAAGTTTGGGGAATTTTATGAACTGTTTGTCGCGGCAACACCAAGGTCAGTGTTATTTTAGCGGGAGAAAGGTCACGTGGGCGGGGATTGGCGGTAAAGGTTGAAATTCTTTTGGAATTTGGACCCAGCAAGACCATCGCTACATTTGGTTTTGTCAAAACTTGTCAGGAATCATTACGATAGTAAAACTAGCTTTGGCTGCAACGAAAAATATAAGGTGAGATAAATTTATAATATCAGAATTATGTTTCGTAAATTAGTTCAAGAATTTTAGATTTAGAGCGGGTTGTTTGATTTAAGTAATTATTTTAAAAGAAAGTAATTTATTTTATTCGCCCATTGCACTTTAATGTATTTATGAAATTGTACGAAAATAGGATCTTTAGCAAAACCGAATCAGAGCAAACGAAATTACACAAATAATGACATTTCATTAATAAATTTATATTTTAGTTCACGTTACCGCTGCACCCGAATTTTAAATAAATTTGTTAGGAATATTTTTAATACCGTTAAAATAACAGCCTTAGTTGATAATTTAAAATGCGTGGTTCAAGTTAGGCATGAAGATCCGCCATTTTTCGGCGTGAAGAAACAGTGCTGCCAGTTAAATTCATTTTCAAGTGCCAAAAAACTAGCAGGGTTGTCAGAAACAGATTTTGTATATCTAAAAAGGTCCAACTTTGGTTGGAGATATCAAATTAATATTTTGCAGCGTAGTATTGGCGAACGAAAACTATCGCTGCGCCCCCTTTGGTTCGCCATTGAAAGCTAGATAGGTTGAGACTAAACAGACGCTATTAGTTTTTCCTCATCGTTCTTCGTAAATTTTACGTAATTAGTAACGATACTTATACTATTTTAATTGACTAAAATCCGATTTAAAGCAAGTGTTGGCTTGACGTGATGTAGCTCTTTTTTCAACAGATGTCGCTAGCGTCGAAATAAAAACAAGAGAGTTAAGCTACATTTTGACCCAAAAGGCGGGTACTTATATGTACCCCTCGCGTTGATTGGCTCGTTTGTAAATTGATCAATAACAAAATTACAGTAAATTTAAACAATATATTTTATATGGGATATATAGTTCAGGTTAAAGTCCACTTAATAGAATATAATAGGTCCAAATATAACACTCTACAATGGCTTACTGACGACGGTATCATTTGGCTATTTTAAATATTAGCTTCCATAAATAGATGGCACCACGCTCTCCACTAAAGTCGTTTTTTTCAAAGAATCGGATAGATTCATGGCCATCTCTAATAACAGGGGCCTTTTCATAATACAGGTGGCAATGATAGAGCCGTAACTTGCTTTAAACGAAATGGATAACTTTTTTAATTGAAAGAAACAAAAAACTTCTCTGATTTTAGGACAAGAGTTTATAATTAGTATTTTTGTACATTCATTATGTGAGCCAAGGGTTATTATGTTAAATGATTTGTGGTGATTTTGAATTCGTAGTTTTTAAGTGTCTACTACTTTATATTAATTATCACCTTAATTAATTAAAGGCTTAAAGCAACTGATAGCTCTATCATTGCCACCTGTATTATGAAAAGGCCCCTGTTATTAGAGATATCCATGAATCAATTATCCGATTCTTCGAAAAAAACCGGAGCGTGTTGCCATCTATTTATGGCAAAGGAAGCTAATTTTTAAAATAGCCAAATGATACCGTAAGCCATTGTAAAGTATTATATTTAGACCTATTATACTCTATTAAGTGGACTTTCACCTAAACTATACATCCCATATAAACTATTTTGTTATTGATAAATTTACAAACGAGCCAATCAACGCGAGGGGTACCTATAAGTACCCGCCTTTTGGGTCAAAATGTAGCTTAACTATCTTGTTTTTATTTCGACGCTAGCGACATCTGTTGAAAAAAGAGCTAATCAACGTCGAGCCGACACTTTCTTTAAATAAAGAGGTCGTCCACACGCTATCCGGAAAGGCTTGACTGAAAGCGGTTCGTGACTAAAGAAGGCTTGTTGAAGATCTTGTACCCCCGAAAGGCGGAACTTATAGGTACCCCTCGCGTCGGTTGAATCGTTTGTAAATTACACAATAACATAAATTACAGAAATTTTAAACTATTTTTTACATGGGATATCTAATTTGGGTTAAAGTCCACTAAATATAGTAAGTTGTCTAAATATAATACTCTACGATGGCTCTCTGACGACGTTATCATTTGGCTATTTTGAATTTGAGCTTAATTCCCCATTAATAGATGGCACCACGCTCCCGCGCCGTAACCAGCCTTAAAATTTGAGTAGGGCACTAGTAGGGCACTGTTTTCAGTGGCGTAGTATGAGCGAGCGAGGCGCTCCGCAATGTATATTTTTAAATAGACCTTTCCTAATGTTCGTTACGGGGAAGGAAAACTGTTTTTGCAAGGATATTTTAGATCAACGTTATATATATTACTCCTTGGTTTTTACCCTCGCTTGATTCTTGAGCTCGGTATGTCGTCTGCTGCCGAGTGTAAGTATTTACAAAACAGGGCGGATTAAAATTAATCCCAGTAATTTTAATAAATTTGTTATATCAAATGTTTAAAGTATAAAATATTTCGTTTACTTCACTAGTCATAATAGGAGGGGATTTAAATATTTAAAATAACGAAAAATTTTACATGGTTTCGATGATGTTTAACAATTATGTTTATAGTCTTGTGAACTAAGGCTTAACATTTCATTGACAGCCAAAGTAGTGTATCGGGTTAAGATTAATTGTTGTTTATCATAAAATATTAGCTTATAAATATATTAACAATACTTTCACAGAGTTGATATAAGTATTGCAATAATAATTCATTCAATTAGTATCAAAAATAAATTAAAATCAGTTTGAATTCCGAAGTCACTAAGCCTAACCCGAGCTCCGCGTAAAATGTTTGGGGAAATTTTTACCGGAAAATGCAAAAAGTACAGCCAACTTTTTGTTTAGTTTGAGTGAAATTGGTGGTGGGTGACGTAGAAAAAACAGTGAAAGCACGTAGAAAAAGTTGATGGAAAGGCCTATTGATGAAAATAATAATGTTTTAACTGTCATCCGATGTGCGATGGGCAGGCAATCAGAGACTGTAACCAAAGCTGAACGGGCTCGTCTCACACTAAGAGCCCGAGCTCGATTTGAGACTGAGCCCAAGCTTTATTAAGAAAATGATTCGAGCCCGAGAAGAGACCAAAACGTTTTGTTCATTTAATGTGAGACCGAGATGAGACCATTTTAATATAGCGTATTTTTGTGATCCCGAGATGAGACCATTCAAATATAGTAAATTGCTGTGAGCCTGAGCTAGAGGTGAGTCGAGTGCCCGATTAAACCGGGACCCGCCCAAGCCCGCCCGGTTCAAGCCGGGCTTGGGCCGTGTGGGTAAAAATGTTGTCGGGCCGGAAATGGGCGGGTTTTTGAAGTTGCTTATCGGGCGGGCTCGGGTGTGGGCGGGTATCAACTATGTCGGGCTCGGATTTTTCTTTGTAAAAGCCCAGACCCGACTCATTCATAAAGCTTTTTCTTTGAATATTTGCTAATTAAGTTTGAATTTGAAAGTGTGATCTGTTAAGGCTGATTTTCACTTGGCTTTAGCCTGAAATTGCCCGGTATATTTTTAAAGTACGTTGCGGTTTCGCAATTCTGGATTTAGAAGTTGGTTTTCGTATTTCACTGCAAAGTGCGAAGTGCGAAACGACGGGAAGCCTGAGTCGCTCCAGTCTCTCAGGTCGGCTAATAAGCTACCCAGTTTCCCATGGTAAAAAGTCTAAATATAGGTGTATACAATTAATATATTTGGAACTTTGACCGTGGGAAAACAATTCAATCCTAGTATACGTTTATTGTAAAGGAAAATAGAATTAAAAGAGTCCAGATTCTCAGTCTCGCTCCCTCCACTCACCCAGTACGCCCCGTCGCTTAAAATAAATCAAAAAGTCCTGGTATTTCATTGACTCGGTAATATTTACGTCACTCAACGATGGGGACTACGAATTGGACCAGTACCTTAAGCTGCGCATTAAGAAATGTGTTTTTCGAAAGTGTAGCAACTTTTAACGCAATTCATTTATTTCTTTCAACGTCTATATTAGATTTAGATGACGAAATAGATGCAAACTTAGATATTATAAAATTTTTTGCGGGATGCTACCGAATTCAAAATGTTACAAAAAATTGCTAGTAGAATTCTGGCAGTACCCGCGTGACGAAAGAGTTTTTTCCAGCACTGGCCTTACACTTACTGTACGTCGCACGGAATTAAAGGGATCAACCCTGTCAGACTTGACATTTATTCACGACCATTATTAATCATTAAAATTAAAATTGTGTGATGCTATTTCTTCGTTACTTTGTAATACACAGCTAAGCGCTGATTAACATATACCATTACAATATGAAAAATCCGAACCGGGTTTTTTCGGGCCGGAACCGGGTACCCGGTTAACCGGGCGGGTTTTAAAAGTAGATTTCGGGCGGGCCCGGGCTCGGGTGGGCTTTGAAATTTTCGGGCCGGAAGTGGGCGGGTTTTTGAAATAAATTTCGGGTTTGGGCCTGGGTCGGGTGGGTTTTAAAAAAACTACGCCGGACTCACCTCTAGCCTGAGCAGAGTAATATTATAAAGTCCAACTGATACCATATTTTTGTAACGAGCCCGATATGAGACCTTCTAATTTTTAAGAGACGCTTATATGGCCGTTTTTCCACGATTATGTTTCCCTTGGCCACTAGGGAGTGCTGCGGCGCATAGCAACACGTGCCGTAACCGTACCACTTTTGTTCTCTCCGATACGACCAACTTTGATTACGTGCTGTTTGCGCTATAGTTTGGCGTGACATTTTATTCGCTAGCGAAACGGGTATAGGCGGCGCCACAGTCGCTACCCCTGCAGCTTGGTTTGTCTGCGTACTTTGTTGATCAAAACAAACGATTAATATGGCGGATTGTAGGCGCCGAGGTGGCATAAATTGCCTTTTTGTAGTATTACTGCCTTTAAAAATATTACAATTCGAGTAAATGGTGAGAAAAGAACGTTGGAGTTATCGTTTCACAATTTTCCGAAATGCAAAAATCTTTTTAATGTGTGGTTAACTAATATAAAATCAGGGAAGATGCCTAGTTAGTGGGCACAGATTTGCAGCGCCCATTTTAAAGATAAAGACTTTTTAGAAAGAAAGGTTGAGACACAAATTTTACTTGTTATTACTGATTTTAAAGTTAATATTATTAAAAATATATCATAATAACTGTCATTTAGATGAAGAGAATTCAAGAGACGCATGAAATGCAGTGCCATTCCAAGCAATAATTTACCATGTAGACTTATTACAAATCCAATGTAACTAAATAAAAAGAGAGGACCCTACGTTTTGTGATCTGTTTTATTATATACTGCAAAATAAGGAAATGCTAATGAATTAAATTAATTTTAGGTCAAGCCGTTCGATTGTCATTATCGCTGGAAACTATTACATTGAGGCCCACAAAATTATGCGTTAAAAGGGCATATTTTTCTATTTTGTATTGGACCCCAATTTTCCTATCTTTGCCACCCTGATGGTTCGGTATGAGTTTTCGAGTTGATTAATAACATTTCGAGCTATTGCCGCAGATCCCAATATGATTAAAAATAATACTGTAAATTCAAATGGTTTTTATTTTTAATACTTATTTGCATATGTTAATATTTTATTCACTTCTATTGTAATTTCTAATTAAGTGGTTTCTTCAATGAATTTAATTGCTTTTAACTTTGAATTAATTCTATAATACATTTGTTTTTGCCTTTTTAATTAACATGGCTTTGAGTAGAAAATTCATAACATAAATAGTTCAGTTCATTCGTTATCTACAAATACTAATTCGCCAAAATTTAAAATAGGAACTAATTTAACATATTAAAAATATAACTTTCCTTGACTAGAAGTGTAAATTTAATTATAACTTTTCTTTAACTAAAATCTAAAATAAAAATTATATATTTGGACAACGTTTTCTTCAAATATTGTCAGTCTCTCTTAATATCAATTAAAAATAGCCCTTGAGAGAATAGACAAAAAAATGAAAAGGCCTAGCTGAATTTTTCCATAGTAGCCTCTACAGTCGTTAGCCAGTAGATTTCTTCCGTTCCAACTTAGTTATTTTGTGCCACTGCCTCTTCAATTGATATTATCTTCGCTACAAATGGACTCTCCACAAATATTTCATCCCGACTAAAAGCTAGAAATACATTTTTGAGACTAGCTAAGTGACCAAATAAGAGTACATAAACCTTTTTGAGCCAGCCAAATTTAACCCTCGCAACTCTAACCATTTTATTACCGTACAATACCAAAGGCACAGTTAGTTCTTTTCCTTCATTTTACCTCACTTCTAAAGTCAGAAAGTTGGGATAGCTCTCAGTATCTTTATATATAAAATAGACCAGCAATTTACTGCATGTTTGCAAAAGCCTGAATTTCTAGAATAATAAGTAAAACAGGTTACATTAAAGAATTGGGTTTTAATAAAAAATATTTTTACCCACTATTGCATGAACAATGGACACTTTCAATGCTGTGTTTTCCATCACCAACTTCAAATTTTAACTTTTGTTTTAAGCATCCGCACACCTTATTCTATGGATCAAGAGTAGACTACTCTCCAATATACTTCAAAATTTCAAGCATGGAGCGATTCACTAATATACCAAATAAAATTATTTAAAATACATTATACATTATACAAAATGCTGAAGCTACTAGTCTATGAAATTAGAACAATCTGGGCTTGTTCTAATGTGAAGATAATAATAAATTTCCTACATACCTTTAAAACTTTCAAACTGATCCCGTGTATGAATTCTCCAAGGCCTACTCATAGTGTTATTAAACTCGAATATTTATACTTATATTTACGAATTCAATACCTATTGACAGTTCAAAATTAATAAATAAATGTCGTATATACACCTTTGTTAATACAAAACATTCGAACACGCTTTAAAAAATATGCTAAAATCGTTAGTAAAATGTTTTAATTGATGTTATAAAACGCGCATTTTCGCATAACGCCATTACCCGTATCACCCAAATATAGTTCTAGGCAATGTGACTAGGTGGCGCAGCTGTAGTTTTCGGTGGCGATATGCTAAAGCTCGAACAGCGCGTGAGCACAGTTGGCCGTGTGAAGAGAGCTCTGGCCTACAGGGTTAATTCGGAGTTTACGTAAAAGACGCTTCAATAAATCATCCTCCCAGGAAATCACCTAGAAGGAATATTTCGGAATATTTCTGAGAGCCAGGACCTGCAAGTCACTGTTTATATAGTGCTTGTTAAAAAAAATTGACACTTTTTACCTTTACAAGCCACAAGCGTTCCCCGTGGCGTTATATTTTAACCCGTTAGCTTTTTCGACTTAATAAGGCTTGGAAAAAACACGACGTTCTGTTTACAGGTAAAAACTTTCCATTATTTCCACAAGCACTATATAAACAAAAACCTTGCGGGTCCTGGCTCTCGGAAATATATCTTCTTGGCGATTTCCTAGGAGGATGATTTATTTAAGCGCCTATTGGCTATTTCGGATAACGTGACTTAGCCCAGTCGTTTTCTGATTGGTCCAAAGTAGTATACCTTCTGGTATTTTCGAAGATTGTTATAGTGAAGAGAGTACCAAGCCTGGTCGCCCGGCGGTTTCGTTTGACTTCCTATTTTTCATATTGATAAATAAATCACAAGAATTAAAAGAGATATTAAGAGACTGGAATGAGAACCGCGAGTTATGCAAATTCTTATTAACTTGACTGATACGAGCCCTTGTTAGTAACAGAAATAAGTATGAGCCCGATACAAAGCATTAATGTTTATGGAGAGGAATGAGTTCGAGACGAGCTCTTGGGTTTGGAAGAAAATAATATGAAACCGAGACGAGCTCTCGTGTTTAAAAAAATTCATGAGTTCGAGACGAGCTCTCGTAGTTAAGAAAAAACTATGATCCCGAGACGAGCTCTCGTAGTTAGGAAAAAAAACTATGAGCCCGAGACGAGCTCTTGTAGTTAGGTAAATATCTATGGGCCCGAGACGAGCTCTCGTATTTCGGAAAACAAACTTATGAGCCCGAGACGAGCTCTCGTGTTTTTGGGGAAATTCTTATGAGACCGAGACGAGACTAAGGCCAAACAAAACGTTTGGTGACACTGAGCGCGAGACCAAGTCTTGGTGTGCAGCTATGCCTGTAACGCGTGACGGGCGCCCCGTTTGTATTAGATTTACTGCAAGTTCATAATCTTAACTTTTCGAGTGGGGTAGGTACACACCGTTTAACTCACACGATAGAAATATCTTTGTATATCAGGTGTAATGACGAAGAGAGATATATAGACTATGGAAAATTTTAGTTTATATTTTTTTTATAATTTTATTTGTTTATATTAATAATTATAATAATAAATAAAAGAAAAAAAGAAAAATGCGTACAACTGAAAAACTTTAATGATCTCCAAAATATCTGGGTAGGGCACTTTCCTCAGATTTCAATTTCATCTCAAAATTCTAGGTAGGGCACTTCAAATTCCAGGTAGGGCACGGCCCGTGTGGCACCCCCCCCCCCTGGTTACGGCCATGCCACGCTCTAGACTAAAGACGCTTTTTTTTTTCGGATAATCTGAAAGATTCATGGCCATCTCTAATAATAAGGGCGTTTCCATAATATAGGTGGCAGTGATAGAGCCGACAGTTGCTTTAAGGAGAGGAGCCTTCTGCTAGGGCGGGCGGAGGATTGGGGGCCACGCCGTGAAATCGTCCCATTATATAGTAATAGTTCTTTTTATAAACTTACGTGGCCTTCTTGTTTAAATGTTGCTCTTACGTCACAGTCTCTTACTTTCACAAGGCTATACAAGCGCGCGCTACAGTCGCGATGAATATAGGTTTTTTTAGCGCGCGTGCAAATCGCTCGTGCAAAATATACTAATAAAGCTGTGTCTTGTGACGTAAGAGCAACATTTTAACAAGTTGGGCAAGACCACTTTTTATTTTATAAAATCAACTATTCGTCCTTAGTATAAATATTTTCATTCTTCGTTATTTATAGCTTGGTAACTAATCTTCGAGTGATTTGGGATCATGAGCCTTAACCAACAAGCCAACTTGAACGCTCAGCTCTGGGAAGCAGCCCAACTGGCGGAGAATGGGTGGGTGGAAAGCCTAATCCGGGCTGGAGCGGACATCAACGCGAAAGATCCCGATTTCAACGAAACCGCCTTCGTCCATGCCTGCAAATCAGGAAGCAAAGAGGTGGTGTCGACGATGCTGCGACACGGCGCTGACATCGAACAAAGGGACGAACACGGTGACACCCAGTTGCATTTCGCCTCTTACATTGGCAACGAAGACATGGCTGAGCATCTGTTGAAGAATGGAGCCAACTACACCGCGAAAAACGCCCAGAAAAGAACCCCGCAGCAATTGGCCTTCTGGTACCGGAACCATGAGGTTGGCGAAGTCATCGATCAGCACAAGTACGGCGGTGGTGCTTCGGGCGGTGGACGTGGAGGTGCTTCGGGCAATGGTCATGGAAGACGAGGTAGACCTCGCTATTAAGGCAGTACCTTAGCAGGGTATGTCGTGGATATTCCTCCGTTTTTTCCTTAACTTACCTTGTTTAGTTTTCAATTTAAAATTACGTTTAGTAAGGTATAAATGTAATTTTGATGCTTTATGTCAGAAGTAAAGGACAAGTGTTCCTCTCTATTAAGACAATTCCTTATCATGATATGATATGTCGTGGACATTGCTTCTTTTTTTCCGGAACTTACTTTTTGTTTTTCATTTAAAGTTATGTTTATACATGTACTGTAATTAAACTTGTTCTTGAATTTAACATGTTACGTTCTTTTCAAATTTGGTTTTTCAAAATGTTTTGGGATAATTTGTATAACGCTAATACTTAATAGTTTTAATAAGTCATTATTGAAAAAAAAAATTTATTTCTATAATTTCTTCATGGTATTTTAATTAAAAGATAATATACATAGATTTAAAATATTTTATAAAGTTAGATTTAAAATATTTTATAAAGTTAGATTTAAAATATTTTATAAAAGTTACAGATTTAAAATATTTTATAAAGTTTGAAAAATGCGAATTTTTATTTAATTGAAATATTTGTGTATTTTTCAATAATTGTAAAATCAAATTTAAATATTTTTCTATAATCATAAGTAACATACTTCCAATAATTAAAACACTTTTTACGCACAATCCTAAGGTTTTAAAGAGTCATTGAAATATCAATCGATAGAAAAAATTCAGATCCTCAATAGCCCAATATTAATTTTGTTATTAGGGGACCCACGAGTAGGTAATTTGCCTATTTCATAATTTAACGTATATTTACCATAGAGTAACCCACTAACATATTGTGGAAGGCCCTATGGAAGCGCATGACGGGCCAAATTGTTTTCGAGGCGTGAATAAATATAGTAATATATATAACACATCGGTGGATTGAGTGTATTTGAATGTCCCTTACATATTGTTTTATAATCAGCTAAGCTTATACCCAATTAGCTTCGCATGGCCGTAATTCGAATTTTCTTACTGGTTGTTTCCCGCCAAACGCCTTCGTAGAGCTCCAACTTGGAGGTCTGCAATTGAACTAAGCAATATGTTTTCGTCGTTCCGCATATATTTAACACTAGGTGGCTTGATTGTGCATTAACGTTGAAAATCAGTATGTCATACTTCTGTAATTATGTTGCTTATGGTAGAATACAATTCAATAAAAATAACATTTAAGTAGAGAAAACCTGTACCAAACAAAAACGTCTGTTTTATCATAAATAGTAGGCCACACTTTGAAACTCTCTGGCGCTCTTTGAACTCATCGTAGAAAAAAAAAAAAAAAACAGACATACTTCTACAACTCCTTAAACTTTTTGCGTAACCCTTTGAAACACCCTGTATATTTAGTGGTTGGTTAAGCCTGAACGAACTATAAATAGTTGGCTTAATTCTATAATTTTATAAATATGTAAGATAAATGGTCTAAAATACATGATAAATATCTTTTATTCGTTATTAATAAAAAAAGTTCTACATATCATAAGCCAAAGTATACCTAATATTTTCGGAGGTGAGCTGAACTCAGTAGCGTAGCCAGGATTTTGTTTCGGGGGGGCACACCATTGAAAAAAAGTAAAAAAATAAAAATATTTGTACGTACGACCATACGTTTCGGGGGGGGGGGCATGTGCCACCTGTGCCCCCCCCTGGCTACGCCACTGGCTGAACTACTACGAATTTACGAAATATTGAAAACCGCGTGTAAGTTACCGTAAGTAAAAAATATTACAAAGGGGGTAAGCCAGATGCCACTAAAAGTATTTTGGAAACCGATGAATATTAGAATACTAGGTTGACAGCCAAAAATACCACAAACTCAATTATTTAAATAATAAAGTAACAATAAGAAAATATTTAGAAGAAAATATATCTCCTTATGAAGTACTAAGAACGTTATAAATAAATGGTTTATTTACCTTTCGAAACTTAGATCTTTAAATTGACAGCTTGCTCTAAAAAGTAGTTACTTGTTATGTTATGCGAGCTAAATTCGTTGAACTCTGGTGTTAGAGGGAGTGAAAAATAGCCATATGAATCAATAACGCTTTCCAAAATTATTTATATAGGTGCCTACATTATATATAAAGAAGGCCTGATCATTTATGAAAATGCAAGTCCAAGGTAAGACAGAGATGGCGATACTTTCGTCATCCGCCAAACAAAAAGCATGGTCAGAGATACAGCTTCTAATCGGGCCGCTCTCCGCCATTCGAATGAGCGTTCTAGTTATTTCTCCGATTTCTATGGCATTGTACATGCATTTTTTCTTCAGAAAAGACAAATTTAGTAAAAGGATTAGCAAATCAAGATCCTGAACTTTAGTATTAATTATGGGGTTCTTTAGTCAATATAAAATATTCAAAGTGTAGGTTACAAATGGTTTAATATGACGGTCATAGGCGAAGTTGGTGTGATCTCAAAATAACGCGATTAATGTTAGGGTTTCCTACGTTTATTTACCAGCTTTCTTAAATGTTCTTGTCGCCTTGTAATTAACCCCTGCGTAACTGTGTTAATAAATAAAGATATATCTATCCAGCTTTCTAGACCCTAACATGTAGTGGTACTTTCACCTTGGATGAATTCATTCATCCAAGCTTTCACGCGTAAAATCATTTTTGAAAACATTTATTTCTTTATTTTTGCCAACATAACAACATAAGCCTTGGTTTTAATTTTGAAAACGTTTACAATTCCCGGAAGTATAGATTTGCGATATTTCGATCCTTTTTACCATCATTGTGCATTAAAATATTTCCCCTAAAAAGTATCATACATTTATACAGCACCGTAACCAGGATTGGATTTCAGGGTGGGCACGCAATGGAAAAAAAATAAATAAATAAAAAATTGTACATACAACCATACGGTTCAGGGTGGGCACGGCCCGACCGCCCCCCCCCTGGTTACGGCCCTGTTTATAGTGTGGTACACATATTATTATGTTTTTTTTTATGTGCAATTGATTATTATTACTTGACTATCTTGTTCTTTACATCACCCGTCACATGACCAATGTTTTGATGGAACGTCCAGCTTACATTTTCTCTCGCTTCTCGGGTTCTTCTCCCGCACGGTTGGCCTCGTCTTCGTGTCGGCCGTGCAAAGGCCTCTTAAATGTTTCTTCAATAAAAGTATTATGTTTCGGTATCAGCGTTAAATCATTGTTAAGTTTAAGTTGGTAAGTTTCATTTTATTTAAATTATACTTTGAAGATTTACATATTAATATTAGAGCACTTTCAACGAGATTTCGGTCGCCTTGTAGTATTACGACGGTGTGATTACACATTTAGTATTCTTATCCAACTTGGGTGTAAATTTGCGTTTGTTGCTGGCAAAGTAACGTTAGGAAATTTATCTGAATTCGTTATATAACGTTTATCGCACGCGGGTTGTTGCTTATTACGTTTTTTGGTCTATTTTTAAACATTGTTGTCTTGTTTTTTGTTCGCGATGCTTGGCTGGACGAGACTAGTAAGCAGACGCTTTCTCAGTTTAGTTCAGTTCGGGGTGAACTGGCTCTGAAGCTTTGAAACCAGGGCGGCTCTCTTAAATTCACGGCAGGAAATATAATTCGCAATCGAAACAAGTCTAGGTGGCGTAGCGCCTATGATTTAGCGTTTGCTACAGACAAATTAAATAAAATTAAATAACTTATCAAAATATAAGCAAGCTATGTAAAAATTTTATTAAATGCAAGTATCATTATTTATAAGTCAAATTTAGGAATAACGATTTGGAAGAACTAAAAGGGGCTGCTTTAGCCGCTACCTATCTAGCTTTCAATGGCGAACCAAAGGGGGCGTAGCGATAGGTTTCGGTCGCGAATAAAGGAAATAAATTATTGTTATGATAAAAAGTGTGTATTTAATTATAGTTAGGGAGAAAGTTGCGATGATCCTTTCTAGTCTTTCCCTGGTAACGTTATGTATCAATTTTAGGGACCCAATGAGATACCAGTCCGTTTTGATAGAATAGACGACAGTGGCGTAGCAAGGGGGGGGGGTGGACTTTATCCCCGGAAATAGGTAGAGGAGAGACTGAAACCTTTGTATATTGAGAGTCAGGGAATTGTAATATGGATATAAAAATTAGGGATAAGTCAGGGAATTTTAAAAATTAGTCTATAAATCAGGGAAATGTCAGGGAATTTAATTTCGTTTGCTAACAGGAAACTTTTACGAACAAGGAGACGACCCGAGGTGTTACACACCGCTTTTGTTCAAACTCGGGGGATTGGTAGACCTTCATGTAACTTGAAAAATCCTAAAGGGAATTTATTCAATGGGTAACGGTTTTGCCATGGCAACGAAAAATATTTTTGACTACATAAAATCGAAATTTTTCCTATATAAGCCATATCGCTTCAATTTCACCCATTTGGTTCAAATTGATCAAAATGTGATCAATTTTGATTTTTTTCGGCAATTTTTAAATTTTTTTTTCTAATTTTGGTATTTTAAAAATTTACAATTTTTTAAAATCTTTCACAGGGTGGGGGGGGGACCCTTGGAATCGGTCCAAATCCCATGTTATTTGCAATGGGAAAATTTCCATTTTATGTTGTCAAAACATTTTTCGTTGCCATAGTAAAACCGTTGCCCATTGAATAAATTCCCTTTAGGATTTTTCAAGTTGCATGAAGGTCTACCAATCCCCCGAGTTTGAACAAAATCTGTGTGTAACACCTCGGGTCGTCTCCTTGTAAGATATAGGTTAAAAAATACCAAAACTTGTCACAAAATTGGTCAGGGAAAATCTCCGGAGATGGTAAGGGAAAACCTGGAAAAGTCAGGGAATTTGATTGTGAAAAAACCGTGGCAACCCTGAATAAATAAATTATTGATTAAAATTACTGTGTGGCTAGGTATGTTTATTGGTTTTGCGTCATTTTGGAAGGCCTTGAAACCGTCACAATAGCGTCAGTCATTATATAACAACAGAGGTACATAATAAATATCCTAAAACAGAAATATCTCTAACCCTTTACGGGATTTTGGCTGATGTTATGAAACACGTACCTTGGCAGGTTCCCGTTGATTTTTCGAAAAACGCTTCGGGAAAACAATAGTACAGAACATTATACATTTTATAGTGGTTCATAGAAAACATATGGTTTTTAAATATCCTTACTTACGAGGAGACTGCCCGAGGTGAAATTGGTGATTATCACCGATTTTGTTGAAACTAAGTGGGTGTGTAGAACTTATGGTAATATGAAATTTCACCAAGGGAAAAGTTGCAATGGGCATTAGTTTTTCCATGGCAACCGAAAATGTTTTTCACAAAAAAGTATGTATATTTTCCCATTGAAAATAACATGGGAATCTGAGCACTTCTAAAATAATGATATTAATTCTAATAAAAATTGTAAATTTTGATCAAATTCAAACAACTTAATTCCATTTTATTAATTTCGATAAAATTAATTTATTATCGTCGATTCGGCTATTAGTTGGCAAATACAACTTTTTTGTCTTCACATTTCGCTTTTCTCAATTTTTACCGATTCTGATCAATTTTTATATATTTTTATCAAATTGACCAAAATTCATCAAAATATCATAAAATTAATTTAATTTGTCAATTTTGATCTATTTTGTTTTTGGTTTTGAAATTTTTCACAGGGGGCACCCTTAGAAGCGCTCAGATTCCCATGTTTTTTTTTTTCAATGATAAAATGTACGTACTATGTTGTCAAAAACATTTTCGGTTGCCATGGCAAAACTAATGCCCATTGAAACTTTTCCTTTGGTGAAATTTCATGTTAACATAAGGTCTACATACCCACCTAGTTTCAACCAAATCGGTGATTATCACCTCGGGTAGTCTCCTTGTTAGTTAAATTTACACATTTTACATAATTAGAGAAAGTTAACGACGTTAAGTGCTAAGTCGTAATACAATGTACACATCCGCGTTTTGGCGGTAAAATTGTGTCCATTGGAAATAGCGTAGAGCCTGCTAAGGTACATTTTTCATTTTTGTGGCCTAAATAGATAACTTCCTATAAGAACATTTAATTTATCTTATTTAACCCGTTGCAATTACGTGTTGGAAATAAAAAATTACCAAGTAAGAAAGTATTTCGAGCAAAATTACGTTAGAAGATTGAACCAAATTCCCTTTGAAAACCATGGGTTTGAAACCTACATTCTCTGTCATTTTAACAGAAATCATCTTATTTTCCAAGTACTATCCTCTGTAAAATCCTTTAGAAAAATCATATCTTTCCTATAAATGTTTTGAGCTTTTCTGTGGTCACCATGGTCTATAACCAATTATAACATGGCCCGTAAAGTAATCTAAATCCAAAGGTTATCGGTTACGTTTAGTCTTCGCTTTTCCGTAGTTTTGCTCGTCACAAACTGACATGAAGCCAGCAGGATTGTACTCAAGTTTTAACTTTTACAGACCAAACAACTTAAAATTGGAAACATGAACGCCGCTCCATTTAACAAAATCCTTTTGAACTCCGAGCTGATACGAGCCTCGGGGTTGGGCGACGATGAACGAGTTCTGGATTTATTACGGAAAGGAGCCCAAGTCAACTCCACCAACGACCTCGAAGAGAATTCTCTGTACTTGGCTTCAATGAACGGCCGACGCAAAGTCTGCGAAATTCTTCTAGACCACAACGCTAAAATTGACGGTAGCGGCTTGTACCATAGGGTGTTTAGTAACCCAGGAAGATTCAACCAAAGCCGGAAGCGACTCAAAGTCACGATTAAGAAATACCACGAACGTCCTTGGGAGGATTCTTCAAGGTCGAATATGAAAATAGAGATTTTCCATCGAAGCCCCCTGGTCATCGCTGCCGAAAAGGGACATGATGAAGTGGTCGAGTTGCTACTGGAACGGGGGGCTAATGTAAGTACTTCCGAGGGGTGTCCTCTGTTCAAAGCATCGAAATTGGGTCATAAGAAGATAGTGGAACTGTTGTTAAAAGCCGGTGCGAACCCAAATCGTAGTGTTTACTGTGAAGAATCTGCCCCTTTACACGCAGCGTCGTTGAATCGCCATGTTGACATTGTGGTCTGTTTACTGAGACATGGCGCCGATGTCAACGTGACTGATCGTTTTAAGGACACTCCATTGCACGCAGTCTGCTCCTCTTCAGTCTCTAATGGTGTCAAAAACGTGCTAACGGTGCTACTACGACACGGTGCCAATGCAGCAGCCCTTAATGTCAAAAATTATACACCTTTTGATGTGGCTAAACGACTGAAAAGACATTCTTTGGCCGATTTTATTCTTAGCTTTCCGTTGCAGTCAACTGAAGTTAGTCCAACAGTTGATGTAGAACTGGAATTAACCGTACCTCGCATGGCGATGCAACCTTCTGTTATACAGGACACGGAAGTTATCGTTAATGCCAGTCTAATAGAAGACGATTTTGTGGAAATTATAGCGGAAATGGTTAGCAAATCAACGCAGACGGAGGGTATTAGTCGTAAGAGGAAAGTGAACCGTGTGACCCAAACGGAGGCGGCTAGTAAGATTGTCATTCCCAAGTCAATTCAAACGGACGTTGGTATTGGTGTAGCGAGCCAAACCGAGTTGCGTTTGAATACAATTGTTAGCAGGGTTAATCAAGATTCGTCTACTCACTCAACTGATTTTGGCGTAGATGACGTTATAGAATTTTTCCAAACATTACAAGATAGTTTGATTTCAAAGGTAGAAATCGATAATGTTAATCATGTGGAAAGGTATGAATTTGAGATTGATAACGCTAATGAAGTTTCAAAATCATCCAACACTGATAATCAAATTTCGTCTAATACCCGTTCGATTAATTCAATTGTACCATCACCTCATGGTGCGAATGAATGTTTTCCGAACGTAACTTATGAAGTTACAAAATCGTCAGATGTCGGTACTGTAATTGAAGAGCAGCTTCCAACATCAACCTCCACGGTTAATCCAGTTTCAAACTTTCCCAATGAAACGACCTTATCTTCAAAATTAATTACAATGACCCCAGCACAAAAACTTAATTCTATAACCTCAGTGCCAAAACGCAGCACAATGAAAACATTTGATTCAACCTCTATTTTGAAACCAATTAATACAACGAGCCCTGTTTCAAAACAAGCTAATAAAGTGAGTCAAACTGTACTGACTCCTCAGATAGCGCGTCGGAATTCAAAACCTCATATAGTCGAATTGCATAAAACTTGGCCAACAACTGATGATTTTATTACAGTTAAAATACCCCATAGAACGTATCTAGTTTCAAAATCTTCTCGTTTAACGAATAAAGGTAAAGAACCAACTCAACCCATTAGTGAAGTTCCGGAAGCGCCTCATGAACATATTGCGCCACCTCACATATTGAATGGAACTCTACCACCACTTCATGCTGGAAATCATAATCTACTGCCACCTCATTGGTTGAAACAAACTATATTGCCTGCTGATAAAGCTATTCAAACTATACTGCCACCTCAAGCAGAGAATCAAACTCTACCTCCACATCAGTTAGAGACTGAAACTTTAGAATTGCCTCATTTAGAGGATCCCACTATATTGCCACTTCATATTAGTCCACCACATCTAGATAGACGTAAAGCTATACTGCCACCTCAAGCAGATAATCAAACTATATTGCCATCTCATATAGCTAATCGAACTCTTACTCCACCACATTCAAAACTTCATATAAGTCTAATGAGTAAACCATTGTCGACACTTCATGAAGCGAATCAAATTTCAACGAGTAAAGATACAAACCCGTCTCAACCTATTACTGAAGTTTCAAAATCGCCTGATATACAAAGTCAAACTGTACCGCCACCTCAAATAGTAAATCAAACTCTACCGTCACTTCATCTAGAGAATCCAGCTTGGCCGTCACCGCATAGAGTAAAGCAAACTTTGGAGGATCAAACTTGGCCGCCACAAATAACAAATCGAACTCTAGTAGATAATCAAACTCTACCGCCACCTCGGCTTGGAAATATAAATCCAAAATCCAGTACAGGTCTAATGAATCAAACGAAACTTGATGAACTTAATCGAATTATTCTACCACGTAGCACGTATCAAGTTCCGAATTACTCTGGGTTAGCGAGTAAAACTTTCGAATCGTCTCCGGCCATTAATCAAGTTTCAAATTCGTTACGTGTAGCGAATCAAATTACCACGCCACCTCGTACTCTGAACAAAGGTGCTAGATCAAATCAAGACGTTATCTCTAATAAAATTCCAGCCATTGAAACGGCCGAAACGGTGTCGCAATCAACAGACTCGGGTAGCCCCGAGCTGTACGTCATCGTTACTATCGAACCTCCTCTGACTAATGTTTCGGCCACCCAAAACTCGCCGTCTACCGAATTAATTACGAACAATGCGAATCAAGCAACGGTATCTCAGTTCGACGAACCGAGGCAGAAGCCGGACCCCTCTTCGTTTGGGTCTCCAAGCTCAGCCGGAAAATCGACAGGCTTCGAGACACACGTCAAGACGACCCAACAGATTCAAGAGCTGAAATATTTGACGTGCAGGTTGTCCACCGTGAAGGCGGAAATCGAGAAGCGAGAATGTGACTTGAAACAGTTGAAAGTGGACCAGCTGAAGGTCAGGAGAATGGTGGAGAGTTTGGAGAAGCTACAGCAGGAGATCCGCCAACCGCGCTACCTGACCGCCGACGATGAAGAAGAGATGATCAAATGGACGGCCAAGAACAAGATCATGACCCGGGATATGGTCAGGGCCGTTGCCAAAGAGGAGCGCTTTGACTTCGAAGTTAAAGTGTTGGAAAGACAAATCCAAGAGTTGAAAAGTGAGAGGGCAACCTTGTGGGGTCATTCCGTTTACTTTTAGACGTAGAACCATTCCCAAATTTTTCCTTGCAGTCAAACAGTTAAATCGAAGCCCTTAATGCGACGCTCAGTGTTCACTTCCAAAATCTCTATTGGAACCTTTATAAAAAATGATCGGTCTATTAGAAGCACAATTTGTTGTAAGTTTTTGTTAAAAATGTATGTTTTAATTTTATAATAAAATGAAAACCATTTTTTAATTTATTTGTACTCGTTCAGCGCCTGTTATTAAATTCCCAGTGAGGGACAGATCACTCCTCTTTCCAGTTCATACTTAATTGGATTTAATCCGATTTAATGCATTAAATAGTGTTAATCGCGATTCAATTTTTAATCCGATTTAATCATGATTTAATCTTTTAATTTTGATTTAATCTTTTTAATCTTGATTTCATTACAAGTCAATATGTTTAAAAACGATATAATCTTTTAATCGTGATTTAATCGACGTAATCGTTATTAAATCGATTTAATAGTGATTTAGTCAGCTTAATCGTGATTTAATCAGCTTAATTGTAATTTTATCAGCTTAATTGTGATTTAATCAGCTTAATCGTGATTTAATCAGCTTAATCGTGATTTAATCAGCTTAATCGTGATTTAATCAGCTTAATCGTGATTTAATCAGCTTAATCGTGATTTAATCAGCTTAATTGTGATTTAATCAGCGTAATAGTGATTTAATCACCTTAATTGTGATTTAATCAGCTTAATCGTGATTTAATCAGCTTAATTGTGATTTAATCAGCGTGATTGTTATTTAATCAGCCTAATTGTGAGTTAATCAGCTTAATCGTGAGTTAATCAGCTTAATCGTGATTTAATCAGCTTAATCGTAATTTAATCAGCTTAATCGTAATTTAATCAGCTTAATCGTGATTTAATCAGCTTAATGGTTATTTAATCAGATTAATTGTGATTTAATCAGCTTAATCGCGATTTAATCAGTTTAATCGTGATTTAATCAGTTTAATCGGGTTTTAATCAGCTTAATTTTGATTTAATCAGCTTAATTGTTAATTAATCAGCTTAATCGTGATTTAATCAGTTTAATTCAAATTTCTTTATTTTTTAGGAATACATAAGTTGTTGGAGGGCCAAGTCTTCAAGCGACTTATAGCCCTACCACTTGCTATTAAAAAACACAAATTTAATCAAGTAAAAATTTTAGCAATACATAAACCAAAAAAAAACACACACTTAAAAAAAACGTGTAATATTCAAACACTATCTAACAATTTCATACAACAGTTAGAAATTATTCATTATTAATTTTTTAAACGCATTAGTGACGGCACCCACTGTTTTTATTCTCTCAATATTGATGTGATACATATTATATAATATTACGCCTTGATAAAAAAATTGAGTCGAGTTTTTTTGCGGTGCGGCATAGTGGCGGTTTTAACAAAATTTTTAACCTAGTAAGGCAGGTTTTAATATTAAATGTAAATAAAGGGATTGACGCGGTAATAATATTTTTATAGATAAATTTTTTACATGAAATTTTATACATTTGTTCAACATTTAAGAGTTTATTTTTTACAAAGAGAGGTTCCGATGGTGCCAGCCAATTTAAATTGTAAATTCCTCCTAAGGCCCTTTTTTGCAAGATTTTTATTCTGATAAATAAAAATTACCCCACACCACAATACCATTGTTCAAATGGGAATAAAAGAAACTGTAGTATAAATTAAATAGTGCGCTTCTTGGGAAAAAATCCCTACATTTCCCAATTATATATGTTGCGGCAGCCAATTTTTTGCATACATAATCGATATGACTGCTCCATGTTAATTGGTCATCGAGCCATACCCCCAGATATTTAAATTTATGGACTCTTATTATTTCAACTCCTTCAATCATTATTTTGCAGTCTGAGTCATTTACTTTTTTATTAACATTCGCAAAGGTCATATACTCTGTCTTAAGTTTATTTAATTTTAGACCATTATTTTCTATCCAGTTTTTTTTTCAATATTTAAAAGCTCGTTCCCTTTGTTTATTAGTGATTTTAACTTCGTCCCTACAAACATTAGTACTGTGTCGTCTGCATAAAGTTTTAGATGTTCCGAAGATAATAGTTTTGTTATATCGTTGATATACAAGTTATATAAAATAGGTGATAAAATTGAGCCCTGTGATTTAATCAGATTAATCGTTATTTAATCAGATTAATCGTTATTTAATCAGCTTAATCGTGATTTAATCAGCTTAATCGTGATTCAATAAGTTCAATCGTGATATAATTGGCTTAATAACTAACTAGATTTAATAGCGATCTAATAAGTTTTAATCGGCTTAATCATTAACTCGATTTAATTTGATTTAATCCTAATTTAATCAATATAATAATCTTATCGATTTCAATTTATTTAATTCCCAATTTAATCAACTGATTTGTTTAAATATTATAGAGTATTGCTAATTTAACTCTAATGAGATACCTGACTGATTTGATTTTTAAGGGGGATCATAATCATATCTAGAGCTATCCAGTTATCATGACAAAGCCCGAATTAGACCTGTGACCTGAGATTTTTTAGGTAACTGGTTACGCCGAATAAGGTGCCTAAAAAACATCAACATTAATAGTCACGAACAGTGATGAATTACGATAATCTTATGGCCTTTAGCAGGAATTGTTGTAGACAAAGACCCGGAAAAATACGGGTTAAGAATCCCTCGTTTCAAATCTCAAAATTGTTTTCCTACTCTACAATAATATATAAAGAATATCTTGCCCAAAGAAATAGACTACTTTTCGTCACCTCATTTCAAAAACATCGTATTCTGGTAAAAACGTTATTGATCTTTCATCATCCGGGCTAGGGTGGTCCTTATTTTATATATTTCTTAAATATTGAAGTCTTACCCTCTAAATTAGTTTCAATGTATATAAACAAACTTCTTGAGAAATTTGGGTTAAATTGAGCAAAATGTAGCTTGAAAATTCCCTATATTTTAGCATTAGAAGAAATTATGATTTTTCATTCTTATAAATATTTTGCGAGAAAGCTATGGGTTAAGGCTACTTTATCTAAAACTGAAAAATTCCAAGAAGTATAATAAATCACTAAATTATCTAGTTTCAAACCGCCTTGTGTAATTTAGTATTATGCCTCACTACATAATTAAAGCCAGTCTATTGGACCCATTATCATACGTAAAAAAAGCAGTTTGAAATTAGTGATATATTAAATTACTTGGAATGTAACAGTTTTAGAGGAAGTAGACACAACCCCTAACTTTCTCGTCAAATATTTATAAGAATGAAAAATCATTATTTCTTCTAATTCTAAAATATATGGAATTTTCAAGGTCATTGAGCTACCTCTATATTTTGCTCAATTTAACCCAAAGAAGTTTGTTTATATACATTGAAAACTAATTTAGAGGGTAAGACTTCAATATTTAGGAAATAAATAAAATAAGGACCACCCTAATCCGGGCAGTACACTTTGGGATAGGAATATAATCGAGGGCTCGGACATTCAAAGAAATCCCGAACACTTTCCAAGAAATCCGAAATCCAGCCTGGATTTCTTCAAATCCGGAGATTTTTAAAAATCTAGAAACCCGGCGAGAAATCCAGAAGTACGACGGGAAATTTAGAAATCCGACGTGAAATCTTGAAATCCAGCGATAAATCCTGCAATCCAACGACAAATATTGAAATGCAGCGTGAAATCCCGTATTTAAAAATCCCGTACACGCACACATGCAAATGCCAATCTCCATTCTTTCTTCACCATTTTAAAACTTCAACTTAATTACTTAATTTCTGAAGTTACTATGTTTTTAAACTCGAGTAACATGTTATACAGCATGTATTAATTAGTAATTAGTAAGGGAAATAATTGGTTCAAACTACCCACCTAACAATAATGTATTTAATTATACTTAGGGTTACAATGTTCAATTCAGAACGAACTAAATTATTTTTAGTTTCTAATTAGTAATTAAATTTAATTAATATTAAAATTATTAACCGATTTGTCAAGAGAAAGAAGCATAAAAATAAAATTATTAAAAATCCGAATTAAATCAAATAATTTGAGTAATGTTATGTAAGTTTCGTCGAATGTGGTCCAAATTCCCTGATGATTAAATAGCAGATTTGGAAAAAAGTAATGATATCGTAAGATATTAAAACCCCCTTACAAACGTTTCTGGCTAATGGCCTGGTTTTAGCATTTGCAGTTCACTGTTCACTTATTATTTGGTCCGCGTGGAACAAAGTTTCATTTATTGAAATGTTCTATGGAGATTTTAGACAGAGGCATACTTATAATTTAAGAGGAACCACCTATGGACTGCATTGCAAAGAGTGATAAATCACGTGAATAAGTAGAATAGTCCTTACTGAAAAAGGATAAAAACGCTAAACCCTAAAACAAAGGACCCCGCACACGGCCTATGGAAAATGCAGGACTCAACGACCAAAACTTTACATTTCGGCCGCTAGAGACCCGCAAAGATAGAGATATATATCAAAATTATGTATTGTTTTTCTATGAGTTAGAACGCGAATTTGAAATCAAAGCTGGTAAAGAAAGGATTTCTAGCGTGTGTTCACTGTGCTTTTCCTTGTTCTAATAGTTGGATCGGTACTTTTCTGACAACCTAAACTTACCCTTACCACCTGACCTGATTGTGTAACATAAACTTCGATTTCTGTTCGCCATTGTTTTAGTTGAACATAGATTAGGTTTGTAAACCAATCCGTTATTAATAATATATAAATAAATAAATTCGTAAATAAAGCAAGCCGGTTTGTTAATCATGTGTCCTAAGCAGGTGTATTAATAGGGCATTTTTACAAGTCGAGAAGGCCGGTCGTACATGCAAATCATGTGTCCTAAGCAGGTATGGTAATAGGTCATTTATACAAGTCGAGAAGGCCGGTCGTACTTCAAATCCGGTTTGTTAATCAGGTCAGGTAGTAAGGTTAGGTTATCAGAAAAGTACCAAGAAAACTATTAGAACAAGGAAAAGCACAGTGATTACACGTAGGGGAACGGGATACGCTATAAAACCTTTCATTGTATACCAGCTTTGATTTGAAATTCGCGTTCTTCATGTAACTCATAGAAAAACAATATTGAATTTTATTTATATCTCTATCTTTGCGGTTCTCTAGACTCTAGCGGTTGAAATGTGGAGTTCTGGTCGTTGAGCCCAGCAACACTGGTTCATGATGTTCGGAAGTACCACATATCAAAATTTCAGAAAAAATTGACCGAAGGCCATTTTCCATAGAGCCGTGTGCGGGGTCCTTTGATGAAATTTTAAATCTTACCGATAGGTCTTCGAGCAAACCTAAAGACGTGAATCGCGGACCAAATAGATCTTCGAGTGAAAAACTAAATAAAATAAAATGAAATAGCTAGAAATTCCCACGGTAGACCGGTTTCGACCTATTAGTCCGTTATTCACGTCGTTTTGTTTACTCGAAGACCTATTTATAAGTTTTTAAATATCTTCAAATTTTGCAGCCAACTTCCAGGGGCTAGTAGACCACACTTCGAAGCTCTCTGGCGTTCTTTTAACTCATCGTAGGAAATTGGGGTAAAACAGGCTTACTTATTAACTCACCCCCTACAATTCCTTAAAATTTTTGCATAACCTTTTGAAACACCCTGTATAATTTATATATTGTATAATACCCCTACATTTTGCATCATTAATCGACGTGATAGCAGGATTGGCACAGTACCTGCAAAACCTGGAGTACAATAGGCACAATGGAAATCGCCAATAAGTAATATTTCTGAGGGCCAAGACCTGCAAGTAACTGTTTATATATTGTTCGTTGAAGTAATGGAAAATTTTCAATTGCACGGTATGCAACAATATTTTCTTTTTAAACAGGTAGCTCTTTTGACATATTAAGACTTGGCAAAGACACGACGTTCTGTTTACATGTGATAAGTTTTTATTGTTTCAACAAGCACTATATTAACCGTAATTTGAAGGTCCTGCCTCTCGGAAATATGAGTTCTTAGCGATTTCCTTGAATATATTTTATTTGAGCGCCTATTGTTAACCAATATTTCATTAATGATTTCCTATTTATCACCTTTCCTAGGTTTTCCCTGACTTATTTTACGCAAATTTATTTAAATTATTCGGAATTATACGCTTGCAAACAAAACTTCCCTGACATTTCGCTGCCTTTTATACTAATTTAAAAAAAAATCTGACTTTTCCTTGATTTTAGACCCGTTTTCAATTGCCTCAGTACCTGCAAAACCTGGAGTTCCTGGAAACGTTAGGGAAACAATATATAAACAGTTACTTGCAGGTCTTGGTTCTCAGAAATATTACTTATTGTCGATTTCCATTTAGTGCCTATTGTAAAATTTTGCAAACAATAAGATATATTATAAATTTAAAGTTTTTCAGTATAAAAATTATGTTCGTTGGTTGATGAAGACGTTGTTGAATGTTTATGTAGAATTATTCGAATAAACAATATAATATTGTTCTTCAAAGTGAATACACGGTTCGTACACGACCTGGAATACCTAGAAAAGTCAGGGAATTTGAAAATGTTTCCAAAGGGTCACGAAAAAGTCAGGGAATTTGAAAATGATTCCCAAAATTCAGGGAAAAGTCAGGGAATTTGAAAATGTTTCCAAAAGGTCACGAAAAAGTCAGGGAATTTGAAAATGATTCCAAAAGGTTACGAAAAAGTCAGAAACATTAATTTATTCTACAAAAATAGTCAGGGAAAATTGGGCAATTTGGTCAGGGAAAACCTGGAAATGTCAGGGAATTTAATTCCGGAAATTTTGTACGAACCTTGGAATAATTTAATATTGACAGATTTGTAATTTGGGGGCGGTACTTACATCCAATCCTATTTCTGTTGGAAAACGTAGCCAAATATGACCAGTCACAAGAGGAAGAGAAGGTTTTACTAAACCCATGAGATACGAGCCCATTTAGGTTGATTCTTAATAGAGTGCTTTCAATTCGAAACTCACGACGTCACCAATGTAATTTGCATATTGATAAAAAACGGTAACTGTCATGGCGGCCACTATTAACACTACAGCAGGGAGGTTACAAGTTTTCAAAATCGTATCAGGCGAAAGCACTCTATAATATTAAAGGGACACAACGGCTTTTGAATTTAACACATTTCACGCGCTTATTTCCTGAATATGATTGGTCGTATGCGCTACCACGTGGTGAATCCGGTCCGAATTTTTTCAAACGCCGGTCATTCTTTCCAAACGCCGGTGTGGCCCTTTAACATACAAATTCAATTTACGACTTGTTGTAATGTGTAGTGAAATATCTTCCAAATATTCTGAACATCGTTTTGAGTAGTGTTACGCGATGAAGTAACCCTAATGAAAAGCGTTCGTTTAGTGACGTTTTCTTCCTGCTCGTTTTAGCGTACGGGTTAAATCCGTCCATTACATCTACACGACGGGGCATTGCGTGACTGTTAAGAAAGGGCTTTTAAAACGCAAACTAGTCGCGAGTACGGGTCAACCAGCGCTCGTATTGATTTACGCCTGTTATTTTCTCGTTCGGTCTGTCGCGAATTTGTTGTTTTTAAACCGTAGAGGGGTTTGGGATATCGTCCGAAGCAAAAATACGAGAAAGTTAAGCCTCGGCTGTCTTTAGAAATCGTCGACGACGCAATCTAGAGTTTTTTCGCGGTTGAGACCGAGCTTTGAACGGAAGCGGGCCTTGGTGGTCAAATTAGCCCTGACGATTCGGCTCGGTTACCGTGTAGACGCGTTTCTCCGCTGGACCTTAGTTGAGTAGCTAAGCTCGTTACTGAGAAAGTATGTGACGTACGATCAATATAAAAAATGAATGCTGGCCTGGGTTAAAGTTGAGAGTTCCACAGGTAATCTGTTGCGTTTTTTTTTGCGTTTTTGCAGAAGTGCGGGGTTGGTTTGGGTTTAAATTTCGTGTGGCACGTGATTCATATTGTTGTTATTTGATTGCTATTTCGCGGTTGATTTTGTTTTGTTAGTAGGGTATGATGATATTGTGTTTAGTGTTTAAGCCTTTGCTTCGTATTTGGCCTTGACAGACTTAAAGTATATCGCATACGTTTCCTTAGATACATCTAGTTTTACATCAAAAATATAAGGTGTTTTTGTTTCATGATATAGCAGGCTTTAGTAAGACGTTGAACCTCTAGAACAAGTTTATAAAAATAGCTTGAAGGTCACAAAGACAGTTGATAATTCAGTGAGAGGTTGGCCATTGACTGCGATCAGTGTACGCTTTGGCTACAATGATTACGGTAATGGCACTGTAATCACCGCAATCACCTTATAAGCGCAGTAATCCGCGTTAAACTTGTGAAATTTGAACGTGGCTATGTCCCTTTAAGCCCTACACGTATTTGGATTTTAAAATGAGATAATCTTTTTAATAACTTTTATATAATTAGAGAGATGAAAAAAAAATGTAACTAGCGCCAATACCCCTAGTTTCTGTTAAACCTGATGCCAGAAATGTCAAATTCGTTGAGCAACGATAATTATGTTCACAGTCGATTTAAAAAGTAAATATACTTTGTTTATTACATAACCGTTTCTTTGCATTTTAATATATAACTTTAAACCATGAATATTGGCTATTAATTAAAACTGTAGTTAAATTCAAATAAACTTTACCAGTTACCCTAGCGTATAATCAATCCAACATTAATATGGAACTTAAAACTGCCATTAAAATATTGAAAGCGATGAAATTTTTTCCAAATTTTGCATTATATTACATGGTTCATAATTAAAATTAATTTGTTATAATATATGTAGTAGTACCGCGATTACGTGGTACTATTCTTCTCGAAGTGTTATATGGAAATTACAAGATGTCATGCCGAATAGAGAAAAAGTAGTACCACATAACCGCAGTATGATTCAAGTTGAAATGGCCAATAAAAAGAGGGTTTCTCAAGTACCGAACTTTTTCCCCCTTCTGTTTGGTCGGCCGAAATTATTCGACCCACAACTAATTAAAACTACATCATTTAACATACGCCATATCCGCCCAGTGGCGTAAATAGCACCCCCGCAGACCCCGCTCCGCGGTGGGGCCCCCAAACGTTTATGATTAAAATCGGTGCTATTTAAAAGGGGCCCGTGTCATTTTTCGCGGGGGGGGGCGGAGTTCCTAGTATTCCCCAAATATTTCCAACCCCGTTTTCCCCGTGTTTCCCTACTCCTAGCGCTACGTACGCATAGCGGACGGGTTTTGAATTACTGTACGCAGTGTGAGGCAGAAATGATTAAAAAAAAACGCCATCTAGTGGTCGTTTGGAGAAGTTAGGTATTTACGTCTATCATAACTAGCGAAGGGTGGCGCGACTGCGTTACTGTAAGATTAATTATAAATTAAAAAACTGGTAATACTTGATCGGCAAGTTTTTTTAATGTAAATTATAACATTTTGGGCAATAGGCCTTTCCATAAAATATTTCTACCTGCTTCCACTGGTTTTTTTTCTACGTTACCCACCACCAATTTCGCTAAAACTAAACAAAAATTTGGCTGATTTAGCATTTTCCGGTAAGATTTCCCTAAACATTTTACACGGGTTAGGCTTAGTGTCTTCGGAATTCAAACTGATTTTAATATATTTTCGATACTAATTAAGGGAATTATTATTGCAATACTCATATCAACTCTGTGAAAGTATTGTTAGTACTTAGATATTAATTAGCTAGTATTTTATGATAAACGACAATCTTTACCTGATACACTACTGTGGCTGTCAATGAAATGTTAAGCCATAGTTCACAAGGCTATAAATTGTTAAAAATAATCGAAACCGTTCTAAATTTTTTATTATTTTAAATATTCAAATCCTCTCCTTTTATGACCAGTTAAGTAAACGAAATACTTTTATACTTTAAAGCAAGTGGTGGCTCTATCATTGCCACCTGGATTATGAAAAGGCCCTTGTTATTAGAGATGGCCATGAATCAATCCGATTCTTCGAAAAAACCGATATAACTGGAGACCGTGGTGCCATCTATTAATGGCAAAGGAAGCTAATATTTAAAATAGCCAAATGATACCGTCGTCAGTAAGCCATTGTAGAGTATTATACTTAGACCTATTATACTCTATTAAGAGGACTTTACCTAAACTATATATCCGATATAAATTATATTGTTTAAAATTACTGTAATTTTGTTATTGATCAATTTACAAACGAGCCAATCAACGCGAGGGGTACCTATAAGTACCCGCCTTTTGGGTCAAAATGTAGCTTAACTATCTTGTTTTTATTTCGACGCTAGCGACACTTGCTTTAAACATTTGCCCAAACAAATTTAACAATATCACTTGGATTAATTTTAATCCGCCGTGTTTTGTAAACATTTACACTCGGTAGCAGACGACATACCGAGCTCAAGAGTTGAGCGAGGGTAAAAACAAGGACGTTGATCTAAATCATCCTTGTAAAAACAGTTTTCCTTTACACTCTTAGGTTAGAGTTGGTTAAGTTTACTATTTCAGTTTTGGTTCAGTTACTTTTCTTGACTAGGTGAAGATAAAAATATAATTCATGCTCATTCCAAAAGCCAATTTATATAGCAGCGTTCGGTCGAATGGGACACATAAAAGCGTTCGGTCGAATGGGACAAATAAAAACCGCACGTTTCGGCGGAATTCGGTCGAATGGGACACCTCAAAAACCGCCTTCGGTCGAATGGGATTTCGGTCGAATGGGACTAAAGCCTTTAAATACTTAAAAAGGTTAATTAAAAAGTCTTTTGATTTCTTTGCCAGGATGCGTAGGAGGATGCGCGTGAGACGTCAAGCACCAGAAACTATCCAATGGCCGAACAGGAGGCGAATCGCTCCCTTCATCGTAATTGGCTCGTCCATTCTGCTGCTATTGGTCACTTTCAAAATGGTCCCCAAGGCTGACAACACTTACCCTATGGCGCCAGACGGTAAGGCGAAATGTTTTTTCCTCGATATTCTATTTACCGGTCGTTTGAAATCGAAAATCAGGAGCGTTTACGCGATAAACTGCCAAAAACAATTCCCAAACTCTTTAAGAAAGGTCAAAAACAAAAAATTGGTATTCGATCCCAACCAAGCGTTTCTCCCAACAGTTCAGTCTACGGGGTTTGCTCTCGTCCCGGTTTCAGGTCGCGGAGTGAAGCTTATGAAATTGAGTTGTTCGAGCCGCTTTTAGTAGAAGCTGGATTGTTGATTTCCTAAAAAAAAACCGAAATATTTGATTTAAATCAATTTTATTTTTATTTTTATTTTTATTTTTATTTTTATTTTTATTTTTATTTTTATTTTTATTTTTATTTTTATTTTTATTTTTATTTTTATTTTTATTTTTATTTTTATTTTTATTTTTATTTTTATTTTTATTTTTATTTTTATTTTTATTTTTATTTTTATTTTTATTTTTATTTTTATTTTTATTTTTATTTTTATTTTTATTTTTATTTTTATTTTTATTTTTATTTTTATTTTTATTTTTATTTTTATTTTTATTTTTATTTTTATTTTTATTTTTATTTTTATTTTTATTTTTATTTTTATTTTTATTTTTATTTTTATTTTTATTTTTATTTTTATTTTTATTTTTATTTTTATTTTTATTTTTATTTTTATTTTTATTTTTATTTTTATTTTTATTTTTATTTTTATTTTTATTTTTATTTTTATTTTTATTTTTATTTTTATTTTTATTTTTATTTTTATTTTTATTTTTATTTTTATTTTTATTTTTATTTTTATTTTTATTTTTATTTTTATTTTTATTTTTATTTTTATTTTTATTTTTATTTTTATTTTTATTTTTATTTTTATTTTTATTTTTATTTTTATTTTTATTTTTATTTTTATTTTTATTTTTATTTTTATTTTTATTTTTTTTTTTTTATTTTATTTTATTTTATTTTATTTTATTTTATTTTATTTTATTTTTTATTTTTTATTTTTTATTTTTTATTTTTTATTTTTTATTTTTTATTTTTTATTTTTTATTTTTTATTTTTTATTTTTTATTTTTTATTTTTTATTTTTTATTTTTTATTTTTTATTTTTTATTTTTTATTTTTTATTTTTTATTTTTTATTTTTTATTTTTTATTTTTTATTTTTTATTTTTTATTTTTTATTTTTTATTTTTTATTTTTTATTTTTTATTTTTTATTTTTTATTTTTTATTTTTTATTTTTTATTTTTTATTTTTTATTTTTTATTTTTTATTTTTTATTTTTTATTTTTTATTTTTTATTTTTTATTTTTTATTTTTTATTTTTTATTTTTTATTTTTTATTTTTTATTTTTTATTTTTTATTTTTTATTTTTTATTTTTTATTTTTTATTTTTTATTTTTTATTTTTTATATTTTATATTTTATATTTTATATTTTATATTTTATATTTTATATTTTATATTTTATATTTTATATTTTATATTTTATATTTTATTTTTTATTTTTTATATTTTATTTTTTATTTTTTATTTTTTATTTTTTATTTTTTATATTTTATATTTTATATTTTATATTTTATATTTTATATTTTATATTTTATATTTTATATTTTATATTTTATATTTTATATTTTATATTTTATATTTTATATTTTATATTTTATATTTTATATTTTATATTTTATATTTTATATTTTATATTTTATATTTTATATTTTATATTTTATATTTTATATTTTATATTTTATATTTTATATTTTATATTTTATATTTTATATTTTATATTTTATATTTTATATTTTATATTTTATATTTTATATTTTATATTTTATATTTTATATTTTATATTTTATATTTTATATTTTATATTTTATATTTTATATTTTATATTTTATATTTTATATTTTATATTTTATATTTTATATTTTATATTTTATATTTTATATTTTATATTTTATATTTTATATTTTATATTTTATATTTTATATTTTATATTTTATATTTTATATTTTATATTTTATATTTTATATTTTATATTTTATATTTTATATTTTATATTTTATATTTTATATTTTATATTTTATATTTTATATTTTATATTTTATATTTTATATTTTATATTTTATATTTTATATTTTATATTTTATATTTTATATTTTATATTTTATATTTTATATTTTATATTTTATATTTTATATTTTATATTTTATATTTTATATTTTATATTTTATATTTTATATTTTATATTTTATATTTTATATTTTATATTTTATATTTTATATTTTATATTTTATATTTTATATTTTATATTTTATATTTTATATTTTATATTTTATATTTTATATTTTATATTTTATATTTTATATTTTATATTTTATATTTTATATTTTATATTTTATATTTTATATTTTATATTTTATATTTTATATTTTATATTTTATATTTTATATTTTATATTTTATATTTTATATTTTATATTTTATATTTTATATTTTATATTTTATATTTTATATTTTATATTTTATATTTTATATTTTATATTTTATATTTTATATTTTATATTTTATATTTTATATTTTATATTTTATATTTTATATTTTATATTTTATATTTTATATTTTATATTTTATATTTTATATTTTATATTTTATATTTTATATTTTATATTTTATATTTTATATTTTATATTTTATATTTTATATTTTATATTTTATATTTTATATTTTATATTTTATATTTTATATTTTATATTTTATATTTTATATTTTATATTTTATATTTTATATTTTATATTTTATATTTTATATTTTATATTTTATATTTTATATTTTATATTTTATATTTTATATTTTATATTTTATATTTTATATTTTATATTTTATATTTTATATTTTATATTTTATATTTTATATTTTATATTTTATATTTTATATTTTATATTTTATATTTTATATTTTATATTTTATATTTTATATTTTATATTTTATATTTTATATTTTATATTTTATATTTTATATTTTATATTTTATATTTTATATTTTATATTTTATATTTTATATTTTATATTTTATATTTTATATTTTATATTTTATATTTTATATTTTATATTTTATATTTTATATTTTATATTTTATATTTTATATTTTATATTTTATATTTTATATTTTATATTTTATATTTTATATTTTATATTTTATATTTTATATTTTATATTTTATATTTTATATTTTATATTTTATATTTTATATTTTATATTTTATATTTTATATTTTATATTTTATATTTTATATTTTATATTTTATATTTTATATTTTATATTTTATATTTTATATTTTATATTTTATATTTTATATTTTATATTTTATATTTTATATTTTATATTTTATATTTTATATTTTATATTTTATATTTTATATTTTATATTTTATATTTTATATTTTATATTTTATATTTTATATTTTATATTTTATATTTTATATTTTATATTTTATATTTTATATTTTATATTTTATATTTTATATTTTATATTTTATATTTTATATTTTATATTTTATATTTTATATTTTATATTTTATATTTTATATTTTATATTTTATATTTTATATTTTATATTTTATATTTTATATTTTATATTTTATATTTTATATTTTATATTTTATATTTTATATTTTATATTTTATATTTTATATTTTATATTTTATATTTTATATTTTATATTTTATATTTTATATTTTATATTTTATATTTTATATTTTATATTTTATATTTTATATTTTATATTTTATATTTTATATTTTATATTTTATATTTTATATTTTATATTTTATATTTTATATTTTATATTTTATATTTTATATTTTATATTTTATATTTTATATTTTATATTTTATATTTTATATTTTATATTTTATATTTTATATTTTATATTTTATATTTTATATTTTATATTTTATATTTTATATTTTATATTTTATATTTTATATTTTATATTTTATATTTTATATTTTATATTTTATATTTTATATTTTATATTTTATATTTTATATTTTATATTTTATATTTTATATTTTATATTTTATATTTTATATTTTATATTTTATATTTTATATTTTATATTTTATATTTTATATTTTATATTTTATATTTTATATTTTATATTTTATATTTTATATTTTATATTTTATATTTTATATTTTATATTTTATATTTTATATTTTATATTTTATATTTTATATTTTATATTTTATATTTTATATTTTATATTTTATATTTTATATTTTATATTTTATATTTTATATTTTATATTTTATATTTTATATTTTATATTTTATATTTTATATTTTATATTTTATTTTATTTTATTTTATTTTATTTTATTTTACAGTTAATGCTCAGGGTTGTTTGATTTAAATCAAGTTGATTTATATCAAATGATTTTTTTTAAATCGTGGATTTAAATCAGTTCCTAAAAAGGTTGTTTAAACGGTATTAAATTTCCATAAATGATATATTTACCATTGAATTATTATATTTTAGACTATTTTTGTCATTCTATTAGACTATTACCTCTCACAATGATATTAGAATCTCCCCCCACGTGATATTTCATATACAGTAATATACTTGATAAATATATACTTATTTCTGGGAATTTTTTTAAAAGATAACTGTCTACTATTGATAGAAAAATAATAAGTTATATCCATAAGCTCATATACTGCTTTTAAAAAGTGACAAAAACCAAAAAAATCCGATTTAAATAAAACAAATCAACAAACCTGTTCGTGCTTCTTTTTCTTAACAAATTTATATATTTCCACAGTAATGCTAACTAAATTGTAGATTAATTTTAAGTAAATTTAGTTACGACTTGTAGTTACTTTTGCTCAGATTTGGCATTGCTGCAGGAGCTACTTTTGTACATTTTCATAAATACATTAAGGTAGAATAGGCGATAAAAGTCGGTAATTTTTTAAATAAAATCGATCAAGTCCAATTGATTTAAAACCAATCTATTTAAATCGGACATTTTCCAATTAAAAAACCCCTTCATTTTCGATTAATAACTAACAACTATTTTGTCTTTGCAATGTTAGTTAAATTAAAAGAACATGGCATCCAGCATTTTTGTGACCCGCAAAGAGATTTGAACAATATTGTTTACTTTTTTCTATGGTTTTTGATATTTTCGGAGGTTATATCTAGTTTGTTGCTGACGTAATATCAAAAACGCCTTCAAGGTTATATTTCCGTTAAGTAATGTTTCACGACTGAACTAATTTCAGCTCAAAATGTTCTAAACATATATGTACACGAACATTAAAAACGTTAAATTTTTTATTTTAATCTATGGAAATATATATAATTAATAAAACCAATTTAAACGGAGAAAACACATGGATATTTATTTATTAAATATTTTTTAAAATTGAGCTTTCAACCCGTAGGTCTTTGTCAAACCTACTAGTATATCCCATCAGGATACAAGAGTTTTTTTTATCAAACGGCCCCCATAATACCGCCGTTTTTTTGGCCATCATCAAGGTTAAGATTCCCGATATCATTAATGTAAACACCTTCAAGGTGTTTGATAAAAGAAACTCTTGTATTCTGATCGGAGATACTAGTTGTTTGTGTAATCTGTTGGTTTGACAAAGAACTACGGGTCGAAAGCTCAATTTTAAAAAATATTTAATTCATAAATATTTCCTCCGTTTAAATTGATTTTAATTATATATGTACACTTTGGATAGCACTATTTAAATTTAATCAATTCTTTTGGACTATATCTTGACGACAACACTTAAACGATTAAAACATTCCCAAGATTATTCTAAATAATATATTCACTTAAAGAAAAAGGTGCCTTAGAAAGAAACTATTTAGTATTTTAGTCTGAGTGTTTTTCTGTTCCGTAGTGGACTATTTTTGGTTCTATTTCCCGTAAATAATGCGTGAGTGACGTCACCATCAAATAATTATTTATAGCTATTTTTGAAGGTCGAGATGACCATTTTTGAAAGACGGTTGTTGTTATGAGATTTTAGTTTATTTTCGAAATTAATAAAAGGTTGAAATCGCCAATGTGAGCACGCCTGTTTGGAGGCTTCCACTCTGTGGCAAACTAAAAAAACATAACGTAGTAGCTTAAAAAAATACCATGTTAGTATCCCTTTAAACGCCCTTTCCATAGAATGTGCAACTCGGGACGAAGTAGCTAGCACGAACTTGTTTTTCCACATCATTTTCTCTTTGTTGTTCTTTTGAGGAGAGGTGATTTCGTTCTTTTTTCCTCTTCGTTGGCGATCGGCGGGAAAATGCCTGCGAGCCTTCGCGCGAGTCACAGACGAGCCGACTTGTCCATTGGATATGCCCATCTAGTTTTTTTCCGTATTCTCTTATGCATATTGCATGAGTGTTGATCCTATTTTCGAAGTCAAATCGAAATGCCCTCGGCTTTCCGAACCAAAGACTATATTTCCAGACTCTCCTTTTCGTCTTACCTTCTACATTTACTTCTAAGTTAAGCCTAACCAAAGACTATAGTACGTAGTATCGCGAAACTTGGAAGAATTACAATATCTAAAACGTCTTTTAAACAGTCGGTTAATATTCTGCCAATATAGTTTTTGCCGGGTAACTTTCTCGGTAAGTATGCATTGACTGGCTCCGAATGAAACCTTTTTTAGGCTTTTTCCTGTCTGCCAACAATTCCTTTTATATCGTGTCTCGGGCTTTCTTTGCTAGGGTTTTAAGTTGTCGGGGGGTATTACGTGATTTCCATATATTGGGATTGGTAACGTCTGGGGTAGTTGGCAGGCTTAAGTACTCGCTATGATTTATGAGGGCTTTTGGTTAGATTGTTTTTTGCGTGTGCCTGCGTCTTGGACTCATTCGCCATAAGTTGGTGGCGTTGCGGATGGCGGGTTTTATGGTAAAGTTTATTTGTGTTGATGGTTTTGGGGTTGTACTTAGGTTTCGGGGTGAAAATATTTGGGTATTAGTTTTAAGATCTGTTTTTATACGGTTATTTGGTTGGTCCAAAGTCCGTTGTTTCACTGTGGCGGTAGACGTAACTGACTGGTTCAAAGTCTCCTTTTTGTGAAAACGTGCATTTAGTGGACTGCTGGATTTTCGTCTGCTAAGCAGCCTATAAAATCACAAAGCGTCTGCTTGGAAGACGAAAACCCAGCAGTTTATGAGCTTGAGCTTCTTGCGTTGACTTAAACTGCGAAGCTTCATTTTCATCTCTTAATCGATCCCCCTCAAATATTACATAGTCTGACCCCTCCCTTGGCGCTACTGCAGGTATTACACTACCTTAATTCAATATTGACGAATAAATTTTAGTATCTTAGCATCTCTATTGATAACGATTTTTAGGTTTTGTATCTAGAACAATAACATAATAATAATCTAACAATGGGATTATACGTTTTAAAAGATACTAAAAAGAAAGAATTGAATGTATAAAAAATATCCAGGATTCATATTTGGAATTTCTTCCAAAAGTCACGTATCTCGACTTACATGACTCTTACTCTCAAGTAGATAAATTCGACTCGAAACGCGAAAATTTCCGAAATTCAAGAAAATCTACCCAAAGAAAGCGAATCTTGTGTTTATAATAGTTAATTTTACGCTCCAATCCAATAGTTCGTTGTGCATTATTTGGATAATTAACTTTTTACTTTTGATAACGTTTTAAATCCCCGTAAGCCTTTGCTGAAATGTAAACAAGAGAGTTTAGGCACGGTTTATAGAATCTACACAGGTTGGAGCTCCCTGTACCTTCGTACATGCTAGCGATTAGGTCCCCTTATTTTCTACTGCCTGCCAACCCTGTTCCAGACTTAGCTATCTATGCGCCACCTGTATGTTATAAAGAGTACTAATGTACTTTATATATAATTTGTTAAAAATTAATTTGAAATATAAATACAACAAAAACTTCACCTGTTTTTGTATTTAATTTATATATTTAAAATTTTAATTTAAAACCAAGATTATAGAGAAAAATATCCACGTGTCTATCTACGCTAAGGTCTAATAATAATATCATATTTTTAACAGGAAGCTTAAAACACATTCCAAAATACAATTTTGGAAATTATAAGGTGTTTTAGGATTAACTAATATGAAAAATAAAGAATTAGTATAAACAATATATTTACCTTACTTGTTAGTTAAATATATGAAATTCAGAAAACCTTCCATAAGTTAGACCTTGGATGAAAAATATTTTTCATCCAAGGTTGGAGTCCCGAAGCATTCAGTAAAATTAAATCACTAGTTTTCGCCAGAGGACGCTTTCGGCGCCTTAGCCTGATTTCAAACTTCTAAACGCGGGAGTAGCGAGTAAGTGGACCCTCCCATATCCCAAGCGCCCCAGTCTGTGTAGATTCTATAAACCGTGGTGGAGGAGAAGTTCTAGATTGCACTCCACAGCATGAGTTCACGAAATGCATTAGGGATGTTCGTTTTGCCAAAGACGTCACCAAACTATTTAAACGAAATAAAAAGATTTAAATCTTGGCAAAAACTCGCTTCAAAATATTAGCAAAAACACGCTTACAAAATCTTGGCAAAAACTCGCTTCAAAATATTGGCAAAAACACGCTTACACAATCTTGGCAAAAACTCGCTACAAAATATTGGCAAAAACACGCTTACAGAATCTTGGCAAAAACTCGCTTCAAAATATTGGCAAAAACACGCTTACACAATCTTGGCAAAAACTCGCTACAAAATATTGGCAAAAACACGCTTACAGAATCTTGTCAAGAACACGCTTACAGAATCTTGTCAAGAACACGCTTACAGAATCTTGTCAAGAACACGCTAAAAGAATCTTGTCAAGAACACGCTAAAAGAATCTTGTCAAGAACACGCTTACTGAATCTTGTCAAGAACACGCTTACCGAATCGTGTCAAGAACACGCTTACAGAATCTTGTCAAAAACACAATTACAGAATCTTGTCAAAAACACAATTACAGAATCTTGTAAAGAATACGCTTACAGAATCTTGTCAAGAACACAATTACAGAATTTTGTAAAGAATACGCTTACAGAATCTTGTCAAGAACACAATTACAGAATCTTGTAAAGAATACGCTTACAGAATCTTGTCAAGAACACGCTAGAAAAAAGCGATAACTCCAAATTAAAGGGAATATAACCTCAGGTATTTGGTGTGGAACACCAACGTTTGCAGCTCTGTCCGCTCTTGCCTTTATCTTTAGAAATGTTTGGCGCCACTGAACAGGGAAATTTGAAATATTGAAGGGGTCTTCTATAAAGATTGCTTTGCAGGTTATATTCACTTTAATTTCGTGGTGTCGCTAGATGCCCATTTACGCTTCTAGTCTTGTAGAGGTTAACGGTTTTAGTGAGTGTAGGGATTTGTGGCTAGCCACCACCCTCCTACGCGTTGTAACCCGGCCACTTTAATTAATGGCTTAAAAAGTCGCTGGATGACTTAGGTCTAAGGTGGTGCCTTGGGTATTAGCCTAGCTGGTTATTAAGCAACTGGCCTATTTAACTAGCGTGTCTTAACTTTGTAGGTTTGGGTGGCGCTAGCGGAAGAGCGGCGGCTAGTTTCAAGCATCCTCAGCCACCGGAAGAGCTGTTGGCCAGGCAGCGCATGATGGACCAGGGTGACGTCGGGGGCGGAGGGGCAGGCGTCGTGGACGAGATGGACTACGACATTGCCCGAGTCAAATTCGACGGAGCCGAAAACTACCGCAACAGCAAACGGGAAAACACGGATCGAGGTTGGAACTCACTTTGTTCACTTTCATTTTTTTGTGAGGGCAGTATGGATATGCCCGAATAAGTTTTGTTGGCGCAGTGGGTAGCACTTTTCCTCGAAACCAGAGGAGCCGGGTTCTATTCCAACTTGTGGCACTGACAAAGAGACGATTTTCACCGATTTTTTTCAAACTCGGGGGTCAAGTAGATTTTCATGGATACCTTGAAAGCTCCTAAAAGGAAAAGTATCAATGGCCATTCGTTTTGCCATGGTATCCAAAAATATTTTTCACAACTCAAATTTAAAGTTCATCTACGTAAAATTGCATGGTAAAAACACGGATTAATAATTGGTGTATTTATATTTAAGGTATGAATATATTTAGCTATTCTGTGCGAAAAAAATATGTTCAGGAATCCACCTGAGGATCTGCCAATATTATGTAAGGATGCACCGATATGGGTACAGCTGATATATCGGCTATTCGTGGCCGATATCTATCACAACAGTAATGTATATGATAAAATCATGGTAAAAGACGTTTCAGTTGTTCACTGTCATACCATTTTATTATAATTTTTCATGGAAAAATGTTTGCAATAGCATATCCAAATATGTTTCTTTTCATTTTACGTGATACATATTTGCTATCACAAATCGAATATCTAAAAAAGGTATGATCTAGCTTCTGAAGTCTGGCGTCCGTGGCGCGGTCAATCAAATAAAATATTTAGTTGGTTAATCGAAAATTTTCTTAATTTTAAATGTGTTTCTGAAAATGTTTATCTAATACCGGTATTAAGCCGATATTGACCGATGCAGATATTAGAAAAATAGGCCTATATATCGGTGCATCCCTAGTATTATGATCCCCTTACAAATATATCAAACCATAAGCCTATCAACCCTAAGTTTGAATCGAAAGGTAGTGTTGGTTCAAGCTAACGACTGTCGAAAGTACAGCGCTAAATCCACCCGGTGGCGGAAAAGAGAAACGTAACGCGTCCCGCAACGCATGATGCCAGCTGCTTTGGTAAGAGAGAGGTGCGTAGAGAGAAAGGGGGAAGGAAGAAGCTTCAATTTATCTCTACCAGGTGCCGATAATATCGCCTGATTTCTTTTTCGCCCGTCCAGTGGTGGTACAAAGGGCGCTATGCGCGTTTCAAACTTAGGGTTGATAGGCTTATGATCAAACCAACCAGACATCTCCACATATTAATTCCCCTTATGTATTTGTTGCTTGCTCGTTAGGTCACAGGCATACGTCGTAGCTAAGCCTTGAAACGGCCGCCATTAAATTAATTTAACGTCACTGATCATTTGGCAAAATGCCACACGATCCTGCGAAATTATCACGTGACCGCCATGGGCGTCTTAAATTCATGGCCGACTAATACGCGTTACCATGGCAACGGATGCAAACTACACCCGCGAGCAACCTACGAATATTTTAAAACCTTTTTATTATTTAGGGAATTTTGGAAACTTATAAGAATCGCGTAGTTCGTCACAACCTTTTTTAAAACAAAGTAACAAACAAGTAAGAAAATGGGGTAGAATTATCGATAAATTTTCACGACAACGTTGGAAGTCACACTGTCATTTTCAACGGTTTTCTTTTTTGGAGTGGAATATTATCAAACTTAATGACTCCGAAGAATTTCCGTATCACCGCATACGATTATGTCAGAGTTTACAAAAACCGGCTTTTTCAAAAAATGTAAAAGCCAGTATGGTTTTAACAGGATAGAACCTCGCTTTAAATCAGAATGAAACCTCCATTAAAATTAATCTTATGTCAGTTTTAGTTTCGCACTTCCGTTATTGGAGGACTCTTGTTATTCATATTATATTCGAAATAATAGATTATTTCCTTAGTTTGATAGCTTTGGCGCTTTAATTTAAAATTTAGATTTTTCAGTGCTTAAATACCACACCATCCATAGGTACTGTCCCTAAGTAGCAATACATAATTAATTAAACACAAATTCCAATTGTTTACTATCTTATGCAATAAACCCTACTAAATGTGTATTATTAAACTTAAAAGGAGAGTACCCGAGGTGTTTATTGTCGATTTTGTTCAAAGTCGGCCGTAATGTAGACCTATATGAGATATGAAATTTCCCAAAATTAGAGACGTTGCACTACATTCAATTCATAAATTAGGTTAGATCCTAATTAAATGATAATATACGCACTTTTAAAGTTTTTTCTCTCAAACAAAACATTAAATGTTTATATTTATACATATTTAATAGTTGTCAATATTCAATTGTATAAGCATTCTTAATAACTACCTGAGCGTATTTATCAAGAAACTTATAAGCATATTCTTTAATTACAATTCTTTATAATTTTTGAAAAAGAGATACAAAATATATTTCTTTGAAAATTTTAAGGAGTCTATTTTCCTTAAAATATCATTTTCCAAAGTTTGGTTCCTTCCTATAATTTTTTTTAAGCATTATCAAGTATTTTTGTTTAGAAGCAAACTTTCTAAGGTCCACATTGAACTTATGGTATTATCTTAAGAAAATTAAAAACGTTTTTGCTCGGACGAATAAAGGAAGTTGCAATTATAAATGTTTTCTAAAAAAGATTGAAGTCTTTTTGTGGTTCTGTCAAGTGACAAATAAAAGCAAATCAAATAATGCTCGCTACTTGGCTACTGTTCGAAAATTTTCTTATAGAACGGACGTATAAATTGAACCTCGACGACAGTTTCCAACCTCCGAGAAAGATAATTTAATAATAATAATAATAATAATAATCAGCTAGGCTAATACCCAAGGCACCACCCTAGGCTTTCCCAAATTTCATTATTTTACCAGATCCAAGAGATTGACCAACAAATCAAAACAACCTTCGTTTTAAATAATCTATAAATTTTTAGAAAAGCTATCTTGTAGCTGAAACTAAAACCAAAAGTAAAATTTCTTCCAAGGAGACTCCAGTCTCCATTGCATAGAAAGAGTCCACGAAAATCAGGGGAAGGGTACAAAAAATTGCTTAAAATATATTTAACTAAAATTACAAAACTAAGAAATTTGAATTCTTACTGAAAAGAAGAAACTTTATAGTCAGTTTAAAAAATCACATAAAATCATTGAAATCAAGTTGATCCAAATCAACTAACTCAGGAATATGATATTTCGTTCGTTTCGAAAAAAATTGTTATTTACAATGATGGCACCTAAGAGCAACAAACACAGCACCCCACACAAGGAGAACGCAACCCGCCAAAGTCGTGTATTTTCTTGTGTACATTTTTCATTGGTTAGACGCTTTAGTGCCTGCTGCCGTTGGAAGGGGAAAATTCGGAAATTGCCTTCCCCCTTTCCGTAAAACGTTCAGCGTAAATGCTCGTCCAATGAAATTTGTACACAACACTGGGTTAGCGTGTTTAAAGGCTAGCTGCGTTCTCCTTGTGTTTGTTACTCCTAGATGGCACTTTACTGGACACGGTGCTAACTATAATACGACTCTTGTTGTGCTCGCACCAAAAATATTTCTATGCACTGAAAAAACATTATTTGAAAAATATTGGAAATACAAGACTCAAACAATACTACCCGATAATGTTCGCGGTATACGCGAAAAATACCAGCAATTTATCACCAACTCGATAAACTTATATATTTGGTAATTACACTTTAATACTTGGTATTAATAACTGAAAATTAAGGTACATTTTATACACAGGAATACACGACAACAGTATCGGATTTCCTGAAGGTGGGTCCCTAGGCAGATTTTGGTGGGGGCCTATGTAAGGAAAGCATAAAAATGCAAAACTCGCGTGTTCCGAAGCTGAGCTTATGTCACGAGATTAATAATAAAGCAACAAGTCCGATATGTTTTTTCTCTAAAAATCCATTGATTTCAGCAGTGGTGGGGGCCCATAGGTCTGTTCCTAGTAAGCCTAATCCTTAATCCGGAACTGCATGCTAATATTTGTGTAATACATTGAGACTACTTGGTATTACATTGATAATATTTGGTAATACACGACAATATTTCGAAAAACACGATATGCTTTCGTAACATACAAGAATGTTTGTAATACATGACAGGGTTGCCACACGTCAGGGAAAACAGGGAAATCATGGAAAAGTCAGGGAATCTAAAAATGGGCCTAAAGAGTCAGGGAAATGTCAGGGAATTTTAAGAATTGGTAAAAATTCAGGGAAAAGTCAGGGAATTCAATTTTATCTTGGCACTTTTTGAAGGTAATTTAACTCTAGATCTATGTCAACTTCCACAATTATCATTTATTTCCTTGAATGTTTGGCTAATTTTTTCAACATTGCAATATTCTTTTTACTTAAATATAAGTCCATCTAAATTTATTAACTTCTGATAAAAGTAAAATATAAAAGAAAAATTTTGGCCTTAATAAGTCAGGGAAAATCTGTTAAAATGGTCAGGGAAAACGGAATAGTGAGGGAATTTGAATCTGAAAATTTTGTGGCAACCCTGCATGATCATTCATGATAATGCGTGATATTTTTTTATACATTTGGGATTATTTGGTAATACAAACCATAGTGTACACCGGAATACGCAAGTGGCTCGCCCCTCGGTTTTGACCCAATGCAAGAAGCTGGAATCGAACCTGCGAGTGTGCCAACCACTAAGTCACACCCCCTTCCTGCTCCGTCACACCCCCTTCCTGCTCCGTCAAAGTCCCCTTCCTGCTCCGTCAAAGTCCCCTTCCTGCTCCGTCAAAGTCCCCTTCCTGCTCCGTCAAAGTTCCCTTCCTGCTCCGTCAAAGTTCCCTTCCTGCTCCGTCAAAGTTCCCTTCCTGCTCCGTCAAAGTTCCCTTCCTGCTCCGTCAAAGTTCCCTTACTGCTACGTCAAAGTTCCCTTACTGCTACGTCAAAGTTCCCTTACTGCTACGTCAAAGTTCCCTTACTGCTACGTCAAAGTTCCCTTACTGCTACGTCAAAGTTCCATACCTGCTCCGTCAAAGTTCCCTTCCTGCTCCGTCAAAGCCCCCTTCCTTCTCCATCAAGGCCCTTCCTTCTCCATCAAGGCCCTCTTCCTGCTCCGTTAAACCCCCTTCTTGCTCCGTCAAAACCTTTTCCTGCTCCATCAAACCCCCTTCTTGCTCCGGCAAAACATTTTCCTGTTCCATCAAAACCCCTTCCCGCTCCATCAAAACCCCTTCCCGCTCCATCAAATCCCCTTCTTGCTCCGTCAAAACCTTTTCCTGCTCCGTCAAAACAACTTCCTGCTCCATGAAAACCTTCTCCTGCTCTGTCAAAACCCCTTCCTGCTCCGTCAAAGTTCCCTTCCTGCTTCGTCAAAGTTCCCTTCCTGCTCCGTCAAAACCTTTTCCTGCTCCATCAAAACCCCTTCCTGCTCCGTCAAAACCCCTTCCTGCTCCGTCAAAGCCCCCTTCATACTCCGTCACCCCAAAGGGGCTCTAGTCGCGACTACCAATTGTCATTTAACCCCTTCAACATCCGACTGACAAACTGCACTCCATTTAACTTTTAAATTTGTAATATATCCAATAGAAATGGAAGAGAAAGGTAAGCTGCCACATCCAAAGCTCAAACCGGAAATCCTAATCGGCCTGGGCTCCAAGTCCAAACGAAGTGCAAAACGGGCCGCCCAAAAATCGCTCAACAATCTGCCTTCTGCCAACGACACCAAGTCGAAGGGAGACGCCGTTCTACCGACCAAACTGAGCGGCAGTTCGTCTCCGCCAATCAACGACGAGCGGCCCAAGGAAGCCGGCCAATCAGACGCGAGCCCCAAGGAAGCCAGCCAATCGGGTGAGCCGGAGTTTATGCTGACTAAAGAATTGCACCAACGGCGAAATCCAAATTTATCCGCCCTCCCCAAACTGTCCAACGGCAAGAAACTGAACCCGGTCCTCCTGCCCAAACCCAGTTTTTACCGCGCAGATATTTACAGGGAGAGGAAACTTAGAAGAGCCAGAGCTATGGCCGCCCTGAGGCGAAAAGCCGGGTAGTCCACACTAGATTTCGGTGCAAATAATATCCAGATGATTATTATCTGGGCTGTTATTATAAAAATGTATATCGAGCTTGTAGATTTTAGATATGGCTTTTATGCTCCATGATGTAAAATATTTTTGCGAGGTTCAAATTAATCGAAGTGTAGCATAGTTTTTTTTAACTATTTCATTAATAGCATCTCAGTTAGTTAAATTCAAAGTGTAGTGTTTAAATATGTATTTACAATTATTTGTTGTTAGCCCCTCAGCGCAATCTGACTAAGTTCAAAGTGTATTCATTTATATTTATTTAAAATTCTTTGTAGCGTTTGTTTACTAAGTTATTTTAATTTAAAGAATTTTTTAGCTACTTGTGCAGATATATTGAATAGAAATTAAAACAACAAAGAGTTAAAAGTGCACAAGAAATTTTTATTAAAACATAATAAAACTTTATTTAAGCCGTCATCAGGGGAATGTTTTAATAAAAATTTCTTGTGCACTTTTAACTCTTTGTTGTTTTAATTTCTATTCAATAAGTAATTTTATTTAATTAAATTGAATTCCAAGTATATAATTTTTGAATTAATTTAGTTTTAGTCCTTGGGGGTACTTTACCTAACTTATAATTTTATATTTATTTTTAAGTAATTTGCCGTTAGCTTATCGTTGTATTTAACTTAAGTTCAAAGTGTAGAATATTTATTTTAATTAAGTCGAAGCCTATCGAATTATTGTGGCTAATTTCAAAGTGTATTATTTTAATTTAAACTATTTTGGCGTTAGCGTATCTGGGTTTTTGACAGAGTTCAAAGTGTAGAATTGTTATATAGTTTTCAATTAATAATACGTTAGCCTATCGTTGTATTCTACCTAAGTGCAAAGTGTAGTATTTTTATATTTATATACATTAATTCCGCGTTAGCCTATCGTTGTATTTTATATTAGTTCAAAGTGTAGTATTTTAATATTTATGGAAATTAGTTTAGTGTTAGTCTCTCTGGGTATTTTACTTAAATTCAAAGTGATATTTTTATATGTATTTAAAATGATTTGGCGTTATGCCAACGTTGTATTATACCTTATTTCAAAGTGTAGTATTTTATATTTATTGAAATTAGTTTAGTGTTAGCCTCTCGGGGTATTTGACTAAGTTCAAAGTGTAGTATTTTTATATTGATTTATATTTATATTTATATTTATATTTATATTTATATTTATATTTATATTTATATTAATTAATTTAGTTAGAGCCTCCTTTGACTAAAATTCATAATATAGAACGTGTTTGGGTTGAGCCTATCTACATCATGGAGTTGTGTATAGCTTAGACTAAAATAAAAAAAATATACACTGTTAAATGTTAGCACGTGTAACTAATCCCGAGCTAAATTAGAGAAACGAGAAAATAGTATGAATAACCGCCGTTAGCTTTGGCTCTATTCGCTTTAATAACAGGAATAGCGTAATCTCGAATTAGATTAGTACACGCAATGTTTTCCAAAAGTCCAAATAACTCCCGTACACTGTTAAATATTGCGCACTTTATATATTGTAGTAGGATAACCGCTATTTTTGGAAGCTTTTTATGGAGTTTTTTGTAAGCTATCAAAAAAAAAGCAGCAGCCACTGTTTATATTATCAAATTTCCACAACCTGCACTGGAGTGAATCGTACTATAGTTTAGAAATTTTATGCCAAGAATTTTTTTTGTATCTACCAAAAGCGAAATCAAGCGAAGTCGAGACTAGGGTCTACGATATCGAAGAAACGGCCAGCGCGGTTCCGGAAACTGCACCGATGGACCCTTTTTGGGGGCAGCCATTTTTTGATGGTGGCTTTGGATATTATTAATTTTAATATAAATATATTGTTTTTAATACTTACTGTAGTTTCGGTTAGCGCGGGTTTCGTCAGTTGAGTAGTAGAAAAACGTTTTTCAAATAATTGATAACTTGGATACTTCTGATACTACTCTACTTAAGCTAACCCGAAGTTAACTAGCTAATAAATGAAATTTGAAAAATTTAAAATTTTATAACCGCAAAAACACGTTTTAAACTTTTTAATTTGTACTACCAAAAATTATTGGGGTAGTTTTTCAGATGCTTTTTGCGTTAATTAAACTTAATGAAGATTAATTTAAATTCAAAATATTTTAATTATTCAAAATTTTTGCAAATAAATGCTTATTAAATAGTTTAGAACATCCTAGATATTTGTAATAATAAAGTTCATTTGAATTTATACAAAATTAAGATCACGATTAATTTAACTTTGAAAAATGTAAATTTTTCAGTTGGTAAATTTAAGATAGCAATAAAATATATCTTTAAATACAGTAAAACCAAATAATTAACTTATTTAAAATAATATTCTTATCTAAAACTACCCCAATAAAACTTTTATATAATGGAAAACCTTTTCATAAGAAAATGATATTAATAAAATTTGAAAAAACTACAAAAACGGTTAAAACAATTTATTCACATTTTGGCCTTATGAACAAAAGCACATTTTTAATAACAACTGCTCATGTAATATATATTTTCAGTAACATTGTCATATTTGTTTTCGCCATTTATAATTCATTTTGAAAAAAAAATCAATTTGGAAAAACGACCAAACATTTTAATTTATTTTTTACAATTGTGTATATGACGCTGTAACGGATGTAATATTTGTAAAAGTATAATATACCTATATTTAATAAATAATTTAGAAAATTATTATTTGTATTTAATTCGATGACTTCTCAAGGATCGTTTTGGTGGAAAAATTCCGGTGGCAGATCGTCCATCAGGTTTGCTCTAGTTTTTGGTTTTCGATTTCTTCTAGCCTGCTGGATTACAATTAATAGTAAATATTTTATTTTTGGATTTGATCATGAAATGTATTTATTTCTACTCCGGGAGAAAGACAATGTTGAGATGGTTTTACGCGTAGCTCCCATTCCACATCATGCTCTTAGAGTAAATTCCTTCCCGAGCAGACATGGGCAAAATCGCGAGGGATTTTTGGAGATTCACTCTCACTCAAGAGTGACAGTTGAACTAAATAAAAATCTTCACTCTTTTTCACTCTCGTTTTTTGTCACTCGCCAAATGGACTCTTCCCCAAGAATGAGATTAGTCAAGGTTAACAATTTCACTCTTATAGCGCGTTCCACTTGCTGATCTCGGGTGCTCAGAGATCACTCGATTTTTGATTTTAAGTTCCACTGAGAAATCGAGAGCGGCTCTCGCCGAGATTCGTGTGTTCCACTGGCGATCGCGATTCAGCAGAAAGTGCTCGGAGCTGATCCGAAAATTTTGGCAGATCAACAAATTGCGAGCATTATTTATGTGCGAAATGTCGGCTGCTAGAGACAGAAATTATTGATTTCGGCTAGCTTACATGTTATCTCCTGACAGCTCTGATGAAGAATTGGAAGCTATAGCATTAGAATATTATGCACCGAGCGTATTGAATAAATTTGGGTCTATAGTTATGTAAATGATGTGGTTATGAATAATGAGGATAACGAGGTAAGGATAGGTAAGCCTGGTCTTTGTACTACCACCATTTTAACTTCACAGGACGGTGGATTAAGATTTCCACGCGTGTTCCACTGGAAAATATATCAGTGGTGCTCCAACAAAATCCTAGGAAAATCTATGACGTCAGATACTAATTTTAGAGCGCTCTGAGGTCTTACCAGTGTAACTTTCTATTATTCTTAGCGGGAATCTTGAATTTTAAGGCGGGAAATTTGAATTCGGTTCAAAAAGTATATTTTAGCCTGCTTTGTCACCACTCTTTTCCCGCGAGCTCACTCGGCGAGTGACAAAAAGGTGAAAATTCCCCTCTTACGAGTAGATTTTTTGTATTACGAAGTGGAGTGAGAAAAGTGTGGGGGGAAAATTCACTCCTAGTTTTGCCCAACTCTCGCTACCTGAGAGCAAAAGTCAAGTAAGTCGAGATACGTGACTATTGAAAGAAATTCAAAATAAGAATCCTTGAGTGTTTTTAAATTAAGGTGACTCAGTACAAAATTTTCAATATATATTTCCACTCTATTTTTATCAATTTTCATTATTAGATTATCATTGTTATTATGCTAGATTTCGAACTTAAAAATGGTTTTTCTCAAATAGGGGTTTTCAGACTTGCTTGACTCTTGCTCGAGTCTAATAAGCACGCTAAGTCATTGGTTGTCTTTCGACGCGATGGAAGAGCACACTGGTGACGTTTTTCCTTCCCCCACTCTTGGCGGGGGTAAATTTGACCTTGATTCGTCCGGTTCGTCCAACATAGTCTTTCTTCCTAAGCGGAAATAAATACCTTGTTGGGTTTGGTGAACTAGGTTATACTTTGGCTCTGGCTTTTTCGTCTTTGGAATCTTCGGGATATGGCGGGATATCGCCCATCGTCTCAGGGTCCCAGTCGTCGAACCCGTCTTTCCGTTTCTGGTAGCCGAAACTTGCCAGTCGATCTTCGTGACTTGGTACTGTTAAAGTCAATTCAGATTGTGGCCATATCGAAGTTTGAATTTAAGTAAAGAAATTACTCTAAATGTGATTGGCCGAATTAGATATCACAAGCTACAGAAGGGCAATGGCAGCCCTGGGATGGGTCTGTCAGGTAGGTCAAGTAAGTAGGGTCACCTTAGAAGAGTTTTAGCCCTTTTGGGGCACTTTAAAAAAAAATTCAAGTTCGCAAAATTTGGCAATTTTGAAGATTTATGTAAGAAATTCCTGTAGAGTATTGAAGGATTTAAAAATTAATACGAAATATTTGGGTAAATTTAATTTTAAGGATCCATCTTCCGCATATCTATGTGTGTTAAAATGGAAACGAAATACACCTCTGTATGGGTGTTAACAGATCACGAACCTCCGCCTCTTTATGGGTGTTAAAAGTGGGAAAAAGTGCTCTTAAAGGATATTAATAGATCACGTAACTCTGTTTTTTTATGGGTGTTAAAAGGGCAAAAAACTACTGTCATTATGGGTATTAATAGATCACGAAACTCATACATATTACGAAATTTAGCAATTTATGGGTGTAAAAAGAGCCAAAAACCTACGCCTCTTTGTGGGTGTTTAAAGAGCAAAAAACCTACGCCTCTTTGTGGGTGTTAAAAGAGCAGAACGATACGTCTCTTTATGGCTGTTAAAAGCCCAAAAAAACATTCTTTATGGATATTAATTGATCACGAAACTCAGTCTCTTTATGGGTATTAAAAGGGCCAAAAACTACTCTAAATAGATATTAATAGATCACGAAACTCAGCTTCTTTATGGGTGTTGACAAATCACGAAACCCCACCTCCTTATTATTAAAAGGGCACTACTCGATTTAAACCCGGATTTTTCAAACGTCGGTATGACCCTTTAATTTGGAGTGAAAATTTTAGTAGGAAACGAACCTCCTGGAATGGGTATATTAGAACCACTACTAGACGTCCTCCTTGAAGATACGTAAAGCAATAACATTGATGATAATACTATTAGTAGAGGCCAAGCCCGAAAATTGCTCGACTCCTCCTCTGGTTTGCGTTCACTCATGGTTTCCTACAAATATTGTAGTAGAAATAGTACTGTAAAGTAGAATATCAACTATTATTTTCCTAAGTATCCTTAATTCTGTAATATTTGATGTTATATTTAATTGTTCATATAATCATTTTAAAATTACTACTATATTTAATATAAAACGTATAATTAAGAAGTATGTAGTAGATTTGCTTAGTAGAAAGATTCTGTATGATAAATAATAAATTTATCAAAATTTGTTGAAATATTTTAATTTATATTGATTATACAAAATCTGTACGGTTAAACATATTTTTCTATTAAAATTTATACGAATGCATCACGAACTTAAGTTAATAATTAATTAATTGTTAAAACGAAGTGTAAATTCAAAAATTCAATAAAATTAAGTATCACTTGAATTTAAAAGAATTTTAACCCTCTTTTAAGATAAATACAGAGTGTCGTACATACTATATTTTTGATATTAAAAATGTCTCGATATTAATGTCAGAACCCACGTTACTCCAATACGAAGTAAGTACAACTTGTCTCATTTCAAGAATTGTATATCATTACCCTTGGTAACCGAGTTCCTTACTAACCCAATTTCTTGAGAAAAAAACGTACAATTTTACAAAAGTACCTTACCTGTAAGACGAGTAAAATTAAAACTGTTTATTTTATGAATTGTAATCTTCTCCACGTTTCATCATCAGCAAGTAACAGTTAAAACTGCGTTCAACCAAATACTTGAATGGGACTTATCACTAATGTTAGAATTTTTTGGTCTCGAGATAAGTTTCGGTGTCTCATTGGAAAAATCAATTTTTTCGTCGCGTAAGCGACACACAACTTGTTGCCTAGGTTACCAAGTTCCATTATTGACAAAACAAAGCTCGGGGTGTTCTTTTAGTTTCCCATTGGAAAGTTCCCAGCGGTTGCTTACGTGTCTAAGATCTATTAGTGTACGGTGTTTCGAAATTTGTTTCCCACTCTCGATAATATCGGTGTACGACTGTTACAAGTATACGTAGAGAAATGTATTGGTATTTCTAGATATTTATTAAAAATTGATGTTGTTATTATTTTATTACTATTTGGGAATTGTTCTCCGCGCACATTGAGTAAGCCAGTAAAGGGGCGTGGTTTTTCTTCCGTACAACCAAGCGCACAACACCTTAATACATTCTTGAAAATAGCTTTAATCCGAAGTAACATAATCAATAAAGTATGAATAAATTATCAACATTAATTTACACTTTATTTTTGGCTTAATGAATTTCGCTAACTAATACGAAATAGAACTCCATAAATATACAACATTCGGATAGCGCGTTTTAGAATCGTACCGCAGGGAAGTTTGACATCATCTTGTTGTCTCGGCCAAGATGAGGCGTATATAATTATAATGTTTCCTCAGGTATGTTTCTGAAAAGAAGCGATAACCTCTCGTACTAAACAGCTCAAATAATCAGCGATATCTAAATGTAGAATTAGTGTGATGACCCCCAAATCAAGAGAAAAAATGGTGAATAACAACCGTCGTTGCCACTACAATTTAAGCACAACAATTAAGTTATTAGAAAAGAAGGTTCACGATACTACACTTCAGCATTATGGAAAACAGGATAAAGAAATGCAAGGAGTAAAAACGCGAACAAGTAAAGAGACCAATAAGTAGGGGAGAAAACTAAGCTTTAATGGGGGAAAATATGCGGTACTTCGGCCGATAGGGGTTTGTTCGCAAGCATTTGATGTTTGGTTTCCTCGCCTCTCGTTTTTCTTTCGTCGTTTTTACCCCCTTTAATTGTTCATCAAACGTATTGCGAACATCCCCCTTTTATGCCAGTCCTTTTTAGCTTTTTAGTTTTTCTAGTCCCCCCCTCCTTTTTGTCGCGTGTTTGTATTCTCCTTTTGTTGTCGCGTGTTATCGTCTCGCGCCTCGCGTCTTTAATATTTTTAAACATTTTCAAATTGTCGGTTAGTCGCATTAAAGTTTTTCGCCTTGAAGGCCTATCGGCCGAAGTACCGCATATTTTTCCCCATTAAAGCTTAGTTTTCTCCCCTACTTATTGGTCTCTTTACTTGTTCACGTTTTTACTCCTCACTCTCTAGACCATTGGTGGTTCTCGTGTTTTTGCTAAAGAAATGCAAGAACGGGTAACCACAATCAATTCTAAAGGACAAACAGACCTGGAAGATATATTCCAAACTGCGAGTGCGAACAATTATTGAAAAATTACCTAAATCCAAATGACATTTTTAAAGACCAGGAGCGTTGTTCCGCTGGTTCTAAACAGATGGAACCCTCTTACCCATAGGATAGCGCTGTACATGAAAATAAACTGAAGGTTAAAAACATCTAGCTTTATACAAATAGATAAAATATAAAAAAAAACTTCATTATCTCCCAGCAGGTAAGTAATATATCGGGTAGAACGAAGTCTGAATCGCATTAACTTCAACAGTGAAACTTAACGGCTAGAATTATGAAGCAGATGCCATGTTAGCTGAGATGTATAATTATGCTAATCCTCTATATGAAAACGCACCTAGTGACCGAGATGAGATTGTGGCGTGCTACAATTATTTGCATGCATGTCACAAAATCTGTGATCAAGGGTTGTTATCGACATTGGAGCCCAATCCCATAAAATCTACACTCGAGTGCTTGGAATATTTTAATAGGTGGGCTGCTCAAAGACTAGGAAGTGGTTATTGTTTAAATGATGGAACGTTTTTAGCTTGGCGAACCTGGGATTTGCTACGGATTTCAATTTATGGATTTATTGGATTTGTCAGAGACTTCACTGAAACAAATTCTACAAAATATGTTTACCGAATGAGAATTAACGGATCTGCAGTTGTTTTTTAGTCAGATCAAGTATATAGGAGCAGGGAAGTTCATTGAATTGGGAATAATACTGCTAGAATTACAATTACGATTTCGGGTTCCATGGTGACGCGGGACCTTTTCTGATACGACTGTACGAAATCCATCTTTATAATTAGGCGGTAGCGCCATCTATATTTTGTAAAGTTATGTGGCTAAAAATAAATAATTATTAGCTAACTCACCGTAACTTGAGTTAAAAAGGATCGTGTTGACAGAATAAAATTATTTTTAGACGACTTTAAAGGTTTGTTTGTTACGAAAAATCATACATTTCAATTTCGCATCAGATTCGCGAAAAAATTCAATTGCATCATAGTTGCCACCACTAGAGACCGATGCCGCCACGGTAGAACGATAAAGTTGATAAAGTCTCCTTATTGAACGAAATTGGTCCCGCCCCAGCCAGATTTAGTTGTACCTCTATCTATTCCCAACTCAATGGGGAAGTTAACTAGTTTAAACTACAATTTAAATGGAGTGAGAGCATTGGCGATCAAAGCTTGCACCAGTACCTCACAAAATGGGGAAGCGAAATAAAGAAAAGTTGGTCTTGATATTTTAGATAATTATATGTAAAGATAAATAATAACATGAATACGAAAAAAACCACAAATAGGATTTTTTTTAATAAAATGTATGTTACACTTACAACCAAGAAAAACATTGGCTTGTAAAAAAACAATGTTTTTTCTGACACTTCTCCCTGCTCTAGCGTGCTCCACACATATTGGACTTGTTACATTTGCAGAAGTGCAAATAGACGCATTTTGTGAAGCTTCCAATATCTTGGCCGGTTTCTTTACTGGTTTCTTAGGAACTTTTTCTTTAAAGCCAATGGCAATTTAGTAGTTTTTTAATGGTTTTCTTGTTGCTACTCTGAATATCTCAATTCTTGTTCCTCCTCTGAATATCTCAATTCTTGTTGCTCCTCTGAATATCTCAATTCTTGTTGCTCCTCTGAATATCTCAATTCTTGTTCCTCCTCTGAATATCTCAATTCTTGTTGCTCCTCTGAATATCTCAATTCTTGTTGCTCCTCTGAATATCTCAATTCTTGTTCCTCCTCTGAATATCTCAATTCTTGTTGCTCCTCTGAATATCTCAATTCTTGTTGCTCCTCTGATTATCTCAATTCTGGTTGCTCCTCTGAATATCTCAATTCTTGTTGCTCCTCTGAATATCTCAATTCTTGTTGCTCCTCTGAATATCTCAATTCTTGTTGCTCCTCTGAATATCTCAATTCTTGTTGCTTCTCTGAATATCTCAATTCTTGTTGCTCCTCTGAATATCTCAATTCTTGTTGCTCCTCTGAATATCTCAATTCTTGTTGCTCCTCTGAATATCTCAATTCTTGTTGCTCCTCTGAATATCTCAATTCTTGTTGCTCCTCTGAATATCTCAATTCTTGTTGCTCCTCTGAATATCTCAATTCTTGTTGCTCCTCTGAATATCTCAATTCCTTGCCTTTGGGAATATCTCAATTCCTTGCCTTTGGGAATATCTCAATTCCTTGCCTTTGGGAATATCTCAATTCCTTGCCTTTGGGAATATCTCAATTCCTTGCCTTTGGAAATATCTCAATTACTTGCCTTTGGGAATATCTCAATTCCTTGCCTTTGGGAATATCTCAATTCCTTGCCTTTGGGAATATCTCAATTCCTTGCCTTTGGGAATATCTCAATTCCTTGCCTTTGTGAATATCTCAATTCCTTGCCTTTGGGAATATCTCAATTCCTTGCCTTTGAGAATATCTCAATTCCTTGCCTTTGGGAATATCTCAATTCCTTGCCTTTGGGAATATCTCAATTCCTTGCCTTTGGAAATATCTCAATTCCTTGCCTTTGGGAATATCTCAATTCCTTGCCTTTGGGAATATCTCAATTCCTTGCCTTTGGGAATATCTCAATTCCTTGCCTTTGGGAATATCTCAATTCCTTGCCTTTGGGAATATCTCAATTCCTTGCCTTTGGGAATATCTCAATTCCTTGCCTTTGGGAATATCTCAATTCCTTGCCTTTGGGAATATCTCAATTCCTTGCCTTTGTGAATATCTCAATTCCTTGCCTTTGGGAATATCTCAATTCCTTGCCTTTGAGAATATCTCAATTCCTTGCCTTTGGGAATATCTCAATTCCTTGCCTTTGGGAATATCTCAATTCCTTGCCTTTGGAAATATCTCAATTCCTTGCCTTTGGGAATATCTCAATTCCTTGCCTTTGGGAATATCTCAATTCCTTGCCTTTGGGAATATCTCAATTCCTTGCCTTTGGGAATATCTCAATTCCTTGCCTTTGGGAATATCTCAATTCCTTGCCTTTGGGAATATCTCAATTCCTTGCCTTTGGGAATATCTCAATTCCTTGCCTTTGGGAATATCTCAATTCCTTGCCTTTGGGAATATCTCAATTCCTTGCCTTTGGAAATATCTCAATTCCTTGCCTTTGGGAATATCTCAATTCCTTGCCTTTGGGAATATCTCAATTCCTTGCCTTTGGGAATATCTCAATTCCTTGCCTTTGGGAATATCTCAATTCCTTGCCTTTGGGAATATCTCAATTCCTTGCCTTTGGGAATATCTCAATTCATTGCCTTTGGGAATATCTCAATTCCTTGCCTTTGGGAATATCTCAATTCCTTGCCTTTGGGAATATCTCAATTCCTTGCCTTTGGGAATATCTCAATTCCTTGCCTTTGGGAATATCTCAATTCCTTGCCTTTGGGAATATCTCAATTCCTTGCCTTTGGGAATATCTCAATTCCTTGCCTTTGGGAATCTCTCAATTCCTTGCCTTTGGAAATATCTCAATTCCTTGCCTTTGGGAATATCTCAATTCCTTGCCTTTGGGAATATCTCAATTCCTTGCCTTTAGGAATATCTCAATTCCTTGCCTTTGGGAATATCTCAATTCCTTGCCTTTGGGAATATCACAGTTTCGTGTAAGAGAACTTTACACCCTTCGTCTTCAATCAAAGTTTTCATCGTTACTTCTGAAATTATGGATTTGAGCTTAAAATTATTTATCCTAATAAAACTGAGAAATGAATTTCAGCAAATCTACTGGTTTTCCACTTCATGTACTCCGAAAACACTAAATCACGTACAACAAAGGAATAAGGAATACAACTGGCAATAAAAGTCCTCCTTTATTTATCAATTCAGTAATTGGTGGTGTAATTTCTGGGAATTTATTGGTTAAATCTCTCGGTTTTAGGCTAAGTGGTTTCTTTACCTTCAAAATTTTCAGGTATACTTGCATTTTCCCTTTATTAACCTTCCACACTTAACCTAAAGAATCACCGCCTAATCCATTTATTGAATACAGGGTGTTGGTTTTCTAATGACCAATAATCCTAGCTTGAATCTGTAGTACATCACATTGAATTTCTTCAGTTCGGATTACTAATTCTTGATTGCTCTACGACATCGAGAAACCTCAATCCAAGCCAATGTATTGCGCACACAATTTCATTTTCTTAAAATTGATTGTTTTAAAAATTTCCCAACAGGTCAGTAACACATTGCACTAAAAAAGCAGAACATAAGAAAAGAAATGTAAAATATGGTCCACCAACATCATAGAGCACGAATCTCCCCATATTTATAGGTGTTAAAAGAGCGCGAAACTCCCCCTCATTATAGGTGTTCAAAGAGCACGAAACTCCCCCTCATTATAGGTGTTAAAAGAGCGCGAAACTCCCCCTCATTATAGGTGTTAAAAGAGCGCGAAACTCCCCCTCATTATAGGTGTTCAAAGAGCACGAAACTCCCCCTCATTATAGGTGTTAAAAGAGCGCGAAACTCCCCCTCATTATAGGTGTTCAAAGAGCACGAAACTCCCCCTCATTATAGGTGTTAAAAGAGCGCGAAACTCCCCCTCATTATAGGTGTTAAAAGAGCGCGAAACTCCCCCTCATTATAGGTGTTCAAAGAGCACAAACTCCCCCTCATTATAGGTGTTAAAAGAGCGCGAAACTCCCCCTCATTATAGGTGTTCAAAGAGCACGAAACTCCCCCTCATTATAGGTGTTAAAAGAGCGCGAAACTCCCCCTCATTATAGGTGTTAAAAGAGCGCGAAACTCCCCCTCATTATAGGTGTTCAAAGAGCACGAAACTCCCCCTCGTTATAGGTGTTAAAAGAGCGCGAAACTCCCCCTCATTATAGGTGTTCAAAGAGCACGAAACTCCCCCTCATTATAGGTGTTAAAAGAGCGCGAAACTCCCCCTCATTATAGGTGTTAAAAGAGCGCGAAACTCCCCCTCATTATAGGTGTTCAAAGAGCACGAAACTCCCCCTCATTATAGGTGTTAAAAGAGCGCGAAACTCCCCCTCATTATAGGTGTTCAAAGAGCACGAAACTCCCCCTCATTATAGGTGTTAAAAGAGCGCGAAACTCCCCCTCATTATAGGTGTTCAAAGAGCACGAAACTCCCCCTCATTATAGGTGTTAAAAGAGCGCGAAACTCACCCTCATTATAGGTGTTCGAAGAGCGCGAAACTCACCCTCATTATAGGTGTTCAAAGAGCGCGAAACTCCCCCTCATTATAGGTGTTCAAAAAGCACGAAACTCCCCCTCATTATAGGTGTTAAAAGAGCGCGAAACTCCCCCTCATTATAGGTGTTCAAAGAGCACGAAACTCCCCCTCATTATAGGTGTTAAAAGAGCGCGAAACTCCCCCTCATTATAGGTGTTAAAAGAGCGCGAAACTCCCCCTCATTATAGCTGTTCAAAGAGCACGAAACCCCCCCTCATTATAGGTGTTAAAAGAGCGCGAAACTCCCCCTCATTATAAGTGTTAAAAGAGCGCGAAACTCCCCCTCATTATAGGTGTTAAAAGAGCGCGAAACTCCCCCTCATTATAGGTGTTCAAAGAGCACGAAACTCCCCCTCATTATAGGTGTTCAAAGAGCACGAAACTCCCCCTCATTATAGGTGTTAAAAGAGCGCGAAACTCCCCCTCATTATAGGTGTTCAAAGAGCACGAAACTCCCCCTCATTATAGGTGTTCAAAGAGCACGAAACTCCCCCTCATTATAGGTGTTAAAAGAGCGCGAAACTCCCCATCATTATAGGTGTTAAAAGAGCGCGAAACTTCCCCTCATTATAGGTGTTCAAAGAGCACGAAACTCCCCCTCATTATAGGTGTTCAAAGAGCACGAAACTCCCCCTCATTATAGGTGTTAAAAGAGCGCCAAACTCCCCCTCATTATAGGTGTTCAAAGAGCACGAAACTCCCCCTCATTATAGGTGTTAAAAGAGCGCGAAACTCCCCCTCATTATAGGTGTTAAAAGAGCGCGAAACTCCCCCTCATTATAGGTGTTCAAAGAGCACGAAACTCCCCCTCATTATAGGTGTTCAAAGAGCGCGAACTCCCCCTCATTATAGGTGTTCAAAGAGCACGAAACTCCCCCTCATTATAGGTGTTAAAAGAGCGCGAAACTCCCCTTCATTAAAGGTGTTAAAAGAGCGCGAAACTCCCCCTCATTATAGGTGTTAAAAAGCGCGAAACTCCCCCTCATTATAGGTGTTCAAAGAGCACGAAATTCCTTCTCTTTATAGGTGTTAAAAGAGCGCGAAACTCCCCCTCATTATAGGTGTTAAAAGAGCGTGAAACTCCCCCTCATTATAGGTGTTAAAAGAGCGCGAAACTCCCCCTCATTATAGGTGTTCAAAGAGCACGAAACTCCCCCTCATTATAGGTGTTAAAAGAGCGCGAAACTCCCCCTCATTATAGGTGTTAAAAGAGCGCGAAACTCCCCCTCATTATAGGTGTTCAAAGAGCACGAAACTCCCCCTCATTATAGGTGTTCAAAGAGCGCGAACTCCCCCTCATTATAGGTGTTCAAAGAGCACGAAACTCCCCCTCATTATAGGTGTTCAAAGAGCACGAAACTCCCCCTCATTATAGGTGTTAAAAGAGCGCGAAACTCCCCCTCATTATAGGTGTTCAAAGAGCACGAAACTCCCCCTCATTATAGGTGTTCAAAGAGCACGAAACTCCCCCTCATTATAGGTGTTAAAAGAGCGCGAAACTCCCCATCATTATAGGTGTTAAAAGAGCGCGAAACTCCCCCTCATTATAGGTGTTCAAAGAGCACGAAACTCCCCCTCATTATAGGTGTTCAAAGAGCACGAAACTCCCCCTCATTATAGGTGTTAAAAGAGCGCGAAACTCCCCCTCATTATAGGTGTTCAAAGAGCACGAAACTCCCCCTCATTATAGGTGTTAAAAGAGCGCGAAACTCCCCCTCATTATAGGTGTTAAAAGAGCGCGAAACTCCCCCTCATTATAGGTGTTCAAAGAGCACGAAACTCCCCCTCATTATAGGTGTTAAAAGAGCGCGAAACTCCCCCTCATTATAGGTGTTCAAAGAGCACGAAACTCCCCCTCATTATAGGTGTTAAAAGAGCGCGAAACTCCCCCTCATTATAGGTGTTAAAAGAGCGCGAAACTCCCCCTCATTATAGGTGTTCAAAGAGCACGAAACTCCCCCTCGTTATAGGTGTTAAAAGAGCGCGAAACTCCCCCTCATTATAGGTGTTCAAAGAGCACGAAACTCCCCCTCATTATAGGTGTTAAAAGAGCGCGAAACTCCCCCTCATTATAGGTGTTAAAAGAGCGCGAAACTCCCCCTCATTATAGGTGTTCAAAGAGCACGAAACTCCCCCTCATTATAGGTGTTAAAAGAGCGCGAAACTCCCCCTCATTATAGGTGTTCAAAGAGCACGAAACTCCCCCTCATTATAGGTGTTAAAAGAGCGCGAAACTCCCCCTCATTATAGGTGTTCAAAGAGCACGAAACTCCCCCTCATTATAGGTGTTAAAAGAGCGCGAAACTCACCCTCATTATAGGTGTTCAAAGAGCGCGAAACTCACCCTCATTATAGGTGTTCAAAGAGCGCGAAACTCCCCCTCATTATAGGTGTTCAAAAAGCACGAAACTCCCCCTCATTATAGGTGTTAAAAGAGCGCGAAACTCCCCCTCATTATAGGTGTTCAAAGAGCACGAAACTCCCCCTCATTATAGGTGTTAAAAGAGCGCGAAACTCCCCCTCATTATAGGTGTTAAAAGAGCGCGAAACTCCCCCTCATTATAGCTGTTCAAAGAGCACGAAACCCCCCCTCATTATAGGTGTTAAAAGAGCGCGAAACTCCCCCTCATTATAAGTGTTAAAAGAGCGCGAAACTCCCCCTCATTATAGGTGTTAAAAGAGCGCGAAACTCCCCCTCATTATTGGTGTTCAAAGAGCACGAAACTCCCCCTCATTATAGGTGTTAAAAGAGCGCGAAACTCCCCCTCATTATAGGTGTTCAAAGAGCACGAAACTCCCCCTCATTATAGGTGTTAAAAGAGCGCGAAACTCCCCCTCATTATAGGTGTTCAAAGAGCGCGAACCTCCCCCTCATTATAGGTGTTCAAAGAGCACGAAACTCCCCCTCATTATAGGTGTTAAAAGAGCGCGAAACTCCCCCTCATTATAGGTGTTAAAAGAGCGCGAAACTCCCCCTCATTATAGGTGTTCAAAGAGCGCGAAACTCCCCCTCATTATAGGTGTTAAAAGAGCGCGAAACTCCCCCTCATTATAGGTGTTAAAAGAGCGCGAAACTCCCCCTCATTATAGGTGTTCAAAGAGCACGAAACTCCCCCTCATTATAGGTGTTAAAAGAGCGCGAAACTCCCTCTCATTATAGGTGTTAAAAGAGCGCGAAACTCCCCCTCATTATAGGTGTTCAAAGATCACGAAACTCGCCCTCCTTATAGGTGTTAAAAGAGCGCGAAACTCCCCCTCATTATAGGTGTTAAAAGAGCGCGAAACTCCCCCTCATTATAGGTGTTCAAAGAGCACGAAACTCCCCCTCATTATAGGTTTTAAAAGAGCGCGAAACTCCCCCTCATTATAGGTGTTAAAAGAGCGCGAACTCCCCCTCATTATAGGTGTTCAAAGAGCACGAAACTCCCCCTCATTATAGGTGTTCAAAGAGCACGAAACTCCCCCTCATTATAGGTGTTAAAAGAGCGCGAAACTCCCCCTCATTATAGGTGTTCAAAGAGCACGAAACTCCCCCTCATTATAGGTGTTCAAAGAGCACGAAACTCCCCCTCATTATAGGTGTTAAAAGAGCGCGAAACTCCCCCTCATTATAGGTGTTAAATGAGCGCGAACTCCCCCTCATTATAGGTGTTAAAAGAGCGCGAAACTCCCCCTCATTATAGGTGTTCAAAGAGCACGAAACTCCCCCTCATTATAGGTGTTCAAAGAGCACGAAACTCCCCCTCATTATAGGTGTTAAAAGAGCGCGAAACTCCCCCTCATTATAGGTGTTAAAAGAGCGCGAACTCCCCCTCATTATAGGTGTTCAAAGAGCACGAAACTCCCCCTCATTATAGGTGTTAAAAGAGCGCGAAACTCCCCCTCATTATAGCTGTTCAAAGAGCACGAAACCCCCCCTCATTATAGGTGTTAAAAGAGCGCGAAACTCCCCCTCATTATAAGTGTTAAAAGAGCGCGAAACTCCCCCTCATTATAGGTGTTAAAAGAGCGCGAAACTCCCCCTCATTATTGGTGTTCAAAGAGCACGAAACTCCCCCTCATTATAGGTGTTAAAAGAGCGCGAAACTCCCCCTCATTATAGGTGTTCAAAGAGCACGAAACTCCCCCTCATTATAGGTGTTAAAAGAGCGCGAAACTCCCCCTCATTATAGGTGTTCAAAGAGCGCGAACCTCCCCCTCATTATAGGTGTTCAAAGAGCACGAAACTCCCCCTCATTATAGGTGTTAAAAGAGCGCGAAACTCCCCCTCATTATAGGTGTTAAAAGAGCGCGAAACTCCCCCTCATTATAGGTGTTCAAAGAGCGCGAAACTCCCCCACATTATAGGTGTTAAAAGAGCGCGAAACTCCCCCTCATTATAGGTGTTAAAAGAGCGCGAAACTCCCCCTCATTATAGGTGTTCAAAGAGCACGAAACTCCCCCTCATTATAGGTGTTAAAAGAGCGCGAAACTCCCTCTCATTATAGGTGTTAAAAGAGCGCGAAACTCCCCCTCATTATAGGTGTTCAAAGATCACGAAACTCGCCCTCCTTATAGGTGTTAAAAGAGCGCGAAACTCCCCCTCATTATAGGTGTTAAAAGAGCGCGAAACTCCCCCTCATTATAGGTGTTCAAAGAGCACGAAACTCCCCCTCATTATAGGTTTTAAAAGAGCGCGAAACTCCCCCTCATTATAGGTGTTAAAAGAGCGCGAACTCCCCCTCATTATAGGTGTTCAAAGAGCACGAAACTCCCCCTCATTATAGGTGTTCAAAGAGCACGAAACTCCCCCTCATTATAGGTGTTAAAAGAGCGCGAAACTCCCCCTCATTATAGGTGTTCAAAGAGCACGAAACTCCCCCTCATTATAGGTGTTCAAAGAGCACGAAACTCCCCCTCATTATAGGTGTTCAAAGAGCACGAAACTCCCCCTCATTATAGGTGTTAAAAGAGCGCGAAACTCCCCCTCATTATAGGTGTTAAAAGAGCGCGAACTCCCCCTCATTATAGGTGTTCAAAGAGCACGAAACTCCCCCTCATTATAGGTGTTCAAAGAGCACGAAACTCCCCCTCATTATAGGTGTTAAAAGAGCGCGAAACTCCCCCTCATTATAGGTGTTCAAAGAGCGCGAAACTCCCCCTCATTATAGGTGTTAAAAGAGCGCGAAACTCCCCCTCATTATAGGTGTTCAAAGAGCACGAAACTCCCCCTCATTATAGGTGTTCAAAGAGTGCGAACTCCCCCTCATTATAGGTGTTCAAAGAGCACGAAACTCCCCCTCATTATAGGTGTTCAAAGAGCACGAAACTCCCCCTCATTATAGGTGTTAAAAGAGCGCGAAACTCCCCCTCATTATAGGTGTTCAAAGAGCACGAAACTCCCCCTCATTATAGGTGTTCAAAGAGCACGAAACTCCCCCTCATTATAGGTGTTAAAAGAGCGCGAAACTCCCCATCATTATAGGTGTTAAAAGAGCGCGAAACTTCCCCTCATTATAGGTGTTCAAAGAGCACGAAACTCCCCCTCATTATAGGTGTTCAAAGAGCACGAAACTCCCCCTCATTATAGGTGTTAAAAGAGCGCCAAACTCCCCCTCATTATAGGTGTTCAAAGAGCACGAAACTCCCCCTCATTATAGGTGTTAAAAGAGCGCGAAACTCCCCCTCATTATAGGTGTTAAAAGAGCGCGAAACTCCCCCTCATTATAGGTGTTCAAAGAGCACGAAACTCCCCCTCATTATAGGTGTTCAAAGAGCGCGAACTCCCCCTCATTATAGGTGTTCAAAGAGCACGAAACTCCCCCTCATTATAGGTGTTAAAAGAGCGCGAAACTCCCCTTCATTAAAGGTGTTAAAAGAGCGCGAAACTCCCCCTCATTATAGGTGTTAAAAAGCGCGAAACTCCCCCTCATTATAGGTGTTCAAAGAGCACGAAATTCCTTCTCTTTATAGGTGTTAAAAGAGCGCGAAACTCCCCCTCATTATAGGTGTTAAAAGAGCGTGAAACTCCCCCTCATTATAGGTGTTAAAAGAGCGCGAAACTCCCCCTCATTATAGGTGTTCAAAGAGCACGAAACTCCCCCTCATTATAGGTGTTAAAAGAGCGCGAAACTCCCCCTCATTATAGGTGTTAAATGAGCGCGAAACTCCCCCTCATTATAGGTGTTCAAAGAGCACGAAACTCCCCCTCATTATAGGTGTTCAAAGAGCGCGAACTCCCCCTCATTATAGGTGTTCAAAGAGCACGAAACTCCCCCTCATTATAGGTGTTCAAAGAGCACGAAACTCCCCCTCATTATAGGTGTTAAAAGAGCGCGAAACTCCCCCTCATTATAGGTGTTCAAAGAGCACGAAACTCCCCCTCATTATAGGTGTTCAAAGAGCACGAAACTCCCCCTCATTATAGGTGTTAAAAGAGCGCGAAACTCCCCATCATTATAGGTGTTAAAAGAGCGCGAAACTCCCCCTCATTATAGGTGTTCAAAGAGCACGAAACTCCCCCTCATTATAGGTGTTAAAAGAGCGCGAAACTCCCCCTCATTATAGGTGTTAAAAGAGCGCGAAACTCTACTTCTTTATGGGTGTAAACAGAGCACGAAACTCTCCCTCTTTATGTTTGTTAAAAGAGCACGAAACTCCCCCTCATTATAGGTGTTAAAAGAGCGCGAAACTCCCCCTCATTATAGGTGTTCAAAGAGCACGAAACTCCCCCTCATTATAGGTGTTAAAAGAGCGCGAAACTCCCCCTCATTATAGGTGTTCAAAGAGCACGAACCTCCCCCTCATTATAGGTGTTAAAAGAGCGCGAAACTCCCCCTCATTATAGGTGTTCAAAGAGCACGAAACTCTCCCTCTTTATGTTTGTTCAAAGAGCACGAAACTCCCCCTCATTATAGGTGTTAAAAGAGCGCGAAACTCTACCTCTTTATGGGTGTAAACAGAGCACGAAACTCTCCCTCTTTATGTTTGTTAAAAGAGCACGAAACTCCCCCTCATTATAGGTGTTAAAAGAGCGCGAAACTCCACCTCTTTATGGGTGTTAAAAGAACACGAAAATCCACCTCTTTATGGGTGTAAACAGAGCACGAAACTCCCTCTTTATGGGTGTTAAAAGAGCATGAAACTCCCCCACTTTATAGATGTTGAAAGAGCATGAAACTCTACCTCTTTAAAGGTTCAAAAGAGCACGAAACTCCACCTCTTTATGGGTGTTAAAGAGCATGAAACTCCCCCTCTTTATAGGTGTTAAAAGAGCACGAAACTCCACCTCTTTATGGGTGTTAAAGAGCATGAAACTCCCTCTCTTTATGTGTGTTAAAAGAGCATGAAACTCTCCCTCTTTATGGGTGTAAACAGAGCACGAATATCCCCCTCTTTATGGGTGTTAAAGAGCATGAAACTCCATGTCTTTATGCGTGATTAAAGGGTACGGAAGTTGGCCTCTTTTGGGAATAAAAAAGGCAATCCGCCTCTTTTAAGGGTGTGAAATATAAGCCAAAAACTTGGCCTAATTACGGCATTAAACCTTAAAAGTCGTTATCTATTCCCCGAACATCCCATCGATACCTCAAAGCCATTAAATTCTCGAGTTTTCTTTTTATTAAGCACTAAGTGAGAGGGATATACGATCGGCGAAAATAATCATGTCCGTCGTATCCAGGTAGGCCAAGCCCAAACACATTTATTCACCGGAAACCATCGCGCTGCGTGCCCCTTTCTGGTATAAACAACGCTTTAGTCAAGGTGCGATATCTTAAATCAAAATAAACGGGTAAAGATACGGTTAGTTCTAAATCATCTTGCGGGAAACTTTGCATTAGGGATTCTAGGTTATAAGTTCCCTCGTCTCTTACCGAGTACCGCGTCGAGAAAAGCGTATTATATACGGCCGAGGCCTAGTTAAGGTAAGAATGCCAATGCGAGGTTAGGGGTCACCGAGAAACGCGTTCCGCCGCTAAGTGTAGTCTGCTTACGAGAAAATATGACTCTTGTCTTCTAAGAAGATAAGCCTCGGCTATCCATTTTCATTAACGCTCGCTTCCTGATAAAGCAAGTCTAGTACGGACGCGTGTACTTCGTACGTCCGCGAGGAGTTTTGCACGCCGCTAGACAAATTGCTCTCTAAATACGGTTAACGCTAAGCCTCGGGTTGCTTAAGTTTTACTATGATATACCGATGTAAGTTCGATACGTGGTGGGACGAGGATTCTGCGCTATGTCATCCGAGTTATTAAGTGATTTTGGCCCAAGGAAACGGGGATTAATTATTAACCGTGAACTATTGAGTATTGACGTGTGGCTGATTTTGACATTTAAGGGTTCTGGAATTGATATTTTAGCCCGATCGAGGTTCACCGAATTTACAGTTGGTGGTCTGTTTTATATAAATTTCCACATATGCGCGTATGGTTTAGATTATATCAAACGTTACTTGGGAGGAATTGGCGAGGCAATTTCATACGTCATTTGTCCATACAACAATAAGGTATCGCGACTCCGCCCGCGCTGATGTATTCGAACTTATCCAAACAGTCCCAACGGAACCGGTACTCCAGGATCCGAATTAATTTGTATTAAACCACCTAATTAACCTATAAAATTCCCCGGTAACGAATTACCTTCTTAAAACAAGTACCAATCGAGCCCTAGGCTCGCGACCCTCCCAGGCGAAAACAGCGGTTCTAATTTACAATTTTACCCGTACAAAGTGGCGATTTCTGCCACTCGATGGCACTAGTATCGATTAACTCAACGGCCACCGTGGCATGGCGCTAGCATCGGCCTGGAGCAATTAACCTCAGCCGCTTTTATTTCCCTCTGATGATGAAGCCATAACAAGTTATCGAAAAGAAGAGCCCTGAATAAGTATTCCAGAGAGTCCATTAGCCGGGCCAATTAATTAGAAAGACCGTGGCCTTACTATCTCTGAGGAAACCTTTTAAGCCTCGGCGGTCGGCAGATTTTTTTTGGGTACCCCTTCGTCTTCGGTCCCCCCTTTTAAGCCGCTGGAATCACCATCTATCGGAGGGTTTTAGCGGTTTGCTTCAAGTGTCGGTCTAACCGGGGGTTTTTATTTCGATTGCTAACTTCTCCCCTCTTAACTACTGGAGATATCGTTTCTTCCAGGCGCGAGCTTCTGTAACTGCCCTTTCAATACGGACCGCTGTTTTGATATTGCGCCTTCATTATTTTTGGAAGGCGATACGTTATGTAGTTGAAGTACTGTTGCTGTTCTTGTAATTCACGTTGCAAATTTATGTTTATTTCCAAAATATTTTGGTCGCTATCTTTTTAATCGGGAATAATTTATTTTAGTCATTTAATTTTTTTAGTCGTTTAATATTTTTAGTCGTGTAATTTTTTTAATCGATTAATTTTCATTTTAGTCATTTCATTTTATAATTTAGTCTTTTAATTTTTTAATTTTGTAATTTAATTTTTATTATAATCATTTGAATGTTTAGGGTACTAATTTAATTTTATGTTAGTCAATTAAATTGTTTTAGGTAACCATTTTTTTAGGTAATCATTTCATTTTTAATAAGGCAATCATTTATTTCTTTGGGTAATCATTTAAAGTTTTTAGGACAATCATAGAAACTGTTTGGTTAATTTACATTTTAGTGTAGCCATTTATTTTAGGGTAGTCATTAGTTTTAGGGTAAGCATTTATTTTGTTAGAGTAATCATTTATATTTAGGGTAGCCATTTATTTTAGTGTTGTCTTTTATTTTAGGGATGTCCATTATTTTAGGGTAATCATTTATGTTTTAGGGTAAGCATTTATTTTGTTAGAGTAATCATTTATATTTAGGGTAGCCATTTATTTTAGTGTTGTCTTTTATTTTAGGGATGTCCATTATTTTAGGGTAATCATTTATGTTTTAGGGTAAGCATATATTTTGTTAGAGTAATCATTTATTTTGTTAGAGTAATCATTTATATTTAGGGTAGCCATTTATTTTAGTGTTGTCTTTTATTTTAGGGATGTCCATTATTTTAGGGTAATCATTTATTTTTTAGGGTAAGCATTTATTTTGTTAGAGTAATCATTTATATTTAGGGTAGCCATTTATTTTAGTGTTGTCTTTTATTTTAGGGATGTCCATTATTTTAGGGTAATCATTTATGTTTTAGGGTAATCATTTATTTTGTTAGAGTAATCATTTATATTTAGGGTAGCCATTTATTTTAGTGTTGTCTTTTATTTTAGGGATGTCCATTATTTTAGGGTAATCATTTATTTTTTAGGGTAAGCATTTATTTTGTTAGAGTAATCATTTATATTTAGGGTAGCCATTTATTTTAGTGTTGTCTTTTATTTTAGGGATGTCCATTATTTTAAGGTAATCATTTATTTTTTAGGGTAAGCATTTATTTTGTTAGAGTAATCATTTATATTTAGGGTAGCCATTTATTTTAGTGTTGTCTTTTATTTTAGGGATGTCCATTATTTTAGGGTAATCATTTATTTTTTAGGGTAAGCATTTATTTTGTTAGAGTAATCATTTATATTTAGGGTAGCCATTTATTTTAGTGTTGTCTTTTATTTTAGGGATGTCCATTATTTTAGGGTAATCATTTATGTTTTAGGGTAAGCATTTATTTTGTTAGAGTAATCATTTATATTTAGGGTAGCCATTTATTTTAGTGTTGTCTGTTATTTTAGGGATGTCAATTATTTTAGGGTAATCATTTATTTTTTAGGGTAAGCATTTATTTTGTTAGAGTAATCATTTATATTTAGGGTAGCCATTTATTTTAGTGTTGTCTTTTATTTTAGGGATGTCCATTATTTTAGGGTAATCATTTATTTTTTAGGGTAATCATTTATTTTTTAGGGTAATCATTTATTTTGTTAGAGTAATCATTTATTTTTAGGGTAGCCATTTATTTTAGGGATGTCCATTATTTTAGGGTAATCATTTATTTTTTAGGGTAATCATTTATTTTGTTAGAGTAATCATTTATTTTTAGGGTAGCCATTTATTTTAGGGGTGTCCATAATTTTGGGGTAACCATTTATTTTTTAAGGTAATCATTTATTTTTTAAGGTAATCATTAATTTTTAGGGTAATCATTTAATTTTTTTGAGTAATAATTTCCTTTTTAGTGAAATCAAATCAAATTAAATTTTATGGTTTTCGGTAATAGTTTTATTACAATAATAAAATGAATGAATTTATTTTTTTCGTGATAAATTATACGATTTTGGTTTAATTCTGCTTATAATTTGAGTACGTTTCGGTTGATTATTAAATAATGCGCATTAATAATTAATAATACTGGTAGAGTAGTGTTTGCTATGGTATTTGTGTAAAATGACTTGAATATTGAATTGAAACAATATCTTTGTTTTCAAATACAGCAATTGGCCTGTGGCTGGCTTGTTTGGGCAAGAACTGTTACAAAGTTTAGAAGACTTCTTCGGGTGCTGTAAAAGATTTTTACAGGCTCTCATAAGCCGAGTTACTTCTCTTTTTTGTATTTTATTGCGTAAAACACGTACAAGGTTTTACCATTGGTCTATAAAAAATTTGTTATTTCCAATAACTTGTGAAGGAATTTCTAGCTTGAACAAATACAGTATTGCCCCAAATTTTACTCCCTTTTGTTCAATTATACCACATTAAAAGTATCCGCAGAAGTATATAAGCTTACCTTACGATAGAAGTATCCATTTAGGACGTTAAAAAGTAAAAATTAATCACAGAAATAATGATCAGCTCGACTAAACCTCAAAGCACCACCTTACGCCCAAGCCATCAAGCGACGTTTAAAGCCATTAATTCAGGTGGCTGGATTACAATGCGTAGGAGGGTGGTGGTAGGCCCTGCATGCCACATGAGCCAACAGCTCCCTATACTAACTATTACCTTAAACCTCAACAATTTTTATGGAAGGGGAAACCGAAGATCTCGGAGGAAAACCCCTTAAACCAGCGGGGAGAGAACTTGCAAACTCAACACGGGAGTTGTTCCAAGTGTTGAACCAGTGCTACAAGTTGGGATCAAACCTGGCTCCTCTTGCTGCGAGGCGAAAGTGCTATGTTTCTCCCCGATTTTGTTCAAACTCGTGTTTTCAGTAGACCTTCATGTACCTTGAAAGTTCCTAAAGGGAAAGGTTTCATTGGTCATTCGTTTTGCCATGATAACCAAAAATATTTTAAGTTTAAACTCTCTCTACGTAAAATAGCATAGGAAAATCACGGCTTAAAAATGTTAAATTTTGGCAAAACAATTGGGTAAAATCGATAAGTTTTGGTAATTGATTTTACCCCTTTTTATTGATTTTACCCATTTTTATCGATTTTACCCCTTTTTATTGATTTTACCCATTTTATCGATTTTACCCAATTTGATCGATTTTGGCAAAAGGACCTTTAAAATCCGTGATTTTATCATGCAATTTCACGTAGGATAAAGTTTAAATTTAAACTTATCAATTTAGAAAATTTTAAGGTACATGAAGGTCTACTTCACCCTCGAGTTTGTTCTTGTTAGTCATTCTTACAAAGGTACACATTTCAAAATATTATATACTTCTGGTGTCAGCTAATTTTATTCCTTTTTACACGCAATCCTATGGGATTTCTGTGTGCTTGTGAGCTAGTATATTATAAACTTAAGGTAATACCGATCATTTCTGAACTACGTTTTCGGTTGCATTAAATTTTTTAATTTTAAGTGAGATTTCTGGCCAATTCGCGGGACCCCACAAACCGCGCACGCACTATTGTCAAATTTGAATTTGGCACCAATTGTTACATGCGTTATCTAACTCGTTTGAATTTCGCTACCTTATTTCCAAAACCCGGTAACTTAAAAATTTAATTTTCGATAAATTCCTCTTGAGTTTTTACCTCTCCGAGGGGACAAAGTCCCCTAGGAGGGGTTATACAACGACCGTGTCTGTCTGTGGGTCTGTGGGTGGGTCTGTGGGTGGGTCTGTGGGTGTGTCTGTCTGTCAGGACTGCGAACGCGTTCGCATTTTCGGTGCAAAGTGTAATCACTGCGTACGCAGTTTCTCAAAGGGTTGGCAAAACCACCGTGTGACGGTGAGCGTTAACGGATGCATTTGCGGTTTGGTTTGGATGGTGTTTTTTCGCTCACCGTCGTGACGGTTTGGTGTATTACGGTTTTTGTAATGTTTATGCGTAGGTTGTGAGTGTTGAATTTGTTGTGTTTGTGTTCTGATGGATGTGCATGTTGAGTCTGTTGTGTTTATATGGGCGTTTTCTCTCCAACTTCTTCTTAATGACTTTGGGACGGACCGAGTGCTGAGTGTAATGCTACCTCTCAACGTCCAATGGCAGGGTTTCCACCAGTTGTACACGGTATTCGTCTTAGTATCAATTTGCGATCGCATCGGGCGGGATTTGAACCCGAGACCTCCTGATTGACAGGCGGACGTTCTACCACAGAACCACCGACACTTGTTACGCCTTATTGAAAATTAGACCTTCAGCTTTATCGGAAGCGTATTTAATAGAGTACGAAATTTTGGTTTAATTGAAATAGAATTGAAATTGAAATTATTGAAATTCTAATTTAGCGTTTCTCTATTGATTAAAAACAAATGCGCCACCCAGGTTTCGAACCCAGACCATTCGGCTTGGCAGTCGAGCGCTCTACCACAGAACCACCGATAGCTGCTTAGATTCACTGAAATTAAGACAGGCATCGTAAGCATAATAGGTAATAAAGTCTTTTTTTATTAATGAATTTATGAAGGCCTAATCTGGTATTTTTTAAAGGTTAAATCTTGTTTTAGCACAGTCAGCCGAGATTAGAGGGTTAAAGGGTAGACCCTGTGGGTGGTCCACTTTCTTAACGACCTATATATAGTTCTGTTAATTCAAAGGAGATAATTTAACGTTAATTGCTTTAAAAGCTGGCGGTTTGTCAAGTGGCTCTCTGTGCTTTGTTGATGGTAAGGTTTTTGCTTCTTGTAAATACATTTGGTGTGGATATTTGGATATCTACGATTTCTAACGCAGTCAATGATTTCTTGGGTGTGCGAGTCATTATATGATATTGGAAATTGGACGGCATTGGTCTTTTTCATGTGGTATGCGTCACAACGTCAACAGGAAGTGAACGAGTCGTCCACTACCAGATATCTACGGTATCTTCATCAAGGGCGAGTGTTGAAATAAAATGAGCGTTAAAGATGCGGCAAGTATTTCGTAAGCGAGTAATTCCAAAAAGCCTCTGTAGATATTTATTTCATTAAAATTTGCTTCGTATTATATTTAACTGATAAACTTGTTCTGTAAAAGGGTTTAATTCAATTGTGCATTGTTATAGTACGTGTAACTTACTGTTGTAACTACTTAACTTATGATATTCTGAATAAATTAAAATTGGTCGTTTCGTCTCAATTATTTTAATTATAATAAAAATTTTATACCGGGCGGGATAGAAATGGGTTAATATTTTTAACAACTAACTCTAAATTGCGGAGATATATCTTTAAGGGTTATCTCGATAAATTAATACCACTAGGGACAATTCTTCCGAGGAGAGGTATATTTTGGCTTGCCAACTTGTTTAAGTTTATGTACAAGACGATTGAAAACTTGTTCAAATTTAAATTTCATATTTATTGTGTGTACTTAAAGGTCCGTGACATCTAGTTTTATCCAACACAACGCTGTTTTGAAAATCAAAAAGGTTAAAAGTTTTAGCCAAGGCTTAAAATAGCTTCGTTTCGTCAAATGATATATATTTTTACATTTTAATTCATCTTTTCTAAAAAGCAATTTAAATTTTCTGCCCTGGATATCATTAATTTGTCTTACTAAGGTTATTTCAAATTCATCAAAGTATTCGTGCATATTTTAATTGGAATATAAAAACGTTTCCTTTGATCCTTTCCTGAATAAACTCAATTTTTGCCTGAAGGTAAAAACCTTCCTTTGAGTATGTCTAAACAAGACTATTTTAAGTTATTGATTTCGTCATCTTTTCCTTTACAGGTAAAACTTAACGTTCAATTTCAATCGCGAAATAATTCGCAATATATTTATTTTTACAGACGTTGGAAATCACTGCAAATATTCAAAAAATTATATATAATTACCCTATTTACTTTTAGCATAAGAAACATAATAGATTAAACTAACGTAATAGATTAATATAATTAAAAGCATAAGCAACATATTAGCTTAGCTGATTATTATTGTAATTATTATATTGTCCTATTCTGCCAACACTCATATTTTTATTGTCTATTTTACTATAAACAGGAACCCATACCTCTAATTGGATAGTTTACCGAGATTTTCGTCTCGATGTGGCTGGCGGTTTTTTTTGACGTCACTATGCTAACTAAACAAACAACTAAGTGCGAGGGGAGCGCGCGCAGAGGGGATTTTTTTTTCTCGTAGGCGGGGCGAAAGCTTCATAGTGATCTTACCATACGGGACACGGCAGGATAAGCACTCCAAGTAAAGGTATGGATTCCTGTCGAGGTTCTGTTTGCTAGGAATCTGCCTCAATTTAATGGCTTAGATGGACACTTCTTTAGTCCAACGTTTTAATATACTTTTGGTAATATGTTCTTGTTCAGAGTTAGGGTACCAAATGGACCAGGGAATAATATAACCCAACCTATAAATTGGAAAACAAAATTTTTGGCACTTTAAATAGAGGATTTTTCTGTATGTTCCGTTAGCACGCGAGCCTGGCTGTGTCTCGAAAGGCTAATATCTCTAAAATTAATGGTTAAATCCGTTCTAATCTAAGCTGGCTAGTTTTGGCTTTAAAGCTTAGGCCTAATCTACGAAAGAGTATGGCTGGGTTATTCATTATTAATACATCGTCAAAGCCGCTTTTCCGGCGGGCCTTATTAGTTCACCCGAGAATCGTCCATCACCAATCTGCCGCGAATTCTGCCGTGAACCGAGGACATTAGCCTACAAATTTTGTGTTTCACTAAGAATGCCATTTAAAACGCGTTTTTCCTTAAAAATTGCGTGTTTTAAATCTTTTTTTTTATGTCTTGGCGTTGAATTTAACTTTGACGCGAAATTGAGGTTTATAGTACTGTCCAAGAAATTATGTTGATGCCGTCGTGTACACTGCTTTACTAAAATAAACTTAGGTATATAAACAGAAGTAAATGAACTACAGTTTTCGAAATCATTGAGTTGGGAATAAATAGAGGTACAACTAAATCTGGCTGGCGCGGGACCAATTTCGTTCAATAAGGAGACTTTATCAACCATATATTTCTAACGTGGCGGCATCTGTCTCTAGTGGTGGCAACTATATTGCAATTGAATTTTTTCGCGAATCTGATGCGAAATTGAAATGTATGATTACTCGTAACAAACAAACCTTTAAAGTTGTTTAAAATTAATTTTATTCTGTCCACACGATCCTTTTTAACTCCAGTTACGGTGGGTTAGCTAATAATTATTTATTTTTAGCCATATAACTTTACAAAATATAGATGGCGCTACCGCTTAATTATAAAGATGGATTTCGTAAGTCTTATCAGAACAGGCCCCGCGTCACCATGGCAACCGAAACCGTAATTGTTATTCTAGCAGTATTATTCCCAATTCAATGTTCGAAATAGCGCTCAGAATCGGTGGTCGTTTTCCTTATGAAAATGATGCGAAAATCAAGTCGAATAAAAGCTAATTTGTCCTTGGGAATTGTGGGTTTATTCTATTGCTTTGTATAAAAAATGGTTTCATAAAAATAAAAAGTTATTTTTTTTGGCCTAGGAACGCGCCAAATTTCAAATTCGAGGTCAAAATGTAACTTCATAAGGAAAACGCCTCGAACATGGGGAGTATAGCAGACTGAAAACTGCGGTTCATTTACTTTTGATATAGCGTAATATAATTTGTTTAAAGGAAGTATAGACCAAGATATTTCAGATGGATCGCCTTTCTGGCACCAGGATTAACAGAAGAAGTTACGTTAGAAGACTCGTTTTTGATTTAGTTTCTACTCCCTTTTACGGAGTCCAGCTTGGCATTAGGTTTAGCATAAGTAATATAATAACAATAAGTATGCCAATTAAGAAAAAATATCACAGAACTGATTTTCAATGTTGTTGCGCTGTCAAGCACAGAGCCCCCTAGTGTCTAAAAAAAAGGACGATAATATTCGGTTTGGTTGCAAATCCAAGTCAGTGTTGTGAAAAAGGTTCGGTAAGAAAATTAGCATTAAAGCAATAGGAAGTGTCATACTTATTATTATAATTATTATGAAATTTCTGGTTTTAAGCTTTTCGAAGGCATTGTAACTTTGGAAGTCGTTAAATGTTTATTTCTTACCGTTTTACCATAAGTTCATCATACCATTTACCATCACAACAACGCCCCCTATCGAAGTTCTCTCGAAATGCAAAAGCAAGCGGACGCCAAACAGCAACGAAGTTTGTGCCGCGAATATTTATCATTGAACGAATAGGAAGTGTCATAATTATCCAAGAATAATATAGACTTATGCTAACTTTTACAGGAGCGAGCCTAAGCCTTGGCTATGGTATTACCATGTATTCATTTAAAATTTAATATTGCCCAATATATTTAGAAAGGTGAAGATAAAGTCGAAAAGCATGTTTATTTACAAATAGTACATTTCAATAAATAACTTTTATTTATTACTAGCATACACGTGTTTTTCAATTTTATCTAATATCATGGATTATTTTTATTTTTCAGTAGGGTTGAGCAGGACAAAACCTAATTTTCTGAAGGCGTCTTCGTAAACTGGGAGATCTCTGGAAATAACCGAGTTTTGACCACGGATGACGACTTTCTTTTGACCAGTATGGGTCATTTTTTCTTCAATCTGTGTGCAAATAGAGTTACGAAGTATTTCAAATTAAAGATGATAGATATAAAAAATACAGAAAATTAAAATAATGTATCAATGTTTTTTTAGGTGAAAACCAATTGTGAGTGTGACTTCGAAAATAATATAGTGCTAAAATACTTATTTTAAAAGTTTTGGTAAAAATAATTGTTGTAAATTGAGTAATGATTATCAGTTTGAATCATCTTATGACGTCATAGTTGGCGCAGAGTGAAAATCCTAAATAGTAGGTAGGAGATTATTTCGACGTTTTTCCTAGTTAACAGTAGTTCACTAACCCACCTAAAGAGGACGCTACTGTAGATTAAGACAATTTCTGATGTTAATTTTACCATGAATTTTATACATTTTCTGAATCAGAAAATCAATTTCAGTGAAGTTTGAAGGCTATAGCGATTACTTAACGGGTTTCTTACTGGGCAATAGACGTATAATAGTGTAGAAATTAGCTTTATTTGCACAAACTGTTTTCCCAGTTTCCCTACACGTTTCGTAGCGTGGATTTGACCTATCTAATGACCAAACTACCATACTACCAATTTTTAACAGACTTTGTGCGTTAGTCAGCTAATAACTATAGGAGACAAAACAAGGCTGTACCTAAGCACGATTACTTGTCGTTAGCAGACAAATGTTTGTGTATTTAGTCTGCTTAAAGCATCTACTTAAAGCAAGTTACGGCTCTATCATTGCCACCTGTATTATGAAAAGGCCCCTGTTATTAGAGATGGCCATGAATCTATCCGATTCTTTGAAAAAAAAACGACTTTAGTGGAGAGCGTGGTGCCATCTATTTATGGCAAAGGAAGCTAATATTTAAAATAGCCAAATGATACCGTCGTCAGTAAGCCATTGTAGAGTGTTATATTTGGACCTATTATATTCTATTAAGTGGACTTTAACCTGAACTATATATCCCATATAAAATATATTGTTTAAATTTACTGTAATTTTGTTATTGATCAATTTACAAACGAGCCAATCAACGCGAGGGGTACATATAAGTACCCGCCTTTTGGGTCCAAATGTAGCTTAACTCTCTTGTTTTTATTTCGACGCTAGCGACATCTGTTGAAAAAAGAGCTACATCACGTCAAGCCGACACTTGCTTTAAAGGGAGTGTGAGCTTCAAAGCTATGACGAATTAACGTATTTAATATTTCTGCCATCAGTATTGGCGCTTGTTGAGTTTAATTAGCCTTTTAGGTTTACATAGAGCCACGAAGCGGCCAAAGCGAGAAACTTAAAACTACTGGATTTTCGTTTGCTAAGCAGACGCTTTGGTCTTTTATCAAGGAAAATAGTCTGCTTAAAAGGCTAATTAACGTATCTTGAAAGGTTAATTTTTCGATAAGTTATGTTTTATCTCCTTCCACGTTATATTTGATAAGTTTTAGCTCCGTCTACTGGAGAAGGTCAAGCATACTTACACTTTGTAGTAGATTTCTCAGCCGGGATCTATGGATAGTAGGGCGGTCCGACTCTCCCAAATCAGACTGTACATTTTTCTGCCAGGCTCTGTCATAGGCTTGCACAGTCGCCAATTCGAACGCAGCCAAGTCATTCACCGGCTCGTCCGGCTGGTCCCCGCGATGTGACGTAGTAAAAATAGTACCTGAAAAGCGCGGGAAATATTTAATTGTGGTTTCCCTAAAGACCAAATTTTATTAAAATTTTAATTTCTTATTTTACTTGTTCGTATTTGGAAAGCGTCAAGTATATTTCTATGTACTTCTTTAGTAACGTAACTAGCGACATATATAGTCAGGACGGAAGCGGCGCAAACTAGAGTTAGGATTAATTGCCACTTGGAGAGGTGTCGCCACCTAGCTTTAGGATTGTGAACTAGAATTGTCATGGAATTTTTCTTTGACGGATCTGAGATCGCTGCGATGAATTAAATTGAACGTTAGTTTTAATATCACTTATTTAGAAAAATGAAGGTCTATGATAGTGTCTAACGCACTAACTAATTATAAACACTAATATAGATATAATAATAATATTACTATATTATCTTTGACAGTAAAATATAAAAATAAAGTAAAACTAAAATTAAGTATCTTTTAACTCCATTAAATAGAATTTAAATTTAATTTAGCAACAAAAGCAAGCCGATTTTATGTAGCGAATAATTGAACTGTATTTAAAATCCGAATTTAATCAAATAAATTAAGACAGGTTAGGCCCGAGATTTAAAACGGGTAGCGGGAACTTGAAAGATTGTAGAATTAGCTTTTTTATTCTGCACCGTCTTCGCGTATACTAGAGCATGTTTAACCTCTTTATTTATTCTGTGTCAAATTTAAATGAAGAACCAAAATAAAATAATGTTTTCGTTAACATTTGGCTAAACCTCCACCAAAACACAGCCAACTAAAAAGGCGTGTTCCATGAGATAACATTACCCTATAATTTACAAAACTCATAACGAACGTAAACATATAAAAATATAAAACCAAGTCTTATATCAAATTCAAAACTAACGCGATAATAAATAATTAAAAGCCGCACCGATATTCCGAATTTCCTGAATTCATACAGTCGTATGAAACAAATGACCGATTTAAGCTAATTGAAAAAGGCTGGGATGGAGGGGCTTTAATAATTTTGCAGTCGATTAAAGAGGCAAATTCCCGCTAGGTTTCGCTAGTCGATTAATTTTAGCTGGGAATCTAACGGCCGTATATTGGTCCTAATCTCGAAAAGCACTCCGCTTTAATCTGTAATTAAGCCCGGTATATTGCGGGCGACATCGCCGTTGCCTTACCTTTAGTCAGGGACACCTATAATACGTTATTCCTTGAGGTGGTCTGAGCAGTCCGTCCTCCGTAGCTTGATTTATAATGATTACTAGCGCATGTCACGCAATGATTATCTAAATCATGACCGAAACTCGCGGACGCCAGGGGGGACGCGTAAATAACTACGGCGCTAATCTGTGAAGTAAAGAGATAGCTGCCCAACTGCCCCCTGAGAGCTGCCCGACGTCATAGTCCGCCGCTTACAATGGCCCTCTACGGCTTAAAACACTCTGGCGACGCGACTTCCCAGCGCTACTCGTGATCCGCTAATGAATATGCGGACAATCCTGCAATGTAGACTGTGCCGCCTATCTTGCGCACATATAAAGCGACATCTATGAGTGGGTTTAAGGTTTATGGATTAGATCTTTTTTGTAAGTTGAATTTAACTGATTTACTTTTAAAATTAAAATAATTGTATATTTGTAGGTATTATTTATGTTTAATATATGTGCGAAATTTAACGTAGTATTTAGGTGAGGCTTCACGATAGATGGAGATTGAGGCCAAATCCGCAATTTTTGAATTTTCTCATATCTGGTTTTTAATTTTTTATATAAGCCCAATACTTTCCTAAATATCGTAAAGTCCTTCTAAACGCCGGGGCCGGGCCCATTTTTTGTGTATTTTACTGTTTGATATAACGAAAACTAATAAACAAATATTTGTATCTGTTAATTAATTAAGATAGAAGCTAATGTACATTGTTTACTACAAACAGTGAAAACAGCCACAAATAATAGTGGAGGTCAATATATATATATATATATATATATATATCTTATAAACAAAAAATAGAGAAAACTTATTCAACAGTATATATATATATATTTTATAAACATCACAAGGAAAATAAAACTCACCCTAATAAATTTAGTTTCTTCACTCTTATGCCCTATCTAAGAACTTATTTTTGAAAATCAGTTCCAAAGAAAGTTAGAAAGGTGGTAGTAATAAAAAATACAGGAACAAATTAAGCAACATGTCATTATTTTGGTAAATTTTATTTAAAACCACTTTAGTTTTTAAATTAATTTTTATCTCAAATAATTTTAGTTTTCAAAGAAACAATTTATTGAATGTTTCTTTCCAAAAACATATCTCTCGAGCAGTTCTAAAAGAAAAAAATATTTAATTAGGAAAATCATTTATTAGTTTTATCATTAATGAATTACCCTTAACATCTGATTACTGTAATCGTAACTTCCATCCTCGACTACCTTCAGACCGAAACAGCAGACCACCCTTCTAGTTTCCTTAATATATATTTAACGAATATTAGTTATACAAATTTATTATTGATATATTAACCTACGCTGTTTAGATATTTGTTTGCTCATATGTAGATAAAAAATAATTAAAGTAATGACTTTTATTTCAAATTGAATTTTTCTGTAACTTACATAGAATAAAAAATTTTATTTTTAAAACGGTTAAATATACTTTCTTCTATAAAACAGTTTCATTTGTTTCTCAATATACTGTTCATGTACCTTCGGCGTAACTTCATTTTCACTAGAACTAGATGATGAAGTATCCTCGAAAACTTTTGCATGCGAATTATATCCGGAGGGTCCCGCTACGGGATTGTTCAAGTCCAAAATTGGTAGATTTGACAAGGTAAAAGAATTGGAGTTTGAAGACTGATAAGTAACAGTTTTATTATTGGTGTTTCGTGAAGGTTTGGGACTCATTATTGGAACGTTGCGATTCCTAAGATTTAAAATTTTTTCAGAACTGTCACTACTATTTGAAGTTTTGTTTTCATTATCCATCTGTATTGTAGAAATTGCACTTTCTGAGCTCGAGTTTGATGTGGTTTCTTTAACGTTATTCTTGTCACTTTGGTTCCGAGAAAAGGTGCCTATCGAACTGCTTTGTTTTGAAGTTGTGATTTTTAGAAAGCTACCCAGTTTCATAGAGATAGCGGCATCATCAACTGGGCTTGGAGGAATAAAATTTTCCGAGTCACTTGAGTAGCAGCTACTACTTGTGTCTGATTCGGTAAAGAATTTATATACAGAGGCAGAAGGTTCTTTATGATTATCTTTATTTTGGCAGTCGTCTCTATTTTGAGGAGAATCGGGATGATTGACAACAAAATTTTTGTGGGTAGGCACAGTATCAGAACTTTCATTGTAGCTGGAATCTTGATCAGAATGCAAACTCGGGCTGGAAAAATGTGAATTAATTGACTTTTTCATTAGCGTACGCTGTTTGCCATCTTCAGCAGTATTATAGGATGATGAAGTGATGTCACTCCAACTACCGTGTCTAACGGAATTTAAATCTAACACTGGTTCTTCGGTTCGTACCGGATGGGATCCGGATGTACAAGTGGATTTCTGTTTAGCAACTATATCCAACTCTCTAATTCTAGTTAAGACCACAACAGCTTTTTTGGCTGGATTTATCATATTGTCATTCGTGGTTTTACGTTTCATTTGCCTATTGGAATTTTGTGGATGTTTTATCTGAGTAGGAAAGGGTATTTCATTGCTTGGCATTCTCAACGGATTTTGTAGCAAAATCTGACGAGCATTATCTACTGAGCTGACTTTTTTCTTTTTTGCTTTGGTCACTTGTCCGGGTCTGTTTTGATGTTGATTGTTGTTTGTATTTGGCAATGTTTTAGCATTTGAGTTTGCACCTAAAGATTGGTATGCTTTTCTCAAAGTTTCTATTGTACGCCATTCACGTTTTGTTGCGCATACCATTTTCTTTTTGGGTTCCCTGTTGGGAAATGATCTACCTCTTGTAGATTCCTCACATGGTACTTCGATGATGTTATCACTTGAATTTGGCACCTTAGATTGGCTCCTACCTTCAACTAATTGAACTCCAGATTGTTGATTTCTGTTTGTGTTTTCCTCGTTGTTATTAGATTTAAGTAGGATGTTGTCTGTTTTATTTTTCGATGTTGATTCTTTACCTCTGTTAATTATTAAGTTTCTTAAAACATTGTTGGAGTTTAATTTGTTTTTTGCAGTCTTTAGATTGCGATCTACAATGTTATTTACAGGATTTCTAGCAGATCTATTTTCATTAATTGGAGTAGCTCTTACATCTCTTAAGCTTTGTGTGTTTCTTCCCGGTGGTTTGGGTGTCTCACTGTCAATTGACGGGGACCTTATATTGGAAGGCTCATTTAAAATGTGCGCTGCTCCTAAAAGCTCTTGCATAGATCTATAATTGTTGGAATTTAATTTGTTTGTTGCAGTCTTTAGATTGCGATCTACAATGTTATTTATAGGATTTCTGGCAGATCTATTTTCATTAATTGGAGTAGCTTTTAAGCTTTGTGTGTTTCTTCCCAGTGGTTTGGGTGTCTCACAGTCAATTGACGGGGACCTTATATTGGAAGGCTCATTTAAAATGTCCGCTGCTCCTAAAAGCTCTTGCATAGATCTATAATTGTGGGAGTTGGTGTGATTTGTTTGTACATTTTCAATGGCAAGGTATCTTTGCGGAGTTTTCTGCCTAACTTCATCATTATTTTGAATAGCCTCAGATAGAACTTGGATATTTGCGTGATCCGCATTAGATTTTTTTGATACAGTTGATTTTGGAACTTGAGACTCTCTAGTGGTAGATTTTCCATTTTTACAGATAATTGCAACTGAATTTGTAGTGTTAGATTGTCTATTAGGACCATCGACTGTGTCAAAACCTGTCTCTCTTATTATATTATCATTAGATTCATCATCTGAACTAGAAATTGAAGTAGCAACATCCTTCACAGATTTTTCTACTTGTATACCAACATCTTTGGTAGATTTTATGTTAATGTTTTGTACTGCTACATTGATAGGATCATTGTTTTGGGCATTAACATCAATATCCTCAGGTTGTTGAATGTTAGGACCCATGTGGTTCACATCAATATCATCAATTATACCTTCGGGCCTTGGAATTCGATCAAGACGATTAATAAGGGTCTCGTATCCCCGATGTTGTTGATTGATCACCGTTACAGAGTTGCAACATTTCAGGTATAGGGTTCCAACGTGCTTTAACTTACAAATTTTTACACCTTCCATTTTTATGTAGGTACCAGGGTTTATCATCGCAAAATGATTTGTCAAGCGGTCAAATACACGGATATGGTGTAAATAGGTTTGAGAATGAATAAACAACTCTGGATCTATGTGAAATATACTTTCTGGGTTATCATACTCGTATTTTTCGAAACGTTTTAGTTCACCCAAAGCGGGATTTCTAGTAGCATCCCACACAAAAGCAAAACCACTGTTGTCATTTAAACCTTTATATCCAACTAATTGACACACAACCGTCTGATCTATTCCCTGAGGCGTTATTGATGATAAACTATATTCAAATTGATTTGGTTGGTCCTGTTCAACTTGCGGGTCTTGCCTACCATTAATATTCAGTTGAAGTAACGCATCTACAAAGAGCCCTTCTGAGGCATCTAAGGTTGGGTTTGTACACGTGAAAATTGGGTTGCCACCATCTTCAGGGAAAATCACAATGTTATTGGTATGTGGGACGTTGATTTCTAGCTGTCTGTTGTATATTTTTGCATAGGCTCTATGAATCCTGATAACATCACCGATTACAATGTTTGGAGCGTTTATAGGCTTCCAGCTAACCTTTGCTTCTTTATTCGTGCCATCAAATATAATGATTTCTCGAAAGAGTTGGTTATTCGCATTAGTAAGTCCCAAATCTCTTTTTATTCTTCCAAATAGGTTGAACACTTTAGGTTCTGGAGCATTTTGATGTTTCAAGGCGTAAATTTCACCGAGAGTTGTATATCTGTAAGCCATGCTAGACATGAAATTTTACATATCATTATTCGTTAACAATGTAATCTTAACAAAAAATATGTTGGAATTACCAAGGAATTACGATTTACGAAATTTGAGTTAGCCTTTCGCCTTTCCGTTATTTCCGAGCCTGCCACCATCTAGCGTTGCAACTTGCAAGAGCTAACCAAACACCCGCGAATTTCAAATTGAATTTTCGCCAAATCTTACCTCGTCGGAATTTCCGTAGCACAATTTATTCGCAATTTTCTTCAAACTGCTATCTTCTTTTAAGCAACTTCTACCGTAAGCCTTTTAAAATCAAAATAAAATTTAACAATTTAACTAAGCCTAATTTAAATTAATTCAAATTCTTACCACAGACTCCTCGTTTACGCAATTCAAAAAACGTCTTTGGGGTGAACTGCCTTTAGGTAATCTGCCTGAAATTGTCGGCAAATGTAAAATTAATATTCTAATTATCATTATACATTTAAATATATCCAGAAGTATATAATATCGCTCTTAAACAGAAGTTACCATCTTCGTAAATACACATTGGAACTGCATGGTATAGTTACGATTTAAAAGTATTAAATTAAATATAAAAATTTCGTTTATAGATAAATATCCTTACGCAATGTAATTTTTAAATTTTGCATTTGTAGACGAATGAATACACGCCGTAAATTTTGAACGCTGATGCGTTTTAAGCCTAACGCTGCCGAAGATATCTATGACACGGGCCCACAGTCTACGAGCGTATTAGCAATAGCAAAAGTTTATTGAAAATAGAATGGCTTTCAACGTTACAAATAAAGCTCATCTTGGCCACGGCCAACTTTGATCACGCGCTTTTCGCGCTACTACGGCCAACACATTCGTCGAAATTCCGCGAGCAAGGATTTTCCCCATATAAACTGTACTATAATGTGTAGGAGTTCAGCGCCACGCTCGGTGGTTATATTGTCCCCAATGTAAAAACTATACTAAAAATAATAATCCGCTAGGGGCGCTGACGTCATACACATCTTTTGCTCATAGGTTAACACAGGAACGTCAACGAATGAGATGGCCGCTGTAGCGCGAGAGATGCGCGAGAAATCAAAGTTGGCCGTGTCTTGGCAAAATAGTGATGCATTATTCAAACAGAACATAAAGTAGCATTGGCCTTCTTGTTTAGATGTATCGGGCGCGTCACTCGTGACGTACAGTAACGTTTCACTATAATAGCCAATTAAAATTCGACGAGTGGCCCTTTTTATAAAGATCTAACCTTTAAAAATGAACTGAACTCCTACGTACCTCGTGACGAAAGCGATACATTAAAACAAGTTCGGCAAGCGTAATGACTTTATAGAGACTATTAGAAGCAATAGATACGTTTATGAAGGTTGTTAATTTAAAATTTGAACCTAAACGAGATTTGTCTGGCATTTAACAGCTTCTTTCTAACCTGGTTGTTCAGTCAAATAAGAAAATGCATTTGAAGCAGAAATTTTTTAAAACGAAGATATATTTTACTCTTTGACCAAGAATGTATTTATTTATATCAAAGATAATATAAACCTCATACCCTAGACAGGGCCGGATTAACACTATTGGCAGCCCTGAGCAACGTAGAATTTTGTGCCCATAAAAAATTTCAGAACTTACTTTTTGACTTGAAATAATAATATTAAAGAAATGGAAAAATATTTATTTCGATGACGGGGGCCCCTAACCTCTGCCTCGCGCGTAGTCAATAGGGTTTACCCCCTTCCTGCCGGAACTCCGAAAATATTTGCTCCATAGTTACCATGGTAACCAACTATAGATAAAACCACGGTCAACTTTGATGACGGGATGTTCGCGCAAAACACGTCATCAAAGTTGGCCGAGATTGGTAAAATCATATGTAACATAATCACTCAGAAGTTTGCCTTAAAAGCATTTTCGTTAATGAAACCTTGTTCACGGGAAATGACGTAAATTACGTCACTTACAACTCCGTGACGAAATACGCGTCGTCAACTTTACTGATGGGAAACGGAAGTTAGTGAGATAGTGAGAATTCCTCGCGCGTTTCTGGCTTTGCCCATGTCAAGTTTAGTTCGTGCCTCGCGATCACATGATTTAATTTCCATGGTAACCTTTTCAATAGTGCAAGGACTAAGCATTTTTGCATTTTTGGGTCCGTTTAATGTATGTTCCGCGTGAAACAAGGTCTCATTGAATTTTTTTAATAGAAATGTTATACAGAGGCATACTTATGAGTAATTATGTTACATATGGTAAAATTGATACTGAACAGCAACCGATGGACGCCGATTTTACGGAGGTCACGTGCCAAAGTGGGTAAGCGCTTCGTTACAAAATCGTCAATCAGAAAGATCTCCGAATTAGAATTTGGGGTACGGAGTTCTATATTATCTTTGGCTATATTTAGCTATAATGAATAAATTGGGACATTTCGAGAACATCATTGTCCAACCCCCCCCCCCCCCGGCACTAATGAGGGTGAAGGCAAATGTCACCAGTGTGCGCTTCAATCAGTTTTAGGGAACCAAAGAGATACCGAGCTGAATAGGCGCTTCAATAAAACATCTTCAAATTAATTTACAAGAAGTCATATTTCCGAGAGCAAGGACCTGCAAGTCAAGGTGGGATGGCGGAGTGGTTCGCACTTTCGCCTCGCAGCATGAGAAGCCGGGTTCGGTACCTGCTTGTGGTACTGGGTGAAAACTCGGAACAACTCTTTATGTGTTGAGTTTGCAAGTACTCTCCCCACTGGTTTAAGGGATTTTCCCCCGAGCTGTTAAGGTTTCCTTCCATAAAAACTTGTAGAGGTTAATGGTGATAGTTAGTGTAGGGAATTGTTGGCTAGCGTGGCTCGAAGGGCTTGCCACCACCGTCCTACACATTATAACCCGGCCACCTGAATAGGCCCTTCAATAAAATATCTTCAAGGAAATCGCCAAGAAGTAATTTTTCCGAGAGCCAGGACCCGAAAGATATTGTTTATATAGTGCTTGTTGAAATAATGGAAACTTTTCACCTGTATGGTATGCAACAAGTACTTCCTTTTAGTCAGCCTAAGCCAGCTAGCTTTTTTTATACACCAAATAAACAGTAACTTTCAGATCCTGGCTCTCGGATTTATTACTTCTTGGCAATTTTCTTGAAGAGGTTTTATTGAAGCGCCCATTAATGGCTTTAAAAATTGCTGGAGGACATAGACCTAAGGTGGTGCCTTGGGTATTATAAAAATTATAATAATAATAATAATAATAAATATAATAATAAATAATATAATATAATACAAAATATAATAATAAAATATAACATATAATATATAAAATATAATAATATATAATATTATATTATATAATATATAATATAATATAAATATAATAATAAATATAATAATGATTATTATTATATTTATCTAGTGCTTGTTGAAATATTGAAAACTTTTCACCTGTACGGTATGCAACAAGTGTTTCCTTTTAACCAGGTAACTTTATTATAGACATATAAAGGCTTAGCAAAAATACATTGTTCTGTTTACCGGCGAAAAGTTTCCATTATTTCAACAAGCACTATATAAACAGTAACCTGCAGGTCCTCACTCTCGGAAATATTGCTTCTTGGCGATATCCTTGAAGGATGTTTTATTTAAGCGCCCATTGATTTTTTTAGTGAAAAGGAGCTGACTCCTCGGTGTGAAGGGGGTTGGCAGAAAGGCTTAAACGTAATATAAATAAATACGTTTTTGCTATAACTTCATAAATTTGAATATATCTTACTGTAAACTCCGCAGAAGTTCTTGGCTAGTTTATACCCGAGTTCGGCAGCTTCTGCTAAAGGACATAAAGGGTCATTGTCTTCGTATTGGGCCAAAGCCAATGCTATTAAACAATATAAACAGTTTAGAATTTTAAACATTTTTAGGGTTAATTTTAATTGAGAGGTTGACACGTTGTTGCCGTAGCTAGAGTTCCCTATTTGATAGCGTTAAACGTAACGCATTTTCTGTTTCAATTGTTTCAAAAGAGGTTAATACGCTTTTCAAATAGCATGTGGGCTGTGAAATTGATTACCGCACGTGTTTGGACTGAACAATAACGCTATTAATTTTGCCCTTTGACACGAAATAAATGAAGCCGAAGCGTGTAGAACTACAGATGATGCCAGCGAAGGATGAGTTGGGCCAAGGAGGATAGGAAATTAAGGGAGGCGAAGTCGAGGGGCTGATCACTCCGCGTAATCGGTGTACAGAGCCGTACCTTTGACTGTACTAATGGGATTACGCGTAATCTTTGAAGTCCCTGCCTTTGGCAGTGGTAATCCAAGCGTAATCCGGTGTACAGATTTTCTAAGAGTGGTTAGCCCCTCGGGCGAAGTAGGAGGGATGAACGCACCAGCATCCTTGTAAGAAGCTTAGCGCGCGCTCGGCGGGAAAATTTCGGAAAAATGGCGGCAAGATTACGGCCGCTAAGCTACGTGTTGCCGCCATTTTCCCGAAATTTTCCCGCGCTAAGTTTCTTACAAGGATGCTGGCGCGTTCAGCCCTCCTACTTCACCTCCCTTCCTATCCTCCGCTGCTGTTTACTTGTATTACAAAAAAAGGGGCTTACAAAATTTAAAGTAAGTTCTAATAAAGTATCTCCAAATTCAAAATGAAGGCCCCATGGACAAACTGAACTCCGAAAACTTTTGATTTTAAACATGTTCAGATTAAAGGATATAATTTTATATATTTTTCCGCTGTCTATTTATAACAGAGATTTCGGCAGCACATCAGTTAGCTTGTTTCATTTTCAAGTGAAGCAGAGTACACGACAACGTAAAACGTTGTTTGGCCAAAAGACTGAAGCAGAGTACACGACAACGAAATAATTTGTTTGGACAAAAGACTGAAGCAGAGTACACGACAACGAAATAAGTTGTTTGAACAAAGGTACAGCCAGACTCCGTTCTAATTAGGCTTACTATTTTGTAACGATAATACTATAATGCAAACGAACTCCTATACTTTATGTATTGTATGGACTATACTTTTGTCCATGAACGCATTTCGTTGTCTCAAGAACGCTATCGTGGCGAAATCGGGATAATTACAGGGACGTAGTAACCGCGGGGAGGAAGCATAGGGCCTTCCCAAATGTCATCTTGAAAACAAAATTCCCAAATGTAAGAGCTTAAATTGAGCCCCAATGCAAAATGATAAAATGGTTGCCCCTCTATACTTACGCCACTGACAGGGTCACCCATCTGGACAGACTGGTGAGTTTGTGGACCCTTATGACTTAGTTACGCCACTGACTGTAACCTTGGTCTTGAAGAAATTGTCTCTACTGAAGGATATCCTACTCTAAATTGAACATATATACATGTTTTTTTAATAAAAACAAAAAAAAAGTTATTTACAATAACTCTTCAAAATGGCCACTTTGGGCTCTAATACACAAACGACAACGTCGTAAAAACTACTGACGAACGTTACTTCAATTTGACACTACGTTTAAATTTTCGGCTTTAAAAAAACCGTTTGTCTGGAATGTTTCAGGTACAATTTTCGACGATGAGCCAAGTACAAGTACTCGTCAAGTTGGAAGGCAGCTGGCCGTAAATCATGTCATGGTGTGGAGAATTCTACATGAGCATCGTTATCACCTTTACCACCTTCCAAAAGTCCGAGCCTTAAACGAAGCCGACTATCCTCGCCGTATCCACTCCTGCCAATGGTTTGTGGACAGTGCACAGGACGATCCGCAGTTCCCAAGCATCATCCTAGCACGCGATGAGGCCTATTTCTCCCGAGATGATATTCTCAATTTGCACAATAACTACCAGTGAAGCCAAAACAACCCTAACGGAGCTGTTGTCGCATCGCACCAAGAGAAATTCAATCTCAACATCTGGTGGGGCATTCTCAGAGATCATTTAGTGGGACCCTACTTCCGCCTAGGCTAAATGGAGAGTCGTACGTAGAATTTCTACAAACGAGCCTTACCAGAGTTACTGGAGGACGTTCCGTTAGCGACTTGACAGTGAATGTGGTTCTTGAAGGATGGAACGCTTACACATTTCAGCCGTGCCGTAAGAGATCATCTTGATGCGACCTTTCCCTTGAGGTGGGTAGGACGAGGAGGACCCATTCCATGGCCGGAACGATCTCCCGATTTGAACCCATGTGATTTTTATCTTTGCGGACATCTCAAGATCTCGACGACTTACGGCAGCGCATAATTGATGGATGTGAGATTATTGGTAATACACCAGAAATCTTTGAAATTTTTCGACAAACATTGTTACGACGTTGTCGTTTGTGTGGCCATTTTGAACTGTTGTTGTAAATATATTTTTTTTGTGTGTTTATTTAAAAAGATAACAATTTCGTTGTGTGTCCTTGGTTTTTGCGTATCACTCACTACTAGGGTTTAGCCAAGAATGTATTTATTTATACTCAGGGAGAATGAATATGTCGAGATTATTTTAAGCGTTTCTCCAATTCCACCCGTTGGGGCCCCCGGTATGCTCCTCCGCTTTAATAAAATCAATTAATACTACAATCTCATTGGTTCTTAAAAATTACGTTTTTCGACGCGATTAACGCTGCTGCGAGGACGCAAAAAATAAGACCGCCTCCTTTTTTCCTCCCCCCCCCCTTAGTGTGACGGCCTTAGCGCCTCAACGTGTCCTTCGATAGTCTCGACATATTCATTCTCCCTGAGTAGAAATAAATACATTCTTGGTTTAGCTGATTTTATAATTAAGTCGAAAGATTTAATATTTAATCAATCTTTCCATCTTAAATTTAGTAAGTTAAAAATCTGGCGGTGCATACTTCTGAACTTTATTGCTAAAAGACAACCGATAAATGTATGAAAACAATTGGAGTCAAGGAAGATAAAGATTTCACATTTGCGTTGATTTCGATGTTTTTATAGGCTAATTTTTGAAAGCTCGTAACTCTGAAACGGGGCTTGTTAGGACCATGGTTTATATTTTAAACTCGTAAGGACCCATAGAATACAATATAAAAGTTTATATATATAAGACCTTGTAAATGAAAGTATGGTACATCGAGATAAAATTAGAAATTATTGTACATTTTAAAAAGTTTACTTTTAATTAGTATACTTGATAGAATAATTTTTAATATTAATACATATGGAAATGTAAATTATGTTTTTAGTATACATAACCCTAGAAACTGATGAATTACAATTTTCCTGTAAAGCCTATCGCAAGTTGGCCAATTTTAGTGTATAGCTTAATATCTTATTTAAAAATTGTAGACTTTTTCAGTCGGCGATTGGTCGTCGACAGAAAACCGACTTTTCGACCATAAACCGACTCAAAAACCTCTCGCTTGTGCAACAGGGGAAATCTTACGTTAAACCTTCCACTTAAAGGTAGTATGGAATTCCATATCTCGGCCACCAGTTATAACAGACGCTTCGGTTGACTGGCACTAGTTACGTAGTACGTTTTAGCAGACAAATTTTTGATTTATTTCCTACTACCTTTAAATATTAGATTTTCCGTATGATTTATCTCATGCGTTTGTCTCTTTGGGGAAATATTAACGTGGTAACATCACCACTGGAAGGTTATCGCCCTCTAGCGAGGAGCTATCAAACTACGTGAGACGTTATAGCATGGGAATGCAAAACGTAGACGAAGCCCGCTATACAGATTACTGCATTACTCCTTGGACTAGTCCATGCTTCACGGCATTGCGTAGGTGTATACAATTTTTTTAATAAATACGGGAACACTAAATTTAATAAAAACTTACAAAACCCCAGCGTTTTGCAGTAAAACACGGGTAAATAACACGCTTTAGAGTCAGTATTATGTATTTGTTCAGTTTCTCTCGAAATTTTGATCAGTTTCCTCGGTTTTCTGTGGTCCGTCGTTACACGTGGTCCAGGGGTCACTACGATTTCGAGGCGAAATTTTGCGCCGCTTCAGAACCTTTCCACCAGCCGGCGTAAACTCGGCGTCTCGACCCCGCCAGCTTAGATTGAGAGAGACGGTCGGGAATTAACCACGGGTTCGTAGGGAGATAACTTGCAAACTCTACACGGGAGTAGTTCCCAATTTTCACCCAGTGCCACCAGTTGGAATCGCAGCTGGCTCCTCTTGCTGCGAAGCGAACGTGCTAACCACTCCGCCACCCCAAGAGTATTCAAACTGATCATCATGGAAAACTGTTGAAACGCGAAGAAGACACCTTCACAAGGAATGCTGTTTACAAATAAATTTAGTGATTTCTCTTGGTACTATAAACATTTCTTGGTTTCAGGTAATTTTTTCATGTAACTATTTTAATTACATTAGGGTCTAGCCTTCTACCAGTCGGTAAACTTTCAATTTTTCACAATTGGGCTAGGTAGGGCTTCAGCCTTAGGGCACGACGTTTTAGTAATATTTATAGTTTCTTAAACATTGAAAGTTTACCCTCTAAAATACCCTCATCACTGTTAGCCCAAGGGACCTACTGTCTACGGGTGAATGTATAAAAGCCGAGGTCTCGGGCATGCTAAGAAATATCGTACGCCACTGTTTTCGCGAGGAGGAGCTACTGAATGTTCACCCAGTTTTTCCTCACGCGAATGTGGCCCTTTAAGCCAAGGGCCCGAGACCAGGTCTTATCAAGGTGAAGGGCAAAGACCGAGGGGCTAACCACTCTTAGAAAGTCTGTACACCATTTACGCCGGATTACGCTTGGATTACCACTGCCAAAGGCAGGGACTTCAAAGATTACGCGTAATCCCATTAGTACAGTCAAAAGTACGGCTCTGTACACCGATTACGCGGAGTGATCAGCCCCTCGGCAAGGACTAATTAACTAAAAGATATTTCGCTGTCGAAAACTACCTGTCGATAATTTCCAAAATTATGATCTAAATAAAGCTCGCACTGACTATCCCTGATTAATTTTTGGTTGTTTAATCAATGTTTAAAGGCCTAGGTTCAGCCCTCTTTTCCAAAAAAGGGTTCAAACATCCTTTTATACTTCCCCCTCGTAACCCCTCTATTGTAGCGACGGTCGACCCGTTCCTCAGACTTCACGGTTTGAAAGGATTATCTCCAGGGTTTTATTTATTGCCTTAGGAAGAAGAGAAAATGCTCACTTTTACGCGTAAACTGCCAACCTATCTTTGTAGCGCGTAAGACGTTAGAGCTCGAGAAAAACTAACCTTACCTCCGTAAATGCGTCTTAAACGCGATCTTGGAAAATACTTCATTTCACTTCGAAATTTTTATGTGTTGGAAATAATAAATTAAAGTTTACAAATTTCATTGGAATTAATTCATGTTTAATACACAGAACTTCAATCTTACAACGATTAAAAACTTATTACAGTGATTAAACTTATTACAGCAATTAAACTTACTACAGCGATTAAATTTACTACAGCGATAAGATTTAATTAAATTAAAAACAAATATAAATTTTCAATTATTTTTTAATTCCATTTATGACCCATCAAGTACAATCTTAAAAAATCCTAACGACTTCGTAAATTCGTGACACACTTTCTTTATCGAATCCTTCAACAACACTGGCCTAATATACAGCGATTAAACTTATTACAGCAATTAGGCGCATTTCGCGTTGCGTCGTTTTAATGCTATTTATTAAAAACGTGAGTATTAGGCGTATACAATTTTAATAATGAGCGAAATACTTATTGTCAATAAAATTGTACACGTAATAAATTTAACACCTCAACTTTCTTTTATTTGTAATTATTATCGTTTCCCATAATCTTTCAACAAATTCAAAAGTATTTTTTGTATAATAATATTGATTTCCCACAGTTTGTAGTTTTTTTTTAATTTTCCGTCATGGCTATTCCAATCTAAAATCCTTTTGTCTAACAAGGAGACACCCCGAAGTGTAACCCACCGATTTTGTTCAAACTCGGGCGATTGGTAGACCTTCATGTATAATGAAAAATCCTAAAGGGAATTTATTCAATGGGCAACCGTTTTGCCATGGCAACGTAAAATGTTTTTGACAACATCAAACGGAAATTTTCCCATTGAAAATAACATGGGATTCTGACCGATTCCTAGCCCCCCCCCCCCCCTGTGAAAAATTTAAAAAAAATTCAAAATTTCGAAAATGCCAAAAAAAGAAAAAATAAATAAAAATTGACAATAAAAACATCAAAATTGATCAACTTTTGATCAATTTGAGGTCAAAATCCCATGCTATTTTCAATGGGAAAATTTAATATTTTGTATTGGCAAAACGGTTGCCCATTGAATAAATTCCCTTTAGGATTTTTCAAGTTACATGAACGTCTACCAAAACCCCGAGTTTGAACAAAATCGGTGGGTTACACTTCGGGATGTCTCCTTGTAAGTATATTAGGCAAGTGTTGTTGAAGGATTCGATAAAGAAAGTGTGTCACGAATTTACGAAGTCGTTAGGATTTTTACCTCTCCGAGGGGACAAAGTCCCCTAGGAGGGGTTATACAACGACCGTGTCTGTCTGTGGGTCTGTGGGTGGGTCTGTGGGTGGGTCTGTCTGTCAGGACTGCGAACGCGTTCGCATTTTCGGTGCAAAGTGTAATCACTGCGTACGCAGTTTCTCAAAGGGTTGGCAAAACCACCGTGTGACGGTGAGCGTTAACGGATGCATTTGCGGTTTGGTTTGGATGGTGTTTTTTCGCTCACCGTCGTGACGGTTTGGTGTATTACGTTTTTGTAATGTTTATGCGTAGGTTGTGAGTGTTGAATTTGTTGTGTTTGTGTTCTGATGGTTGTGCATGTTGAGTCTGTTGTGTTTACATGGGCGTTTTCTCTCCAACTTCTTCTTAATGACTTTGGGACGGACCGAGTGCTGAGTGTAATGCTACCTCTTAACGTCCAATGGCAGGGTTTCCACCAGTTGTACACGGTATTCGTCTTAGTATCAATTTGCGATCGCATCGGGCGGGATTTGAACCCGAGACCTCCTGATTGACAGGCGGACGTTCTACCACAGAACCACCGACACTTGTTACGCCTTATTGAAAATTAGACCTTCAGCTTTATCGGAAGCGTATTTAATAGAGTACGAAATTTTGGTTTAATTGAAATAGAATTGAAATTGAAATTATTGCATCGAAGAAATTCTAATTTAGCGTTTCTCTATTGATTAAAAACAAATGCGCCACCCAGGTTTCGAACCCAGACCATCCGGCTTGGCAGTCGAGCGCTCTACCACAGAACCACCGATAGCTGCTTAGATTCACTGAAATTAAGACAGGCATCGTAAGCATAATAGGTAATAAAGTCTTTTTTTATTAATGAATTTATGAAGGCCTAATCTGGTATTTTTTAAAGGTTAAATCTTGTTTTAGCGCAGTCAGCCGAGATTAGAGGGTTAAAGGGTAGACCCTGTGGGTGGTCCACTTTCTTAACGACCTATATATAGTTCTGTTAATTCAAAGGAGATAATTTAACGTTAATTGCTTTAAGAGGTGGCGGTTAGTCAAGTGGCTCTCTGTGCTTTGTTGATGGTAAGGTTTTTGCTTCTTGTAAATACATTTGGTGTGGATATTTGGATATCTACGATTTCTAACGCAGTCAATGATTTCTTGGGTGTGCGAGTCATTATATGATATTGGAAATTGGACGGCATTGGTCTTTTTCATGTGGTATGCGTCACAACGTCAACAGGAAGTGAACGAGTCGTCCACTACCAGATATCTACGGTATCTTCATCAAGGGCGAGTGTTGAAATAAAATGAGCGTTAAAGATGCGGCAAGTATTTCGTAAGCGAGTAATTCCAAAAAGCCTCTGTAGATATTTCATTAAAATTTGCTTCGTATTATATTTAACTGATAAACTTGTTCTGTAAAAGGGTTTAATTCAATTGTGCATTGTTATAGTACGTCTAACTTACTGTTGTAACTACTTAACTTATGATATTCTGAATAAATTAAAATTGGTCGTTTCGTCTCAATTATTTTAATTATAATAAAAATTTTATACCGGGCGGGATAGAAATGGGTTAATTTTTTTAACAAATAACTCTAAATTGCGGAGATATATCTTTAAGGGTTATCTCGAGAAATTAATACCACTAGGGACAATTCTTCCGAGGAGAGGTATATTTTGGCTTGCCAACTTGTTTAAGATTGTACTTGATGGGTCATAAATGGAATTAAAAAATAATTGAAAATTTATATTTGTTTTTAATTTAATTAAATATTATCGCTGTAGTAAATTTAATCGCTGTAGTAAGTTTAATTGCTGTAATAAGTTTAATCGCTGTAATAAGTTTTTAATCGTTGTAAGATTGAAGTTCTGTGTATTAAACATGAATTAATTCCAATGAAATTTGTAAACTTTAATTAATTATTTCCAACACATAAAAATTTCGAAGTGAAATGAAGTATTTTCCAAGATCGCGTTTAAGACGCATTTACGGAGGTAAGATTAGTTTTTCTCGAGCTCTAACGTCTTACGCGCTACAAAGATAGGTTGGCAGTTAACGCGTAAAAGTGAGCATTTTCTCTTCTTCCTAAGGCAATAAATAAAACCCTGGAGATAATACTTTCAAACCGTGAATTCCGAGGAACGGGTCGACCGTCGCTACAATAGAGTGGTTACGAGGGGGAAGTAAAAAGGATTTTTGAACCCTTTTTTGGAAAAGAGGGGTGAACCTAGGCCTTTAAAGTGACCAAGATTGCTTAAGTAATTACATAATTACTCTTTAACAACAAATTATTAGTTTATTGGTTTCTCTTTAGGCAAATAACGCGTTTATTCCCATTCGACCGAAATCCCATTCGACCGAAAGAATTTTAAAATGTAGCCCAATTGGCGGGGTGATTTGGTATTTTATTTATAAGGTATGTACTATCGAAGATCCATGTTTAGGTTAGGTTAGGTTAGGTTAGGTTAGGTTAGGTTAGAGTTGGTTAAGTTAACTATTTCAGTTTTGGTTCAGTTACTTTTCTTGACTAGGTGAAGATAAAAATATAATTCATGCTCATTCCAAAAGCCAATTTATATAGCAGCGTTCGGTCGAATGGGACACATAAAAGCGTTCGGCCGAATGGGACACATAAAAACCGCACGTTTCGGCGGAATTCGGTCGAATGGGACACCTCAAAAACCGCCTTCGGTCGAATGGGATTTCGGTCGAATGGGACTAAAGCAAATAACGAATAGCTGTATTTGAAAAATAAAAATAAAATACATATACGAACAAATACCTTTAGTATCAAAAGTATATTGTGATATCATCTTACGAGAGAGGTATGCGTGAAATACACTTATTGAGCTCTGAAACACGAAAAGAAAACAATATGAACGAAAGTGACATACAATATATATATATATATATATATATATATATATATATATATATATATATATATATATATATATATATATATATATATTTATATATTTATTATTTTATTTATTTATTTATAGACTAGCCACAAAACTTATCAGAACGGGGAGGCTGAGGATTTAACCTTCACAATTGTCGGAAGCTGATTCCAATAATTTATTACCCATTGTGTGCAATATTACATCGCTTTTTGATAATTGTGGGGGCTTCGCGCCCCTGGTGGAGACCATTTGACCTAAAAAAACTCATTATATTGGACCATGAATAGTTTTGAACGTCTCAATGAGATCATTTCTTGCACACCTGTCCTTAAGGGACATTAAATTTAATCGTTTAAGGTGCTCTTCGTAAGAAAGAGTACGTATACCATTAAACAATTTCGTGGCTTTTTTGTACTCTCTCGATATGCTCAAGCTCAATATCTTTGACTAGATGGGCCGACCAAATACTCGAGCAGTATTCGAGATGAGGGCGAATATATACATTGTGCACTCTTAAAAATGTTGGGTTGTTTTCAACCCAAAATGGGTTAAAATTCAGCCCAAACCGGGGTCCGTATTTACCCAGCCCAAAGTTTGGGTTGTTTAGACTCAACCCATTAAAGCTTAAAAATTCAACTTGATTTTGGGTTGAAATCTACCCCACCTTGGGTTGAAATCTACCTCACCTTGGGTTGAAATCTGCCCCACCTTGGGTTGAAAACTAACCCGCCTTGGGTTGAAAACTACCCGCCTTGGGTTGAAAACTACCCCACCTTGGGTTAAAAACTACCCCGCCTTGGGTTGAAAACTACCCCGCCTTGGGTTAAAAACTACCCCGCCTTGGGTTGAAAACTACCCCGCCTTGGGTTGAATTTTTATCGCGTGATTTGCCGTGCAGCTAGGTAGGTAGGTAGGTAAACTTTAGACCTGAAAATTTTCGTGTGCCTATATAAGACCAAATTAATGCTCCTCTTAGATATGAATCATTCAAGGGATCCATGGAGAAATTACAGGAATAAAATTTCAAAGGAGGCCACACGTGGATTACTATTCCCCGAGATAATTACTGTCGTGAGCTTTCGACCCGCAGGTCTTTGTTAAACTAAACTAAAAACCAATTTTCTTATATACATGTATATCGTTTCGTAAAAAACCTACAAAGTTATCAATTGTTAAAAATAAAAATACATTTTTTTAACGATTGATAACTTTTTGAGTTTTTTTACGATACGATATATATAAGAAAATTGGTTTCGTTCAAGTTAGTTAGACAATGACCCGCGGGTAGAAAATTCAAGATAGTTTTTGCCTTGATAATTAATAAACCATGTGTGTCCTCCATTTAACTTTTACTAATACAATTTATCCATGAAAAAACCTTCACATCTAAGAGGGACGGTTAATTTTTCTTATACAGGGTGTCATCGGCTCAGGAATTTTTCTCAAAATCTATACGTTCTAGAAATTTGAAATATTCAGTATGTACGCTCTCGGGGGAGATTATTTTTTGTAAATTTCAGAAATATCATGAAATTTTTCACGACTTTACAAGTGTTAGGTTTTGAACGCTACGTGGTAGTACCAGCGTGTTTGTTTTTCGCGACCAATTATTTCAGTGATGAAATGTTCGATTTCCACCAGACCAATTCCATTTAAGGTTTTAGAGTATGCTCTGCAACTTACTCATTGAAACTTTTCGTCTACCACGTAGCGTTCAAAAACTAACACTTTTAAAACCATGAAACATTTCACGATTTTTCTGAAATTTACAAATAATAACAATCTCCCGCGAGAGAATACATACTGAAAATTTCTATATGTCCGTGTCGTTGTATTATTTTTATGAATTTTTTTTTGTAATTTCAACACATTTTATTTTTAATTATTAAAATAAGAAAATATGTACTTTTCAACAAATATGAGAATCGGTTGAATTTTTTTTAAACCAAATGAGATTTAAAAAGATTCTATATGGATTTCAACCCAAATTTTTAACCTAATTTGGTTTAATAAAACAACCCATAAAAAAATAACAAATTTTAAAAAATTAACTAATGTTGGGTTATTAATAATAAAAAATAATCAGCTAGGCTAATACCCAAGGCACCACCTTAGGCCTAAGTCATCAAGCGACTTTTGAAGCCTTTTTTTTAATTCAGGTGGACGGGTTACAATGCGTAGGAGGGTGGTGGCAAGCCCTGCTACCATGGAAATGAAATCATGTGATCGCGGGGCACGAGCTAAACTTGACATGGGCAAAGCCAGAAACGCGCGAGGAATTCTCACTAACTTCCGTTTCCCATCAGTAAAGTTGATGACGCGTATTTCGTCACAGAGTTGTAAGTGACGTAATTTGTGATTATGTTACATATGGTAGTTCCAAACATACGACCACCGAGCATAACCCCAAGATCACGGACTACAGTTCGAGCCTCAATCAGCCTACCACCCAAACGGAACCCAAAACAGGGGTTTTTATCCCCACAATGCAGTACCATTGTCTTAGAGGCGTTGAAACCCAGGCTATTGGAAGACACCCATTGCTCAAGAGCTTGGATGTCATCCTGTAGGGACTTCGAGTCACCCAGTGACGAAATTTTGAGACCTATTTTGTTATCATCGGCAAATAGTTTCAGAAAAGACTCCTTGACAATCAGGGGCATGCCATTGATGAATATGACAAAGAGGGTTGGACCCAAAACCGAACCCTGGGGGACACCTTTAGTCACCACACACCAAGAAAAACGCGCAGCCCCCAGAACAACCCACTGAGAGCGACCAATCAAGAATTCGGAAATCCAATTTACAATCGTAGAGGGGGCCTCTAAAAGCTCCAGTTTACGAATAAGTAGGGAATGGGGCATCGTGTCGAAAGCAAAGACTATATAACGCTTCGCTTACTAGACAGGCGTGTTCCTAGGAAAAACCTGTTAAAACCTCTGTAGCACTGTAAAAGCTGGGGTAATATTTGGACCCGCGGCTAGAGGCGCCACTAGTAACACAGCTCAAGCTAGGGGAACTTTTGGGCCAGCGTCGAGATGGAGCCACAATCGGTATGCAAGTTGAGCCATAGAACACGCCTGTCTAGTAAGCGAAGCGTTATATAGTCTTTGGTCGAAAGCTTTCCGCAGGTCCAAATAAATTAAATTATTTACATCTGGTACTACGCAATTTTTACCTAATTTGGTAATTTACTGGCCTGGCGTGAAATTTCGAACAAAATACGGTCAACGAAACTGCGTAGTAGTGTGGTCAGAAATTCGATATACTAAAGCTAGGTTCACACTTACCCCTAAAATCGCTTCGTTTTAGAGAACTAGTTTTCAAAACCAGCGTGAGAAATCGCTTTGTTTTGGTTCGGGAAGCAATCCGTCCAAGTTGGTTCACTCACGGACTGTAAATTTTAGAGGACCGGTATTCCCGAGGTATTTTACGCCCCGTTCACCGATCAGGCTGACGGGAGTCGCTCAAGGTCATAAAAAAAACTAAAGCGCGTGTCTTTCGGTCGGCCAGATTTCCAGATAACATGCGGGGGGGGGGGGGGTCTATCTCTATGTGTGGTACAAATGACCTGGACGGACTCTCTCTCTCTAGTTCGAAGTGATTGATGCTCGGGGAAAATAAAATTCTACAGGGGAAGGCTACGCTTTACTCGTCCTCTAAAATTTACAGTCCATGGTTCACTTAGAATCGCTTTCAAAACGACCAGGCGGGGAAGTAAAATTGCTTATATTTTCAAAAATAATGGGAATGAAATCCTAAATTATGTCAAATAATATAACTGTATGTATAGTAAACATGATTAACTATTTATTTGGGTTAAATTTTAGTATTTTGAAAATTCTGGTCATAATTTCAAATGACTGCAACGGCTCACTATGGATGGGGTTACAACCCCTGTCTGCGCGTTAATTAGTGTTTTTATTTTAAAACTAGGAGCAGAAAAATTAATAAATATCAAGTTGGAAGTATATCTATAAACTTTATTATGAATTCTTATGATATTACATATTGTCAGAAAGCGACTTAATATTAAAACCTCCCTTCGCTTTTGGTTCTGCAAGGTAGACCACTTCTTAGCGTCCTGCACCAGCACCAGCACCTCCAAGTCCTCCCAAAGGCGAACCTCCTCCCTGTAGACATTTCTAAAAAACACGACATTTCAAATATTGTAACTTTTTTAAAATTTATCTTCTCAAATACCTGAAAATCGGGTTGAGCGTTGGGCGTTGAAGGACCCTTTTGCAACTGGGCGCCATAGCAACAGATGGCGGCGCTATCTGTCTATAAGGTTGAATGAAATAATTAGAAAACACTCCGTTACTAAATGTTGCCTTGCTGTAAAAGAAACGTTAGACCAATATGAGCTACCTTCTCGGCCTCCGCGCACAACTCATCCATGAACTTGCTAGCGTCATCTGTGTTCATTCCTTTAAAGCATTCGCTTTTCTGTAGAAATATAGATTAAATATTTATAAATATAAATATGATTTCAAAGTATATTCGTAGGTTTTGTCAACAGTTCATCAAGATAGTAGTATTCAAACGCCATTTTGTCGTAGACAAACTCATTCTCTAGAATCTAAAATTGAATTCAAAGTCCACCCTTTACTATGGTGCTAGCTATCGTACAATGACGAAACTAAATTCGAAAACATATGGAAGACAAAGAATATTAAGATAAAATAAAATATTAACAAGGCAAAGCGACAATTAGGCTCTTAATCATTTTTCTAAGTGACCTCTAAACTTTTACCATTTCACTTAAAGTCCCCTTATTTACATATAATTTGAATTTTAAACGATGACGATATTGAAAGTTGAATACTCTTATCTTGATGAACTGCTGGTTTGGTTGATAACTTCCACGTACCATCATGGGTTCAGCCATACACTTCTGGTATTCTTGAAATTGCGCGTTTTGATTTGTGGAACCTCCACCGGGAATTACATTCCCCAAATTGGACGGAGGTGTTACGCCTCCTGGAGGTGTAACGCCACCTGGAGGCGTTAAACCAGAAACACCTTGTGGGTTTTTCATACCTGTGAAATTAGATTTCTTTATATTAGACTTCATTTCATCTTATGGTGCCTAGCGGTGGATTTTAGAAACAAGTGATGAGGTCCAATTGGGAACCAGAAGTTATTTTATATCGGATAAAACAAGGTTTTGCCATTCTCTTTTTATGACAATTTTTAAGCTTAAAATTATCTTACCAAGGACAAGTTAAATTTCCTGTTATATATAAAATAGCTTATGCTTCCACCATGTCCATTCCTGATATTCAAATTTCGTCGATATTTAGTGCTTAAATAAAACATCCTCCAAGGAAATCGCCAAGAAATAATATTTCCGAGAGCCCTTTGTATATAGTGCTTGTTGAAATAATTGAAACTTTTTTTGCTAAGCCTTATTATGTCCAAAAAAGCAACCTGGTTAAAAGGGATCACTTGTTGTATACCGTATGGGTGAAAAGTTTCCATTGTTTTAACAAGTGCTATATAAACAGTGACTTGCAGGTTCTGGCTCTCGCAAACATTACTTCATGGCAATTTCCTTGTAGATGTTTTATTGAAGTAACTATTTACAATATATTAATGGCACTTGAGTTGTTTTAAATCTCGAAATCAGTACTATTGTTTTTACTGGACGACAAATTTCTTGGAAACTACTGGCGTGAAGCAGAATCACTCTCCGTAACACTTCTTCAGAAATGTCTTAATTATACCATTGATTATCCAACATTGATAAAGGAAATACCTTAAACTGTAGCTCTCTACACTGTTATTTCTTCCACATTTCCCCCTTCAATCATAATGGTAACGCTGGGTATATCGGAACTCGGAAGCAAATTTAAAACGATATCTCTGTTTGTAACCATGGTGATGGTTTTAAGGAACAGTGTTACCAACTATTTCGCTGCGCGGGGTTTTAAACACAAAGCTAACATTATTTTCATTAAATGCAAACCGTGTGGCATAATTTTTTAATATTCTTTTTAAAGGGAGTATAACCCTGGCCTAGTGCGCATGCCTATGGCGCCAACTGTTTTACTCGCTTACCACACATGGTCTTTACGGCTTGCTCCCCGCTCTTCTTCGCCTGTTCATTGTCGCAAGCCTTGTCCAACTGAGGTGTTTCGTTCGGGTTCAGGGTTTGGCCGCTTACTAAAGCGAGTAAAAGTAAACTGACACCGAGACCTAACGGATTCATAGTCGAATAACTGGAGGCTATTTCGGTGAGATGAATAAGTTCGAATTCGGGTAGAACGAATTGCTGGTGATGATTTGGGATGGGCTCTCTTCCCTTTATATACTATTTTTTTGGGGATGAAATTCTCATTAATTTGATTAATTCGCCTTTGTTTAGCTTATACCGAAGATACATTATATTCATTTTGCGCCTAAGATGGCCCCAATATTTTAAATGGCGTAAAATATTGGTTTTCGCAGGTGTTTAGTTTGCGTTGTCAGCGGCCTATTAACACGTGTTTATTACCATTTTCGAGCTAGGGATGAGTTATGCTAAATTCTATGAAGGGGTTAAAGTACCGCTGGCTAAAGAATTGGAGCTGTGTGGGTTATTGACTTCTCGATTGATTTATTTACAAGTACTTACACACTGGTTTGATGACAGCATTAAGCTTAAGTACGACTAATTTGATTACGTTTGTTAAGCTACAATTACGAGCTCAACATTTGCTTTCACCAAAAGTGTATAATATGTGTCTTTAACAAGATAAGTATGCGTCTCCCTATCCTGCTAATGGAATTTGGTCGTAGGCTTCCACTGATAATATTATTTTCTCAAATTATTACGCAGACAAAATATGCTTTTTAAATAATTAAAAAAGTGTAATTTGTAAATTTTTCATTGTAAGGCAAAGTAATACACGCGCTTAACTTTGATATCACAAACTTATCAATAGAAAGCTTCTAAAGCTATCCGAATAAAAGATAAAATTTAAAAACGGTGTGTGTTAAGTTTCAATATTTGACTTCAAAGTAGAAATTTTTAATAAACCACTATTTTTGGAAATACAGTATTTTTGAAAATATTTTATTGAATGTCCAGTACTTTTGAAAATCTTTTATTGAATATCTAGTATTTTTGTAAATCATTTATTGAATATATAATATTTTTGAAAATATTTCATTGAAAATCCAATATTTTTTAAAATATTTCATTGAAAATCCAATATTTTTTAAAATATTTCATTGAAAATTCAATATTTTTTTAAAATTTCATTGAAAATCCAATATTTTTTAAAATTTCATTGAAAATCTTTATCAATTTCGAACTTGGCGTCAAAATGTGTCTTAGAGCTGAAACTTTCATGAGATTAGCATAATTGCTCAGAACTTCAAACATGGTGTATTTTCAAAAGTTCATAGTTTTGGTACCACTTATCTTTTTGGGCTAAAACTTACGAATTTTCGCACATGTAACCCTGCAATTTATAGGTTTAAAATTGCATTATGATCGGTTGAGCAAGTGACATGAGTGTTCAAACCTCAACGGAAATACCAAAAACAAAGATTTTGAGTAATTTATAAAGGTTTAAAGATTAAAAATTAATTAAAGTATTTATCTTATATAATCGTATGTCAAAAGAGTCAGAATAACCAACCAAAATACCCTGCACAGTCAACCATCTAAATACGATAAGTTAAGTTAGAAGAAACCACCGATGGACTGTGAGAAGGATGATAAAATACGCGAAAAAGTAGATTAGTCCATAATTAAAAGGGATAATATAGCTAAATCCTAAACATATTTGAAGAAATTAAAAAAACTTACTAATAACTCGTACCAATAGGTCTTCGAGCAAACAAAAGACGCGAAACTCGGATCAAATAGATCTTCGAGTAATAAACTTAATTAAAAATAAATAAATGTTAGGTTTAGTTAGTTAGTTTAGGCTTAGTTTCTCTTTTAGATTTGACCGTCGCCAGCCAGATTTCCCGCACGGTACTGATGAGTTCCAAATAGAACAAACCGGTCTACCGTTGGAATTTCTGGCTATTTTATTTATTTTTAATTTAGTTTACTACTCGAAGATCTATTTGATCCGAGTTTCGCGTTTTTTGTTTGCTCGAAGATCTATTGGTACGAGTTATTAGTAAGTTTTTTTAATTTCTTCAAATATGTTTAGGATTTAGCTATATTATCCCTTTTAATTATGGACTAATCTACTTTTTCGCGTATTTTATCAACCATCTAAATGCCTATCAACAAAAGAACTGTTACTGTTATTTATTATAAATTATTCGATAATGTGGCTAATTTCCAATTGCGAAATAACTAGAAACGTCGGAAAATATCGCTCGTGAAGTAAAGAACGCGTACAGAGTGACGTATCAAAAAAGAAATTCTTCTATTATATACTTACAATGTCTATCTCCTTCAAAAACAGTACGTTACCGCGCATAAAGCGGTATCTTTAAACAGGGGGAATTTCGTTTACAACTTGTAACACGCGAAGATATTGCGTCTAACGCATCTACTCTGTTCAAAAAACAGTGACAGCTAAGGGCTAACAGATAAGTGACGCCTTATTGTAATCGGGCTGCTGCCTAGAGCTAGCTACACCTTTAGAAATAGGGCACTTGTAAAAATGTCTTAACTTTTGATATCTTACGACGATTTCTCGCATTATCGCCCAAGAAACCTTGGTGGGAATCGAAACAAAGAGGTTTGCCCAAATTCCTACGCCGCATTTAAATCGTCTAGATGTTAGTTGCTGTCGAATCTTTTCAAGGAAATGCACACAAAATGGCTTCTGATTCTTTCGGGACTTAATCTTTTCGCCGCCATTACCTTGATCAGAAGCGTCGCTTGCTCGACAATCAACGCCAACCATGAGCCGCAACGAACGAAACGGAATACGGGAGAAATCGAAGAAGAAATCGAAATCGTACTAGAACACCAGCCTCGGCAACAGCGAGCGATGGCCACGGACAGAATTAGAATCAAAGCAAGTATGTGTTGTCCATATTCGCGAACCCTAACCCAAGTTCTAATCCCGTAGTCTGCAAAAAATTGCAGTTGTACTAACTTATCCTCTGATGAACTGCACCCACAACCAGGAATGCGCGACTGCGCACTCGTTTTGCAACGTGGGAAAATGCGTCTGCGAACCCGGGTTCATGGTACTCAACTTAAAATGTTTGAAGAAAGGTAACTCTTTCGCTTTTTTCACAAGTTTGCGTAATTTAAGGTAATTTTACTTTTGCCTTAGCTAACATTCACGAAGAGTGCCAATATGACGCTCAGTGCAGTACTGGAGAGTGCTCAGTGGCAAAGGATTGCAAGTGCAACTTTGGCGCGGGTGACCTCGGCTTTTGCGTCTTCAGTAAGCATTTTACTACGGTAAATTTGTTCTTTGGTGAAGATTAAAATTATAATTTTTTCTGTTAGATGAAAATCCTTTCGAAACCACTGGTGGTATGATGAAGGTACTAATGGTTATCACCGGATTCGTTGTGGTGGCCACAATAACCTGCATTACCACAGTGCTTTATAGGTAAGGGGTTTTGCGCTTTTTCGTAGCAAGCCTAGTAGGAACACAACAATATAGTTCTACGTAGGATTCTGATAGTTTAATATTTGATTTTAGAGATGGAACTATAGTTTACATTTGACAAAAATCCTTTTACGATATAAGTATAATGTTTATCGTAACTTATCAATTCAAATTTCGATAAATTCGACTATAAGGTTTTTCATTTTTATTATTTCGAAATCAAAATAATGAAATTGAGCTTATTACTAGACAGAAAATTTAAGACAGAGTTACGATAAAGTTATATTAACGTTGTTATTATTTTATGGCTACACAATATTTATTTTATTCGTTTTAAGTATGGGAACAAACGGGTGGTCGGAATACTTCCGCCACGGGTGTCCCCACCCCTGTCCCCACGTATCCCCCGTTGGCGTGGCCGTTACACATATCTCGCCCTGATTAATCAGATGGACGAGAGGACTGAATTGTCCCACACGTTACAATCGAATTAAAAAAAACTAGGGGAACATGTCTGTTTCGTGAACCGCAAGGTTATCGCAAATGGTTGTTGTAGTAGCCCACTAAGGAGGCTAAAAAAGACTTAATGGCCAAAATATAGTTCAAGTATCCAATTAAAAACAATGGATTTAACTACGTAATTTTCAAAACAGACGACTGCGCCCAAGAACCCAAAGCCGAGCTCCAGTACTGGACATCTCAGGGGATAGAGTTGAAGACGGAATCAACCCAGTACCTATCACGCTGGACAGTCCACCACCCCAATACGAGGAAGTTGTGAAAATACCTCGACAAACATCACTAGTAGGTTCACCGGTGAGTCAACAATTTATCTTCCGAAAGGCCTAAGTAAAAGGCATCTAACTTAAACCACTATCCGGGTAGACTAAGGACTACTCTGAGCCACCATCTTACGGCGAGTACTTGGAACACCAACGCAATTCTTTGCAACCCATGATAGAAACCCACAGACCATCACGATGGGCGCCGCTTGCATCGAGGAACAGTCGAAACGAATCCCTTTTCTTAGGAAGATTCTAAACTAAAGCCCTTCCTATCTAGAGTAGTCCATACAATTGTATCGCTTTTTGGTACGGCCATGTATTTTTTCTTCGAGTTTTTCTGTACTCAAACTATATATATCAGCCAGTTTTTAGGCTACATTAAAAAGTTTAAAAATAAAATCAGTTATATTTCGATAAGACTTAAGTATTCGTCAACGTTTTGAAACATCTTATTGGTAGGCTTAAGGAGAAGATAAGAGCCGATATTATATTGTAGGTATTACGCATTATCTAAAAGTCGAAAGTCTTACAGATAAAAATCTAGTATAATTTTTTTACATTAATATATGTTATTTACATTTAATTTAGTAATATTTTGCAATTGGTTTCGTACATCGAAAAGTATACTTAGGCGTCGCTTTCGAAACTAGGGTTAACAATACCGTTGGCGCTTTTGTACGGACCAGCCGTCTCCGTTAGTCTCGTGGTACTGGAACCACTATTGGTCGTTTGGGTGATAGTTGTGTTGTTGCTTCTCGATGGGGCTTCACTGAGGCTTAGTGGGGGCTCGTCTGTGCTGAGCGTTTCTGAAGAGGTCGATTGGCCACTAGCGGTGCGTCTCGAAGCCAATTCCTCCATTTGGGAGTTGATGACCATATTGGCCAAAATACTAGCCAAGCGTTCGTTTCGGGTTCTAGCCAAGGCCTCGTTGTAGGCGGGTGGTGGTATGCCTCGTAGCTACGATTAAAAGGTATAAAGGTTGTACTTGTACCACAATTTGTATTAAGTCTCCTAAACTCCTAAAAGGTTAGGAAATGTTGTGGTTTTTATTTTGGTTATAGCAAACTTGGCACTCTTGTCTTAAAGTTCTTAAGTAAAGTATTCAGATATCTGGATTTTTTAAGGTTACGATCAATTTATAAGAAACCAGAAGAGATTATTCTGAAGAATCAAGGGTTGATGGAATTACCTTAATTCAAGATCAGGGACAGACAGCTGTAATACTTATAATAATAATCAGCTAGGCACCACCCTAGGCCCAAGTCATCTAGCGACTTTTATTGCCTTTAACTCGGTTGGTTAGGTATTGAAGAAACTAACGAAGAACCACAATGAGTTTTCAAATTCACAAACAGTAGGTACCAATCATGAAATCAATTAGGGGTTCTGTAGCCTAACCATTCTAGCAATCAGAGGTTCTGAACAACCAATCAATCTATGGCAGGCCCAAAAAATGATTATAACAGTCAAAAACATTTAAGGGCTAAAGACAACAAAGATAAAAACTAAACAAATACACTAATCGTAATCTGCCCTTCGTATACAGGGTGTTAACTAAAAAATGGACCAGGGTGAATATCTCAAAATGTGTTTTAGCTACGATTTTGAAATTTTAGTTTGTTATAGAGCGCTCAGGGGGTCAACCAACTATGAAAATGTCAATGACCTTGAACAATGTTTCAAGGTCATTCGAAAATTAACTTGAGAACCGTAAGAGCTACGAAGTTTGTTCCAATTAGAAAGTTTTTCCCCGTCACATTTTATGGTTAACTAGCTTTGACTCGATCTGATTTGCAAAATAGGAAGTTGAGCAATGTTAGGCCAAAATCAAGAAGGCCGTTAAGTTGATAACGTGTTAAAGACGATGTTCAACTGATAACTTTAAAAGTACTCTTGTTAGAGTACTGAAATTTGTTAGACAACCTCATCGTGGTTGAGGGTCTTTAGTTTGAAAATTTCAGCTCCCAAAACTCGTCTTCTACACGTTATCAACTTAACGACCGTCTTGTTTTTGGCCTAACATTTCTCGACTTCCTATTTCGCAAATCAGATCGGGTCAAAAAATAGTTAACCATAAAATGTGACGGGGAACAACTTTCTAATTGGAACCCACTTCGTAACTCTTACGGTTCTCAAGTTAATTTTCGAATGACCTTGAAGACCTGGTTCAAGGTCATTGACATTTTCATAGTTGGTTGACCCCCTGAGCACTCTATAACAACCTAAAATTTCAAAATCGTAGCTAAAACACATTTTGAGATATTCGCCCTGGTCCATTTTTTAGTTAACATCCTGTATATCTCCAAGTTCAACGATAACCAAAATCAAACCAACCAACGCTAATATAAGCACCATTTGATCTTGTACGACAATTTCCTGATAGGTAGGAGGTTTGTCTACGTGTCTCATGGCCGCCAGTCCATCAGTAACGTTGAAGACATCGCTGGTATAGTGGTCGTCAATTGGAACGGGCGTTTGCGCTCTGGCCCTTCGCATCAGAGACCTGACAAAACAAACAACCCATCATCAAACGAAGTGGAGAAACCGATAGAATAGCGAATGTACCTGGTGCACAAAGAATAGAGGAATAAACCAATAACGATGGCCGTAAACGATATCAGAGCCACCAAGGCCGCTTTGTAAATATCCTGATGAAATTTACGGGCTGGTTTAATGATATCCGCTGCCAAAGAAACAAGTATTATTAAAGAAACGAAAACTAATTACTGTTAATGGTCGACAAATACTTCTGGGCACGCAACGAATCTTGTCAGTGCGTATCGGTTGAAAGCCAATTTTGCATCTGCAACTGCCCGTGAAGTCGTAACAAATTGAATTTCGGTCGTAGTATTCGCATTGCTCAGAAATATCGCACCTTTGAGCGTATTCGGATGCTAGAAAATTTATGGAAGTCAAATATTTAACGAGATTTGACAGGTTGAAAGGCTTAGCTGGGTGACAAACCAGTTTTCAATGTGCGCTAATATGTGGACCAAAAAGGTCTGGAAGATTACTTGGTTAGTTTAAATTTTTCCAAAAACAAATTCATGAAAGTCCATTTATTTGATTTAAATAAGATTTTTTATTTTTTTAATAATGACCTATTTATTATCTAAATGATCATAATTTGCTGGTAACGGTGACACAAATAATAATGTAAATTAATTGTATCAATTTTGAAGAAAATGAAGTGCATATTTCATAAACTCATTAAGTTAAATTATTTAAAAACGTTAAATAAAAGTACTCCTACTTCATGATCTGTAACATATATGGATTTTAAATAAATGGATAGACCATGAAAAATGTCAGTACTTTTATCGTTTTTAAAAATAAAATAACCATGGTTTTCAAAGAAAATATTTCTAAGTTTAAATATTTTTAAAACCAAATTGATTTAAAGGGCCAATTCTAATATCCAATAGGAATTTCACTATCTTAGTAACATTTTTTCTTATTATAAATAATGGAAATAACGCTGATTAAACTAATATTATTACCGTCTTTGCACACGCCCTCTTTGAGAATGTACACTTTCTGGCGTCCGCAGACGCAGATTTTACGGATATAGTCGCACATCATGTAGTCTTTGCAATCTACGTCTTTGGTACATGTTTGGTTGTAACCTACAAAGCAAATTAAAAATGTACCAGTCCCATATATCCGCATGGTTCCCATTACTAACAAGGAGACTACCCGAGGTGTTACACACCGATTTTGTTCAAACTCGGGGGATTGGTAGACCTTCATGTAACTTGAAAAATCCTAACGGGATTTTATTCAATGGGCAACGGGTTTGCCATGGCAACGAAAAATGTTTTTGACAACATAAAATTGAAATTTTCCCACTGAAAATAACATGGGATTTTGACCGATTTCCCTGTGAAAAAAAAATTAAAAAATTGATCAAAATGTAATCAATTTTGATTTTTTTCGTCAATTTTTATCAATTTGTTTTATTTTGGTATTTTAATTTTTTTTTTCAATCGCATGTTATTTTCAATGGGAAAATTTCCGTATTATGTTTCATAAACATTTTCCGTTGCCATGGCAAAACCGTTGCCCATTGAATAAAATCCCTTTAGGATTTTTCAAGTTACATGAAGGTCTACCAATCCCCCGAGTTTGAACAAAATCGGTGTGTAACATCTCGGGTAGTCTCCTTGTGAGTACTTAACGTACCGAATTTTTGAACGTCCAACTGCGCAACTAGCGGTGGCTTGGAGCGACCATCATGAGTTGCGCGTTCCACTTGGCAAACGTAACTTCCGGGGGGGAATGGCGGCCTTCTGGCCATCACCAATGACCGGACTTTCCATAAATCTGAGTCGAATATTTCAAAATAATTATGTACCTCGAAAAGCGCCCGGTTCAGGTGTCTGGTGTTATGAAACCACTGAATAAAGGGAGTACGCCCATTTCGAAGAGTGGCTTCGCATTCCAGTCGAAAACCTCCCGTATCATTCTTTGGCCGAATTTCAACGTGGTCAGAGTTCCAGGAAGTTTTATTAAGATTGGGGTTCTTTGTTGTGGTTCTGGGTAGCCAATCCAAAGTGGTTCGAGGTAGATTTTCGGATACCTCTACCGTTTCAATTTCCACCGTGCTCTGAAAATTATATATAACGGTAATTTTTGGAAATAGGCTTAGTTATTTGATGTTAGTTTTACCTCGGATACATGGTCCACTACGTAGGTGGTCGCTAAAGTTGCCGGGTGGACGTCATGTATCGCGAACAAAAGCAACACCGAAATGAATACGTAATTGATAATCATATTCATGTCGAATTTAGAAAGGGTTTAACGTTTTACTATTTGATCCCAAACTGGGTTCTAACACCAAAAGAATAAAAGAAACAGTTGGTGGAGATTGCGTTATCAACGCTTCGTTTTTTGTCACGTGGTGCGATAACCTCTGTCTGTGTATAGCCAGCCATACGGGTAAAATAAAAGGTACGAGTCTAGAGATTTCCAGTACGCGGTGTAACTTTATCAGTTGTTTATACAAATTTATAAGAAATTGGATGGAAACAATGACGTCCGTATGTTATCAGATATTTCGTTAGCCTACCTTCTAAATTATAACGTTGTAAGAGCCATCTGTTAAGTAAGATTAATGGGAATAAATCGAAGTTTTCACAAAATGGGAAAAATTCGAGTTTGATCTATTTTTTATACTGATCGAGCCTGGTTGACGGAAATATAACACGAAATATATCGCCTAAAAGTAATATGAAAAACAACCTCGTACAAAGCTCAAACATCTGTTAAAAATCAACCCAAATGACGAATGAATACCAAAAGCTCACAAATTGATTCAAAGAAACATCGAAAAGCCATCAAAGCTTAAATGAACAGCAAATAATCTTCCCGAAGTTCAAACAAACACTAATAACTTAAAAATCTTCCGGAAGTGTGAACGAACATAAAAACCAAATGAAAATAAATTTAAACCAATTTTAAAACAAAGAAGGAATGGAAGGATTGATATTATTGGCCGCGTGTTTTGGCTGATCTAGAAACTTCCGGCAAAGCAAATCAGAGTAACCGGAAATGGTTACCGCAACCCGATCTCTCTTAAAAAACGAGAGGCGCAAAAGTTCCACTAGACGGAGCTACACCTTCCATTCCTGGGGCTTTATATTCTTTGGTTAAAAGAGCGGTTGCAAATAATTATAAGTAATTTAAATGATAGTAGATAGTAAAATATAATTACTTTAAGAAATATAATAATTATAAGGAATATATCTTTGAATGAAAGTCGAAACTAACAAATGTGTTGTAGCTTTATTATGACCAAGGCTTAAATTTACCCGAAGCTTTTCTTCGTATTTCCTCTTTTTCTTGGGGAGTTCTTCTATAATTTCGGGACAGACACAAATATGAACTCGTTTCAACAATACATTATATTTTACAGTTGCTTGCACTAGTTTTGATTAAGTTCTGGGCCCAACTGGGAAGAAAAAGTCGCCGTCGTTCGTACCTCCATTTTTTCAAACCCTGGCTGAAGGTCAGGGCCGCGTCAAAATTCTGAGAAGGAATTCTTCTCTTGAGAAGAGTTCTTCGTGAGAATTTTGCTCCCCGTGAGAACTCGCTAAAAAGCGTCAAATGTAAAAAGATTCTTCTAAAGATGGCGGCTTACGAAGTTACGATAATCCCACGAACGTAGTAAACTAAGCCTTTGACAATAAATATTATTTTTACACGATTTCACGATAATATATGAAGGAAGGAAAGATTTTATTTATAATTTAAAAGGAAAGGTTTCATAGGAAATTAACTAACCATTCTATATTATCTAAAATTAATTTTCGTCCACAAAAATATAATATTGTTTATTTTCTTCAGCATCAAGTAAACTTATTAGAATATTAGCTGCCATTTTTATTTGTAATTTGAACGAGTGAGAATGCTCGGAGGCATTCTCACTCTTCTCAAGAGAACTCGTGAGAAGAGATTACGTCACTTCCTGTGAGAAGGACCGTCAAAATTTTGAGAAGTGATAATTATCACTATCAAGGGAAGAATTCTTAGAATTTTGACGTGCCCCTGGCGCCACTACTTTCACGGCTGACGTCACTAGCAACTGCTAGTCCATCACAAAGACCATAGCTATCGAGTTAATTATGTTCTTTATGGAGAAACTTTTTACCATTGACTCTACTAGCCGTTTCATACTTCCCCCCATTATCCACATCTGATATGACTTCATACATAAGTAACATAATAACAATAAGTATGACACTTCCTATTGCTTTATTGCTAATTTTCTAATCGAACCTTTTTTCGGCTCTGATACTCTCTTCAAGCTGTGACTTGGACTCGTGACTTGCCGTTTTGGATGAATACTTTTTGATAAAATTTAAGCCTAATATCGGAGAGCACGTTCTGGAGTCGCGAGGGGCTTTGGCTTGGTTTTGAAGCCCGCGTGTGAATAACGCGTGATAAAAAACATGAGCTCGTGGCGCCGAGAAAAACTTTTATAATTTAATATCATTTTAGCCTAATATTCCGCTTATCTATCGGAACCCCGATGTTTCGGCTTAGCGAAAGTCTCGCATATTTTAGACACTAGAGGGCTCTGTGCTGAGAAAACATCTTGATTACGCAATAACTATGAAAATCAGTTTGCTTGTAAATCTCGTTAATTGTCATACTTATTGTTAGTATATTACTTATGCTTCATACCATACGAAGTCATACCCACTTTTGATAATAGTTCTTTTTTAAAGATAAAATTATTATATATATTCTCGAATTTACTAAAATGAAGTTTTTGATTAACCGTGTAGTTATTTAAGAAAAAATCTTAATCTTAACGAATCAACTGAAAACCATACACTTGGCAATTTTTAAATTAATTTTTTAATAAAAATTAGTTAAAATAGGCTTTTCAAGTCGTACTTCATAGATTCTGTGTTACATTATTTATTGAAGTGTCGACACTTCCAAACACTTAATAACTGTTATTTTTTAATTTGATTATTTTGACGCTAAAATATGAAATAATTAAACAACGATGTTCCTAAGTGTGCAGTTTTTTATCGTCTCTGTCTAGCGACTCTTGGTTTGAGCGTTACTCTAACAGTACATGGCGATGCTGAGGGAGCCCTTTCTTCATCTGGTGGCAGAAAACGTTTGTAAGGTTTACCTTTAGAAGAAAAAATAATTCCCAATTTTAACTTCGCAAAGCACCTTACTTTTACAAATCGTAGAATCAAAATAAAATCGAAAATTTTTAATTAAATCTGAAACAAAACCATTTTAAAAATTACATATTTCACTGCGTAAACTAAGGAATAAAATCATTCTCTGTTGTCAAACGCGTTATTGTCTACTCCGACATGCGTAGTCGGTAATGCACTTATAGTGTCCACACTTGGCGCGATGCTAGTAGACGTTTGTCGCATCAACCGCATGACAGCGGTAACTTGAGTTGGTTGAGTGGAAATGTACGCTGCTGAAGAACCCGTTCTTAAGTTGTTAGCTCGTACCAGTTCCTTCGGTTGAGTATTGACTGCCAACCCCGCCGTTGAGGTACTGGGGTTCGCGATATCGTTGTACGCCGGCGGTGGCATACCTCTGATCTGAAAGCGCAAATTCAAAGCGATTTTAGTGATAGAGTCGGAATAATGGTCATGAATTCTCACGAACCATGCGGTCTTGGATAAGAATATCCTGATAATTCGGAGGCTTGTCGATATGGCGCATAGCGGCTAATTCCTCAGAGACGTTAAATATGTCACTCGTACGCCGTCGGGTGGCGTGGCCGAAATCTGTGACGGTCTCTTGCGTCGACGCCCTTCTCAAGTACGACCTTCAAAGTTTAGTCGGTTATGAACAGTAAAATAACCAGCTATATTAATCCCGCTAACCTATTGCATAAGAATAGGACAAACAGCCCGATGACGGTGATGACGAAACAGGACAAGGCCACAATGGCTGCTTTGTAGATGTCCTTGTTTATTTGTCCATTCGGTTCAACTATTTACCAAAAATCTTCAGTATCCGTTTAGGGTTAGGTCCAATGGGCCAAAGACCAACCGATCGAAGGGGTCCAACGGATTGAAAACTCACGGCCCGAAAAAAAGGACCAACCGACCGAAATTTAACATACGTTTTTTATAGCAACAAAAGGGAAAAGGTTTCAACGGACCGAAAAGTTGTAGGTATATCGTTAAATTAAAATTAAAATAACTTTTTTACTGTTCAAGTTTACTGTTTTGTTTTTTACTTCTGCCCCGAGATATAGCAGGGTACGCGAAAAACGTTTTAGATTAGATTAGTTCGGATTAGGTTAGGTTAGGTTAGGTTAGGTCAATGACTTATATATATCTATAAAAAAAAACCTTAATTCGATGTACTAAAAAATATATAAAGGCGCAAAATTGGGCTGTAAATCGCACAATTGGGGTATTTTCGATCGATTGGAACTCAATGTTAAATCGTTTTCCAACGAATTGGATTTCGTTCGAATGGGCCCAAAGCAAAATTATTGCATTAAATTACTATTCTTAATGACTATTCGAAAGGAAAGGCCTTTGAGTGAAAAACAAAAACGCACGCGCGTTCAATTTCTTGTGGGGTGTATATTCTTTGCCCTTTCAAGGTGGTCTGCTTTGCATGTTCTTGTTTTGATATTTATTTTTAACAGATAAAAGTAGTTTTTTTTAAAGTGTACTTAGTCCACGAAAGTGATTTTTTTTTCAGATTTTTAAATATATATATTTCGGTCCGTTGAAACCTTCTGCAATTAACTCATAATTAATTTTCGGTCGGTTAGTGCTTTCCTTCGATTGGATCGACTTCGGTCCGTTGGACTTCCATTCGATCGGTTGGTCTTCGGGCCATCGGACCCAGACCTCGGTTTACGTAAGTTTACAATTATTTCCAATAAGGGTATCAGTTTCTTATCTTCCCAGTTTTTAAACTAGAACCATGCTCGGAGGCATTCTCACTCTTCTCAAGAGAACTAGCGAGAAGAGGTTACGTCACTTCCTGTGAGAAGGACCGTCAAAATTTTGAGAAGTGAGAATTCTCACTATCAACAGAAGAATTCTTAGAATTTTGACGCGTCCCTGATGATTGGTTTTAAACTAGCGTATTTTTTTTATAAATAGACCTAATACCCAAGGGACCACCTACGACCACATAAGCAATGTTGCTTGGGCGTGATTAAGTAACAGGTGGCCGGGTTACAATACGTAGGAGAGTGGTGGCAAGCCCTTCATGCCACGCGAGCCAACAGCCCCCTACACTTACTATTACCGTTAACCTCAGCAAGTTTTTATGGAAGGGGAAACCGAAGATCTCGGGGGGAACCCCTTTAACCAGTGGGGAGAGAACTTACAAACTCTACGCAGAAGGAGTGGTTCCGGATTTTCACCCAGTGCCATTAGCTGGGATCGAACCCGACTCCTCTTGCTACGAGGCAAAATTGCTAACCACTCCGCCACCCCACCTAGACGCGTTAATCCTTTTCGATTTGACGTCAGTTCCGCGACACTACACGTAACTATTAGTATCTATTTTGACTAACTAGCACACTTTTTGATATAATTGTAAACTTACGGTATTAAGAAAAGAAGTTTAGAACTGTCAAACGTATCAATTGTTCACAAGAAAGCAAATACCGAGTACCTCTAAGAACGCATCTAGAGATTCTACGTTCGTAGCCACTGTGGCATAAGCAGTATCCAGTAACGCACAGTGTATTGTAATCACTAGCAGTGCACTGCGCAGAAACCTCGCAATGCTCCTGATATCGAGATTCTGCAAAACGTTTAAGAGTTAATTGTTGAGTGTGGCTCGAAACTCAGAGTTTCATGTTCTTTACGGAGGACTCCGATCATTACCCCATCGCTACATACAACTATAAAACGACCTAAATGTCAAATGCCATAGAAGGGAACGGTGAATATTGAAACATTTTAAGAAACGCTATAAAGTGTTGTCGTCTGATACGATTTTGAAAACTTGTAAAGTCACAGCTGTAGTGTTAATAGTGGCCGCCATGACAGTTACCGTTTTTTTATCAATAGGCAAATTACAATGGTGACGTCGCAGGGTTTCAGACGACATCACTCTATAGTTCCGGAAAATGCCCGAGGCCTTTTTTTTCGGAAAATTTTACGTATTTTTCCGAATAAAGTAAAACAAGTTTTCATTTCATGATTAGTCTAATATTGTTTGCAAATTTAAATAAAGGGAAATTTCGTCTCAATTTTTCGAATCTAAAAGTAAAACTAAACCTCTAGACTAGTTTTAAACTGATTAACAATGTAACACTATTAATGTACTGTAGTATGTTTACTGTTATTAAACATTTTATATTGATAAAAAGTTTAAAAAATTAAAAACCCTTAAAAAGTAAATTATGTTTCATTTTTTTATTTTTCCGATTTGCGGAAAACTTTCCGGAAAATTTTCTGTAAATTTTTCCGCATTTTATTTTGCCGGAAAAGTAACCACACTAGTTCCTGGGAACTTGCAATTCTAACCGTGTCATTAAAGGGGGACGGTCAAGCTTTAACCACTTACAATGTTAGATAGCCCTATAGCCCGTTAAAAACTAAAATTTATGGCGAAAACCGCATACAAAAATATTAAGTGGTTAATTATAATAAAATAAAGAAATTTCGGGAAATTGAAAAGTGCGCATCCTGGTGAGAAATCGGTGAAACAGAAAAACAACATAAAAGCGCGCGCTGCTGAAGACGCGAAAGATTTGATTTGCACGCTCGGCGCGTTCCAGTTTTAAGAGACCTAAGCCTAAATTGCACGATTTTAAAAGTTAGGATAGTTCGCGAATCGCTCACTAAAGTGGTGCTGGCCCAGGCGATACACCTTAAAATGGCGGCGAAAATTCAAACCCAAATACTTGGCCAAACACTTTTTTCAAGACAAAATAAGGTACGTGTAAGTATATTGAACGTCTTGTTGATCTTTTGATATGCAAATAAGGCGATATTTGGAAAAGCTTGACCGTTCCCCTTTAACTCCAAAATTTGGAAAGTAAATCTAAATGCTACAATCTTGAAATCTTGGAACAGGATCTCAAACCCTAAACGCACCCAAACGCCTTTTGTGAATCGGCTGCTATTTCCTGCTAACTATAGTACAATTATCAACACTTCCCTAATACTACTTTCTGAAACTGAAGTTGGCCTCTGATTAGATACCCTTAGCCCGACGAACTCTTAAATAATCCAGATATTAAATCAGCTTTAGAAAACGTGAATGGGGGAACGTATAGGAATGTATAGTCTGCGCGTAATAACGCTATGTCTACACTTAGATCCGTTTCCCGTACACGTTTTCTAAAGCGAGCTTAAACCGGCTATTATGACAAGGTTCCCTGTAAATGGAAATGAACGGTCTTAAAAGCTTCTGAAATTAATTCTAAAAAATGTAACATCCACACTGAAAATAACAAACCAAAATGTGTAATTACGTGGCAGGCATTTATCTTTTTCAATGATATAGATATGCGGTGGATTGCATTTGCACACTCCAAAGTAACATTCCATGTTCTCCGCACAATCTCCAGCTGACCGACAAACACCATCGCGTTCAAACCCTTTGTTTGAAAAGCAGTTAAGTCTGTTGCCAAAGTATGGGTATAAATAAAATTGGGAAATACCTCTTCCGTCGGTGGTAATCGTCTGGGCTCTAGCAAGTACGGTAATTACCAGAAAAACCACGAGAAATTGAAACGACTTGAAGTTCATGGCTCGATTAAGCTTTTAACGCGGTAACATTTAGTCGAGAAGGGTGTATTTCAAATTGATTGATTAAACATTGTGCATGGACTGACTCGCCAAATAGGTCTACCCGCGGTGCGATAAGATAATAGCTTAAACTGATAAAGCGTCGAAGACAATGTACAGATGGCGGTGATATCAATTCATACACATTGCAAAATAAAGCGTTAAACGTGACATAGGGATAATAACATGACAGCAATGCATTGAATGTGATGGAAATACAAACAAGAGTGACTCCTAAGTTGAAATAACAAAACCAGTCAGCGGTTGCCAGGTTGTTCAGGTTCAATTTCCACAAGTTAGAAGAATTACTTTCGATACACTGAATTAGCTCTTTCAGTTTTTTTTAGCCAGGTAGCGGAATTTTCGTCTACTATAGACGCGTTACGTTTTATAATAACAAATCGTCCGCTTAAAGAAGAACTGTCACCAAAACCATAATTTACGAGGTTTTTCTACAGAAAGACAGAAAATATATTAATAATTATGTCCCTGAAATTTTATAGTTATTGGAAAAGTATTTAAAAAGTTACGCAACTTTTTCCGCAACCTACATCAAACGGCTTAAAAAAATTCAGAAATCGCGGTTGAACCTACGTGCAGCGCCGAAAGAATGAAGCGGCAAAAATTTGAGAAAGGGTGGCGTGTAAGGGATATTAAAAACACGATTAACTACAATCTACCAATATAACTAGGTTAAAAAGCCAAGGAGAATGTCGTAGCAAACGACAATTCCGACCGAAAAACGATAAAACCGGGGGAAAAATATTTCACTCACGAGATGGCGCTGCAGGTTGGTTCAACCAAGCGGTTCTGAAATTCTCGGGGGGGGGGGGGGGTATAAAATACGAAATTTGGTTGCTTATAATAAATCAAATACTGGCAATATTAACATGAAATTGTATAACCATTTTCGGACGTCGTCTATCCATTTAAATGGTTTTTAACCAATTTTAGGGTGTTGACATCTCTCCTTTAACAGACGAAAATCTGTAAACTGAAAAGACTAATTAGACAGTTAAGGGGGAAGACTACAGTGGCCATTGTCTACTTTCGCGCTTTTCGATCAAGCTGAACTCTTTTAATTTTGTATTTCAACTTATAAAATTCATATTTAAATTCTGCCAATTTTAAATTTCAAAGTAATTTAATAATTACGTTTTAATTCGGACCCCCGGAGCTAAACAAGTTGGGCAAGCGCCCAAACTGCCCTTTAGATAGGACCATATATCTCGTTAACTATTAATATTAGAATTATCAAAATTATTTTAAGCACTAGAGGAAGGTTCAGCCTAATAAGAAAAATATAATTCAATTATGTAATTGTTAAAACAGAAACGTTCAGCTTGAACGAAAAAGAGGCTTTTACTGTATTCTTCCCCATTAAGCCCACGATATAGAAAACTAATAAAGAAAACTTGTAGAATTCTAGACCTAGTATTATTGTGTGCAGACTGTGACTGTTAATCCTGCGCCCTATCTAAGATGAGCTTAAAATATTTGGTTCAGATTTACTCGCATTTAGCTATCCCGAAAAATAAAGTTTTATCGTAGTATCATTTATATAAAATATGATAACAGTACCCTGACCTCGAATTTATTCTGACTCCGTATGAACACTAGAAAACATATACTTACTGACATATACATATAACATATACTTACTGACATATACATATAACATATACTTACTGACATATACATATAACATATACTTACTGACATATACATATAACATATACTTACTGACATATACATATAACATATACTTACTGACATAAACATATAACATATACTTACTGACATATACATATAACATATACTTACTGACATATACATATAACATATACTTACTGACATACATATAACATATACTTACTGACATATACATATAACATATACTTACTGACATATACATATAACATATACTTACTGAAATATACATCTAACATATACTTACTGATATATACATATGACATATATTTACTGACATATACATATGACATATATTTACAGACATATACATATAACATATACTTACTGTATTTAGAAAATACATTTCAACGGTATAAAATTTAGGTTTGATCGATTCCCAAATGATCGAACGGGTCCCATTTGATCGAATTTCCATTTGATCGAATTGCATTTGATCGAATGGCATTTGATCGAACGAAATTTGATCGGAAGCTACTGTAGGGTAAAACTACTAGTTTTTGGGAGTAAATTCAAAGTGCAACGGCGCGCGTACATCAACCTAACCTAACCTAACCTAACATAACCTAACCTGACCCTATTTCTATATATCAAAAACAACGGGCCATTATCGTCGATGTCATAAAAAATTCCATCATATAGTGTATAATGTAAAAATCTCTTCATCTTTGTGGCTTAATACAGTTAAAGCAATGAATTATTCCATCATTATTCCTTCTGCACTTAAGCAATGAAATATTCCATCATTATTCCTTCTGCACTTAAGCAATGAATTATTCCATCATTATTCCTTCTGCACTTCATATTGACATTCGGTAAAATAAAAACATACCAACTGGTACTATAAATACTTTTGAATTCGATCAAATAGTATTCGATCATTTGAAGGTTCGATCTTATGAAATAAATGACAAATGGGATTCGATCAAATGGAATTTCGATCAATTGCAACGTATAATGATCGACTGTCGATCACATATTTTTCGATCAAATGGACCAACACCAAAATTTACCATATGTAAATTTATCATTTGTTTAAGTGTATGAAATTTACCCAAGAACATGAAAATAGTAGATATGTACTACGTTCTTTCCAATAAATTTATAATGTTCTCAGCGCCATCTTGTAATGAAGATTCTGGTTAAATTTTAACAAAAAAGTTTTCACTAAATGGAAAAAAAATTAAATATGGGTCCGGCTAGTGTCCAAAATTACATTTCAAACGCGATACTACGATATTTCAACAGAGGCGTACCGACCCGGGTTCAGGGGGTATATTTATCTTTCATATAGGGGGCGCCAAAATCATTCCTATCTTTAAAATATCAAAGCTATTTATATTTGTTTTTGCTTATAGGGGGTGCCATTTTGATTTTTTTTAACCGGATGCCATATACCCTCGGTACGCCTCTGTATTTCCAATCGATTGATGTATCACAACCAAAAGAAATTAATCGAACCAAAGCCGGTAAAAGACGTTAATTTATTTACTTCTGGTTAAAGAAGTTCATTTACTTTTGGAAATAAAAATTAATTTATTTCTTATAAAAAAAATCAATTTACTTCTGGTTTAAAAAAATTCATTTAATTCTGTTCAAAAAATCCATTTACTTCTGGTTAAAAAATTAATTTACCTCTGGTTAAAAAATTAATTTACCTCTGGTTAAAAAATTCATTTACTTCTGATAAATAACTCATTTACTTCTGATAAAAAATTCATTTACTTCTGTTAAAAAATTCATTTACTTCTGATAAAAAATTCATTTACTTCTAATAAAAATTCCTTTACTTCTGATAAAAATTCATTTACTTCTGATAAAAAATTCATTTACTTCTAATAAAAATTCCTTTACTTCTGATAAAAATTCATTTACTTCTGAAAACAAATTCATTTACTTTTGGTGAAAAAATTCTTTACTTTTGGAGAAAACCTCATTTACTTTTGGTGAAAAAATTATTTTACTTATGGTGAAAAAATTATTTTACTTATGGTGAAAAAAATAATTTACCTCATGTAAAAAACCCCATTTATTTCTGGCATAAAAGTCCAATAGGAAACCTATACGTACCAAAGCATTTATCGAAATGTCAAATATTGAATTAGATGAAAAAATTAGCGAATAAGTAGATAAGTCCATTAAGAAAAGGGATAAAAAAGCTAACCCCTAAACAAATTTGAATAAATTTAAAAACTTGCAAATAGCTCTTACCGATAGGTCTTCGAGAAAACCAAAAGACGCGTAAGTTTTTAAATTTCTTCAAATTTGTTTAGGGTTTAGCTTTTTTATCCCTTTTCTTAAAGGGGAACGGTCAAGCTTTAACCAGTTTGATAGCCCTATAGCCCATTAAAAACTAAAATTTATGGCGAAAACCGCATCAAAAAATATTGAGTGGTTAATTTTTAATAAAATAAAGAAATTTCGGGAAATCGAAAAGCGCGCGTCCGCCGCGACACCTGCTGATAAGTCGGTGAGACAGAAAAACAACGTAAAAGCGCGCGATGCTGAAGAAGCAAAAAATTTGTTTTGTACGCGCGGCGCATTCCACTTATAAGAGACCTAAGCCTAAATTGCGCGATTTAGTTAGGATAGTTCGCAAATCGCTCATACGGGGTTAGGGGCGCTGGCGGCAGCTCCTAAGATGGCTGCGAAAATTCAAACCTGGAGTTATTTTTCGTTTCAACTTTTTTGGGCCAAAAGCTATTTTTATACAATCACCGTGTCTGTCTGTGTGTCTGTCCTGCGAACGCGTTCGCATCTTCCGTGCAAAGGTTAATCATTGCGTACGCAGTTTCTCGAAGGGTTGGCAAAACCACCGTGTGACGGTGAGCGTTAACGGATGCATTTGCGGTTTGGTTTGGATGGTGTTTTTTCGTCAACGCTCATCGTCGCGACAGTTTTAATTCAGTTTGATTGGATATTTAGTTATTGTAATGTTTATGTGTAGGTTGTGAATGTTGAGTTCGTGTTGTTAATGTTGAGTTCGTGTTGTGGGTTGTGGAGTTTGTTGTGAATGTTGAGTTTGTGTTGTGAATGTTGTGGGTGTGGAGTTGGTTGTGTTTGTGTTACGATGGTTGTGGATGTTGAGTCTGTTGTGTTTGTATGGGCTTTATGTCTCCAACTTCTTCTTAATGACTTTGTGACGAACTGAGTGCTGAGTGTTATGCAACCTCTCAACGTCCAATGGCAGGGTTTCCACCAATTGAACACGGTATTCGTCTTAGTATCAATTTGCGATTTTTTGGCACCGGCCGGGAATTGAACCCGTGTCTACCTCGTGCAAGAGATGTACTCTAACCACTCAGCCACCAACGCTTGTTAATTTACGGTGTTTTTCTAAAAAACAGCTTTGGCGAATGTCCTTTACAAAGTTATAACGTTAGTTACTATAATTTATTCTACATCATTTTAAATATTTATAAACTAAATTAATCTTATATTTAATTAAATATTTATAAACTAAATTAATCTTATATTTAATTAAATATTTATAAATTATATTAATCTTATATTTAATTAAATATTTATAAATTATATTAATCTTATATTTCATTAAATATTTATAAATTATATTAATCTTATATTTAATTAAATATTTATAAATTATATTTATCTTATATTTAATTAAATATTTATAGATTATATTAATCTTATAATTAATTAAATATTTATAAATTATATTAATCTTAAATTTAATTAAATATTTATAGATTATATTAATCTTATATTTAATTAAAGATTTTAGTATTTTAATGTAAAATTTGATCGTGATCAGGAATTGAACTCGGGTCGCATTGTAACAATGCGGATAGTTCACCGCCGAGCCATTGACTTCCTTAGGGAAAATATTAAAGTAAAGGAACAATTATGATAAGGCGGGTTTTTTTTACTAAACGGAGTAATACAATATCTGTATATATTGTTTATTGAACTTTGTTTGTTTATTCTTTGGTACGGTTTTTTGTTTTGTTTGAAATTTTTGTTAAATTCTTAACAAAATTTCGTTAAAACACGAAAAGTAGTTCATTGTTACCTTTTAATAACGCTTAGAAAAAGGATAATTATTCAAAACTCCCGCGGAAACTATATCAAAGTAATAATATAGCGCCACCGTGTGGAGAACTATCAATCAAACCGGGTAAAAAATATAATCTCTTCAACTTTTCGAACTGTAGTCAAATCTTGACGGGTCTAAAAAACATGAAATAAATATAAAGCCGTTGCCGTCAATCTGGAGATTAGTCTTTCTTAGTTCTTGGTGGTCAGACGTATTACTACAGGACGGGGTCCTGGTGTCGGTCAAAAGTTATGACGTAACTTTGCGGTTTTAATTAGGATGTTCGGTCTTCGGTCAAGAAAAGAGTTAAATTGTGTTTCGCGTTTGGAACGTGAGCGAATGGACTTAAGTGTATGAACAGTGCGTGTTTAAGACTGAAAGTGTTAAAGTAATTGTGAACTAACTCAATGCAGCTGTTAGATAAAATTGATTGTTATTATTTTTTGAATTGGAATAACCAAATTATACCCTTGAAATTATCAACTCAACCTGTGAGGCAAATTAAATAGATTGGAAGTAATTAGTAGCGAACAGCTCTCAGCTGTTAATTAAGACAGAGTTTATAGTTAGGTAGTTTGAATTGAGTTAAAATTACTCAGTATAATATATGATATTTACTTAAGTGTAAGTGTGTTTTGGTTTATTTTTCAATCACCATGAACTAAGACAAATCTAGTCTTCGACACTTGAATACCAGTTCTGTACAATTATTATTATTGATGAAAGTTAAATGGAGAACGTTCCATAGACTGTTCTGAATAAAAATAAACATTTATAATTTTGCATAATTCTGGTTGCCATTTTATTTTCTAATCACTCGCCCACAACATTACAGTTCTGGCAATCCCGAAACAACTAAATTTGCGATATAACGGCGACGGGAAATTATTCTCGTAAATTTATCGCGCGGCCTTAGGGAATATTCTTTTAACAAAATTTCGATAAACTATCGTTTAATAAAAATCGGCCCGATTCCGTTAAAATTATAAACCAAAAAGCGAACGGTCGTTATAATCCCCTTGTAGATATTTCTTTCATTAAAATTTGCTTTGTATTATATTCAACTGATAAATTTGTACTGTAAAAAGGGTTTAATTCAATTGTGCATTGTTATAGTACGTCTAACTCACTGTTGTAACTACTTAACTTTTGATATTCTGAATAAATTAAAATTGGTCGTTTCGTCTCAATTATTATAATTAACATTTTATATCGGGCGGGATAGAACTGTGATAACATTTTTAACAAATAACTCTAAATTGCCGAGATATATCTTTAAGGGTTATCTCGAGAAATTAATACCACTAGGGACAATTCTTCCGAGGAGAGGTATATTTTGGCTTGCCAACTTGTTTCAAGACAAAAAAGGTACGTGTTAGTATATTGAACGTCTTGTTAATCTTTTGATACGGAAATAAGGCCATATTTGGAAAAGCTTGGTCGTTCGCCTTTAATGGATTTATCTACTTATTCGCAAATTTTTTCATCCTTTGCAATGCAGTCCATAAATATTGAATTAACTGCTATTTAGACCGATATCGTACACATCGTTCGAAGCCCTATTACGTCGGAAACCCACAATTAGAAGCACCATGGACTAATTAACAACAGGGACGGTCCGGCATGGGAAAAAGTATAAAAGAACAAGCATCGACGCAATCTAGCGGTACTCGCGGGCATAGCAGGAAATGCTTAGGCTGGTGATTCAAAATAGGCGGTGAGAGCAAAATAGGGCAAGAAGCTTCCCTGGAATGCTTGGAATTTAAAATTTGAACCACGAGATTACTAAGCGGTGCTAATATATTAGTCTTTTAAATTAATCGTCGTAAAAATTTAGAATGTCGAGCTTCTTCGATCATACTTATAGTAAAATATTCTGCTTGCTGTCTGAAAGCAATTTCCAAATTTGTATTATGATGAATAATTTAGAATTAGAAGAGGAAAACGTACTATTTAACTATACTAATTATACTTATTTAACGTGATAACATAGATGGTTATGAGACACGTTTGGGGCTTCTTTTGTAAACAACAATCTGAAAATTCAAATCGCAACCGCTAAACCGTTAAAAAAGTTTCCCGACAGATGGCGAAATTTCAAAAATCAGTTGCCAGTTTATGACGTTTGAATCACCAGGTTAAAAAAATAGTTGCCTGGCATCGCTGCTGAACGCGTTAACACTTTTTTTTTGGTCTTTATAGGGAAATGTTATAGATCTGGACCGTCCCTGTTGTTAATTAGTCCATGGAAGCACTTGACATTAGGTACGAAGTAGGAATCGGAAATAGCTTTACCTTTCGAGATAAAAACAGGCCCATTTATTAAGACAACGGCACCGTTTTGAGCTTGATCCATGTTCAGAAAATAATTAATATAAATTAACCGCTCTTGAGGCCAATTTCGCGGAGACATTCGAAGTATATTTCAATGTGGAACTAAAAAGGAACTTTTCATCACTGTAAAAAAACAAAAAAAAACTAGAGGTGGACCAAATAGTCTTCCAGGAAAGCACCCGGCGGGAAGGTGTGCAACACCGAAGCGGCATTACCGCGTCATAAACAAATGAGTGAAATTAGGAAAGGGAGGTGACTCAAAACGGCACAATTTATTTTATCCCCATCCCAATTCGAGTTGGCTAAAACGGCACATATCTAGATACCACAAAACGGCAGATTTTTTAAGAAGTATATTTATTTTTTATTCCGGTTATAGATTGAGGGAATTTCGGTAAATGCTTTCGTGGTTCTCTACACACGGACCTTCTCACAGTTGAAATATCGCTAGAGACTAGATCAGTTCTATTGTCGCTAATTTGAACCTCCTTTCTAATAAGTTTTAAAGGTTGAAGACAAAGGTCCTCAACTGCTTTTCTTTTGCCGTTGCCTCGTAGTTCCTGGCGCTGTAGCTTGTTGGCCGTTACTCTGTCATGGTCATGTTCCACCTTGTTTTTCCTTTGAGTATAGATTTGTTTGAGTCGGTCGTAACCGTTACATTACAATTCTTTTCAAAACACCGCCACACTATATCGCCACTTTTCTGCGAGCGAAACTTCTTAAATTTATAGTCATCGAATACCAGACAACAACCGCCCTTATTACTGGCTATTAATTTGAAATCCATTTAAGCACGTCTAACGCATACCAAGAAATACGAAATGTATATTTAAATTAAAATTATAATCGTGTCCTAAAGAACAGCTCAAAAAATGCTGGACGTTTTGGACTCATTCAAAAAAATTAAAATGAAAATTCTTTAGCAAAAATTGTGCCGTTTTGGGTCTTAAAAAAGTGGGACGTTTTGGGCTACTAATGTGCCATTTCGGGCATCCTCGTAAGAAAGAAATAGGAACTAAGAACAAATAAGAACGTTATTTGATATAAAGTATCACAAATATTGACTTATCTTTTAATTATCATATAAAAAACCCTTTTTTAAGCTATAGTGTTAGCCCCCGGGCTTATTATTTTTAAGCATGGTTTAAGGACCTCCACGAAAAAAAAAATAACCTACACAGTAAATTGAGCCCAAAGTTCAAATTATTATTCAACACAATTATGTGCCATTTAGTTCCAAATATTTTCGATTGTCGAACCCGTGATTGTCAGCTCCAACTTCTCTTGTCGTCGTCACCACGCCACTATTACTGTTCGCACTTGTCGCGTTAGAAGGAACTTGAAGAACTTGATGAGCTCCAGCTTGGCTAAAAGCGGTGGTTGCTGAGGAACCCGTCCTCAAGTTACCATGTACCGGATCCATTGGTTGGGTATCGACGGCCAAGTCTGCCATTGGCGTAGTAGTGGCCCGAATATCGTGATAGTCCGGTGGTGGCAAATCCTGGGTCTAGGATCAAATTCAATGACTTTTTAGAAATTAATGGGTACGATTACAAGTGCAAAAGAGTATAATATATCACATTCAAGTGAAGTATGCATCCTCCTGTATTGCTTGAGACATGTACATTCACCGGTCCACGTGGGGGGAATTACTAAAACCATTACATCACGGAAATATGGTTTACAAATAATTAAATCAGCTAGGTTAATACGCAAGGCACCACCTTAGGCCTAAGTAATCAAGCGACTTTTAAAGCCATTATTCCAGGTGGCCGGGTGACGATGTGTAGGAGGGTGGTGGCCAAAATATACCTCTCCTCGGAAGAGTTTCTAACATGTAACCGTGGTTCTGTGGTAGAACGCTCACCTGTCGTGCAGGAGGGCTCGGGTACGAATCCCGCCCGATACTAACGCAAACTGGAAAAGCATTATACTACACCGAATAACAAAAAGAGGGCTCTTTTAGAAAAAGCATTTCCCTAATTCCAAGCATGGAGAAAAGACGGTAGGGAGATGAAATAAGTGGGGTGCTTCGCTTCCCTTCCGTGCCGCTCTCCACCCAAAGTTGGGAGAATTGGGGGACGACAAAAAGGGGTATCAAGGTAAAATATTTGTCACGTGAACATGCTGTAGCACTGTTCCTCTCAATTGAAGATATTATTATTAATTTCAATATAATTATGGATCATACTTATCACAATTCACGTAATTTTAAAAAGCAGTCAAAGACACAACTAAATAAATAAGATCGAAAAAGGTAAAAAAAACCCTAAAAATAAATGGTAAGCCTTGGTGTAAATACGTTCACTAACTCCAAATAACTTTTCTTTTTAGGTATTGGTTTTAACAAAAAAATTATAATTGTGAAATCTGAGCGTTTTCAAAAACCCAAACCGTTTAGAGCATGGACATGGCATGGGAGCCAGGTAGCTAACAATATCACGTGACAAAAGTTTTACCTGGATGCACTCCCTCTTTTTTTTCAAGCCCCATCCACCCGTTTGGGGGAGTTCGGCATCAAAAGCCGGGTAGAGTTTCGAAAATCAATTCATCTCCCTACCCTCTTTTCTCCATGTTCCAAGAAACTGCGAAAGCAGTGATTACACTTTGCCCCGAAAATGCGTCAGCAAAGACAGACACGGTGATTGTAAAACCCCACAAGGGGAGGTAAATATACCATTTTGTTTGGCTTAAATGTTACGAACCTTTAGGTCTTGTTTAAGTATATCCTGATAATTAGGTGGTTGGTCGTTAGCTCGAACATAAGTTAAATCCTCAGAGACGTTAAGAATCCGCATCAGACGACGTGTGGTGGCTACTTCCTCAAAGACATTCGATGACTGCACCGGACGCCGAGTGGTAGATAAGGAATTCAGACTCAAGGCCCTTTTGATGAAGCACCTTAAATGTTTAGGCGATTTTAGACAGCAAGAGTTAATTAATGGACCTAAGAATAGGACACTACGGATATTGTAAACCCCACACTTGGACAACTTTGTATAGCGAAAATTCATCTGATCTAGATTTTCCACATAGACGATCGCCATCTATGTTTAAGTTTTAGGATTAATCAAGCTAAAGAATTTTTGTGGCGAAGTATGCGATAGGGATATAACGGATATCCAGAACCGGAACCGAGAGGAACCGGGAAAATTCTAGGAACCGGAACCGAGAGGAACCGGAACCGGTATTTGTAAAAATATTATAACCGAAACCGGAACCAGAAGCCAATATTTATTATGATAAATGGTTTTTGGAGGTTCTTTAACGTTTTTACCAACATCTAGCGCATATGGAAAGTTTACTTATTTAGCAATTAAACTAACTATTATTTGCTTTTCATATAAGCCCATCTTTATCCAGAGTAAAAAGGAGCAATAAAACCGTATGACTAACTAACGATCTCTGGTTTCGCACCACACACACAGTAAACAAAAACACCCCGTACGTAAAGTAAAGTGAAAATAGCCTAGCCCACAAAATGTTTGTCTTAGAATCCGGGGCAATCCGCGATAGTGGAAGTCGCTAAACGAAAACATTAAAGTAATTCAATTTTCAAGGCGAACTCGCCGATTTTTCTCTATGAGGTAACTATTTTATATATTTCAAATGTATATGATAATTTGGACGAGTTTAATAAAATTTTGGCTTTACAGATCATTTAATACTAAAACACACTGGAACCGTTTAGGAACCGGATCCGGTTGGTTCTAAATTTCGAGAACCGAATCCAATAAATTAATAATTTAAGAACCGTAATTCGAACCGATAAAGCAATAATTTGAGAACCGGAACCGATACACTCCGAAAAAGTGGAACCGTTGCATCTATAGTATGAGATGGTGGTACCACATCCAAATTATTTTGCTCAACTAACCAACAGCTTGTGAAGAGGATACAACATACGAAACCGCCAAGACAACACAAGATCATCTTGAACTCTTCAGACATGCCGTTGTTTTTCTTCTGGTTTATTTCAAAAGTTGGTTCAACTGGGAAAATTTAAATTCAGTATCGATCTTAGACATTTATGAACATAAGCATAGAACGTTTTCGTGAATTGAAGGTAATAAAATTAATACTGAATACCTGGTTTAAGGACGCATCGTCCTGCAGAGCACATGGTTCTGAAATCAATCATAGCGCACTGCGCTGAAACCACGCAGTACTCGCCGACGTCCCCGGAAGCTGGAAACGATCAAGAGTTAATATTATATTAATAATTACTTAAATAATAAAGATTTAAACGTTTTGCATCTTAATTTTAACTGAATAGTTAATATTAGATTAATAATTACACTTTATAGGATCTCAATCAATGAAAAAGGGTCAAACACAACAATCGTTATACACTTTTCAAATTAAAGGAAAGGCAGCCCTCAAATTCTGAAACAAAAAGGGTTTTAAAAGTATTTGAACCCTTGATAAAAAGTGGGACGCTGCCCATCGAAACAACTGTAGGTTAACACAAGTCGTAACAGAATAATGAAGTACAACAGAAAAATTGGTTGAATGTTTCCTATTATATATGTTTTAAAATTTAAACAGTAGATTCATCAGTTAGTTTCTATAAAATAAACTAGGTTTGCTGAACTGGTTTTTATGTAGTTCATTCCTCACGAAATACGTAGATGCTCATTTCAGTTTAAGCTTAAAATCAGGGTACCTCGTCGAATTTACTCTTATGTCCAGGGCTTTTCGTAATTAAACGTCATCGATACGTCACCCGTGACGCAGCAGCAACATTAAAACAATAAGGCCAGGGTTACTTTAAGGCCTATTAACTTTCAAACGAGAATGTATGAAAATTCCGTTTAAAATACGTGGTATAATTTATAAATACTTATGGCGGAAAGCCAAAGCATGCTCCTGGGTTTTGGTAGCACCTCATATTCTCCGCACAGTCGTCGTTGTATACGCAGTTTTCCAAAGAGTTTATTTTTTTGGAAACATGTTTAAAGTATTGACGAATTAACCCACATAGTGTGAGCAGGACAAGAATCCAACATCGATCAGACAGCACAAGGTCACCTTGAATTATTCAGACATGTCGTTGTTTTGTTCATGTTTATTTCCAAAGTTGGTTCAGCTGGGGAAATTTAATTTAATTTTCTATAAGTAGCCTTTGACCATAAGCATAGACCTTTTTCCCTTGATTGGTTCGTGAACTGAAGGTAATAAAGAAAATATTGAGTACCTGGTTTAAAAACGCACCGTCCTGCAGAGCATATGGTGTTGTTATCCTTCACAGCGCACTGCTCAGAAACCTCACAATGCTCGCCATACCCGGAAGCTGGAAATGACAATAAGTTAGATGTTATGTTCGTAATTTAAATAGTTAATTTTAGATTAAAAATTACACTTCGTTTGAACGAGCCTTTAAATTTCTAAATTCTCAATCGATGGGAAAGGCTCCAGCCATACAATAAGCGGTAGCATAAATTGCAAGGTCTTCTGGGTAAAATTTATGTTGGGTAACATTTGAGCGCCATCAAACGAAAAAATATTCAACAGGCTTTAAAATTGCACTAAAGTTTACGGTTTGCCAACGACTTGCGCTATTTATAAAAATTAAACATTTAGAGATTTTATTAAAGAAAATTATCTGGAACTTTTTAACAAGTTCGTGAAGACCAAAACCATTTATGCCAGTGCCTATTGTTGAACACTTTTCAAATTAAATGGAGCTTTAACAAGTTGAAAGGAGCAAGCTCTGACTATTTAAAGTTGCCACTAGGGCCCTGCGAATCGGTCCTATTCGAAAATTACGAATATCGAATCGAATATTGAATCGAATGTAAAAAGTACCCGAATCGAATATTTATGAATTCGGAATAATCGAATACGAATCGAATCCTCGAGCTACGAAATGTTTTCTTCGAATTGAATTTCGAACCGGCAGTGAATTTCGAAGCGCGAATCGAATCATCCAATAATTCGGTAACGAATCGAATCGAATCTTATCAAACGTGCTTACGTCATTTATTGATTTAAAAAAAATATACTAGAGTAATGTTTACTGTTTCAGAGTCTTCTTTTTAACTGCCAAGTTTATCATTTGAGTCTTTACAACCCCCACAAAATACAAATTTATTTTGTAGGTCGCAACCTACCGGTTTATGAAAAAACCTCAATTAAAAATGATTTTTTTAATGCTGGCAAGTCGCCATTGAAATTGTGAATCGCGTAACACAATTGTAAGGCTATAGCTATATCACTCGTAATTATGTCGACAGTGAAGATATATTTTATTCAAAGTGGTAATGAGCATCGTTGTAAGTCTTGTCAACAGACGTTATCGTCCCAATCTAGTGGGACAACATCTCATTTATGGAGCCATTTGTTAAGAAAACACCCAGAGCAATACAAGGAAGCGAAAAAAGAATCGGCTAAAAAAGACGTTTCGCCATTGGCAAAATATCCAGAAAAACGTCCACTGTGTCTACCTTCAACTTCAAGTGAAATGCAGAGAAAGAAAACCAAGACATTGCCACTTGAACACAAAGAAAAATATGATAAAGCCGTTCTGAACTACGTCGTCGCTGACGGTAGACCTTTTGAAGCTGTCGCTGGTTCCGGTTTTAAACAATTGTGTGCCGAACTAACTAACAACCATTACAGTCCCCCACATCCTACAACCCTGTCTCGAAGACTAGAGGACATGAGAATGGACCTGGAAAAGAAACTGCAGTTAACGCTGAAAAGTCATGTTGATATTTCACGCATATCTATAACTTTCGATCACTGGAAAAGCAAAAACGGCAGTAACTATTTGGTAATTACTGGTCATTACATATGCGAGCAGGATTGGTCATTGTACTCCAAATGCCTATCAGTGTCAAACTTAGAAATTCGCGACGCAGACCATACTTCGGCGGCTACGGAAAATATTATAAGGAAACAACTTGACCTCTACAATATACCCTTGTCTCAAGTTTTTTACGCTACAACAGACACGACTAACTCCATGCCTTGTACTGCTAGACTTTTGGGAGTAAAATGGCTAGGTTGTGTCGCTCACAAACTACAACTTTCGATTAACGGGGCGTTGGCTGTTCAAATAATGATAAAACATTTGATTAAGCATGCTCATCGAATTGGTGCTTTCTTTCACTCATCTACAGTAGGCGCAAGATCACTAATCAAGCATCAAGTTGACATCGAATTGGCGGAATCTTCGCCCCCACTAGACGTGGTAACTAGATTCAATAGTACGTACAATCTACTACTTTGGTTGAAGGAAAATGAAGTTGCTGTATCTCTAGCGCTTGTGGAATGTACGGAAAAGAAAAACTGCGCAAAGAGTCCACCATCGGCTTTAACTCAACAATTGAAAGACACTTTGGAATCGTCTTTGCCAATTCTAAAGATAATGGCGGAAGCGACGACAATTTTCAGCGCCGACACATCGGTCACGGTCAGTTTAATTATTCCGCTAATAACCACTCTGAAAGATGAAGTAAAAAAAGCATCGGCCAAAGGAGTTAAAACCTTCAGGGACGAAATGTTGAAGCAGTTAAACGACCGTTTCGATCTAACTAACGAGCACTTGCTTGCCGCGACATTTGTAGACCCACGATTTAAAAACTCTTTATTTTCCGACCTGCAAACTGTGGATGTAAAACGTCACTTGAACGACCTTGTTGGGAACAACGAAGACAATGGTAATATATTACAATCACCTGAAATTTCAGGTCAAGATATCGAGTTGCCGAACAGCGACACTGGTGAAAATATCACTGCGGATCGATCATTACTAGACGCCTTATTCCATAAAGTTCATGGAAGTCAACAAAACATATCGACGAAGCAAAATGATTCTTCAAAACAATTACATAATGAGATTGAAGACTACGTCAAGGAACCTGTGTTTGATCGCGGTGGCGACCCACTTTACTACTGGAAACACAAATGTCACATTTATCCTCTACTATCCAAAGCCGCTCGCCAATTATTGGCTATTCAAGCTACCAATTGTGCAGCAGAAAGGGTAAACTCTGTGGGCTCTCAAGTAATCACCGATCTTCGATATTCTCTTTCCAACTACAATGCTGAAACACTCATTTGGGCGCGAAAAAATCAAGAGTTGTTGTTACATAACAAAATTTAACTTTATATTACAAATACTTTCAATTTTTTCTATTGTAATGAGATATTAACAATAAATAAAACAATTTGATTCGATTACTTAAAATTATTAAAACCGATTATTTCTTTATGAGAGGGAATATTACCTCCAAAGCAACCTTAAACGATGACCCCTACAATTCTTGACAAAAACCACTAAACACGCGCGCTCGTAGCGCCGTGTATATCTAAAATCAAAAGTCGCCAACGGCAAAAAATGGAAAACCTTAGGAGACGACAAAAAACCAACGAGTAATATTTACTTTAACCCGGAAAAAAGCCGCCATTTGCTTTAAAAAAACACACCTCTCGTTTGAAGTCGTAATAGCTGCGTAGTAAAATCAAATATTTAATCGGGTTCGATTCGATTCGACTCTTAATTATTCGGGTTTTCGAAGCGAATATTCGCTTCGTACTAAATTCCCGAATCGAACTAGATTCGCTATTCAATTCGACTACTCCGAATCAAATTGATTCGATTCTATATTCGGAAATGATAAAACAAATGTCGAATCTTCGTAATAGCTTTAATCTTCGAATCGAATCGAATTATTCGCGAAAATATTCGAAGTGGAATAGTAAATCGAAGATTCGCGGGGCCCTAATTTACAGTCCAAAAAAGTGGAACCGTTGCATCCCTAGTTTATAGTTACGTTTAAGGCACTTCGTATTATTCACAAATACATGTGGCAGAAAGCACAAACATACTCCTGTGTTTAGGTTGCATCTCATGTTTTCCACGCAGTCTTCATTGGACTCACAATTTTCCAAGGAACCTATTTTTGCAAAGAGTTTGTTTTATTGTCAAAGCGTTTAAACCGAGAAAATTTCAAAGGGTTAAATGAAATACCCTCATTCTTGTTGGTATTAAAAATACTCTTGGCTGTAGCGAACACGATAATCATCAGAAAGACGACAAGAAACTGAAACAATTTGGGGTTCATTACTGAATAACGATAAAGTTGGATACTAAGTTTAAGGTACGACTTAACCGCGTTGCAACTACACTCTAAATAAGAAAATCTAAAGCTTGAACTGGCTGAGCTGATAAGCCGCTTAGAACAATGTCGTACAGATGACGGTGATAAGAATGAAAACAGATTGCAACACATTCAAACGTATTGAAGAAATAAATTTAACGAAAATACTGCTCCGATTAATAGCTAAAATATTATAAAATGTTTATAGGGACGTTTTTTTTTGTCACCAGATGAGATAAAGAGTCCCTCAGAGTAACGTTCAAATAAATTATCTGTAATCAATAGCTTGTACGTAATTTAAGAAAAATTAAAACGATAAATAACATTAAAACAAAAAATATAAATATGGAAAACGATGGTTAAAGAGTGTTTTAATGAATTCATTAGTAAATAATATTAGGCGTGATTGATATTGTAAACGATGTCGAAAGTGTGACTTTTAACGCCAATTTCAAATAAATTTCATAAAATAATAGTTAAATTGGAAATGTGCTGGTAAAAACTTTTTAATTATTAACTGTTAAGCCAAATTAAACAGACCTCATCAATGTTTCTTACTCCTTTCTCAAAGGAATTGATTTAAAAATTGACAAAATATACGGTTTTGATTTTTTTTTAAATAACTAAAGGGTTATTTAAAATGTTGTTCGAGGAGTACATAAACTATAGCTTTAGATTTGCTTTAATACTTGTCAACTCTGAGAATGAGAAACTTAAAGACTGTGTTAATAATTTAAAATAGATGGACTTCAATTTCAGATCGGGTTTTTGGCTAGCAAAAGTATGATACGAAGGGTGTGCAATTTTCCGGTCTATAAAGTGCGAAATTTGCAAAGTACGCTGGGAACGTTTCAAAAGGAGCCCAAAGCTATTAGTGTTTTCTTGAATGCGCGATTAGCGTTGCGCAAAACATAAGGGTACGCAGAAGAATGAGTTTGACAGCTTCTAATCGCAAAGAAGTAGAGTGATAAAATTTATTGGGACATGTTTCGATTCGTGATATGCCTTAAGTTATGTTGACGCATATTCTATCACCTTGACAACACTTCAAATATATTCTTAATAAAGCCAATGATAAAAATCATTAATTCTAAGCTCATTGGACTGTCGGTTGGGCACATAATTGTGAACGTTCATTTTGAAAACCTAATTCACTAAATTCAGTCAGTCTGATCAGGATAGAAACCCTAGACTCCAGAAATAGTTGGATTTGGGCGAATTCATAATCTAATTAGATCTTGAAAATATATTTCGTTAAATAACCGAAATAACCATATGGTTTTTTTTAGTAAAGATAATGAAAAGCACTAGTTCTGAAAACTCTTCGATCTGAATCAGATTAAGGTCGGCAATATTGCTCGTGCGTGGTTGAGATCTCATACATTGTTTCTTAAGAAGAATACATTTTTATTTAAATAAATTTAGTTAATATAATAAATATAATTTATTACAATGTAAACCTGAGTATCCAAAAAATATATACAAATTGTATATACCAGTATTAATTAGCCATTGTATAATTTTTGACTTAAGCATTTCAAATGATTTACACAATTTTCAATTGTTACCTAATTTGTTAAACAGTTTTGGGCCTAAATATGTAACATATTTTTGACTAATTCTTTTAATTAAATTTTTCACAAATCACACTCCCTGCCTCAACATTCCGAGTAATATAAGGATTTGTATATAACATCTATTTTTATATATAAAAAGTAGTATCTCTTTAGCGTAAAGCTGTCTAATAGTGAAAACTTTAAAGTTATTATGTAGTTTCGTATGATTTTCTAAGGGGTTTGCTTTCAGGCAAATACGTGTAATTTTCCTCTACATAATTTCAAGAGGCTCAATAATTGGAATATAGGTACCTCCCCAACTCAATTACCTTATTACAATAGGTACTGACCATTTTTTGGGCGTCAATTAGCTGTTAATTTCGTAATGGTATGGTGATTTCTACATGAACACCAATTACACCTATAACACCTTCAAAGAGTACTGGCTTTAAACGAAGCTGACTATACCTCGTTGAATTGACTTTTGTGAGTGGTATGATATTAGAATAGGCATCGACTTTTATTTCCCCAGTATTCCGCTAACATCCGATGAAGCCAATTTTTCCAGTGACGTAATACTTAATTTACATAACCATCAACAGTGGAGCCAAAGTAACCCTCACGCAACAAGTGTTACGTCTCACCAACAGCAGCAGATTAGCCTTAAAGTCTGGTGTGGCATTGCTGGAGATAATTTAGGCTAAAAGAGGAGGCATACCGATTACCGACGTTTTTGCAAGATATTTTACTCGAGTTACTGGAAACGCGCCATTAGAAATGTGGTGGTCATTTTAAACAATTATTACAATAATTGTAAATACTGGTTCCTCTACGTCTTCTCGAATGTTTGCGCTTTTGAACCTTTCCTTTGAATATGCAAAAACAACCAAATAATAATTTTTGTTAACTGATAAATTGATATTTAACGTTTCAATCAGTTTAGACACTTCTGCTAATGTGCATTTCCCAGCTTCTGTGAGTTAATGGTTTGATCCTCGAGAAGAGAAGGTGATTTGGCAGGGGAAAGTACTATTCATCTAGCACAGGTAGCTCGTATCTTAGCCCGGACCGGGGGGAGTGCAAGGTAGCTAGTAGCACAGGCGAAGGGGGAGTGCAAGGTTGCTATTAGCCCGGGCCAGTGGGGAGTGCAAGGTTGCTATTAGCCCGGGCCAGGGGGGAGTGCAAGGTTGCTATTAGCCCGGGCCAGGGGGGAGTGCAAGGTTGCTATTAGCCCGGGCCCGTGGGGAGTGCAAGGTTGCTATTATCCCGGGCCAGGGGGGAGTGCAAGGTAGCTAGTAGCCTGGGCCAGTGGGGAGTGCAAGGTTGCTATTAGCCCGGGCCAGGGGGGAGTGCAAGGTTGCTATTAGCCCGGGCCACGGGGGAGTGCAAGCTTGCTCTTAGCTCGGGCCAAAGGGGAGTGCAAGGTTGCTATTAGCCCGGGCCACGGGGGAGTGCAAGCTTGCTCTTAGCTCGGGCCAAGGGGGAGTGCAAGGTTGCTATTAGCCCGGGCCAGGGGGGAGAGCAAGGTAGCTAGAAGCCAAGGCCAGGGGAGAGTGCAAGGTTGCTATTATCCCGGGCCAGGGGGGAGTGCAAGGTAGCTAGTAGCCTGGGCCAGTGGGGAGTGCAAGGTAGCTAGTAGCCTGGGCGAAGGGGGAGTGCAAGGTTGCTATTAGCCCGGGCCAGGGGGGAGTGCAAGGTTGCTATTAGCCCGGGCCAGGGGGGAGTGCAAGGTTGCTATTAGCCCGGGCCAGTGGGGAGTGCAAGGTTGCTATTATCCCGGGCCAGGTGGGAGTGCAAGGTAGCTAGTAGCCTGGGCCAGTGGGGAGTGCAAGGTTGCTATTAGCCCGGGCCAGGGGGGAGTGCAAGCTTGCTATTAGCCCGGGCCAGGGGGGGGGAGTGCAAGGTTGCTATTAGCCCGGGCCAGGGGGGAGAGCAAGGTTGCTATTAGCCCGGGCCAGGGGGGTGCAAGGTTGCTATTAGCCCGGGCCAGGGGGGAGTGCAAGCTTGCTATTAGCCCGGGCCAGGGGGGAGTGCAAGTTTGCTATTAGCCCGGGACAGGGGGAGTAGTCTTTTTTAAGCTCTGCGTATGATTTAAAGAAATCTAGTCAAATAAGGTAAAAATAACATTGCTAGATTCAAATTCCTCTAATTGATGGCAGCACTAGACGAGGTCTGACCAAGAGTGAAAGAACGAACGCTAGAGCATATTATACTAGTACAAGTTTCTTAACCTACAAGAAAACACAAAATATTTTTCTTATTTTAATTTCCTCATAAAAAGATCTGGTTTGATTAGAGATTACCTCAAATGAAACATGTTCGAATTGTTGTTTGTTCAGGGTTTGCAAAACTTATCCAAAAAGCTTAAAAATAAAACGTTTAATTAAAATCAATTTGATACCAAAATCTTTTGGGATTAATAATAGCTGAATCCTTGTCGAAAAGTTTTTATGCTTTCCCTTTCTGTTTTTATTTTGATAATTTAATTGTGGAATCTTGGAATCGACAAAAAAATTACTCCGGGACAGTAGTTTATTGTGTTTATCAAAAGTTCAAGCGTGACCTCCAACTTTTTAAATAATCTAAGTGGGATTATTTGCCCCCTTCCGCAGCTTGACTTCAACCAGTGTGTTAATATTTATCTATTATCAGTCATTTATACTAACTATAGACGAGATAAAGTAACTCTGAAACGCGGTCTTTATTTCTGACTTAAAGGGGAACGGCCATGCTTTTCCAAATATTGCCTTATTTCCGTATCAAAAGATCAACAAGACGTTCAATATACTAACACGTACGATTTGTTGTCTTGAAAAAATAGCTTTTGGCCCAAAAAGTTGAAACGCAAAATAACGCCAACTGTTTGCGTTTGAATTTTCGCCGCCATCTTAGGGGCTGCCGCCAGCGCCCGTAACCCCGTATGAGCGATTTACGAACTAGCGTAACTTTTGAAATCGCTCAATTTAGGCTTAGGTCTCTTATAACTGGAAAGCGCCGCGCGTGCAAATTTGAAAAATCGTCCGCATCTACAGCAGCGCGCGCTGTTTTTTTTATCAATTTTAATGTAGCCGGGAGTGTCTCACCGGTTTCTCACCAGGTGTCGATTTCTCGAAATTTCTTTATTTTATTAAAAAGTAACCACTTAATATTTTTTTTGCATTTTTCGCCATAAATTTAGGTTTTTAATGGGCTATAGGGCTATTTAACTGGTTAAAGCTGGCCGGGAGTAGTGGCTCACTCCTGTAATCCCAGGCGTCCGGGAGGCAGAGTTTTTGGAAGGCCGTGTGAGGACGACTACCAATCCCCCAACGGGTGGTCGGGATACTTCCGCCACGGGTGTCCCCACCCCTGTCCCCACGTATCCCCTCGTTGGCGTGGCCGTTGCACATATCTCACCCTGATTGATCAGTTATTGTGTGTGTTCTGGTGTCTAAGGCCTCGGGTCGACACTGATGTTTGTGTATCTCAAAAAAAAAAAAAAAACTGGTTAAAGCTAGTGCTCCGCAGATCCGGCTCCAGCTCCGGCTTTTTAGGGAGCCGAGTTTTGGCTCCGGCTCCGGCTCAGACACATCGGATGTGTCGGAGCCGTGAAAGAATACACGATTGTGTTTCAAAAGCTAATCAAAGCGTTAAATAAACTTCACAACATCATCATTCATCAATACTAATAAAAATATTTTATTTTATTTTTACACAAGATAGATAACAAAGTTACCAGTGGAGTGTACCACTACTACTGCTAGGACTTAAATAATTAGTATTTACCAAGTTATCAGTGAAGTGTACCACTCCTACTGCTAGGACTCGTAAATTCATAACAAAAAAGGGAGCGTCCATTAATTACTTGAGGCGATTTTGGTGATTTTTCAACTCCCCCCTCTCCCATTGGTGAGATATCGTGAGATTAGGCTCGAACCCCTCCCTCCCCCTAATAGCACGTGAGATTTTTCAAAGTGTGTATTTTTAGTGTAAATACGTTAATCTGTGTTTGATTGCGTTGGATTTATTTAAAAAAAAACGTAATTTGCTTAATTATTTATATTTAAGACAAGTTAAGACTAGTATTTTAGACAGAACGTAGTCTAGAATCACAGTGAGAAAATCGAACAATAACATACTTAAATTTTAAGTATTAAGGAACTACTAAAATTCCTAAATGAATATTCTTTCTAATTCAGTTCACGGGGACTCATGTGTGGTCTCAAGAGTGACTACTAGAACCACATGTCCATGTGATTTTCAGTAAAATCATCTCCTCCTTCAACCTCGCTCTGATTTAGCCACTTAAAACCGTTGTCGCTTGTACACAGAAGCTCAGTAATTCGGCGTGCCACAATCCGTGAAGATCACACTTTGCACGCTGGTGCAGGTGGTGCTCTGTGGACCGCACGCCGGTGCTCTGCAGCTCTTGTGACGGATGATAAGTAGATACCGCATGTACTGCAGCATCTATTTTTCAGATCACCACGTACACTTGGGCAATAGAGGTCATAGGGCATGCTGATGAAGGTGTGTAAGGGTTGAATTACTTAATTTAACCCAGTTTATCGCAATTTTACACTTATTCTTGCGGAAAAAAATTACGTGATATTTGCCGAACCCCCCCCTCTCCTCCACGTGAGATTGGATGAGATTCAGCTCGATCCCCTCCCTCCCCTAAATGCCCCACGTAATTTATGGACGCTCCCAAAGCTTAGACATAAAATTACCATATAAGTATTGGAACCGGCTCCTGGAGCCGGTTTGAAACACTTGGAGCCGGAGCCGCGGCTCCAGATCTGAGTCCGGTCTTCACCGGAGCCGACTGGAGCCGATAGGGTTTAAGTTTGGGCCGGAGCCGGATTGGAGCCGGAGCTGGAGGCGAAACCGGCTCGGGAGCCGGAGCCATGCGGAGCACTAGTTACTTAAAGCTTGACCGTTCTCCTTTAAAATACTTCTGCGTCTACGCCTATGGCGGCTCTCTTGAGCGCATTACAAATTAATATTTAAACGCGCCAATTTGATAACGCGATAACACATCTCTTTTCTTAACTTAATATTGTGGGGCTTGCAACGCTGTAGACATTTAACCAAAATTTTATTAAATTACACAATTACTAGAATAGTCTTAGATAACAAGTTTTTGTTGATGATTATTATTATTATTAGTTTCCTCAAGAGATACGAGATGAAATCGGTTTCTTCGCACTGCCTTTCTTTGTTCTTCTCAATCGTCAAGTTTACGTTCGTCAGGAATTTTCTTCGCTATATTTTAAATGAGTGAATCACAAAAGACCGCGTATGAATCAGTGTAAGGGTCATTTCTGAAGAGGTTATAAAATTAAGTGCTTTGGTGAAAAATGTGGTAGAAAGAAAATGTCATTATTTGTAGCGCCTTCTAACAGACGGATACGGCGTAGCCAATTTCGCTACGGATGGATTTAAAAAGTGAGGTGCCTGTTAGTAACGAAAGAATTTACACCAAAGACTTAGAAATTTTTCAAATGTATTCCACTCTGCACCTTTGTCCGTGCTCTGATTAAGTGAAGAGGTTTTTATGCGTTTTTATTGTTAATTTTTAATAATTAAAATTAGACGGACCACAGTCACTACACATTACTTAAGTCAATGACTTAAGGGGGAAGAATACAGTAAAAGCCTCTTTTTCGTTCAAGCTGAACGTTACTGTTTTAACAATTACATAATTGAATTATATTTTTTTTATTAGGCTGAACCTTCCTCTAGTGCTTAAAATAATTTTGATAATTCTAATATTAATAGTTAACGAGATATAAAGTCCTAACTAAAGGGTAGTTTGAGCACTTGCCCAACTTGTTTAGCTACGGGGGTCCGAATTAAAACGTAATAACTTAATTACTTTTAAATTTAAAATTGTAAAAATTATTTTAGGCACTAAACAAGAGGCTGTTCTCAATTTAAATACGAATTTTATATGTTAAAATACAAAATTAAAAGAGTTCAGCTTGAAATAGCGCGAAAGAAGACAATGACCACTGTAGTCTTCCCCCTTAATGGGATATACAACATTGCATTTACTTATTTATTTAGTTTATATTTTGATTACAACTAAAGATCATTCGTGCCCAGCTAAATTGACAATCAGGTATGTGGCTAGGCTCAATACTTATTTCTTTAAAATATCTCCCAACTGTCTTGCTTTTCCCCCGTTGAGTATGCTGCCTTGCAATGGACCTAGACATCATTTGTCTGTCCTACCGGCCAAACCACCCTTTTAAGTACGGCTTTGAGTCGGAGCATTGTCACGGGCCCAAACCATCTATAGTTTGGGGACCGACGAAAAGTAGAAATGTTGATAATTTGGTATTTGCAATTTATTGATAATTTACAGGGTGCTTCAAAAGGTTATGCAAAAATTTTAAGGATTTGTAGGGGTGAGTTGACTAGTATGCCTGTTGATTTTTTATTCATTTTCCTAGGTTAAAAGAGAGCCAGGGGCTAGTAGGCCACGTTTTGAGCTTTCCGGCGCTATTTTAACTCATCGTCTGAAAATGGGAAAAAACAGGCATACTTCTCAACTCACCCCCTACAACTTCTTAAAATTTTTGCATAAATTTTTTAAACACCATGTATTACTTTAGGGTGGTTTAGGGACCGTGAAGAAAAAATTTAAGCAAAAAGCAAATTTCAAACCAAAAATTCGGCTAAAGATCATTGAACACCAATATACGTTTCTTGGTTCAAAACATCAATACGAAATTAGTCTAAAAAAGTAAACCCATTTTAATCCTTAATTAAATCATTTTGCACTAGCAAAAACGACCAGAAATATCATTCTCGGTTGTCGAACGCGTAATTGTCCGTTCCAGCGTGCCTTGTCGTCGTTGATGTCACCACGCCACTATTACTGTTCGCAATTGTCGCGTTAGAAGGAACTTGTAAGACTTGATGAGCGCCAGCGTTTAAAATAAACGGTGGTTGCTGAGAAACCCGTTCTCGAACTACACTACGTACCGGATCCATTGGTTGGGTATTGACGGCCAAGTCTGCCATTGGCGTAGTCTCAGCCACAATTTCGTGATAGTCCGGTGGTGGAAAATCCTGGGTCTAGGACCAAGTTCATTAATTTTCTTAGAAATTAATGGGTACAATCGCAAGTGTATAATATATCACTTTCAAGAGAAGTATTCATCAACCCAAAAGTGACATAATTACCAAAAGTGTGTCAATCGGACTTATTTCTTAATGAATGTTACGAGCGAAATACAAGTTGGGAAGGGAGAAAGGAAAGTATGCCTTGGGGAGGGAAGGAAGTTAAAACCAACAAATAACGCCTCGTAGTGAGAAACGGAGGAACTAAGTAGCACTGGTCAAAGTAAGTGTATTTGTAATTTTTCGTTGTTCTGCGGAGATGCTATCGCCATCTACCTACGATATAATACCATAGACTAAAAAAGATACAGAAAAGCGACAATAAATAGTCTTTAACGTGGTCGATCTCGAGTCGAGCATTCATTAAACCTTTAGCATACGAAAGTACAGGGATTGCCACACCTTTGGTAATTAAGTCACTTTCGATCTTACCTATATAACTAATGTTATTCTCTTGAAACATGTACATTCACAGGCCCACGCTGATTTTACAAAATACACTTCGGATACTAAAATAATTCAGGCTGAATTACATCAAATACCGACACACTAAAACTATAGAGTCAAGAAAATATGGTTTACTAATAAATAAGTAACCCTTCAAAGTTAAATGTTTACATTTTACATCCTCAGGCGAAGTAATACCAGAGGAAAATGATACGCGTGATGTGGTATGGCTTTTGTGATTTGGCAGAAAATTAGCGCTCTTCGGAAGGTACACGTTTCATTTTACAGGGTTGCCACAGTTTTTTCACATTCAAATTCCCTGACTTTTCCAGGTTTTCAATGACTTATTATGTGCCAAGTTTTTTTTACCTATAATTTAGTAAAAGTTTCCCTTTTGCATCCGAAATTAAATTCCCTGACATTTCCCTGTTTTTTAGACTAATTTTTTAAATTCCCTGACTTTTCCAGGAATTCCAGGTTTTCCAGGTACCATGGCAACCCTGTTTGAATGACCTAGATGTGTGTTTCAGCCGTTCAAAGATAAATATTATTTAATTTTGCTAAGATTAAATGTTACAAACCTTTAGGTCTTGAATAAGTATATCTTGATAATTAGGTGGTTTATCATTAGCAAAAGTGAACTCCTCAGAGACGGTAAATAAGGAACTCGGATGGCGGCTTGTCATTCGTACGACAGGGGCTGAGTTCATTGCGGGCTCATTCCCCGAGTTTCTTCTGCAGTACATCCTTAAAGGTGTAGACGGTTATAGACAAATGTGTAACAGCAAAAATTAATTAAGGGAGCTAAGAATTTGAGACTGAACAGATTCTAACACCACTCCCTCACCACCTTTTTTATAGTAAAAGTTCATCTGCTTTTTATTTTTACTTGGCACTTCACATAGACAATCGCTTTCTATGTATACGTTTTGCCATTAAAAAGGTGTCAAATTTTTGCTCCTAAGCATCGGACGGTAGTACCAGATCCTAATTATATTTTTGTATTACTAATTGCACTAATTCAACTAACCCACAGCGTGTTAAGAAGATAAAAAAGGTGACAACGGCGAGACAACACAAGGCCACCTGGAACGCTTCAGACATGCCAGTGTTTCTCTTCTTGTTTATTTCCGAAGTTGGTTTAGCTAGAAAAAATAATTTTAGTATTGATATTAACGAGCTGAGAGTCATGAGCTCATGATCTTTGGCGTAGAATTCGTTCCATTGATTTGTTCAATGGTAATAAATTTATTACTAAGTACTGAGTACCTGGTTTAAGGATGCATCGTCCTGCAGAGCACATGGTTCTGAAATCAATCATAGCGCACTGCTCAGAAGCCTCGCAGTCCTCGCCGTACCCTGAAGCTGGAAATGACAATGAGTTAGATGTTTTGTTCGTAATTTATATAGTTAATCTAAGATTAAAAATTACACTTTGTTTGATCTGAATTGATACTAAAGGGTGAAACTCTACAATCGTTATCCCATTTTCATTTTAAAATAAAGTCTACTATCTATCAAATGTTGAAAAAGGTGTTTGGAAGCTAAATGGCAATAGGCCTTTCCATAAAGTAACATTGGTCTTCTGGTTTTGATGTTGCTGCTGCGTCACGGGTGACGTATCGATGACGTTTAATTACGAAAAGCCCCGGACATAAAGAGTAAATACTACGAGGCACCCTGTTTTAAGCTTAAACTGAACTGAACTTCTACGTATTTCGTGACAAATGAGCTACATATAAACAAGTTTAGCAAGCATAGCTTATTTTATAGAAATTCGTACTGTATTGCTTTAAATATGAATACGGTATCTGCCTATTAGCGCAGTTCCCGTTAGCGCAGTTCCCATTTGCGCGGTTTCCCAAAAGCGCGGTTTAATTATCCAAATTTCAGTGTATATAACTTTGAATATGGAATGACTAGGTTAGGTTAGGTTAGGTTAGGTTAGGTTAGGTTAGGGGAGCCGCGCTTTTGGGACAATGCGCTTTTGAGAACTGCGCTTTTGGGAAACCGCGCAAATGGGAACTGCGCTAGTGGGCATAAACCATGAATACTAGTTTCATAAATTAGTTTCATATTGTAAGCGCTATTAACTATTAAACAAGAATGAATGAAATTTACGTTTAAGGCACTTGGTAACATTAACAAGTACTTGTGGCGGAAAGCAAAAGCATACTCCTAGTTTCAGGTAGCATCTCATATTCTCCGCACAGTCGTCGTTGGACTCGCATTTTTCCAAATAGCCTATTATTGGAAATCAGTATAAAGCATTGTTGGATTGTTGAAACGTGGTCTTAGATAAAATTTCATATAGGTAATTTAAATACCTGCCTTCTCGGTGGCACTCGAAGAACTCTTGACTCGAGTAATCACCCCAATCACCAGCAAAACCTCAACAAACCGAAAGGATTTGAAGCTCATGACTGACTAATGAAAAGGGTGGATTGCAAGTTATTGCCGTTGCTAAACAACTGCAGTCCAAATAAAAGAAGATTAACCCTAATCTGACTTTGCTGATAAGAAGTTAAAGAAATTGACGTACAGATGATAGTGATATTGTGATTAGAATGAAACACATTGCAACAAATTAAAACGTAACGGAAAAATGAATGTAAAGAAAATATTTATCCACCTAAAATTATTTTTAAACTTTCTAAAAGCAAGAGAATTGTGGCCTTTTCTTCAAGTAGAAAGTTTTTTATTTTCTATTCACATTTTCAATTCTAATTTTCTAGAATGGTGCTGCAAGCCTGTATGGCGTTTAAAAAACCGTAAAATGAAGCTGGATTCGCTGGATCTTCGGTTTCCCCTTCCATAAAAACTTGTTGAGGTTAACGGTAACAGTTAGTGTAGGGAGCTGTTGGATCGAACGCATGGCATGCAGGGCTTGTCACCACCCTCCTACGCATTATAACCCGGCCACCTGAATTAAAGGCTTCAAAAGTCGCTTGATGACTTAGGCCTAAGGTGGTGCCTTGGGTATTAGCCTAGCTGATTATTATTATTATTCCTTAACTAAGCAACTAAAAGAATTAAAAAATCCGTTCTCTTTGAACATGAAACTCGTTTTGAGAATAGGGTCTTATCATATGGATTCTTCTAACAATGCCACTACTCGTCAGGTGATCCTAATGACATTTTACACACTTGTTATATACTTTCTATGTACTAATTTGTTTCAAGTCCCAAAGAATGTGCAATTTTAGAACACATTTTACATACTTTTTATATATTTTCTATGTACTTAATTGTTTCATATCAAATGTGCAATTTTAGAAGATTAATTTGCCAGGATATAAACTCATATCAGTTAAAAGATATGACTTTGGGTGTCCAAAAAATGCAAAAATAAATATATTTTTTAATTTAAGTCACTCTACCTTATGTGCCAGAGTTTCGAACCACCCGTAAAATATTCAAAAAATTGGGTTCCAGGACCAAAACACGTTAATTCAACTTAAAAAACAAATAACTTTTACGTTCGTCTCAAACCTCAATTTTCATGTCGTTTCTAGGTTAATTTGTTAAGACAAAGCACGTTTTGCTCTTTTACAGTTTCATTAATTAAAAAGACGATGTTTCAAAATGTGCAAGCTAGTACTCGCTTATGGTTACAGACTATTTATTAGAGCGTTACTTGAACAATACAGGGCGAGTTCTTACCCCATCTGGTGACAAACAATGTAACTAATCATTATAATTATGAAATTATAAAAACAGCTTTTTTAAATTTAATTTAAACTCGGTCCTAGACCAAAATTGCAACTGCACAAGAGGCTTATATCTAGACATTGAAATGTTTTAAGAGCTGTTATTAATTTTCATTACCATACTATAATAGCTTTGTTTAGTATTTACCAATAATTTGTTAATTTATACATAGTATGTTGACTTGATTTTACGCGTTGCTCCCAGTCGCAGGGCTGGCGCTAGGATTTTCGGGCCCCAGGTAATTTTTACTCCAAAATTTGTTTTTTTTTTGGAAGTAGTCAGATAGTTTTAGTTAGGCACCCGTTCCGGCGGCCCCTTTCGGAGGCCCGGGCCCGGGGTACTTTTGCCCCGCTTACCCCCCCCCCTAATGCCGGCCTTGTCGGTCTCAAGTTCCCTAGTGAAGAAAGAAAAAACGAAATTAGCCCTGTAGCTCATTGGTTTCCTAAAACTGGCGACTTCTGAAGCGATTGAAGTAAAGAAGGAGCTACTTTGTTTCTCTCCCTCACTTGTGCCGGCAGGGGGAGACTAGGTCATGAATTCGAGATGACCACATTTCCACTATCCCTAACAATAAATTGATACGGGTGATCTCAAGTTTATCCTGAAAATATATTAAAGCCATGTAATAACTGGATCTCACGGACATTTCAGTTCACACAATCGCCCTGATGTATTAACTATATTTTAAAAATTAAATTTAAAACTAAATTTCAAATCTCATTTATCGGAACAGAAGTTATCGAGATATCTGGTTTTGGAAATAAAGTAGTGAAACGCGAACACTTTAATTTTTAGACAAACCGAAGTTTTCGAGATACCTGGTTTTGTAAATAAAGTAGTGAAACGCGAACACTTTATTTTAAATTAATTTTTAGACAAACCGAAGTTTTCGAGATACCTGGTTTTGTAAATAAAGTAGTGAAACGCGAACACTTTATTTTAAATTAATTTTTAGACAAACCGAAGTTTTCGAGATACCTGGTTTTGTAAATAAAGTAGTGAAACGCGAACACTTTAATTTAAATTAATTTTTAGACAAACCGAAGTTTTCGAGATACCTGGTTTTGGAAATAAAGTAGTGAAACGCGAACACTTTAATTTAAATTAATTTTTAGACAAACCGAAGTTTTCGAGATACCTGGTTTTGTAAATAAAGTAGTGAAACGCGAACACTTTAATTTAAATTAATTTTTAGACAAACCGAAGTTTTCGAGATACCTGGTTTTGGAAATAAAGTAGTGAAACGCGAACACTTTAATTTAAATTAATTTTTAGACAAACCGAAGTTTTCGAGATACCTGGTTTTGTAAATAAAGTAGTGAAACGCGAACACTTTATTTTAAATTAATTTTTAGACAAACCGAAGTTTTCGAGATACCTGGTTTTGTAAATAAAGTAGCGAATTGAAGTCATGTTTGAGAATAATAGAAATAGAAATAATATGATTTTAATAACGAGATACTTCATGACTGGTCTAAAAATATTTGATTAGGTACATACTATTAAATACATTTGGCAAGCAGGGCCGTCTTAAGGATTTTTGGGGCGCTGGGCCCAATGAGATTGAGGGGCCCTTTTCGGCATTGGATTTTTTTTAAATAATTTTTTTTACTGCAGTCCCAAGTTGAAACAACTATAGCGTGTATGGGTGAGATGGTCTATGAAACGATCAAAAGTTGCTCTGTGAGATGGTCTACGAGTCTTGTGAGATAGCCAATTAGCCACTAGTTTCGCGTCGTAATAGTAAATTGTTAGATATGTGCAAATATATCGATTTTTTTATAGTAAAATTCGTTATTAATTTAACACTTGTATTTTTCCTATATTTTATCCTATATGCTTTTAATTTTCTAATACTTATACACTCTTTTACGAAGTTGGCCATTTCATTACAGGCCTAATTTAAAATAGTACAGGCAAGGGCGCCTGCACGTGCTCATCAGCTCGAGACGTCGCGAGCACTTGACTGCGTGGAGCGGCCTTGGATGCACTATTTGAAATCAGACCTGTAATAAAATGGCAGCTCTCACAAATAAGGATATAAAAGAGTGTATAAGTTCGCAATCTAATTTTAGATAGAGCACACTGTTAAAATCCTGCTCTGACCCCTCAAATTGGTTTAATTTATTTCTAAATTATGTCTATTTATTGATTTCTCTTTGCAAACCTATACTTAAAAATAATTAAAAAATTCCGACTGTAAATTAAAACAAAGATAGGCTCCATTATAAAATGGTAATATGTGAAAATCATTTGAGTGGCTCCACCCCCATCCCTCCCCTGTCATATTTAGTTATCTTTCCATTGGGATTTGAACCAGCCCCTTGTTACCAATGAATTAATGACACAAAGAGACTATTATTGTTATGGGTTAAGATGAAGCAGCGTGTGGCATAAGTTCGAATGTCGCACTTTAATTGTTGAAAAGTTAATTTTTTATTTTTCTTATTTTGAATGCCAATTTAAGTAAATTTATTTTACTATGTAATGAATTGTGCTCGCGAATCATTTTATGGTTCCTCCATATTCTAAAAGGGATTTTAAGGGCAAATAAATACTATTAATATTATTATTAGTTGCGTTTATAACCACTCCCTTCTCCCGTTACAGAGTTACGTAATATGTTAGCCATGAATAAACTTGATTACTCTTTTAATGAATAAACTGGATTAATCTTTTAATGAATAAACTGGATTACTCTTTTAATGAATAAACTGGATTACTCTTTTAATGAATAAACTGGATTACTCTTTTAATGCTTAAACTGGATTACTCTTTTAATGAATAAACTGGATTACTCTTTTAATGAATAAACTTGATTACTCTTTTAATGAATAAACTTGATTACTCTTTTAATGAATAAACTTGATTACTCTTTTAATGAATAAACTTGATTACTCTTTTAATGAATAAAATTGATTACTCTTTTAATGAATAAACTTGATTACTCTTTTAATGAATAAACTTGATTACTCTTTTAATGAATAAACTTGATTACTCTTTTAATGAATAAACTTGATTACTCTTTTAATGAATAAACTTGATTACTCTTTTAATGAATAAACTTGATTACTATTTTAATGAATAAACTTGATTACTCTTTTAATGAATAAACTTGATTACTCTTTTAATGAATAAACTTGATTACTCTTTTAATGAATAAACTTGATTACTCTTTTAATGAATAAACTTGATTACTCTTTTAATGAATAAACTTGAGTACTCTTTTAATGAATAAACTTGATTACTCTTTTAATGAATAAACTTGATTACTCTTTTAATGAATAAACTTGATTACTCTTTTAATGAATAAACTTGATTACTCTTTTAATGAATAAACTTGATTACTCTTTTAATGAATAAACTTGATTACTCTTTTAATGAATAAACTTGAGTACTCTTTTAATGAATAAACTTGATTACTCTTTTAATGAATAAACTTGAGTACTCTTTTAATGAATAAACTTGATTACTCTTTTAATGAATAAACTTGATTACTCTTTTAATGAATAAACTTGATTACTCTTTTAATGAATAAACTTGATTACTCTTTTAATGAATAAACTTGATTACTCTTTTAATGAATAAACTTGATTACTCTTTTAATGAATAAACTTGATTACTCTTTTAATGAATAAACTTGATTACTCTTTTAATGAATAAACTTGATTACTCTTTTGATGAATAAACTTGATTACTCTTTTAATGAATAAACTTGATTACTCTTTTAATGAATAAACTTGATTACTCTTTTAATGAATAAACTTGATTACTCTTTTAATGAATAAACTTGATTACTCTTTTAATGAATAAACTTGATTACTCTTTTAATGAATAAACTTGATTACTCTTTTAATGAATAAACTTGATTACTCTTTTAATTAATAAACTTGATTACTCTTTTAATGAATAAACTTGAGTACTCTTTTAATGAATAAACTTGATTACTCTTTTAATGAATAAACTTGAGTACTCTTTTAATGAATAAACTGGATTACTCTTTTAATGAATAAACTGGATTACTCTTTTAATGAATAAACTGGATTACTCTTTTAATGAATAAACTGGATTACTCTTTTAATGAATAAACTGGATTACTCTTTTAATGAATAAACTGGATTAATCTTTTAATGAATAAACTGGATTACTCTTTTAATGAATAAACTGGATTACTCTTTTAATGAATAAACTGGATTACTCTTTTAATGAATAAACTGGATTACTCTTTTAATGAATAAACTGGATTACTCTTTTAATGAATAAACTGGATTACTCTTTTAATGAATAAACTTGATTACTCTTTTAATGAATAAACTTGATTACTCTTTTAATGAATAAACTTGATTACTCTTTTAATGAATAAACTTGATTACTCTTTTAATGAATAAACTTGATTACTCTTTTAATGAATAAACTTGATTACTCTTTTAATGAATAAACTTGATTACTCTTTTAATGAATAAACTTGATTACTCTTTTAATGAATAAACTTGATTACTCTTTTGATGAATAAACTTGATTACTCTTTTAATGAATAAACTTGATTACTCTTTTAATGAATAAACTTGATTACTCTTTTAATGAATAAACTTGATTACTCTTTTAATGAATAAACTTGATTACTCTTTTAATGAATAAACTTGATTACTCTTTTAATGAATAAACTTGATTACTCTTTTAATGAATAAACTTGATTACTCTTTTAATGAATAAACTTGATTACTCTTTTAATGAATAAACTTGATTACTCTTTTAATGAATAAACTTGATTACTCTTTTAATGAATAAACTTGATTACTCTTTTAATGAATAAACTTTATTACTCTTTTAATGAATAAACTTGATTACTCTTTTATGACTAAACTTTATTACTCTTCTTATATTTACGAGTGATCGTATAAAAATACCTTTCAACATACACTATAAGAAACGTGTTGAAGTCTTTAAATCAAAAGGTATTTATTTACCACACTCCACATCATTAGTGAATCCCCTAATGGTCTAGTCAATTTTTCAGAAAATTGAAATTTTAGAAGCATTTCGTATTACTTTTGGGCCAAAGGTCATTTCCCCTATTTCAACCCTGCTGAATCCAAATCTGCCGATTGCCCAAGCGAAATCCCGACTGGAAGTGAGATATTCAAGATGGGGGTCAATATGGCGCCGAAATCTGAAATCAGCCCTGTAGGGCCCCTTTGACACAGGGACGCGTCCAAAATGTGTAATTATATGTTTTTGAGTACGAGGAATTCAAAAATACACTGTAAAAAGCATTGGTGAGGTTTATTCAAGATGGTGACCAAAATGGCGCCAGCACTCTCATCCCCCTTTTTGACGTAAAAACGACGGTGACGTGTTTTTAAACCTGCGGATTTAAAAAATTAACACTAAAATAACGTTTGTACTAGACTTTAATTTAAATCTTTCTAAATATACAACAAACAAGCGACATTTTTGGGGGAACTAAAACTTACAGGAACTAAATAAGATTACTGTGTCTCTCCAGAATTAAGACAGGTACGTTTGCAGGGAGCACAGAGTTTTAAGCAAGGGACATTTGCTTTCCTACAACTACAGTTCTTTGAGTTTCAAAGTCCATTACAGTGACACAACAACTTCTAGGCACGTCTTAGGAATGGGATCTATCGTCATGAAACGTGGAACAACTTGCTCGCCGTCATTGGTCCAGCCACAGTCTTCAAGCAATGGAAGAGATAGCTTGGGAATGTGAGCATTCTCAAATCGAGGGTCGGACACTTGCCATTATTTTGTACGGGATTTCAGGATTTCGTACAGATTTTGGCGATTTTATCAATACTTTTTGAAGTGATGTTGGGATTTCAATGTTAATTTACTATAGAGAGAGCTAAAGATTTTGCGATTTTAGACAAAGTGTACGGGATTTTTGTAAATGTCTCAAATACACATACCTGCTATTTTAGAAATAGATTAATGAACGGTTTTACAGTCTTTTATGTTTTTATTGTGATGTGTAACAAACGACTTAAGAATTTATTTCTATGCTGAAAACGTCAAACCAAATTGCAGTATATTACGAAATATTTTCTGCAAATTTTAATTCTGGAACTTGGGCAATTACATTTCCGAACGAATGTCGTCTACCTTGCCAATCAAATAAAAATATACTTAAAAAAAAATGGTGCGTGTCCTATAAATTCGGACCTTTCACAACCCTTTTTCGTTTTCCCCTTCGTTAGGACACGGAGGTTATTTATATCGTTATTTGTGTGAAGTTTCTTTTCAATAGGTGAGAAACAGCGTTACAGACCTAACGCCATTTGAGTCGCTAGTGAAGGAGCTACGCTCCAACAATGAAATTGAATCTTCGGTAAATTTCCAAGCACACTGTACATACAACTACAAAATCAACTTCATTACAACATGTTCTAATTCACCCTGTAAATAAATTACTACGAGTAATAGTATAATCAACCAGTACACTAACTTAAAGCAGCATAATAATGTATGAAAAAACTACCTATAACAGAGCGCACTCTAAGCCACTCATTTATTATGGATGTTATACTTTTTATACGAAGTTTTCTGCAAAATAGTGTCACACTTATTTGTTACTTTTGGTCACGCTTATATGTTAGTACATGTACATGAAACCCATAGAAAGAAATCCATATAGGATTGTGTGTAAAACCTGTTCTAAGGGGAACGATCTCCTAGCTATTGGAACGAATCTATTCTATTGTGTAGTTTACAAGCCTTCCTCCAGAGGGCGAAAGAGCATTCGCTCTTATTTGAACGAAGTAATATATCTTTAACGCACCGTTCTCTGTTACATACCTTTAGAACGCTATCGATCATTTTTGAACAGACTGTTCTAAGTTGAACGTCTTCTGAACGAATTTTTTAACAGTGCAGGATCAACCGGTATGGAAAAGATAATTGTTTGTATACTTTTCTTCATTAGATAGCGCGAATTCAACTTGAAAACGTATGTTTACGTACCTTATACAATTTGACGGCGAAAACCTCTACGTTCTTAGAACGTCCTCACCAAGGGGCCAGCATCCAAGTCCACTCTAGAGCCTGTTTCGGACTCTGCTTCGGACATATTAAACACAAATTGCGATTAACGGAGACACTGTAAAACTTGTTGTTTCGCATATTAATATACAGCCTAAGAAAGTAGAAAAGTGTTACGAAGAGAAATAGCAATACCACAACTAAAAAACACAAATAAAACACACCCTATAATTCAGGTTTCAATGTAGTTAAATGTATCAACACCAAACAAGGAAAACAAATTCAGCCATAACCTCAATTGATTTCACTAATGTACGTAAATGAAACGCGCAACATTCACCCTGAAGTTGCAAATTAATACTTCCGACAAAGAAACCATAAGATATATCTTACAATAAGTTTACGACACTTACCTCTCACAAGCAAGATTTAATTGTTGAATTCTTTCAATATCACTTGGCACTGCACTGATTCACAAATTAACAATAATACACTTACGCACGACAGGCACCGACACGTTGCAACGCGCTGGCAGGCGGATAGGGAGGGGGAAGCTAGGCCAGTCACAGCCAGCCGGATTCGAGTGTAGTTTTGCCACACGTCGCAGTGCTGCCAACCTTTAACTTCAAACGCTCAAAGCGTTGTTTAAAGGAATAATAGTTAAGCTCGAATAGGCTATGCCTCCTAACGCACAAGAATACTTATTTTTCGTAAAAACCTTAAACATGAAAACATTAATTTACTTACATTTTCAAGTGAAAAAATTAACCAATGCTTTTTTACAGTGTATTTTTTAATTCTTCATGCTCAAAAACATATAATTTTACATTTTGGACGCTGATTTCGGATTTCAGCTCCATAGTGGCCGCCATCTTGAATATCCCACTTCCGGTCGAGATTTCGCTTGGACAATCGGCAGATTCGGATTCAGCAGGGTCGAAATAGGGGGAAATTAGATTTTGCACAAAAGTAATATGAAATGCTTCTATAATTAAAACAGAGAACTTTCTTCGATATTTTGACTAGAAAATAAGACCATAATTTGAAATGAAGTTAAAAGTCTGTTCTTTGCCCTTCTCTTTTCGCCATTGGATATGATAAGTAAAAGTTTATCTCCATTATTTATACTATTATTATAAATGATACAAATATTGAAACACTTGAACGTCAGGTTGGGTGCGGAAACTATCATCCGAAGTGTTTACAATTCTTTTTCTCGGGATATTTAAAGTAGATATTTTCGCGTTAGTAGGTGTTTGTTTTCACAAAAACCGGGACCCAAAACCACGAAATAGCCAGTAATGTGAAGTTCGGTATTCTGCCTTGAACACAATTGTTTTCATTCGTTATTCATTTGATTTTAACAGTGAAGCGATAAACACAATAGCAAATGCTAAAAGTCAAATAATGAACTAGCAGAAGTGTGCTTAGTCCTACAATAATTTTATTAATGCCAAGTTTCATTATTTCAAAGAATTGAGTTTAATCGACACTGTTAAACATTGTCAAAATTTTGGAAATAATCAACTTGCACGAGGCGAATGCCAATTCAAAGTGTTTTCCCCAATGGATTCTGGGATAGTGATTCTTATTTTGGAAAATGCACAAGAGCGAAATATGAAGACACGGAATGGGACTTGTTAACCTGTGTTGAATACGCGAAATGGTACTTGTGACAGCTTTCAATTGCTTCCATTAAGAAATCATTTGTTTTTTGATGTTGAAACGAAAATTACCATAACTCATGTCATTAATAGACTTGAGTATTAAGTGTCATAAGTCCTGCAATGGACTTACATAAAGTTTTTAAAAGGACCATCTAAATGGTCGCAAATAATACGAAACTAAACATTTAGGCTAAACTGTATACTTGATGATACCTAACCCTAAACCCGTTGAGGCTATTTTGACTCCCCTGGTGAGTGTTGTGCAAATTGAGTTTACCGACACGGGAAAAATTGGCTTCATCGGCTGTTAACCGAATGCTCGAGTAAAGATTGTCACGACCTACTTTGTCCACACACCACTGAGAAATGTCAACTCGCCTTGGATAGTCTGCGTTTTTAAAAGCTTGAACCTTTTTAAGGTGGTACGAGTGAAATTGATAACCATGTAGAATTCACTAAACCATTACGTGTTTTATTCCCAATTGTCGGGTCCTTGTTCCAGGATCGTTTTTGGCAATGGTAAGAATCAAAAGTAATTATTGTTTAAAGTTATTTACTTAACTAAAAGGTAAGACAAATCATATCAAATAACAGGTTTTAATCCAAATCTAATTGAATCAAATTGTTGTAAATACCTGATTCTCAAGGTCTTCTGGTTCGTTTTACAATCTCTTTCGAGTTTGTCCTGGTTGAATTTGTCCTTGTTCTCTCAATCATCGGTCAACAGTGGCAAATATGCGTCGATCTGGTAACGGTCTTTGAGAGAACTGTGCTTCGAAATAATTGGGTTCATGGCAGGCACAGAACCACACATTACTCGCTTTTTTGTTTGGGGTTTCTTTGGCCTAAAACTCTGAAACAAGGCATTTTGCGACATTAGGACGCAGAGAACATGCCCTAAAACTAATAACATATTTATCCGTAACACGCTGTATGTAATGTTATAATTCATAGTATTATTTAATATATTGTGTATACTACATTATTTAACGTGAATATATGATAAAGCATTCGTGTTTTCGTTTCAGATTAAAATTCGTTTCGCTAAGATTACCGTTATCTTTGGCCTTTCATGAAAAAGTGAGTATTTATTAGTCAGTTTGGCCCTTATAAAAGGTTCCCAAATAAAATTTACATCTTAGATTAAAACGACCCTTTCTTTGCAGAACGTAACCGTTATGCAGGCTTCTTATTACAATGAAGAATTTGAACACAAAATAGAGCAAGCGCATTTTACTCAAGCCTTCCTCTCAGAAGCCAGCCACGTCTATAGCTGTTTGGACGCGCAGACAGACAACGTCCAAGTGCTGATGCCTAATAAAGCTCTGGGTGGAACCATTTCAGCCACTCTTCTATTTGTCTTCTTGGCCATCTCTATTCTGACGGCTGTGGTATTCGATTAAAGAAGAAGAACGTCCTGCCAAGGAAGAGGAGGACATGAGACCATCGCGAAGAGGATCTGCGACAGCTGCTTCTTTTACTACTCTCACTTCATCGCGAACCGTAACTTATTTTACTTTAATAAGATTTAACAGCAATGACTCAGATTTAATTTCTGCTAGCAGCAACTGAATTGGTCTTTCTTGGGCGACATCCATCTCGTAAATTTCTCCTCAGCGGTTGGCTGTTAGGAGCCGGGTTACTCCTGAACAAATTTTACTTGTGCAACTTGAAGGGGGAGCTTGTAACAATCAATAAAGTATATTTCAACAGCTTCCCGCAAGTACTCGATAGAGCAGATATCAAACATATCTTCGTATATTCTAAGTCGTTGGTAAAGTATTCGCGATAAAAGTCTTTAGAGCAACTTTAGAAAAATTCACGAGGTTTTCGTTTTCTACAGCTCAAATACAGAAGTCCAGAAATGACAGAATACATTTTAAAAGTCGAAAAAGCTAGAACTGGGGTTGACGTCATGAGCAATCGAGCGGTCTTCTTCGCTTCGGTTAGCGATTTCCCTTACGGGCTGAAGTATAATCAGCACAGAAAGTGCGAAAACATTCACCGAGGCTGCAGGGATTACATGAATTGGTACAGATACTTGGCTCTGTCCACCAGTTTGCCGTCATGGCTCAAAGAGGCTGTCGATTATCGGTGAGTATCTATAGGAGCCACAAACACAGCACCCCACACAAGTAGAACGCAGCCCGTTAAAAGTCGTATATTTTCTTGTGTACATTTTTATTGGCTAGACGCTTTAGCGCCTGTGGCCGTCGGAAGGGGAAAATTTTGAAATTGCCTTCCCCCGCCCGTAAAACGTTCCGCGTAAAGGCTCGTCCAATGAAATATGTTCACAACACTGCGTTAGCATGTTTCAAGGCTAGCTGTTTTCTCCTTGTGTGGGGTGCTGTGTTTGTTACTCCTAGGTGAATTTGAACACAATCGTGGGTGCGTCGGAAGGGCAAGCAGTGAGATCCTATTTTAGCTCAGTTTAATTTACTCCATATAATAATATACAGAAGTTACTTAACCGCTGATATTAGTAGATTTGACCGGAATGGCAGCAGGTGTAAAAGAACCGGAGGGTTACTATTTAAATTGTTTAAACCACACTACGGTGAAGGTCCATGTTTTGAACCAACTAAAACGGGAATTTCAATTGTTTATTTCCGCGAGTTAGTTGAATTTTGACAAGACGCGAAAGAAAAATCGCCGGACAGAGAGAAAACGGAGAAAGGAAATGCCGGTTACCCCTCTCCCCAGAATTTGCTGACAGTCTTTTCGATACTGAACGAACACTGCAAAGACCGCCCGCCAAAGAAAAAGTATATGAAATATCGCTTATTGAAAATAGAAAGTCAGAGATGGCAGTGAAAGGGATAAGGAAGAGAACCGTCTCGACAGACCCAAACCACCCAAACCACATTTAAACAGCTCCTAACTACCTTCCTTGGGCTCTCATGAATTTCTTTAACGTTGGTTAAGAAAACAGTTTATCACGAGGGGGCCCAAACCACCTTTCAAACCTTCCTTAAGCCGTCGCAATGTAGCGCTAGTTTGAGCAAAATCGGCTTAGAATTGAGGTCGTGACGGCAAAATAACCGGGTCAAGAGGTCCAAACCACCTTAAAAAACTCCTCGAGTTATCGAGAGTCGGCTTTAGCCACCTTATATACCTCTCTCGGGCTGTCAAGAGGCTGTAGCGCTAGTTTGATTAAAATCTGTTAAGAATTGAAGCAACAAAACGGGACAAGAGGGCCAAACCACCTTGAACACATCCCTGGGGTTATTAAGGGTCGGCGTTTGATAACCGTTAACTATTGGTGTCGAATATATACATGTACTTTGCCCACAAATAAATTAATTCCTGCTTCGCTTTGGTACGGTTAATTGATAATCGTTATCCAAAATTAAAGATATCTTTACGCAAAAATGGTTTATTCAAATGAACTTTATTTTTAAATAAAAACATCCCGATTAATTGTCGTTTAAAAAACTCTTGTTTCTACAAAGAGTATAATATAAAAGTATATCTTAAGAAGAATAATAATTTGCTCTTGTCATGATGAGGTTATAAAACAATGAAAAAATAAAAGTATTGAATGTTTTCTCCACGTCACGAGCTTAAGCTTATTAGTAGTTTATTAGCACGCGTGTTTCACACGTGGACTTAAAGTATAAAAATATTTATCGACTACAGCGCGTGTTCTCCATCTTCTAAAACTATAGCTAATGACGTAGAAAAAAACATATTGGCAATAACAATGGATAACGTTTTAAAAAACGATGCGTTTAGTTAGGAGCTCCAAAAACAGAGTACAGGGATAATGGAAACAGATACCACTGAGAAACTCGCATCCGATACTTTGCCTTCATTTTGAATCTTTCGGTGCAATATTTACTTAATCAGCTTAAGTGACAACCAAGTTGTGGCATAGAAGAGCAATACTTTGAAATGTCCGAAGATACTAGTGCTCCTACTAATAAGTAACTCAGTTACCAAGGTAACTAAATCAATTGGGGTTGAATAGGATATTGTCACACGTGAGGCAGTGGAATAGGCTCTAAGCTGACTAAAATTTAATTATTAATGTCAATATGCAAAAAACTCTGTAACCTCTAGGACCAAATTGGGTTGGGGTTTATCCAGTGACTTTTGTCTCCTGATTCGATCTTCCAAAAAGAGGAAGTTTACAAGCGGAAACTACCACCGCTATGATGCCCTTAAAGCTTTGGTGGAGAAATCAAGATTCAAGATAAATTTACAATCGGCCATTCCATGGACTTACAATGAAATCAAAAATTAAACATATAGGTATAATTGTAGTTCTTGATAAAGTGTTACTAAAGTTTGCGCCTTCAGTTGCTATCATTATTAGGAGTTGCCGTCAACAATGAAATAACCTCAAATTAAACAGTTATGCTACACTTTTAAAAATTATCATTGTGCTACTGGAAGAAAATTACAAGGACATTTCCTGTAAAAAATAATGTGATTACCGAAACTTAAATGGTAAAATGGCAGTTTACAGTTGAATAACCGTACTTTCAACTATAATATAAAACCATTGAATTTACGGTAATTTAACTGTAATTTTTCAGGAAATCCTGATAAGTTTCTGCTAGTTATTTCACCGGTTATTTTTAAGTGTAGAGTTATGGCATTTCGCTCGGCTTATTGGCTATTTGAAGGCGTTATTCCTTGGCGCAGACCATCTGCCCTTAATTTTTAATTTGGTGGTTAATCGTTGGATCACTCAAAGTAAAGCGTGGTTAATCGTTGGATCACTCAAAGTAAAGCGTGGTTAATCGTTGGATCACTCAAAGTAAAGCGTGGTTAATCGTTGGATCACTCAAAGTAAAGCGTGGTTAATCGTTGGATCACTCAAAGTAAAGCGTGGTTAATCGTTGGATCACTCAAAGTAAAGCGTGGTTAATCGTTGGATCACTCAAAGTAATAGCGATGTTAATCGCAGCTTCTGCAATTAATTGCCAAAATATTTTCAAAATAAAAACAAGTAGTTCATTTATAAAAAATGCCGACCTCTAATCATTATTCTGATTATACGTTAGTCCGTTTTCTCAACTTTGCTCTAATCGAAAGTTAGGAACTAATCTCTGCGGCTAAGAACACCACGTTTGCTTACATACTTTTAAAAATTATTCATATTTTAAATGATGAAAAAGTTAAGCAACCAAAAACCATTGTTTTTATGCGTTATTTTTTTGGAATTTACATTTCAATGAGATTGCTAAATTATCTTTTCCCTTATATAGATGGGACAAAATTATTTATAAATAACCAATTCTTACATTTAAAAACAAATAACCGTAAATTTGGTGGATAACGGTTGGATAATGGCAACCCGTACCTCGGGTTATCTCGAGTGACTCAGTGAGCCCAAACCACCTAACAAATCTTTCGCGGCCTGTAGCGCTAGTTTGATCAAAATAGTAACTTAGTGAGTGTAGGGAAGGAGCTGTTGGCTCGCGTGGCATGAAGGGCTTGCCACCACCCTCCTACACATTGTAACCCGGCCACCTGAATTAATGGCTTTAAAAGTCGCTTGATGACTTAGGATTAGGGTGGTGCCTTGGGTATTAGCCTAGCTGATAATTATTATTATTAGTTTAGGAATTGAGGGCTAATCATCTTTAAAAACTTCCCTGGTGTTATGGTGAATGGGCCCAAGTCACTTTTCAACCCTTCCTCGGGCTGCCGCGATGCTATAGCACTAGTTTGATCAACATATTGATGTCGTGTATAGCGAACAACAAACACACATAGTATTTTATTCTTGAAGACTTTAAGTTTTTGGTAAAATTATGTATGGTTAATGTCTTGCGAAACCTACATTATTTTGAGCGGTCAGTTAGTTAACTATTCTCGTGATTTTTTTTGTCGTCCGTAAGCCGGACTTTTGGTGGCAAAGGTTCCCAATTTCTTGAGGTAAAAAATAATCTATTAACAAAAACGCCTTAGCACTCAAGGCCGAAACACACATACGATTCGCAAGCGATTTCGCCTGCGAATTTTCGCGCACGCGCCCATGCGCCATGACTTCCATTCTATTTAAGTCACGCGACGCGACGCGATTTGCCAGCGAAATTTCGCGCGCGAAGGCTATGTGTGCATCCGCCTAATCATCAATTCGCAATTTTTATACACACCGGAAACAGAAACGAGATGACGTAATCCGCAGCTATTGAAATTGAGAACGGTGGCTTCGCTTAGGCACTTCTATTTGAGGTGTGTTAATTGAAATCAAGTCACGTGCACGACTTTTAGCTTTTAAAATCTAGGCTTACGTGCCTAACTAAAGTTGGTTTCTTTACTCCCCTGTGATATTTTTATATTGACCGATTTCAAAATTACGTATGTGCGCGCGTCACTACCTTTACATCATGAGGTATAGCAGGCTTATTTACTTTTATACCCTAACATATAGAACTTTTTAAATTCGCTGCCCTAGTTTGTATTTATTTTATTATTTTGTTTATACTAAGGATAAGAAAGAGCAATTAATTTGGAAATATGAAAAAAAGCCAAAGAAATATTAGAAATCTTTGGAAATCCGTAGAAATTTCGTACCCATTTGTCGTTCACCTTCCTGTTTTGACCGCCGACTATAATTCTTGGTTCACACGTGCGAAATCGCTTCACCCCGGGTCGCCTATAGCCAAGGCTTATCGCCATTTCAAATTATGACCAGAATTTTTAATATACTAAAATGTATCCCAAAACTATTGGTTAATCTTGTTTACTAAACATACAGTAATATTAATTGACATTATTTAGAATTTTATTCCCATTATTTTTGAAAATACGAGCAATTTTACTTCGCCGCCGTGTCGTTTTGAAAACAATTTTAAGCGAACTGACTTGGACGAATTGCTTCCCGAACCAACACGAAGCGATTTCTCACGCTGTTATCTAAAACCAAGTGGAGCCTCCCCTTTGGTGTTTCCTACCGAAGGGAAGATTTGTACTCTGCTCTCTCTCCATCCGGTGTGAACGTGCACCCTCCATCCATTCCTCCGGAGGGAACATTGAAGTCCCGAAGTTCGGACGGACGGTGGCCGAGTGCATTCCTTCGTTTCGGATGGTGGACGGATACAAAAACATTTACATTCTGAACTCTGATTACCTATTTAAAGGCAATGAAAGTCGCTAGATGTCACTTATAGGAGCCTCTGAACTTTTAAACATGTATTATCTAATATATAAAGATGAGTGTTTGTATATATGTTTGTCCGCTATAGGAATCTACAGTTCTCCAATTAGGTTGATAACAGTTGGTATACTATCTCATGGTACCCTGACTGTGATTTTCGACGGTTACGGTCGGCAAAACAACTTTAATTAATTGAATTAATTTAATAATTAGGTATATATATATATATTTTATATATTGGAACTTATAATACCAGTTACCCCAGCTAGTAGTTGATAAAACAGAAATTTTATGCCAATCAGGAAACAATATTTATTTCTGTTTCAGAGTTTTGCAATATGTCGAGACAAGACAAAGACGGATGGCCGAAGTAAAGACGTTTCACAAACAGTTTCGTCAAGTGCTGCACAAGGATTCATTTATAATCCCTCCCAAAGCGACGACACTTGGATTTCTGGAGCCCATTCTCAAAGCGTGGTTCGTCGGCATCCTTCTCTCCATCGCGTTGTTTACCGTCGAGTTTGGCTACGCGCTAATCGTCAACCGAAAACCTCGGAGGAAAAGGAAAACTAAAACGTTGGACTAACGCCAAAAACACTGGTCCGGAATTTTAACGATCAAATGCTCAATTCAATCTGAATATTTAGTAAGGTTTTCGCACTGTATTACGGTACATTTTTCTAACCAGAGGCGAGTATGAGTAGAGGTCTGCGTTATTTATTCATTATCCACGAAAGTTTTTCAGATATATGTTAAAATCTAATATTATTTAACAAATTGCTTAAAGCAGTTTCCTTATTCGAACATAAAATATTTGATTACGATAGATTTCTTTTAATCATATAAGTATTTCCTCTGATAAAATTAATAAAATTGGTTTGTTTTCAAACATATAGTTTTATCATTATGCCCTGAAATATTGTTTAATGAAACATGAACTGCAGAAAACCAATATATAATTTGCAAAAATAATTGTTTAGAATAATTTATTTTTTAAATTTTTCAATAACTATATAAATGAGAAAAATTGAACTTTATATAATAAAAGCGCTTTCCCCAAACCTTAAATGACATTATGGCAGTTACCGTGTCCTCCGGCAGACCTCCCCTTTTATGGGTGATAAAGTTCGTGCCTGCAGAAAATGCCCTTTAAGCCGCAACCGATGTTGCTGGTATCGCCAGGTAATCATTCGCCATTTTGTGTCGATAGATAAGAAAAGGTTTATCAAAAAACCTTTCCGACTAGGGCCTTACTGTTTATTCTCGAAATGGTATCTGTTAGTTTTTCTGGACTACAAAACTAGATAGAAAAATGTATATTAGTAATTAATTACTGAACTTGGAAACGGGCCCTTAACGTGTGAGAGTCGGGGTCCGGCTCTTGTAACCAATAAGGGCGGTGCGACGCACTGGGATATATTAGCTCTGATCTAATGGTCCTATCTCCACCTCCGACTTCGGTCAGGTAGGGGCTGGAAACTGAGTTTCGGCTCAGGCTAACGGAGAGGGTCCGTGCAAACTCGCCGCCTCGGTGGATTGGGTAGCCTGCTGTGAGGCGACGGGTCTCCGTACGATGGCGCGGTGGTCCTGTTTTTCGGCCTTTTGGGGCAACACCGTGTGTCCGATGCCAGCTGTACCGGGTTACGTGGACCGCTGTGTGCCCATCATTGCCGTTAAGGAGCTCTTTCCGAAGGGTGTCGGCTGGAGTAGCTATATCATCCACTCTCTATCTCAATGCTGTGCGCGAAGTGAGAATTGGTCGCCCCATTGCTGCGCCTTTTGTCGGGATGAGTGGCTTGCGTCGAGGGATATAAATTTTTGATCCAATGAACTTGCAAATGATACTTTAAAAAACAAAACCTGTAATTTCTGCTATAATGAACAAGTTGGCAAGCCAAAATATACCTCTCCTCGGAGGAGTTTTTAATTTTCAAAGAAACGTTACTGTATCCGTGGTTCTGCGGTAGAACGCTCACCTGTCGTACAGGAGGGCTCAGGTTCGAATCTCAGCCTAAGAAAATATTATACTACACCCAATGGCAAAAAGAGGGCGTTTTTGGAAAAACATTTTCTCTGATTCTAAGAAACTGCGTACGCAGCGATTACACTTTGCTCCGAAAATGCGAACGCGTTCGCAGCTCAGACAGACAGACATGGTGGTTGTATAACCCCTCCTAGGGTACAAAGTCCCCTCGGAGAGGTAAAAATGTTCTTACACCTATAGGTTGATCCATTTTAAAAACGGTTTTACGTACCGAAAAATTAAGTGAAATCAACCGTGTCAATAACTGAAAGTATCCCGTGTGTCTCTTACCTTGCATGTTTCCACTACATTTTGCGATTCGCTTTAGTAGTAAGCCATGTATAACTTTGGGAGATTGTGCTACCAATTCAGGGAATTTAGGATTTATTGGGTTCATAGATCTGAGAAGAGCTTTAAATGTCGGATGTAAAAAGGCTGGTCTCTTTCAGCAACCGAACGTCTTGAGCAATCATTTAAAATGTAAACGGCTACTTTACTTGGGAAAAAAATAAATGCATAAAAATGTAGGTACAGAAACGAAGTTTAAAAATTCATGGGCAACAGAAGAGCACGAACACGAAACCAAACAAAAAGGATTTTTTAAATGAATCATGTCGACAATTTTTTCTAATTCATACTGTATTACAATAATACAATAGTCGCGGACCTATCCACACGCTCGCCAAAACTCGCAGACCTGTCCACACGGTCTCTTAAACTCGCGAACCTATCCACATGGTTGTCAATTCTCGCGGACATATCCACATGGTTGCCAAAACTCGCAGATCTGTCTACACGGTCGTCAATGCTCGCGGACCTAACAACATGGTTGCCCATGCTCGCGGACCTGTCTACACGGTCGCCAAAACTCGCGAACCTATCCACATGGTTGCCAATTCTCGCGGACATATCCACATGGTTGCCAAAACTCGCAGAGCTGTCTACACGGTCGTCAATGCTCGCGGACATAAGAACATGGTTGCCAATGCTCGCGGACCTGTCTACACGGTCGCCAAAACTCGCGAACCTATCCACAACGTCGCCAATGCTCGTGGACCTGTCCACATGGTCGCCAAAACTCGCGGACCTGTCCACACGGTCGTTAATTTCGCTAACCTATTTATATGGTTGCCAAAACTGGCGGACCTTTCCACACCGTCGCCAATACTCGCAAATATGTTTGCCCCTTTGACTTTACTGTAGATATCAATTCTGACAATTCCTTAACTTGGTACTATCGGAAACCTCATTTTCCAATAGTTTAATTTTCCTATTTAGACTGTAGCGGCAACATTGGTTACTGCTCAACCTTTTACGCGTTGGTTAACAGCTGCTTTCTTCTTAATATGGTCAGTAATATAGCAGAGGAAAAACTGAAATTGGGTTAATGAACTAGGAGGTAGACTCCATGCCTGCATCAAGTGGAATCTTTCGGCAGACCCGAAGTATTTTTCGTTCTACGGTAAAAAAAACCTTTTTTGCACTGAAGGTCTAAAGCAATTAAACTGGCTTGGTAAATAATAAATCATAATGTCCAAACGAAACCAAGTTAACACGATTTTCACAATGAAATGTTGGTTAGTAACTAAAATGTTGTTATATTGTGAAATTAATCATTGAAGGTAACGGAATTCGTTACACTAATACACTTAAAAACTTACATTCAACATAATCCCGGGCTCATTCAGTTGAAACAGTCAGCTGATTTAAACTTTTTAACACAAATCGGTCTTAAAAAAACGAAGTAAATAAAATCGTGAAAAATATTTACTCTTTTGGTCGCCATTTTCGAGATTGATGTCGAAATGTGTTCGTACTTTCTTTTTATCAAAACCATGTAGCTTCGCGTTCTTGTTGGCTAAAAACAATTTTCACTATTGTCTAAATCAAATGTGAGGTCTACTCAAAGTTCTAATGAATCTATGCTATCGTTTAAAATTTATGCTTTTGGGTTTCATTCGATGTGACAATCGTCTTATTTGGCTGAGAGCCAATGAAATATCGTAGACTCTCCACGTGCGCCGGCGTAGGAAACGGGAGGGGCAAGGGGAAATGCCCCTCCCAAACAATTTGTTGGGGAAGGAAGCCAATGTAATTTCTTCCCCAATTCAACTCTATGTTCGATTATATTTTTTTTTTGAAATTAAGGTAGGAACGGCTTATATTTAACTACGGTCCCTAATTTTCTTAAGAAATATTGTTTTTGTATTATAATACATTTGAAACTTACTAAAATATCCTCTATTTTTCTGTTTATTATCAATTTAAATCCATCTAAACAATTTCCAAATACAAAAATTACTAAATCGGGTCTGTTTTTATAACGCCAGGGACTGCCCCTCAGACCGACGGGCTCAAACTGCTTTGCCCCGCGAAGCTCTTAAACGTCCCTACGCAACTGTCCACGTGGTTTGCTAATAGTGAATCTATAGCTTTACCATTAAAATCCAACAAACAATTGTTAATTAAATATTAAGATACTTCAACTGCGTACAGTTCCTTCATTGATCAACGTGCGAATCAAATGTTACAAGTTTATAGTCGTAAAATAATCAATGTTGGGGTCTATCTTGAAACTTCACTTTTTTGGTTTTAATAACTAAAATCCCAACGCTGTTACAGCCCTTTAAAAGGGTCACATCGGGGTTTGTAGAATCAAGCTAAAAATCAAGTAGGTTCTTCCCTTCCGAGATTTTAAATGTGGCCAATCATATACACCATTATTTACAGTCTTATTTCCGGAAACAGTGCGGTAAATTATTTAAAATCATATGCCGGTCGGGTACTTTAATTAATATCCAAAATAACGTAAATTTTTTTACTCAAAAATTAATTCATTTTTCAAAACTTTAGTCATAAGGAAAAACAGACTGTAATTATCGAGAACCAATTAAATTTATTACGAAGATAATTGGATATAGCGTACCCGCTGTTCAAATATGAAATTAACAAGGTACAAGCTCACCAACTAACGAAATACTTCCGAACAACGACTCAAGGTGGCAAAGCTTAGATGAACCTACATGTAAAAGAGCACAGAAGAAGGTGCATTAATTCCGGTATTAATTAAAAGTGTAATAACCTTATTGATAACCGTAAAAAATAATTGATATATATATCATCGCGTGACAAACCGTCGGAAAAACCGAACGAACCTCCCGTTTGCGAAACGACATAGTCAACATGTCGTGACTCGCCATTGTTTCAAGTCAGGCAGGAAACGGCCAAAGCATATGCCTTATTTACCCAAAAAGTCCAAAGGTATTTGACGGGGTATCAAAAACACCGTATATAAGGAAGGTAGCTTGGTTGTCGATCGCATTACTGAGTTGTCAGTAAAGACTAAACAAGCTCGAAAATGGAATCCAAGTTTTTCGTCCTCTCTTTAGCCGCTTTGTGCTTTATTGTGGGTGCTACGGCGCTTAAATACAAATGCGACAAGAAATTTTTGGACGAGGAAATATGCGGAGATAAAGGAAGTACGTAGTTTGCTGCTTTTACTTAGGTGCGGATTGACGACTTCTTAGTCTGGCTGGCTAAGGACCATCTCAACCACAAACCACTATTTAAAACCAAAACCAAATTTGTTGGTGGTCCCGTGTTACTTTGCTCACATGACCAGTCCACTTCTAGTTTAATTTCAGTTTTTGCGTGTTAATATATATACAGGGTGTTTTAAAAGTGTATTCAAAAATTTTAAGGAGTCGTAGGGGGCGAGTTGAAAAGTTTGCCTGTTTTTCCCCATTTTCTTACGATGGACTAAAAGAGTGCTAGAGCACCAGAGAGCTTCAAAGTGTTGACTACTAGCCACTGTAAGTAGGCTGCAACAAGCGCAAAACCAAGCAGCAGGGAAATGCGAACATTAAGGTTTGGTTACGTGTGGTAGGTAAAAAAGGACTTTAAACAAATCTAGGTAACCAACGTAAAACAGTCAACTTAAAAAGTATTTAAAGTCCCTGCTGCTTGGTTTTGCTCTTGATGCAACCTACTTCCTGGGGCTAGTAGGCCACACTTGGAAGCTTTCTGGCGCTCTTTTCACTCATCGTGGGAAAATGAAAAAAAAAACAAAAAAAAAAACAGGAATACTTCTCAAAACAACTCCCCACAACTCATTAAAAAATTTCCATAAACTTTTGAAACACCTTGTATATTTTATATTATTGCTTAAACGAAAATTGGGAAAGATAGAAAGAAACTAAAGAATTGAATGACGACCTTTTTCAAGATTATTTATTATAATTATATTTTACTTTTAGCCGCAACTCTGAAAGCGTTGGATGACAAATGCGCGAAAGTGAGTTGGTATTTTCATTTGAAAGATAATTATTTTAATAATGTAATTAAAACCATCATTTTTATTATTAATGAAAGGAATTAGAACACATAACCAGCAAAAGAGACCAATTCTGTTCAGACTACAAAGTAATTGACTGCATTTAGCTGATAATCATAATTGAAACCCCAATAAATTAAATTTTAATTTTTTAGGCTGAAACCGATCCAGAAAAGGGCGTTGAAAAGGTACAGTTAATTTAAATTATCAAAAAATAAAGGAAAATTCAAGATTAAAACCTATTCTTTACCATATAGGCCTGCACTGAAATTGCTATGGTATGTTCATAAATTAAAAATAAACCACTTTTCCTTATATAGGTATATTTAGCGAGTGGTTACCAATTAAAATTAAAAAAACATTTTTGTTACAATAGGAAATTAAAAAGTTGGATGCGGATGCAAAGAAACACATTGCGGTAATTAACTTAACATAATCGAAATTATTAAAATATTTGTATATTGGAACTGAACTAATTAATTTTATTATTTTAAATTGTAGGATTGTTTCGGCGCAGCCTACGAAAAAGCCCATGGAAAGAAATTCAGCCAAGATTAAATTTCAAATAAAAACACATTTTATTTTTGATAAGTGATAATTAAAATATGTAAATTAGTTTTAACTATGTAATTAATTTTATCAGTGAACATTTTTTCGGAATAATAAACATAATATTATACACGCAAGAAAGGTCGTTTTTTAATTTTACGAAAAATTATGACAAATATCTAAAAAATATTTCACGTGGAATAAACAAATGTTTTCGGCCCTACACAAAGCCTGAACTAACATTTTAAACGGAGTAATGTAGAAGATTTAAAAATTACGTTATAATAGGTTTTACTTCTACGAGTCGAAAAATGGTGAGCGATATGTTTGAACAGCATTTATACAGTTGTATACACATAAATCATTCGCGAACGTAAGTTATTTCTTTACCTTATAAGGATAAAAAATTTCCATTGATTTCCAGAAAATAGACGAACCTATTTCATTAGAATACAATAGTACTGAGCTTATTTTAGTTCAAATAACGATATATCTCAATTAACGGTAACGCGATTAGTCGATTCTTTCTATGATTCATTGTAATTGAGTGTTTCATATATTTGTTACGAGAGAAGTATTCCAATGGACCTTATTTCTCATCAAATCATATCTACATTTTCATAACTTATATTACTCCGCCGGAGGGTCTTGAATTTGTAATGATGTAACGTCTCGCACTATTTTTACCTCTCCGAGGGGACAAAGTCCCCTAGGAGGGGTTATACAACCACCGTGTCTGTCTGTGGGTCTGTGGGTCCTTCTGTCAGGCCTGCGAACTCGTTCGCATTTTCGGTGCAAAGTGTAATCACTGCGTTCGCAGTTTCTCGAAGGGTTGGCAAAACCACCGTGTGACGGTGAGCGTTAACGGATTCATTTGCGGCTTGGTTTGGATGATGTTTTTTCGCTCACCGTCGTGACGGTTTGGTGTATTACATTTTTGTAATGTTTATGCGTAGGTTGTGAGTGTTGAATTTGTTGTGTTTGTGTTCTGATGGTTGTGCATGTTGAGTCTGTTGTGTTTATATGGGCGTTTTCTCTCCAACTTTTTCTTAATGACTTTGGGATGGACCGAGTGCTGAGTGTAATGCTACCTCTCAACGTCCAATGGCAGGGTTTCCACCAGTTGTACACGTTATTCGTCTTAGTATCAATTTGCGATCGCATCGGGCGGGATTTGAACCCGAGACCTCCTGCTTGACAGGCGGACGTTCTACCACAGAACCACCGACACTTGTCACTCTCCATTGAAATTTAGACCTTCAGCTTTATCGGAAGCGTATTTAATAGAGTACGAAATTTTGGTTTAATTGAAATAGAATTGAAATTGAAATTATTGCATCGAAGAAATTCTAATTTAGCGTTTCTCTATTGATTAAAAACAAATGCGCCACCCAGGTTTCGAACCCAGACCATTCGGCTTGGCGGTCGAGCGCTCTACCACAGAACTACCGATAGCTGCTTAGGTTCACTGAAATTAAGACTCGCATCGTAAGCATAATAGGTAATAAAGTCTTTTTTTATTAATGAATTTATGAAGGCCTAATCTGGTTTTTTTACGAATGAAATTTTAAAGGTTAAATCTTGTTTTAGCGCAGTCGCCGAGATAAGAGGGTTAAAGGGTAGACCCTGTGGGTGGTCCACTTTGTGTTAATTCAAAGGCGATAATTTACCGTTTATTGCTTTAAGAGCTGGCGGTTAGTCAAGTGGCTCTCTGTGCTTTGTTGATGGTAAGGTTTTTGCTTCTTGTAAATATATTTGGTGTGGATATTTGGATATCTACGATTTCTAACGCAGTCAATGATTTCCTGGGTGTGCGAGTCATTATATGTTATTGGAAATTGGACGGCATTGGTCTTTTTCATGCGGTATGTGTCACAACGTCAACTGGAAGTCTACGAGTGTTGAAATAAAATGAGCGTTAAAGATGCGGCAAGTATTTCGTAAGCGAGAAAAATACAAATACCATCTGTAGATGTTTCTTTCATTAAAATTTGCTTAGTATTATATTCAACTGATAAACATGTACTGTAAAAAGGGTTAAATTCAATTGTGCATTGTTTTAGTAAGTCTAACTCGCTGTTGTAACTACTTAATTTATAATATTCTGAATAAATTAAACTCGATTGTTTCGTCTCAATTATTTAAATTAAAATTAAAATTTTATACCGGGCAGGGTTTGAACCGAGAATACGTTTTTCGTAAATAACTCTGAATTGCGGAGATATCTTTGGGGGTCGTGTCGAGAAATTAATACCACTAGGGACCATACTTCCGAGGAGAGGTATATTTTGGCTTGCCAACTTGTTTTTTCCTAAACGCCTTTTAAAAACGAAAGCAGCTAGATTGATCAATCTCTCGTTAGAGATGTATCATATACTTCTGGTTCAGCGACGGGATTTAGACCTGTTTCAAGTAAAATTATAGGAGATTTCCCGATATCAGCACCACCCGCGACAAGATTTAGAACCATCGATCCATCTTTAAAGCCATGAGCAGTTTTATCTGCTTCTTGTGAACGCGCTCGTTCTCATTTTAGACTCGTCTACGCCTTCGCCTCATCTACGCCTCTAACTCCTCATCCCCATTCTCAATTTTGAGGTCGTTTCGCTCTAATATTAGCAGCTTTGTTATGTTCCTCTCAACGTTTGCCCGTATTCTATTCTGCAGTAAATAATCTCCTTCCATCGATTGAGTTATATATATTTTTAAATTTAAGTGATAATTTTCTTAATATCTTTTAACGCGTAAGAAACTAAGATAATAAGAAATAAACAAAAATAATAAAATATCGCGTTTTGCTAGAAGTAGTTACTAAAAGCTATACCATAAGTGTATAATATTTTACAAAAGTGTGACACTTCCTATTGTTCACATGCAAAGGCTTTACTGAGAGCTATTCACAAGACAGACTGAATTTCTGGCTTGGTCGCCGTTTTTCATCCGCATGCTCCTTCCGTAGCCTTTAACAGCGCCTCACTAGGGGGATATTTTCTGCTTGTGATGAAAACAATCCCCAAAGTGAAAAACTTATGGAGCAATCTTATTAACTTGTGGTAATATGCAATGAGGAAAGTTTTTATTACCGACTATCCTGAAGATGGCGCTACGCAACACTATAAATAGCGGTGCGATCGTTATATTCACTATCAACATTGGTTGACAGCCGTAGATAAATTCAAAACAAGCCATACATAGGCATAAAGGCATCTCAATCTTCATTCATAATAGCCTCTGCCATTGCAATAACGATGGGTCTAAGCTTAGGCTACCTAAGGCTTAACAATCAAACGCTCAATAACTCACGAAATTAACCACGCTCTGTTACCATGTTGAATAAATACGATCTGGATCATTAATATTGAGCATTTAATTCGTTAATCTATATACAAAAGTTAGATAAGTTAGTTAATTAAATGAAGAGACATTGTCTTAACGATCTCAAAGAGAAGAGTGGGAACATTTTCTGGCAGAAGACTCTAACAAGACTGCCAGCTCAATAGTACGGCCAACTTAGGGCTAGACATAAGCTATCCTTTCTGAAAATATTGGAGTCTTAGAAATGAGTTACTAACAGTCATCTCTGGAAAAGGCTTAGCGATTTTTTTATTAACTGTAGAACTTCAGGATGGCTTATTTATAAAACTTTAACGGTCACGTTCAGTTTGGTCTAACCATTAACCCCGACAAAAGCTTCGGACATTATGAAAAGAGTTAGTAAATTCAGTGAGCAATGCAGTCCATTGGTGGTTCCTTTTAACTTTACATTTAGGACATCTTGGCGCATATTTTAAGTGGTTTATATAGACATCGCCTTAAGCACTGATATCATATAAAGGGTTAGAGACCGCTATCCAATGTTACGTTTCAACTCCTTTCGCCCAGACAATGGCTTACATGTAGAGTGTTTCTTAAGTTGTACTTTACCAGTTCAACATATAAAGTTCAAATTTGGAATGATATATAACCAAACTTTGACAGCCTCTCGTTAGGGGTCGATTTTCTTACGATCACGGCATCACTCTGTGAAGAGTTTTCAAATATCTTCCCATAGCAATATCATAGAATTATGATATAATGTAATTAGGAAAGGCAATCCGAAAATTACTGCACACCTGCACTTCTATAAACATACTCTTTTCGAAAGACGAAAGCCGCGTTCACACTAGACACTTTGGAACCGTTTTGAAATGGTTTTGAAAGATAAAATTGAAAATTTTTGATGTGAACTGTATTAATAGTTATACGATAAATAAAATCGACAGCAAAAATTTCTTTCTTAAAACGGTTCCAAAGTGTCTAGTGTGTACGAGGCTTATATGTCATCACGCCGTATTGAAGCCGCATTCACACTTAAACTCGGAAAAGTGGTAATCATAATGTCATATGAACAGTAATGATAGCGCATAGTTACAAAAAACGCCCGAATTGTTCGGAATTGGTAAACAGCTCTGAAAATTGAAATACACGTGCCTTGAACTATATTATCGACTACATAATTTTTATTTTAAAAAAATACCTATTGGAAAAAATGTTTATAGGCAAAAAACCCGCTTGTTGCCGAGGGCACGTGTATATTCGTTTGAATGGTTTCTAAAATATACGTTGCACTGCGTCTCCGCAACTTAACGAATAAAAAAATGGTAAATCGCGTGATGCTCGGGTGGTAAAGGTGGTAAAGTTACGGATTTTTTTACTGTGATGTGTCATAATACTACTTAAAACCTGATATGGAACCACATTAAGATATTTTTTTTACTTGAAGTTTTTAAAATATATGAAAAAATATGAAAAAATATCTCGATACATAAAACCACTAAAATAAATAAAACAATTTGAATTTGAATTTGACATAGTGAACACCTGAAAATGAGGTAATTAGATATTTTTAAATGGCGGCCTGTTTGTAGGGAAGATCATATCACGTCTTATATTTCGCATGCCATATTTCATCAAAAACACCGCGAGATCGAAATGATGGAAAATGTTTTCGAAGGTGCGTGTGAACCCGACTTCAATGAATAGATTTCTACAAAGCAGTTGATTTCTTAATACCAGAATAGTGGTTAAAATAGCAAAACGCAGTGAAACAATCATATAATAAAGCAAAATTCAAGGTTACCTTGAATTTATTTCGCTTAAAAGAGATAGTCACAAATTTATCGTATTGGTTTTAAATTAAATCCAACAGTTACCAAAAATTATTCAACGAAATATATTCTAGAATTATTATAATTTCAACGCCATTTTACAGCCATCTTTTTTATGTATTTGCAATCTACAATATCTTAGGTTTTCCAGGAGCTAACCACCTCCTTAACACCTGTTAAATGGGTATGGAACTTGGGTATAGTCGTAATTTGTAATCAGTTTTGTAATCACTTTATTATAAGGCTTGATTCGGTATGTAAAACGAATAAAAAGCGACACGTAAATTATGTTTTATAAAAATGAGATCTTAAGAAATGAATTCCAGTACTTATTGACGAAATCTAAAAAGTTAAATCGACGATACTTTTTATATCTTGACTTCCTACGTACAGAAACCTTGTTTAATTCAACCTTATCTCTAATATCTAACAAAACAACAGACACATCTGAATAAATTTACATACATTTCGCCGTCAGTAAAAACCTTGACAGATATTTTACAAGAGCAGTCCACTTTCTAAATCAATATTTCCGAATCTAACAATCAATCACATATATTTGAACAGAATATTTCCACTCAACAATGGAAACCAGTTTGAAAAGCGCGGCATACAATGGAAATAAAATCCTATTGAATTAACCCGCCCATTTCCTAAGATTGAAAGCGTACTGAAATCTATAAATACACGAAGTTCAATCTAAAATAGAAATACATTAAAAACGTTACATTCGCTATAGTTCGCAATGAAAGCTATCGTTATTTTGAGTGTTTTAGCGTCGTTGGTCGCGGTCGCTTTCAGCAAACCTCCACCGTGCAATGCCCAACATTTGGACAGAGTGTGTCCAGCGAGCGGTAAACGGCGAACCGTACTAACTCGTAGTTAAGTTTTAAGTTCATTTCGTATATTTTAGGAGAAGACAAAATGGAACAGGACGTGAAAAAAATGTCATCCGATTGTCAAACAGTAAGTGCATAGGATTTTATTTTATTGGTTGGTGCTTAAGCAATAAATCAGAGTGACTACTAGGATCAGTTATCCTATCAGGCGAGTGGGCACCTCCTTCCACTCTCAGCAACTACAATAGAGGTTTATCTCTTCACCCTTTTTCACTGGCAGCCAATGAATGTATAAAGGGGAAATTCTTTGACCGATTAATAGTGCTTGATAAATGGCCGCCCATAACGTTCTGGCACATCATAGCATAATAGATATACCCAGATGAGCTTGTTAAACAAAAGATTGAGACGGTTTATTACAATGTGTACTTAAAATGTTTACTTATAATTCGTATAGCATTTTAATATTTCTCTTACACGAGTTATATTTTATTGCAATTATTGTTTAACATTCATCACGATAAAATTGAGTGTCCTCTATAAATTTAACTAATTAATTTAATCTTTCTTAATTAAAATATTAATTGAAAAACAATTTTCCAGACACTAGCACCTCTAATTGCGGCCCATAAGAAAGTGTGCACTACATATTTGGTAAGGCCAAACAGTTACAATTTTAGGTTTAAATAAAATTACTATCAGAAATTAAAACTTGATTTTTTGGGGAATTTTAGGCTAATAAAGACGCCACCGCTGTGAGTTAAAAAAATGTTTGACATAGTATAAAACGTATTAATTTAAGTGAAATTAAAAAATTTGATATCTAGGCTTGCGCATCTTTCAAAACGGTATGTATAACTATATTTTAAATGAATTCATCACATTAAGTATGCATTCAAGTGCCTAAGGATAAGGACTACCGCAGTCTCATACTTCTGAGCGAAAGTTAGTCTGCTTCAAATCACAAAATGAAGGTAAGTTATAAAAGCAGACGAAGTTTCACTACAAAATATGTGAAGGTGGGTAGAGACTCTCTGCAGTCCCATATTCTTAGAAACATGAGTGCATTGTTATTATCCTTAATATCATTTATGAATTACATAAAAAGTAAATAAATTTCGTACTCTACAGAACATGGACAGTTTTAAGGGTAACGACAATATAAAGGTAACGCAATTTGTAAAAACGCTTAAACTTAAATTTTTGTTTAATATATTATTTAATTTTGGCAATTAGAATTGCATGCCAAAACGAAAAGGACCTCCACCGAGTTAAAAATCGCCATATTTACGCGATTTGAAGAATACAAATTTTGACCAAAAATTGTTTCGAAAGAATAAAACTGATCCAGTTTTCCAAAATTGTTTCATAATTTATTTTACAATGACCATAGGTTGATTCCAAAAGTCAGGTTGCGAAAATTTCATTTCACACTCTTACGAACACTAACTTCCACAAAATAATTAGTCTTCCAAGCTTAAGAGAAGGCGAATAGTACGGACGAGATAAGAATTATAGTTTGACACGAGTTTACCTGAAGATAATACGAACATTTGGCTTAGAATTACAATTCTTGTATTTAAATATTTCGCGCTCTTTCGGAGATTTCTTCTTTCTAATGTTTTGGGTCTTCACCAGAGTCCGTAACATAGATAAAATAACTTCGTATATAGATAGGAAACTTCATGTTGTAGAAGTGACGCCAGAGTTTTGGCCGACATCTGGTGGCGGCACCCGAATAATATTATTTGGTGAAGTTCGCACTACACGAAGTCCGTACTAGAACCTTGGTGTGACGCACTCCCAATTGCAAAGGCTTAAGAGAGCTATATGTATTCAAAGTACTTTTTCTTGAACTGAGAGCAAATTTAAAAAATAGCACTAAAGAAATAGCATCCAGTAAAGATTTCACGTTTGTTTTAAACGCTATTTCTGGTATATTTGAAGACATTTGCCTTGCAAAATACCTTTATTCCCAAAAACTCCGACCTCAAATTCCTCAATACGTTCTACGCTCTTGAGAACACAGCCAACTGGCGCAGTCACTAGATGTCAGGGCAATCTCGTGAGAGTCAGTTTGCCCCATTGAAGTTTCCTATCTATATACGAAGTTATTTTATCTATGGATCGTAAAGAAACTGTTACAAAACTCCACCTACAGAAAACGTGATACGGAATTCTCTTATACGTGATATTATTTCGATGTTTTTTGGAATTCTGAAAACAGACGCCTTGAAATTAATTCAAGAACGACCTATATCTCTCCTAACACCAAACAGTAGTCAAAGCGATATTAATATAGCAGGTGAGATATAAATTTTAGAAAAAATAAAATATTGGTAACCTGAGGTACCGACCTTTAAACACGCTAACGCAGTGTTGTGTACAAATTTCATTGGATGAACCTTTACTATGATCGCTTTCTATAATGCTGACATCTCTTGCTTATTATTCTATTCTCACTGTCTTCAATGATCAATTTGCTTTAAAATACGTAACTTTATTACTAGTAATCTTCAAACATAAAATACGTTTCTTGGCTGTTCCCAGTTTTATAAAAATTACTCATCTTGTTCTCGAGTGGACTGTAAAAGAAATCAAAACATTCTACCAAATTAAAATAAAATAAATAAACTATTCGATACAAAGTACATTTTAGGAAGATTTTTTAAAGTTAACCAAGTTTTTGTTCGAAATATTCAACTTCCACGTTAATGTCATTACAATTCAATTACTTTTTAAATTACAATAACATGAGGCGTAAAAACATTTGGGTAGTACCCACTTGTTATTTTTCATGACCTATTATTTCAGTGACAAAATGTACGATTTTGACCACACCAGCTCCATTAAAGGTTTTCGAGTATTCTCTACAACTTACTCATTGAATCTTTTCGTCTACCACCTAGCGTTCAAAAACTACAAATTCTAAAACCGTGAAAAATGTCACGATTTTTCTGAAATTCAGAAATAACAACGATCTCCCCCGAGAGAGTACATTCTGAAAATTTCACGTTTCTAGAAGGTATAGTAAAATGCCTGGGCCGATCAAATGAAGACACCCTGTATATATATATATATATATATATATATATATATATATATATATATATATATATATATATATATATGTGACAAGTTATTTATCATTTTTAGTTTTTTAATGAACACCATGTATATCTTACCATAGAAGTATACATTTCCTTAAATTGCTAATAATGCTCGTGAAATTTTGAAAAGACGTTTCAGAAGAAATAATAGTACAGGGCGATATGCAGCAGATAGAAAGTTTCTATAACAAATTACGTTGTGAAAGTATGAAATTTTCGTCTAGTCTGAAAAGGTACATTTCACTTGAATTGTCTAGATGGGAACTTTTCTAGTAAGAGATATGTTATTATCTTCTGGTAATGCTTATAACAAAAATCCCCCAGACCTATTATATGAACGATTTCCAAGTTAAGAAAATGTGCATTAAGCTTCGTTCACTTTATAAAATTTTCATGGGTCAACTTCTTTATCCGTTTTAATTCACCTAACTAATTGCACAGTGCGAAAACGGAACTTCAGCCAAATTTTGTTGCTGCAAGACAAATTTTCATTTTCACATTATGCACTAACAACTTAAGGAGACGACCCGGGGTGATAATCACCGATTTTGTTCAAACTCGGGTATAGTGTACACCTCCATGTACCTTAATAAACCTGCAAGGGAAAAGTTGCGACGGGCTTTCGTTTTGCCATGGCAAATGAAAACGTTTTTGACAACATGATTTGGGATTTTTCCATTGAAAATAACATGGGAATATGAAGGATTTTAAGGGTCCCCCTGTGAAACCTTTTAAAAAATGAAAACGTTAAAAAGTGAAATTGATTTTAAAAATTAAATATAATCAAGTTTTTAAATGCAATTTGGTCAATTGTGGGACCCTTAAAATCCTTCAGAGTCCCATGTTATTTTCAATGGAAATAATTCCAAATCATGTTGTCAAAAACGTTTTCGGTTGCCATGGCAAAACGAAAGCCCGTCGCAACCTTTCCCTTGCAGGTTTTCAAGTTACATGGTGATGTACATTAAACCCGACTTTGAACAAAATCGGTGATTATGACCTCGTGTCGTCTCCTTGTTAGTTGGAATTACAATGAAAGTGCAGACAAGTTGATCAACAAAATTTTTAAAAGTGTGAACCCCATTTTGGTCATTACCCACAGACCATATCCATTAAAATTAATATTGAAAGCAAAAAACAATTAAATTCGCCATAAAATGTGTTTCAAATATATGAAATTAAACTATTTCTTTGTCACATTATTATTTAATTGATAAGCTTCTCACGTTATCCAAAACTTTGGATATTTTAGTATTCATTTACGATAACACATTGATATTCGATATAACCCAACCTGAGTCTACAATAAACCGGGGGGAAAAACCTACGCATAATGGAACTAATTACTTTATTATACTATTTAAACAAAGCGAACTAAAATAACCTCCATTGTTTAACCAAACTTCTGAAACAATTGACCGATACTAGTCCGTGTTTAACGTGAGCTTTTAATCATCCACATTGTTTTGTAAACCCCTCACGTAGACGTTCAACGGTGTTGGCTTCATTATAAAATCAACTATATAAAAGATATACCAGCATTTACCCCGACCCAGTACGCAATCGAATGAATAACATGAAAGGTTTGATAATTGCGTTGTGCTTGCTATTCGTTTACGAAGCTCTAGCGGCTAGAAGGCGCGAAAATGCAAATAGTGAGGTCGAGGGAAATGTAAATTCAAATCCAGACAGTAATACCAAATATAATCAAGACAACGTATACCCCAATAATGGTAATAGTAATAGAAAGCCTAGTATCACCTCAAGTAACGGTAATAGAAAAAAAGGGTTATCTGGGAACGGCAATCGCAGGCAGACCAATACCGGGGCAACCGGTGGCTTAAATCCTGGATTGTCCGGTTCTGGTGGCACTCAGATCAGTTGGGAGGAAACTCAGAAAAGAGTGGATCAAACTTGCAGTAAGTTATTTAAGATACGGAGAAAAATATTGATTTATTTAATTTCTAACTTATCACTGTTAATTTCATGCTGTATTAGATAGCGTACGACAAATGACCCTGCCTAGTACTTGCCAGTCGCAACAGGTAAGGTTTCTAAAAATTTGCTTAAGCTACTGTCCTGGACTTGCCAGGACGGCTGGTCGGTGATCGCCGATGGCCCCCGGGCCCCGGTTCAAGGCGGCCCAAAATTGCTTATAATACATTAACCGTAAAGATCCTTAGAGACGCGTTTGATGTTTCAAATGAATTAATTAAACGTTAATTTTTGTTCTATAAATAAGCATTTCGATTTTTATTTCCTACCATCATCCCACCGCCCGGTAAGGGGGCCCCTCTTCAGAGCACCCCCAAAAGGAACCAGTCCGGGCCTAGGTTTTGTTTTGATATCAAGGTAATACCAGGTATATTTGTTTTTGAAATGAGGTATATACCGTTGAAAATAAGGATATTTTCAGTAGCCTAAAATAAACCCAGGAAAGCTCCGAAGCCCGCTACGCTAATAATCGCGAAATATAGGGTTCCGTTGCAAACTTTGAAGATAAAATTAGAAATAAATGCATAGTCGTTGAAAAACCAGATCCTATCTTTTAGACGCAGTGGCGACATCTCCCGTTGCGCATTGTAATCGTAACAGTACCTTTTGTCTCACGGATTGGCGCTGGTTCGAGTCGCGGCGTGTGACTAATAACATTTAAAAAAAAATTTACTTAAGAACACACAATGGTGTGCCAAATTATATTTAAAAAGTTTTGATAAAAAAATTCCAGTTTTAAAAATCTAAAATATAATTCTAATTTAATTCCAATAAAAGCAAACTAGGACCAGGTGACAAAAACTCCGTCCGTTGCGAACGAAATCCGAATTTCCGTGAAATGTTAAGTTTCGTATTACCAAAAATTTGTCTCCTTCCGCTTTAAAAAAGTAGTGCTATTTCACCCCCCCACTGTCATCCCCTTTCGAGGCTAATGGAACCCTTTAATTACTATGTGTACAGAAATCAATACTCCTCCGCACAGTGGTTACTTCGAATTGACTTAGCTAATAAAATAGAAATAGCAATCAGCTAGGCTAGTACCTTTAAATCAGGTGGTCAGGTTACAATGCGTAGGAGGATTTTGGCAAGCCCTTCATGCCACGCGAGCCAACAGCTCCCTATACTCACTATTATCGTTAACCTCAATGTTTTTATGATTTTTCTTCCGGTAGTTATTAGAGACGTCTTGAATAAATAAAATTAAGTATATAATTAGACTTTTGAATCGAAACACGCTTTAGCATTCACAGAACCTAGGTTTCGTGGTGCTTCCAATCGAATCTCAGAGATCAGTTGCCTTATCTGAATTGAGGAAATAATAATTTCGGTTAACCAAATATCAGCTTTTACGCATTGACGTTCAGATATTATAAAATCAGTGGATTTGAATCAAAATGCAAACCAAATAGTTTCTAAACCAAGAGATAGACGGTGAGCTGTTGTCAGATTTCTCAGTTACAGAATGGACACTGTATCTCTCACCGGACGGGAAAAGCAGCTTCAAAGAGGTACCCCCTCACTGTCCGTTTGCGTCCTACTTCGTATTAGCTGAAATAGTCGGCCGTACTCGATTCGCAGGGCCGTCAAGGTCATTCGAAAGAATGTAAACCCCCATTTCAAACGGAACGTTTTGTCGACCACGTGACGTATTATATGGCCTTGACAGCCCGAAACTTTCAAAATTCTTGAACCTCCCCCCTTTACAGAGAGACGGTGGCGGCAGGTTATTTTGTATGGTGGAAGCAAAGAGTATAAAAACTACGTAACCTAGAGATATAATGACGGTCGAAAGCAGTAAAGGAAGTTGTAGCAACCGGGGGGGAAGGCACTCAGTGAATTTCCACTTCAAATTTCGGTACCGCAGCGCCACTACGGCAGTTTTAAGTGGCAATCATTTTGATTTAGTTCAACATTCTTGAAAATTCCTTAAGGACTTGGCTACCTTTAGGACTTGGCAAGGTTAGAAAACAAACGCCTTATTCTTCAATTAAAAAAATCACGAAACAGTAACCAATTACTGTCACTTTTTTAAATTGACAGATATTAGACAATTAAATATCCAAATGCCAAATTTAGCACCTCCGCAACACCGTAAATGCCATTTTTCTCCGGTATTATTATTTATTGTACTAAAAACTGCCGTAGTGGCGCTGAGGTACCGAAATTTGAAGTGCAAATTCACTGAGTGCCTTCCCCCCCGGTTGCTACAAATTCCTTTACTGCTTTCGACCGTCATTATATCTCTAGGTTACGTAGTTTTTATACTCTTTGGTGGAAGCTACAGCTTTTCCCGTCCGGTTAGAGATACAGTGTCCATGGTACAGATTTTACATATCCCTGATTAAGTTATTATTTAAATTTTAATTTCTATTTATTTTGATTTTCTTGTCTGTAGATTATTTATATGTACTAAACGTGAAGTCCGGTAACTAAATCTGATGAGATCTGATCAGACCCGATGAGTTGAGATCGGTAACTTGAGATCATTAATCATATATCATTTAACATCAGATTGCTGGGTGAGGTGAATATCAAAGATAAACCTCATCCGGCTAGCTGATTACCGTCAAATATCTGAATATTTTGACCTGAGTACCCTTATGGCGTTGGGCCTCGGAAGCATTACTACTGATCAGTTAATGAAGCTCTAAATCTTAAATTACGATAAATACTGACCCTTTTCGTAGTCTCAGGTAACAACGTATGTGGAGTGGCGGAGCGGTTAGTACTTTCTCCTCGCAGAAAGAGGAGCCGGATTCGATCCCAACTTGTAACACTGGGTGAAAACCCGAAAATACTCCTTTTGCGTTGAGTTTGCTAAATCTCTCCCCATTGTTAAAGGGTTTTTCTCGAGATATTCGGTTTCCCCTTTCCATAAATACTTGTTGAGGTTAACGGTTATAGTTAGTGTAGAAAGCTGTAGGCACGCGTATCACGAAGGGCTTACCACCACCCTCCTACGCATTTTAACCGGCCACCTGTTTAAAGGCCTAATAAGTCGCTAGATGACTTAGGCCTAAGGTGGTGCCTTGGGTATTATCCTAGCTGATTATTGTTATTTATTTTCGGTGTAAAAAGTGTTATGGTTATTACCAAATGTTCGATATAAGTGGCTTTATAATATTTTTTAAACATGAACGTTTATAGTATAAACCAGTTGTACAATCTATCGTACCTAGCTTTTTAAATCTTGTATATAATTACTATACGGTCCCCTCGACGGGCCCTGCCAACTTATTAAAAACGAGTTGACAAATTTCCCAAAAAACCCATTTCAAAAAGACCGGCCTACGGTAGAATTTTCAGTCTGAATTGTGGTCTTATGGGAAATAAATCCCTACTCGACCAAATTGTTGGTATCCGAAGTACCGCGTGTGATCCAATCACAGATTAATTGTTTTGGAAGCCACGCAACGGATTTTGATACAAGTGTACCAGTTTATTATTGAGAATTGTACTGCGTAAGTCAGTTTTTATAAACGCCAACAACCAGTAGTCAGTAGCTAAAAGAATAAAACACTAATAATATCTCTTTTCCAAAATCATAGCTGATCAGACAACTTTTCCAAGACGTCCAAAATATCTGTAACGAATATAGAGTAAGAAAAACTAACACCAGATGTAAATAATATAACCCTTACAAGTGAAGTATCAATTTTAACGCGTGTATTACGTAGACTAGCTATGAGAAACGGTTAAATTATACTTTATAGGGATATTTACGAATTTAAAAGCCATATTGATTCCACAATAATTTTCTAAAGTTTCTATGTGAGGTTTTGTTTTCTTCCGAACCCAATTTTTTTCAATCAGATTGTTCCTGCGAAGTTACATGCTTCAAGGCAATAAAATGAGTAGGATAGAAAGCTGAATACTTTTATTTTAAGAAATATATTATATACTTTTGGAAACACCTCAACTTAAATACTTAATATTGAATATATTAAGACTATTGAATTCATGTTTCAGAGCACGAAGGATTGGCAAAAGGTAAGTTTGTGCCACGTAATATATTCCCCAAAGTCACTATAAACTAATTTTCCCAAACCCATTTATTACGTAGGTCATAAACGATCTTAAAAATAGGGTAAGTACTGATTTTCTATTTTTCCCAAAATAAAAATATTGTTTCTAGTTAGTAAACAATGTTAGTAGTTACTCTAATCATCGATAGATGGCTCCACTCATTCAAAATATTAACCAACAAATTAAAGTAAAATATTTTCTTTAAAATCCGTAGGTGATACAGCCTTTGTTGGCCAGAGCATTCGAACTGATGGATCTCATGAAAAATCAAGTACATGTATTTTTTGTGATTAGTTCCTCCAAACTCCTACAGATGGCGATAGTGGCATTAATAGGAAAATAAACTCGTCGGCAATCACGATTCTCATCGCGCAACGTTTCATTTCCCCAAAATAATACAATCGAAGGGTTGATATTTAGAACTTGGGGAACGAACTATTTCGGATTGGTACCCGACGCCGCAAAATTACTCATCGGCGAACCAATAATTATCAATAATAACGAAAATTCCATTATACATTTTTACAGAAAGTTTTAAAACTTTATTTTTTTTTTAAATTTTACAGAAATATTTTAAATTTTAGAAGTCGAATGTCTTACGTTTGACGAACATTTTCGTATAGGGCCCCTAGGCCCACGGATCTTGACCCCTTTCATTTTGGCAAAACTCGAGGGCCCAGCCTAAAGCCTACTAAGCTTACTCGGTAGTCCCAAGCATTTAGAATAGGTTTGGTACCCTAAATACGAGCCCTGACATGAAATTTTCAAAAAATAATTTTGATGTCACCAGTGCAATTTTGTTGACATCGTAAATGAAATTCAAAGGAGTAAATTATTCAATAATCGACATTTGATGAGTTGGCATCAACAATCTGAAATTTATTTATTTTAAATTATACATAAACCCCGAAAAATGGAAATAGTATATGGTTTTGTGCGTTTAAAGTTTGTTAAGAGTTGTTACATAAAACGTCCCTCAAAATGCAGAAGAAAGTCAGTAATAAATCACCAAGTATTTCTTCACTTTCCAGCAAAACTCGTAGACTGGTGCCATCTATTAAAACCAAAAGCATGAAAAACAAACCTCTAAGGGCTTTGTTCTAAATAAACAATTTTTTTATCGGTTTATGTAATATTTACATTTTTATTTAACCTATTTAATATAAATCTTAATCGCCATATACCTGGAATTTAAATAAAATAACATACACGTTTATTTATAGCAAATTAAAACATGCGTTCGAGATTTGGGTGCACAGACAAAAAGGATGCAATCACCCGGGATTAAATGAACGATTTTAAATTGTACATTTTATCCAAATGAGATTTTACCGAAAATGTACATATATAAAAATAAAAATTAGTACTAATAACTAAGTCTACCATTAATCGATGAACTACCTAGTCATAATTTCAAATGATCAAAATTTGTCAAGAATATAATGTTTTGCGTCTCATTAAAATAATTTAAAAAATTCCAAATTACCATATACCTTGAATACTTACAATATTAGTGAAGAATAGCGTCCATTTGATTTTATTTCAGAGTACCGAGTAGCCATTATCGAATTATTAGCGAATAATACATTCCAAAACCAAGAAAAAATAACGATAATTGTGAAATTAATAAATTGAGTTCTAATAAACAAACACCAATTAAAAATTAAGGATTTAATAATTTTCCGAAATAGCTGTGCTGCATGACAACGGACCCGTTTTGATGTAAATGAATATATATACAATATAAAATTTAAATTGTGACATTTTTGGTTAGATATATTCGTCACGATATAATCTGGGTTTTTGAAAGAGTAAACACAGGTATTGAACATCTGAATAAATTTCATTGTATTTAAGAATTGACACAAGCCCTCTGTCAAATATCTCAAGAGCTATTGCAAAATTGCAAAATATTCCTAATGTTATATATCTAAAACGAAGTTACAAATACAATGAATTTTAGAGCCGTCGTTGCTATAGTCATTTGGCTATCGCTGTGTAACTCTGAAATCGAGAAAACCTACAAAGGGTGCAATTTAAGAATTTTGGGACTCTTCTGTGGCGAAAACAGTAACATTAACACTGTTTAATGCAATGACTAAGTATTTTTCAGTATTTACAATTTTTTAATAGCACTATATAGACAGTGGTTCGAAGAACAAAAAATTAAATACCATGACTGCTCAAAGGTGTAGAAAGAGTTTGGAAAAAACAGTTATTTATCATATTGAATTATTACTTAAATTGGTGAAATTTTAGATGATGGCCGACCAACATAACATAACGTGTCAATTGGAAGTAGGTTGTTCCACGTACAAACTTCAATTTTGAAAAACTGTACTATTATTCTTAACTATTAATTTAATTTTTACAGCAAGAGGGAAAAGAAATTGAAGTAATAATTTAAGATTTCTAAATAAAGATCTTGATTACTTTGTTAATTTTTCCCCCAAGAGTTGTAAAGCTATGGACATGGTAAAGTAAACCTGATCAATCATTGCTTAATATTAAACTTTGCATAATATTAAAAAAACTACAATTCTTTCAAAATGTACCATATCATATGTAGATCAACAGAAAACTACGCAAAATGGTAAAACAAATTTTAAACCATTTACATTACAAATAAATAAAGTCAACCTCGAAATCATAATATAATTAAATTATATTCGGTTTTATTCTTACACTGAAAATTTTATTTATTCTTCCTATAAAACTTTCAAATAAATCTGACTTATAAATTCATTGTTATTTCACTTTAAGGGTTGCTTAACAAAGAAGATTTCCACCAAAGAATTAAAGAAGAACTGAATATATATATATAGTTTAGGTTTAAATCTGTAATTGTATTATCTGATGTAATTAAATTTGATGAAAAATATCAAGAACCATTTCACGTATTTGAAATAATTATCGAAATAAATAAAACTAGAACAAAAGGACAACGGCTTAAATTCAGTACGCATTAGTTTTCAGTCATATGTAAGTCAGATCGGTAAATGTTAACGCGACGTTTTTTAAATCGCCTCAGGAACTATCTGACCAAGGCTTAAGCCGGGTTTTCATGGACGCTTGTAGCTTGAAAAAGAAAAGATTGAGATTTTTCCATTTTGTGGGAAGTGTATACTTTATTTTATATTTCGCGCTCAAGCTGCAAGGAAAGCGCTTCGCGTTTTCACGATGCAAGATATTTCTAGCGTGCCGTTTGAGCTGGCGGCTGCCGCGTTAAATAAATATGGCGGCTCCGAATCGCGGACGTCTTTTGATTAAGAAAAAAATGTTATTACTTAAACTTTTAGTAATTATTAAGGCCAAAAACAATAAAAGAAGGTGTAAAACAAAACGATGGTAGGTGCACCCTATTTACATAATTTTGCTCAACTCTATAAATGCAACATTCACTGCATCTCTGTCTCGGTGTTCTTTTAATTTTCGGTTCCAAATTATTGGGTTATCCTTTACATGGCTTATAAAATTGTTCTTCACTTCTATTTCCCTTTGTTGTTTTCTCTTCTTTTTCTATTTATTTTTGTTGCTTTTTGTTTAATTTGGTTGTGGTTGAACTCATTGTTATTTGTTTCGAACAGCGTACAATAGTGTGATAAGCCTCGGTACCAACACTAGCACATACTACATAACCATTGGCTGGCTGAAGTCACATGGACCGACGTCACGCGCGAAATTTTCGCTTGGGCGTAAAAATATCTAGTTGGTTTTGATCGGCGCTAGAAGCGTGTTCCAATCTATTGTAACAACTTTTTCCGTAGGCCTACTAGCTGCCCTCGGTGGCCCTACTATGCCAAGCGTTAACATGAAATTATTACTACAAGGCCTAAAACTAGGGATATGGTTTAGAGCGAAAGAATTTGGTCATATCTAGAGTTACTTAAATTAAATGGATTTATTATTATTTATCAATCATTACTAAGAATTTTAAATTTGGTTATACAATAATTTTTCTAATGTTAAATTTTACGCGAACATTTCCCCCAAAACGAAACATGCAGCAAGCACAACTACTAATTAATTAAACAAAACTACTACTAAATATTGGATGGATGCCAGGGATTATAATATGATTGGGGTCAGTGGCGGACCATCGTTCTACTAGAGTTATATCACTCTTGATTTCATACTCAACTATACGTTGACTTGTTTGCTGTCGGTGAACACATCCAAAGCACAATTTACCGATTCACGGCTGGCGGGAACGCACTAAGTCCGAGAGTGGAGACTATGTCTCTCTTTTTATATTATGGTGCCATCGACTTGGTGGACAGGTTGCTCCCGTCTTTATTGGAGAACAGTTCTCTCTTTTTCTTCATATTTAATTTTCAAGTCCTCGGTATATATACCGGACACGTTGGAGGGCGGTTTCCTAATGCCGTCCCATAGTTTCGAAAAACTTCCAATCCAACGAAGGAACTACATCCTGGGTCTAGCTGACCCCTCCTTGGTGATGTGTCCAAGTTCACCATGAGAAATATTTTTCAAAAGCTCACGGGTTTTCACTGACCCTCAAAAATTAAGATTAATTGGAAAGTTCGAAACATTCGGTTTCCCACAAACTTCGAAAGAGTTTGTTTTTATTGCCCTGGCATCGGGTATGATAAATTTATAATATGTCGTCCCTGGTATTCCAAAACTATAAGAAAAGCGGCGCGACAAAAATAAAGCATGCACAATTCCCCAAGAATAAAGTAAAAATCAACTAAGCCGCGCCATCAAAGGTGACAGGATCAGAGTTGGGCACTTTCGCTTCACGGACTGCCTTTGAAGAAACAATTTACCTTCACTAGACTTTTTTCGCGAAGTAATCGAATTCCTACAAAAAAGTCGAGTAGCCTTCACAAGTTGAAAGTTTTAAAACAATAAAACGTATCTAGTTTATTCGTTCGAACATTTCAAAGTTAAAAATATCATCCCTCAAAAAAATTAAGTTGTGAATCAAACATTTTCCTGAACACCATTCGGTTTTATAGATGGTAGTAAAAAATGTTTCATACTAATTTTTAACCGAAATGGTCTGAAATATCTTCAATCGTTAAAAAATTACGCAAAGGTGCTTCGAAAACCGTCGAACGAAGAAATTTTTAGTGAATGAGTTATGTGAAAGCTTCGAAGTATAAAGCTTTAGTTCTTTCTATAGCAACATTCATTCTTCAAACTAAAATTCGTACTATCATTATACTTATTTGATTCTAGCGACATCGCAATAGTGTGAAAAATGTATGCAAGTATTAACGTGATTAAAATTCGTGAGGCCATAAATAATTTTTTTTAAACTATTTACACATGTTTTAAGCGCAAAAATTATAAGGTTTAAAACTAAAGATCCAGGAACTTGCTTAAAGACGAGTGCCTGAGAGGATTGTAGAAAGGAAAGTCTAACTTTTAAGGACCCTTTTGAAGCTCAAGCCGAAGACCCTGGATGTCAATTAAAGCGCCACTGCCTGGTGCGGCAATGTTTTTTAAAGTTACCGTATTTAAAGAGACTATGAGTGGACATATTTTTATAAATAAATATATTTTGTTATTTATCGTCATTATATTTGGCGTGGTATATAAATAAATAAAGTTTCAAATAGCACAACCAGGTCATTTTTTCAGTCTTGTAACGTTTAAATTTTCAATAGAATCGAAATAAATTCACGAAACTTCCTAAAAATCTCTATATTTTTCGTCGGTAAGATTTTAATGAGACATTACAGGACTTGATGGAAAACGTAATAAACATGGTTCGTTTACAATTGACCCCTTATGATTTTATCGTATTAGATGGGTGACATTTTTGAGCCGCTGGAGTGACAAATCTGATAGTCCTCGGGTTTCATTGACGTTTCTGATGTACACATTAATTAAGAATAACCCGTACTGTCACGCCAGCTTTATTATTTTTAATGCATTGAACACGATAGCTATAGGTTTCTCGTTACTTGCTCTACATTGATACTGATATTTTGTAAATTCAAATAAGTTTATCCATTATCGCAGGCAGTTGCGGAACTAATGTCCTTAGCCCACCCCTGAAACTGGTTTTGTGGACCATTGTGATTTCTTGAAATCTATTGAACGGCCGCTTATGGTTCAGTGGGACCGTTGCTGACATCATTGAGCCGATGCTTACTAAAGTGCTGACAGCTGCCATGTTTATGTTAATTGGAATACAATGAAAATTAGTTCAGTGCATTGTTAACTGGCAGTTTCAAAGACAACAAACAATTATGAGCCGTTTTTAGTGTTTAGCCACATAAATGATTTATGTTGTGATTGGTGAGACAAACCATCGTTAAATAACTAGCATCAAGTGAAAACGGAAGCATTTTACTCAGGCATTATGCTACTTATAGTTTCCTCTCGGGTTTATTAATAACTTTCGTAAATTAGCTAAAGCGAATAGATAAACACTTTCAATTACAGAAAAGCAACTGGCACAAGATTTATAGTTAACAACAGAAGTCGAGTATAGGCAGTGGCGTAATCCAACAAATATTTTACTAAATTTTTCTTTTCAATTGTGTTCCCCCTCCATAGCCAAATTCTGGCTACGCCTCCACCAGTAGGTAACTTACACCCTGATAGAAGGTGGATCTACTGCTAATTAATACTTCTATTTGACCTAAGATTCTAGGGTGGATGAAATCAGTGGCGTAGCCAGGGGAGGGCACAGGGGGCACGTGCCTCACCGAAACCTATGGTTCTATATACAATTTTTTTTATGTTTTGTTTTACTTTTTTCAATGTGCGCCCCTCCCGAAACCAAATCCTGGCTAGGAACCTGGAATAAATCGATTCTCTAGCAATAACCTTTGGTTAATTTATGTATTAATTTGGATTTGGTTTTTAAATGTTCGATTATCGACACTACCAGGAGCCATCGAATGGCACCTGTCAGCTGGGCATTTAAGCCTCAGGGCACACCAAAGCGCTATTCAATACACTACACAAACCCGAGTCACTAGTGGCGAATGACGATTCTGACGAAGCAAACAAAATTTAAATTTTAAAATTATCTTGACGTTTGTAAATTCGCGACCGAAATAGTTTTAGATAGCGCTGCGGTGCTAAAGTTTTCTAGCCACTTCTTGTGTGTAGCGTCTTCTAGAATCGAAAATTCACAAATCCGGGAGTAGATGGTGTTTTGCGCGTATTGTAATAATAAAGACAGTAACTCCAAAGGGAAATGGCGTCCGCTGTGTCGTCCGCTGTGTCGTTCGCAGTTAGCCTTCCCGCGTACTGTGACTGTGACGTCCGGATTCCGTTGATCAACAAAATAACCGGCTCTATGGATTGCTTATTCTACAAACGTGACGTCAAAACCGGAATTGGACAAAATCGTTCTGTAACGAAGGTGCATTCAACGGTTCAACCGTTGCTGTTACTGAACGCGGCCACTGTAGAGTGGAAGAAACCATTTTGGGAGGGGTGATTACGTACTATCTTTTTTTGAAATTGTATTCTTATTATTGTATTATTATATTATTTTGTTCATGAGGGTGACAAGAAAGAAGAAAATATATTAATTTTAATAATAAATAAAGGGTGCATTACCTTTAAGGCTTTCTTTGTTTTAAAGCGGAAATTTTGTATTTGATAGAATAATTTGATAAAAAAATTAATTTGGATCCAATTTTTAAACGTCGCCCTATTTGGTCAAATTATTTAGTGATTTTCGAAATTCGATCCGACAGATTGTTCCCAAAAACCGACGTATTTGGTATTTGCCAAATTCCTAAAAGAAGCACTATTCGCACAAACTTAAGCGTGGCTCGAGAGTACAGAGGAAAATTTTGGACGGGGCATCAAGGGGTTGTTGAGGCCATGGGCCAATAAATGATAAATACAGGACAAAGAATTTAGACCCCAGGAATGGAAAGAAAAACCATTAATGTCTCGGTTTCGAGTTGACGGGAGAGCTTCCGGCTAGGCGAATCAATAGAACCGGAAATAAGCCTGTCAACCTAGGTTTGCCTTTGGAGGCTAGGGACAAGCAAATTATACTAGGTGGAGCTGCAGGTTCCATTCCTGGGGTCTAAATTCTTTGTACAGGACATGACTTTTCTCCCAAAACGCGGACACCAGCTCTAATACCCAAAGTATCGCCATCTGGTGGAAAGAAAAAGCGCAATAGCCGAACTACGTCATATCTTGGAGTAGATAAACATGGAGGGGAAAATTCCGTATCTCTAACGTTGAGTGTCGTCCCCCATCATTACTACCAAAGGACTACCATAATTCCTAGCAGTTGTGGTAGGGTCCTACGTTTCGGCGACACCTATATTCGAAAAAACGTATACTTATCGTCTGCTCGTATACAAACTCGACTACAATAACAGTTTACTGCTTGAATTCAATTTTATGAATTATTATAGTTTTAATTTCCTCTCCATGTTTATCTACTCCAAGGTCATATCAGGGGCTTATTTTTAAAGACAACCTGAGAAGAAATTCCGGGGGGGGGAGCGAAGAATTTTCGGCGGGCAGGGAAAAAATTTAACGGTTTTATTGTTCCTATTAAACGCGCGCGTGGGATTATAGGCTAGAGAAATAGGCCATTAAATGATAGAAAATAATTGAAGTAAGTACTAATTTAACTTAAATATAAATTGTTGTTCATATAAAGCTATATTGAATACCCTTTTTTAGAATGTTTCGCCAATACACTTTTGAATAGGGCCCTGCGAATCTTCGTTTTGCGATTCGAAACCGAATATTTTTCCGAATTTGCTATTCGATTCGTAATTTTCAAAATTTTCAAAGAAGATTCGAAATGTGTTGCATCTTACTTCGAATATCGAATCGAATCGGTATGGTTCAAAGTTCTCGAATCTCGAATATCAAATCAGATTTGATTCCAGAGATTCGTACGAAGCGAATTATTGATTTGAAAGCTCGAATTATAACTATCGAATCGAATCGAATCGTCACTTTTGTCGTTTTTCTTTATTCTTGTTCCTGCGAATCAGCTGTATTCGAGAAAGTCGAATATCGAATCGAATTTAAAATGAAAATCGAATCGAATATTCAACAAATTCAAAAAACGTGTATACGAATCGTATATTCGAAGAATGAGCCAAAAATAAATCTAGACAAATATGGATAGAATGGAATATTTTCCTAAGATTCGAATCACCGAACCAGTTTCGATAGCCAATTGTCTAGGGTAGATGTAGTACGGGTAGACCTTAGTTTTTAGCATTGACATACGTTAACTTGCAATTTTTACCTCTCCGAGGGGACAAAGTCCCCTAGGAGGGGTTATACAACGACCGTGTCTGTCTGTGGGTGGGTCTGTGGGTGGGTCTGTGGGTGGGTCTGTGGGTGGGTCTGTGGGTGGGTCTGTGGGTGGGTCTGTGGGTGGGTCTGTGGGTGGGTCTGTGGGTGGGTCTGTGGGTGTGGCTGTCTGTCAGGACTGCGAACGCGTTCGCATTTTCGGTGCAAAGTGTAATCACTGCGTACGCAGTTTCTCAAAGGGTTGGCAAAACCACCGTGCGACGGTGAGCGTTAACGGATGCATTTGCGGTTTGGTTTGGATGGTGTTTTTTCGCTCACCGTCGTGACGGTTTGGTGTATTACGTTTTTGTAATGTTTATGCGTAGGTTGTGAGTGTTGAATTTGTTGTGTTTGTGTTCTGATGGATGTGCATGTTGAGTCTGTTGTGTTTATATGGGCGTTTTCTCTCCAACTTCTTCTTAATGACTTTGGGACGGACCGAGTGCTGAGTGTAATGCTACCTCTCAACGTTCAATGGCAGGGTTTCCACCAGTTGTACACGGTATTCGTCTTAGTATCAATTTGCGATCGCATCGGGCGGGATTTGAACCCGAGACCTCCTGATTGACAGGCGGACGTTCTACCACAGAACCACCGACACTTGTTACGCCTTATTGAAAATTAGACCTTCAGCTTTATCGGAAGCGTATTTAATAGAGTACGAAATTTTGGTTTAATTGAAATAGAATTGAAATTGAAATTATTGCATCGAAGAAATTCTACTTTAGCGTTTCTCTATTGATTAAAAATAAATGCGCCACCCAGGTTTCGAACCCAGACCATTCGGCTTGGCAGTCGAGCGCTCTACCACAGAACCACCGATAGCTCCTTAGATTCACTGAAATTAAGACAGGCATCGTAAGCATAATAGGTAATAAAGTCTTTTTTTATTAATGAATTTATGAAGGCCTAATCTGGTATTTTTTAAAGGTTAAATCTTGTTTTAGCGCAGTCAGCCGAGATTAGAGGGTTAAAGGGTAGACCCTGTGGGTGGTCCACTTTTTTAACGACCTATATATAGTTCTGTTAATTCAAAGGAGATAATTTAACGTTAATTGCTTTAAGAGCTGGCGGTTCGTCAAGTGGCTCTCTGTGCTTTGTTGATGGTAAGGTTTTTGCTTCTTGTAAATACATTTGGTGCGGATATTTGGATATCTACGATTTCTAACGCAGTCAATGATTTCTTGGGTGTGCGAGTCTTTATATGATATTGGAAATTGGACGGCATTGGTCTTTTTCATGTGGTATGCGTCACAACGTCAACAGGAAGTGAACGAGTCGTCCACTACCAGATATCTACGGTATCTTCATCAAGGGCGAGTGTTGAAATGAAATGAGCGTTAAAGATGCGGCAAGTATTTCGTAAGCGAGTAATTCCAAAAAGCCTCTGTAGATATTTCATTAAAATTTGCTTCGTATTATATTTAACTGATAAACTTGTTCTGTAAAAGGGTTTAATTCAATTGTGCATTGTTATAGTACGTCTAACTTACTGTTGTAACTACTTAACTTATGATATTCTGAATAAATTAAAATTGGTCGTTTCGTCTCAATTATTTTAATTATAATTAAAATTTTATACCGGGCGGGATAGAAATGGGTTAATATTTTTAACAAATAACTCTAAATTGCGGAGATATATCTTTAAGGGTTATCTCGAGAAATTAATACCACTAGGGACAATTCTTCCGAGGAGAGGTATATTTTGGCTTGCCAACTTGTTACCTCTCCGAGGGGACAAAGTCCCCTAGGAGGGGTTATACAACGACCGTGTCTGTCTGTGGGTGGGTCTGTGGGTGGGTCTGTGGGTGTGTCTGTCTGTCAGGACTGCGAACGCGTTCGCATTTTCGGTGCAAAGTGTAATTACTGCGTACGCAGTTTCTCAAAGGGTTGGCAAAACCACCGTGCGACGGTGAGCGTTAACGGATGCATTTGCGGTTTGGTTTGGATGGTGTTTTTTCGCTCACCGTCGTGACGGTTTGGTGTATTACGGTTTTTGTAATGTTTATGCGTAGGTTGTGAGTGTTGAATTTGTTGTGTTTGTGTTCTGATGGTTGTGCATGTTGAGTCTGTTGTGTTTATATGGGCGTTTTCTCTCCAACTTCTTCTTAATGACTTTGGGACGGACCGAATGCTGAGTGTAATGCTACCTCTCAACGTCCAATGGCAGGGTTTCCACCAGTTGTACACGGTATTCGTCTTAGTATCAATTTGCGATCGCATCGGGCGGGATTTGAACCCGAGACCTCCTGATTGACAGGCGGACGTTCTACCACAGAACCACCGACACTTGTTACGCCTTATTGAAAATTAGACCTTCAGCTTTATCGGAAGCGTATTTAATAGAGTACGAAATTTTGGTTTAATTGAAATAGAATTGAAATTGAAATTATTGCATCGAAGAAATTCTAATTTAGCGTTTCTCTATTGATTAAAAACAAATGCGCCACCCAGGTTTCGAACCCAGACCTTTCGGCTTGGCAGTCGAGCGCTCTACCACAGAACCACCGATAGCCGCTTAGATTCACTGAAATTAAGACAGGCATCGTAAGCATAATAGGTAATAAAGTCTTTTTTTATTAATGAATTTATGAAGGCCTAATCTGGTATTTTTTAAAGGTTAAATCTTGTTTTAGCGCAGTCAGCCGAGATTAGAGGGTTAAAGGGTAGACCCTGTGGGTGGTCCCCTTTCTTAACGACCTATATATAGTTCTGTTAATTCAAAGGAGATAATTTACGTTAATTGCTTTAAAAGCTGGCGGTTAGTCAAGTGGCTCTCTGTGCTTTGTTGATGGTAAGGTTTTTGCTTCTTGTAAATACATTTGGTGTGGATATTTGGATATCTACGATTTCTAACGCAGTCAATGATTTCTTGGGTGTGCGAGTCATTATATGATATTTAAAATTGGACGGCATTGGTCTTTTTCATGTGGTATGCGTCACAACGTCAACAGGAAGTGAACGAGTCGTCCACTACCAGATATCTACGGTATCTTCATCAAGGGCGAGTGTTGAAATAAAATGAGCGTTAAAGATGCGGCAAGTATTTCGTAAGCGAGTAATTCCAAAAAGCCTCTGTAGATATTTCTTTCATTAAAATTTGCTTAGTATTATATTCAACTGATAAACTTGTTCTGGAGAAGGGTTTAATTCAATTGTGCATTGTTATAGTACGTCTAACTTACTGTTGTAACTACTTAACTTATGATATTCTGAATAAATTAAAATTGGTCGTTTCGTCTCAATTATTTTAATTATAATTAAAATTTTATACCGGGCGGGATAGAAATGGGTTAATATTTTTAACAAATAACTCTAAATTGCGGAGATATATCTTTAAGGGTTATCTCGAGAAATTAATACCACTAGGGACAATTCTACCGAGGAGAGGTATATTTTGGCTTGCCAACTTGTCAATATTTATAAATTATATTAATCTTATATTTAATGAAATATTTATAAATTATATTAATCTTATATTTAATGAAATATTTATAAATTATATTAATCTTATATTTAATTAAATATTAATAAATTATATTAATCTTATATTTAATTAAATATTTATAAATTATATTAATCTTATATTTAATTAAATATTAATAAATTATATTAATCTTATATTTAATTAAATATTTATAAATTATATTAATATTATATTTATAAATTATATAAATATATTATAATAATATTATATTTAATTAAATATTTAAGTATATTTGATCGTGTTCAGGAATTGAACTCGGGTCGCATCGTTACAATGCAGATAGTTTACCGCCAAGCCATTGACTTCCTTTAGGAATGTAAAAAGTAAAGAAACCATTATGATAAGGCGGGTTTTTTACCTTTTAATAACGCTTAGAAAAAAGATAATTATTCAAAACTCCCGCGGAAACTATATAAAAGTAATAATATAGCGCCACCGTCTGGAGAACTATCAATCAAACCGGGTAAAAAATATAATCTCTTCAACTTTTCGAACTGTAGTCAAATCTTGACGGGTCTAAAAAACATGAAATAAACGTTTATAAAGCCGTTGTCGTCAATCTGGAGATAAGTCTTTCTTAGTTCTTGGCGGTCAGACGAATTACTACAGGACGGTGTCCTGGTGTCGGTCAAAAGTTATGAGGTAACTTTGCGGTTTTTATTAGGATGTTCGGTCTTCGGTCTTCGGTCAAGAAAAGAGTTAAATTGTGTTTCGCGTTTGGAACGTGAGCGAATGGACTTAAGTGTATGAACAGTGCGTGTTTAAGTCTGAAAGTGTTAAAGTAATTGTGAACTAACTCAAGTCAGCTGTAAGATAAAATTGATTGTTTTGTTTTTTGAATTGGAATAACCTAATTATACCCTTGAAATTATCAACTCAACCTGTGAGGCTAATTAAGTAGATTGGAAGATATTAGTAGCGAACAGCTCTCAGCTGTTAATTAAGACAAGAGTTTATAGTAAGGTAGTTTGAATTTAGTTAAAATTACTCAGTACAATTTATGATATTTACTTAAGTGTAAGTGTGTTTTGGTTTATTTTTCAATCACGATGAACTAAAGACAAATCTAGTCTTGGACACTTGAGTACCAGTTCTGTACAATTACGTAGGAGGGATATATATTGTTGGGTTATTGATGAAAGTTAAATCTAGAACGTTCCATAGACTGTTCTGAATAAAAATAAACATTTATAATTTTGCATAATTCTAGTTGCCATTTTATTTCTAATCACTCGCCCACAACATTAAATTTCTGGAAATCCCGAAACAACTAAATTTGCGATATAACGGCGACGGGAAATTATTCTCGTAAATTTATCGCGCGGCCTTAGGGAATATTCTTTTTACAAAATTTCGTTTAATTAAAATCGGCCCGGTTCCGTTAAAATTATAAACCAAAAAACGAACGGTCGTTATAATACCCTCTTTAGCTATTTCTTTCATTAAAATTTGCTTTGTATGATATTCAACTGACAAACTTGTACTGTGAAAAGGGTTTAATTCAATTGTGCATTGTTATAGTACGTCTAACTTACTGTTGTAACTACTTAACTTATGATATTCTGAATAAATTAAAATTGGTCGTTTCGTCTCAATTATTCTAATTAAAATTAAATTTTATACCTGGCGGGATAGAACTGGGATAACATTTTTAGCAAATAACTCTAAGTTGCGGAGATATATCTTTAAGGGTTATCTCGAGAAATTAATACCACTACGGACAATTCTTCCGAGGAGATATATATTTTGGCTTGCCAACTTGTTTTGTTTATGCTTACCTAACTTAATGTTTTATTTTATTTTATTAAAAATACTCAATCACAATGCAACCAGTATTTTTAATTTAACATGGTAGCAGAGCGTGGTTGTGTGGTGAAATTTTAGTTATTGAGCAATTGATGTTCTATGTCACCCTTGGGTTTTTTAAGTTATACGACGTTAAAGACATGGCAGAGGCTTGTATAAGGGACGATACAAATTTCTTTATACCTATGTATGGATTTAGGAAACTGAATTATGACAACTAGTCAACTACAGCCTGTGGAAGGTTGATATTAAAATGGCTTTGTTAGACATGGGTTTATGGTCTATAACAGATGAGTTTGAAGCTACTCCACCTAAAACAGCGAAAGCTGAAGAGCAGGAGCGCTAAAACCATAGAAAGCAGAGATCATTATCCAAAATAACGATAGCGGTGGGTTAGCAGCATAAGAACATTAAAGTGAATTGTAAAACAGCCCCACAAGCATGGACATTATTGGCGGATCAACATGAACCCAAGTCCCGGTCTCGAATATCAGCGTTACTGGGCGAATTTTTAAACATCAGATTTAGACCACCAGAGTCCATGGCAGGCTATTTAGACCGTGTAACGGTAGCAGCCCAAAATTTAGAATCGGCAGGAAGAAAGCTTCCCGATGATGAAATAGCGTTTTAAATGATATACACTGATTACCAAGTCAATTTGAAAACTTAGTCTCTCGTGCGAATTCGTTACCAGATGCTGAGTTCACGCCAGAAAATTTTAAGCGCCTACTCATTAGAGAATTTGAACGACAAAAACAATTAACTATTGAAGTGGCTTAGGAGAGCTCTAAAAACCAAATCGGGTTATCATCTACAGTACGTTATCAGGGGAATCATCGTAGGAATACACCACAAAAATATAGCAAGCCTGTGGAATGTTATAATTGCCATAGAGGAGGGCATTACGCAAGTGATGGTAGATAACATAAAAAAGAAGCGCAACATAAATATGATAATACAAAAAGGAAAAATAATAATTATACACCTAGATCGTTTTTTGCAACAGCGACGATGGTTAAATCTGATTCAAGCTTATGGGTCTTAGATTGTTGCGCGACCCATCACTTTTGTAAAGATAAAACATTTATGACTAATTATCGTAGGATTGATACTGTTATTAATACACCATAAGCGGAATTCATTTTGAAGAATTCATTAGTCATATTAAAGGATGTATACGCCTCACTTTAAGAAGAATCTGTTTTCCTTTCACCGTATAGATAAGGTAGGGTACAAGATTTTTACCTATAACGGTTAGACTATAAGATCCAAAAGAAAAGTGTGTAATTATGACAGCAAGACTTCAATCCAATAATCTTTATATTGTTGACGGTTATATGAAGCAATTCCAAGATGAAGCAGCTGATTCACCCTAAGCTTATCTTAGTCTTATGGAACATGAAAGCATATGGCATAAGCGTTTGGGTCACCGAAGCGTAGAGAGGATGAAACGATTGAGTAATAGAGTTGGGGTTAACAAAGTACCAAAATTTAAGGGAAATATGGAGATATGCGACGTTTGTCGTTTATCTAAGTCGACGAAAGCGCCATTAAGAATTATCCACAAAATAATATCAACTAGACCACTTGAGTTAATTCACGCATATTTATGGGGACCTTCACCAGTAACATCCCGTAGAAGAGCAAAATATTTCTGAAGTTTTATTGATGATTTTACTATACGAGTAAAAGTTAATTTTTTGGATTCGAAGAAAAATGTCTTTGAATTACATGGAGATATTAAGAAATGGGCAGAACCGACAATGGTTTAGAATTTTGTTCAAGAAAATTGTAAGACTCATGTCAAATGGATGGTATTGAATTACAAAGAACGAAAACATACACACTGAACGGCGTCGGATGGTGTTCGTACTCTTTTGTATAATTTTAATCTCCCTAAAAATATGCTCCCACATTCCAAAATCTTAGACTCAGTCCCCGAAGAAATATGGAGTGCTCGAACGATATCAATAGGACATTTAAGCGTGTTGGTTGTTTATCGTATTCTCATTTGCATAAACCAGAGAGAAAAAAAACTTTAATGTCGATCCAAAGCTGAAGTATATATTGGCTATGCAGCAGCAAAAAAGGAATACATAATTTGAATTCCTATTGAAGATTATATACAGAAAAAAAACATGTGACGTTTGATGAATCGAAAATTGGAATAAAAGAGCTCATCAAACCGTACAAGTCATCTAAGAAGATATATAAAGATAACATTATTCCTGATATAGATGAATCAGATGAAGATAGATCAGACACAGAAGAAACTACAGAAGGAGAAGCAGAAGGAAATACTAATTCGGATGATAAGGAAGTTCACGAAGATGGTGATATTAATACTGAACGTTGGAGACGGGAAATTAAAACAAGAGAGTCGGGGAAGTCGAAAGCGTCACGTGATATACTTTGTAAGATTGGCCAACAGGGAGACCCGCGTGGGATTTAAGTAAATAAAGATGCTTCAAACTTAGCTCTTGTAATTAACCTTAAGATTACAGTTTAACTGACTTAACATGGTGTCGGAAGGAATTTAATAAATTACTAGTATCCTGGCGTTCAAATTTACGCATTTTCTTTCCGCCTTATTATTTTGGTCATTTGTTAAGTTCGTAAATAATAAGTCATAATTCCTAGCATCTAACCCTTGGTTTTCCCGCCTAAAACAACACTTTCCTGCTTTTTGGCGGCAAGCCTCAACCACCTTTCTAAGCATGGCTACAACTACCACAACGTTCCCTTCATCACCGGAATTACAATTGGGAAATGAACCAGCAGATTCTTGGGCAGATTGGCTGGAACAATTTCAAATATTTTCTGAGGCCACTGAGCTGACAGCCAAACCTGATGTCACAAAAATTAACACCCTACTTTACAGCAAAGGTGATGAAGGTCGTAAAATTTATAAAATACTGGATCTACCGCCATTACCCCAGGCCAACAACGTACTTTTCAAGAAGTGTGTCCTGGTTACACGTCCTATTTTGCACCATACAGAAATGTTGAAATGTCTCGTTATCGCTTTTTTACCACCAAACAATCTCCTAGTCAATCATTTGACGTCTTTGTCATGGACCTGAAAACCAGAGCTGCTCACTGTGATTTTGGAAATCTTCGAGATTCACTCACTTGCACAATGATTGTTGTGGGCATTAATAAAAAAAGACCTCCGCAAAAAATTATTTACTAAGTCAAATCTGACACTTACACAAGCCATTCAAATTTGCGAGACCGAAGAGACTTCCACATCACATAAATCAGCCACAGTAGACCATTTCTCTCCTATTACGCCTCCAACTCCACAAGCTCTACCTCTAGATGCCTCTCAGTCACAAGCGTTCTATCGACGCAACTATGGTTGGCGACATTGCACCTCAATGCCTCATCTCGTCAATACAACCACAACTCACGATTTCAGAACTGTCCTGCAAGGTTTCAGAACCGTCCTACTTCCTACAATCAAGGTAGACCCTATTCAGCCACTCCTTCACTTTGCAATCGTTGTCTCGCTTCTCACCCATACAGAACATGCCCAGCTCACAACAAAATTTGTGACAAATGCGGTGGATAGAATCATTTTGCAAAAGCTTGTCGTTCACTCCTACTTCATGAAGCTCACCTTGCTCCTGAAACTAATTTCCCCAATCATCAAGCCGATAACTCACTATATCCTCAAGAGGTTCATCATACTTCCCAAGAACATTTTCCTCTTTATGACATTGATTCTCAACAGGACTATGACACCAAATATCACTACGTAGAACAATTTCCGCTATTATGCACAGCCACCACTGCCTCGCAAAAATACTCCTTCTACATAACCAGATTGAACACCATTCCGATAATTGGAGCTACGATATCCACAACTCTTGGCTTGGTCAAACGCCTTGATATCCCACCAGGTGAAAGTTCTTCCATCAAGGAACCGACAACTCACGTCACTCCTGCATTCATTCCCTCATTGGACCTGACTCCTTACACAAACCCAAATGACACTCGTCAGGGATAGAGGAATTTAAAGATGTTTTTGTTCCTCATGCACAACCTGTTACAGTTTCTCCACGTAGTGTTCCACACACTTACCGCATACCTCTCAAACAAGAATTGGAATTCATGGTCAAATTACACATAATTCAGCCAGTGACTGAACCCACTGCGTGGGTCCATGCGTTGGTAATAGTTCCCAAACCAAATGGCACAATCCGGGTTTACTTGGATCCACGTAACCTAAACGAAGCTCTTCTCTTCGAACACTTCAAACTCTCCACTACTCAAGAAATTTATAGTGAAATACATGGAAGCACTCTTTTCACGGTGTTGGATGTTTCTGCTGCCTTTTGGCAAACCTGCCTAACGGAAGAAAGCTCTTTACTGTGCACTTTTGACACAATTTTTGGACGCTTTTTCTACCTTCGCCTCCCGTATGGAATTGCAAGTGCATCAGAGATTTTTCAACGACACATGATCACCATCTTTCACGATCTACCACGGTTATCTCCATTGATGACTTGCTAATAGCTGTTTTGAATATACATAAACACAAAGCTATACTTCGAGCTGTCCTCGTCAGAGCACGTAGTCTGGTATCAAGTTTAGTACGAAAAAACTCCAATTGGCTCGCCCAGACGCGGTTTATGTAGGCCATATTATATCCAATGCCGGAGTACGCATAAATACTGACCGAATTAAAGCCATCCACGCCATTCCACCTCCAACTACAAAAAAGGAGCTCCAAAGTTTCCTTGGCATTTATTTATACAAAATCATTCTACTAAAATGGCACCTCTACGCAATCTCCTCAAAACGGATTCCACGTTCTTATGGGACGAAAACTCTCAACTACATTTTCAACGACTAAAAGATGCAATAACGCAGGCTCCCGTGTTATCCTTCTATGACCCGAACACACCCAAAATCATCTCTGCTGACTCCAGCCAAACGGGCATGGGGGCAGTTCTAATGTAACACGACCACCCCATTCACTACGTATCAACTACCTTGACTCATACTCAACAGCGCTATGCGCAAATTGAAAAAGAGTTACTGGGAATCGTCTTTGTCTTGGAACATTTTCACTTTTATGTGAGTGCAACACATCCAATAATTCAGACTTATCATAAGCCTCTACTATCCATTGTCAAAAAAACGTTTCACATCCTTTTTCCACACCTGCACCGCTTGGTGCTTCGTCTTATTCGCTATAATCATCGACTCATTTATGTTCCTGGAACACGAATGAACATATATATTGGCCTGGCATAACCTATGAACTTATACCTAGTTCGCACGGGGAAATCCGTCTCACCTGGGAGGGTCAAATCACCCCGATGGGTGAGGTCCGTCATCGTCCGAACGCTTGGCGAAAAGACGGACCAAAAAAACGGAGACGAAACTCTTCGAGGTTCGTCTCCGTCATTCTGCTCACCTGAGGGGGTCAAATACGGATAATTTTCTTCGTGCGAACAATCGACGGATTATGGCAAGTCCAGTTCAGAGAACATATGCATGTGCGAACGCTTTATGGTACCTTCTTTGAGTAAATCTGATTTAACCATGATTAAAGTTAGATCGTTATTAAAATGTTGAGAATAATAAAATCGTGATTATTTTGATAATATCTTGATCTTGATTGAAGGATTGAATCGTGATTATCTTGATATTGATTGAATGATTAAATCGTGATTATTTTGATAAGATCTTGATCTTGATTGAATGATTGAATCGTGATTATCTTGATATTGATTGAATGATTAAATCGTGATTATTTTGATTAGATCTTGATCTTGATTGAATGATTAAATCGTGATTATTTTGATAAGATCTTGATCTTGATTGAATGATTAAATCGTGATTATTTTGATTAGATCTTGATCTTGATTGAATGATTGAATCGTGATTATCTTGATATTGATTGAATGATTAAATCGTGATTATTTTGATTAGATCTTGATCTTGATTGAATGATTGAATCGTGATTATCTTGATATTGATTGAATGATTAAATCGTGATTATTTTGATTAGATCTTGATCTTGATTGAATGATTGAATCGTGATTATCTTGATATTGATTGAATGATTAAATCGTGATTATTTTGATTAGATCTTGATCTTGATTGAATGATTAAATCGTGATTATTTTGATTAGATCTTGATCTTGATTGAATGATTGAATCGTGATTAGATCTTGATCTTGATTGAATGATTAAATCGTGATTATTTTGATTAGATCTTGATCTTGATTGAATGATTGAATCGTGATTAGATCTTGATCTTGATTGAATGATTAAATCGTGATTATTTTGATTAGATCTTGATCTTGATTGAATGATTAAATCGTGATTATTTTGATTAGATCTTGATCTTGATTGAATGATTGAATCGTGATTATCTTGATATTGATTGAATGATTAAATCGTGATTATTTTGATTAGATCTTGATCTTGATTGAATGATTGAATCGTGATTATCTTGATATTGATTAAATGATTAAATCGTGATTATTTTGATTAGGTCTTGATCTTGATTGAATGATTGAATCGTGATTATTTTGATTAGATCTTGATCTTGATTGAATGATTGAATCGTGATTATTTTGATTAGGTCTTGATCTTGATTGAATGATTGAATCGTGATTATTTTGATTAGATCTTGATCTTGATTGAATGATTGAATCGTGATTATCTTGATATTGATTAAATGATTAAATCGTGATTATTTTGATTAGATCTTGATCTTGATTGAATAATTAAATCGTGATTATTTTGATAAAATCTTGATCTTGATTGAATGATTAAATCGCGATTATTTTGATTAGATCTTGATCTTGATTGAATGATTGAATCGTGATTATCTTGATATCGATTGAATGATTAAATCGTGATTATTTTGATTAGATCTTGACCTTGATTGAATGATTGAATCGTGATTATCTTGATATTGATTGAATCATGTTTATCTTGATATTGATTGAATGATTAAATCGTGATTATTTTGATTAGATCTTTATCTTGATTGAATGATTAAATCGTTATTATTTTGATAAGATCTTGATCTTGATTGAATGATTAAATCGTGATTATTTTGATTAGATCTTGATCTTGATTGAATGATTGAATCGTGATTATCTTGATATTGATTGAATGATTAAATCGTGATTATTTTGATTAGATCTTGATCTTGATTGAATGATTGAATCGTGATTATCTTGATATTGTTTAAATGATTAAATCGTGATTATTTTGATTAGATCTTGATCTTGATTGAATGATTGAATCGTGATTATTTTGATAAGATCTTGATCTTAATTGAATGATTGAATCGTGATTATCTTAATATTGATTGAATGATTAAATCGTGATTATTTTGATTAGATCTTGATCTTGATTGAATGATTGAATCGTGATTATCTTGATATTGATTAAATGATTAAATCGTGATTATTTTGATTAGATCTTGATCTTGATTGAATGATTAAATCGTGATTATTTTGATAAAATCTTGATCTTGATTGAATGATTAAATCGCGATTATTTTGATTAGATCTTGATCTTGATTGAATGATTGAATCGTGATTATCTTGATATCGATTGAATGATTGAATCGTGATTATTTTGATTAGATCTTGATCTTGATTGAATGATTGAATCGTGATTATCTTGATATTGATTGAATCGTGATTATCTTGATATTGATTGAATCGTGATTATCTTGATATTGATTGAATCGTGATTATCTTGATATTGATTGAATCGTGATTATCTTGATATTGATTGAATGATTAAATCGTGATTATTTTGATTAGATCTTTATCTTGATTGAATGATTAAATCGTTATTATTTTGATAAGATCTTGATCTTGATTGAATGATTAAATCGTGATTATTTTGATTAGATCTTGATCTTGATTGAATGATTAAATCGTGATTATCATGTAATTATAATAAAAGGGTAATAAATAATACAGTATTATCTTTCAATAGTGAATCTATTGACATAAGCAATGGTTCCAGGGAAGTTCACTTCCTTGATCAACGACGCACCCCTCAGATGATTAAATCCAATTTATTCATGATTATATTGATTTCATCCGTTTTAATCATGATTATATTGATTAAATCCGATTTAATCATGATTAAAGATAATATCGTGAATAGAGCACCAGAAAATCGAAATAGATGTGTGTTGTAAAATCGGTGCAGAAAAAGAACGTGTGAACGGTTTCCGGAGTTTAAAAATTCTGGGAAAACGGAGAGAAAAATTCCTCGTCCGAACGGTCACAACTATTCACCTGGGAGGGTGAGCTAACCCCCCTAGGTTACCCTAGCTTCTCCGTGCGAACAGGGTATTACATCCCTCATTCAATGCTGTGCCATATGCTAATATTGTCACCTCTCCACATCCGGTTCCGCAACGGCCGTGGGAGGTTGTTGGCATGGACCTGTTTCACCATGATCGGGTCAACATTCTCTTACGGTTGACTATTACTCTAAATATATGGAAATTGATGAATTACGCATAACCACAGCCGGCGCTGTGATCAAGGCCATAAAACCTCACTTTGCTCGCCATGACTGCCCACAGAGAGTCGTAACAGACAATGATTCACCTTTCAATTTCAGAAAAATTTGAGATGCTGAAGGGCCACCTTCTACGCCCTCCAAACTCCACAAACATTAATACACTGGCTCCAAAATTTCCCACTATAACCACTCAAACCGCCCTTCACTCTCGTCCAGCCCAAATGAGGCCACCCTCTACCGCACGAAGTCCTCGTGCCCATCCCATCGGAACCAAAGTGCGATATCTTGCCTCTCACCGTAATTGGCTTCCAGCCACCATAATCGATCACGCAGATTCCCCAGATTCCTACATTATAGAAGCAGAGAATGGCACACGATATAGTCGTACGGGTTTGCACATACGGCCTATACACTCTTCCCCTCAATTACCAATATCTCCTTCGTCCCAACAGCGTCAAACACTCAACCTTCCACAACGACACCTACTTCATCGGCACCATTTTCGCAAACTTGCCTATTCGAACCATACGTAACAGTCTCGTACGCATTACTACGTCATGCTCCTCCTCTAATACCGCCTCCCATTGAAGTGGACACTCCAAATGATTCAACAGCTGATGCTGATAACTGACCAGATGCTCAGGACACATTCACCAATGCCGAAGATCATATCTCAGAGCTCTCCGACCAGACGGCAGATGATATCTCGGAGCTCATTAAGAAAACTTCATTGTAGGACGGTAACATGGACATGGACAAAACTAGTAACCAGCACTCGACCAGATTTAATGATCGCCCTCAACCAGGTCCCAGCTCAGAAGTATCAGCTGCTGCCCTAACGGCTCAAGGCATTTCTGTACAAATAACGAAATATGGACGCATCTCCAAAACGCCACATCGTTTTCTACAGAACCCTTAAAACTATCTGTTCTTCACAAAATATACAATAATCTTAATATGAAAGTTTAATGATCTCATTTACAAGTTAAACCAATCTGTTTAATGTTTCTCACTAAAAAAAAACATTTCACGTGATATACTTTGTAAGACTGGCCACCAGGGGAGACCAGTGTCGGAATTAAGTAAATAAAGATGCTTCAAACTTAGCTCTTGTAATTAACCTTAAGATAACAGTTTAACTGACTTAACAGAAAGGACGTAATTATGTTTACTATTTTGATAAAGATTCAACTATCAGAATAGATCTGCAAGAGCTGAAGAAAATGTAGAAGCGAATCTTTCAGAAATCCCTCGATCGTTCGAGGAAGCTATGAAACCAGTAGATGCCAATCAGTGGCATCGTGCAATGCAAGATGAATTCGATACACTCAAAGCAAGAGAGGTATATGATGTTTTGCCAAAACCTGATACGGAGTGGTTAGCACTTTCGCCTCGCAGCAAGAGGAGCCGGGTTCGATCCCAACTTGTGGTACTGGGTGAAAACTCGGAACAACTCCTTCTGCGTTGAGTTTGCAAGTTCTGTCCCCACTGGTTAAAGTGGTTTTTCCCCGAGTTCTTCAGTTACTCCTTCTATAAAAAATTGTTGAGGTTAACGGTAATAGTGAGTGTAGGGAGCTGGTGGTTCGCGTGGCATATAGGGCTCGCCACCACCCTCTTACTAGGCCACCTTAACTAATGGCTTTAAAATTCGCTCGATGACTTAGACCTAAGGTGGTGCCTTGGGTATAAGCCTAGCTGATTATTAAATTGGGAACCCGTTAGGTATATGTCATTAAAAGAAAAGCCAGTGGTGAGATTTCTCGTTACAATGCCAGATTAATGGCACAAGGGTATTCACAGGTTCAAGGTGAAGATTTAATTTAATCTATGCCCCTGTGGTCAATTTCACTCTTATACGGTTATGTAATCGCCTATTTATCGTATGTTTATCATGGTGTCATCACCATTTAGACGTGAAATGTGCATATCTGTATGGTAGCTTAGATAAACCCATCTATGTTAAACAACCTGCTGGTTTTTTCGGAAGTTGGTAAAGAAGACTTTTTTGGCGATTGAGAAAGGCACTGTACGGCCTAAAACAAAGTGAGTTAGATACTACGTTATTGAAGATGGGATATAGTCGTGGACTAGGCTGTAATTGCGTATATCGGTTTGAAACGAATGCTACTTCAATCGTATACGTAGACGATAAAATATTAATGACCAAGAATGAAGCAATCATAGAAATATTCACGCTTCAAAGGAGTCTTTGATAAAGCTAATCTAGGAGAACCAAAATATTTCTTTTAGGTGTCGATTTTGAGTTCCCTAAACAAGGGGAAGCGATAATTCATCAACGACACTAAATTGGCAAAATACAGAAATAATGCAATATGGAGGTTTCTCAGAAGAAAATGGATGCCTCTTTACCAGTTGGTACAGTTTTGAAACATAATAATGACAGAATTAACGATAACCAAGGTGAAGAATTTCCCTCTAAGGAACTAATTGGAATATTGTTATACTTGTTAAATGTAATGTCCTTTTCTTGAAATACGAAGCCAGTTTAGTGACGGGCTAAAATATTTTCCTCGTAGTCCTTCAGAAGGAAAATGAGCCCACCTCAGGTACACGGAGAAAATTCGTACCACTAAATCACTCTTTCTCTGGGCCTGATAAGCTTTGAAGGAGTCAAAAGTAATCGTTCCTCGTCTACAGCCAGAACTCGGAAAAGGGAATCGACGGACTGAAGCAGTATTTTACCAACCTTGGGACTGAATAACTACCGTGAGTCGCTGTCATTTATTAAAGTGTTCCTTCACAGATTATACCGATCGCTATACAAAGTGTTACGGAGAAGATAACTTTCATATGGTATTCTATGGGTCCCTACGAGTTTAAAATTTCAAATGAACTATGGTCCTAAAACGCCCGGTTTCAGAGTTACGAACTCTCAAACATCAACCTAAAAACATGGAAATCAATGCAAATGTGAAATTTTATTCTTCCTTGACCTCAATTGTTTTCATTAATTTATCGGTTGTTTTTAGCGATAAAATGATAAAGTGATATTCGAATATAAAAAGATCACTAAGAGCGTTCAGAAGTATTCCCCGCCAGAATTTGAACTTACTAAATTTAAGCTGGAAAGATTGACTAATTATTAAATCTTTCAAGTAAATGATAACCTCAGCTAAACCCTAGTAGTGAGTCAGTGATACGCAAAAACCTAGGACACACAATGAAATTGTTACCTTTTTACCTCTCCGCACAACCAGCGTGTCCGTCTGTGGGTGTGTGTGTGTGTGTGTGTGGGTGCGCAGACTTTTGAGCCACCAACATGGAACCACAAAACATGTGGGGACATTTTTCAGGTCCACAGAGATAAAAACTATTAAATTTAAGTTTTTAGACTAACTACAGTTTAAATTTAAAATATCAGAAATGTCCCCACAGATAACCATACACATTTTTCATAATAGATCTGGAGACTTTGGAAATTCACACACTATCAAAAGATGGCGCCAGTAGTACTAAAGTCCCAAGATATCCCCGAATATTTCGATGTATTCTCCTGGACGAACATCTGTGGACCAAAAAATCGATTGTAATAACAATTTCAACCAATAGATGGCGATATATTTAGGTCCCCGCATATACATTAAACAGTGTGATCCCCAGTAATCCATTAAAAAGATCATTGAAGTTCCCACTTAGAAAATTTGTGAATAAAGATGAAATTATTCATAAAATTCTAATCAAAACCTAACTAAATAAAAAGACAACAAAACAATTATTATATAACATATTGGCAAACAGCTCAAAATGGTGTGTATGTATATGTCCCCACGTATACATTATAAAGAATATAAAAGCCTCACTTATAAAAATTGGAGATCGTTTTATAAGGAATGTGTGAATTTCTAAAAGTCCTCGGAACCACGTAAAAAAGTCTTTTAAGGTCCCCATTTGTAAATTTTAAATTAGTGAGTTTAGATGAATTTAATCAAAAAATGTAATTAAACAAATTAAAAAGACATCGACACAATATTTATATAACATTTTGGCAACAGCCCGAAATGGTGTGTCTATGTCGCCACTTATACTTTAAAAATAATGTAAAAGACCCTACTTATAAAAGAATAATTCATTTACACAGAAATGAGCTCTAGCTAAGAAATCTTTGAGGAGTGGAGATCAGTTTCTACGGAATGTGTAAATTTCTAAAAGTCCCCGGAACCACGCTGAAAAGTCTTTAAAGGTCCCAATTTGTATATTTAAAATAAGTGAGTTCAGATGAATTTTATCATAAAATGTTAATTAAATGCTAAACTAATTAAAAAGACAACAAGATAATAATTATATAACATTTTGGAAAATATCCTATAATGGTGTGTATAATTTCCCATTAGTACATGATAAATAATGTAAAAGTTCATATTTATACCGGTTTATGTCTTACACACAAATGACCTCTAGGTAAGAAAAACATTATTGAAATTAGATCGGTTTCAACGCAATGTGTGAATTTCTTTAAGTCCCCGGAACCACGTTGAAAAGTCTTTAAAGGTCCCCATTTGCAAATTTTAAATACGTGAGTTCAGATGAATTTTATCATAAAATGTTATTAAATGCTAAACTAATTAAAAAGACAACAAAACAATAATTATATAACATTTTGGAAAATATCCAATAATGGAGTGTATATGTTCCCATTAATACATGATTAAGAATGTAGAAGTTCCTATTTATACAGGTTTATGTCTTACACACAAATGACCTCTAGTTAAGGAAGACAATATTGAAATTAGAATGTGTGAAGTTCCAAAAGTCCCTGGAACTAAGTTTAAAAGACTATTGGGGTTCACATTTGTAAATTTTACATTCGTGAGCTAAGATAAAATTCATAAAAAAATTATTAAATGCTAAACAAATTAAAATGAGAACAAAATAATCATTATATATTATTTTGGCAAACAGTCCAAAATGGTGTGTATATAACACCACTTATATTTTATAAAGCATGTTAAAGACCCTAATTATAAAAAAAATTATTTAACATTGAAATGAGTTCTAGTTAAGAAAAACATTATTGAAATTAGATCGTTTTCAACGGAATGTGTGAGGTACAGAAATTCCCCGGCACTACGTTGAAAAGACTATTGGGGTTCCTATTTGTCAATTTTAAATTTGTGAGCTACATGTAAGATGAATTTAGTCAACAAATGTATTTACAGATGGGACAGGACCTCCCATACATAGCACTGAACATCTACTCATTATATTTGCCTTGTTGGTAAGTAATGATACATTGCTTGATACGGTAGTTGAAATGGTACTTGGGGTACTGATCAGCTGAGATTGAATAACTGGAATTTGCATCGAGCCTTCATTGAAATTAGATCGGTTTCGACGAAACGTGTGAATTTGTAAAATCACCGGAACTACGTTGAAAAGATTTTAAAGGTTCCCATTTGTTTATTTTAAACTAGCCGAGAAGCCCGCCTTATAGGCAGGCCCTCAGCTAGTTGTGTTTCGAGGCGCTCCACTCCAGTACGCCCCCCCCCCCCAGCCCCTTTTTGCCATGGGATAATTTCGGTGGCACCCATTTCTCCATAGTCGAACCACCGCAGTAAGGCCCTTTCTCCCCTTTTTTCCCATGTGATAATTACCGTGGTACCCTCTCCCCCTTTTCTCCATGCGAGAATTTCTGTAGTACTCCCCTCCGCCTTTCCAGTGCGAGAATTTCCGTGGTACCCTTTTCCCCGCAAAAATAACTCAAATTCGCAGTCGTACCAAACCCCTCTGTACCCCTATAAACCCCCTGTATCCAATGCATATAGGCCACGGGACTAACGTACGCCGAGAGGGCCACGGGACTTTAAAATCGGAACGAACCCGAAACCCCCCCTTACCCCCTCCTACGGAGGTACCTGACTAGAATTATTTGACCTTTCTTCAGCCTATGATAAATTTGACCAGTAAACTTTCAAGTTCATCTAAAAGATCGTCTTCTTAAATCCAAGATTTCCCTAATGTGATAGCACTTTCTTCATGCGCCATTTATAATAATCCATTTTAAAGGAAATATAACCTCACCGCGTTCTTTATGGATGACCCCTGACAATTTCAGCCAGTATAATATATATTAAAGTATAATTAAAAAAAAATAAAATATAATTTTCGATTTCGATTATTTTCTTCAAATTATATTTAAAAATCTCATTGAATATATGGTGTCTTTGCCAAACGTCGAGGAGCTATATCTTCGGATCAAAGCGAAGGTGTAATCTTTCGAATGAGCCATTACACAAGTAATTACGATGAGCGGTTGCAGACTACATAAGCATTCAAAATAGGCGAATTTTGGTTTTTCCCCCTTTGAACCCCAATTTTTTCCGATACTCCCCAGTGCTAGACCTTTCAGTCTCAGAAACTACCATTCATATTTGCCAGGTCCGGCGAGATGAAACCAATCGACCAAAATTTGGCCTGTGGCTCACTTATATCTACGTTGAAAGCGTTACTGTTTGGATAAGTGCCCCTCTTATTTGTTACTTCTGCTCATACGTTTAAAGCGAACCGTCACACGGCTTTGATAAGTGTCACACTTATTTGTTACTTATGGTAACACATTGAAAGCGACACAGTCGGTTTCGATCAGTGTCACACTTATTTGTTACTTCTGGTCATACTTTGTAAGCGTCGCGTACAGCTCTGATAAGTGTCACACTTATTTGATACTCCTGGTCAAACGTGGAAATCCATTCGTACTACTCCGAAAAGTGTCAAACTTATTAGTTTCTTCAGGTCATATTTGGAACGACCTTGAAAACGCCAGAGGTAAATATTCGTATAATAATATAATATAAGACCAATAAACATCCGGATTTACGACGTTGGAAGGCGCGGGGGTCTATATACGCTGTCCAAAAAACCTGACTTATAATTAAATTTAAGCGCCGTTATTACAAATTTATGTTATATGACCACCGGAGCTATTCAAAAATATAACTTTTAGGAAAATCGGACTTCAATTAAGAATCGTTATTTAGACTTTTAGGCAAAAATAAAAACCACGAAAATTGGGGTCTCGTAAATTACCCCGAAAACCACTTAAAATTAATATTTTCTGATGAAACCAAAGATATATAGGTCCACTGAGTCCTAACCTAACCAAAAATATTCGTAATTCAGAGGCATAACGTTACTTAACGTATCTCTTGGCCCTCCCTCCCGCAAAATATCAAAAGGGTCCTTTAGCGAGGGGCAGGCCACTTCCATTTTGGGTGCGTCTTAATCATAGTAAAATGATTTAATCAGGATAATCGTGATTAAATCAGGGTGATCAAGATTAAAAAATTAAATCGAGATTATAAAATCTAATCACGATTTAATCAATCTAATCACAATTTAAACCTGATTTAATTATTCTAATCATGATCTAATCTTTTTATTCAGGATTTAATCATTTTAATTAGATTTTATCATTTCAATCATATTTAATCATTCAATCATGATTAAATCAGATGTAAACATTCGAACCATGATTAAACCTGATTTAAGCATTCTAATCATGATCTAATATTTTTAATCATGATTTAATCATTTAATCATTCTAAACATTATTTAAAGTGATGTATTCAACATAATCGTGATTAAATCGAATTTAAGCAAAATAATCACGGTTAAATTTGATTTAGTCTTTGTAGGGGTGCGTCGTTAATCAAGGAAGTGACCTGCCCCTCGTCCTTTATGAAGAAAACATTTTTATTTGTTATTAAGCGGTAGTAAAATTTTCGAAATTGTCATAAAATATTAATTTTTCATAGGAAAGGGCGAGGGGCAAACCACTCTTAGAAAATCTGTACACCGGATTACGCTTAGATTAGCACTGCCAAAGGCAGGGACTTCAAAGATTACGTGTAATCCCATTAGTACAGTAAAGGTACGGCTCTGTACACCGATTACGCGGAGTGATCAGCCCCTCGGGAAAGGGCACCCTAGTTTGTGAAAATGTTATGCCCCCCGCGGTCGCCGGGGCTACGGGTCCTTAGTTACGCCACTATCGTAACTTCATAAAATTAAGGGCCTTTATTCTCCTAGAAAGGTTTAATTCGGTACTGTCCAACTGTAAAAATGTCAATAAAAAATACACATTTTGAAGCGTACCCACCCTGAAATAGATAGAATGGACTAAGTCATCCACCCTGACATAAATAAAATGGACTATGCCATCCACCCTGACATAAATGAAATGGACTATGCCATCAACGCGTTTTTCTTGTCAAGGCCGTTCGTTTAAATAAAGAATTTCCGTGTCCATCTATATTATAAGGAGCGCTTGGTACGTTGGTCGTCGTCGTCCGAGCTTTCAGGAATCTTTGCTTAGTCTGTCACGAAGCCAAAGGCGGGGCGGCGAGGAAAAAGCGACCCGCGGAACAGACTGAAACCGAGACTGCCTTTGGCTTCGTTACTGAGGTGGTCGCCCCTGAGAGTTGGGCCGTGTTTGTCCCAACACGCAATACACCCGAAATTATCTCTCTGTTTCCGCCGCGAATTTCGGAGGGGGGGGGGGAGATCGTATGGGGTAGTTTCGGGAACGGGGAGATGGGAGGGGGATTTCGGGTTCGTTCCGATGGCTCTCTCGGCGTACGTTAGTCCCGTGGCCTTTATGCATCAGCCATTGGATACAGGGGGTTTAACGGGGTATAGGGGGGTTTGGTGCGACTGCAAGTTTGAGTTTTTTTTTCGGGGAAAAGGGTACCACGGAAATTCTCGCATTGGAAAGGGGGAGGGGAGTACTACGGAAATTCTCGCATGGGCAAAAGGGGGAGGGGTACCCAGGTAATTATCACATGGGAAAAAGGGGGAGGAAGGGCCTTACTGGGGTGGTTCTACTATGGGGAAAAGGGTACCACCGTAATTATCACATGGGAAAAAGGGGGAGGTGGGTACCACGGTAATTATCACACGGGAAAAAGGGGAAGGTGGGTACCACGTTAATTATCACATGGGGAAAAGGGGAAGGTGGGTACCACGGTCACATGGGGAAAAGGGGAAGGTGGGTACCACGTTAATTATCACATGGGGAAAAGGGGGAGGAAGGGCCTTACTGGGGGTACCCCGGTACTTATCACATGGGGAGGAGGGGCCTTACTGGGGTGTTCTACTTTGGGGAAAGGGTACCTTGGAAATTATCGCATGGGAAAAGGGGGAGGTCGACTATGGGGTTAAGGGTACGATGGAAATTATCGCATGGAAAAAAGGGAGGGGGCCTTACTGCGGTGGTTCGACTATGGGGGAAAGGGTGCCACGGAAATTATCGCATGGGAAAAAGGGGGAGGTCGACTATGGGGTTAAGGGTACCATGGAAATTATCGCATGGAAAAAAGGGAGGGGGCCTTACTGCGGTGGTTCGACTATGGGGGAAAGGGTGCCACGGAAATTATCGCATGGGAAAAGGGGGAGGTCGACTATGGGGTTAAGGGTACCATGGAAATTATCGCATGAAAAAAAGGGAGGGGGCCTTGCTGCGGTGGTTCGACTATGGGGGAAAGGGTGCCACGGAAATTATCGCATGGGAAAAGGGGGAGGTCGACTATGGGGTAAGGGTACCATGGAAATTATCGCATGGAAAAAAGGGAGGGGGCCTTACTGCGGTGGTTCGACTATGGGGGAAAGGGTGCCACGGAAATTATCGCATGGGAAAAGGGGGATGTCGACTATGGGGTTAAGGGTACCATAAATAAGTTTGACACTATCGAAACAATGTATGACCAGAAGTAACTAATAAATGCGTAATAAATGCGTTACTCGAATGATCGAATTAACAAATAAGTGTGACACTATATGACCAGAAAAAAAAATAAGTGTGTCTAAAAATGTTTTTTGAAATTCTAACAAAATATGCCCAGAAATTAAAAATAAGTTTGATGTAGCTAATAATTGTTACACTTATCGAAATATTATATGACCAGAAGATATGAATAAGTGTGACAGTATATGACCAGAAGATATGAATAAGTGTGACAGTATATGACCAGAAGATATGAATAAGTGTGACAGTATATGACCAGAAGATTTGAATAAGTGTGACAGTATATTACCTGAAGTAATAATTAAGTGTGACACTCGAAACAACGTATGACCAGAATTAACAAATAAGTGTGACACCATATGACCAGAAGTAATAAATAATTGTAATAATTTTTTTCAAGTTCAAACAACATACCGATAGAAGTTTTGAACAAGTTGGACACTTATCGCAACAACGTATGACCGGGAATAATTACTAAGTGTGGCACTTAACGAAACAATGTATAAACAGAAGGCACTAATAAGTGTCACTCTTGGAGTAACGTATGACCAGGATTAACAAAAAAGTGTGACATTATATTACCAGAAGTAATAATTCAGTGACTATTTTTTTAATTTCAAACAATATGGCCAATAGTAATCAATGTGTGATGTGTATAGTGATTTTAATATTGATTATAGTTAATGTACAGGATAATTTAAATATTATTCGTGATTTCTGTTCGGGAGGATTTACTACTTGTTCTAATTATTCTAAAAATCATTAAAAAATTTATTCGATATTTAATTTCAAATGCAAGCTATAATTAACACATCGATGAGGTTAATGTACAGAGTAGGTAGTGTTTTGGAATCCTTTCATAATATGTAAAATGTACTTAAAACATTCGGATTGTGTGTACTTAAATGTCCTTGACATCTTTTTTATTTTGGTAAGAGTTTACCTTATCCCTTTCAGCAATTTAACCTGAAAAGCGGATGAAGTACCTTATTTCATAAAGAACACTGAACACTACTAGTTGTAAGTCCGCCAGGCTATCCAGTTGGTAAATATACAGGGTGTCTTAATTTGCTCGATCAGGGATTTTTTCTCAAAATGTGTTAATCTGACATTTTCAGGGTACATTTGTTAGTTATGGAAGGCTACGGTTTCTAAATTTTAGAAACATCGAACGATTTTCCGCGGCTTTGGAATTTTTTTACCAGTAGGTGTTACACAAAATAATACAGTGGAATACTTGTAGACCATAATCGAAAAATTAAAAGTAAATCGGGTTCGGTCGAAAAAGCCTATTTTTCACTGATTTTGGTGGTCGTGGAAAAAAAACAAGTTTTACTCTCTGTACAGTCGAAATAAGAGAGAAAAGCCCGTTGTCGGTCACGTTTAGAAAGGTATTTCTCAAAAACGGCCAAGGTTCAAATTTTCATTACTAATTTATTACTTCTGGTCATATAAAATATACAGGGTCTTTTTTTTTGCTCGGAAAAGTGTTTTTTTTCAAAACCTATTTATAGTACCGATTTCAAATTTGGAAGGTCAATTCTCTATAACGGGGGACATCAGTTTGAGAAATTTGAGCGTTTTCGGTAATGTTTTTCACCAATTTTGAAAAATTATTTTTCGACCACTAGGTGCGAGATAAAAAATTTCTATTATAAAGTTGTAGGCCGTCATCGAAAACCCTTAAAAATTGTTAACTCGACGAAAAACAATTTATTTATCAGTGAAAATTCGAGCTTGAAAAATTTACAAGTTGGTGAAGCCAAATTACGATTGTTTGAAACGATAATTGAAACCGAATTACCTAATCCAGTTGAAACTTTGGTTAAAAAAACGACCGGATTTAAATAACACGAGGCTATAGGTCAATCCTAAACATGCATTGGGTATTTAAAGGAAAACTTTGGGAGATTATTATCAGTGTTTGATAATATTTCGAACAATGCCTCGTTATTCAGTAGCTGAGTGTACCGAGATAGTTGCCATTTACTATGGAGAAGCAGCGCAAAACCTTAGAAGAGTGACTGAAATCTTCGCAGAAAGACATCCAAATGGAGCACCATCTGTAAATACAGTAAGACGAGCAATTCACGATTTCAATCAATTTGGTAACTTGCAACCTAGGTTTCGCGGATTGGGTCAACCGGATTTAGACTTCGAGAACAATGTACTCGCGTACTTTGTGGCATATCCTCGTCACAGTTGCGCTAACGCCGCTGCTGATTTGGGTTGTTCTGCAAATCGTGTGTGGAAAATTCTTCGTAAGAATCGCTATCACCCATACAGAGCTACGCTCCACCAAGGACTAATTGACGGAGACCATCAAAGACGTTATGAATTTAGCAACTGGTTACTAAATGCTGTCCAAGAAGATAGACAATTTTTGCGCCATGTTTTGTTCTCCGACGAAGCGTCATTTTCTAGAGATGGGCCCTTTAATCATCAAAACAGCCATCTTTGGTCTGACATCAACCCACATTGGGGTTTTGAATATCATCACCAGGTTCAATTTGAACGGGTCAATGTTTGGGTTGGACTTGTTGGAAACCGTTTGATTGGTCCCTTTTTCCTGCCGACGAACCTCAACGGCCAAAGGTATTTACATTTTCTACAGAACGAACTGAGTGACGTAATCGACGACCTTCCATTGGCTGAAAGACGTCAGTTGTGGTTTCAGCAAGATGGCGCCCCTCCGCATTTTTCCCGGCAAGTAACTGAGCACCTCAACAACGAGTTTCCTGAAAGGTGGATAGGGAGAAATGGTCCAGTGCATTGGCCAGCAAGGTCACCTGACCTAACACCGCTGGATTATTTTCTCTGGGGATTCGTTAAAGCAAAGGTATACGCCACGCCCATTGAAACTAGGGAGGAACTCATTAGACGAATAATCAGTGCTTGCCGAGACGTCACACCAGAAATGGTAGAGAAAGCGTTTGAGAACTTAATTGTCCGCGCACAAACCTGTGTTGCAGCCAATGGTGATATTATTGAAAATGTTTTGTAAAAATTTATGTGAATAAAATATCTGCATTTAAAAACCAAACGTGTACATTTTTTCAAGTGTGAAAACTCTACTACGTTTGTATTAGACTTGTTCCCTTTTCAATTATCGTTTCAAACAATCGTAATTTGGCTTCACCAACTTGTAAATTTTTCAAGCTCGAATTTTCACTGATAAATAAATTGTTTTTCGTCGAGTGAACAATTTTTAAGGGTTTTCGATGACGGCCTACAACTTTATAATAGAAATTTTTTATCTCGCACCTAGTGGTCGAAAAATAATTTTTCAAAATTGGTGAAAAACATTACCGAAAACGCTCAAATTTCTCAAACTGATGTCCCCCGGTATAGAGAATTGACCTTCCAAATTTGAAATCGGTACTATAAATAGTTTTTGAAAAAAAACACTTTTCCGAGCAAAAAAAAAAGACCCTGTATATATTTGTTAATTCTGGCCATACGTTGTTTCGAGTGGCACACTTATTAGTTACTTCATGTCATACATTGTACCAATAAGTGTCACACTTCAGTTACTTCTAGTCTCACATTGTTTCGTAAAGTTTCAAACATATTTATTACTTGTCATAATTTACAGAATTTAAAAAAAATTAGTGTAACACTTTTTTATGACTTATACTCGTATTTTGTTAGTATCACACTTTTTTATTACTATTCATCATTTTTGTTAGAATTTAAAAAAAATATGTTACACTCATTTAATACTTCCGGTCATATTTTGTTATTGGCACAATTATTTGTTACTTCCTGCCATAAAAAATATTTAGAGTTTGGGTTGTTGACATCGACCCATAAGAATCTTAGAGCGTCCCGGTCATCTTCGCGGACTTCTATTTGTAGAAACGCCTTGGCGATATCTCCAGAGAATGCGACGTGATTTTCCCGAAATCGTAGTATGACGTCGTAGAGATGCGGATTCATCTGGGGTCCAGCTTCTACGCAGTCATTTAGAGAGGCGTGTTCCGGTGAATGAGAAGAGCCGTCTTGGACAATGCGAATTCTTGTGGTTTGACTCGATTGTCTAATTACCGGACTGTGTGGTAAGTAAAATACCGGACCTAAAGGCTTGGTTTTGTAGTCTGTCTTCACGAGTTCCACGATACCGTCTTCCATTTGTTGCTTGATAATGTCATTATATTCCAGTAGCTGAACAGGATCTCTTCTCAGTTTTTGTACGAGGTTAGCGGTACGTTTGGCAGCTATCGCGTAATTGTCTCCAAGATCATCGACATTACTTTTCCAAGGCAAGGCGACTTTATAGCGGTTGTTTTGGTATGTAGTAGTTGCCTGAAATTTTTCTAAGACTTGAGTTCCTGAGGGAGAATCGTCGTCTTTATCATGCACCCCAAAAGCTTCGAGGCTCCAAAATTTCTCGAGTTGATTGAAAATGCTTTCATCTTCCGTGGGAGTGACTGAAACTCTCATAATGGCGATAGTGTTGACACCGATGACGGAGGTCCCCATAGTAGTCGGGCCTTGAAGAGTCCAGCCAAATAGGGTTTCGAGAGCAACGAGAGCTGTACCAAACCGTTCAATTTTTGTGCCCTCCGTTATCTGTACGCTTCTAGTACGATTCGTCGTGGCAACTTCTTAACTCAAGTTGAACTTTTCTTTTCATGGTGCGAATGGGTATAGAACTTCCAAAGCTATGGACTTCTAGAGCCTCCTCTTCGATAACTTCGAGGCCTAGCTCTCTCGATATATTTTCTTTTATGAAGGTTGCGTGGCTGCCGTTATCGAGAAGGCAGCGAACATCAATTTCTTTTCCACTAGAGGGCGCCTTAGCTTTCGCAAGGGTGGTTTGAAGGAGAATCGTGGAGCGCTCGGTGGTCTTGAATCCGGCCGCCAGTTGGCACACCTGTGGAGTCGCACTCGTAGGCTCGGAGGCGTGTATTTGCTCGCCGCTCTTGCTATCTTGGTCGCAAATAGTATAATGGTGTCGTCTCTCGCATTTCTTGCAATTACGTACTCGAGCTCTACAGTCCCTCATCTGATGTTTTTCTCGCAAACATAGAAAACAGCGTCGCTTTTTAATTAGCACATTTTTCTTCTCCTCTAATGTGGTTCTTGCGCAATTGAAGGTTAAATGGTCGCTTTGATCGCAGAATAAACAGGGAAGCGATACTACGTTAGTCGTTAAGGCGCCTGCGCTGGGAAGGCGTGAGGTACCGCGCTTCTCAGGCTGGGTGTGAGAACGTGAATAGCTCGACTGGGTAGGTTTTCGTTCCACTTCTCGGGATCCGCATAAAACTTGGGCTCGCTCCCTACTGCTAATTTCCTTTTCTAAGAATGACATCAAATCTTCGACATTCAACGCGAGAGTTATATCCTCTGGAAGGCGCCTCGTGATTAAAGGGCAAATCTATCGCTCCGAGGGATTCGAGGCTTCGAATTTGCACCCGGCAGGTATCATGCAGTTTTCTTAAGGCGATTACGTCGTTTGACGAACGTACGGGAATTAAGTTTCTGAGGGCTTCCATATGCGCTGCAATAATTGATACTTTATTGCCAAAGCGGCCATGCAACAGTTCGATGGCCTTGTCATAATTGGCGTCAGTTTGGGACAAACCCGCTATACATGCCAGGGCATCGCCTTCTCAATACGAAAGTAAATAGCTGTACTTAAAAGATTTCTTGAAGTTTCCACTGTGGATTTGAGCTTGGTAGTTTTCCCAAAAGGTTTGCTATTCGCTGTACTTTCCGTTGAATCGACGTATTTCTAGTTTCGGCAGCTTGACGATACTTGGCGGTGCATGTATGGTAGTTTCGCTCTCCGATGGTATACGATGAATATTCAAACGGAAACCGGGAATAGATGTTTCCAAATAACGCGTAGCGCGTACGCGAGATATCGTGAGGTCGTCCATATATTACTGCGCGACGTTGAGTTCTTTCTCGAGTTCAGAACCGTCGTGTATAAATCTTTCGATCTTGGCATCCAGATCGCGAAGTAGTTCTTCTTTGGCGGTGATCACGGTTAAGAAGGCTTCTAAGGTGGCATCGTCCAGACGCTCTTTCGCGAGTTCCGCGTCCAATAGGTTTTTCGTGCGCGTCGAAGTTTGCTTTGTACTAGTGCGCTTAGCTTTTACACGCGTGAGTTCGTCCGCCATAGTTACGAGTTCCGAAATTAATTCCAAAGGTGATTATGCAGTTGATGAATACAACGCCGTTGCCAGTACTTTCCCCGGGTTTCACGGCACCAAAATAATGTGATAACACTAGGTGGTTTACTGAAACTTGTACTGAAAATCTAAAGGTAATGGTTTGGTAGTACGTGGCTGCGCGTTAAAAGAATAATGACGCTCAACTGAAATAATAACAACTTAAATTTTAAAGATACAAAAATGGCGCGACTGTTTAGAAGTGGGCAGTTTAAGACGAGTCGGAGAGAGCCGTGTTGTCCGCCGAAAGGTTAAAATTGGAACTGCCGAAATTACATAAGTAAGGGGGCAAAAAAAAAAGAACTAAGAAGTCGTCGGGCCTCGCTTCACGCAGAGAGAGGAAAAAATAAAAACCCAAAACTTTCCAGAACGTTTTCTTAGAAAAAACGCCAGTTACACACTATGAAGAAATAAAGCAAAAGTAGGCATGATTTTACAAATTTACGGGGTCAACTATAAAAATACAGTGCTACGGGGGTTAGTTTCGGCTAGTTTAAAGGAAACGGGGCATACTTTATGCGAATGACTCAAACCAAAGAATTTATATATATAAGATACGACTGTTACTACGAACAGAAGTAAATGACTGAAAGTATATCAAAAATGTTTTTAATTGTTGATTCTTCAACACCGGCTGCTGTCGATTCCGAGCTAGCGGCCAAGACTACCAAAGCTCTCCGCGCCTCCCAGGTGCATAACTCTGTTACGGCGGCTCAGATTGAGGGCCACCTCGTTGACTTGGGTCTTCATCCCATTTCTGTCCTGACTGAAACTCGAGCTGATCGCCGGAACTATTCTTCGTTCATCGTCTCCCTTCCTGCGCAAGAAGCTCCCCTTGCTCTTGCACCAGAACGTTTGACCAAAGGAATCACCGTGGACTTCTATCGTTTCCCTGCTCAACAACCTCACACGGAGGTGGTGTTTGCCTGGCCGTCCACAAGGACCTCAAGTCCTACCCATTGGACCTGAAGACTGAAGTCGAAGTGGTCACGGCCCGGGTGACAATCGGCTCCTCATGTCTCCGTCTCTGCTACATTTATCGGCCACCCTCGGCCACCCTCACGTAAACCAAGAGACTTAATTCCCTACTTGGATGTCTTGCCGGGGGGGGGGGGGGAGTCCGATCTCATCATCATTGACGAGCTTTCTGCATACTCTTCTGGACTCTCACCTCAGCCAACGTGTCACTGAGCTCACCATGGTACGTGATTCAGCTGCCAACATCCTTGACCTGGTTCTGGTTTCCGATGACAACATTCTTGAAACTGTCTCCCATCTTCCGGGCATCAGTGACCATGATTTTCTCCTGCTCAATATTCGTGGGGTCCGCCCCTACCCAGGAATCCTCCTAGATCGGTTCCTGACTCCAACAAGGCCGACTTCGCGTCTATGGCATGCTTGCTCTCTGATATCCACCTCCCCGATGCCACTTCTATTGAAGAGATGTGGAGCGCTTTCACCTCGGCCGTCAGGCAAGTGGTGACGGATCCTGTTCCCACAAAGCATCTATCCTCCAGGCATAATCTCCCGTGAGTAGGCTCTTTCGTCAGACGTCTGATGCGCATCACAAAGCGTACGTACAACCACTCCCGGAAGTACCCTTCTGCTGCCAATGTACAAGCCTTCAGTCGGCATCGTGCTATGGTCAAATTTGCACTCCGAGCTGCGCGCACCCATCATGTTGACAAAGTAGCGTCGCATATCACAACCCACAGGAAAAAGTTCTACCAGCTAGTCTCCAAGAAGTTGAAGTCAGCGGGAGTTCCCGATCTCTCCAGCTCTGGAATGACGTTCACCACAGCAGTAGACAAAGCCAATCTCCTGGCGTACTTTTCCGGCGTACGATGTAGCCGTAGTTCCGCTCTTGGCGCCTCTTGAACATCATCTTCTCAGTCAAAGGGATACACCAGCTGTTGACCAAAGTCAAACCGCATAAAGTCCCCGGCCCTGACGGCATCCAGTCAATTGTATTGAGCCAGTGCGCCGATGCATTAGCGGCTCCGCTTACGACCATCTTCCTACTGTCTTATGACGCCGGTGTTATTCCGTGTGATTGGAGTCGTGCTAACGTCATGCCGATACCCAAGGGTGGAGATAAATCAGATCCTGAGTACCGACCAATTGCTCTCCTGTCCCAAGTTCTGAAAGCCGATGAGCATATCTGTGCTTCTGCCATTTCTACGCATTTCATCCAGCACAATCTGATGAACCCGTTCCAGCACGGCTTCAGGAGTGACTTCAGCACCGAAACCCAGCTCCTATGCTGCGTCGAGGATTGGACCTCTGGCTTTGAGCAAGCTGGCCGTGTCCTTGACTTCCGCAAAGCATTTTATTCGGTCACCACGAGCTTTTCAAGGCCAAGCTCCACTCTCATGGGGTCCGGGGTCGCACGCTAAAATGGCTCACTGCTTACCTTTAAAATAGGGAGTTTCGGGTTGTTCTGCCCTTCAGCCGCCCCTGACAACAACTGTTCAAAATGCTCACCTTGGGCTTAAATACACAAACGACAACGTCGTAAAAATGATTAACGAACTTTTTTAAAAGCTTTCTGGTGTATTACGACAGTCTCACATCCATCATTTATGCGCTGCCGTAAGTCATCGCCATCTCAAGTCTTCGGTTTTGTAAACTAACAGTAAGTCTTTGAGATGTCCCCAAAGATAAAAATCGCATGGGTTCAAATCGGCAGATCGTGCTGGCCATGGAATGGCTCCTCCTCGTCCTCCCCAACTCCAAGGAAAGGTCGCATCAAGATGATCTCTTACGGTACGGCTGAAATGTGGTGGCACTCCATCGTGCAAGAGCCACAATCTCTGTCTAGTCGCTTACGGAACGTCCTCCTGTAGCTCTGGTTAGGCTCGCTGAAGAATTTCGAGGTACGACTCAAGAACCAGATGTTGAGACTGAATTTCTCTTGGTGCGATGCGACAGCAGCTCCATGACGGTTGTTTTGGCTCCACTAGTGGTTATTCTGCAAATTGAGAATATCATCTCGGGAGAAATTGGCCTCATCGCATGCTAGGATGATACTTGGGAACTGCGGATCATCCTATGCACTGCCCACAAACCCCTGCCAGAATTTGATACGGTAGCATGTAACGTCAAATTAGGTAAAAATTAATAATTATTCAAATCTAACGTTTTAAAGTTAAAACTTCCTTAAAAACCGAGACTAGTGCTGTATGGTGTTTTTCAAAATGAGTTTAATAAATAATTATACTACGGAGATGGTCAACGAAATGCACGTGAAGTGAGTCGATAATCTCAAATGTTGTATCCTGACAGTCGTCCAAATCACCACACTGTTCTCCGCGCTGTCCGTGACTTTAAAACGAAGGTAACGTGAATCGCAGATTCCACGGACCTGGCCATGACAACATCAGTCATCGCCTACTTTGTCACCTACCCTCGAGCAAGCATAAGAATGGCCTGCTCTGATTTGGACTTGTCAAAGTACTGCGTTTGAAGTGTCCTTGACCGTCATAACTATCACCCGTTTCGTGCCACGCTCCAACAAGCACTTTACGATGGTGATCAGCGACTTCGGCTGGATTTCTGTAACTGGTTTTGTAATATGGCCGACGGAAACGAAGATTTCCTCCGTTTGATTCTTGTGTCCAACGAGTGCTCCTTTGGGAGAGACGGCCCGTTTAACAGCCAAAATAACCACATGTGGAGTTATGAAAATCCGCACTGGGGATTTCCTCACCACAATCAGGTACAATTCCGTTTAAACGTCTTTGCTGGTATTCTGGGATATCGCGTTATTGGGCCATTTTTTCTTCCACGTCGACTCAATGGGCAGAACTACCTAGCCTTTCTACAAAATGAAGTCGCAGACGAGTTGGAAGATGTGCCATTAGTTGACGTCCCACGCCGTTGGTTCCATCATGACGGTGCACCTACCCACCAAGAAAGACATGTCGTGCAGTACCTTAACAACGAGTTCCCTGGGCGATGGATAGGCAAGAACGGTCCAGTACGATGGCCTCCGAGGTCGCCAGATTTCGCACCGCCGGACTTTTCCTGTAGGGATTCGTCAAGGTGGAAGTGTATAAAACGCCTGTCACTAACGAAGAAGATCTACAGCAAAGAATCATCGCAGCGTTCCAACTCGTAACTCCCGAGATGGTCCAAGCTTCGTTTCAAAATATGCTTCATCGCGCACGGATTTGAATAATAATAAAATAATCAGCTAGGCTAATACCCAAGGCACCACCTTAGGCCTAAGTCGTCAAGCGACTTTTGAAGCCTTTAATTCAGCGGACGGTTGAGTTATTGAACCTCATTTAAAATAAGACGCGTGAATTCTGAAATTCTACTATGTTAATTGTATTTTCTCTAAAAAATTATTTAAAATGATTTGCCTTTACATACGATCATATCAAATTAGATAGGTTTATCTTTCTTTTTCATGAGACGTAAACCTTTATGGGTTTTTTTCATGACGTATTATTTCAATAAAAAATTGTCCGTTTTTGACCCATCTAATTTCATTAGAGGTTTTCGAGTACGCTCTACAACTTGTTTATTGAAAATTTTTGTCTACCACCTATCGTTAAAAAAAAAAATTCAAAACGGTGAAATATTTCACGATTTTTCTGAAAATTTCAAACGAAACGGGACCCCCTCGGGAGAGAATATCCCGATAATTTCGAATTTCTAGCAACTATTGTTTTTGAGAAAGTCGCCTGGGCCAATCAAATTAAGACACCCTGTATAGCTCCTTCAAGCTTCGAGAACAAAGAATTAGAAGTTTTTTATATATCTGTGAGAGACGATAAACATATTAAAACCTGCAGTTTCAACTGATTTAAAAACAATGAAATATGAATCACCTAGGGAACCCCTACTCGATCAATATCCTTTTAAAGTAAGTGGTAAGCAAATAAGAGCTTTTAATCGATGTTGGTTCGACAATTACAAGTGAGTAGATTATAGTGCTATCGTTCATTATTTCATGTTTTTTCTCTTGCAGACATTTTAGACTAGAGTTGTAAGTCGGAAAATTTTCCGTATTTTACCGGCATGATTAGCCTGATATTGTTAGCAAATTTAAATTTCGCGACATTTCCGCCTTATTTTGTCAAATCCAAAATTAAAACTAAGCCTCTAGACTAGTTTAGAATAAAAACTCTTAAAAGGTAATGTATGTTTATGTCTGTAGGATTTAAAGAATGGCAACACGTGGTGAACATATTCAACGATCATAAACGTACAACAACGCACAAGAAAGCTATTGAAGGGTGCGTTGGATTTAGGAGGAGTCAAAAGACGGGATCAAATGCTACTCTTTCATCGAATGCGAAAGTAGAAGAGGTAAGGAAAACAGAGCTTACCTTAACCGAATTACAAATGTTCCAATACTAACTGCGAGCAAGGGAATTGCCTAAAACGATGAAAGTTAAAAATATATAAATATTAAAATTTTTGAAAAGATCCATCGATAAATTATAAGAATAAAAATTTTTAACGGAGGAAACACATGGATTTAAAAATTGTGTTTCCTCCGTTACATTTTTTTTTATTCTTATAAATATTTATTGCAGTTAATTTCATTTAAAATTATTTTTATGGTGGTAGGTTTACCAAACAGAACTTTATAACTACGAACTTTACAGATTTCTATTTATCTAATTCCGTTTTAAATTAACATCGTAACATGTCAAATTGAGTATCTTGTATTTCAGCTAACATAAAGAAAAACGAGATTTTGAAAGAAAACTAAGTTTCCAAAAACATTTAGAATTCTACCAACAGATGATGCTTTATTTACAGCAATAAAGAAATGCTGGTAGTATTTATATTCTAATCCAAACAATAATAACTAAAATACAATAATACTATTTCATTAATTAAACTCGAAATTAAAATAACTCAAATATTTTGCTCACTGTAATTATTTTGATAAAATAAATTGTTTAGTTACATATCTAATAATATTAATAATAATAATAATCAGCTAGGCTAATACCCAAGGCACCACCTTAGGCTTAAGTCAACAAGCGACTTTTGAAGCCATTAATCCAGGTAAACATAAAATATTTTTTAATAGCGTTATTTTAAAGTTTTAGAACATTCTATTTTCGTATATAAAACTAAGTTTTATTTTTAGATTAGAAATCTATAGAATAAGGTTGCAATCGCTTTCCATTATTCCATTTAGAACGCCAAAGTAACGTAGCTGAAAAATGTTGTAATGACTTCAGAGTATAAGAAGGCTGCTCTGAAAACAACGGTCACATTTTATGCTTAATGGGAACTGGCTTAAGTGGTTAACTTCGCTTTAGCGCAGAAAGTAAACCATAATTTGCATGCTAGAATTTTCAATCGATTGAATGAAAGCTTTCACGAATCTGTTCTTTCATTAACAAAAATGTTTCTTCTTTTGTTATTTTCCTCCATAAAAACATGCCTTCTTTAGTAATGTTATACAACCACACATGAAATATTTTTTTAAAGATTGACGTTTTGGCAAATAAAACTCTTAACGTATATATAACGTTTCTCTAAAACAAATAAACAATGCATGTGGGGTAGGATGGGGCTCTGCTCGTCATTGATCAGTGTTCTTCCTTTTAAAAATAATACTTGCAGTTGGAAGCGGCTGAAATCGCCAGGATGGGTTATCTCTAAATATTTAATTCATCAAAATTTGAGTTCAATTTATTTATTTTCATTATTTATTGAAGAGCTTAATTTACATTATGTTGTATTGATTGTATTATTTTTGGTTTAAATCATTGGTTCTAATTAGTAAAAGATAAACTATATCAGACAATAACAAACTGAATTGATTGTGGATCTACAAAAGAAACTATTTTCAGGCGATCGTTTTATAAACTTTTAACTAATTTATTTTGGTTTCAGTCGCACAAAGAAAAAAGAAAATTTTATGAGTAAAGTAATGATAAAAATTTATTTATAACTAATTAATCAGAAACGATTTCTATACACTTTAAAGTGAACAGATACTAGAGAATTTAAGCAAAGTGTTCTAGAAGTTTTAACAACGACGTCGGGAGTACTTCAACGTTCAGAAATAAACATTCTTTAAAATTAGTTTAGCGCGCTCAGTGATGCCAGGTCGCGAAAATGGATTTTCCGTTTCCAACCCTTGAAATTTCCCTTTTTGGACTAAAATTTCCTTAGTTTTCCAAAACACTAAAAACAAGGATAATTGACTTTAATTGCGTAAAATAATTACATAGGACGTGGTGCCTTGGGTATTAGCCTAGCTGATTATTATTATTATTATAATTAAATAACAAATATCCTGAAATAAATATTACTTTAATTTTCATCTCGCAATGAATAAATACTAGGAACTATTTTACCAATGTAAAAATCACAGTTTTGTACTAGGTATTGCCATAACAAATTGCAGGGGTGCCAGATAAAGCAAACCCGACCAAATACTTATGATTGTATTAATTGATTCTTTCATATTAAGTCAACTTAATGAAGGTGTGCCATTTGTTATGTTAGCTTCGAATAAAATAATTTTTCCCCTCGAATTTCCCTAGATTTAGCTAATTTTAGTTCGTATATCCCTTTTCCCTTTTTAGCGTTTTTAGGGGTCACAACTTCCCTAGATGTGGAAAATTTTCCTCAATCTGGCATCACTGAGCGTGCTTTCAGTTTGCCGGCTAACACCATCAACAAACAAGTAGGATTTTAATCGAATTTTCACAAATTGCACGTTTTTCGCCAAACCCAGGGTATACGAAGAATTAATAATGTTGTTTAAACAAAACTAAAACCACCGTTACTTATGGGTATGAGTGTTGTCGAGTTACAATTATTGGTTTCTTCGTGAGCCCGGATGTACCGCAAATGTACCTCTTTAAATACTCGTACTAATTTCGCGAATTTTCGCCAAATTCGTCTTAATTGTACAAGGCCTAGGCGTTTTTCAAAATTTCAATTCAAACAAGTACGCTTCTAGATAAATAAAAGGTTGTCGTAACTCTGTGAAGTTGAAAAATTATAATTATCAGTATATTTATTTAAACACTATAATTATATTACGACGTCTTGAAGTGGTTAAATATTCGATTCTGAAGTACAAACGGAAAAGTAAAATGTCTAAAATGTTCATGTGACTGGATCCGACGATTTTGTGAAAATTTCTACAGTTCTCTGCCGTATTTATTCGTTTAAGGTTCTGCTTAACCTCTCTAATAAAAATGGAGAAATGTATATTAAAATTTGAAAATTGTTGTCTCCGTGAAGTTGAGAAAAAATTTTATTATAGAATTAATTATTTTCGAATTTTCTGTGCAATGCTAATTTAAGAGTTACCTTTTAACTATTTGCTTAAGAATTTTTCATTTTATTGTTAGTATCTATGAAAGCAATGTTTTCGTTTTCTTGTTTATTGCTTCATACTTATTAAAGTTGTTTTTCGCGTTTATTTTGTTCTACTTATTCCTAATAACAACCAGAAAGGTGGAAATAGTCTATTCAATACCTTAATAATACACCCTAATTAGCAGGAAAACCGGCTTCGTTTACTCAATTAGAGCACGCATCGAAAAGCTGCCAGACCCATTTCGTGTCGATTTCATCCAAAATATTGCCAACAATCCAGTTCTAGATTAACAGTCAAATTAAGCTTGTACCATGTAAATATAGGAGAAATTGCAGTTTCCGTTTTAGATCTAAATACATTTGATTAAAGGAAAAAAACCATGTGACAATATTATCAACAATAATATAGCTCATTTTTATAATGAAATTAACAGGCGGAGTTTCCCAGATAAGTAAATCGAGTTTTTCATTTCAAATGGATGAAGTACGACCTGATTGTGTTCTATTTTGCTGTTACGTAGGGTATTGATACTGCGTATAATTTATAGATAATTATTTTCAGATACGAAGTTACGAACATCGCATAAAATACCGCAACTTTATCCGGGAAGAAGTTAAAATAATAATAATCAATGACTTCAAATTTTACTCTGAAATTTACTATGAACCCCGTAAGAAAAAACTAAATTTTACATTATTTTCAGGCTATCTATTATTATTTTTAAAATGTTTGATATTGTCTTTAGATTTTTTATTGCTTAATTAAACCCTGTCCATAAACACTGCGTAAAGTTAGAACATTCAGAGTTACGAAAAATTTGCAGATAAAAAAGGGAAATCGTGAAATTTAAACTTCAAAACCGAACCCAGAATGATATATTTATTTTCCTATTCTTAAGGGAATGATTTTTAGGATAAATATATAATTTTTCCTTATTTTCCCTTGAAGCGTTTAACAACGAATAATTTTAAAGATTTTTATTGAAAATTAAATAAACCGTACAGGGTGTTTCAAAAATGTTGTTAGTAGTGGTCGTCGACGGATTCAATAGGTCATTTGGAATCAAAATGCTGGCTTTTATAGTAGAATTGTATTGCCGAGCTCTCGTCATTCTGTTTATGACGGCAGCAAACACATTTATTTATTAGTATTAACAACGCTCACCTTTTTAACGCTGCGTGTTCAGTATATGATACGGGCATTGGAAAATCCTCCTCCATAAGCAAATTTAAGAGCCATTCTAACATAACTTTTTTATATTTTTTACGAAAATCTGTAAAACTCAAAAAACAAAACCGGGTACGAAGGAATGCTTATTGTAAAAATGTAAAATGACAATTTTTCCTTAAAGCGTTATTACTGGAGCACGGCTCACGAACATTTTTTAAAAGGAGAATATTTCATGAAAATTGACTTGGCTTATTCCGTTTGCCAATATGTTTTCTTGAATTTGCCCAACGTTAAGTAAGTTATATGTCTCGTTTCTCCAAAAACTAGTGCATGTAGTATTTAAGTTAGATATAACTACAAAACAACGATTATTTTCTGCACTATAGAGGTTTAATAGAAATAAAAATAATTTAATAACCCGAGTTATATGTTTCGGCTTTTTGGCGAGTACGCTTATCGTCGAATAGGTCTCCAGTCTCCAGTCCTCCAGTCTCCATTGGAAGATTTGGTCTCTGGTCTCCAGTCCTCCAGCCTCCACTGGAGGATTTGGTGTCCGGTCTCCAGTCCTCCAGCCTCCACTGGAAGATTTAGTCTCTGGTCTCCAGTCCTCCAGCCTCCACTAGAATATTTGGTCTCCAGTCTCCAGAGCTCTACCAGAAAGTTTGGTCTCTGGTCTCCAGTCTTCCAGCCTCCACTGGAATAAATATATATACACAAATAATATATATTAATATATATATATTTGTATAAATAATATATATTAATATATGTAAATATATATATTTATATAAATAATATATTAATATATATAAATAATATATTAATATATATAAATATATATTTATATAAATAATATATATTTATATAAATAATATATATTAATATATGTAAATATATTTATTTATTTATGTATATATATATTTATCTATCTTTATGTAAATTAATATATATATTTTTATGTATATGTATTTTTATGTATATATATATTATATATATATTCATAAATTAATATATATTTATATATGCATTTTTATATATATTTATATGTATTTTTATATATATTTATATATGTATTTTTATATATATTTATATTTGTATTTTTATATATATTTATATATGTATTTTTATATATATTTATATATGTATTTTTATATATAGAATAGAATAGAATAGAATAGAGTTTATTGTTCACCAAAACAGTACAAAAGCATCAACCAGTTGGCGAACACAAGTCATGCGGGTTGAAATACAGTGTCGAAATTGGTATGAATTACCTTCGTTACGATAAATTAAGCAATTTCAAACAACTTCCTAGTATTATATTAATATTAAAATTTATGACATAGGATAGAGTTATCGTTGAAAAAAATATTCATATACAAAAAAACTTAAGTTAAAATAAAATAAAAACCTCTTTAAGAAGTATAAATTGTTATACAAATATAGCTACTGGATATTTGTAATTTTTACAGAATTTGAAGAAAGGAAGTTTTTGCAAAACAAATCATTTTCAGCACCATAATTATTAAAGTTTGACATCATTCGTTTTATAGCAGGAGGTGTGTTTGTAGTGAAATAAAATAAATTCCTTGAAATATGTGAACAACAGTTAAATCCAATTACATTTAAGATTTCGCTACATTCAATTTTCTTGTTTATCAATCGGTACGTTAAAATTTTGTTGTCACATACAAGATTGATTGATGATTGGTAGGTTTTCTTTGTTTATTTATAAACGACCAAAACGATTAAGAGTTTGATTTGATTGAATAAGCGACAGTTGACATATTGACTGTTTTGTCTCTTAAAATTAAGCGTTTTGTCACAGATCGGTGCTTACTGTACGCAGTCCAGTACTCGAGTGTCGGTAATCTTTTGTATTTCCGGTGAAGATACTTTTTTCGCTTCAATGCCTTAAGTAGATCGCTTGAAAACCAATCGCGATAGGAGGGTTTGTTTGTCTTGAATTTTGATCTGTTACCTAGGTTATGTTTTGGAATGTAAAGATCCATTCCAATTGTAATTGTATCGGTGATATATGCAGTCGCAACATCTACATCGGTGGCGCTAAGAACCGGCAACCAGTCAACAGATTCCACATATTTATAGAGGGAATAGTAGTCTCCTTTTTTAAAATTATATTTAGTAACGTCTGGGTGTGTTATACGCTCTAAGTAACCATGGTAAGTCACACTGAATGTAGGATGTAAGGTGTCTTCTTTTACTAAATGTGGATGGGAAGTCAGTGTAGTTGAATGATTGTTTGAGAAGCAGAGGTCTAAAGAGTTACCTTGGGTATTAGTTATAGTATTGAGTTGAGAGAGATTGCAAAATTGCGCAAAATTTATTATAATTTCAGCTTTAAGTTTCACGTAATGTGAACAATTGGAATAGTCGTAAGACTTCCAGCACACTCTCGGTAAGTTAAAGTCGCCAAGAATTATAATCTCTCCGTCATATGTAGGAATAAATGAGCGCAAATGACTATCCAGTTTCTCATAGGACTCAACAGTGGTACACGGTGGTAAGTATATGTTACCAAATAACAATTTCTTTTTATTTGCTAGACCTATTTCAACCCACACTGCTTCAAATCCAAGCTCTAGGTCCTTTCGTCGAAATGAGTGCAAATCATTACAGACGGCAGTAAGCACTCCGCCGGCAAAGCCAACGCGATCATTTCGGTATACGGTGTAATTGTCGGGAAAATAATTGGAATTGAAGCGTTCGGAATCAAAGAAGGTTTCTGTTACACAGTACACTGGAAGGTTAAAGTTTAATACACTCTCAAAGAATTCGTCTGCTTTAGTACAGAGCCGACGGGTGTTTTGATAAAGAATAGTTAGTTCATCCATCATGTTTGTTTAGTTGTAAAATCTATATTTGTTTGGTCGGTGCTGTCTTGTTGTAAGTCTGATAAATAATTCTGGTCGTCTTTAAGGTATCCAAAAAACTCTGTGACTAGACAATCTTTTGGGAAACTTGCCGGATCAGAAAGTTTGTCGAATTCGTCGGCGTTACAAGTAACATGAAAGGATGAATAACTTGGAAATTTTGTCTTTATACGAGTGCAGGTGACTGAAACTAAGTTAGTGTCGGATTCTATAAATTCCTTTAGGTCTTGATTATTAATGAAGGTTGGAAGCCGTGAAATAAAAAGAGCTTTTTTACGAGGTTCTTTTATTGGTTTAGCTACCGCTTTGATTGTGTCGGAGCATTTACCACCTCGGATATAGCTTCACTTTCCGCAGAATCAACGTTTGAAATTTTCTCAATAGTAGTGTTGACGTCACTAGATCTAGTCGCTTTATAAAAAATATCGAAATAACTTTTTAGGTCTGTGTTTTGACGAGATAATGCTACAACTTGTTTTTTAAGATCGGCATTTTGGCTTTTCCAGATAAGTATTTCAGCGTGCTAGCCAAAATTAACCCGCCAGTCGATATTCAACTAAGCCTATCGCAGCGGTTAAGATTTCTAAAAATGTCACAGCCCAGCATTCAAATAAAAAACCTTTATTAGTAGGAGGAAAAATTTCTACAAGAATTAAAGCGGTTACAAAAACCAAAGAATCAGTTAAAAAAGCTATATTTGTATCTAGACTTCCAGCCAATGACGATGTGAAGAGCTTTATTGAAGAAGATACTGACCTTCACTCTGTATAATGTATACGTATCAACACCAAATATCCACATTATTCATCTTTTTACGTAACCTGTAACGAGAATGAATTTGATAAATTATACAACCCGATCAATTTCCCTAAAGATTGCCTGATATCCCGATTCTTCGGAACACTGAAAGTGGATCAAAAATTTATTTTTAAAGAAACTCCCGAACACTCAACTATCCCACTCGAAAATGGAACTCTCAGCCCCAAATAATAGAAAACTAACATGAAGAACAAAATAAATATTTTCTATCAAAACGTTAAAGGCCTAAGGACCAAGGCCGCAGATTTCTTTGGAAATACCATAATTTATGAGCTACCAATCTTTTGTATTACTGAAACATTTCTTTCATCAATGCATCCTGACAGTGACTACTTTACCATCAACTACAATGTTTATAGAACTGATAGACTCAGCTATGGTGGGGGAGCTCTCATAGCTATCTCTAAAGACCTTAACTGTACAAGGCGGGTTGATCTTGAGGTCAATTTCGAGGTGGTGTGGCTCGAAATAAGACTATCTGACAAGACAAACTTACTCCTGGGAAATATTTACCTGCCACCTAGCGCTACAGTCCACACCAGGAGACATGACTAGGAGTTGACAGCGGTTGCCGCGGTGAATGGACCACGGCGTCGTGAACACAAAAACCCGTTTTTCCAAATCACCCCCGCTTTCTACCCACCCCTCGAATTTTCTCTCAGCCGTTCCCCATTTTTCTCGGCCGTCGTGTGAGGTACTTTACTCTCAACTAGTGTTGTAAGTCGGAAAATTACCGAAGCCTTTTTTCCGGAAAATTTTCCGTATTTTCCGAAAAATATTAAAACGTTTTCATTCCATGATTTGTCTAATATATTGTTTGCAAATTTAAATAAAGCGGCATTTTCACCTCATTTTTTCTAATCTAAAAGTAAAACTAAACCTATAGACTAGTTTAAACTGGTTGAAATGTAACACTATAAATGTTTTGTAGTATGTTTACTGATATTAGTCATTTTAAATCGATAAAAAGTTTAAAACATTAAAAACCCTTGAAAAGTAATTTATGTTTAATTTTTTTATTTTTCCGATTTGCGGAAAATTTTCTGGAAATTTTTCCGCCTTTTATTTTTCCGGAAAATTAACAACCCTACTCTCAACATTGCGCCCTCTGGGAGAAAAAAACCCTTCTCGTGGGCTCACGCTGAGGTGGCTTTACAACCCAGTCAGAACTGGTTTTTTCTTCAGCGGTAGTTCCCACAATACTCGCTAGAGAGCGCCACTAAAATATTTCATCTCGGGTCCGTCTCCGAGACTGGAGATACCACGGTGGGGGGGGGGGGGGGGGGGGGTAAAAGTTAGAGAAGGGAAAGACACGTTTTTCGTTCTCAGTGCGCGTTGGGGAAAGCGCCCGGCTGTTAACTCCTAGTCATGTCTCCTTTCCACACATATAACGACCTTGTCAAACTCATAGAACCACACTTATCAGTCTACGAAGGCGAAATAATCCTCTTAGGTTACTTCAACTTACCAAATGTCAATTGGCAGCTAATGGATAATAGTCAGTGTTCTTACTATGTAGAAAGAATTCAGACCTAATATTTGCGTTCAGTCAGTTCTGTAACCTAACGCAAGTTAATACTATAAAAAACGACCAAGGAAGATTTCTGGACTTATGTCTCGTCAGAAATAATTCCGTAACTATTCAAACTCACCCTCCATTAGTCAAAGAAGATTATTATCACTCTTCACTTTGCGTCACTTTTCATGGAACTGTTAAAACCAACGACAGAGCCACACAATTCATTCACTCGTTCAAAACTGGAGATTACCTTTCATTGTATAAAAACCTAGAGGCCTCCAACTGGTCGCCACTTTACGAACTAGGTGACGTAGACACCGCGGTCTCTTTCCTCACGACAAAGATCACCGATGCTCTCGAACGTTTTATTCCGAAGAAACAAATACCACTTAAACCAAAGTCTCGCACTCATAAATCCTTTCCAGATTGGTTTTCTGAAGAGCTAGCCAAAGCGTTAAAAAAGAAACGTTACCTTCATCGGAAACTAAAACGGTTACCAACAGAGGATAACAGAACCAGTTTTAATAGCCAGCGTACATTAGTCAAAGCTCTGTTAAAAAGGGACAAATCTTACTACCTATCTAATATCGCCGACTCTGTGAAAAAAGACCCCAAAACTTTCTGGTCCTTCGTAAAAAAACAGAAAAAAGGAACTCATAAACCAATCAATTTATTAATAGATGGCAGTCTGCTTACGCAGATTAATCAAATCGCACAGGTATTTTCGGACACATTCGCGAAAATTGCCAGTGATATCTGTACTCCGGATTTAAATATTCCTAATAGGTGTACATCTCCAGACGAATTTTTCGCCTTGCGCGTAACCGAAGACGGTGTACGGTCAGCTATCATCAAACTCAAGCCGACCACAACCCGAGGGTTTGACGGTAGCCCTAACTTTGTGCTAAAAGGTTGTAAAGACCCTTGACTTTCATAGTAAATCTTTCTCTAAACAAGGGAGTTTTTCCGACTTCTTGGAAAACAGCTGTAGTTTCGCCTATATACAAAAACGGCTTTCAGGGTGACCCAGCCAACTATCGGCCTATAACCGTACTCAACTCATTGGGTATGGTCTTTGACTATATATAATGGAGAACCACCTATACAACTGGTTCAAGAAATACATTCCCGAAACTCAACATGGATTTGTAAAAGGTCGCGGAGTAGAGACAAACCTATTAACTTTCAGCGACTACGTCGAGTCTGAAATTTCAAAACGTGGGCAAGTCAACACGATTTATGTAGACCTCTCCAAGGCTTTCGACAGGGTATCTCACCCTCGCCTCCTTAAAAAATTAGAAATGCATGGCCTATCCGGAAATCTTCTTACCTGGGTGGAAAGCTACTTAAAAAATCGTGTTAACTTCATGAAGTGTAATGGACTTATCACCAACACGTCATTTACCGTCTCCTGTGGGGTCCCGCAGGGCTCATCCCTAGGGCCCCTCCTGTTCAACATTTACATTTTTGATATACCGCTATCAATAAGACACTCTCGCCTTTTTCAGTTTGCTGATGATCACAAACTTGCCAAAACAATTACCACGCCCTCTGATTGTAGAAACCTTCAAATTGATCTTAATCACCTAAACGATTGGTGTACAAATAACAATATTCCAATAAATAACGACAAAACGGTCGTCGTATCTTACACACGTAAAACTATGAATATTTTTATTTAAATATAATTTAAATTCTATAATTTTAAATCGAGAAACAGAGATCAAAGATTTAGATGTTACTTTTGACCACAAGCTTCTATTCTCAAATCATAAAACTCAAGCTCTAAACCGGGCAAATAAATTCACTGGCGCTATTTTTAGAATGTCGAAGCAACTTAATTCGGGTGACTGCTTTATCACACTATTTCGCAGCTTAGTTTTGTCCTCCTTATCATACTGCTCAGTCGTTTACAGCAACACATGTCCATCCAATTTAATGAAACTAGAAGTTATACTTAAAAAATTTATTTATTTAATGATAACATATTTTAAACCAGACCTCACTCGAAGCTACCAAGAAGCATTGCAAATTCTTAACCTAGATAACATAGACCAAAGTTTTATAAAAACTGACATCAAATTTCTACATAGAGTTTTAACTTCAAGAATTGTTTGCTCTGAAATTTTTACCAATTTAACTCTGAACTGCTCTATAAAAAATCAACGAAAAAGAAACATTTTTTATCCCCTACCTAATTGTCCCATCTCAATGACACGGATGATGAAAAATTGTAACACTTTCGGGGCGTCGATTGATCTATTTAATTCCTCAAAAGTAACGTCAAAAAGAATAAAGATTGCTACTGTTTAAATTTATATACTCATTTTAAATTTATACGACCTTTATTTTTATTTATTTGTACACCATTTCCTCATAAGTATTATGCAAAACACCTAATTTAAATTTTAATTTAATCTATGTTTTGTATTGACTTTTCAACGACTGTTATACTCAGCGATTTGATTAAGATTTGTATAATGTGTTATAACTTGAAGGTTGTAAAACTGTTTTATGGCACAATAAAACAAGTTGGCAAGCCAAAATATACCTCTCCTCGGAAGTATGGTCCCTAGTGGTATTAATTTCTCGACACGACCCCCCAAGATATCTCCGCAATTCAGAGTTATTTACGAAAAACGTATTCTCGGTTCAAACCCTGCCCGGTATAAAATTTTAATTTTAATTTAAATAATTGAGACGAAACAATCGAGTTTAATTTATTCAGAATATTATAAATTAAGTAGTTACAACAGCGAGTTAGATTCACTAAAACAATGCACAATTGAATTTAACCCTTTTTACAGTACATGTTTATCAGTTGAATATAATACTAAGCAAATTTTAATGAAAGAAACATCTACAGATGGTATTTGTATTTTTCTCGCTTACGAAATACTTGCCGCATCTTTAACGCTCATTTTATTTCAACTTCCAGTTGACGTTGTGACACATACCGCATGAAAAAGACCAATGCCGTCCAATTTCCAATATCATATAATGACTCGCACACCCAAGAAATCATTGTCTCCGTTAGAAATCGTAGATATCCAAATATCCACACCAAATATATTTACAAGAAGCAAAAACCTTACCATCAACAAAGCACAGAGAGCCACTTGACTAACCGCCAGCTCTTAAAGCAATTAACGTTAAATTATCTCCTTTGAATTAACACAACTATATATAGGTCGTTGAGAATACCCGTAAATAAATAACAAAAAAAACTAACAAAGTGGACCACCCACAGGGTCTACCCTTAAACCCTCTAATCTCGGCTGACTGCGCTAAAACAAGATTTAACCTTTAAAAAAAACCAGATTAGGCCTTCATAAATTCATTAATAATAAAAGACTTTATTACCTATTATGCTTAAGATGCCTGTCTTAATTTCAGTGAATCTTAGCAGCTATCGGTGGTTCTGTGGTAGAGCGCTCGACTACCAAGCCGAATGGTCTGGGTTCGAAACCTTGGTGGCGCATTTGTTTTTAATCAATAGAGAAACGCTAAATTAGAATTTCTTCGATGCAATAATTTCAATTTCAATTCTATTTCAATTAAACCAAAATTTCGTACTCTATTAAATACGCTTCCGATAAAGCTGAAGGTCTAATTGTCAATAAGGCGTAACAAGTGTCGGTGGTTCTGTGGTAGAACGTCCGCCTCTCAATCAGGAGGTCTCGGGTTCAAGTCCCGCCCGATGCGATCGCAAATTGATACTAAGACGAATACCGTGTACAACTGGTGGAAACCCTGCCATTGGACGTTGAGAGGTAGCATTACACTCAGCACTCGGTCCGTCCCAAAGTCATTAAGAAGAAGTTGGAGATAAAACGCCCATATAAATACAACAGACTCAACATGCACAACCATCAGAACACAAACACAGCAAATTCAACACTCACAACCTACGCATAAACATTACAAAAACGTAATACACCAAACCGTCACGACGGTGAGCGAAAAAACACCATCCGAACCAAACCGCAAAAGCATCCGTTAACGCTCACCGTCACACGGTGGTTTTGCCAACCCTTTGAGAAACTGCGTACGCAGTGATTACACTTTGCACCGAAAATGTGAACGCGTTCGCAGGCCTGACAGACCCACAGACCCACAGACCCACAGACCCACAGACCCACAGACCCACAGACCCACAGACCCACAGACCCACAGACCCACAGACCCACAGACCCACAGACCCACAGACCCACAGACCCACAGACCCACAGACAGACACGGTGATTGTATAACCCCTCCTAGGGGACTTTGTCCCCTCGGAGAGGTAAAAATTAGAAAAAAAAATATTTATATATGTATTTTTATATATATTTATATATGTATTTTTATATATATTTATATATGTATTTTTATATATATTTATATATGTATGTATTTATATTTATATATATATATTTATATATGTATGTATTTATATTTATATATATATATATATATATATATATATATATATATATATATATATTTATATATGTATGTATTTATATTTTTATATATATATATATATTTATATAACTTTACATTTTTATAATTATTCTATTGTTTATATTAATTTAATTTTGAGGCAACTTTTTTTCTCCCTTTGAACAGTGCTATTATGCGAAATGTATGTAAAATCATGACTTAATTTTATTTTAAAGTTCTATTTATGACCGAACGCATGTTCGCCAACTTGTTGGTGCAAATACTGTACTGTTTTGGTGAACATTAAAATCTATTATATTCTATATATATATACATTGATATATATTTAATAATTTATATATATACTGACGTCTTTGCCTTTGTAAAAAGTAATACAATTTATTTTTTGTAAATATTCGTATTCAGGCTTCATTTCGTGGACTTAAGGGATGAGTTTTCAAGTAACAGAATACTTAATGCGGAAAGTAATTCGTATCTGTATCGTGCAGCAGTCAAAGGGGTAAGATATATACATTTATTTACTTTTTGTATTTTAAAATTGTTTAGGAAAAATACAATTATTTATTTAATGATGTTGTTAAAATATTAATGATATTGACGATGTTTTGGGCACATAACCATTGTTAAGCCAATTTTAAGTTTTAGTAAGTAAACTGTGTGAAATCTTCAAAGCCAACCGTATCATTATCATACTCCAAGAGCTAAAATAATTTCATGAAATGTTACGTCGTCAAACAATTGTTTAAACATTAATGCTAATTACCGATTATCCAATATTTTTGTTTTTCCATCTTTTAAGTCAAATTAAGAATTGGAAACATCATAAGCCTGAAATAAAGTTTGAAAAGTGTGAAATGCTCAGTGGTTATGAAAAATGAAATTCATTAAGATAATTGCTAATTGAGTTTTATTAAGAAGAGAATGGTCTAAAATGATCAAAAAGGTAACCTTCATTTATAATTTCATAATATAAAAAGCGTCACCAATAAAAGGAAAGGAGTTTATTTAGAACTTATTAACAAATAAGGAATTTTTTTATCATGGCTTACAACCACCTTTTCATAACAACTTTATCCTTTTCTATTTTGCATAGAAATTAATTCTCGTCTGATAGGAATAATATATGGCTTGCTTTGCTATTCGCATTGAAATTAAAATGATTTTAAAGTGCCGTTAATTTTTCGTTGGTAAAACCAATACACAATTTCGGAAATATTAAAATCTGAATACCACACCATATTTATCTTATTTATCACGTTTTCGTTAATTTTCAAATTTATTATGATGTTTTCCTTAAATGCTTTAGAATCGGGGACCATGTATTCCATTTTCTAATCTGTGCTTGTTTTTTTCTATTGTTATTAAATTTTAATTAATTTTTATTTTCCGCCACGGGCCCAAAGTTTATCCGAAATCCGGATTTGTACTGGGTTCAAATTTATATTGTTTATTGAATAAACTAGATTTTTTCTAATTGTTTTGTTAAAGCCCATTTGATTTGGCCCCTCAGCCTTTATTTAAGAATGGATTTTTAAATCACATTTGATTGCTATCAAAAATGTCGCTAATAAATCTAAAATTGTGGGCTGACAATTTTGGATGAATAAAAAACGGTTTATTTTTAACCGATTAATTTAATATTTCAGTAAGATTCGTCGGCTATTTCAAGCGTATAGGCATTGTCTTCCAGAAGTCGATTATATAATTGTGATATTTGGGTAAAAGGTATTTTTATATTGTATCCCGAAAACTTCGTACCCTAAATTTTAATTATTAGTTTTTTTAACATAGTGTTCGATGAAAGTAGCTTTGAGTTTCAAGGTTAAATCACTGAAAAGCTATCATACATGTACAAGAGTGCAGCCCAACTTTCCAACTTTATCTTGCTAAAAATATATTTTACTCGCGTCTATGTCTTTTGGCACAACAAAAGACACTGGCTCAACGATCTACAAAGCATTACTTCTCGTTGGAATATTAATAATAATAATAATAATAATAATCAGCTAGGCTAATACCCAAGGCACCACCTTAAGCCTAAGTCATCAAGCGATTTTTAAAGACATTAATTCAACTTCCCGGGTTACAATGCCTATAAGAGGGTGGTGGCAAGCCCTGAATTCCACGCGAGCCAACAGATCCCTACACTCACTATTACCGTTAACCTTAACAAATTTGTATGGAAGGGTAAACCGAAGAACTCGGGGGAAAACCTCTTATACCAGTGGGGAAAGAACTTTTAAACTCTACGCAGAAGGAGTTGTTCCAAGTTTTCACCCAGTGCCACATGTTGGGATCGAACCTGGCTCCTTTTGCTGCATCACCCTTAAATGTTATTTTATCTCTACGAGTTTTCTCAACGGTCGGATACACCTTTTTAACTGCTTTCACATAAAACCGTGTTTTTTTAACACACGTGTTGTATAAATAATAGATTTTAATGTCTAATGTTAGCTTAATTTGTTATATACGAAAGTTACGTAGCAGCTTTAATGATCTGTTTTAACGAAATGTCTTTTTGGTTGAGTTTGATAGAAGCGCGTAATATTGTACCTGGTCCGGAGATTTTATATGATATTTGCACAAATAATTTTGTTTACTTAAATCATACAGATTTTGAATACAGTTGTGTTTCTGTTCGCCTTGGATCCGTACTCCTTTGAATCTAGTTATTCAAGTACTTTCGTCGATATCAGAAGCAAATACCTCGCCACAACAATCGACCGAAATAATAAACATGGAGAAGTAATTTCGATTAAGAGTGTGGATAACAGCGTGTGGTTTGCGACAGTCACCTGCACTTTGCTTCTAGCATTTTTAACCTGGGCTTTTGAGAAAAAGATTCAGTTAAACGAAGAAAGAAGCTACTTTAGCAATTTAAAGAAATCAATTTGGTTTTACATTCAAACTCTTATTCATATTGGTAAGCATTACGCTGACCTTGACATATCTTCCATTTTCACAATGTTTAATTCTATAAAATAATAATATTAACTTAAATTAAGCTAATATCTTTTACCAGTTAAAGCCCCAGTTGCGAAATGGAATTCTACAAAAATCTTTATCTTTGTTTGGATAATGGGATCGTCGATTCTGATCAGAATATATTCTGGGAATTTGAAAAGTAAAATGATGTCTCTCCATACAGAAGAAATTAACACTATTCAAGATTTGTTGGAAAATGGGAATATTTTACCTGTGATCAGGAAATACTCAAGCTTTGGAATAAATAGTCTAGTAATTATTTTTGCAGTATTACTCGTGGAATATTTTCTTAAAAGAGTAACTTTACTGCTAATTTTTATGTTCGAGATTTAAAAATATAATAAAGAGTCAACTTTGGCCTGGAGGCTAGAAAAAATTTAAACAAAAGTTTAAAACAAATTAGATTAAGTAAAATTACGCTGTGCTTCAACCAATAGGTTTCTTAAGCTTTTGAAAGCTTACCCTGCTTTTAATGTTAAGCACCTTTTAAGTAGCTTATTTCCCCCAAATTTTTAAGGTTTATACGCATTCCGTTTTCAAACGTTAAAACATTAAAAAAATCCTTTACATATGAAAAATTAAGAATGCTTTTTAAAATCCATTACTTTCAGAAAGATACACTTTTTTATATATTTATCCTTACTCGAATTAGGAATCCAATAAATAAAATTTTAATTCTAAAAACATTTGTAAAAACGAAAAGACATCGTTAGCGGTTTAGGTTTGTTTTGGATCATTGTTCGGTTTATTTATAATTAAAGGAGTACTGCAAACGTTGTACTTGAACATTTATTCTTTGTAAACTCAAAATTGCCTAAAACATGAAAAAATTATAAAATTTTCACTTTTTAATAATTTTTTCAATTTCAATTCGGTTCAACTTGTACTTCGGTTGAAAACCATTATCAAAATAACGTTATCAAAGTTTATGATTTTAATACAATGAATTTTTTATGATTTTAATACAAAGATTTTTTATGATTATAAAGATATATAAGTTTTATTGCGTCTTCATCCTAGTTTTTATTATTTTAATATACACTTTTTATAAATTATAATATCAGATATTTACAGATGGAACCTGGCACTGACTCGTTGAAGAAGTTGAGAGATATAGTGAGAGAAAAGAAAAGTTTGATTTTGCATTTAACTCCGCAATTGAAAATGGAGTTCGTTAATGGGAAAATAGCCTTATTTGAAAATAAATTATTTCTAAAGCATTTGCTACATGATATTAAGTCGATGCTTCGGCAAAGAGGAAAGCAATTACACATCGGGGATAAAAGTCTCCACCAAACGTTGTATTCAATCAGATTTGGAATGCTTACTCCTAGTTTCCTCCTAGAACACACCAACATTTTGTAAGACCACTTTTGAAATCGACCTTGTATTTAATTAGGAATATTTCTAGCTACTCGTGCAAAACAAACTGGTTTAAAATGAAAGGACAACGGAAATTAAAAGTGCAAAAAAATTTATTTTAAAAACATAAATATTAGACCCAACTAGTTTCGGCCACTCTATTGTATGACTCGTTTACTATAGTGTCGGTTAATAATAACCAAGTTTTTAGTTTTTTTAAGATTTTTAGGATTAAAATTTTTGTTTTACGAAACTATAAAGTCCAGGGGGGGGGGGGGGCTGAAAAGATGGTATTCACGTGACTTGGTGGAGAATTGCAGCGCCATATATCTTAAGAAATACGAACTATTATTTTTTTATTATGCTAATGGCAGTTCATCTAAATTATCTAATTATTATTACTATTATTTAAAACATCTTGTAATAGTAAGGTGTAAGTCAATTAGCTCTCTGCAGTATCTGGAAGGAATATTTTGTTCTTTATCGTCGCACGGCCAACTATGAACACGAGTTACCGAATTGAAGTTGGCTGTGAAATGGTAGACAAGTGATTCTGTTTTCCCATTTTAACAAGTTGGTTAAGACCAAATTTACTTTATAGTTTCGCCTATTAAGATATATTTCTAGCAACATGTGCAAAACAAACTGGTTAAATGCGAAAGGACAACGAAAATTAAAAATGCGCAAAAAAGTGTATTTTAAAAACATAAATATTCCACCCAACTAGTTTATTTCACTTTATTGTATCGATATATAATACGTTTACAAGAGTGTTGTTTATTTATAACATAGTCTTTAGTTTTTAAAGTTTTTAATAGCTTTTTTAATAAAATACGAATCCAAAATATCTAATTCTATTGAATTTTTCCAATGCTTTTCAAAATTGATGACATAATTAGTTTGTATTACGTGGGTAGCAAAAGCAGATTTTTTAAATCTTTTGTGTTTTACATCAGCATATTTTGCGTTTTTTTAACTACGTTCAGTTGGACCTATTTATCTATATATATAGATATATGTGGTTTATCTTCAGTATCGGATCTTTTAATGATTTTAAACAATTACCCTTACGAAAATGGTTTGTTAAATATAAGAAGTTTTATAATGGAAATTTTATTAAATTATGACCAAGAGAAGTAGTATTTCATCGAAATCTAATCGAATAAATTATTTTTGATCATACTGTGATTCGAATAAAAAAGATTAAGGTGATCAAATAAAATTTTATCAAATTAAAAAAATTATTTGATCAAATTCCATTTGATCAGAATTTGATAAAATGCATATTTGTTCAAATACCATTTCTGTAAAATTCATGTTTTTTAAAAGAAACGTGTTTGTGCACTTTTACTTTCCGTTGTCCTTTCATTTTTAACCAGTAAGCTCGGCATTTTCCTATTAATAAACCACAAATTGGGAGATAATTTATCCATTTTAGTTATCCATATTTTTGTGGATAAAACAATTATCCACGAAATTTGGCAATTATTTGAAAAAATATTATGTTATTGAATAAATCAGTTATTTTATTTTTAATTAATTAATTAATCCCTTAAGTATACTTTAATTAAACAAAACATTATCTAAAGTAATTATGCGAGTTTTATCAATGGCTATAGTGAATATCCGAACGCCGACCTCTAGTCTCAGAACAATAACGACATTCCGATCTTACTTTTAAATCATGAGATGGTCTGTTAGTACCACTTAAAATCCTCTCAACACATCTTTTATTACTTATTTTGATATTTAGAAAAAATAAGTGAGATTTTATTTATAATCCTGTGCGAAATATAAACTAACTAATAATGTGATGGATTATCCGTTCTCTATCTGGTCATTTACTTTGTGTTTTATTTATCAGAAAAAAGATTGCGTTTCTCATCAGGTGCTACTGTTACTTTTAAAATTGTATTTTGTTTCCGCATATACCTTTTCCCCCGTAGAGATATAGCAATTCTAACACGCATGGTTTTACTTTGGGTTTTTACGGTTTATTCGAAGTTTTGATTCAGTGTTTCCGCCTTTAATTTAGGGAATAAAGTAAAACTCGCACAATTTAGCATAGAGTAATATAAGGAAATGTAAAGATGAAGAAGATACGGTAGGAAAGTTATTTCTCAGCAATATATACCTGAAGTATCCGAATACGGCACTTGTTCTTCGAAACTCCAGCTCGTAGCATCTAAAAATATATCTTCCACAGACTATGTAATCGACCAATTTTAAGCCATATAACTAAAACATTTTTGAAGCCCTTAACAAACAGGGTCATTTTTGTACTTTAGGGTTACAAGGTTCAGAGAAACGGGACATGTTCAATTTCTTTCCGAGAGAGAAAATGAAATAAATGAAGATAATTTATATCATCATGGTGGCTCTGTTGAGTCGTCGATTCATAGAATATGTCTGGAAAATTTAGAGATAGAATTTATTCTCTGGATGTGTGGTATCGCAGTTTCCAGTTCAATATTATTACTAGAAATGACAATATTTTTTTCTAAACGTTCTTAATTTAACCAAAGAGTAAACAAAGCTTGTTTTTGTTACCTTTTAAAAACAGGGTAAATGAAAAAAAAATGTTTGCAGATGATTTAAGCTGAAGACTAAATCCAGCGACACCACAATAATAAATCCAAAAGCTCTTCACTAATTAACTGAATAATATACTTTAATTATAAATAGTTTTTCTCCAATTCTAGCAAATAAACGTACAATAGCTCTTAGACTGAAAATGTGTGATCGATTTAAATATTTATAGCGTACAATTTCAATAAATTCCGTTTATAACTGAAGCTTTAAATATAATCAAATTTGAAAATTTTGTCTCTTTAAGAAGATAAATATTTCTAAAGAAATTTGAATTTCGATTTTGACCCTTTAATCCGAGACATAATTCATAAAAAGAAAGCGCCAAGCTTTTAAAATATTTGTTTTTCTTGTGTTTTTGAAATTCTAAGAGACACTTGGTATTACAAAAAACACAAAAAAATATTTCCGCACTCGTGTTAATCTGAAATGCAGTTAAATAAGCAATATTTTATTTGAGTATGAAAACTGATCCACAAAGAGTCTAGGCGGAAAAAGAATGGAATTTAAAGAAATTTATTTGAACGCGCTCGGCATCTATGTTAAATAGCGTTTTCCATTGTGGACCTTCGAGCACTGTTGGAGTACTAAGAAACCAAAAATCATGGGTACGTCAAGTTATTAAGATTTCTTGCCAGAAATGCAAGATTTCTTGCGATCTTGCTAACTTGACGATTTTCAAAACGGGAAACAAGAACTTTTGATATCACAAATCTAGCGAGATTCCCAAAATCGCTTTCGAGGTAGTTTTTAAGAAGATTCAAGATGGCGTCGAATGCCAATGAATTATTTGGCGTAGCTCTAAAAGATGATATGACGGGAATGAATTATAATTTTGAGGTTTCCGCCGAAGAATTCCAACGACTTGTAAATGGTAAATATATTTGTAATTGGTTTGGTCGTTTTTTTAAAATTAAAGCAACGTTTCGAACTATTATTTCCAAAAAGGCTTAAAGTTGTATTACTTATTTAACAAATCCAGCTTATCGAAGAAAATTGATAGACAACTTGACACTTTTTTTAAATTCTTTTAACTAAGAAATTGTCTTGCAAGAACAAAATCTTACGGTTAGATTTAGATCTCGATAACTTGACGCGCCCCAGATTCCATTGGGTCAAAAAGAGCATAACCCCGAAAGGTCCTTCGCTAGAGCTCTGCGTAACAGATAAATTAACTGACAAATTTCGATTAATCGTAAATATTTTGGTTAACTGTTTATTTTCGGATATAATCCATGGATAAACAACGATTTAACATACAAAAAATAATTTATGTTTTCGGATATTTGTTGTTTAAGGATAAAAATAAAAAAAGTGGTTAATTTTTATCAGAACGCCGAGCTCTATCCCTCGCGCAGTGCTCCGAAATGGCCCCGCCCCAGGGACGGAGGTGCCAAAAAATTGCCCTTTATTGGAGCTTTAAAAATGCCCACTTATGAAATGAGAGCTTCGTATCTGATAAAGTGTGCTCCTTAAAAGTGTTGTATTCCATTGGGAGGTCCACCCATGGCTCCGACGTCGGATCCTTTCAGCGAGAGTGATGACGTAAGAAGCAAAATCAGAAGATGCTCCGAGCAATCCCAATGGAAAACACTATTAATCGATTGCATACAGAGTATGATAGTGTTTGTTCGTTAATGATGTTGAGGTTCAGATCGTATTTTAACTGCCTAAATATCGAACTTAGAATCTTGCAAAAGAAAGAACATTCAGTCATAAATGCAAAATTTAACCATGGTTAGTTTAAACTAGTAAATAGTAAGTAATATACTATAAAGACAGATACTTCATGGTTTAAAATAAACTTTTATTAAAAAGAATATTGGGGAAGCTTTTCGAGCCCACTCGCTCCTTTTCATTTTCTATCTGGGTTGAAAAGGAGCGAGTGGGCTCGAAAAGCTTCCCCAATATTCTTTTTAATAAAAGTTTATTTTAAACCATGAAGTATCTGTCTCTATAGTATATTACTTACTATTTACTAGTTAGAACATTCAGTCGCCAGAAAAAGTCTAAACGGAACTGTTTTATTGAGTTTTTGTTAATAACAAAAGAAACATTCTACTGTATACAAATATATGTGGGTGTGAGCGCGCGTTAAGAACAAAGTCCACCAAGGAGGATTAATACAAAGGGTAAAAACAAATTTACAAATATAATATTTCCAACAAATGTTTAACTCATATGATAGAAAAACACACTGTGGTTTTATAACTGGCTTACAAATTTTTGTTCATTGCATGAATTAAAAATATTTTAAATAAGAATGTACATGTACAGACAAGTAAAATAAAATAATAATGTACAAGAAAAGAAAAAGAACATGGATTGTCAAATAATTTTTGCGGTTTAAGAAATAGTGTATTAATACATTTCTTTTTTTTATAAAATAATCGGAAGTGTGAAGTTTGAAAAGCTTGCTTCTCTTGTTATAACGGCCGTAGTAATTAGTTTTTTAAAACTTATTGATAAATACACAGAGGCCACAACTTTAAAATTTTTATTTTATCTAGGTTAGTCTTTATCGGGTGTGTCGCAGAGTGAGTAAAATACCATGAGTTGGCAAAGTGCTGTGTATCTTCTCCAAACCGACCTAAACATATGTTGGCTTAATGCTGCGCGATAGTCGCTGAATGCAAAAACTGCTATGTTGAAGCTGTGCCATTATCCTAGTGTTCAATAGTAATAGTTAGTGTAGGGAGCTGTTGGATCGCGCGGCATTAAGGGCTTGCCACCACCCTCCTACGCATTGTAACCCGGCCACCTGTTACTTGATCGCGCACAAGCAACATTGCTTATGTGGTCGAAGGTGGTGCCTTGGGTATTAGCTCTATTTAAAAAAAACCTGAAAACACATGTTTCTGGCCCTCACGTCATTCAAATATAGAAATAATAAAACAGATTGGGATAAATTTTATGGTAAAATTATTTACAGGACTGGTCAATAACTTTCCATTAAGTATAATTTAAGGATTTTCAGAAGCCAAAAAATAAATTTCTGCCTTATTCTAGAGCTCGTGAAAGGTCAAAGTGAAACCGAACTTGGTCGTGGAGGAAAACGTGCCGCTAAAAAGATTTCTTCAAAGAAACAAAAAACAAATTATGTCTCGGATATTGAAAGTGGTAAATTTTGCGAAAATAATTTGCCAAAAACCACAATCCATATTTTTGGCATCTAGGTGAAGAAAATTCATTGCAGATAAATCATAGGAATTGTTTATCCAAAGCCACCCTTTTTTCCACTTAACACCGGTACATACTTTACAAACAATATCAATGCTATTTACACAATTATAGTAGAAATTGGGAATTGTAAAAAATTTGGCAGTTGCTCTATTGATAGTAAGTGTCCTAAAATTACAGGCTATGAATGTTTAAAAATTTGATTGTACATGCCATTTGTGTATGGTTTAGAAAAAGCAAATGAATACTTTATGGAAGCAATTATTAGCATTTGCAAGTACCATTTTTCGTATTCAACACTAAAAAGTACCATTCCATGTCTTTAACACTAAAAAGTACCATTCCGTGTCTTCAACAGTAAAATTACCTTTCCATTTCCTTAAAACTCGTATTTCGCTCTTGTACGCTTTCCAATAATAAGAAGTACTGTCATCAAAGTTGATCAGATGTTCGGTATTTTTGTTGTGAAATACTACGGCGATCCCTCGTATCCAGATCTATTCAAATGTCCTTTGTGTTCGTTAAACGTTTTTAAAATTACGTTTTATTTGTCCTATGTATATTTGATCTCAATCTTGACAGGGAATTTTATAAATACCTTTCTTATAGGCATTGTCTAATTTACCTTTAACGTTATTAAAAATATATTTCCTATTTGATTAAAAGGTTTTTAGAAGCAACATTTATATAATTGGTTTTTATCAGACAGTTAGAATTTTTTTTCTTAATACCAACGTTCTACACTCTTTATGGTGACGATACCTTTACATTGTTCAACCAAATGCACCCTGAAATAGAACTCAGCGTAGAAAAGGAAAATAATGAAAAAATTAGTTTCCTCGATGTTCTGAAAAAAAAATCGCAATGCAAATCGGTTCAAAACCAACTTTTATAACAAACCCTTCAGAGTCAGGTTATTCCCTCACAAAAACTCTTGTCATGCATTCTCTCAATACACGTTTAAGAAAGGGATTTATGTAATTCCTTGTCAAGTTTGTGATCAAATATACATAGAAAAAAACGAACACAAAGGACATTTTAAAAGATCTGAATGCGAGAAATCGACTGTAGCACTCCTCCACAAAAAACTGACATCTAATCAACTTTGATGATAGTGCTTCTTATTTTGGAAAACAAAAACCAAAAATAATGAAGGAAACAATTGAGTTGAACAATGTTTACGATTAGACTATAGGGCCGGCTACGTAAATTAAATTATATTTGTATATATTTGTTTTAAATTGTTTTAAAATTTTAATTGATTTTTATGATTTAAATAACTTGAAATATATTTTTCAATCTGGTAGAGTTTTCAAGATAGTTTTAAGGTAATTTTGGCTGGATGCCGCTTGGTAAGGTTCAGCCCTGATCAAGTTAGAAAATACTTTCATTGCATAAACTTAATAAAAATTGTTTAGAATTTCATTATGTGTCAAGCGCTTCTACGAGGAATTTGCAATTTGCATTCTTTCTTTTCCTTGGCTACCGAAAGTTTCAACTTTAAATCTGATTGACAATGTCTAATGTTATACGAAAAACCGTTGAGTTAAAGTTTACACAGAAGATATTTGTTCACCGCTTAAACGAAATATTAAATAACCGAAACTGCACTTAACCTTGGAATTGGTTAGAAACGTGGGTAAGTTATAATATCAAAGTTAATAGACAGGTTAGGCCCACCCTCAAAAACGTTAGGATTTAATACTCCAAGAAGATTCCCCTACACATCTCTGATCAATGGCTTAATATGTGTAAAGATGGGTTTAAAAATTTATAATAACTAAATTTATTATTTAATCTCTCCCCCAAAAGCTGAATAATATACTAAAATTTTTGGAAAGATTGAAATTTAGTGTTTTTTTTTAATTTATAAAAATTTATAATGAAAGCCTTATTATGCCCATATATTTTTTCTTCCTTCAACACAGTCAAATTTAACCTTCATTTATTTTGTTAAATGGAATGCTTATCCCGAAGTTTGTATTTTTGCCTTTATTATCAGATATCCTTCTATAATAGGATTATGTAACCTATTTATAAAAAGGAGGTTGGATTCTGGTGTCTGCAGAGGAAGATGCATCCCAGGTAGCAAATTTGCGTTTCAAACATTTGTTTCATTACTTTGAAATACGTATGAACAATCGTTTTTGTTATGTTGGCCTTGTCAGCGTTTTGACGTTGATTTATGATTTTACAATATATTTTGAAATGTAAGTTACACGAGTATAATTCTTTTATAGTTTATTTTCCTTGGATGAGTTTTAATATATTTAAAGATTGGGTGTTTAAATAATCGATTTAATTTAGAATATTAAGGCCTTTTTAGCAGTACAACTGGCCTAGAGATAATTGGGTGATAGTTATAAAGATATAGCTATCACATTAATGAAGGCCTTATTTATTTACTTATATAGTTATTTATTTATTTATCAACAATTATCAGTTTGTAACAATTGTTTAAAAACAATTATATGATCTCTTCATAAGACAAAGCTTATGAGTAGAGTGCAACTATAATTTTCCAAAAATATTTACGACTTCATGAGAAAAGATACAAATTTCAGATTTTATACATAATGTAGTTCACCATCCAACACAGATTTTTATTATAAGCTTATTTACTTTTATCCACTTTACAAGGTGGTTTTGGAACTGTATAACACTATTTTTCGCTTCAATTCTATATATATGAAAGAGATTAAATAGCTTAGGTACTAAATGTTTTTGTATCTATTGTTATTGCATTTATATAAACTAGAATCAGATTTATTTCAAAACACTTCGATTATTACAGATTGGAAAAACAAGTGTCATATAAGCTTTTTAGTTAAAATTTAACCACATTTCATTAAGACACTTTTTTACAATTTTATTCAGAGTTTATTTAACGGATCTAATACGTTCCTACTAGCGCTTCCCCACACTAAAATGCCATACATTAAGAAAGGTTCCTCCAATGCGTGAGAAGCAAAGCGCAATAATTTACGATTCATCAACCTTCTATGCTTTTGTTATTTATATAGAACCTATTTCAAACTTAATCAGCCAATAATTAATCTACCGGCAAGCGCAAACCATTACTGATGCTAATGAAATAGGTAATTACAAAAAAACTGTTAAACTGCATCAAGAAAGGCTTAAGAAAGGTGTTAATTTCAATAGTGAATGCTTAAGAAAGATGTTAATTTGAGGGGTCGGACATTTGGCCCAATCCCGTACCAAATTTTGATAAAAATCCACAAATACCAAATCCAAGAACTTTTTGAAAATCCACAATAAAACAAGTTGGCAAGCCAAAATATACCTCTCCTCGGAAGAATGGTCCCTAGTGGTATTAATTTCTCGACACGACACCCAAAGATATCTCCGCAATTCAGAGATATTTACGAAAAACGTATTCTAGGTTCAAACCCTGCCCGGTATAAAATTTTAATTTTAATTTGAATAATTGAGACGAAACAATCGAGTTTAATTTATTCAGAATATTATAAATTAAGTAGTTACAACAGCGAGTTAAACTTACTAAAACAATGCACAATTGAATTTAACCCTTTTTACAGTACATGTTTATCAGTTGAATATAATTCTAAGCAAATTTTAATGAAAGAAATATCTACAGAGGGTATTTGTATTTTTCTCGCTTACGAAATACTTGCCGCATCTTTAACGCTCATTTTATTTCAACACTCGTACATGTAGACTTCCAGTTGACGTTGTGACACATACCGCATGAAAAAGACCAATTCCGTCCAATTTCCAGTATCATATAATGACTCGCACACCCAGGAAATCATTGACTGCGTTAGAAATCGTAGATATCCAAATATCCACACCAAATATATTTACAAGAAGCAAAAACCTTACCATCAACAAAGCACAGAGAACCACTTGACTAACCGCCAGCTCTTAAAGCAATAAACGTTAAATTATCAGCTTTGAATTAAGAATACCCGTAAATAAATAACAAAAAGTAACAAAGTGGACCACCCACAGGGTCTACCCTTTAACCCTCTTATCTCGGCTGACTGCGCTTAAACAACATTTAACCTTTAAAATTTCATTCGTAAAAAAACCAGATTAGGCCTTCATAAATTCATTAATAAAAAAAGATTTTATTACCTATTATGCTTACGATGCGTGTCTTAATTTCAGTGAACCTAAGCAGCTATCGCTGGTTCTGTGGTAGAGCGCTCGACTGCCAAGCCGAATGGCCTGGGTTCGAAACCTGGGTGGCGCATTTGTTTTTAATCAATAGAGAAACGGTAAATTAGAATTTCTTCAATGCAAAAATTTCATTTTCAATTCTATATCAATTAAACCAAAATTTCGTAATATTAAATACGCTTCCGATAAAGCTGAAGGTCTAATTTTCAATAAAGCGTAACAAGTGTCGGTGGTTCTGTGGTAGAACGTCCGCCTGTCAAGCAGGAGGTCTCGGGTTCAAATCCCGCCCGATGCGATCGCAAATTGATACTAAGACGAATACCGTGTACAACTGGTGGAACCCTGCCATTGGACGTTGAGAGGTAGCGTTACGGTCAGCACTCGGTCCGTCCCAAAGTCAAAACGCCCATACAAACACAACAGACTCAACATGCACAACCATCAGAACACCAACTCAACACTCACAAGCTAAGCATAAACATTACAAAAAAGTAACACACCAACAGTCACGACGATGAGCGAAAAAACACCATCCAAACCAAACCGCAAATGAGTCCGTTAACGCTCACCGTCACACGGTGGTTTTGCCAACCCTTCGAGCAACTGCGAACGCAGAGGTCTCGAGAAACTGCGTACGCAGTGATTACCCTTTGCCCCGAAAATGCGAACGCGTTCGCAGGCCTGACAGACAGACCCACAGACCCACAGACAGACACGGCGATTGTGTAACCCCTCCTAGGGGACTTTGTCCCCTCGGAGAGGTAAAAAATAAATAAACGCAATCGCAAATTTATCCGTTAACGCTTACCGTCACACGGTGGTTTTGCCAACCTTTAAACTGCTAAAACGGTTGTTCGACTGCGTACGCAGTGATTACCCTTTGCCCCGAATATGCGAGAGAAAGAAGGTGTCCATCCGGTGAATGAGAATTTCATTCTCATTCACCGGAAGGACACAAAGCTGTTGCTTTCCCCCTGGCTCCCGCCGTTCCTCCTTCTCGTTCACCCACTCCTTTCCCCCATTGCTTTCATCCCTTCTTCTTAATCACCAGAATTTCTAGTCACCAGATTCTCTCTCTCGTTCACCAGCTACTTTCCCCCATCCCCATTCTTTCTCGTTCACCAGTTGCATTCCCCCATCCCCATTCTCCAGAATTTGTTTTCCTCGCGCGGATTTCTGAAGGACGGAATTTACCCCTCTCTACTCTTAACCCCCACCTCGTTAACCATAATTTCCACTATCGCTTCCGAACCCCTTAATTTCTAAACTCTAGGCAATTAAAAACAAGAAATATACATTTCCAATTTTATTTTACTTTTAATTACATGATAGCGTAAAACAGGTTCTAATATTAGACCGACAATATAAATAACGCGTTTAAATCGTATTTTATCAATATACCCATTCGCTATAAATCGCAGCAGTTTGCCTAATTAGTTTTACCTCACCGAAATACTTCATGTACCCAAAATTGGACCGCAAATTGTTTCGTTTTAGGGGAATCTCTATGGGAGTTTATCATTACATTAAAGCTAAAAGGTCCAGTTTGGGGTACTTTTGGTCCGAAATGGGGTACATAGGGCCGAAAATGGTGACTTTGGTCGTTTATAGGGTACATTTGGTCCATTTTGGTTCATTTTTGGGTACATCAGAAATGCAGTTGGAAAAGCGAAGAGCCGTAATTTTTTCCACCCATCCCCAAATTTAAAGTTCTAACTCACGTATTTGTAGTGTCTAACAGCAGTATCGTCTGACATACGAGGGACAGTCACAAACGTCGTCTTTTTCAGGTACAGGTGAGATGCATTTGTCAGCGACCGTAGTTACTTTTGGCGTCGGGGGAATGTCCCATTCTAGCGAGATGAACTTTTTTTCCGATGGTGAATTATCCCTCGACGGACAGTTTGGAAAGCATCTGGCGTGTTCAAGTTCTGGTACGTCTCCTGATTTCCAGTGTTCTAAGATTCCATGGCATTTGTAACATCGTACTTCATCGCCCCGTTGAATATAGTAGAATCCAGCCTTCGCTAGTTGTTCGTTAGTGACGTGTGGATTTCTCCAGTGACGAAAGGTTTCAAGTCGATACGCTTCGATGTCCATACTGTAAAACTGATAGTTTCTATAAGCTATTGCCTACATTATTAAGCCTAATTGGTTAAGCCTAAATTTCGATTAATTATGTTTTTCTATTTATTTTGGTTAGACTCTAACACTATTTGGCTAGAATCTAAGTCTATTTACTTCAAATACGCTACATTTTCAATTTAAAAAAAGCCTAATTTCCCTCTACAGTAAAATAATAAAGTCACTTACTTTTACGGAAATCCTTAAGCCTTTGCCTGTAAATAGAGTCGAGAAGGCGGGGTACGGAGCGCGAAAATCTACGTGTCTCTTCTCGAGGGGGTCCAGGAACTAAAAGAACGCTGTGTCGTATATCTAGAGATCAAATAACACTCGAAACTTCAAGTAAATCCTGATTTCTCATTGGCTGAAACCAATTGAAGTCACGGGAGAATGTAAAACATAACCAAAAATAGAGGTTACTGCTCATTGGTTGGCGATAAAAAATCGTCACGTGTTAAATTAGGCAAATTAGAATAGCTGAAAATACATTGCGCTTACTTCGCCCAAATTTACTTCTGATACAACTTTAATAAAAATTAATCCTGTTTCGGGGCTCCCACTAGAGGAAATCTTAGAGACTATTAACTCGGCAGAATACACTATTTTAGCAATTGCAGATATATACTGAAATGATTATTGTTGGATAGGAAATAAAAGAATCGTGCTACGTGTCTCTCCTCGAGGGGGTCCAGGAACTAAAAGAACGTTGGGTCGTATATCTAGAGATTAAATAACACTTGAGATAATCGAAACTTCAAGTCCTAAAAGTTATTTTAATCTCGGTACGGGTAAAGGGATATTTGGAATTACTATGTAAGAGTTATGAATCCGGCGTTTGTTATCAGATCCATGCTGCCAGGTGTATCTTTGTACAGGCCAGATGTCGCTAGATCCTTCAACGAATAAATATTTCACTATATTCGGATCAAAATAAATTTATTTATTTTATTTTTATACAGATTTTTTTCATTTTTTTTTTGCATTAATTTCAATTTTTGGAGTCGGTACCAGTTTCACCGAAGATGAAGATGCTTCGTTTTATTCAGCATTTACTTTTTCCTCCTCATCGTCCGAGACCCCTATAATACGTCTCTCGACCTATAAAGTAAAGAAATCAAAATAATAAGCTAAACGATAATCCATACCTTCTATTCACTAGTTCAATTTATCGCTGTCTCATATATCCACTATCGTACATACATACATACACTAACTTACTAACGCTTTAAAGTCTCCGCAAGTTTTTATGTTGTATAATCAAAGTTTTGAGTCGAATAAAAATAATAATAATAATAATAATAATTAGATCAAAACAAATTTCAAGCTTACGTTAATGTATTCCCTTGAGTGATTGCCCAATCTTTGAAAAATCTTCTCAATGACGACATGGGTAGCTAGATGGGCGTCGATGTAACCTTCGTCCTCTTGCAGGTTCAATACACGTTAATACCCGTTTTTATATTTTCTTAACATTATTTCTAACGTTCTAAACGAAAATTATTTTTCGGTTGGTATATCCGGCTTAAAAGAAAACCTAAGATTTGCTTTAGTTACACGCATATCCACGTTATTTTCCATAGCTAATATTAAGCCCTTAAACTTGCTCGTAATTACGAAGAATGTAAAAATATAGAATGCTCGCTCCTATATTTATACCAAATCAGAAATCACTTGAAATAATAACTTCATTGGTACTTAAAAACGGGGAGATGAAGGGAGAGTCTACAAGAGTTGCAGACCTAGACCAATCAACATTTTCTGTAGACTTTTGGTGTAAAGTTCGGTTAAAGGCTGAAAATAAGATAGAAGACTTAATCAATATGTTTGGTGAAATATATTTTTCTCTGGAAGTTTGTGTAAAAATGACTCAATTTTCATGATGACTATCAATTAGTTTCAACAGGATATAAACATCCACATTAACAACCAAGGCTTCAGCTTCTTTATAGATATTACTTAGAAATAACGCTAAATACAGGGTTAAATTCAATTCAAAATAAAAGACCATGACAATAAAAAAATAACCTTTAAAATATAAATCGCGGAGAAAATGAAGTAACGCGACTTTTAAAATTAGTATAAAATGTTTAAACCCCCTGAAAACGTGAAAATTCATATAGGACAACACCCAAATACATGTTTACTGAGCTTAGCACTCTACTTTTTCAATCCTCTATTCTCAATGGTGACCTCTATTTTTACCATCGTCTGCTTCGTAAACTTTATGGATGCATTGGGAGGGCTCAAATTAAGCTAAGGGGTACACTTCTTGTTTAATTTATATACTTCTAACCATATTAAAGTATCAATTTTAATTAAAGGAATTTTACTAAAAGATGAAATTCAACTTAAGTGTCTTTGCTTGAAAATTATCAAATTGTCTCTTTAAATAATAACTTTGATTTGTACTTAAAAACGAACGGAAATATATGAATTTATCATTAAAGAAAAAATCGTATTGAGGTATCAAAACACTTTCGGAATTTTCCTAGAAGATGAAAACCATCTTAAGTTACTTTGTCGACAAAGAACAAATTCTCTCTCTCTATCTATCTCTCTCTCTCTCTTTCTCTTTCTCTCTCTCCATCTCTCTCTCTCTCTTTTGAAATAATAAAATCCTCATTAAGATAGGGTATGGTAGGGTAAATAACCTTCATTAGGAACAACTACCTACACCGGGTTATGATATACAAAGCTCGTAATTTGGCAGTAGAAGTATATTTAAAAAAATTAGCTTAACTTCTAATTTAGGAATAAACTGATATTATAGAACGAAGAAAAGTCAATAGACATTTATTTGTAAATTATTCACAATTTTATTTATTTATTTAAAAAACGAACAACAGTTCGGTCTCGCGGGTGTTTAGGGTAGTGGCAACAGCCCTAAAATAAATCGAACGCTGCGCACTCCTCCCGTCGACGGCTTCTCTTCGACCCTCTTCTTCCACAGTACGTACAGCGGAGATGGGGCGGGAACTCCCTTATCAGACGCCCGGGGATGTGTTTGGTATAGGTATTACCATGTCGAAAAATTACACCCATTTGATAATGCGCGCACTCTCGACCCCAGCAAAAGAAGAGTGTTCCACCTCTTACATCCAATTCTTCTGTACATTCGCCGCAGTGAAAGCAAATCATAGAATCGGTTGATGTACCGACGTACTCATTTCCCGAGGCCAAAGTTATGGAAATAGGATCCATTACTATAAAATTAGTAAGAATGAATGATTGAATATAATATATATACAAAGTTTAGAATTTACAATTGAGGTATTTCTACGTACTTAGTCCCTCGAGCCGATTCCGAAACAATTCGAATTGGCTGTTTTCTTAATACTGTCTCTCAAATTTTCTGTTTACCCTTTTTATACTCGAAAAAAAAAACAATTTACAACCGATATCATAATTATAAAACTGGGGGGTGAGGGGGGTGGAAGAGAAAACTTTTCGAAAACCAATCAAATTTACTTATATCAAAATCAAAACAGTAGTCCTCCAAATTGGTAGTCAACCCAAAAATAAGTAATTAAAAATTTAAACTATATTCAAATTCCCTAATGAATCATTATCGAACATAGGGCTCTAGAAATCGTTATCATACTCGTATCTTATTAATCGGTACAGATGTTTGTGAAACAATTTTGGTCAGGGACACTTTACGTGTTTCACTTTATCGATTTAAAATCATAGTTTTGAGCAAAATCGTAAAACTTAGTACTTACTTTCTTAATTACAAGTACGCTATGACGTCGCTCGTAAATTGCTTAGCTTAATCAACTGATCTTCACTATAACAAGATCTGTTTACAAGAATACTTCATAGATTATCTTAAGTAGCGTATCTAAAGAATTTTAAATCGAGTTAAACGCTATAAAAGGATTTTTTTTTGTGTTTGAAACTTCTTTACTCGTTAGAATATTTTTTTAATATTTGTCTTTAATATTTATCCATAATGGAAATTCCTCGAATACCATGTTTTATATTTATTTATTTATTTCTAGCCCCTCGTTCGGGTCTTTCCGTAAAACATGGCATTGATGTTTTAGCAGGTGTGATAGATAAAGATTACACTGGTACAATAGGGGTTGTCTTGATTAATCACGGGAAAAACGCATTTAAAAGCTTCAGAGGCGATCGATTAGCTCAACTTATCTGCGAATGTATTTCGATGCCAGACCCTATGGAATGCCTTGTGAGTTTAATTGATATGTTCCACCCTCCAAAATTATTATTATTATTATTATTATTTCAATTTTCCTTTTTTGGTTTGTATTAGCAAATTGAAGAAGATACAGAAAGAGGATCGAGAGGCTTCGGTTCTACAGATATTTGAAATAAATATTTAATGTGTGTTTTTTTCATCCATATTCCTAATAATAATAAAACATAAAAATGGTTCGTATTGGTTTATTGTTTAGAACACCAATCCGAATACTGCTCAATAGTAGGTGTTGGTAGGGTAATTCGTATTCCTGTTTGTGACCCCAGAGCGTCAATGACATAGGACCATTTTTCAGTAAGACAATCCCAAGATTGAATTGAGACAACGGTACTATTGACACCGTTTGTTAAGTACACGGCGGGGGCGCCATCAAAAATTGAAGCTGTAACTCCAAAACCAGAGTGTGACTTCACAGTAAGACATACTTTTTTAAAAAATACAAAAATCATTAAATAATGATACGAAATGTAAGAAATTAAATATAATACACACCTTTCGCGAACTTATAATCCATAAGGAATATATTTATTTATTTATTTGATTTAAGCTATATATATATATATATATATTTTTTTTTGTTTTTTTATCCCTTTGCAGATTTTCCTGTAGCGGATTTCAGGAATGGAATGGTTTTATAGTACAAACATGCCCCTCTTTTATACGAGATGAGAAGTATGTGGGCACTTAAAAAAATTAGATACCACTAATGATTATTTCGCTGTATACTTAAGTTATTTCTAAAAAATATTAAAATCAACTTAAGTACCCCTGTACCACCTTCTTTGTTTTCGAATTTCAGATAGCAAAACAACACTTAAGTTGAATTTCATCTTTTAGTAAAATTGCTTTAATTAAAATTGATACTTTAATATGGTTAGAAGTATATAAATTAAACAAGAAGTGTAACCCTTAGCTTAATTTGAGCCCTCCCAATGCATCCATAAAGTTTACGAAGCAGACGATGGTAAAAAAAGAGGTTACCATTGAGAATAGAGGATTGAAAAAGTAGAGTGCTAAGCTCAGTAAACATGTATTTGGGTGTTGTCCTATATGAATTTTCACGTTTTCAGGGGTTTAAACATTTTATACTAATTTTAAAAGTCGCGTTACTTCATTTTCTTCGCGATTTATATTTTAAAGGTTATTTTTTTATTGTCATGGTCTTTTATTTTGAATTGAATTTAACCCTGTATTTAGCGTTATTTCTAAGTAATATCTATAAAGAAGTTGAAGCCTTGGTTGTTAATGTGGATGTTTATATCCTGTTGAAACTAATTGATAGTCATCATGAAAATTGAGTCATATTTACACGAACTTCCAGAGAAAATTATATTTCACCAAACATATTGATTAAGTCTTCTATCTTATTTTCAGCCTTTAACCGAACTTCAAACCGAAAGTCTACAGAAAATGTTGATTGGTCTAGGTCTGCAACTCTTGTAGAGGTCAACAAAGCATATGCGTATCTAAGCGAGGCGAAGCGTATAAATAGTCTTTGCTCTCCCTCTAACCTCTTAAACGCACCGTGTAATGTAGCGAAACGCAGTTTTTTCTAACACTCAAAACCTATAATCAAACTAACTTGCAAACCCTCAATTGGCAATATTTTATAAATTAGATTTATCTGTAAAAGTTTTATTTTAACATTTCTAATTTCAAATGTCTGACAATATTTTATTAATTAGCTTTATCGGTTCGCTGTAGTCGCGTTACCATGTTATTTGCGTCCGTGCGAAACGGAAATCAAACGAAATTACCTGGCGAGCGAAAATTCTAATTAGTACACTTCTTGTATTATTTATATACTTTTGCTATGGTACATTTGATTATAAAAATTTATAAATTACCAAAACCCCTCCTCCCACCTCTCCCTTCATCTCCCCGTTTTTAAGTACCAAATGAAGTTATTATTTCAAGGGATTTCTGATTTGGTATAAATATAGTAGCGAGCATTCTATATTTTTACATTCTTCGTAATTACGAGCAAGTTTAAGGGCTAAATAGTAGCTATGGAAAATAACGTGGATATGCGTGTAACTAAAGCAGTTCTTAGGTTTTCTTTTAAGCCGGATATACCAACCGAAAAACAATTTTCGTTTAGAACGTTAGAAATAATGTTAAGAAAATATAAAAACTGGTATTTACGTGAATTGAACCTGCAAGAGGACGAAGGTTACAACGTTAAAGCGTTAGTAAGTTAGTGTATGTATGTATGTACGATAGTGGATATATGAGACAGTGATAAATTGAACTAGTGAATATCCTGTAATTAAAAGTAAAATAAAATTGGAATTGTATATTTCTTGTTTTTAATTGCCTAGAGAATAGAAATTAAGGGGTTCGGAAGCGATAGTGGAAATTATGGTTAACGAAGTGGGGGTTAAGAGTAGAGAGGGGTAAATTCCATCCTTCAGAAATCTGCGCGAGGAAAACCAATTCTGGAGAATGGGGAGGGGGGAATGCAACTGGTGAACGAGAAAGAATGGGGATGGGGGAAAGTAGCTGGTGAACGAGAGTGAGAATCTGGTGATTAGAAATTCTGGTGATTAAGAAGGGATGAAAGCAATGGGGGAAAGAAGCGGGTGAACGAGAATGATGAACGGCGGGAGCCAGGGGGAAAGCAACAGCTTTGTGTCCTTCCGGTGAAGTAGAATGAAATTCTCATTCACCGGATGGTCACCCCCTTTCTCTCGCATATTCGGGGCAAAGGGTAATCACTGCGTACGCAGTCGAACAACCGTTTTAGCAGATTAAAGGTTGGCAAAACCACCGTGTGACGGTAAGCGTTAACGCATAAATTTGCGATTGCATTTATTTATTTTTTTTTTCGTTAACGCCCACCGTCGCTACTCTCCAACTCCTTCTTATTGACGTTTGGGACAAACCGAGTGCTAAGTGTTATGGCAACCTATCAACTTCCAATGGCAGGGTTTCCACTAATTGTTTTTACCTCTCCTAGGAGGGGTTATACAACCAGCGTGTCCGTCTGTGGGTGTGGGGGTGTGTGTGTGTGTGTGGCCTGTGAACGCGTTCGCATTTTCGGGGCAAAGGGTAATCACTGCGTACGCAGTCGAACAACCGTTTTAGCAGTTTAAAGGTTAGCAAAACCACCGTGTGACGGTAAGCGTTAACGGATAAATTTGCGATTGCGTTGAGTTTTTTCTTCGTTAACGTCCACCGCCGCTACGTTTGTTATTGGTGCGTATTTTCCAACTCCTTCATATTGACTTTTGGGACGGACCGAGTGCTGAGTGTTATAGAAACCTCTCAACTTCCAATGGCAGGGTTCCCACCAATTGTTTACGGTATTCGCCTTAGCATCAATTTGCGATCGCATCGGGCGGGATTTGAACCCGAGACCTCCTGCTTGACAGGCGGACGTTCTACCACAGAACCACAGAAAACTTGTTACGATTCATTGAAAATTAGACCTTTAGCTTTATCGGAAGCGTATTTAATAGAGTACGAAATTTTGGTTTAATTGAAATTGAAATTATTGCATCGAAGAAATTCTAATTTAGCGTTTTCTCTTTTGATTAAAACCAAATGCGCCAACCAGGTTTCGAACCCAGGCCATTCGGCTTGGCAGTCGAGCGCTCTACCACAGAACCACCGATAGCTACTTAGCTTCACTGAAAATAAGACACTCATCGTAAGCATAATAGGTAATAAAGTCTTGAATTCTTTTATGAATGAATTTAAGAAGGCCTAATCTTTTTTTTACGAATGAAATAATGTTGATTTAATCTTGTAAATATTTATGAACTAAGTTTATATTAAATTTATAATTTTATAACTAATTTATGAATTAATAATTTAATTGTAAAATACGATCATGACGAAGAATCGAACCCAGGTTGCTGTGTTACTGAGCAGATGTTTTACCGCCGAGCTACTGTTTTCCCTGAACCAAAACACATCAAAGGCCAAATATTGAAGTAAAGGAACCGTTATGATACGGCGATTTTTTTATTTTGGTGAACTTGTTTATATTATTATAAATGAATTAAACTCCGTGGTTTCGTCTCAATTATTTTAGTTAAAATTAATATTTTATACCGGGCGGAATTGAACCGGGATTACGTTTTAAGTAAATAACTCTGAATTGCGGTCGTCTCGAGAAATTAATACCACTAGGGACAATTCTTCCGAGGAAAGGTATATTTTGGCTTGCCAACTTGTTTTATTGTGGATTTTCAAAAAGTTCTTGGATTTGGTATTTGTGGATTTTTATCAAAATTTGGTACGGGATTGGGCCAAATGTCCGACCCCTCAAATTAACATCTTTCTTAAGCATTCACTATTGAAATTAACACCTTTCTTAAGCCTTTCTTGATGCAGTTTAACAGTTTTTTTGTAACTACCTATTTCATTAGCATCAGGGCCGGCTCAAGAAATATTTTTCACCCGGGCAAGGGGGATTTTTGGCACCTCTCTTATTTTGAGACTAAATAAATTATAAATTTACCGTTTTCCTAACAATAAATAATCCCTTTAATCCCTTTCTAAATACTTTGTGTAAACGTATTTAATACCTTCTTTATGGTACAGGGTCATTTTACATGGAGCTTGAAACACTAGGTAAGGTGGCAAGACTAGTATACCTTAAGTACATAATGTCCATACTGAATAGTATCACGGTTAATATGTGAAATAAAAGAATTAAGTTTACGAAGAACCCGTGAGTTAAAGATAAAAATAATCCCTGGATATTTTTATTTTTAACTCACGGGTTGTTCTTAGTAAACTTAATTCTTTTATTCATTACATTAATTGCTTTAACAACTTAATTAAGAAACTTTTTACGGGTTTTTTAAAGGCCTACACTTATGAACTTTTTAAAAGCTGTCGCTTGCTTTTCTGCTTTAACGGCTTCTCTTAATTTACTTTTTTTTTTAAAAAAGAACCAGAATGCTTCTATTTCTCCGACATCTTAATTCAATTCAACGTGACTCTAATTAATATCTATCTAACAAAAACTATTTAACTGAAAGTAATAAATGGCTTTCTGCGCGTGCGCGTAAAATAGAAGAGACTAACGGTAACCACGGACACACGACAGATTAAATCGTACCGATAGACTGCTTAAGAACTAGCCATCGAAAACGATTTAAATGTATTTTAGAATATTTATCATAAAGCTGGATAAATGACAACGAAATAGCAAGCAAGTACATAGAAGTACTGTATTACTTTGGGCTTCCTTCTATTCTTGTGGCCCTAAATTGGTTAGAGTGTGCAGTAACTGGTGGGTTTACCGGGGAGTCGGGGTCCGGCTCTTGTAACCCATAAGGGCGGTGGCGCACTGGGAGATGTTAGCTCTGATCAAATGGTCCTATCTCCACCTCCGACTTCGGCCAGGTTTGGTTGGAAACTGAGCTTCGACTCAGGCTAACGGAGAGGGTCCGTGTAAACTAGCCGCCTCGGCGGATTGGGTAGCCTGCTGTGGGGTGGCGGGCCTCCGTGTGAGGGCACGTTGGTCCTGTTTCCCGGCCTTATGGAGTCACACCGTGATCTCCGTGGCCAGCTGTGCCGGGTTATGTGGACCGCTGTGTCCCGCCGTTCCCCTTTAGGAGCTCTCTACAAAGGTATGATTCTTTACCTACGTAGGTAGGGTGTCGGAAGGAGTTGCTATAGCATCCACTCTTACTCGCACGGCTGTGTGCGAAGTGAGAATTAGTCCACAAATTGCTGCACCTTCTGCTGGGTTGAGTGGCTTGCGTCAAAAGTCCGACCATAAGTAGTAGGGTACTACTACCCTAGGGGCTATCGCCTTACCGTAATCGGTGTACACCCTAACTGTAATGATTACGTATTCTTCTGTAATCTTTTGTACTTATTTTTAATCCCGTTATCATTTGTAATCTTCGTACTCATCTGTAATCACAGTAAACATTATGAAATAACGCGTACTCATCTGTAATCACGTGTAATCATCTGTAAAGTGCGTAATCATCTGTAATCACGCTTATTCATTGGAATTATCCTGTACTCAATTACTCATCTGTAACAATTTTAAAGTTTTGGGTTGCCTGTGTACTCATCGTAATCATTATCTTCTCATCATAATCATTCTGTACTCATCGTTATCATCTGAACTTATTAATGATTACGTAATCGGTGTACAGGCAAATTCTTACTGGCTAGCCCCTCGCTCCTACCCATGCTGGATTTATCACCTGTCCGGGCTTGGGGACGCTGGCGTAGGGCGCTATGATGATAGGCCTCCGGTAGTAAGGCCCCTGTTGCTAGGTACACCCGGCTAAAAATTCTGACACACATATTCTTGTAGTATCGCCCAACCATTTTTCTTCTTAATATTAAATATGCTGGTTTATAATGAAAATCCCAGGAAAATGCTTTATCCGTCAGAACTATGCACCGTAATTTTATGGTTTATTTACTATTTTAAAATAAATAGTCGCAAAAAAAACGATCATCGACGATGTTGGACATTTTGGTTGGGAAAACGGTTTGTATTTCTAATTAGCTCAAGATTTTTCAAATTATGTTATGCTTTCTTTAAAAATTTTATAAACAAATCCAATTCTTAGTAAACTAAAAAGGCGCACAACTCAATTTTGGCGCCCCTCTCAAAACGGCGCCCCGGGCAGTTGCCCGGGTTGCCCGGCCCTTAAGCCGCCCCTGATTAGCATCAGTAATGGTTTGCGCTTGCCGGTAGATTAATTATTGGCTGATTAAGTTTGAAATAGGTTCTTTATAAATAACAAAAGCATAGAAGGTTGATGAATCGTAAATTATTGCGCATTGCTTATCACGCATTGGAGGAATCTTTCTTAATGTATGGCATTTTAGTGTGGGGAAGCGCTAGTAGGAACGTATTAGATCCGTTAATTAAACTCTGAATAAAATTGTAAAAAAGTGTCTTAATGAAATGTGGTTAAATTTTAACTAAAAAGCTAATATGACACTTGTTTTTCAAATCTGTAATAATCGAAGTGTTTTGAAATAAATCTGATTCTAGTTTATATAAATGCAATAACAATAGATACAAAAACATTTAGTACCTAAGCTATTTAATCTCTTTCATATATACATTTATAGAATTAAAGCGAAAAATAGTGTTATACAGTTCAAAAACCACCTTGTAAAGTGGATAAAAGTAAATAAGCTTATAATAAAAATCTGTGTTGGATGGTGAACTACATTATGTATAAAATCTGAAATTTGTATCTTTTCTCATGAAGTCGTAAATATTTTTGGAAAATTATAGTTGCACTCTACTCATAAGCTTTGTCTTATGAAGAGATCATATAATTGTTTTTAAACAATTGTTACAAACCGATAATTGTTGATAAATAAATAAATAACTATATAAGTAAATAAATAAGGCCTTCATTAATGTGATAGCTATATCTTTATAACTATCACCCAATTATCTCTAGGCCAGTTGTACTGCTAAAAATGGCCTTCATATTCTAAATTAAATCGATTATTTAAACACCCAATCTTTAATTATATTAAAACTCATCCAAGGAAAATAAACTATAAAAGAATTATACTCGTGTAACTTACATTTCAAAATATATTGTAAAATCGTTAAATCAACGTCAAAACGCTGACAAGGCCAACATAACAAAAACGTTTGTTCATACGTATTTCAAAGTAATGAAACAAATGTTTGAAACGCATATTTGCTACCTGGGATGCATCTTCCTCTGCAGACACCAGAATCCAACCTCCTTTTTATAAATAGGTTACATAATCCTATTATAGAAGGATATCTGATAATAAAGGCAAAAATACAAACTTCGGGATAAGCATTCCATTTAACAAAATAAATTAAGGTTAAATTTGACTGTGTTAAAGGAAGAAAAAATATATGGGCATAATAAGGCTTTCATTATAAATTTTTGGGTATATTGATAAAATACGATTTAAACGCGTTATTTATATTGTCGGTCTAATATTAGAACCTGTTTTACGCTATCATGTAATTAAAAGTAAAATAAAATTGGAAATGTATATTTCTTGTTTTTAATTGCCTAGAGTTTAGAAATTAAGGGGTTCGGAAGCGATAGTGGTAATTATGGTTAACGAGGTGGGGGTTAAGAGTAGAGAGGGCTAAATTCCATCCTTCAGAAATCTGCGCGAGGAAAACAAATTCCGGAGAATGGGGATGGGGGAATGCAACTGGTGAACGAGAAAGAATGGGGATGGGGGAAAGTAGCTGGTGAACGATAGAGAGAATCTGGTGATTAGAAATTCTGGTGATTAAGAAGAAGGGATGAAAGCAATGGGGGAAAGGAGCGGGTGAACGAGAAGGATGAACGGCGGGAGCCAGGGGGAAAGCAATAGCTTTGTGTCCTTCCGGTGAATGAGAATTCTCATTCAACGGATGGACACCCCCTTTTTTATGCGAACGCGTTCGCAGGCCACACACACACACACACACACACACACACACACACACATACACACCCACAGACGGACACGCTGGTTGTATAACCCCTCCTAGGGGACTTTGTCCCCTCGGAGAGGTAAAAATACAATATCCCGTACACAAAAGAGTCAAATGTCCAACCGTTCGTGTTAATTTCAATGGTGAATGCTTAAGTTCAAAGTAAAAAAATCATAGAAAAACAATTTTTGGGGGAAATGCTAAATTATATAACAAACGTATATAACCAGTACGAAGATCGAAATCGGGATTATCCATTCCATAATTATCAACTCTTTCTTACTTTAAATAGCATCTACATAGAAATCCCTCTACATACGTTTCCTATATTACAGGCCATTTTTACAATATAAGACATGAGGTAGGCATAGTGTTCGGAATTGTTTATTCATTATCCACAAATTTTCCGATTTATTTAAAAAACGTTCGTCAAAAGAATATCATTTTAACTTATTTAATTGTGTTTTTTACGCAACCAAGCATTTATTTGAATAAAAGTGGTATTTATTTAAATAATTGTTTGATTTATTTATATAATAGGCTTATTCACTTTCGATTATTTAAACATTTTATTCAACTATTGGTTATTTAAATAATTATTATTTAAATATAGCCGAGCTTATTTTTTTCATGGATAAAAATTAATCGACTGCCGACCTCTAGGTAGGCATTAGTCAAATGAAACTAAAAACCAAAAAGCTCAATCTTAAATAAATGATCTCAGTGAAAATTGAAACCCAACAATGAAACAGGAAAATAAAAAAGGCTTTTAAAAATAAGTTTCTGAGAAAAAATGCTGTAAAACTTATTTTGAAACTGTCCAGTTTATAAAATTATGTGAAAATTTTACTTTTATGGTTATTAGAATTTTGGGTAAAACGTGTCTTTTAGTAATGAACTTAGAATTGAAAAAATAAATAAAATTCCATTTAAAAAAAAGGAGTTCCTGACACAGACTGGTTAAAATAAGTCACTAAACCTATAAAAAATATTTCAATTTAACGGCTGAAAACATAAATCAACAACTCAACTATTATTTACAATATTTAAAAAAAAGATCATTTTCGTGAGTCTTCTTTTATAACTTACAGTTGTTTTTCAATAGACGTTTTTTACGATATCACCAAAATGTTTGAAATTATCGACATTTTAAGTGTAATGAAGCGCATCAGGATTGGTACCACCACCACAAGCTGGACGATGTTTTCCGAATTCTTGTTCAAGGCAGTCTTGATTTATGTTAGAAGTTTAAAGAAACTTTTCATTCTTAGATAAATGAAAAGTGAAAATTTTGGTCATTAAATATTACAATTTATATTTGTCTTGAAAACCAACTCCTCAACTTTTGAATGCACACATGCCATTATTTTCCTTTTAATAGCTGTAAACGTCTTTCTGCAACTTCTCTCATTTCTAAAAAAAATCAATCAATCAATTCTATTTTCAACGAATTCAAAATATAATGCAAAATAAAAAAGATTTTTAACAAAATGCCTTACTTCTAGTCAACCGTCTATCGAATCTGTATTAAGATGAACATTGGCTACTCTTATACTAAATTTTTCACTTAACGAAGTCGAACCATTTCGATATTTGATCTCTGAACTCCAAATGAAGAGCATTTGCCACTTTGTCACTCAATTGTTCAGCTACCAACTGAACCCGCATCGTGCTATATCCAAGTTTCGATGGGCCTGGGTTAATTTTGGAATCAACCTAAAAGGAAGTCGTTTCATCTATAATTACCTTTAGAAAAGTGACCTATGATCCTAAAGTTGGTTAAGATATTATATAGACCTTTTTTCCCAAAAATTACAAAGAAAAACCTTCGGAGTTTTGAAAGATTATTTTTAAAACATTTCTGGATGATAATATTTAATAGACATAGTTCACTAGCCGGGAGTTCAAAATAAATGATAGTAGAAAAGCAGTTTTTAGGCGACGTTTTTATAACGATTACAGCAATGCGGTTATTTATTCTTTGAATCATTAATCAAATTCTTAGTCAGTAAAAATTATCAGATCGAATTACAGTGATGGTGTTACTGCTTTGACCAAACAGTATGGTAGTTTATGAAATTGTTTTGAAAATAAATATATTTATTACACTTAAATGATCATATTTGTAATAGTTGCGTTTTTTGTTCGGTTTTCTTTAAATTGAGTAATTTTTGAAATGATATATCTAATATAAAAAGCTAAAGCCGTTACACATCAAAACAGTCTCTTTTTGATATATGCAGCTTTGGTCAGAAGCGTAGAAACTGAGAAATACTTCGTTAGATTTTTCACAGTAGCATGCAAACAATACAGATCAACTTGCGAAACTTTGGTCTACAGTGTGAATACTTGACATTTATTTCACGATCCGTGAAGATTTCGTTCATTGCTTGCAAACGTTGTAGACTATTTTATAATCTGCATAAATGTTTCCAAATCCTCGCAAAACGTCGGTGGAAAATGTATGATTTTCGACAGTACCGTGCAATCATGGCCCATAGAAATAGAAATGAGACTAGAACCATTGCGCTTTGCGCCAATCCCAAGGGAAACGGGCAAGCTAGACGGCTGCCATTAGAGTAGAATCGGGCTATCCGCGCCATCTGACAAGCGAGTTAAACATTGTTGCCATGGTTACGGAGGAAATTTTGAAGCCGGTTAGCCACTGCGCATCACGTTGTGCGCAATGACGGTACTTTTGTGTTTGCGTTTTTTGCGTCTATAAGCATAACCTCGGATAATTAAAAATGGAAAAAAATTGCATTTTTTTGCTTCGTAATAACCGATTTCGGAAATAAAATGCTCATTTCATAAAAGTATGTAATATTATAGGAATTAGTTTTCAAGAGACAAAAACGTGGGAATGAAAGGGAAAGCCATTATACATAAGTTTTCTAAGCCTATTTTATTTCAAGGTCAGTAAATTTTTAAACGTTTATAAAACTGTAATTTACGGTAATGTAGATTCTTGTGAACGGAATGAATTTCATATTTGTTTATTTAACTTCTATATTGTCGTTGAAATAATAAATCTGCCTTTTTACAACGGAATGAATTTCATATTTGTTTATTTAACTTCTATATTGTCGTTGAAATAATAAATATGCCTTTTTTACAACTCAACAATGTCGAAAACCGATCGAAAAACACAAACAAACCAGACGACGTTGCATAAGACGTTATGCCACGTGATCATATTTAGTTTAAATTATTGTTATTAGATGGCGCGTATATGTGCAATTCCACTCTTATGGCGGCCATCTAGCTGGTACAATTCCCCCCAATCCGATCGTGGTTCTAGTCTCATTTATATTGTCATGGCCAGTCGATATTTGACCTGTGCAAATTTAGTGGATATTTTACCAACTTTGGTAAGAAGCGATCACATTGAGATAATCCTTGCTCAATATTTTCTAACAGTGTAGGCCTAAAAACTACTGAAAATGAAGGTACCGTAAAAATGGCCCATTTGCTGGAATAGTGGCGCACGCTAGTCGTTGAATATCTTGACAAGTTCGCCCAGAAGGCGAAAAAAATGTTTTATCCCCCGTCCCAATTTAAAGGAACATTTTATATAATCCTTTTAGATCATAAGCCTAAAATTAACATCGATACTATCGTTTAAGCCCGATCTTAAAATACGAAAAAGCCATGGTTTAAATACTTGGCCTCTTGTTAACGAATCAGGCAAACGTTTGACAATAAACCAACATATTTTTCGTTTATTACATTAACATCATCACCCTTTTTTGGATAAGAACTTCGTCTTATTGATCCTGACACCCACATTAAAAAATCACGGTGTCCGTCTCAGTCTTCAGTAACTTTTATATTAAATCGAAAATAACGCTTTAAGTATGATCATATGGGTTGATAGGCTTATGGTATGATCTGACGATTTATGAGTTTTAAGCGAGCTAACAGTAGGTAATAGAGGTAGAGGACTGCTATAGACAAATGTGTAGACAATTATGAAGAAGAGAAGGGGTAACCCCTCGATCACAAAGAAAAAAGATTTCACTTGAATTAGTTTTATTACCGATAACCTTCCTTTGGTATGCATCGAAGAAGGATTTCTCATACTCTAGCTACCCCATGAACAGAGAGAAAGTCCGCCATTTTAAAAAAAAAAGCTCTCAATATCATCGCTCTCGCAAAAAAATTCTTAAACGCGTTTGCGAAGATATGTTTATTTTTCGAAGGAAACTAAGACTTAATACCATTCTTATATTCAAAATTAATGTAGTCATAAAAAATAATTAAATTTTATTTGATTATAAAATAACTAAAATAATTATACGCCTCGGCCGTGGAATCAGCCGTGCGGTATATTTAGGGCTTAACATTTTATCCGCTGAATTTTAAAATTGTGGCTCTCTACCATTCTGTGTTCCAATAGTCAACATAGCTTGAGTTGCTTTTCGCCCTTTTTTATACAGGGTTTTAAGCTTAACCGCTTGTCGTAGTGAAATTCTGTATAGACGAGATTATTTATGAGAATCCTAAACGACCTTTTAGTGTTCGCAGTTTAGTAATTCATGTTAATTTTAAGAGGTACGTTACCTCTTTTTAAAAATCATTACCTGCATGAACACTAAGAGAGTAGATTTTTAAAGGTTAGAAGAGGTTCGGGGATGTAGAAAAATATGGTTTACCGGCAATTTTCGGCCAAAATGTGACCCCCATATGAGGGGGTTGAAAAGGGGTGTGGGAATGGTGATTTGACAGACATACTGGTGGTTGACTGGGTTTATGACAGAAATATACCAGTAAATGCCATCGTTAGTAGATGCAGATAGGAACTACCTTTAAGGATTTAATAGTAGCAAGCCCTAAACTGTTTTTCAGTTCGCAGAACTGTTTTTGTTATAATACTATTATGACTGAATTTTATCAAACACCCACACAAATGCTAAGAAATTCTCAAATTATAAATCACCGCACCCATATAAGATAAGTCTTGGTAAAATGAAAACGTAGCACAGATAATCGAAAATCCAAAAAAGATTTATAAATAAAACAATTAATGGAATGTGATAACCCTAAATTGTATAAATGTATAACTAATATTTAAATATAACAAATCATAATCCAATGATAAGATATAAAAACGTAATATTATTAAAGTAAAGGTCATCATTAAAGTTAACGTATTTAAAGTTTTGGATTTTATATATTTTCTTTATACTTATTTTCACTTTATACAATCACCGTGTCTGTCTGTCTGTCTGTCTGTGGGTCTTTCTGTCAGGCGGCAGGCCTGCGAACGCGTTCGCATTTTCGGGGCAAAGGGTAATCACTGCGTTCGCAGTTTCTCGAAGGGTTGGCAACACCACCGTGTGACGGTGAGCGTTAACGGATTGATTTGCGGTTGGGTTTGGTTGGTCTTTTTTCGTCAACGCTCAGCATCGCGACAGTTTTAACTCAGTTTGATTGAATGTTGTGATGGTTGTGGATGTTGAGTTCGTGTTATGACGGTTGTGGGTGTTGAGATTGTGTTATGATGGTTGTGGATGTTGAGTCTGTTGTGTTTGTATGGGCATTTTCTCTCCAACTTCTTCTGAATGACTTTGGGACGGACCGAGTGCTGAGTGTTATGCAATCTCTCAACGTCCAATGGCAGAGTTTCCACCAATTGCACACGGTATTCATCTTAGTATCAATTTGCGGTTTTTTGGCGCCGGCCGGGAATCGAACCCGGGTCTGCCTCGTGCAAGAGATGTACACTAACCACACAGCCACCAACGCTTGTAAATTTACGGTGTTTTTCTAAAAAACAGCTTTGGCGAATGTCCTTTACAAAGTCATAACGTTAGGTACTATACTTTATTCTACATCATTTTAAATATTTATAAATTATATTAATCTTATTTTTATAAATTATATTAATCTTATATTTATAAATTATATTAATCTTATGTTTATAATTTATATTAATCTTATGTTTATAAATTAAATTAATCTTATATTTATAAATTATATTAATCTTATATTTATAAATTATATTAATCTTATATTTATAAATTATATTAATCTTATATTTATAAATTATATTAATCTTATATTTATAAATTAAATTAATCTTATATTTATAAATTATATTAATCTTATATTTATAAATTATATTAATCTTATATTTAATTAAATATTTATAAATTATATTAATCTTATATTTAATTAAATATTTATAAATTATATTAATCTTATATTTAATTAAATATTTATAAATTATATTAATCTTATATTTAATTAAATATTTATAAATTATATTAATCTTATATTTAATTAAATATTTATAAATTATATTAATCTTATATTTAATTAAATATTTATAAATTATATTAATCTTATATTTAATTAAATATTTATAAATTATATTAATCTTATATTTAATTAAATATTTATAAATTATATTAATCTTATATTTAATTAAATATTTATAAATTATATTAATCTTATATTTAATTAAATATTTATAAATTATATTAATCTTATATTTAATTAAATATTTATAAATTATATTAATCTTATATTTAATTAAATATTTATAAATTATATTAATCTTATATTTAATTAAATATTTATAAATTATATTAATCTTATATTTAATTAAATATTTATAAATTATATTAATTTTATATTTAATTAAATATTTATAAATTATATTAATCTTATATTTAATTAAATATTTATAAATTATATTAATCTTATATTTAATTAAATATTTATAAATTATATTAATATTATATTTAATTAAATATTTATAAATTATATTAATATTATATTTAATTAAGTATTTAATTATTTTAATGTAAAATTTGATCGTGATCAGGAATTGAACTCGGGTCGCATTGTTACAACGCGGATAGTTCACCGGCGAGCCATTGACTTCCTGTGGGAAAATAAAAAAGTAAAGGAACCATTATGATAAGGCGGGTTTTTTTACTAAACGGATTAATACAATATCTGTATATATTGTTTATTGAACTTTGTTTTTTATTTTTTGTGAACTTGTTAAAGTCTAAATATTTTACGTATGAAAATTTAAATGTCAAATCTTGTTTTAGCACAGTCAGCAGATAAGATAAAGAGTAGAATCCGTCAGTTTTTTTGTAATTTATTTAGTTTTTTCAGTCTTTTTTATCTAGTGTATTTAAACTCGGTCGTCATTACTTCGTAATTTATTTTAAACGTTTTCTCGACTGATTAAGATGTTTAATGTAGTTCATCAATTGGGTTCGTTTATTTTATTTATAAAGAGCCCTAACTATTCCGTCTACGGTCATTTATTGATATACGAGCTGTCTTTTAGTCAAGGGGCTTTTTGTGCTTTGTGAATGGTAAGTTTTTCGCTTCTTGTTAATTCATTTTGTATTGGTGCGGATATTTGGACATCTACCATTCCTAATGCAGTCATTGATTTCCTGGGTGTTCTGTAAAAAGGATTTAATTCAATTGTGCATTGTTATAGTACGTCTAACTCACTGTTGTAACTACTTAACTTATGATATTCTGAATAAATTAAAATTGGTCGTTTCGTCTCAATTATTTTAATTATAATTAAAATTTTATACCGGGCGGGATAGAACTGGGATAACATTTTTAACAAATAACTCTAAATTGCGGAGATATATCTTTAAGGGTTATCTCGAGAAATTAATACCACTAGGGACAATTCTTTCGAGGAGAGGTATATTTTGGCTTGCCAAATTGTTTATTTTTGCGTTTTCGTTGGTCATAAATTATATATTGTTACATCTATATGGTATTTAATAAACTTTTCCCGTCTAATTTTCTTTTTAGATCATTTGTTTATATTTTAATAAAATAGAAGCTTAAATATTCTATTTATTATTTATCAGACTGATGTAATTTTTTTTGTTGACGAAGAGTTGCCCAATTTTCCTTAACGTAATCTCCAATATAACCTCTAAATCTTGTGCAGGACACAGCAAGCATTTACAATGCACTCAGAATGCAGTGTGCGATCTTGCAGCAAACAAGGAAATATTTGCTTTGATACTCCATTGCGCCGCTCAATTGCATTTCTTGCCACTTCGTATACTTTTCTTCTGGTGTTCCTTGTGTTGATCTTGGAATGGGGGTCATTAATAAATTTAATTGAAGATATTCAAGATCAACTACATTATGGAATTGGAAAAACAATTTCTATATATTTATAATTATTTTAAACACAAGGTGAGTTAATATTATGAGAAAATACGCGAAAAAGTAGATTAGTCCAGAATTAAAAGGAATAAAATAGCTAAACCCTAAACAAATTTGAAGAAATTAAAAAACTTACTAATAACTCGTACCAATAGGTCTTCGAGCACACAAAAAACGCGAATCTCGGATCAAATAGATCTTCGAGTAATAAACTACATAAAAACTAAATAAAATAGCCACAAATTCCAACGGTTTCGTTCTATTTGGAACTCATCAGTACCGTGCGGGAAATCTGGCTGGCGACTGTTATATCTAAAAGAGAAACTAAGCCTAAACATTAAAAATTTCAAAGCGCGTCGCATAGCAACGGAAAGCCGAAAGGTGGAGAACCCGTGGTGGTGCAACGCGTTTTGAAATTTTGATCTATTTGATCCGAGATTCGCGTTTTTTGTTTGCTCGAAGACCTATTGGTACGAGTTATTAGTACGTTTTTTAATTTCTTCAAATTTGTTTAGGATTTAGCTATTTTACCCCTTTTAATTCTGGACTAATCTACTTTTTCGCGTATTTTCTCATCCTTCGCACAGTCCATAGGTGGTTTCTTCTAACTTGAGTTAATATTATATTTGGTAAAATAGTTTTAAGAATATTTACAATTTTGGTAGAACTTCGTTGAAAACGTGAATATAATTACTTTGCGATTATTCCTTATGAAGGAATGATACTACCAAAACAATCGTCCAAAAAATTGCGAATCCTCAAGGCTCAGAGCATGCGGGGCGATCTTGCTTGCAATTGACTAATCGACAAAATCTGAGATAACCCTTTCATTGGAGGCTCATAAAACCCAGGAATACAGGAAATTATGTCTAGCGTATTTGATGTCAAATGGCGTGATATGCGGGCTTTTCTTTACATTTTTTTTTATATAGCACTTGTCCATAATTCTGATTTGACAACGTATACTGGAGGAAAAATTAAGACCTTGCCCACAATTTGATTAGGCGGACGACACATTTTTGTTATAATGTGGAGGGCCTTAAGGTTTTTGGCCAGATGACGTTTTTTGAAAACAATTACATTTTTTCTTTGTAAATAATAACTTCTTCTTATTAAACTTAATTCAAATCAACCTAATCTGCCAAAAAAATTGTTTACCAATTTCTTTCGGGAAAGTATATATTTTTAATATATATATCACGAGCCATATTATAGCTATGTAAAAATGTTGTCTATAGTTGTTATATATCCTTACGGAAATGGGTTTAGTTGTTCGAATCAGTTAAAGATTGATTTAAACATACACATTTGGAAATAAAATCATCGCTATGCTTTCTTTGATATACCCGTTCTTCTACTTAATAAATACCTCAGCCTTACAGTTCAGGTTTATAACTACGTTAAAGTCGAAACTACTTTGGCAAGGTCGTAAACGCTATATGTAGCAGTTAGCGTGTGTTAGGGTTGACACTTACAAGGAGACATCCCGAAGTGTAACGCACCGATTTTGTTCAAACGCGGAGGATTGGTAGACCTTCATGTATCATGAAAAATCCTTGAGGGAATTTATTCAATGAGCAACCGTTTTGCCATGGCAAAGAAAAATGTTTTTGACTACATAAAATCGAAATTTTCCCATTGAAAATAACATGGGATTTTGACCGATTCCTATTTTTATGGTACGTTATAAATGCAAAGGGACACTCGATTTCAGAAAATATTTTCACGTTTTTCATAAACTGAAATTTTCACCGCTAGGTGCTGGAATTAATTTGTCAATGGGAAACTTGTAGAGCGTCATCGAAAACATAAGAATATCATTGATTCGAAAAAATTAAAGGAATTTTTCACGGCAAACACGACTTGAAAAAGGGACAAGTTGGGCTAGCTAAATGTTTATTCCTTAAATTTGCATTATTTTAATTGTACTATGGTAATTTGTTTCTCGATAATTTTCCATTTCTACAACATTTATTAAAATTGACAATTATCCCATGAGCGCTAAGTATGTACTGTACACTTGACAGATATTTCGTCAAAGGCACCTTTTATTTAGGGGTTAGACCTTTGTCACAATTTATGCAATGACTTTCTGCAGTATGTTTATGTAGAACATAGATTTCAAGGTGTTGGTCAGCGTAATTACGACTTGGAGAACACGGTGTTGGCTTACTTTGTCGCGTACCCAAGTAAAAGTTGTTCCGCGGCAAGTGCTGACTTGGGGTGAAGTAAAACACGTGTATGGAAAATATTACGTGCACATAAGTACCATCCTTACAGAGCTAGGCTCCACCAAGGTTAAGTAGATGGAGACGCTCAAAGACGGCTGGACTTCTGCAATTGGCTGTTGAATTCTGTGGGTAACGACCCTCAATTTATCCGCAACGTTTTATTCTCTGATGAAGCTTCGTTTTCGAGAGATGGGCCTTACAATCATTAGAATCATAACTTTTGGCAAGACGAAAAACCACACTGGTCATTGCCATCAATTTCAGTATGGACGCTTGAACGTTTGGGTTGGCTAAGTAGGAAACCGTCTAATTGGTTCTGTATTTTTGCCACAAAATCTAAATGGGCAGAATTATTTACATTTCCTACAAAACGAATTAGCAGAGCAGCTCGACGAACTTCCATTAGCCCAACGAGCCAGGTTGTGGTTTGAACAAGGCGGAGCCCCACTTCATTACCACAGAGACGTGAGCACGTTTCTCGACAATGAATTTCAGCAACGTGTATTGGCAGAAACCGACCGATAATTTGGCCACCAAGGTCACCAGACCTTACGCCGTTGGATTTATTTTTTGGGGCTACATTAAGGGTAAGATCTACGCCACTCCCGTTGAGACGCAAGAACTTCGACAACGAATTATAAACGCCTGCGGTAAATCACCCCAGAAATGATTCAACAATGCTTTTGACAAATTGATTGTTCGCGCTCAAGCTTGTATCGCAGAGTCTATGGTGGAATATTTGAAGCATTTTTTAAATTTTCGTCGCATTTTGTTAAATAAATTGATTTTTCTGATTCTTTTGGAAATTAATTATTGTACGTATTTGGAAAAACGAGATCTTCTTTAATTATTGTATCTTCCCAACCTTTAACTTAAATAGTTATCCGTCTTTTTCCAACAAACGTAAATTTAGTTTTTGACACTATGCGAATACATTTTTAGCTAGCCCAATTTGTCACTTTTTCTAGTCGTGTTTTTCAGTGAAAAAATTCGTTTAATTTTTCGAACCAACGATATTCTTATGTTTTCGATGACCCTCTACAAGTTTCCCATTGACAAATTAATTCCAGCACATAGCGGTGAAAAATTAAGTTTTGGAAAATCGTGAAAATAATTTTAGAAATCGATGAAATTATGTCGGCGAGTGTCCCCCGGCATGAATAACGTACCATAAAAATTTCAACTTTCTAGAAAACATAGTTTAAAAAAAAACACCTTGTATAAACCAAATAATATGTACATTTTAAACTATTTTTTTGACATTTCGACGTGAAAAAAGTTATTTATTTTTTTGTATTCTGAGGTTTATTTAAAGCTCGACTCAACACTGATTAGGAACATTAAGCACACTCGGTACAGAGCCACGTTCACGAAGCGGTTTTTTATCCGAACTCATTACAATCATAAGCGTAGTGATTAGAACCAAACTCCTTAACGCGATTTAAGAACACCATCTTTAGAATCATGTAGTGTTCTAACCAACTAGTTTTAACCACTAGTGTTTTAAATTTGGTGATCATTGGGAAATATATGAAAATCTGCTTTCTTCTATCGGTAATAGTAAGTGTAGGGAGTTGTTAGCTCGCTTGGCATGAAGGGCCATGGTTTAAAGGCATTAAATGGTAACTTTGGTCTAGGATGGATATTAGCCTAGCCAATATCTCAATGATTTTAAAGGTTTTCCTTACCTAAAATCATTATCTACAATGATAATGTTGGAATTGTTAGCCGCGATTGGCCTCTAGAAATATTTAAATATGAATCTTTTTTCACGAATGGACCATTTATACTTTCTAAAATAAACACTTTAAGTAAGACTCTCGAAGCGCCAAGTAGCGAAAAAATCGCAGTTCGAAAAATTATTCTCAATAATGCAATTCGTCCATTAATTGAAGTTAAGCATCACGTGTTACAAATGTTAATATCTCGGCTTCCACAATGCTTTCTAAATATTTCGGAAGGCTTATTTAGTGGCGCTGTCGCAGCTTATAAGTTCCCGTTCAAACAGTTTAGTAAATTCCCCCAAAGAACGGGTATAGATAAATAACTGCCAGTACACGGAACCGGCTGTTTGATCAGTTGTTGATCCGATGAACTAGCTAACGACGAAGAAACAGGCTATGCGCTCATAAACTCAAGTATAAAATAGGCCCGAAAAGGACTATTAATACAGTTCGTATAATTTATCCGCAAAATCCTCAACATGAAGATAACTTTGGTCCTTTTGGCCGTAATCGTGGCGGTGTCTTTCGTGGCGGCCGAAGATGCCGAGAAGAAGGGAAAAGGGGGGAAAAGGTTCGAGAAAATCTGCGGTGATGAAGGTAAGATACCCCATCTTCGAAATAGAAAATTCATAAAATTGAAAGATCTCTTAAAACTAGCGATGAACAATATGTTAATTATTCACTTTAATCTGTACAATTCAAAAGCCTAATGTAAGATGGCGCTCGAAATAATATTTATTCGTCGCAGACTGAAAAATGGAAATGTTTTACTTTATTTCGTACAGAAATGGGGTTGCTGAAGTCATTTCAGGAAACCTTGGTTCACATATATGTTTCTCTATCAATATTAAGGAAAAGAAGACCCTATTTAACTATCAAAGAGCTATGTTAAAAAGTCAATTATGTTATAATAGTCAGCTAGGCTAATACCCAAGACACCATCTATGGACCAAGTCATCTAGCGACATTTAATGCCTTTAAACAGGTGGCCGGGTTACAATACGTAGGAGGGTGGTGGAAAGCCCTTCATGCCATGTGAGCCAACAGTTCCCTGTCACACTTACTATTACCGTTAACCTCGATAAGTTTTTATGGAAAGGGGTAACCAGTGGGGAGACAACTTGGAAACTTAACAGATTTCACCGAGTGCCACAAGCTGAGATAAATGCATTAATGATGTAACCTTTGTTGGAATGGTTCGTCAGAGACTGGACCAAATTTTCTTGACAAAAAGCTTACGGCATAGGCCAAAAGTTAATTGTTTTTGTAATTGACAAAACTCTCCAGTATGTCAAGATTGAGAAGTTCAAATAGCTCGGTTCAGAGTTCAAAATTCTTATTTTTACTTGGATTAGAACACGCAGACTGCTTATTTTTTCACGTATGCGTAGTTTCATCACAAATTACTTTGGAGGGAAATTAACAGGATGGTAAAAAGTCTCACGCTCTGAGAAGGGAATAATACCACACATCAATAGACCCCCAGGAGCGGTTCCAGAAAATTATTCTTAGGTGGGTTCATACTTCAGGAAATAATAGGGGGTTGGGGAGGAAATCCTATTGAAGTTTTTATAAATCATGAATTTTTGGGTGGGCGCGGGCCCATTGGCCACCCCCTAGAACCACACTTGAGTCCCCCCCCCCCCCTTAGTTGTTTTCCCACCGTAAGCCCCCAGCGAGCAAAATTGACTTTCCAGATCCCAATTAACTTTTTTCACTTTTAATTCCAGGGTGGAAAAAGCTCGAAAAAATGAGCGATGACTGCAAAAAGGTACGTGTCAAAATATAATAAGCTTAAGCTAGCAAAGCCGATATTAAAACGTATTTATACACAGATATTTAATGATGCCAAACCTGATATATGCAAGAAATACGTAAGTATATAGACTTTAAATCTTAATTTTGAATACCTTTGCTAATTCAATGTTTTAACGTGCCAATTTAACAGAAAGACGGAGACAAGGATGGGGTATGGAAATTTCATGTGATTGGGCCTTGGTTAGATTTTCCCAGAGCCTGACATTTCTGACTAGTCACGACTCAATAAAAAAGTATTTTTTCAGGAGCCATCGGGGTGGCAAATAAAATCAATTAATTTGATTTTGATAAGCTTATTTATTAAAAAAACCATTGGGAGATTCCAAGAATAGATAAAGTTGATAATACCTAATGGTTCAAAACAACGTATTCTAAGAAAACTAGTGTTACAGCTTCGCTTAGGGTTAACAGCTACCCCTTGGCCCTCAAAATTAGTAAGGGAAAGTTTAAAACTGTTAAGCGCTATCAATTCAAAAATACTCGAAGTCAATATTACTAAATAAAGACTTCTCTGTTGAAGTGCTAATCTTTGGTTACGATTTACTAAAAAATAGAGTTGATGCACTGTTTAAATCGTAGAAACCGATGTTATTATGAATAGATTCATCACCATCACAGTATATAAATTATAATTATAAATATGAATAGTAATAATTTATGACTTACATTTCGTTTACGTTTAACAGGCTAAAGCAGCGTGGAAAAAGGTAAGCACACGTGTCTAACTTACGTAATCAGGTTAATAAAATTTAATATTTTCTTTAATTATTACTAGGTTAAGGAAGACATGAAAGCCAAGGTATTTTAAAATGAAATTTATGGTAAATAATTAAATAGTTAATTAATTTATTGTTCATTAGGAATGTAAGGGTAAAGACAAGGAAGAATAATAATAACTTAAATTTATTAACAATTAAATTATAAAGTTATGTATAAATTGTTTAACACAATAAAATCTGTGAATCCATCTTCGCATGTACTTTAAAACCAACATTCATAAAGAATTTTCATTATATAACGTTAAATTTTCATTTTATGTTTGTTTTTACTAAAGAATTACAATAAAATAAATCATTTGTTTGGCAATTAATTATTATCTTTCTATTGAAATACACCAACTGCATCTCCAATTCGATATGTAGGTCAATATATGACAAGATTTGTTTATAATATTGAAATCAATTTCAATTTAAGATTTACATTCAGGGTCGGTTAGTTGGTCCTTAATTTCGCCATTCTCTCGGAAAAATTAATTTAAAAAATCACTTATGCCTGAAGGACGGAGGGTTAAAAAAGGACTGAAGACATACACTCCGGGGGTCAAGTTGTGGAGCTAGATGGAACAGAATTACTCCTGATGTCGTGTTTAGGACCTAAACGTCAGCTATTGCTTTTCGTTATTTGCCTCAATTGCTCTTTTTCTGTAATTTTCTGAACGTTATGGGAAAAAAGGCGTTCAATAATTTGGTGTTGTTTGAGGGAAATTATTTGTCTAGCGGTTAACAAATCAAACTCTATTTCTTATGGGAAATATAAAAACGTTTTGCTCATGAATAAATAATAACGAATAATAAAATAAATAAGATAAACATCGAAATAGTTGTGTTTAATAAAATTAAGATAATTTGGAAAAGCTAATTTAACTGCCATTGCTTTGTATGGAATTTGTTGGTATAAAAGAGTGTGGTAATTCAGCTAGGCTAATACCTTAGGCCCAAGTCATCTAGCGACTTATAATGCCTTTTCAATAGATGGCCGGGTTACTGAAAGCAATTGAACTCGAAACACATTTCTACCCTTATCTGCTAATTTATCCCCAATACGTAGTTCTCGCAAAAATATATTTATGGTTCCTACGATCGCTAGCATAATCATACCACATTTGTATTTGCTAAGCTACTTTTATTTTCATATAAATAGAAATTTGCATCACATTTTTACTATAGATATAAAGGTAGGATCATAATAATATTAAAAATAATATTTATTCACACAGATTATATACATACATTTTTCGGAAGGCCAAGTCGAAAAACGACTTTTTGGCCTAACTTAAAATATTACGAGATAAGGGAATAATAAAAAAATATTTTAACCATACAGGATATAGCATTTGAGTAAGGACCATTAATATAAATTAATATTTGAAGAGTCTACTATATATTTTACGCTCTAATGCTGTAAAAGCATCTATGTTTAAATTTAGAGGGTTACACACTCGGGGTTACATTTTTTGAATTGCTTAACTGTTTTGTAGAAAACGGAGTTAATTTTGAGATTGGTACGCGCGAAGTCTACTTGTAAGAAAGTTTGTCGAGTACTGTAAGGAACAGTTCTACTGAATTTTAAAGGGTGATATAATTTAGAATTGAGTGATTTAAAGAGTAGTTCAAGACAAAAATAAAAATAAATTGGAAAAAAGTTAATAATTTTAGCGAAAGAAAATTGGGTAGTATGAGCATAGTACGGCTTATTATTATGAATCCTTACCGCTCTTCTTTGTAGCAAAAATTAGCGATTTAAGTTGGCTTGTGAAGTGTTGCTCCAAATTTGTGATTATTATATTTATCTTTGTTTATTGTGCTTATTCTTCAAATTTGATTGACTAATATTTCAATATTGTCCAATCTTTTTCCAAAATCTTTTCCGAAAAAACGACAATTAAATGTTAGGTTATTTTAATTAAAATAAACTTTGTGAAACAACACGTTTTCTTAAGATAAAAAATGCCTTATTTGTGGCACTTACATATTGCAGCCAATTACATGTACCTTTTTTTCCAAACCTGATGAAATACATCATTGAATTTACATTTGTAAAAGCTTCATTGATCTAGCAAAAAAACGATAATAATAAGTATTTTTTGATTAAGCAATCGGTCGTAATATAAAGACAATGACATCAAATGCACAGCCTTTCAGTTGTACGTGCCATGACTTTCTTTGCCGCTTAACGACCCCAACGGCAATGACAAGTTGTCACGTTTGTTCAAATCGAATGGGGAAATTTTGTTATAGTCACGCACCAAAGTTCAATAATTTGTGTTCGGCCTGTAGAAATATTTAAACAAGATTCTCTACATATTTCAAATGAACTGACTTCTAACGCAACCGTGAGAAACCCCAATTCGTGGTGTTAAATGCCATGTTACATTAAACGCAATTTGTCTATTAATGGAATTTAAACATTACCCGTTTACGTTTCATCAAGGATATATTCAGGTGAATATAGGTTATGACAGATATTACTATAACAATTAATCATTTAGTTTTTCAGTATTATAATGAAGTTAAGCGTCATCCGTAATTACGAGTGCTTCATCAAGGATATATTCAGGTGACTAGAGAAAATGAGGCACCACCCTTTTAACCTCGTGATTCCTGTTAGATAAACAACGCCCTCATGTAATATTTCCCGCCTTTCCGTCAGTGACTCTGGTACGATTGGAGGCTCTCTATCTCCATGTAGGTGGATAATTTCTTCAGGTAACCATAAAACAGCTACTTGATATTCGTGTTCTATGTTAACCTAAAATCATTTTTGGTTTTGTTAATCTAATTCGGCTGTGCCTACAATATTTTAAGTTTCCGTTTTGGCATTTTAACTTCACTAATTTGTTTTTATAGTTTGGTATTTCCCGTTTAAAAAATCCCCGCTAAACGGAATAACCATCCAGTACATGGAACCTCCTATTTATTCAGATGTTAAGCTCGTTCTTTTAGATTATGATGACACAACACGCGACGAACGACTAAGCGATAGTATAAAATAAACGGGAAGAAAGAGCAATTTCTCATTCAAGAAACTCCTCAACATGAAGATAACTTTAGTTCTTTTGGTCGTATTGGTGGCGGTGGCGTTCGTGGCGGCGGAGGAGGAGGAGAAGAAGGAAGGGAAGGGAAAAGGCAAAAGAGGAGAGAAAATGCTAGAGCGCATGTGTGGCGAGAAAAAGGAAGGAGAAGGTGAAGGAAAAGGCAAAGGTAAAATGAATTACGTAACGCCATCTATGGAATTAAAACAATAATGTTCAAATTAATAGATTTCCATACGCTAAAATATAATCGAAATTTACAATGTTTTTAATATTCTCAAGTTATTTGGTTATCTGAATATGGCAGGTAACTGCCCAATGCAGATTTTATGGATTGATAACTACAGTGTTAAAAAATTATGTTCTTTTATTTTTAATAATGTTTATTTGACAAGGAAAACTTTGTGAGCAGCCGCTGTGGCAAAGTCTATTCGGGTTAGCTACCAAATTTCGAATTACTACGTTTCATAATGGTATATAAGATAGGAAAGCACCCGTTTACGCCTTATCGTTCAACGCGGAAGTTTCACCAATTAGTGCCACATAACGAAATTCCTATAAAGGAACTTCCAGGGGGCAGTTTTTGAGCAATCATTTTTTTGCCAAATTTGGGAAATATTGCCTTAATTTAAGTCTAAAGAAAATTTGTTCCGCTTTGCGTTAATTAAAATTTAAAACCAATATTTTACACTTTTTCTTTACGCATTAGCAAAATCTGTATTAATGCGTAAAGAAAAACGCAAATAATGTATGTCCTCAAATCCTTACGAGAGATTAAGACAGTACAAAAACACACTTTATTTACTGGTGAAATCGAACTATCGTAGAGTAATAATTTGCTATACAATTTGTAGGAAGATGGGAAAAGATGAGTGAAGAATGCAAAAAGGTACGTGTGCATTTAATATACACGCGGCCATAAAGATACTTAGATTGGAAATTTTAGTGGGTTGTGGCTGAATTATTGTAGAACTTACTTTTAAGAAAACTTATTTTGACTAAAAAAATAAATGGCGTATGCTTCAATTTAATCAGTCTCGGAAATAGATTTATGATAATCCGATTTCTTTTATCATACATGTTTTTATTGAATTTAAAGTGTTTTTCACAAAATTGAAATAGTTGATCGAGTACATAATTGTTTAAAAAGACCAAAAGAGCTACGTTAGATATTGAACCGAGCGTGGCTCGGCGCATGGTTGTCATCCTGTGGTTTAAGCTCTGCCCGCGAAGGTTTGTCACAATGGCGTGTAATACGTACCAGATAATAATTCCGGTTCTCATTATGGATTCCTGGCACTGCTAGCACTTCGTAGCTTTGGCCATGGCCCCTATTTTCGAAAAAATCTTTTCGTAGACGTTCCACTGCTTCTACTATTCTATATAAATCATAAACGACTTATTTTACCTATTCATACACAGATCTGGAGCGACGCCAAACCAGAAATGTGCAAGAAATTCGTAAGTATTCACATGATAGAGCTTAAAATTTAAGTTATAATGGTCATCTTCTAAGTTATTGCTTCCAACTTTAACAGAACGCCGGTGATAAGGACGGGGTAAGCAAATTTACAATATTTTTCACTCCAAAACTATGGCTCAACCAAAATAAATATCGTATGTAATTGAAAGCAATTAGAGAAAAAGTCATATTTTTTCCGACATAATTTTTAAGTTTATCGACAAAAGAACACATATTTTAATTCAAACTGATGGGCAAATAATTAAAAACTATATTTAAATGAATTATTTTACTCTAACCATTTTTAATCCAACATTTCTTAATCCTTAACAGGCTAAGGCAGACATGAAAAAGGTAAATAAATGTGTCATAAATTTATATTTAAAATCATAAAATAACAATAATTTTTATTATATAAACACGTTTATTGTATTTTTATTTTCCTAAAATTTAAAATTTATTTGGTTACTTTAATTTACAGGCCTTTGAAGCCGCGAAAGAAAAGGTAGTTACAAACATATACTAAGTAAGCACAGGAAATATATTAAATTTGTTTTATCGATTTCAGGAGTGTATGCCAAAAGGCAAGGGTAAAGGCAAAGGCAAGGGCAAAGAAGCTGAAGAATAACTATCAATTAAATTATAACGCGTGGTAGAAGTTGTAAAATAATAAAAAGGAGTATTTTTAAACCAGTACACTTAGAATTTTTAATTACTTAAAATTAAAATACTAATCTTTTAATGAATCTTTTTATAATTATAGTTATTATTAAATATAAATATTTGAGCTTAAGGCTACAGCGCTTCAAATCCGGGAAAAACTTTCTTAAACCAAGTTTCTACGTGAACTGGCTTTCAGAAACTAACACAATTCTTACATTAAACCATAGAAAACATTTATCAATTTCTAACCCCAGCAACCGTGTAATATGTCTTCCATTGGTGCGATCAAATTAGACGTCGCTGTGAAATTGGCTCGACACTACATTATTCCCTTGCATATCATAAAAGTGTATCTATACGTACACCTTTAAATTGTGAAAAAAAAGAGGCCAGCGTTTTAGACTAGTCCTTATTATTTCATAGACAAACAGAAAAAAGGGTTTGATTTAAAACCCTTAGAGTATTTAAATATCTCTATAAATTTAAAAACCCCAAAAACCCTTTAAAGGCAATATTCAAACACACTTGTTTAAAAAAACCTTATATATTGGGTAACGGTTTTCTAGGAAAGAAGCTAGTAACCCTCCTTGACCAGTCAATATCGCTAGAATTATAATTACTTAACGAATTAAGACTTTAGGGAAATTTAGAACACACAGATTTCAAATCAATTACAACATTTAATATTTAAATCCTCAGTAATGGTAATCATTAACTCCTACCTAATAATCTTTTTGGCCAAAACCCTACACCTAAAAATATTAACCCGACGATGCAAACGAATAACAACTTGGTGAAAACCAATATCCAAAACTTAACTAAAAACGCAGATAATCCACAGTTCATAAATGAGCGCAAAAATTGACAAGTTGTAAAGTTCAAGAATGAGAGGAGCTTTCTAACACAAATAACCAACGCGCGATGACTCTATTGACATGATGGCGAACTCCGACTGACCATTATTATTATTATTATTATTATTATTGTTAGTTCACAAAATTTGCCAAAAAATGTCCCCTACTTCCACCGCTGGTTTTCAGGGACCCCCTTAATCCCTTATGAACTCACAATAATGCTATACAGCAATATGACTCCCTCATTCCCACAGTGTTTTGAAATATAATATCTATGAAATGTAACATGTTATTATATTTTTTCATATGACTTTATGCGTCATTTATATTTCAGTGATACAATAGGGACAAACGTTTTCTTTACGGAATTTTTAAGAAATTATTTTTTCAATATGTGTTTAAAATTGCCTTTGACGTTACAATTAAATTTGCAAAGTCTCTAATAAATACACTTTCTGAAAACTTAATATACAGGTCCAAATCTTATTAAAATATGGTTTTTTCAAATGGCTTTATTTATTTAAAAGAATTCAAGTGGCTGCACGATATTTTAGGATAATCTTGTTACGAATTGGCCGTAGAAAACCATGCCAAATTCCGAATTATGTCGTAAGGTTTTGTGGATACAGCAACGTTTTTAGCATCCAAAAAATCATATTTTATTTATATTACGTCTCTGATCATACGGTTTTCTTTTAAACTAATAAAAAACACCGTTAAATGAAAGGGTATAATGTTTGGTATGTTATTGGTTTTGTACAAAGTTACTAAAACGGAATACCTGTAAACCTTCGGCCAGGATTTCAAATTTGACCATTTTTCGGTGTCATTAATAAGCATACCTGCACGTCTTATTTAAGCCATTTATGACAATAATATACAAAACTCTAAAAACCAAAGCCTCCTATGATGAGCTTGTTTTTCCATCACCTCGTATCTCCGTGAAAAATTGGTCTTTTTTAATGAAACCAACTTTATTGTACATTTTAAATAATTCACTACAACTTTCCCGTTAAAGGTTGTCTTCTGGCATTTACCCACTAAAAATTGGTTTTTGGTTTTAAACGTGAAAATATTTTTCAATTTTTCTGAAAATTTTAATTGCAAGCGTTCTGATATTAAAATAATACCCCGGAAATTTCGCAACTTTAACTTTTGAAGTATTTGAGAAAAATGCCAGTAAGAGCAATTCTGCAAACACTATATACCTTCATATAGTTTTTGAGAGAATACCCTGTATCAATCAATTTGAAAGACCCGTTATATCAAATAATCCGTGACTAAACGAAAGTTGAGTGGGATGCCGAAATATAGTTTAAATGGTATTTTTAACCATATTTAAATTTCATTTCATTTATAAATTCAGGAAAATAAGGCTCACGAATTAAAAGTTTGTGCCAAAATTTTCCTTTTTAATGGTGGAAGTTATCTCCCCATTGGTTAAAGGTGTTCCTCCCGAGTTATATGGTTCCCCCTTTCCATAAAAAACTTGCAGAGGTTAACAGCTATAGCCATGAATGTATTCATTTCAACCATGCATATCGAACTATATCATTACCCTTTCTACCATCTAGGGCTAAAATGGGCGGTGCCTTTCTGCGTTTTAGGTAATCACTTGAGCCAATTAGAGACAGGCATTTGTCGTTGGCTCGATTCACAAACCGTTTCCGGGATTACGCGATTTAACCGGCGAAGGAAATGACTCGTGGTTCTTAGAAATATACCTGTACTTAAACAATTACTTGATAATCATAAATAAAAGAATTTATTAATAATATTCTTACCTATTTTCACTCAATCAAAAAGATGTGTATTAAAATTTTAGAAATTAAATTTCGGGCTAAGCCTTGGCACTGAAATCTGGTCAAGTTTCAAAACCTTGCCCTTCAACGTGACGTCGCGGTTTTTTTTCCGACGCTCGAAATTCGCAGCTTGCATCCTAAGATTCCTCGGAGTTGTTTTTGAAGTTGAAATACAATTATCTTTTCTTCTACATTCGTCAATAGTAAGTAGATCTGTCCATTTATTTATATTTTGGCTATTTTTACGGTTTATAGTATAGTATATTGGAAAATAGTTATTGTTTAGTATTTTTTAGTGCTTCTCTTAAGCCTTTACCCGCAATGAAAATGTTTATATCAGCTCAGCTGTTACAGAATAGTGTTGATAATTTTTCCTAGCACTTTTCTTTAATTGGCAAAGTAGATTTATTTATAACGTTAATTAATATATTTATTTTATTTCATTTAATATAATTTTTGTAATTCTTTAAGGGTTTCTGTGATATAACTACAACATGCCAGGAATGTGTTGGGGTGTAAAAATTGTGTTGGGAAAACCAAATAAAAAGTCTCATATAACTGTTTTCCCAAGCATAAAAATTTAAAATCTCTTTGGCTTACAAGAACTTCAGCTTCAATTAGAAATGTGAAAACCGCAAGAATCTGTTCAGCTCATTTCACAGTTGATGAATACGAAAATAATCTAAAATCAGAACTACTCAACAAAAAAAACTCGCAATTATTTGAAAAAAAAAACATCAGTTCCTATTCTGAATCTGTGAGGTTGGGAAACGTTATTAGAAAATAATTCAGACAACAGGCTGTCCCGAGGGAAATTTAAAACAATAACGGATTATCTACAAAATACAAACAATGCCACGAAACTAAGAAATCTTCAATCAAATCCTATCAGATTTTCGGGAATTTTAAATTCTAGTTATATTACTGTAACTTAAGACGTTCCTGATATTGTGAATCTTATCAAAGTTCCTAGAATTTCTGAAACCCACAATGAAACATATGAAGTTCCTAGTATCACGGAAACATGCAAAGTTTATAGTACTACTGAAAACTACCTGAACAATTGAACTTCCTCCAACCATTACAGCAACGTAAGAAAACCACTAAACAATGATACGGCTATCACTCGAAAGAAACTCTAGTTCCAAATTAATAAAAGATGTGAAACGACTTGGCCTAGGAAAAACAAAATTTGAGAAGCTGTATTACGAAAGACGTTTTACACAAACGTTTTTTGCCAAATAAAGCAGCTTATGGGGAAAAAGAAGGTTTACTGGAATAATGAAGATTTTGGCAATGTTTTCAATGTGCGTTACCTTAGTGAAAGGGTGTATATATACTTATGATAAAAATGTACCTTAAAGTCGAGTATTAATAAAAATGACTGATAACTCAATCAAATGTTCTCAACTTTATCACATGTATTTTTAATTAAGAACTGTAATTGGAAATTAGTACATTTTTAATCCTATAGGAAATGTTTTGTCATTTTACCATCTTCTTTAATTGAAACGTACGCCTAAATGAGCAGTATTTTTAAAATCGCTAGAGATTTAATATTATGGTTATTGTGTTGAGCACAACCATAAGGTTTTTATATTAAAATGTACTCTTGATTAAAAGGATATTAAACCAAAATATATTGAACTCAAGCCTAATATGTAACCATACCATAAACTATCTACTAATAAAAACCATTAAATATTTTTAAATATATTCAGGACGGTATATGAAAAATTATACATAAAAATAAATAGTATATAATATATAATAAAAAGTAAATATAATATAAATAAAAAGTGTATAATATACGTAATTAGGACATATATATATATATATATATATATATATATATATATATATATATATATATATATATATATATATATATATATAAAATTGTTTCGTGTGATTATGTTAACTATGCTATTAGAGATATATATAAAATAATATAAATGCTAAAAATACCTATAGTAAATTTCATATTATATATCAGGTTAAAAATAAAAACGTAGTTATAATTTACAATAAATACATATTAAAACAGTAGTTCTTAATAATAATGTGCTTGAGCCTCTACTTGATTATTTGGCTTTTGACAGACACTCATATATAAAAATAGGCTACCCCATCAATGTGAGTCGCCCACGTACGACGTCACTATCTCTCTCTCTCTCTGAGACGTTTCGGAAAATCGTCCAAAACGCGTATATTGAATGCGACCCCCTTGAGACCAGACTACCTAATGCAGTTCGATATTCATGGTTAAAATTAATACATTCATGCTATAGTGAGTTCAAGAATGTATTTATTTATATTTAGGAAGAATGATTATGTTGCGACAATCGCCGGGCACGTTGAACGCCTTTCCCCTGTCTCGCGCGGGGGGAAGGACAAAACGTCACCGGAGTTTGATTACCATCGCGTTAGGTGACGTGAATTTTAAGCAGCCAATGAAATACCGGGACTACTCGTTTTATTTTAAGTGGAGGAGCGTACTGGGGGGACCAACGGGTGGATTGAGAGAAAGGCTAAAAACCGTCTCGACATAGACATTCTCCCTAGGTATACATAGTTTGCATCCCTACGTCATCAATGACGCAGTTCCAAGTATAGATATAAGAACCAAGAATAAATATTTAATTTGAGCAAGAATGAACGATTCTTTGCCGCCATTTTTCTGGTGTAGATTTCTTAGTAAAACGGGAGGGTTAACAGTTTCAATCGTCTGTTTGCGGATTTTAATTATTTTCAAATGATTAAGAAATTATTTTCACGTTAAAAATTGTTCGAGTAGTTCAATTACCAAGGAAGAGCGAAAATTGTTTATTTTATTCGATAGCGAAGGTAATTGTAAAAAGGATGACCGCAAAGGCCTAACTTTGATAAGCTTTGTTAACTTCTTTTCGTAGATATTTCTGTCGTAATTTGATATTTTATTTAAATAACCCGGCCTTAGAATCTTATCTGGCTTTGTTTAGGGCCCATTTAAAATTTTAAAGCATAAATCTAATACGTTTTGTAGCTTTGACGAGATTACCAACAAAATGGCTACCTATTTAGTAGCTACGCGCGAAATGGTTTGAATTTTTGATCGCCCTCCCAGTTTCCTTGGAGACCATAGGCCCCTCCCTTCGGTGCAAACTATGTATAAATAAATACATTCTTGGTGAGTTTAGGGAGCTGTTGGTTTGCGTGGCACCTTCCTTCGCATTGTAACCCGGATACCTGATTTAATGGCATTAAAAGTGGCTTGGACCAACGCTGGTACATTGTGTATTAGCTTAAGTGATTATTATTAACAATATTGTTTATTAAATTTCAAACTTTTACTTCATGCAATCTTAGAGAGACGTAAATTTTGGTCAGAAATGTTACTTTTAAATAATTTCGCATATAAAAATTGTAATGTGGAATGTGAAATTGTACAAATACACAATTATTATCTTTTGGCAACTGAGGCTATAGTAAATATCTCGATGAGCAAAAATTTAAAGCCATGTAAAACGTCGTGAAGATAACAATTTGATTTAAATTAAATTTTAAGCCAGATCTGAATTGCAATATCTAATAAAAGCTTTATTAATTATTTAATATATTTATTAAGCGTAACAAATGTGGAATGGGTACATCATTTAAGAAAATATTAAGGCAAATAATCAGCTGTCAAAAAAAATTCTAATATATAGTGAGAGCCGCATAAGCCACTGACAATTTAATTATATTTAAATCTCCACCAAATTCATATTTTTTCTACTTTACTAAAAATAATTCCGGAAAAAAATAAATAATAATATAGCTAAATTTCGTCTTCTGAAGAAGCTAGTTTTACCACCTTTTCCTGTTGTTCTGGTGCACAGGAAAACGACTATATACAGTCACGGAAAACTTTACCGGATTTTACCGCCGCCAGCGCTGCCGGTAAACGATAAAACTGATAAAGAAATGTTGAAATATCTCTAGTATATTTTTCTGGTTTTTTAGCGCTTTGAGCTTAACAAATAAGCGAGCGTTACGCTGTCACGTTATACAAAGAGCGATTTTGAAAGTCTTTAAAAGTAGGCTTACGAAACTCTTGCGTCTATTATCTGACGACATAATGCTCTCTGATTGGTCGAGCCCAATGTATGGCACGCCAAACAGGTCAAAATTCGTGTTTGCTTTCTCTCTCTCTTATTTTACGAAAATACCTTTCTCTCTGACATCGTTAGCACTCTCTCTATCTTAAATTACAAACACATCGTCCGTCGGTCTCTCCGACATCGTCTGTGACGCTCTCTCTGACATCGTTAGCTCTCTCTCTATCTTAAATTACAAACACATCGTCCATCGGTCTCTCTGACATCGTTAGCTCTCTCTCTATCTTAAATTACAAACACATCGTCCATCGGTCTCTCGCACATTGTCTAGCGTTCGCTCTCGTACATCGTCTAGCGTTCTCTCGTACATCGTCCCGTCGCTCTCTCCAACATCGTCTAGCGTTCTCTCGTACATCGTCCCGTCGCTCTCTCCGACATCGTCTTGCGTTCTCTCGTACATCGTCTAGCGTTCTCTCGTACATCGTCCCGTCGCTCTCTCCAACATCGTCTAGCGTTCTCTCGTACATCGTCCCGTCGCTCTCTCCAACATCGTCTAGCGTTCTCTCGTACATCGTCCCGTCGCTCTCTCCGACATCGTCTTGCGTTCTCTCGTACATCGTCTAGCGTTCTCTCGTACATCGTCCCGTCGCTCTCTCCGACATCGTCTTGCGTTCTCTCGTACATCGTCCCGTCGCTCTCTCCAACATCGTCTAGCGTTCTCTCGTACATCGTCCCGTCGCTCTCTCCGACATCGACTTGCGTTCTCTCGTACATCGTCTAGCGTTCTCTCGTACATCGTCCCGTCGCTCTCTCCGACATCGTCTTGCGTTCTCTCGTACATCGTCTAGCGTTCTCTCGTACATCGTCCCGTCGCTCTCTCCAACATCGTCTAGCGTTCTCTCGTACATCGTCCCGTCGCTCTCTCCGACATCGTCTTGCGTTCTCTCGTACATCGTCTAGCGTTCTCTCGTACATCGTCCCGTCGCTCTCTCCAACATCGTCTAGCGTTCTCTCGTACATCGTCCCGTCGCTCTCTCCAACATCGTCTAGCGTTCTCTCGTACATCGTCCCGTCGCTCTCTCCGACATCGTCTTGCGTTCTCTCGTACATCGTCTAGCGTTCTCTCGTACATCGTCCCGTCGCTCTCTCCGACATCGTCTTGCGTTCTCTCGTACATCGTCCCGTCGCTCTCTCCAACATCGTCTAGCGTTCTCTCGTACATTGTCCCGTCGCTCTCTCCGACATCGACTTGCGTTCTCTCGTACATCGTCCCGTCGCTCTCTCCAACATCGTCTAGCGTTCTCTCGTACATCGTCCCGTCGCTCTCTCCGACATCGTCTTGCGTTCTCTCGTACATCGTCTAGCGTTCTCTCGTACATCGTCCCGTCGCTCTCTCCGACATCGTCTTGCGTTCTCTCGTACATCGTCCCGTCGCTCTCTCCAACATCGTCTAGCGTTCTCTCGTACATCGTCCCGTCGCTCTCTCCGACATCGACTTGCGTTCTCTCGTACATCGTCTAGCGTTCTCTCGTACATCGTCCCGTCGCTCTCTCCAACATCGTCTAGCGTTCTCTCGTACATCGTCCCGTCGCTCTCTCCGACATCGTCTTGCGTTCTCTCGTACATCGTCTAGCGTTCTCTCGTACATCGTCCCGTCGCTCTCTCCAACATCGTCTAGCGTTCTCTCGTACATCGTCCCATCGCTCTCTCCGACATCGTCTTGCGTTCTCTCGTACATCGTCTAGCGTTCTCTCGTACATCGTCCCGTCGCTCTCTCCAACATCGTCTAGCGTTCTCTCGTACATCGTCCCGTCGCTCTCTCCGACATCGTCTTGCGTTCTCTCGTACATCGTCTAGCGTTCTCTCGTACATCGTCCCGTCGCTCTCTCCAACATCGTCTAGCGTTCTCTCGTACATCGTCCCGTCGCTCTCTCCGACATCGTCTTGCGTTCTCTCCGACATCGTCTAGCGTTCTCTCGTACATCGTCCCGTCGCTCTCTCCAACATCGTCTAGCGTTCTCTCGTACATCGTCCCATCGCTCTCTCCGACATCGTCTTGCGTTCTCTCGTACATCGTCTAGCGTTCTCTCGTACATCGTCCCGTCGCTCTCTCCAACATCGTCTAGCGTTCTCTCGTACATCGTCCCGTCGCTCTCTCCGACATCGTCTTGCGTTCTCTCGTACATCGTCTTGCGTTCTCTCGTACATCGTCTAGCGTTCTCTCGTACATCGTCCCGTCGCTCTCTCCAACATCGTCTAGCGTTCTCTCGTACATCGTCCCATCGCTCTCTCCGACATCGTCTTGCGTTCTCTCGTACATCGTCTAGCGTTCTCTCGTACATCGTCCCGTCGCTCTCTCCAACATCGTCTAGCGTTCTCTCGTACATCGTCCCGTCGCTCTCTCCGACATCGTCTTGCGTTCTCTCGTACATCGTCTTGCGTTCTCTCGTACATCGTCTAGCGTTCTCTCGTACATCGTCCCGTCGCTCTCTCCAACATCGTCTAGCGTTCTCTCGTACATCGTCCCGTCGCTCTCTCCGACATCGTCTTGCGTTCTCTCGTATATCGTCTTGCGTTCTCTCGTACATCGTCTAGCGTTCTCTTGTACATCGTCCCGTCGCTCTCTCCAACATCGTCTAGCGTTCTCTCGTACATCGTCCCATCGCTCTCTCCGACATCGTCTTGCGTTCTCTCGTACATCGTCTAGCGTTCTCTCGTACATCGTCCCGTCGCTCTCTCCAACATCGTCTAGCGTTCTCTCGTACATCGTCCCGTCGCTCTCTCCGACATCGTCTTGCGTTCTCTCGTATATCGTCTTGCGTTCTCTCGTACATCGTCTAGCGTTCTCTTGTACATCGTCCCGTCGCTCTCTCCAACATCGTCTAGCGTTCTCTCGTACATCGTCCCATCGCTCTCTCCGACATCGTCTTGCGTTCTCTCGTACATCGTCTAGCGTTCTCTCGTACATCGTCCCGTCGCTCTCTCCAACATCGTCTAGCGTTCTCTCGTACATCGTCCCGTCGCTCTCTCCGACATCGTCTTGCGTTCTCTCGTACATCGTCTTGCGTTCTCTCGTACATCGTCTAGCGTTCTCTCGTACATCGTCCCGTCGCTCTCTCCAACATCGTCTAGCGTTCTCTCGTACATCGTCCCATCGCTCTCTCCGACATCGTCTTGCGTTCTCTCGTACATCGTCTAGCGTTCTCTCGTACATCGTCCCGTCGCTCTCTCCAACATCGTCTAGCGTTCTCTCGTACATCGTCCCGTCGCTCTCTCCGACATCGTCTTGCGTTCTCTCGTACATCGTCTTGCGTTCTCTCGTACATCGTCTAGCGTTCTCTCGTACATCGTCCCGTCGCTCTCTCCAACATCGTCTAGCGTTCTCTCGTACATCGTCCCGTCGCTCTCTCCGACATCGTCTTGCGTTCTCTCGTACATCGTCTTGCGTTCTCTCGTACATCGTCTAGCGTTCTCTCGTACATCGTCCCGTCGCTCTCTCCAACATCGTCTAGCGTTCTCTCGTACATCGTCCCGTCGCTCTCTCCGACATCGTCTTGCGTTCTCTCGTACATCGTCTAGCGTTCTCTCGTACATCGTCCCGTCGCTCTCTCCAACATCGTCTAGCGTTCTCTCGTACATCGTCCCGTCGCTCTCTCCGACATCGTCTTGCGTTCTCTCGTACATCGTCTTGCGTTCTCTCGTACATCGTCTAGCGTTCTCTCGTACATCGTCCCGTCGCTCTCTCCAACATCGTCTAGCGTTCTCTCGTACATCGTCCCATCGCTCTCTCCGACATCGTCTTGCGTTCTCTCGTACATCGTCTAGCGTTCTCTCGTACATCGTCCCGTCGCTCTCTCCAACATCGTCTAGCGTTCTCTCGTACATCGTCCCATCGCTCTCTCCGACATCGTCTTGCGTTCTCTCGTACATCGTCTAGCGTTCTCTCGTACATCGTCCCGTCGCTCTCTCCAACATCGTCTAGCGTTCTCTCGTACATCGTCCCGTCGCTCTCTCCGACATCGTCTTGCGTTCTCTCGTACATCGTCTTGCGTTCTCTCGTACATCGTCTAGCGTTCTCTCGTACATCGTCCCGTCGCTCTCTCCAACATCGTCTAGCGTTCTCTCGTACATCGTCCCATCGCTCTCTCCGACATCGTCTTGCGTTCTCTCGTACATCGTCTAGCGTTCTCTCGTACATCGTCCCGTCGCTCTCTCCAACATCGTCTAGCGTTCTCTCGTACATCGTCCCGTCGCTCTCTCCGACATCGTCTTGCGTTCTCTCGTACATCGTCTTGCGTTCTCTCGTACATCGTCTAGCGTTCTCTCGTACATCGTCCCGTCGCTCTCTCCAACATCGTCTAGCGTTCTCTCGTACATCGTCCCGTCGCTCTCTCCGACATCGTCTTGCGTTCTCTCGTACATCGTCTTGCGTTCTCTCGTACATCGTCTAGCGTTCTCTCGTACATCGTCCCGTCGCTCTCTCCAACATCGTCTAGCGTTCTCTCGTACATCGTCCCGTCGCTCTCTCCGACATCGTCTTGCGTTCTCTCGTACATCGTCTTGCGTTCTCTCGTACATCGTCTAGCGTTCTCTCGTACATCGTCCCGTCGCTCTCTCCAACATCGTCTAGCGTTCTCTCGTACATCGTCCCGTCGCTCTCTCCGACATCGTCTTGCGTTCTCTCGTACATCGTCTTGCGTTCTCTCGTACATCGTCTAGCGTTCTCTCGTACATCGTCCCGTCGCTCTCTCCAACATCGTCTAGCGTTCTCTCGTACATCGTCCCATCGCTCTCTCCGACATCGTCTTGCGTTCTCTCGTACATCGTCTAGCGTTCTCTCGTACATCGTCCCGTCGCTCTCTCCAACATCGTCTAGCGTTCTCTCGTACATCGTCCCGTCGCTCTCTCCGACATCGTCTTGCGTTCTCTCGTACATCGTCTTGCGTTCTCTCGTACATCGTCTAGCGTTCTCTCGTACATCGTCCCGTCGCTCTCTCCAACATCGTCTAGCGTTCTCTCGTACATCGTCCCGTCGCTCTCTCCGACATCGTCTTGCGTTCTCTCGTACATCGTCTTGCGTTCTCTCGTACATCGTCTAGCGTTCTCTCGTACATCGTCCCGTCGCTCTCTCCAACATCGTCTAGCGTTCTCTCGTACATCGTCCCGTCGCTCTCTCCGACATCGTCTTGCGTTCTCTCGTACATCGTCTTGCGTTCTCTCGTACATCGTCTAGCGTTCTCTCGTACATCGTCCCGTCGCTCTCTCCAACATCGTCTAGCGTTCTCTCGTACATCGTCCCATCGCTCTCTCCGACATCGTCTTGCGTTCTCTCGTACATCGTCTAGCGTTCTCTCGTACATCGTCCCGTCGCTCTCTCCAACATCGTCTAGCGTTCTCTCGTACATCGTCCCGTCGTTCTCTCGTACATCGTCTTGCGTTCTCTCGTACATCGTCTAGCGTTCTCTCGTACATCGTCCCGTCGCTCTCTCCAACATCGTCTAGCGTTCTCTCGTACATCGTCCCGTCGCTCTCTCCGACATCGTCTTGCGTTCTCTCGTACATCGTCTTGCGTTCTCTCGTACATCGTCTAGCGTTCTCTCGTACATCGTCCCGTCGCTCTCTCCAACATCGTCTAGCGTTCTCTCGTACATCGTCCCATCGCTCTCTCCGACATCGTCTTGCGTTCTCTCGTACATCGTCTAGCGTTCTCTCGTACATCGTCCCGTCGCTCTCTCCAACATCGTCTAGCGTTCTCTCGTACATCGTCCCGTCGCTCTCTCCGACATCGTCTTGCGTTCTCTCGTACATCGTCTTGCGTTCTCTCGTACATCGTCTAGCGTTCTCTCGTACATCGTCCCGTCGCTCTCTCCAACATCGTCTAGCGTTCTCTCGTACATCGTCCCATCGCTCTCTCCGACATCGTCTTGCGTTCTCTCGTACATCGTCTAGCGTTCTCTCGTACATCGTCCCGTCGCTCTCTCCAACATCGTCTAGCGTTCTCTCGTACATCGTCCCATCGCTCTCTCCGACATCGTCTTGCGTTCTCTCGTACATCGTCTAGCGTTCTCTCGTACATCGTCCCGTCGCTCTCTCCAACATCGTCTAGCGTTCTCTCGTACATCGTCCCGTCGCTCTCTCCGACATCGTCTTGCGTTCTCTCGTACATCGTCTAGCGTTCTCTCGTACATCGTCCCGTCGCTCTCTCCAACATTCAATTCAATTCAATTCAATTCAATTTTTATTTCAGTAAGTCTTTAGGTATAAATATCTTTATGAAGGGCCAAGTCAAAAGCGACTTATAGCCCTATTTAAATTAATTATATAATTTATCAATTCAATATTTAAATAACAAGAACAATAAAAAAAAAAAAATTAACAAAAAACCATACACTGCAATAGGATTAAAAACACAGTTTACAAACAATAAAAAACCAAAACCTAGAAACCACTAAATTCAATTAATAATACTGTCTTATGTGACCGGGCTTATTTCTGTAATATAATTTTTTAAATATTTTTTAAGTCTCATGTAGTTAGTAATTTCGCTGATTCTATCATAAATATCATTAAAAGATTTTATCCCCTTATAAAAAATAGATAATATTTTTTTCTCTGTTTTACACTGTGGTAATTTGATTACATATTTTTTCCTATTTGCAGACTTAGTGTTATTTAATGTAAATAAGTTAAAAACATCACTTTGTAAAGTCTTAAAAATAAATACAATACACGCAAACCAGTACAATTGCACAATGTTTAGAATATTACTTTTTGCATATAATACATTTGAGGGGGTGCGCCATTGTGCATTATAAATATTACGCAAAGCTCTTTTCTGCAAAACCCATATTCGATTTAAATTATAGTTTGCAGTATTTCCCCATGACGTTAGGCCATAAATTAAGTTAGAGTGAAAAAAGCTGTAGTATAACTGAAAAAGCGTTGTTCTAGGAAATATATCCTTGTATTTATAAATTATATATGTTGCAAACGATAATTTTTTACAAATTTCATTGACATGTACATTCCAGCTTAAATTTTTATCGAACCAGACTCCTAAGTATTTATAGTGGAAGACTCTATTTATTAATTGTCCCGTTAGGTGAATTTTACATATTGAGTCATTTATTGTTTTGCCTATATTTGAGAAGACAATATATTCAGTTTTATTTTTATTCAATCTCAGGCCATTACTCAGCAGCCAGTCATTTATACTACCTAGGAGATAATTAGCTGATTCCATCAAAGACTCTAAATTATAGCCTTCTAACAGCAGTAATGCGTCATCTGCATATAGTGTAAGAAAACCAAAAGGAATGGCCTTCGCTAGGTCATTAATGAATAAATTAAAGAGGAGAGGAGATAGGATTGATCCCTGAGGGACACCAACAGTAAGAGGCTTGAATTGAGACAGAGAATTATTTAGTTTTGTGGCGAAAGATCTATTGTCTAGATAACTTTTTAGCCATTCCAAGGTAGTTCCTCTAATTCCTACGCGTTCTAACTTTTCAAGGAGTCTTTGATGAGAGACACTGTCAAAGGCCTTTTCCAGATCGATAAAAAGACCCAGACAGTATTTTGATGAGTCGATTGCGTTTAATATAAATTTATAAACTCTAGCTATAGCTTGTTCGGTATTTCGTCCGCTTCTAAAGCCGAATTGGTGGTCCGAGATTAGATTATGCTTAATACAGAATGCATTGAGTCGAATCAAATAGCATTTATCAATAATTTTGGCGAAGAATGATAGGACCGATATCGGTCTGTAATTGTTTGGGACATTTGGGTCACCTTTTTTGTAGACAGGGGTAATAACAGTTCTTTTTAATCTGCTTGGATAAGTACCGGTGGTAAAAGACAAATTAATAAGAAAGACTAATGGCGCTAGGATAAACAAACTAATGAATTTCATTGGTTTCGGGTGAAATCCATCTATACCAGCAGCACTATTTTGTGGGAGCGTTTTAATAATTTCGCTGACTTCATTTGCATTCGTTAAGAAAAGAGCACAGGTACTAGGGTTAATTTCTATGTGATTTAGGGCATCATTGTCGGTATCATTTTTTGTAATAGTTGCGAAGTGGTTATTGAAGTCATCTGAAGAGAGTGAATTTGGAGATTGTTGAGGATTTTTCTTATTCTTTCCGATAATCGTGTTAATAAACCTCCATTTATCTTTAATTGTTTTACTCGATTCAAGTTTATTTCTTATAAAATTATTTCTAGCATTACGTATCAAGTTGTTACAATGGTTACGATGATTAACATAGTTTATTCTATTCTCTTCGGAGGGATGACGCTTCGAATATTTGTATAGTTTACGTTTATGCTTGATCGCTGAGACTACTTCTTCCGGTAATCGACAATCTTGAGACATTTTAATTTTTATATACGGAAAACTATTATCATACGCTTGTTTAAGACACTTCTCAAAAAATTCATAGGCGTCATTTATATTATTAATTTCGTAAAGTTTATCCCAATTTATAGCAGAGATTAGTTTAGAGAACTTATTCAGATGTTTTTCGGACATATCTTGAATCATAACATTGGGATTTTTAGTTAGCATTACGTCAAATGAGAATAATAACGGTATATGATCTGAAACTTTTGCATCAGGTAATATGTTTGTCGTTCCGTTAATGTTAGTGAAAATGTTATCAATACATCTCCCAGAGATCGGGCGCGTAGGGGCAAATACTTTCCTTGTCAGGCCATAGCTTGAAAAAAGATTCAACAGTGCGGTGGAACAGGGGGAGTCTGAATTAAAGTTGATATTAAAATCGCCAACCACTATCTTCTTCAACTTATCGTTTCCCATATTACCAGTTATACCTTCTAATTTCGTAAAAAAGTTTTGGAAGTTAGCAGAATGCGGGCGATATATCACTAAGACAGTTATGTCAGATTCAATTGAGATACCAAAACTCTCGATGTCAATGTCAAAAAGACATAATTCGTTTTTTATTGTATATTTGATGTTACGTTTTAAGTAGTAGCCCACACCACCACCTCTTCTACCCCCTATCCCCGCAAAAACATAATTCGGTAAATAGTAGGAATAATTATTAAGAAACCAAGTTTCATTAATTGCAAAAATATCAATATTTTCAGACTCAAAATTAGATACTAATTCAGGGAGATTTGCCTCAGCACTACAGACGTTCGCATAAAGTATTTTCATTATTTTATTAATGTTTTGAGGCAAAATGAAATTTCTTATTAATATTGTAAATATCAATTATTTCTTAGGTAAAACTCGGCTCGATTTTATATCAAAAAAATAAGTTTGTCCCTCTTTAAGTACAGTGAAGTTAGAATTAAATTTTCCACCCTCAGTTTTTATAAATTGTCGAAGTTGATAACGAACAAATTCTTGTTTAATTGTGAAATCGTGAGATAGATAGATTTTAAGACCTTTAAGCTTATATGCGTTTTTAAGGATATCAGTTTTTTCTGTAGAGTTTTCAAGTTTAATAATTATGCGCTTATTTTCACCACGTCGAAAAATTTGATGTTGCGATATTCTTATGTTAAGACCTAATATATCTTGAAAAATATTTTGAACTTCGTTTAATAAGGTTATTTTGTCTTCATTAGGTTTTTCTGGTATACCGTCTATTGTTAAATTATTTTTCCGTTTATCAATTTCTAGTGATTCTATATGGGACTTAAGATGCTCAATTTCCTTATCTTTTGAAGCGAAGTTCTGATTGGTAAACTCAGTTAGCTCATCAATTTTGATATTTGCGTTATCTAAGACCTTAATTTTTTCTTCTGTTGCAGATATACGTTCTTCGTGTTCGTTAATTTTTTTACAGATTTTGTCTAATTTGGAACTGAATAATTTGTTAGTATCCTTAATTTTATCAAATTCAGACTTAGTCTCCAGTCGAAATGTTTTTAGTTCAGTCAGAATTAACGCCGTATTGGAGTCCGAAGTCATACTTAATTCAATAAATTATCAAAAAATTAAGACATTAAAAAATAGGGCAATATAGAGAAGGCGAACACTATAATCAACACAAACACTTTAAGTAGTATGAGCAATAATACGAGAATTAACTAAAAGTATGAGTCAGTATGCGTATGAGCGCCAGCGAAGTAAATAATAAATAAAGAAGATATAAAAAATGATACAATTGTACTACCTGCAATATAAAATCAGTCAGAAAGGTTTCAAAGTCGCTGGCGCTCTGCCACCGATGCGTTGTTGAACATTTCTCGAAGAATTTTGAAGATAAGATAGCGAGCGTCAGATAAACAAAGGTCGAACGGAGATAATATTTTTTACCATGGAGAGCCGCGGAATTAAAATACCGAGAAAAAAAAAGAAAAAAATAGTCTTTAGATAACTATAACGCGTAAACACTGAAGTAGAGTATTTAAAGACCGTTGAACGAAACACGGTGCGCGTAGAATAGTCGCAAAGAGTTCTTGTCTTGAAGTTGGTTAACTAGCGTTCTCTCGTACATCGTCCCGTCGCTCTCTCCGACATCGTCTTGCGTTCTCTCGTACATCGTCTAGCGTTCTCTCGTACATCGTCCCGTCGCTCTCTCCGACATCGTCCAGCGTTCTCTCGTACATCGTCCCGTCGCTCTCTCCGACATCGTCTTGCGTTCTCTCGTACATCGTCTTGCGTTCTCTCGTACATCGTCCCGTCGCTCTCTCCAACATCGTCTAGCGTTCTCTCGTACATCGTCCCGTCGCTCTCTCCGACATCGTCTTGCGTTCTCTCGTACATCGTCTTGCGTTCTCTCGTACATCGTCTAGCGTTCTCTCGTACATCGTCCCGTCGCTCTCTCCGACATCGTCTTGCGTTCTCTCGTACATCGTCTTGCGTTCTCTCGTACATCGTCTAGCGTTCTCTCGTACATCGTCCCGTCGCTCTCTCCGACATCGTCTTGCGTTCTCTCGTACATCGTCCCGTCGCTCTCTCCGACATCGTCCAGCGTTCTCTCGTACATCGTCCCGTCGCTCTCTCCGACATCGTCTTGCGTTCTCTCGTACATCGTCCCGTCGCTCTCTCCGACATCGTCTAGCGTTCTCTCGTACATCGTCCCGTCGCTCTCTCCGACATCGTCTTGCGTTCTCTCGTACATCGTCCCGTCGCTCTCTCCGACATCGTCCAGCGTTCTCTCGTACATCGTCCCGTCGCTCTCTCCGACATCGTCTAGCGTTCTCTCGTACATCGTCCCGTCGCTCTCTCCGACATCGTCTTGCGTTCTCTCGTACATCGTCCCGTCGCTCTCTCCGACATCGTCCAGCGTTCTCTCGTACATCGTCCCGTCGCTCTCTCCGACATCGTCCAGCGTTCTCTCGTACATCGTCCCGTCGCTCTCTCCGACATCGTCCAGCGTTCTCTCGTACATCGTCCCGTCGCTCTCTCCGACATCGTCTAGCGTTCTCTCGTACATCGCCCCGTCGCTCTCTCCGACATCGTCTTGCGTTCTCTCGTACATCGTCCCGTCGCTCTCTCCGACATCGTCCAGCGTTCTCTCGTACATCGTCCCGTCGCTCTCTCCGACATCGTCTTGCGTTCTCTCGTACATCGTCTTGCGTTCTCTCGTACATCGTCTAGCGTTCTCTCGTACATCGTCCCGTCGCTCTCTCCGACATCGTCTTGCGTTCTCTCGTACATCGTCTTGCGTTCTCTCGTACATCGTCCCGTCGCTCTCTCCAACATCGTCTAGCGTTCTCTCGTACATCGTCCCGTCGCTCTCTCCGACATCGTCCAGCGTTCTCTCGTACATCGTCCCGTCGCTCTCTCCGACATCGTCTTGCGTTCTCTCGTACATCGTCTTGCGTTCTCTCGTACATCGTCTAGCGTTCTCTCGTACATCGTCCCGTCGCTCTCTCCGACATCGTCTTGCGTTCTCTCGTACATCGTCTTGCGTTCTCTCGTACATCGTCTAGCGTTCTCTCGTACATCGTCCCGTCGCTCTCTCCGACATCGTCTTGCGTTCTCTCGTACATCGTCCCGTCGCTCTCTCCGACATCGTCTTGCGTTCTCTCGTACATCGTCCCGTCGCTCTCTCCGACATCGTCCAGCGTTCTCTCGTACATCGTCCCGTCGCTCTCTCCGACATCGTCTAGCGTTCTCTCGTACATCGTCTAGCGTTCTCTCGTACATCGTCCCGTCGCTCTCTCCGACATCGTCCAGCGTTCTCTCGTACATCGTCCCGTCGCTCTCTCCGACATCGTCTTGCGTTCTCTCGTACATCGTCTTGCGTTCTCTCGTACATCGTCCCGTCGCTCTCTCCAACATCGTCTAGCGTTCTCTCGTACATCGTCCCGTCGCTCTCTCCGACATCGTCTTGCGTTCTCTCGTACATCGTCTTGCGTTCTCTCGTACATCGTCTAGCGTTCTCTCGTACATCGTCCCGTCGCTCTCTCCGACATCGTCTTGCGTTCTCTCGTACATCGTCTTGCGTTCTCTCGTACATCGTCTAGCGTTCTCTCGTACATCGTCCCGTCGCTCTCTCCGACATCGTCTTGCGTTCTCTCGTACATCGTCTAGCGTTCTCTCGTACATCGTCCCGTCGCTCTCTCCGACATCGTCCAGCGTTCTCTCGTACATCGTCCCGTCGCTCTCTCCGACATCGTCTTGCGTTCTCTCGTACATCGTCTTGCGTTCTCTCGTACATCGTCCCGTCGCTCTCTCCAACATCGTCTAGCGTTCTCTCGTACATCGTCCCGTCGCTCTCTCCGACATCGTCTTGCGTTCTCTCGTACATCGTCTTGCGTTCTCTCGTACATCGTCTAGCGTTCTCTCGTACATCGTCCCGTCGCTCTCTCCGACATCGTCTTGCGTTCTCTCGTACATCGTCTTGCGTTCTCTCGTACATCGTCTAGCGTTCTCTCGTACATCGTCCCGTCGCTCTCTCCGACATCGTCTTGCGTTCTCTCGTACATCGTCCCGTCGCTCTCTCCGACATCGTCCAGCGTTCTCTCGTACATCGTCCCGTCGCTCTCTCCGACATCGTCTTGCGTTCTCTCGTACATCGTCCCGTCGCTCTCTCCGACATCGTCTAGCGTTCTCTCGTACATCGTCCCGTCGCTCTCTCCGACATCGTCTTGCGTTCTCTCGTACATCGTCCCGTCGCTCTCTCCGACATCGTCCAGCGTTCTCTCGTACATCGTCCCGTCGCTCTCTCCGACATCGTCTAGCGTTCTCTCGTACATCGTCCCGTCGCTCTCTCCGACATCGTCTTGCGTTCTCTCGTACATCGTCCCGTCGCTCTCTCCGACATCGTCCAGCGTTCTCTCGTACATCGTCCCGTCGCTCTCTCCGACATCGTCCAGCGTTCTCTCGTACATCGTCCCGTCGCTCTCTCCGACATCGTCCAGCGTTCTCTCGTACATCGTCCCGTCGCTCTCTCCGACATCGTCTAGCGTTCTCTCGTACATCGTCCCGTCGCTCTCTCCGACATCGTCTTGCGTTCTCTCGTACATCGTCCCGTCGCTCTCTCCGACATCGTCCAGCGTTCTCTCGTACATCGTCCCGTCGCTCTCTCCGACATCGTCTTGCGTTCTCTCGTACATCGTCTTGCGTTCTCTCGTACATCGTCTAGCGTTCTCTCGTACATCGTCCCGTCGCTCTCTCCGACATCGTCTTGCGTTCTCTCGTACATCGTCTTGCGTTCTCTCGTACATCGTCCCGTCGCTCTCTCCAACATCGTCTAGCGTTCTCTCGTACATCGTCCCGTCGCTCTCTCCGACATCGTCCAGCGTTCTCTCGTACATCGTCCCGTCGCTCTCTCCAACATCGTCTAGCGTTCTCTCGTACATCGTCCCGTCGCTCTCTCCGACATCGTCCAGCGTTCTCTCGTACATCGTCCCGTCGCTCTCTCCGACATCGTCTTGCGTTCTCTCGTACATCGTCTTGCGTTCTCTCGTACATCGTCTAGCGTTCTCTCGTACATCGTCCCGTCGCTCTCTCCGACATCGTCTTGCGTTCTCTCGTACATCGTCTTGCGTTCTCTCGTACATCGTCTAGCGTTCTCTCGTACATCGTCCCGTCGCTCTCTCCGACATCGTCTTGCGTTCTCTCGTACATCGTCCCGTCGCTCTCTCCGACATCGTCCAGCGTTCTCTCGTACATCGTCCCGTCGCTCTCTCCGACATCGTCTTGCGTTCTCTCGTACATCGTCCCGTCGCTCTCTCCGACATCGTCTAGCGTTCTCTCGTACATCGTCCCGTCGCTCTCTCCGACATCGTCTTGCGTTCTCTCGTACATCGTCCCGTCGCTCTCTCCGACATCGTCCAGCGTTCTCTCGTACATCGTCCCGTCGCTCTCTCCGACATCGTCTAGCGTTCTCTCGTACATCGTCCCGTCGCTCTCTCCGACATCGTCTTGCGTTCTCTCGTACATCGTCCCGTCGCTCTCTCCGACATCGTCCAGCGTTCTCTCGTACATCGTCCCGTCGCTCTCTCCGACATCGTCCAGCGTTCTCTCGTACATCGTCCCGTCGCTCTCTCCGACATCGTCCAGCGTTCTCTCGTACATCGTCCCGTCGCTCTCTCCGACATCGTCCAGCGTTCTCTCGTACATCGTCCCGTCGCTCTCTCCGACATCGTCTTGCGTTCTCTCGTACATCGTCTTGCGTTCTCTCGTACATCGTCTAGCGTTCTCTCGTACATCGTCCCGTCGCTCTCTCCGACATCGTCTTGCGTTCTCTCGTACATCGTCTAGCGTTCTCTCGTACATCGTCCCGTCGCTCTCTCCGACATCGTCTTGCGTTCTCTCGTACATCGTCTTGCGTTCTCTCGTACATCGTCTTGCGTTCTCTCGTACATCGTCCCGTCGCTCTCTCCGACATCGTCCAGCGTTCTCTCGTACATCGTCCCGTCGCTCTCTCCGACATCGTCCAGCGTTCTCTCGTACATCGTCCCGTCGCTCTCTCCGACATCGTCTAGCGTTCTCTCGTACATCGTCCCGTCGCTCTCTCCGACATCGTCTTGCGTTCTCTCGTACATCGTCCCGTCGCTCTCTCCGACATCGTCCAGCGTTCTCTCGTACATCGTCCCGTCGCTCTCTCCGACATCGTCTTGCGTTCTCTCGTACATCGTCTTGCGTTCTCTCGTACATCGTCTAGCGTTCTCTCGTACATCGTCCCGTCGCTCTCTCCAACATCGTCTAGCGTTCTCTCGTACATCGTCCCATCGCTCTCTCCGACATCGTCTTGCGTTCTCTCGTACATCGTCCAGCGTTCTCTCGTACATCGTCCCGTCGCTCTCTCCGACATCGTCTTGCGTTCTCTCGTACATCGTCTAGCGTTCTCTCGTACATCGTCCCGTCGCTCTCTCCAACATCGTCTAGCGTTCTCTCGTACATCGTCCCGTCGCTCTCTCCGACATCGTCTTGCGTTCTCTCGTACATCGTCTAGCGTTCTCTCGTACATCGTCCCGTCGCTCTCTCCGACATCGTCCAGCGTTCTCTCGTACATCGTCCCGTCGCTCTCTCCGACATCATCTTGCGTTCTCTCGTACATCGTCTTGCGTTCTCTCGTACATCGTCTAGCGTTCTCTCGTACATCGTCCCGTCGCTCTCTCCAACATCGTCTAGCGTTCTCTCGTACATCGTCCCATCGCTCTCTCCGACATCGTCTTGCGTTCTCTCGTACATCGTCTAGCGTTCTCTCGTACATCGTCCCGTCGCTCTCTCCAACATCGTCTTGCGTTCTCTCGTACATCGTCCCGTCGCTCTCTCCGACATCGTCTTGCGTTCTCTCGTACATCGTCTAGCGTTCTCTCGTACATCGTCCCGTCGCTCTCTCCAACATCGTCTAGCGTTCTCTCGTACATCGTCCCGTCGCTCTCTCCGACATCGTCTTGCGTTCTCTCGTACATCGTCTAGCGTTCTCTCGTACATCGTCCCGTCGCTCTCTCCGACATCGTCCAGCGTTCTCTCGTACATCGTTTTAGTTTATCTGTGACATCGTCCATGGCTCTCTCGTCCATCGTTTGACCTCGCTCACAATCCTACTAAGCTACTTTAACGTAGTAGGAAATCCACTGAAGGAATTTACAAAATAGTACCACTATTTAAAAGGATAACCTTTTGGCCTATTAAACGCTACAATGAGGAATTTTCTTTAGTTATTTTAAGAAAGTGGAAATTATGTTAACGGAATGAAGGTAAATTAATAAAGACAAATTTAGATAACTATTCTAAATAACATCATGATAAGAAGATTGAAAGGAAAAGATGCCTATAGTAGGAGAAAAAGTAATAATAATGTCGCTTTATTTATGATATCCAGCTAAATCTTAAGACTGATTTCCAAATGGGTACTTAACGAAAGTTAAGTCTTAAAAGCTAATCATATAATATGTTTTGTTGTGGTATTTAAAGACAAGCGACTTAAATGGTGACAATGGCAATTTTTAATATTAAACTGTCATTTTCTTGTTCAGAGTGCTAAAAATAACTAACTAACATTCCAGTTAAAAGAGAAACTGAATTTGTGAAAAACATTTTACAAAAAATTAAATCTGTTTATTTCAGGTTAACTTTTATATAAAGTTGGTGTAATAAAACAAAGTTTTTATACCTTTTCCACTTTTATTACTATTTAATTCGTAAATAATAAATGAAGTTTAAATTAATAGACAAGTTAGTTAAATCCAGTGCAAATTTTAATAATATTAATTACAATTTAGAAATTCATTGAAACCGGGAACAAAAATACAAAATCAATTAAACCGGGAACAAAAATACAAAATCAATTAAACCAATAAAATTCTTCAAGAAACAAGTAAATAATAAATTACAAAATAAAATTAACATTAATGAAATTCCATTAAACTCAATAAAAAATTTAAATTACAAGGATTGTTATTTTTAATTATAATCTTTCATAACATTGGATTGGAGAAATTACAATTTACTATACCAGCTGCAATCTAATTTATCATTAAATATTTGGAAGACCTAGAACCGCTCTATGACACTTACAGCTTGTTCTCTTGCTTTTGCAATTACACCATTACTTGCGGGTTAATTGTAGTCAACCATAATTAACCTAATTATGGGGGGGATAAAAGTCGGTTTGGGAGCGTCCATTAATTACGTGAGTCGTTTATGGGAGGGAGGAAGGGGGTCGATCTGAATCTCAAGCAATCTCACGTAGAGTAGAGCGGGGGGGGGTTCGACAAATATCACGTAGTTTTTTCCCGCAAGAAACAGTGTAAAATTGCGATAAAACTGGGTTTTATTGTTCGATTCTAGACGACGTTCTGTCTAAAATACTAGTCTTAACTAGTCTTAAATATCAATAATTAGGCAAATTATGTTTTTTTTTTAATAAATCCAAACAAACACAAATTAACGTATTTACACCAAAAATACGCAGTTTGAAAAATCTCGCGTGATATTGGGGGGGGGGGGGGGCGCAAAATCTCACGACATCTCACCAAGGGGGGTGGGGTCGAAAAATCGCCTCAAATAATTAATGAACGCTCCCTTTTGAGACTTAGCTCAAATAAATGTCTCATTTTTGTTTAAGATTGGTACTTATTTTAATAAATATTATCCCTATTTCTATCAAGAAAAGACACTTTTTTCCGTATTTTATTTTCAGATTTTGATGGGAGTCCTAGGTTAGTTATGAATTTGTCAGATGCTTGGCCTCGGTATCATTACCTTAGAATAATTAAGTCGTAACTTCAAAAATCACTTGGTGAGAAAATCAACTTTGCAGTTTTCTCACAAATCAGGAATACCAAATTAATTTATAATGTAAACGTTTAAAATACGTTATAAACAATTTCCAATCACTTAAAAAATTAATAAATTAGTTTTTCATAGAAAAAAGTCAAATTACTATATTTACGCCTTAAAGTTATTATAAATCAAAATGGAGTTTAGTTACTGTTGAATGAACTTACTTAATTTTAGAAAAATAAAATCGTTATTTTTAAAATAAAAGTACAGAGTTACAACTTTATTAAACTAATCTTTTTCGGGAGAATTAGTTACTACTTTCATACACTCTTAATATTACAAAATTCGTAATTATTATAATAAAATAGTCATACGTAACATGATAATTATTACGCTACTTATGATAGAGTTAATTATGGGAATGATAACACCATTTTACATTAAAAAATGTTTGAAGAAACGACTTTATTATTTTAAGGCAGAGTTGAAAAAAATCCAAATTCACAACCCGGTTTTGTTAGTTTAAATCAAATAAACCCGATTTAAAACAGGTTTATTTAATATAAACCACTGTGGTATAAACTAGCCAACCCTGTTTTAAGGTAATGATATGCTTTTAGTTTCCAGGTGGGAAACTTGTAATTTTGTAATGGAAAAACACCTTTTTTCAATCGTCTTCGTTTAATTGGTAAATCTGTTCAAGAAAATAGAAGAAATGAAGTTGATAATAAATAAATTAATGCGTTTTTTAGCCTTGGACTCTTACCTGGGAAAAAATAATCAGGCCTCTGGAAATGCAAGCTACAAACTCGCGTGTAATCGCTAGCTTTCTTGCCAATTTTAAATTTTTGGCGATATTTTTTAATTTAGTATTTTCGAGGAGCTATTTTTTCGAAAGACTGCGAGGTGGTGACCGTGGTGTCGGTCCAAGGATTTAGACACCCATCTCTGAGGAGTTATGGTCCCTCGGAGATTGGTGTCTCTCCCACTAAGCTTACAAAAACCGTCACCAGGTGCCAACACGAAGCAAGGACCACGTAATTTTCTGGCGGGAATTATGAAGAACATTGAAATGGAATTATAAATGTTTAATTTCTGATCCATGGTAAATTTAAACTTACAAAATAAAAATATCAAAGGAACTGATACTTCATGGTTAACATAACCATGAAGTATCAGTTCCTTTGATATTTTTATTTTGTAAATTGAAATGGAATATTTGGAAATGCAGTAGAGACGAGTCGGGTATTATAGGCCCTACCCAACCCGAAACCGGGCCCAAAATTATTTAATTTTTTGCGGGTCGGGCTCCCCTTCCATAAAGACTTGTTGAGGTTAACGGTAATAGGGAGTGTAGGGAGCTGTTGGCTCGCGTGGCATGATGGGCTTGAAACCACCTTCCTACGCATTGTAACCCGGCCACCTGAATTAATGGCTTTAAAAGTCGCGTGATGGCTTAGGCCTAAGGTGGTGCCCTAGCTGATTAAAATTAAGAACCCTTTTTTGTTCCATGAAAAACTTCACAGTTCTCAATAAAACCCTAGGGTTCTGTGAAACCAGAAGATTCTATAAAGCACCCAGAAATGCAACGTAGAACCAATTCGATAACCCAAGAACTTTGGTGTTCTAAGGAAAACCCCTTCAGAACCTTTTTTTCTATGAGTGTACAGTTTAAACTGAAACCGTTTTAGTTAATACAAAAATAAAATCGGAAGTTGTATTTTCCATCCATTTGTCAACTAGCTCACCTAGGTCTCGCTACGTTCGCCCCGGGCCCCATCTAATTTTCTTGCGATCGCTGCCCCTGTTGCCCCCCTTTTTCATTTTCCTGCCCGGTGCGCCTCCGGGCTGATTGGTACACTGCTGATTTTAAAAGAGAAATATTGAAAATGATCCAACAAGAAAATGTTTTATTTTTTAAAAGTTTGTAACATTTTTATCAAAAAAACCGAGTTTTATAACAAAATAACTCTAAAATTACTAAGCTAGTCCAAACCCTGGGCTATTTCGAATTCCTTCATCCATAAATGTACGAAAATCGTTGTAATTTTCGTGTACTACTGGCAAGCTTAATGCGGGCGAGCAAGTGTTCGAAATTGGGTATTTACTTTTGTAAATACTATCTCCAATGTTGTCATGCAAAAACTTTACTTTGGGGGGTGGAATGAAGCCCATTGGAGGCTCTTTGTCAGCCGCTGTAGTGAAAATTAATAACTCCTCGAACGAAACTATAGATTGCTCTCTTTCTATATCAACTAAATAGTTGAACCAATAACTCACAACCACAGTTTCAATCTGATATCGATTGGAGCCTTTCTCAGAAAATCTTATGTCATTGAAAATTTTTACAATTTCTTGACGAGTAAGTTTATCTTTTTTCACATACATCATCACATCCCGGAATTGATCCGGATATAAAACAATAGCCTTTAGAACTCCTAACGTTTCTAAACCCTTTTTAAAGTTTTCTAAATTTTCAATGCAGCGTTCCAATACTAAATAATGAGCCAATTCTTGGCATATTTTGTTTTTGTCAGAAAGTTTGGTAATAGGGCTGGCCGTACCCGAGAGATAACGAATTTCGAAAATTTTCTCTTCATTTATGAACAGTTCTTCAAGCGTTTCGCTGTTTTTAATGGCTTGCATTCTTTCTTTAAAATCTATCTCTCCAATATTGTCAATTGGCACCTTTACCAATTTTGGATCTTTGTACAACGATTCAAAAATTGTTGAGCTTAAACATTGTGGCCCAGGTCCTCCATGGACTAATGAAAGTGCGATGCTTTGTCCGCATAAAAAAAATAAATTTTCTTTCTTCGCACTAGCATTCATTGCTATAGTCTTAGAGTTTTCTGGGCCAATAAAAGCTTTTGAAGACATCACTTCTTTCAGAAGCAACCGGAAGAATTCCCGTGTGGGCCCACCCATATCCACCGCCCCTTCCGCATTAAAGCAATCATCAGTAAAAATTACACTTATAATAGCGGTTGAATCGTAATCTTTCCTATTAAACGTTATTTTTGCGCCTTCGAAAACCATCGATCGTGGAATATTGAAAAATTCAAATTTAGAATTTAAATTACTCTTTAAATCGGTCAAAATGTCTTTCAGAGATTTTGTTGGGTCCAGGTTTCCACTTTCTACCATTTTCTCTGGAGAATCTATCATCAATTGTAACGGCAGTTCTTCCGGAAAAAGCGCAACGTAGTCTCTGTAGACATCCTGGTCCACCTGTCCATTATCAAGTTGAGCGAAACTGCCTGATGATGATGATAATAATAATATTAATATTAGTAATAATATATTAATATATATATAAATTTATATAAATATATATATATTGGCACACGTCATAAGAAGAGTCACAACATTAATTATAAAACAAATTTAAAATTAGTTTATATATGTGTATATTTATATATAGGTATATATTTGTATATATTTATATATATTTGTATATATTTATATATATTTGTATATATTTGTATATATTTATATATATTTGTATATATTTATATATATTTGTATATATTTATATATATTTGTATATATTTATATATATTTGTATATATTTATATATATTTGTATATATTTATATATATTTGTATATATATATTTATATATATTTGTATATATATATGTATATATAAATTGTTTTTCCAGTTTGCACTCAGGGGCCCCCTGAAGGTCCAATTTTATTTTTTTTTGGCCGAGCGTTCCACAAGCCTTTCGCTTCCCACAGCAACATTTCTGGGTGCGCCACTGTTTTTTTCTTTGGCTTACCAAAATCAGCTGTTAGAGCTGAACTAATAGATTGTATAGATTGATCAGTTGGGACGCTTGATGACTCTAAAACTGATGTAGGTAATTGAATATCTGGTAGCTCATCTGCGCTATCCTCATTGGCGGAGTTTTCATCTGTTGAGTCATCCAATAGGTTCATCTTTTTTGGATTTCCGGGATTTGCCATAGGTATTGGTTTATGTGGGCTTACATAAATTGGGGACCTTCGCCAATTTAAATAGATGTTGTTCCCAGAATATCCATCAACATCAACAATTTTAACAGGTGACAGGTAAGAATCGATTGCTTTTAGGAAATCAAATCTGAAAAAGCCAATATTAAATATATTATATCTTATTAGAAGAATTTATATTGTTAATATAGCTTTACTCACTCCAGTGGACCTCCCAATTTATCCACAAATAGTCTAAAAATTTCATCTCGAACTTGCATCTCAGTCCAGTCTTTTCGAACGGGGGTAGAAAAAATAACAAAACCATTTTCGTTGAGTTCTTTTTTAAATTTACCTCGCGGAACTTTTTTTGTGTTTTTATCCGGTAACAAAATAACTGTCGATGGAAAGGTTCGATATTGCTCATGGGAACAATCACTAAAAAATCAAACGAATAAAGAAATTAATACATTATTAAAATTTAAATATAAGAACTATATGCTATTTTATCATAATGCGGGGTTGTAAAGCTTCTTCTCACCCTCGGAGTAAAAAGGGGGAATAAAAGCTAAACCCTAAAAAATTTCAAGAATATATCTAAATAATACTATAATCGGACCTATAGGCTTCCGATTATAAACTAAAATTAATTTGAATTTCCAATTTGAAAATGCCATAAGAAATACTTACTTTAATTTAGAAGATGTAAAGCATGTGGTAAATTTGGTTAGAAGAGGCCCTTTTTAAAATTTAATTCAGACGGGGGGGGGGGCAGAAAAATCCCTAGGGTCCCCGAAAAAAGAGCCCATCAAGGGTCCACCTCTTGAAATATTAAATCAAAAGGGGCCACGACTAGGTAATTTGCATCGAGTCCAGTATTGGGTAGTACTTAAAATACTGTTTCCTTATTTTGTATTTTACTTTAAAAAACGTTTTTAAAAACTAGTTTGTATTTTATTTTAAAAACTTTTTTTAGTATTTTTAAACAAAATTCCAGAATTTTTAAGATAAATTACTTTTAACCTTTATCATAATTGATATTATTAAAAAATCTACTTTTTGGGATTGTTTTCTAAAGTTTTGTTTGTAAGTACAGTCTCGGACAAATGTTTCTGGACACTTTATTTTTCACATTTGTCTAAAACTGTTTATAGTAGAAAGTAGAATGATACCTTTTGGAAAGGTTACAAAACGGAGAAACGTTTGGCTATTTTAAATTTGAAGAATTATTTGACCTACGCTTAGAAAACTAAATTATTGTCAACCACGTTACGAACACCAATCGACGCACGAAATTGTTTCCTTTCCAAAACCGATTTCGGTTTCCAAGTCGGACAGGTGGTTCCGGAAATATTGAGAACAAACCAAAACCAAAAATCGAGTCTTTTAAGCCTAGTAGAAATTCATTTCAAATCTAAGTCAGTTTTAGTTGGCAGCGAGAAATCGGCTGACGCCCCGGTTTTACGACTATTTTAAATAGGCAAATAATTCTTCAAATTTCAAAAATTAAAAATAGTCGAACGTTTTTCCGTTTTGTAACCTTTCCAAAAGGGTATTATTCGACTTTCTACTATAAACGGTTTAGAAATTTTTTAAAAATCAAGTGTCCAGAAACTTTTGTCCAAGACTGTACACTGCAAATTACGCGAGAATAAGCGCGTAATTCGTGGAAGCTGCCTATGCCTATCGTATTTCTAAAACGAATCAAATAGTAATTCCCAATCCGAAATTTCGTTCGGTTAATCGATAAATCTAATATTATTCGTTTGAATTCGATTAATCGATTTTGAAGAGGCGATTATTAGAATTTACGTTTTAATCTAAAGGATAATCGTTTCCAAAGATCATTGAACATTTTTGAAATCAATTGAATTAAAAAACTTTTACCTCTTTGCTTTAGCCCTAAGGAATCAGAATTAATCAGAATTAATACGAATTATGTTTTAAAAAAATTAAAAAGTAAAAGTTAAGACATTGAAACAATTTTTTTATTTTAATTTCTTTTCTTTCAAAAGTTATAATCGTTTCTCAGGAAATTCAAAATTTGATACTTCGCATATAATAATCGTTTCGAAACAATCGACAACTATTTGAAATTCCGGTTATTCTCCACCCCTAGTTTTAGATTTACTTTCAAACGATTATTCAGTTTTTATTCGTTTTCAAACGATTTTTCGGCTTTTATTCGTTTTAAAATGACTATTCGTATAGATAAGAGGTATTCGTAAGTTAAACGATTATTCGATTTTTTTTCGAATATTAGTTTAAAAATTCGGATAATTGTTTTTCATTAAAATCGCTTCGAATCGGATAATTGTTTTTCATTAAAATCGCTTCGAATCGAATAATCTATTCGAAACAAACGAATACTATTCGAAAATTCGGTTATTCGTCCACCCCTAGCATATGTGATGCGTTCCACATTTCACGTTAGACGTGATAATATGCGCGCAATATAATCTGTCCTGGTTCTTTTGCTTGATCTAAGGTTTTATCAGTCCTAAAACGGTGTCGACTTCAGAGCCAAAAAATTTATTTTTTCAATATTAATCGTATATTTATAGCGGTTATCCATACCAGACAGTTTAAAGGCCGACTACATAGTTATTCGGTTTACTCTCATTTCACTGGAAGCTGGCATATGTGCAATGGAAGCAGCCACCTTTCAGCAAAAGACAAAGTATACCGAGTAACTACACTTTTGGTAACTATGTAGTCGGTCTTTTAGCAAGTCTTAAAAATACATTATACATAAACCTGAACGTATACATATCTGCCTGGCGTTTGGTTTCAACGTCAGTAAAGGAATTACTACCTCATACGCCTAGGGGTGATTTTAAACCTTGGCGCAATTGGCACGAACCTAGGACCCTGATTTTTAAGGGCACCATTTTGACCGATTTTAGGGCCCTCGTTTATGCAATTCAAGGAGGTGCAAAATGTAAATTTGTTTGAAAACTAAGTTAGGGCTGTTCGTTTTTGAGTCGCAAAACATAAAAAAAATTAGAATCCTGTTGGGTTATCAATGGCTTTGTCAGGGGGCATGAGCAGCTATCGCTACTAAAAACCAATTTTAATCAATGTTGAGAGATGAAGTATTTCCTATTTTAAATACTACATTAATTTTGAATTTTAAGAACTAAAATAACGTATTTCATTTTAAATACTTTTTCTAAAGAGTATATAGTTGTATTATTTTATTTTAAATACCGAGAATAAAGTATTTTACCCAACACTATACGGTACCCCAGAAAGTCTGGCTATAGCCTACTCAGCCTACCCCTGACCGAAAAAAAGGATAAATTACCTTTTAGTTTTCTTCCTTTTATTCGGATTTGAAGTTCCGCAATATTTTTGAGGATTTCCGAATCGTCTCGATGAGTTTTGCGAATTTCGACGAAAAAGATGACGCATTTCATCGCTTACTGATGTAAAATTACGTGTAGATTGAGTGCTGGTCGGGGTGGTAGTTGGTGTGGTCGTCGTAGTGGTATTCGGAGTGGTGGTAGCCGAAACGGGAATGCCTGGAGTAGCAATATTATTCAAAACACTAAGTAGCCGGGGGTTTGATAGAGCTGCTAATAGTTCCCTAACATCAGTAGTGTTCACATTATCTGTGCGGAAATGAGAATCTTCGGCCATAATTTTAGTATCACAAGTTCAAAGTAGGGAAATATTTCCTAGGTTTTAAACTTGGCAAAATATTATCCCCGATCGTAATAACTATATTTTAAATTTTTAACATTAATTAACTGCTTGAATCGCTAACTGAAACTGTAGAGCCGAAATTATCCATAACTGCCTACTTTTCGTGTTGCAAGGAGAGTAATTAATAGTTTCCGATATTTCTGCACTCCGAGTCTCCGACCGTCAGAGTTTTAGACTAGAACATAAAGAATAGACTAGTTAGTTCTACGTGGATGTCTGTTGAATACACGCATGCGCAGTTTAGCGTGGTCAAACATACACGGAAAATCTTTCCATTTCCGAGCGCAGCGCCATCCATGAGACTGGTGGGAAAAGCTCGAACATTTGGTATGAAAGGAGATGCTTGTTTGCTTTGTTTTTTGTTTTTTTTGGGGTAGGGGGGGGGGGGGGGTAGATGACCTTTACCCGTACCTACCTGTGAATTTAATAAGGTGGCGATCATTTTGAATTTTTAAATCGTTTTATCAATGAATGAAGGTGATTGGAATGAGTAGCAGTAGCTGTTGCGTTGCCGTGTGTAAGAATGATGTCAAGCCACTTGGCGATAAATGAGAAAAGTTCGACGATCGTTGAAGCTCTCGAAATATTATTTTTTATTTAGATGAAATTTATACAATATATTGTTTTACCGTTCGTAGATTTGGGGGCCCTTCCCTTGCGGGACTCAGGGTAACGTGTCCGCCCAACCCGGTAGTTACGCCACTGGATGATTGCAATTTACTTTTTCGCTACAACTGGCACAGACGCGAGGTTAATGTCACGAATATCCTTATGACAGTAAAAGGTACCCCCCTAAGATAGATAAAATGAACTATGCCATTCGGCGTTTTTCCTGTCAAGGTCGTTTGTTTAAATATTCGGCGAAACGCGCGAAGAATCTCTGTTCCCGTCTGTAAACAACTAATCAAGTTATTAGTTTAATAATTATTAATGAAAATTACATGTTGTCAAAATTTATGTTAACAATCTAATTTAATTTATTTGAATATTTTATTACCTATATGGTGTGGTTATTTGCAAGACTTATATTTTTATTTTAAACATCAGCCTAGATTCCCCGTCGAAGATCGGTGTGGCGCGACCAGGGGGCAAAGAAAACGCGCCAAAACTGTTTAGACTAATTTGTGGGTTCGATATATTACACTCACTAAAAACAATAGTGTATAGAAGTATTTTCGTACAAAACTTTAAGAACAGACAAATTCTTTCCATGGAGTGTTAGGAACTTAGGAATTTCTTAACTCAAAATAAAAACCGCTATATGTAACGATATAATAATAATTTTGTATAAAGACTACAAAGACGTTTTAAGCGATGAGCTAACCACTTACTAACAATTTGTACACCGATTATAGGCATATGAAACCGAGTGTAGCCTTTGGTTATGCTAAATCTATAATCAGTTACGTATAATACGTAATCACCAAACAATTTTTAAGTACAGCCGTAATAATTCAAGCTACAGTTTTGTACACCGATCAGCCTTCGGATTTGATATCGATTCACCAAAAATTTAGGGGAATATAGCTTGGATGCTGAATTTGGCGCCCCTTTCCAATTTCAAGGGGGTACATTGAACCCCTCCTACGTCACTGGATCCAGCCGCCCAAAAAAGAGCGGAATGAGAGGAGCGCCAATTTCGGCTTTGAAGCGTCAATTTGTAAAATTTCTGTTAAAAAGTTTCGGTATCAACTGGATTAATAGGCAAACGATAAATACAGTGGACATCAAAATTTTACAATTTGACTTTTTGAAACCGTTTCAAAACGTTTCCAAAGTGACTAGTGAAATTTTGGGGCCTTATGTTGAAATGAAAATGGCTCATGTATTACACTAAATAATCGGATCAGACCAATGAAAAACACCATTAGTATTAAACTGATAAATTTATAACTTTTTTAATAATACAAATTTTAAAATATTGAATTACTTCGATGTTGTAATTATTAATTTTACAAGTTTTAATTTTTAATCTTTAAAGAAATTAAAACTTAAAGCAGTGGTTTTCCAGAACGCCTGGATTCACATAGATTTATTTTACTAACATTGTTTTTGTGGCATTGTAACCCGGCCACCTTAATTAATGGCTTTAAAAGTCGCTTGATGACTTGGGCCTAAGGTGGTGTCTTGGTTATTAGCCTGGCTGATTATTATTATTATTTGAGTACACACAATCCTACCAATGCGTTATGTATATCTTAAATATTATAGCTAAATTTCAAAAATATTAACTACTTTGTACGTTACGCTCCTTCATGTGTTAAATATATCTTGCATATTAAATTAAATCTTGGATAAAAATTTCAATCGCACTGTACAATTGTTAAAAAAAAAACAACACGTTCTTAATCACCCTGTATATTAATTACGAAGATAATTTTAATCATCCTGTACATTAGTTACGAACTATATTTTAATCACCCTGTACACTAACGTCGTCACTAAAACAACGTACGAGTAACGTCTACCTTAAAAACCCCATTCTAAACCACCCTGACATAAAGAACAATATCATATGATATTAGGCTGTTCATCAACTACGAAAAATATTTTAATAACACTACATATAACTTTAAGGGAGTATATCCTTTAATTCGGAATTTGGGGTAAGACGCCGTCTTGCCCTGCGCGTGAGACAAAGGAGCGCGCGAAGAGCATAGAAGATATACATGCACAGGCGTAACTTGAGGGGGGCGGACCGCGGGTGGCTCGTTTTTGGTGCGGAACTTTCACGTGACTTATCCCCCAAAATAGTTTGAGAAAAGAGACTGATATTGCATGTGTATTGAGAGGGGAGGCAAATGGTCTAGCTACGCTACTGTTTACATGAAAATTAGTGCCGCCAAAGTTGATTTTTTAGCTTGGCCTTCCCTACAGTAATTAGCGCGCTGTTAAAACGTAATAAATATTTGCATCAATGGGAGCGCTTTCTTAATCAGCCTGTGAAAAATCAATTTCAAAGCCACACCAATAGTACCGCATGATCAATGTTACCAAAACACGGTTTTTGCCTATTTCCAAAGTGAAAAGAATTCCGCGAAAAATAAACCATCTGCTGAAACTTGTTGGTATTATACAAAAATAAGTGGCGCCCTGTTATTTATAGCAAAGGTACTAAAAGTACGTTTTTAAATTCTCCAAAGGTACGTTCAGAAACTATCTAGCGGCAACACTGCTCCTGTTCCGTATCTCGTGATAACAAATATAGCGAATCGTATTCGGGAGTTTTCCGGAGCTGGCGCAGAAACAAAATCAAACGCTGATGTGGCTCTGTTTTCGGCGGTAGTGTACGCTAATTTCCCAAGTTATTCTATATTCGATTCTTTAGAAAATTGTTTATATGTGGTTTTTAACTTAGTGCTCCAAAAATGAGATCTCGAAATATCATATCTTTTCTTTTGGTATTTTTTACTTTGAACGCTTTACATCATCCTAGTGAATGTGACGACGCCGAAGATTACTTTCGCGAGCTACTTAGTGATTTTATTGAATGTTCCAGAAATAGATATTCTGACGATGTTAATGTACTCGAAAGACATCAAAGGAGACTTCAAGGTCATTGTGAAATACTCGAAGCATTTCTAACATCGTTTCAGAATAATTACCACGCTGACCATATAGTAGGAGAAGTTTATAACCTACTGTTTGATTTGTACAGTATTATTTCAACCCTTGCCAATGAATTGGAAGACACCTTGTCAAGCCAAGTAGATATCAATGATCCGTACTTTTCTCCTATTGTCCATACTGGAGCTGTAGGAAGGCCTAGGTTTGATATTTCGTCTGAGAAAATTAGGTTTTGTAGGGAAAGACTCAGTTTGTCTTGGACACGAACAGCGTCGTTCTTGGGAATATCATTGAGTACCTTAAATAGACATAGACAATACCTCGAATTCAATGAAAATGATTTTCCGATAACGGATAATGACTTGGATACCTCCATATTAAATATTTTAAATAGACACCCCAACATCGGTGAAACTTGCGTAATTGGGGCGCTAAGAAGTTCAAGAATTCGAGCTCAAAGATGGAGAATTAGAGAGCGATTAAACATTCTGGATCCAGTCGGCAGGGCATTGAGGAGACGTACTTCCATAAGGAGGAGGATATATAGAGTTCGTGGAGCAAACGCACTATGGTACGATTATATTAAAGGGAATATAACCTCACGAGAAATTTAGTTTAGATAATTTCCCGAGTAATTTCCTCTAGTCAGGCTGTAATTTTAGTTAGGCATTAGTAGGACCTATTTCAGATTTTAGTCAAATTGAGTAGGTGTTCTACCGACAGAATTAAGGCGAGGCTTAGGCCCGTAGCCACGGGATCTGCTTGAGATAATAACTTGCAGTCCGTATAGCTTCGATTGTATTAGTTGTTAAAATTCCTTTATTTTAAAAACCTTTAGAGTCATGGCGTTATAATTAAAATAAAATAAGTAATATAGAGTCAGGATACTTCATGACAAAAATGTAATATTTATTTAAAATAAAATAAAAACGGCGAGCTTTCGGACCGTGATCCCTCTTCAAGACAACAATTTTGTAGTTATGGGCTTGAAGAGGGACCGCCCTTTTTATTTCATTTTAAATAAATATAAAGTTTTTGTCATGAAATATCCTGACTATATATTACTTATTTTATTCTAATTGTTAAAATTGTTTAGTCTGTATTGATTGTGGCGACGGGTGGAAGGTCTGAAAAAAAAAGTAAATAAATATGCCCCTCACAAAAATCGTCTGGCTACGGGCCTGGGCCGCCTGGCGAGGCTTATCAACGGTGTCTAGGCGAAAAAATATATCTTTTGAGGTTCACAAGGAAATTTTGATTCGTACGTTTTTTGGCATCGTTTTAAATTAATCATATGGTATGGCACTTTACCTTAGGCTTTCACTTTTCCGTAATTCCACAATAAGAAATAGCAGTATCAGAGCCTTCTAAAGGCATCGTCTGCAGCTCTGGATTTAGAAATGTTTGGCGTCTCTGTACAGGAAAATTTAAAAAAATTAAGGGGTCTTCCATAAAGATTGCTTTGCCGGTTATATTCCCTTTAATGCTACTTCACAAGAGCTAAGGACATTTTAAAGGATGTTTGATGATATTTGACAGGCACTTGGACAGCAACCACAAAATGATTTCTTGGAAATTAGTTCTACACGGATGCATAGATGGCTATAGCAGATGCATCATATATCTCCATTGTTTGTCGAACAACCTAGCCGACAGCGTTTTGGGATTTTTTCAAACGGGAGCGCAAGAATATGGTATACCATCGCGAGTTCGCGCGGATATGGGTACAGAAAACGTGCAAGTGGCACGATTCATGTTGGAAAACAGGGGGCTCAGTCGTGGTAGTTTTATAACTGGACTGTCAGTGCACAATCAGAGAATAGAAAGGTTGTGGAGGGATGTCAACCGTTTGGTGTCATCGCATTTTCGTGCAATATTTCTTTTCCTGGAAGAAAACCAACTTTTAGATAGAGACAACGATATGCATTTATTTTGTTTGCACTTTGTTTATATTCCACGAATATCTGCTTCTCTTGATTCTTTTAAAGACGCTTGGAACCACCATTCGCTTCGTACTGAGCATTGCAGTACACCTATTCAATTATGGACTATTTCCCGTATGACCGCAATCCAGGAAGAAGCGGAGAACATTGAATATGACAATAATCCGATTGTTTACGGAGTTGAAAATGTTGAAAACATTCCAATAGAAACGGATAACAATGTTGTTATTCCAGAGTGTCGTTTTCTTCCAGCCATTGAGTTATACGACACACTGTTAACCTTAATAACACCAACGACCGATGACGGTAACCATGGAATTGAGCTCTATTGTAGAGCCATAAACTTTTTTTTGGATAATGGTTTCGATAATCAACACCTTTGAAGAAGTTGAAATAGACGAATTTTAAGCAACCAGTTCGTTGTTTAAAACAATCTAATCCTTTAGTGGAATGCCCAAGTGCTAGGAACCTTTTTTCACTTTCACAAATCATTACGCGTTTATATGGCTCCTATATATCAATCTTTATTTTAAAAACCACAACATACATCGTCTTTTGGATTAACGTTTTTCAGATATTTTTTAAATGTTTATTTCTAGAATCCGTGCCCCACAAAGGGTTATATTAAATTCAATTCTTGTTTTTTTATACTTAAGAATTCTAAAATAAATTAAAAAAATATTGTTTCCTTTGATTTTCTCGATGACTGTATATAGCACCAAGGCTCGAAATACCATACTTAAACGTATTTCGATAGCTCTAAAGCCATTTAGAATATTTATTCGAAATGAGAACTTGTGACAGAAGGTGTATATAACACCACAAAGCTGTAATCACCTTTTTGAGGCCTACTAAAGTAATGATTAATTTGAATAAAATTGAAAACTATTTAGAAGATCTGAGGTATTGACGCTGAAGCGCGGTTCCCAGACCATTATATATAGAACCGTGAAAATTTCTAAATCGAACCCCTGGCGGTGCTAGATAGATACGATAAGGATTACCGCTGAACCGCTGACGGTTCTGTGTGAAACCGGTAAAGGTTTGCCATTTAAATCCCCGAGGGTTCCATAAAAACCATTTCAATTCGCGACCGAAACGAGTCTAGATGGCGTAACGGCGCTAGCTTCTTCGACGTAGCGCCTATGATATAGCGTCTGCTACAGGCAAATTAAAAAGTCATAAGAACGTTTTTTCTTATTTGAACTTATCAAAATATAAGCAAACGATGCAAAAATTATAATAAAATGTAAGTATCATTATTTTTAAAGTTAAATTTACGAATACCGACGAGGAAAAACTAATAGCGTCTGCTTTAGTCGCTACCTATCTAGGTTTCAATGGTGAGCCAAAGGGGGCGTAGAGATAGTTTTCGGTCGCGAAAAAGGGTTCTACTTAACACGATTATGGGTTCAAAATAAGGGATACAAATAACATATTAAATCGTGAAAAAGTAGAAAAGTCCATCACGAAAGTGGGAGAAAAGATACACCCTAAAAGAAATTAAACAAATAAAAATACCAACGTGTTACTTGGACCGATAGGGTCTTCGAGTGTAAAATAAAGACAACAATATAAATATAAAACTAAAATGCCGGAGTAACCAATTCTGGGAGGGAGGTGGGGGGATTGTATATAGAAAAAATTATTATATTGCTGGCGCTTTTGAAACTGTACATTTTCCACGGAAACAAATCTCGTAATCTCGAGATAAGCTTAAGGTTGCCAAAACCACGAACGCGCGAGTAATTATGTTACAGATAACAAATAGATTGTGAAAAACCATAATGCGATAAAAAAAAACTATTCACCAATGATTGGTGAATAGTTTTTATCGCATATATTATCGAAGATATAATTTTTTTAGAATGCACGGGCCTACATTTTAGAAACGAGTCGGGTCGACTATTTTTTAGGCCCGACCCGAAAAGAAAAAAAATAAATTTTGCCCGACCGGAAAAAAATCAAAATAAATTTTACCCGGGCCAAAAAAATAATAAATAAATTTTACCCGAGCCGATACGACCCGAATAAACCCGGCCCGACCCGACTGAGTAATAGAACCAGTAAACGCTTACAATGTTGTTAATGCCTATAACACCACTAAATTATACAAGCCAACGAAACTTCCTGCCCGACCCGATTTAAAATTAAGCCCGACTCGCAAAAAAATAATTTTGGGCCCGGTTTCGGGTTGGGTAGGGCCTATAATACCCGACTCGTCTCTACTGCATTTCCAAATATTCCATTTCAATTTACAAAATAAAAATATCAAAGGAACTGATACTTCATGGTTATGTTAACCATGAAGTATCAGTTCCTTTGATATTTTTATTTTGTAAGTTTAAATTTACCATGGATCAGAAATTAAACATTTATAATTCCATTTCAATGTTCTTCATAATTCCCGCCAGAAAATTACGTGGTCCTTGCTTCGTGTTGGCACCTGGTGACGGTTTTTGTAAGCTTAGTGGGAGAGACACCAATCTCCGAGGGACCATAACTCCTCAGAGATGGGTGTCTAAATCCTTGGACCGACACCACGGTCACCACCTCGCAGTCTTTCGAAAAAATAGCTCCTCGAAAATACTAAATTAAAAAATATCGCCAAAAATTTAAAATTGGCAAGAAAGCTAGCGATTACACGCGAGTTTGTAGCTTGCATTTCCAGAGGCCTGATTATTTTTTCCCAGGTAAGAGTCCAAGGCTAAAAAACGCATTAATTTATTTATTATCAACTTCATTTCTTCTATTTTCTTGAACAGATTTACCAATTAAACGAAGACGATTGAAAAAAGGTGTTTTTCCATTACAAAATTACAAGTTTCCCACCTGGAAACTAAAAGCATATCATTACCTTAAAACAGGGTTGGCTAGTTTATACCACAGTGGTTTATATTAAATAAACCTGTTTTAAATCGGGTTTATTTGATTTAAACTAACAAAACCGGGTTGTGAATTTGGATTTTTTTCAACTCTGCCTTAAAATAATAAAGTCGTTTCTTCAAACATTTTTTAATGTAAAATGGTGTTATCATTCCCATAATTAACTCTATCATAAGTAGCGTAATAATTATCATGTTACGTATGACTATTTTATTATAATAATTACGAATTTTGTAATATTAAGAGTGTATGAAAGTAGTAACTAATTCTCCCGAAAAAGATTAGTTTAATAAAGTTGTAACTCTGTACTTTTATTTTAAAAATAACGATTTTATTTTTCTAAAATTAAGTAAGTTCATTCAACAGTAACTAAACTCCATTTTGATTTATAATAACTTTAAGGCGTAAATATAGTAATTTGACTTTTTTCTATGAAAAACTAATTTATTAATTTTTTAAGTGATTGGAAATTGTTTATAACGTATTTTAAACGTTTACATTATAAATTAATTTGGTATTCCTGATTTGTGAGAAAACTGCAAAGTTGATTTTCTCACCAAGTGATTTTTGAAGTTACGACTTAATTATTCTAAGGTAATGATACCGAGGCCAAGCATCTGACAAATTCATAACTAACCTAGGACTCCCATCAAAATCTGAAAATAAAATACGGAAAAAAGTGTCTTTTCTTGATAGAAATAGGGATAATATTTATTAAAATAAGTACCAATCTTAAACAAAAATGAGACATTTATTTGAGCTAAGTCTCAAAAGGGAGCGTTCATTAATTATTTGAGGCGATTTTTCGACCCCACCCCCCTTGGTGAGATGTCGTGAGATTTTGCGCCCCCCCCCCCCCCAATATCACGCGAGATTTTTCAAACTGCGTATTTTTGGTGTAAATACGTTAATTTGTGTTTGTTTGGATTTATTAAAAAAAAAACATAATTTGCCTAATTATTGATATTTAAGACTAGTTAAGACTAGTATTTTAGACAGAACGTCGTCTAGAATCGAACAATAAAACCCAGTTTTATCGCAATTTTACACTGTTTCTTGCGGGAAAAAACTACGTGATATTTGTCGAACCCCCCCCCCCCCCGCTCTACTCTACGTGAGATTGCTTGAGATTCAGATCGACCCCCTTCCTCCCTCCCATAAACGACTCACGTAATTAATGGACGCTCCCAAACCGACTTTTATCCCCCCCATAATTAGGTTAATTATGGTTGACTACAATTAACCCGCAAGTAATGGTGTAATTGCAAAAGCAAGAGAACAAGCTGTAAGTGTCATAGAGCGGTTCTAGGTCTTCCAAATATTTAATGATAAATTAGATTGCAGCTGGTATAGTAAATTGTAATTTCTCCAATCCAATGTTATGAAAGATTATAATTAAAAATAACAATCCTTGTAATTTAAATTTTTTATTGAGTTTAATGGAATTTCATTAATGTTAATTTTATTTTGTAATTTATTATTTACTTGTTTCTTGAAGAATTTTATTGGTTTAATTGATTTTGTATTTTTGTTCCCGGTTTAATTGATTTTGTATTTTTGTTCCCGGTTTCAATGAATTTCTAAATTGTAATTAATATTATTAAAATTTGCACTGGATTTAACTAACTTGTCTATTAATTTAAACTTCATTTATTATTTACGAATTAAATAGTAATAAAAGTGGAAAAGGTATAAAAACTTTGTTTTATTACACCAACTTTATATAAAAGTTAACCTGAAATAAACAGATTTAATTTTTTGTAAAATGTTTTTCACAAATTCAGTTTCTCTTTTAACTGGAATGTTAGTTAGTTATTTTTAGCACTCTGAACAAGAAAATGACAGTTTAATATTAAAAATTGCCATTGTCACCATTTAAGTCGCTTGTCTTTAAATACCACAACAAAACATATTATATGATTAGCTTTTAAGACTTAACTTTCGTTAAGTACCCATTTGGAAATCAGTCTTAAGATTTAGCTGGATATCATAAATAAAGCGACATTATTATTACTTTTTCTCCTACTATAGGCATCTTTTCCTTTCAATCTTCTTATCATGATGTTATTTAGAATAGTTATCTAAATTTGTCTTTATTAATTTACCTTCATTCCGTTAACATAATTTCCACTTTCTTAAAATAACTAAAGAAAATTCCTCATTGTAGCGTTTAATAGGCCAAAAGGTTATCCTTTTAAATAGTGGTACTATTTTGTAAATTCCTTCAGTGGATTTCCTACTACGTTAAAGTAGCTTAGTAGGATTGTGAGCGAGGTCAAACGATGGACGAGAGAGCCATGGACGATGTCACAGATAAACTAAAACGATGTACGAGAGAACGCTGGACGATGTCGGAGAGAGCGACGGGACGATGTACGAGAGAACGCTAGACGATGTACGAGAGAACGCAAGACGATGTCGGAGAGAGCGACGGGACGATGTACGAGAGAACGCTAGACGATGTTGGAGAGAGCGACGGGACGATGTACGAGAGAACGCTAGACGATGTACGAGAGAACGCAAGACGATGTACGAGAGAACGCAAGACGATGTCGGAGAGAGCGACGGGACGATGTACGAGAGAACGCTAGACGATGTTGGAGAGAGCGACGGGACGATGTACGAGAGAACGCTAGACGATGTACGAGAGAACGCAAGACGATGTCGGAGAGAGCGACGGGACGATGTACGAGAGAACGCTAGACGATGTTGGAGAGAGCGACGGGACGATGTACGAGAGAACGCTAGACGATGTACGAGAGAACGCAAGACGATGTCGGAGAGAGCGATGGGACGATGTACGAGAGAACGCTAGACGATGTTGGAGAGAGCGACGGGACGATGTACGAGAGAACGCTAGACGATGTCGGAGAGAACGCAAGACGATGTCGGAGAGAGCGACGGGACGATGTACGAGAGAACGCTAGACGATGTTGGAGAGAGCGACGGGACGATGTACGAGAGAACGCTAGACGATGTACGAGAGAACGCAAGACGATGTCGGAGAGAGCGACGGGACGATGTACGAGAGAACGCTAGACGATGTTGGAGAGAGCGACGGGACGATGTACGAGAGAACGCAAGACGATGTCGGAGAGAGCGATGGGACGATGTACGAGAGAACGCTAGACGATGTTGGAGAGAGCGACGGGACGATGTACGAGAGAACGCTAGACGATGTTGGAGAGAGCGACGGGACGATGTACGAGAGAACGCTAGACGATGTTGGAGAGAGCGACGGGACGATGTACGAGAGAATGCTAGACGATGTTGGAGAGAGCGACGGGACGATGTACGAGAGAACGCAAGACGATGTCGGAGAGAGCGATGGGACGATGTACGAGAGAACGCTAGACGATGTTGGAGAGAGCGACGGGACGATGTACGAGAGAACGCTAGACGATGTTGGAGAGAGCGACGGGACGATGTACGAGAGAACGCAAGACGATGTCGGAGAGAGCGACGGGACGATGTACGAGAGAACGCTAGACGATGTACGAGAGAACGCAAGTCGATGTCGGAGAGAGCGACGGGACGATGTACGAGAGAACGCTAGACGATGTTGGAGAGAGCGACGGGACGATGTACGAGAGAACGCTAGACGATGTACGAGAGAACGCAAGTCGATGTCGGAGAGAGCGACGGGACGATGTACGAGAGAACGCAAGACGATGTTGGAGAGAGCGACGGGACGATGTACGAGAGAACGCAAGACGATGTTGGAGAGAGCGACGGGACGATGTACGAGAGAACGCAAGACGATGTCGGAGAGAGCGATGGGACGATGTACGAGAGAACGCTAGACGATGTTGGAGAGAGCGACGGGACGATGTACGAGAGAACGCTAGACGATGTACGAGAGAACGCAAGACGATGTTGGAGAGAGCGACGGGACGATGTACGAGAGAACGCAAGACGATGTCGGAGAGAGCGATGGGACGATGTACGAGAGAACGCTAGACGATGTTGGAGAGAGCGATGGGACGATGTACGAGAGAACGCTAGACGATGTTGGAGAGAGCGACGGGACGATGTACGAGAGAACGCAAGACGATGTCGGAGAGAGCGATGGGACGATGTACGAGAGAACGCTAGACGATGTTGGAGAGAGCGATGGGACGATGTACGAGAGAACGCTAGACGATGTTGGAGAGAGCGACGGGACGATGTACGAGAGAACGCAAGACGATGTCGGAGAGAGCGACGGGACGATGTACGAGAGAACGCTAGACGATGTACGAGAGAACGCAAGTCGATGTCGGAGAGAGCGACGGGACGATGTACGAGAGAACGCAAGACGATGTTGGAGAGAGCGACGGGACGATGTACGAGAGAACGCAAGACGATGTTGGAGAGAGCGACGGGACGATGTACGAGAGAACGCAAGACGATGTCGGAGAGAGCGATGGGACGATGTACGAGAGAACGCTAGACGATGTTGGAGAGAGCGACGGGACGATGTACGAGAGAACGCTAGACGATGTACGAGAGAACGCAAGACGATGTTGGAGAGAGCGACGGGACGATGTACGAGAGAACGCTAGACGATGTACGAGAGAACGCAAGTCGATGTCGGAGAGAGCGACGGGACGATGTACGAGAGAACGCAAGACGATGTTGGAGAGAGCGACGGGACGATGTACGAGAGAACGCTAGACGATGTACGAGAGAACGCAAGTCGATGTCGGAGAGAGCGACGGGACGATGTACGAGAGAACGCTAGACGATGTTGGAGAGAGCGATGGGACGATGTACGAGAGAACGCTAGACGATGTTGGAGAGAGCGACGGGACGATGTACGAGAGAACGCTAGACGATGTTGGAGAGAGCGACGGGACGATGTACGAGAGAACGCAAGACGATGTCGGAGAGAGCGATGGGACGATGTACGAGAGAACGCTAGACGATGTTGGAGAGAGCGACGGGACGATGTACGAGAGAACGCTAGACGATGTTGGAGAGAGCGACGGGACGATGTACGAGAGAACGCAAGACGATGTCGGAGAGAGCGACGGGACGATGTACGAGAGAACGCTAGACGATGTACGAGAGAACGCAAGTCGATGTCGGAGAGAGCGACGGGACGATGTACGAGAGAACGCTAGACGATGTTGGAGAGAGCGACGGGACGATGTACGAGAGAACGCTAGACGATGTACGAGAGAACGCAAGTCGATGTCGGAGAGAGCGACGGGACGATGTACGAGAGAACGCAAGACGATGTTGGAGAGAGCGACGGGACGATGTACGAGAGAACGCAAGACGATGTTGGAGAGAGCGACGGGACGATGTACGAGAGAACGCAAGACGATGTTGGAGAGAGCGATGGGACGATGTACGAGAGAACGCTAGACGATGTTGGAGAGAGCGACGGGACGATGTACGAGAGAACGCTAGACGATGTACGAGAGAACGCAAGACGATGTTGGAGAGAGCGACGGGACGATGTACGAGAGAACGCAAGACGATGTCGGAGAGAGCGATGGGACGATGTACGAGAGAACGCTAGACGATGTTGGAGAGAGCGATGGGACGATGTACGAGAGAACGCTAGACGATGTTGGAGAGAGCGACGGGACGATGTACGAGAGAACGCAAGACGATGTCGGAGAGAGCGATGGGACGATGTACGAGAGAACGCTAGACGATGTTGGAGAGAGCGATGGGACGATGTACGAGAGAACGCTAGACGATGTTGGAGAGAGCGACGGGACGATGTACGAGAGAACGCAAGACGATGTCGGAGAGAGCGACGGGACGATGTACGAGAGAACGCTAGACGATGTACGAGAGAACGCAAGTCGATGTCGGAGAGAGCGACGGGACGATGTACGAGAGAACGCAAGACGATGTTGGAGAGAGCGACGGGACGATGTACGAGAGAACGCAAGACGATGTTGGAGAGAGCGACGGGACGATGTACGAGAGAACGCAAGACGATGTCGGAGAGAGCGATGGGACGATGTACGAGAGAACGCTAGACGATGTTGGAGAGAGCGACGGGACGATGTACGAGAGAACGCTAGACGATGTACGAGAGAACGCAAGACGATGTTGGAGAGAGCGACGGGACGATGTACGAGAGAACGCTAGACGATGTACGAGAGAACGCAAGTCGATGTCGGAGAGAGCGACGGGACGATGTACGAGAGAACGCAAGACGATGTTGGAGAGAGCGACGGGACGATGTACGAGAGAACGCTAGACGATGTACGAGAGAACGCAAGTCGATGTCGGAGAGAGCGACGGGACGATGTACGAGAGAACGCAAGACGATGTTGGAGAGAGCGACGGGACGATGTACGAGAGAACGCTAGACGATGTACGAGAGAACGCAAGTCGATGTCGGAGAGAGCGACGGGACGATGTACGAGAGAACGCAAGACGATGTTGGAGAGAGCGACGGGACGATGTACGAGAGAACGCTAGACGATGTACGAGAGAACGCAAGTCGATGTCGGAGAGAGCGACGGGACGATGTACGAGAGAACGCTAGACGATGTTGGAGAGAGCGACGGGACGATGTACGAGAGAACGCAAGACGATGTCGGAGAGAGCGACGGGACGATGTACGAGAGAACGCTAGACGATGTACGAGAGAACGCAAGTCGATGTCGGAGAGAGCGACGGGACGATGTACGAGAAAACGCTAGACGATGTTGGAGAGAGCGACGGGACGATGTACGAGAGAACGCTAGACGATGTACGAGAGAACGCAAGTCGATGTCGGAGAGAGCGACGGGACGATGTACGAGAGAACGCTAGACGATGTACGAGAGAACGCAAGTCGATGTCGGAGAGAGCGACGGGACGATGTACGAGAGAACGCTAGACGATGTACGAGAGAACGCAAGACGATGTCGGAGAGAGCGACGGGACGATGTACGAGAGAACGCTAGACGATGTACGAGAGAACGCAAGACGATGTCGGAGAGAGCGACGGGACGATGTACGAGAGAACGCTAGACGATGTACGAGAGAACGCAAGACGATGTCGGAGAGAGCGACGGGACGATGTACGAGAGAACGCTAGACGATGTTGGAGAGAGCGACGGGACGATGTACGAGAGAACGCTAGACGATGTCGGAGAGAACGCAAGACGATGTCGGAGAGAGCGACGGGACGATGTACGAGAGAACGCTAGACGATGTTGGAGAGAGCGACGGGACGATGTACGAGAGAACGCTAGACGATGTACGAGAGCGAACGCTAGACAATGTGCGAGAGACCGATGGACGATGTGTTTGTAATTTAAGATAGAGAGAGAGCTAACGATGTCAGAGAGACCGATGGACGATGTGTTTGTAATTTAAGATAGAGAGAGAGCTAACGATGTCAGAGAGAGCGTCACAGACGATGTCGGAGAGACCGACGGACGATGTGTTTGTAATTTAAGATAGAGAGAGTGCTAACGATGTCAGAGAGAAAGGTATTTTCGTAAAATAAGAGAGAGAGAAAGCAAACACGAATTTTGACCTGTTTGGCGTGCCATACCAATGCGCTTCAAAAAAGGTCCCACGTTTTCTCGTTTACCGGCAGCGCTCGCGTTGGTAAAATCCGCCAAATGTTGTCCGTGTGCAGTCGCTTTTCCGTGCGCCAGAAAAGGCGATAAACTAGACAATAGAGAAAACCAGGAAAACAATGCCCGTGTGAACCAGCCTTAAGAGCTGTAATTATACTTGAATTATCTGTTCGCCGAAATCCTTTTGATTAAACCAAGAAAAGGCAGATTTGGTTCAGAAAAAAATTATCGTTTATTACCAAAACATTTTTACCTGATTGATGTTGAAAAATTAACTAATTTTTACGTATTGTCCAATGAAGATCATTTTGACATGGAATACACATAAGAAGGTGCTAGACAACACTACGGTGATTTCCCGCTAAAACTGAAGCACGCTGTGGCAATTTTCAATGACAACGTGCCATTTCTTGTACGTTGCTCGCCCATATTAAAGAGAAGGCGGAAATCCCTCTAATCTTATGTGGCGCCATCTTCAACCTACTCGGAGTAAAACTCTTCTCGCTTGAATTATATTTTTCTAATTAGTTAACCTAATGAAAAATAATATTATGTATTTTAGCTTTAAAACCACGAAGAAGAATCAATCCAGTACCTACCTCAAAAACGATTAAAGATTGCAATCCCATTGCAAAATTTCCTTTAAGCCAGAAGGTCCTAAGTTAAATAAAAAATTGTTCGTTTCAACGATTACTGTGACAATCTATATAATAAAGTTGGTCGTTAGTTTGTTGGTCATTGGAATTTTTGCTCAAGTGTTTCGGGAGATGCAAAAGCTATAACACAATTTAGAGCAGAATACGGCATGGTACACTTTCATAAGCTTTTTATAGTTAATTAAAGTTCACATTAAAATCACTCGCCGGAAATTTTCTCACGCAATTTTTTTTGTAGTCCGCTATTTGGAGTTTAATATGGCAGAAAATTAAAAAAATATATTCTTTAGAAATGTAGTAAAAATAAATTTAAAATAATTGATTGGTAATTTTTATGACTGTTTTTAATTCGATCTATATAAATCAATATAGCGGGTGTAAAATGTACATTTTTGAAAAATTTACTATAGTGTGTAACTGAGAAATAATTGAAAAGTACCAAATGCTCATATTATCGGTTACGAGAGAGGTATTTAACTATTTATCTTTCCATACTACTAACAGAAGGAACATAGACATATATATGACACTAGAAGAATCCTGTTAATAATATTCTGTTGCTGAATGATTGCGTAATCAAAAGATTTGGAAAACTCGTCAGACCTTGTGCCTCCAACCGGTTGTCAGATAACAATTGAGTTATCTGACTTGAGCAAAAAAATATGATTATTCAGATATATGATATTCCGCATCAGATATTATATACCAGACATTTTAAGCCCGAAACAAAACAGAATGTTAGTGCATTTCAAATGCCTCTAGTTCTCGATTTGACAAGTTTCCCTGGTAAAGATCCTTTCGGAATTTTAATTATTGTCTTTTTCATTTTCTCTCCACAAGATTCCTTACACTGACATAAAAATAACGGCCAATTTCAAGAGAAATTCCAAAAACTTTTAGTGTTGATTTTACATGTCATTCCGTAAACATTGCTTACAAATAAAAAGTTTATCTTATTTTATCATAAACTATAAGCTAATTAGTGCACAAATTGTAAAATTTATAGTAGATGATGCGTATTCTATTTAAATTGGGAAACGGCACTATTAGGAACCGCGCTATTGGGAAACCGCGCTATTGGGAACTGCGCAAATGGGAACCGCGCTTTTGGGACACTGCGCTTCTGAGATCTGCGCTTTTGGGAAACCGCGCAAATGGGAACTGCGCTAGTGGGCATAAACCATGTAAACTCCTTAATACATCAAACGACATAACCGCGGAGCAGATGAATCATTTTAAGTTTTAATAATGTATATTAATGCATAAAGTGTTTAGCATTCGATAGTTTCATAGTAAAAGATTTAATGCAAGGACAAGGAGAAATTCGTGATTTTTTTAGAATGGTTTTTTGAATCTGAATTAATATTGCGTAATGTTTTTCTTACACTATCAATCATCAGCTAACTGATATTTCTTAATATTACATTTATAATTAATATTAGCAAAACATTTGTAGCATAATTGGTTTTAACCATATGACGCAGTCTTAGTAAATAACAATATCTCGACATAAAAAACACAACATTATTAATTGTTGATCAATTATGTAAAATCTGGGTAGGGTCTCGAAAGAACATCAGATGACCAGATGGGAAACGGGTTTGTCCCAATGATGAGGCTGATCTTGACCCGCACGGGAATACAATCTGTCGGGCTGCGATTTTGAAAGCCATTTTGGAACGCTTGCAGAGCTTCGAATTCAATTCCAAAACGGTCGTCAGGTAAATAGTGACTAAGCAACAAATCTAGAAATTATATACCTATACTAGTACACTGTTGTAAGTGTTGTTTGCTGAATTGACGAAAGGCGTGGTTGTACTTTGTAATCAGCTCCTTTTGACATTAAGCCTCGCATCGAAACCAACTCCTTTTCCTCATTTAATCTTTTATAACCTTCGAAACATCTTCATTGATTATATGTTAGAGTCTGGATTTCATTTATTGCTTTCGAGGTCAATTTATTTCTCGGGCGAGTGATTTTTGGAGTCGGCGTCAAACAAAAGTATTTAAAAAACGTAAAATACATTCTAGGTAATTAAATACCGACTGTTTAATGAATGCACAGCGGCCATGGAAACCTAAGTCTAGTGTTCACTGGCCATAACGTGCAACGGTTAAAAATAATGGTTTTCAAACGGTTTATTAATGGTCCTTAGTTATGAGTAGTCTATTAAGAGTTTGATTACTGTATACGTTTAAAGTTTAAAATGAGATTCAACATTTCCAACGACCCACGATTTTTAAAAGGAAAACTCTCTTAATTTAATTATTGCTTCAAATATATTCTCAGTGAAATAAAGTTTGGTTTTGAATTACATTTTTTAATAATTTCAGAAGTTAATGAGGATCCGAAGATTTGGTATGAGATATTACACATTGTTTTGAGTGGTTCAGTGGTGTGCTAAAAACGTTTGACTAAAAATAAATTTGACCTCGAAGTATCTTAAAAAGTACTTTCGCTTGGGTTAAAGCTATTTTGTAAAAATACGAGTAACTCCAGTTTCTGCCTATGGCTAAATTAGAATTTTAACCGATTTTAACATCCGTCACTTAAAAAGGACAGAGAGTTTTTAACCCATTAATTCGTTAGATAGAACATGATAAAGAAATTTAATGTTTATTTTAAACTTAAAACAAATAAAAACAATAAGTATATGTTATTGTTAAGAATCTTTGGGTGAAATTTGTACGATGAAAAATATTTTTAAAGGTCAGAATTCAACGAACGCAATAGATTTCACTAAAAATTGTTTTTTGGTGCTTTTTTAACATTCGCCATAACAGCTAAATATAAAATTTCAATATTTATCAAGGCTGCCATCTTAAAATATGAGACAAATACGGATAATTCTTGGTTCGTACGCCTCTTAAGAAAGTTTTTACCCTCACTTTATATTAAGTAGTAATTTCACTCCTTACGAAGATTAATTTTACTCTAGGATAAGAGTAGAATACTAAATTTCGAGTATAAGGTTAATTTCCTTTTTGCGGACAATTTTTCATTCTTACGAATCACAAGGAAGGTTAAAAGATTGGACCCCAGATGATCCGCTTTCGATAAACTAACATCGAAACCAATTGTAATGCCACGCGTTTGCTGTACGGTAGCTTTCAACAAATTAATCGCTGATACCAGATTTTCTTCGAAGTGGACAATTTCTGTAAACAATAACGGGTGCAACAACAACTTAAGATCGTTAATAAAGTCATGAAGAATATAAGAATAGTCAATCACTCTATTGATATATTTCAACAACTTATTATGAGGAAGTTTCCGACTTAGTGGAATATATGTTCTAAATTTATGAGTAACTGACTTGTTACATCGAGCGACTTTTAATGTTATTAATTCAGGTGGTCGGGTTACAATGCGAAGCAGGGTGGTGGAAAGCCCTTCATGCCACACGAGCCAACAGTTCCCTACACTCAATATTACCGTTATCCTCTACTGGTTTTTAAGGAAAGATGAAACTAAAGTGCTTGGGTGAAAACTCCTTAAACCAGCGAGATGAGAACTTGCAAACTCATCGCAGAAGGAGTTGTTCTGAGTTTTCACAAGCTAAGATCGAACCATGCTCCTCTTGTTGCGAGGTGAAAAGCTAACCACTCCACCACCCCAATTACATCGACAACATTTCACAAATATTCGCTAGGACCGACACTTAACACGCACTTCATGATTCCATGGAAATATATTTCCTATAACGGTCGGAGCAGCAACATTATCCAATTTTTCCAATGTTTCGACAGTGTGACAGAATTTAAAGCCAAGTGCACCTAGCAACAGGGGACATACCACCGGAGGCCTATAATCATAGTTCCCTACGCCAGCATCCCCAAACTAGTACAGGTGAGAAATTCAGCACCGTAGACGCAAGCCACTCAACCCAGCAGAAGGTGCAGCAATGGGTTGACCAATTCCCCCTTCGCACACAGCATTGGGATTAAGAGTGGATGCTGTAGCAACTCTAGGCGACACCCTATCTACGTAGATAAATAGTCAAAACCTTTGGAAAAAGCTCCTTAAGGGGAACGAGGGCCACACAGCGGTTCACATACTCTGGCACAGCTAGCACCGGAGATCCCGGTGTGCTCCAAAAGGGTGGGAAACAGGACCACCGTCCCACAGCAGGCTACCCTATCCACGGAATTTCCTCGGACCCTCTCCGTTAGCCTGAGCTCAGATTCCATCCCAAAACAGACAGATTCCCGAGGTGGAGATAAGACCATTTAATCAGAGCTAACATCTCCCAGTGCGCCACCACCCTTATGGGTTACAAGAGCAGGACCCCGACTCCACGGTAAAGCCACGACTTATTGCACACTCTAACCCATTTAGGGCCCCAATGTTTTGACAGGAAGATTTCAGAAGTCCGGAAGTGATAGAATTTAATTTTAATCTTAAAACGCCTAAAAGGGAGATTAGCGTGATTGACAGTCAAGCCGTCTAATTAGCTTCTGCTGTGAGGGTTTTGGAAGGGTTGAAGTATTATCAACGCAAATTGCGCAGGAATATATAAAGAGGGCAAAGAAATGACATGGTTTATTTCAGTTTACCGACGTGGCTCAATTAAACTGTTGATTATGGTTGAATATGGTCAGTGGCTGGTGAGCTCGAAGGGAAATCCAGTGTGAGACTGTTTATCAAACATTGTTCACCTAAAAATATCGTTCTATGCCCACCTTAATACATTTTAGAAATTTTATATTTCATATAAGAAGTTAAAAATGGCCAAAATGAAATTAAATGACGTCTGATGAGATTCACGAAGTCAATTTTGGAAAGCTCTGAGTAAAACGTCACCAATTTTTGGGAAATAAGTCCCAGCTTTAAAAATAAAAGGAAAACGCCACGACAGAAAAAGTCAGTTTACGAATCCACGTAAGAACTTTAAATCATTACCACCAACTGTGTTCAATTTTCCAAATATCACGCGCAACAAACTTATTGAATTATGGAATGTGAGTGTGCAAAACCAGGACTACATGTAGGCTAGCTAAATATGGTTTAATTAAGTCCGGGGATGTCACTCGCGTAAATGTTTGTGACGTTATTTCGTGACGAAGGAGTCTCATAGAAAACCTGTGGCTCAAGACCTTTATTTATAATAGTAGCTGTCATACTAGATTTTTCTGTGGCAGAAACTTGGTGTTAAGAATATTCCTTGCTGGAAAATTTTACTAGCTTAATATGTTGCAATTTGTATTTATTTTTCAAATCATATCAAATAAAGGCACGTCTGATACTTGAGGGTTTTAACGCGTTCGTTTTCAAAATTAACCAATTGAGCCTGCTACTTTAAATTAAATAATGATGGGAATGTCCGGTTTTAGATTTGCTCGCGACAACACAATAATTAAATTTAAAAATGAGGAATCGATTTTCGGATTCTAGATGGCGCTAGAAGACGACGCAAAGCGCGCATTTAAAATCTGGCCGTAAAGTGGTCAAATTCAAATTTTACGAGGACGAATGACCGGAAAAGACCTGAGGTAATAGTTACGGATAGCCTCCCGTCTTAAATCGATTAAGCATATAAAAAAATGTATGTATACAAATTTTCTTGCTTTTATCACAAAACGCATGATTTCGTCAAAATCTGACAATTTGCGACTTGACTAGATCACAGAGAGTGGACAGCAATTGACTAAAATAGAAAACGATTAGTGATCATCTATAATAGAGTCATTGACTAATCTCCAATGGAATCGATCGCTCATCTTTAACAAGTCTTTTCGCGATAGAGTTTTTTAAATGGTTCTTTAACGTCAAGGATAAAAATTAATCGTTTTCAAAAAGATGAATCTTCGAGATTGGGCTCCTTTTGTTAACTACTAGGGTAATAGTTATTCCAAAGGGAACATATCCTAACGTCTTAGTACTGTTAGCAGGCGTTCGATTTTGAAGGTTAAACGACCTTTATTATCAATAAATCTTTTTATATCTTCATGAATAATAGTAGACCCCTCCATAAATTTCTGGCTAAACTAGGAAAAACATTCACAAAGACCACTTAGTTGTACTTCAATAGGACTTGCAACAGTGACTATTCTTTGGTTATAAAGATTAATTTAGTTCTTTTTGGTTTCCATTTTTTTAGGTTTAGCCACACGAACAATTTTATGTGTATATCTTATTCTACGTAAACAACGTATTTTTATAAAATATAAATATTATAACATATAACACGGGAATAACGTTAAGTATAATTATAATTTTACGTCAAGAAATATTAATTTAAGCTCTCTGGCATTTACACCTTCCACCATCACACCCTTTCTTGCAAGTGCACGAGAGCCCTTTGAGGAGGTTCTCAGGGGCAGGGTCATTCTTCATCGTAGTAGGCATCAGCCCTTGTTGGATTCTCTCCCATCCCCATCCATCTGGGTCTCTTTCTGCTCCCAAACACTTGCGCACATATTTTCCATTTGCGCTATTTCTCCGATCAAATCAGAGAGAAATTAGATAGGGAGCGGAAAGTGGGGGTTGAATTGTCGCTCTTAAAACCACGTGATCGAAATAACAGGCCAGGTCGGTTTCCGGTATGATGCTTTTGTAACCTCCCTAAAGACGCGGAGTTAAACGATCGACGATAGAAGCACCAAATTTGAAATTCGGCTCTCTGGTCTAAGCAAACTTGAACACTGAACAGCCATGTGTTTCATCTTAAAAGGTAATTATTTTGTTTCTTAATTTAAAATATTTCGTAATGCTTTTTTATGATATTATTTATTTAGGTGCTGTATACCATTGTCTACAGTATACTTTCAAGAAGCTAAATGAACCAAAATTATTTATGGATGCATTTGTAAATACTAGAGGAAAATGTTTAGTCCGGGACATATCAGTATGAAACCAAAGAAGCCCTCAAAGCTAATTAAGCGTTACGAAAGGGTTTCATGGAAAAGTCCAAAGAGTCTACGAAACTAATCTCTCTAAAGAAAAAGCCTGTAGAGGAAAATATTGGAAAGAAAAAAATCGCAGAAGGAAAAGCTTGAATCTCCTCTGAAGAAAAACCAATTAAGTAAAGGATCTCCAACTAAGGAAGAAATTCCCACCATTCACATTCCAGAAATTAAAACAAATAACAGCTCAAGCTCTTCTCAAAGTACAATTTAAATTGACGATAATTCAATGTATAATTTTTTTAATGGAGACCCAGATTTGGAATTTTACAACAATTTTTACCTTCATCATGAAATTTCCCACTACAATATGTATTCCTAATAAATTTTCCTATTCATAATGAGTGAAGAATCAGAATAGTGTTACAACGGAAAGATTAAGTAATATTTCTAGTGATATAAATTTTTTTCAATTTGTGTTATGTAAAGATTAATTTAGGCTAATTTTGTTTACATAATCAAATTTGTATTGTAAAACGACCTGAATAAGAACGCATTATTTTGTTTCACAAGAGATCAATATTATATTTTTTTTATTTTACAAAACTGAGATGTTTCAAGTTGAATTGAAATAAAATTATGTAACAATTTTTTTTGAAAAATCTGGAATTGCCATTAACCGCTTCTATGACTAGTCAAGATAAGGCTTTAAGTTTATCCATGCTGGCTTCAAACAACCCAATGAAAGGATTACTGTTTCGACCACACGAGCATTGCTGCCTCCCAAAGTATTGCTCAAGAGGATCTTGATATAAGTGCTGCATCAACACTTATTTTGCACCTTTACTAAAAAGGAATTTAACGGCTCTAATTGAGAAAAAAATAATCTTACTATCACTAAAATAATAAATGTTTATTATAGCTGTACCAATCATTCATAGACCCTCAATTGTTGCTGCGCTTAAAAACATTTTGTTCCTTTCGCTGTTGACAAAATCTCCAGGCCAATTGGTAACATCTTTCTCCCAATCTTCTAAATATTTCATGAAGTCTTTTTCTAGCCACTAAAATTAAAGAATGACATTTATTTTCTTGAAGCATCCAAAAAATGGTTTCATTTACCTTCAAGTTCAAACGTTCATTGTTTACATTTTCATAGAGAAACATCGGATAAAGTAGTCTTCTCAACCACATTGCCTGAACCCACCGTTGACATTTTTCGGTCTCCTTTTTTGCTGATGGAAACTATATGAAAAAGACTCCAAGGTCTCTGTCTATTAGTCGAGTTTTGTTTGGAACTACAAGACCCATATTTGCAGACAATTCGCTCATTTCGCTGAAGCTTTTTTTAAGCCTTGGATAGTTTAATAAATATTTGACTCGCCTATAAGATACAACCATTTAATAATGTTATTAAATGGTTGTAAAAAGTTGATATATTTAAACGCAATGAATATTTACCTTTAGAAAATAAACCTTCCAAATCGTAAGCAAATTTGAATATATTTCAGAGAAAATTTAAATTCGCTCGCTCGATAGAATGCAGAATGATGAAAATGATCAAACGTTCTCTATACCGCTTCCAGATGGCGCTGCAGTTATATCAAAAGAAAAGCAACCAATAAGAATCTAGGAGAAAACGGAGTTGACAAGTGACAGGAAGTTAACCTGGCCAGATAATCTCGACGCGACCGTGTGTTTGGGCGACATCCCTTTTTGTACTGTTAAAGGTAGGAGCTGCCACTCCCTATCTAAATTATCTCTGATCAAATGGTCCTATCTCCACCTCCAACTTCAGTTAGGTTTGGGCTGGATACTGAGCTTTGGCTCAGGCTAACAGAGAGGGTCCGTGCAAACTGGCCGCCTCGGCGGATTGGGTAGCCTGGTGTGGGGCGGCGGGCCTCCGTATAAGGGCACAGCGGTCCTGTTTCCCGGCCTTTTGGGGTCACAACGGGATGTCCGATGCCAGCTGTGCCTGGTAACTTGGGCTGCTGTGAGCCCGTCGTTTCCCTTTAGGAGCTCTCTCCAAAGGGTTTGACTCCTTACCTCCGTAGGTAGGGTGTCGTCTGTAGTTGCTACAGTATCCACTCTTAATCCCACTGCTGTGTGGGAATTTGTCCACCCATTGCTGTACCTTCTTTGGATTGAGTGGCTTGCGTCAAAGGTACGACCATCAGTAATAGGGTTCTGCTACCCATGCTGGATTTGTCAGCGGTCCGGGCTAGGGGGACGCTGGCGTAGGGCACTATGATGATAGACCTCCGGTGGTGTGGTCTTTGTTACTAGGTACACCGGGCTATAAATTCTGACACACTTGCAAGAAAGGCTGTGATGGTGGAAGCTGTAAATGCCAGAGAGCAGGGCTGAAATGCTCTGCCTAGCGTCTCCTACAAAATTGGCGCAGTTAAAACATGCCGAAGATTTTGAGGACACACCCGCCCCATCAAAGAAACCGAAATATTCTTAGTGTATTTTCTTTTTTCTTGTAATTTTGTATGATTTTCATGTCCATGTATGTTCAAATAAAGACGTAGTTTTAAATGGCACAAAAACCAGTTTGTGAGTAATTTAATTTTCAATACTTTTGTAATTTTGTTTAGTTTTGTAAGTTTTAAGTAAATTTTAAGAACCTATATCGTCTGTAATTAGCTAATGACTGTACTTGAATAATTTGATTTTAACACTATTTTTCCAGTTTGGCGCATTGTTCTTATTCAAAAACTCACAAACAAAAACAATAAGAAAAATCATAGTTAAATATAAAATAAATAAAATTTGTATAAATAAAACATAAATATCTATAATATATATAAGATATATTAAACGGAAACCGTAGTTCTAATAATATATCAAAGGAAATAAATTAAACCATAGGAATCGCTAGAAAAATGATAGGATTAATTTACCACAAAACAGCAATTTAACTATTTCTCGAGAACATACTTGTGCTTAAATGAAAGCAAATTAAATTTCCTACAAACAATAAGGGTCTTAGGGCACGTCGTTGTAGCGATATTTGGCTCGAAACATGTACGATAGTTTAAAAAAACCTTTTTGAGCCAGAACGCAACTACACTAGGGCCGACACTTGCTTTAATTTAGCGGTAAACAGTAATTTAACTATTTGCTTCATTTCTCGAGAACTAGTAGGCCTACAGGAATGTACTTGTGCTTCAATGAAATCTAATTAAATTTCCTACAAACTTTTTGCTATAATAAGGGTCGTAGGACACGTCGTTATGGCAACATTTCGCTCGAAACATAGATGATAGTTTAAAAACCAAAATTATGGCAAACATTGCCTATTTTTTAAGAGCTGTATCTCAGACACTATAAGACTTACAGAACAGAGCTCGGTCTGTGCTCAAATTGTAGAACATGTACTCTGGTTTAAGACGATGATAAGGTTTTATGCGCTAAAACGCATACGTTTGGAGCTATGAGGAAAAAACTAAAAAAAAGTCCGAAAAACTCGCGGTTTTTAGCGTACCCCAGAGTTAGCACAGGGATTTCAAAGTTGCAAAATTGAGGATATACTACTGGGACCGAACCTAAGAACATAAATTTTACAAGAAAATACTAATGATACATTTTTACGACTTGGACACCCGTAAGAAATTTAAAAAATATAAAAAGGACTTAAAAACTAAAAGGCTCGGGGAAAACATGATTTCCTCCTACATATGGGAACGCATATTGCGAGTATTTTACTACCGCACGACTCACGAGCAAATCGTACACACCTCGAGCAACGATGTTTTAGCGCTTGTTTCAACCCCTTAGAAGTCTCAAAGAAGTTATACGCATTGACTAAATTAGCGAAAGGCTTTGGTTCATTTATGAAGAAAATTTCGAGTAGTATACATCGCGCTCTTACATATATGTTGGTCTGGTTTTTCAATGGGTCGTCATTACTTCGTAATTTATTTTAAACGTTTTCTCGAGGGATTAAATGTTTAATGCAGTTCATCAATTCTGTTGGTTTGTTTTTATTTATAAAGAGCCCTAACTATTCCGTCTACGGTCATTTATTGTACGTTGTAAGCCGTGTATTGCTAACGGTAAGGTGTTTTTCGTTTTTACCTCTCCGAGGGGACAAAGTCCCCTAGGAGGGGTTATACAATCACCGTGTCTGTCTGTCTGTGGGTCTGTCTGTCAGGCCTGCGAACGCGTTCGCATTTTCGGGGCAAAGGGTAATCACTGCGTACGCAGTTTCTCGAAGGGTTGGCAAAACCACCGTGTGACGGTGAGCGTTAACGGATTGATTTGCGGTTGGGTTTGGTTGGTCTTTTTTCGTCAACGCTCACCGGATATTTCGTTATTGTTATGTTGTAGGTCGTGAATGTTGAGTTCGAGTTGTGACTGTTGTGGGTGTTGAGTTTGTGTTATGATCTTATATTTAATTAAATATTTATAAATTATATTAATCTAATATTTAATTAAATATTAATAAATTATATTAATCTTATATTTAATTAAATATTTATAAATTATATTAATATTATATTTAATTAAATATCTGAGTACTTTAATTTATTTAATAGTGTTCAGGAATTGAACACGGTTCGCATCGTTACAATGCAGATAGTTTACCGCCGAGCCATTCACTTCCTTTAGGAAAATAAAAAGCAAAGAAACCATTATGATAAGGCGGGTTTTTTACCTTTTAATAACGCTTAGAAAAAGGATAATTATTTAAAACTCCCGCGGAAACTATATCAAAGTAATAATATAGCGCCACCGTGTGGAGAACTATCAATCAAACCGGGTAAAAAATATAATATCTTAAATTTTTCGAACTTTAGTCAAACCTCGAGGGGTAAAAAAAACCACAAAATAAGGGTATATAAGGCCGTTGCCGTCAATTTAGGCTTTCATAGTTCTTGGCTGTCAGACGAAATACTGCAGGACGGGGTCCTGGTGTCGGTCAAAAGTTATGAGGTAACTTTGCGGTTTTAATTAGTATGTTCGGTCTTCGGTCAAGAAAAGAGTTAAATTGTGTTTCGCGTTTGGAACGTGAGTGAATGGACTTAAGTGTATGAACAGTGCGTGCTTAAGACTGAAAGTGTTAAAGTAATTGTGAACTAACTCAAGTCAGCTGTAAGATAAAATTGATTATTTTTTTTGAATTGGAATAACCTAAATATACCCTTGAAATTGTCAACTCAACCTGTGAGGCTAATTAAGTAGATTGGAAGTAATTAGTAGCGAACAGCTCTCAGCTGTTAATTAAGACGGAGTTTATAGTTAGGTAGTTTGAATTGAGTTAAAATTACTCAGTATAATTTATAATATTTACTTAAGTGTAAGTGTGTTTTGGTTTGTTTCAATCACGATGAACTAAGACAAATCTAGTCTTATACACTTAAGTACCAGTTCTGTACAATTACGTAGAAGGGATATATATTGTTGGGCTTTTGATGAAAGTTAAATCAAGAACGTTCCATAGACTGTTCTGAATAAAAATAAACATTTATAATTTGGTATAATTCTGGTTTCCATTTTATTTTCTAATCACTCGCCCACAACATTACAGTTCTGGAAATCCCGAATCAAATAAATTTTCGATATAACGGCGACGGGAAATTATTCTCGTAAATTTTTCGCGCGGCCTTAGGGAATATTCTTTTAACAATTTCTATAAACTATCGTTGAATTAAAATTAGCCCGATTCCGTTAAAATTATAAACCAAAAAGCGAACGGTCGTTATAATACCCTCTGTAGATATTTCTTTCATTAAAATTTGCTTCGTATTATACATGTATTCAACTTATAAACTTGTACTGTAAAAAGGGTTCAATTCAATTGTGCAGTGTTATAGTACGTCTAACTCACTGTTGTAACAACTAACTTATGATATTCTGAATAAATTAAAATTGGTCGTTTCGTCTCATTTTAATTATAATTAAAATTTTATACTGGGCGGGATAAAACTGGGATACCATTTTTAACAAATAACTTTAAATTGCGGAGATATATCTTAAAGAGTTATCTCGAGAAATTAATACCACTAGAGACTATTCTTCCGAGGAGAGGTATATTTTGGCTGGCCAACTTGTTTCTTTCACATAATTTTTTCAACTTTCAGTATTTGGGTTTATTTATTCTTGATTTGGATAAATTGTTTCTTGGTTGAATATTCTTTTATATTTTTCTATTGGTTATTTTTGTTATTGTTTAGTACGTTTAACTCACGGTTGTAACTACTTAATTTATAATATTCTGAATAAATTAAACTCTGTGGTTTCGTCTCAATTATTTTAATTATAATTTAAATTTTATACCCCCCCACATAAGAATATCAGGACCTAAGTACCATCAATCGATTGCCCACGGCGTGCGCTCTTATGCGACGCATTTACTTTCGATATCTCTTCAAAACAAATTTTTAAATATATTTAAAGCTAGCAAAACATTTCCCTACGTTTTTAAAAACAAAAATAGTACCATTTTTAAGGCAGTAATTTGTTTTATGAAAAATATAGACGCATATTTTTAAGCAGTAATATCTCTAAACTATTTGAGATGTTTGCAATATATTAGTTTAAGTCTCCCACATAAGAATATAAATTATATTATAATAATAAATTGTATTATAATAATAAATTGTATTATAATAATAAATTATATTACGTATTTATAATATAGAAATTGAAAAGAGAACTAAAATTAATATTTTCATTAAAATAATTAAAATAATAAAAGTTAAATTTTGCTGTGTATAAAAATGTTGATATAAATAAATAAAGTTTATAAATAATTATAAGTATGATTTAAGAAATGGATTTCTTTCGTGGTTCCAGCTGTAATAGAATTGGTCTATCCGCTCCTGGCACTATTGTTGACTTGGTCATCACCGAGTCTTCTCTATCCACGGATTTCACGGTGTATTTAGAAAAAATTCGCGCCAGAACGGTCATCATACTCCTATACGCAAATGCAGAACCTAAATTGAATTAAAGGCACATTTTTGTTAAATTGAAAACATACTGATTACAAACATGTATGGCAGAGTTATTTTAAAAAGAGACTAGGCTTAAGCTGTAGAATTTAGTGTAAGAATCCCTTTCAATATGACACTCTCAAATAAAGCAGAAAAATAAAGCTACAACCAGGGAGATAAAGGACATCGCACTTCTTCTATTGGAAATGGCTTTCAAACGGATTGATTTCAAATTTAAATACGCCGTTAATCCTGGTCTAAGGATCAAAATTGTCCTGTGCCAATTTTCCCTAGCGCCCACAGTTTGTCTAGTATCAACGGTCAAAGTTGAACAAAACTTAGTAGAGTCTTTTGGTTATATTTGTTCGCGTTGTAGTCTCGTGCGTCGCGAGTTCAGGTACACTACTTTGGTTTCATTCCTATCAGTTTGTTTACGAAACGGTTTCCGGTTATCACACATAAGCCGTGTTCCCACTAGACACTTTGGAACCATTTTTAAACGGTTTCGAAAGATAAAATTGAACATTTTCGGTGTCAACTGTATTACTAGCCATACGATAAATACATTCGCTAGCAAAATTTTACATTTTGATCTTTCGAAACCGTTTTAAAACGGTTCCTAAGTGTCTAGTGTGAACGCGGCTATATTCCGATTAATTTAGTATATCCTTTTGCGTTGAGTTGGCAAGTGCTCTCCCCAATGGTTGAAAGGATTTTCCCTGAGTTCTTCGGTTTCCCCTTCGCATAAAAAGTTGTAGAGATTAACGGTGATAGTAAGTGTAGGGATCTGTCGTAAAGGATTGACACAAACGTATATTTACAGATTGTTTCAACCACCCTCGGAAATACCCCACTTTATTACCAGAGATGCAGTTGCTGTATATTATATTTGAACGCAAGACTTAAATACTTCCAATCAATTAAAAGCAAAAAAAGACTTCAATAACTTTAAACGTGATCGAATTATATTCTATTTATCAAAGGTTAGTAAACTATCTAAAAAAACCAAGGTACACTGTTAAAAAAAGGGTGTTTTAATGGTATATTAAGGGTGTAATATCTGTAAAAAACACTCTTTAATGTTAATTTAAACGCCCTAAAGGGATTTTTATTGTCCCAAATTAACAACTTGAAAAGGTGTATAAAGGGTGTTATATTACCCCGTAAATTGAGTTATTTAACACCTCGTAAGGGTGTAGCTCCCTTAAGGCAGTAGTTTAGTACCCTAAAAGGAGTATTTTAACACTTTAAAGGGAGTATTGTAGCACCCTTACTGCAGTAGTCTAGAACCTTAAAGGGAGTAGTTAAAAACTTTAAAGGGAGTATTGTAGAACCCTGAAGGGGGTAGTGTAACACCCTGAACGGAGTCGTTGGGAATCCTAAAAGGAGTGGTCTTGTACCAAAGAGGGAGTAGATAATAACCCTGAAGGGAATAGTTTTATACCACAAACTGTTAACAAAGGAACCAAAACGGAGGACATAAGCATAAGCACCTCAAACAGTGTAAATAAACACCCGAGCAGGAAAACTGCTTTTTAAGGTGTAGAATAACATCCATAAACCTGTTAAGGTGTTAAATATGGGACAAGAAAAAACCCTTACAGGTTTGAAAATACACCCTTTTTTAAGAGTGTATAAATCTTAGTGAAAAACCATAATTTATAAGTTAAAAAATGCTATTTATTTTAATTTAAACTAGGAATGGAGGATCTTATGTAAAATAGCACTTGCTAAGAAAGATATCCTCAATGAAGATGATGTTATAATAGTAATAATAGGCTTACATACACGCGTGACAGGTTAGATAGTTACCGAAACAGTTTCTGGAGCCTGAGGAGAACGGGATGAAGGCGAAGCGGTGAATGTCACCTGACTCGAATCTCTCGGGATGAAACAACTCGGGATTCTCGAAGTACTTGTCGCTCCGATGAATAAATGAGATCAGGACAGCCACGTCAGTTCCTTCTGGGATCGTAGTGCCATCTGCCGTTTTCAGAAAAGGAGTCTTTAGTAAGGTTCAGTGGCAACGAGCAAAGCTTTACAGGCACGAGTTAATCAACAACTTGCAAAAACTGTATATAATCCAGATTTATATATTAATTTGAATTCAAAGCTGTTTAAAGTCAACTTAATCAAGGCGAACCGTGCGTTTCTTTTGTTTATTTGACAATTTTATAGATTGAATAAAATAAGAGGAATTGAGTATTAATATTTGAATATTAATAAGAGAATACCTAATCAAATGACTTACTTATATCGATTTCTTGACTTAGTTTTCTGGCCACAATTGAAACTGGCGGATAAAGCCTCATTGCCTCCTGCAATATTAAAACGCACTAAACAAAAGTTTTATGAGACAAGTTCAGGTGTAGTCTTCAGTTAATAATCCTTGAAAAGGGAGGTATTTCAAGACTATAATCTTTGAAAGGGGGTCCCCTAGACATATTTGTCTCTTTAAACTGAAAAGCTACTAGATAAATTGACCAATGTGTGATAAATCCTACTTTAATGACGCATTTTAAATATTTTAATTTAGAAATGTGATCCCAGGTGAGATGATCCTCATTTGTGGCATCTCCAGAACCGAGCACCTCATCGAGTTCGAGGTGGATTTTGGCTTGAACCCTCGGGTTGTGTCTAACCAGGAAAACTGCCCATTCCAAGGTGCTCCTGGATGTGTCGTAGGCCTAAAATTCAGAAACAATTAATAAAACAGCATATTTTAAAATAATTGTTTTTGTTTTATTTAAATTTAATCTAGACATCCGGAAATAAACGGATACGAAGATCACAGAGAATAGTTGGGTCGTGACTGAATTGATATGGTGGAAACCATAAACCAAAAAGTAACCCAAAAAAATAAAAACCCCCGTAAGAAAATTGCCACCTGACCAGTCAATAAAAATACCCTATAATCACATGATTGGGTACACGCGTTGAAATCTACACCCACCCGCGGGATTTCATTTGCATATAGTTTCATATTGAATGTAGTAAGAACATTCGTCTTTTAGAAAGGCTTTATATTTTAGTTTGGTTATATTCGAGCAGAGTGCAAGTCAAGTGTGAATAGACGATGTTAACTTCTTGACCTTACGTCGCATCTCTGTAACTTGGAAAATTAAAACACCATACAAAAAATTGGCCTGAATGACACTTCTCTTACCCATCCGTGTGAGGGTGGGCTACCCGCTGTATTAAACGCAATTTATTAAGACTTATTTCAACCGATTAAATTTAAAAATGGGAATCAAATGGTTAACAATTTCAAAATTAATTTAGTCTTTTTTTCATGTAGATCCGTCATCACAAAGATTGCCGTGTTGGTCACGTTATTATTACACATGATCGTGTCTTGACAGGTGACTTGAGATAATTTCTAAGCGGCAGTTTCAAGGTGGGGTTCACTACGATTTATGCCTAGCACCTAATTATATCAAAAGTGACATAATTATGTCACTTTTGATTATATAAATAATTGTCAGATTCCCAGCATTGGTTACTAGTTCCTCCCTGTTACCACCTCTCTACAGAACACTCAAAGGAATCTAAATATGGCTAAGAAATGGTGAAATAGTTGCTCACAGCGATTAGTACAGTGAATATCTCCTGTATAATTTCTCGTTCTGTGAAACAATGAATGGCTTTCCCAGGATGGCTTTGAATCAAGTCATGAATGCTTGTAGCATCATTGTTATTCTCTTTCGACGTTTTCTGAAGTTTACTATCATCAATCAAGTCCTGCCACAAAAACATACAATATTAACAACGTAATGAATTTAAAATGGAAATCTTTTACTACGGTCTTAAGTTTTTACGCATGGGGAATAATTCTTTACTAGAATTGTGTTAAATCTACAATGCAACGAAAGGCTAACCACTTCACTACCGCAAAATGTGCAAGTCCCTCCCTTTTCCCTTAAAGTCAACACGCACCGCTATGATCATGACGTTATTAATGAAACAATGCTTAAATCATTTTAAGCCATTAATTAATTTCAACTAAAACTTACTTGTAAGTAATCAAAAAGGAATTTCAAGAGTTTCTGAAATTCCTTTCCCATTGCAGTCGAGAGAAAAAATGAAATCCGGATACAACCAAGGCATGAACATTCGGTCACTCATTATTTCAACGATCCTATTAAAGGAGATGTCAAAAAGCACAATACATTTATGCCCGATAGAGACAAACAAGGAATTGATTAACATTGGACCAGAATTCAGAATATAACCTTTCGATCTGTTCATTGATTTGTTTCTTAATATTCTATGGGAGCTGATACAAAGGTCTGCAAAAATTTTAAACATTAAATGACGTACTATATGTAAGTAATTTAAAAATTTAATATAATTGAAGGAAATTATTAAAGAATTACAATAATTATGACTGAATATTTTGAGACAGGATATTAGTAAAATAAAATGGCTTCCGTGCAACATCAAGGTGCGTCGAAAATGTCCCTAATCCACATTCAAAGGAATATTGAATGGTGCCCTGACATATAGCCAGTGGCTGGGGCACATGGGGCTCGGGTCAGGACCCTTCTCTTAGAGAAATGAGTAATAACTGCTGACTTTGGAGTTGGATTTATTATTTTACCGGGACCTATGCCCACTCTTGGTTATTCTGATTGCACCTTAGTATCAAAACATCTGAGAAATGCTTCGTGATGAAGTTAATAATGAAACTTCCGACTAAAGGATCCGAGTCAAAAAAACCTTTTGAACAAAGCAGCAACTGACAATCTCCCCGGTGTGAATTTTTTTTATAAATGTTTTAGATTCATTCTTAATTGATTAATTTAATGTTAACATGGTATTTGTAATTTACATAGTAGATAAATTTAGAAATGTATAAAACTCATAAATGATGTTAAGAGTGTGAAATTGACCTTAAAATATAAATGATAATATGTGGTAAATAAACAATTTGTAACAGAAGTACGAGAGGGAGAGGTCCGAAGAGGCTCCCCATTTCAAAGCAGCGAGTCACTGGTTTTTGGGAGGCTACCGCTCGCAAGCGTCTAATTGTCCGGCTAATCTTAGTCGCCAGTAGGGCCTACTAAACGAACAGTTATGAACGGGTCGAATTCGACTATTGGAAATTTTGAAATAAGAGGCCTGGCAAATATTTTGGTCGCTACCAAATGGTGAGATAAAAAAAGTTTGGTTAAGGAGTCCAAATTAAGTCTCTTTAAATCTAATCATAACATAATAGTTAGCTATTTAGTCACCAAATTAAAAAATAAATTCAGAGTTAGCTCTTCCAAATATTATTATTAAGATTCGTCAGAAGGAACTAAAAACACAAAGTTTCCTGATGGCGGTGTTGCTACTCGGAAAAGTGAGTTTTGAAGAAATACACGTACCAAAAGCCACGTTGAATGTGTACTGAGTGAATAGTTTGCTCATATCAACTCTCGTCAAATCTTCGATGTTCTCAATGTCTCTTAAAAGAGCTAAAGCGTGAAACTTCATGTTTTCGTCCTGCGTCTTGAAATTCTTGCTCAGAAAAATGGCACTCATTATTTTGCTTCTCCTGTGGTACGTTTCGTCTCCTCTACGTCAAGAACATTTGGAAAATTAACGACCAGTTAATAATAATTAAACGGATCTAAAATAATAAATATTATTGTAGTTCAGTCACTTGATTTCCCCCACTTTCACCCTTTGTGCGTTCGCCGCCATGTTGGAAAATGGTGCCAAAATTAACCAAAATTTCTGTACTTTCAATTGGTCAGAGAATTGTGTTAGTGTCTTTCAACGGCTGTCAACGTACTTTAAAAGTAAATTTACATTGGTGAAGTAGCTTAAGTGAAAACCGTATATCTCAAATTAAACAATATTATAAATTTACTATTTACGCAATAACATATCGTTCTTTCACTGCGTATATTGGTTTGCCAAAATAATTCGTTTATTCCCATTCGACCGAAAGAATTTTAAAATGTAGCCCAATTGGCGGGGTGATTTGGTATTTTATTTATAAGGTATGAACTATCGAAGATACATGTTTAGGTTAGGTTAGGCTAGGTTAGGTTAGGTTAGGTTAGGTTAGGTTAGAGTTGGTTAAGTTTACTATTTCAGTTTTTGTTCAGTTACTTTTCTTGACTAGGTGAAGATAAAAATATAATTCATGCTCATTCCATTTTATTTTCAAATAAATGCATAGTACAAAGATATTAAAATGGCATAGCTAAATTCATAGCTACTGCATCTAGTAGGGAGAGTGCTACTTCATTTTGAGATTAAGACGGAATAAATAATTATTATTGATGTATAAATACCCTCCTTTATTAGCTATCCGCTCCATTGCAAACGACTTCAGTAACTAAATTGAAAACATAGCAAAAGCCAATTTATATAGCAGCGTTCGGTCGAATGGGACATATAAAAACCGCACGTTTCGGCGGAATTCGGTCGAATGGGACACCTTAAAAACCGCCTTCAGTCAAATGGGATTTCGGTCGAATGGGACTAAAGCAAATAATTAACCTAAAAACAAGACGCGATCGGACTAAGCTCCTTCATTTCTGATGTACAAGCATAATTGATCACCACTAAACATTTATTGATTGATTGATTGCTTGACGAATATTGTTTATTTCCTGAACATTTAAAAAGATATTTATAATATTTTCATAGTTTTAAAAGCCAACTTAATAGTTTTTATTTAATTTTTCCCCCAGTAGCGGCACTAGGGGGGATTCCAGGTAGACCTTCTTCGAAGTGTTAGAGGACCGTCTATCCTTCGAAAGAGGTCCCTAGAATTGACAGTTACAATGTAGGTTTGGATAACTCAATTGAAATTTATTTCAAAGGGCACAGATATTGAAATCTTTCGGATGAAACTCCATATTTCGTACGCTTTAGGAAATATAAAAAGGCCCAAAGTCCATCTTAGGGTCTCCTCAAAAAGTAAAGAACCCATGTACCTTACCATATACCCTGAAGCCGGTACTGCCGTTCACTACATAGTACAGGAGCCGTATAGCACGCTTACATCCAACGAAAGGATTGAGTTAACCGGGCAACCATGTTAAGAATTTCAACTTAATGCTTAACTTCATTTGTAGTCATTAACTTTGATTAGAAAATCAAAGGTTTAGGAATAATATTAAACGGCTTACTTCCTGAGTAAAATGCTGTTTCCCGTCGCAGATTTTACCGAATCATAAAAGAGTGATTTGTTCAATTCGTCTCGATTACTGAGAAGAGCCTTCAATGACAAAAATCAAAAAGTTAGATAAGCTGAATTTTTTCTAGAGATGGAAATAATTTTAGCCTATTATTGAAGTCAAGATCCTGTTTTTTCACCTAAAACAAAAGAGAAAAATAACAAGTAAGTAACCTATATAAACAGTACAAATTATTAAATAAAATACAATAAATTCTATGAGTTTCTACCTTAACTCCGAATTGGGGGTTTTTTTTTCGTAAAAGACTTTTTATTTAATGTTTTTTCTTTGCGAGGATGTTTACCTCCAATATTATAATCAGATAGGCTCAGTGGCGTCGGAACGTTTTTGAGACTGGGGGGGGGGGGGCTAGAATATTTCAAACTTCATGTATATATGAAGTTTGAAATATATATGTATATGTGTATTTATATTATGGATATTTATGTTAATTTATGCAAGCATTTTATGTTTAAGTATGTATGTTTAAGTATCTATATATGTATTTAATAATCATCAGCTAGGCTAATACCCAAGGCACTACCCTAAGCATAAGGTTAGTCATCATGCGACCTTTGAAGCCATTAATTCAGGTGGCCGGTTTACAATGCGTAAGAGGGTGGTGACAAGCCCTGCATGCCATGCGTTCAAGCCAACAGCTCCCTACACTAACTACTACCGTTAACCTCAACAAGTTTCTATGGATGGGAAACCGAAGATCTCGGGGAAAAACCCCCTAAACCAGCGGGGAGAGAACTTGCAAAATCCACGCAGAAGGAGTTGTTCCAAGTTTTCACCCAGTGCCACAAGCTGGGAACGAACCCGGCTCCTCTTGCTGCGAGGCGAAAGTGCTAACCACTCCGCCACCCCACTTAATGTTTATATATATGTTTGTATGAATGTATATTTATAAGTTAAGCTAGAAGAAACCACATACGGACAGTGCGAAGGATGATAAAATTAGCGAAAAGGTAGATTAGTCCATAATTGAAACGGATAATATAGCTAAAGCCTAAACAAATTTGAAGAAATTAAAAAACTTACTAATAACTTCGAGCAAACAAAAAGACGCAAATTTCGGATCAAATAGATCTTCGAGTAATAAACTACATATAAACTAAATAAAATAGCCAGAAATTCTAACGGTAGACCGGTTTCGTTCTATTTGGAATTCAACAGTACCGTGCGGGAAATCTGACTGGCGACTGTTATATCGAAAAGAGAAACTACTCGAAGATCTATTTGATCCGAGATTCGCGTCTTTTTGTTTGCTCGAAGACCTATTGGTACGAGTTATTAGTAAGTTTTTTAATTTCTTCAAATTTGTTTAGGCTTTAGCTATATTATCCCTTTCAATTATGTATATTTATAGTTTAACTCTAATACTTAAATAACGTTATGTTGATACACTTACGAACGTAGATTTTTTCAATATTAAAAATATAAAGAAATATATATTTTTGTTTTACTTAATAACTATACATTATAAATAAATTTACATCGTAACTCCAAAAACCAGTTTTCTTTCGGAGTTTTTTTTTGACAAATTCAGTTAGAATATCGTCGATATTGATTTCCTCGGTTTTGTGCACATGCGGAATGCCGGAATCAACAAATGAGTTAAGCGCTTTTGTGTCATTATTGAGCAGAGATACCTTTTCAGTTTTCACGCGTCGAAGAGCGCTAAATATGCTTTATCCCCCAGCAGCTGAAGCCGTTATGGCTTTAAATTAACAAATGAGAGAGAAATCAACCGATTAATTCGGAAATCACATAATCTAACATCCCAAAATACTCTTTCTTCATATTTTCCCGTATAATTAACTTTTATTTACAAGTAATTTATACCAAGTTGGCAAGCCAAAATTTACCTTTCTTCGCAAGAATTGTAACTAGTGGTATTAATTTCTCGAGATGACCCTTAAATTATATCTCCGCAATTCAGAGTTATTTACTAAAAACGTAATCCCGGTTCAATCCCGCCCGGTATAAATTTTAATTATAATTTAAATAATTGAGACGAAACAACCGAGTTTAATTTATTCAGAATATTATAAATTAAGTAGTTACAACCGTGAGTTAGACGTATTAAACAACAACAAAAATAACCAATAGAAAAATATAAAAGAATATTCAACCAAGAAACAATTTATCCAAATCAAGAATAAATAAACCCAAATACTGAAAGTTCAAAAAATTATGTGAAAGAAACAAGTTGGCCAGCCAAAATATACCTCTCCTCGGAAGAATAGTCTCTAGTGGTATTAATTTCTCGAGAAGTTATTTGTTAAAAATGTTATCCCAGTTTTATCCCGCCCAGTATAAAATTTTAATTATAATTAAAATGAGACGAAACGACCAATTTTAATTTATTCAGAATAACATAAGTTAGTTGTTACAACAGTGAGTTAGACGTACTATAACACTGCACAATTGAATTTAACCCTTTTTTACAGTACAAGTTTATAAGTTGAATACATGTATAATACGAAGCAAATTTTAATGAAATATCTACAGAGGGTATTATAACGACCGTTCGATTTTTGGTTTATAATTTTAACGGAATCGGGCTAAATTTAATTCAACGATAGGGAATATTCTTTTAACAAAATTTCGATAAACTAAGGCCGCGCGACAAATTTACGAGAATAATTTCCCGTCGCCGTTATATCGAAAATTTTTTTTTGATTCGGGATTTCCAGAACTGTAATGTTGTGGGCGAGTGATTAGAAAACAATGGACACCAGAATTATACAAAATTATAAATGTTTATTTTTATTCAGAACAGTCTATGGAACGTTCTTGATTTGACTTTCATCAATAGCCCAACAATATATATGATCCTTTCTACGTAATTGCACAGAACTGGTACTTAAGTGTCTAAAACTAGATTTGTCTTAGTTCATCGTGATTGAAACAAACCAAAACACACTTACACTTAAGTAAATACTATAAATTATACTGAGTAATTTTAACTCAATTTAAACTACCTAACTATAAACTCCGTCTTAATTAACAGCTGAGAGCTGTTCGCTACTAATTACTTTCAATCTACTTAATTAGCCTCACAGGTTGAGTTGACAATTTCAAGGGTATAATTAGGTTATTCCAATTCAAAAAAAATAATCAATTTTATCTTACAGCTGACTTGAGTTAGTTCACAATTACTTTAACACTTTCAGTCTTAAGCACGCACTGTTCATACACTTAAGTCCATTCACTCACGTTCCAAACGCGAAACACAATTTAACTCTTTTCTTGACCGAAGACCGAACATACTAATTAAAACCGCAAAGTTACCTCATAACTTTTAACCGACACCAGGACCCCGTCCTGTAGTATTTCGTCTGACAGCCAAGAACTAAGAGAGACTAAATTGACGGCAACGGCCTTATATACCATTATTTTGTGGTTTTTTTGACCCCTCGAGATTTGATTAAAGTTCGAAAAATTTAAGAGATTATATTTTTTACCCGGTTTGATTGATAGTTCTCCACACGGTGGCGCTATATTATTACTTTTATATAGTTTCCGCGGGAGTTTTGAATAATTATCCTTTTAATGGTTTCTTTACTTTTTATTTTCCTAAAGGAAGTGAATGGCTCGGCGGTAAATTATCTGCATTGTAACGATGCGACCCGTGTTCAATTCCTGAACACGATTAAATAAATTAAAGTACTCAGATATTTAATTAAATATAATATTAATATAATTTATAAATATTTAATTAAATATAAGATTAATATAATTTATAAATATTTAATTATATATAAGATTAATATAATTTATTAATATTTAATTAAAAATAAGATTAATATAATTCTTTAATATTTAATTAAATATAAGATTAATATAATTTATAAATATTTAATTAAATATAAGATTAATATAATTTATAAATATTTAATTACATATAAGATTAATATAATTTATAAATATTTAATTAAATATAAGATTAATTTAATTTATAAATATTTAAAATGATGTAGAATAAATTATAGTACCTAACGTTATAACTTTGTAAAGGACATTCGCCAAAGCTGTTTTTTAAAAAAACACCGTAACTTAACAAGCGTTGGTGGCTGAGTGGTTAGAATACATCTCTTGTACGAGGCAGATCCGGGTTCGGTTCCCGGCCGGCACCAAAAATTCGCAAATTGATATCAAGACGAATACCGTGTACAACTGGTGGAAACCCTGCCATTGGACGTTGAGAGGAAGCATTACACTTAACACTAGGTCCGTCATAAAGAAGAAGTTGGAGAGAAAACACCCATACAAACACAACAAACTCAACATCCACAACCATCATAACACAAACTCAACACCCACAACAGTCACAACACGAACTCAACATTCACGACCTACAACATAACAATAACGAAATATCCGGTGAGCGTTGACGAAAAAAGACCAACCCAACCGCAAATCGATCCGTTAACGCTCACCGTCACACGGTGGTTTTGCCAACCCTTCGAGAAACTGCGTACGCAATGATTACCCTTTGCCCCGAAAATGCGAACGCGTTCGCAGGCCTGACAGACAGACCCACAGACAGACAGACACGGTGATTGTATAACCCCTCCTAGGGGACTTTGTCCCCTCGGAGAGGTAAAAACGAAAAACACCTTACCGTTAGCAATACACGGCTTACAACGTACAATAAATGACCGTAGACGGAATAGTTAGGGCTCTTTATAAATAAAAACAAACCAACCCAATTGATGAACTGCATTAAACATTTAATCCGTCGAGAAAACGTTTAAAATAAATTACGAAGTAATGACGACCCATTGAAAAACCAGACCAACATATATGTAAGAGCGCGATGTATACTACTCGAAATTTTCTTCATAAATGAACCAAAGCCTTTCGCTAATTTAGTCAATGCGTATAACTTCTTTGAGACTTCTAAGGGGTTGAAACAAGCGCTAAAACATCGTTGCTCGAGGTGTGTACCATTTGCTCGTGAGTCGTGCGGTAGTAAAATACTCGCAAATCTAAGTAGCATTTCGTACCACACCGGGTAGAAGTTTAAAAGATTCAAAAGAATCAGTGATGAACATTTGTTGACTAAATAAGCAACGGGCTTCTCCTTTCCGCCGTGTAATTAGCCGAGGAAATCTATGCTATGTGCCTTTACCAGATCCTTGGTGGGAGTATAAGTCCCCTGATGTATAGGCTAAGGAAAATGAATGTACATGGCATAATAGCTTTAAAAATCAGTTTGGTCATAGAATTTTATAATTTTCATATTTATTGATATTATGCAACTTATGGATATATGTAAATAACTCACCTCGGTTTCCATTAGATCTAGGCGCATTTTAGCTGACTGCGCAAAGTATTAAAAGATCCAAAAATATCATTACTTTGATAATGAAAATAGCAGTTGGTGTTAAATATTAAAATCGCACTCATTAATTACTTAAACTTAATCTTAAATATAAATCGAACCTAAAAATTAATCTTAAATATAAATTGAACCTTAAATTTAAAATATGAAACACTAAAACTAATAATTCTAAACAATTGTAACCCTTAATAATATTCCCAACATTTGTAAAATCCCTTGTATACAGGGTCTTTTTTTTTGCTCGGAAAAGTGTTTTTTTTCAAAAACTATTTATAGTACCGATTTCAAATTTGGAAGGTCAATTCTCTATACCGGGGGACATCAGTTTGAGAAATTTGAGCGTTTTCGGTAATGTTTTTCACCAATTTTGAAAAATTATTTTTCGACCACTAGGTGCGAGATAAAAAATTTATATTATAAAGTTGTAGGCCGTCATCGAAAACCCTTAAAAATTGTTCACTCGACGAAAAACAATTTATTTATCAGTGAAAATTCGAGCTTGAAAAATTTACAAGTTGGTGAAGCCAAATTACGATTGTTTGAAACGATAATTGAAACCGAATTACCTAATCCAGTTGAAACTTTGGTTAAAAAAACGACCGGATTTAAAAAACACGAGGCTATAGGTCAATCCTAAACATGCATTGGGTATTTAAAGGAAAACTTTGGGAGATTATTATCAGTGTTTGATAATATTTCGAACAATGCCTCGTTATTCAGTAGCTGAGCGTACCGAGATAGTTGCCATTTACTATGGAGAAGCAGCGCAAAACCTTAGAAGAGTGACTGAAATCTTCGCAGAAAGACATCCAAATGGAGCACCATCTGTAAATACAGTTAGACGAGCCATTCACGATTTCAATCAATTTGGTAACTTGCAACCTAGGTTTCGCGGATTGGGCATATCCTCGTCACAGTTGCGCTAACGCCGCTGCTGATTTGGGTTGTTCTGCAAATCGTGTGTGGAAAATTCTTCGTAAGAATCGCTATCACCCATACAGAGCTACGCTCCACCAAGGACTAATTGACGGAGACCATCAAAGACGTTATGAATTTAGCAACTGGTTACTAAATGCTGTCCAAGAAGATAGACAATTTTTGCGCCATGTTTTGTTCTCCGACGAAGCGTCATTTTCTAGAGATGGGCCCTTTAATCATCAAAACAGCCATCTTTGGTCTGACATCAACCCACATTGGGGTTTTGAATATCATCACCAGGTTCAATTTGAACGGGTCAATGTTTGGGTTGGACTTGTTGGAAACCGTTTGATTGGTCCCTTTTTCCTGCCGACGAACCTCAACGGCCAAAGGTATTTACATTTTCTACAGAACGAACTGAGTGACGCAATCGACGACCTTCCATTGGCTGAAAGACGTCAGTTGTGGTTTCAGCAAGATGGCGCCCCTCCGCATTTTTCCCGGCAAGTAACTGAGCACCTCAACAACGATTTTCCTGAAAGGTGGATAGGGAGAAATGGTCCAGTGCATTGGCCAGCAAGGTCACCTGACCTAACACCGCTGGATTATTTTCTCTGGGGATTCGTTAAAGCAAAGGTATACGCCACGCCCATTGAAACTAGGGAGGAACTCATTAGCCGAATAATCAGTGCTTGCCGAGACGTCACACCAGAAATGGTAGAGAAAGCGTTTGAGAACTTAATTGTCCGCGCACAAACCTGTGTTGCAGCCAATGGTGATATTATTGAAAATGTTTTGTAAAAATTTATGTGAATAAAATATCTGCATTTAAAAACCAAACGTGTACATTTTTTCAAGTGTGAAAACTCTACTACGTTTGTATTAGACATGTTCCCTTTTCAATTATCGTTTCAAACAATCGTAATTTGGCTTCACCAACTTGTAAATTTTTCAAGCTCGAATTTTCACTGATAAATAAGTTGTTTTTCGTCGAGTGAACAATTTTTAAGGGTTTTCGATGACGGCCTACAACTTTATAATAGAAATTTTTAATCTCGCACCTAGTGGTCGAAAAATAATTTTTCAAAATTGGTGAAAAACATTACCGAAAACGCTCAAATTTCTCAAACTGATGTCCCCCGGTATAGAGAATTGACCTTCCAAATTTGAAATCGGTACTATAAATAGTTTTTGAAAAAAAACACTTTTCCGAGCAAAAAAAAAGACCCTGTATATGTATATTTTCAGTGTATTATTGTATTTTTATTTTATTGTATTGTGTTTGAAAACCTTCCACGCTCTCTGGATAAAACCCAGAAAACTCCAAGAGCGTCACCAAAATTTCCACCGCAATATCGTTTTGCACACCTGCAACGGATATTGGCCATCGGCCCCTTCTTTTTCCTTGTGACGCGGAGTTTTCTTCGAAACCCCAGAGATCGAGGAAGGGCAGAACTGTATAAACCTTACTCTTGGAAAGACCCTAATGGTCAAAATTGGTTGCTAGTAAATAAAATTAATTTTCGTAGTCGTTAACAGTGTTTTTCTTGTAAGATAGAAAGTTTGATAAATCATCACTTCGACGTGATCGGGAACTATTAAAATAGTTAAAGGAAAACAATTCTAGCAATAGAACTTAGGCTTTTGTTTCAGTCCGGAAACCTAAGTATAAAGTAAAAAATTCAGTAGCTCTCCCCAGAGATATAACATGGTGCCGGAAACCCGGGATTAAAAACGGGACAAAAAAAATATATATATAACTTTGGATAAATCTGGTTTAAAAAATGGCGGCGGACAGTGAAAACAACAAGGAGAACGGTGGAAATAGTGGGAAGGCAACAACTAAAACTAAAGACCCTCTCAAGCTCGCTAAGGCTGCGAGAAAAAGTATCATGACGGTGACAACAAATAAATCCAAAGCGGTGCAAGCTTTGCTGGATGCGGCACAAACGCCTTTGGATGATCTGGAAGACGCGTTGGAATCCCTCATTCAAAAAGAGGACGAACTGACTCAAATAGACGCGAAGGTGCAGGCGCTAATTGAAGAAGACGATGAGATGGAAAAAGACACAACGGAATCCATCGAATATAAAGAAAAGATCCAGGCTTTAAAATCAACCCTAACGAGGAGAATCAAAAAGGCGACGGAGACTTCGGGGTCATCTTTCGGAGGTTCAACGATCGTCAACGGCGTCAGACCTTCAAACGCCGAGGGATCTACCAATTTAACGGCGAGTCAACCCATCACGACGGTGGTCTATCAACCGGAGGTCAGACTCCCTCAGCTCACCATACCTTCGTTCAACGGAGCGCTCGACAAATGGAGCCACTTCTGGGGTCGCTTTCAAGCGATGGTGGACTCGAATCAACGGTTAACAAAGGTAGAAAAGTTAATTTATTTAACCTCGTATCTCGAGGGTGACGCGTTAAAATGTGTAGAGGGCTTAGCCCAATCGGAAGCTTCTTACGATCAAGCGGTAAAATTGTTAAAGAATAGGTTCGAAAAATCAAATTTAATGGGAATTAATTTACATATGAACAAAATATTAGAAATTCAGCCCGTAGAAAATTGTAAAGATTTAAAATCATTACGAAACCTATTAGACACTTGCGAAATCAGTTTGAGGAGCTTAGAAATTTTGGGGTTTGATATCAAAAACAAAGATTCCTTTATTTGTCCAGCTATTATTAAAAAATTGCCTAGCGAAATTAGAACCGATTACTTCATAAAACAAAAACCTTCCGCTAATAATGGAAGTTGGGACGCTCAAGGGTTAATTGAGTTTATTAGGGATCAAATAGAAAGTAGGGAGATGGCGGAAATTCTGGGTGGAGAAACGGTTAAAAGTAGACCAAAAACGGTTTCCCAAGAGGAGGAAACACCTCGAACTAAATTTAATTCCTATAATTCGGATAGGAATAGGCCTAACGCCTCAGCAAGGGCATTTTCAACAAAATTAAATTTCAATCAGGGAAATCAATATTGCGTATTTTGCAAAAGTGAAACTCATAAATCAATTAATTCCACTAATCACACGCTGGAGGATAAACGGGAAATAATTCAGAAAAACAATCGGTGTTTTATATGTTTTAGGCTTGGTCACGGGTCAGGAATTGCGAGTCAAATTTTAAAAACTGTAAGGGGTGTTCGAGAAGACACAATTACGCTATATGCGAGAATAATGAGGTAAATAAAATAACTGAAAAACCAAAAGATAACCCAAAATGTAATGAAATGACCCAAGTTAATTCGGCGGCGGCTAGGGTAAACACGGGGGAAAAAGATAGTCTTACTACAAACAGCCGTAGCAAATTTAAGAAATCCAAATAATTTCCAAAGGGAAAAAAGGGTGAGATGTTTTTTGGACGGGGGGAGTGAGGCCACTTTCATAAGGCGGGAGTTGTCGAGAAATTTAAATCTTCCCATTGTTGGCGAGCAAATACTAGAGATATTCAGCTGCGGTAACCAAAAACCCCAAGAAACGAAGGCAAAATTGGTCAAACTTAGATTAGAAAATAGGGAGAACACGAACGAATTCTCGGAAATTATAGCTACGGAGCTACCGTTCATTTGTTACGAGTCGATTAGCAGCGCTAGCTCATTACACGAAATAGAATCGCTCATGAAAACTAAAGGCTTAAAACTGGCGGAGGATACCGGAAGTAACGATTATTCAAAATCAGAGTGTAACGTCTTAATAGGGGCGGACTATTATTGGGATGTAGCGTTTGAAAATGTTGAAAGATTATCACCTAAATTAATGGCGCAGAAAACTAAATTGGGTTGGACAATACAGGGTCCTACAAACTCCGTTATCAGAAAGGACAATGGTCAAACGGGGAAACACGTAAAGACTGTGTTAGTCAGACTAAATCAAAATCAAGTTAATGAAACCTTACAATTTTTTTGGAATCTAGACGGTATGGGGATACGCGAAACGGAAAACGTGGATAGTTCAGACGAGGCCGCGCTTAGCTCATTTTTTAATGACGTTAAATTTGAGGAAAATAGATACGCGGTAAAATTTCCTTGGAAAGTCGGTAGCTGTAAAGCGAATGCGAGGCCTAATTAAAAAATTCGAATCAAACCCCAAATTCTATTTGGATTACAAAGCCGTTATTACGGAACAATTAGAACAGGGTGTAATCGAAGAGGTCCCGAAAGATCAAGAAAACATTTCCAGGCCAGGAACCTATTATCTCCCACATCAAGGGGTTGTCAGGGCGAATGTGGAAACGACAAAATTAAGGGTAGTTTACGACGCTAGTTCTCACGCCTACAATGTACCATCATTAAACGATTGTCTATCGCAGGGGCCAAATCTATATCCAGATCTTCTCCTACTCCTTTTAAGGTTTAGAAAATACCGAATAGCCATAGTGGCTTTATATAGAGAAGGCTTTCCTTCAAATTAGACTAGCGGAAGAGGAGAAAGACTCCACCAGGTTCTTATGGGTGCGGGAAAATGAAGGGAAAATTTGTCATTCCAACTTCGTCACAATGAGAATAACGCGGGTCCCATTCGGGGTTAAAAGTAATCCTTTTTTTGTTGGCATGTACGATTAAGCACCACCTGCGGGAATGTCTGGAAATAGATGACAAAGTTAAAGCGAAACTAAACAATGATCTCTACGTAGACGATTGGGTAATTGGGACTGAAGGGGTGGCCGAAGGGTTAGAAATCTCCCTAGGCGCGGCCAAAACCATGAATAAAGCTGGTATGAAATTTAGAAAATGGGGGTCAAATTCCAAGGACTTAATAAAAATGTGGGACCAACAAGGTGATAATGGGAACAATAACCTATTTGAAAAGGGGATTAGCCAAAAAGAAACTAAAATTTTAGGCTTAAAATGGGATCCAGCTTCGGATACTTTAAAATTTGATTTAAATGAATTAATTAAAAATAGCAAGGAGGCCAAAAACACAAAACGTCACATGTTAAGCCTAATCGCTCAGATTTTTGATCCGATAGGCCTAATTTCACCTTTTGTAATTTAAGGGAAATGTTATTTCAAAATTTATGGCTTCACAGGGATAAAATAGGCTGGGACTCAGAAACCCCACGGGACATTAGCGAACAATTTCAGACTTGGTGCTCAGAATTACCAATGTTAAACACTATCAAGGTCAAGCGAAATTATTTTTCGGAGGCAGACGGGGAAATTAAACGCGTAGACCTGCATTGCTTTTGCGACTCTAGTCTCAAAGCTTTAGCAGCCGCAGTTTATGTACGATATGAAACCAAACGCAATAAGATAGGAACGGCCTTAGTCGCGGCGAAAACTAGAATAGCGCCTATGAAAAATAATGAAAAACAAGATCAAACTCAAACAATTCCAAGGCTAGAATTAATGGGCTGTTTAATTGGAGCGAGATTAACAAATTACATTAAAGACACATTTGTTGACAATTTAGATAGGCTATTTTTTTGGACAGCTTTGGGTTGGGTAACAAGCGCGGCCAAAACTTGGAAGCCCTTTGTTTCAAACAGGGTTTTAGAAATTCAAAACTTAACGGGTAATGGTAAATGGGGCCATTGTCCAGGTACGTTAAACCCAGCAGATTTGCCAACTAGGGGGTTAAAAGCTCAAGATTTAGTTATTAATGAACTTTGGTGGTCAGGCCCACCGTGGCTTAAACAAACGGAAGAAAATTGGCCAAAACTGACTACAGAAACTAACCTAGATTTGGTATCCCACGAAAGACGTAAGCTCACGCTAGGGGTGGTTATTAAAAATAAAACTGGGATACAATATATCATGGATTTAAGTAGACATAATTCATTAAACAAAACATTGCGCGTAACTGCTTATTTGTTTAGATTAATTTCAAAAGATAAGATCAAAAACACAGGCCCAATTAGTGCCGAGGAAATGATACACGCGGAATTAACTTGGGTCAAAAATATTCAGGCGGAAGAATACGGAGAAGAATTAAATTCATTAAAAAATCATGGAAAAATTGAAAGCTCTTCCAAAATTGCATCTTTAAGCCCTATTCTCAGGGATGGAGTTATTCGAAGAAAAACACCCCATTATTCTCCATAAAATTCTATTGTTGACAAAATTGTTAATGCTTAGAAGCCACGAACGGGTTCTACATAACGGGATAAACGACACGATTGTAGAAAACAGGGAAAGGTACTGGGTTCCGGCAAGCAGACAATTAGCTCGAAAAATTATTAAAAATTGTTTTAAATGTAAGAAAGCAAACGCGAAATTAGCGGATAGGCCTACGGCACCCTTGCCAGCCGATAGAATCTCGGAATCCCCTCCATTCTCGATAATGGGCATAGATTTTGCGGGACCTTTGTTTGTGAAAGATGGGAGCGCTAAAAACACCAAGAAATCGTACGTTTGTCTAGCGACATGCGCGGTCACCCGCGCTATCCACCTAGAATTGGTACCGTCACTCTCTACCGACGAATTTATCATGGCGTTGAGGAGGATAATTTCTCGTAGGGGGCTGCCGTCTGTCATTTATACGGACAACGCAAAAACATTCAAAAAGGCAAACAATGATTTAATTGATATCTGGACAAATTTAAAAGAAAATGATTTAAAGGAATTTTTTGGTAATCAAGGGATTATATGGAAATTTATTGTTGAAAGGGCAGCTTGGTTTGGGGGGTTTTGGGAACGACTAGTTCGCTCCATCAAAATTCCTCTTAGGAAAACACTAGGTCAAAATTCATTAACTTACACTGAATTAGAAACGGCAATTTTAGAAGTAGAAGCGTTGATCAACAGTAGGCCAATAACTTACGTATACAATGATTGTAACGAACCTGTCCCCCTTTCGCCGGCTGAATTTCTAATCCGAAATAGGATAAACTCGTTGCCACCATTAAAAATTAAAAATTAAAATGTACCAACTACACGTGTTGAACTAACAAAGCGATTAAAACACCGAGAAAATGTGTTAAATGATGTTTGGAAAAGGTGGCGACGAGAGTATATAATGGAATTAAGGTCCGCGCACCACTCGCAACTGGCTAAAAACGATGTAAAATTCAAAATTGGTGATGTAGTATTAATTTATGAAGATAAATTACCACGTCATATGTGGAGAATGGGTGTAATAAGTGAAGTTGATGCGGGTCGCGGAGGTAAAAATAGGATGTGTATAATTAAAACAAAAAACGGAACTTTCATTAAGCGAGCCGCGCAACATTTGTGTAACCTAGAAATAAATTAGTGCTCAACCTGGTAATACTGAAAGTATTACCAGGTTGAGCACTAATAGAAAGTTTGATAATCATCACTTCGACGCGATCGGGAACTATTAAAATAGTTAAAGGAAAACAATTCTAGCAATAGAACTTAGGCTTTTGTTTCAGTCCGGAAACCTAAGTATAAAGTAAAAAATTCAGTAGCTCTCCCCAGAGATATAACAGTTGGTCCTAACTTAATAACCAGTTATTATTAAGAACCATTGTCAAATGGGAGTAATTTTTACAACTCTAAAACCATATGTAACATATATACTCATAAGTATACGTATACCTCTGTATAACATATCCATTGAAAAAATTTAATGAGACCTTGTTTCACGCGGAACATACATTAAGCGGACCCAAAAATGCCAAAATGCTTATAATCCTTGTGCTATTGAAAAGGTTATCATAGAAATGATTAAATGAAATCATGTGGTCGCGAGGCACGAGCTTAACTTGACATGGGCAAAGCCAGAAACGCGCGAGGAATTCTCACTAACTTCCGTTTCCCATCAGTAAAGTTTATGACGTGTATTTCGTCACGGAGTTGTAAGTGACGTAATTTATGTCATTTCCCGTGAACAAGGTTTCATTAACGACAATACTTTTATGGCATACTTACGAGTGATTATGTTACAACTCTAAAACTGATCGTTATAGATTTTAAACTTCTTTGAAATGAATCGTTACAGGGATCCACGCTGTTTAAATATAGAAATCAGTGTACTTTATTTAGCTTAGTACTAAAAACTAAAATTAAAAACAATTGAGTATTTGTTAAGCTTTTCAATCGAGTCCTGATAAAAGAGTTGTTAGTTCAATTTAAGTGTAATAGAAATGATTGATTTTAAGCTCACTACCGTCTGTTATATTTTATAAGTTATTAATTTTATTTCTTTTGTTTGAATGCATAAAATAAAGTAAGGTCGTTATGAATTCAGAAGTCCGTCAACAACAAAATTTTCATTTGGAGGTTCTTTAACTAAAGTTTATTTTTTTGTTTTTATTGGAACCCGTTTTGAGGACGTATGGGAACTGAAACTTAAGGAAAGCTAACCTCTGCGGTTTTGATACTTTCCAAGCTGTAGAGGTTAAAAGCATGTTATCTACGTTCTATACATTCGTTTCCTTACCCACAAAACCCGAGACGTTTATCTTGTAACGCTCATTTTTAATGGTGTTATTTAAAGATTAGTGTTATTTAAAAATTATTGCATTTAAAATACTTCCTATTTAGATTTTACCTTTTATCACATTCACTTCCTTAATTAAGTCCTACCATATGCGTTCCCATATGTAGGAGGAAATCATGTTTTCCCCGAGCCTTTTAGTTTTGAAGTCCCTTTTATATTTTTAAATTTCTTACGGGTGTCCAAGTCGTAAAAAGGTATCATTAGTATTTTCTTGTAAAATGTATTATTGTTGTCCGTGTATTGCATCGTCTCCCCTCTACATGTGGCTCTCCCCTAACCAGAGTTCGGTGCTGGGAAAGCGCGCACATCTTGACTCATCCATTGTGCTCTATAACCCCCCTTTCTCTCTCTATTGTTGAATACTCGGCGTCGTATCGTAAATGACTTAGAGATGCGCGCTCTCTATTGTACGGCGTTCGGGCGTCTATAGTACACTATTGAAAGAAGCGTTACTTCAAACGGCCACCTTTAAAAATAAAAACTACAACCACGTGTACCCTTCCCGAAAGACACGTGGCGACATGTGGTACCGTCGTGCGACCTTCTTCCTGGGAAAGACACCAGATGATTTCATCTTTGTACTTTTATACACGAACCTTCTACAGCCAATAGTCTTCAAGCCAAGCCGCCTACTCCAAGCTACCCTTCACCTTTTAACCTCTCCAATAAGAAGCCACCAAATGTCCGTTTCCGTAATTAAACCACGCCTACAGAGGGACAGAAGAGCTAGAGATCGGACAGAGCCAGAGATCGGACAGAGCCAGAGACCGGACAGAGCCAAAGATCGGATCGAGCCAGAGTTCGAATCGAGCCAAAGAGTGGACCGAGTTAAAGAACGGACAGACCCAACGGGTTAAGGAGACCCCAAACGAGCTACATATCGTTCAAGGACGCAGGCCAGGAAAAGGAGCTAGCTAGCCACGCCGAAGAGCAAGTCTTTGGGAAGTCGGACCACCAGCCAGAAGTTGAACGGCACCAGACTGTTTCATCAATCGGTGAGCGAAAGCCACAGGCTTCAAACTATTGTTATAGAGAGAGAGAGCCCGCGTATTATTGCATGCTTATTTTTATTATTATTAAGTGTTTAAGTATTTTATTGTTATTTGTATTGTTATTATTATTTTGGTTTACAATATATTAAACCTTTTGGACACCCGTACTCTCGTTGTGTATTTACCTATATCATACCCCTAGACATTCTTGAACCCGGTTACTTAACGTTAAGGTTGTTTCTCACGAGATTCCTTCTACTTTGCTAACGCTAGGGAAACCAACAGACACGTTTATTCGTAATCAAGAAATTAGCGTTGCAATATATGTGGGTATGTGTGTGTGTCTCTCTGGGCTGCGAACGCGTACGCGTTTTCAGGGCCAAGTGTAATTGCTGCGTATTCAATTTCTTTTAATTAGGGAAAAGGTATTGTCCAAAAGCGTCCTCTTCTTGTCATTGGGTGTAATATAACTTTTTTCAATTTACTTAAGTTTCGGTCGGGATTCGAACCCGAGCACTTCCACATGCCGGGCGAGCGTTCTACCACAGAACCACTGACAGGGTCGGATTAAGAGATCCTGGGCCCATAGGCAGATAAGGATACCGGGCCCCCTTTCCACCGCTGCATTTACTCTTATCCCTAGAACTAGGCTGTGCCTGAATTTCCCTGATTCAGCATAGAAGTCTGAGCTCTACGGTTATATTACTAAATAAAAGCTCCTAACTATCGTCGACTAAATATGCGATAATTATGCAACATTGCGATTTAAGGCTGCGTCCATAAACTGCGAGGCCGGAATTTTGGTAATTTCAAAACCAAATCTTCTAGCTAGGAATTTCTCCAATATAAATTACGATTGATATTATAGATTTGTGCCTTCGAATACAGTAATTTTGGTCACGGGAGGGCCCCTTCCAAAGATGGGCCCCTAGGCCACGGCCTGCGTTGGCCTCGGCGGAAATACGGAACGGTCCACTTACACTTATTAGGCATCATTGAAAATTAGGAACTCAGTTGAATCGAAAGCGTATATAAATTTCACTTTTTTGTTATATCAGTTTTTTATTTAGATCAAGCTTTTATTTTAGTAAAAAAATTTTAATTGGTTTTACATTTTTATCTTTTATTTTTTTAACCGTATCTGCTTTTTCACCCTTGCAAACGGAATTAACAACCTGGCACCAAATAAATTTTCGATGTAGCAGCAACGGGATTAAAAATTGAGGTTATTTCGTCAAGATATTTGTCAAATTTCCAATACCACTCCTTTTCCATATCTAAATACACTTCGATGGATTAATGGTTTACCCGAAGTGTAGTAGTAGTGGTAGTAGTAGTAGCTATGAAAGGTAATCTACCACTACGCAAAGATATCTTTAGTATGTTATAACTGCTCTTGCCCACGGTGACCCATACGTTCGGGCACTAAATAATTTAACTAACCACTATGGTGGCAAATATACAAACGGTACATCGGCCCATATTATTTTTCATTAATCATACCTCTATGTCGTTGTGGAACTAAGAATTCGGCTTGGAAGACTTGTTAAAAGTAGAAACATTAAAACATCATACGATATTATTGTATTTAGTAACTTTCTGATTCGAAGTTAAATATTATTCGTGCAGTTTTTGAGGATAATGGTCAATTATTTGAGGTAATTATTGTACATACCATTGTAATTACTTTTCCATTGTTGCCAGACATGGACTACAATGTATCATTAATGATGGTCGTCACGTTATTTTGGTCTTTCGTGTTTATATTGTAAGTTTAATGACGCAGTGCCGTGTTTTTAAGAAGGGGCTCCGTTTACTTTATTTTGGGGAGGCGGATACGCAACGAAGGTAATGGGAGGAGACTAGCGTGTCATTATGTGATTCATTTTTATCTCTTCAGGAATATCTGTGTTTGATTCTGATTTTCTAATTTTCTACGGATTAATCACACCAGAAAAAAAACCCGTTAACATCCCTTTATCTTATTTGATCAGATCAAATCTCTTAGCTGTATCTAAATTTCTTAACTGAACTCCTTATTAAAGATATAGTGTCAACTCTGATTAATTTAAAATTTTGTTCTTTGGCTTACACGCAATAATAGATTTTAAGTCCTGAATCCGAATATATATACATATTAGCACTTTCAATTAGTATTTAGTTTGATATTTTAATGTAAAATAATGGTATTTCAATAGCCGCGTCAAAACTTTACAGATTGTTGACGTCATGAGTTTGGTCGATTTCGGCGGCTTTCGGCGCGCTCGAGCGGCGGGGAATTTCCAGTAATCTTTTTTTCTACAATCACGTAGAGGATTTGTAAGCGCATTTTTTGACTTTCTTCTCGCGGACCACGCGGTTCGAGATTCTCGAATCAAGACTTCACGAGCCGGCTACGTGTAAAAATATTATTTTCAAAGTAGAAATTGAAGAAAAAATCGATAACAAGGTATTGTTTATAAATTATATCATTATTTCTTATACGTAGTCATTATAACAATATTTATATTCTACGGAAAGAGGCCACCGAAAGCACCGAAGACCGTGGGTGCCACAGTGTATTGTGCAGTTCCTTCCTGCAGTAATAATAACAACAAAAGTGGCTTATCTTTCCATTACTTTCCAACGAATGAGCGTCTTAAAGCGTGCGAAAGCGGGAAACTCGGATCATAAGAAAGCGATGGGAGTAAAATTTCCTCCGGTAATCTCCTAAAAATTCTATCTCCAGCTCGCTCTAGTAGCATTCAATAAACATTAGGCATGTGCGAGTACTCGATTTTGTTCGAGTACTCGATCGAGCTTCGAGCCGAGTACTCGGCTCGAAGCTCGAAAATCATTTTTTGAAAAGCTCGAAAAAGGTTCGAGCCTCAAATCGAGGCCTAGGCTTAAATTTCGAGTACTCGAAACTATTTTTCTTACCAAGGCACTACTCGCGAGCTTGTAAAAATGGCGGGAAAAGTTACAAAAAAAATATATAGTCCCGCCTAATGATTTCTTATTGGGTGAGGTACAAGTCCTAGATGTTTGTGATTGGTCACCAATTTTAAATATAGAAAATGAAACTAAAACCGTATGTTACATTACGTATAGTGCCCTAGCTGTTTATTGTTAGTTTTTTGGTGGTTCATCAGTCCACTATTTTATTGTTGTAATCCCTTGTATGGCCAGTTATTAATTTAGACTTCTCAAATATGGCTTCAAATAAACGTAAAAGCTCTGGCAGTAATTAATAAATATAGTTTATTTTTGAAAAATGTTTTACTTAATAAACCCAATTATTCAGAGCCTTTTTAAGCTAAATCTATCACTGAGTACTCGAAACCCCCTTTATAAAGCTAGGTCTTAGTAATTATCCAAGTACTCGAAACTCTTTTTAAACTAAGCCTAATTCTTCGAGTACTCGAAACCACATTTTAAGCTATGCCTAAAAGCTCGAAAGCTCGGTAAGATTTTAAAGCTCGGCTCGATACTCGAAAAGTGAAATTTTTAATACTCGAAGCTCGACTCGAAACCCAAAAATCAAGGCTCGCACATGCCTAATAAACATCAACCTATCTATGACGTAGACAGTATGTGATAAAAAACGTTACGCTATCTTTCTATTTTAAAATTGTAAATTAATCGTGAATGTTTATATTTATACCAAATTTTTTATAACTATATTTTTCTTAACTATATTTTTCAATAATTGATGAAAAAACTTCATATACGTAGAAAATTCTGACACTATCTCTTTAAGTTAAACATCAGTCAATGAAACAGCTATACGCTGAAGATTTTAGAACAATATTACGTTGTCTTGTTAGATAGCTTTAACCTAGGAGCAACAAACACAAGGAGAACGCAGCTAGCCTTTAAACACGCTAACGAAGGGTTGTGTACGAATTTCATTGGACGAGCGTCACGAGCCTTTACAATGAACGTTTTACGGGCGGGGGGGGGGGAAGACAATTTCCGAATTTACCCCTTCCGACGGCAGCAGGCGCTAAAGCGTCTAGCCAATGAAAAACGTACACAAGAAAATCCACGACTTTTGACGGGTTGCGTTCTCCTTGTGTGGGGTGTTGTGTTTGTTGCTCCTAGCTTTAACAAACCTTCAAAAACGTGTCGGGTTAACTTGTAGGTTGTATACGTCTAAAATCCTACAGATGTCCACTTCATTATCTCTTCATTTCTGCAACGAGCCCTACCAGAGCTTCTGGAAGATGTTCCGCTAGCGAGCAGACAGCGGATGTGGTTCTTGCACGATGGGGCGCCACCACATTTCAGCCGTGCCGTGAGAGACCAACTCGATGCGACATTTCCTTAAAGGTGGATAGGACGAGGAGGAACTATTCCATGGCCAGCACGATTTCCCGATTTGAACATTTGGGGACATCTGAAAGACGTAGTTTATAAAACAGAGGTCCGAGATGTCGACGACTTGCGCCAGCGTATTATCGATGCATGTGAGACAATTTGACATCTGGGAAAACGTTCGTCAATCATTTTTACGACGTTGCCGTTTGTGCATTAGAGTTCAAGGTGGGCATTTTGAAAAACTCTTGTAAATAATGTGAACGGTGCGTGTAACAATATAAATAATTGTTCTGTTTTGATAAATAAAAACATACTATTAATTATGTGCTGCTGGTTTTTGTACTATCAAACACGACTAGGTTACAGTTAAACGTCGAAAATTATTACAGGTCTTGATTTTAAAGCTTCTTCGTAAATTCACAATCTGGAGGTGCATACTTCCGGACGATATTGTAATGATCTTTTGATATTCGGCGATCCTTTTATCTCTAAAAAACAACCGATCATTTTAAGGCAACAATTGTGATCAAGGCATAATAAGGATTTCACATTTGCGTGAATTTCGGTGTTTTTTAGGTCACATTTTGAAAGCTTGTATCTCATAAACGGTACATTTTAGGACCATGGTTCATTAGACATTTTCAACTCGTATTGACCCATAGAACACATTATAAAAGTTTGGTACTCTTATCCGTAACACCCTGTATATACAAAGAATAACCAATTAACAACGTTATTACCATCAACGTATTTGAAACGTTTATAACCCAACGTATTGAATACGTTACAACAACGTATTTAAAACGTTTTCTTTACTAAATATCTACGTTTTAAATCACGTTTAATGAACCATTTTATCTACGTTACGATAACTAAAATTATCTGCTTTGAAATTAATCTCATCCATTTAGTTTGCAATGCCATAGTTTCTAAATAAAAAGGCCATAATGATCTTAGAAAGAACTGCTTTATATTTATTTAAAAATTTCTTACAGTATTTTCAAAATCAGGTAATACAAACGACTAACATGTCACTCCCAAAGAGTGAAACTTTATATTAACTTTTAGCAAAAAAAGTAGTTGAGGGAGAGTTCAATTATGAATTATAGCATTGTTTTCGTGTCGTCTGGTTTATTTTGAAACATTTCTAAGTTCTTTGCGCCTATGCTTTCTTCCCTTGTCACAAAATGACTGCTGGAGAACTTGCAAGCATCATATTGGAAGCGATTGAAAATTTGCAAATGGCAGGCTTCAAAGTTTTAGTTATTGTGTGTGACAAAGCAGGGGTCAATCAGAAGCTAATGAAGATGTTTGCTGGTAGAGAGCCGGATAGTGTTGAAGCTGGGGTTCCATATAAGACCAAAAATATTTTAAGTAAAAGAGACCCCATCTATTTTATATCGCACCCTTCTCATCTTATGAAAACTGGACGTAATAATGTTGAGAATAGTGGTTATGAGAAAAATACAAGACTCCTGAAGAAAAATGGAAAGCATATATTATGGGATCACTGTGAAAAGGATTCGGAGTCTAACCTGAGGCTTGCGCATAAATGAAAATGGGACTACATTCATTTAAATTCATTTTCTCGAATGAAAGTAAACTATGCAGTACAGGTATAAGTGAAGTTTGTGTAAACATATTTCGTTATTTTAAGATTTTGTAATGCAGGTGTTGAGTTCGAGCGTTGCAAATGCCATGAGCAGTTTACTAGGAGAGGCGGCATCCGAGACGGTCACATTCATTCGAATGTTTCATCGTTTCTTTGACCTAATGAATACAAGAAACTTGACAGAGGGGAAATATAAGCAAAACTGCGATTTGAATCCTTACCGAAATGTTGACGACTGGCGTTTAAAAGTAAAATTTTTATATCTTTCTATTGTTAATCGTATTTATGTATTTTTATTTTGTTAGTGGCTTCGAGAAGAATTTCTGGGGTATCTTGAGGGATGGGAAAAAGAAGTTGAAGATATGGAAGTGGAAGAGGGGTTTGATAAAGGCAAAATGTTACTAAGCAAAGAAACCCGAGATGGTTTTAAAATAACCAGTAGGTGCTTGTATAAAAAATATATTACGATTTTGTTGGCTTGGTTTAATAAAGTCGTAACTCTCATTACGATTACATTAGAGTTACTACTTTATTAAACCAAGCCAACGATTTATTGAATTCGATTAATTGTTTACTTTTTTCTTCTAGCTCTTTCCGTTATAGAAATTGTACCATTTCTTCTACAAAAGGGTGCCAATTTTGTTTTCACTGAAAGATTTTCTCAAGAACCACTTAATTGAAAGATATTTTGGTAAGCATAGGGCAGCAACGAGATCTAATGACAATCCAACAGTTTTCCATTATAAACAAAATGTGTGCAAGCTCAAATCAGTGGGGAAATTAGTATTTCACTCGATTAAAGGCAATACAGTTGCAAAATCAAAACGAGATAAAATTCAAAATCGACGCAGGCTGCTTCCTCTTTAAAACAATGATATCAAGCCATCAGCAAATGGTTTCTTTATGGTTTTTATTAAAACATTTTAGGCTTGATTTAGTGTCAATTTAAAATATCACAAGATTTTTAAGATTCTGTGAAATAACATGTTTTTAAATATCACACATAAGCCTTCAATTAAATTAAATATCACAGTTATTTAAGAATTTTAAAAATACATACAGGTACACATGGAGTCAAGTACTTTGATTAAATAAAACCATTTTTAGTGATACGTTTCCTTTTTGATTTTGGTACATCTTTCTTGCATTTTTTACACGCTTTTGTACTTTTGAGGCATTTTCGTAGACTAGTTGAAGATAATTGGGATTTTTTTGCAGTTTGATATTTTATTTTTAACCAGTTAACATAACCAGCTGTTAAAATATGAGCAAAAATTGTGCATGCTACTATTAATACTTTCTCCCTGCTTTCGAAGTTGTCACCTCCCCAAGATTTCACCCACAAATCATTAACAGTTTTATTATTTTGTAGTGCATTGAGTACTTTCTGAACTCTTTCACGCTCAAACATCGAAAATTCTCCATCATAATATTTCTTTGCAACATTGTTTATTTCCCAAAATAGAAAAAATCCTTGTTCACTTAAGAAAACTAACCTTTTTCTGTTCTGCATGTTTGTCCAAATCTGATAGTTTTTAATTTAACCTAAACAGTCCTTTTTTAATAACACGGCTGCTTATTAGTCCATCACATATTTTCCCATAGCGCTTTGGTAATTGATGAATTATGTAACCACCAATATGGTGAACTTGGTTTCTTTCTTTAGCAACTTCTGCATCTTTTGTCATTAATTTGGGAGGTTTAGTAGTAGTGAGCGTAGATGTTATGGGATTTTTGTTACATAAATCTTAATCCATCAAAAAAGCGCCTAAAAAAACACTGACATATTTGATATTTCTCTTTTTCATTTAATTTTAAAAATTCCTAAATTAAACAATTTAGAAAATTAGTGTAAATATAACATTAGTGAGGAAAATTTGTTCCTTTGTTTATACCATAATGCTTAGGAAAGAATCTGAAAGTGACTCCACAAAGTTGTGATTCAACATCAAATCTAACACACAAGTCATGTAACTTGTACAATCTTTAACATTCTTCTGATGAAACATCTTCAGATACTCCAAACATTTTGAACTGAATTGAATTTTTGTTTTGTCCTCCAATATTTTTCCTACACATTGCTAAAAAATACAATTAATAACATTAAACAAAATAATTTAAAAAACCTAAAAAAACAGTACAACACTTTACTTTAAATTGAGGACTTGACGCTAATAAAACAACTGAATTCATCTTTTTCTTTGCTTTTTTAAATAGCGTATCAAGGAAGAAAGATTCTGGAACCACTTGGTCTGAGACTGATTTAGGTTGTTCATTTTTCTTAGGCTTTACAACCAATATTGAGGATTCAATAAATCCTTTAAAACACGAAATAAATAAATCTAAAGAATATTAATTTATAAAATGAATTAAATACTTACCTATTTTGGAATAGTTATGCTCCTTTATAATTGAGTACTTCATTATTATCGAGACTTCCGTGCGAAACCAGACGACGCGAAAACAATGCTATAAATAGCTATAAAATTCCGTGTGCAGCTGGCGCTAGTCGTGTTTAAACCCTCCGTCTTGCGCGAGTTCACGGTCACTCCTGAATACTTGTATATTCCTCCAAGGTGTGCTCGTCGTGAACGGTCGTTTATTCACGATAGGTTAGTTTTCCCACGGCCAACTTAGATGTACGGGAGTATATTTAAGTTGGCCATGGTTTTCCGCGAAACGTCAGTTAACAATTTTTTTTGGCAAAGTGCAAAATATGCATTAGTTTCAGTACTAATAACTTTTTCGTAGGAACATATAACCAAAATCTTGGTTTTAGGGCTGATAATAAGTATTATGTAATTTATTGCTTATTCATTGTAATTGAATAACAAGTTTTCCAGCCAAAATGCTACGCGTTTGAATGAGATAAAGATTAGTTGAGTTAATAACTAATAAGTAACGTTGAGTTAATATCAATAAACTAACCTCGTTGTTTACGTTAATGAAACGCTATTTTGGATATATCAAATAGGACGCGGTCTTAACCTCTGGTTGAACAATTGTTTTGTATGGACGATACGGAAACGAGTGTAGGTACTAGGTGGCGAAATGGGGCTAAAGCTTTGTCGTGTGCTTCGAGGTATAAATCGTGTATCAATATTCTACTTAAACTTCTGCTTCTGCGGCTAGACTGTATTCGCTACCGAAAATTTTAGCGTCGCTGCGCCACCTATATAAACTCGTTTCGGTAGCGAATTAAGAAATTTTACGGTCGCGGTGTTAAGACTGCAGCCGAAAGGGATTATTGTTTTCGGTAGCGATTATAGCGAATAAGGGTGATTTCGGCTTTTTAATTATTTTTTAAAAATAAGCTTTCTTCGAATAATGAAAATTTAAGTAGATTTATGGTACATTTATTTACTTAAAAATAACGTTCAATTAATACCAAAATTACCAACAAAATATCCTCATGCAGTTCAGTTTTAAAAAAAAGTTATAAATACGTTATACATCTGTATAGAAATATTCCTGCTGAAAATGGGTTTTTGCAGTTAGTAAATATCAACGTAGACGAATAGTTAATAATAAACTAAAAACGCTTTATCTACCAAAAAACCAAAACTCAACCATGCAGCAACGTTCACTTTGCTACCCGGGAATAGCCTAAACTCGCGCTGACGCTATACGAAACGATATTTATGCCCGCGCGACAGACACGACGGATATCAAAACAAACGACAGCGCGCGCATTCGATTGTGTTCCTGTTTTCTAAAGTAATGACCTGCTGGTCTGCGTTCGCAGAAAATGAAGCCAACGTCAGCGCCAGCGTTCTTTTGCGCTGACGACAAAAGCGTGTTTTGAAAAAATTTATATCCGGCGCCAGCGGTTAAGACTGGTTCACACGATGCGATTCTGTCGTACGCGACCGGTCGCACGCGACAAAATTTCAAAGATCGCGTCGTATGAAGGGGTTTTATGAAGTCGCATGCGACGGCGACCGAAAATAGGTTGGAAACTATCGCGCGCGACGGGCAGCTTTGGTAGTATTAAAAGTGGGAGTAAACGGGAGACATTCCTTTAGAAAATTTCTAAGTTTCTTCCACGCGACGAAATTCTATTTTAGCATACGGACCGGGGCTTTTCCCTATACTTTCGATGGGCTTATGCTAGCATAAACGTAAAATGTCCAAATTAGATGGTCAAAATGGGAATTTATATTTCATTTGGGAGCATGTTTCTTGTATAATAAGACCACTTCGAACCTTTTTTTTCTCGAAATTTTCCGCTAAAATGAAAGTCTAATTCAAGAAGCAAATGGTTGAATAATGCGATGGATTCTCTATTTGTAGGCTACGACTTGTTTCGTTTATGGTCATCGCTTTCTTTTTTGCTATCGACGCGTTGTGTGAACGAAATTCTGGTGCGACCGCGTTCTGAATCGCGTACGACAAGGAGTCGCGTACGATAAAATCACCTCGTTTGTAGTTTGTTTGGCGTGGAAAGCAACGACACGGTAGATCGAGCGGCGAAAAATAATTTATTAATATAATTTATATTATTGGCGCCTTTACCAACCAAGTTACGCCGTTCTCTTCAAACAGTCCACGGAACTTCTAGTCGTTTTTAGCGACGCGGGGGATTTGGCTAGTTAAGTGGTCGCAATTGTCGTTCCTTTTTTCGCGTTATTTTACGTATATTTACGGCGTTTAAGGTCAAGTGAACCTCAAACTTCGCCACCCCCCCAACCCTGTGGATTTTCACGAAGGGTGACACGGGCGTGGCGGGAAGTTTCAATTACAGTGTGGGGCTACACAACTTTTACCGATGGCCAGTTTCAGGACTGTCAGGTAAACAGGGGCACAATTTCGACCCCCCCCCCCTTTAATAACAATATGTTAAAGTCAACTCTGTAACTAAGGATGGTGTTTTTTATATCAAACGATAGAACGCGCAGTGCCGTTAATTTCCGCCCCCTCCGACCAACCCCCTTAAAGGGAGAGTGACCGAAAAAAACAAGTTGGTCTCATTCGATAGAACTCTTTGACGCGCAGGCAGTGCCGTTAATTTCCGCCCCCTCCGACCAACCCCCTTAAAGGGAGAGTGACCGAAAAAAACAAGTTGGTCTCATTCGATAGAACTCTTGGACGCGCAGGCAGTGCCTTTAATTTCCGCCCCTCCGACCAACCCCCTTAAAGGGAGAGTGATCGGAAAAACAAGTTAATTAATTAACGGGTATTTTTTATGAATTTGTGAATTCACACGACTTTTGGTGCCTAAACCACCCAAATGTTTGACATAAATTTCCTAAAATAAACCCATTTTAATCCCAGTTTAAGAATTTTTTTATATCATATTTCCACTAATTTCAATAATTTAATAGAATTATGTTCGTCGTGTTTTGCTTACCTATTTCACCTTTGATACTTTCCGTCTATCTAACAATAGGAAATCACATGGCCTCAACAGCTTTTGTATTGCTTTGCTCACCCACGTACCCTGAGGGTGGGTGGCGCCCAAGTTTTAATCCTTCAACTTAGGATGGAATTTTATATATTTAACGATAGGAAATCACATGGCCTCAACAGCCTTTGTATTGGTTAGCCCACCCGGGTCTCCTGATGGTGGGCGGCATCTACTCTTTAACTTAGGATGGCAATTTATATATCAAATGATAAGAAATCACGTAAGAGATAAGGGAGTGTGTATACCGATAAGGGGCCCCTGCGGGCGGGGGAAACGGGGGTGAAACGGGCCCCTACAGGGGCCCCCCATTTGCGGCAATATTCGGCGGGGTCAATAGGTTAGATGATTTACGATGTTACCCTGGGTCAATAGGTTATCTGCCCCTATGGCGGTGTGGACAACGATGTTATGCAAACAGCTATAAACCGTTAAATAGGGGAAACGGGGGTGAAACAGGCCCCTGTAGGGGCCCCATTTTGGGTACATTTTCGGCAGGTCAAAAGGTTAGCTGATTTACGATGTTAGCTGATTTACGAGGTTATACCACCTCATAAAACCTGGGTCAATAGGTTATCTGCCCCTATTCGGCAGGTGGTGTGGACAACGATGTTATGCAAACAGCTATAAACCGTCATAGTGAATGTCTGGCCCCCCTGTCTTTCGAGTTAGTAATAAATAGTTCAAAGGGTTTACGATGTTAGCTGATTTACTATGTTACCCTGGGTCAATAGGTTATCTGCACCTATTCGGCATGTGGTGTGGACAACGATGTTATGCAAACAGCTATAAACCGTCATAGTTAATGTCTGGCACCTGTCTTTCGAGTTGGTAGTTCAATGGGTTTTCGCCGACAAACACTTTCAAACACTTTCGGGCCCCCAAGGGTACCGTAAAATAGCGGGTGGTCATCGGTAAAAGTGTTTTGGAAAAAAAGAGCAGAGTGTATACAAATTATAAGGTTTTATTATTGCTCCCAATCGCTAGAAATTGGCTTTTTTTCCCATGCACTATAAATCGCAGCAGTTTGCCAGAATTAGTTTTATCTCTCCGAAATAATTAACGTACCCAAAATTGGACCGCCAGTTTATTATTCTTTTTAGGGGGATCTCTATGGGCGTTTAACATTACAATAAAGCTAAAAGGTCCAGTTTGGGGTACATTTGGTCCAAAATGGGGTACATAGGGGCGAAAATGGTGACTTTGGTCGTTTTAGGGTACATTTGGTCCATTTGGGTCCATTTTTGGGTACATCCGAATTGCAATTGGAAAAACGAAGAGCCGTAATTTGTTCCACCCATCCCTAAACTCCTTAAATTTATTGCTATAATTTATTTATCGCTGGCGAACCCTAGAATATAATTAATAAGGACAAGTTATTTAAATTTAATTTAGAACTTTTGTTTACATGATTACGACTAATCCGATATGATATATAATCCGTTTAAATCGTAATTTATCTATATAATTGTAATTAATTCGACATTTTAAAGGGTTGAAACGAACTACCTTCTGCAACTTGTATAAATAATGTAATTAAAAGTTCTAACTCACGTATTTGTAGTGTCTAGCCGCAGTATCGTCTGACATACGAGGGACAGCGACTTCCCACCCCACCACACCCCACAGTCGCATTCGAATCTTCTTTAACTAAGAACTCTCTGCATAATTAATTTTTATAAAGTAAAAAAATAACCTTATTAATAGTTAATTAATAAGATATATAAATAATTATGCTTTATATGCTTTACGTAATGTGTTTACTTCTATATTAAGCTATTTTAAATACCATTATTGGCTCAAGTACATACCATAAATATAATATAGCAAATTTGAGGGTGTGTATTGACAATATAAATACCAAAACAGTAAAAAAAATAACCTTGTTTAGCGTTTTACGATTAGAAATTTATTATCAATGATCGTTATATAGTGATATACCATTTCTTATCTTGATAAGTTTACAGATAGAGGTAACCATTATTACGTTAAAATGCGGTTTTTGTTATGGAACCAATGACAATAAGCTTTAAAATTTGCTTATCTTTGAAAAAAGTCTCTTATTTCCAAGAACTATCTTATCGTGTGTAGATGCTCTAGAATTTTTAAAGAGGAAATGGATGTGCGATATAATATTATTTTGGCGTATTTCAATAGGTTTTTCTATAAAATGTTCAACGGCCGGTCTCCGTCACGCAACGCTAACTTCACTAATAAAAGTTGGCAGTACTTTTTATTTCCTCTTGGCCATCGAAATCTCATATGTATCTAGAATGCTGCCACCTAGGGCCGAGCTTGTCGCCAGTTCGTTTTGAACCTTCAGCCAATGAGAGGCCGTAGAGTGGTGCCACCAAGGAGGATAAAAATTCTCCTTGGTAAATATAATAAAATAGAAACTTACTTTTTTTTTTCTCTTTGACGGTACAAAGGGATACAATATTTCCACCAACGCGACTTCCCACCCCCACCACACCCCACAGTCGCATTCGAATCTTCTGTAACTAAGAACTCTCTGCACAATTAATTTTTATAAAGAAAAAAAATAACCTTATTAATAGTTAATTAATAAGCTATATAAATAATTATGCTTTATATGCTTTACGTAATGTGTTTACTTCTATATTAAGCTATTTTAAATACCATTATTGTCTCAAGTACATACCATAAATATAATATAGCAAATTTAAGTGTGTGTATTGACAATATAAATACCAAAATAGTAAAAAAAAATAACCTTGTTTAGCGTTTTACGATTAGAAATTTATTATCAATGATCGTTATATAGTGATATACCATTTCTTATCTTGATAAGTTTACAGATAGATGTAACCATTATTACGTTACAATGCGGTTTTTGTTATGGAACCAATGACAATAAGCTTTAAAATTTGCTTATCTTTGAAAAAAAGTCTCTTATTTCCAAGAACTTGTATAATTATCTAGAATGTACTAGAGCTATTAGATATTTTGGATGAAAGGCGATCTAAAATTTATCTTTGTTTACTTAATTATTTCATTTAACCTCATTTTGGGTATGATCACTCTAGTACAAACATTGATCATAATCGATATCCTGAAACAATCATCAAATTGATAATATTATATTTTTAATGATTAATTAATCGCTTGTTTTATTTTTTTATTACCTTAAGACATTGTCTCGTTATTTAATAAATTAATTGTACATTATTTATCGTTATTTAGTTTTTCGTTGAGCAAAGTTTTTTGTCTATGATTATTTGATAAAAAACGTCTCTTATTCACAAGAACTTGTATATTTATCGAGAATGTACTAGCGCTATTAGATATTTTGGAGGAAAGGCGATCTAAAATTTATGTCTATTTACTTAATTATTCCATTTCACTCTAGCCTTAACCCAACCAGTGTTTATTCTTTATATTTAAATAAAGCATATGATGTTTTTTATATTGACAATATTCACATTAAACAGAAGCGAAGATATAAGAAAAGGTTTTTATTGGAATATCCATTTCAGAAGACCAACGTCAGTGAATGAATTGGGCTAAATTTGGAATGATGTAATGAATAAGGGAATTATACATAACATAAAACTGAATTGTTGGAAGATACAGGGTTATATCAAATGAAGGTGCTGAATAAGTAAACGTTATCTGAAACACTTAACTTGGAAGAAAATCAAAATAGGGTTGATATTATTTCTACCCTCAGAACCCACATTTTATACTTTATAAACGGAGATCCCTCAAAAATCGAGAACAGTTTATGAATAGACTCGGTTCGAGTAAAACGTATGTGTTTGTCTTCTTCGAATATAATCCAAATGGGTCGAAACAAATATATTCAGTGTCCAAGTTGCGAGAAACGAATACGTGGCTATAGATTAAGAACCCATAAATGTAAACGTACATCGTGTACAACATGCAATAAATCGTTTAAATCACAACTGAGTCGGCATATTAGACGGTGCAGTCTAAGCCCTCACAAAGTAAACTTAGGTAAAGTAGAAGCGGAAATTGATAAACAACGAGTCCGCGCAGAAGCCGTTGCTCGATCGGGACTACCATCGCAACTTTTTGGAAATTTGACAAGTGCTTGGGTGGAACAAATGAAAACCCCTAAACGAATAAACAAAGATATAGAACTTAGACCATGGCAGAAAAGTTTATTGGAACATTTAATTCTCTCAGACATAAAAATAATATATGTAATAGGAAAAGATGGAAATGAAGGAAAATCGTGGATGTTAAATTACTTGAAATCCCGTAAGCCCGACTTTGTACATTGTCAGCAAGTGACAGTTTCGGGGAGTGAAATGCTTTTTCAATTGAAAAAAGTTTGCTCTGGTGTGAACCACCTTTTCTTTAACACCTTGAGAAGTACAAAAATATGCGACGAACACTTGGCAGTATTTGAAAGTTTAAAAGATGGTGAAATTGTTAGTACGAAATATAATTGTGTGAGTATAAATATTAGTACTCCAAATGTAGTTTGTGTTTTTGGAAATTATATGCCTGAATCTTACGGTTTAAGTTCTGATAGAATTGTACGATTTTATATAAAATATAATTATTTATGTAAATATTAATTATGAAATATGTATAGTAGAAATGTTAATATAAAATTTGCATAATTGAGGACGTGTGAATATAAAAATAGTAAACTTAAGGTTGTTTGTGTTTAATTCCCGATTTTTTTTGGTATATGTTCATTTTATAGCCGTCCTCAGGTTATATATATAAAAACAAATGGTTGTATAAAAAATGAAAAGAAAGAATAATAAAATTGTTGATTTAAACCAGAAAAGGTATGTCGGTCAAATGTTTGCGTTTTCTTAAATTTATTTCATATACATTTCTACATGTTTTTATTTCACTGTAATAAAGTCTCTAACACTTATGAATAGATAATTGTATAATTGATTTACAAGTTATTAGAGTTAGAAATTTAGTCTTAGCAATTGTTTTTTCACGCTTTATTTAAGTCAAGCAATAACATTTTTAAAAATGAAAGCTGTTAAACGAAATAAAATAAGCATTTCTGAACTTTTTATATTAATTATGTTTTATTATTTATAACGATATGGATTTCAATACATTTGGAGAAGCGAGTAAACTCAGCTTATCAGACTTGGGCAAAGTGGTTTTTAATTGATGGTGTTAAATAATAAAATATACTTCAGCTTTTGAATAAGATTTTTTTCTATCCAACCGATATCCTTTATATAAAAGCTCAAGCATTAAAAAACCCGGTTCAAGTCAGAATAGCTGTGCAAAGTACTAATAACGTAGAAAATGTTTTTGGGGGTTCCATTGACCTGATGAAAAATTTTCATATGATAAAGTTACTGGACTGATGGAAGCTTCAGTGTTTTCAGAGCGAAGTCTTAATTGCATATTCTAAGTTTTTTTAAAAACAAGTTTATTTCTAAAAATGAAAAGGACATGTTTTATCGGGGGCAAACTTTTTCCGTGTGAATGGAGAAATGATAATTAAAGAGTTAGCTATTTACGATGCGGAAACGGAGAAGCATAACGTCTGGACCTTTAAACCACCATATCCATATTCCAGTCTTACGGAAGACGATAAATGGCATTGTAGATGGTTGTATTGGAACATTTGCGATCTCCGTTGGGACGACGGACAGGAAGACTACAACAGCCTAGGAGCCCTCGCGAATTATATAAAAGAACAAGGGTTAAAGTTTTTTTTAGAAAGGTTTAGTAAAGGCCAAAGTTTTATCGGATTTCATAGGAGTTAACGTCAAGAACGTCGAGGATTTAGACTGTCCTAAATTATCTACCATTCTTTGTATAAGTGCTCCTAAACATTGTCATTTTCACCGTGACCATAATAATTGCGCCGTTGTGAAATCTCACAAAATCGATGTGTGGTACCGAAAAATCGTGTGTAAGAAAATATAAGTCGTTTTAATATTATTTTTGTTTCATCACATTGGTTTTACGTTATGTCTGTTTTCTAAAATTACGTTTCTTAAATAGCGTAACGTATTAAAGTTGAATAAAGAGTTTTTCATTTTATTTTAATTTTAGTGTTTTTATAATATCTTTCTGACTACATGTGTATTGTTTAACTTCTTTCATTTTTAAAAATGTAATTGCTTGATTTAAATAAAGCGTGAAAATTATTAGTTTCGAAATGATATTTACAAATCTTATCCAATCTAAAGTTCATCGTTCGGGTATTAGTAAGTATTTCATACAAACTAACTTAATTAAGTATTTTTATAAGTGAAGAGAAAACACATTGTGAAAAACCAAATGAAAAGAGACTTTAAACGGTTTTAAAAATCTTAATATATATATTTAAAAAATCCAACGTTTTGGCAGTGTAGCATATGAAAGTATTAAGTTTCAAAAAGTGCATTTAAATTGAAGTGAGGCCTATTTTGGGATTCCCCTTGTTCCTCCTTCTTTCATCTCAGCATGTTTCCCCTTTTATCATGGTTTCTCTCCAAAAAATAGCCAAAAATCTTAAATCAGTAGGTCTCGATCCTATTTATCACCCACCGCCCAAATTGTCAGCTTTATTATGTAATAACAAAGAACCAACTGCCCTCCTCGACAAGGCCATCATTTATAAAATCTCCCGTGATTGTGGTGATTATTACATGGGGCAATGCCGTAGCCCATTTCATCAAAGGCGTAAAGAGCCCCAAAAATATAAACAACCCGTCCAATAATTCTCCCCCTTAGCGAACACCTTCGTGTTTTTGGGGGCCATAATGCTAGGTGGGACTCAATAGACATACTAGCTCGACCCAAAATTATATAAAACAAATTTTAAGGTACGCGAATCCATCGAAATTTAAAAAATAAATCTGCGCAATGTTTAAACCGTGACGATGGTCCCTTTAACTTATACACGTTTTCTCCACTTTTTAAAACGTGTTTATGGTCCTCACCCTCTCACACACACACACACAACAAACCAATTCCTCCCCTCGCAGAACCCACCCATTCAGACAATAGTAGCGTCGAGCGCGAACGAAGATATCGAGCTCGTTGCGCATATAACACTTCGACGGGGGTCGACTCGCCTTTGAGAAAAAACGCCTCGCGGCTAAAGAACAGTAGCCTCCACTATATGTATGCATAAATATTTTTTCGTCCCAAAGTTTTACCATCGTACTGTCAGACTTTTAAAAATCCCTGAAGAAGGAGGAACAGTTCCTCCGAAACGTTCGATTTTTTAAATAAATATATTCTGAATTTTAAAAACGGTTAAAGTCTCTTTTCACTAAGTATTTTTAAATATTTGAATATTGGAATTGTATTTTGCCGCGTTAAAAGTAGAGTTTAGATGTATAGTCGTTTTAAGAAATACTCGTGATATAGGTTCAAGTGCCAAGCATATTTAAGTACTATTAAAATAAAGTTTAAAAATATTTCCATTCTACGTTACTTTAACAACGAATATTCTATGACGTCAAAACACTCAAATCCATGTTTCAAATTCAAATTAACCGCGCAAAACACTTAAATCTATGTTTTCATTTGATTTTTAAATTAACCGCGACGCGCCCCCAGACCGCGCCCCCCCGAGAAATCCGCGCCCCAGACCGCGTCCCCCCAGGGGAAATCAGCGCACGCGCGCAAGACGGCGAGGTGGGGAGGGCTTCGTATATCAACATATTGTGCTCAGGCCAACTTGTTCACTATGCTATATTGTTTTACTAGTCACTATATAATGTCTGAGTTTTACGCGCACTGTGATTTTCGCCACTTACCATTAATATATTAGCATCTCTGTATAATGTATATAAACAAGGTATTTCACAAGGCGTCGGTTAACGCATTGCAGGTACATTAACATATCTGCAAAATATCGCGCTAATCATTCAATCAATCAGCTAAAGCACATATCGTGATGACTACATGTAAGTCGTTCCAGCTTCGTAGGTATGTCTCTTAAATAAATAAATAAATAAATAAATCTAACCGTCATATAAACATTTGTAACTACACATATTGCACTTTCATTACTTGAAACTTCAGATTAGTTAGATTGTATCGCTAATTAATCCACTGAATATTTTAGTATCCCGTTTTTGTGAATAATTCCAAACCGATTTAGTTTTGTTTGAAGTTACGAGCAGACCTGTTTCAATAAAGTATTAAAACGGAATGACTAAACGCAAAATTTAACCATGGTTAATTTAAACTAGTAAATAGTACGTAATATACTATAGAGACTGATACTTCATGGTTTAAAATAAACTCTTATTAAAAAGAATATTGGGGAACCTTTTTCGAGCCCACTCGTTCCTTTTCAACCCAGATAGAAATGGCTAAAAAATCCAAATACAAACCCCGTAAAAAGTCATAACCTGGGCGACGCGCGTAATCGGATAATACAGAAATATAAATTACTTGATCAAAACGTTTTACGAATAATTTTGAGAGCTTTGCATAAAAGTTAACCATCCCCGACCTCAAAGGTGTAATCGCGCTTAGATAGAAGACCCGATATGTTCGCGAATTTCGACAACGACCATAATTTCAAACTATGTTTTTTATATTTTTTATTTCTTTCTTTTATTTTGTTTAATTATATATATTTAAAATTGAAGCTGAAACAAATTTTAAAAACACTTTGGTTTCCCATAAGACATGCTACCCTCCCCACCTCGCCGTCTTGCGCGCGTGCGCTGATTTCCCCTGGGGGGACGCGGTCTGGGGCGCGGATTTCTCGGGGGGCGCGGTCTGGGGGCGCGTCGCGGTTAATTTAAAAATCAAATGAAAACATAGATTTAAGTGTTTTGCGCGGTTAATTTGAATTTGAAACATGGATTTGAGTGTTTTGACGTCATAGAATATTCGTTGTTAAAGTAACGTAGAATGGAAATATTTTTAAACTTTATTTTAATAGTACTTAAATATGCTTGGCACTTGAACCTATATCACGAGTATTTCTTAAAACGACTATACATCTAAACTCTACTTTTAACGCGGCAAAATACAATTCCGATATTCAAATATTTAAAAATACTTAGTGAAAAGAGACTTTAACCGTTTTTAAAATTCAGAATATATTTATTTAAAAAATCGAACGTTTCGGAGGAACTGTTCCTCCTTCTTCAGGGATTTTTAAAAGTCTGACAGTACGATGGTAAAACTTTGGGACGAAAAAATATTTATGCATACATATAGTGGAGGCTACTGTTCTTTAGCCGCGAGGCGTTTTTTCTCAAAGGCGAGTCGACCCCCGTCGAAGTGTTATATGCGCAACGAGCTCGATATCTTCGTTCGCGCTCGACGCTACTATTGTCTGAATGGGTGGGTTCTGCGAGGGGAGGAATTGGTTTGTTGTGTGTGTGTGTGTGAGAGGGTGAGGACCATAAACACGTTTTAAAAAGTGGAGAAAACGTGTATAAGTTAAAGGGACCATCGTCACGGTTTAAACATTGCGCAGATTTATTTTTTAAATTTCGATGGATTCGCGTACCTTAAAATTTGTTTTATATAATTTTGGGTCGAGCTAGTATGTCTATTGAGTCCCACCTAGCATTATGGCCCCCAAAAACACGAAGGTGTTCGCTAAGGGGGAGAATTATTGGACGGGTTGTTTATATTTTTGGGGCTCTTTACGCCTTTGATGAAATGGGCTACGGCATTGCCCCATGTAATAATCACCACAATCACGGGAGATTTTATAAATGATGGCCTTGTCGAGGAGGGCAGTTGGTTCTTTGTTATTACATAATAAAGCTGACAATTTGGGCGGTGGGTGATAAATAGGATCGAGACCTACTGATTTAAGATTTTTGGCTATTTTTTGGAGAGAAACCATGATAAAAGGGGAAACATGCTGAGATGAAAGAAGGAGGAACAAGGGGAATCCCAAAATAGGCCTCACTTCAATTTAAATGCACTTTTTGAAACTTAATACTTTCATATGCTACACTGCCAAAACGTTTGATTTTTTAAATATATATATTAAGATTTTTAAAACCGTTTAAAGTCTCTTTTCATTTGGTTTTTCACAATGTGTTTTCTCTTCACTTATAAAAATACTTAATTAAGTTAGTTTGTATGAAATACTTACTAATACCCGAACGATGGACTTTAGATTGGATAAGATTTATAAATATCATTTCGAAACTAATAATTTTCACGCTTTATTTAAATCAAGCAATTACATTTTTAAAAATGAAAGAAGTTAAACAATACACATGTAGTCAGAAAGATATTATAAAAACACTAAAATTAAAATAAAATGAAAAACTCTTTATTCAACTTTAATACGTTACGCTATTTAAGAAACGTAATTTTAGAAAACAGACATAACGTAAAACCAATGTGATGAAACAAAAATAATATTAAAACGACTTATATTTTCTTACACACGATTTTTCGGTACCACACATCGATTTTGTGAGATTTCACAACGGCGCAATTATTATGGTCACGGTGAAAATGACAATGTTTAGGAGCACTTATACAAAGAATGGTAGATAATTTAGGACAGTCTAAATCCTCGACGTTCTTGACGTTAACTCCTATGAAATCCGATAAAACTTTGGCCTTTACTAAACCTTTCCAAAAAAAAACTTTAACCCTTGTTCTTTTATATAATTCGCGAGGGCTCCTAGGCTGTTGTAGTCTTCCTGTCCGTCGTCCCAACGGAGATCGCAAATGTTCCAATACAACCATCTACAATGCCATTTATCGTCTTCCGTAAGACTGGAATATGGATATGGTGGTTTAAAGGTCCAGACGTTATGCTTCTCCGTTTCCGCATCGTAAATAGCTAACTCTTTAATTATCATTTCTCCATTCACACGGAAAAAGTTTGCCCCCGATAAAACATGTCCTTTTCATTTTTAGAAATAAACTTGTTTTTAAAAAAACTTAGAATATGCAATTAAGACTTCGCTCTGAAAACACTGAAGCTTCCATCAGTCCAGTAACTTTATCATATGAAAATTTTTCATCAGGTCAATGGAACCCCCAAAAACATTTTCTACGTTATTAGTACTTTGCACAGCTATTCTGACTTGAACCGGGTTTTTTAATGCTTGTTGAATTGAATGAATAAATTACTTCAGCTTTTATATAAAGGATATCGGTTGGATAGAAAAAAATCTTATTCAAAAGCTGAATTATATTTTATTATTTAACACCATCAATTAAAAACCACTTTGCCCAAGTCTGATAAGCTGAGTTTACTCGCTTCTCCAAATGTATTGAAATCCATATCGTTATAAATAATAAAACATAATTAATATAAAAAGTTCAGAAATGCTTATTTTATTTCGTTTAACAGCTTTCATTTTTAAAAATGTTATTGCTTGACTTAAATAAAGCGTGAAAAAACAATTGCTAAGACTAAATTTCTAACTCTAATAACTTGTAAATCAATTATACAATTATCTATTCATAAGTGTTAGAGACTTTATTACAGTGAAATAAAAACATGTAGAAATGTATATGAAATAAATTTAAGAAAACGCAAACATTTGACCGACATACCTTTTCTGGTTTAAATCAACAATTTTATTATTCTTTCTTTTCATTTTTTATACAACCATTTGTTTTTATATAGATAACCTGAGGACGGCTATAATAATAATAATAATAATAATAATAATAATCAGCTAGGCTAATACCCAAGGCACCACCTTAGGCCTAAGTCATCATGCGACTTTTGAAGCCATTAATTCTGGTGGCCGGGTTACAATGCGTAGGAGGGTGGTGGCAAGCCCTGCATGCCACGCGATCGAGCCAACAGCTCCCTACACTCACTATTACCGTTAACCTCAACAAGTTTTTATGGAAGGGGAAACCGAAGAGCTCGGGGGAAAACCCCTTAAACCAGTGGGGAGAGAACTTGCAAACTCAACGCAGAAGGAGTTGTTCCGAGTTTTCACCCAGTGCCACAAGCTGGGATCGAACCCGGCTCATATACCAAAAAAAATCGGGAATTAAACACAAACAACCTTAAGTTTACTATTTTTATATTCACACGTCCTCAATTATGCAAATTTTATATTAACATTTCTACTATACTTATTTCATAATTAATATTTACATAAATAATTATATTTTATATAAAATCGTACAATTCTATCAGAACTTAAACCGTAAGATTCAGGCATATAATTTCCAAAAACACAAACTACATTTGGAGTACTAATATTTATACTCACACAATTATATTTCGTACTAACAATTTCACCATCTTTTAAACTTTCAAATACTGCCAAGTGTTCGTCGCATATTTTTGTACTTCTCAAAGTGTTAAAGAAAAGGTGGTTCACACCAGAGCAAACTTTTTTCAATTGAAAAAGCATTTCACTCCCCGAAACTGTCACTTGCTGACAATGTACAAAGTCGGGCTTACGGGATTTCAAGTAATTTAACATCCACGATTTTCCTTCATTTCCATCTTTTCCTATTACAAATATTATTTTTATGTCTGAGAGAATTAAATGTTCCAATAAACTTTTCTGCCATGGTCTAAGTTCTATATCTTTGTTTATTCGTTTAGGGGTTTTCATTTGTTCCACCCAAGCACTTGTCAAATTTCCAAAAAGATGCGATGGTAGTCCCGATTATTATTCTTTCTTTTCATTTTTTATACAACCATTTGTTTTTATATAGATAACCTGAGGACGGCTATAATATGAACATATACCAAAAAAAATCGGGAATTAAACACAAACAACCTTAAGTTTACTATTTTTATATTCACACGTCCTCAATTATGCAAATTTTATATTAACATTTCTACTATACATATTTCATAATTAATATTTACATAAATAATTATATTTTATATAAAATCGTACAATTCTATCAGAACTTAAACCGTAAGATTCAGGCATATAATTTCCAAAAACACAAACTACATTTGGAGTACTAATATTTATACTCACACAATTATATTTCGTACTAACAATTTCACCATCTTTTAAACTTTCAAATACTGCCAAGTGTTCGTCGCATATTTTTGTACTTCTCAAGGTGTTAAAGAAAAGGTGGTTCACACCAGAGCAAACTTTTTTCAATTGAAAAAGCATTTCACTCCCCGAAACTGTCACTTGCTGACAATGTACAAAGTCGGGCTTACGGGATTTCAAGTAATTTAACATCCACGATTTTCCTTCATTTCCATCTTTTCCTATTACAAATATTATTTTTATGTCTGAGAGAATTAAATGTTCCAATAAACTTTTCTGCCATGGTCTAAGTTATATATCTTTGTTTATTCGTTTAGGGGTTTTCATTTGTTCCACCCAAGCACTTGTCAAATTTCCAAAAAGATGCGATGGTAGTCCCGATCGAGCAACGGCTTCTGCGCGGACTCGTTGTTTATCAATTTCCGCTTCTACTTTACCTAAGTTTACTTTGTGAGGGCTTAGACTGCACCGTCTAATATGCCGACTCAGTTGTGATTTAAACGATTTATTGCATGTTGTACACGATGTACGTTTACATTTATGGGTTCTTAATCTATAGCCACGTATTCGTTTCTCGCAACTTGGACACTGAATATATTTGTTTCGACCCATTTGGATTATATTCGAAGAAGACAAACACATACGTTTTACTCGAACCGAGTCTATTCATAAACTGTTCTCGATTTTTGAGGGATCTCCGTATATAAAGTATAAAATGTGGGTTCTGAGGGTAGAAATAATATCAGCCCTATTTTGATTTTCTTCCAAGTTAAGTGTTTCCGATAACGTTTACTTATTCAGCACCTTCATTTGATATAACCCTGTATCTTCCAACAATTCAGTTTTATGTTATGTATAATTCCCTTATTCATTACATCATTCCAAATTTAGCCCAATTCATTCACTGACGTTGGTCTTCTGAAATGGATATTCCAATAAAAACCTTTTATTATATCTTCGCTTCTGTTTAATGTGAATATTGTCAATATAAAAAACATCATATGCTTTATTTAAATATAAAGAATAAACACTGGTTGGGTTAAGGCTAGAGTGAAATGGAATAATTAAGTAAATAGACATAAATTTTAGATCGCCTTTCCTCCAAAATATCTAATAGCGCTAGTACATTCTCGATAAATATACAAGTTCTTGTGAATAAGAGACGTTTTTTATCAAATAATCATAGACAAAAAACTTTGCTCAACGAAAAACTAAATAACGATAAATAATGTACAATTAATTTATTAAATAACGAGACAATGTCTTAAGGTAATAAAAAAATAAAACAAGCGATTAATTAATCATTAAAAATATAATATTATCAATTTGTTGATTGTTTCAGGATATCGATTATGATCAATGTTTGTACTAGAGTGATCATACCCAAAATGAGATTAAATGAAATAATTAAGTAAACAAGCATAAATTTTAGATCGCCTTTCATCCAAAATATCTAATAGCTCTAGTACATTCTAGATAATTATACAAGTTCTTGGAAATAAGAGACTTTTTTTCAAAGATAAGCAAATTTTAAAGCTTATTGTCATTGGTTCCATAACAAAAACCGCATTGTAACGTAATAATGGTTACATCTATCTGTAAACTTATCAAGATAAGAAATGGTATATCACTATATAACGATCATTGATAATAAATTTCTAATTGTAAAACGCTAAACAAGGTTATTTTTTTTTACTATTTTGGTATTTATATTGTCAATACACACACTTAAATTTGCTATATTATATTTATGGTATGTACTTGAGACAATAATGGTATTTAAAATAGCTTAATATAGAAGTAAACACATTACGTAAAGCATATAAAGCATAATTATTTATATAGCTTATTAATTAACTATTAATAAGGTTATTTTTTTTCTTTATAAAAATTAATTGTGCAGAGAGTTCTTAGTTACAGAAGATTCGAATGCGACTGTGGGGTGTGGTGGGGGTGGGAAGTCGCGTTGGTGGAAATATTGTATCCCTTTGTACCGTCAAAGAGAAAAAAAAAGTAAGTTTCTATTTTATTATATTTACCAAGGAGAATTATTATCCTCCTTGGTGGCACCACTCTACGGCCTCTCATTGGCTGAAGGTTCAAAACGAACTGGCGACAAGCTCGGCCCTAGGCGGCAGCATTCTAGATACATATGAGATTTCGATGGCCAAGAGGAAATAAAAAAGTACTGCCAACTTTTATTAGTGAAGTTGGCGTTGCGTGACGGAGACCGGCCGTTGAACATTTTATAGAAAAACCTATTGAAATACGCCAAAATAATATTATATCGCACAGCCATTTCCTCTTTAAAAATTCTAGAGCATCTACACACGATAAGATAGTTCTTGGAAATAAGAGACTTTTTTCAAAGATAAGCAAATTTTAAAGCTTATTGTCATTGGTTCCATAACAAAAAACCGCATTGTAACGTAATAATGGTTACCTCTATCTGTAAACTTATCAAGATAAGAAATGGTATATCACTATATAACGATCATTGATAATAAATTTCTAATCGTAAAACGCTAAACAAGGTTATTTTTTTTACTGTTTTGGTATTTATATTGTCAATACACACCCTCAAATTTGCTATATTATATTTATGGTATGTACTTGAGCCAATAATGGTATTTAAAATAGCTTAATATAGAAGTAAACACATTACGTAAAGCATATAAAGCATAATTATTTATATATCTTATTAATTAACTATTAATAAGGTTATTTTTTTATATATAAAAATTAATTATGCAGAGAGTTCTTAGTTAAAGAAGATTCGAATGCGACTGTGGGGTGTGGTGGGGTGGGAAGTCGCTGTCCCTCGTATGTCAGACGATACTGCGGCTAGACACTACAAATACGTGAGTTAGAACTTTTAATTACATTATTTATACAAGTTGCAGAAGGATAGTTCGTTTCAACCCTTTAAAATGTCGAATTAATTACAATTATATAGATAAATTACGATTTAAACGGATTATATATCATATCGGATTAGTCGTAATCATGTAAACAAAAGTTCTAAATTAAATTTAAATAACTTGTCCTTATTAATTATATTCTAGGGTTCGCCAGCGATAAATAAATTATAGCAATAAATTTAAGGAGTTTAGGGATGGGTGGAACAAATTACGGCTCTTCGTTTTTCCAATTGCAATTCGGATGTACCCAAAAATGGACCCAAATGGACCAAATGTACCCTAAAAACGACCAAAGTCACCATTTTCGCCCCTATGTACCCCATTTTGGACCAAATGTATCCCAAACTGGACCTTTTAGCTTTATTGTAATGTTAAACGCCCATAGAGATCCCCCTAAAAAGAATAATAAACTGGCGGTCCAATTTTGGGTACGTTAATTATTTCGGAGAGATAAAACTAATTCTGGCAAACTGCTGCGATTTATAGTGCATGGGAAAAAAAGCCAATTTCTAGCGATTGGGAGCAATAATAAAACCTTATAATTTGTATACACTCTGCTCTTTTTTTCCAAAACACTTTTACCGATGACCACCCGCTATTTTACGGTACCCTTGGGGGCCCGAAAGTGTTTGAAAGTGTTTGTCGGCGAAAACCCATTGAACTACCAACTCGAAAGACAGGTGCCAGACATTAACTATGACGGTTTATAGCTGTTTGCATAACATCGTTGTCCACACCACATGCCGAATAGGTGCAGATAACCTATTGACCCAGGGTAACATAGTAAATCAGCTAACATCGTAAACCCTTTGAACTATTTATTACTAACTCGAAAGACAGGGGGGCCAGACATTCACTATGACGGTTTATAGCTGTTTGCATAACATCGTTGTCCACACCACCTGCCGAATAGGGGCAGATAACCTATTGACCCAGGTTTTATGAGGTGGTATAACCTCGTAAATCAGCTAACATCGTAAATCAGCTAACCTTTTGACCTGCCGAAAATGTACCCAAAATGGGGCCCCTACAGGGGCCTGTTTCACCCCCGTTTCCCCTATTTAACGGTTTATAGCTGTTTGCATAACATCGTTGTCCACACCGCCATAGGGGCAGATAACCTATTGACCCAGGGTAACATCGTAAATCATCTAACCTATTGACCCCGCCGAATATTGCCGCAAATGGGGGGCCCCTGTAGGGGCCCGTTTCACCCCCGTTTCCCCCGCCCGCAGGGGCCCCTTATCGGTATACACACTCCCTTATCTCTCACGTAGCCTCAACAGCTTTTGTATTAGTTTGCCTACCTGTGTCTACTAAGGGTGTATGGGTTTGCCCACTCGAATACACTGATGGGGAACTAATATTACGGCCTGGGCCAACTTGTTTCTTACTCTATTAGAAAATGCTTTTACTCGAAAATACGTCGCTATATAAGGAGGTTTGATTTAAGGCTATTGGTCGTGGCTTCTGAAGGCGTATCAAAGCATTCCGTGTTTCTCGATATTGATCGGGTGGATGTGTCCCTGCAGAAGGGCTACAAGTGCTGGTTCATAAAATTGCAATGCAAATACGAAACAGCCCAAAGCGGTCTTGTACACCTTCTAGAGGTGAGTCCGGCGTAGTTTTTTTTAAACCCACCCGACCCAGGCCCAAACCCTAAATTTATTTCGAAAACCCGCCCACTTCAGGCCCGAAATGTTCAAAGCCCACCCGAGCCCGGGCCCGCCCAAAATCTACTTTTAAAACCCGCCCGGTTAAACGGGTACCCGGTTCAGGCCCGAAAAAACCCGGTTCAGATTTTTCATATTGTAATGGTATAGGTCATTCAGCTCTTAGCTGTGTATAACAAAGTAACGAAGAAATAGCATCAAACAATTTTAATAATTAATAATTTTCATGAATAAATGTCAAGTCTGACAGGGTTGATCCCTTTAATTCCGTGCGACGTGCAGTAAGTGTAAGGCCAGTGCTGGAAAAAACTCTTTCGTCACTTGCTTGTGACGCGGGTACTGCCAGAATTCTCCTAGCAATTTTTTGTAGCATTTTGAATTCGGTAGCATCCCGCCAAAATTTTAGAATATCGAAGTTTTCATCTATTTCGTCATCTAAATCTAATATAGATGTTGAAAGAAATAAATGAATTGCGTTAAAAGTTGCTACACTTTCGAAAAACACCTTTCTTAATGCGCAGCTTAAGGTATTGGTCCAATTCGTAGGACCCATTTTCCTCAACGTCCGAGTCTTCGAACTCTTCAAATCGAGAAAGATTTGCTTTTTCTTTAGAGCGGCTTGTAGACATAGATATTTGCGTATCTGAGTGATCTTTATTTTCTTCCTCAAGTTCCTTTAATAATGATCTTAGTACCGTTGACGCTCTCTCTCTCGCGTGTTGATCTGCAAACTTTAGCTGCCGATACCTAAAAGTATAATACCATTATACCAAGAATGTATTTATTTATATTTAGAAAGAATGGTTATGTAGTGACAATAGACGGGCACGTTGAACACCTTACCCCCGTTGCGTGCAGGGGGCGCAGTGATCGTCACCGGCGTTTGATTCCATCACGTTGAGTGACGTAAATATTACCGAGTCAATGAAATACCAGGACTTTTTGATTTATTTTAAGCGACGGGGCGTACTGGGTGAGTGGAGGGACCAACGGGCCACCCGTTGCGTCCTCCACTCCCAGATGGATTGAGAGAAACGCTAACAAACGTCTCGACTCGAGACGTTTGTTAGCGTTTCTAGGTATAAAAAAAATTTCATGATAATACCTTGGATGTAACATACAGGCAGCGTAATGCATGTCATCTAGGCGACAATACTCTTCAAAGCAAACGCTGGCCTGCTTCTTTAACTTTACAATTTCGTCGGAGTCAGACGACCGAATTTCTATGTGGGTTTTCAACTTGTGGATCCATAGAGCGATTAAATGGAAGGTAGGGTATTTGTCTCCGCTTAGTTTTTCGGAACATTCGTTGAATGGTTTGAGAAAGTTTACAACTTCTTGTATCACAGTATCGTCAATCAAAGCAAGCTTATCCAGCTTGTTTTTTTCTAGTAGGATTTGCTTCACCTCGTGTGCTGACTTTATATAGGATTCCAGCATGATTAATTCGCTATTCCAACGAGTTGCCACGTCTTGCTTTAAACTATACTTGAGTTTTGAATTAGATCCAGATCTTTTAAAGTAGGTTACTAATTCTTTGACGCTGTCTAGGGAGCCCTGAATTTTCGGACAGTCGTTCGCCAATCGGAACAATTTCTTTGGTGTGATGGGCTTCCCTTTCTTCTCGGCTTCAATTACCTTTCGCTGGTCAGGTAAAGCTTTACTGTTCAAAGTCCATTGTATTAGAAGGTTCAGCCTGTGACAGTTGCAATGGAAACGCTTCGGGAAAACATTTATCATATTTGATCCTCCATCAGTTATAAGCACTGAGTCTTGCATTATTTGCGTCACCACGGCCATCTCAAAATATTTACCTAATATAGTTGCACATAATCTTCTAACGTTTGCTGTAGTCTTCTCATTTTCTAAGAATTCTTCCAGTGACAACATGTTGGACTTTAAAACCCAGTCTTCGGTTATGTAATGCACGGTGAGGGACAGGAAGTTTCGCTGCTTGAATTTATCGGACCACATATCAGTAGTAAAGGCCAAATAAGGCATCGACGGTGCTGTTTTTAAGATCTCTTTCAATTCATCCTCTTTGGTTGCTCTAATGGAAGGCAGATATTCCTTTTTCAAAGTTGTTCTGTGATATATATACTTTGATACATCTTGCTGACCGTACGATGAACCAAAGTTAACCAGAGCTTGCGCAATTCTTTTGAATCCCTCTCTTTCAACAGTTTGCAATGGGCGTAAATCTTTTGCGAGTCCAATTAAAATATCTGTATTTAATTGTCTTACTGCATGATGTGGCACTAATTTGTTTGTGAAATCGGTTATTCGTTTCTGACTACCATAATCTTCTTTAGTATTGGTTTCAAGACTTTCGTCAGTTTCCTGCGCTTTCCTGACTTTCTTTGATATTGAGGCTCCGCCTCCGCTACAACTGTGCCTTTTCAATGTTGACGTTCCCTTTTGTGGATTGGAAGCCAATACCGTTGGGCAGTCATTGCACTTAGAAAAATTAACAGGACTTTGGTCAACACAAATTATCTTGAACCTTTGCCAAACATCAGACTTTGATCGTGAGCTGTTTTTAGCCAAATAAGTAATACGTGAACTTCCTTGTGAAATAAGACTTTCAATGTCTTTTTTCCTTAGATTGTTCGTTTCAGTTGGTCTGACTTCGTCGACAGCAGGTTCGGCGTCAAGATCTACCTCTAAGTTATCCATTTCAGAGTTTTCACTATTTATTGCCCTGTTTTAATAATTGGTAAAACTTCCGCGGAACAGACCGCTAACGTTTCACTACTAAAGATAGAGCGAGACTGAGAATCTGGGACTCCTTTAATTCTATTTTTCTCTACAATAAACGTATACTAGGATTGAATTGTTTTCCCACGGTCAAAGTTCCAAATATATTTGTTTACACCTATATTTAGACTTTTTACCATGGGAAACTGGGTAGCTTATAAGCCGACCTTAGAGACTGGAGTGACTCACGCTTCCCGTCGTTTCGCACTTCGCACTTTGCAGTGAAGTACGAAAACAAACTTCTAAATCCAGAATTGCGAAACCGCAACGGACTTTAAAAATATACCGGGCAATTTCAGGCTAAAGCCAAGTGAAAATCAGCCTTAACAGATCACACTTTCAAATTCAAACTTAATTAGCAAATATTAATAATAAATAATAATAATCAGCTAGGCTAATACCCAAGGCACCACCTTAGGCCTAAGTCATCATGCGACTTTTGAAGCCCTTAATTCAGGTGGCCGGGTTACAATGCGTAGGAGGGTGGTGGCAAGCCCTGCATGCCAAGAGATCGAGCCATCAGCTCCCTACACTAACTATTACCGTTAACCTAGACAAGTTTTTATGGAAGGGGAAACCGAAGAACTTGGGGGAAAACCCCTTAAACCAGTGGGGAGAGAACTTGCAAACTCAACGCGGAAGGAGTTGAAAAAGCTTTATGAATGAGTCGGGTCTGGGATTTTACAGAGAAAAACCCGAGCCCGACATAGTTGATACCCGCCCACACCCGAGCCCGCCCGATAAACAACTTCAAAAACCCGCTCATTTCAGGCCCGACAACATTTTTACCCACCCGGCCCAAGCCCGGCTTGAACCGGGTGGGCTTGGGCGGGACCCGATATAACCGGGCACTCGACTCACCTCTAACACCTTCGAGATTTTCATTTGTCAACATTTCCCGGGAAACACGTTCCAACGCCACCGTTCTTGGTAAGATAGTAAGTTTTATTCTATAAATAATTCACAAATAAATATCGCTAAAAAATGCATTTTGCACATCGTGTCGCTGTTTGATCCCAAAATTCTTCAGATAAAGAATGTTTCTATGTTGTGAAGAACTTTCAGCAAGGTCAACTCGCCAAAAGTGCCCTAATCCGGGTTCCATCCTTTTTTTGCTGAGTCACAGTCGTCTAAGGTCCATTCTAGCATCGTGGTATCCAGAAAGAATTCCAAGAATAATCATCTGAAAGACTAATACCCAAGGCACCACAGTAGGAACAATACATCTAGCGACTTAAGAAACCTTTAACCAAGTGGCCGGGTTACAATGCCTATGAGAGTGGTGGCTATCTGTAATGTAGAAAGTCTTTCTTAAAACTCACTGTTCTGGATAAAAACAAGCCATAGCCAAAACAAATGAAATCCATATTGAGTTTCTCCCCTATTGATTGTTAATGGTCGCCCTTATGTGAAGCACCACAAAGAAAGAGAAACATAAACGTTACGTTTTATATTTTGCGCCCATTATTGCCAAAATTGATATCAAATAAGTGTTGCTAGTTTATTATATATTCTAGTGTTTTATATTTATGTGTCAACAAAGAGCTGTTACATATTCAATTTCCATTGAGAATCATAATCATTGTTAATCAACCCTCTTCCTTTCTCCCTTATTTGCAAACGCATCTCGCAAACTTCGAGGTCATCGAACGCTAATAAATTTTTACTTAGGGGATTTTAAAAAATCAAAAATTTATTTCAGAAATCACAAATTGATTGAGATTTTCTGGTTCTATAGATTGATTTCGAGATTTTGGGATTTTCACCCCGATTTCAGGATGAGTTTTCCCAAAAGACCGAATTCCCATTTGACCGAATGTATAGTTCTTGTATGTATTGTACCTTTTTTATGTTTATATAAAAATGTATCCCTAACATTATATTGAATGAAAACCGCGCAAAATGAAGTTTTCGGTCGATTGGAATTCGGCTCAATGGTACATTCGGACGAATGGTGGGATTCTATCCAATGGTATACAATCCCCAGATGTAGATGAACCTGCTATGATAACATTCAATCTGGAAGGGGTTTCGGCGTTCCATACCTCGACGGAAGATAAATTTTTATAATAAAATACACTAATACGCATATAAGAAGGGAGAAGACCCTTTTACAGGGGTATCGCCATTGTGTGTTCATTTTTAATAATCTACTTGTTACTAGATGGCGCCATCAGTGTACAATCCGAAATAACAAAAATGATAATATCCGCGAAAGTCTAATTTAAATTGTGGTTATTTAAAAGCTGAAATTTTGTATAACTATATTTTCTAAAATATTTTATATAAACTTTCAGCTTTAAATAGCACTTACATTATATAATAAATATAAAAATTTGATTTAATTTTTCAAATTTTGCGCCAAAATAACCACGCTGGTGTCATATAGTGTAGCAATACGAAATTAAATTTTTATACTCGATGGCGGTTTCTAAAGGTTTGTTTCCCTGCATGTAATATGCGAATTGGTCTATAGTTCCTGGTTTGCTGTTTTTTTCTCCGATCGTTTTACTTATTTTTACCTCTCCGAGGGTAGTATGTAACCTAGGAGGGGTTATACAATCACGGTGTCTCTATGTGTGTCTGTGTGTCCTGCGAACGCGTTCGCATTTTCCGTGCAAAGCTTAATCATTGCGTACGCAGTTTCTCGAAATCTCTGCGTTCGCAGTTGCTAGGAATTAGGGAACGAAGGGTTGGCAAAACAACCGTGCGATGGTGAGCGTTAATTTGCGGTTGGGTTTGGTTTAGATAGTTTTTTGTCGTTAGCGCTCACCGTCGCGACATTTTTAACTCAGTTTGATTAGATATTTAGTTATGGTAATGTTTATATGTAGGGTGTGAATGTTTAGTTTGTGTTATGACGGTTGTGGGTGTTGAGTTGGTTGTGTTTATGTTATGACGGTTGTGGGTGTTGAGTATGTTGTGCTTGTGCTTGTGTTTGTGTTTGTTGTGTTTGTTGTGTTTGTACGGGCGTTTTCTCTTCAACTTCTTCTTTTTGACTTTTGGGATGGACCGAGTGCTGAGTGTTATGGCAACCTCTCAACGTCTAATGGCAGGGTGTCCACCAATTGTTCACGGTATTCGTCTTAAGGTCGCCGCACACTGGACGGTTGCTCGTCCTAGCAACCGTTGCTGGCACCGCCAACGTTGCTCGTATCGGCGACACTATATCGCACATTACAATAGCCTAAACTCGCGCTGACGCTGGCGACCTGCTGTTTGGGTGAACGTACGTTTCGTACCAATTTCAACTTGCCTGAACATTTTGACACTCCTCTCAGCTTCGGTCTCTGACATTACTACATTCCTACTCTTTTTTTCCAATAAGCATACGGGAGAAGGGGCACACTAGATTTTTCCGCCAAAAAGAGAGATTGCACCACGCCAAGAAACACGTTGATATGTTTTATTTTTGTTGAATTTAATTAAAATCAGCCGGCTTATATTTTGGCAGATGACATAATGTCAATTATTTTAGAAAATAATGAGGGGCGTGAAAATGCATTTTAAATATTTATAAACTATATTAATCTTATATTAAATAAAAATTAAATATTTATAAACTATATTAATCTTATATTAAATAAAAATTAAATATTTATAAATTATATTAATCTTATATTAAATTAAATTAAATATTTATAAATTATATTAATCTTATATTAAATTGAATTAAATATTTATAAATTATATTAATCTTATATTTAATTAAATATTTATAAATTACATTAATCTTATATTTAATTAAATATTTATAAATTACATTAATCTTATATTTAATTAAATATTTATAAATTACATTAATCTGATATTTAATTAAATATTTATAAATTACATTAATCTTATATTTAATTAAATATTTATAAATTACATTAATCTTATATTTAATTTTAATGTAAAATTTGATCGTGATCAGGAACTGAACTCGGGTCGCATTGCTACCATGCAGACAGTTTACCGCCGAGCCATTGACTTCCTTAGGGAAAATATTAAAGTAAAGGAACCATTATGATAAGGCGCCTTTTTTACTAAACGGATGAATACAATATCTGTGGATATTGTTTATTGAACATGGTTTTTTAATTTTTGTGAACTTGTTAAAGTCTAAATTATTTACGTATGAAAATTTAAAGGTCAAATCTTGTTTTAGCGCAGTCAGCAGTTAAGATGGTTAAAGGGTAGAATCCAATATTTTTGTAATTTATTTCGTTTTTTCAGTCGTATATTTTTATCTATTGTGTGTTTAGCGTATTAGTTTTCAAGCGTAATGGTTCATTTATGAAGAAAATATCGAGTTGTATACATCGTGCTCTTACACTTATGTTGGTCTGGTTTTTAACAGGGTCGTCATTACTTCGTAATTTATTTTAAACGTTTTCTCGACTGATTAAGATGTTTAATGCAGTTCATCAATTGGGTTCGTTTGTTTTTATTTATAAAGACCCCAACTATTCCGTCTACAGTCATTTATTGATATACGAGCTGTCGTTTAGTCGATTGGCTCTCTGTGCTTTGTGAATGGTAAGTTTTTCGCTTCTTGTTAATTCATTTTTTATTGGTGTGGATATTTGGACATCTACGATTCCTTATGCAGTCATTGATTTCCTGGGTGTGCGAGTCATTATATGATATTGGAAATTGGACGGTATTGGTCTTTTTCATGCGGTATGTGTCACAACGTCCACATGAAGTCAAAGAGTCGTCCACTACCAGATGTCGAATATAGCTATTTTACGGTATCTTCATTAAGGGCGAGTGTTGAAATAAAATGAGCGTTAAAGATGCGGCAAGTATTTCGTAAGCGAGAAAAATACAAATACCCTCTGTAGATATTTCTTGCATTAAAATTTGCTTCGTATTATATTCAACTGATAAACTTGTACTGTAAAAAGGGTTAAATTCAATTGTGCATTGTTTTAGTACGTATAACTCGCTGTTGTAACTACTTAATTTATAATATTCTGAAAAATTATACTCGGTTGTTTCGTCTCAATTATTTAATATAAAATTAAAATTTTATACCGGGCGGGATTGAACCGGGATTACTGAATTGCGGAGATATCTTTAAGAGTCGTCTCGAGAAATCAATACCACTAGGGACAATTCTTCTGAGGAGAGGTATATTTTGGCTTGCCAACTTGTTGGTTTTTCTATTACAATTTTCATTACCGTGGGTATATGAATTGACATTTTCTGGATTTCTAAGTATTTGAATTACCTTGTTGTTTAATTGGGTTATTATTATAATTTTTATTACATATTTCTGTGAACACAATGTGTATTTCTGTGGGTATTAAGATTGACTTTTTCTTGATTCCTAAATATTTTAATTAACTTGTTACTTAGTGGGGTAATTATTATATAATTTTATTTTGTTTAGTTTTCTTGTTTGTTGATAATGTGGGGGATAATTCATGTCTAAGATTTTTTATTTGCATTGAATTTTATCTGGGTCGTTGGGTTGTCGTCATGAGCCCTAGCAGTTTTTATTAGTGCTTTCACTTATAGTGAAGGCTAAACAACAGCGTATATCTCAATATAAATTAAAGCAACGTAACCAAATTAATAAGAATGTAACGCACATTTATAGCCAATAAGAAAACACGTAAAATAAATTACGAAATTACGAGTAAGGTAAGTAAAACGAAAAGGCATAAGAGTGTGATATATACAACTTGAAACCGTTTTTATAAACGACACATTACACTTGAAAAGTAGATACCGATAGACAAAAAACTATGTTGACCACCCAGGGGTTCTACCCTTTGTCCCTCTTATCTCAGTAGCTCTGCCGACTACGCTGAAACAAGATTTGACCTTTAAAATTTCATACGTAGATAAATTTAATACTTAATTATATTTGCAGTAAAGCGTAACATATATCCGTGGTTCTGTGGTAGAACGTTTACCTGTCATACAGGAGAGCTTGGGTTCGAATCCCGGCCGATACTATCGCATAATAAAAAAAAATTATGCTACACCTAAGGACAAAAAAGGCGCTTTTGGAAAAAGCTTTTCCATACCAAGAAAACTGTGAACGAAGTGATTACACAGACCGACCTACAGACACGGTGATTGTAAAACCCCTAATAGGGGACATAAGCCGTGTTCACACTACACACTTTGGAAACGGTTTTGAAAGATAAAATTCAACAATTTCGCAGTAAACTGTATTAATAGCGATACGATAAATTCATGCGACACCAAAATGTGATATATCGATTTTTACCTCTCCGAGGGGACAAAGTCCCCTAGGAGGGGTTATACAATCACCGTATCTGTCTGTCCGTCCGTCCGTCTGTCTGTATGTGTGTGTGTCTGTCCTGCGAACGCGTTCGCATTTTCCGTGCAAAGGTTAATCAATGTACGCAATGTCTCGAAATCTCTGCGTTCGCAGTTTTTCGTAGTGTTGGCAAAACCACCGTGTGACGGTGAGCGTTAACGGATTATTTTGCGGTTTGGTATGGATGGTGTTTTTTCGCTCACCCTCGTGACGGTTTGGTGTATTACGTTTTTGTAATGTTTATGCATAGGTTGTGAATGTTGAATTCGTGTTATGACGGTTGTGAGTGTTGAGTTTGTTGTGTTTGTGTTTTGACGGTTGTGCATCTTGAGTTCGTGTTTTGTCGGTTGTGGGTGTAGAGATTGTGCTGTGTCTGTGTTATGATGGCTGTGGATGTTGAGTCTGTTGTGTTTGTACGGGCGTTTTATCTCCAACTTCTTCTTAATGACTTTGGGACGGACCGAGTGCTGAGTGTAATGCTACCTCTCAACGTCCAATGGCAGCGTTTCCAACAATTGTACATGGTATTCGTCTTAGTATCAATTTGCTATTTATTAGCGCCGGCCGGGAATCGAAACCGGGTATGGCTTGTGCAAGAGATTTACTCTAACCACTCAGCCACCAACGCTTGTTAAGTTACGGTGTTTTTCTAAAAAACAGCTTTGGCGAATGTCATTTACAAAGTTATAACGTTAGGTACTATATTTTATTCTACATAATTTTAAATATTTATAAATTATATTAATCTTATATTTAATGAAATATTTATAAATTATATTAATCTTATATTTAATGAAATATTTATAAATTATATTAATCTTATATTTAATTAAATATTTATAAATTATATTAATCTTATATTTAATTAAATATTAATAAATTATATTAATCTTATATTTAATTAAATATTTATAAATTATTTTAATATTATATTTATAAATTATATCAATATTATATTTAATTAAATATCTGAGTATTTTACTTTATTTGATGGTGTTCAGGAATTGAACTCGGGTCGCATCGTTACAAAGCAGATAGTTTACCGCCGAGCCATTGACTTCCTTTAGGCATATAAAAAGTAAAGAAACCATTATGATAAGGCGGGTTTTTTACCTTTTAATAACGCTTAGAAAAAGGAGAATTATTCAAAACTCCCGCGGAAACTATATAAAAGTAATAATATAGCGCCACCGTGTGGAGAACTATCAATCAAACCGGGTAAAAAATATAATATCTTCAATTTTTCGAACTTTAGTCAAATCTTGACGGGGCTAAAAAACATCAAATAAACGTATATAAAGCCGTTGCCGTCAATATGGAAGATTAGTCTTTCTTAGTTCTTGGCGGTCAGACGAACTACTACAGGACGGGGTCCTGGTCTCGTTCAAAAGTTATGAGGTAACTTTGCGGTTTTAATTAGTATGTTCGGTCTTCGGTCAAGGAAAGAGTTAAATTGTGTTTCGCGTTTGGAACGTGAGCGAATGGACTTAAGTGTATGAACAGTGCGTGTTTAAGACTGAAAGTGTTAAAGTAATTGTGAACTAACTCAAGTCAGCTGTAAGATAAAATTGCTTGTTTTTTTTAATTGGAATAACCTAATTATACCCTTGAAATTATCAACTCAACCTGTGAGGCTAATTAAGTAGATTGGAAGATATTAGTAGCGAACAGATCTCAGCTGTTAATTAAGACAAGAGTTTATAGTAAGGTAGTTTCAATTTAGTTTCAATTAAGTGTAAGTGTGTTTTGGTTTATTTTTCAATCACGATGACAAATCTAGTCTTGGACACTTAAGTACCAGTTCTGCACATTTACGTAGGAGGGATATATATTGTTGGGTTATTGATGAAAGTTAAATCTAGAACGTTACATAGACTGTTCTGAATAAAAATAAACATTTATAATTTTGCTTAATTCTGGTTGCCATTTTATTTCTAATCACTCGCCCACAACATTAAAGTTCTGGCAATCCCGAATCAACTAAATTTGCGATATAACGGCGAAGGGAAATTATTCTCGTAAATTTATCGCGCGGCCTTAGGGAATATTATTTTAACAAAATTTCGATAAACTATCGTTTAATTAAAATCGGCCCGATTCCGTTAAAATTATAAACCAAAAAGCTATTTCTTTCATTAAAATTTGCTTTGTATTATATTCAACTGACAAACTTGTACAGTAAAAAGGGTTTAATTCAATTGTGCATTGTTATAGTACGTCTAACTCACTGTTGTAACTACTTAACTTATGATATTCTGAATAAATTAAAATTGGTCGTTTCGTCTCAATTATTCTAATAATAATTAAATTTTATACCGGGCGGGATAGAACTGGGATAACATTTTTAACAAATAACTCTAAGTTGCGGAGATATATCTTTAATGGTTATCTCGAGAAATTAATACCACTACGGACAATTCTTCCGAGGAGAGGTATATTTTGGCTTGCCAATTTGTTTTTTAAAACGTTTCCCAAGTCCCCTTGGAGAGGTTATTAGACCCGAAAAATTAAATTGCTGTTTTACATTTAGAATATCACTATTTCGGAAAAGAATTTTTATGTGAGCAAGGTAGGCAACGTTATATATGACATGTAAAATTTATTTTTCAGTAATATTTTAATTTTATCTAGAAATTAATTAGTTTTATTACCCCATATACTTATTCCATATGATAGAACAGAGTGAAATAAAGAATGATATACTTCGAGAATATCTTTTTGTGGTGTTGTATTTTGACAAATATAGAAAAGGGCGCATATCTTTGATAGTTTTTTACAGATTTACGTAATTGTTCCAATGGAGGTTGTTATCAAGAATTTGGACCAGGTATTTATACTGGTTTTCTCGTCTTAATGGGTAATTATTTTTATCTATAGTGATTTTGTTTAAAATAATATTTTAACCCAGGTTACTAAACATAATATATTATCTTTTGTGTAATTGTAATTGGGGACTATTTATATCTAAGCAAGATTGGTTTTAAGAGAGACATAAATTCACCTTATTGGAAGTTATCGTCAACATAGTACTTCCATTTAAGGATCACTACTATTTCGAACATCGATCTCGTCTAGTTGGATACCAAAAATTAATGAAAGTTTAAATTAAGTATGATCTAAGAATACTCATTGCTTTTCAAAAACTTAATAAAAAGCAGAACTTATAAAATCTTCCCAAGGAATTTCATAACCACCATCACTATTAGTTTCTCACGCAAATTGAGCTTATATTCAAGGGAGTATATCTGTATAGTTTTCGTATTTTTAAAAACCAAAACTATATTTTTAAGAATAGAACTAATTATTTTTATTGGTTTTAAAATGCATACATAAGCATCCTTTAGAAGGTATCTTGGATGAATGTTTAAGGAAAAAACTAAACTAATATTCTAAATTGATTCTTAAGATGACATATTTCAAGAAATATTTTATAAAGTCGTCGATAATTTGTTTTAATTAGAACAAAACATTATCTAAACCATTTCGCTATAGCAATTGATATTGAAAGTATTTTTGACAGAATAACACAGTTTTATAGACTTTCCCATTTAGCTATTGTTTTGGAGTTCCACATATTTAGATAGTTCAGAAAACCACGACTTGCTATCTCTTTTAAGATCATGAGGGGTGCCAAATTCTACGATTTTCCCTTCAGAGAGAACCATCACTCTGAAAATAAATGAATATTTTATTCAACTGTAAAACCAATTTATAAAAGTTAAATAGTCAGAATTTATATCATAATTAACCTCTGATAAGGTTTGGTAATTTGAATTGATATTGGCCTACGATTCACGGAGGGAGCGGGTGAAATTATTCCACTTGTTTTTTTTTCCTCTAATTTGTGAAAATTAAAATTACTAAAACGTGTTTAGTCTCAAAATCTTGTCGGTGTTTTTTGCAGCTCATGTGATTAATACGTTTGAATAGTTAATTTTACAGGTAATGGAGATCACGGTCTAAAAATCTTAAAATTAAATTCTAAATATTTATTTCTTGAATCAGGCCTGATCGTTTTTCGAAAATATCGTTTCTAAAAACTTCAAACCTTGTATTTTTAGTTATATAGATTATAAAGATACTTCCACTTGGAAAAGATATGTTAAAATAAAAGAAAATTTTCTCTGAAAAATTACAAATTAAAACCATAAAGTATGTACTTAATATCTGGAACACCTCAAAAATGAAATCAGCCCTTTTGGGGTAAGTAGCCAGCACTTAACCAAATAGCGCATAATTTAATAGCAACCGGTTGTTTGGGAAAGTCGCAGCTCAAACCATTATATCGTCTTTTACGCTGGGAGGAAAGCTTCTCCCTAATAGTTTAATTTAGCAAAGGTGGTAATTTACTTTTTAAAGAATGTCTCTAAGTTAGTTCAGAAAATTCATTTGATGCGGCTTAACTGCAGGTTTTGCAAATACAGAATATTATTACGAAGTGGGTTCCTCAAACCACCGGAGATCCTTCGCCCTGGTAGCAATATCGCCAGCACCAGAAACATTGGCTAGGGCCGGGCTTTGACTGGAGCCGCTTGACTACGGCGTGCATTTCGCGAACCAATATCAGCATTTAGTTAACCCGACCAACTGGGATAAACACAATAAACGTTGCTAGGTAACTTTGGCCTAGTGTGGTGCCTTGGGTAGTAACAAAGCAGATGATTATTATTCTTATTTTTTAGGAAGTTGGTTTGGCGATATGATCATTTTCATTTCTTCTTATAGGCGAAGAGGCAAGTCGTTGTTATGAAACGTTTGTTTTGCTAATTGTGGAACCTCGTTCAAGGTACCGCATGGCAATATGTCTAAGTAATCTTTGAGTTTGTATTTCTTGAAATTAAGTGTGTCTTTGTTTTTGGAATATTCGAAGAACATAATAATTAGTCAGTTGCGTGTATTTTTACCTGTCATAATCCATGATAGTGTTTATTCTATGCGCAATAGTGATAATTGTGCAAGATTTAAATTGATCCCGAATTGTGGCTTGAATGAGATCATCCGTTTCCATGTCCACAGAAGCCGTCGCTTCATCCATCACCAAAATCTTCGTCTTCCTTATAAGCGCTCTTGCCAAACAGACCAGTTGGCGCTGGCCAACGCTAAAGAAATAAATTAAGCTATCTTTATTAATAATAAAAATTTCGTTGTTTCCAATATAGCTTAAACAATCAATCATACAAGTTATCATTATTTCATGAGGTTATGCACCATGTGACATACATTTTCATTAAATGAGAGACAAAAGGGTTTCTTGATTTTTATAATAGAAAATTTATAACAACTGTGTATCATCATGGACTATAGACGACTTTAGGCATAGTCACACCAAGGAGTAACAAACACAGCACCTCACACAAGGAGAACGCAACCCGTCAAAAGTCATTCATTTTTTTGTGTACAGTTTTCATTGGTTAGACGCTTTAGCGCCTGCGGCCTTCGGAAAGGAAAAATTCGGAAATTGTCTTCCCCCCGCCCGTAAAACGTTCAGCGTAACGGTTCGTTTAATGAAATTTGTACACAACACTGCGTTAGCCTGTTTAAAGGTTAGCTGCGTTCTCCTTGTGTTTGTTGCTCCTAGGCCACACCAATTATATTTTTATAATTTTCTTAAAAGTAACATAAAATAAATCCATGTGTGTTGGGTTAAAACTCTGTATTATAACTAAAATAATATTTTTTGAATTTAATAATAATAGGAATAATAATATTAAGTTCGCAAAACGAACTTTGCATAGCCTGTACATTTTGGTTGCCAGGACGAAACAAAGCTAATTAAATTGATCAATATAATTAAACAAATGAAATCTAAAAACAAAAATAAATTTGGTAAACTATGTGAAACTATAAAGTTAAGTAGTCTTGCCCAACCTATTAAAATACGAAATAAAAACCATGTGAGATTGCTAGGGTACGCGCATTTTTGCAGTCGTTCCCAGAATGAACAAGGACGAAAAGGAATTTCAGTGGTATGACTAGTGTAGCGTTGTGCATCAAGCAAAACGGGCCATTTAGTGCAAATTTCCCTTGTAGGAAAATATTTATAAATACTTAAGGCGAAAGCAGAAACTCACAACACTTTTTATTATTTATTTAAATGATCTCATACTAAGCCACTAACTTATTAAACCACACGCATACAAATGTTTTCGTTTATGCGAGGATATTATGCTAAAGTGGAGTTCACACGCAAAATTTATTCATAAACATCCAGTATACAACTGCAGAAGCACGGTAATTGAGATCCGAAATACACGAAAGTATTTCTCGTTAAGTTAACTTCATAAAGTGTCAGGAACCGTAAAAAGCAAGGTTTCGTTTCTATGTAGTTTTACCTCAAATGACGCCACCTATTGAGCAAAATCGAAAGTGTTAATAAGGCAAACGCGTACGTTAAAATGATTAATATTGGATATATTGATAAAATTAATAATAAAAACCGTGACTGATACTTGAAATTTAAAAAATAAATAAGACGATTTCTTCCGGCGTTTAGATGGCGCTACAGTTAGCGTAAAAAACCATATTTTCTCCATCTCTCCGCCCTTTCCTTTCCCCGTTGTCTTGCCCTGCCGTATGCGCCGGTTAATTGAGGCATGCAGACTGACGGGTACACGAAAATCTTGCGCCTTTCGCCCTGGCCGGACAGACAGACACACACACACACCCACACACACCCACATTTCGCTGGATGAGTTCGAAATCCGTAATATCCTTTTTTGAAAAGGATTCCAAAACTGAAGACCCGTATCGAAATTGGCATTTACAAAATTTATAATTCTAATAAAATCTGACCTTAAGTTCTGTCCACCTTCCATCATTTCGTGACTTAACCCATTTTTGTACGTCTTCACGAGAGTTTTCAAATGAGCTAATTCTAGAGCTGTCCAGAGTTCGTCGTCATTGTATAAGTTGAAAGGGTCCAAGTTGAATCTGAGGGTTCCGGAGTAGAGAACAGGATCCTGTGGGATGATGGTGATTCTGGATCTCAGATCGTGTAGACCCAGTTTGCTGATATCTTGTCCGTCGATAATGATTTCTCCGTTTGCTGGCTCAATCATCCGAAACAGAGCCAATGCCAAAGAAGATTTTCCAGCGCCTGTTCTTCCTACCACACCAACCTGTTTAATTAAAATAGAAATAACTTTGACTATCTTGAAAATGCTTACAATCTTTTAATTTTAATAACAAAGGCCACAACAAAATAAAAAACAAATGTGAAATTATATAACAAAATCAACCATTTATATTTCAATATAGTTTTGGGTTAACTATTATTGTAAAGCTTGGTTATAATAAGCAACTACTTAAAAAAAGAACCAAAGGTTGACGAAAAATATAAAGTTTTTGTTTCAAATAAAAATTAATTCCAACATATCCGGCTTTCAGTAGTTCTGTAGACCAATCTTGATTCTTAATAATATTTTGAAAACTCCCTAATTACTTACTTTTTCCATTGGATTTACAACGAAAGATATGTTATTTAAAACCAGGTCCAATCCTTCCCGATAGCGAGTTGAATAATTCCGAAATATAATTTGACCTTTCTCAGGCCATTGCTTCGGTAGATGCGCTTCTGGTCTATTCCAATCTGCCTGTTTGGGACAAAAACGTTCATGAAATGATACAGCCATTAATACACTTTGTGACACTTGTGCACAAGACTAATTCTTTGTTGAGTACTAAACTTGTTGTTATCTAACAGAAATGTTTCCTTCAAAATCACGCGCATTTTAAAAATTAGTAATGAATCATTAAAATGTGCAGTTTATTTATTTACTAATACAAACTTTTTCCCAGGCCTTTCAATTGCTCTTAATAGAGCTATACATTCAATTTGAAATAGAAAACCCTTAAGGGGGAAGACTACTGTGGCCATTGTCTACTTTCGCGCTATTTCAAGCTGAACTCTTTTAATTTGGTATTTTATCTTATAAAATTAATATTTAAGTGTAGAACAGCCTCTTGTTTAGTGCCTAAAATATTTTTTACAATTTTAAATTTTAAATTAATTAAGTTATTACGTTTTAATTCGGACCCCCGGAGCTAAACAAGTTGGGCAAGCGCCCAAACTACCCTTTAGTTAGGACCTTATATCTCGTCAACTATTAATATTAGAATTATCAAAATTATTTTAGGCACTAGAGGAAAAATATAATTCAATTATGTAATTGTTAAAACAGAAACGTTCAGCTTGAACGAAAAAGAGGCTTTTACTGTATTCTTCCCCCTTAATAGTTTTCGCATTAATTATAAAAATTAAAGTATTTTGTCCATTGTTCAAGAGCTCGCTTACCTTATCCAAAGATGTAAAACTGTGTACACCTTTTTTAAATTAAGAGGCAAATTATACGGATTAATTAAGCAACATGGCCCCTTACAATTCAAAATATTATAAAAGAAAATTTCCCGATTAAAATTTATCTTGTCTGTACTAATTTTATGGAAACAAAATTAATGATGAAGAGACCGTAATTGCAATTTTCAATCAGTAGGCTAATTTAGTTAAATAGCAATTACCTTCGTTACATACCCTAGTCTGAATTTAGCATCACAACAGACCATAGGCTTCATTCGGTGTTGTTACTTGTTGTATTAATTATCTAGCACCAATACGAGCACTAGACATCTAATTCCGTTACGGAGCTATAATGTAATCAAATCCTCTCATGTTCTCTAGACAATGTTAAACTTTGAATGTCGCAGGTATCTAAGCCATCGTGAAGCCAAGTTTGTCCAGGAGCACGAAATTACTTACTAACCATGGATTATAATTTTACAAAAATGAAAATTGTGCCGATATAAATTTAACTCACTTCAGGATTTAATTTGAAATATTCAAATATCCTCTCCAAACTCACAAATGAAGCCTCAACATATGTTCCGTAAAATAGTATGCGCCACACCAAAGGTACAATCTGCAAAAGTTGGAAAATTGAACGATGAAAGACTACAAAAAATAACATTGGGAGCTCAACATTAATAGTCTTTGGAATCTTATATTACAGAATGGTCGATATGAAACGAAAAAAGGCACTGAAAAAACAGATAATTATAATTGTGATATTTAATTATATTCTTTATGTTTAATTATAATCGTGATATTTAATTACATTCGAAATATTTGAATATAATCGTGATATTTAATTATAATCGTGATAGTCATTATAATAGTGTTATTTAATTATCATCGTTATATTATTTTTAACCATGTTATTTAATTAAAATCGTTTTATTAATTCTAATAATGTTATTTTACTATACTCATGTTATTTAATTATAATCTTTTATTTAATTTTAATCGTGTAAATTATCAATAATCGTGTTCTTTAATTATAATCGTGTTATTTAATTATAATCGTTTAAATTAACTATAATCGCGTAATTTAATTATAATATTTTATTTTATTATAATATTTTATTTAATTATAATCTTTTATTTAATTATAATCTTTTATTTAATTATAATATTTTAATTAATTATAATATTTTATTTAATTATAATAGTTTATTTAATTAAAATCATTTATTTAATTATAATCTTTTATTTAATTATAATATTATATTTAATTACAATCTTTTATTTAATTATAAACTATTATTTAATTATAATCTTTTATTTAATTATAATCTTTAATTTAATTATAATCGTGATATTTAATTTTAATCGTGTAAATTAATTATAGTCGTGATATTTAATATTAACTCTGTAAATTAATTATAATGGTAAGATTTTGTTGTGAACGTGTAATCTAATAATAATCGTAAGATTTTATTGTAATCGTGTAATCTAATTCTAATCATGATATTCAATTAAAACAGTAATATGTATTTTCAATTGTGATATATAAATTTATGAATGATATTGAATAATGATCGGTAAATTAAATATGAACTTAATATTTTATTATGATCGGTATTATAATTGTGGTATTTTAAATAGCACTTTTCAGTTTTTTAAACAAATTGAATAGTACAAGGATAAATTTATTTCGTACATCTGTTTCCGAATTGCCTACTGTGACATTTGTCAAACACCTACAAAATCCTTTGTGAGAAAAGGGGCATCGCTACCGAGAAAAGTTTTAACCTGATGAATCGTCGAATCATTTACTAGCGTTTTCCTAGAAATCAATTTCCCAAATTTAAGGCCACCGAGGGTCCCAATGAGTATTGCGATGGAGACAAAATTTAATTACCCATAAATTAAAGTATCGTTTATATTTGCCGAGAAATCAAGGGCCCAAAATTACGGGACCCCGAGGGTCCAAACGGTTAATTTTGCTTCTTTAAGGTTTTTATACCCTATTGATAGACGAATCGTTCATATTTGTAAACTCAACGGTTGCCGAGAAATTAAGGGCCCAAAATTACGGGACCCCGAGGGTCCAAACGGTTATTTTGCTTCTTTTAGGTTTTTTTTAACCTATTCATAGACGTATCGTTCATATTTGTAAACTCAGCGGTTGTCGAGTAATCAAGTGCCCACAATTACGGTACCCCGAGGGTCCAAACGGTTATTTTGCTTTTTTGAGGTTTTTTTTTATCATATTCATAGACGAATCGTTCATATCTGTAAACTCAGCGGCTGCCGCGAAATCGAGGACCAAAAATTACGGGACCCCGAGGGTCCAAACGGTTATTTTGCTTATTTGAGGTTTTTTATAACCTATTCATAGACAATCGTTCATCTTTGTAAACTCAGCGGTTGCCGATAAATCAAGGACCCAAAATTACGGGACCACGAGGGTCCAAACGGTTATTTTGTTTCTTAGAGGTTTTTTTTACCCTATTCATAGAAGTATCGTTCATATCTGTAAACTCAGTGGCTGCCGCGAAATCAAGGACCCAAAATTACGGGACACCGAGGGTCCAAACGGTTATTTTGCTTATTTGAGGTTTTTTATAACCTATTCATAGACAATCGTTCATCTTTGTAAACTCAGCGGTTCCCGCGAAATCAAGGACCCAAAATTACGGCACTCCGAGGGTCCATACGGTTATTTTGCTTCTTTTGGGTTTTTTATACGCTATTCATAGACGTGTCGTTCATATTTGTAAACTCAGCGGTTGCCAAGAAATCAAGGGCCCAAAATTACGTGACCACGAGGGTCCAAACGGTTATTTTGTTTCTTAGAGGTTTTTTTTACCCTATTCATAGACGTATCGTTCATATTTGTAAACTCAGCGGTTGCCAAGAAATCAAGGGCCCAAAATTACGGGACCCCGAGGGTCCAAACGGTTATTTTGCTTCTTTTGGGTTTTTCTTACCTTATTCATAGACGTATCGTTCATATTTGTAAACTCAGCGGTTGTCGTGTATTCAAGGACCCAAAATTACGGGACCACGAGGGTCCAAACGGTTATTTTGCTTATTTGAGGTTTTTTATAACCTATTCATAGACGTATCGTTCATATTTGTAAATTCAGCGGTTGCCGATAAATCAAGGACCCAAAATTACGGGACTCCGAGGGTCCAAACGGTTATTTTGCTTCTTTTGGGTTTTTTATACCCTATTCATAGACGTATCGTTCATATTTGTAAATTCAGCGGTTGCCGATAAATCAAGGACCCAAAATTACGGGACCCCGAGGGTCCAAACGGTTATTTTGCTTCTTTTGGGTTTTTTTTTACCTTATTCTTAGACGTATCGTTCATATTTGTAAACTCAGCGGTTGTCGAGTAATCAAGGGCCCAAAATTACGGGACTCCGAGGGTCCAAACGGTTATTTTGCTTCTTTTGGGTTTTTTTTACCCTATTCATAGATGTATCGTTCATATTTGTAAACTTAGCAGTTGCCGATAAATCTCGGACCCAAAATTACGGGACCGCGTGGGTCCAAACGGTTATTTTGCTTTTTTAAGGTTTTTTATAACTTATTAATAGACAATCGTTCATCATTGTAAACTCAGCGGTTCCCACGAAATCAAGGACCCAAAATTACGGGACTCCGAGGGTCCAAACGGTTATTTTGCTTCTTTTGGGTTTTGTATACCCTATTCATAGACGTATCGTTCATATTTGTAAATTCAGCGGTTGCCAAGAAATCAAGGGCCCAAAATTACGGGGCCCCGAGGGTCCAAATGGTTATTTTGCTTCTTTAAGGTTTTTATACCCTATTCATAGACAAACCGTTCATATTTGTAAACTCAGCGGTTGCCGATAAATCAAGGACCCAAAATTACGGGACCACGAAGGTCCAAACGGTTATTTTGCTTATTTGAGGTTTTTTATAACCTATTCATAGACAATCGTTCATCATTGTAAACTCAGCGGTTCCCGCGAAATCAAGGACCCAAAATTACGGGACTCCGAGGGTCCAAACGGTTATTTTGCTTCTTTTGGGTTTTTTATACCCTATTCATAGACGTATCGTTCATATTTGTAAATTCAGCGGTTGCCGATAAATCAAGGACCCAAAAATATGGGACCCCGAGGGTCCAAACGGTTATTTTGCTTCTTTTAGGTTTTTTTTACCCTATTCATAGACGTATCGTTCATATTTGTAAACTTAGCAGTTGCCGATAAATCAAGGACCCAAAATTACGGGACCCCGAGGGTCCAAACGGTTATTTTGCTTCTTTTGGGTTTTTTTACCTTATTCATAGACGTATCGTTCATATTTGTAAACTCAGCGGTTGTCGAGTAATCAAGGGCCCAAAATTACGGTACCCCGAGGGTCCAAACGGTTATTTTGCTTATTTGAGGTTTTTTATAACCTATTCATAGACAATCGTTCATCTTTGTAAACTCAGCGGTTCCCACGAAATCAAGGACCCAAAATTACGGGACTCCGAGGGTCCAAACGGTTATTTTGCTTTTTTTTGGTTTTTTATACCCTATTCATAGACGTATCGTTCATATTTGTAAATTCAGCGGTTGCCGATAAATCAAGGACCCAAAATTACGGGACCCCGAGGGTCCAAACGGTTATTTTGCTTCTTTTGGGTTTTTTTTACCCTATTCATAGACGTATCGTTCATATTTGTAAATTCAGCGGTTGCCGATACATCAAGGACCCAAAATTACGGGACCACGAGGGTCGAAACGGTTATTTTGCTTATTTGAGGTTTTTTATAACCTATTCATAGACGTATCGTTCATATTTGTAAACTCAGCGGTTGTCGAGTAATCAAGGGCCCAAAATTACGGTACCCCGAGGGTCCAAACGGTTATTTTGCTTCTTTGAGGTTTTTTTATCATATTCATAGACGAATCGTTCATATCTTTAAACTCGGCGGCTGCCGCGAAATCAAGGACCCAAAATTACGGGACCCCGAGGGTCCAAACGGTTATTTTGCTTATTTGAGGTTTTTTATAACCTATTCATAGACAATCGTTCATCTTTGTAAACTCAGCGGTTCCCACGAAATCAAGGACCCAAAATTACGGGACTCCGAGGGTCCAAACGGTTATTTTGCTTTTTTTTGGTTTTTTATACCCTATTCATAGACGTATCGTTCATATTTGTAAATTCAGCGGTTGCCGATAAATCAAGGACCCAAAATTACGGGACCCCGAGGGTCCAAACGGTTATTTTGCTTCTTTTGGGTGTTTTTACCCTATTCATAGACGTATCGTTCATATTTGTAAATTCAGCGGTTGCCGATACATCAAGGACCCAAAATTACGGGACCACGAGGGTCGAAACGGTTATTTTGCTTATTTGAGGTTTTTTATAACCTATTCATAGACGTATCGTTCATATTTGTAAACTCAGCGGTTGTCGAGTAATCAAGGGCCCAAAATTACGGTACCCCGAGGGTCCAAACGGTTATTTTGCTTCTTTGAGGTTTTTTTATCATATTCATAGACGAATCGTTCATATCTTTAAACTCGGCGGCTGCCGCGAAATCAAGGACCCAAAATTACGGGACCCCGAGGGTCCAAACGGTTATTTTGCTTATTTGAGGTTTTTTATAACCTATTCATAGACGTATCGTTCATCTTTGTAAACTCAGCGGTTCCCGCGAAATCAAGGACCCAAAATTACGGGACTCCGAGGGTCCAAACGGTTATTTTGCTTCTTTGGGGTTTTTTATACCCTATTCATAGACGTATCGTTCTTATTTGTAAATTCAGCGGTTGCCGAGAAATCAAGGGTCCAAAATTACGGGACCCTAATGGTCCAAACGGTTATTTTGCTTATTTGACGTTTTTTTTTAAAACTGTTCATAGATGTATTGTTCATTGTTTTAAAGTGACGGGACCCCGAGGGTCCAAACGGTTATTTTGCTTCTTTGAGGTTTTTTTTACCCTATTCATAGACGTATCGTTCATATTTGTAAACTCAGCGGTTGCCGAGAAATCAAGGGCCCAAAATTACCGGCCCCAATAGCTTTTGTGATAATGTTTTTTTTTTCAAATTAAATGATTATTACCCAAACTGGACGATTTTTGAAATCCTGTTTTTGAAATACCAGTGCCACTCGATATATAAATATATATGTATCGCTGTTGAACTAAAAACTGAATAATTGGCTTAAAAAAAAATTTATTATGCAGAAAATGAGTATTGTTTCAAATTATCCTGGCAAGACTAAGGTAGAACCAGACGAGGAAAACTGCAAACGAAATATCTACCAATGTGAACCTACAAGATGAATCAATGGCTGCACAGTGTTTCTCTTCTTTATAGTTTTATACTGAAAATTAATTTAGGGTGGTGCTTGTTTTACATTATTAGTTTCAATGTAGATAAACAAAGCGGTTGGAAATGAGATAAATTTATAAATAAGGTGACCGACGCCTAGGTTGGTGTACGGGTATAAGCCTAGCTAATTATTACTTTTACAATTAACTACTTCGCCAAATATAAAATACTTCAAATGACCTTGGTGATAATGCTAAAATATGGGGAATTTTCAAGCTCATTGCGCTACCTCGAAATTTTGTTCAATTTACCCCAAATTTATTATGAAATATGTTTTCATACATTGAAACAAATATGACATTAACATTTAAGAAATACTTAAATAAGGACCACCTTAATAATTATAGTCTAAATGTTTTTGGATTTTTTTAACCCCAAAAACCTACCCAAGATTTTAACTAACCCCATTACTCCTTGCTGTTACTTAATAAAAACCACTGTTGTACTTTTGCCGAATAATGCGTGTAGCAACTTAAAAGCGATTACTTGGGGAAGACTGCTCTAAAAATATATGGTAATTTTCAAAATGAATAAGTTTCAAGAAAATGTCAGAAAATTTTGGCCTTGTCAGAAATATTTTATATAAATTTCAGACATTCTGTCCTATTTTGTTAAATATATCTTCGATCAATATTATTTTTTTCATTTTTCTTAATCTACTAATTTTCTTTCTCACGCTTTGAACATATCTGTAATTCGCATGTCTAAACTAAAGATTTTCCTGCGTAGGTGTAATAGGTTCCACGATTAAATAATATTATTATAGTAATATCGAGTGAAGTCCCAAAATGTATTTGACGTAATTAGGCATTTTCTATGTAGTCATGTTCATAAATGTATTCAATACTTTTCCATTTAATTAGTAAAATAAATTTTCTAAAGGCGCTATGTTAAAAATGAACTGGAATCGTTTTACTAAGGTGATAATTAAATAACACAAACCGTGTTCAAGTTGTTAAGAATATATCCAACTATTCCAGGTGAAAGGATATCTTTTGACAGTATTGCCCATAGATAAGCAATAAGTAACAGCACACTTAGTAATACATTTACCCGGAAGGACATCCATCTGAAAATAAAGTTATTGTAGTTTTGGGGTCGTTCTTAAACAGATTAATAAATACCTCTAGAAAGAGTATGTGATATTTGCGGAAATGTAGACGTAGATTTAAAGTGTACGATCTACTCTCTTACTGGAGGCGTGGCCAGTGGCGTAAAGACAAAATTTGGGCTCCCCCGCAGGATATTAAAAGGGCCCTTTATAAAATAAAACATTTTTTTTTATTATCCCCATTTTTACAATTCTCTGAAAATATTGCCAGATTTCTACATTTTTACCAATAGTTAAAGCATAATTTTTTAAATTTATTTAAAAATTTAAATAAATTAAAAAACCAATACTTAAAACGAAAGGGCCCCCTATTTGGTGAAAATTTCATGGGCCCCTCCGCGACCGCGGGGTCTGCGGGTCCTTAGTTACGCCACTGGGCGTGGCTTTTATTGTAAACTATTCCGACCCAATTAATACGTTTGATTTGAAAGATGAATTATTTATAAAACCGATATTGCAAAATGTAAGGATAAACTAAGCTTTATAAGGGAAAGTTATTTCATATCCATTTAATTTAATTGGAAATATGGATAGTCCAGATATTCACAATCATTATACATTAACGGATTTTAATTTAAATAAGAAATATCCATAAGGAATCAAGAAAACTATATTGCTGAATTATTATTATAAGGTCATTCCACGTCAAGTCGACAACTCATGCAACCATGTGTCGGCCGAATAAAATGAAATTTAAATCACCTAAACTAGGGACAAAACCATGAGGAAATTGAAATTTTGGGTGAAATCGATGCAGCGGTTGCGTAACAAGAGCCTTTCGAAAATAAGTCACTCTTTCAAACTCTTGAAAAGTTCATTTTCGCACCCTCAAACATTTTAAATAATAAATTGAAGATAATTTCAATGATTACTATGAAACTCTCGTTTTTAGGGTAACACATAGCGCTGATTTCGAAAACATTGATTATTATTTTCTAAATATTACCGTTTTATTATACCAAGTTAAAACTTCGAGATTTTTATTCAACGGGGGGTCATTTTCGACGGCCAATTTCGTGATGAGGGCAAACTTCGATTTTAGATTTTAGACATTCATAAAAATTCTCTTACAATAAGCTTTAATTTGATGTCTAATAGGCGAAATATTAGATCAAAGTCAGTAATAAATTCTCGAAATTTTCAAAAAGGTTTTATTTTAAAAAATTAAAAAGGTAACACTCGATTAGTCTAGTGCTTCCAACCGATTCCCAGATATCAGTTGCGATATCTGATCTGGGGGAAAAGAACAGATCAGATCGGTATCTATTTATTCGTTCTTTAGAAATAAAAATATGAAAACCTGGTAGAAATGTTAAGGTTGGATAAATAAAAAAGTACTGTATCAAAATAACGATATGTGATATTGATTTAATGTTTAATTAATACTGATTCCATTCCTAATTTCTAAATATTAATTTAATGTTTAATTAATACTAATTACATTCCTTATTTTAAAATATTAATTTAGTATTAAATTAATACCAATTCCATTCCTAATGTTTATTTAATATTAGTTTAATTCTTAATTTTTATTTAATATTAATTCTATTCTTAATTTGTATTTAATAATAATTGAATTATTAATTTTAATTTCATATTAATTCTATTCTTAATTTGTATTTCACAATAATTGAATTCTCAATTTTTATTTCATATTAATTTAATTCTTGTAGCAATGTAGTAGAATCATGTAGGATGATTGTAGTAACCATGGAGGTATTTTCTAAAATCACCACATACAATCAATGCTATGCTGCTCCTTGCATTACCTTCGCACATGCACAGTGGCTATTATGCCAAATGTTTCAGTGTTTGCGTGCTTGCTATATAAATTCAGTGTCTGTATTAATTGGTTCAAAGACTATTGGTGAATTTTTGCGTTAACGTAAGATGTTGTGTATATAAAAACGAACTAAAAACCAACTGGACTATAGTTATCACTAGATAACCCGTAGTGGCTATTCTTATCGCATCACTAGATCACGCGTAGTATAAATACGGCTGCACGATCTGGAACGGGGCAGTCGACCGAACGATCTATAAATGTTCAATTCAATTATTCAATTATTTTATTAAATATATCTTTTAAGGTTACCACGGCATTCATCATGTAACTAACTATTTCATGTATCATAAATCAACTACCTTTACTCTCGTAAATTTCATGCTGTAATTAGTTGGAACACAACAGATGTAATGCGATGCAATGTACTTCGATGTAATGCGATGTAATGCTATGCGATGTAATTTGATACGATGCTATGTAATGAGATGTAATGCGATGTGATGTGATTTAATGCGATGTAATGTAATGAGATGTTATATTATGTAATGCGATGTAATTCGATGCGATGCGATGCGATGAGATGTAATGCGACGTAATGCTATGTAATGCGATTCGATGTAATTCAATGTGATGCGATGTAATGCGATGCGATGTAACGCGATGCGACGTAATGCTATGTGATGTAATTCGATGCGATGTAATTCAATGTGATGAGATGCGATGCGATGAAATGTAACGTGATGCGATGCAATGTAATGCGATGTGATGTAACGCGATGTAATACGATGTGATGAAATGCGATGTGATGCAATGCTATGGGATGTAATGTGATGCGAGTTAATGCGATATGATGTAATGCGATGTGATGCAATGCTATGCGATGTAATGCGATGCGAAGCAATGCTATGGGATGTAATGTGATGTGAGGTTATGCGATGCGATGTAATGTAATGAGATGTCATATGATGTAATGCGATGCGATGCGATGTAATGCGATGCGATGTAATTCGATGTGATCCGATGCGATGCGATGTGATGTAATGCTATCTAATGCGATGAGATGCAATGTAACGCGATTTAATGCGATGTGATGTAATGTGATGCGATGCGATGCAATGTAACGCGATGTAATACGATGCGATGCTATGTGATGCGATGTTATGCGATGTGATGCAATGCGATGCGATGCAATACTATGCGATGTAATGCGATGCTATGCAATGCTATGGGATATAATGTGATGTGAGGTAATGCGATATGATGTAATGCGATGCGATGCAATGCTATGCGATATAATGCGATGCGATGCAATCAGAGATGGGCACTTGTTTTTCCTATCTATCTTTTTATCTCTGAAAATCATCAAGATGGCGCCAATATCACTATCACGATCAATTTTTTTATAACCCCGCAACGTTTCAATATCATTTTCAAATCAAAGATGAATAACTTGAATCGATCAATTTTTTTCCTCTCAATTTTTTAATATAGCGCCACTATCACTATTCCGATCAAATTTTCTAATAATTCCTCAATACCCGATCAATTTTTTTCAAAAAACCCACAAAGTTTAAAAATCAAATTAAAATCAAATCTTAGTACTTCCTAGCTGATGGATTTTTTTACCTTTCAAAAATCTTTAGAAAGCACCACTATCAAATCCCTATCAATTATTATCTACAGCCCTTTAAGTTATATATCAAGTAGTAAGTTATAACTTATGAAAATAATTTTTACCTTTTAAACAAAAAATTCTAAATTTCAAACGAGTCAAACGACTTCACAATGGTAGGCTTTCCAATCGCAGGGCGAGCCACGCACCCTCATCCAGCGAATAATGTATGGTTTGGTTTGGGTTTAGTTTTATTTACCGCGCCCTAAAGAAATTTCTAGAATTTGTTTACAGTTTACACAAAAGATGCAGAGTTCCATGGCTCTCGGCTACCCACCAAGCCTACGTGATGACATCGAAAGTTCGAAACCACCAATCAGCAATCACTGTAGTTGGCGCCTTTTATAGGACACGGCCAACTTTAATCTAAAGCGCAGGATCGAAGTTGGCCGTGCCAGAGAGCATATAATTTATATAACATGTACGTATGTACGAGTTACAATAAAACCTTGAACCTTGAACCCTGTAACGTTGAGACAGACAGAGCACCAACCACGAGCTTACCCCCTTTTTGTCAGCCCCCATACTTCTACTGGCATCACGGTGGCGCGTTTGCTAGAGAAGGCGAAAATAAAATTTGTATTTCTTCTCGAACTTTAGTGAGGGGGGAGATTGAAATGAACAACGCGTCAGAAACAAAATGTGCAAATTTATCCTATCTATCATTTACCTCTGAAATCGTATAGATGGCGCCAATATCACTATCGTGATCATTTTTTTTTTAAAAACCCAGCAATGTGTAAATATCAATTTAAAATCAAAGATGATAAACTTTTCTCGATCAATTTTATTCCTCTCAAATTTTTTTAATTTAAAGCCACTATCACTATTACGATCAATTTTTCTATCAATAAAATCCGTGGAATCACAACCAATCAATTTGTATATAGTTTTTTGTGTTAAAAATCGTATCAAAATTGATAGAATTATAGGGTATATTTCAGAAATCCATCACAAAAAAGTATCAGATTCAAAAAAGATATGATAGTGCCCATCTTTGGATGCAATGGTATGGGATGTAATGTGATGTGAGGTAATGCGATGTGATGTAATGCGATGCGATGTAATATGATGTAATGCGATGCGATGTAATTCGATGTGATCCGATGCGATGCGATGTAATGCGAAGCGATGTAATGCGATGCGATGCGATGTAATGCGAAGCGATGTAATGCGATGCGATGTAATTCGATGTGATCCGATACGATGCGATGTAATTCGATGCGATGCGATGCGATGTGATGTAATGCGATGTTATGCGATTCTATGTAATTCAATGTGATGTGATGTAATGCGATGCTACGTAATGCTATGCGACGTAATGCGATGCAATGCTATGTTATGCGATGCGATGCAATGCTATGCGATGTAATGCGATGCGATGCAATGCCATGCGATTTAATGTGATGTAATGTAATGCCATGCGATGTAATGCGATGCAATGTAATTCGATGTGATCCGATGCGATGCGATGTAATTCGATGCGATCCGATGCGATGTGATGTAATGCGATGCGATGTGATGTAATGCGATGTTATGCGATTCGATGTAATTCAATGTGATGTTATGTAATGCGATGCGACGTAATGCTATGCGACGTAATGCGATGCAATGCTATGTTATGCGATGCGATGCAATGCTATGCGATGTAATGCGATGAGATGCAATGCCATACGATTTAATGTGATGTAATGTAATGCCATGCGATGTAATGTAATGCCATGCGATGTAATGCGATGCGATGTAATGCGATGCAATGTAATGCGATGCGATGTAATGCGATGCAATGTAATGCCATGCGATGTAATGTGATGCGATGTAATGCGATGTGATGTAATGTACACTGAGAGAAAAAAAAGTAGTTTCAACAGTAATCAATAATGTAAAATATACAAATCCTTTCGTATTATATAGTTTACTCCACATTACTGTGGTTTTTACAAGTCCATCCCTTACTTCTGAAAACAAGCAGGTGTAATTGGTTTTTAACTTTTACTAACTGTAAATAAAAAATGAGCATTCGTATTTTTTTCATGTAATAACTAGTAATTTTTACATGGGCAGGGTTAGTAAGTTAACACAACCAAAGACTAAATCTTACAACTTTCATTTTGATTTTACATAAGATCTGTAATACATTATAACAGATTATTACTGTTTTTTCAACGACTAATTCTTGTTTTTGTAACTGGGCTAGCATTATTTAGATATGAAATTATATTCACACTAAATATTACCTCATAGTACGAATTTTATACTAACTGAATACTAGTAAAATGGGTATATTACTTTTTAAAAAACAAACCAAAAAATATTTTTAAATTTTTACACGGTAAAGCTCATTTTACATTAAGTCTGTAGACAGTGGTGTAACTAAGGACCCGCAGAGCCCGCGACCGCCCGGGGCCCCATGACAAATAGGAGGCCCTTTCGTTTTAAGGGCCCACCGAAGAAGGTCAAGGGGGGGACGTGCAAATCTAAACGATTGAAAACGCTTTGAATAGGCTCGAGGGGAAGGGGGTGCAAATGCTTCATAACAAATAAAAGGGCCCTTATGATATAAAATTTCAGTGTAAATTTTACGCGAGGAAACGTAAAAATTATTTTCTTTCAACATTAGTTTTACTGATCCTCTTGTAAAAATTACTTCAAGATAATAAATTTTTTTAATAAATGGTATTTGATAAATTTTACCGCCAACCTGTATATTTTATATTATATAGATTGTTATATTAACAGGGTTATTTTTAAAAGTACAAGCAAGTTCTTGTTAAATCGACAAATTAATATACACTGAGGAAAAAAATAGTTTAAACAGTAATCAATAATGTCAAATATAGGCTACATATCCTTTGATATTACATATTTTATTCTACATTATTGTGGTTTTTACAAGTCCATCCCTTACTTCTTAAATCAAGCTGTTGTTATTGTTTTTTAACTTTTACTAACTGTAAATAAAAAATGATAATTCGTTTTTTTTACAATTAATTACTAGTAATGTTTCCATCAGTATGGTTAGTAAGTTAACACAGCAAAAGACAAAATTTTACAACTTAAATTTTTATATACAGAAGTTCTGTAATGCATATTATTACAGATTATTACTTTTTTTATCAACGGTTAATTCTTGTTTATGTAACTGGGCTAGCATTATATATACAAGATACTACACTTTGGTCTTAGCCAAAAGACCGAGTTTCTTCATTCTTCGGCCATACACACGAAAAACGTTAAAATTATAGCCATGTTTTAAAAGCCTTCATCTATAGACACTAAGCCGTATAATAAAAGCCAAATTAATATGTAAACAACTTATAATTGGTTAAAATTGTCATTAATCAGTTGGTTATATAGGGTACGCTGCCATGCGTAGAGAGAGTTATCAGAGCGTTCCATAGTCTTGTTGAACGTTACGGAGTTATACCTCCAACGCTATTCTTCGGAATTCACCTCCGTGTATAGAGCTGCACTTATTTACAAGGCATTTGCCCGGGATATAAATGCATATTTCGGTATTACACATATTTCCCTTTGAAAACCTGCCCTTACCGGAAATAGGCTTATAATTCCCGGGCACCCGGGCAAAATAGGGCCAAATGTTATTCAGATATTTTATCGGTGTAAATTTTAGGCGAGGAACCATAAAATTATTTTCTTTCAACATTAGTTGTACTGATCCTCTCATAAAAAGTACTTGCATGTAGTTTTAAATTGTAATATAGGGTATTTGATAAATTTTACCGCCTACCAGTATATTTTACATTATCTAGATTGTTATATTAATGGGATTTATAATTAAAAATACAAGCAAGGTCTTGTTAAATCGACAAATATATTGTCAGTAAAATTTACTTTTTCAACGATAATTTAAATAGTTTCGCAAGACTTATTTTATAAAGCGTAAATGTCATTAATATAATTTTACCGTGTAAATTTAACCATAATACCAAATGTACATTTTACATGGGGAACCGTAAAAATTAGTTTCTGTTCACATTAGTATTACTGATCCTCTTGTAAAAACTACTTCAAGATAGTTGAAATTTTAATAAATGGTAAAAGATAAATTTTACCGCCAACCTGTATATTTTCCATTATCTAGATTGTTATATTAACAGGATTTATAATTAAAAATACAAGCAAGGTCTTGTTAAATTGACAAATATATTGTCAGTAAAATATACACCTACGAATTTGGATTATCAGATAACATCATAACTTGTAAAATTTACGGGACCCTCTTGGCTTCACCGGAGTCCAAGAGTTACCTGTAAATTAAACAAGATTTTTTTTCTCAGTGTAATGTAATGTAATGTAATGCGATACGATGTAATGCGATGCAATGTAACGTAATGTAATGCGATGTAATGTAATGTACAATGATGTATAATAATGTAATATAATGTAATATCAGATCAGATATCGCAACTGATATCTGGGAGTCGGTTGGAAGCACTAGTCTAATCGAGTGTTACCTTTTTATTTTTTTAAAATAAAATATTTTTTAAAATTTCGCGAATTTATTACTGACTTTGATATAATATTTCGCCTATTAGACATAAAGTGTAGTACTTCAAATTAAAGCTTATTGTAAGAGCATTTATATGAATGTCTAAAATCCAAAATCGAAGTTTGCCCTGATCACGAAATTCGCCGTCGAAAATGACCCCCCGTTGAATAAAAATCGCGAAGTTTCAACTTGGTATAATAAAACGGTAATATTTAGAAAATAATAATCAAGGTTTTCGAAATCAGCGCTATGTGTTACCCTAAAATCGAGAGTTTCATAGTAATCATCGAAATATTCTTCAATTTATTATTTAAAATGTTTGAGGGTGCGAAAATGAACTTTTCAAGAGTTTGAAAAAGTGACTTATTTTCGAAAGGATCTATTTACGCAACCGCTGCATCGATTTTGTCCCTAGTTTAGGTGGTTTAAATTTCATATGATTCGGCCGACCCATGGTTGCGTGAGTTGTCGTCTTGACGTGGAATGACCCAATAGCAAATAGCGAGGAAAAAGTTTATTTAAAAGATCATTAGTACGTCCACGCCTTATCGCCTGGAAAATAAGTAAATCAGTGTTTTGAAATGTATCGGATTTCAAAAACCATGACATCTAACTAATATCAACCTGGATATATTGTCTCGAAAACCATTTCCTAAACGTTTTTCCTGGTTGAGTATTTGTAGAAATATATATATCTAATCGGTGCCATTAAAACAGAAATTGCAACACAAGAACTTTAAACTATCGTGAGCGACATCGCTGTGCATTACGCAAAAAACGAAATTTATTTTAATAACATACTTAACTCCGCTGTTGTCCGAATTAAAGTGCCAAAAAATAATATTAAAATTATTCAACGCACAAAGAACATTTATAATAAAAAACCATAAAGAGGCTTAAAGATAAATATAATTGATATAAGTAAAATAAATAAAACATTTTTGTAAACTACACGTGATAGCACTTCGTTTAATTTAAATATATGAAAGTTTCTAACCTCACACTGATGCACCATGAATAATATTTCGCTTCGTTATCCTCAATGAGTAAAAATGCTTTCTCGATAAATATGTCTGTAGCTTTCAGAGATCTGATGACGCTGGCACCGGCCAAAGTGTCAGAAAAATGAGTGAACAGAGGAGAGTTTGAGTTGACGTAAAGGTTCTTCAACTGTCGATGAGCTTTCGAGTAATACACCTAAAAGCATTTAGTTTCCTTGCAGTTTAGATTTGCCATAAAATATATTTTATAATAAGAATTATATAATTTTGTTGAAGTATATTCGTTATACGTTATGATATCCAACATAAATATCATCTAGAAAAGCACCAAACAAGATATTTTTCTTTTAGGCTTTTAATAATTTAACTATATTAACATTTTATTATCGCAGACCTATTGGTCCGAGTATATCGTAAGTTTTACCATTACTTTATATTTGTTAGGGCTAAGCTTTTTTTTTACCCTTTTCATTATGGACATTTTTACTTTTTCGCGTTATTTAAAGGGCAACGCAAGTGGTCATGCAGGGGGGGAACTATGTTTTCTTCAACAAGCCGTAAGTAGGTTTTCCAAGGATGATTTTATACAGCGCGAAAGCCTTATTCTCCTTGGTGTAGACACGTAGCGCAATTTCGCTCTCATTCGCGAATTTTTAGATTTTCTTCGCTGAGTTAGCTTGCAATCAACGAACCCAGGAATTTAGGCATAGCTTAATTTATTTATTATGGAGAAAAGAACTGGGTTAGTTTCCGAGAGTTGGACTTTGATATTTTCGATTTAACAATGTTTTGGAATAAAATTATTTGTGAATTGAATATTTTTAATAATGGAAGTTGGACGCGGTAAATCTCTGCCGCTAGCCTCACATTGAATTAAGAAAATTCAACACCACACACACTCCTATATCCCGTCTCCCTTAACAATTTCCCTATCATTATACCCCGACAGAATATTTATCTTTTTTTATTACATTTATTTTGTAGAAGTTTAGGATCCGATTTGTCGGTAAGCACGGAGACTTCACTTTGGCATTTTCGCGACTAAAGAATGCATGGATTTTGCGTAAAAACCGCGAGAGGCGCATTTATACAAAATAAATTCGGCAAATATGGTGGTGGAAACACTAGTCTGTTATCACAAATATTCGGAAAGATATCAATTTTCTGTAATGGAAGTGCCTTAGCTCTGCCATACTCTTTTAACAATTTAAAACAATATTTCTCAATAAAACCGCAAAAATGTTAATATGTTAAAAGGTTATAGTTAATCGACGATATCGAATAGGTGTTTCTAAAAAATAAAACAATTAAAAATTAGAAGTTGCTGATTTCTCTTGTCAAATAACAAAAAGAAAAGTTTGTGTGTTTGAAAAATATTGTCCGTTTCAATGGCCCATTTGAAAATCCGCATTTGGGCATTTTGAAATAATGTTTAGATCTACTGCATCTTTGTTTTTTTAAGAAATCGGTAAGAAACATTTCGGTTCGTCATATTGTTTGCGTTTGTCATATAACTGTCCTGTGTTAGTACTAGGAAGTAAAATTGATTTTGATATTACGTTAATTCTTTTCACAAGAGTCGTTGAGCAAAAGTCGTTGAGCAAAATTAGGTGGACATCCAATATCAACTATTATTAATATAAAAATTGCATTATCCTAAACACAACTTGACTATAACCAAAGCACTTGTTAAAAATATTAACTATTTTTATAAGTCTATAATATTGTTTCATTAGTTTGTCACTTTGGGGAACGGAGTGATGTCATCACAAGAAGAAAATCTCCCCCTAGCGAGGCGCTGTCAAAGGCTACGTGTGACGCGTTAGCAACCGACGAAAAACGGCAACGATGCCCGTTATGCTCTCAGTAAAACTTTTTCACACTAATGTAACAAGATTATACACTTATGCTATTATGCATCGAAACAACTTTTCTTGTAATCTTCATTGCTAACAACTACTCTTTTAATGAGGTGAAGGTCAAATATTTAGTACTAATTAAAATGTAATTGGTTCTTACTTTAATAAATATGAAAGGCACTAGGCAAAACACAATCGCCAACGCAAAGAACGGAATTTCTGCCATTACAGCTATTAATAAAGATACCGCCTGATATACAAATGCGATACTCATCAGCAAATTAAAGTTCATTCCTTGATCGGCTTCCTGTATGTCAGATGTAAAGCGATTGAGGATACGTCCAACTGGAGTGGTGTCGAAGAAGGCTAACGGTGATCGAAGAACTGACTCTAGTAGTTTTTGATTCATTTTAACCGCGGCGTTTAACATAAAAATCAATAAGAAGATTCCTGATACTAAGGTAACGCTAAAATGCGCCAGATTTATTGTTCCAAATATTGAGAGTCTCTTCATTTTGGACATAGTGACATTGCTCTGATCCGAATTTGAAGGCTGAATATCTGCAGTCCAAAGCACCAACCAGTAATTGGAAAACACAGATAAAGCATAAGCGCAAGAAAAGCCAAAGAAAATGGCCAAACAGCTCTTTAAACCAATTAGGTTGAAATATTTCCATGCCACTGAAATAACTCCCTAAAAATAAAATGTAAAAAATAGTTTATACCTGAAAACGTTGACATAAAGTCGATATTTTTGTGTTTTTAAACATGGAACACATATGATATCTGTACATGTAAACTCTTAAAAATGTTGGGTTAAATGATTTTGGTTATTTCATTTTAAACTACTTTTTGTGTCAAAAATTACCCAAATGTAGTTGAAAATCTTGAAGTACAAAATTTGGGTGAAACAAAATTAGGTTGTTTTCAAGATAATATTATAGCAATCCAAAATTGGGTCATACTATCAAATTTAAAGTTCCCACGCGACAAAGACGATATGAGCTTCTAAAATGTGTCCAACGAACTGGTAGTCTATGGAAGACTGGAAATGTCTGGAAAAGTCTGGAAAATGAACATTTAGCGTCATTCTTACATCGTATGCACTCCAGTGTGATCAAATTTTTCAATGGATATTTTTGTGGAAACCAAATTGAATGAGTTGCCTCTTATAAAAATCAAGGAAAATTTCATAAGTCAGATTATTTAATTTTTATTGTTTTTTCTCTTAATCTATAACACTTTTAACAACAATAATCTTGTATTTTGGGAAGTTTAATTTTTGGAAATAGGGTCACCGAGTGTACCATCGTCAATTTCTATAAGTAGTTCTTTGTACACACAAGAAAAAATTTCAGATGAAATGTTTAGAAGTGGCATTTTGCTGTTCTTTAGAAAACATTTTTCACAACCACTCCTACGCTTATTTGTATATTCTATAACTACGGTGTCACATTGACTAATCAGTTGGTTTGAAACTACACTAGTTTTGTATACATTAGACAGTATCTGATTTTATTGCTAGTGCCGTCATTTTCTCAAAGTAGATTTTCATATATGCACAAGAAAATTGAGATGCAATTTTTAGAAGTGGCATTGATTTCTTAACAATGAACACTGATTTACATCAACTTTTAAATTTAAACTTGGAATTTTAAATATTGATATTTACATCTTCCAAAGAAAAATATTTATTATAATTTGAAATATTTTCGCGAAGACCACTCCTATGCTTATTTATATATCCTAAAACTATATTTATAACTACACTAGTGGATTTTTTAATGTTGATGTTTACATCTCCATTTTAAGCTATGTAATGCCTAAGCACAGTCGCTAGATTGGCAGTAAATATGTTTATTTTAGACTACGAATATTTCCTTATTGAAATGTTTTTCACTTTGATTACACTTATTTGTATAATCTGCGCCCAATTGCAATAATTTAGGGAAGTTTTGGAGTAAGTTCTTTTATGATAATTTAATTTTAAAGTAGCAGAGAACTTCTGAAGGGACGGAAGAAATAAATGATGGGTGAATAGTGTTTACACAATACATACCCTATTTTGAATATTTGTTTCCACTGACATTATCTTTTTTCCAACGATTTCATCACTATCTTTTTCAAACTTTTCTTTCCTGAAATTGCAAATAATATGCATTTTTTTAAATCAGGTTAGCATAAAATAAATATAAAGCAATTCAAATTATATGTGAGAGTGGTCATCAGCTTGTTGCGGTCTACGGATCAATGTCCTTGAACGAGTGGCCGGTCCCAGCCAGCGCAGTGGAAGGTCAACACTCTGTGGTGAGCTACCAAGTCTACACCACCTGGTGGTGCTGGGCGGTAAACACTCAAAGCTAGATCACCACCGGTGGTGAATTTAAAGGCTTGTAGAAAGCAGCGGCTTTCTGGGTATTAATGGTTGACGGTTGACTCTTTTTCCACCTGCAGAATAATCTTAAATGAAGTCCCCGTTTTTCGTTGGGTGGTGAACTAGCAAAGGTAAGCCATCACAGATGGTTAACGTGTAAAGTTAGTGGTGAAAAGATACAGACTGTACTAAAGGCAGCAGTCTTATTCTGTTTTAAGGATAGACGGTCAGCTTTTTCCCCAACCGGCAGAAATAAAGAGTTAAAGTACTAAAATTTTGACAGTCCCTACTTCTTCACCATCTGTATCAAGCGCGTACGTTTCTCCGATACAATTGCACACGTTATACCGTATGAAGACCGTGTAAATTACGAATTAAGAATTTAACAACATTTTACTATGCAAATTAGACTTAAATTTAAAAATCTTATTCCCCAGTATAAAAAAGTGGCGAATGGGATGTGCACTGTTACAGCGGTGGTGCAAAAACCCCGCGTTTAATTACTTTGAACGTACAATGCTGTGGTGACGTAAAATGGCATGGCGAAATAACTTACGTTAGTATATAAAGTCGAACGGCCAGAGTGAATGACCATTCAAACTCGAAGAAGTTTCAAGTCAAGAAGAATAACCCGGCAACAACTATGTAAGTACAATCCCTTTTTTAGTATTTTAGTCCTTTTCCTCTGGGGACCATGTATTTATTTTACTTTTGAATTACAGGTATAAGTAATCGATAGTCGTAGATTTTGAATTCTTTCAAGGAAGTGGCAGCCTGTTCAGCCGAGGCTTCACCCCGGGTCGTGACATGCGTCTTTTTCCCACCGCACTCCCGAATCGATCCACCCTACCGCACTCAACGTCAGAACACCTGGGTTGAGATGAACGTTTACGGTCTCGGTTGGGACTATTGATTTAAGTCATACAACAAACTGAAAGCTTGCGTGGAAACGGCTACCCGAGGCTACGTAAGAGTTTTTGTAAAGGCGAGGATAAATGTATATTCTTTTAAATTTTCTACCCTTCGAAGTTATAGACTTAATTGATGTGAGATGCCCCAAAGTGGCTGAACTAGATGTAGCCTTTTTAGTTCACCACCGGGTGGTGGCCTTCCACCTCACTGGCTGGGACGGGCCACTCGTTCACCACCCGGTGGTGCAGCCTTGACAGTTCACCACTCAGCTCCACCCGGTGGTGCAGCCTGGGTAGTTCACCACCGGGTGGTGGCCTTCCACTGCGCTGGCTGGGATCTGCACGAAGGCACTAACAAGTAAGAGCGACTGCTCCGGTAACTTTGTTCTGTTTCGGATTGTAGAGTATCAACTGAAAATCGCTCAGGATCTATTCACGATCCTAAAAACTATGCATTATGAAAGTCATTAGGTAAAAATAGCTATGCCAAATATTTTAAATATAAAATATCTCACTCTTTGCCTCGCGGAACCAATATATTTGTAAAAACCATTATTGTTGTAGAATTTACATAGTTAAGAAATATCAGGAATACATGTTTTGGAGTTGAAACACCCCAATCAACGTCATTGTTGAAATGGCAGCCTTTGTCTTCGATATCTTGTCATAATAACCATTTCAGAGAAAAATAAGTCGCAATCGTTGTCGGTAGTTTTTGAGGTCGGAATATAAAGTATTTGCATTGAATCCAACCAGCAACCGGCTGACGTCTGACCTTATATTATCCCTTTTAACGCACAAAACTTTGAAAAAATTGGATCAAAAGAAAATAATATTAGTTTGTTTCAAATAATTTTCGATTTAAATTATACTGTTACGAAACAATTCAAATATATAGACCCAAATTTGTTTTTTCTTTTATTAAAAGCGATCGAGTCGAGTAGGTATTATTGATGCAGTTACCATGGTTAAGAAGCGACAGTTAATGGAAATTCTGAGGGCTATTTACTTCATGTTAAAAATTTAAATATGGTATCAGTTTAAAGACTGTCATATGCTGGTGACTTTAGAGTCAATCTATCAGATATTTACAATGGCAAAATTTATTATTAGTTTTTAAAGTTTTTTATAATTTTCAAAGTAAGTAAAATTCAAACCCAGAAAAAAACATCGTTCTAGCTTTTAGTTATACGGGAGACCGTATTAGAGGTACCGAGTTTGGTTAATCGTCTTTTCACAATAAAAGTGATGTATAGATGCTACCCTGTTCTAATACGGGAATCACCTGACTTTTATTCCAATAAACCTTTAAATGGCATGCCAATCGTTCATCTATTACCACCTCTAATTTTTGAATTGTTTAAACCTTATCTTTATTAACAGAATATTTTTTAAATGTTTTATACATTTATCTACAAGTATATCAGTTATTTAATTTCTAGGATTAGTGTAATGGTCTAACCGAACAATTTTAGCAATTTAAGTTAAGTGTCAACATATTCAAAGATTCGTTAGTGTTTATCTAATTAATATTTAAAATATTTAATTTTGAATTGAACTGATTAGCTACCAATTAAATTAAAATAAGTTTAAATGCTTTATCTAGTTATCTTTTAACTTCTAAGAAGTAAAAATCTTCTTAATCACTAGCATTAAGGCGCTTAAATGAAGTTAAACACTTAACTGGAGTTTTTTTGCCATAGCTTAGTATTTCATACCCATTGATATAGTGTCTGTGCGCTTTATGATCATCTTAGCTTTGTTTAGTGTTTCTAACGGCATAGAAGCAAATAATTCCTTGATAAATTTAGCTGAACACCTACGATTAAGGGAGTTGCTGAAAATCGTCGAAGATAGCCGTAAACTTATCTACAGAATAGAACATTGGAATTACCTTTTTGAAGTATATTTCGTTATATCTGCTTTCAATTTTTCTTTCTGAATAATCCGTTTGTTTTTAATTCCTTCTTTGTTTAACTCGTTTAAGAGATCTTTGAACGGACCCTCTTTCTCTAGCAATTCTTCGTATGTACCTTGGCCTTCAATTTTACCATTATCCATCACGTAAACAACATCGACATGCGGAAGAAGGGACAAATTGTGGGTTACCACTATTCTCGTCTAAAACAAATTTTAAAATTAATTTATTCTATGGAAGTTTAAGTACTCTTGTTATCATTAATAAACTAATCATAGTGAAATTTTACACCAAAAAATTGTCGTTTTACTGAGGTGCTGATTATCTAAATAATGCTTAGTTTCGGAAGTGGATACTTTGAAAATACCCCTCTCGTATGAAGTCTTCGACTGTAGGCATTTTTCTTAGCTATGAGTATTTCCTGGGCTTGGGATAATTTGATGAAAGTATCAATTGTAAAAGTTCCTTTTCACTTGACAAAAACTGTGAGCGTCGACACTACTTAGAAAAATAGTTTTTTTTAGAGCCTACAAAGTTTAATCATTGCGGGATTTCAGATTTTCTACTCTCAGATGTATCCGGGATCAAAATTATTTCAATACAGTGTATGCAATATAAGCCTAGAAGTAGCATAGAAACTGAAATATGTGTAACTTACTTTATTTTGAAGTAGTCCATTAGGTCCAATCACCCTCTCGAATAAATGATTTGCAGTGTGAGTGTCTACCGCACCCAAAGGATCATCAAACAAGTAGATGTCTCGATCCAAGTAAACGGCTCTGGCTAAGCTCACTCGTTGCTTTTGCCCCCCACTAAGGTTAATTCCCTGCAGAAATATAAAGATATTAACAATCATTTCAAGAGATTTCTGTAAAATTAAGCTGTGAGGTTTTGAACACAGATTTTACCAAAATGCACATGTTTTAAACTTAAGAGCTTCTTAGTACTTTTAAATATATAGTTGATTATGATAAGCTACAAATTTTAATTTAAATTGACAGAATATACACAATTTGCAAATACTTTATACTGTAATAAACTTTAAATTATTTTGGGGTCGTTGTGAAATAAAAGGATATACATTGTTCCTTAGATTGTTCAACTGAATAGATTCCTTTTTCTTACGAAGATATATATACATATATACGATTCAATTTTAAACCTACCAACTCCAAATTCACACCCTATCTACGAAATTAGCGAAACATTTCTTGATATCAGTGGCGTTAACGCCGTATAATAAAATAGAGCACACAAATATAATATAAATAAATTGTTTGTTATACGGTTCCATTCAAAGGCCGTGGTCAAACATTTGCAAAGATAGAATATTTTCAACAATCTCTGAAATCTAAACCTTAATAATAAGAATTCAATTATAAAACAAATTTTCCACTATATCATGCAAACTTAATGTAATACTATTTTTAATCACAATTTTATGTACGCTATAAAATTGTTTTCTTTATTATTTTACTATATTATTATTATTATAATTATTATTACTATTTTTATTAGTATTATTATTAATATTATTATTATTATTATTATTATTATTATTATTATTATTATTATTATTATTATTATTATGGTTAAATTAAATCGCTCAATGCAATGATGGAAAAAAATGTAAATGAACCCAAATGGAATCTAATTACTTTTTCGCCAATTTCTGTTTCATCGAAAGCTGGAAGAATGTTAATGTCTTCTTCTAAAGCGCACGCCTCAAGAATTGTCTCGTACTTTTCTCGGTCCATTTCGCGGTGAAACAAAATGTTGTTCTTCAAAGATGCATTCTGAATCCAAGCTTGTTGAGGACAATAAGCCACAGTTCCCTTCGGTTATTAAATTCAACCAGTAAATATACAATGGAAAGTGAAACCCAGTATAATCATAAATTTCCACTATTTAAAAGCATTTATGTACTATAATATAAACAAATAGGATGACATGGATCTAGACGTGATGAGTTAAAGGACTTAATTAAAATGTCATATGGACTTAACACAAAGTGGTTTAACTTAAATAGCTCAATATCTGAAGTCTTCGTCGTGGTTAACTGGCAAACAGGAACCTTAATTTGATTTTATTCGAGTTCTACTCTATTTTATATTGCAAAGATTGAAATGTTTAAAGATACATCAGGCATTACTTGGCACGCAAAGACGGCCTAACGTGAATAACATAGCTACCAGTAATATAATAACTTAATTAAAATCCTTTGTTATTAACGAGAGGGTTGTGTTAACTAAGACGCTTATGGATTTGCGCCAGGTTTTTTGAAAGGTTGCGTTTCACTCAAGGAATTATTTTATTAAACTAGGCTTACTTCATTTGAGTTAGAATGAATCACAACCAACACTACATAAGTGACTGATTATAACAAAATCCTAACGCTTCCCACCAATTTTTTTTAACAACGCTTTTTGGTCAACGTTTTGGCTTGTATTAGTTATAACATGAATCTATTTAACCCATGAATATTCAACTGGAATACCCTAGGTCACCTCTGGCGACGCGTGGGGCGGAGCCAATTTATAGTGACGGAGTCGAAGTAGAACTCAGCTGTTATTTATAAGCAGTCGAAGCGTTAGTTCCTAAAATGACGCGTTATGGTTATGTTTCCTTTTTGCAGTACTTATCATTAATCTATTTAAATAAATAGATCTATTTCATATTATTATTAGAATAGATTTTATTAGAATAAAATGATAACAGAGCATTTATTATTTAATAATAATATGGCAAAAATTGACTCAGGTTTTCTTCCAAAGTTTCACCGAGGCTTAGCTTTTCAGAGATAGTTTGTATGTTTAAATTGTTATAAATCTCACAGACACTCGATAGCATAAGATTGCTTTCAAAATATCGGAGTAACATTCCTTTTTAATTTATATTTTTGTACTAGAAAGAGTTATAACTGTAAAGCTTATTTTGAACAAAATAACGTGAACCGTACCTGAGAAGTCATTTCGCGGCTATTCTGCTCTCGTAAACTATCTGGCGCTAAAATGACATCATTTCCGAATTCGTTCTTATTGGCTTAAAGAGTAAATCACTCGTATGGCGCGAAAATAGGCTCCGCCCCACGTTACCTCAGAGTATACCGTGGCTAATGATAGAGTTGGATATTCATGGGTTAAATAGATTCATGGTTATAATAAATTTTGTTATTTTCAACGGAAACAGACAATTCAGAACTCCTAAACCAATTGATGGTGCGGGATAATCGAAAGAGAGTTTATTTTATTTGAACAAAATAAGACGTAGTGATGGCTCCAAAATTTTGAGATATTTCGTGTGTGCCCCATTGTAGATTTTGTTTAATTCCATTAAATTGCCTTATGGCGACGCAAATTCAGAAGCGCTGTTGTGAGCTTTTCAGGGAAAACGAAACGAGGGAATGTTGCATTAGTTAGGTGCCAAACCCATAGCATGTATATTCCGTTTAATTGATTTGGGACTAGCTGCTTGAGTATGTCCCAAAGTAGTCTATAGCTGAAAAATAAAATATCGCGATACAATTGTGCCGTTGATAAAGAAAAAAACTCTCAATTATATCCAATGAGATTGGGGTGACACTGTGTAACATTCTGTCCGGCAAATACCATGAAATAAAAAATAATTTCATTTTTTATCATACGTTCACTCTGATCTCTCCGCGGCATTTTTCCGTTTCACCAAGAACAGACGACAACAGAGAGGTTTTCCCAGATCCAACTTTTCCCACAACAGCAGCCAAAATTCCTCTTTCAAATTCCAGACTTATTCCATGGAAAACGGGCTCGGACGAAGAATCCCAAGTGAAACATCCGTCAATAAATTCGATTGCTACAAAAGAAAACCGTAAATAGCGCATACACATTCATAATAAATGGAATCCATATACCCAGTTGCACCCTAACAAAGCTTTAGCCTGTACGTAGAAATAACATTTGTAACATTACATATCATCTCACTATTTGCTGTAACCATGCTAGAACCTCTTGATAGAAAAGCACTTTTTAGTGGAAAAATGACAATTATCTTACCAGTGCTCTTTTTATGTTTTGAATGGCCAGTTTGAACGTATGATTTTATTTCACTGCCATTAAAAATTCCGTTAATCCTTTTGAATGAAACCCTTAACTAAAAAGGAAAACAAATTAATATTTTAAACAAAATAAAAAGGCACTCTAGAATGAGTTTTACCATTAATAGATCATTAATAAAATTTGGCAAAAGGAAAGAATTTACAGCGACTGCTGCTAATATCTCCAAAGTTGTAAACGCAATTGAAGGGGACAAGACATTATCATCATCCAACAAAACGAACATCGTGAAAGATAGAAACGCTCCCTGCAAAATATGTTTTTTTACAATTAGACGAAAATATAACTTTGTAAATAGTTCAACAGTTTTCATTCAAAGCTACTTACGTAAATCGAAAAACATTTATTAAAGAATTTTTAGCTTAAACTCTCGATTAAATTTAAACTATAATACAAAACAAAAGCCCATCCGGGGTTTTCTCTTACAAGCATACTGTTTTAAAATATTGATCCAAAATAACCAATAATAACTTAACCAATAATTAAAAAAGCAAACATACTTAAATTATGTTGCTATTTGTTGGAGTTACGAACTTATAAACCGATGAACTCATTAATTTCTAATAATACGGATTCATAGTATATTAAAAATTAATTTTAACTTTTATTTTCAAATATTGTGTTATAATCTTATCTTAACTTTGATCGTTTTCTTTTTTATACCTTATACATGTTTGTATTTAAGGAGATATTCATTAATCTCATCGAGATTGTTTGGTTAATCAATGTGGTTTGATTCATACCTATTTCTATGTATCCATAACTAAATTTGTATTAAACTTTGGCGGTCTTTTAATTCTGGAATTGCGGCTAGACCCGAACATTTATAAGGTGTATGACATCTGGTAAAAAACCCTTAACTTAAAATTCGCAATAAGGTCTTTCGCATAAAAACCAAAATGTGTCGTCCGCCCAATAGCTACATCTAAATGTTTTAGCCCATGAATGCCAAGAAATCAAATAATGGGCAAGGTCTTAATTTATCCACCAGTATACGTTTGCAAGTTATCTCCCCACTGGTTTAAGGTGTTTTCCCCCGAGGTCTTCGGTTTCCCCTGCCATAAAAATTTGTTGAGGTTAACGGTAATAGTATGTGTAGGGAGCTGCTGGCTCGCGTGGCTTGCAGGGCTTGCCACCACCCTCCTACGCATTGTAACCCGGCCACCTGAATTAAAGGCTTTATAAGTCGCTTGATGACTTAGGCCTAGGGTGGTGCCTTGGGTATTAGCCTAGCTGATTATTATATAGACAAGTTCTATACGGGTCTGTCCATAAATAATGTTTAACAAAGTCCGCATATCACGCTACTACACATCAAATATGCTAGACCTTATGTAGCGTGTTTTGTTAATGAGTTTTTAAGACCCATATAGAACTTGACCATGTTTCTGATTGGACAACGTGTACTGGCGGCTCATAATCTGATTTCAGGGCAATCATAGGCTTAAACATCAAGACGACACATTTTTGTTTTAATGCGAAGGCCAATGGGCATTTTAACCTTAAGGTTTTTGGCCAGATTCTATATTTTTTTGTAGTAACATCACTACTGCTGAATGCTCGATAAAAGATAATTTAAAAAGAAATACGCCAGTTTCATGAACCGATCTTGTTAACCGTATTAGTTAGGTTAGGGATATGTGGGATCACGTGGAATTAATGGCTTGCAACCACCTTCTTACGCATATTAAACCTGTCACCTGATTTAATCGCAATAAAATTCGGTAGATGACTTGAGCCTAAGATGGTACTTTAGGTATTAGCCTAGTTGATTATTGTTATAGTTAGGTCAATATCTACTTACCAAGTAGGGAGTTATAGGAATAACGCGTAGACTTATAGCTTGTAAAATGGCTGTTTTTTTCATAAGAATCACTTCTTGATCCCTGAGCTCATCAACTTTCGCTTGAAATGACTTCTCCCAAGCGTACATCTTCAGAACACGAGCTCCGTTCAAAATCTCGCTCATCAGTTTTATTCGTTTGTCTTTGCAATTTATTATATGGCGCTAAATAAAGAATATCAGTATTTTTATTTATAACGTTCTTTTTTAAGCCATTTTTATAATTTCCTTATTTCATTTTGGCTTATTTGTACTCCCTTCTCTCCCAATAGCTCACTTATAGTATTAACTCGTCTTACGAAGGTATCACAGTTCGTAATACATAATATAATTTTACACCTTTTCCCCATAAAACAAATTAATTGGTAAACTTAGGAAGATTAACAGCAATTTAAATCGCTGATCTGAGTATCATTTAAAACACAATTGATTACCTGGTATTCTTTAGAAGTATTCGCTAGTAGTTGAAGGAATGGCACAGCTAAAATGACACTTATGATGCCAACTAACGCTGATACTCCCAATAACGTCCACAGAAAATAAGTTGCGATTACAATTGTAACGGGAAAACAGATTATTATATGGTAAGAAACAGCCAGAAACTGAAATCGTATTGAATCGACTGACATGCAGTTAAGTATGGTACCACTGGCAAAATCATTTCGACTTTTATGAGACAGTCGCAGACACTATGAACAAAAAATACTAATAACATTTCAATAGCGCTCCATTTTATTTAAATTGAATTGATTTATAACAAAGTATAGGAAATTATCTCAAAATCTAGTTATTACTTTTCTTAAAAAAAAACGTAAATTTGCTGTAGGCGTACAGGCACTATAAGTTAAATGAAACTGTTTGCCGATTATTCAAAACTTGCGTTGATAAACATCGCGTGAAAATGAATTTTTAACTTTGCAAAGTTTATTTTTGTTTAAAGTTACTAACTAGAGTCATTGTTAAAACAAATTTATTAATATAAATATCGTTTGCTGACTAGTAAGACCTAAAACAACAAGGCATTATCTTAACAGTAAAATTGATTTTGCATGTTAAAAAATGTTTCGATTTCTTCGGTACAAAAATGCACAGTGTTTCCAAATGTCCAAAAAACGGCAAAATAAGAAAAACCGCTCTAACGTAAATAATGTTTGCCTATTTGGAATACAAAATGAACGGTGATTAACCGAGAATCAAAATGGGAGTAAAAGGTTTTCGTTAGTGGCATTCAAGAGCCCGTAATGGCGTTATTAAGCGCTTTAAAAATCTTGTTAATGGGCGTCTTCATTTTTTTTCTACAAAAATGTTTTGTCTCCAGGATCCGCATTTTATGCAAAAAGGCGCAAGTAGAAACCCAATATTTTTTAAAAGCCCTCTAGTGCACATCCAAATATGTCCATTACATATATAGGGTAAGTTTCCCTTCGCGACTTTTTGGTGAAAGTCGAGTTTTAAAATATGGCAATAAGTGACTGAATTTCACGACCTATTTTGGCTATAAGCAATTATATACGAAATTACACTGGATTCTGCTAGACCCCTGGACCAGCCCTAGGCTCCACGGCAATGCTCGCGTGTATTGTGTGTATACTCGCAAGCTGAGTTACCACTATAGCTGAAACTAATATGATAAACCTATATTATATTGGTACCAAATTAATCAATAACACTTGTGGTAATTTTATAGGTAAATAAACGAATGTGATTCTTATTTGCTTTTTAATGTAAAGATAGATTTCATAAAAATTTAAACTATGTCCTCTGCCGATTAACTCAATGGAAAATCCAACTGGTGTATATCAGTATTCATTTCTTCTTCACTATCCGTGTCTTCTTCAGATTTGTAAAATTAGGGTAAGTAGGTTCCTCGGGTACCTTTTAAATGTTAGTTCATCACTGTTGGATTTTGCGAACAGTTTTTAGGTGCCGCGACTACGATGAACTTTTGTTCCCGCTGTATGCGCTTGAGACATTAGACTAATCAGACGAAAATGTAAATAAAAATAAACAGTATAATTATGCGATTTAATATTGGTTAAAATAAAACTGTTACAACTATAAATACTGAATAATTAAGCAAAACAGGGGATATATAGTTTAAAATTTTACACGCTAAATAGTTATTCTACATTGTACGCTCGCTCGCTCTTCTTCTCTTCTACGCTTCAACTTCAAAAACGCTAACTAAAAACAAAACTTTCTTATCTTTTCCCCTGCCCTTTTGCAGTACAGACTTTGGGACACCCCCCAATTTCTAGCTTAGTCATGGCCCAATGACGAACAGAAACGTCCGCTAGAAATAGAAAATGGACTTGGGATCTTTCTATTTTTCGCGCTTACGTGTTACATGAGGAGACAATATTAGAAGTATAGGGGTAGAGAAATTATAAACCCAGGTTACAAAAAATAAAACTTATACCAATTTATACGAAGCCAAAAACAATTTCTACGCACACCCCACCATGAACTTCTGAACTAAATTCAGAGTTCGTAACCGATTTTACTTAATTTCAAGAGGGTAGAGTAAATTAATAGAACGTCTCACAATTTTGTTATTTGGCAGTCGTACAGTACAAGATCTTATTTTGTCATCTCTACCTTTAAAAACTTTTATTCGTACTAATTTCCACAGTTGTCTAGGTAACGGGGAATCATGTAAAATAACTACTGTGCCCTCTTTGAAATTTACATTCGTTTTTGTTGGATCAATTGTAAGAGTGCTCAGTTTGTAACTCTACCAGGTACTCTCTACGCCAGCGGTTCCAAAATGAATTCTGGACCGTTTGGAAATGTCTATATCTGACAACGGATTGTTTTCTATTTTTAACTTCAGTGACAATATTCTTAGAATTAGACGTGGGCGGAAGCACTGTTAATCTGTCACCGATAAGGAAACGGGAGGGGGTCAGTGGAGTTGGTTCACCCATATCGCTGTTCTGGTATGTCAATGGCCTTGAATTAATTACCGCCGAATGAGGGCGAATCTGTTGTTTTCGGTCGCGAATTCAAATGCTCTCTTGCAAGTTACTTGCTTTATTATTACAATACAACCAGGGGCGTATAAACCATTAGGCGGAGTAGGTGCGTGCCTATTGCGGCCTTTTTCTAGGGGCGGCAAAATGCTGATGAAGCTTTTCCTTTTCTCAAACGTTTAAATCATTTTTCACCGAATTTATTAGAAAGTAGATGAGTAAAATGGTAGAGTTAGTGCAAAAATCAGAAGAGAGGGTACCGGCCGTGGGGAGTGTTACTCAGAGAGCCCCACGTAACCGGTACGTTGCTTGCGTAGTTCCATTTCCCTCTTATAGAGGGGGCAGTTTGGATCGATGGACTTGTATCCCGTCCGGAAAGAAGTACCGCGGTTCAAATTACTTTGGTGACAAGCCCGACAACACTTGGTTGCGGACTTGCAGTCTTTATACCCGTGGGCGTCACCGCACGAAGTACAAAGTTGGTCTGGGGCAGTACAAGATTTTTGGGTGTGCCCTAACAGGCAACACTTAAAACACCGCGGTACGAAAAAGTACTCCTTCAAAGGCCACATAGTCCAATCGACATGAACTTTTTGTAGTGCAATTAGGGTCTTGAAGAGTTCCGGGGAACACTCAAAAACCCAGTTTTTTTAATCATTCCGGCCTTGAAGGCAAAACTTCGCCTCCAAGTCCGAATCTTCGAATGGCAAATTATTTTGATCTAAAATGACGGAACTGACGTCCACCTTTGCAATTGTACCATCGACCCCAAAGATGATAATCTTGGATGCAAAATTTAACCATGGTTAGTTTAAACTAGTAAATAGTAAGTAATATACTATAGAGACAGATACTTCATGGTTTAAAATAAACTTTTATTAAAAAGAATATTAGGGAAGCTTTTCGAGCCCACTCGCTCCTTTTCTATCTGGGTTGAAAAGGAGCGAGTGGGCTCGAAAAGCTTCCCTAATATCCTTTTTAATAAAAGTTTATTTTAAACCATGAAGTATCTGTCTCTATAGTATATTACTTACTATTTACTAGTATGATAATCTTGGGTTTTGCTAAAACAGGGTGGCTAGTCCTGACTGATTTCGTAAGTTTCTTTGAAGTAACAATAGCAGCCTTCAGTTTGGTGGCGTCCTCCGCCGTGGGGCAGCGGACCACCAAACCAGTACGTCCCGGTCGGATAGACTGGACTGCGATTTTGTGCTTCTATGGCACTATTTCGGTGCATAAAGACTTTTTCAAGTCTGCAGTGGTAGTTTTTGTATCCGTAGATTTAACTAGGATAACGTGATCGTTGGGAAGCAAACGTGGCTGAGGAGCACGAGGCTTCTCAGCCTTAGGAAGAGTAGTACTAACGGGGCCCGTGGGATGGGCCCCTTTTCGTTGTGCAACGTCGGCATAGCGAGGTTGCTGTGTCAGCAATTTGTCCACAAAAGACTCTTTTTCACCAATTTTAGCCGACAGTCGTGCAATGGCGCACTCCTGATCAGCTATTACGTCAGTCATTGCATTAAATGTGGCACGCATCTCACGACGGAAGTCGATAGTGATGCGGCCATCTCTTTGCTCGAGAAGTAATTCGAAGGAATCACGAAGGATCCTTAATTTTTCAAAATTGCGCCCCGATGGAGCTGGCGTAGAATCTGCGTCAAGCGCAGTAGAGGGTGACCCGGAGGTCGAAGGGTTTTCATTTAATGGTTCCATAGTTGAGTAGTGAAAATTACATGGGACGGACAGTAATCTAGTTACACAATTATACAAAGGCCAAAAACTCGAATAGAAACGCAATATTGGTCTGATTCCCGTGACGCCAAGGTTAGCCGTTGGAGGGCAATCAAACTGTGTGACCAGTTGTATTTGAACGCATACTTACTAGACCAGGAAGCCACGCCTTGTTAGGTCATGTCCAATTAAACATTGCTTTGCCTAGTGTCAGTGTTTATGCGCTCTTGAATACAACACATTACAGCACCGGACACTACACACTCAAGTGGCAAGAAAACTCTGACACCGCAACGCCACCTAGAACCGATTCGGTCGCAAATTGTGGGATCAGAGTTGCAAGTCCACAGATTTTTCCTGGTATTTTATTTCAATTCGCAGAAAACTGTCATTGCTATAAATACGGCACTTCTTTTTAAAATTAAAAAACACAAATAATGAATTACTGTTACAGATTGGCAACTCTGTTGGATAATAATTTACCAATTACCTTTGCACTATAACGTCAACGTGGCTTAAGCCTATTCGTCAACCTGGTTTAAAAGTGAGAATCTAATTGCTAATAAAAAGAGCTGTGTTTATTTTTTATTATTTGTATGGTATTGCATTAATTTATTTACCACATTTTATGTTATCAAGTTTTCACATTACGGGTGCGGATCATATTATAATAAGGTTTTGAGAAAAAAATAATGATAAATGTAAATATTTTTGGACGAAGTTCTCTTTCAAGTGTAGCCGCACTGGCGATGTTTAGTGTAAGCGAAGAAAGTAAATTTCCCTATGGATTTCACTCAACCCAAAAAAAAATTACAATTGTTTTAAACGACGATAAAAAAATATTTATTTTTAATGCACTAGTAAAACGTTGCCTGATATTTATAATATCAAATGAAAGTAAAAACACGTTAAGAGTTATAAATATTATAATAAAACTGTAAAAGGTATGAGAAATGATTCACATCAATCATTAAGGAAATTCAATAGTTGGTCGAGATGTATTAATATTCAGGAATGTTTTTATTTGATAAACAAGACAATACTCTTTTAATCGCCGTTTAAAACCAATTATATATTTTTTAGTTTAGTTGCATGTATAGGCCGATTCAGTTTTATCGCGTATTCTCCTTTACCGTAGAAATTTGAAATTTCTGCAAAGCTCCCCACGAGCTCCACCATATCGCTTTGAGTTAAAAAAATTAAAGCTCGTGAAATATTTTTAATATTTTTTTGTTAGGTGGTTTTTTTCCGCTTGTCCGGGGACAAAAAGTGTAAACTTTTTACCCTAAAACGTTTTATTCGCCTGTTCTCGGGGTAAGATTTACCCTGTCCCGAATTTTGTTCGCTTGTTCCAGAGCTTTAAGGTTACACTTTTTACTCCTCCTCGAAAGAAGGTGTTAAGGGAGTAATGTAGCTTTGTCGTCTGCTTAAACGAAAACATGACTCGTTTAGACCTCTTCACATGAGGCAAGCCTTTTGTAAATAACCTTTAACTACACCCTTCTTACTCCAACTCGTTATTTCGTCAAGACAGAATTAAAATGACGTCATATAGCTACACTTTTTCCCCTGATCAAAAAACTACCTTTTATCTAGAGCCTTACGATTGAATGGCAAATTCCTGCGCCTCAACTTGTGTTTATTGCAATCATTATGGGAGATCTAAGTAACGGATACACAGCGTTGCCATACGTACTAGAATTATGGTACAAATTATACCACAATTTTGCATCATATTATAAATGTTAGTATTATTTTGAGAGCGTATTATATAGTACCGAAATGTACCATATTTCCAACCTATTGTACTATAATGGTACTATTTTTATATTTACGTTGTTTCAACTACTAAAATAATAAGAATTTCTTATTAACTAGACAAAACCACGTAACTTTATACCAATTAAAAGTATAATTAAAGTTACGTAGTTTTTGCAATTATTAAGCCCACGTTCAAGTTTTCCCAGATCACTCGATAGTCGATACTATAGAAATCAGAATTGCTAATCGGCACGCGCGGCAAATTTTCCGATTTCTATGGCCGATACTGACTACATCAACTCCCCATAAAGATACGTCACACGAAAACAGTTTTCTGCATGTTTTGCAACAAACATTTTAAATTAAAGTAATTTAGACTATTTCATTGGTACCATTAAAATGTTGTACTATAATGTCTTAACCTGTGTACAATATTTCGGCCAGAAAAATCTGGCAACGCTGCGGATACATCGTTGCCGAAAACATTAACATTTATTGTGAAACTAACGTCATCTTGGATTGTCTTCTTTTTCTGTTAGAGGTATATTATGTATTCGATTTAAGTTACCCGCAAATTTTAACATAAGTTCTTGGATTTTCACAAGAACGTTTACTTAAGGATAATTCCGAATTTGGACGGTGGCCATGGAAGTCGTAATCCTCTAAGGAGTGTGTAACAACTCACCTGCCGAAGCAACTAGCCCTGAAAATGGATGGCGCTTCAGCGTCGACCCCATAGTAATTCTTTGATGGGGCTATTAAATTTAAAAAATCTTAATGAGGTAATACCTAATTCTTTGAAATAAACATGCACTTTTGAAACTCGACTTCCACCCAAAAGCCACGAAGGGAAACTTACCATATTTATGGACTGAACATATTTGGATGTTTACTAGAGGGCTTTTAAAAAATATTGGGTTTCCACTAGCGCCTTTCGGCATAAAATGCGTGTAAACCTGCCTAAAACTGCGGTTTCTGGACACAAAGATTGAATGTAGACAAACAATAATACACCCACGGACTTGATTGTTTTGCTGCTTAATAACCCCATTAAGGTTATTAAAGCTTTGTACTCCCAAAGGGAAGCAAACTTCGCCGCTAGGGGCGCAGGTGAAAAATTTGGGTTTTGATTAATCACCTTTCATTTAATATTCCAAATATGCAAACATTATTTAAATTATAGCGGTTTTTTCCATTTAGCCGTTTTTGGGCATTTGGAAACACTGTGAAATGGTTTCTGTAGGGTTTTATGCAACTTGGTCTTGTCCGAAGCATTACCTGTTATGTTGAATGATGTGGTTTATTAAATTTAAAATAACTTAATTACTTTCATCACACTGAAATCAATAATAAACAAATGTGGAGTTTCATTGGTTAGCTGAAGAAGATTCAAACTGGGTGATATTGATAACAGTTTCATTTTGTTACTTTCTTGATTTTTTCAATAAGAAATTGCGGAAGCTAAGAAAAGTTAGAAATTAGGGAAGGTGATTTCAGCTATCCCAGGACGTACACGAAAGTGGTAGATGGAATGGTATTCAATATTAAAAAAAACGGAACTTTCTTGGCTTGGTTTGCTATTGGATGTTCACTAAGAACCCACTTTATTTTTTAAATTTTGCTAGGTTTTCTTAGTCTCATGGAATTAACAGTTATTTGATTTAATGCTTCACATTATGTCACTTGCGCAGTAGATATCCAATTTCGTCGTGGTAAATAAGGTCTGCTAGATATTCTCAACAGTTAACGGCTCGATTTTGTGACAATAATTGAAATACCGCTAATGTGCCAGGCCAAATCATATTCCGTGAAAAAAAGCAAAGCATAAGATAAAGCAGAAAAATGTGGAAGCGTTATCAAAATCTACTTGACGCGTCTAGTTTGTGTTTGGCCAATCGTTTCCCCTAAGAATCGCCCATGAAATCGAGTCTTAAGAAAACAAATCTAACACAACGCTAGTTAGTTGGTAGCGAATAAAATTTCCACGCTGTTGGAAACCTTTCCCACATTGTGCGCAATTTTTGGTATAATATAAAACCACCCCATTAAGATATGAAAAGATAACTTTGGTTCGATGTTTAAGTCAATTTCCCAAACCAGGTCTGAGAAAGCCAGACAGTTGAGATTCTCCATTTATGCGCGTATCTGGGAAGTGCCTCTTTCTTTACTGACTCGCACATATGCTCTCGCGGATCGGTGCTCTTGGCTGCAAGTTATAGGTTTTGCTTACCTTTTTATATAAAGAACTGACAGTTGAAGATTTTAATGCGGATGATAATGCAAGAGCAAGTTTCATTCTATAGTCAGAGATTATATTTCTTATGAAAGATATAATAGTAAGAAGAATGACGAATAGTATCCCATGCCACATTGGCGAATCAGATGCGGCGAATTCAATGAGCCACCTAGAAAATAAAACAATCCTATCATTTTCTTAACATTTGCTATTAAAATATTTCCCGTCAAAACGTCGACGCCACCTTTTTATCAATACCACAACAAGCAAACTTGTAAAACGGTAGTAAGTGTCCATAATATTTATCTTGCACATAGTTACGACAAAGAACAACATTTGCATAATATCGATATTCATATTCAATTGTAGTTTTAATATTATTTCATTCCATTAAGTTTTTTGAAATTGTTTTTAAATATCAATATCGGTGGTTTACTATAGATATACAATAAAAGTCAACCTAATAGCTAGAAATTATCACAGTAATGTAAAATGACGTTAGGGTTATGTAGCTTTGCGGTATAATAACAGCATATATAATCACTACAACTCTCACAAAAGTGAACAGTAATTGTTCTGCACAAGTGATTACTTCATTAATTTTATTTTACTTAATTCTGATTAACTTTAACTTTAAAGTGTTAAAGCTAGAGTTTCTTAAATCGTTGCTGCTTTGCTCCGTATTCAGCCTCTTCGGTTCTCTTCTGAGCCTTTTAGATATCACGTTATTCAATTTCTACAATTTGGCTTAGAGTTAGAAAAATAAGATAATCTTAAAATATCCAAAACCAAATTCGCTTTGGGCCCATAAAATAACTAGTAAACAGTGTTTAAAAGAACTTAATTACCAAATTTTTACTAATTACTTACGTCAATAAGGACTACCGAATGCAACACTCTTATGTTTGCTAACTATTAGTTAATAAAATGAAATTACAGTTGAATATAGCACTAAAATATGTAAATACAAGCAGATAAAGGACAGAAATAGTTAGAGCTACTATTTTGCCGACAGTTATCTCACGTTCGTCTGCCCATTATAAAGTTAGCTCGTGTAAAATAATTGGTCAAAATTGAGAAATATTTATAATTTGTTTAATTTAGAAATAATAGTGAGTAAAATTTTAAGTGTCACCTCATGTTTTGGCTCGTATATCAATATGTATAGCAGATAAAATGAAATAGATTTCAAATTCTGTTTCAGCGTACGGTTTTTCTTTAGGATACCCATTTTATATTTCCCAACCTTAAGCGAACGCGATATTAAAATAAATGTGAATAACATACACCAAAATAAGGCAAAAAAACTCATATTTCAGAAAAACATAACTTTTAAAATTTTTGACATTTTTCCGGTAAACTTTGGAAGTCTTCATTGTAGAGGTAGATGAAGTTAATTGATATAATAAAATCTCATGCAATTTAATAAATCCACAACCTACTTGATAATTAATGGTAAGATCAAAGAAAGAATATCAGCGCACATTTGTACCAAAGCAATGTATATCAGTGATGGGCCAAACGCCTTCAATAGAGCGCTTTCTAGATTGAAAATTGATGTGTTTTTTTTTAAATCTTCTCTTTCATCTGCGCTGTTATATAAAAAAACATTATCAGTCAAGCGTTGCTATTCCATGTAAGCTTCTACTCTTTTAAGCACGCTGAGATTTTGAAGCAATTGTTGGTGTTGGGGTACTAGTGCTTAGCTGCAGGGGCGTAGGAACGTTCTAGAAGTTGGAGGGGGCAAAGAGAAACCAAAAGGGGTCTGGAGAATGTTTTTGAATTTTTAATCGAGTGTAGCTTTTCCGAATGCAAGTGTACCTTTTACTACTATGTAAATTGGCGGGAAAAGACTGAAATTGAGGTTCTATAAGCTTTTTATGCTTTTAAAATGAGAATTTGAGACTTGTGAAGATTTCAACTGACCAAAAAGTTGGAGGGGGCAATAACATTAGTTGCCCCTCCCAGCAAAATTCTAGGGAGGGGCATTGCCCCCCTTGCCCCCCCTGGTTCCTACGCCCCTGCTTAGCTGTCGCGGGCCTAGCCCCTAACCTTCTACGCTGTTAGTAACTAGAGGCACACATCCTACCACATCTCCTCCGCGCGTGTCGGGAAGGGGAAAGTTAGTGGGGAAACGCTTTGCGTGCCACGTGTGAAAAAGGATGAATATATAATGAGATGTCAATCAAGTAATTAAGTTTAATTAGGGTATCGTGTTTACGTAAACATGTGTTTTAATCAAATTGATTAATTAGCTGTTTTTGGCCGCCATTTTTAGGAAAGCGCGTGAAAATGTTTGTAAGGGTCCCAGGAATCAACGATCTATTGTTTATTGCGGATTTTCATCATGTGGTTATTTTGGCTGTTAAACGGGCCGTCTCTCCCAAAGGAGCACTCTTCGGACACAAGAATCAAACGGAGGAAATCTTCGTTTCCGTCGGCCAAAGTACAAAACCAGTTACAGAAATCCAGCCGAAGTCGCTGATCACCATCGTAAAGTGCTTGTTGGAGCGTGGCACGAAATGGGTGTTATTTATGACGGTCAAAGACACTCCAAACGTAGTACTTTGACAAGTCCAAATCAGAGCAGGCCATTCTTATGTTTGCTCGAGGGTAGGCGACAAAGTAGGCGATGACTGTGTCTTCCATGTTGATGTTGTCATGGCTAGGTCCGCGGAATCTGCGATTAACGTTGGCTTCGTTTTCAAAGTCACGGACAGCACCGAGTGTGGTGATTTGGATGACTGTCAGGATACAACATTTGAAAAAATCGACTCACTCCACGTGCATTTCGTTGACCATCTCCGTAGTATAATTCGACCATCCTGGACCGCTGTTCACAGGTATAACGAGGCATCTTTTTATTTTACTGGAGTACGTTCAGAGAATGATTTTAAAACGAAGCTGTGTCTTTTTAAATACTAAAATGGAGCCACATTTTAAGCGACAGAGTAGTGCAAAATAAAAAACACGTGGGAAATTCATTTGGCATAAATTTGACGGTTTCGTGGACATTCTTGCACCAAATAAGACGCGAGAATTCTGGAATTCTACTATGTAAATTGTATTTTCTCTAAAAAATTATTTAAAATGATTTGGCTAAATAAACAGTCCCTTTTTTAACTTTACAAACATACGATCATTTCAAATTAGATGACTTTCTCTAACTTTCTTTTTCATGAGACGTAAACCTTTTTGGGTAGTACCAACTTCTTTTTTTTTTCATGACTTATTATTTCAATGAAATATTGTCCGTTTTCGAACAAAACAATTTCATTAAATGTTTTCGAGTACGCTCTACAACTTGAAAATTTTCATCTACCACCTATCGTTCAAAAAGTAAAAATTTAAAAACTGTGAAAATTTCACGATTTTTCTGAAAATTGCAAAAGAAAAGGGTCCTCCTCGAGAGAGTATATCCTGATAATTTCACATTTCTAGCAATTATAGTTTTTGAGAAAAATGCCTGGGCCGATCAAATAAAGACACCCTGTATAGCTCAAAAAAGAACATGTTTCCGCATAATAAATTGGAAAATGACATTAGTTGCTCTTACTTTTTTGTTTCTTTGGAAAAAAGCGAATGCTTGGACATATATTTCTCCAGTTGAAAACATGTGTTCTTAACGTTTAGATTTGGTTGCAATCTGGGTATGTCGGAGCTTTTTATTTCTCTTCTATATCCGATATTTATTAACCTAAATGGAAAATGATAAATAACTGATCAAAGGTTTACCAAAGGGCAATATCTCCGTTTATTTCAAAATTGAAAACTTCGATTGATGCGCGATAAAAACGTTTTACATGAATTTCGCGGAATATATTAATTATTTAATGGTAGGGTTTAATGGAAACATTTTGTTCTTGCTACTTAAATTTAATCATTACAGAGTTAAGAAAGGCAATTTGTTAATCAATTCGTATTAAGAATTAAGATTCTACCTAAAGATATGACATTTTATATCACAATTTGAAGTCCAACATAAGCGATGATTTTAAAATTTAACCTGGCCCATCAGATTTAAACATTGAAGTATCAGGTTTTTTTGCTTTTCGGAATACATAGATCTATATCTAATATATAACTACCAGTGGCCGTCTCAAGCTTCTAACAGAAATTTGAAGCCGGCTGTTGGTACAAGAAAGCCCACTTGGTCTCTGCTAACCCCAAAACGGTACACGTACTTGCTCATCCATGAAAAAGACAACTGTGAAATGAATGAAGCGTGCTCTTCGGGAGATTCAGTCTGTTTCCAATAAATTAACCATTTTAATGACCATGCTTAACATAAATCATTTAAAATTAAATTAAAACACCACTAATTATAACCGAATAAAATATGCGATTTTGGACTTTGGAGGCTCAATCTACATCGGCCGGCTTATTTCAAGCATTCTATTCAACTAAAAAATAAATATACTTGCTCAGGAATGAAAAAAGGTACCTATGCGCTTTTGAGTGAGAGCGAGAAGTTGTGGTCAAAAATAAAATCAACACTAATCTTGCGTGAAGACGATAGGCAAACAAATGACAATAGAGAAAACTATAGCTTTCAGTTTTAGATTGTATATATTTTGGTACTAGGGGTTCGAACCATTTGCAAAGGCACGATGTTACTTGGTTTAGAAATGAAACGGAAGCTAAAAACTGTAAGATCACAGCGAAAATGTAAATGTACGCATCTGTACACAGCTTAAATGAGAGGCAACTAGCGTGTATTCTTTAAACTTATTTCAAAAAATATAATTTATTATTATAATTATTATTCTACTAAAGATTTATATAAATCGAATAGGTGATGTGAAGTTACTGTTAACGCTAACGCAATTAAGATAAATGACTAATAGGGCATCAAATTACATTGTGCACAAAGTCCAAAAGACAGCTCGTAGAGATTTTCAATAAAATAAACAACACAATTTTTATACTTATTTGAAGTACAACAATAGCAGAAATTGGTAACTGGAAACCAACACAACATAAATCTATTAAAACGATTATTATAACGTACCTCATCAGGAAGAAAGTCGGTGTTTGCCGGTTTTTCGTATTTAGATTTTGCATCTAACAATGAAGACAGAAAAAATAGCAACGCTACTGAAGAAAATTCGGCAATAAGTAATGAAAATGTAATTACATTTTCTATATGCCCCTAAAAGTAAACCGAATTCAATATTAGTTTAGAGTGTAATTTAATTTAAATACAGTAATGTTTGTTCTTGCTCTAAACATTAATAAAGTTAGTTACTTCTTTGAAAATATTTAAAACCCCTATTTTTGGGAAATAGCATCAGGTTTAGCATTATTTGAAGTTAAATGAAGTGAACCCAAAAAATATAAAAAGTACAAAACGGCTGTTTCAGTATTTCTGAAAGAGGTTAAAATACTTATAGTTATACTAATCCGCAAAGCTAATATTTAAGGAACCACAACGGGTTAGAGACGAAAAAGTATCGTTAAATAACGAGAAAATGGCGGGGGAGTTTCTTCGAGCTAATGTGATGAATCAAGGTGTGAACAATATCGAAATAGATGATCCGAGGAAAATAATTTATCGCGAGTGAACCAATACTATGAATTGGCTAAAAAATTTTTTGGCACTACCAATCTAACATTTACCGGAAACCACGTTTAATGTGCTAAAAATGGGAATGGCCAAGGCCCAAATTACAGAGCGCCCCATAGATTTTGTTACTCAGAAAAGAATTCCTATATAATTATTGTTAACTAATAATAAAACGACAAGAAGAACGAAGAATTACTTAATTTCCTAAAATATAAATAATTATTTATTTTTATAGCTTCCATTTAAAGAAAGGGGGACACATCTCCCTTTTGACGTGATATCCAATTATAAAAATTTCCCAAATATACTTAATGAAATGTGTATTGGGCCCCGAACTGCTTTTAATGGTGAAACATAATAGGAAGACTATAACAATTTTTTAAAAATATCTCAATGAAATTAAAATCTACCACCAATTTAATTATAAGAGAAAAACAAGCATGGAGATGGAAACCGCTCCGTTGGAAAATAACAAAAACTTTGGTCAGCTGACAATACTAAAGAAATAGTTTCCCTGTTGTGGGATGTTTTTACATATGAAAGCTAAGGAAAAGGTAATTACAAATATTAATTAAACTATTTTAAAGGACTAAATATACTGCTGGTAAATTTTCTTATGATTCAGGGTGAATATCTATTCGTTGATAAAGGGTAGACCACTGAAATAAACTTTTCAGGCAGAACAAGAGAGTTGTATATGGCCTCCATAATGTTATCGGTATTGTCCAAATTACTCGAAAATACGATATAAAATTGCGCCTTTTGTCCGGTTTCGGCTGCCATTTGCTCAGTTTCTTGCCAAGCTTTACTTTTTATTTTTCGCCATTGAAGAAAATTCAAATGTAAAAATAATATATAAAATATCAAACATCTAACATCTAACATCGCACATCGCACATCGAACATCAAACTTCGTACATCGCACATCACACATCGCAAATTAAACATTAATCTGTTTTGCTCTGAAAATAAACTGCTAACCACTTCACCACACCACTTTTAGCAATAGGGTGTCCAACAGTGGAAAAAATACGTCCGCAATATAAGAAGCAAACGATGTAAGTCTTTATATATTAACCGCGACATTGAACCTTTTAATGCATTTGCTTTGAATTTGAGAACTAATATTAAGAGGAACTTTCAGTGGGACCACTTGAGAGCTATGATTTTTGAAAACTGGGGTTTTTCCTATTGATTTGGGTATATTGTTTAATTTGGCCATATTTTACCGGTGTAAACCGGTCTCTTTTAAAGATCTACTTGAATATTTATTAATATAACTTCCGAATTTTTTCAAATGTCCGTTTAACAATGTACTGTGCAGTTAACTTGATTCAATTTTCAGAGCCATTGAAAATAATAACGCCTTAAATAAGAGAAGCCTCTAACTCGCCCAAAATCGTGAAACGTCTCGTTTTCGAACTAGAGGTATTCGGAGGGATACAGGTTTGTGAAGGCGATATGTGGCCAGAAAATATAGTCCTCTCGATATATTAATACCGATGGACTTCAGGTGTACAAATCAACAGTTAAATCACTTGAAATCACGTATATTTAGTAGCATTAATAACCTTAATCAATTAAATATTGAAATCACTTGAAATCTGAAATCAGATGTACCAAATCTCTAACAATTGAATGATTGGATAGCCCCTCTATTCATACGCAAGCAGTAGCGGAGAAAACATTTGAAAAATGCAGACGATTTTAGCTCGAAGAATTCCCTAATGATTTTGCTGGGGATTTTTAAATTTTGTGAGACTCACCTCATTTTGATTGAACTTGGTAATATCTACATTGTAAATGTAATATATGTTAAAACTATTATTTGCTATCATAAATATATATACTAATGAACAAAAATCGTGATTCTGAAGGCGTTATCTCCCTATAATTTGCTCAATACGCTTAGCAAAACCTTAAGCCTTGCCGGCGTTTCGCGTTTAAAGTTTTAAACCAAGGATGATATATACCTACTTTTCAAGTTTGCCAACCGTGGTTTGGAGAGCAAACTACTTATTCGCGACAAAGTCTAAATATAGCGCTCACCAGATTTACTAGTCCTAGGCCGCGTTAATTTCTTCTTTGCTCCGTGTCGAAAACAAGACGTTTCAAAAGTTTTACGTTGACGGTATAGGGAGTTAGAGGCTTCTCTTAAAATAAACTTCTGCGCGAATTAAATATTTTAGTATCTTTTTAAATAAATTGGCTATCAATGCCATTTCCTAACTTGTCTAAGCGAGCTTGTGCTTTGTCAGTGTCTCATCTTTAAAACATTTGATAACTCTTATATGATAAGTAACTACGTATTGGAATTTAGATTTTGTCGCTGGTTTCAATTTCCTTGTGTTCTTTTTTTATTCGAAATTCACTTGTTGTTATTTGTTGTATTTATCAAAAGGTTAAATCTAATATGAATTATTTAAGTTCCTCTTTCGCTTAAAATTTTGTTAACCTCGAAATATCTCTGATGCAGAAATAAATGAATGGTTTTAATATCTGGTTAACAAAATATTGATTTTTTTTTAATATTCACGAAATATAACTGTGTACAAGTAAACCAGATAAATATTTGATTTTTTTAAATATTTGGCTGGTTTTTCTGCAAAAACGACTTATGTTGCTATGATAATAATTAAAACGTTGCGTTTTTTCACTAATAATAAAATAGCCATACCTTATTTAACGTTAAAGAAATGATTGATCTGATTGAAATTATTCCGGTCAATGTTGAGAGACACCAATATACCAATAGAAGTCCTGAACGTCGAATGCCACGCGCACGCCCCGATAACATGAGAGCAAGTGCTAAACCCTAAAACGAAAAGAAATAATAAGTGTCATACAATTTATGGTAATTTAAAGATATATTTCAACTAAAAGAAAATTTTTAAACAAATCTAAGAATTTTTCTGACCGCACACACCGTTTTAAGAACTTGAAGGTAAAAGACAAACATGGAAACAAGTCAACCACAGTTAGACTCTTTTACTTAAAATTTGAAAGGTCAAAGGAAAATTATCTTTCTTTAATAATGAAAACTGACTATTCAATAATTATTTCCAATAGTTTCAAATATTGTAGAATATGAGTTGGATCAAAATTTTGTTTGGATCAAATAAAACAAATGCATGCATTGTAATTGGATGAACTACAACACTTTTTGGAAAATATTACTTTGTATTCCAATTTCAAATAACCATTAATTATTTTTGCAAAATGCCCAGAACTTAAAAATGGGAAATTTCGAATAATTATTTAGACGCGTTTTTATCCTGATCCCATGAACCATTATTTACTTTTTAATTTAATCATAATTGCTTTGAATTTTACTTAAAATTCTGCTTATTCGGATAAAAAATAATAACTTACTTCTGTCAAAAGTTTGATTAATGAAGGAAGACTATATATCAGGAAAGGTTGTTTCCGGTTAACGTCGTAGGCTATTTTCAGTACATTGGCGACTAAAAGTGCCACATTTGCAATCTATATTTAATTAAAAAACATAAAATTACGAGAAGGCCAAGAAGGTTTTGAGGAAAACGTTCTACGATTATTTGTTCATTATAAATGTATTGTTAATTTGTCACGAATAAACTTGTTACACACCTAATGAGTGCTAAGTGCTATTTTTCGCCTAAATGCATTTCGTCTAAGGTACCAAGTGTAATCTCAAATAAAGTTTTATTTTCAAACAAAACTAGTTGGTCTTTTTCACGTTTACTAGTTTTCCAGGCCAATGTTGGCACTAATAGGACGACCACTTCGTTCGGAGCTGCATGTCATCCGCAGTGAAGTACATCAACAGCCAAACGTTAAAAATTCGTGTTGCTTGGAAGTAGTTAATTCTGGGCTAGCCATATAATAAAGTAACGGACCAATGGCATGGTCCATTCGATTGACTAACAAAAGATTGACAAGGGGTCCTTTTGTTCGAACTGCATTTGATCGTCACTGTGGTTTCATTTTATCTACACAATCAATATCGGTGTGTCGGCAATCTGATTATGTTAGTTTGGACTAGGCGAGGCTAGACTTTTGGTTGGGTTGGGTTGGGTTTATTGTACGACTTAAATCTGGTTTTTAGTTAATTAAAATAGAAATACACCGGGGAACAATTAAAACCGTGATTTTTCGATCATCTGGACTTTCTATATAAAAATTTCGATCATGTAGAATTTGCTTTTCGGTTAACGAACAAATGCACGTGGAACAAAATGACCCTTTTCAATCACTTAGAATTCGATCAAATGGACTAAATCATGACCAATATTGTTAATCGGTATATAGTACTGAACCGGTTTTGAACTAAATTAATGTTAAGACATGTCGAATGAGCTGAAAATCAAATTAAGTTTCTCAGATAGTTTGCATATGCCACCGATAAACACTAAAGTTTACCAGTTATATTCTCAACGGCCTAATTCCGCATTTATTTTCACTTTTCTACAATTGGTGGTCATAAAGACCTCATTTGAAATTATTCTTCATCGCTTAAGAGATCATTAACGTGTTTCTCTTAAACGGCTACTTAGACTTTGGAAGCCCTCTGCCGTCTAAATGATAAGGCTGGCAATCAAATACCTTTTTTTCAGAAATCAGTGCTACGTTTGGGGGGCTGTTTTGGGCCAACATTTTTATGATGGAAGCGTACTCTAGGACCACCGATGGAAGTTTGTGTTATGCATTTTGTAGTTTAACTATAAGGGGATGCATAATTAATATTATGATTTATATTTTTGTCCTAGTGAGCGACAAGCAATTTGGGACTTAAATTGAACGGTCCTATCATCATTGTTTTATATATTATTACGAAAGGCTTATCATAATTGACACTGCTTAGCGAAGGTGTTGTGAAAAGATATTGGTATAAGCTTGATAGTCTATATTAACTTATTATCCTAAACCATTTTATGAAAGAAAGTAATAAAATTTCAATATGTTGTATTCTATATTTTTGAAGGGCTACTTTTAATATTTTGAGGGGACCTTGGTCAATTTGTTTGATGAGGGTGCACTTGGTAAGTGCGAACTATGGCCCCACCCAAAAAGGACCTAACGACGCCACTGGAATTCACCTTCAAACAATTGGCGCTTTGCATTTTTATTTGGCTTTTATGACTGAAGGCGTCATTACAAGTACAATACAAGGTAGATTGCTGAAAATGTAAGAAACCTTTAGGAAAAAACATCTTCTCTATTGAAATAACCTTAATAGATTGAAAGCTTGAAGCATTGTACAAAATATTTCAGTCTTTATCAAAGAAAAGCTGATCGGTTGGAATCACTACCAATCCTCTTTAAGCTACGCGCTAAAATTTAAAACGAAAGTATTTTAACGAGGTACCCTACACAATTATCGCATTTTCTCTGGATTATAACGCAAACGCGGATGCAGATTTGGTTCAAATTTCCAAGCGGTTTTAACGAGTCCTCTGCACCACTCTCAAATTAAATTAAATATTAAGATGTGAAACTCTAAACATAAATCAGTACCTTTAACACCAGGAATTATCTGTAAAACAGATACAAAACACTTAAGAAAAACGCACCACTTACCATTTTAGTAATATTCAGAAATGTCCATGGAATATGAGTTCTTTTCGATCGCCTGAACGTTTGAATTTCCGGAATAAGGAAAATCCACATAAAAGCGCAAGGAATCCAAACCAGAACGGTGCGTTGGAAACATGGCGTGAAATCCGGATTGGAAGTATACCAAGTCAAATTTGAATCCTGAAAAATGAATTCGTGTTTTTTTTCCGTCCAGTTCGAACTAACTGAACCCGTATAATACCATAACTAACATAACAAATTTTGATGGTGATAAAGTCAAACAAAAAAGTTCAGACTTCAAATTCGATAATAACTACATATTCAATAATTGATCAGCATTTACCAAATAAATGTTCTTTCAAGCTTTAAGCACGTTTAAATTTTCAACGGGCATTGGTTGTAAGGAACAGCTTAAGGAGAACTGCTTTAAATGGTCATAAGCATTACATTAATTGTGTCGGCAGCAAAGGGTGTATCATACGTATTTCTTTACGTTACTTATGCTAAAACCTACATCGGTAATTTCATTTAAACGATAGTCTCTCCTCCAGCCCATAAAATATTTTTTATTATTACTTATTTAATCTAATATATAAAGATAAGTATATAGATAGATATATATATATATATATATATATATATAGGAATCTATAGTTTTTAACTTAGGTCGACCACATATTTGGTATTATACCTCATAATACCCTGACTGGTTTTCGACAGTGATGGTCGGACAAACAACTTAAATTAATTGCATTAATTTAAAAACTAAGTGTATCAGCTATACACAAGATACTTCATATTGACCAAAAGACCGAGTTTCTTAATTCATTAGGCTAACACACGAAAAAAGCTTAAATTATTGCATATTTTAATGGCTTCTTCTATAGACACTAGGCTGTATATTAAAAGGCAAGTTATTATGTAATCAACGTATAATTGGTTAATATGGTCATTAACCAGTTGGTTATATTGGGTACGGTGCCATGCGTGGAGACAGTTATGGCAGCGTTCTACTTTATTTTTGAATGTGTCAGAGTTTCGCGTCTGGCGCTTTTGCCTTGGTGTTCCTTGGTTCTTTTGTACAAGAACAGTAAAATTGTAATTAAAGAATACAAAACATCCTAAGAGATAAATAGTAATCGTTAAATTTGTTAAGCTTTTCATAAAAAGAGATATTACCCCTTATAATAGAAATATTCATATTGTCCCGGGAAATACCGGGTACATCAGCTAGTAGTTCTTAAATAATAATTTGAATAAGAAGACTCTTCAACGCAAAATTGAAAAAATATAATTTAATTACTGTTGAGATGACGTGGGACTGAGGTGTTTTTCAAAATACCTTGGACTATGTTTTCGGTTCATTGCAGAAGTACAAATTTTACAGCGGATACATGGATTTATATTTAAAACTTTATATACTTATGACCCTTTGGTTGAAGAATGAGATAAAATATATATTATTAAGCTTTAATTTGAATGCAATGCTCTTGGATATTTTTCCCAAAGTATATGTTATTCGAAGAAGGTAATTAGGTTAACAGAAAATGTGTTGGCAGTACCCTAATTGCAGCGTAATTACCGGCTGAAAAACGAGGTCCTTCGACCTTTTCTGGTGAAAATGTTTCCCGCTTTCGGCGATAAAAAAGGCAGGAACTCTTTCATGTTGGCGGATAATTTTTTTCAGGGAATTATTAAATCAGACGATGTTGTAAAAGTTAGTAGTTTCTGTAACCTGAGTTAATTCTTGCCTGTTCTTCTTAAGGATTTCTCAAATTCATCAATAACCGTAACATTATTAAAACTGACTAAAAGTAGAATGCTAGAATTTTTAGGACATTCATATTCAATAGGGATCTTATTCAATGACCTGTGAACTATTAACTCTCATTTGATTGCACTCTTTGCTTTGGATATCCATTACCCTTCATTGAGCCAATGGCTCGTTTTTCCTTTTGTTCTTTCAGGCAGTGGCGTCAAGGCCGTCTTAAGACCTTTTGGGGCCATGGGCTAAATTATTTCTTAAGACCTTTGCAATCCCCAACGGTCAGCCTTTGTATGTCCGTTGTCTAAATTCAACTACACAAAAATCAAACCAAAGCTTTTAATTTCAAAAGTATAACATAGTCCTACTGAAAATAAGATTTTTACTGACAGTGACTCGCTGTTAGGTTTTAGAAATTGTTGGTACCGTACGATGCGCGATGTGGCGATGAGTCAAATTACTTTAGACGTAACTAAAAGATACCTAATATTAAATGAGTATAAATAATATTTAATTAACTAATCCCTTATCCCTAGAGTAGAGGCGGTATGGATGGCCTTTCCGGGGCCCCCAAACTTTTTGGAGGCCCTGGGCTGTAGCCCACTTAGCCCATGCCTTAAGACGGCCCTGAGTGGCGTTGACAAAGGGGTTCCGTGCCGCCTCCTTCCCCTTGTGCGTAGTTTTGACTGAATTCAAATTTCAATTGCTTCTACCACTCTGAACCTTTACATAGGCTGTCCACCGTCTTGATTAATTCTGACTTCATCAAGGGTGAAATTACTGGATAAATTGGGCATCGATTGTATGTTTTTTCCTTCACGGTATCACTGCAGCCACATTAAAGTTACTTTACAATTCAAATAGATCCCTATAACATTTATTTTGTACCACATAGTGTCATATAAAATAATGTTAATTTCACTTTTTTATGAACAACACTGGACTCGCGGTTAACTGAAGAAATATAACATATTTGTAGAGATGTGTTGTATTCATGAGAAATACACCAGTTTAAAATAGCGACATATTGCTGATTAAACTATATTTGATGAGACAATTTCCAAAACGAGTGCTCTAAATATGTATTTATTACCGCGATTCAATAAACAACATTTAAAGAAACTGTTCATTACATTTATAGTTTAAATAATGATAATTTAAAGAAAATAACCAAAAATTATTGTTTTTAAACTTACTATAAGAACAATTAAGATAATATTCCCCAGGAGAGACTTAAATAGACTTGAAGAGCCACTTTAAATTAGGCGCTAGTGTACAGATTTTAACAAAACACCGCCCAGATAGTTAAATATGGATCTTCGTTTCAAAATTAGAATATTGTTTTGTGTGCAATTTGGTGCTATGTTTGCACACTTTGTTTTGAGAGTGTAGAAGAATATTATCGAATTGCTAATAGGTCATTTAATTGTTAAAATTTCCTCTTCGACAACTAGTATTGGTCATTCTAAAAACGTTGATCCCTCGTGCCATCTAATCTGTTTCTTTTGTGATACTTTTATTTAAATTTGGAATTGAACCAGGTGAATTCGATGTTGTATCTGCATTTTGAATTAAATGTTATATCAAATTTCCGAAAAGACCCATAAAGTTGATGACTTTCATTTCCTAATTTGTTCACAGCGACGTTATTTCCGTCATATCACGTGTGTTTGTATAAAAAAATAATACCTTCATAGGAAACGTACGTGTGATTTTGTAACTTATGACAGTATGCTATGCAGCTCAATTAATAGAAATATGATAAAGGTAAATTAATTTCATAATCATTCAACCAAGTCTTAAAATAAAATAAAATATCAACACATAATAACAAAACCTCCTGGAAAATGTGCCTAGGGACAACGAACACCAAATATTGGTCCTGGTTTACTGATTTGTCTTTTAAATTTGTAATGATAAAGGAATTTAATTTTTAGTTAGGCTAAAAGAAACTTCTGACAAAATTTTTCTACGCAAATCCAACTCTTGTTAAAGCAAATATCAAAGACTGTAACTTCATCAGAAAAAAATTTCGGAGCTACTTAAGGGGCCTTTAAGCCCCCCCCCCCCCTGCAACAAAATCATATGTGATATTCTTCTTAATTGGATAAATTAAAGAAATAATCTGATGAACAGTTTTAAGCGAGTTAATTAATACCTAAACATGTACCACTTCTTATTGAGGTGAAAATTGCGCTTACTGCGAAATTTTAATTCAATTACTGAAATAATAACATAGCCAATAATGGAATAATTTGGTACGGTTTACGTACACTGATAGAAAAATGTTCCGCAATAATTACAGATATTTTCTGGAGACCCCTGATTCAAGAAAACCCCTTCATATTTTACCTGAAAATCTGTTTGTAAGTACTCAAGATTCTTTCTGTACAATTTACATATTTATTAATTTCCCAAATTGCAGACCCATTTCTGTAAATTCAACAGTTATCATATTTGATGTGTTTTTTACAGAAACAATTTTAAATTTAACAGTTTCGTCCTGCATTCAAAACCAGTAATGTTTACAGAAACATCTGCACATTTTACGGCTTTTTTTACTCAAAGACAAAAACTCACGAAAATACAGAAATTTTCTGGCAGAACATGATGTATGTTGATTTCAGTAAGATTTACAGGTAAAACTGCTCGTAGAGTTTGAGATATTCACTGTTAAATTATGTCGTTATCCTCAATTATGTTGACGATCTTCTAACTTTATTGTGCGTTTCAGTGTTTAAACCAAATATCATTTTACTGGTTTTAGAAATCTCTATTTTAGTGCATTTATTTGTAATATTACCTGTAATATTTCCTGATTTTATTTGTGTTGTAATGACATAAAAGATAAAATTTCAGCCAGAGATTCCAACTATAGATCGGTTTCGCCATTTAGGGGCTCAACAGTATGGCTTAGGAAATCTGGCTATCTCCGAAAACTGCCGATATCAGAAGAAATAATAAACACCTTTTTTGCCTATAATTATTGTGTTGAGTTTCCTTATGCATCGAAAAACTTTGATGTTCGGGCATCGGTTGAAATTCGATGTTCGGGTTAATGTCACAAAGTCAAATTTTTCAATGGAACGCCAATTTAGGGCAACATTGTTGTATTTTATTTCTATTAATACCTGCAGTTTCCGAGGATAGCCAAAGTTTACTCTTGGAATCGCTGGCTGAAATTTTGATTTTTGTATATTTATCGAAACGTTGGATTTCGACCACTGTTAGAGCATAAAATCAATTCACGAATTGCAATAGAACACTCACATAAAGGGCAACATAGCTATATATTGGATCTACACATATTGATGAAACTGTTACGAAGTACACCAAAAATATACTGCATAATGAACAGTAAAATTAAATTAATTATCGATAAAACATTTGATTCCCGCAGGGCGTTTTTATGCGCAACTAGGATTTTGCATAAGTTATCGTTACAAAGATTAACTAACACAAATAATATTTTGTTAGAAATATTTGAAACATCCTTCGGAAATATTTTCATTTTTTAAAATATTGTTTTCGTGTACCAATCTCTGTATGTAACATTAGAATGTAACTGAAAAGCACTTGGAGAAAATTTGCTGTTGTTTAAAAAAAGTTCAGCGTTAAAGCATTTCTGGGACATTTAGAGCATAAAACCGTAAATCACAGATTACAAGAATAGCTCTGTAGTATTAACAAAAAATAGTCCCAATTGCAGGATTATTGGTAATTAATTCGCTTGTTTTAATAAAGTAGTACGAACAATTTGTTATATATATAACAAATTGTTCGTACTACGTTATTAAAGAAAGCGAATAAATATAATATCCATATATTTATATATAGTGTATTTTTCTCGACGGACCTTTGGCCTTGGTTACCGTTGAATAGAGAGTTAGGCCTTGGTTCATATCTTAAGCTTATGTGATCGCAAATGAAGTAATAATATGTTATTAACAGTATATAAATGACTTAATAAATTAATACCGACTTCGTGTCATCAGCTACATCTTTAATTATTGCGTTGACTCAGACTAGCCTAGTGTAAAATATCATTTTAATAGACCAAGCGTGCGAAAATTTTCGATATCCACGAATTTTAAGGTGGAGATAGGTAGATATTTTTTTGAAGGTCGAGATGGCCATTTTTGAGATCTCCCAATTGGGCAATCCTATAATGAAGCGTTTAAGGGCTTTCCCCCGAGTTCTTCGATTTCCCGTTCCATAAAAACTTGTCAAGGTTAACGTTAATAGTTAGTGTAGGGATCTGTTGGCTCGCGTGGCTTGACGGGATTGCCACTACCCTCCTACGCATTGTAAACCGGCCACCTGAATTAATGGCTTTAAAAGTCGCTTGATGACTTCGGCCTAAGGTGGTGCCTTGGGTATTAGCCTAGCTGATTATTTTTTTATTATTAGCTTAGCTGATTATTATTATTATTATTATTATTAACCTATTCCATAATCTACCTTAGTATTTTAAAAATATTTGATATCATTTACGTCTTAGAATTTTCTATATTTCAAAGGTAGTTGTTGTCTGTTTTCTTAAACTTATTCAGATCTTGGTATTTTAAATCGGTAAATAATCTCATCCATATTGGAACTAATTAAGGACGCTAGGATCTGCGACATTTCTAATTTAAAATAAAACGTAAGGGGTACCACCTTAACTCTTTAAGATTAAATCAGTTTAAGGGACAACATAACCAGGGTTGGTCGATAATTATCGATGGATAATTATCAATGATAATTATCACGATAATTATCGATTTTTATCCGATGAAATACTCATGATAATTATCGAATTATTTTAAAATATCTGAAAACAGTTTTTAAAGTTAAATTTAATAATTTTGAAAGCAATATACAGCAGTATTAAGTATTTATGACTTTTATGCTCGCATTTATGTAATGTTAACAACTATCCAAAATTAATTTTATCAAATTTTAAACTTTAAAATTTGAAATTTTTTGAAACTTGAAAAGGCAATGTTGTTAATTCATCGGAATCATCGTTAAATTTTACAACTTAAATTCCAAATATTCATAATTATCAAAAAAATGCGATATTTATCCAAATAATCCGATAATTATCCAAATAATTGGATTATTATCAAATGATCGGATAATTATCAAAAAATCCGATAATTATCGTATAAATCGGATTTTTTGATTTTTTCCCGAAAAAATCCGATTATTTGCCAACCCTGAACATAACATACCTACATTATATTATTATAATGAGTGATATACGAATAAAGTGGTCTTACGAAAGCTTTCGGAACTTACCCAGAACATCGTTTCGCACAGACCATAGAAACCATTATCTTCTTCCATTGCAAGAAATTATGTTCAAATCCTTCCAGACATTTGTGAACTATATTTTAACGAGGCAGTTACTGCAATATAAAGAAATATATTATAAAGAGAGCTTGAAATGACCTCTTTTCGAAATATCTTTGTTGATAATTCTAAGATGATAGAGTGAGATTTTTACGTTTTCACATTTACAACCCCAATGTACATGTTTCTCCTTATCTTTGCAATTAAATAACCCTGAAGATGCGGTAATATCTCTTATATTTTATAAATGAAAAAGAACGTTTAAATGGCGAATATTCACGTTTTGGTTGACAGATTGGATTCTGATAGTGTATTTGATTTCTTATAAAATAACACCCAGGACCATTTATTCCCGAAGGTCACCTTTTTGCATGTAGGAACAAATAAATTACAGGCAGACAGACGCTTTAATTTGTGTTTACGATATTTATCACAAGGAACGAACAAAACATTAAAACGAAGTTGTTCTTACTTACGGTAAAACGTAGAAGAGGTGTTTTTCAACTCTAGAGCTTCACTGAACGCTGTACGCGTAGAAGAGTACGGATAGACTGTTGTTTATCTTTTTCCAAGCCATATGGAGCTTCATGATCGGTAACACTTGTGACATTAACCAAACTATGACCAATGGCAGATGTATGTAGTAGTAATCTTTCAGTCTATGACGCTTTTAGTATAAGCCACTCATTTTGTAAAGGTAATCATTGCTGGCAATGTTGAGTGGATAATAATATTTCAAAATATAATTATATTTCTTCAGTTATTAGTCGTAGCGTGAATAACTAGAACGTTCCGAAGTGTTTAAAATTATTATTGTGATAAAATCGCCGGAAGCAGAATTTTCTACAACGTTTTAGAGTTGTGGCAGAAGCTGGACCTTTCCTCTTAGGGTTACACTCTTTTTAATATAGTGATCTATTGATATAGCTTTGCCGTCGAGTTCTTATATATAATGTGATAGATATTGTAATACTTAAACTATGCTATCAAAGTAATGCATTGACTTAATTGCCACAAGGGGGATAAGATGAAATGAAATTTCGGTCGTTAAGGCTTGATACGGTTCTTTTGTGTTTTACAATACTATAAAATTTTTAAATTAGCAAAATACTCCATAAAGACAAACCTTGTTTATTTTCTAATTGAGATATTGATTCAAGTTTATGAATCAAAGACAAAACAGTTTTTTTTATTTATTCTACCAAATTAACGTTTCAAATTCCTTGTTTCGGCTAACCATGGAACGTAGGAACAAGGGTAAACAGAGGGCAACGATCCTCCCAAATAGTTGACTTAGGGAATAATCACTTATATAAAACCACAAATTAACGGGATAAAGGTATTAAAGCTTAACGAAAAAAATTATTCCATAATGTAAAACCAAAGATAATAATTTATTGATCTTACGTACATGTACGTCTTTGGTTTGAAATTATTTTATTATTCAAATATGCTTCAAAATTATTAAATTGTATCCAATACTTTGGATATAGTTAATTTAAATATTTCCTACATAGCAAAAAATACTTAACCTTAACATTGTTAGTTTTTGTTAAAAAGGTTTCTAGAGTGATATCTAGTGTGGATTGTTGTTAGAACGTTTGTTCTATCGTACGAGAAAGTCTGTATAATTTATTACGAAAAGGTTCGGTTTAACACTTATTTAGGTCGGGCAACTCTAATACAATATTTTAATTAAATTAAGCATAAAAAGCTAAAATCTTGTTATATTTTTAATTAATACCGATACCGATTAATAACAGTACCGATATCTAACCGATAATTACCGATACTGATATCAAATCTAACAGAGTATTACCGAGGAATAATAGCGAACCTGCAGCCGAATCAACAAAGCAAAGGTCGATGCTAGCTCAGCCATCTGCCTTGTTTTCAGAAAAAAAAAGGTTTGAAAACATCGGGCAAAAATCGGTTAGTATGGCGCGATCGGATTAATCGGTTTAATCACGATATCGGTAACCGAAACCGATCTCATATCGTTTTGAGCCCCTCGCTAGTTCTACGTTTCGCGCTTTTTAAATATTCCCATTACAGGGATTTGGCGTAGAATGTAGAGGTCAATCCTTTTTATCCTAGGTGTCTCTTCCGTTTTAATGGCCCATGCCCATTGAGGGAATAATCGTAAGATAATTGCGTTTTTTATATACTTATATTATTTAGAGATAATTATCATAATAACTATTTTGGAAAATATGAATTAACATTACATTCGTTATACGTACTTAAATGATTTTACTACATTTATTTTTCCGGGCTAACTTAACACGCTTAAATTAAACGTACAAGTTAATTACGTGCCGAATGTCATTAGTTGTAGCAATAGCGGATAAAAATATAGAAATTTGCGAGTTTTTTCCTTTCGATCAAGTTAAAAGCTTTATTGTTTATTTTAATTAAAAAATGTTAACTCGGCAGACTTCATAAATATTTTGATTTTTTAAATTATTAAAAATAAATGAAAATGTCCAATTTTGGTCTAAGTATAGCCCTGCTAGGTAACGTCGAAATATCGAAGATGTACGTCTTCTGTTCTATATTTACTAAAATTTCAAATATCCTTTGCATATAATATCTAAATTTTATATTCAATAGAAACAAATACCTTAGGGATTGTATGTAAAAAACAATTAAGTTCCAGTGAAAACCAATTACCCCCGCATTTCTTTGGCGCAGAATTTAGTTGATATTGTAATTGGAGCGTTTGGTTTGCAAGCCCGCATACGAACGCGACACTTAATAGGACACTGCCTACACGTCACTTTGTATAGAGTTCAAAATGTACCTTCGTAAGGTTTCATATCCCCTTTTCCCCAAGGAAATAAGAGGTGTTTGTACTCCGAATAACAGCGGGTGGTCGTCCGCCACATCCTCAGCTCGACGGTGACCGTTGACGCCATCTTCATTGTTCACTCTTGTTTAGGTTCATCTCTCCATATGGGTAAATGTAAAAAACGTTGAAACCAGACATTTCAATTTTGTGGGCAACCTGCTAGACTTAACGTATTAGAATCGGAAAAACATATTGAATTAGGCTTTAAATAATTGTAAACGCCTTAAAATAAGTTATATTCTTTATTTCCAGAGGCGCCCCTTAGGGGAGGAGGGGGGGCTCCCCCTCAAAGTAAGATAAAATGAATCGATGAGTGTTGGGTTAAAACTCTGTATTATTAATAAAATATTTTTCTGAATTTAATAATAATAGGAATAATAATATTAAGTTCGCAAAACCAACTTTGCATAGCCTGTACATTTCGGTTGCCAGGACGAAACAAAGCTAATTAAATTGATCAATATAATTAAACAAATGAAATCTAAAAACAAAAATAAATTTGGTAAACTATGTGAAACTATAAAGTTAAGTAGTCTTGCCCAACCTATTAAAATACGAAATAAAAACCATGTGAGATTGCTAGGGTACGCGCATTTTTGCAGTCGTTCCCAGAATGAACAAGGACGAAAAGGAATTTTAGTGGTATGACTAGTGTAGCGTTGTGCATCAAGCAAAACGGGCCATTTAGTGCAAATTTCCCTTGTAGGAAAATATTTATAAATACTTAAGGCGAAAGCAGAAACTCACAACACTTTTATATTATTTATTAAAATGATCTCATACTAAGCCACTAACTTATGAAACCACACGCAGCGGCATACTAATGTTTTCGTTTATGCGAAGATATTATGCTTAAGTGGAGTTCACACGCAAAATGTATTCATAAACATTCAGTATACAACTGCACAAGCATGGTAATTGGGATCACAAATACACGCAAGTATTTCTTGTTAAGTTAACTTCATAAAATATTAGGAACCGTTAAATGACGCCACCTATAGAGCAAAATCGAAAGTGTTAATAAAGCAAAAAGGGGAAGGTTAAAATTATTAATTATGGATTTATTGATATAATGAATAATAAAAGACGCGGCTGATACTTAAAATTTAAAAATCAAATTTTCTAGCTTACGAGTCCAAGACGTTTTCTTCTGGTGCTTAGATGGCGCTACAGTCAGCGTAAAAAAATTCTTAATCTCTCAGCCGTTTCCTTTCCCCATTATCTTGCTATGCCGTATGCGCCGGTTAATTGGGGCACGCAGACTGACGGGAACACGAAAATACTGCACCTTTAGCCGTCCCCGGACAGACACGCACACACACACCCAGACCGACAGACACATTGATTGTATAAAACCTCCTAGGGAACATAGTCCCCTCAGAGAGGTTAAAACGGTTTAACCGGCTGTATATTTGGCAAGACCTTTTGTATATTGCTCGTAGGTTCAGTTTTAAATACATTCCGAAATAAAATAAAATATTTAGAAACAATTGAAATTTATGTCAATCTGGATAAAATATTCGACCTCTATTGTTACCACTTCTACTCCCTGAAAATACTTCTTTAGACACTTACTACATAATCCACAAACACACTTTATTCGTCCCCTAATTAAATTAAATAAAAAATGCTTTAATCAAAGCAGTTGAAAGGTTGATTTAAGGGGTCGTTGGGATCTATGAAGGCACAGATATTGGAAATGTTTTAGAATAGTTGATTTTATAAAATGTCTTTACGCTTGCCCAACTTGTTGAAATGTTGCCCTGGAATAGTTCAGCCAATGCCTAAGAATGAGTTCATAAGCTCTTTAGTGGGAGAGAAAACGGATTCACAGCTGAAGCGGGGAGGCAACATTTCAACAAGATGGCCAAGGTTATTTTATAAAAAGAACTATTAAAGAGTTATTTTTGGAATTATTTTAAAAAGCAAAATATATTTCTAAAATAATTTCCATCGATTTTCTTCACCTTTTATAGATTTTAAAACCCTTTCCTTAAATTTGAGCCTTGAAACTGTAACAGTAAACTGAGAAAATTTTAAATTGTAAAGGAGTACGCGTTTTTTGTTCAGAATTAAGTATATAAGTGGTCGGGATACTTCCGCCATGGGTGTCCCCACCCCTATCCCGCCGTTGGCGTGGCCGTTACACATATCTCACCCTGATTAATCACATATTGTGTGTGTGCTGGTGTGTAAGGCCTAGGGTCGACACCGATGTGTGCGAGTCTCAAACAAAAGATAAAGCCCTGTACAGACGTCTGCTATGCTGTCGTAACTGGATTCTGCAGTTTTGTGTTTCAACTTTCAAACTACTACTCGGAAAATATTATAACCTTAATTAACATGCTGTTTTATATGTTAAATTAAATTTTGGTATAAATACATAAGAAATTAAACGGTTAAAGGAGTTTGCAACTTTCTATGCAAGCTAATTCTCTTAATTAATTTATAAAACAGACATGTACTAAATTCTATCTATCCAAGTCTGCACTTATTATTTTAAACTTCTGGTTTAAAGTAGAATTATACATCAGTATTTAAATTTGGCAGGGGTAATGATCCTCACAAGTCAAGTAACCGCTGGTAGTAAAAAAGGGTAACATTTAGAGTTACATTAAAATTACCACATTTCTTTCTAGAAAGGCCTGATGAAATGTGTGCAGTTACACCTTGGAGTAGAGAAGACTGGAGGGGAAAAGACGGTGGGAAGTCTGTAAGCTCAACGTTACCCAGAATCCTTTGCTTCGCGGTAGGGGCGCCTTAGTGTCGCCCTCAATCGGGTTTTTATTGAAATAAAATTGTAAAATATTCGCCATGCTTTAGTTTTGAAGCTTGGAGTAGTTTAGATGATTTTTTTATTTCCGATGGTATTAGTTCTTTTTATTATGTCCTCTTTTAGTTTAAAGTTTGAATATCAACATCAGAAATACATGTATTTCTGTCAACATGATCACACTTATAGCAAATTTTCAAAAATTATTCAAAAAAATGAAGGTAAATTTTGTTCTATTATCTAATATTATAACTATAAATCAAGGCCTAACAAGTGGTTTTTCTCTTTTACAAATAAAATTATTAATAGCTGACAAGGCTGAGAAAAAGTCAACTGCTACAAAAAGGAAATCATCCAACACAACAGTCCCCATTGCTAAAAAATATTTAAAGGGAGCTTTTTTTCGGGAGCACATGGATTATTTATTGACTACCAGCGCAAAACAAATGGAATCTATAGGATCTGAGTATTTAGGAGAATCATTCAAAGTAAGTGTACAGTTTTAAACTTTGAAGTGTATTTTGTATATTAAAATTTCTTTCTTTATAGGAGTGCATTAGGGAAATTATTTTGGAACCCCAGAAAGTACGCTTCACGGAGGAAGTGTTTGACCATCTTGATGTATTCAAAGAAGCTTCGGAACAATCAAGCTTCATCTCGTGTATACATAAGTTAATGACTAATGAAAAATATACGGATGCGATGGAAAAAGTGTTCATTTCTCTTGAGAAATTTGCAACGTTAAACAATGAAGAGAAGTATCAGTTTGTGCAATGTTTTAATAGGCGATTCTTAAATGAAGCCTTAGTTAAGAGAGTACAGATTGAATGTTCAACAGTTACGAAAATGAATCAAAGTGTTAATTGCCCCTACCCATTAATGTCAATCCAACAGTCTTTAAAAAAAGAGGATAATGTTATTCATCACATTGGTGGATACATTGTTTACGAGTTAATCTTGATGTATGGATATGAATGCCGTACCCTAGTGAAGAATTCAGTAAACTTAGCCAGTGAAGAAAGTGAAGAATATGCAAGATGGACAGAAGAACTAAGTAATGGGGCCTTGATAATTTTGAAACCAAAGGCATTTGCATTTATAAAAAAGATGTACGCGCTTTCAAAACCATATTTTCAAAAAGGGAACTTGACCATAAAAAACAGGGTACAATCAGCTAAAAACAATTTGGAAACTAACGAAGATTTGATGAAGATTTGGTCAGATATTTGGGGTAACAGTGAAGATGATATAATTTGCAATGCTCCCTTTAGAAAAGCTTGCCAGATTTTGTTAAATTGTATGGGCAAAGGTTACTCTGGTAAAATGCAAACTGAAATTCAAGTCCTAAAGAGGGAAACTTTAAAATCAAACAGTTTACGAAAACAAATGAAAAGTCAGAAGTCATGTACAAAATGTAAAGAAAATAAATGTGAGCCAAAAGTTAAAGTTCCTAGGAAGGCTAGAAAAAGTAAACTTAACAAATTTCTATGTTGAAATATAAAAGGTTCCTGTTTTAATATTTTAATTAATGTGTCAAAACATTTTAGTCATGTTAAACGTTCCTATTTTTTTTAAGCAAATATTTTGATATTTTTAAAGCGCAAAGGTGATAAAAAATAAAAACCAATTCAATGTTCTTATTTAGCTTGGTTATTCACTACAATTTTCTAATAAAATTCGTCGTAGCCTTTTCACTTTCTTAGGTTTTGTTGAAATAATATTGCTTCTTTCCGCATCCGGAAAACATTTTTTCATGCTCTTTATGTTAGGAATACTTAGTTGAAAACTCATCATATTAGGGTTGTCATTGCTTCCGGTTGCTGCTCGGTGCTTGCCAAAGTATCTTTCCAAAGGGTCTTGGTTGAAATGTTCTGTTAGAACAAACGAAGCTCCATTTTTAAGTAGAAACTGCGTAGCTTCGATGATGGAATTCACAGTTATTTTTAGTCCTTCCCGTGTGTCTCTACTGAATAGCATTTTACTTTTGTCAAAGTCTTTAGGGACTTGCATCTTTTCTACTTCATATTCCCACTCCTCAAAATATCCAAGGAACGTTTCTTTAAGCCACTAAAGTGAATTACATACTGTAGCGTAAAATTTAATATAATAATCATAACAGAAAAACTTACTTTAAAACGCCAATCATTTGCACAACGGTACGGATCTTGAAAAGAATCTCTTTGATGTTTACCAGTTGTTAGATTTCTAACATTAACAGCATCGAAGAAATGATTTACTAGCTCAATGAACTTCACTGTTTCCGAAGCTTCTGGACCAACAAGCTGTTCAATTGTTTTCGCCATGGTTTTACTCAGTACCTGAACAGCGTAGTTCACTTTCATTCTTGAAAATTGGGTCAAATGGATGTGGTCATATTTTACTTTTGGAGCTAGTTTTAATCCAGTTTCTAATTCACTATCTTTCTCATAGGCTTCTTCAACGTGTCTCCACAGTAAATGCTTTCCATTTTTCTTCAAAAGTCTAGTGTTTTTTAAGCTCCCACTGCTTTCTAAACCATTGCGCAATGTTTTCAGCAGGTGCGGGACATCTGAAATAAAATAAATGTAGTCCCCTTTTGAAAAAAGGTTCTTGGTTTTATATCCAACAGTTTTCTCTTTATCGGAGTTTTGGTCATCAGTTGGTTCGCAGCACATTTTGATAAGTTTTTGGTTAATTCCTGCTTTGTCACAAACAACGGTCAAAACTTTAAACCCTCCTAACTGTAAATTTTCTACGGCTTCCCACAAAATACTGTAGAGTTCTTCGGCTCTCATTTTATCGCAAGGGAAATAAGCATAGGGAAATTTAAAATTTCCCGTTAAGCTCCTCACCATAATTTGCATAACGTGTGTAGCAAGTTCTGGAGGACTGTCAGTATTTTCCTTTACTTCTTTAATTAGGTTTTTAATTTTATTTTGACTTTCTATTGAGTTTGTCAGACCAACAATTTCTCCAGTGCTGACCCTATAAATTAGATCCATTTTGATACTCATTTCGTCAACATAATAGCTACATATTTTTGATGGTTTTTAAGTGTTTCAAATTGGCAATCTTCTTTCATTTCTTGTATAGTTTCTTTATGAAACCCATTCTCCGCTCTTAAATGTTTAGAATAATTATATAAGGTTCTTTTAGTTGGCAAGGTAAGCACTTGTCTGACAGCTTCAAAAGTAGTCGCAGATTTACTTTTAAGGTAAATACACCAGTGCAAAATTGCAGGATGCCACTTTTTCGGGCGTTTGCTCTTCGAGTTTGCTATCCTAATCTGCTCTTTCAGAAGAAAGCGTTGAAATTTGCTGGGTGTTTCAAAGGGATTTTCTTCAATAGTTTTTATTATGTCATTGCTCTCTTCCAATGTTAGTTCTACACCATCTTTTACAATAAGACTCCGTAATTTCTTCTGTAGATCTTTGTTTTGTCGTCTAAGGGCTTTGTTTTCTTTTTTTCGTGCAGTTAGTCTGATTTTAATATCATCAAGAGTTAAATTTCTAAGAGTTGTTTTCTTAGGGAAAATAACTGAATTTTTTTTACGATTAACTCGTTGAATTAAATTCTTACGGAGGAGTGTACACGTCCTGCAACAAATTTGGGATTTGGTTTTGATGTACGAACATTTATTGGAACGAAGGCTATTTGACTGAGGGCAGTAGCGGGCACTTTGATGTGCCATATGGTAGTATGGCTCAAATAAAAATCCTGAAACACCAAAGCATACTCCCCACTTGGTGTCAAAACTGCATAGTAACTGGACCAGTTGTTCAAAAGATTTTAACGTACATCCTGATTCAGAAAGTAGTGAGCACTGACTATCAATTTCTTTTCCAAAAATTCTGAAGTTCAAATACATTGAAGAGGAAATTTCAAATGTAGTAGTCAGTACATTTTGACTACGTTTAGAAAGAATCAATTTATCCCTTTCAATGGTTAAAGACCATGCAAATGTGGTTTTGTTTAACTTTTGATGGTTTAATACTTGTTCCTTAAGCTTCTCAAAATTAAAAACAGCAATATCTTTCCTTAGGACAGGTCTCTCTTCTAAAACTGCACTTTCTGAAGCTGAGTAGTTAGGCTGAATATCTGAGATGCCTTGAGTATTCATTATTGTAAAATCATTCTCATTATTTTGAACTTCATCTAGTATCACCTGCAGTAATTAAAAGTTATGTAACTATACTATCAGTCACCGTATGTAGTTTATCTTACCATAGTCTTCTCAAGTTCCAGTTGCTTTATTTCAATAACACTTTGTACATCATGTGCTACATTGGTTTTATCCTACAGGAAGCGCACGATTATTTACTTGGTATGTCATACGCCGGTTACAATTTAACTCTTACCATTGGTAAAATTGAATTCTTGGGTTGGACTTGAATAATTTCATTGAAACCATATGGCTGGTCTGGTTTATCCTGTAGTAAAGCTTCATGTTAGTTTATAAAAATATTAGTTATGGTATGTAATTTAAAATCTTACCATTGACGGCTCTGTTTCAACCGGATTTTTGGAATAATTTCTACAAGATTTGTTTACTCGAAGTTCAAATAGGGCTTCTCTAACAATGTTTTGGTGTAAATCCTCTGAGCTATCAGGAATCGGGTAAGGATTTTCTTTAGAAGGTCCTCGGTTGTCAACAAAATGCAGGCTGCATACGTAGTGGTGTTTTTTTAAAGTAGAAACACTGATTGTTTCTCGATTAATTGCAGTAATCCATTTACAACATTTTTCCAAAGTTTCATGGTTTTTACCAGGTTTTGGAACTGGGTGGAATGTTATATTTACATGGTATCTTGAATCACTTTTGCAATTTTTATAACAGCAGTACTTTTTCATTATGAACAATTCTAACTATGTCAATGGTTAAACTATATAGTACCGTTTTTAAAACATAATTTTGACGGTTACAAATTTGCTATTCTAACCTCTAAGTTCAAACCTTTAACGGTTTGTTCGGCCTTGGTTCTATAAAATCAACATCAAATATTCACAACACCCTTGGAAATAGCTCTCTTTTTCGCCGCAAGAGTAAGGTAAAACGTAGGCCCCTACCAAAAACGCAGTGCATGCTGGGAGGGCTTAGGCCGAATTGATGGGGGAAGAGACTCAATGCTACAGATATGGAAATTTCCCCTCCAGTCTTCTCTACTCCAAGGTTACACAGCAGTACCCTGTTTGAATTGTTAAAGGGACTTTCAAGAAAGACTTAGTCGAATTGAAATAAGTCATTCAGTCGTAACTTTGGGTTCACAATGTACGGAAACTGAATTACGTATTTTAAATTGACTAGAGGGTCTCTTGGAAGTCTATTTAATAAAAGAAAATTCATGACTTATCTTTTCTAAGCTAAAGGACAAGACACATGGCTCTCCTTGCACTTGCAGGCTCTCTCTATAGGAAGAGAATATCATCTGTTGCGCGTGAAAATAGAAGCTATAATTACATCCAAATTTCCTCTGTTAACTTGAACAGTCTTGATTAAATTTATTACAAATCTCTTTTATTGATGACTTTTTTACTAGTTTAGTTTCTATAATGAGTTTCAGCAATTTAAATGCTGTAATTTTACACGTAATCCTTTACAATTTAAAATTTTCTCAGTTTACTGTTACAGTTTCAAGGCTCAAATTTAAGGAAAGGGTTTTAAAATCTATAAAAGGTGAGGAAAATCGATGGAAATTATTTTAGAAATATATTTTGCTTTTTAAAATAATTCCAAAAAATAACTCTTTAATTCTAAAACCTTTCCAATATCTGTGCCTTCATAGATCCCAACTACCCCTTAAATCAACATTTCAACTGCTTTGATTAAAGCATTTTTTATTTAGTAGCTGTCCCTTTGCTCTGCCTGACAGGGCATATTATTCCTAAAATTAATAATTTAAAATAAAAGCCATAAGTTAGAACATAAATAGGTTTAATTTTAAATATATTTTGAACATAAATTGAGTTTTAATTTCCCATTAAGACTTAGATAACAAGATAATAGGTGTATAACTGGTTCTAGTAAGCAAGTCAAATATGCTAATTTTGGTAAAACTTTCATTAAAAAACAGACCTTTGATGAGATAGTGTTTATGGGTAGCATAGCAGGATTTGTGAAGAGCTTTTAATCGTTTACTTTTATCTCAATCATGTATCAATAGTTTCCAACTCTGCCTAGCTTTCAAATTAAAAACCAACCATGTGTAATTTATATTCACCGAGGCAAAGTGTAATTTATATTCACCGAGGCAAAGTGTAATTTATATTCACCGAGGCAAAGTGTAATTTATATTCACCGAGGCAAAGTGTAATTTATATTCACTAACTCTGCTAACGCAAACGTGTAATTTATATTCACTAACTCTGCTAACGCAAACGTGTAATTTATATTCACTAACTCTGCTAACGCAAACGTGTAATTTATATTCACTAACTCTGCTAACGCAAACGTGTAATTTATATTCACTAACTCTGCTAACGCAAACGTGTAATTTATATTCACTAACTCTGCTAACGCAAACGTGTAATTTATAGCCACAAAGGCAAACATTTATCAACAGTACTTGAATGGTGGGTCTCCAGCCGTGTTCAGGCTGTACTACCTTACAAGTTTTACAACGGCTCGTACACTACTGATGATAACTGATCCTCAAATAACAATAATTTCAGTCTACTCACTCGTTAAGCTTTTGAATAATTAAGACGCCTTTACATAGAGGATTAAGTGCCCAGAATGTTTATTGTTATGAAAAATTATTCAAATATTTTCCATACTTCATTATTGTAATTAAAATTCCCAAAATTATTTACACAATGCTAGATGGATACACCTAAATTAAAATTTAATGATTCATTTTTTTAATCAGCTTGTTAAAAAAACTTATGGAAGAGATAAAACAAAATTAACTTTAAACTAAATTTCACTTTCCACAAAATTCTTTCTGGTACTACTAAATTATCTAAATACTTTATTTTTTACCTATAATATATGATCGGGTAATTCGGGTTCTACGTGCTAATTTTCCCTACGAAGCAAAGGCTTAACGATTAAATGTTAATTACTATTACACTGCAATTAAATTAATTACGATATTGATAATTTTTAGTTAAAAAATACTTAATTAAGTATAAATAATGAGATTTAAATAAAGTTCCCATAAGAAATGGTTTATTATTCCTTGAGTAAATTGCGAAAAACAACGTTAACTCGAAGACGGACAAAATTTGATTTTTGCATTTTTCCGGGAAACTGGATTCGAGCTGATCAGTTGGCCTTCCATCATTTCCATGTCAAAAATGATACACTAACTCATTACAGTACGAAGGTTCTTATCTACAGTCGACTAACTTCCGTTAAATGACGGGATTAATTGTAGTACTGCCAGACAATAATTGTTGACAGTAAGTATAATCCCGCTAGGGATCCACAATACTGAATCTTGGGCATGAAAATCGCTTAAAATAAAGTTTTAAAATTTTTAGCGACCAGACTATTGATTCTCCTGCGCTTGGCTGTATTAATTTTAGCCATAGGAAATCGCGCTGACCCCTTAAATAAGAATGGCCTACCGGCCATTCTTAATTAGACCTGCAGTCTCTAAAAATAAATTAATTTTTATTTCACAAATGCACTGAACCAATAAGGCTTTCTTAGCCTTTGGTGGTCGTCCACTTTTGCGTTTTTAACAGAAATGCAGTGGCGTAAATAGCGCCCCCGCAGACCCCGTGGTGCTGGGGCCCCCCGAGGCCCCGAGGACCATTTTTTTGCATATATACTTCTACAGAATTAAGGCAATATGAACCAGATTTTTACGAATACACGTCTTTAAAAATACTGGGCTTGTGCATGTCCCCTCCTCCCAGTTGTCCGGAAGCATAGCTTAAGTATGTCATTGAAGCTACTTGAGAGTTGTTTGTACCGAATAAGAAATTAAACACAACGCTTTCTTAATAAACACCAAATGTAACAACTTAAAAGAGGTATGCGGCTCCAAGCTTTGACTTTCTATGGAACAAATAGTTAAAATACGCAGTAAACGCCAATAATAGCAAAATGACGTTAGAGATATAAGATTGATAAATCACGAAATTTGAGCTGTCCTGGATCGCAAAAATATTGCAGCAGCTTTTGCTAGACATTCCCGAACGATTGATGTAAAATTAACTGTTACAAAGTTATCGGTTGATGAGTTATTTGCAATATCACGATATACAAAAGCCATGGGGTCAAAACAAAAAGGAAACCGCACACGGCCTATGGAAAAAAAACTTTCGGCCAATTTTGTTGAAATTTAAAAATTATGTACTACCAACCACGGTGAACTAATATACGTTTGGATCATAGAACAAAAATTATTTGTTTTGCCGCTAGTTACCTTCGAAAAAACCGATTTTGCCATTGAAAAACATACTGTTAAGTTTCCACGATTAGTATCATCTTGTTTAAAAAATTATTTCGTCGCGAGTCTGACGTTACAATATATTGATTAAAACGTTACACAGCCTATGATATTAACTATTTTTCAAACAACTTTTGAATAACACATCCAAAATGAATTTTAAGGCTAAAGCTGGATACGTGACAATTGTGTAAATGAATAGACGTTAGTAAACAGTCTAACTGTAGTATTTCTTCTCGTTATTATATTAAATGATTTATAGCTAGAGAAATATTTAGAATGTTACCTTTGAAAAAGGGGTCCGCAAACTACATTACATTGGCGGAGCATTAATTAAAATTATCTAAGCGATAGCTATGACCATGGTTTATCTACGCAACTTAGAATTCAAAAGCGATGTATGGGGACCGTTACGAACTGCAAGCCCGCGACCCAAGATAATTATGGCGCTCGACGCGATATTTATCTATGAATTGTTGAATTTTTTTCTTAAAAATTCGCACTATTTGCGCCTTGGTAATAGATCCCATTAGTAGCGCCATCTGCATTCTAATTTTAAGTATTGATAATTAATATATAATTTTTAGTACGAAAATATTTTATAACAGCTTTAGTGATGATTAAATTATATTTACATTTAAAATAACAATAATAATTATTATAAATTAGTTATTTTAAGACTTTGTAACATTTAATTGAAACAAAACACGCGACGATGAAACTCTGACTAGAGTGAAGCCAGAAATCTCTCAGGGGGTGAACTGAACTGAAGCCAATGATTAGGGGGAAGAAAAGGGGGATGGCAGCTACTATTAAGTAAAAGACTAGATCTAAATAGGAAAATAATAATTAAAAGAAATACTACAGTTAAACTATTTACAAACGTCTAATCACTTAAACAATTGTCACGTACCGAGCTTTAGCTTTAAAATTCATTTTGGATGTGATATTCAAAATGGTCTGAAAAATAGTCAATATCATAGGCTGTGTAACGTTTTAATCATTATATTGTAACGTCGGACTCGCGAAGAAAGTTTTTTTTAAATTGGATGATACTAACCGCATATTTCCAATGGCAAAATCGTTTTTTTCGAAGTTACCTAGCTGAAAAACAATTAATTTTTGTTCAATAATCGAAAGGTATATTAGTCAGTAGTACGTTATTTGTAAATTTCAACAAAATTGGCCGAAAGTGTTTTTCCATAGGCCGTGTGCGGGGTCCTTGGTACTGTTCATGTTTGGGGTCCCCAATCGGACCTTTAATTTAATGTAGAACAAAGGGGAATTTCCTATTGATTGATGGATCACGTACCCTTCTAACCATATCCGTTTGCGAGTTAAGTAGAATATGGAAAATCACATATATGGGCTCAGCCAAAGCTCCCCCCACGCCAAAGAAATTAATATTAGGCTATCGAGGATCGGAAACGCACTATCGATTGGTGTAGCATTTCCCCATAAGCCTAAATACAAATTCAAGCTTAAGGACGCTCCTTTCAAAATACTTAAGCTAATGTTCTGTTGGTAAACTGACTGTTTTAAATTATTTATATCCATTTTACAGTATCAAAATGCCATTTTGTTTGTGAAATACACTTTTAAAGTAGAACATTCATTAAAAAAATGTAAGTCGTGAATATGCAAATTTATCGCCTTGGACATGTGTATATTACATTCCTCGTAGACGAAAAAATACCGTTTTAAATAATCGAAGTAATTTTCACAGAAATAAAATGAGTAAGCATACCCTTAAAAAAATAAGAAGCTACAATTTAAGTTGGAATATTTTTGGCTACTGGTCTGAAATTTACCTACAACTTGGTTGCACTGAACTGCAATGGATTTCAGTCATATTTCAGTCTAAAACATGAAAACTTCAATTTCACTGCCTTGAATTAATGGACTGCAAAGTTGATGAAGTTTGAGTGTAATAGCAACCTACATAAAATTTGTAAAATGACTGTAATGTAGCTGGAAAAAATGTAATTTTGATAAATCTGCAACTACAATTGTAACCTTAAATATTAGCTGTAAAGGTTTGATGCTATTGCAGTCCATTTTATCCTGAATTTTATTAACATTCAAAAATAGAGTTACAATTGCAGTCTATTGACTGTCATTAATTATTTCTGTAATTTGTTGGCCAATTGGATAAATTTGCAACCATTTCCCGTAATAAACAAGTGGTTTTTTCCTATCTTTGCGAAACACTCTAAAATTTAAAAGGGTTTAATCAAATTTGATGTTTCGGGTTAACTGGGTTTCAAATAACGTGGCGATCATGTTATTATATACACAAATGTAAAATATTATCACCGATGTTACGATTTCAAAATACCTGTAACACTTCATGTGACGAAATCGATATTTTTTCCTGTAGAATAAGCGATATCCTCAATTTAAAGTAAATAACAAATTGTTTCTTTATGGAGTCGATCCCATTGCAACTCTGTGTATCTCCTTGTAGGTCCAATTGGACTGTTGTTTTGCACAATAAACAAATCATTTCATTTCATTTCATAAGTTAATATGTTACATTAAGCTTGTCAATTACCAAAAATGGTGCTTATGATTTTGAATAATAATTTTAAATTAACTGATAGTTTTAAAACATTTTATCCATTGCACCGCACATATTGAGCCATTCATTGTTATAATTTCTACAATAAGGGAACATTCAGTTAATATTTAGCAGATTTCTTAAGCTTGGTCTTGAATGCTTTTACGGGGGGGGGGGTGCTCTAAGTAGTCTATGGGGGGTTTGAACGTACGTTTGGAAATATCTTAAGAACTCTTTGAAAAGTTAAAAGTTTTGAAAGAAATTGCTTTGGAATATATTGGGAAACTATTTCTTAAAATTTCTGACGAAAAGGAAATGGAAATTTTGAGAGAAAACTTTTAGGGAAATATTGGGAAAATAGGTCGGTGGAAAACATAACAAAAATGAAGGTTATTTTAGAGAAAAATTTGGTTTTACATGGAAATCTTAAAAACTCTTAGCATAAATAAAGGGAAGTTTTGGAAGAATGAAATTAGATTATATTACTATTTTTCGAAAGACAGGGGCCAATATTAATCTTATTGAGACATAGGAAAAAATGACTTGCGAAAATATAGTTAGATCTTGTTATATAAATAATATAAAATTTTATTGGGTTTAGATATTTAATAATAACTTAAAAATTAATCAAAACCATATAATAGAAAAATCAATAACAAGTTGATTGATTTTTATTATTTAAAATTATTACTAAAATTAAAACATGTCAAATCGAAATTGATTGTCAAATAGTTTAACATTCTGCAAAAAAATCAAAAAATATAATCATTATTCAGTATTTTTAATTTATATCTTAAATTCTTTTTAAATGTTTAGGAAATTATTTGGGATTTTTTTTAGAGAATGTTGTGGTATTTTTTAGAATATATGTTTTTAGAAAAACACATTCTTTGGGGTTTCTTAAGAATTTATTTCAAACATTTCTTAAGAAACTCTTATGAAAGTTCTTTGGGAAAATGGGACAATTTTAACCATTTTTCCCATGGGAATTTCTTAAGACATTCCAAAGATTACCGTAAAAAATTTCTTAATATTTCTTGAGACATTTTTTATAAGGGATATATTATTATAAAACCTTTTTTTTAGTGTACTTCTACAAGTTCCCGTACACGTTTTCGAGAGGTGGCATAACCAGTCAAATAACGATCTAGACGTCAATGGTCTTTAGTAGTGTAGTGTTAAGTTGACAGTAATGAAACAATAACAGTAATATCGCAGTCACCCTAAACTCAATTGATACTCCAGATTACACAAATAGGAAATTTGTAAATTCATTTTTTCTTACTTCCACTGATGAAACTGAGATTAAATTAATTATTAAATCATTAAATATTAAATCAGCGGCAGGGCATGATGGCTTAAGTGCATCTCGGTTAATTTCGATTAGCGATTTTATAAGTTACCCCTACAATATTTGGTGAACCTTAGCTTTATAAAGGGAATATTTCCTGACTATTGTAAAGTGGCTATAATTGTTCCGGTATTTAAATCCGGAAATAAGTCTATCCCGGGAAATTATCGACCAATATCAATGTTATGCCAACTCTCACAAATATTTGAAAATGTATAAAAAGCAGAATGCTCTCGTATCTAACTAAAAATTCTATTATATATATGGGCTCCAGCAGGAATTAAGCACTGTTGATGCACTCTATGAGTTCCCTCGTAATATTACCACGAACATTGATAATGGGAATAAGGTTATTGCGATCTTCATGGATCTAGCTAAGGCTTTTGACTCAATAAGTCATCAGAAACTATTATTGAAACTTGAAAAATTGGGTATTAGAAGTGTTACTTTGTCATGGTTTCGTAGCTACATGAATATGAGAAAATCTCGATTGAGAATTAATAAAATGTTGAGTGATGACGTAATAATTAGTTACGGAGTTCCACAAGGAACAATACTAGGCCCAATTTTATTTTTGTTGTACATTAATCCGTTGTGTGAACAAAATTGGTCCTGCTCTATCACGTCTTTTGCTGACGATACGGTTTTAGTGTTTTCTGACCCAGATTGGAATTCTGTATTTATACAGCTGAAAACTGTATTAATAAGGTTAAATCCTGGTTAGATAGTAATTTGTTGAGTCTGGATGTGAAAAAGACTAATTACATAACTTTTTCTATTCGCTCGAGTAATATACCATTAGACAAAACTATAATAATTCCCTCTCCAAGTTGCGTGTTGAGAAATTCTTGCGATTGCCCTAAATTAACCAATGTTAAATTCCAAAAGCATTTGGGTGTTTACATTGATGATAAATTACAGTGGAATATACATATTGAACATATTGTTAAAAAACTAAGATACGTGTGCTATAGTTTATAAGTTTTGAGGAATATTCTGCCATACGCAACACTAAGGAATGTTTATTTTGGATTGTTATACTGTTATATAAAATATGGCATTATCTGTTGTGGTAGTGCTTTTAAAACCAATTAACAGCCATTAGTTTGAATACAAAATCGTATTATCAGAATTTGTTTAAAAAAACCCTTTGGTTCCCCTATTTTCTTTCTGTATAAAGATTTTAAATCTTTGTCTGTTGACCAGGTATATGAATTTGTAAGCTTAATTTATGTATTTAAAAACCTGAATAAGTATAAAAAAGTAGCCGTGATTATCTAACAAGATTTATATATGAAAAAAAAAATTTCCACCAAAAACTTCCAGTTGTATCGCTCATAATCACGCGTTCACGTATGGTGTATATTTATATAACAATCTTCCAGGAATTATAAGAAATGAACCTTCGATCATTATATATAAAACACTTATTCGTAAATGGGTAACGGATGCTGATCTGTAGTGTGTCCGTGAGGCTATCATACTTTGTGAAAAATCTCATTTATTTTTGATTTGATGAAATATTTAAATTCCAATTACTATAGAAGTAGGAATAATAACACCCCACAAACAAGTAATCTTTTGCGGGGATATCTAAATCAAAGTATTTTTAGTGTGACATAATAAAACTAATAAAAAAATTAATGGAGGGGCGAAATTAACTATAGTCAAAGCTAAACCCACGGTGGGATTGTGTAATGTACCCGCACTTGTCAACGCCAGTGGTCGTATTTAAAAAAACTAACCATAGTGGGGCTGCAAAGTTATTGTGGTGGTGCTTTAATGAAGCTCTTACGCGACTATTTGTATTTTTAGATAGAGTGTGAACCAAGAAAATAGTATGATCAGCGAGTAAAAGAAAGGAGCTCTGACTCTGGTAGCTTTTAAGGAAGTCGACCCATTTATTTAGGGTGTGTGAAAGTGCTCTGACAGAAGAACTTTCTCAAAAACGTTGAATCAATAATTTTTTAAGGAATATGTTTTCATGTTTATTTTCGAATAATTAAAAACCAGTTCACGGTTTTGCGAAATATAATTTTAATCCAGTTAATGATGAAAAAACTTTTAATGAAAATTTATTCGGTTGAAAAAGAAATTTTTTACTTGATAAAGACTACCTTGAATAAAAACCAATTCGCCCTTAGCAAATAGGAAAATTAGCCATTGACAGTAATAACATGTAAAATAGTGCTACACTTTAGCCTTTTCAACCCAACCTCCAAAATCTGGCGTTCTTTAGGTCATATTTTCAAATCAAATTATGGACTTTACACGAAGCACCCCGTGAAGCGGCTGAAATCGGATAACTTCGAAGGTTAAGTAAGCCATTGTTAATTTCGATGATTACTGGGACAACAACATCGCAACTCAGATGGTTAAATAAAGTGTCGGGTAGATTGCTAAATATCGGATACTTCGCACGATGGTACAAACCTATTTGTTCAGATAACGTATCTCAATTACTATTAGATTTAGATTTCCAAAGTAGGTCATCACGCTATTTGCCAATTTAAGAACGAATGATTCCTTTATAATTAAGGGTTAAAATTTAGTATATATATCGACTTTAGCGACCAAATATTCCAGAAAGAAATATATTGTTTCTACGAACCAACTTCAACAATGAATTATCTGTGCATCGTCGTTGTTCTTGCCTTGGCTGTCGCAGTCACCGTTAATGCCGGCGGTAAAAAATGCAGCGAAAACTCTTCAAAGAAATTCTGTGGTCCTGAAGGTACGGTATATTCTTTATCATTTGTAGATGGGAAAAATAAACGAAAGTTAGGAAAACAAATTATTTAAACTTTGTTTCGTATCAAAAAGTGGTCCTATTGCCCCTTACTAAATCCACCTATCACTTAGCCGCGATTGCGGTTAAAGATTTTGTCAAATGCACCACATGGTAGTGGGGCGGCGGCGTGGTTTGCACTTTCACCTCGCAACAAGATGATCTGGGTTCGATCCCAAATTGTGGTACTGGGTGAAAACTCGGAACAATTTATCTGCGTTGAGTTTTTAAGGGCACGGTACGATAGCGGCGAATTGTTTAAAAACATATCAGTTAGAAGGGCCCACGATGATTTAATTTTCCCCCGGGGCCTGTTCACGGCCCTACAATGTTTTAATGGGTTTCACCCCGAGGTTTTAGGTTACCCCTTTTCATAAAAAAACTGTAGATATTAACGGTAATGCTAAAAAGGAGACATCCCGAGGTGTTTCTCCCCAATTTTTTCAAACTCGGAGGTTAAGTAGATCTTCACGTATCTTGAAAGCTCCTAAAGGGAAGAGTTTCAATGACCATTCGTTTTTATATGGCAACCAAAAATTTAACTTAAGTTAAAACTTATCTAAGTAAAATAGAATGGGGAAATCACAGATTGTAATGTTTTCAAAAATTTAAAAACTAAAATTATATTATTAATATTATTTTATATTATTATTATTATTATATTATATTGTTATTATTTAAAACTTATCTCGCTCCGTAATAAACGAATTAATATGTTATGTAAGAACGGAAAATTGCAGTTACTTTAAATAGCATCTGACCCTTACAGCCGAAGAAAAAGCCAAGAAGATGATGGATAAATTAAGTGACGAGTGCAAAACCGTAAGCGTTTATTATTAAAAAAACACTAATAATTTAAAGTTAACACAAAAAAACGTTTGCAGAAAGCTAAAGAAATGAAAGGCCCCCACGATGAATTATGCAAGGTAAATGTGAACTCGCCAATTCAAAACTTTATTTAGACACAAACGAAACTAACACTAAATCATTTTTGCCATAGAACAAGGATGACACGGATGCTGTGAGTTCTCTACATTTTTACTTATATGTTTCGAGTAGCATAAAACCAAAAGGTTGATGAATTTTCCTTCGACAACCCTTAATGCTAAGAAAGATTAAGCCAAGCCTGATAGATTTTTAATTATTATTTTAAGAATACTCTAGCAATCCTTTCAATTTGACATGGCAATACGTCTACCTAGACGCTCCCGGTCAAAACGTTGCGTGTTTGAATTATCTATTTCAAGTCTCCGTTATTAACGTAATGTTTTATTGATTTTAGTTCTGTAAAGCTCTTCCAGGGGTAAGTATTATTTTATTAGTAACTTAAGTTCGTGACTATGAGATAACATAAAATCTAGTCCCGAAAAAAACCTTGAGCAATTTCACTTAAACACTTCTAGTCACGGACTTAGGCACACGATTAAATAACATTACTTAACGTGATTTAAATATCACAAATTTCTTGGCAATTGCAATAGTTCTTTGGAAAGATAAAAGATACTATGGGCGTAAGTAATTTATATTATTTATATTATTCATGATAATAGAATGTGATTTTGAATTTATGATTTTTTACTTGTTTTGTAGATGGATTGTTTGAAGTCCATGAAAGAAGCTATGACTAGTTAAATAATTTTCAACTAATTTAAAAATCTCAAAAAAGATGTCAAAAACCTCGTAGAAATAAATAATTTTATTGAAAAAAAGACCCAATATTTTCCAATAATTATTAATTTTTTTGGTGAAGGGTCGCGAAAACTTACATCGTGCAGAAGAGATAAATGATAAGATTCAAAATTTTGCTATAAAATTAACTTTAATAAACCAATTTTTTTATTTGTTAAGGCGAAAACCTGTGAATATGACGATTTATGCCATTTTTAAATCAGTTTTCCTCCCTTCAGTTTCGGTAGATTATGTTTTGTATGTAGAAACTAAAATATATAAATTATCGAATTATAACTCTCAAACAATGGCGTAGAAACGGGGTTCTAAAGTTATTTGTTTCGAGTGAAAATCGGTATATTACAACGAAAAGTAAAAATTTCTTAACGATTCGGATTTTATTCTACAAATTCTTCCCAATTTTCTTACTGTTTAGTTAAGCAGTTTGCGCACCGTTAAGTGAGTTGAGTTTTGAGAGTAAAATATTGCTATGCTGAATTTGCTAATTAGAGTTGGTGATTAAATGATACATCTAATTTTGGCTGCGTTTGTTAGGGTTAAGATAAGGTTAGTTTTGATTACTATTAGCTTAGGTTATGTTAAGGTTAAAGCTAGGTTTGGTTACTATTAGCTTAAGTTATGTTACATTTAAGTAATTTTCGTTGTATAAAATAATCCCAACAACGAGAGCTAATTACTTTTTAAACTCCTTAGGTGTAAAAACGATTAAAAATATTATACATTTCCTATACGGGAGTGAAACATTTTAATTAAATTTATCATTCAATTAAAGATATAACATCCATTCGGATTTTAAAACGTCCAATTAAAAAAAACAAGCTGTTGATTTCGAATATTGGAAAATATAACCACACACGATATATTTATTTATCGCGCCCTAAATTTTTCTGCGATTAATACACTACTTATTTAGATTTATTAGTATTGTTTGTTGTTCTTGTTGTTTCAATTAATTTTAATATAAATTCTAGTTCAACGTCCACTCCGATGGACTCTACATGAGAGTGCTACTGACTTCGCCCTCGACCTCCTATTGTAAAATCAAACCCTTATTGACAACCAAATAAATAAATTTGAATTTGACAACTAATTTAGGTTATGTTAAGGTTAAAGCTAGGTATAGTAACTATAACCCTTACGAAAATGGTGGATCAAAATTTGAACCAAATTTCATCAAAAATTGGACATATCAAACGGGGATCCAATCACAGACTTCTCTGGATTAAAATTTGGATCCAATTGTTATCTATATGGGATCCAAGGGTCTTGATCCAATGAGAGTTGGATCCGTTCGGGATCCAGTCGGCATACAATGAGATTTGGATCCGGTTGGGATCCTGATCAGCTTTTGATCCAATGAGATTTGGATCCAGTCGGGATCCAGATCAGCTCTTGATCCAATGAGATCTGGATCCCGTCGGGATCAAAAGAGATTTGGATTCGCTCGGGATCCAATTAGATTTGGATCTAGTTGGGATCAAAAGAGATTTGGATCCGGTCTGAAATTTAAAAATCTATTCATAAGCGACGTTTGGTTCAAAATTCAAAGGATTAAAACTGGTTTTCTGGGTCAAATACCACCAAACTACAAATGCGCAAGATTATTACAGAAACTAATAGCGTTCAATTAACTTTGATAATAAATGCTGATTTTCAATTCAAAGCCGCAGTTTTAAATCAGAGTTTTGAAAATCACAATCTCTTGATTCTGCCACAAATGATTTGTACCAAAACTGAGCTTTGTATTCTATTAGCTAACCTGCAGCGGAGTTGTTGAAGAACACCAAGACAAATTATTACGTTAAAGAGCCCGTGGCAAGTTCATCATCTCTTCTGGAGCGATGCATCACGAATTGTCTAATCAATTATTTAAAAAAATCTGTTGATTTTGTTTGAAATTATGACACAGTTCTTTGATTAGCAAGTTAGCTAATGCAAGGCAAAAAAAAATAAAAATATAAATCCTTATCAAAAGGGGATCTAGTTGTTATTTATCAAAGCTTCAAAATCAAGAGAAATGTTTTCCCGAGGAAAGGTAAAACATTTACAAAAGAAAGTTCTGAAATATATATCCAGTAAATGTGAAAGACTTGACGAAACTGATGATACATGCATGAATAGTTGATTTTATAAAATAAAAAGTGGTCTTGCCCAACTTGTTAAAATGTTGCTCTTACGTAACAAGACCCAGCTTTATTAGTGTATTCCTCGTACGAGCGATTTGCACGCGCTCTAGAAAAAGCTATATTCCTCGCGACTGTAGCGCGCGCTCGTAGGCTTGTCAAAGTAAGAGACTGTGACGTAAGAGCAACATTTCAACAAGAAGGCCACGTTACTTTATAAAAAGAACTATTCAGACAAGAAGATCACTTCTTTGCTGCTCTTTTCCTTAAAACACAATTAAAAGTTAATAAACAAACTGATAAACATGTTCGTAGATGGCACCAATATCACAAGTCGCGAAGTACTTACAGAAGTGTGTCTGATTTCAAAATTTTATAAATACGATAATGCAGTACTCTGTTTCACCATAGTTCAAAAGACAAACGAACTTTTGGTGATATTAAATAAAATGAAAGAAGAAATTAGGCCAGAAACTTTTAAATTCATTTTAGGTTTTCTTCATTTGTTTAAAAAAACGTTTTTTTTTTAAATATTCCTGATTTTTGAAAGTTTTCAAAACATGCTACCACTTTTTAAACTCGGGTAACGATTTAGCTCCTAGAAGTAACCAACTGGAAGAATCAAAGATTTTAATTATTTTTGTAATATTGTGAATTTTTCAAACTCTAAACTTAAACTTCCCTTTGCATCTAAACTTTTATTACAAAAAACTATATTTGACTTAAGCTAAATAAAAGCTCAAAAGAAACTAATTTTTCATATGATAAAATGTTCTTATTAAGAAAACTAGTTTTGTAATAAATTTATTTTCATAAAAATCAAGAAGATATAACAACACACGTCGAGGAGATTTATCAGACCTAATGTAGTGCAATGCCACCCAGGGCTTAGGAAACCTATTAACTTTAATCTACGTCATTGGATAACTATTCCAAATTAAGGCCAGGAAAACAATTTTGCCAACCTTTTCTTCGATAGATCAACCCAACCATTTTGGGGGGTATCCATCCGACTGAAGGCTCGACATAAAAATGACTTGTTAGATAATACTGTAGGCCAATTTCGAATGATTAGGTGGGAAAACGAACTTTTTTCTAGGCCAATTAAAGATCTACTGGTGGTTAATTTGTACATTGACAAAAGGCCAACTAAAAAATTACCAGCTGATCGACCCACAAATTATTAGTCGGAAAAGAGGTCAATATGCTGTCGGCCAGTTTGTGACTTTTATTAGTCGGCCAGCTATGGCGTGATTTGGATATCCCAACTAATCGCCTAGTATTAGAAAGACACCACGCCCGACTTAGTCCTTACCAGTCGTCCTTACGAAAATCGTAGCGTTCGGGCCGACTGCTTTGTATAGGGTACGATAGAGAGAGACTACGATGTCATCTAATAAATAATTATAATAAGAATAAGCTAGGCTTATACCCAAGGCACCACCTTAGGCCTAAGTCACAGGCGATTTTTAAAGCCATCAGTTAAGTTGGCCTGGTTACAATGCGTAGGAGGGTGGTAGCAAGCCCTTCATGCCAAGCGAGCCAAAGGTTCCCTACACTCTTTGTTACCGCTAATCTTAAGTTTTTATGTCTGGGGAAACCGAAGAATTCGAGGGAAAACTAACAGAATGACCCTTCTACAAATAAGCGGAAGAAAGCGACCGTACATTCTAGGTCAATTACTCAACTTATCGAACAGCACCCGCCGTCGGTCATGAACCCCACGTGCAGAACCACTTTCCCAACTACGAGATTTACGAGTAAATTGCATTTATTAAAAACTAAATAATCAGGTGCTATTTATTTTTACGGATAACAAAGAACTGTTAAGCTTGAAATATAAATTATATAGCTTATTATTTATTACACCCAATAGGTGGTTAAATAAACCCCTCTCTGACTGTCTTGCCCCCCTGTTGAAAAATGCTGCCAGATCTATGCATAGAAAATTCGTAGCTTTGGCAGTATAAAGATAAACCTGTTATATGTCCAGTCGCAGAAGCACAAACTCTATAATCAACTATGTATGATCTTTTATTTAAAGGACTATTTCTTCCAATTTATTATTTTTTAGCGATATTACCTAACATAAATAAACTTTACCTATAGTGCTTGACATTTCTCAATTTGTACTTAAATATAAATAATTAAACGTGAATATTTCCAAATTAAATGAGTTTACCAAATTTTCCCAAAGTATTATCGATATAACACAACTTTCCTTAATTTTACCAAAATGCTTGAAATATTCAGAATTTAATTTAATTAAATTAGAAATCAGCACAAATATATGCAAACATTAATGACATTGCCGGATATAGTTGCTGGTTGCGCAGTTTGTGAGGCTGATCTAATGCAAAGTCAAAAATTAAGTTTTGTTCAAACCGTCGCCTTAAATTAGTTTTGAATCTTTGCGCTGGAAATATATTTTAAGTTATAAAAATATTTGGTTGAATGACGTTTATTTAGTTTTAACTTAACTTGTAAAACAGGTTTATTTCCAGCGTAAATTTAGGGTGACAGTTCTTCACATTCTTAGACATTTAATTTTTACTAATTGCAATAGATCTGCCTTGCGAACTGCCATATGGAGGTGCGATATTTGAATCAACTTTTCACTGAGTATATATTGTTTGAAAAGTTGTTGAATATGAATAGGCACAATTATCCGAGTAGAAATCTTTAATATTTAAGTAAAAAAAGTCACATCTAAACAGTTAATAGGATGTTTACTCAGCCAGAAGTTATAGGAAATTCCAGCTTCAACCTGTATTTATGAAGTTTGCAGAAAGTACACGTTTTTGACAAAAGGGACGATGGGATCGGATATTACATTTCGGTAATTTTGAAATCTAAATGAATTAGAATTAGAAATTGTACACGCTGCGGATTTGTAAGAGCAAACCATGAAAAACCGATTGGACCTGGACCAAGAATGGGGTCAAAATAATCTCCTCGTGAAAATAATTTTCAAAAATAGTGATCAGAATCAATTTTTAAATAAATAATTCACTGTATGCAAGACAGATTTCAATATATTTAGAGTTGATGTACCGAGAAACCCTATCAATACTGTCCAATGGCACCTACCATTAAGAAGTTATCTTAAAAAATATTAGATAATTATCTATTTTTAACGATATTAACCGTCTAAAAAGTACTTTACGTGTCGATGCATATGTACCAGAATAGCTTGATGGCCATAAAAATAAATACTTTTTAATGATACAAAAATATTCTAATTTTCGGATTAGTTATTGTAATCATGGCAAATTATCAAAAATACACAGTGCTGGATTTAGACTACAAGACGCCCTGAGCTTAAAAAACGTATGGAGGCCTCCCCATTACGGTCCAAGTTATATAGATCATCAAACGCCGTTAAAGCAAGTCTCGGCTTTTGGAAGGTGTTTCAATATTATATGTTAGAAACTTGTAATTTTGAGGTAAAATGGCTTATTTTAAAGGAAAAGTCCAGGTTGGGTAAAACTTGGATCTATTTGAAAGATCATGATTAAATATACTCAAAAATATCAGCCGTAAAATTGTATATTTTTTTAATGACGATAAATTAATTTTTAAACTAGCGAAATTTGCCCACTAAGCGATCTGCCATTTTCTTTCGCGGTGACGTTTTAGGACATTAATCACGCGCTGTTTGCGCTATAACAGCGCTCTGTTCCCTGCGCGCGCTTGCTCCGCGTGCGGTCTGCGGAGGGAAGACGGAAGCAAATGGCAGCTCGCTTGGCGGGTAGATTTCAGTCGTTTAAAAATTAATTTCTCGTCATTAAAAAAAGATACAATTTTACGACTGATATTTTTGAGTATATGTAAACATGATCTTTCAAATAGATCCAAGTTTTACCGAACCTGGACTTTTCCTTTAAATTTAAACAATTACCAAGACCGGTACTATTTCCTCGTAGTTAAAATTCCTCGAAAATAGTCGCGTGTTGCTTTAAATATTTCATCGCGTGATTTTATGCACGTGTAACGATGTGTGTAGGATCTGAGTACTAGTTTATGGTAATAACATCGAAATACTCAATTATATACGCCTACATTAAAAGTTGGATAAAAATGTCGACCCACTCTGCTTAATTTATATGAAAACGAATTTCCCGCCTTGCGTACTTTCGTAATTTCGGTTTAAAATCTACTCCGTTTCAGACGTCCTGCAACGAAATAGCAGTTTCTTATCGGTCTTTCACATCAATTCAAATTTTGCCCACCTTTTAATATAAGCGTATAGAAAGGAAGATCAGGGCCGTAGCTATCAATAATTGCGCCCAGTGCGAGTGAAAATTTGACGCCCCCCAATAAGCATAATTCCCTTATAGAAAAAGGATATTTTGGCGCCACTAGACCCTAATGCCCAAGTGGCGCATGAGGCAGCCGCCCCTGCCTAGCTACGGCCCTGAGGTTGAGACAAGTGTTATAAAACTTGTCCACAGTACTACTGTGGTTACTTTCGCAACGCCAATTTATGAGAAAAGACGTCGTTGCTTAAAACTAAGCACCGATTATTTAAAATGTAATTATTTGTTTAAAAAAATAATTATAATTATTTAAAAAAATTGAGATTTTTTAGCTTGGGTATCAATTAAGCAGTTTCAGGGGAATCAGTTATTTATTATTTGAACACTTACATTACAGCTACAATGCGCTAAACCGGTAACCCCCGGGAATAAGTCGAATAATCTACACAATGTCATATGTTATAAAATTTAGTATCGTCCTCCTTCTAAATGTATGAACTTATTAGTTCTTCTTCACAACGCGAGGTAGAATTGAACAAAAATTTTTTTTTATAAAAATGTTTGATACGGAGAGACTAATGCATAGAAATCGGTTAACAAACTATCACGCTTAATCGAATGGCTGGCAGCCCACCGATTAGATTCTTGGCTAAAACGACAGTAACACCATCTACGCCGAAGTTTATTTTATCAAGGGCTCACGTCTACTTTGTAAATAACGATAGGCACTGATGCAAATAACCACTAACAAGTGTTTTTGATTCATTAGTGGTCTTTTCCACTTTCTTTAACGGTTTTAGCTGTAAGTACAAAGCTAGAGAAGGCCGCAACTATCCAGAATATGGTTTTCGGATTCATATTTTTCAAAAGGTAAATACAGCATTTCTTTGTTATTTTACGAGATTATATAGATTATCTTTTGAATAATTTCTATAACTTCTCTTTACTATTCAAAAAAATAGTTTACTGTATTTAGGGCTAGTTGGGAACGCTGAGCCTTAGCCTTTGCTATCTGATCTACGAGCATTGGGGTCGGAATATTCCTACAAAAAACGGTTCTATGAACATTTTACATACGAGCAACCCTTGTTGCGTATTTGTGGTGTTAACGTTGTACCCGAAACGCGTCTTAGAATTTTGCGCCTTTGTTGACTTAAAACGCGATCCCACTGGAGTCTGGGTGTCGCGTTTTTGTCAATCGTTTAATAGAATAATACACAATGCATATACTAATTTAAAGTATTAAATATAATTTATTATACCTTTGATTCGCTCGCGTTCTACATGCAAACAGTCTCGTCAGTGTCGTGTTTTCTTTTCAAAGCATTGATACTGGTCTTGTGGATTAATCCTTACGGCAGTCAATATGAAGTGACCCATTATTCCGACTTTCCCATCACTTTCTCTCACACAACCTACACAATAGCTTCATTTTCAAGTGATTTATTGCAGAAATAACAAGAGTTAGCTGGGTGGTAAATTTTAAACGTGGTTACGTGAAGAGCGGCGGACGCGTTTTAAGTCAACGAAGGCGCAAAATTGTAAGACGCGTTTCGGGTACAACGTTAAAACCGCGAATACGACACACCGATTTATCCTATGTAAAATGTTCACTAACCTATGAAAGATATGTTTTATTTTGTGTATTTACTCTTACACGATTTAATAACGCAATTTTGAGCCATTCTTCTTCTTCTTAATTAAACGTAAATCGCTTTAAAGATGTCAAAAAAACCGCGTTATCAGCGAGCTAAAGTCGGCCATTTAATCTTAGACGAAATAGAGTGTTAGTTAACCAGTGTGGCGCCGATGGCGTAACTTTTGTTGCCAGCCAAACGAAAAGCATAGGCAAAGGCAGGGTTCGTTAAAAGTTCTAATCGGACCACGCGACAAAATTTCAAAAATGGTTCTAGTTTGTTAACCGATTTCTATGGACTAATGGCGACTAAAATGTTTTAACAGACTAATTAAAACTATGATTTAAATTTTTTTTAAATTATTATTTTTATTTAAATAATTTTTTTAATCGTGGCCGTGCGGCGTGAATGGTTTTTAAAAGCACCGTCACCAGCCTTAAATTGTAGTTGGGGTCAAGGTGCGGCACACATTTTAACTACATATTTTTCAAGGTAAAACTGATGTTGTAAAAGTAAATTAAGTTGCCATTTAAAACAATTATTTAAACTGACAATCATAATATGAAATACTTTTATATTTATACAAATACAAATTCCTTTTTATTGCATTCATTTAAACATAAAAAAACTTGTTAAAGGCTTGTTTAAAATGTTATTGGCATTTTTATGCAGATTGTAGATTTATCTCTTTATTATTCATGATTGTTTCAATGGTAATAAAATCTTATAGTCAATAATCTATTTAAAAAATTAACTGAATTTTGAACTCTGCACTCCAAGGGAAAATGGGAAAAACCGGGAAAGCAGTTCTTCACTCAGTGACTATTTTATTTGTGGGGCCGCTACAACGAAGACCAATATCTACGAGCCAGTCTTTGAACTAACTTCACCAAGCAGTCCCGGAAAAATTCTTCAAATTGCTATAAACATTTTGTAGACTCTATTATTGAATGTTATACCTTTTGGAGGGGAGTGGCAACCTGGCCCCGGCGAGGCCCTGTGCTGCAGCACACTTAGCACATACGTTAATCCGGCACTGAAAATACATTTCACAAAATTTTGAAAAACAATTGTACGCTTTTATATAACGGATGACCCTAAGACGTATAGCTTAAATTTTATTTAATAATTTAACATTTAACAATATTAATGGATTTATACAAACACTACATTTTCACTGTCAGTGTGTATGACGAATAGATTTTGAGGACATTTTTAAGCCATTGAAGCTTTCGTTCAGTTCATTCAGACCGTTCATTTACATGCAATTCGTAAGGACCCATACGGGCAGAAATAAGGACATTATGCCACCAATTCCCCAAATGCGTATTGCGTATATTAATTATGAAAAAAAAAACCATAGAAACACTAGCGGTTCACTGTAAGTGTACGAGGATTGATTGATCAAAAAAATTTATGCTTCAGTGAAAGCACTTTAGATAATTTTTTGAACAAATTGTTCTAAGTGTGTTGACATTATTTTCAGATAATGAATGATTTGGCGAAATCCGAAAGTGCGAATTTGAACGGCGTAAATCATCACTTTTGACGCCAGATTTCACTAAATCAAAATCACGTTTTTGGCGATTATAACTTTTTCAATGTAGTCTGGTTTTGACTTAGTGAAAAACAAACAATGTAAAGGAATGTTTTCACACCAGACGAAAATTAATTTTCAGAAAGTTGTTCTTCATCGCAAAATTGAATAATTGTCCAGCTATTCCATAACCAATTTACGTCGAGTGTGAAATCAATCTAACGTTATCGAAATGACATTAGATCTTCTGTGATGAAAATGGGAAAAGAAAAAACCAGAAAAAGTCAAACCGTCTGACCGATTTACGGATATGCCTAATCTTTGCAACCTTTCATGAAAATATCGACATTTGCGAGGAAATCGTGGAAAGGTTTTGTAAACGAGTGAATCATTCCCAATCTGATGGTAGGGTTTTTAAGCTTTAACTTGATTGATTCCTTAGTCATCTTCTAACAAGTTCACCGAGTCACGAAAGCAATTACGACTCGCCCATTTTATAATTATTAAATAAAATAGTCAGTTGTTTTTTGGTTCAAATTGATCAAAATGGGAGTCGCGGTTCTATCGGTACTTTCTTAGTTTTATTGATGTCGGGGGTGTTATTTTTTGTTAATTTCGCTGTCGGAAGCATTCAGCTTTCTATTCGTGTCTATTTTGTCTTAATTGGTTCGTTAGTTTTTTAATTAGTTCCCCTTTTTAAGTATTATTGTACCTCGGGCCTCGGCTCGTTTCCTTATTTGTCCACCACTGTAACATTCAGGTTGTCGCTGAACTCGCGACGTTTCAAGTAGTGTTTTGGTCGGACTCCACTATGTTTTTTGAGTTCGACGCGTTCACAGCCTTTGTAAAATATGTATATTTATTTCGTGTTTATCTTATAATATCCCCCTTTGTACATAATGTGTAAACTTCGTATTTTCATTTTGGCTATTCTGTTAATTTTCCTAGTCATATTATATGGCCCTTTCGTTCAGCTGCTGTTGTTTGTTCTATTTTTTCCTCGTAACCCTACGTCAGTTCTCAACGCAGACTCTCTGGTAAACCTTTTATCCAATTTCAAGTCCCATCGTCACGTCCTTCGGCGTATTCCGAAAGGCGCCAGAAACGCTGCTGCTAGTTGCCTTTCGAACATCATTACTAAGGTAGTCCGCGATAATTCAATTGCTTCCTGGAACGTGTTCTTTTGCTTTCCGGCAGCCTGCTTGCAAATTCCCGCTACGGTCGAGGAAAAATCGGTGTCGCTCGCTACGCGTGTCAAAAACAACGTCGGTCATTTTCGGGATGGCCTTGTTCTTCCTTCAGCCTCGCGTCCCTCTAAGCCAACTAAAAAGAAGTCGACGGTGCGTAACATCGGGAAAATTTGTCGAATTGAAACTTTTGGACGGGGATATTACCGGCGCTGTCCGTGTGTTATGCTCCGACGATACCTTTGCCCCGAAAGATGACGCCACCCTCGAATATCTCCGTAAAAAGCATCCTTCCGGGTCCGGCCATAACGATTTCTCCTTCGAGTCGGGTGCTGAGTGGTCTTCTACGCCACATCTAACTGTCAACCATTCAGATGTCCGAAAGGCCTTGTCTTCCTTCCCGGCCGGTTCCGCTGGCGGGTTCGACTGCCTATCTCCCCAACATCTTAAGGACCTTACTGGTCCTGGTTCGGGAGATGCCGGAGAGTGCTGGCTAAGATCGCTTACGAGCCTATGTAACCTCACGCTCGGTGGGGTCGTTCCTCTCGACGTCTGCCCGGTACTTTATGGTGCCTCCCTCTGCGCGCTCAAGAAGAAAGACGGCGGCATTCGGCCAATTGCTGTCGGCAATACTATTCGCCGCCAGGTCGCTAAGTTAGCATGCACACACATCGCACCAACTCTTGGTCCGCTTCTTCGTCCCACGCAGTTGGGTTTTGGCATCCATGGTGGAGCCGAAGCCGCCGCCCATGCCGCTCGCCGCTACGTCAACCATCCCCACGGCCACGCCAAAGTTTTGCTAAAATCGATTTCCTCAACGCCTTTAACATGATCCGCCGTGATCGTCTGCTCGAATGTATTCACAAAGAACTGCCAAACTTCGGAAATATTGCTTTATCTTCACTTGACTCTATTGAGCAATCAATCCAGTGATTTGGGCCAAAAAGTGCCCAAACTTCGGAAATATTGCTTTATCTTAATTTTACTCTATTGGCCAATTAATCCAGTGATTGGGACCGAAAGTGTCCTAACTTCGGAAATATTGCCTTATCTTTATTTTACTCTATTGCCCAATTAATCCAGTGATTTGGACCAAAAAGTGCCCAAACTTCAAAAATATTGCTTTATCTTTATTTTACTCTATTGGTCAATTAATCCAGTGATTGGCACCAAAAAGTACCCAAACTTCGGAAATATTGCCTTATCTTTATTTTACTCTATTGCCCAATTAATCCAGTGATTTGGACCAAAAATTGCCCAAACTTCAGAAATATTGCTTTATCTTCAATTTACTCTATTGGCCAATTAATCCAGTGATTGGCACCAAAAAGTGCCCAAACTTCAGAAATATTGCTCTATCTTCAATTTACTCTATTGCCCAATTAATCCAGTGATTTGGACCAAAAATTGCCCAAACTTCAGAAATATTGCTTTATCTTCAATTTACTCTATTGGCCAATTAATCCAGTGATTGGCACCAAAAAGTGCCCAAACTTCAGAAATATTGCTTTATCTTCAATTTACTCTATTGGCCAATTAATCCAGTGATTGGCACCAAAAAGTACCCAAACTTCGGAAATATTGCTTATCTTTATTTTACTCTATTGCCCAATTAATCCAGTGATTTGGACCAAAAATTGCCCAAACTTCAGAAATATTGCTTTATCTTCAATTTACTCTATTGGCCAATTAATTCAGTGATTGGCACCAAAAAGTGCCCAAACGTCAGAAATATTGCTTTATCTTCAATTTACTCTATTGGCCAATTAATCCAGTGATTGGCACCAAAAAGTACCCAAACTTCGGAAATATTGCCTTATCTTTATTTTACTCTATTGCCCAATCAATTCAGTGATTTGGACCAAAAATTGCCCAAACTTCAGAAATATTGCTTTATCTTCAATTTACTCTATTGGCCAATTAATCCAGTGATTGGCACCAAAAAGTGCCCAAACTTCAGAAATATTGCTTTATCTTCAATTTACCCTATTGGCCAATTAATCCAGTGATTGGCACCAAAAAGTACAAAAACTTCGGAAATATTGCCTTATCTATATTTTACTCTATTGGTCAATTAATCCAGTGATTTGGTCCAAAAAATGCCTAAACTTCGGAAATATTGCTTTATCCTAATTTTACTCTATTGGAAAATTAATCCCTTGATTTGGACCGAAAAGTGCCCAAACTCAATAAATATTTCGTTTTCTTCACTTTACGCTATTGGCTAATTAGTCCAGTGATTTGGACCAAAAATTGCCCATACTTCAGAAATATTGCCTTATCTTCTATTTCCGCTAATTGTCAGTTAGTCAAGTAACTTTTGCCCAAACTTCGGAAATATTTCCAACGGGCTGAAGATTTGCTTGCAACTTTATTTTAGACCTATTTACACAAGCCAACGTTTGTACCCATCTTTGTTGATTAGCGTTATTTTCGATTTCTGTTCGCCATTTACATAGCGTTTTCGTACACACAAAGTTGTTGAGATTTAAATTACTCTTAATTCTTAAGAAATACTTCTGCTACAAAATATGTCAATTTATATTAATACAGTTATTTAATTTTAATATTATCATTTAGTTTTGTGAAATTAAAAGGATATATTGTAAAAGAATTTTATTTAAATGTTTGGAACTAATTAAGCCTCTGTCATTAAAAAGATCTTTCTTCAAAACTTGCCCAAAACGTTGTGGCACCAATTAAATGCGTGACTTGGGTATAACAATCAATCTGAGATTGCGCAATGTCTTAATAAATATTTCATAAGACCTTTGATGTAGGAAAACGCCTAATTTTCAATTGTTTTATAATTATTTTATCTCTAAATTCAATTCATAGATATTAGTGTTGGTCGTATAAAAAAACTGTTCGTACGACAAAATGATGGGAACCGTGAGCTCTGCGTAACAGATAAATTAACTGACAAAATTTCGATTAATCGTAAATATTTTGGTTAACTGTTTATTTATGGATATTATCCATGGATAAACAATGATTTAACATGCAAAAAATAATTTATATTTTCGAGTAATTGTAGGCTATGTATAAAAATAAAATAAGTGGTTAGTTTTTATCCAAAAGCTGAGCTCTATGGGAATCTTTGGCATATTACGTTTTAAGACTAAATAAAGGTGTATTGGAAAAATTCAGAGAAATTGCAATTTTTCCGAACCCTAAATTTACTGGACTTAAGGGCCATTAAAATGACCTACACCTACTACGAATCCTCAAAAGCAATTAAGAGTAAATTTGGATTTGATCGCCTGTAAAGTCAAAGCTATAGTCGTCTGCTTAAAAATCGATTGGTTCTATTTCAGTGTCAGACGAATAGTTTAATTTCGTTTAAATAGTTTACGCTCTCAAACTGGAACAGGTTAAAAATATTTAGTATTAACTTATTCGTTTTTAGAAATCTTTCTTTCAAAGGGACTTTCAAGAGAACCTCTAGTCATTTTAAAATTATTCGGTCACCGTTCGTTACGACCGAATGACGTATTTAAAATTGACTAGGTCTTTCTTGAAATAGGGACTTGGCAGTGCTACGTCACAGTTTTTTTTCAATAGTTTTTATCCTGGGGAGAAAAAGTATACCAGAATGGCGGCAATGGCCAAAGGTACGGTGTGACGTCATGCTGCCAAGTCCATATTCCCTTTATCTCGGTTATATTACACTAACCCGAACTATTCGCAGGCACACTCACTATTAACGTTAACCTCAATTATTTTCTATGGAAGGGGAAACTGAAGACCTCGGGGGAAAACCCCTAAAACCAGTTTGGAGAGTACTTGCAAACTCAACGCAACAGGAGTAGTTTCGAGATTCCACCCAGTGCTGGAATCGAACCCGGCTCCTCTTGCTGCGAGGCCACCCCACCTACATCGAAAGCCTTAAAAATGCATCAAAGAATATAAATAATTGAAATGGTAATTATAAGTTAACACAGGTTACGAAGTAAAAACTAAAGCGCACATTCTTTATTTAAAAGAAATACTACAAATAACCATACTAGAAAAGAAATGTCACCTGAGATGATAAGCTTTGGAATACTCGAATTGTTTGGCTTTGATTTTTGTTGGTTTTTTGGGAACAAATTCGAAATAGCACGTCGCGTCGTCGCGCCGAAGAAACTGCGGCAGCGGCGAACAATTGACCTTTCGTCGGCAGCGCGCTGAAAATGAGGCAAAAAGCCGGCGTGGAGGCGTGAACAACGGCGTCCTTGGAATCTACAACATGTTCAGTTTACTTGAAATATACATTTTCAGAAATCTTCATGGTGTATTAAAAGTTATACACACAAAGGTTTTGGATCTGTGGTATTTTGTGCTAACACAACATTCTTCGAGTTTTTAAAACCAATTTAAATAGCAAAATTTAGTAATTCATTAAAAATTATTAAATTCGTAATGAAGTATTTTAAATATTAAAAAGTTGCTAATTTGAGGAAATTATTCAATTTTAAACTTACAGCTGTAAGAAATTAGTGATTAACCACTATTAGAAATTCAGACATTTACAACGGTTAGAAAAATAGTCATTTACAACTTTTATAAAAAATAGTATTTAACAACTATTAGAAATTTAGTCATTTACAACTATTAGAAAAATAGTAATTAACAATTATTAGAAATTTAGTCATTAACAACTATTAGAAATTTAGTCATTTACAACTGTTAGAAAAATAGTAATTAACAAATATTAGAAATTGGGTCATTAACAACTATAAGAAATTTAGTCATTTACAACTGTTAGAAAAATAGTCATTTATAACTTTTATCAAAATAGTAATTAACTACTATTATAAGGATACCAAAAAATTAAAGAAATGTATTAAAATTTGAAATGTAGTAGAAATATCCTTATTTTAAACAGAAGTTTATTAAATGCTTAAAACATCAGGAAAATAAATTTATACCGAAAATTTTATCAATTTAATTTATTTATAGTTCTATGATAAACTTTATGACTATTATTTAGTTCTTTAACTGCTATATGTAACTTTTTCGAACGTTACAATATCGGGTATTTTAAGTTAAGATATAACCTTAAAAGTCACCTTTATACTAAAATATTAGTTGAACTAAATTCATCCGCTTTTGTTAAAAGAAAAATATAAAATTAAAATGGGCCAATTCTTGGTCTTACAAAATTTAGGGAAAATATCGAAAAGTGGTCAGGAAAAACTAAGAAGGTCAGGTAATATTAATCTGTTTTTTAAACCATCGCCTAAATTAAATTTCCCGATATTATTAATATCTGGGAAACATGTATTAAGTACGAAATACTTGTAGTCTAATGTTGAGGCTGAAAATTACTTGGAAATTATTTCGTTTTCCAATTTATTCAGATTCCTTTTCTGTTCCTACATTTCGCTGACCTTTTTAACAACCCAATTAGACAATTTATATTTTAATTTTTGTACCAGAAGAGAATTAATTAAGTCAACTAATTTATTTATTGGTATAAAGATTAGGCCTACTCTACAGATTATGTTTTAACTTAAAATTCAAGGTTCAAAAATTACAGAATATACCATTAAACAATAGAGAAATTACCCTGATAAAATGTTTGATATAAATATTAATTCCATGATTTTTTAAGAATTCTTCCTGACTTTTAGGCCTATTTTCAAATTCACTAAATTTTCTCTGACTCTCCTTGATATTCCCTGACTTTTCCTAGATTTCCCTGACATGTGACAAAAGTAAATATTGAGATAAAGTCTAATAGTGCCATCAGATTTTACCTTCCACCATGCTTGACATCCTTTTTAAAGAGCTATTGATCACGTGGTTTTTCCACCAATAGAAAAGCACATTACTAGACATATTTTCCCGCGAAAAGTAGTGCATTCCGAGGAATTTTGGGACACATTGTTTCGGTCCGCTTCTGTTTCAGAAACGGCAGCCTAGTATTTTACTTCGCGCTCGGTTTTGTTTAGACTTCGTTTAAAGATTTTAATTAATAAAGTCTTCCATCCATCAACAACTACTCGCCAATAGCTTTATAGGTTACATCCAGTTCGAAAAAATAATCTTCATAATTCTTCAACAATGCTTCAATACTTAACCCTTGGCTAGTCATTTTTTATGAAACCAATTAATATGTTCCTTTTCTGGCTATAAAATTGAATGTCAACTAATTAAAAACCACGAAAAAGTTTAATTTTAATGTCATTTAAAATTCTTACCTTTTTAAGTTTTAAATCCGTCTAAATATTCGTTTTCTTGTAATATACTCCACATGAAATAAATTTGTGGCTAGCGCGATATCACGTCATATTAGGCTTACTTAAAGCACCGATTTAAGTTACAAGTGTATCTATTTGAAAAGTCGTATTATTGTTTTTAAAATGTCGTGTTTTAGGTTCAATCACATATCTACCTTATATACTTTATTTAGTTTAATATCCGCGTATATTAAAGCGAACTATTTTTACCGCGGCGGAGTACATCGATACACTTAATGTTCCTATCTTCATCTATCGGATTTAAACAGAAGTATTTGGTAATTAGATAATTTATGTACCTTTTACAAATATTAAAGAACCAAATCTCAAATACGGCAAGTACAATTAAAAAACAACGGCAATAACATCTTCAGGCACTCGTACAAAATTTCATTATGAAGCAGAAACCTAAAAGAAATACAATATTGTTAGTACAATTTTTACGAGATATTATTATCCAAATTTCCCGCACAAATTTTTCTGACAATGTATAGAGATTGTAGGGATTGAGAGAGGTCGTGTTACTTAATTATGTAATTGTTACAAGACTTTTCAAACCACATTTTGGCACTTGTATATGTTTTTTTATATGTACTTTCACTTTTAAATTGAGTTGTATGAAATACGAAAAAAAGTAGAATTATTTGACGAAAAGTTTAAAAGGGTTGTTTATTTCCTTTTTTTTTAACAAATCAAAAAAATATTTAATTTAAATCGGATTTCTATTGATTTTTGAGGTTTTTTTTGATAAATTCTTTAATTATTTGAGAGCAGTGGTAATGTAAATGGAAATGAATCTCCTTTTATTATTATTGATTAAAAATTTAAGTTTATTAAATTATTAACGTTGCTACAAAATCTGCTATTTCGATAATAGCAATATCAAATGTTTCAAAGGTACCGATTAAGTTTTATTTCAAATACTTGTTTGGGTTATTGATTTCTGGTTGAATTGAAGTATTATCTTCTAAGTAAATTGTCCACCCAAAAATTCGTTGGCCCCAGTGGCGTAGCTAGGAGGTAGGCGGCCCACACCGGGTGCCACGCATGCTAGCTACGCCACTGGTTGGACCAGCAATAAGTGAACCAACATTCGATGTTAACAATTTACTTTATTTGTGATTGTAATATTTCCGATGCCCTTTGTACTGTTTTTTAAAAGTTACAGAGTTACTGCTGCCTTTCAGACTAGTTTACACGAACAAAGAAGGCTCTGGAAGTATTGATTTTATTTTAAATAATGCGTGATAAAAAAACATGAGCTCGTGGCGCCGAGAAAAACATTTTTAATTTTTATCATTTTAACCTAATATTCCCCCTATCTATCGGAAACCAGATGTTTCGACTTAGCGGAAGTCTCACATATTTTAGACACTAGGGGGCTCTGTGCTGAGAAAACATCTTGATTACGCAATAACTATGAATATCAGTTTGCTTTTAAATCTCGTTAATTGTCATACTTATTGTTATTATGTTACTTATGGCTAAGCCCTACACAAATTTTAAGAAATTAAAAAACTTACTAATAACTCGTACCAATAGGTCTTCGAACAAATATAAAAACGTGAATCTCGGATCAAATAGATCTTCGAGAGAAAACCTAAATAAAATAAAATAGCCAGAAATTCCAACGGTAGACCGGTTTCGTCCTATTTGGGACTCGTCAGTGCCGTGCGGGAAGGCTGGCTCGCGACTATTAAACCGAAAAGAGAAAATAAGCCTAAGCATTAAAAAGTTATTCATGCGTATAAGTAGAGAAGTCCATCATGAAAAGGGAAAGAAAAGCTAAACCCTAAACCAATTTGAAGCAAATACAAAAATTAGAAATAACTCGTACCACTAGGTATTCGAGTCAAATAGTTTGAGGCTCTGCCCCGTAGCCAGTAGACCGCGCATTTTCAGAAAGACGTTTCAGAGCTGTATCAAACCTCATAAAAGCCAACGTGTTTTAAGTGGTCAACAAAATTCTAATCGAAAAGTGACTTTCTTCGATAAGCAAAAGCAATAATTATCCCCCAAAATAATAACTCGGATAAATGCAAGGAGGTTCTATACTTGATTTGGACATGGTAATTCGTATACTAACAAATTATTTGTTACTGTATTGTCTTTCCCCGAAAAATATTTTTGCAGGGATGCCGTTTAAACAAAAATTCAAAATTATTTTAAATCAATTTACACAATTTGTTTATGTATTAATTTTTAAATCAATAATTTTAATGTTACAGTTAATGTTAATTATATATTTTATCTAGGGTTAATTAAATTTAAATATGAAATATATCAAGTTCTTAACATGACCCTTGGTGAAAGCTTGGAAGAACTCCTTCCGCGCTGGATTTGCAAATGGACACAATTTTGAACAGAGCAAGAGTCGGTTTTCGTTGAAATTGTTTCTCGTTTTTATTTCCACTTGGGAGAACATGAAGCCTAGATTTGTAAAACTGAAATAGTTTTATATTTATTTTAACGTTACGATTTTCAAAAACACTTATCAGAGAAATAGGCCTGGCCATAGATAAGCAAGATTATAGAGCGATTTTATAGATAAGCAAAATTATAGATAAGGTCCTTTATCCATAATACCATTTTTTATAGATACCAAAATTATGGAGCGATTTTTATAGAGCCACTGTACTTAACCTCGCCTTTTTTTGCCTCCGGCGTTTTTACAGAGCCTCGTTCACCACCCGTCCTTTTATGGATACTTACAATGGGTCCCCCTCTTTTTTTCCGACAATAGCAAGCCAAGAATGCCACTCGCTCTTTTTTGTAGGAATAAGTCGACGCGCCAGAGCCTCGTTCACCACCCGTCCTTTTATGGATACTTACAATGACCGTTAAAGCCGCTGACTTCTACGCGCCAGGGGTCCCCCTCTTTTTTTTCCGACAATAGCAAGCCAAGAATGTTGCTCTTTTTTGTAGGAATAAGTCGACGCGCATTCAATTGCCTAATATTAGTTGAATAACAAGACATATATTTTTTTTATTTTTTATTTTGATAATACACCAGGCTAGGTAACTGAGTAAAACACAAGAAGAACAAGTTATACGCTTGAAGAGCAGATGACAGGTTACGCCTCTCAATTAGATTAGTATAATCGCTTATAATATTGAACGGACTCGAATAACAACCAAATTTACGCATTACGTCTGGAAATATATCAGAATCTCCTTGACCGAAATGGATCTCTTCAAAATCTTCGCTGTCAGGGTAGCCGGCAACTCGTTGAACGTGAAGTTTGAGAACTTCGAACATCGCTTCAATACAGGGCCTCTCCTTCTCAATTGCAGTCAAATGTTTGTCGACGGCGTGGATACATAAATTTAAAGCTAGGATACCCGCTTCCCCAAGTTGGAATTCCTCTTTTTTCCCGAAACTTTTATAAGCCAAAAGAGTAACGTTTCCTTTACTAGCTAAAAGTTCAAAAGTACGACCCCCAATTTTGGCAAGCTCAAGACTAAATTTATTTTTCTCAACTTCTCTAGTATGTGATTCAATGAGATACCAATTTTGATACATCTTATTAAAAGCTACAGGCGGGAGGCATATCGAGGATTGGAAAGTAACGTCGTTGAAAAAGAATATTTCCAGGTCCTCACCTTTTAAGCCAATTGATAGACACGAATTTTTTCCTAAACGCCAGCGAAAATTGATTTTCCGCTGAAAGTTAGCATCTTGTTTCCTGCTACCCAAATCGTAAGACATCTTAACGCTTCGAAACCCGAATACGAAATCACGCAAACCCGGGAGCTCCCCCCGGTATTAATATCTCTCGGATGACTCATGCACCCCGGGGAAAAAAAATATATCGCGCCCGGGCAAGATTTTTTATTAAGTAAATTCCGAAATATACTGCTGAAATTTCAAAAAAGAAGTTAGTATAAGTACTAAAGGGGTTTCTAACTATATTAGGGGGCTTCTTTTTTACCCTTCCATCACTGATTGTATCAAAAAAATTATAGGTGGAATAAGAACGAGTATTTGATTTTTTAAAAAATTTACCTGGAAAAAAGAAATAGGTTTTAATAAAATTTCCGGAGCACCGATTAAAAAGTAAGACATACTCAAGACATTAATGCGCCCTCTCGGCCAGCGCCGCGGCTAGAATGGCCTGGACCGCGTCGAGGACGACGTCGGGTAACTCCGCGGTAGGCTAAAGAAATATCATTTTCATTATTAATATTATTATTTTAGATTAGTTAAATTTCTTCTTACGCAACGACGATATTGAAAGATTCCCCGCCCAATGGGGAGTTGACACCCGCTAGCGATAAAAATATATTTAAAAAAATAACCGAAATTTTAAAAGGATAGTAACTTACGGGTCGGGGATGACGGGGCGGGCACGCCCGTACCCCGGCACGGGGCGACCATGCCCGTACCCCGGGACGGGGCGGCCACGTCCGTACCCTGGAATTCGCGGGGGTGGTACCGCGTCCAGGACCACCGGGGGTGGTATCGTGTCCACGACCACATCAGGTAACGCGGCGGTAGGCTAAAGAAATATTATTATTTTTTTTTATTTAGATTAGTTAAATTTCTTCTTACGCAACGAGGACGTTGTAGCATCCCCCGCCCGTACCCCGGAATTTGCGGGGGTGGTCTTGGGCTAATGAAAATCATATTTTTTAAGAAATGTAGAAAAATTAGACCAAATGCGACTCACGCTTCTGCGACGGGGGCATTAAAATGGCCACGCGCCACCCAACCTCGAATAATTTCAAGGCGTCCTCGACCTCCAGCGGGGCTATGATATTTACATATTTTTTAAAGAATTGTAAAAGAAATTTGACCAATTTCAACTTACACTGCCGCCGGAATGGGGGGAGGGGGGGTGACATTCCCCGCGGATTGCGCTCGGGCTTCTCTGGGGCTAACGAAAATCATTTTTTAAGAAATGTAAAATAAAAAATAGGCCAAATTTTAGCTTACATTGACTCTTGCTGCTCGTCGTCGGATGACATTTTTGGAAATGAAGCCAGAGAATTCTAGCACTCGCGGTCAAAAAAAGATGACAATGAGCAAGTCGAGAGAAGGGGGGTGCCCGCAGGGGTTGAATCACCCACACCTGCAAGTAGAAACTGCCGCGGGCCAAACGGCGAGGGGACAATACCCGACTTTTTTTCCATAGAAAGGAGTAAAATGGTGGAAATAGATGTCAAAAAATAAGCTTACTAGGAATTATTTAAAAAGACACTTTTTTCGAAAAAACATTTTTTATTGAAAACAATTTACAAAGAAAATATAAAGTTTTTTAAATCCAGGGAGGCGAAACAGGCGGTGAATTGAGGAGGTCAGAGCTGTAAAAAAACATTTAGTTTTTTAAAAAAATATACTTTTTCTAAAAAACGAACTTACGAAGGTATAATTGGGGGAGAAGGAACGGCGACTTCGGGGTCGATGAGAAAATTAGGGATGGGCGGCGGCGCGATTAAACTGATTTCGAAAAAAATGTTAGAACCCTTAATTTATATCTGAAAATTAAAATCAAATACCCCAAATCAGCCGCGAACGCTGTCTCGGCGAAATCGCCCGCTACCACCGAGGTGACATGGGCAATCGCGGCGTTCTGGGCCGCCCAGGCAAGATCGACCACCACCTGGAAGTCCAGAGCGGTGGCTTGAAGGGAAGGCGAATCATGGTGATCAACCGAAAAAAGCCTAAGAGAGTCGCCCATGTTACGTGTCGCATTAAATGCACCGCGTAACACGGCGGCCAAGGAGATTAAAGACGCCACATAACGGTGGTCGCCCGGAATAACGGCGGGGAGAGCAAGGAGTGCCGGTGGTGGTGAAAGAGCCAGCGGAGGCGATGAGGGAGATGATGAAAGCGGGCTTTAGAAAAACAAAATGATTTAGGATATTTTTTTAAAAAAGGGGTTAAAGATTTTTTAAAAAACCTACTCGGGAGAAATTATCACCACATCAAGTGACGAAGGAAGGAGAATGTTGTCGTTCCATTGAGAAAAACCCGGAACGGGGCTTGCAGGTGAATAACTAGGTAAAAAAAATTATAAATTACAATAACGAAAATATATAAAATATCAAAAAACTCACGAAATAGAGGTAAGAGCCTCCAGCTCTTCCATAGAGGAGGAATTGGAGGATGATGAAGAGAGTGAACGACTAGATAAAATTTAAAAAGTTAGAATTAAAATAACCAAGTGAAATAAAATTTGAAAAAAACTTACCAGCGTTTTCGGGAATTCCCGGAGGCCATATTTTTTTACTGGACTTGTTCTGACTATCGGTAAATTCGCGAGGCTAGATATACCGGTCATTTTAAGGGGCGGGGTTGAAACCCGGATGACCTCTAGGGGTAACCCTCTAAGGAGTTTCATTGGACCCACGCTTAATTTACCGCTAGAGATTGTCACGAAATCTAGACAGTTTTCCTCACCAAATAAAATCGCCTCCGAGTTATTGAATACAACCGGAGAGTTTACGACTTAAGGTTAACTTTCAATAAAAGGAGGAATTTTTATAGCGGACGGGGAAAAATACAAAAGACAGGAATGTTATTTTTTTTACAATGTCACGATTATTATTTCTAAAGCGAGATTTTACGAATCAGAAAAGCTGTCGATGAATTTAGGGTCGTAATACGAGCGGTTCAAATTGTGAGTAATGGCCTTGTTTTTCAAAAAACCGTGGGAAATATTATACCTGAATAATATTACGACTTGGATAGACACGATTCATTTTTCCACCCCCCTTCATGTCTGGAATACCATCCCCCGATGGGAAGGGGGGGTCTTAAAAGCGAGACCATAAATAGACCCGGGACCCGATTAAAAAGTCCCATTCGAAATTTTTTAACCGAAAAATATGGAACTAGATTTCCTTAACGCACTCCGCGATTTTAAATCTGATACACGCCCGGTAAGCATTGATTTCTTATACCGGTTCTTTTACTATTTGACTTCGTTAACCCTTTGCCCTCATGAATTACCGCGTGAATTACCTAAATGTTTGAAAGATTTGGAATTGGTACGCGTTTTTATTGAACTTATTGACTACCTTAAACTTATACCTCTAGCCCCGCGAAATTGTAATAATTTAAGAGAATTGGAATCGCTAATCGATAATGTCCCATCCGAGATTAAAACCCCGACCTTCTTAGCTGAATGCGAGAAACAACGCGACGTATTAAACGAATTCGAGGAATATGTCGACTTCGATTACAATTCTTCTAGCCAATCAAACGATCCAACGGTCACTCAACCACGTGAATTACCGGTTAACCCAGCCCCCGTTGATGACATTTCGTTAGACGCCGATTTCCCGTTCTCAAATAATTTATGGATGTCCCCGGTTGAAAAGATATCAGATAACGAGAGCTCTTCCGCTTCGAGTGACGAGATAAAATTCATAAAATGTTTTAACCCTTCGGAAAAATCACCCGGATTAAATACCCCTGAAAAAGAGATTACGAATTCCGAAACATTTACGGACGATTTTTCACTCCCAGCGGAATATTCACAATTTGAAAAAACTTTACTAATCAGGTCGAGTCCCGCGACGCCCCCTCTAGAAATTACTCGACTTTCCCCGGAAAAAAGCCCAGAATGGGGGCACTCCAGCCTATTCTCGCAATTTTCTCAGCTTGAAAAAGCAATACTAATTAACGGCAAAGCCGAAACCAGCGGACATTCGGTAGACCTCGAAAATATTATCCCTAGCGCACCCGATAAATGTCCTTCAAGGCGGGACCTTAAACCCTCAAAGACTTCCCTACTAGAAGATATTATTAGAGAAACAATCGGGGCTGAACTTGAAGGAACGAATATTTTTAAAAACAATGATGAAACGGGGGCCCCGGAAAACAATTTAGACTCGCTTAATGACGACTTACTTTTACCGTCTGAAGAAGAAAATTGGTTAGCGGAATTCCCTTTAAACGAGACGTCAAAACTCCCAGCTGACAGCCCCGCGACACGTGGCCTAGCTATATCGAGCGGTTCCCCGGAAGCCTCCGCGCGCGAGGAGAAGAGAGAGTCGCTCCTTGCCTCGCCAAATATAGGAGCGCTATCGCCATCTGGCGTCGACGGCGCTAACTATTTTAATAAGGAGGAAAATAAAATTTTAAATCCGGAAGTAGATACTTTTCTCGGCTTGAATAATATTACGGCGGAATTTCACGAGGGTTCAAGCGTTAATAACCTAATTCCTTCTAGAAAAAGGAGATCTTTTTCACAACTTCTAACCCATAATAACTCGGTTCCTGAAGCGGATTTAGGGTTAGATTCGCCCCGACCCGGGACTTTCCCTCAAACTAACGCGGTATTTCTTAGAGAGACTGTTTCTCGCGGCGATTCGCATACCCACGCCGTTACTCATAAAATTAGATGTCTGAATCCGGAAGTAGAAACCCCACCCCTCGATTTGAATATTACGCCAGAATTTCACGAGGGGCCAATCGTTAATAACCTAGTTCATTCTAGAAAAAGGAGATCTTCCTCGCAGCTTCTACCACTTAATTTAGCGGTTCCCGGGACTTCCACTAACGCGATATTGATTAGAGACGCTTTTTCTCGCGGCGATTCTCCATGCCCGGTGTTTTCGTCTTCACCGCGTAAGAACCCGGATCCTTTTCTAGATCAAGCGGGGCCATCACATAAAATCTTGAAGTGGGATAGCGAAAGCTCGATTTCATCATTTAACTGGTATTCGAGCGAAGATATTCCGCCTCTCCCCGCGGACGATTATGACGATGTTCCACCGCCTCAAGCATTTCAACTCGATGAACTAGAGATCGACCAACCACCCCCGATTCAAGTTGGAGGTAATCAACCGGATATCGCTCAGCCTCTTCAGGCACCCCAACCTGAAGACCTTCCTGCTCTTCAAGAAGAGGATCCTCTACAGCTCCCAGACATCCCGCTTCAAGTCATCGAGGATCCGCCCGTTCAACAAGATGGCCAGGGTCTTCAGCTGGAACTACCCGCGAATTTTGAAATTATTCAAGATGGAACGAAAGAATACCCGCTATTCAATCTCGTTGGAAGATACGTTGGAGTGCGCTTCACCGCGGATGTAGAGCTCGGGATTACGCAGTTCGTGACCTTTATTTTCGATCAACTTCTCGATGATGACAGAGTTCAAATTTCATGTACCTCGGAAGTTTTCCCGGCGCGTGTGCTCGAAATTTCTTTCCGCCAGAAATCGCAACTCCAGCCCGGTGATGTTTTCGATTTACTCGAAGGCGAGATCTATCTGGATGAGCGGGATGATTTCTGGAACTCGCCAATTTTATTCACGTTAAACGTGGTAAGATTACCTCACGGAGGATCTCTGAGGCGACGCGGACTTAAAAAGCATATCGATTACATACGCGATAAAAGAAGTTTTATCTCAGTCCAAAACAAAGACTCCTTGTGTCTCCCGCGAGCATTAATTATTGCTATCGCGTATTTAAAGAAAACGCGAAACCCCGGAAATAAAGAATATTTCCAGGAGTATAAGGCTTTGTACAAGGCCTCTTCGCGAAAACAAAGGGAAAAAGCCGAAGAGTTACGCGTCGAGGCGGGCGTTTCGAAACGCGAATGCGGGGCTTTCACGAGTTTAGTGCATTTCCAATTTATTCTCTCTGATTATCAAATAATCGTTTTTGAGGTTTATAACGACAGACCTAGGGTTTTATTCCAAGGGGAAGGCGGGAACTCCGAAAATAAACTTTATTTAATTTATAATCAGAAACATTATGATGTAATCGCGAAATTGACGTCGTTCTTCGCCACTAATTATGCATGCTCCATCTGCTTGGTCGGATACGATAAATTGGAACGCCACAAATGCGCGATTTTCTGCAAATCCTGTTTCAGACATCAGAAATGCTCCGGTGAGTTCGTCAAATGCGCCGATTGTTTTCGCTCCTTCCAGGGACTGGAATGCTTCCAAAGCCATCGCGAATCGGTTCCCTCCCTCTGTAGTCAGGTTAAAGTGTGCAAAGACTGTTACAAATACGTGGACTATCGCTCTAGGGAAACTATCCATTCTTGTTCGGAAGTTTTCTGTCGTATTTGTAAAAAGCACGCGCCGCATCCTCACCTTTGCTTCGTCCAGCGAATTAAAGACCACCCCGAGCCTGACATGACCAAACGAAGATTAGCGCTAGGGGGCGTCCCTTCGTATCTTTTTGTGTTTTATGACATCGAGTCGATTCAGAATAAACAACACGTAAATAAAAAGGGGGCATTCGAGCATGAGCCGTTCCTTCTAATATCTCAAATTGTATGCCCCGCGTGTATCGATGAGCGAGACTCCAACTTCGATTGCGGGGTCTGCATCCGCTTTAGCTCGCGACAAAAAATATTTTACGGAGGAAATGTGGTGGGAAAGTTCGTGGATTATATCAGAACTTTAGCGGATATTAAAAAAATTTACTTATTCGCTCACGCCGCGAAATGTTATGATCTCCAATTCGTTTTCAAAGCGGTTCTATCAATCGACGAGACCTTTGTGCCCTTCGTGATAGTAAACGGGACTAAAATTCTCTTCTTTAACTGTTTTAATTTCAATTTTCTCGATTCCTATTCGTTCATCCCCATGGGACTCGCCGCGTTTAGGAAGACGTTTGGACTAGGGCCTTCCATGGATAAGGGTAGATTCCCTCACCTTTTATTTAATTTTGTCGAAAATAATTTCGATCCCGCTGACCCCGTAACCACTAATTATTCGACCGAGAAGGGGGATAAATTCCCCCCCCTCGAAGCGTACGGGGCTAACTATCTAGGGGTAAAGGAAAGAGCGGCCCTTCTTAAATGGCACGGGGAGCAAATAGCCGCGGGCGGTCACTTTGACTTTCTAAAAGACGCGATTTCGTATTGCACGGCGGATGTCAATATACTCCGACTGGGATGCGCAACGTTTAGACGTGAATTCATGGAAATCTGCGACACTGACCCTTTCCGCGCTGCCATCACACTCCCTGGCGCCTGCAATTACGTCTTTAGGAAACACTTTCTCATTCCTGACACGATAGGGATACTCCCCCCCGGAGGTATGAGAAATAGGGATCGACAATCAACCGCGGCTTTTGAATGGCTCGCCTGGGAAGAAAAACGCAGGGGTATAAGAATAGTGTCAGCTATGCGGGGGCGGGAGGCTATGGTAGGTAAATTTAAAGTGGATGGTCTTGACGGAAATGACGTTTACATGTTCCAGGGCTGCTATTTTCATGGGTGTGTTCGCTGTCAAGTAGTCGGAAGAGACAGACCTCTATGGTCAGATCCCTCACAAACGTTCAACCTCAGGTACCAACAAACAGTCAGGGTCGTTGCTCAACTCCGGAAACTTAAGAAAAACGTTATAGAGATCTGGGAATGCGATTATTACATGCTTCGCCGTCAAGCGAAGGATAAGGCGTTTTTCGAAAAAGTACGCGCCATGATAATTTCACCCTTGAATCCTCGAGACGCGTTTTTCGGAGGAAGAGTTAACGCGACAGTCCTTTACTACAAGGCCAAAGGCGATGAACGCGCGTTTAACGTCGACATGCTTTCACTTTACCCGACTGTCAACCTTCTAGATAGAATACCCGTCGGTCACCCGAAAGTTTTACTAGACGCTGATGATTTAGGAGATCTCGATTCGCTGGACGGGTTAATTCAGTGCCGCGTTCTCGCCCCTCCTAGACTTTTTCACCCTATTCTACCCATGCACTGTAATTCGCGACTTCTTTTCGTTTTATGTGGTACATGTGCACGTCTAAGATTTCAAGGACGGTGTCCTCATTCCGATCCCGAGCGGGCATTCGTGGGGACATTCGTTTCCGACGAACTGAAACTAGCCGTTTCCAGAGGTTACAAAGTGCTTGAAATGTACGAAGCTTGGCATTATCAAACAACGCGGTATAACAAGGAGACCCAGGAGGGGGGCTTGTTTTCGGACTACATCAAGACCATGTACAAAATGAAGGCCGAGGCTTCGGGGTTTCCAGTGGGGATCACAACCCCCGACGAAAAAAACAAATACGTCTCGGATTTCGAGGACCACGAAGGCGTTAAACTCGATCCCGCGAAGATCGTGTTAAACCCCGGTAAACGTGCCGTCGCGAAGTTAATGTTAAATAGTTTTTACGGTAAGTGGGGACAACGGAATAACCTCGTAAAAACCGAGATCGTTAAGGATCGAGAACAATTCTTTAAACTATTCAACGACCCGAATATCGAAAGGAAAAGTGTCTTGGCGATATACGATAAGACGTTGCTTGTCAAATGGGAACACCTCAAGGAAATCGATCCGGCTTTGGCCCATGTAAACGTAGTTTTAGCCTGTTATACCACCGCTTTTGCCCGAATGAGGCTCTATACTCATCTAGAGGCTCTAGGGGATAGTATACTATACCACGACACTGATAGTTTAATATATAGATCACGCGATGGCAATAAACTAGTGCAGGAAGGAACATTCCTTGGGAATATGACGGATCAATTATCGGAATTTGGTCCAAATTGTCATATTACCGAATTTTGCTCGGGCGGCCCGAAAAATTACGCCTTCCGCGTACTCAACCGCGATACCGGTGAAATTAAGGAGGTCGTCAAGGCTAAAGGTCTCAGACAGAACTATTCCACTAGAAATTCCATCTCTATGGACTCGTTGAAAGGGATGCTCGGAATCGACGTAGACGCGCCCACTCTCGAGAAAGAAATCGAAATCCCCCATCATATTTGTCGGTTAAATGATCATACAGTGGTAACTGTAAAGCAAGTTAAAAAATATAGGCCAGTTGTCAATAAATTACGCGTTATCGATAATTTCGAAACATTACCGTTCGGATATAAAGAATAATATTTTAAAAAAATGACTAGTTCAGAATGAAAAAACATATCCTAATATTCGGGTATAACCCGTTTATAGAATGCCTGTAAAAGGAATTATTGGTTAATTACCCTTATACGCGAAGTTTCGGTATTAACTGTTTTTTATCCATCATATTCGAAAGATAAGTCGTTATGGCTTTAAAACTATTAACCTATAATGTAACCCGTATTAGACGATAAGTCCCATTTAAAATGGCAGCATCAGTATTAAGTAAAGAACACCGCTAAACTCATATTTTTATTTTTACCCGAACGGTTTGTTTCTTAAATATCGATGTAGTTTAACTTAGAGACCTCATTTAATAAAAGCATGTTACCACTGTATGGTCCTTTCTCCGCTCTTCTGAGCGGGCCGAGCGGTAGCGGGAAGTCCGTTTTGATGACGCGAATTATAAAAAATAAAGATGAAATGATTTCCCCCCCGCCGACAAAAATATTTTGGCATTATAGCGAGCGGCAAACACTTTATGACACTTTAGAAGACTCCGTAGTGTTCCGAGAAGGAGTCCCCAATCTCGATGATTACCCTGGTGAAGAAGGCGAACACATTCTCCTCATCGCCGACGATTTAATGAACGAGAACAATGGTCAAATCGGAGCTTTCTTCACGAAAGGCGTTCACCACCGTAATATAAGCTTCGTATTTATAACCCAGAACATTTTCCCAAAAACAAAGGATGCGCGCGAAATTTCGCTGAACGCGAATTACATTGTTTTGTTCAAGAACCCTCGTGACCAACTTCAACCCGCTATATTATTCCGTCAACTTAGAGGCGCCAATTACCGCTTCGCTATCGAGGCCTATCTCGACGCGACCAAACGCCCTAACGGCTATATTCTTATCGACAATAGGCAGGAGTGCCCCGATGACTTCCGTTTAAGAACGGATATTTTCCCCGACGAAACCGAAATGGTCTATATCCCTAAGAAAAAAAAGTAGGGAGTATAAAGTCAGCGGAGAGGAAGAAGTCCCTAACCAGTTCGAAAGTGCCGGCCCTGGTTGCCGGACACAAAGATTTTCTCTCGGCCCTAGGTAGATCAAATTTTAAACAACGACGCGCTATTCTCCATCACGCTAAAAAACCCTTAATTGATGCTATTGCTGAATGCTGCGATAATACTTTGAAAGGGAATTTAAAGTTAAACCCTTGTCAGAAACGAAAACTAGCTAAACAAAAGAAATTCATTAGACAGGTAGCCTGGCGTAAGAAGAAATTAATTTTAGTTCAAAAAGGTCACGGGATTCTAAGTATTCTCATCCCCACCGTTATTTCAGCCCTCAGTGGGATTTTAGGTCGTTCTTAAGGAAATAAAAAAATGTACGCTCAAAAGTTAGCCTTAGTCCCCCTCGACTCGTTAGGAAAAAATAATAATAATAATAATAATAATAATAATAATAAAAATGTTCTCATCCCCTCTCGAGATACCCCTCAATTTTCGTTTCCACATCCGTTAGGGTCCTCCGTGGATGAATTAAATAATAGCATGACCGACGTACTCAATTCCAATCTTGACATTAGGGATAAAGTTAAATTATTCGAGCAGATGTTCCATCGATATCAAAACATTAAGGATATAGCGACGAAGCCAAAAAATAGAAAATAAACCGGGCAGGACACGGCCTTCTTAAATCTCGTTCCGATTCAGTTTAGAGCGAGTGCGAAGGACTTAATTAGCCGATTGATTAGCTTAGGCGATAAAGTTTCGTGGTCGAGTGAAGGCGAGTTGTTTATAGATCAAACGCGCGTGCCCGGGTCAGATATCGCTACGCTCGTAAGTTACGCCGTTGGGGCTATAAATAGAAAACGAACGCCTCCCCCCACCGGTTGGAACGAGTTCGACGCCTTGTTCACGCCTACGGTATCATTCAAGAAAACCATCCCGCGAGTGAAGAAGAAGAAAAAAATTACATTTTCGGCGAAACCTAGAAAAGCATCAGTCGTTCGGACTCCGCTCCAATTTAAACCCCGGGACTTATCGAAAGGGGTTATCAATAGAGGCGCGAAAAAAAGGAAAACGGAACAACCAATATGGGAAGAGTTTCTAACCCCGAGGCAGTCTTGAAAAAACTTTATTACGATCCAAAACATCCCGCGAGTTTCGACGGATTGGAAAAACTTTATCAGGCCGTGAAAGACAGAGGTATTCCCCGGGAAACGGTAGAAAAATGGTTAACGAAGCAAGAATCGTACACGTTACATAAGACCGCCTATCGGAAATTTAAAAGAAGCAAGGTTTTTGTCACTAATATTGGCGACCAGTTTCAAATGGACTTGGCGGACATGAGAGACATTTCCGAACACAATTCCGGCTTTAATTACCTACTAGTATGTATCGATACATTCTCGCGACGCGCGTGGGCAGTCCCTTTAAAAAGTAAGAAAGCCGAAGACGTAATCGCCGCGACCGAGAAAATATTCGAGGATCTCACCCCTCTTAAAGTTCAAACCGATAAAGGGGGGGAGTTCACGGGGAAAAATATCAGGATTTCCTTAAAAGTAAAAAAGTTATATTCTTTACTAGCGAAAACGATACAATCAAAGCGTGTATGGTCGAGCGACTAAATCGTACGCTAAAGGCTAAAATGTATAAATATTTCACTGCTAATAACACCTATCGATACTTGGACGTCCTCCCTGATTTAATTCATAGCTACAATACCACTAAACATTCCACTATAAAAATGTCACCTCTAGACGTGAAACCGGATAATATTCTGAAAGTATTTAAAACAATTTACAAGGAAATCCCCGTGAAAAGCCGACGTCAACCTAAACTTAAAGTCGGTGACTTTTGTCGTATCAGCAAATACAGGGGGGTCTTTGATAAAGCCTATCCCGGTACCTGGTCAAAGGAAGTCTTTAAAATCACCCGCCTCGTAAATTTAGACCCGCCCCTTTACACGATCGAAGATTTAACGGGGGAGGGAATAAAGGGACGTTACTATCAGGAAGAACTGCAATTAGTCGCTAAACCTCGACTATACAAGATCGATAAAATTCTCAAGTCTCGGAAACGCAAAAATCAGGTCGAATACTTTGTCAGTTTCGTAGGATATCCGTCGAACGCGAACTCGTGGGTCAAGAAAAAAGATGTATCTGACATTACCTTCAAACGCTAGCATGCGGGTTTACGCCGACAATACGATGGCGTCCTATACCTCAGCGTTACCGAAACCTGTCGAATTGGCGGGGTCTTGGGAGTGCGGGCTAGCTGAGATAAATTACACTAGCGCGTTCTTCAACGTCCTCGAGGGACAAAACACTATCGTTTTCATGGTTGTCGACGAAATCCCTCCTGTCGAATGTAACCCGTCTCCAATCGAAGTCAAGCAAAATGAACCGGAGACTAGCATCGAAAAAAACCTAGAGCCGCCTCAAGCCGATCAACCTACTTTGGGAATAACATTTAAAATTACCACGCCGGGGAAAAAAAATCCGAAAGGGAAAAAAACTGAGCAGATTTTCGATGTCGCCAAAAACGGAGAAACTCTTACGGGTGAAGCTCAGATCGCCGAATGCGCGGCTCAGCCTAGAAGACCCAGGGGGACCTCCCACGTTTATAGGGTACCCATAGGGTACTATTCTTCCATCGAACATTTAATTAAGATAATAAACGAAATTATTAAAGATATGAAGACGTCTCTTCAATATAACGAGATCACTCGCCGAGTTCGAATAAGCCCCTTTCGTCATAACGTACTAGTGCAATTTCATTTTGGTCTAGCCATGACATTGGGCTTCGATCCCGGGATTTAATCTTTGGAAAGGGGTTACCGGGGCGCTAGGCCGGCCCTTATAGGCTTTCAAATCCCCCCTCAACTTTACGTTTATACTAATATCGTCGAAGATCAAATGGTGGGTGACACTCTCGTTCCTCTCGTTAGGATTGTCCCCGTAGAAGGCTCGTTCGGAGATAACGTCGGGAAAATTTATGACGTGCCTCATTACGTGCGAGTCTCCAAACGCTATTTCGACACGATCCAAGTACATATAATGAACCCTCAGGGGAAACCGGCGCCATTTGCCTTCGGGTCTCTGACGGTTAAACTACATCTACGGAAACAAGATGCCTAAGCCGGATGTCCTCGACGCGCGGGGGTCCTGTCCCTATAGAAATTATTATCTTAATCAAGCGCAAACTGGGGGGTCTAATTTCTATCAAGGAGCGGCTTATCAGAAAGGGCACGGTCTCGGAAGTCTGTTCTCGGGGCTCTTCCGCTGGGCCTCCCCTCTTTTAGTTAGAGGGGCGAAGTATATAGGAAAACAAGCGTTGGGGGTCGGCAGTAAAATTCTCAATGACGCCGTTGCGGGGGAAAATATAAAATCTTCGGCGAGGAAACGTTTCGGTGAAGCTCTAGAAGGGATAACCGGACAAAGCGGTTCGGGGCGGAAAAAGCGTAGGAGAACTAAAACGAGAAGCAAGAAGAAGAAAACAACGAGCAGGAGGAAAACTAGAAAAAGGACCGTTAAACGCAGAATCGGGACAGTAGCTCGTCGGAAGTCCACGAAACACGTTCGTGACATTTTTTCCCTCAACTAAAAAGAACCAAAATGTACAAAGTTGAAGCCTTGAAATCGGAATTGGACCTGTTCTCGGTCACCCCCGTGCAAACTAGCGTCGAAAGCGCGACTCCAACTTTCTATCGACCGATCTCTACGCTACGAGATGATTCCCAGATTGAATTTTGTATCCCTAAAAGCCCCGAGTATACGGATCTCGCGATGAGTCTCCTTCACGTTAAGTGTAAAGTAACGCGTGAGAATGGGGCTAATTTAGACCCCGACGTTAAATTATCAACTTGTAATAACCTAATGCATAGTCTCTTCGATCAAATTGAAATCTACTTGAACGACAATTTAATCACGCCCTCGGCAAGTCGATATTCATACCGAGCCTATTTAGAATCGCTCTTGAACTATTCTGGCGAGGCTAAAACTTCTCACCTGACTTCGTGTCTCTACGCCAAAGACGCTGCCGGAAAGTTTGACGATATAATTACCAACTCGGGGAGCAAGATTCGTCAAGCAGCTATTAAGGATTCAAAGGAAATTTCCTTAGTAGGGGCAATATACGCCGACCTTTTCAACATTCCGAAATACCTTCTAAGCGGGGTGGAAATTAAAGTTCGACTTTCTAGGAGTAAAACGGCCTTTGTCCTTATGGGAGACCCCTCCTTAAACGTGGGGAATTTTAAGATCGTTATAACGGACGCCACTTTGGAAATACGGAAATGCAAGATAAGTCCTCAAATCATTCTGGCTCACGAAAACGCTCTCTTAGGCGCCACCGCGAAGTACCCCTTTACCCGAACCGAAGTGAAAAGCCACGTACTGCTCACCGGCGTTTCAAATACGAGTCTCGACAATGTGTGGCTGGGACCGCTCCCTCAACGCGTTATTATCGGCCTAGTCTCGCATACGGCTTGCGCGGGCGATTTTCATAAAAATCCTTATAACTTTCAACCATTCGGGTTAAATTTCTTATCTCTCTACGTTGATTCGGACGCGGTTCCGAGCAAACCTCTCCAGCCCAAGTTTTCCCAGAATCAATTTGCCCGTGAATATTACACCTTGTTTACGGGGACGAATATACATTTTAAAGATGATGGGAATAGTATATCGCACTCAGAATATCCGAGGGGGTATACTCTATATGCCTTTGATATCACGCCTGATCTTTCCGCGAGTGACAACTCTCATTGGAACCCCGTAAGACGGGGACAGTTACGTATCGAGTTGGGATTCGAAACCCCGCTCACTGAATCGGTTTCGGTCGTTATTTACGGGGAATTCCATAGTTTAATGCAGATAGACAAAGACCACAACGTGGTGATTGATTATTAAAATGAACACGTTAGAAATAAACGAGATCCTCGGGCATTTACCCGGGTATCAAGGTGCCTTTGCTTCCGATAGACTCCCCGAATATATCCCTTCCTTCCCCGCCTCCCTGGTCGTTAACCTCGATCCTCACGATGGGCCCGGGACTCATTGGGTAGCTATTTACCTAGATGCTTTCAGGAGGGCCGGGTACTTTGACTCGGCGGGTCGTCCGGTGACCCTCCCCACGATAAAAAAGTTCCTGAGAAAACATTCCTCGAAAATACTCTACAATAGACGTCGTCTACAGGCCGTGGGAAGCAAAGTTTGCGGACAATACTGCGTGCTCTATCTGGAACATCGCTATAGGGGGCGGAGTTTGACCTCCTTCGCTGATAGGTTCACGAGGAACCAATGGAGTAATGACAATCGCGTGGAGACCCTATTTAAGAAGCGGATTTAACTTACCTTGAGTCAGAGGGGGTATCAGCCAACAGAAACATCATGGAAAGACCGCTGGTAGTTGTCGATTTTGAATTCTTACTCGGCACGAAATACGAACCGGTCGTTAAAGAAGTTGCCGTCGCGTTCGTCGGGGAGTTTCCCCTAGTTAAAAGTTTATTCGTTAAACCTCCGTACCACGGTAGCGGTCTTTCTCACCACGTAGCCCGGCAAAATCAATGGGTCTTTACCCATATCAACGGTTACCTCTGGAACCACGGCGATACCCCTTACATCGAGCTACAACATCGGCTCAAGGCCTTAACCGAGGACTCCGAATTCGTTTACTGCAAGGGAGAGGAGAAATGTCAGGTCCTCAGGAAACTCATCCCCCAAGAGGTGATCGAACTCGGGGAAATCGGTTGCCCCAAGGCCAAGGACATCAGCATCGACCAGAACTATCGGTGTCGGTTTCATCGACGAGGGAGCCCGACGCTTCTCTGTGCGCGGGAGAAGGCCTGCCGCTTCGCCAAGTGGTTGGAGACCCATCACCAGACGGCTCCCTCGCCGCTCTTCGAGGAAGACGAAGGATTCTTTTAAAACTTTTCTTTATAAAAAACAATTAATTATTTTTCGAACTCTTATGTTTTTAAAAAACCATTACGTAATTTTCTCAATTCGCGCGCGTATTTTCATTTCGTATCATTTTTCTTATATTCAGTGTTATCATTTTTTGTAATATCTTCCTTTGCGTTAATAAATGTTTCGTTCGAATTTATGTTTTATTTTTTCAACATACACGTCTAAACTCGTAAGGGGGGATGGGGGGAAAGAGAAAGTCGAGGTTTTTTAGTCGTCTAGTACCGGATCATTCCCCGGGTCATTCCCGAAGTCGGAGAAGTAAGAGGTAGACGCTTTTTTTCTTAAGATGAATTTTGAGAAAAACAGAATCGCTAGTTTCAAGAGTTTTCCCTGTAAGTTTTTAAACGTGAGGGAGCTAGCGAAAGCGGGTTTTTTCTACGTCGGTCACCGGGACAGCGTAATGTGTTTCTCCTGTCAGCGTGTCGTCAAGGACTGGACGGCCGACGACGTCCCGTTACTAAGACACGAAAAAGAGTGTAACTTTTGTCCGTTCATAAGAAATGATTTTTCGGGGGATGTCCCAACCCTGTCGATGGAGCTTGAAGGGTCAAAGCCGATGCGATACGAGATCGCGCGAATTCGTTCCTTTACTAGAGGATTTAATAATAATTATATTAAGAATAATATTAATAATAAGGAAGGTTTGCCGATTGATCCTTTAAGGGAAGCTAGGCATTTATCCAAAGCTGGTTTTTTTTTTACGAATTTCAAAGATTGCGTAAAATGCTTTTCCTGTTCTGGGGAACTAATGAACTGGGATAAGGAAGATAGTCCGTTCGAGGAACATTGGGAAAATTTTCCTCATTGTAAATTTCTTATTTCGAGGGCAAGAAGTGGAAATGTAAAGCATTTAATAGCCGCTGAGGATATCGTAGAAAAGGACAACCAGTTGAATTATTCGACTTACCCCGAATCACGATTAATATACGATTCTTTAAACGAAATAGTCGAAGTCTTAGATGAAGGACGAGGTCTAGACATGCCCGGGGAATAATAGATTTATCCCGAGGAATTCGAGAGGGGCCGCGTGATAATAGACTATTTTTAGGGGGGGCCGTTCACCCCTCAGCGAGAGATGGAAAGAGGGATTTACCCTCCCGCCTCGGTTCTAAGGATCATTCGATCGGTCGCGGACGAAGGTGATAGACACCATTTTTACTCGGCTTCCGTTAAAAAAGATGCATTTTGAGAAAAATAGAATCGCTAGTTTCAGAGGGTTTCCATGTAAGTTTCTAAACGCGAGGGAGCTAGCGAAAGCTGGTTTTTTCTACACCGGGCACACTGATAACGTCATGTGCTTCTCTTGCGAGAGGGTCGTCAAGGGGTGGATGACTAATGACGTCCCGTTGCTGAAACATATCGAGCAGAATCGCTTATGTAAATTCGTAAATGACGAGAATACGGGGAATGTCCCCGTCCTAACACTGCCGATAGACGATAAAGAGCAGACGGATGAGACGGAGCTAAATCCTATGCGCCATGAGCTTGAGAGAATTCGTTCGTTTAACAAGGGATTCCCTGTTAATATCATAGATGGTAGAGCCTTATCCCGGGCCGGGTTTTATTATTTAAATTATAAAGATTCCGTTAAATGCTTCGCGTGTGAGGGTGAACTTATGGCTTGGGAAAAAGGCGATAGTCCTTTCGGTGAGCATAGGAAATATTTCCCCCATTGTAAATTTCTATTAGGGGAAGAATGTGGAAACGTAGCTCATTTTATAGCTGACGAGGATATTGTAGAAACTAACCAGCCACCTTATTCTTCGACTGCCGAGAAAGCCATAGTATACTGTTTTTTAAAAGAGGTGGTTGACATTTTAGAGGGTGAAAAACGGAAACGACTGGAAACCAAACATTTTTGCACAATTGGATAATAGGTTTTGGAGGCCGTGTGAATCTCTCTTTTCCCCAACTTTCTCACGGTTTGAGAAATTCCTTCATTCGGGTACTCTCTCCCCCTAGTTAGAGATTTCTCCCTGGATTTTAGTTCGGTAGGAATCATTCGATCGCTAGTTTACGAAGGTGTCAGACTAAATTTTTAACTTCCTCTAAAAAAAATGAATACCCTCGCTAGTTTTAAAAAGTTCCCGGTGGAATATATGGACACTCTCGAACTGGCTCAGGCGGGCTTCTTCTTCGTAGGGCATAAGGATATCACTATCTGCTTCTGGTGCGACGGTCTGGTGCGGGATTGGGAGCTGGGATCAAACCCCTTACATTGCCACACCGCCTTGTTCCCCGAGTGCGAGTACGCCAAGCTCGAGTTCGCGAAGCTACAGGAGACCTACGATGCCCAACTAGGCCCTATGAGGTATGCGGACGAGCGGTTGAAGACTTTCACCAGTTTCCCGCTAGAGAAGCCGTGCCACATGGAACTCACCAACGCGGGTTTTTTCTACACAAACTTTACGGACTACGTGAAGTGTTTTTTCTGCGGTGGTGAGATCGGAGATTGGGGTGCGGAAGACGATGCCTTTCTGGAACACGGGAGACTATTTCCCGATTGCAAATTTGCAAAAAACTATTATTGCGGGAACGTCTTTTTAAAATCATTCATGCTCAACATCGCGTAAAATTTGACCTCGTTCCCGTAACTTTCTTTTTCCTCGATGTAGAAGATCGAACTAACTATTCCTTATTAAATAATTTCCATTTTAAAAGAAGAATCTCCCTACTTAATAATATTTTACAGCCTATTTTATTAAAACATGTACAGAAAAGTGTAATAAAAAATGATTTAGTATAATATTCGTCTCGTTATTTTTTTCCAATACATTTTAGGTAAAAAAAGATAGGTAAGTGGAGGTATCCATATAGATAGGTAAGTGGAGGTATCCATAAAATGAGGTGAAGTTAGAGGGCTCCATAATTTTGGATCTATAAATTCGGTGAGTCTATGAAAATCGCTCCATAATTTTGGATCTATAAATTCGGTGGCTCTATAAAAATCGCTCCATAATTTTGCTTATCTATAAAAAAGGTGAAACCTTATCTATAATTTTGCTTATCTATAAAATCGCTCTATAATCTTGCTTATCTATGGCCAGGCCTATTTCTCTCTTATCTTGGAGATTTTATTTTTATTTACTATTTTAAGACATTTCGAAATAGCTTTTAATATGTGCTTCAATTTGATTTAGAAAAATATTTACTTAAAGTGTTTTGATCTGATGCATTTCCTATAACATTTTCAAAAATAAAAGGAAATATTTTACCAAGGCAATTCAGGAAGCTCTACACAGATCAAAATACCTTTCCGAAATAGGTTATTTCAGAAATGGGGAAATGAATTGTTTATTACTTTACAATTTTTTAACAAAATAAAAATTTCAAAATAACTAGAAATTGTGACATATTTACACGGAAAATTTGCTTCAGAATTTAAATGTACCACAATTAGAACAAATGATAAGGCAATTTACCAGTGATCAGCTAAAGGACATTTTCCAAAATTTTCATATTTATTTTTTGTTTCTTAACATTCTCAAAACTCTTTCAAAACATAATTTATTTTGCTAGGGTAATTTTTGTGCAAAACTGCCTTAGTTATCAATTTTCCTAAAAATCAGCGTTTTGCAATTCTTAGTTGGTTTTTGTAATTTCACGAAAATTGAAAAGCTGCTTTTTAATCCCTTCAAACCACTTAAGGCATATAATGTTGTACACTAAATTAAAGCTCATATTTAAAAACGTAATTTCCATTTCCGTGACGGAAAACGAGTCATCTATGAGAAACGGAAGTTAGAGAAGTGGAATCTCAAAAGGCTCAGAGTTACTCGAGTGTTTCTGGCTTTGTTGTTTCCATCTCAAAAGCACAAAGAGTAAACGAATTTGCCGTTTACGGTCCCCTTATGGATTGTTTAGTGCGAAACAAGATCTCAATGAATTTCTCTATGGAAATTATTAATTGAGAAGCACACTTCAAAGTGGATATATTACAAATGGTAGGAGCTATAATGCTAGAAGATATTCCAGGTTTGGGGATAATTAAACTTTAATCATGCTTTAAACGATAAATCTCAAAGTTTGTGTATAATTTTAATATTTTAAAATAATTTGTAGCTCTCATTTTAAATCGATATTCTTTTCGCTTCGAGCAAAACTTAAACCACGAAATAAATTAACTATACGCTTTATTACGCTACAGTAGACATTTTCCATTTAATGATATTTTCTGCCTTTTAAATTGTACGGTTGAGTGTTTAAGCGTGTGTATTTCATCGTATATAAAAACAATAATTAGGAAATAAAAGATAATAGTTTATGAAGTATTCATTTTTGTTATAAAAGTTGAAGTTCTGCAGTGTAGAGCAAATTACAGAACTGCGATTAAGGTTTTTAATAAAAATTTTAATAATGTAAAAAAGGATTTAGAGTTTCGTGTACAATCGCATTAATTCTGGAGATGCCAGAGCGAGACGCAACCAAAGTTGCGGATACATTTGAAAATGTCTAGGTACTTTAAGACATTCAAATTGTGAAGGGAAAATGATTTAACTGTTATAAAGAGTTTTCTGACTTACTCTATGTGTAACCAACGTGTATTTTTTGGAATCGAGACATGAACGCATCTCCTAAAATTGTTATTAGACACGATAGTTACTATTTAGATGAAAAGGTAAGCTCGTCGGTTTCTAAAAATAAATACCACTATTTCAACATAATTTTGCATATTTCGTGATTTTACAGGAGAGATTTGGAATTCTCAATCTCTATCAATTTTATCCAGAGGACTCATTAATGCCATTCGTTTTTTGGAATCTACCCAACGTGACGTAATATTTCTATTATAATATATTAAATGCTTTGAACGTTTTGTGATACCACACCGATCCCACTTAAAAATATGTTTTCTTTTATGAGGCCTTTCACTTAAAATTGTTAGTGTTGAGCAATGCGTTTAAGGGTGGAGCTTTTTATTAAGCTGGATATTATTCAATACATTTTTTTCACGGCAGAATGAGGCCGCCACCATTGCCCCTAACAATGTCCGCCATTCTTCATTACCTAACAGCGAATGTACAAGTGAAATATAATCAAATTACTTTTGCATTTCAGACTAGTTTACGATGATAATAGCGTAAGTACTGGTATTAATGTCAGTGAAGACCTAATCAAAAGGACATTTGGTGTATATATTTTGTATTTGCCTTGTATGCAGACGGTAGACGTCTACGTAGGAACACCACTGATGTATTCCAGAAAAGAAAAAATTCGGGTCACGCAACCTTTCGATTGGCGTGGAATTCATATCTTCAGCTGCCCGAGCGAACAAACAGATGAAAACGAGAAGGTTCTGCTTCCTCATGAAGCCTTGGGTCGAACCAACTGGAATCTGTTGCTGCTCTGCTTCTTCTCGATGGCCACCATCGCCGCCTTCCTCTTCCGCGGAGGAACCTCGAGAACCAACTGGATCCGGTCCATCGCCGAGAGCACCTTCTTCTTCTACTCACACCTACTCTACAATCCTGCCACTGGTATCTTTTCAAACAAAACTTTACTAAAGAGTTTTCCACTAGCAATAGCTTGATTTGAAAAAAAATTGTCAGTTCATAAACTGTGTTTTCTTAGTAATAGCTCACGCGGTGACTAACCTGTTCAGTTTCACGGAACATTCAGTGCATACTCTACTCTATTTCCTCCAGTGAAAATCACTTCTAGTTTTGAGAGACAACAATAGGTGTTGTAAAGTTCACCACAAAAGAGAAATGAGAGTGGTTTGGTTTTACTTACAGATGTCATCGGAGCAGAGCGTCGTCGCAGAGTGTCCTGGAGACTGTTCCTGGCAGGGTGGATTTTGGGCGCCACTCTCGTTTTGCAGAAATGTTACCTCTGTAATATGAAGGGCGAAATTATGACGGCGAAAGTAAAGAACATCGAGACCTTACAAGATTTATTCGACAGACCCGATATCGAAGAATACTATTCATCCGAATTTATAATGTTTCATTTGTTGGTAATCTACTCTTTCAAAAAATTAGGGAGCAGCGTTGGGAAAACAGTTGGTATTCTGGTCAAAAATTAGATTATTGGCCGAAATTTCCCACTGATTTTAATAATGAAAATTAAACGGTAGTTTATTTAGGCTTGCACAATGGACCTCTGGTCGAAGTGCGCGAACGGGCATATCCCTAGCCCTTCATCCCTTTCACTACTAATAGGCTTGCATTCATCGCGACTTTGGATTATTTAAGTTTTATCTTTTTCGTTTGACTTTACTACTTCTTCCAGTATTGTAACATTTTCCCAATCTAGAAATATTTTTGCAAATTAAAATATGATTTAACCGTTTTATAGGGATCGACCAGTCCGGAATGGAGAAAGTTCATGGTCAAATCAAAGATGGTATATCGTGATGATATAGTTAATATGTTAATAGATCGGAAAACGGTACTGTTGGGAGATTTTCTTATATTTTTCCATCTCATCATGAGAAACGCCGATATCAACAGTGTCTACCGAAACAAAAATGAATTAATGCAGATAACGATGCATCTGTTCTTATTTTTGAAGTTACCGCAATTGATCCAGGAGACAATACAATATCGGTGAGTATCGCAAATTTTTAGGTTTGATGTTGATTGTGCCTGTGTTCGATTCGAGATGATTTCAGGAGCTTAAATCATTGATGTCCCCCATAAGTGTTTAGCATCGCGACTACAATCAAATTTATTTGAATCGGACAACCCTGATAGAAAAAAAGTTTAGCACATCAATTAATCGGAGGGTTACAGAAATATATAGGCGGGTTAGAAATATAGGCAGAAAAGCAATAAATTTGAAAAGTTTAAATTTAAAATTTGAATTATATTTACTGTGGGGGAGATAATTTTGAAGACTGGAGAGAGAACGCTTGCCATGGGGCAGGGGCGTAGCTAAGGGGGGGTTGGGGGTAGCTATCCCCACCAACTTGCAGGGCAGTGGACATATTGCAATTGACTTGGCCTTCAGCTTCGAACTCCGAAACCCTTCGGAGGCTCTCTCCTTGATTTTTCGACAACGAAAGCTTCTTGCCTTGAGTCGGCAAACGTTCATTTCCTTAACTTCAACCGGAGACCTTTTTTATCTTTCCGGGGGGGGGGGCAGGGGCTGTCGCTTCGCCACTGCTACGGACACTCTAAAGCAAAATACAAAAATATCGAGGTGAGGTGTCTTACCATCTCAAAAGAATCTTTCGGTAGAAATTGATGTAGATACTTGATCGTAGCTTTTAAGTCTAGATTAACACATAAATTTTATTTTTGTTTAATTGTGTTTTAGAGTTTGTTTGTACGTGGAGACCCGGCAGATTCAGCTATTCTATTCAATCGAAGAATTTAGAATTCGGACGTTTGTAGAGATATACTCGCACATTCCACCGAAACCGATCTCGATGTCTTTCTTAAAGCCCATACTCCGGGTGTGGTTTTACGGAACGGTATTTTCAATCATCGCCATATGCCTTGAAGTGACCCTCGGACATTTAACCCGAAAGAAGAGAAACCAATCTAAGATAAGGTTAATGTTAAGCGTCAATTTGCCGCAAAATCTGAGTATGAAGTTATGAAGTTTTTTCAGAAATTCATCTATCGATGCTCAGTCTGCTTTTTTAACTCATGAGCGTTTCAACATTAGTATAATATAATACCTTTCATAATATTCTTATCGCCATCTATTGACTTTAAAACGAACGTTTAAAAACAAACAGCAAAAACAGAACTTTTCAGGCACCCGTAAAAAAATCTCATTATGAAGCAGAAGCCTAACATTGCACAAAAAAATCTAAGTACATTTATTGTTACCCACAGTTCCCACAAAGGCTTTTATGCTGTTGGATTAAGACTGTTGGATTGAGACTGTTGGAATTGGAAGCTGTTAGGTTAATGAAGTATGTAATCGTTACAAGTACAGTCGATTCCGCTTAATTTTGACAGCTGCTTATTCCGGCTAAATCTTGAATCTAAACAATATAAATAATGTTAAATAACTTCGTGTTTTTGGGAAAAATTTCGTTTAATCGGGAGAAAAGGTTTTCGGCCAAAGTAAAATTTTTAATAATTTATTTTTTACCACTTGTTGATAACACACCACCATTATGGACAACCTAAAAAACCTAGAGCTCCCAACACCACATCGTTGTGAAAGCCAATAGACATGGGTATAATATAAAATTTAAAGAATTTCTATAGAGGAAAGATATTTAATTGAGTACTTGAACAAATCGATCAAAATTTATACGCAGATAAGCAACGATGAAAGGCCAACTTTCACCTTAAACACATGTGCTGACTTTGTTAGTTTGAAGGGGAAAAAAAATTTATACTTTGGTTTTTACAACTTCGAATAATTGGGCCAAATGGTCTTGTCCTGATGTATCCCAATTAAGCGGAATCGTCTGTATCTAAAACTACACGTTTCCACTTCTCTTTATATATTTACTTATTCTTTTTCAATATAAGTATATATAGAGATTTATGAAATTCAAAAACCAACGAATTAGCTGAATAAAATCCTATTGAATGTCAGGGCTGTTGTACAAAATATCAAACATCCAAGAACACCTAAAACACTTTAAGAACACTTAAAAACAAACAGTACTAACAAACCTCACTATGAAGCTGAAGCTTAAGATTGCACAAAAATAATCTTGGAACAATGGTTAAGAAAAACACACGCCTAAGTCCACTAGTGTCTTTCGAAGCCAAAGTTCCCAGCACAGAGTTTTATGGAGTTGAATTGAGCCTGTTGGGATTTGGAGTTGTCGTGTTACTGAACTATGTAATCATTATAAGTGCTTTCAAACTATATTTTTGAACTAGTGCATATATACTTATTCTTTTTCAATATTAGTATATATAGAATAATAAAAATTGCGAAACAGCCGAATAAAACTCTAATGAATGTCTAATTTTTATTTAAAATTTGAAATAATCAATTTATTTGGTTTAAATCGAATTTTTGTTGTATTTATTTTAATTGATATTTTAAGGTTTTATATCTGGTTTTCTTGACAAATTCATTAATAAATTTATTGCGGAGGTAATATTAAATTAATATCTCTCTAATTTAATTATTTATTGAAATTGAATTTTAATTGAGTTTATTCTGAATTTACCTTGCTACAGAATCTACGTTCGAACATTTTCATCAATACATAGCAGTAAAATACGTGATTTAAATAAATGATTTTAAAAACTATATTTGGTTTACGTAAAATTGATTTAAGCAGACAAAACTGATAAATGTAACCGCAACGAAACCAATATGTAAAGCAAAGAAATCTAATAAAAATTATTAGACATGAAAACATTTGTTTTTCAATTCTTCATTTACAATTGAGAGCTATTCGTGGTCATTATCTAAAGCCGGCTTCGCTACCTCCCAGCAAAAGTCAAGCAAGTTTAAAAACCATAATTTGAGAAAAACTCGCTTTTTTCTTTTATATTAATGTGATCGCAATACTAAACTATTCACCGAAACATACTATTAAAAGCTTTTAAAAAGTATATAAAATTATGTAATGAAAAAGGTTAAATTTAAAACCAGTTGAACATATAAACGCTCTAATAAAAGCTCACAAAGTTGATTATAGGGTTTCTTGATCAATCTTTTTATCTCTCAATTAATGAAAATAAAATCTTGAGAGTAGTAAAAGTATAATTCTTATACTTTTGTTGTGGATAGTTTTCATGATACTCATTTTCTATATTGCAAGATAATGTCGTCACATCTCTGTTACATATAAATTTCAATTTATTACGAAATTTTGAAAAGCCTTTTTAAACAATATTTTAACGTTAAACTCGGACCAAATAGATCCTCCAGTCAAAACCAATTGAAATTGAATTAAAATAGCCAGAATTTCAAGTTTCAATTTTGAAAGTGGTTATGTTACATATGAACTGAGCTATAGCGTTACAAGAAATCTGTAGATTGTCTCAGTTTTATAAAAATATGTGCATGAAATAAATTCAATATTTAACTATTTAACATTAGCTCAACCGAGTCACTAAATTCATATTGTGACAGTTTATATTGAAGCTTTTCTTGGACATGAATTCTCAAAGTTTGTGTGTGTTTTTTTTTAGTATTTGACGTCTTTGTTTGAATCAACAAAAATTGAAAAAAGGTTAAAGTTTTCATTTTAAGTCGATTTGGTTTGCACTTTCACCAAAACGTAGACCACGAAATAAATTAACTAAACTCTTTATCGCGCATCGGAAAAAGTTTTCTATTTCACTAACAACTAAGACTGTGACTAATGGTTTTAAGGTAATTTAATTATATTTTCGGCCATTTCAATTATGTTGAGTGCTTAAGGAAAGCCTTCTTCAACTCGTACTTTCTCTAACTACAATATATTAGAAAATTAAAGTTAATAGCTTATGGTGTTTAATTTTTATTTGAAAAGTTACGGAGCGTACAGCTTATTAGAGGAATAAGTTATTTTTACACATTTAAGCGCTATTATACAAGTTATCAAAGTAGATTAGGGTTACGGAAGTATTTTATTTAATATAATAATGGTAATATTCTGTGGAGCGTAGCGAAAGTATTATACACTTTCGTCTAAGATCCCATTAGTTTGGTAAATGCTAGAACCAATAGATATCCAAATTAGGAAATAAAATTGAACGGTTGTAAGGTGTTTTTCTGTTTTCTTATATCCTCTTCGGGAAACCAACTAGTCCAAGAGCCCATGACAAAATAAGCATGTGATAAGCTACACGATGGATCAAGGTATTTTTTAATTAGGTTAGTGATTTGAAACTGTTTGTCTTACGGGCCAAAGTGGGGGCTTTCCGGAAATACGAACCACGTGACGTCACTTGAAAATTGATATGACCTGATATTGGTATCATTCGATTGGTCTCAACGTGCTCTTACCAAATATCGCTAAATTAACCTTCAAATCTGAACCAAACGATGTATAAGATTAGAAAACTAATTTCGAGCCCCTCCCAAATTTACATGTATAAGACAAAATTATTTTTTTAGTCTTATAAATCACTAACCCAATTAAAAAATACCTTGGCCCATCGTGTACCTTATCACATGCTAAACGTTTCTTTTTCGGTTCGAGACAGGATCGCATCTGATGAAATTGTAATTATACAATACAGGGAATTTCTAGATGGCAAGGTCAGCTCGTCGCTTCTCTGTTACGTATAAACTTGAATATATTTTGGATAATTAAACGGCTAATATTTAAACAACATTTTGGACAAATCGTGATTTTACAGGAGAGATAGAGGTTTTTCGATTTCGATAAAAATGATGGAAATTACCCAACGTTGCGTAATATTAGTAATATAACATTTTAAATGCTTTCAATTTGTTTTATTTCCCACTTCACAATAAGGTTCTTTTTTTTAGGTCTGTTTCATGGTGCTATTAATGAATTGAAGTATGGTGCTTTTTATGGGACTCTAAACCTTTTAACTTACTAGGTACAGGATGTTCAAAATAAGCGTGTCGTAAACTCTAAGGCGTGTTCTTTAAGTCCTACATGTAATTAGTCAAAAATATCTAATGCACATGGGTAATATAGTGCTTCGTTCCAGAGATATACCCCCAAAAAGTTTAATTTAAAACAAAAAAATACCTTTATTGTACCGTACGATATCTGCCTGGAGACAAATTGTTTATATTAAATCATCATATTTTAATTGGTGAAACTATAAAGTTATTAATAAGTACTTAAAGTTGAATAGTCGACTGTTATTTGCACGAGTTTAAATATGGAGATCGGGGCGGCCACGAAACTGCTCCAGCCCGTCTTATACACCTCACGGGGTATTGCGTCTCCAATTAAAGTCATCTTTTGTCGATTTCATTTGGCGTTTATGTTGCTTTACAAGTATGAATTAAAATCAGATTAGTGTTAATAAAAATCACGCTTTTAATACAACTTTATAATAAATATGGTTATTTAACTAACCTCCAATGAATTTAGTGGAGCTACAAAAACGCAGACTAAAGCATTCAGTATTTGGAAATTATAACATCACAGTGCTGTTTTTAAACAGTCAAATGTTTACTTATATGCGGATATGCACCTGGTGTAAAGTCGGTCTGCGGGAGATGGCGCAGAAGCTCAAAGATTGTACACGCCAATCTTCTCACCTTTCCTACGGAGAATCTCTTTTGTCTTCGGACAGGGGTGTTCAACAAGGCGACCCGTTAGGTCCAGTGCTCTTCTGCCTCATCGCGAATAATGTGGCCTCCCGTATGAGATCGGAATTGAACATTTGGTATCTAGACGACTCGTCGCTAGGCGATGGTCCTGATAAAGTCCTCCGCGACCTCGAACTTATCCAGGAACTTTCGGCAGATAATGGTCTAGAACTAAATCCATCCAAATGCGAACTTCTGATCCTAAATTCGGGTGGCTTCGATGACGCACATTTTCAATCTCTATTTAGCACGGCGGCCCCGGGTATTACTATTATTGATCGCCAAAATTACATCCTCCTTGGCGCTCCTCTTTCCGACGAAGCTACTTCGGCGTGCCTTTCTACAAAAATGAAATCACTACAAACAATGGCCGGGAACCTTGGCCAACTATCAGCGCATCATGGCTTTTTCCTTTTAAAGAATTCCCTGGCCGTCCCCAAGCTTTCCTACCTCCGCAGTGCCCCTGTGTGGAAGGACAAAGATTGTCTCCAAATGTTCGACGATACCCTCCGCTTGTCGCTTCAGGAAGTTACGAATACCTTAATGGAGGACACTCCTTGGGTCCAATCGTCGCTTCCGGTAGCCGCGGGTGGCCTCGGAATCAGACATGCCTCAACTCTAGCACTACCAGCCTTTCTGGCTTCGGCTTCCAGCGTGGCTGACCTGGTCCGTGAAATTCTCCCCTCTTCTATCAACGACTCTCCGACCACCGTTTAACGCGACGCTATTACCGAGTGGGAACTTCACTCGGAAGGCAGTTTACCGTCACCGGATCTTTGGTGTCACCAACGCGCGTGGGAGCACCCACTCGTCGAAGATTCAGATGAAATATAAACAAATTAAGTGTTTAAAAGATATCATTTTATTAAAAAAATTAGTTTTTGATTTTGTTGAAGAAAATAAATTTCCAAATGTGATATATAAAATGGTTTTTGTTATTTCTGTTTTTCAACTTTAAGATAACTAGCTCATAAGACTATCCAGTAGCCATAGGAGCGTTCGACCTTGGGTCAGGTGAGGCCAACTTATTGGTTTTACACCCTTAATCATCTCGGCCCCTATAATTACTATATTCAAACCTGATAACACGGGCAACTTGTTAGTTGCATTTTCAATGTATAAGTAAAATTTTAAATATTTTCACCTCTTTTCCTATAATATCACCGTTTTCCATTCTTATTATGATTTTCAATTTTATAACCGCCGAAAAGCGAATATACATATATATATATCAATTCAAGGACCAATCACAGATGGAACCACCAACAATAAAATGCATGGTTTATAAGGGTATATTAGCCCTCAGCTAGTTGTGTGTTTCGAGGCACTCCACCCCGGTAGGGCCCCCATGCCCCTTTTCCCCATTCCAGATTTACCGGGGTACCCTTTTTTCCCCGCCAAAATAACCAAAAACTCGCCTTTCTCTCTCGTCGCAAACCCCTGTAAGCCCCCTGTACCCAATGACATATTTGCTCACCCCTCATGACGAACATAAACAAATATGGCCGTCCCTTAAATTTTGAAGAGACCGACAGACCGCCTCGCCTCGCAGAACGGCGGAAAGGCCGGGAGACAGTGTCAAAAAGCTTGCCGCATTCCTACTCCCAGCTTTGACAATGTAACATACTGCTGCCCTGACTGAGTATTCAGACTCCGAGAAACCGAGATAACAGGTTTTCTCGACCACAGAATAGCGTGGAAAAAGAGGAGCTACTACCCATTCCCGCAGATTTAACCATTCGGCTGATTTAACAGGGTAAGGCAGTCCCGATTTCCTTAGTTACTAATCCAAAGCCCGAACGTCGGTGGTTCAAGGTCAACTATAATTACTTCAGCGTGGGAGGTGGAGGGGGGGGGTGTAGAAGCGCCAGAGGCACCTCGCTATCTCTGCCTATAGGGAAGTCGAAGCACCACCAGTAACAAAGCGAAAGGCAGTCCCGTTTTCAGTCTGTCCCGTGCCGCCTGTGTCTTCGCCCGGTTCGCCGCCCCGCCTTTGGTACCTTACTGAATAAGGAAAAACACAAAAAGGCTATAATTGAGCCACTAACAAAGCGAAAGACAGCAGCTTCTCTTTCCGTCCCGCGCTGTCTTTCTCTCCGCCACCCCGCCTTTGGCTTCATGACATCAGATTGTTGTATTTTTATACCCCGTGCACCGCCAAAGCATTACAGGGGTTACTCATCATCTGTCCCGGCCGAGCCGTCGACCTGTATACAAAGATAGGAAATGCTTCCTAAATCACATACACACAACGGTATACACCCGTATACCTGCATCTCCTACTCACGACTCACTCGTGAGTTCGTCAAAATTCACAACGATATAACGCATTACGCGTTCAAGATCGTTGATCGTTTCGTTATCCAGATTGTGGAGACCATTCTCGCGGATTGGTCTCCTTAACAAATGGTTCGTTCTAGGACATTACGAACATAGTGCTCCGAGTCTGCTTCCAGAGCACCGCATATGCACTTGGGCGATGCAATATGACCCAAGTTGAACAGGTAGAGTGGGAACTTACCATGTCCACTTAGGATTTGCGTCAAATAGTAATTCGTGTTGAAGCTACCATTGACCTTAGGAAAGTACCTCTTAGTTACCTTTCTCTTCTCACTCTCATCCCATGACTCCTGCCACCTTTGAGTCGTCACCTCATTGAGCCACCTTTTAATCACCAACTTAGTTGGCTTCATCTCCTTCTCCTCGGGAAGATCGGTTGCTGATTTTGCAAGAAAGTCAGCCCTTTCATTCCCTGCACACCCAGTGTGCGACTTTATCCAAGTAAAGTTGACTTGAGTCTCCATCCGTTTTAACACCTTACGGATATCATGGCATAAACCATGATTGTTTTTATGATTGCTTAATGCGTTAATAGCAAAAAGACAATCTGTAAAAACCGTTGCACCATCACCAGGACGTTGACCATGCGTCCTTAACCAGCAAATACCCTCGTGTACCATTAATGCGAGTGACCTCATTGTACACTTCCACACCATCTCTGTACACAGCAAATGCCACTCCGGCACCCCGACCGGATAACGAACCGTCAGTAAACACCTCTATCCCATTGCCATTGGGTAGTTGCTCTGTGATGTTTATACTGCTACTGACCGCTGGGTGGTCCTCCCATGGGTCGCCTGGGTAGAGGTAGTTACCACCACGTAACTCCACCCCACAGTGCTTACTATCTTCTCTCATGAGAGACTAAGCGAACATTATAGAAAGCTCGGACGTACGTCGACCAACGTACCAAGCACTCCTTATAATATAGACTAGCCGAGAAGCCCGCCTTACAGGCCGCTCCTCAGCTAGTTGTGTGTTTCGAGACACTCCACCCCAGTACACCCCCAACCCCTTTTTCCCATGGGATAATTTCCGTGCCACCCTTTTTCTCATAGTCGAACCACCGCAGTAAGGCCCCCCTCCTTTTTTTCCATGTGATAATTACCGGGGTACCCCCTTAAGGCGCTTCCTCCCCCTTTTCCCCATGTGATAATTACCGGGGTACCCCCTCTCCGCTTTTCCCATGTGGTAATTACCGTGGTACCCTCTCCCCCTTTTCTCCATGCAAGAATTACCGTGGTACCCTCTCCCCCTTTTCTCCATGCAAGAATTTCCGTAGTACTGCCCTTCCTTTCCGATGCGAGAATTTCCGTGGTACCCTTTTCCCAGCAAAAATAACTCAACCCTGTATCCAATGGCTGATGCATAAAGGCCACGGGACTAACGTACCGAACGACTCCGAACCCCCCCCCCCCCGCTCCCCGTTTCCGAAACTACCCCATACCATCCCACCCCCTCCGAAATTCACGGCGGAAACAGAGATAAAATTTCGGGTGTACTGCATGTTGGGACAAACACGGCCCAACTCTCAGGGGCGACAGATTTTGAGAAAATAGATAGTCGAACCACCTCAGTAACGCTGCGAAAGGTAGTCTCGGTTTCCCTCCTCAGCTGTGCGAGGGTGGGAATTAGGGCAGCCCATGGTGTCGCCTTTTGTTGGGCCATGATGAGGGCATTTGTTTGCCGTATGTGAGCCTGTCTTTATGGCTGTCTCACTGGTCGAACGTTTGTTTCGCAAAGTGCATTTTTGTCCCGGCATGACTCTTTGTCTTGTGTGCCGCCGTAGTGCCCAGCGGAACGGCCGGGTTCAAATACATAACCTTATGTGCCGTGGGTCACTTTTTCCTCGCCGCCCCGCCTTTGGCTTCGTGACCGACTAAGCAAACATTCCTGAAAGCTGGGACGTACGACGACGACGACGACCGACGTACCAAGCGCTCCTTATAATATAGACTAGCTGAGAAGCCCGCCTTACAGGCGGGCCCTCATCTAGTGGTGTGTTTCGAGGCACCCTTTTCCCCATAGTCGAACCACCGCAGTAAGGCCTCCTCCCCGTTTTTCCCAGGGGATAATTTCCATGGTACTCTTTTCCCCATAGTAGAACCACCCCAGAAGGCCCTTCCGCCCCTTTTCTTCATGTGATAATTACCGTGGTACCCCCTCCCTCTTTGTCCCATGTGATAATAACCGCGGTACCCAATCCCTCTTTGTCCCATGCGATAATTACCATGGTACCCCCTCCCCCCTTTTACCATGTGATAGTTACCGTGGTACCTCCTCCCCCCTTTTACCATGTGATAGTTACCGTGGTACCCCCCCTTTTCCCCATGTAATAATTACCGTGGTACCCCCTCCCCCCTTTCCCATGTGATAGTTACCGTGGTACTCCCCTCTCCTTTGCCCATGCGAGAATTTCCGTGGTACCCTTTTTCCCGCAAATATAACTCAAAAATCGAAGACGTCCCAAACCGCTCTGTATTCCTTTAAACCCCCTGTGTCCAATGACTGATTTACTCTCATGACGAACAAATAAATATACACTCGTCCTTGAGTCCCGATTTACAGAGCAGAGATGGGCAAAAATTGTGAGCGAATTCTGAAATGAACGCTCAGACCTTTTTAATTTGAGTGATCAAGTAAGCTAGTGCTCAATACTGGCGATACTATTTTCTCTCTCTTAAACTGAACCAGCTCAGGCCGAGCGCCGTGAAATTATCTCAGTCACTGATCGTTCACGGTGCGTTGAGCGAAATCGGCTAATCGACACGCTAGCCTGCTCAATTTGAAGCGCCACGTCCTCCAGCGGTGGGATAGTTCGTTCACTAGAAAGCGCTGACGGCGGGCCGAGAAAAGCGGTAGTTTTTTAACATTGGAATTTCTCAACGCACTGAGTAATTTTTACGGAATTCGCTCACAGCGCGGTGAGAAAAAATTATACAAATAATATTTTATTTTCAATTTTTTATTCAATGCACTTTTTTATGAAATAATTTATAAGAAATGAAACTTTTTTCTCACAGCGCTTTGAGTGAATTCCGGGAAACAGTCAACCCCGTCGTTCAGTGGGATGAGAAATTCCATTGTTAAAAAACTAGCTCTTATCTCGGCGCGATCTCACTCAGCCCGCCGTCAGCGCTTTCTAGTGAACGAATTATCCCGCCGCTAGGGGAAGCGGCGCTTAACATTGAGCAGGGCTCAGCAGGCTAGCGCGTCGATTGGCGGATCTCGCTCACCGCGCCGTGAAAAATCACTGACTGAGCGAACTAATCGGCGATCACCCTGAGCTGGCTCAATTTCTCTTTCTCGCTTAACAAGACCAACCGACCTTCGTTTTTGAAGTGCTCACTCGTGTCAAAAATGAACGCTCACAATGTTTGCCCACCTCTGTTACAGAGTGAAATTCGAGCCAGTGCGAAATCCGATCCGAAATTCCAAAAACAAACCCAATGACAAAAATATACTCAATGACCTAGTATTAAGGCGAAGCGCAACGACCACGGGTTATACACAGAGAAATTACCTTTGGCGATATCACGTTAGACCCGATTTCTGAAATATACTCAATGACCTAGTATTAAGGCGAAGCGCTAGGCATACCTTCGGTGTGTACCTCCGGGTACCTACGGCGATGCCACGTTAGAGTCGCGAATGAAAGTCAGAAAAAAATGCGACGTTGACCTAGTATTAAGGCGAAGCGCTAGACATACCTTCGGTGTGTACCTCCGGGTACTTACGGCGATGCCACGTTTAGGGTTCGGCAAACGGGTAAGAGTTATTTAACGTATAAATATTTTTAATTTTTCGAAATTAATTTATTCAATACCACAATGTATCATCGTTAATTTATGGACTGTTAATTTTTTACACCCGTTATCGGTTAACGGCTAATTTTAACAACATGTATCTACACTGTGTTTAAATAAATGTATAATACAACAATGGATTAACGTTAAAATTTTGAACTCTACCTTAAAAAATGAAATAAAAATAACCAATTATTTTGTTATCATAATTCAATAATTTAAGGGAAGCAAAATTTCATCAGAAAAAAACTACCAAATATATTTTAGATAAAAAACATCCCAGTTTCTTTACAATCGTTAAAATGTACAGATGTATAGGTAGCTAAAAAGTTTATTTATCGGTTATTTTTATTTTTTTGTGATATACAAATTTAGACTTTGAGTAATGGTATATTACATCGATTATTTACGAAAATTTGGAACTAGTTTATGTTAACCGAATCTATCGCGTACATTAGTTAGTTAGTCGGTTGTCGAAGAGGTTTTCATTTACAAGCTAGCGTTGATAGTTAATAAATTTAAAGAGTAATATGATGGCGCAAGGTCCAGCTCCAGGACTCGTTGCGAAAAAAACCCGCAGCTTTGTGTGGGATCATTTCAAGATTGAAGGAGGGATGGCTATTTGTAATAATTGTGAAAAGTAGGTAAACCCAATTCCATTATTATAGTCATTACAACAGACTTAATTGAACCATATAAGGTCGATATTTCCTATAGACATTTCTCCGCGTTACGTCGCGTCGTTGTCCATGCTAGCCTACGTTCTGTTTTCGGCCTTTACCAACTCGCCGCTCAGTGGCATTCGCTTAGCGAATAAATTTCGCTTTTTACTTGACGTGCATATTTGGGTTTATGTCTATATGCAAGCTTGCTTTTATACCAATTACGAAAATCCTCGCGACCTCAGTGTGCTTTCATCCTTTTTGATAAACAAGTAGACCAAAAAAAAGGTGAAACATAGTTTGGAAATATTGATTTTGTTTAAGCGAATGTGTTTAGTTTTCGACATGCGCAGTAAAATTTTATATATTTTCTACCTTTGATAGATTTTTAAGTTACAGAATAAGATCCCTGACCGTGACACACTGTGGGCCTGTTGCAAAAGCCCTAGCCAAAGGGCTAGCCCATTGAATTTAGCATGCGCGATTCTAGCAGAGCACACTTCAGCCACGGCCCCTAAAGCCGCATCCACCCGTACCTTCGGGGACATTACGAGCGCTCCTTCAACATTTGGAGCGGTGACCGTGACCGTTTGAAGAGAGCGGGTTGACATCGTGGCCTGACTGGCCTAAGAGTATCACGTGACCATCAAATCACATTCAAAACCGAACGAGTGAGCCACGCCATTTTCAATTGGTGCATATCCATGTAAAGCTTGTTTCCCACTAAGTAATTTTCTTTACGCGCGTAATAAGCTTTGTACGTCTCAAAGCTGAGAAACGCGTCGTTGCGCGCGCTAGTGGAAAACAAGCATAAAAGGCGCGTTTATAAGCGAGCGAGAATCTGAAGATGATTGCTGAAACTGAATATTTTTGGCCGGCGTCGGCTCTCGCGCGACCGTTTAAAAATGAGCGAGAGCCGAATTCCTACATGCGGAGACAGACCGATGTAGCTGAAAGCCGAAACTTGCCGCTTCTAAGTTCGATTGATATTCTCACTCGTATCTGGCAGGATTGCGCGCTCCCCATAAGTCACGTGTTTACATTCAGCTAATAAATGTATTTTTAAATTGTGACGAAATATATTTAGTCTGCTAAATTTGTAATAGTGTTTAAAACATGTCTCTCAAACAATTAAAACAGCAACAAAAAGCCCTTAAAGAAAACGAAAGAAAAAGGGATTATGAAATTAAAGATAATTTAATAAACATTATTCGTGATTTTCCACAAATATGGGGTAAAAATGACCCAAATCATAGAGACCGGGAAGCAACAGATGCCGCCTGGGAAAAGGTGGCTTCTATGGCTTCACTTCCAAGTAAGTTTAATCACATGTTAATTTAGGATGATTTCAGTACATTTAAATTAATATCGTAATAAATGGAACCACAATCCAAAAAGATGTGGAAGTATTTGAGGGACCAGTTTGCCACAAATTTCCATGCTGTGAGCCAAAAAAAATCTGGCCAAGAGTATGTGGCCGAAGAAGACGTACTTTTAGTAAAATGGCCCTTTTTCAAACATTTAATGTTTCTAAAAGACGTTATTGCAAGAAGGGAGTATGTATATTAATTTTGGTATTACGAAGTTTTCTAGTATTTGTTTTTCTTAGCACCACATCAAACGTTAGCTTATTTGAAGATATTGAAGCGAGTAAGGTATTTCATTATCTTGTATGGTACACATCTGCATTTCAAAAGTTCAAATTATAGATATATACGATATGCAAGTTATTATAAGATTTAATAAAACTTCTTATTTGTAATTGAGTCCCTATAATAGTGTCATGACTTGGCAACGGCAGTCAGCTTGTGGGTATTGAAAAAATTATTAAGACAGGGCTCAAACCAAAAGCTTCTTGGTTTTCTTCAGGGTCCCTAAACTAAACCTGGGTTTGGTTCTTAAAGTACCCTATTTTCCATAAATGTCCAGGCTACTTTAAAAAAGTCAAAGTGAAGGTTTATTGACAGGGGTTAAATTATTTTACACTACTTGTATTACAAAATACCCTTGTTCCCCTAATTCTTTTTTAAAAAAATTGGAACTTTAATAACAAAACTTGCAATTAATGAATTTGAATTTTTGAAAATAGTATCTATAATTGTATTCTATATTTCAAAAATAATATTTAAAGATTTTATCCACTATGGCTGAGAGTCATTTCGAAAATGAAGAGGATGATCTATATGGAAGTGGACCTATTGAAGCAATACCATCAACTTCAAAATCTACTTCCTGCATACCACCTGAAAACACAAATTCATGTCCTTCAATTATCTCAAAAAAAACGTCAATTTCAAAAAAACAAAAAGTTCAAAAGGAAAAGGAGTCGATTGATGAAGAGCTGGAGAATGTTGATGAGTAATTTACCTTTGAATCAATTAAAGACCGGAAGGCTAATTTAAGGCTAGTCGAATAACCGAATTAATTTGGTCGAATATCGAGACGAAATTCACTTCACGCCTCTTTTGGTATTTTAGCGAATATCGAATAACAATTATATTATTCGGTAGAGATATGCAAATACCATGTTTTTGGGGATCAAATCAAATGTCAAATAAACAAATATCATCAAATACCAAATCAAATATTTGAAAAGTCAAATAATTTGGTCAAATATTATTTGATTAAAAATATTTTATCAAATACCAAATAGTATTAAAATATCAAATATAAATAGCGTAAACTAATTTGACTACTTGGTTCTCGAATATGGCAAAAGAGCGCCAGCTTTAAAATTTTTAGTGGTAAAACCCAGACAACTTCTAGGGGTTAATTGATTATTTGACCAATTAATCAAATATTTGACGACACCACATTATATAGATTTTGGAACTATTTGACCATATACCAAATTATTTGGTATTATCAAATACTTTTTATAACTATTTTCAAATATCAAATTATTTGTTCAAGGAATCAAATATTTGACAAATAGAGTTTAAGCACTATTTGATTTGGCAAAACGGTTATTTGATTTGATCCAAATAATTTATTAGTACAAAATATTTTGCACACTCTCTATTATTGTAAATATTTGGCGAGAATTCAGGAAATATTTGGCGAGTATTCAGGAAATATTTGGCGTGTATTTGGCAAATATTCAGTAAATAGTCGGTTATTCCTGCCTGTGCCACCCCATAGCTTTCTATGGGGTCAGGGAGGGTTAACTAATATTTGAGGCTATTATTCGATAAGCAAATATTTGATATAAGCTCAACTATGCGGTATTGGGTTCAAAAACTATTCGTCTAGGTATTTGATTAAAAGTTTTTTGGGTATTTGATACTCGTCTCAATAGGCGAAAAGTGCTATTCGCCCACCCTAAAATTTATAAACTGATCTAATAAATTTCTAAAGGACTCTGGGATTAGTGGCTACGGCTTTGATGAAATCGTCTAAAGAAGCAAAAGAAGATGATAAAGAAGAAAAGTTTTCCAAATATTTAGCTGAACTTTTGAGAGAGGTGGCTCCAAAAAGAAATAACTTGTGAAATGGAACTTTTACAAGTTGTAAACCGCTATATTGACGATTCAGAATTTTTTAATGATTTCATTACGTTTCTTAATTATTTTACCTTTTACGTTTGTACCTTGAAATAAAAATGTTTAACGCCATATTGTTGGTTTTAAATCGTCATTTTTTCAATATTGAATGAATAATAGTCAATTAGGTAAAAATTAAAAATTTAAATTTATTTGAACTTTTTTTTTAAAAAAAGCAAGTCTGTTAACGTTCAACACCTGGCATTTCCCACTGCCATGGAACTTCTCCTTCATCACTTCAAAAGTAATCAGCAAATTTGTTTCTAATACATTTGGTGTCTTCTGTAAAATTTCTTGACGCTGATAAATTTAAGGGACGAAAAGCATTTTCATCTTCATGGCATGCTCCATAGTAATAATTTCCCAAGCTGTCTGTAAAATCTGCGTAACCTGGAGGGCAATAAATCTTCTTCCGTTGCTTTTTCTCTTTAGATAATAAGAAGTTGTGCAAAACAACTGCTGTTTTTATAATTCTGTCAATATTTTCAGGAGCCAAAGGAATTGGCTTTTGAAATATCCTCCATCTAGCTCCGAGAATACCGAAGGCATTCTCACTGCACCGTCTATTAAACAAAATAGTATATTAGCGTAGCAACAGTTCATACCTTCTAGTATGCAAGTAAGGGCTCCCTTAACCCCCATTGAAAAGGGCCAATGAGGGGGCTGAAAGGGGCCCATAGAGAAAGCATGAGGAGAGGAGGGGGGGCATATCGAAGACAGTGAAAAAGTTGTGAAACTCAAGGGGGAGGGTGCAACTCAAGATAACTAGTGGAACATTTTCTGGGCTTGAGGGGGAGGGTGCACATTGCAGGGTCAGCTAGACACAGGTCCAGATTCACTGTGCACAGCCCTGCCCCATTAAATGTTATTTCAGGGTATATATTCAATATTGCTCGCCCCCAACCACTGACAATGGTGTAGCTAGAAACATTTCAATGAGGTTGGAACTATGTGAATGCTAAAGGGTCAACATGGACGTTAAAACTAAGGTCTAAGTAGGCCCCAGGGGGACGGGGGGAGTGGTTAAACCCAGAAATTCTTTTGACTACACGACTGAAAACCTTGGCAAATTGTAAGGAAAAGGCCTACTACACATCAGTTCCCCCCCCCCCCCGCGTACACATTAATTAAACCAATTTTTTAAACAATATATAAATAGTACCTTGCTCTACTTAGACGGTAATTAAAAACTCTGGTTTTTGAATTTAAATCTTTCGAGGAGTATGGACGCATAAAATCTGGGCGGAGCTGAAAAGCCTCATCTCCAAGTAAAACATGAGGCATAGTTTTCCTAGTTCTTGGTAGATTACACGGTGGTGGCAAGCCTAGTTTTTCATTTACCAACGCCTGGCCAATGGGTGAAGCTTTAAAAATCCCGCCATCGGAATTGGATCCATATCCTCCAATATCAACTGCCAAGAATTTGTACTCAGCATCTACGACAGCCATTAAAACTACCGAGTTTGTGCCCTATTATGATTTAGATAAAAACTTTTAAGTCTGAATTTCGATACTTTGTCCATAAGTACTCACTTTATAATTGTAATACATGGAACCACTCTTCGCTGGTTGCTGGATGACTACGTGTTTTCCATCAACAGCACCACAACAGTTTGGATACTGCCATTGACGGCCAAATTCATAAGCTGCAGTTTTCCACATATTTTTTGATGTACAAATAAATTACTAAGGAGCGATTGAAATAATTAGAAAAATTTTACCGTTAAATAGAGTGGCTGAAGGCGTTTCCACAAAGCATCGCAAGTTTCTTTCATTACAACATGAACTGTTGATTTGTGAACCCTGAACCCGAAAGCCGTACTTGTTACAGAGTCACAACTGGCCATAAATCTGCGAAAAAAATCAGGATGAAGAAAATATAAAACTTACAGAAGAAATTTACCTCAATGTTATGCTAAGCGGTGAGCTGGAGAAAGGGGTTCTCTTGATGGAGGATATTTTTTCAAGTCATCATAAATTAAACTAACTAATTCATCAAAATTTTCCGGTGACATCCTAGTAAAACTGCTGAAATAATCATGATCAATTTCTCTCATCTTGGATAACTTAAGGCAAAATAAACATTTAGTACACAATTTTTAAAATAAAATCCAAGGCTTATGAACAGGAAGCTTACCAAGGTATGAAAGAAGCCTTCACTTTCACGGTTTTCCCAGATTGGATGCGTTCCCCATCTTCGTTGGGCTCTTTCCTTTTTCTTCTCTAAAATTTTCTTTTTCTTTTTGAGTAGCAATTTTTTTTTACGCAATAATAAAATGGTAATTGTATTCAGTAGCATTGTACGTTTCCCTTTCGTCGGCGCCATTTTACAAGTGAAATTATGATCACGTGACAGAAATTTGAGAGATCGGTTTAGCCACCGCCTGCGCGTTTGTAAACACGAACGTACCGAGTAGATGCTGACGTCGGAAGCTTTTTCCTATCGTGAAGATCAGCTTTCGGCTTCATACCCCAGCCGTCGTGCGATTTCTCGCTCGCTTATAAACGCGCCTTAAGGTCGAAGCGGTGCGAAACGTTTCTGAGGCTTAAATTATTTCACTCTCTGTAAGCGATAAATATAAGTTTCGAACGGGACGAAGACGGATGTTATAGTTGCGCTTGAATATTCACAGTTAACGTTAATTCATTCTTGCGATAAATCATATTTGTCATTTTCCCGTATCTAGGGGTAAATACAAGATGCATGAAAATAAAAAACAGCAGGGTACTACTCAGTTAAAATACCACCTTGAAAAAAAACACCCAAAACTTTTAACTCAATTGGGAAATTCGGAGGTAAATTTAAAACCAGAACCTAATTACCTTAAGGCGCGTAGGAACGTTTTGAATTAAGGGGGTACAACTTGGATATTGAATTTGGCGCCCCCCTTATCGACCGGCTTATGGCACCCTGTCGAGTTTCAAGGGGGCACATTGTGCCCCTGTACCCCCCCCCCCGTTCCTACGCCACTGATTGCCGTAATAATATATATAGCGAACATATAAATAACCATTTTATACTTTACACATAATAAAATATCTGCCATTGCACGGGCAAATAACTGTCTAAAGCACTGGGTCGCCGAAACCGATCAACCATTCACAGTTGTCGAGCATCCACAATTTAGAGAGCCTATGAAGTCTCTAAATCCAACGAACACGACCATCGCTGAAAGCTTACCACAATCTGCTAAAAAACTAAAATCAAGTCTTCTGGATTGTTACGAAAATGAAACCGAAAAGCTTTTAAACATGTGTAAGGTGTGTATCGATTATGAAAGAGGTTTAGCAATTTAAAACTTCTCAGTCGCCATAGGTTCGCCAAGTTACGCAAAGAAAACAAACGGTTTCCTTGAGGTCTGATACTTAGGTCGAATTTAAAATTTGTGAACTGGTTTTATTTCCGTTAACTTCCGCCTGGATAGACAGTCCTAATTTTTCCTAACGGTAACTAGAGAGCCAGAGCATGTTCAATTTAAATTTCGATACTTTGTCCATAAGTACTCACTTTATAATTGTAATACATGGAACCACTCTTCGCTGGTTGCTGGATGACTACGTGTTTTCCATCAACAGCACCACAACAGTTTGGATACTGCCATTGACGGCCAAATTCATAAGCTGCAGTTTTCCACATATTTTTTGATGTACAAATAAATTACTAAGGAGCGATTGAAATAATTAGAAAAATTTTACCGTTAAATAGAGTGGCTGAAGGCGTTTCCACAAAGCATCGCAAGTTTCTTTCATTACAACATGAACTGTTGATTTGTGAACCCTGAACCCGAAAGCCGTACTTGTTACAGAGTCACAACTGGCCATAAATCTGCGAAAAAAATCAGGATGAAGAAAATATAAAACTTACAGAAGAAATTTACCTCAATGTTATGCTAAGCGGTGAGCTGGAGAAAGGGGTTCTCTTGATGGAGGATATTTTTTCAAGTCATCATAAATTAAACTAACTAATTCATCAAAATTTTCCGGTGACATCCTAGTAAAACTGCTGAAATAATCATGATCAATTTCTCTCATCTTGGATAACTTAAGGCAAAATAAACATTTAGTACACAATTTTTAAAATAAAATCCAAGGCTTATGAACAGGAAGCTTACCAAGGTATGAAAGAAGCCTTCACTTTCACGGTTTTCCCAGATTGGATGCGTTCCCCATCTTCGTTGGGCTCTTTCCTTTTTCTTCTCTAAAATTTTCTTTTTCTTTTTGAGTAGCAATTTTTTTTTACGCAATAATAAAATGGTAATTGTATTCAGTAGCATTGTACGTTTCCCTTTCGTCGGCGCCATTTTACAAGTGAAATTATGATCACGTGACAGAAATTTGAGAGATCGGTTTAGCCACCGCCTGCGCGTTTGTAAACACGAACGTACCGAGTAGATGCTGACGTCGGAAGCTTTTTCCTATCGTGAAGATCAGCTTTCGGCTTCATACCCCAGCCGTCGTGCGATTTCTCGCTCGCTTATAAACGCGCCTTAAGGTCGAAGCGGTGCGAAACGTTTCTGAGGCTTAAATTATTTCACTCTCTGTAAGCGATAAATATAAGTTTCGAACGGGACGAAGACGGATGTTATAGTTGCGCTTGAATATTCACAGTTAACGTTAATTCATTCTTGCGATAAATCATATTTGTCATTTTCCCGTATCTAGGGGTAAATACAAGATGCATGAAAATAAAAAACAGCAGGGTACTACTCAGTTAAAATACCACCTTGAAAAAAAACACCCAAAACTTTTAACTCAATTGGGAAATTCGGAGGTAAATTTAAAACCAGAACCTAATTACCTTAAGGCGCGTAGGAACGTTTTGAATTAAGGGGGTACAACTTGGATATTGAATTTGGCGCCCCCCTTATCGACCGGCTTATGGCACCCTGTCGAGTTTCAAGGGGGCACATTGTGCCCCTGTACCCCCCCCCCGTTCCTACGCCACTGATTGCCGTAATAATATATATAGCGAACATATAAATAACCATTTTATACTTTACACATAATAAAATATCTGCCATTGCACGGGCAAATAACTGTCTAAAGCACTGGGTCGCCGAAACCGATCAACCATTCACAGTTGTCGAGCATCCACAATTTAGAGAGCCTATGAAGTCTCTAAATCCAACGAACACGACCATCGCTGAAAGCTTACCACAATCTGCTAAAAAACTAAAATCAAGTCTTCTGGATTGTTACGAAAATGAAACCGAAAAGCTTTTAAACATGTGTAAGGTGTGTATCGATTATGAAAGAGGTTTAGCAATTTAAAACTTCTCAGTCGCCATAGGTTCGCCAAGTTACGCAAAGAAAACAAACGGTTTCCTTGAGGTCTGATACTTAGGTCGAATTTAAAATTTGTGAACTGGTTTTATTTCCGTTAACTTCCGCCTGGATAGACAGTCCTAATTTTTCCTAACGGTAACTAGAGAGCCAGAGCATGTTCAATTTAAATTATAAATGAACATTTGTTTTGAGAAATGACATTAGCAGGATATTATCAGACGAAATACAACAATTTCGGCGAAGTTCTGGAGTGGCTTTTCTATGATAAATAATGACAATGAATTTAAAATTGAGTATATTTTAGTCTATTCCGGGTGAAGTTTCCTTCACTATTGATGGGTGGACATCTACAAACCGTATTCCATTTTTGGCCGTTACGGGGCACTGGATTGATGATGATTGGAATCTACAAAACAAATTAATAGGGTTTACTCACTTTCCTGCGAGGCACACCGGAATAAATATTTGCGACTCATTTACTTCTCTTGTGCGGAAGTTTGATTGCAAAGTTAATGGTTCACGTTTTTAAAGATAGAATAGTTGTCCTATTGGTATATCTGTAACTTTTAGGTTCTGGCGATTACTATGGACAATGCGTCAAATAATGACACTCTCAGTCAAGAGCTCGAAATGAGAAGTGGCGATAACGGTTTTCGTTATAGTTCGCAAAATCGCATACGTTGCTTTGCCCACATATTAAACTTGGCTGTACAAGACTTACTGGCGCACCTAAAGGCTCGCCCAAAGCACGAAAGGGAAGACAATTACGTAGAAACTAACAATGATAACTATAATAACAGTGATAGCAACGTTGGCAATACAGTTGCAAAGATATGTAAAATAAAGCGGATACGCTAAACTTAATTTAATACGAAACTGTACACTTATGAGCGTAATGTAATAAGAGCTAAAGCTCAAAATCTACGGGAAAACTACTAACAAAAACCATACTTGGGTTATAAATACAGGGTCTTTTTTTGCTCGGAAAAGCGATTGTTGTCAAAAACTATGATTTGAAAGTTGGAAATTTCAGTGTAAGTTATCCATACCGGGGGACAATCGGTAACAAAATTTCATCGAAATCGTAAAACATTTTCAGGTTTTTTGAAAATGTAATTTTTTACCGCTAGGTGTTACGTGAAAATAGTCAATGAGATACTTTGAGAGCGTCATCGAAAATGTAGAAATATCGTTGCCACGAAAACAAAACAAATTGTTCACCGAAAAAACACGAGTTGAAAAAGTGACAAGTTGGGCTAGCTAAAAGGTGTTTTCTCAATTTCCAGAAGTAAAGTTGGATAACTTTATGAAAGTCACAAGGTGGCAAACTTTGGTTCATTTCAATAAACAGCGCAGTAATATCGAGGAGACATGATTGTTCGCGCCGAAGCCGGCATCGCAGTCGTTGGTGGAGTATTCAAAACGCACCTTTTAAATTATGTTAGTAAATGGTTTAGAATAATTTGTGGTTGTCCTAAAAAATGGAATATTTTTCCAACATACGTAATTTGCATGATGTAAGCTTAATACCTTCTTTCGCCCTTGTCTCATCGATATTACTGTGCTTTTTATTGAAATGAACAAATGTTTGCCACCTCGTGACTTCCATTAAGGTAACCAACTTTACTTCTGGAAATGAGAAATCATCTTTTAGCTTGCCCAACTTGTCATTTCTTCAAGTCGTGTTTCGTAGCAACGATATTTCTAAGCTTTCAATGACGCTCTAAAAGTTTCTCATTGACTATTTTCATTGGACACCTAGCGGTGAACAATTACATCTTCAAAAAACATGAGCAAAAATAAAACCCTGCATAATGTTTTCGTAGTGTTAATTGAAAATATTTTATTAATTTAAATTATGGTTATCAAAATTAAAGAGAAAGTATCAACTAGGAACAAATTTGTTTTAATTTATTGTTTATCGTTAGATAGTTTTACGCGCTGAGCCCGAAAATATAATAAGTTTAATAAGATGTTGTGTAACGTTCGCTTTCCCCCAAATCAGCCTACTCTCTACGTTATACTTTCTCGAGAAGCCTGCCACTCGCGTGCGATAGATGAGAAAAAGATGTCAGAGCAGCTTAAGGGGAATCCTAACACAATTATCATCAACGCATACTCATATTTTATGTTAAAATATAACGAATACCTTAATTATTTCAGATCAGACAAGTAGTCACAAAAATTCGATTATCCGTTCAACGCGAAAAACAGCTTTCTGAACTAAATATTTCATTCGGTTTGATCGACCTGAAAGTGATTCTCGACGTGAAAACACGTTGGAATTCGACTTATGCCATGCTGGACAGAGCTATATATTTGAAAAAGGTTGTCCATTCGTAATCGCCCCCAAACAAATTATGTTACGAATATAAATACTGATTATTTTCGTCAACCCTCTGCCCTCGTAATGAAGAGTAGCTATGGGAGAGTCACATACTTCTTAATTACGTACAGATTGTATGACCCCTTAAATATTTTTAAGTAAATAATAAACTTCATACAAAAGGTATACTTAGTAATATTTGTTGAAAATAGACATATGTAATATAATATATTGTTTTTTATGGGAATATTTCATTTACTTGTTGCCCATATATAAGCTATAATTTCCTTAAAATAATCGACAATTTGATCGATTTTTCAATAAAGTATTTGTTACGTAACATTTTATTTAATAGTTAAAGTATTTAGTCTTTAGAATCAATGATGGAGACGGAAAAAGATTTCAGAAAGATTGTCTTATCCGAAGTGGAATGGGACACCTTGAGTGGGCTCTTAAATCTTTTGAAGGTTGTTTAAGTCATTTTAGCTCCTTGAATATGAAAACGTCACTCTCCTGAAACTTTAATATTTTTAGGAATTTGACGTCGCCACAAAAATGTTTTCGTCAACTAGGTACCCTACCATTTCCAAGGTAATGCCAGCTTACCTGTGGCTCCTGGACAGGTTAGAAAAAGGGCCGTATGATTCGGCCTTAGAAGATGCCTGCTGTATTGCGAGGAATAAGTTGAAACAATATCAAGATGCGTCAAATATCGAAGCATTTTTCATAGCAATTGGTAGGAACATTTAACCTTTTCAGGGAAAGGGCCAAGCGTTCCAAAATATCGGCTTATTTGTGGTTTAAAAGTTTACCAAGTCCTTAATTTATATTTAAAAGAGGTACATTAAGCTATGAAAGGGTCTAAAAGCTCCATAATAGTTATTTCCGTTTCGGTGTCAATTTCAATACCTAACGTCAATAGACAGTTCCAGAAAACCCATTTCTAGTGGTTTATGCGAATGCCTGCAATGTTCTGGAGATTGGTACACGCCTAGAAATGGGTTTGCTAAAACTGTAATACTACGCGACCGCCGACCGCACAGCCCCCCCCCCCCCGGAGCCGCCCCTGCATGGTAACGCAAAGCGAAATCATTAGTCTTAAAATTATAAGAGTGCTTCGCAGTTGTTCAGAAGTGAAATGAACAAAACTTTGCATGATAATTAATAAATAAAACAGCCGCTCAATATTTAAGAAGTTTTTCGCCATATAAATTACTTTTTCATCGCCCATTCGCTCATATTTCTGATTAAAGCTTAAGACTTGGCGCTTCCCCTTTAATTATTCGTTCTTTTTACCAAGAGGTTTTTAGGTTTTACCTACACTAGGCAACTATTAGTTATTACGAAAGCGCGTCGAGCAAAAGGCGGGGTACGACGTAACACGAATTTCAAAATCATTGGCTCGAGGTTGGTCGCGAAAAGAATGTGTCGCCATGGTAACAAATAGGTGATCTTACTACGCAAAGATGGCTTATCAGAAACCTAATTTTAAAAACCTCAACGTAGCTCGCGAAGGCTGTGTGCATTAGCCTTTATACATTCCAAGCGCATACCTATGTAGTTTCCTGCCTTTGCTTGTTTTGAAACGCCATAATAGAATGACAGCGGTAGTCATACCTTTTTGTTCGAAACTTAATGCCTCGTAGGCTTGTTTAGCTGGTTGACTTTTAATCCGATGTACCATTTGTCGCTGGGAAATTTCATAAAGTGAAGGACAACGGGGTCGTTTATAAAGAACCCTTTACAAACCACCCGGCAAAACAACTGTTTTTGCCATTTTATACGCATTTTAATGACTGTAAACTGTAAAGTAGTTAAGTTTCTGAAACAATTTGAACGGGGCCTGAGGTTTCACAGTAAACAGATTTTTATATCACGGACAACCTTGCGAGAAATCAGCCAAAGATAGAAGGTTGCAATTTGTTTTATTTTGGTCAATAGAGATTAGACCAGGTCTCAGAGTACTTTGATTTTGAAATTACGGCGTTATGTATTGTTATCTTTTTCGAAAATATGCTGATTTAGAATGATTTTGACTAAATGGGTTTTTGGTAATCTATTTTTGGAACATGGCGTTGGGAAAGTAGTGTTTGAGAACTAATAATACAATATTAATTGAAATTCTATAGCCGTGGACCCTACATTGAAGGTAGACTTTCTACAAAATAATTATTCAAAAGCTACGGTCAAATCTTTCAAGGCCAAGATTTTGAACATTTTCAATACCTTTTATGAAGGCAAATCCGCTAAAGCTTCAAGTGCTCAAACTTCGACAGCTGAAACGTCAACAGCTCAAAATTCCAATACCCAACCTGTAGTCGTTGGCGACAGTCTCGACATCTATGCATTTTTCCCTAAGCGGCCGGCTCGGATAGTCTGTAGATCGGAGCTTTTAAGATTTTTAAAAGATGACATTCAACCACCCACAACTAACGTTTTACAATGGTGGAAGGTCAGTATAGAAACTAAGTACTAAATCTGACCAGGGCACCGAAAAATAACTTAGAAACGGGTCTAATGTAGAAGAGATCCGAAAATGAGATTGTTAGTGTCACACCTACACACAAAGCGCCAACCCCATTTTAGTTGCAGACTTATTACTTCGTTGCCGCCATTGTGGGCGGAAATTCTTTTATAAGAAAAAGCATGGGTGACGTGTTGTCACGTTATATATAAACTAAAGTTTAATGGGTCATTCCACGTCAAATCGACAAGTCATTCAACCATGGGTTTGCCGATTCTTATGAAATTTTAAAAACACACTAGGAACAAAAACATCAACAAGTATGACCTTTTCATTTATTTTAAAAGGCGTACTTTGTTAGTCTTTTTTTTACCCCCGCGTAATTTCGCGAGGGCTCCCGCGTAATTTCATAGTGTTTTATCTTCAAATTACAAACACGTAAAGTGATATTACGTATGTCGTACAATTAAATTCTATATTACAGGATAATGAAAAGCATTACCCATCAGTGGCCAAAATGGCTCGTGATTATTTAGCAATACCCGCGACTTCAGTTCCATCAGAACGTGTGTTTTCTGCGGGAGCAACCCTAATTACACCAACAAGAGGAAGCCTAAACGCAGAAACAATATCTGCTATGATGTGGAAAGACACATTGATGGAACATTGATGTAACATTGATATATTAAGAACCAAAATAAAACTGAATGCAAATTACTTATTATGGTGCTACCTCAATTTAAATTACCGTTCTATCGGCCTAACGCTTTACATAATTAAAAAAATAAAAATTCTGTACCTATGTAAAGACTTATTATTCTTATCTAGCCGTTAACCGATCGCATAGTCCTTATATTTTCACAAAAAAACGATTAACAGAAAATCATAATATTTATTAACGGCAGTGTAGTATAATATTAATAATATTTTAAAAAAATCTATAAGAAATATTATTGTTATAAATGGGTAAAACAATTAAATGTTCATAAATTTAAACGTTCTAATACCTATTGATAAAGTTAAAAAACCTTTGCTATAAGGTGTAAAGTTATGGTCTTAAAATATATATTTCAAAAAAATAACCTCCAAAACATTATCTTTTGTATATTAAAAGCAAAAATAACCGATGAAAATTAACCTTTTTTTCGGTTAATCACAATTAACCTCTCATTTTACTGTTGATTTTAACGGTTTGCCAAGCCCTAGCCACGTTACAGTCGCGAATGAAAGTCAGAAAAAAATGCGACGAAAGGGGCTTAGAGTTTTATTATGTAGATTGTTTTTGTTATCAGTAGCCATAGGAGCGTGCCGACCTTTGGTCAGGTCAGGCCAACTTATTGGTTTTACACCCTAAATCATCTCGCCCCTTATACTTACAATATTCAAAACTAATAAATTGTTAGTTACATGTTCAATTGTTAAGTATAACTTTAAATATTTTCACCTATTTTACTATAATATCACAGTTTTCCATTCTTATTATGATTTGCAATTTTTACTTTATTTACTGCCGAAAAGCGAAAAAATATATATCATTTCAAGGACCAGTCACAGATGGAACCACCAGCAATAAAATGCATTGTTCATTAGGGTATATTAGGTCCGACTAACAACGCGAGTGAGCTTAAAGTTTTGCTGGCCTGCTGACGTCCCATTCCATTGAATTGTGAATAAATCACATAAAACCAAGAATGCTTAAGGGTTCGAAGAATGTGGGGTAAAAGCGTTAACCTATAGTAGTGGTATCGCACTTGCATACATGTACTTCGTATCGACCGTTTATCTGCTTTTAAATTACACCACGTAATTATAGAAGGCGCTTCGCTACAGATAATGATTTGTGTTGAGACATCTGTCGTCCCATAAAAGTCAATTCCGAAAGTCAGTGGGGGAAAATTTGTATACTGCTATGAAGGGAAGAGTTACCTCTCTTACGTCATGAAGACATCTGTTCCGTCATTTCCCTTTACGTTTAAGAGAATGACGGTAAAACTACGAATCAGAAAACGCTATGAGGTAGGGGACAAGGGCGTCTTAAGGGTTTTGCTTAGGCCCTTTTTATGGCGTGATTTGACAGACAAAGGACGCCGCACAGCGCCTATGTATGTTGTACTTCTGACCATGGTGAACAATTGTCTTGCTGGGCACAACAAAATCTTGGCCACTAGGGCCCAGCAAAGATCGGCAATTTACAGTAGTAACATGTTTAAAATCCTATTTCTGCTCCGACGTATTCCCACTACACCCAACTTTTGAATTTTTTTAATCCGTCTGATAAAGATTAGCACTAACATCGTATTCCCATTAGTGTTCGAACGGGACCCTGACCCCGACTGTCGCAAACTAAGTCGGGGTTTTCCTTTTTTTCGGGGTTATGTTTTCGTAGTGTAACTTTAAATTTTCGCGCCGACGCAACCCGCTAAAATCCTAAAAATATAAAATAGATAGGTTCCTTCTCTCTCTTTTTTTTCGTGGGTGACAATAGAATGTTCCGAATGACCTTCGCCTGATGCCGCTGACGTTGTTCTCGCCTGACGCTTGACTCCGATTTGAGCAGAGGTGGGCAACATTGTGAGCGAATTCCGAAATGAACGCTCCGACATTTTTAATTGAGTAATCAAGTGAGCGAGTGCTCAATAAAGATGACGCTATTTACTCTTTCTTCAACTGAGCCAGCTCAGGTCGAGCGCCAAAAAGATATCTCAGTCACTGATCGTTCACGGCGCGTTGAGCGAGATTGGCTGATCGATGCGCTAGCATGATCACTTTTGAGCGCCCCGTCCTCTGGTGGCCAAATATCTCGTTCACTAGAAAGCGCTGCCGCAGAGCCGAGAAAGATCAACCCGAGCGATTGAATTCATTTTTAAAGGCTGACGGATCTCATTCACGGTGAGCGACCGGATCCTCTGTTCGATCACAACCGGTCGCTCGGTGGAGAGCCTATATTTCAAAATACTTCATTTTTTATCATCAGTTGTTATAAATAAATAAATCAGCTAGGCTAATACCCAAGGCACCACCTTAGGCCTAAGTCATCATGCGACTTTTGAAGCCCTTAATTCAGGTGGCCGGGTTACAATGCGTAGGAGGGTGGTGGCAAGCCCTGCATGCCACGAGATCGAGCCAACAGCTCCCTACACTAACTATTACCGTTAACCTAGACAAGTTTTTTATGGAAGGGGAAACCGAAGAACTCGGGGGAAAACCCCTTAACCCAGTGGGGAGAGAACTTGCAAACTCAACGCAGAAGGAGTTGTTCCGAGTTTTCACCCAGTGCCACAAGCTGGGATCGAACTCGGCTCCTCTTGCTGCGAGGCGAAAGTGCTAACCACTCCGCCACCCCACCTCTTCAGTGACGGGATGAATATTTTTCTTATCGATTTGTGTTATATTATTTAAATTAAAAGAGGTAAATATAAAATTAATTAATAAAAAACAAATGGATAAAAATAACAGCAAACCAAGAAAAGTACCTATTTATTTAGACTTTCATATATGTATGGGACTATGTTATTATGGAAATGTATCATTCGTCGAGATATGAAAACTCTTTCAGGTTCAATGTTACCACTGTTGGTAACAGGTGCATCAAAATCGGGGGGACTTGATTGCTGCAAACATTTTTCTCTCGATAATAATTAATCCTGGTTTTAAGTATCGTTTTATACTGGAAAAATAATTAGTTTTTATTCATTCCGCCTGATACGTCACATATCCCTTTAAGAAACTAAAACCGTATTTTATTGCCTACGGATGTAATCAGTGGCGTACAGAATGGATCTGACGCTTCTGGAAATAATGATTATAATATAATAACTTATTTTAAGGCGTTAACAATGATTAGAAGCCTTCAATATGTTTTTCAAAATCTAATATGTAGCAGGCTGCCCACAAAGTTGAAATGTCTGGTTTCAGCGTTTTTTATATCAGCCTTTATGGAGAGATAACCCAAAAGATTTGAAAGATGGCGTCAACGGTCACCGTCGAGCTGAGGATGTGGCGGACGACCACCCTCTGGGTAGTTAAAGTACAAACACCTCTTATTTTCCTTGGGGAAAAGGGGGATATAAGACCTTAAGCCGCGTTCACAAAGACCTTAAAAATGGTAAATAGCTTAAGTTGAAAGCGAAAGGTAGAAAACTTCTCAAGATGAAAGGGAAATCGGCGGTCAACCCGTATCTACTCCAGTTTGATATTTCGACCTTCGGCTTAAAATCACGTGCCAGTTTTGGCCAATAGAGAAGCGGCTATGACGTTGTGTCGCTCATGTGATACACAAACACCGGTTTTCTCGAGAGAGAGAGTGGAGTCCGAGGCCCGAGGGAATGAAAGACTTTGTTTACCTCTTGGTTTCGGTGCGCTATGGCTGCCACAAATAAAACTGTGTTAGCGCGAGTAAAGGAAGTCTTTGTGAACTGCTGACCTTGTGCAGAAGGAGAAAGAGAAAGGCTGAAGTCGGATCACCCCGCCGAAAGCGGAATGCTCTTCCCCCTTATACTTTAGAGTTATCCTCAACAAAATATCTTTGTGAACTTTTGGAACTATATACGATCCAATTAGGATATCAACTTAATTATGCTCCATAAAAATGCTACATTTAATTTTGCGAGGATAATTGGTTTTCACTGCAACTAAATGGTTTTTTTACATACAATCCCTAATGTATTTGTTTCTACTGAATATGAAATGACTGTTTTCGGGTTAATAATATGATGTACAAAATTTAGAATAATCTGATGTCTGAAATAGATATTTGCGGTTTTTAAAAGTATATGGATTGAGTTTTCCTTACAAATGACCTAATCGCCTTTACAGCATTATTTACTTTTTAATTTTGTATTATTACGCACACTTTTTATAAAGTGTTCATTGATGTTTTATAAGCGGTTAGTTGAGGTATTTTTAGTAGGCAGTTAATTATTTACTTTTCAGAATGCTAACAACGCTTTTTTTAACCGTTGATTGGCGAATTTTTAGCAATGCTTATACTGTAGGCTGCTGTTTTAAATTCTTCTTTTCTCTATGGTTATTGGTTAAAGTACCGAGCTATCAAACGTGAGTTTTGATCACAATCGAAAACATCGTGTGTTCCGTCTTCTTACATTAAGCTTGCTTATCATTTAAACCATTGCAATAATTTACACTGTTTTTAACCGTATGCTTTTAGAGTGTAAATAATTGTGAAACACGTAAATGATCGAAATGTAATCGTAAAAAATAATAGGTATAATAAAATGTATTTTTGAGTTTTCCACCGATTAACTCTCGCTTACATTTAGATCTTAACTATGTAGTTTCACTCGTCTTGGGAAAAAGTGTAAATCACATTTCGGAAGAACACGTTTATTAGTAATAATTTATTTTGATAAATATTTCTACCCTCTTGTCGCAAGTACTAGCAGGGCCGGCTCAAGAAATATTTTTCACCCGGGCAAGGGGGATTTTTGGCGCCCCTCTTATTTTGAGACTAAATAAATTATAAATTTACCGTTTTCCTAATAATAAATAATCCCTTTAATCCCTTTCTAAATACTTTGTGTAAACGTATTTAATACCTTCTTTATGGTACAGGGTCATTTTACATGGAGCTTGAAACACTAGGTAAGGTGGCAAGACTAGTATACCTTAAGTACATTAATTATAATGTCCATACTGAATAGTATCACGGTTAATATGTGAAATAAAAAAATTAAGTTTACGAAGAACCCGTGAGTTAAAGATAAAAATAATCCCTGGATATTTTTATTTTTAACTCACGGGTTGTTCTTAGTAAACTTAATTCTTTTATTCATTACATTAATTGCTTTAACAACTTAATTAAGAAACTTTTTACGGGTTTTTTTAAGGCCTACACTTATGAACTTTTTAAAAGCTGTCGCTTGCTTTTCTGCTTTTTACGGGTTTTTTTAAGGCCTATACTTATGAACTTTTTAAAAGCTGTCGCTTGCTTTTCTGCTTTTTACTGGTTTTTTTAAGGCCTATACTTATGGACTTTTTAAAAGCTGTCGCTTGCTTTTCTGCTTATTACTCATCTGTAACAATTTTAAAGTTTTGGGTTGCCTGTGTACTCATCGTAATCATTATCTTCTCTTCATAATCATTCTGTACTCATCGTAATCATCTGAACTCATTAATGATTACGTAATCGGTGTACAGGCAAATTCTTACTGGCTAGCCCCAAGCTACTACCCATGCTGGATTTGTCACCTGTCCGGACTTGGGGACGCTGGCGTAGGGAACTATGATGATAGGCATCCGGTGGTATGCCCCCTGTTGCTAGGTACACCGGGCTAAAAATTCTGACACACTTCTATTCTTGTAGTATCGCCCAACCACTTTTTCTTCTTAATATTATATACAATGGTTTATAATGAAAATACCAGGATAATGCTTCATCTGTCAGAACTATATGCACCGTAATTTTATGGTTTATTTGATATTGTAAAATATATAGTCGCAAAAAAACGTTCATCGACGATGTTGGACATTTTGGTTGGGAAAACGATTTGTATTTCTAATTAGCTAAAGATTTTTCAAATTATGTTATGCTTTCATTAAAATTTTTATAAACAAATCCAATTCTTGGTAAACCAAAAAGGCGCACAACTCAATTTCGGCGCCCCTCTCAAACCCGCGCCCTGGGCAGTTGCCCGGGTTGCCCGGCCCTTGAGCCGACCCTGAGTACTAGAGGTCGGGGATGGTTAACTTTTATTCAATAGATAAAGCTCTCAAAATTATTCGTAAAACGTTTTGATCAAGTAATTCATATTTCGGTATTATCCGATTAATTGTTTGATAAATTTGTAAAATTAATCGGGAAAACGACGCTTTTTTCGATAAAAAGCTCAAATTATACGAATAATACATATTTTTTAATCATTTTCCGAAATATTAACCGGTAAATTTCTTTGTTTACACTTTTTTCCCAAAAAAAATCAATTTAATCATGGATAATGATTAACCGTTACCGACCTCTAGCAAGTACATTAGTTAGAACGCGATAGATTAAGCCCTCCTGGGTAGAAGATAACTAAATTTGAACATGTAAATCCAAGATGGCCGCCAAGATGGCTGCCAAAAATAACCCCCCCAAAACAACCCCAAATTTTTTTCCAAAAACCAGTTTTTGACATTGGAAAAAGTCAACAAAAAAATTGTAGAAGATAACTAAATTTGAACATGTAAATCCAAGATGGCCGCCAAGATGGCTGCCAAAAATAACCCCCCAAAACAACCCCGAAATTTTTTCCAAAAAACAGTTTTTGACATTGGAAAAAGTCAACAAAAAAATTGTAGAAGATAACTAAATTTGAACATGTAAATCCAAGATGGCCGCCAAGATGGCTGCCAAAAATACCCCCCCCCCCAAAACAACCCCAAATTTTTTTTCCAAAAACCAGTTTTTAACATTGGAAAAAGTCAACAAAAAAATTGTAGAAGATAACTAAATTTGAACATGTAAATCCAAGATGGCCGCCAAGATGGCTGCCAAAAATAACCCCCCCAAAACAACCCCAATTTTTTTTCCAAAAACCAGTTTTTGACATTGGAAAAAGTCAACAAAAAAATTGTAGAAGATAACTAAATTTGAACATGTAAATCCAAGGTGGCCGCCAAGATGGCTGCCAAAAATAACCCCCCCAAAACAACCCCAAATTTTTTTCCAAAAACCAGTTTTTGACATTGGAAAAAGTCAACAAAAAAATTGTAGAAGATAACTAAATTTGAACATGTAAATCCAAGATGGCCGCCAAGATGGCCGCCAAAAATAACCTCCCCCAAAACAACCCCAAAATTGTTTCCAAAAACCAGTTTTTGACATTGGAAAAAGTCAACAAAAAAATTGTAGAAGATAACTAAATTTGAACATGTAAATCCAAGATGGCCGCCAAGATGGCCGCCAAAAATAACCCCCCCCCCGAAAACAACCCCAAATTTTTTTCCAAAAACCAGTTTTTAACATTGGAAAAAGTCAACAAAAAAATTGTAGAAGATAACTAAATTTGAACATGTATATCCAAGATGGCCGCCAAGATGGCTGCCAAAAATAACCCCCCCCAAAACAACCCCAAATGTTTTTCCAAAAACCAGTTTTTGACATTGGAAAAAGTCAACAAAATATTTTTGTTTTCAATCTCAAATTTCACCTTGAAGATGGTCTTTGACCTCGACGCTTGACCCCTGACTACCACCCCTAAGCTTCGGTCTATCACCCCAACAAGTTTGGACACGATCGGACAAGCTCGGCCCGAGATATCGGTGGTAATATGTGACCCCCCGATTACTACGTTAATTAACTTTTGATATTGTTTTTTTATTTTTTTCGTTTTTTAGCCGTTTAAAATGCTAATTAGTTAATTACGAGATGGGGAAACGAATTCGCGACCTTCGTTTTATAGCCTTGACAAGTTTGTCTGTCACGTGCTATCTAACTTACCCCTGTCGAAATAAAATACATATTTTAAAACACAACAAATTCCAATAGGCCTGATTCGTTTTACCCCTGTTGAAATGAAACTTTATTTACTTTTTAGAAATAAATAAATAAACAATCAATACACATTTTAAAACAAATTACAATGGTGCTGGTCAATATCCGCCCGAGATATAGCCCCTTATGTATAACCCCGGTCAAAATAAAATACAATTTATTTACTTTTGAAGATACAAAGTTTTTACATTTGTAATACAAAGGTGTAATTTTATCAGGGAAATTGGTTTTCAATAGTACACTAATACATTCAATAATATAATCAAATAAAAACTCCGAAAAACAATTATTTTAAAATAAACATTTTAAAACATTATAATGAACTTAATAGGGCGATATCTGCCAGAGATATAGTCACTAATGTATTATGAAAAAATTCAATTTATTTACTTTTTAAGCAATTCAAAAGTATAATGTTATCCACCTACAATAAAACGTATTACTTTACCAATATAAAAATAATTCTTACATTTTTCAAGATACAATGTTGTTTTTACCTCTCCGAGGGGACAAAGTCCCCTAGGAGGGGTTATACAACGACCGTGTCTGTCTGTGGGTGGGTCTGTGGGTCTGTCAGGCCTGCGAACGCGTTCGCATTTTCGGTGCAAAGTGTAATCATTGCGTACGCAGTTTCTCGAGATCTCTGCGTTCGCAGTTGCTAGTAATTAAGGAACAAAGTCGAAAATCCGTGTTTGCAAAACCACCGTGGGACGGTCAGCGTTAACGGATTAATTTGCAGTCGGGGTTGGTTTGGTGGTTTTTTTTTCGTCAACGCTCGCCGTCACGACAGGTTTAATTCAGTAGTTTGGATATTTCGCTATTGTAATGTTTATGTGTAGGGTGGTAATGTTGTGTTATTGTTCTGACGTTTGTGGGTGTTGAGTTTGTGGTGTGTATGTACGGGTGGTATCTCTCCAACTCTTTCTTATTGACTTTTGGGACGGACCGAGTGCTGAGTGTAATGCTACCTCTCAACATCCAATGGCAGGGTTTCCACCAATTGTTCACGGTATTCGTCTTAGTATCAATTTGCGATCGCATCGGGCGGGTTTCGAACCCGAGACCGCCTGTTTGACAGGCGGACGTTCTACCACAGAACCACCGACACTTATTACGTTTCATTGAAAATTAGACCTTCAGCTTTATCAAAAGCGTATTTAATAGAGCATGAAATTTTGGTTTAATTGAAATAGAGCAAGATTTCGTGGAAGATTTAAATTATTGCATCGAAGAAATTCTAATTTTGCGATTTCTCATTTGATTAAAAACAAATGCGTCACCCAGGTTTCGAACCCGGGCCGTTCAGTTAGGCAGTCGAGCGCTCTACCACAGAACCAACGATAACTTCAAGCTATACTGCAAATAAGACACTCATTGTAAGCATAATAGTTAACAAAGTCTTGAATTTTTTTACGAATGAAATTGTGAAGGCCTAATGTGGTTTTTTTACGAAAAAATTATAAAGACTTAATCTTGTTTAATATAATAAGTTGCTTTATTTCAATTTGGTACTTTTGTTTAGTGTTTTTTAATGAATGGAGTTAAAGATTTTTTTCTTCTATTATTTGACGTTTTATTTTTGCGGTTGTATATTTGTTTTATCTTTTATTCTTTTAAAATTATTTACTTCTTCCGCAAAATGGTTCATTTTTTGGAGGAACCTTTTTACTTATTTTTTGTGTATTAATGTTTTGAGAACCTTTACGTTTGGGAAAGGATAATTTTTGACGGAACCTTCAAAGTGTATACGTCGCATTTTCAAAAAATTTAATGGTCAAATCTTGTTTTAGCGCAGTCAGCAGATAAGATAAAGGGTAGAACCCGTTAGTTTTTTGTAATTTATTTAGTTTTTTCAGTCGTATATTCTTATCTATTAGGTTTAGCGTATTGGTTTTCAAGCTTAATAATTCATTTATTAACAACATATCGAGTTGGTCTGGTTTTCAACTCGGTCGTAATTTTAAACGTTTTCTCGGCTGATTAAGATGTTTAATGCAGTTCATCAATTGGGTTCGTTTGTGTTTATTTATAAAGAACCCTAACTATTCCCTCTACGGTCATTTATTGATATACGTTTAGTCAAGTGGCTTTCTGTGCTTTGTGAATGGCAAGTTTTTCGCTTCTTGTTAATAAGTTTTTTGGTGGTGTGGATATTTGGATATCTACGATTCCTAATGCAGTCATTGATATCCTGGGTGTGCGAGTCATTATATGATATTGGAAATTGGACGGTTTTGGTCTTTTTCATGCGGTATGTGTCACAACGTCAACAGGATGGTTCCGACAGTCTACGAGTCGTCCACTACCAGATATCTACGGTATCTTGATCGGGCGAACGTTGAAATAAAATGAGCGTTAACTATGCGGCAAGTATTTCGTAAGCGACAAAAATACAAATACCCTCTGTAGATATTTCTTTTATTAAAATTGGCTTCGTATTATATTTAACTAATAAAATTATTCTGTAAATAGGGTTAAATTCAATTGTGCGTTGTTCTAGTTCGTCTAACTCACTGTTGTAACTACTTAATTTATAATATTCTGAACAAATTAATCTCGGTTGTTCCATTTCAATTATTTTAATTCAAATTAAAATTTTATACCGGGCGGGATTGAACCGGGATTACGTTATTAGTAAATAACTCTGAATTGGGGAGATATAACTTAGAGGGTCATCTCGAGAAATTAATACCACTAGGGACAATGCTTCCGAGGAGAGGTATATTTTGGCTTGCCAACTTGTTATTGATACTTTTGCTAGTGTTCGCAAATGTTTATTCATTATCCACAAATTTTCCGATTTCTTTTAAAAAAGAATGGGAAAAAGAATATAATTTTAACTTATTTAACTATGTTTTTACGCAACCATGCATTTATTTGAATAAAAGCGGTATTTATTTAAGTAATTGTTTGTTTTTATTTAAATAATAGGATTATTCACTTTCAATTATTTAAACATTTTGCAATTTTTATTAAACTATTGGTTATTTAAATAAATATTGAAATATAGCCGAGCTTATTTTATTCATGGATAAATATTAATCGACTGCCGAGCACTAACTTTTGCAACTCGAAAGACTATAATTTTATCCAAATGGATGTCTGGTTAATTTTTAATAGTAAAATAATATATTCTAAAGTTGGAAAAACATTTTTAAGTTACGTAATCAATAAAAATTCCAAAACCCATTTATTAAAAATAAATAAAAAATAATTAACTTTTTTAAATCAAAAATAGCAACATTGTGAATACACGTAGATAGAATTTTCTCTGACTATACACAGTAAATGAACGGGTATTTATTGGTGGCTAAATTTAAACAAAATTAAGTTTAATAATTTTAATTATTTTCAAAATTAAACATTACTTACTTTGATTGATAATTTTAACTTTCTGTTGAACAGCGTTACCAGAAGCACGCTCTATGAAATTCTGCCGGATTGCGAGCGATATCTTTAAATTCATAAATAAAAACTACCTCTAGGATAGAACTCGTTCAACATTCTATTGCATTAGCCTTGTAGAAGTAATTTGATACCCACCCCTTAATTATTTTCACGTGTAGAGTTTATCCACTCATTATAACCTTATAAAACTAGTTTGGATTTTTCAACAATTTTCTAACAAACGATAAAATTATAAACGCCGATCCCGTTTCACAAGGAAACATTCAACAGAGCCAGTGAGAAGAAAAAACTGGTTTTTACAAACAAATGCTAGATATTAATAAAATATCAATTTATAAATACTCTAATTTGAAAAAAATTGTAAATAAAAACGAATTGTTTTAAAAACAAAGCTTATTAACAATTTACTTTTTGAAGAAACAATTGTTTATAATACTTAACAACTATTAGTAATAATAATAAAAATAATACTTCTTTTGCAAAAGACTAAATGTATTGGCTACCAGGATATTTCAATAAATTAAATTAAATTATTAAAAACGTAAAAATAAATAAAAAACAGTATCATTTTTGTGTTTTTATATTGTAAGCGTAGTTTCGATAAATCAATTATCTGTAAAAGCTTTAATTATAAATTAAGATAAAAAATATAAGAATCATTATTAAAAATAGCAAGATTTCACTAGAATAAAGTGAATTTTATATTAATAAATAATAAGTGTAACCTTGTACACTATCGAATGTTAATTATAAAAACATAATTAACTTTTCATTATTAATTCTGTTTAATTTAAAAGGTGCGTCTGATTTGATTTGTTTGTATTTAAAATTTAAATATTCCGATTTTTATGTTTGCAAAGCAAATTTTGCCAAATAAAATTAAAAAAATACTGGTAGAGATAAAAATATTAAATTACAATTGATAAAAAAGTAAATCAAATCTTATAAAGAATCTGGAGACTTAAGTTGATTGAAGAGTAGGTTGGTTTCTTCGTAATACACATCAGACAGGTGGTTCGAAAATTTCTACAGATGGTGGTAGGATAATAATAGAGCTAATACGAGATTAGTAAAATATCAGTTTGAATTTTCTGAAATTACATGTAAAGCCTGCAAATAAATTGACAACAAATATAAATCTAAAAGTAAATTAAACTTTTAATCAGGTAAGAGAATATCGTATGGTACTAGACTTTACGTACGTCTTTTCACTTGTTATTATCTGTAACTTTTAGGTATATTAAGTACTATAAGCGTATTAAAACTTAATTTCATGTATTTGTCTGCGTGAAAAATTTGCATTCGTGAACTTTTACTCTTCGTGTATTGAATAAACGTAACAAATTAAGAATAAATCGTTCTTATCTTATTTTAGTCTGTTTATTTTATTTGTACATTTTCCGGTTCAATAGGCTACAACAAGTTTTGAAGATGACATATGGGGTATAAGATATTTGAACCGTGTTGTATTTAATAACATTTTTTTGATAATTTAACCGCTAGAATTAATTATGGATTCATCTTTTACCTGATTAATGTTTTATTGCATTTATCAGAATTAAGTTAACATAACATGAAATATTTGACTTGATTTCATATTGTCTCGGATATATTTTAGAATAAAATGTTTTAATTTTTATTAATTTTGTGTAAAACATTTGAAGTTACACTTTCTGTTAAAATTAAAGTGAACCTATATTTAGCTCCCGTCTTTTAATGTAAAAAGCCTATATAAATATAATTAATCTTAATTGTTTTTAAATTTAATTATAAAAGGAAAAAAAATGTCAATAAAAACGGTTTTTAATTTTGTATTTTTTATATTGTTTCGCGGGGTTTCTATACATCCTTAATTATAATACAATATTTTCGTAAATACCTATTCCTCTTTGAATATAAAAAAGTTGTTTCCAAAATAATTTTGCTCAGTTTTTAAAAAAAATATAAAATTATAACTGTATACTTGTATCTAAAATACCGAGCGTTAATTATAGTAGAAATTTTTATATTCCAATATTTATAATACGTATAGATTTATACATGCATTGAAAATCCAATTAAAAATCTAAGAATTTTCTGATTTAAAATTTATTCAGAACTTAAAAAATAGAATGTAAATCATTCGGGAAAAAAAACGAATATTAAACCTAACCACGTTTAAATTTTAAACTATACATACAATTTCCGTGAAGATATTTTTGACAGGAGATTAATAGAGCGGAGTCTGTAAGGTTTTTTTCACAATATGCATCCCTTTTTATAATGAATAGATATCCCGAGGGGTTCTGGATTTAACAAGTGGGTTCTATAATACTATGTAAATAACGGGAAAAACTCCGTCTGTATTGATAGAGTTTAAAGTACAGGTTTGTTATATTTAATTTTTTTAAATTATGTTTACTATTAAATCTAGAAGTGACATACAACAAGGTATCATTTTGATCAGTGTTTACCTTATGGTTAATTTAAATTATTTGAGTAAACTCAATTTAAAACTTTATTTTTAGCTTTATTTTTTACCAAACATAATACGCACCAAATAATAAAAAAAGCAATTATCTAATTTAAAAAAATATATAATATAAGAAAGGAGAAACACGAGAGTTTTGTTTTATATTTTATATTTTTGGGAGGTTGAACGTGTAATTTATGTAGGTAAAGTAACATCTTCCAAGTACGAGGGAAAATTTCAAGGTGATTGCCCTTAAATGCAGCAACTTGTCTCGATTTTCATAATAACAAATGTTTATTCTAATTAACAGATTCGCTAAATGATATTCAAAAATAGTACGAATGAAATATGTCAACCAACCTCCTTTACATTGTATTAACCCGTTTTTTTCCTTTATATAACTACTTAAGATTCCCTATGATAGAAAAACAACATAAAAATTAATTATTTACAGAGTAAAAACAACCAGCAACGTATTTAAATAAATTTGTAATTGAAATTTTAAAAAACTAAGTGTATAAACCATCAAATCGCGGAAATTGTTTATTAATTGAAATTTGCAGAAGCGCTCCCGAATAACAAAAAAATTAAGAAGCGTTGGAAGAATGATGAGCCACTGATGCACAATTATTAAAACACATTTTGTAGTTTGCCATCTGTTACTGATTAGATTATAATTATTTTTTAGCGATAGTTATAGATGTACAAACCTTAGAATTGGCGACACAGATAATGGAGTTCAATATATTCAGAACTTAATTTGAAGAAAACCGTAGCAGTGGTTGTTGATTTTAAAAGTGTTTCTCAAAAATAGCAAAAAGTAATTAAACTGTTACATAAAAAATATTGCTTTTAGTTTTTAGTGATTAATATATACACACATAATAAAAAACAAATTTATTTAGTTATTAATATATACACACATAATAAAACAAATTTATTTAGTGATTAATTTTTTGAATTGTAATTCATTTTCCTACACAGTACCTGTTTATTTATTAGTTCGGCTTTAAAATACAAACTGTCTGATTATTATAAGACAAGAAGATTTACACTTAGTATTTACTAGAAAATCATGTGTTGATGTATTATGCAGTAACCGTATGATTAAATCTTATAAGAATTAATCTCGTTGTCGTGATGTTTAGGGTTATTTAAAACTTTAAATACTTGAATTCGTAAAATATTTCGAATTTAACAACAAAAATAAGTACCAGTTACCGGGGAGAAGTGTATATGAATCACATAAGCGCATTCTAGCCTTGGGCGGTACTATTAAGGGATAGGTAATTGACTTCTAGTCGTTTTACCTGTGAGTAAAAAGTGATGAAAATGGAGCCAATCAAGCCTATGATAATATTGTGAGGTTAGTGGGTTGACAATTCTGTCAACCTTGGTATTAGGAGATTATTAATGTATTTGCCATATACACTCTATAGCGTTAAGGTTTTAAAATTTATTTAAAAATGGTGTTCTATGTAATATATTTCTAGGTCAAAAAGCTTTATTAGATAAATGGCCAAAGTTTAAAGATAACATTTTAAAAAATTTTAAAATATAAAATTTATCATAACATATTTCACATACTATAAAAAACATCGTGGCGCGTAGATAGTTTTTAAAAGATGTAATAATTATTTTTCGTGTTATTTTATGAAAATTATAGTAAAATATCGCATTAAGAAACATTTTCATAGAAGAAGTTTTTAATGGAATATGCAATTGTCATTATAAAAGTAGTAATTTATAAATTTGATATTATAGATGTAAGAAGTAGATGTAACATAAAAAAACCAAAGGGAAAAGCTACGCTGGGCTTCCGTTTTGTCATGTAAACATTTGTAAACAACTTACAAATGAAAGGTTAAACATAAAATAACATGAGAAAAGGACTACATTTTATTATATGACCAGGTAAATCAGTCCGATTTCTTATAAAAAAATCTTGCATCGTTTTACAAACTAGCGCGTATAAATGTATTCCTTTGTGCGATAAATTCAATATTATCATTGTTATTAAGAAAATTATGTCAAATTCATATAAATGGTTAAATTTGAATACATTTCGGCTAATTCAAATAAAATTGGGTAAGTCCTTATAATATTAGATTAATTGAAATAATTATGCTTGAATTCATAATCAATTGAAAACTTTCAAATACATTTTGGTATCTTGGTTAATTGAAATAAATTATTTTAGTTGAAACGACATTGTCTACATTCATATAAATTTGAAGAAATTCAAATGATATTTTTTATTTGAATAATATTTGGTAAATTCCAATGATATTGTGCAATTAATATCATTTTGTTTACAGTCTATTAGTTTTGACTAAGTTCAATTTACAAGGTGTAAATTCATTTACCACTGGGTACATAGGAAAAATGTGGGAAAGATTATATATTATCTGGTTAAAATAAATATTGGATAAATTTGTGTTATATTTTTGTAAATAAATGAGTACTTGCAACTAACAAAATGACAAAATTGTTGTAGAATAATTACGGATTTTATCGGAACATGATATATTTTGCAACGTTTTTGTGTCAAGTGTTTTGAAACCAGTTTGGTATAATTTACCACTAGGTCGAAAATAGGTAGCTGTTTTAAATTACCCTATAATATTACACATCTCTGTAAAACTTTGGCATCAAGTGACACTAGTGACCCAAACATAAACGTTTTCTTGACTTTTTATTATTGTCCAGCATTCTTCAACAAATATTTTCCGGTATTATTAGTTGAAAATAATCCAGTTTTTTTACAAAATCTGTGGAATATTTTATTAATACGTGCTCCACATTTTTAATGATTTAAAAAAAATTTGTGTGGAAATATAAATTTAGATTGAGGTTGATCAATTGTTAATAAAAACTTTTGCGTTAGTGACTTGTTATCACTAAATGATTGATTAAAACAATACCAACTGTGCTTCCCTGTATGGTGTTTTTAGCATTTCGATAAAAGATCTGAATTCCACGACGAGTATGGTTAATATATAGGCCATTATTCAACTCTGAAAATTCGTTTTTAACGAACGGCATTATTTTTTATATAGAACAATAAAAACAAATAGTATTAACCGGCTGCTTTTTAAACGAAATACCAACAAATACCTAGCGTTATATTTTGACCAACGTTTGAACAGCTCTAAAACCCAAAATGGGCGTAAGACAAAAACTTCGCAACCAGGTTTTAAATAGTAAATTATCAAATTGTGTACAGGAACTGTACCGAGTGTCTATATTTTACTTAAAGGAATACGGCATATAATTGTAAGTTGTTCAAAACTTAATTAAATTTTTTTTCTATCAAGCAAGGATAATTTCAGAAACAAAAGAAGGGCATTAGAAGACTCACGAATCGAGCCGAATCGTAACGTTTAAGGGTAAAATTAGTTCACATTGTTCGTGAGTCGGTAATTTAGTATGTTCAATTGCTTTTTAGGTCTTCAACTTTTTGTAATGGCCCGAAATTGTGGGATCCTAAACATTTCAACCTTGGCAGTAGTTTGAAGAACGTTTATAGTTTTAGAAAATGACGTCTTATCGGAGACGCTTCCTATCATTATATCGATTAACACAATTTTATGGGATTTTAATCAAAATATAAAAAAACAATATTTGAATTGTTCTAATATTATTGGAATTCACACAATATTATTCGAATTTACAAATAAAAATTCAAATAACCCAATATAATTGGAATCTAATAAAAATATAAATATAATCAACGTTTTATTTACTTATCTTTATATCAATTGACACAATACTATTGGAATTTACTCAAAAATGTTTAAATGTTAACTAGAATATTTGAATCGACCTAGTATTATTTGAATTTATTCAATATTAATCAAATATACAAAATATTTTTATATTTAGCCAAGATACAAGAATTTACCTAAATGTATTCGAAATTTCCCAATTTAATACGAATTCAAGTAAAAAATATTTAAGTTAATTCAATAATATAAGAAGTTACCCAAAATTATTTTAATTTGCCCAAATGTATTCAAATTTACTCGTTTAATATGAATTTGACATAATTTTTAATAACAATGATAATATCGAATTTATCACAAAAAGAGATACATTAATATGCGCTTATTTGCAAAACGAAACAAGATTTCTTTCCAAATAAATAGGATTTTTTTACTCGGTCAGATAATTAAACATTGTTTATTTTCCCATGTTATTTTACGTTGAACTTTTCTTTTTAAGTTGTCAGAAGCATTTTTTGGTTTCCATAACAAAACGGAAGCGTAGCGTAATTTTCCCTTTATTCCCCAACTTTGAAGAAAATCAATGAGAACCACCTCGGGTTGTCTCGTTGTATGTGAAAAAATATTATTTACAAAAATATTATTAAACTGGGACTAAAAGCAATAGATTTTTAATAAAACCAGTAAAACCTGGAAGATTTAGAAAATAGTCTATATTCCAAACATTATTTAAAATAAACAAAGTTGTGTTAGTGTTAAAGTAGTTGTAATAACTAAAAAATGATTTCACGTGGAATAACAATAATCACATTTGCACCAACATAACCTATAATATCAAATTGATAGTTTTATATTGATAATTGCATATTCCATTAAAAACTCACTCTATTAAAATGTTTCTTAATGCGATATTTTATTATAATTTTCATTAAATAACACTAAAAATAATTATATCATCTTTCAAAGATTTCAACTCTATGTAATATATAGTATGTCAAATCTGTTATAATAAAGTTTATATTTTTAAATTAAATAAAATATTTAAACTTTGACCATTTATCTAAGGGTGTTTTTTGACTTAGAAACATTTTACCTAGGTCACCATTTTTAATAAAATTTAAAGTCTTAATAATAAACAGCTACTGTATAAGAAAAAATGTGTTACAATGCAAAAAATAGTATCCCGAAACCACAAGAAATTTTTTAAATGTTTGCGTAATATTAGAAACGTTTGCCCCCAAGATAGATACAATATTTTATTTTTTTGCTTAAAATGTAGATGTTTCATTTCTTAATATTTTATATTTTTTTTTTAAAATTTCGTGACGAAGATTTTGCGGTTTGATAAAATCTCATTACGAGATTAGCGGAGGTAAAATATTATTTAAAGGTTTTATTGCATTGTTTTGGATATTTTTTCTTTATAATAAATATCATGAAAAATGTATATTTAATTTTTAAATACAATACAAAACTTATTTTATAGAAATTTAAAAATGCAGTCGATACATTTAAGCGATCATACAAATTACTAAGAGAACAATTTAACTACCCGAAACACCTTTATTTTGTCTGATTTATAATATATTTTAAATCAATCGATTTTATGACTTTTTTTACTGTCTGATAAGTTTTGCATTCTGTGAGGTTAATATGTTAATTTTTGGGTTTTAGTTCTTTAACAATTAATCTAGTTTACATCTAAAAACACTAACTTATACCGTCAATGTGTTGCTTATTTGAATAAAATTGATAATAGAATTTTTTTGCAAAACTTTATTTTTAACATAAAACTCAAAAATGAATAATACAATGTTATAAAATAATTTTCAACTCTGAACCTGAAATTAAATAAGTTTGTAAAAAATTGTTATAATTTGTTTTTAAATTATCTTACATCCTTCTAGCTATCACACTCTTAAATAAAAACTCTGATTTAAAATTTAAAACTTTATTAATATTTTACAACATTTTTTGTTGACACAAAGGAACTATCGTTAATAACATTTAACACGCTATCAATAAAAACCACTAAATCGCCTTTAAGAACCCAGTTTTTGGGGCTCCTTCCAAAAGCATTTCGTGAGAATTATGCTCTTTATGAAAATATATCATTCTTTGTGCAATCAAATCCATTTCAAGTTTTCGATTCAGTTTTTTCAATTCTTTATTTATATGTTTAATCAGTTCATAGTCCTTAAACGGTTCCTTATTTTCTTTATAAGTCATTATTCGCCAACAAAAATCAAAGCGAAACTAGTTTGTATAGAAAGCGATGTGGTTTGTTTTTTCTAACAGACCTGTTACAGCGAGAACGCGAAATTAAATATAAAACTGAATTTATCTAAAAAAGGGGTGAAACAACCGGGAAGGGTTCGTACAATTAGTAGCCGCGATTGATTTCTACAATAAACGATCGAAAATAGTTGGTTACAATGGGCGGAGACAGGCACCAAATTAAATAACATTCTACTCTCCTTCACAATAAAAATGCAACTGACTCTTTATTTAATTTCAAAATAAAATCGTTCGCGGTTTACATGGCGCGCGTTATTTTTTCCTTGCAGCTCGCGTCCCATATTTTATGTGAATTCGCGCGCTCAATTTCGAATATACAAACGCGTAAAGGGTAATTATTTGAATTAGTAAAATAACAAAAATTATATATGTTGAAATGAGATGTGATTTAACATTCTCCCCGCGATTGAACTATTTTTTTTGTTGAATAATTTTAAAAAGGTCCATGTTAAAGTTCTAAATGGTAGAGAAGCTGGATCGGTCTGCGTAGCTTAGTTCTGTCCGGTAATCTCACCATGCAAGATCTGATATGTCCGTCGCGACCTTTAAAAGTCTCGTCTATGATGCCTAGTTTCCAGCTGAGGCGTGGCATTTTCTCTTCTCCGATGAGCACGAGGTCTCCGGCTTGAAGAGGGGTTGTAGATTGGTTTGCGGTTCGATGGTGAGCGGACCTGAGTTGTAGGAGATACTCAGACCTCCAACGTTTCCAGAAACTCTCGATGAGGGTTTGGCGGTACTTCAACCGGCGAGTGAGTTTCACTTGGTTGACGGGAAGATTTATGAGCTTGGGGTAGGTTCTAGACGGTAAACTGGCTGTTCGGTCCCCGATGAGAAAGTGATTTGAAGTTAATGGCGCTGGCTCGTTGGGATCCTCGGAGACGAAGGTGATTGGACGCGAGTTGATCGCCGCTTCTGCTTCCGCGAGTATAGTGGAAATTTCTTCGAAAGAGAGTTTGGCGGTTCCGATTGTTTTGCGAAGAGCGTTTTTAACGGAGCCCACTAGTCGCTCCCAAAAGCCACCCCACCAGGCGGCGCGATCCGCGATGTAAGTCCAAGAGATTTGGAGGTTTCCAAAATAACGCCTGACTTCTGGGCTATCTACGTTTTGCAAAAGTTCACTGAGGTCGGTTTTGGCGCGTTTGAAAGTTTTTGCGTTGTCGGAATAGATGCGTTTGACCATACCGCGACGACTTATAAATCTCCGAAGTGCAAGGAGAAATTTGTCTGTCGACTGGTCTGAGACCAGCTCAAGATGAACTGCTCTCGTGACAGCACACGTGAATAAAGCAACGTAACTTTTGCTTCCGTCTCTCGCGTAGAGAGGTCCTGCAAAATCAAATCCGTAGCTTTCGAAAACTGGGGTTTGGGTTGTCCGGAACTCTGGGAGGGGTGCCATCACCGCGTCCGAAGGTTTGGCACGAAAATATTTGCAAACGTTGCAACCTTTCAAAACCGATTTTACGAAATTACGTGACTTGATGATCCAAAATTTATCGCGTAACGAAACGGTCGTAATAACGACTAGAAGGTCGGTGTAAGGATGATTTGGCGCAAGAATCCAAAGATGTCTTTCTGAGTGTGAGAGTCCGCTTCCTCTCAGTCGTCCTCCTAAGCGCAGAAGTCCGTCCGAGTCGAGGTGTGGGTGAAGAGTCAGGATTTTAGAATTGGTCTTGGGCTAAATTTAACACATGGCATCCGCGTGTCGGAAGATCGGCGGGATTTTCGGTACCTTTGCAGTGGTTCCAAAACATAGGATTGGAAATAGATTGGATTTCTCTTACTCGGTTCGCGATGAAGGGTTTCCAACGATCAGCTGTTCCTTTGATCCATCCTAGGGTTACATTTGAATCGCTCCACATGAAAATTTTCTTTGGTTTTAGCTCCAGTTTCGCCAGCAGGTGTTTTACGAGTCTGGCAGCTAAGAGCGCTCCCATCAGCTCGAGTCTGGGTAGAGTTAGCTTTTTGAGCGGAGCCACTCTCGATTTAGAGGTAATGAGATTGGTTGCAATGTTTCCTCCTTTGCTTCGGAACCGGATATACGCTACAGCGGCATAGGCTTTTTGGCTGGCGTCTGAAAAGCAGTGGACTTCGAGGCTTTCCTCGTCCAGTTTGTTGGTTCCTTGAAAGTAAAACCGAGGAATGACGACCTTTCTCAGATCTCGTAGTTCACAGCACCATGATTCGAATATTTCGGCTAAATCCGCTGGAAGTGGCTCGTCCCAAGGTAAGCCATTTTCCCAAAGTCGCTGGAAAAGTAGCTTGGCTCGAATGGTGAAAGGTGAAAGAAATCCCAAGGGGTCGAAAATCTTCGCGACAGATTTTAGGACCCATCTCTTGGTACTTTCTCGGCTCTGAACGAATTGTAGTAAATCCTTGATCTCAAAAGTCAGAATGTCTCTCGAACTGTCCCATGTGAGACCAAGAACTTTAGTTGTGGCGAAGTCTGTTTGGGTAATTGTGGGCTTCCCATCTTGATTTTTGGTGGCCAATACGTGTCTCAGCCGGGGCGAGTTACTTTGCCATTTGGCGAGCGTCATGCCTGCGTTTCGCATGATTTCGTTCACTTCGGAGATTATCTCCAGTGCTTCTTCGTCTGAATCGGCGCCGGAGATTAAATCGTCGACGTAAAACGAGTCGTTGATCAGTTTGCTCACTCTGGGTTTGACCTCTTGATACTTCTTGGAATGAAGGCGGATCGTAGCGGCCAGTAGAAAAGGGCTGGAAGTGGCGCCGAATGGAACACGTGTCATCCGGTAGGTTTGGAGTGTGTGACTTCCGTAGGGCTTATCAACGTCTAACCAGAGGAATCTCAAAGCGTCCCGATCTTCCTCGTGGATTCCGATTTGCAAAAACGCTTTGGTAATATCACCGGTGAAAGCGATTTTCCTTTCTCGAAAACGAAGCAATATATCAAATAGTTCGGGGTTAAGTTTAGGACCTGTTTCCAGGCAGGAGTTGAGGCTTGACACTCCGGTTGCGTGTGAAGACGCGTCATAAACGATACGAGTTCGCGTAGACGTGCTGGATTCTCGTATCACGGCGCGATGCGGTAAATAGTAGAGTACTTTTCCAGTTTTCCGAGCAAGATCAACCTTTTCGACGATGCCCGTGGTGACTTGATCTTTGATGATGTCATTGTATTCGTTGAAAATAGCCGGATCTTTGCGAAGTTTGAAAACCAGGTTTGATGTGCGTTTGGCTGCGACAGCGTAGTTGTCCCCCAAATTAAAATTGCTCGTCTTGAACGGTAAACCGACGGTGTAGCGACCGCCTTCAAACACAGTTGTTTGCGCGAATTTATCTAAAATTCGGTTACCAGATTCGGTGTCTTGATCATTGTCGTACACTCCGATAGATTCCAAATTCCAGAAGCTGCGTAGTTGGGTTGAGAGGTCTTCATCGTCTTGAAAAACGCGTGAACCGGTGTGTATTAGTGAGACGGCGAGTGTACCAACGTTACGTGATGTCGTTGTAACGGGGCCTTGAAGTGTCCATCCGAAGATTGTTTCCACGGCGGTAAGGGTCGGACTGAAGCGTTCAGTTTTTCCACTCAAGGTATCGGCCCATAGATAATCGGCGCCGATGAGTATGTCAACTGCTCTCGAATCTCGATTTGCGATTTCAAATTCGGGACAATCGGCCATTGGAAGTTTCCGTTTCTCGAATTCCTTGGCGAGGTCGGCGCCCGGTACAGCGAATACCGAACCGCAGATTTCGGGGGTTTCGTAGGCGTCAATGACTACGTTCTTTTCGGGTTTATGGCGACTTCTAAGTTCGACGCGAACTTTTCGTCTTAGCATTCGTTCCGGTTTTGAATTTCCGAAACTATTGGTTTCTAGGACCTCTTCGTATAACACTTGTAGACCAAGTTCTCGTGATAACTTTTCTTTGATAAACGTCACGTGACTCCCGTTGTCGAGGAGACACCGGACTGGTTTTGGTTGTTGGCCCACGGGACGTTGGGCTACCGCTAAGGCGGTCTGGAGGTAAACGGCCCCCGTTTGGTTCCTCGGAACCCCGGCTGCCATTTGAGCGACTCCGTTCGAGTTTTCCGCAGCCCCTTTGTCGTTTCGGTTTCCAAGTTGATCGCAAATGCTGGTGTGATGTCGGTTGTTACAATTTTTACAGGTACGATATTTTGAAGTACAATCACGCGCTTGATGGCGATCTCTCAAACAGATGAAGCAACGTTTTTTTCGAATAAGTAGGGCTTTTTTCTCGTCTACCGTAAGTTGTCTGCACTGCGTGGTAGTGTGGTCATTCTTCTCGCAATATAGGCAAGACCTAGCGTCGGCATTAACGGTGAGTGCGGCGGCTCCATAAGGCGGTTTAGATCCGCGATTATTGTGACGAGAATCCCGCGATTGCGACTGTCTCTCCGATGTTCCGCGATCTTGATCGGCGTCTCTGCGGTCCGAGTTCGTAGCCCTTCCTAAGACGGAAGCACGTTCTCGGCTAGCGATTTCTTTTTGAAGAAAAAACATTAAATCTGTAATTTTCAATTCTTGTACCGCGGCATATTCTCGGCTGAAAGCTAGCGTGATGTCTTCCGGGAGGCGTTGCGTGATGATTGGACAAAGGAGACTTCCATAGGTTTGATCAATTACGTTTAAGCCTTCTAAACTTCTGAGTTGCGTCATACAGGAATCGTGCAATCTTCTGAGGCCTACTACGTCGCTTGATTTTCTCACGGCGAGAAGGCAGAGTAGGTTGTTCATATGTTCACTAATTATGATTTCTTTACGTCCAAATCTTGTAGTTAGCGTACTGATGGCGGAGTCGTAATTAGCGTCTGACATCGGTAATCCGTCTATGGCCTTTAGTGCGGCGCCGTCTATGTATGATAACAAATAACTGTACTTATCGGTTTTGCTGAGGTTAGGATTATCGTGAATAGCTGTTGCGAAGCGTGCCCAAAAATTCTGCCATTCACTGATTTTTCCGGTAAAGCGGTGGATTTCCAATTTTGGTAACCTTACGCTCGGTGCTACGCCGGTGACCGATTGCGATGGTGGGATGGGTCCCGAGTTAGGGACTCCCGTCTGTGTGTGAACAGGCTGGCTTAAATTGTTAAGCGTGGAAGAGTTCCCAAGTGGCCTAGAATTTGCGACTAAACCTTGTGACATTGAAATCGCCGTGGATGAAGCGAGATTTGCCGCTAGCGATGCGGCTTGCGTAGCGAGCTCGAAAGCTTTCTTCCCTCGAAATATAGAGACAATAAGATCGTCGATATAATCTTGAGCGATTTGCTGATCATCCTCTAATTCTTTTTCCGTGGTGAAAAGGGGTTCAATAGATTCGTTTAAACTGACCAGTAGATTTTCCTTGGCTTGAAGGATTTTTACGTAGCCCTCGATGGCGGCGAAGTCTGGCGAAGGTTTCATCAGCTCCAATTCCAAGTTATTCTTCGTCCGTGTAGCGGATTTTTTCGTAGCGGTTCTCTTAGACTTTAAGCGAGTAAATTCATCCATTGTGAAGTTTTATGGGTTCTTACTCGTAAATCGTAGAGCTCGTTCGATGTAGTAAAAAAAAGCGTTACCAACTCTCCCGGGTTTCGGCACCACAATGTTACAGCGAGAACGCGAAATTAAATATAAAACTGAATTTATCTAAAAAAGGGGTGAAACAACCGGGAAGGGTTCGTACAATTAGTAGCCGCGATTAATTTCTACAATAAACGATCGAAAATAGTTGGTTACAATGGGCGGAGACAGGCACCAAATTAAATAACATTCTACTCTCCTTCACAATAAAAATGCAACTGACTCTTTATTTAATTTCAAAATAAAATCGTTCGCGGTTTACATGGCGCGCGTTATTTTTTCCTTGCAGCTCGCGTCCCATATTTTATGTGAATTCGCGCGCTCAATTTCGAATATACAAACGCGTAAAGGGTAATTATTTGAATTAGTAAAATAACAAAAATTATATATGTTGAAATGAGATGTGATTTAACAAGACCACGTAATATAAACTACATTAACAACCCGATTTTAAACAGGTTACACAAAAATATTTTATCGTTACACCTTGAAATAAAAATTATAAATAAAATTTTCTTAAAACTTTTTTGTGATATTATTTTACATTTCCAATTTGGCAAGAATAAATGGACACAAATGAATCTGATTACTGCGAACTATTAATGGTACATCACAATATTTCCGTCTTTCAACAATTAAACCGTAGAAAGGGCATTTAACAATTAACACTCGAGCCGCTGTCGCGCGAAAAAAGCCCCAGGTGGATAATTCATCTTAACTCAATAATCTTTCTTCTTCCGAAAACCTTTGCAAATATTCGTAAGATAGTTCCTTTCGTATGAAAGGTAACAAACTTTCAAGGAGTATTTTCTCTGCTATATATTCCGCTTGAAGTTTTCGTTTCTGTTTTTTCAATTCTATAATTGTATGCTGTAGTGACAACAATTCATTCTCCTTACACAATTCTTTATTTAGTTCAGCACTCATTTTTTCGACTGTCGTCATTAGATTTAATTCTGTTATGTGTCAAAAGTAATGAAATAGGCAAAATCCATAAAAATCAAAATTTTTGGTATTTGTTCATAGAGTGCCGGTTTTAAATAAAATTCTTCTTTCAATTTCGTTTTCCATGAAACCTAACGATCGTTTTGTCGTTATAAAATACCAACGAGATTGTGAAAATGATAAATTGACTAATCTAAGTTATATATATTATTTGCTGTTGAAAATAACTAAGTCTTTAAACCAATCTTGTGACGTATACGCTAAAATGTAAAATAATAATAGATGGCTGTATGTATTAAAAATGCAATATACCTACATACATACATTTTTGTAACGAAATTTTCCATTATTTAATATTTGTACCCAATTAAATTAATTATAAATATAATTAAAATAAACCATAAGCAAGCGACAATAAAAACCATTGACTGTACGCTTAATAAAGAAACCATTCAAATTAAAAATACAGCCTTCTAGAAATTATAATAGTGGTAATAATAAATGTAATTATAAATGTATTTCATAGTTTACAGATAATATAGGTTTTCTACATTAAAAGACGGGAGATAAATAACTCCATATGTCATCTTCAAAACTTATTGTAGCCTATTGAACCAGAAAATGTACAAATACAATAAACAGACTAAGATAAGATAAGAACGATTTATTCTTAATTTGTTACGTTTATTCAATACACGAAGAGAAAAGTTCACTAATGCAAATTTTTTCACGCAGACAAATACATGAAATTAAGTTTCAATACACTTATAGTAGTTAAGATGCCTAAAAATTCCAGAGAATAAGACGTACGTAAACTCTGGTACCTTACAATATTCATTTACCTAATTTTAAGTTTAATTTACGCTTAGATTTATCTTTGTTGTCAATTTATTTCAGAGAATTCAAACTGATCCCAGTTTTTTACAAACTCAGTGAAATATTTCATGCTTCACATTTATAATTTTTAAAGCTTTTAAATAATTTTGTGTGGCAATATACATTTAGTTTGAGGTCGGTGCTATCAATTGTTAATAAAAATTATGCGTTATTGAGTTTTTATTACTAAACTTGGAGAGACTTCTCTTATTTTATCAATAATTATATTCATCAAACAATCATAGAAGGGATGATCTGATTTAGAAAGAATTGGTCATATATACCCAGTTAATTTTTTAATCGGAATTGTATTTATACATTGTTGTTTTCTTGTAATAAAATTATATTAACTCTATTTTAACAAATTCTATATATAATCATATATACCAATAATTGTTTATATAAAAATTAAAAAAATAAAACATTTTTTAACTGTTGGTTAAATATTTATTTAATTATTTTACATAAATTAAATTATAAACATTAAGTTGTGTTAGTTGGTTGAATCGAACCCATGACATCCTCTTTCCGTTTCTTTAAATTTCTGTTTAATAACAAGAAATAGTATATTATGTCAAAACTTTAGGTAAAGTCTTGGTTAAACATACTTCACACTCTACTATTGATGGATAAAATATTCTCTCACAAATCAATTGCGCTATTTTATAACCTCTTAAAATTTTATAATCAACTTTCCCATGATTGATTAAAACAATACCAATTGGTCCAGTATAGTCTATGTCAATAACTCCGGCTAAAACATCAATTCCGTAATGAAGGGCCAAACCACTGAGAGGAGCTTTTTAAACATGGTAAATTAAGAACTGATTTCTTAAATTTTTACAACATTATGAAAAATTTTACCAATACGACCATAGGTGTTTTCGGGAAGTAAAATTTTTAAATCTGATTCTATTAACAATCTGGCTCCAGAAACCAATATATAATCATATGCAGATTTTAAATCTAAGCCTGCTGAAAATTTGGTTGCGCGAACAGGATCGAAAGCATTCTTTGATATTTTTACAAATTTTATTTCCATTTAAATCTAGTTCACTTTTATGTAAGAAATATGTTCAAACACTTGTCTTATTTGAACTACGTCCCCGGAACGAAACAAATTTGTCAGTCAGTGTGCTTTCCTACCATGGAAAATTTCACCTTTTTATACAGAATGTGACTGTATGTGTAATACTATTAACCGTAATTTTTTTAATCTGACAACGCCCTATTTTTATAGAAAAGAATACGCATATCTAAAAAAGATAATTAACATTTAACTATACTTAATGTATAATATATCCAAGGTTAGGTTTATAATTTAAAAAATAAGTATAGTTCATTTTTGTTTTAAATTTGAAATCACCCTTTTAATATGTTTAAAGGATATGTATTTACGAGAATGATGTATTATAATTTACGTTTGATATTAAGTTAGAAGGTTACACCTATTATTTATAATTATAAGAAATTAATTATTTTTGAGACATAGTTATTTGATTAATCATTTCTAGAAATGTTTTTTAAATATGTGACAGTATTAAAAAACTGCACCTTGACACAAATTTGATCAATATTTTTAACTCTCAGCATTCTAATTTAAATTCTTTACTAATTTATATATTTATATTTATCTCACAAAATAAATAAAAACTTGGGAATTTATCTTCAATAAGTTAATAGCAAGATATTTTTGGTTAAAACAGTTATAAGTAAATAGATATATTACCTCATTTTTTAGTTAAGAAGAAAAACTTCTACGAAATAATGTAATTATAAATATTTTTAATTATATCGTTATAATATTTCTAGTTTTTTACAACCATTATTTTTTCATATTCCTAATAATATCTTTATTGGATGGTTTATTTTGTACATATTTTTGGAATTGATTTATTTTTTTAAATCTTTATAAATTGTATAATTTATTTTGTAATTCTTCGCAAAAAATGATTTTATTCGAGTAAAATTTTATTTATTTTAATCTTATTAAGTGGTTTGTACTAGGATGGTATTCGTTACATATAGACTTTCTGTGGTCGCCTACAAATTTTGTCTTTGGCAAAATAAATATTATTAAATATTATAAAAAATTGTATCTTCAAAAGTAAAATGTTATTGAATTTTGTTTGAAAGAAATCTAACGTAGGAAAATAATAACAGTGGATTTTATAGAAAAAAGATTTATTTACATGTTTTAAATCATTTTACAAGTTTTTTCAAGATTTTGCAATACTTCAATAGAAGTTTCCATTTTGTTGTTGGGGAATAAATAAGTGCTTCCAGCTGATTATCGCTCGGCATTTTCAAATCGTTTGTAAGTACAGGGTTAGACTCCATTAAAGAATTCAACGTTTCTTCAGCCATGTTAAGAATATTCGAATCTATACTTTCTTCTTTACTAGTTGGTTCAACATTTGAGTTCGAAGGTTGAATCTTACCGTCGATTACTAAATCATCGTACCATTCTTGATGTTTTACGTTAAACTCGTTCAAATAATCAATAATTTGATCGTCTAATAGTTCATCTTCGAGTATGTATTTCTGGTGTTTTGAATTTAAACAATCACACACTCTTTTATTAGTGAGTGTTTTATTCGAAAAACTACATGTTAAATGGTTCATTAAATGTTGCTTAAAGATTCTCCTGTCTAGAAATAGATCTTGACAAATCCAACATTTTTCCTTAAAGGTAAATCCCTCCATACTTTTAAACGCGTGTTTTCGACATGGCATGTCAAAATAACACGAATTATCAAAGAGTGAATCGCATTTAAATTCTGGTTTCCCCATAAATAACTTCATTTTTTTAACTTTTAAAGGGGGCGATTTTTGAGACATCTTGCGTTTTCCCATTTCAACTGTGATATAATAAAAAAATTTACTCGCAATTAGGTTATTACAGTGATATTATACAACTCAACAAATAACTTAAATTTTGAAAAATATTAAATTCCTCAAGGTTAGCAGGTTTGTGTATTGATGGGGGAAAGCGCATTCCAACGATACGAACACCCTTTTTAATATATAAAAAGTACATGTATTTACGATAAATTTGTATTAAAATTAACGTTTGATAAGGTCGAAAATAATTACAAAATATAAATTATTTTTGAGACATAATTATTTGATTAACTATTTCTAAAGGTGATTTTAAATATACTATATTATGAAAAAAGATTTAACCTTGACTTATTTTTATATAACTTAAAATCTTCGGGGTTTTAATTTATGATAATACTAATATCTACACATACAGCATTTGTATAAAAACTTGAATTTTACCTTTAATCATTAGAAATATATTCGCCGTGTAAACGAGCGAGTTGAATATTAAGAAATACAGTTTTTCTTCAATTTTGGAGATAAAAGTATGTTATTTAGTAATTTTAATATTCTTTAATTATATTTTTTTAATTATTTCTTCATTTTATATAGTGGACGAGACTTCTTGCAAAATTTTGTTGGAAAGAGGTTCTGTTAAAGTACAAAAAGATGGTTTTATTTGTTGTCCTTATTGTTTTCGATATACTGAGTCGTTAGAAACCTATGGTGGACTCCTATATTATTGTTGGAATAAACAATGTCGATTTTACTACCGACCTGTTGTTTTTAGACAAGGCAATTGTTTATCAATGAGAATTCCATCGGATGCATTATTAATCTTTCCTCAACATTTAATTTGTATAATATGTGGTGTAAGAGGAAATAGAAGACGTTCGAGAGATACAGATTATATAGAATCCGAATATAGCTCGGTATGTATTTATCCTCAATCTAAAAAAAAACCGTGTATAAAATGAAATAAATATTTTTATTTTATAAATATTTCTTGTATTATATAGAGAAAAGTTACATAAACCACAGAGCAATACAAAATAAAATTTAATTTTATTTTGTAAAAAATCAGTTTTTTAATTCACATTAAATATATACAACGTTTATTAGAGCAACCAGTTTTTTTTCTCTTTAAAACGGGGCTCTGTGGAATGTTTTGGGCAAAACGTGATCTGCGTTTATAATTTTATTGATTAATTCAATCTGGCGCGGAGATGCGAAAGTTGGGTAAAAAATAGAGTAGGATCAATGATGCCAGATGATAATAAACATTTTGCGTTTGAAAGTGTGACAGTCAATGGTTATAAAATCCAAACTAGTTTTACAAGGCTGTAATTGTAGTCGATAACGTTTAGACGTGACGATAATTAAGGGGTGGGTATCAAATTACTTCTACAAGGCTAATGCAATTGAATGTTGAACCAGTTATATCCTAGAGGTAATTTTAATTTATGAATTTAAAGATATATAGATATTTTTTATAGTTCACAATGTGGCAGAGATTCATAGAGCTTGCTTCTGGTAACGCTGATCAACAGAAAGTTAAAAAATTATAAATCAAATAAAGTGAGTTATATTTAATTTAAAAATAATTAAAATTATTAAACTTAATTTTGTTTTACTTTAGCCACAAATAAATACCCGTTGGTTTACTGTGTATAATCATCAACCAATCAAGCCCATTGTAAGGTTTTAACATCTTTATTAATTGTGTATTGATTGATTTTTGATTGTTTATTATGTAATTAGTTTAATATTAAAAAAAAATAGTTTTATTTGATTATGTTACTTTAGAATGTATTGGAGTACTATTGAAAACCAATTTCCCTGATAAAATTATACCTTTGTATTGCAAATGTTAAAAACAATGTATCTCCAAAAGTAAATACATTTTATTTTATTTATTATAAACAAAATTGGCTATATCTCAGGCGGATATTGACCAATCAGCGCCATTGTAATTTGTTGTGTTTTTAAAATATGTATTGATTGTTTATTATGTCGTTATTGTATTATTTATTTATCTCCAAAAGTAAATAAAGTTTCATTTCAACAGGGGTAAAACATAAGTTACTGGGCGAATATTGACGAATCAGACCTATTGCAATTTGTTGTGTTTTAAAATATGTATTTTATTTCGACAGGGGTAAGTTAGATAGCACGTGACAGACAAACTTGCCAAGGCTATAAAACAAAGGTCGCGAATTCGTTTCCCCATCTCGTAATTAACTAATTAGCATTTTAAACGGCTAAAAAACGAAAAAAATAAAAAAACGATATCAAAAGTTAATTAACGAAAGTAATCGGGGGGGGTCACATATTACCGCCGATATCTCGGGCCGAGCTTGTCCGATCGTGTCCAAACTTATTGGGGTGATAGACCAAGGCTTAGGGGTGGTGGAGCATAGAGGTCAAAGATTATCTTCAAGGTGAAATTTAGGGTTAAAATTAAAATATGTTTTTTTTTACTTTTCCAAGGTCAAAAATTGGTTTTTGGAAAATATTTTGGGGTTGTTTTGGCGGCCATCTTGGCGGCCATCTTGGATTTACATGTTCATATTTAGTTATCCTCTACATAGTTTTTGTTGACTTTTTCCAAGGTCAAAAACTGGTTTTTGGAAAAAAATTTGGGGTTGTTTGGGGGGGGGGGGTTATTTTAGGCGGCCATCTTGGCGGCCATCTTGGATTTACATGTTCAAATTTAGTTATCTTCTACAATTTTTTTGTTGACTTTTTCCAAGGTCAAAAACTGGTTTTTGGGAAAAATGTTGGGGTTGTTTTGGGGGGGTTATTTTTGGCGGCCATCTTGGCGGCCATCTTGGATTTACATGTTCATATTTAGTTATCCTCTACATAGTTTTTGTTGACTTTTTCCAAGGTCAAAAACTGTTTTTTGGAAAAAAAATTGGGGTTGTTTGGGGGGGGGGGTTATTTTTGGCGGCCATCTTGGCGGCCATCTTGGATTTACATGTTCATATTTAGTTATCCTCTACTCTCCTGTAGTGTTTATACCGTATTTCTAGCCGGCAGATACACTTTACCCATTAAAACCTGTAGGTAAATAAGGTTTTGATAATGACTTAGAAGCTTAAACGGCAGGGCTGGTGAATTTAGCGATGGAATATTAAGAATTTAAAATCAAAAATAAATATCAAATTTCTAAACAAGCAATAGCGTGATTAACTGTTACGGGATTCGAGCTTTCAGATATTTGGAATCTTTATTTTCTTTACTAATTCCAGTTTAAGAGGCTAATATCGTGATTGTTAATTAAAATAGGCTTAGATTAAATGATAAAAGTGGTGAGTTCTAAATGCTTCCAATAAAAAGAGCCTTTTAAAAGCCATTAGAAATAATTATTCATAGTGTTTCATAAATTGTTTGTACATAAATATAGATAACTATTTAAACGTGAAATAAATAGATAAACTTGGTTGATTTTGTTTGTGAATAGAGAGATGAAAAGCGAATGGTTCTGTTTTAGTTTGTCTAACGACACACAAGTATCTGTAAAACCCAATCGAGAATATTTGTGTTATTAAACAGAAGCTACAATAACAGTATAAGCACTACTAAAGAAGAACCTCAACTGACCGTATACAAATCATCATTTAAAACTTTACAAAGAGTGGGCATAAAATTACAAAATCCGTCAGTCGACTGTTCCTTAATCAAGTAAATAGTGCCGTTAAGGCAATTAGTTCATTTGTTAGAAAAACTTCATCAAAATACTTTTAAAAATGCAAATATCTAATTTAACATGAGATTATGCCAGATTTTTCAGATCATATTATTTTCCGGAAAATAATATGATCTGAAATAGAAACAAGTACCTTAGGGATTGTATGTAAAAAATAATTTATTTCCAGTGAAAACCAATTACATCTTTAATGTTGCATTTCTATGGCGAAAAATTTAGTTGATATCGGAATTGAAACGTTTAGTTAGCAAGCCCGCGTACGAACGCGGCACTTGAGCGGACGCTGCCTACCAGCAGTTTTCAAATATGACCAAACGTACCTTCGCAAGTTTTTATATCCACTTTTCCCCAAGGACTAATCAACGCGTGGCCGTCCTCCACATCCTCAGCTCGACGGTGACCGTTTACGCCATCTTCATTATGAACACTTTTTAGGGTCATCTCTCCATATAGGCTAATATAAAAACGTTGAAACCAGACATTTGAACTCTGCGGGTAACCTGCTAGATAGGGGTGTGCGAGTATCAAATTTTTACTAGAGTCTAGTTAGTGTTCAAAAATATTCTTATCGAGGGCGAGTTAGAGTTTGAAAAACCTAGCGAGTTTACGAGTTTTAAAATAACTTCTTTCATAAGCTTCGAGATTTAAGCTTTTAACGAGTTTCCATTGGACCATTACTTTTTTGAGTTTCAGAATATAAAACAAGTTTATAAAATAACTTTCATCCATGATTTATTATTCCTAATTAAAACTAATTATTTAGTAAAAGTTGGCAAGTTGGAAGAAATATTAACGAAATTTATCGGAAAGGATGAAATGGCAATCCGTGGAGTTCGCAACTTCGCATATTATTTTATTTTGTTTCTGATAAGAAAAGTAAAACTTAAACAGACGCAGCCAATGCTTGCTGTTTTAAACATCTCGTGACAATTGAAAATTCGCAATCTGTCACATGATCCAATGAAAATCAGTAGCGGATCAAGTATGACGACGAATGTTTTTTTGGGCCCTATTGGTGGAGTTATTGAATTGAAGGTTACGCGATTATTTGAATTGTCACGTGGTGTTTTGACAATTGAATCTGAACGTTGCAAAAAAATGTGACGGCGGACGTTGGCTGAAAACTATTCGCCAGTGCCGAACAGTACACAGAACTGTCCAAAATCGAGAAGTGACGTCCCTAAAAATTCGGAGCAGTTCGGGATTTGACACGCGAATAGTCTGGTCACCAAGAGTTCTGCACAGTTCCGGATTTTATTTTCTAATAGTTTGGTCAAGAACCCATAGACGTACCAGTAGCACGTCAGGCGCGCTAGTAGTACGTCTATGGGTTCTTGGTTTGGTCAAGAGCTAATAAAAATGGTTCCTGGTGAAAACTATTTGCCATTCCCAAACTCATCGAACGGTTTCGGCGAATAGCTTTCACAATGGCTTAAGGGGTACGCAGACCGATATACAGATGAATTTTAGAGAGTTCGACAATGAGATCCCAGCCACTTGCTCTCGAGCAGGTCCCGCTAGAACGGTTCATGATGTTAGTTTTTGCGCTCGAAGACCGAAGGCGCCTCCAAGCTAAAAGTTCTTTCCCCGTTTAATTTTCTGGATCCAATTCAAATAGGCATACGTCACGTCCACTTTAGCTAATGAGAACTCTTAACCACCCGTTCAGCTTAACCACGACTAATCGGGCCTGCAGGTGGTGACTGCTTCTGGTCTTTCAAAGATACAAGTAAAGGAATCAAAGAAAGACTTAATTCGGATATTGCTTCTGTCATTTTTGGAAATCTTAATAATGCAGATCTCTTCTCTTTGGGGCAATCTTTCGGAACCCTCTCAAATGTTTCTGATTGGGACAAAAGAATCGAAATATCATGACTTTTGTTCAAAATTTAATGGTCTGATATTTGCAAGTGTTCCACAAATATATGAACCGAGGGGTTCAACATTGCTACATATCCCAAACACTCTAGAGAAAAATGATTCTAAAAATCCTAAAATCTATTCTGAAACCTCAAAATCATTGTAAGAAATGAGGAATCAACATTAAACCCATAAACTCATGCTCTCAAATCTTAAAATCAGTTTGTTTTCTGAAATCACTGAGATTCAAAATTCCGCACGCCAAATTTGCAGATGTCAGACCCCTCGGCATGAACCCTGTTTAAAGGGTCATTGTCACCAGCCCTCTCCTCTAATAAAATGTATTGTCCTTTTTCAAAGAAGAAACAGCAACTTATTTAATTGTCAAGGGTCACATCATATATTATTTTCAGCATAGCTCTGACCATATCCAGCAACCTCTTGATCCATCAGCCAGAAGCATGTTTATCTTTGGTCTAATCTGCTACTGCTAGTCCTTTCTCACGCTTCCTCCCAACTATTATAAGTCTTCAATATTGTTGGATATGTACATGTATCACACAATTTTATTATACAATACTCCACAGCCTTTTGACCGTTCCTCAATAAGAGTAATTGTTTGGTCTTTGATGACGTCATAAAAAGCACACCCATAACATGTCAAACTGAAACAATTATTTTACTAAAAATTTTATCATCCACTTGCAGTAGCAATTTGCATAAGAATAGATAAACATTTCTTGTCGCAAGTACAGATATCAGCTTTTAAAGATTTAATTTATCAAGAAAAATACACATTTAAAATGTCAAGCAATTTTTATTCAAGAAACTCACACTTAAGATATATAAAAAAATCTTTTATACAAAGTAAACTTAAAATTTTAAAATGAAATGTATTAAAGTTAAAATTGGATATATTGGAAGTACAAATTATTATTTAACTAGCGCTGAATTCTTGTGTTAATTAAAAGGTGACCTTTTTTAAGGTTTACTAAGATAAAAAAATGTATATATTAAAAATGGCTCAATTTTGTTGAAGTCTAAAAACTGTGGACAATCAAAATCTAAATTCCAAGGTCTTTCAATAAAAGTTACGTCCACCTTCCATCCCGCCCGCCGCGTAAAACCGGAAATATGTTATTTAATTTCTCTTACACGGCTACCAGATTTTATCGGGTAGTACAGCCATCCCTCTTTGAAACAGCCAACTTCAATCCAAGATTTCGCTTTAAACTGTAAGCATCGGCACACGCGTTAGCGGCGTTACCGTTCTCAGTGGTCCTTCGTTAAGATATTTAACGTTGGGTAAGTTAAAATTTTAATTAAATGAAATAAATCTCATGTAAATACCTTAATAATTTCAAGTTTTCAGTTAAATAGAGAAGATATGGAGCCACTAGACGGTAATAAAACCCCAAAACCAGGAAAAGTACGGTTAATGCTCAAATCTCCGAATATATTGAAGGAAAATTAAAAACGAGAAAAACTGATCCCATTGGAACTCAACGTATAACTTTCACAATCCGGAATGCAACAAGTGTTTCCTTTAACCCACGTAGCTTCTAAAATAAAAATTAAAAAAATTTAGAAAATTACCAGAACAAAATCAAACACCTTTAAAATAGAAAATATCTTATTGAAAATTGGTTCAAAATATGGTGGATGCAAACTTTTAAAGGAAACAATATGCAGTTAAACATTGGTCAGGAATTTTGTGCAAAAAGGGGAAAGAAAGAAGGGGAAGAGATTCGCAAATACCTAAAAAATATATTTTTGATGTTCTCGCTATTTCCTACAATAGAGCCATACGAATAATTTTTTTTCCGATATTTTTTCATGGAAAATTTACGATGCAAAAAATTTATAAGCGTCAAAAATTTTGGACGTAAACAAATAGTTATTTCGGTATAATTTTTCAAATATTATTGGAGAAAGCTGGTTTTCAAGGGAACTTGAACATTTTTGATACTTACGTGGGTCCGTTTATATCAGAAATACATCGATTTTCGCGTTTGATGCCAACTCGGACAGGGCTATTCTTCAAAATTGCAGTTGTTCTGTACAAAAAAGTATATATTAAATCAATTTCTAATTAGGACTGATTTTTTAAGCCTTTAATACATTGATTTACGATTCCAGTTCATTGGAATATATATTAAGGTCAAAAATTAAATTAAATTAATTTAGATGAGATAACCCTGAAAAGTCCTTAAGACTTTCCAGCCACTAGCAATTTTGATGTATCGGAAACCCTTCAAATTTTTTTAATTCAAAATAGGAAATTCAGTGTCTTTTTAAAGGAAATTAAAGGAGTAATTTTAGCTCGATCTAAGAAATTATAGGAACGTTCAGGTAAATTAACAGAACATTATAGGAATAATTTTAAGAAAGATAAAACAAATGTTTTTGAAGCAAATTTGGTTTATTAGTAATATTTTAGTTAATATGAAAACATCACAGACTTTGTGACTAGATATACAGGGTGTTTCAGAGAAGTTTGGGACAAATTGTAGGAGTGAAAAAGGTCCCAAGAACGTTTCCCTAAATTGTATTATTATTATTCCTTGGACCCAATTGTTTCCTTTTACAAAGCATTTGGTTTTTTATCGAACACGATACGAAAATGATCACAAGTTTAAAAAGTTCATTTAGAATTGGAAGAAGTATTATTCTTGTCGAAATAAACAAAAACAAGGTGTTTCATAGTGACCACGTCAATTGAAAGAAAGTTACTTATTGAATTTCGTACAACCGAATTTCAAAATGATCATCTGGGGCACACGAAAATCATTCTGGAACTCGTTCGAAGATTCGAGGCGTATTACGAATTCGTGACAGAAAACTGTAGCTGTGCTCCCGGACGGCGGCGGGTGGAACTACTCGTCAGAGGTCCAATTTAATGCACTGTTGAAGCTAGCAAGTTAGAAACTTAAGCAGACGCTTGACGTTATTAGACATCTTATACCGCTGTGAGCGAATTCCGGAAAAAAAGACTATCCCGTCGCTCAGTGCGTTGAGAAATTCCAATGTTAAAAAACTACCGCTTCTCTCGGCGCGATCTCACTCAGCCCGCCGTCAGCGCTTTCTAGTGAACGAATTATCCCACCGCTGGAGGACGTGGCGCTTCAAATTGAGCAGGCTAGCGTGTCGATTAGCCGATTTCGCTCAACGCACCGTGAACGATCAGTGACTGAGAGAATTTCACAGCGCTCGGCCTGGGCTGGTTCAGTTTAAGAGAGAGAAAATAGCAGTATTGAGGACTAGCTTACTTGGTCACTCAAATTAAAAAGGTCTGAGCGTTCATTTTAGAATTCACTCTCAATTTTTGCCCACCTCTGCGCAGGCGTCAGTTATACGTTGACGTAGGTCTTCAACGTCTCGAACTTTAGTCTTGTATACCAAGTCCTTGATATGGCCCCAAAGATAGATATCACATTGCTACATATCAAGGGATCTGGCTGACCATGCAACAGTTCCACCTTGACCTATCCACCCCTGAGGAAACCCGGCATCAAGATGAGCTCTAAAACAAATGCTTAAATAAGAGGGTGCTACACGTCATGCATAAACCACATTCGTTGTCTTACTGCTAGTGGTAGGTTTTAGAGTAGCTCTGGTAAAGGTGCTTTTACGACGGTTAAGTACGATTCATCAGTCTTAGTGGAAGAAAAATAGGTCCAATTAAATGGTCCCCAACAATTCTGCACCAGACATGAGACTAAACTGCACTTGATTTAGCCTAACGGTTATTTCGTGTGGATTTTCTTGCTGCCACTCTTGACGATTTTGTAAATTGAAGAATCCGTCACGGGAAAAATTAGCCTCATCAGAACCTAGGAGCATACTTAACCAATTGACGTCGTTAGTCTGCTCCTGAAACCATTGACAAAATTTGACTTGTCTTTGATATTCGGCTTCATTTTATGATTAAGCCTTTTGTAAATGGAATGGCTGGTACTGGTGTCCTCGAAAGATAGGCCAGACAAGTACATGGTCGACTCGCAATTGACGTCCAACTTGCCTCGCACTTGTCGTAGGGTCATCCTCGAAGATAGTAAGTACTTGTTTCTCCACGTCTTATAGAACGTTTCCTTCCGCAGTAGCAGGTGCCGTAGGTTGTATTTTTTCAATTTATCTCAAGCGTCTGTCAACCGCCGTGAACGTTTGTCGATTTGGAAGCTGTCTTTGAAGAAAGTGCTCATTATACAAACGCCGGACTTCCACCGCATTTCCCTGAGCGAGTATCTTCATAAGATGCAAATCGGCATATTCTGCATTCGTGAAGTACGCTATAGCATAGCCGGATTAAGATACCAAATGTGAATATAACTATTGAGACCGCTCACTTTTTTGCAAATTCGAGCCTTCATCCGTTAAAAAACTACTAAAACATGTGTTTCAGACTAAACCTGTAGACTTAAAATATTTTTATAGCCTTAGACGAATAAAAAAAAACGAAATAAAAAAAAACCTTTTTTAATTGGTGTATAGTCACTTAGAAACACCTTGTTATTGTTAAAACGTATTTCTACACCGTACCTTACTTCTTTCATAATAACAACGCACTTTTGATACTAGTTTTGTTTTTAATTGACAAAGAAACCAATGCTTAGTAAAGGAAAAGAATTGAGTCCAATTAATAATAGAACTTGCAGATTTGAACGTTTTTCGACGTTTGGGAGGCCCATTTTTGACGGTCAATTACTCGGATGCATTTCAATTTAAGGACACGTTTCTTGGGACCTTTTTCACTACATTTTCACTCCCCCCCCCCCCGCCCACACGCCTGTAAATTTACGCCAGACTTCTCTAATACAGCAACCACCTTTAAAAGCCAATACTTTAGTTTAAGGCTGGCTGTTTGAAGCGATTTCAATCAAAGTTTTAAACTATATAAAAAGCAAATATATTGAAAATAGGAAAATGGTCAAATTATAGAAAGATAATCAAAATATAGTTAACATTATTGAATATAGGAAGTGTGGTCACCCTGATGTTTGTATTTATTCTTTGGGATAATGATTAGGTAGAGACAATCCAGGTACGTCATGGCCATGAGAGTGACGAAGAATTTAAGCAACGAGCATGATCTTCCAGCGCATCGGAAGGGTATCAATGAGATACTGGCCTGATTTGATTTTTAAAGGGAAAAGGAGTTCCATTTTGGAGAATGAGCAGGATCCCAAACATCGACAAAATGGGTTTCAACATGGTCAAACTATTCGCCAATCTCTAACAGTCTTTGCGCAGTGTATTCGCCAGACACAATATTCTGGAAATGTTCGGACACAGACTATTGGCTACCGAGAACCATTCTCGGATCGTTCGGTACTGTCCGAGCAGTACTAACTCAAAAGCAGGTACCATCAAAAACCCAAGGCTGAGCTCTCTTAATTCGTCTGCCATAGACTTTTTGGACGAGCTAATACGTCCTTTCGTGATGGAATTTCAGACTATTCGTGCAAAAAGTTGTGAACTGTCCGGGACGTTTTGCTATCGTCATAGCTTGGTCCGAATCAGTTCTTTGGGTGGTTCTGGACTTACGAATAGTTTTCCCTGAAAATTTTTAAACTTACACCAACCATTACTTTTCCTACAGAGGGTAAAACAAACAAAAAAACTTTTGAACTGATAACCGACCAACAGATTAAATATTTTTTGATTTGAAAACCTGTACTAATCGATAATTAAGTGCCGCAGTTCACCCCGTTGTTCCAGCCTGATAAGATTAGCCTGGGATTATTAAGTCAGGTTTTTACCATGATTGAGTGAACGAAAATTCTATTGAGTTCTACATCCCCAAAGTTAGATTATATTATCAGAAGTTACAGCAACTCGAGCTATAGTTATAATGTAAGAAGCACATTGTGAGAACCCCAAGTTCTTTCTGCACACAGCTGTAAGTAATTTCTTATCTCTGAAGGTCAATAATACGATTAATCAATAATAATCAGCTAAGCTAATACCAAATGAACCACATAGGCGTACGGCTACAATTATAGTATGATGAATCAGACATTCAAATCACTAAAGGCCAACAATTTTTTATTGGATGTTAGAGTATCTTATTTTGTTCAATATAAACCAGCGCTTTTGAAGAAAAAAGATGACTGTGGTTAAATTGCTCAAGGGGAGATTTGTTTGAACTTTACTAAAAGGATAGTTTGTTACCTTTAATGCGCTTGGCAGTGCCGTCTTTCCCATTGGGCAAAAAGGGCACTGCCCTAGGGCCCCGAGATTCTGGAGGGCCCCATTTTTCAAATTGTGAAATGCAAAAGAAATTTTAATCACAAAAAATGTTTTTAACATTGCTTGAAAGTCCTAAACTTCGTATTTAGTCTCGTGTAAATCTAAAACGAATAAAGACTTTTGGTTGTTGGTTTTTTAAATTCCGAATAAGCTTCTTCTTCAGTAACCATTAGTAGGACAAGTGAATCTATTGGAACCGATAGTTGTAGATTAGAGCGACGATGGACTTCGCACTGGAGGTTAGAAACTTGGGGGGAGTTACAGAGGATCGCCCAAAGCTTTGCCCAGGGGCCTCCAATTAGGTAAAGACGGCCCTGGCGCTTGGTACTAAAATACATTATTGTACGAGAGAAGAGTTTGTTTTTATCCCAACATATTAAAGTTAGGTTAGCACTTTTACACCATGATGCGTTAGATTAAAAATTATGTTTCGGTTAATCAATTAATATTTCAACAAGAGCGGCGCGGCGTTTTATTTTGAGCAATAGATACTGTAACGTTCAGTTAAAAATAATTGGCATTTAGTGATTATAATACCGGATACATTGTACTATAATTCTACTGGCCTAAGTGACTTGTGACGCCAATTACCGGTCGCCGGGTCAAAAGGAAGGTGGTGGAAAGCCATTCAAGCCCAACACTTACTATTACAGTTTACCTTGACAGCAAGTCTTAATTTACCTCCCCCTCCAACACAATTGGGCATCCTATGTTGAAAATGATCAACATTGCCAGAGTTATTACAGGCTGGAAGATTTCTATAAACCTGTGGTAACTAACCATTATTATTTCCAAACCTCATCGTCACTGGCGACAGAGGCCTTCATAGCTGCTTTGCGAAGATTCACGTCCAGACGGGGTAGGCCTAGCGACAAAATTCGTTCCGCAATCACTATAGATGTCGCTAGGCCAACCCCGTCTGGGCGTGAATCTTCGCAAAGCAGCTATGAAGGCCTCTGTCGCCAGTGACGATACGATCTCCAGATGTAGCGCCTTCGTGACAAATCTGACGAACAGTGCTATATAGGCCTTGTATGTGGTTCTACTCCTCGGATTTATCGGACGTAACTGGAATGGTCCTGCATAGTCCACGCCAGTTCTGGTGAACGCACGGCAGTAGTGGAGTCTCGCTTTTGATAAGTTTATTCAACATCTTGAGCCTAAATCCGGAATTGGACGGCGCAGGAATCATGCGCGTGGGAGGAAGACTGAGGCAGGCAGAGTTCAGTACTGGCGTAAAGCATCGCATCTTGCTACCGAGGCATCATCGCTTCACGGAAATGGTGATTCAGGAAGCGCATGTACAAAATTTACACGCCAGGGCTCAGTTAGTGCATGGTGTCATTTCACTAAAATACTGGATCCTACGAGCAAGGGACGCAATCCGGCATCAGATTCGCAAATGCGTTATTTGCACTCGTCAGCGAGCCGAAACCGTAAAGCAGATGATGGGCAACTTACCACAAGCGAGACTCCACTACTGCCTAGCGTTCACCAGAACTGGCGTGAACTATGCAGGACCATTCCAGTTACGTCCGATAAATCCGAGGAGTAGAACCACATACAAGGCCTATATAGCACTGTTCGTCTGCTTTGTCACGAAGGCGCTACATCTGGAGATCGTATCGTCACTGGCGACAGAGGCCTTCATAGCTGCTCTGCGAAGATTCACGTCCAGACGGGGTTGGCCTAGCGACATCTATAGTGATTGCGGAACGAATTTTGTCGGCGTGGCCAAAGAGCTTAAGGAGTTGGCAACCCTAATTCAATTCGGTCTACATAACGAAAGCGTCACCAATCATCTTTCGAGCCTGGGGATAGCATGGCACTTCAACCCTGCTGGGGCGCCGCATTTCGGTGGCTTATGGGAGGCCGGGGTAAAGTCAGTCAAGCATCACCTCCATCGAGTCGTCGGTCCAACCCGTCTTACATATGAAGAGTTCGCCACCATAACGACACAAATTGAGGGCTGTCTCAATGACAGACCATTGACGCCATTATCATCTGACCCAACGGATCTTCGAGTCCTGACTCCTGTACATTTTCTGATCGGGGAATCTCTGCAAACCATTCGTGATCCGGATCTTTCGCATCTCGCCATGCCCAAATTAAACAGATGGCAGTTCTTTCAAAGGCTTCAACAGGACGTACAGAAACGCTGGTTGCGTGAATACATTACAAGATTGCAACAGCGCCCGAAATAGATGACGCCGCAACGGAATATAAAGATCGGGGATATGGTCTTGGTCAAATCTGACGCAACGTCCGCCTCGAGCTAGCCACTCGCGAGAGTGGTGCAAATTCATTCTGGCTTCGACAGCCAAACCAAAGTCGTCAGTCTCCGTACCAGCAAGGGAGAAATAAAACGTCCAATCGTTAAGCTGTCTTCTGGCGTTCGACAGTGAAGAAGAAACCGAAGCACTTACTACAGGGAATCAAGATGTTGAATAAACTTGTCAAAGGACGGGAGGATGTTTCGCTTATGCACTTTTGATGTTACAATCAGGGGAAAATTCATTTTTTCACGTTATCGCTTTTATCTACTTTGTAAATAATGTTTGTTTAATTTATATTTTTTTATTTGGTTTATTATTCGATATATAATGAGGAGAAATTAAAGAATGTTCGTTGTTGATCTACTAAACTGGGTGTCATTCTTTCGTTCAGAGTTATTCTGAATACCATTAGCTTTCATTGGACATGGAGTACGTGATTAGACACGACACTCATCCTGTAACGACTAAAGCTACGGAATAATCATTATAATATACCAAATTATTTTTCAGAAACACTCGAGTAAGGATCAACCTTTATCCAATGTTTGTTAAATTACATTTTATGTTCAGTAACATTTATGGGTTCGGCATTGTTGGTGGACACCCTGCCTTATGGACGTTGAGACGTTTATCGTAACCCTCAGCATACGGTCTGTCCGAAAAGTCAACACAGACGTTGGCGAGTAGATCGCAAACGAAACACAAACATCACAGAAACACAACACGTCACAAGTGCACAATACACATCCACATTACAATCGTAACATCTCGGAAAATAAACTACCAAGTCACAACTGTCGTGACAGTGAGCGTTGACTAACAAAACACCAAAAACCCCCACACGCAAATATTATCCGTTAACCCTCACCATCACATGAGTTACATGAACTTCCTCATTTGGGCTATGGTAGATTCCATTTACCACCACCACCTCTCCTGATTCAAGTTTAAAGCAACTATCCGCACTATTTACACCGATAACAGATTGAGGCGTATGGACGTTCTTGTAAGAAATGGCATTGGCGGGAATATGGGCCTCATTGGATTTAAATGGTTTTTTTAAACTCATTTGGGAACTCTTTTTTACGCTTAAAAGAAGCAGATTCACCAAGTCGTTTTATTAACTGCTGTAGTGGTTTGTTTGGGGTCCTAAGTATTTTTTTCATGAATTGTAGATGATTTTCGAATGGGTAGGCGCTGTAAGCGTCTAAAGGCCCAAAACTCTCTACGTCTTTCACCATAACCATAAATTTATTTCCATAAAAATCTTAAGAAGTTAATAAAAACATTTTTAGGAGTTGGTCTGCAGAGTGGGTTCTATGGTAAACTGGGTGAGCTAAGATGTAATTGGCACAATGGAGAAGTCTGAAATGGCTTAGCACATCTGGCCTCTGAATATCATTTAGAACAATTGGACCCGTATACAGTAAGAATTGCCTTAGTTCGGTGGCCTTCCATCGGTCAATATGCTTCACCGACCGAGGTTTTCGGGAAAATTCACAAGGAATATTTTTTCGAATTTTTTCTAAGTTTATAGAGAGGGTATTTACTAAGTGAGAGCTTAACCTTACAGCTAGTTTTCCACTTAACCAGGACTTTACCATCTTCTTAGTTACCCCTAGACTTATCAAGTGTATGTAGTCCAAGGGGAACTGCTGAACCATGTCAGTGTTCAATCTGCATAAAGGAGACAAATCACCCTCTAGGTGGTGTTCATCATCATCCTGATTTCTGAATGGCTCGTTAGTTCTTAGAAAAATTTCTTCAACCTCATCACCTTCCCAGAATAGAGTTGTATGTTTATACCTTTTCCCGCTAATTGTACATTTGTCACACGAATGATAACCGGTGTGCCCTTTGGTATGTTTTACATAAGCACGCGCTGTAGTGTCAAGTATAAAAGGACCTTGGACATTGCAATTATATTTATTTCCCTCAAAAATATGACCTTTGTCTTCAAGGTTTTGTAAGTCTTGGATAGTTGGACCCAAAAACTCTTCTAGGTTGCTTGGTTTAGTGTCCCCGCAGAATACGCCAACCACAAAGGTGCCCCAATCATTCCTTTTTGAAAACTAAACACGCATGCTAAAATAGGTCAAAAATCAGTTACCGAACTATGGTACAGCGGTAAGCCATCGATATTAATCGCAAAAGATATTTCTTCGAGATAATCTGGGTTATCAATCAAAAGGTCTTCTAAGCCATTTCCAAACCCTACGTGCCAGTATTCACCATTTTTAATTTTAGTCACTTCGGTAGTCCTGGAGGTAGAGCATAGCGCCGAACCAATTTTCAACGGCGGCGGCGGGAACGATAATTAGTTCGGCGGCGGCGTGGCGCGCCGATTTTCAGAAAATAATCGGCGGCGTTGAAAAAAATCGGCGGCGGCGGCGCCTAAGGGGAAAAACTGCCCCCCCCCTCAGAAATAGCGCCAGCCTTTTAATAGACCGCTAGAACTTAAATTGTTAAACACATTTAAAAAATATATGTTTATTAGAATGTATTTTATTAAAATAGGAACCACTTGTTTCCAAAACAAATAAGAGGTAACTTTGGTTACCTACTATCAGATGTAACTTATTTAATCATAAGTGTGCCTGAATGAATTTTTTCATAATGATACCTTGTTGCAAGGATATGACGTTATTGACGTCACTTCCCAGTCGATGACGGTTTTATCGTCATCAAAACTAGTTCTCGCGTAGGGGGGAAGGAAGTTAAACCAGTTTTACGCGACGTTAGTGCTGTATTTTCTTTGGTGGCTGTCAAAGACTATATAAAGTTACGCGTAGCTTTATATAGTCTTTGGCGGCTGTGAAACAAGGCCTCATTTAAATTTTTAATACAGATATGTTAAACAGAGGCACACTTATGAGTAACTATGTCACATATGATACTATTAAACTAAAACATTTACGCTAGTAATAACAATACTGTACTAATTTACTACCATTTCACTAGTATTACTATCTATACACTCTTTTTAGAAACTTTTGATGGGCGCCGCCATTATCGTACAGACAACCAACGAGCCAGCCCTCTGCCGCATAAATTTCATCCCCCCAAATCCGGTTTTTCCCCGCGCATTTAAGTCTATTATCACAAATTATTTTACCTTTGTATCAAAGGAATTTTTAAAATGTAATAGAATAGTTATTGCTGAATGCAGCCAATGCAGCTGATACGTTTCTGTACTTATTACAAAATACGAGGCGAGGCAACTCCAAAGCCGTTTTCATTTCTCTCTCTCCTATCCAAGCTATCTGCTGCAGAAAATCTTGGTGCGCGCGGTGCAGTGGTGCCAGATCTTTTGGAAATTATTAATTATTTTTAATTTTATAACGCTAGTACGGTGCACCCAACAGCCTAGGAATCGTAGCACTACCAAAAGAAAAATCTATGTAGTTTAGATCTCAAAACTTAATTATTATACTTTAATAATGGAAATTAATTCGGCGGCGAAATGAAAATGTTTCGGCGGCGGCGGCGGCGGCGCCACCGAAATTAAATTTATCGGCGGCGGCGTTTCGGCGTTATCTAAATAATCGGCGGCGGCGGCGTTTGATCGGCGGCGCTATCCTCTACCTGGAGGTTCTTAGTAATGTCCTAGAATCTTTCGGTAAATCGTGCCCATTTTCACGAAGTACAACAAATAAACTATTTAGGGTAATTGCATTAATACGGTATTCAATTGCCCATTGTCGAATATCTGAAGCGAAATTAGGGTGCCTCTTATCAGGTTCCGAAGAACTTGAACTAAATAAACTGACATTGCTATCACTGTCGTAACCTATATCAGAGCAACGCCTTGGAGGAAAATTGCCCTCTACATCAGAAGGTGAATTATCGTTTATATCAGAAGGTGAACTCGATACTATATCGAAAGGTGGTGGAGGTTCTAAGGAATCATTAGATTCTCTATTTTCACCACTTGTGGGTTCGTTACAAATATTTGAGGCTGGCTCTAAATTTAAATTATCAGTAAGCAGATCTATGGCGGCGTTTTTGCCTTTTACTAACATCTTCATCATCAGATTTATTATCCATCTTGAAAAATATTTTTTTTCAATTCAAAATTTGTTATTTATAAATGCCATAAATTGTCCAGGGAGCGTAGCGTTGAAATACTCGATCACTACAAAACTGAATAAATATGAATTATTATTTTAATCATATCCCAAAAATATTAATATTATAATATATGATTATTTGATAAAGCAGATGTCTTAAGGCAAAACCTACTAAACCATTATTTTTATCCTTTAGAAAATTGGGGTTTTAAATTCTTATTTTTTTAAAATAATCGTTTATAAGTTTTTGTCAAATAACAGCTGAGAACATAATAGCCAGAGCAAAGGATTAAATTACGTGAACATTGCCAAAACAAATGGAACCCTAAAAGGTGCTTTTGTGAAAAATTTTATTTGGCATCGTTTGGAAGTGAATTAATTAGTACACCTATCCGAGAAGGTGCTCTAGAGCAGAGCACCTTTAGTTTGAAATTTTCACCAATTTCAACCGAAATCACTATATCTCATAGTAGACCACCAAAATACATGTATATGGACTTAAAGAAAGAAAAAGACTACCATACTAACACTGGCTATATCGTGAAATCCCAAATACCTAATTTCAACTGGAAAATATATATCCAGGAAGAACTCAGATTTGAGTTGGAAATTTATACCAATTTACAATAGCGTTGTTATACCTCACCATAGCCCACATAAATATATGGGCATGTAAGAAATAAAAAAACTACCATTAACACTGGCTATCTTCTCAACTCCCAAATACCTAATTTCAACTGGAAAATATATATCCAGGAAGATCTCAGATTTGAGTTTGAAATTTATACCAATTTACAATAGTGTTGTTATACCTCACCATAGCCCACATAAATATATGGACATGTAAGAAATAAAAAGACTACCATTAACACTGGCTATCTTCTCAACTCCTAAATACCTAATTTCAACTGGAAAATATATATCCAGGAAGATCTCAGATTTGAGTTTGAAATTTATACCAATTTACAATAGTGTTGTTATACCTCACCATAGCCCACATAAATATATGGACATGTAAGAAATAAAAAGACTACCATTAACACTGGCTATCTTCTCAACTCCTAAATAGTAAATTTCAACTAGAAAATATATATACAGGAAGATATCTCAGATTTGAGTTTCTAATTTATCCCAATTTACAATAGCGTTGTTATACCTCACCATAGCCCACATAAATATGGATTTTTTTTAAATAAAAGACTACCATATGAACACTGGGTATCTTGTACTTAGGTAATTTAATAATACAATTTTTCCATCGACAGATACTTAAGGTACCATTTTTATTTTTAAAAACCAATAGTACCAAGTATCTGTCGATGGAAAATTTTTAGAATTAAATTAGTTAGTAACCATGGTAAAAAATTAAACAAACGATTAAATACGATTGTACTTAGGTATTTATCCATTTACAACTGCCATATTTATAGATATATCCAGGAAGATATGTTAGTTTTGAGTTTGAAATTTAACTAATTTACATTAGCATTTTAAATCATAGACCACAAAAATGTTGATTTCTTTAATTTGAAATATTACCATATCTGCTACTGGCTATCTTGTCAACTTCTAAATACTTAGAACTGTTACATAAACTTAAGAAAGCTAGGTTAGTTTTTACCTCTCCGAGGGGACTTTGTACCCTAGGAGGGGTTATACAACCACCGTGTCTGTCTGTCTGTGGGTCTGTCTGTCAGGCCTGCGAACGCGTTCGCATTTTCGGGGCAAAGGGTAATCACTGCGTACCCAGTTTCTTAGAATCAGGGAAAAGGTTTTTCCAAAAGTGCCCTCCTTTTGTCATTGGGTGTAGTATAATTTCTTAATCGGCCGGGATTCGAACCCGAGCCCTCTTGCACGACAGGTGAGCGTTCTACCGCAGAACCACGGATACAGTTACGCTTCCGAGGAGAGGTATGTTTTGGCTTGCCAACTTGTTAATTTGAAAATTTCACTAATAAAGATCCTTTTGTTCTTGCAATTAATTAATGCACTATTACGACGTGCACCACTTTACGAGCAGGCCGTGGGCTGAAAAGTGGGAAATCTAGAGGGACGAGTCCCGAGCGCTAAATTCCAGGGAGAATAAAGGACGAAATAATTCCCTGCGTCACAATTTCTGCTTTATTTGTTCGGATCCTAGGACCCCATGGGTTATCCCAATGCAAGATTATGAAAGAGAGAGGTTCAAATTCGTATCAAAAAATAGTAAAGATTTATTATAACATTGATTAATCTTTTCATCGTTAATTAATATATACACAATTACTGGCACCTTGCCTTACGGTCTGATAACAATGGTGGGTGAGATTATAAGATTAAAACCAGAAATTATTTAAGGGACTGTATTTAGAGAGAACGGGACTTAGAGGAACTGGATGGTCTCTAAGGCCTAACGGTTAACGATTAGACTTAAGGGCGCTGGATGGCTGCTATAAAAACTGGGAGAATCTGCATGGGCAAAAAATGTAACTCAACGTATTGTCTGTCTTGGGGGATAGATTAAACAAAAAGGAGTGGATATAAGGTACACTGGTAAATAAATAATACAACACTAAAAAAATAATGAACACTTGAATCGATAAAAGAAAAAAGTACTTAAGTTCTTGTAGATGGGGTTTTTCTTCTTGACTACTCTTGCCACACACGAAGAACTACGATAGTTCTTTATAACACACAAAAAGACCTTTTATACCGCACTAATAACTGACGGCGCGCTCGAAATTACCGCACCAAATACTTGAAAAACAATGGACTCGCAGAACAATTACTTTAGCCGATTCACTATAACTCCAATAACTTCGAAACCATAACTTTTAAGCAATACAAACTTTAAACTAACTAACAAGCTCAATACTTGAATCCGATTAAAACTACATACTAAGGGCCCGGTGCAGAGACATTTTTAAGAATCGCCAAATTGCGATTCATCGCCAAATTAACAGAAAACGCGCGTGCTATCGAACTTCGCGCCGAATCGGTGTGCAGAGACATCTCGCTCGCAAAAATAACAGGAAGTCGCTCTGTTTATTTTGCGAGTGGTCTTGGGCAGTCGCTAGCCGCCGAAAAGCTCGCAAAAATAATGGCAGATTGTGTTACATAAAGAGCTCGGGAAATAAATTGAGAAGTAAACGCTTTTTACCTACTTTAATAAGATAAATTTTACAACACGATAGGTCAGAATCTTTTAAATTATTAAAATTTGAGTTTCTAGCTCATTATCGCTTCCCGAAAAATGTTTTTGTCGAATTATTGTCTGAGCCAAGGCCTAACCACAATCACGATTTACGAAATACTAAAATAAGCCAGCCACTCTTACAAATTTTACAGGTAAGAATAAATTATAATAGGGAATCTTATACACTACTACTTTGGGTGTATTCAAAGCCTTGGTTTATTTATAGATCCTTATTTGCTGGTACTGTATGCAGTGGGTTTTAACTAATGAGTCGGTAATGACATGGTGAATTGGTTCAGTGTATCAAGGATCTTAAGCTATCAACCAGCGTTTATACCAATTCATCTACCGAGAAGAAACCTTTCCTCAGGTAGACTAGGGAGTTGCGATAAAAGATGTATTGGAATATTCAAGTTTATTTGGCATGCATCAAGAGCTTACCGAGCCAATAATTTGATGTATTACCTTAAAAGTGTTCGTCAGTTAATTCTACACGCTTATATCATTTGTTACAATTTATACCTGGATTAGGCTATGTAAATGCCAGATAATTAGGTAGAACAACAACTTTTATCAAATACTAGGACCATTGTTTTACGTGTGATCAATATAGGATATTTCGCTAGAAATTGCTTTAGACAATTACCATTTTTTGTAACCTCGTGAAATTGCTGTTTTTTTATTTATTGATTTATGTTATAACTAGTTTTATTTTAATTGCTATCAGCTAAGTTTTTAAATAAATATTTTCCTAAAAACCAAATGATACGGCTCATTTTCTAACAGAGAATCATTTTCGGAAAATGTTGGCTTATAATAGTAATTAATCTTTTTTTTAATTCGTTATTTTATTGATGTACCAACCATATTTTAAAAATATATCTTTAAAATAACAAAACCATTAAACTGTGTAATAAATGCAACCAATCTAATAAATAATAAGAGTAAGAAAATGATATAATCAGAAGAAACTAATTTTCATGCACTATTTAAGGCTTTAAAAAAGATTTTGGATAACCTCTCATTCTTCAGAAACTGTTTTGCTTTCCCTTCGTGGCTATATTATATAAATTTATTTTAATAAAATAACGGATTTAACTATAAAAATTATAAAACCTAATAATATAATTAGAGTTAGGAAATTATTAATTAGAAGAGCCAGGATTTCATCGTCAAAATACAAACCAAACATAACCACGTGATAGCTTTTTGCGTCAGAAATGGAGCTCTCCCATTGGTCCGTTACTTGGTTAAAAAAATTTGGAAAAATAACAGCGTCGCCGATTAACAGGAATCGCTAAAACGTCTCTGCACCGCGATTTCGATTGCGAGGATCGCCAAATAAACAGCTCGCCAAATCTGAATCGCTAAATTGCGATCGTGTTAAAATTAACAGGAATCGCAAAACGTCTCTGCACCAGGCCCTTAAACTCTAATATTTATTTCTATCAACAAACGCGAGTCTCCTCATCCCTTCCTCTGTGAGTGATCCCCAATCCCGGATTACCGAGGATTATATATGATATCAAAAAACTAAATAAACTAAACCCTACGTTATTTATCCCGTTACAAAAAAACTATAGAGAAATAAACAATAATCCGAAAATTATACTAAAAAAAGGTCACTAGAGGGCGACATTGTCTCTACAAAATATTAATTTTTGATTTCTATCGTCTCGATGGCTTTTTTCAGTAAATCACGCCCCGAAAAGTGAACGGGTCGTGATATCACCCCCCGAAAAGTGAACGGGTCGTGATATCACCCCCCGCCCAAGACTTGTTCGTCCCCGAAAAACAAAAACACAAAAAATAGAGGGGCGTGATATTTACGTAATGCTTAGGAATGTTCGATTGGATTATCTAACTTGTAGTTAAGGTCAGTTTAGGGTTTTCGGAAATAGTCCAACGTAACTTAACAGATAGTACCGTCCGTTGAATGCGGGAAGGGTCCCATTAGGTCAAATCCTACCATTATCTCCCCAGGTCCTCTGACAGTGGCTGGTGTCATCTTTCTGGAGGTTTTCTTCATTTTGTTTTTATGCGTTGACGAGTTCCGCACCTTTGGACGTAGGATGCGATGAATTTATGCCTACTCTTCCTAAAATGGCATGGCTTGCTCTTCTGATTTGTTTTAGCCACGCCCATGTGTACAGCGGAACGATTATCCTTGAATGTCTCTAATAGAGATGTATGGGAGTCCCTGGAAATTAATAGTGGGACTGCTCGCTCTGGATTTGCTGGTTTTTTAAATATGAGGTTGTACACGTTAATGTTAAATATATAATCAAAAGTTTTTCGATATTAAAAAAGTGTAAGTCATTTCACTAAAATTAGCTAAAAGCTTGTGGCAAAAGTGCTTTTGCATCCTGGGGCATAAGCTTCATGTGATACTGGTCAGTATTTATTTAAATATTTATTTCGGAGTTAACGCATGGAAGCAAAACGATTTAATCCTAAAAGGACACATTTTACTCTCGGTAACACTTTCGTCCTCTTAAATGCTAGTCATGTTAAAATTTTGATCACCATAATGTGTACAAAACCTTATACCAATTTTTTATCAGTTCATTAACTTCATTTATTTAAAGACTTATTCAAACTCATTCAGTTAAAACACCTGATGGTAAATTTGTGACAAAGATTGCTAGTAAGCAATGACTTAGGGCAAAGGTGGTGCCTTGGGTATTAGCTTAGCTGATCAGCTGATACTTGCAACGCGACATAAAAATTATATTTCAGATTATAACAGTGTTATATGAACCGTTCGGAACTCGTGTTTGGTAAAAGATATACCTTGTCAATCACTTTGTTTTCATTTTATATCCAAGTAGATTCTTTTCGTCAACAACATATAATTTTATGTTAACTCCAGAGCTTTAACTTTTTTCAGTTTTGATTATTTAAAAGAAGATTATAATTAATGTATTGAATGCTATCAAAAACGTAAGCTATTTTTTTCAAATTTTAAAATTTTAAGCGATTTTTATGCCCAAGATTCAGTATTAGGGAGGCTAGCGATAGCTACACGGCTTTGTTATTACTGCAACAAATAACATGGTTTACTCGACAGTAGGTGAAAGCCTACCAATGGTTTTGCTTTATTGAAACATTTTTGACATGACGGCTTTACTTATCGGCCGGGAAGTTCTGATCTGTTCTATTAAAAACCTTTTTAAAAATAAAAACTAGTTATTTTACAACTTATGGCTTTCTTTAACTAATATAAATTTTAGGCAAAATATTCCCTGTGAGGCAGAGAAAAGGGACAGCTATTAAATAAAAAATGATTTATCAAATCAGTTGAAAGGTTGAATTACGGGGGAGTAGTTGAGATCTATGAAGGCGCAGATATTGAAAATGTTTTAGGTTTAAAGAGTTTTTGGAATTTTCAAAAGCGAAATATTTCTAAAATAATTTCCATCGATATTCCTCACCTTTTATATAAATTAAAACCCTTCCCTTAAATTTGGGCCTTGAAACTGTAACAGTTAACTGAGAAAGTTTTTTATTGTAAAGGATTACGTGTAAAACGACAGTATTTATCTTCTATAAATACATATAGAGTAGTTTCACTCCGTAGCTTTCCCAATGGCCGGCATTTTGTGAGGGATTTTTACTTTATGGGAAAAAGGATAGGGGACGTCGTATCACGTGACACTGAAATCACTGTATATATACATATATAACGGAAACTAAACTAGAAAAAAGAGATTTGCAATAAATTTAAACAAGACTGTGTTCAACTATAGCTTCTATTTTCACGATCAACATATGACATTATCTGCCTATAAAGAGAGCCTGCAAGTGCAAAGACAGCCGTGTGTCTTGCCATTTGGCTTAGAAAAGATAAGTCATGGTTTTCTTCCGATAACAATAAATTCTAATAGACCTTTCTAGAAAGAAACATAGTTGTTTTAATGTACCTCTTCAGTCACTTTTTTACTACCAGCGCTTACTCGACTTGTGTGGAGCTTCAGATTTTCATTAGGCATGAAAAAATTGTATAAAGCTCCTTGTTGTTATGTGTAATTCTACCATGGATTAATTAGGTTAATTAATTAATGATTCTACTTTAAACGAAAAGTTTAAAAATGCAGACTATGATAGATAGAATTTAGTATATGACTTATGTCACATAAATTAAACTCATCCAGATAATTAGCTTACATAGAACGTTGCCAACTCCTTTAACCGTTTAATTTATTTTATGTTCATACAAAATTTTAATTTTACATTTAAAAAAAGCAAATTAATTAGCTTATAACTCATTACGAGTACTAATTTGCGAAATATATATGCACGAGCTAGTAACAACAACGTATCAGACGTCTATACGATTTAAAATCAACGCCAGAAATAAGCTTTTTATTTGAAAAATATGGCGTCGTATCAGGAATTGTAGTCTACCTCGTATTTTTGTATTTTTCTTGCCTAGCTTCAAAATAGCGCTGCGGTAGCTATTTAGAAGCTCGGTTTGTAGCGGACATCGTGCATAACATGGTTTACTAGTTTTACTACTACGCTGGTAGTACTTCTTTTGTTATAACCCCCACGTCGTGAGTGGTTAGGGCTTTGTTCATGGGGTTTTTCTACTATGGTGGTTAATATCATCGTATATAGGATATTTTGTAGAGACGTAAGGTAGACACATTCTGGTTTCCGTCCAAGCACGATGTCGGCTTCACTTCGCCTTTTTCGTGATTCAACTTTTGTGATACCAATCGTAAGTGTTGTTTATTGAGATACCAAACGTTTACTGGGCCTTGCACTGGCTCTTTTTTATACATTAACGTTGTTTAAGGCCCTATGGGAAGTTCCAAAAACAAATCTCTTTAAACCTTAAACATTTTCAATATCTGCGCCTTCATGGATCTCGACTACTTTCCCTTAATAAGTTCCAAATTTCAACCCCTCCCCCCGTAGAATATCCAGGGTAAAAGTCGGAAATAACTGTTTCACTTAGAGACGAAAATTTCTAAGAAAGGTGCAATCCCACTCTATTGTCCGAGGAAAGGTTAAATTAAGCCCCCTCGAGGTCGAAAGCTCATATCCCTTTCGTTATACTGTTACGAGTAAACTTTGCCGTTCATGATTTTCCCCTCGCTGAAGTATTTTTTGCAAAGTTATCTAGAGTTTTTTAGAATTAATTGTAGCCAGTCATAATTGTAGTGTTTATTTTAATTGTAGTTATCAGTTTAGTGTATATTGTTGTTTTTGTTCCCCCTCCGCTGATTTAAGTCAAAGTCAGAACTTAAAGAGGTTGGGACTGGTCCTATTGAGAATCGTAAGATAATTTTTTAACTAGTCAGAGTGTTTCCTTGTTTTTATTGTGCATTTTATTCCCCGCTTAAAAGTAATAAATAATACTAGAGATGGCCTAACCATCCTACCAACGAAAAGAATTATCCCCTCTGCTCCCCCCTCCGCATTTTATTCATTTTTGTATCTTGTGTTAAATAAAGATTTTTTGATTAATTAAAGACAAAGGGTTTCGATTCTGAATTCGAATCTCAACCACTTTTTTTATTTACTTTCCCCTGTATGTAACCCCCTCTCTCGGATTTAATTCACTCCACGATAAGGCCACGACTCGCATTTTGTCATCATTTCCCCGCCTTGGCTAATTAATATCTTTTATCAAGGGCTATGAATATTTTTGTCAATCACATGACGATGCAGAATTCCTAAAAAGGTTGCAATACCCATGGGAATATCCCAAATGTTTATATATTCTTAGGTGTAGTAAGACACGCGACGTGCAGACAAAACTACATATATATCTGAAATATTCTTTTACATAGAAATCTCAATATTATGTCAATATGCAATTAGAGCCAATTTTATTCGCGCGCGAAACGGGCCTAGGTGGCGTAACGGAGCTAGCTTCTCCGAGGTAAGACCTATGATCTAGTGTCTGCTACAGCCAATTTAAAAGTCATGAAAACTTTTTTAAATTAACTTAATAAAAAATTGATACTTCAATGTAATTTTGATAAGTCAAATTTACCAATAATGATCAGGAAAAACTAATAGTGTCGCCTTTAGCCGCTACCTATCTAGGTTACAACGGTGAATAATACGAGGCGTAGTGATAGTTTTCCGTCACCAATAGTCAAATTATATATTTTTAAGGATAATTATTTGTTTCCACGCAAAGAATGTGGATCAAATAGCCAGGGCAGGATTTAGGAAGATACTGAGCGATTAGGTTTATTTCTAGAGTATGTATCAGGTAACCTAGTCACCTACTTGCATTTTCCAAAATGTAGCTTTATTTTTAGAAGAATAATTAACCTGTTCCTTAGATTTCGCCATTTAATTGTTAAACTTCGATTTATTTAAAAAGAATTGATAAAGATAAAAAATTGTTGCAAAATTAAAAATTTGCGATGAAGATCAACAGAATCAAAAGAGACGGTAGTCCCTATGCAAGGTCCGGGTATATAGTAGCGCACCTACCCGTGCACTTGCTACATTATCTCGAGTCAGAATGAAGCCGATTTTACCCCCTCGTATCTCAAAAACTATAGGCCGAATCAAAACAAGTGATGTATCGTTTGAAAGGTTACAGGAACGCGACAAACCTAAACAAATTCCATCGAACAGGGTTGAGGCGACGTTTCGTAGTAATGGGGCAAATTAAGGCTTAATTTTTCTTCTTCTTCCATCTTCTCCTCGCCGACCGCTCTACAGCAAACCCTACAGAAACGATTTAAACTCAATTTGGTATACAGTTTAAAATTAAGCTCCCATTGAGTCCTTAAAAAGGAGAAGTTCATATCTGGTATAGTTCTTGAGCTACGGCGACAAATGTACGGTTCAGCGAGTCGGTAACGAAACCATGGAGTAATACACACATAAGAAACCCTAAACCGGAGCGACCAGCGATTTAAAAAAATTAATGCAAAAGGTTTGAGGTTTGATTGTAGGTGAAAACGTGGCGCTGTGTTCGAAAAGATAGTCTTAAAGGTTAAAATGCCCGCTATGACGCATATACTTGGAAACTATGTATGCAACATATTTATAGGCGGATTGTAGGTAAAAAGGTGCGTTGAGTTCGACAACAATAGTCTTGCGAGTGTTAGGGTGGGGGTTGTCCGCCATGGGGCTTGTCGATAAATAAGTCCAGTTTATGACGTTTATGGGAATATAATTACAGATCTTGCCCTAGACTAATAGATTAAACATTCGAATGCTACTGATTAATAGGTTGTTTCTAAGTGAAAGAGGTGCAGTGAGTTCGAAGTGTCTTACCAGTGTCAGGGGCAGTCGGCTGCCATGGGAAAACTAATGCCCATTGCAACTTTTCCCTTTGGCAATTTTCATACTACCATAAGGTCTACCTAACCCCCGAGTTTCAACAAAATCGGTGATAACCACCTCGGGTAGTCTCCTTGTGAGTTAAAATCCTTTGTACAACCATAAAACATTTCAAAGAGAAGGGCTAATATTAGAATCGCATTGTATCAAATATATTGTTTAGATCGAATTATATTATCTACTATGTTTAAATTTACTCTTTTACCTTAACACCATAATTAAATAAAGCAGACAAGTTGTTGACTGCAGTATTTATTACACTGCAGTCAACAAATTGTCTGCTTTCAGTAATTTGCCAGTTTAAATAGTCGCACCGCCACCTATCGTTATGTACAGAAATGTTCGAGTACCACTAGTACGGACGGTTTCAGTCGAGGGGCAGGTCCCTTCCATTTTGGGTGCGTCTTAATCATAGTAAAATAATTTAATCAGGATAATCGTGATTAAATCAGGGTGATCAAGATTAAATAAATTAATCGAGATTATAAAATCTAATAACGATTTAATCAATCTAATCACAATTTAAACGTGATTTAATTATTCTAATCATGATCTAATCTTTTTATTCAGGATTTTATCATTTTAATCAGATTTTATCATTTTAATCAGATTTTATCATTTTAATCAGATTTTATCATTTTAATCAGATTTTATCATTTTAATAAGATTTTATCATTTTAATCAGATTTTATCATTTTAATCAGATTTTATCATTTTAATCAGATTTTATCATTTTAATCAGATTTTATCATTTTAATCAGATTTTATCATTTTAATCAGATTTTATCATTTTAATCAGATTTTATCATTTTAATCAGATTTTATCATTTTAATCAGATTTTATCATTTTAATAAGATTTTATCATTTTAATCAGATTTTATCATTTTAATCAGATTTTATCATTTTAATCAGATTTTATCATTTTAATCAGATTTTATCATTTTAATCAGATTTTATCATTTTAATCAGATTTTATCATTTTAATCAGATTTTATCATTTTAATCAGATTTTATCATTTTAATCAGATTTTATCATTTTAATCAGATTTTATCATTTTAATCAGATTTTATCATTTTAATCAGATTTTATCATTTTAATCAGATTTTATCATTTTAATCAGATTTTATCATTTTAATCAGATTTTATCATTTTAATCAGATTTTATCATTTTAATCAGATTTTATCATTTTAATCAGATTTTATCATTTTAATCAGATTTTATCATTTTAATCAGATTTTATCATTTTAATCAGATTTTATCATTTTAATCAGATTTTATCATTTTAATCAGATTTTATCATTTTAATCAGATTTTATCATTTTAATCAGATTTTATCATTTTAATCAGATTTTATCATTTTAATCAGATTTTATCATTTTAATCAGATTTTATCATTTTAATCAGATTTTATCATTTTAATCAGATTTTATCATTCAATTATGATTAAATCGTATGTAAACATTCGAATCATGATTAAACGTGATTTAAGCATTCGAATCATGATTAAACGTGATTTAAGCATTCTAATCATGATATAATCTTTTTAATCATGATTTAATCATTTAAATCCGTATTAATCATTTAAATCCGAATTAATCATTTAAATCCGATTTAATCATTTAAATCCGATTTAATCATTTAAATCCGATTTAATCATTTAAATCCGATTTAATCATTTAAATCCGATTTAATCATTTAAATCCGATTTAATCATTTAAATCCGATTTAATCATTTAAATCCGATTTAATCATTTAAACATGATTTAAAGTTATGTAATCAACATAATCGTGATTAAATCGGATTTAAGCAAAATAATCACGGATAAAATGGATTTAATCTTTGTATGGGTGCGTCGTTAATCAAGGAAGTGATCTGCCCCTCGGTTTCAGTCATTTTATCGAGTGTTTTTATTTTGTCTCGGTTGGCCCAGGTGGTACTTTGAGCGAGACAAGAATTAAACACGTGCCAACGTTTATTTCACTGCCAAGATATGTTGACTCTGATTATTGAAACTCGTTTACTATGTTTTTAAGGTAAAAGAGTTAATCTAAACAGAGTAGATAATATATTTCGATCTAAACAATACATGCCCCTATAAATAAAATAAACAGCCGGGCCTCGTTTTGCGCGCGATTCGCTAAAGCCATTTGTGGTTGGAATTTTTCTGAAGTGCAATATCCAGGTAGACACTACTATTGCTAATCCAGGCAGCAACCTTCCCTCAGCTCACAACGATCCCATGAAACCTATTTTAATGTTTAAGCCTTCGCTATAGAGTCTCATCAGTTGAATATCCGCGGCAATACACTAGTGCCATCTCAACACTGAAGTCGGTACTTTTATTGGCGGCCATGTTGTAAGAGTTATGCTTATAAAGTTTTTGTACTGCTTGTGTGGTTTGCTATTGCTCAATCTTATTTTAACTTTAACATAGGGCGTGTTTGTTGTGTGACACATTTGTCAAAGGAAAAATATAGCTTCCATAGGATACCCAAAATTATCGTTAATCAAGGTGAAAAGACCAAGAACTTATCTACTGAAAGACATTTCAAATTTTTAATATGTCTACAAATCAGTCCAGATTTCCATAATATGGTGTGCTCAAGACAATTTATTTCTGGAGATTGTGTTCTTCCTCAAGTATAAATAAATACGTTCTTCGTGGATGCTTCTCTCTGCGGTGATATGCTCCTGGGAGTAATAAATATACGTGAAAGTTCTTTTCGCTTTCCTGCATGGAAAATTACCGAAGTCGTGTATGCGGGCCATACGAAATGACAACGTACGTCAGATAACTAATCTACACGTTACATTTGTTGGCATTTCGCGAAGGTCTCAATAGCGAATTTCGATATTACACCAGTTAAAGTATTATGTCATCCTACACGATAACGCATTCTTAACCCAACCAATTCCATTTTTCCTTAATGGTTCAATTCCTCTTTGCAAAATCAAAGATCGTTCACAAATTGTGTACCCTTTATCGGTAAAATAAACGAGTCATTAAAGGGATTATGAATGAAGCTAATAACGTTAAACACAAGTTTATAATGCGTGTTAGCAGCTGATTTTTCGAATCAGAAAACTCCCTTTAATTAGTGAAAAAAATTAACTTTGATAGCTTGAGTCCGAGTGTTCCGAACTGGTATTTCACCGGCGGTAAATAATGTGGTAAATAATATTTAATAACGTTATGGTTTTAAATGGGAAAAGTGGAAAATTATGGTAGATAATGGTTAATAATAAATATCCATGAATTTTTTACCATATTTGAATTATAAATCTACAATATAAACTATTATATTTAAAACTGAAATTTTCAAAAAACATAAAATGCAAATAAATCACAAATTTTGTTTGTTGAATAATTTTCTTGATTTCCCATATAATTATACACTAAAAACCAATATTTACCGTTTTTTACCAGTGGTGTTTTTGGAACACTTCTCGAGTCCCTTTATTTTATGCTTTAAAGGATAACAGTTGTGAGGAAATTTAATTCATTTCCCGGGAAAAAGGGCTTGAAAAGACATATATTTTGTTGGTCCGGATTAATCATTACTTTGTTTTCTATTTACACCCAGATTTTTCAAACAACAATGTGGCCCTTCAAAAACATCCTCGACATTTCAGTTTGAAAATTCAGTGACCTAATTCGAAAATCTCATTAATGCTGGCTTCAAGAAATATTATTAAATTTATTAAATTATAAAATTGACTATTTTAAACATTCGTTTTGTTTGAGAAGGTCATTCTTTTGAATTAAGAGATCCATTAGCTTCTCTTCTAATACGATGCTTATTTGTCCTTTAATTAACTAATTTTTCTGTAAATTAACTATCAAAGTATCATTTATAAATAATACGACTAAAACCTAATCAAAAATGTCAATTAGAAAAATAAATTAATTTAATTTTCGGCGGAGGCAACAATGACTTGACGATTTCACACTACATTTCACAACAAATGATATATATTCGAATAAATCAATACTATATTTCCGAAAACATTTACTTTCCATTGGAGTAGGCATACATTCATTTGGAGGGTGACATTGACGAGATCAACTTTTCTGTAGGGAAACTACGTCAAACTAAATAATTTTCGCTTTAGATTTATTAGTCATAATTCTCACATGCATCCGAAACATGTGCTTTTCAATGAAGTAAACCGGATTTTCTTCACAAGGGGAAAATGAATTGATTTAGGGCATCGGTTTATCAATCCGGCAATTTCGACATCTGCAGGAAGAACCGTAACTTCCGACCTTGTACGGACGAAATGTAGACTCAACTTTAACATTTAAGATACTATATAAACGCCGTAGCGAATACGGGGATTTCACACTTCCAGCAAGCAACATCCAGCTCTCTTCATTCGTTGGTAAGTCCTTCTCATTCTCAGCAGCGGTTTTTGCAGAGCAACTTTGGTATTAGATATTGAGATTTCTATATACCACCTTTAAACTTGTCGGTTTCGTAATTAAGTAGTTTAATTATTCTTTTCGAAGCGCTCCCAGATTCTGTCTACGGTAAAAACTTTATATCTGGAGAGATGTGTCTCTAAACGAAATTCTGTGTCTAGACAATTTTCTCTGGTGGCAAGAAATTCTTTGAAAAAATAAGTTTATCTAGAGGCAAATCTTTCTTTGGAGAAGAGATATATTTCTAGAGACAACTCTTATTCAACCTTTACGGCAATTACGAAGCATTATGCTAAATTCTGTTACTGTGTGAATAACTTTATACCGGAAATTAATTAAGTGATATGTTGGAAGGATATTTGGTGCTGTTAATTTTGGGTTCAGAAGCTTTAAGTGCATAGGCGTTGCCCCTTTGCTTGCCCTAAAATTTGGCAAAAATCACAAAACGTTGTCACTCAATCCTTTTTATCTTCTCAATTGAAATAGGTCATCGCAATTCACGAGACGAAATGCCTGGAAAATTGATCATGCTTCTTTTCCTATTGGTTTCCCATCGTAAGTTCAAACAATTTTTTTTATATTGGGATTATAGCTGGTTATTTAATTAATTTTTCAATTCTAAAAAACATGAAAGATTCTACATTCTATATTCTTAGTATAATAGTAATAGTGACGATGAAGACCTCAGTATACCCCACTAATCCAACCGTCTTCACGAGCTCCGTTGAGTGTGGACCTTGGTCCCGCTTAGACAATAATGCAAACCCCATGAAATGCAAGGACCGGTTTATTTGTACTATGTGACTGTTCCTTAAGAGTTCTTGGATACTAGACCATTGGCTTATATAGATTGCTTAACGTCAGGATGACTCGGCATTTATAAGTCAATTATAACCCAAACTTTAGGTGATATAATATTTTATCGGGAAATTAAAGGTAGTATGTTATGTTACGAATCTTTTGATTATTATTTGTAACGATAACAAATGAATGTCAAATACACACTTCACACACAAATTCCCATATCACTCTAAATAATAATCAGCTAGGCTAATACCCAAGGCACCGCCTTAGGACTAAGTCATCATGCGACTTTTGAAGCCATTAATTCAGATGGCCGGGTTACAATGCGTAGGAGGGTGGTGACAAGCCCTGTCAATGAACAGCGAACCTTGCATGAAAAACCTGGAATTCGTTTATTTATCATTGAACTTATTAAACATTATTCCCCTTAAAGAGAAACAGAAGTGGCTTGGGTAAAACTAATTGGCTGCAGCTGATGAAACTGATGTTGATTTTGTGATTTCAGATCTGATGATTTCGGTTATCGCCGCCCCTGGTGCTTGCAACTTATGCGACAAAGCTGCTGCCAATGAGACGATCCCCAATTGCGTCATTGGCGTCAAAGACGGAAACGTTTGCTGCAAGTGCGGCAACGAAGACAATTTCTGTCAGACCCCGAATGCTGCTACGGCCACGGGCACTGGTCTTCTGAACGGTCTTGTGGGCAAGCTCGGCCTTTTAGAAACTCTGCGGCCTTCTGGGAGGCCTGCTTAACGGGCTGGGTTTGGATTGGCTTCTCAAATGCCTCATGAACGATCCTTCGAAGACCATTCCTTCGTCTTGCACTCCGCCTCCAGTCAGAACCGGCGACATGTGTGTCTCAGGAGCCTCTTGCTAATAGACGCAATCTGTTCACAATTGTAAACTTGATAAATTTAATTACGAATGTTATATTATGTAAGAGAGGTTAAGGACGAAAAAAGTGTAATACATACAGTCCAGTTAATGAGGCTAATTCAAGGCGTTTCGTAAGCCTAAATTAACTTAGGCTTCTAAAGGACAGTATTTTACGTCGTTAACCTCTCTTTTTCTGAATTTTAAGATTGTACTAATTATTATCAAATAAACAGTCATTACGCATTATAAATCCGTTGTTTGTTAGCTTATTAGTCTATAGGTATTCTTGTGACGTCGTTATCGTTATAGCAGAAGGTTAGGGTAATTCTCTATTACGCCTACAAGCCCAGCCTTAGAGTCATGGCCGTCCTTTTCTCTACAAGTCTCACGAATAAACCCTATAAACCTCTTTCTGAATAATTTTTAAATGACGTGACACAAAATAATTGGCTTTCTCTGACAAACATAAATCTGATGAATAAGCAACAAAACCCTCGACAAAACCGACTAATATAAAAAACCGGATGACAAACAGCCTGGTGGCCCGGGTTTTGGCCGTTCTGCCAAAGTTTTTATCCATAAACGCAAAGTAATCACCAGTTATTACGGCTATTTTAGGTCCCGGAAATATGGTTTTAGTGGAATCCGGAACAGGTTTCGGTGGGCCTTCACGAGGATAAATGGGTCAAACCCTATAATAAATCTGCCGATATCAGTAAAACTAATATACCTATATGTGAGCAGTCCATTGCAATTAATAGTGAAATTCTTCACCAATTATTGCATGGCAGTCGCTATTCAGCTGACATCTCTTACGCTCAGGCTTCCGTTGAGTTCCAACGTTAAGATAATTGTATCAAAATGAAATTTTCAAAAATCTTTTAATTATGTTCAGATTTCCAACATTTCGGTAATCAGGCCTGAAAACGAATACCACCGACAGTTATTTGAACAGTCGGCCAATTGTAATTTTTACCGTCTACAAAGAGACCTTTAATGCAACGGTCGGCCGACTGTCGGTAGTCAGGCCCGAAACAAGTATGCCACCGACAGTTATTTGAACAGTCGGCCGACTGTTGGTAATCAAGCCCGAAACAAGTATACCACCGACAGTTATTTGAACAGTCGGCCGACTGTCGGTAATCAGGCCCGAAACAAGTAAACCACCGACAGTTATTTGAACAGTCGGCCGACTGTCGGTAATCAGGCCCGAAACAAGTATACCACCGACAGTTATTTGAACAGTCGGCCGACTGTCGGTAATCAGGCCCGAAACAAGTATACCACCGACAGTTATTTGAACAGTCGGCCGACTGTCGGTAATCAGGCCCGAAACAAGTATACCACCGACAGTTATTTGAACAACGGCCGACTGTCGGTAATCAGGCCCGAAACAAGTATACCACCGACAGTTATTTGAACAGTCGGCCGACTGTCGGTAATCAGACCCGAAACAAGTATACCACCGACAGTTATTTGGACAGTCGGCCAATGGTAATATTAACCGTCTACAAACTTTGGACTCTTACCCGACACATGGACTCTTAACCAACTGTATTTCGGCGCCTATGTGCTACTGGGGAGGTTTATAATGGATGTTATTTTACACCTTAAACAGCATTATTCCTTTAAGGATGTTTATTTACACTGTTTGAGGGTTCTTTGGACCTCCGTTTTGGCTCGTCTATTACACCGTTTGTTGTAAAAAAACTAAATCAGAGTTCTCAGCTACTCCCTGGAGGGTACAAGCCTACTTCTTTCAGTGTACTTAAAGGCTCCCTTCAGGGTGTAACACTACTGTCATAAGGGTTCTACATTACTTCATTTAAAGTGGTAAGCCACTTCTTTTAGCCACACTATTTACTGTGTTATATAACACCGTTTATATACCTTTTTAAGTTTTAAATTTGGGACAGAAAACCCATAAGGGTATATACATTTACCCAAAATAGTGGTTTTTTTTATATATATATTTCTGACCCTAAATATATCATAAAAACAATTTTGTTTAGGATTGTAGCTGTAATTGTTTTGTCTCACTATTATCCTTATATTTTAATGATTTCTACACAATTCTGAAATGGACACATCATCTACAAACAAAGTTGTTAATTATATATTTTATTATTTTAAATTAGTATCTTTTAGCAATACATGATCCGCACCTAGTCTTGTTGATCCACCTAGCTCAAGCAAAATCAGCATGTACATCAAGAGTCGCATAGAAGATCGTTCCTTCTTTATTCCAAATATAATGATTTTGTATCGCATTCAATTGGAATATTAGTTTTAATCCTTCAGGTGCACTTGTTCTTCCTACCCAACAAGAATCATTGTGAGCATTATTAAATAGAATTTAAATTATCAATATAAGAAAAATATTCTTTAATTATTTAGTTTTCAGAAAATTCCTAAAAATCACTCCCGGATGTCTCCTGGTTAGAGGTTCTCCCTTTTATCAACCCACGGTAACCAAAAGTGATTAAATTGCTCTTAATAAAAACCAATATATTTCTTAGAAAATGAATTGTAAAAGTTTTAATGTGGCTCTAAAGTCACAGTCTCTGACATTTTCCTGTCTACGAGTGGGTGCTACAGTCGCGAAGAATCAATCTTTTGACGTAAAAGCAATTAACATATTCTATATTTGCTACTAATTCATTTTATTTTATAGAATAATAATAATAATAATAATAAACCCTTTCATTGTCAAAACAAAAATAGTATTGTTTTCTAAGCTTACGACTTGCCATTGTTTTATAAAGCTTGTAAAAGGAAATTAAGTTATTTAAGTTTTTCAACGAGTAACTATCATTTTCATGTATTAGTCATTCAGAAGCATCAAAGATCAATTTCACATTTAGGATATGTTTTAAGTACCTACATGTACAGCATAGTTTTATTTAGTCAATTCTTAGTTTTAACTCTGATTTCAATACCGTTATGGCGTACCATAAACATTACCATTTTTATTTTTATCTGCAGATAACATGATCCAAAAATAGTGTCATTCTAAAACTACTCGCCGTTTTCTGAGTTCTTTTGTCCGTGGATCTTTGAAAGTGTGTGATTTGTAGATAACCATTTTGTCAATTTGATGTTTGGACGTCAATCGAGAAAAGGGGCGATGTTTAAATTTAATTGAATGTAATTGTTGTAAATAATGAAAAAAAAATAAAATTATATTTTCGTAACCGTTCCTATATTTAAATATGAGTTTCGGTAAAACATTGAGAATAAAAAAATACAATTTATCATATATTCATAGTTATTAAAACAAAAAGGTTTTAATCAGTTAAAAATGTTTCACAGATATGAGTGTTATTCCATGATTGACATTAATTGTAGAACCATCGGCTTTAAGATAAGTAGTATAATGGTTTTAGAGGAGAGTGTTTTGATCATTACAGTGTAATGTTTAGTTTATATGAACTTTTGTTCTCGGAAAAAATAGAAACGTACAAATACTCATTTATTCGTGTTAATCAGAGCTAAACGTTTTCAAAGTTTCAAATATATATCATAGAAATTAGAGGGGTTCCTATAGATTAACATTACTGGGAGAGCCGAACCGGCGAAAGAATTGTAATTATTATAATAAGTATGAGAAATTTCAGCCGTTTGAACGTGAATTTAAAGTTCCCTGCGAAGTCGTACTAATGGTTATAGCGAAACGTGTTTTGATCATTAAATATGTATGTTTTATTTAAAGTGAGCTAACGTATTCTCTTCCTCGGAAAATATACTTTAAATAATTAGAAACGTGTCATTATATGGTTAAAGCCAGAGAAAACGTTTCAAAAGAGCACCTTGGGGTGACCACAGAGAAGAGCAGATCAGTTTTAAATTCACCTTGAAAACATTAAAGATAGTCAGGACCGATTCGCTATTCATCCAACTTCTGTCTTTCTGGTGAAAATAATATAATAATTATGATATTGGCTCAAATTGTAGGTTTTTACTTATTCCGAAAACTTCTTAGTAGAATTATTATGTTTCAAAAGGTCAATATTAATGTCTCCTAAAACAATTTTCTCACTATCAGCGTTTCCCAACCTCTTCAGATATTACCATAAATTCCGTGATGGAAGTATCAGGAGGCCTATATATAACGCAAAGTTATAAATCTTGTATTTTAATCGAATAAAATTCTGGTTATTGCATTTTCAATTAACTCTACCTCGATATTATTTTTCACTTAGAAACCATAACCTCTTCGATTTACTCAACCATGTCCATAAGTGAACCATGTTTCAACGAAAAAGAAAATATGAATTTCGTTATTTAAATATGTAAGACAGTTCGAACTTCTAATAATATGCGATATTATATTGAACATTAAAACAATTAGCACTCCCTGAAGATATTAACATTGTACTACTTTAGCTCGCTGGTATTTAAATTTGTAAACGCTGTTATCAATTTGAATAGAATTTATAGTAATCCATTTAAATTTGAGTGGTAATTTTGTTTTCGCAAAAACTCTTTAAAGAAGTCGCGCTGAGGATTGAATTTAAGTATAGTCTTGTTCTATATAAATATTTAATCCTTTAAGTTTCATATTATTTTTAAGAGTGTCCATTTTCATATCATAACTATCGGCTTTATAAATGATAACTCTTATTTTTTTGTTTGATAAGGACTTCTTCTGAAGACTTGTTGCGGTAATATCGTTTGTTTCCAATTGGACCGAAGCCGGTTCCACCGATTCTCATTGAAGATAAAAGCATGCTAGTTTCAAGCCCAATATGGCATGTTTCGGTTGAATGGGAAATTTAAATTTGGTTCGTTTTTTTATTTGTATTTTTTGATGCATACAAGAGTACGCGACGGTAGTATTCATAGTTTGGACTAAGCTATGTCTTAAATATTTATTATTTCGTACCGTTTAATATTTTTAGGCCTTTTTCGTTGAAATTCGATATTTTCCGGGTTTCGTTTTGAAAATAACCTCGATAAATATCCACCTAATGTCGGTCAGTCTGTAAATAACTGTTATTTTAATGCAATTGTTAGGTCCTATATCGATTGTTGATCTATTCTTTTAGGAATATATGTCTAGTCGAACACCTTACCGCAGTTTCTCGGCCTTTTGGCTAAGATCATAATTCAGTATTAATAACATTGTGATACTGACGTTTTACACAGTGTTTCATTTCTTTAGTGATGGTTTAGCAAGCTCTATTACGAGCATCCATATTTTCTCTAAATACTTAAAATTTATTAAATGATCAGGTTCGATAACTTGCGACTTTAATTTTAATGTATCTCTCATAGATTTTTCTTAAATATCGTAATTAAGTTCTTAAACAATGACTGGAAACATCACGCAACACGTTTTAAGACTATCATCAAATCCGGTATGTATTTTTCACATTTGGAAAACGGTAAATAATTGGTTCTGAATTTTAAATTGGGCAAAAAGTGTTATTATTTTCTCTAATTATTCAGAGGAATTTTAATACAAAGAAATTGATAAAGCAAAGAAATTACACTAAGTGAAAGCATGGCAAACTTCGTTGATGGGCGAAGCAACATTTTGTTATTAAGGGTTTCAATGTAGTCAGGATCGAGAACCAGACGAAGCAAACTAGTGAGCCCAGTCCACCTTCAACAATTTCGTTTCATTAATTTAGATTGGCTCGGTAAATTTGAGTACGCTGGCCATTATAACAAATAGGTATGAAACATTTATCTGTCGCAAGTTAAACACTTATAATTTATAAATTCTGAATAATCCATCGTGCCAAACACTTATCAGATTCGTACGCCGTTTCGCAAATATTTTGAAGATATGTGACAAAGTAAGAAGCGATAAAACGAAATTATTGGTTTTAAAAACAGAACAGCTGTAAACTTGATGGGTTTCTTCGGAAAACTTTATTTTCTAGGCAATGGGTTAAGCTATCATAAAATGCACTTATGAATTATCACCTCGTACGATATAATTAAATAGAAATGCACTGGATCCTTTATGAATTAGAACTTTAAGAATTTCCCCTTTTCTATAAAAAATGGAGTCTCTATGCATTCGGTTTTGGGCTTAGCCCTCCAACCGGATCTGCAGAAGGCAAAAGACCGTTAGGTAGGTTCGGGAACGCTTCTATTACACGAATTTTTTATATGAAAATAACATACAAAAAGTTAAAAATTTTAACATTTGATATTTTACTTATCAAAACCAAAACAGGAATGTTTATCACAGAAATAATTTTAAATTTTAATTTAATTAAACATAAATTAATTTGAGCTATAATATCAAAAAGCAACTAATTATTGAACTCGAAAATGGGGCGTACTCGTTGTGAATTGATTTTTCTTCAACTGATTAAGAAACGTTTACATTTAAAACGTAGAATTACTTTATTTTAAACTTGGGAGGACCAGAAAAGAGTTTTATTGATTTTTTCGTGTGAAGCCTCATTAGTTTTCACAATTTTATTTTTGTGAACCTAATCGATTAACTATAACCCTTAAAACATTTTTAAGACCTGTTTTAAAGGTACTCATTTCAAAAGCTGTTATTTTAACTAAAAACTAACTTCGATCTTTTTAATTGTAAATCGAAAAAAGTAGAGATATTTGGATGAAATTTCTGTCCTTTTGCAAAACATAGACTTGTATTAAACATGTCTGCAAGAGTGATTATATTGAAAAGTTCCAGAAAAATCAGATTATTTAAAAACAACGAAGGGGATCAAAATGGGGAGAGAAATTGCAATGGTCAAAGGTTAAACAGTTTCCTAGAGAGGGTGGGTTTGGAAATCCGCCACACTCATTTTCAACCAAATTCGGTGATTTTAATAAACGTGTCTATATTTGCTAAGACCTAGTTAAAAATCACACCTCAATTTCGTTATAGACTTTGTTTTAAAAGCAAAAAGTTTAAGAATATCGAAGATATATCGTTTTGAAATTAACAAATATAAACTCCGAACTCATTTACATATCGTCTCTGAATAATCTTTATTTAAATTTAATGAGACATTGTTGAAATTGGTGATTGGCTTTAAAATAAATCTGTTTTAAGGAATACAGATTTCAGCACAACAATAAGCAGTGATCACATCCTTGTCGCAGACGTCTGGGATAAAATAGGATACATTTGATAAATATCTACAGACAAATGAGCTAATTTAGGTCAAGATAGTTTAGACCGATATAATTCAATTCATTGCTTATGAAATTCAAAGTTCAATTTTTCATAGCAGCTCAATGGTTATGTGGAAGGGGTAGTGATTTTTGAGATAAAGCCTTTTGTTCGCTCGGCTGATTAGGCAGAGCCAACTGTCCCATACATCAATTATCGCCAAGCTGGCCGAATATCTCAAAAGGTATTCTCATCGTTCCACGGGAAGTTTATTGTTTGTGTATATTCTTGTGACAAATTGGTTTTTCCGAAACTTTCATATCTAACGTGCACTCGTTCTTTTGCGTTTTTGTTTAGAGGGCCGTACTTGTGTTCAATCATTAATGGTAAATTTCTTAGTTGGATTTCCAGAAGGTTCTTTGTGCGAAAATATCAGAGAGAATCTACGCAATTTACTCTTCAGATTTATCTTATCTCGAATAGTTACAAAGTGTTAATCTGCAGAAATCAGAATTATTAACCCTTGATCTAACTTAATAAAGACTACCATTGTCCATTAATTCAAAAAGAGCGTTCGTTTATCTCTTAATATCATGCCCTAAATGCATAATACTAAAACAATACAATAACAATATTTGTTTTCTTAAATCAATTAACGAGCATTTCTTAATTTGACTTTGATGTTGAAAAACGTATTTGTACGAATGTAATTGTTATATCCAAGATAAATAAGATTATTCACTCTCGCAGATACATGGGGGAACCGTTAAGTAGTGCTTTCCGCTAAAAAAAATAAAGATGCACCTGATTTAAACTACAAAACAAAAACAAAAATGCAATGACTGTTACTCGATAATTAAATTACAAAACGTTCTAAAGAATGCGATTATTTTCAAATACAGGTATATGAAGCTTACGTTGTACGCCAACTTTTGCCGAATAACTTAAAAAGTTATGATTTGAATATTGGTGTTTTGTTTTCGTATGTTCTTCTGAATTTAGGCAACACGACGTAAGTAAGAATTTATATTGCATATCGTGATCGACTATACGAAATAAATTAAATTTTTCAGTTAAAAATATCGAAGGCTGCGATAAATAATTATAGAATCGTTTCCAAACATTATTATTATTATTATTATTATTAATATTTATAATATTATCTGTACTCTCAGAAAGGCTTAAACCTAAGGCACCGCCTTAAAACCAAGTCATATAGTGTCTTCGTTCGTCATTAATTCAAGTGTATTTTGCATATGAGTGTTTCATCATGTCCTTGATGCAATGTGACTCTACAGCTCCCCCAACTTACTAGCGTTAATTTTTAGATATTATTTTTAAAATCATAGATTTTTACCATTTCAACTTAGGGCACTTGATGATAACGTGTTCTCGATACGAATTCGGTTGTTGGGCAATATTTTCAAATTAAAATAAGAAAATTTTATTGGGCATTTTATCTCCTGTATTTTTGTAATTGTTATTTAAACAGTGACGTCGTGCGTAACAAATTTTGTCCATATCCAACCAAGTTAGTCCCACCTTTCACGGCTTTAATTAGGTTTTCATAATCCTACAACTTACGAAAATGAAATTCTTAGCCACCAAACATCACAATGTAAACGAAGCCATTCTTTCAAAGTTAATTCGGGGTTGCGACCAACTCTCGTTTAGGTTAAAGGCCTATTACTAATCGGTTGAAATCATGATTAAAACCATGAAACCGTGATAAGAGCTATCTCCCAATTTTAAGTTAATTTAACTCTTGAAATTTGTACACTTTTTTGCAGTTCCCTGTTGTTCTAGTGTTCGCGACTCAGAAAGGTGGCATTTGCACATCCCTTTGGTGGCGAAGAGTCGATTTTGCATTTGAAAATAATAAATTTTCGTTTTGTATCATGACAAATCTAATTTAACCGTGAGAGCCTTTCATCGTTATAACGACACACTAAAGCCTCGCGTCATGCTTTCACGGACTCTACAAACAAGGAACACATTTTTAATTAACTCGTTGACTCATCCAAACACAATTGTTTAAAGTTTTTCCCAATTTCCCTGACTGATAACTAAAAGCGTAGGAAAAATAACGGCTAATTATACTTTTAAAACGAATGGGTAAAATTGTTGAATATTCATGATTATTTCTTAAAATTTTATTAAGCCGTTAAACTCTTGTGTCTACAATTTAAAATAAAAGGTTTATCTTTCTGAGTTTTTATCAAAACAGTATAATATAATTATAAAATATTTACGCTGAGATAATAAGCTTTTAAATGAATGATCCACATATAACCCATTAAAGATCACCAATCAAATTGCGCTTATGTGATATACTTACACTCACAATATGGTTAATTAAAAATATTCAAGAAATTTAAATACTAGGTACTTAAATTTAACTTAACTTTTAATCAGAAATACTCTGGCCAAGAAATAACTTGAAAATCAATACTTTATCCTCTCACAACACTCCAGTTTTTATTCTTAAGTCGACACGTTATTCCCCCAAAGTCAGCTTAGATTTATTTCTCTATCACTCCGTTATCGCTTAAGATCGATAGATTATAAATTTATTAAACAATTGATCGGTTTTAGCATTTAATATCAACGCTAACTATGCACTGTATTTGAAATCAGGATTAAGTTCATTAAGTATGACGAAACAGAAAACAAACTTCGTGAGAGAAAAATACCAGTTGAAAGGATACTTGAATGGAACTTAGTTGCAGCAGTGAAAAATGCGGTGAGTAAACTTGCAAAATTAGTATGAAATGTGGGTTCTGTTATGTTTAATCTTAAAGGGTGGTTTGGATAAGTCTGTTATTAAATGGTCTGTTAAATTGGCCAGCATCTTATGAGAGGAAAAGTGTTTTATTTCATTTCATTGGCTCGCTATTGGTTCAATGAACCTTTGTTCAGAAAAAGTTTGCCAACCACAAACTATTGTGGCAAAATAATTTGTCAAATTGCCGGATCTAATTAAGTAGATGCCAGGTAAGGTGCAGGTTTAAACTTAACTGTTCTAAATGTAATAAAACATTGGTCATGTGTGGGTTTTCTTGGTCAGCTTGGTTAAGAGCTGAACCTTTAGAAATGATATTGATGACATTGATGCCTTCAATGAGTTCCACCATACCATAACGTGATTGGCAGCTGACTTGCCTGATGTTTGTTTCAAGATCGTTATCGAATATATAAAGTACTTGTTTCTCAAAGTCGCTTAGAATATCTTGCTCTATCTCGAGATTTTGCTTGTAGAATTTGCTTATTATATCTTTAGTTTATATCAACAGCACAGAACCTTGTTTTCTAATTTTTGAGGTAACTGTGATTTGTAAAATCACCCATTGTACATAAGCTGCATATCAGCAAAATAAGAATTAGTTAATTCAAGACGTCACCCTTTGCTATCGACAATTGACTTATGTTTCGAAAAATGTAATTAAATAAATTAGCACGATTTTTTATATTTCCAAATATTCTTTGCTCAAAATTAGGGTTCTCACTCTAAAACGTAAATACATGTATTCAAATAAGTTTCTAAAATCGGCTTTAATAACGAAAAAGTTGAGCCGCAAGAAGGGGAACTTCAGAAATTTATTATATTCATCATTTAAAAAAAAATGTTTTAAAGAAAATATTTGATTGAAAAACATTCGTTGTGTCCAATATACAGTAAGAAACTAACTACTGTTGGTCTTGTTTATATTATTAATTTGATTATTATTTGTTAAAAACACATTTTCCGATAAACTTTCGTTGATTTATTTAGAAGGCATTAGTATGGTTATTTTAATTTTAGAAACAAAATAATTAAAGCCATGTTCGGCTTTTTGTTCTAAATGAAGTTTTAATTACTTTTAATGTTTTTTTAAACTCATTTTCAAGATGCCATATCCCAAAACGGTTTACCCGATAGTTTTATTTCTTTCGTCCTTTTTGGTTCAGATTCACATTCACACCGAGGATAAAATCTTGAAATATTGACAGACCTATCCGAAACATCCTGTTTCTTAATAAAAAAAATGTGTTTTCTTCAAAAGGAAATGTTATTGTTTTTTTAAGATCATTGACGTATCGATCAATAATTATTTCCTAAGTTTCCAAAATGAACCTTTCGATTACCATTTAACTCCTGCCGTTTCTCTTCACGGCTATCACATTATAACTAGTGTTAAAACGAAGAACGACAACTCTGATTTATATTTGGAAATTGGTGGAATTTCGAGAACTACTTGGCTATTCTGGTCGCTGGGCATTCTGACATTGTCCCTTTTTGGAACCATCTCTAACCCACGCAGAGAGGAAAATAATCCATTGATTATTTTGAAAAAACTGATTTCTTACTTTTGGGCTCTGATATTTGAGAGTAAATATACTTTTTATCTAATCGTTAGCTCGAGGAAAGTTGGTGTTTTTTCCTTAAAAAGGTTTCTACCCAATTGGGCCTTCGAAATTTGACGTCCTAGGCAGGTGCCTGTTGCGCTTATGCCTGTAATAGTTAGTTTTGTTTTCTAGAGCCACAAATGGTTGAAGGTTGATTAATTATAAAGTTCCATCTACTTTCAGTGAACGATTTAACGAAAACAAGCATTCCTAGGATATTAATCGGCATTTGGCTACTCAGTACATCAATGTTTATTATTTGGTATTCAAGTAATTTGAAGGAAGAATTTATTATTTCAAATTCTGTCTACATAGAGGACGAACATGACCTTGTGAGACATTCAGAAATATGGCCAGTAATATTTAAAAACACAAAAGTGGAATTTAGCTTGAAAGTACGTTATTGGTTTAAATTGAAACTTCACTGTCGCTAATTTTGTGGTACAAAATGACAGCTGGGCGAATAACCAAATTAACCGAATGATTAAGTCGAATATCGATACGAATATCGCCTCTTTTGGTATTTTATCGAATATCGATTAACTTATCTATTATTTGGTCTTAATTATTCAGTAAATATTCGGAAAATATTATATCTTATTCCCGCCTCCCTAATCGGCCTGTGCCACCGCCAAGCTGTTTCTAGCGAGGGTGAAGCAAAAACTTGTTCTCGAGGGAACCAATTTCTGTGGTTAGCCAGTAAAATTCAAGTAAAAGAGTCAATAGGGCAATTCTATTCAAAATAACGCAAGTCATTGGTTAGTTGGCTCTCAGCAGATACATCTTTGTGTGAACAGATAGTTTAAGTTTTTTTAATTTAGGTCATTAGTAACCCATGACGTCATTATATTGTTCAGTTCTACTACTAAGATATTAAAATTTAAAATATCTTGACTATTAAACCGGTTTTTTAAATAATATATGGGCCTATACTCGACGAATATTCAGGCCAATTATTCGACAAATATTCGATAATGTAGTATTTGCCTTAAGACTATCTATTTGGTATTTGATTAGTAAAATTTTCGGTATTAGATATTCGTGTCGATAGGCTCAAAGTGCTTTAAGCCCAGCCTTATCAAAAATCTTTATCGTAACTGTTTTAGCGTTTTATCGAGAGTGTCGGCGTGTTTAAATATTAGAAGGGCTGCCCTTTGTTAGATCTAAATTAATGCCCACATCGAATAAATTACAGCTTTTCTGACACTTATAAGAGTTTGTACAATTTTTGTGTGGTTACACGCTTAAATTATTGTTAATAATATTACTAAAAGCATTATGTTAAGCGACAATATTTCCGGGAGCATTCCCTTTCTGAAAATATTTATTTTTGGCAAAAATGGATGATACTTTGTCCAGAAAAAGGGCTTTGGAAATTCTACCCATAGGTCGCAAGTTTGACATGTGCTTTGGACGTGAAAAGGTTGTGTGACTGTTAATTGCAATTCTTCTAAAGCAATGCAATAATTTTATTTAAAAATGTTTACCTTTCAATTGTTGTTTCCTTTTTTTTTCAGAACTATGCTTCACAATGGAACACACCATTCTTCGAAAAAATTAAGAAACAAGGAATATTTGTTAACGTAAATCAAGCAGACTCCGACATTTCTCGGATTTTTGCGGAAGGAAAAGGGGCTTTTTTCTTGGAATTACCTTTAAAATACTTATTTGTAAATACACAAGCTATTAAAAATATTCTAAAAAATAACAAAAACAAGATATACACGGGAATGAAGGCTTTCGAAACCCATTCTGAACATCTCTTCTTCAACAAGAAACTTGCGAGGAAATTATTAAAAATAATAGATGAACGGTTAGTAAATTAAATCATATCGTGCAAAATATCATTCTTAAACTAAACCCTTAAATCAAAGAAATTAAAATAGCTTTCCAATAATATTTATTTAAATCTTGACGTTTCAAGACAGGTGAGACTTTCATATTCCAACATTACAATCTGTCTGTTGTTTTTTATGAAATAACAAAAAAGTTAATCTGAAAACTAGTATTTTCCAAATGTTTTCATTTTCCCTGACTAAATAGCGTCTAATATCATAGCACCGCAAACCATTTCACGAACATTGGTCGGAGTAACATTATGTGAAGGTTTTCGTCGGCTTGTTTCTCACGATAAACGTCGAAGTCCTCGAGTTGAAATTTACACAGCTCATTGTAACAGTGCGTTATTTTTTCTTTTAGCATTCTCAGGTTCGACGAGACAAAACTAGGACGAAGCGAATTCTACCAAGAATTTCATCAAAGGCGATATTTTTTTTACAGCGGCCGATTACTCTCAAACGGATGCGACAGCCTCGTCCATGGAATTTCTGTCACGCGTCTTTTCTCTGTACTACTGCGGAATAGTGGCATCCGTATTGACTTTCGCTTTCGAGGTCATCGTTTATCTGGTCCAGTATGGTAAATCTGGTTCACAAATAACCTCCGAAAGTTATTTATCGAATATTATGAAAAGTTTCCAAAATCTGATCAGTAGAAATGAAGGGCCAAAACTCTATAAACGAACGATTGCTCTGAGAAAATATCATGATTTCACTGAAACTACGACAATTGAGTATTTTATAGAAACTTGAGTTAAGATAAAGTCCCAAATTTGCTTTCCAAATGCAAACTCATTGTTACGTGAGCCATTGAGAGGTAGATTAATAACAGCTTTAAAATTGTTTGTATTTTTAAACTTAATTTTGAGTATAAGTCGCTTCTCCTCCCTACTCTAATTAACTTATTTCTGCTTTAATCAAATACAAATTTAGTTCTCGCTTAATTTTTTACATTTTCGTTTATAATAAATTGTACAATAACAATTAATAGATGTTGGCTGGGTCAAAAAGTTGAAAGCAACAACTTCTGAAACAAGTCGCTTAGTTTCCTTTAAAGTGTAGCATTATATTGTAAGGGAAAATAACAAAGCAAGGTTATCCCTACTCTACCAATCTGATTTGCCCTTTTAACGTAGTTTTGGTCCAAATGCCGCTAAAATTTCAACGTTAAAAAGAGAAGCACTCACATAAGATTTTGATTCTATTTCTCTTAAGCTGGGCGTTATACACTGAGAGAAAAAAAACCTGTTCAAATTACATTAAAGTGTTGGAAGCAGGGGATGCCAAGACGTTTCTGTAAATATAACAGCTTATTCCGTATTATAATATTTAAAAAAATTATGTTAATTTAACATGATGAAATAGCTGTAAATAACACAGTAATAAAGTCTGTCAAATCAACATGAATAACAGTCTGGAGTACGTGAACCTTGTACGTAATTTTAATGGCATATTAAAGTTGGTTTTACACATCCGTCCGTAGAAAATACTTGTTACATCTCAGTAAATTCGATAAATAGCAAATAATTAATTCAACAAATAATATTGTAGAAAATACACTAACACGTTTAGTCAAATTTACGAATATGAAACTGAATTTTTGACGTGGTAGCTAAGAGAAACACAGCTAATATGCAGGGCCGATCTCACATTTTTCAATAAAATATAATTAAAAGGTTATCCGAACAGACAATTCGTTAAAATCCGGAACGGGTCAAATCCCTCAGAGAGATCCAATAATGTACAACTTGTTCTTTGGTTTTTAAAAATTAGGCTTATGTTCAATCCTTTTTGGTTAGTATTTTCTAAAGTTTCACGTTTAAGGTTGATTTCTAGTATATAGCTAAGGAAGCCTACTTAAAGAGACTATATTCCAAAATATAGCACGATTATAATTGACATGTTTACGTAATCACTGATACACAGCTATTTCACTAGTAAAAATGATTTTGTTTAAAAAATAACAATAAAATCAGAAGACTTTTGAACAAAGATTTACATGTTTTACGAGGCAACTGGGTTTTCAGGTGTGCCAGATAGGTACTAATCTAATTGTGAGCCTCATTGGTTCAAGAGAAATCGGGCCAAGCCTTTTGCCTCTCTATAAACCAAAGTAAATAATCCCGTAAGTAGTATTTTACCGAATTGTTATTGCTGTAAATCAATTCAACAAACGACTAAATATTAAAACGGTCGCTCTTTTCCGAAAGAGACACTCGCTAAGGTTGTATAAAATATCTCACGGTTTTTATATTTATTCATTGTTCTTATTAATTTCGTACAATTTGTATAACGTTTTCATTAAAATTTAATTAAAATCATTTGAGGCCGATAATGGATGGCTATAACCATCACAAAACCCTATCATTAATAGATTTCAAAATAGAGCTATTGAAAGTCAAAGTTTAGCCAATCCCTGCCTTGGGCAGTGCACCCAAAAATATAATTTTTGGGCAAAGTCGGAATCGAAGACATTTCCATATCACTTCTTAGTCTGCAGGGTGAAGGATTATCAAAGAAATTACCATGCATTATGCATAATTAAATTTACGGGGTTCAGATGATATTAACTTACAAGGAGAGTAGCCGAGGTGTTTATTGCCGATTTGGTTCAAAGTCGGGTGTAGTCTAGACCAGCGGTTCCCAATTTTATTTTGCTATGGAACCCTAAATTATCCACCTAATTCTGGCGGAACCCCAACTCATTTTTTTTACTCATCTTAAACTCTTTACACAAACAAAGATGGCCACGCTGCGAATTCTCGGAACCCCTGTGACCCTATTACCGAACCTCAGGGTTCCGCGGAACACCTTTTGGGAACCGCTGGTCTAGACCTATATGAGATATGAAATTTCCCAAAAGGAGACGTTGCACTACCCATTCAATTTGCCATGGCAACCTAAAATGTTTTTGACCACTTAAAACAAATATCATATCTCATATAGGTCTACATTACGCCCGACTTTGAACAAAATCGGCAATAAACACATCGGGTACTCTCCTTGTAAGTAGATGAAGGGTGGTCGTACGGGGCGCGCCCCCACTGCAATGAACAAATAAATAAAATTGTTTCAAACATTTGTGTGCTGAAATAACCAGTTTTTTAAAAAATACTGGTTCTCCGATGAATTATACGTTTGATGATTGTAAATTGAAATTAATGGATTCCAGTTTATCTACAGTATCAGATTTGCTAAATGTTTTTAAAGAACTTCAACGTGAATCTTACTGAAGCTAGCCGTTTAAGTACATATCTGTTATTCGAGTAAATTTTACACAATGAACTGTTAATTTTACACTCTCGATGTGTGTAATAAATACAGCTGCAAATATTCCTGAACAGTTTTACAATGTCCTTCTGTACATTTTACAAGACCAACCCATTTTTATAGAATACAGGCCATTTATGTACTTATGTTCCTGTATAAAATAAAGGATACGTGTAATTTGTACAGGATTATTCTGTACAAGTTGTACACAGACGTTTTATGTAAATATCTTCTGTTAAATTAAAGGATTTCCGTAATTATCTCAGGATTATTCTATGCAAGTGATATACAGATGGTTCATGTAAAATTATCCTGTTAAAATTAGAGTTTTTTCTCTCAGTGTAGGCAAATAAAATATCTTTAGGTTATGGGTATTTTTGAAAAGAGTTTACCTGCTTTGGTCAACATATAAATAATAATATCAGAAGTTAATTATAAATCTCCAGCAAAAAACGATCCACCTCTAATTGAAAGTTTCTTAAGATTATTGTACGTTGTAGATCATTTTCGTTGTTAAAACGAAGATGGTAAAAGATTTGATGTTTAAGTGGTAGTTTCCGATTGAAGGTGGGATGACTGAAAAAAAACCATCTAACGCTGGGTGACTTTTAATGGGGATGTAAAATAAAAAGTTTCGCAGTAGATTTAAGAAAATCTTCCACTGGGAAATCAAGAGCAGTTTTCTCTGAGATTTGTGTCTTTCACTAGTACTCACGCTCTCACAGCTGCTTCAAGATCATCAACGAATCAACAGATTCCAATAACTTTTTTAACTATAGTCGTCTGACAAAATAAGAATATTTAACTTGCTAACTAGAGCCAGTTATACACCTATAGCTTAATTGTTATCTAAACCCTATTGGACAATTGCAAGTCAGTTTGACATAAAACGATTATATGTGAAGTTGAGTATAATATATTTAAAACTATTTTAAATACCGTCAATAATGTATTAAAAACATTTTTAAAAATAAAAACGTTTTATTTTCCAACTTATGGCTTTCTTTAACAAATATAAAAAATGCTTTTATCAAAGCAGTTGAAAGGTTGAATTAAGGGGGAGTAGTTGAGATCTATGAAGGCGCAGATATTGAAAATGTTTTAGGTTTAAAGAGTTTTGGTTTTGGAATTTTCAAAAGCGAAATATATTTCTAAAATAATTTCCATCGATATTCCTCACCTTTTATATAATTTAAAACCCTTCCCTTAAATTTGGACCTTGAAACTGTAACAGTTAAATGAGAAAATTTTAAATTGTAAAGGATTACGTGTAAAATGACAGCATTTAACTTCTATATATGCATATAGAATAGTTTCACTCTAAAGCTTTCCCAATGGCCAACATTTTGTGAGGGATTTTTTCTTTATGGGAAAAAGCATGGGTGACGTGACGTCGTATCACGTGACACTGCAATCACTGTATATATAAATATATAACAGAAACTAAACTAGAAAAAGTCATAAATAAGAGATTTGCAATAAATTTAATCAAGACTGTGTTCAAATTAACAGAGAAAATTTGTATGTAACTATAGCTTCTATTTTCACCATCAACAGATGACATTCTCTTCCTATAGAGAGAGCCTGCAAGTGTAAAGACAGCCGTGTGTCTTGCCCTTTGGCTTAGAAAAGATAAGTCATGGTTATCTTCCAATAACAATAAAACCTTTCTAGAAAGAAACATAGCTGTTTTAATGTAACTCTTCAGTCACGTTTTTACTACCAGCGCTTACTCGACTTGTGTGGAGCTTCAGATTTTCATTAGGCATTCCAAAACTGTATAAAGCTCCGTGTTGTTATGTGTAATTCTACCATGGATTAATGAGGTTAGTTAGTTCATGATTATACTTTAAACGAAAAAATTTAAAAAATGCAGACTATGATAGATAGAATAAGACTTATATAACATCAATGAAATTCATCAAGATAATTAGCTTACACAGAACGTTGCCAACTCCTTAAACCGTTTAATTTATTTTATATTCATACAAAAATTTTAATTTTACATTTAAAAAAGCCAATTAATTAGGTTATAACTCATTATGAGTACTAATTTGCAAAATAAATATGCACGAGAGAGTTACAACAACGTATCAGACGTCTATAGGATTGAAAATCAACGCCAGAAATAAGCTTCTCAATTGAAAAATATGGTGCCGTATCAGGCATTGTAGCCTACCTCGTATTTTTGTCTATTTCTAGCCTAGCTTCAAAATAGCGCTGCGGTAGCTATTTACTTTGAATCTCAATCTCTAGCATATAAATCCCGAAGTGTAAGTGATAATCCTGGAGGGTATATTTTAAGTCAACTACGAGTGATATTGGAAAATGAGTTCCTATCTGTTGGCAAAGACAGTAAAGTTATACAAGGTGATAAACACTTGAATTTTGTGATATTTTCTTCAAATGTGATAATATGGATGAAATTAGAGAGGAATGTGAAAAAACAAAGTAACTCCATACTATTTGTCAAATGGAAATTACTAACACACTTTTATTGGCTACATTTGCAATATTTGGATGTACAAAGCGCATTGCAATCACTATTTTACACCATATAGTATCAACAGTGTATGAAACGTTAATGAGGCTAAATTTGGCAAAACTCGAAGAAAATGGACCACAAGATTATACCAATTATACCTCGAACAAAGTATGAACAATATTTATATCTGAATTTTTGATAAATTCTGATAGGAATAAAAATTTCACATTTTACAGTTTCTCAGATGAAGATCAAAAGATACAACTAATTTGCCTTGCTGGTGGCTGCCTCGGACAGGTTGCAGAAAATTTCAAGAAAGTTACAAAAAACTTCAGGCTCAGCACTTTTGAGAAGGAAGCGTGTAATAGTGGACTTATTTTTATAAATGCAATCACAATGGATGAAAAAGAAAAGGCAACATTACCACTATGTCTACAGGAGCGTGATCAAGGAGGCCGGTATTTTCCAAGGTGTCAGTTCAATCAGTTTTTATTGGCCTTTGATATGGAATTGCGTAAAGTGGCCAATCCTGGGAACATGAAGAAATATGGGTCCAACACAGTAAAGGTACAAATCCAAATAGTGTTAAAAATTGCAAACAAGAGTTTTACCATGAACTCAAATTTTAATTAGAACTTTTTAGTTAAATTATAAATTGAATTGAATTCATTATCTCCTGATAAAATTAAAATATTAAGTTAAAATATGGTTTGAAAATTAGTAATATAACTACCCAGTGTCATTTTGTATTTATGATTGAAAACTACCCACATTTTCACTTCAAATATGTAGTTGGCTACTTAATTAAGACTTTTTATAAAGAGACAAGATACTACAGTTCAGGGTTGCCACAACAACTTCAGTTTCAAATTCCATAACCAATTAGAAATATTTTCCCTGACCTTCTTAAGGCCGAAATATGTCATTTTGGAACTTTATATTTTACTTTTATCAGATTTAGAGTTTTTTTAATTTCATTGTTGATGACTTGAATTAGTTTTAAAGGACACATTAAAAAACTTTAGTTTTAATTTTAACCTTTATGAAGGTGGTTAATAAAACTTGCTAGATTTATTTAAATTCCCTGACTTTTCCCAATTCTAAAAATCCTTGATATTTCCCTGACCTGTGAGGCTGTGACAACCCTGTACATGACTAAAAAATATTTTTAAAATAGTGGAATTTTAAAATATTTACAATGGGGAGCTTTTCGTAACTAGTTGCATCATAAATAACATAATAACTATATTGTGTTAATGCTAATTTTTAGAGGAAACCTTTCTTCAACACTGACACTCGTGCCCAACTTGGATTCACAACCAAACTTAGTAGAATATAATTGTCCTTGGTAGTAGTATATTTCAGCTTTGGCGTATTTTAGACACTAGGGGGCTCTGTGCTGAACAAAACCTTTATTTACGCAATGACTCTGAAAATCAGTTTCATGATAAGCTATGCTAATTGTCATACTCATTGTTCTAATATTACTTATGATCGCGTTTAAATTGTTGCTTGAAAAGGGACTACAGCCCGAATTTCCTCTGAAAGCTTGCTATTGTAAATATTTCAAAGTTTTACAATTTTTAAAATAAATTTCAGTCATGTAGTATATCTGGTTCCCTACTAAATAAAAAGGTTTAATTATTAATTTTACCATTACTTTTAAATTCTACAAGATTATTTGGCTAGTTCTCTCGCAAAAAATATATTGTAAACTTCTGGTTTTACATACCTGCCATGATAGAAATTTCTTTTGATCATTTCTAGTGAAATTGTAATTCTCATCTGTTTCTAACAAACCATCGAGCCGCGAAGTGAAATAAGAGAAACCATCCTTAATGTACGATAATACAGGATGATCCAACCTCCATAGAAGAAACTTGTGCAATATACCTCTTTCAAACACTAGATTGCACGCTTTAAAATAATCGTGCACAGCTAAAACCTCTGCTGCGTCGTCTGGTGGTACTTTTTCTCCAGGCTTCGCGTATTGGCATAAAGCTTGAATCATTTGCTCTTGCTAATTTCTTTTAAAATACATTTGAAATTCATTAGTAACAATCCTGGTCAATTTAAAATACGTCATTCGGTCGCCGTTCGTTGTGAAGCCAAAGTTACAACCGAATAACGTATTTCCAATCAACTAGAGGGTCTCTTGAAAGTCCCTTTAATATGCTTTTTAACTAAAAATTTTAACTATTTCATTTCTAACCTGCATTATTTTAGCGGGTCTGCAATTAAGTTTCGTCCAAGAATCACGCTCTATGTAGCTCTTTTGGGGGCCTTGAACTTGTTTTGGTTTTCCCTGTTTCATTAATTCCAACTCTCGATCATAATGAAGCTCAAGCACTTTCCAGCCAATAGGAATACCAAATGGAGTTTCAAATCTCTTTTTCCATGGCGGACCTCTGGAAGAAAACAGTGCATTGATCACGTTCTTTAACTAAAATTAGAAAAAATATCAGTAATTACCTCAAAAGTATCACCGCCTACCGGCCAAGTTCAAAATTTAAAGCTAAGTCATCTGCTATTTCCCATACGTTTATTGAGTGTGCAGGTGATATTTTTTTCCTAGAATGAAGCCTATATTTAACCTACCTGACGTATGGGACAAATGATACAATGAATTTTGTTGGGAGGCCAAAACGGATTTGGGAAGGACGGATTAATAACATGAGATTTATCATCCGAGATTCCGAATGCTTTCTTTGAATGGCCCATAGAACATTTAATAACACTTAGGTTAGTAGACGCACCATCACAAACGCAAGCCCTGACATGGAAGTCGTGGAATTCAAATAATCTTATTCTGTTCATTTAACAGCTATGAAGTTGTTTACGATTTGCAGGACTACTGAAGGTAAAATATGGTCCCAAAACATCAAAATTTGACGATAAATCACGCCACAAGAATTGAAGAATGTATTTTGTTCCTCACTCATAGCGAAACCAGTTATTTCATGGGTTTTAGAGCTCCGTATGACTTTCCCAATAACTTGGACTTCATCAAATATGCAAACTCCTCCCGTTTCTGCTTTTGTTCAATTTTCTTCTTTTCATACAGATCTTGCTGTGAGCTTATGTAAGTGTGTGAGAGCCCAGCTTGTTCAACGCGGTAGCTTGTAAAATGTTTTAAAGATGATTCACATGGCAAATTCAATATTTTAAAACTCTTGGGGCTTCATAAGCTGCTGGGCTTCTGATATAGACAGCTAGAGCAATACGATAAGTGATCATTGACCACTAGTTACCTCTATTACCAGTCACTGTAAAAAAATCAAAATCAAAACACATACCAAAGTACAGTACAAAAGCCAACCAACCATTTGATCTCTGATCTTTCTGAAAATGTTTAATATTTTCTTTATGTCGAGCTAATCGATCTCTCTTCCAAATTCTACGTAGTGAGGCTTTAGTTTTTGGTGAATCATTGAGCACACTTTCAAATTCATCTTTAAGGTTGGTATCAATTGTTGAAATAACTTTCTCCAATTCACTACTTTGTTCTTCTGAAAGTGCAATTTTTTTTCTGATTCGAAAGATTTCAATTTTCTGATTTCTTCTTTCTTGACATATAAAAGTACATCTTTTCTTTCTAGTTTTTGTAGTTAACATACAAATTGCTGTTTTAGATTTGATATTGCTGGGGGACATAGTAATATTTGTATTTTTCGTTGATGTTTCCTTTGGCACATTTTCTAAACTTTCCATTAATTTACTATCAGAGGACTTTTTAATCTTCTCTGGTACAATCTCAGCCTTATCCAACTTCTCCATTTTTCTCTTTAAATTTCTCCTAAGCCGGTCTTGACAGTTGCAGCAACGGTGAAAGGGAAATGCTGGCATATTAGTCCACTTTGTAACTGGTATAAGTAAATTGCAATTTGGAGCCTCGTAAACAACAGTCTCTCCTGGGTTGAATCTTTGTTTTGCCAGGTTAATAACTCCCTTCTTTTTTACAAAATTGTATTCTTCATTAGTAATTCCATAACAACGTTTCGTGCCCCCTTCAGCGTTATCATCATCATCAGAGAGTTTCTCAACCATTCCATAGAATTTTTTTTCTACTTGCAGAATTTTGTTTACCAAGGTTGATACTTTAGGTACTTTCTGGGCACTCCTTCCAAACGCTACTAGATTTGCAGACCACGATTGAGTTGATATAATTATTTTCAATGGATCAAATAACGCATTTTCTTCAATCACTGGTAAATAAACTTTGCTTATTGCAGGTAAGTCTTGCCTCCAATCAGATCGGGATAGCACCAGGCAAATTGTAACAGGATTTTTATCCCATTAACAATTTATTATTTCTCCGGGTACTCGCATAACTGACACTATTGGGGTTAGCGAGATAATAACTTTTACTTAGCTCAAAAATCTTAGGGATGTGTTTCGGCTTAACTACGAAGGAAATAAAACTATTCATTGAGAATTGCCATAGGCAAAATTTAATAGTTGACTCCAGAAATTAATCTCATTAAACAAAACAAGAAATGGCGCAAAGGCCATGAAAAGGTAATACACTCAAATACATAACAAATTAACCCGTAGGGTTAATATCAGAGGCATATAAAAAATGGTAACTTGACCAAAATATTAAAATATCATAATTATTAAAACAACACTAACAATGTTCTACGCCCGAAGGCCATTGAAAGTTTTTGGGAGCCGTATTATCGGCTTATAACCCGATTACACACCGCTAACCATAGTTTGTGGTTAACGCGGAAGTAGCGATGAATCGCCATTATGAGTTAAATTTATACTCAAGTGAAATTAAAGGCAGCGTCCAACGAGGTAGTCAGTCGAGATGGAGGATCGCTGGCTCCGGTTATCGCGGACCGCACATAATTGGCGTCGAGGAACCGCTACCGAGAAGCACCGGTGAACACTTCTAGTTTTCGTTCTTTCTCGTTCTGTTTCTGTAAATCACTGATTTCTGGTTTTAATCAAAAGGGGGCCGTGACCTATTTCATCCGGGTCGGAGATAGTGTCACTTGGACCCAATAACCTCTTGGCATCCAATAGGCCGAGGTGGGATGTGCCAAGTCTAATGACCAAGGGGGCACTTAGTCTTGATTACCCCCAGGGTCAGAGGTCGGGACACTTTCGCTGGAAGTCGACAAGGCCCTCACACCTCGCGCAAGATCCAAGGTCAGAGACCATAAATAAAAATAAATAACCACTTTAATTTTGACACATTCAATTTTGAAAAGTAATATAACAAAAAAATACCGATGCACACATTACTGGTTTTATGGCAGTTCTCAATTCCTGGAATAAGAGTTCGAAATGAATAATGAAACTTAGAAACTTTACGGGACTAACATTTGGAACGGGCGGCTTATGACAATGCCTCAAAAGAAAAACCGGGGAAGGGCTATCGGACCAAGGACAAAAACAGGGTCGGGGAATAGAGACTATGCGCACTAGTCTTCTAAACCAATTTAGGGACGACTCTGCCACAGTGCCTGGGGGCACCTTCGCGGAGGCCAATTGAGAATATAACAATCGTCAGAAAGAACGGCCAGCATTCAAACTCAGGAAAGATATTTTAAGCGAAACTTAAGGGGGGAGAAGCGTGAGAGGGATAATTGTTACTGAGAAAACTTAACGAAAGAGCAATATATTCCAAAACTTAATTTTTGGGCATTACAAAATAAGGTAGAATGAATAAATTCATGGTTGCGTTAGGCTAGGTACTGTCCACTAAGTGGCGTTATAGACAGCCCATCGTGACAGCAAGAATGGGGTTTGGGTGGCGATGTCAGGCGTCAATACTGGTAACACTTAAATACTAGATGCGTTAGGATAGGTATTTACAATCAAACGGCCGACGGACCATGTTAATTATCGTTCAGAAATTTCTTATATACATAACAAATTAAGCCAAGGAACGATAAGGTACTATAGTCAAAAGCTCATTTTTTGACCAAAAACCTACGAAACCTATGACATCTGTCGATATTCGTCTCCAAGTGCTCAAAAAGCAGAAAACGAAATTAATTGAGGTACATATAATTTAAAAATGTATAATGATGTTTCATATTTAATTAAAACTCTTCCCGAGATCTACTACATCAACATTTTGATAACTATAGACCAAAATGAAAGTATGATTTCATGGATCCTGCTCTATCTCGGGGGCAGAAGTAAAGAACTCCCCCCTAAAATAACTACTCCGATAGCAGCCGACTAATTATTCAGAAGCTGGCTGAAAATCGGTTTAAGAGCTCTGTTGACTCAGAACCCGATCAAAAAATATTATTATACTCCGCGCCCGCGGGGTATATTTAGAGCTCATCTTTTTCCCCCATTTCCACCTCTGCTGCGCGTATGTTGACAATTTACCGGTTTGGTCGTGGAAGATGTCAACTCAGCTTGAGAGACTTTTAGGCCTTCTTTGGGTCGCGCTGTAACCTCAACCACTGGTCGTATTTGAATTCTGTAAACGGATTTAAAATCAGCGTGTTTCACTTCATAGGCCTGTCTTTTCACGATTTATAATTTAATCAATAACGCCGAGAATATATAAGTTTTTGAAGCCAGGAAATTAAGGTTTCGAGGCATCCATTTTCCCTTTTAAGTTTCAGATTGGCACGCATGCGCAACGGGAAACTGAGTCAAACATGAAAACCGAGGCCTAGCACAAATACAGGTCCCAAAGGTGGGAATTAATTTCCTTGCCTTAAAATTTTCGTCGATTTTAAAAGTAGATTACAAGCGAAATACTTAAGGGAAAATTATAAATGCAGTCTTAAATAAAACCTGGAAACTTAGTAACTCACTAAAAATCATATGAAAAATTCCCAGTTGAGTACAAACACTAAAATTATTAAAAAGTCTCAGAACTGCAACACAGTTAGGATAACAAATTCCCGTAGGAAAAGCATTGGGGAGAAAAACCAATTTATTCAAAAATTCGTCCGCTTAGACTCAGTTCGTGTACATGTTATGTTTGGTTGAACCACGGCCAACTGCGATCTCTCGTGCTACAGCGGCCATCTCATTCGTTGACGTTTCTGTGTATGACGTCAGCGCCCCTAGCAGATCATTATTTTAAGTATAGTTTTTACATTGAAGTCAATATAACAACCGAGTGTGGCACTGAACTCCTACACGTTATAGTACAGTTTATAGGGGGAAAATCCTTGCTCGCGAAGTTTCGACGAATGTGTTGGCCGCAGCAGCGCGAACAGCACGTGATCAAAGTTGGCCGTGGTTGAACTAATCTATCAGCTGTTAAGTTTATTACTAATCCTTTTCGAGCTTTAAAATTTGAAATGCCAAGGAAACAAAGGAAAAAGGCAAAACGACAGGCTGAGTATTTGCGCAGCAAAGGTAATAATTTTTATGTGGTTGAACTAATATTTGTATCGGTAAAGGGGGACGGCCAAAATATCTGGCAGCCTCGTTTGAAACAAATCTCTTGAACTCGTAGTATAATTATAACAAAAACTGTTCTCCGAACTGTAAAAACTGTTTAGAGCTCCTACCAGTTAAAGCCTTAGATGTGCAAATATTACTTTTATGCACCACTTCTCATAAATGGGCATATATTATAACAAAAACAGTTCTTCGAACTGAAAAAACAGTTTAGAGCTCGTTATAGGTGCAGCCTTAAAGGGACATATATTATTTTTATTAATATGTCATTAAAATTAAATTAATTAATTAATTAACATTAAGTTTTAAAATTTATTATTATTATTGTATTATTTATTGCAGTAATCTGCAATAAGTAAATAATACAATAATAATAATAATTTGCCCCGAAAATGCGAACGCGTTCGCAGGCCAGACAGACTGACTGACACACACACACAGACACACACACAGACACGGTGATTGTATAACCCCTCCTAGGTTACATAGTACCCTCGGAGAGGTAATTAATAAAGTTAGAAATAAAAGAAAGGACAGTCCTTCCAGAAATTCGGAGTCGAAGAAATAAAATTTCTTATACCAAAGATGAAGTTACTCATGCCCAACTACGAACAGAGTTTGATGCCAGAATGGCATTGTTCTAAAATTCTGCTGATCATTCATTTCCAGAAAACGCAAAAATATCACGTGAAAATTTCTTGAACACTTTTACAAGGTCTGCTAATACGCACCCTATCTAGATTTCGTTTGCAGCCGCCAACCAAAAGAAAGCCTAGCGATAGCGTTAAGTCGCGAAAAAATTACATAACGTCTCAGGGCAGAGCTTTATTTGTTTATTCTTCGCACAATTAATTTCTAAGGCCCCAAGAAAAATACAAATAAAGGGCCCTCCCACCCCTATCCGGGGCCTTTTTGGCCGGACCCACAAGCATTGCTTGGGCTGGTGGTGCATAGTTATAGCCCTGACCATGACGTTAACATCTCTCTCTCTCTCTGAAGGTCAAGTTTCTTTAAGAAAGTGGCACAGACAGGAAATTTGTGTCTTCTTATTAATGGGAGTTTAACCTCGCACGCGTTCTTTACAGATGAAGGGATTACTTCCACAACAAACAACTAAGTAACTGCCGAAAAGCTGATCGCGACCGAAAACTATCGCCATTAAAACTTAGATAGGTAGCGACTAAAGCATATGCTAGTAGGTTTTCCTCGTTATTCGTAAATTTTACTGTATAACTTATGATACTTGCATTTTAATATAATTTTGGCATCGTTTGCTTAGATTTTGATTATTTTATTTCAGAAAAAAAACGTTCTTATCACTTTCTAATGTCTGTAGCAGAGGCTAGATTGTAACGACCATATTTTAGGCTTACGTTAGCCTGTTAATTTTAGCATTCTTGATGGGCTTTCTAGTTTCAGTTTAATTGTATCGTTCTTTAAGTTTTTGTAACTTCCCCTCGGGCGTTCTCTCTCTACCCCTTGGCGCGGGTTGTCTTGGGTTGTGTGGGATCGCGTGAACCAGCTGTTCTTAGCCGAGCTTCCCTCTCTTCCATGGGGTCCATAGTGGCTTTAGTGGCCACGGGCCGCTGTGCCCCCAGTAGCTTTTCTCGTTCCATATAACGATGCGTTTGGAGTAAAGGAATGCCCTCTTGTCTTTGTAATGCCGCACTATCTTTTCACCCACATCTCCCCATTTGGGATTTCTCCGAAATAAGAAACAAGGACTGCCAATATGTCATGTTATTTTATATTTTTGTTATTTCTGTGTGACGTTTTTATGACTTAAATTCTGAGAGTTTGTATTGATACAATTTTAAGGAAATGAATAGAAAGCGAGCTTTCCTCGCTTTGGGGTTAAAAAGTGACTCAGATGGAAACGTTTAACGCCTAAGTGCGAAAAGTAAAAGTTTAAATGTGATTGTGTTTGGCTCGGCGGTACGGCCTTCATGTTAAACGAGCGTCCCTTCAACTAATAACAATTTTCGGGGGTTTGAATTTAAAGACTTTCGCTCCCACGCTTGACGATTGGATGACCCCAGTGATGACCGTTCAGGAACAGAACTAGTGGTTGGACAGAGCCCAAAAGCGCGGGAACCCAAGACCATCAAAACCAAAGATTTTGGCGGATTTTGACAGAACGAACTTGAGAACCGCTCTGGGGACTCGAACCAGAAAAAGGGTCACTCTCTCCGCTACTCCTGGAGCAGACCCGACCTTTGGGTAACTTTGGTCACTGACGCGAAGTCGGAAGCTCCCATAAGCTAACGGCGACTATAAGTCGTGATGAATCAAGTTAACCTGGCGGTTTAAGTTAGAAAGGCGTAAGTCCCGTTAGGGCAGCAGAATCCCCGGTGTGCGCGTGAGTGTGTCTGTGCGGCATAAAACAAGCGGTCACCGTCCCGAAACCGCAAACTGGGTGCCGAGCCGAAACAGCAATGGTATGATGTATTGTTTATTTTCGTAAATAAGACTTTAAAAACTGTTGTCAATTCCCTCGGAATTGTTTTTGTGTTGTGTTTGTTATAAGATGTATGTCATGCATCAGTTAGTCTCTGCAGAGTCTTTGGTAGAGTGAAATCTAATTTGTGTTTAATAATTAAAAGTAACCATTCTAATGGCAATTTGGCAGTCCGTCCTTTTATCCCTATGAGTAGTTTAAGCATACCCCTAGACTTCAACTCGTTAACTCCAATCGTGTACGTTATACGAGTTTCCCAGTAACAATCCTTCCCTGTAGGGTATTGTCTCTTGCGCTGTCGTCCTTTTGGCTAGGAATAGTTGTTAAAGGTAAGGAAATAGGCTTACAAGATCATAGGCACAACCATAGAGAAGATATCGCCACCTAGACTCGTTTCGATCCCGAATACCCCTGTAGCACATAGAGTCGATTTAGGGTCACTTTTTGGCCCTGGTCTAAATGCCGACTCCAAAAATCTTAAAAGTTTTTACGAAAGTACGATTTTGATCCCTTATATTGCCGACTCAAAAGAGACCTAACATTGTTTAATCTTAATTTGTAAGAGTAACGAAAGTCAGATAGTAAATAAGTAAATTGCGCATTTGTGACACAATAATAATATCAAATAATACACGAATTAAGAATAAAACAGTTAATTTTCAACAGAGGGCTGGGTCATTCCACGTCAAATCGAAAACTCATGCAAACATGGGTTGGCTGATTCAAATGAAATTTAAACCAACTAAACAAGGTACAAAACAATTAAGAAATTTAAAGTTTTGGTGAAATAAATACAGAGGTTGCGTAACTAGAGCCCTTCGAAATTAAGTTACTTTTTCAAACTCTTGAAAAGTTCATTTTTGCACCCTCAATCATTTTGTATTATAAATTAAAGAAAATTTCGATGATTACTATGAAACTCTCGATTGATTTTTTTCTATATCTTACCGTAAGTTATACCTCAACCGTTCATGGTTTTCTGAATACAGTGATTACTCACATTAAGACCGTAATTCCTCAGATCCCTAATATTCATTACTTTAGGGACGGTGCTGGCTCTCAGTACAAAAATGAAAAATTTCAAAAAGATTTTAATGAAAAAAATGGAAATGATAACACTCGTTTAGACAAACTATTGACGGAAACGATTATCTTAACACCTAGGAGTAACAAACACAGCACCTCACACAAGGAGAACGCAACCCGTCAACAGTCGTACATTTTCATGTGTACAGTTTTCATTGGTTAGAAGCTTTAGCGCCTGCTGCCGTCCGAAGGGGAACATTCCAAAATTGTCTTCCTCACGCCCGTAAAACGTTCAGAGTAAAGGCTCGTCCAATGAAATTTGTACACAACACTGCGTTAGCGTGTTTAAAGGCTTGCTGCGTTCTCCTTGTGTTGGTTGCTCCTAGGTGTCACCAATATAATCGGGTTTTTTGAGAAGTACGATACACCCACCTTTGTCCGAACACTTTTTAATTCAATGTTTATTATATTCTTTTAATTCATGGGACTGTTCCCTTGAAATGTTGAGTAAGGTTTTTTTTATTTAAAAATTTAAAAATGTATTTCTCATATAAGTTCTTTTGATATTGTTCACTTTTTTTAGAGCAGTTTCAATTTTCATGATAAGGTCTTCTTTGTAAAGTGTTTTTGGTGTTATTGCAAACCCTTTTTTTTTGGGGCGGGGGATCACTCAAAACGGAATCTCAAAAAATGACTCAACGACCATAACGTTTATGACCATAATAAAAAAAATTATATATATCTATTAGCCGAACACGTTGCCGAATCAAAAATGAAAACTAAATAACAATAAATTGAAAACTTTTATTTAAATATACTACGTGTTGGTGGTTCTTTAATAACGTTTACTAATTATCTCGTTATCAGTAATATTAAGGCAGAGGATCCAAAAGTGGAGTAATAAAGGTAATGTACTTCTACCTCCATTTTAGCGCTGCGAGCTTGTCAAAGTGTGGAAATATCCAATAGGTTAATGACAATTTCAATTTTTTTATTGAATAATTTTAACGGTTATCATATTAAAATTAAACTTAAATAACTATGTACAGTTCATTAATTTATGACTTCCACATCTTCGAAGTGCACTCATCCTGTAATATTAATGATAAAAATACCCTTAATTAAACTATATTAAATTAATTTTGTTCAAAGTGTTTTCTTACTCCTAGAAGCTTCTTTCCTTCTGCCATTAACTAAATAAAGATCATATTTAATTAATTACAATAAACGATTCACTATTTCTTTAGTTAACTTACAGCATCACTCGTTGTACATGCCTATAATTAATTGAGTAATTACGTATATTAGATTCTATACTGCATTTCATTATATTGTTAATTTTACCTTTTTAACGTCCTTGTCACTCTGAAAAAATATTTATAAAATAATAATAAATTTTTATTTTAATATTGGTTATTTCATTATAACAGATAACGTGGTTTAAATTACCTTGTACGTCGTACATAACTCTGCGTATTTTGGTTTTAATGCGGCTGTTTTCTATTAAAATTCGTAAATACAATGAGTCTTATATCATTGATTATATTAATTCGACTCGTTACCTTCACACAATCTTCTCCCATTTTTTCTTCCATTTTCTTCGCAAAATTCTCGTCTTATGAAAACAAAAGTATTTTTTTGAATTGTACAATTGTTCTCCGTTAACCACCTAACGCGGAAATTTAAAAAAGTCATACCGTGCTCTCCACACATCATGTCCAACATATTATCACTGCACTTAAATCCACCTTTGAACCCTTTGGACATGCATTCTTTCTAAAATATTTAGTTCCAAATTTAAAACGATAATTACAAATTGTTATCAATTTTGCGACCAAAAATTTAATAAATTTTAATACTCCTAAAAGTTGCATGACTTCTTTCATTAAACTATCTTGGGCTTCGCAGGCCTATAATCACGTTATAACTGATTAATTTTATTTATTTATGGTTTCCGTATTTCATTAGTATATTTACCTTTTTATCATCTTTGTCAGCCTTAGTAAAGAAATATATTACTTAATTTTTATGAATTGGCTTTTAAAATTATTGTAATTTAATTTACCTTGAAATCAGCGCAAATCTTTTCACCTTTTCCTTCTAACGGTTTTCCTTTCTAGAGGGATTTTATTTATAATTATTGAATTAATGTTTAATTGCAGAAGCATGTCTTTGTCGGTTAAGCCCCTTTATCAAGAAATCTTAGAATTCACAAACCCAAAAAATTACAGGTGTCTTCATCGATGCAGTTTTCGCATACGATAGAGATAAAGATATTTCTTACCAAAATCCAATGTAAAAATATATCTCTCCTATGTATGGAGAGACACTTGAAAAAACGGGTTTTGAACCGATGAGAGAGAACTATGAATATGTCTCTCTATTTTATCAAAAGGTTTTTAATTTTAACTACGGTTTAGTAAATTTAAAGTGGCCATATATTTTAATTTAATTGCGTGAAAGTGGTTGATAACGTGATCCGATTTAGGAACCAAATCTTAGCGATTAATTAAAATAAGTTAAAACGGAAACCGTATTTCACAACTCTGCGTAAATGCTTCACCGTATCACATAATAATCCCGTAACTCAATTATTTTGATAAATAAAACGTGTGCAAATTTTGTGAAATGCCATTTGACGTTAGCCTCGATCCTAAGACGGGACAGGAGAATGTGATCTTAAAGGAACTCCAGCTGCCCCTTGTCAATACAATTGCATTTACTTACAAGGAGACATCCCGAGGTGTTTCTACCCGATATTTTATTCAAACTTGGGCGTTAAGTAGACCTTGAAAGTTCCTAAAAGGAAAAGTCTCAATGTCCATTCGTTTTTCCACGGCAAACAAAAATGTTTTTCACAAGTCAAATTTAATTAACTTTATCTACGTAAAATAGCATCGGAAAATCACGAAATCTATTTAATTTATTTTACCCAATTTTATCGATTTTACCTAATTTTTGGGCTAAAATTTTAATTTTTACTTTTTTTTGAAAAAGGCAATCCTTGATTTTCCCATGCAACTTTACGCAGATAAAGTATTAATTTGAGTTGTTAAAAACATTTTTCGTTGCTATGGCAATATGAACGACCATTGAAACTTTTCCCTTCAGGGACTCTCAAGGTAAATAAAGGTCTACTCGACCACTGTTATTTATAAATATCGGGGAGCAACCCCTCGGGATGTTTCATTGTTAGTTTCATTCAATAACACCCCCGATCCTATAAAATGGCATTGATTGAGCTGTCAAGAAACTACCCTTGCTTAGATATTTCAAATAGATAAAAACGCACCTTGACGCACTCTTCACCCATAGCGGCGGCCATGTTTTTCTTCATTTCCTTTCCTGAAGTAAAACAACAACTTTGAGCATTGGCATGTAATTTTTGGGAAAAAAATACGTTCCTTGGGAAACAGAAAATTTTAAGTATGAAGGATTTTTCAAGTAATAAAATCATTTACTCATTCCATGAATTAGATATTTATGGGAAAATGGCTTTCAGGCAATTTTTATGAAATTTGGATATGTTGTCCTCCTGATCATGCTGAATAAAAATGGCAATAGGCCCAAAGTCGCCAAATCAATATCTTGGCCGCTACTGACCCTCAAAATTCGAAATAACCATAGTAATTCTCTATTGTTTTTCTAATTAACTTTTTGTCAGAAGTGTATGATTCGAAGTATGTAAGCTCAAATAGGAACAACGATATTGTTGTTATGTACTCTGCTTGCTAGCCAGATTCATTAGCTGCCCGTCACCTCTTCTTTACTAGAAATAAGGTATTAGTTGTCATTCGCGTGTTTCATGCGGGTAGAGTTGCCATTCGCGTTCTCCATTCGAGTGTATCATGCGGGTGGGGTTCTATAGTCGATATACGACTGGCCCGACCGTTCGTGGAATCCGTTGCCAGTCGCCTGATTGATATTCTCTTCGCAACCGTGTTAGTAATTAATCTTGTATTTGTGGTTCATTGTTATTTGGAACATCTTGCGTAGATCGTAATAGATGACGCGAAGATTCTCCGTAACGAGTTTGAAGAGGATCTATCCGCAATTCGAGATTGGTTTGAAGAAGATGACCTTTTCAGGTTGGATAGAGGCTATCGCGATGCGATTCTTTTGCTTGAAGAGCTTGGAATCGACAGCAAAATGCCGTCGCTCTGGCGTCCGCACCAAAAACAGCTGGAAACTGAAGAAGCTAACGCGTCTCGCTTGATTACACTTACCAGATGGATAATTGAGGCCCGTAATGGTCATATCAAAAGTAATTTTAAACTGTTTTCCGGTACAATACCGATGAAGCACGCGCTAAATATAGGCGATTTCTACCGTATTGCTGCTGCAATAATTAATAAATAGCACCCACTCATAGAAATAGAGGACGCGACCGTTGAGAAAGCATGATTTATTATTGAAAAGGTCGACAGGGTAAATTTTGTTCAAGCCTGAGTTGAAGCAGAGCAACTTCAAAGAAGAAATTATCAATGGGCGCCATTAAGACTTAATCACGAGCCAGGATTTCCGCGTTTGCCATTAAAATATTTTAGAGATCTCACCATCGAAGTTAATCAAATAAATCTAGCGCCTTCATATATACAAGATGAGTTGCAGTGGGAAAACGCCGAGTTTTTTTAATTCGACGAAATGGTAGGTTAACCATGATTTTTAAGGATTGGAATATATTCTAGATTTAGGAATGCAACGAGGTATTAGCTGTGGATTGCCTATCAAATCAATGACGACGGAGGGGACGAAGAAGCCGCTGATGACGAGGGTCCAATGTGGGGATATTATTGTACTTGCAAATCAGGCGCTAGAACACTTGGAGCTTGCGCGCACGTGTCCGGCACCCTGTGGTATTTGGGTTACGCGCGGCATGATAACAATGGTAAATACCCGTGGACCGATCTATCTACGCAAGATGCTGATAACAGTGCCCTTTCCAAATAACAATTAACCTCAAATACAAGACTAATTACTAACACGGTTGCGAAGAGAATATCAATCAGGCGACTGGCAACGGATTCCACGAACGGTCGTATCTCGACTGTAGAACCCTACCCGCATGAAACACGCGAATGGCAACTCTATCCGAATGAAGAACGCGAATGGCAACTCTATCCGAATGAAGAACGTGAATGGCAACCCTACCCGCATGAAACACGCGAATGGCAACTCTATCCGAATGAAGAACGCGAATGGCAACTCTATCCGAATGAAGAACGCGAATGGCAACCCTACCCGCATGAAACACGCGAATGGCAACCCTACCCGCATGAAACACGCGAATGGCAACTCTATCCGAATGAAGAACGCGAATGGCAACCCTCCCCGCATGAAACACGCGAATGGCAACTCTATCCGAATGAAGAACGCAAATGGCAACCCTACCCGCATGAAACACGTGAATGGCTACTCTATCCGAATGAAGAACGCGAATGGCAACCCTACCCGCATGAAACACGCGAATGGCAACTTATACCTTATTTCTAGTAAAGAAGAGGTGACGGGCAGCTAATGAATCTTACCAGCAAGCAGAGTACAATAACATCAATATCGTGGTTACTATATGAGCTTTCATACTTCTAATCATACACTTCTGACAAAACGTTAATTAGAAAAACAATATGGTTTTTTCAATATTTGAGGGTCAGTAGCGGCCAAGATATTGATTTGGCGATTTGGGGCCTATTGACACTTTTTTTCAGCATTGTCAGTAGGACAACCTATCCAAATGTCATAAAAATGGGCCGAAATCAATTTTTGCATAGACGGTGTGCGGGGTCCTTTTATCTTCAAAATCATAAGTCGAGACAGTAGAATATGACCTTAAAGTAACTCCAACGCGCCTTTGTAATACCACTGCAACTGCTTAGTTTCAATCAATAACCCCTAATGCAAAAGGTGGTGTAATGAAACCTGCACAGCACTATTCAGTGACTTCTTAACCCCAGCTTTTTTGCACACAACTCCATTTAGCGATGCAAATAGGTAAAAATTACGCTACTTATGGATAGTTACCATTATAAAATCATTTTTCTCCGAAAGAAGTATACGTTGTATTTAAAACCATTTTACTTAAGTAATTAGGGGTTCAAATCGTAGGTTATCTCGGGAATTCACGCAGAAATTGGGATTATGCGCTACCTATCACCAAGAAATTAGTGGAAATCAACGAATGATTTTAGAAATTTAGTAAGCAGGTGTACGAAGATTTTACGAGTGACTACCCCCTCGATTTTTTCTGCCAAAAAGGATTTCATAAAATTGTCGAAAGTCTGCAGAGGCACATGTTTCAAGAAACTAACAATAGAGGTTGTAGAATAAGGAGAGAATGTTTCATACTTCTGATATTAGAAATCTTGATGTCCAAGGACAATCAGCCCCAAAATATTAATTCCCTTATAAAACTAGATGTCAGGAAAACAAATTAACATTGAAATCCAACTATAACGTACCATTTATTCAGGGTTACTACAGTTTTTTCACACTCAAATTCCCTGACTCTTCCAGGTTTTCCCTGACTTATTTTGTATTTTTTAACCTATATTTAAGAAACAAATTCTATTTGCAACCGAAATTAAATTTCCTGACATTTCCCTGATTTTTAGACTAACTTTTAAAACTTCCTGACTTTTCCAGTAATTCCAGGATTTCCAGGGACCAAGGCCACCCTGTTATTTATTATAATTATTTTTTTATTTATAACTTCATATAATATATATATTATTATTATTATCGACATCTTTATATAATATATATTATCATTATTATTATTATTTGTGATTTTATATAATATATATATACTATAATTATTATTATTTTTATTTATAACTTCATATAATAAATATATTATAATTATTATTATTATCGATAACTTTATATAATATATATATTATAATTATTTTTATTTCTAATTTTATTTAATATATATATTATTATTATTATTATTATTATTTATTATTTTATATATTATAATTGTCATTCATTTTATTCAATAATTATATATTTTATATACATTATATAAATTTTTTTATAATTTTATTCTCGACTCGAGAATAAAATTATGAAAAAATCTCGAGGACCTATTGGTCCTAATATTTTGTAAGTTTTACAATTACTATAAATTTGTTAGTGTTTATATTTTTTACCCCTTTTTATTATGGACTTTTCTACCTTTTCGCGTAATTTTACTGCATCTTAGTTCATAGGTGGCTTTTATCAATTGCAAAGTACAAAATTGCATCGAAATTTTAAATAGTTTAATATTTTAAAATCCAATTTTTACCTCTCCGAGGGGACTTTGTACCCTGGAGGGGTATTACAATCACCGTGTCTGTCTGTGGGTCTGTCTGTCTCTCTGTCTGCGAACGCGTTCGCATTTTCCGTGCAAAGGTTAATCATTGCGTACGCAGTTTCTCGAAATCTCTGCGTTCGCAGTTTCTCGAAGGGTTGGCAAAACTACCGTATGACGGTGAGCGTTAACGGATTCATTTGCGGTTTGGTTTGGATGGTGTTTGTTCGCTCACCGTCGTGACGGTTTGGTGTATTATGTTTTTGTAATGTTCATGCGTAGGTTGTGAATGTTGAGCTCGTGTTATGACGGTTGTGATTGTTGTGTTTGTGTTTTGATGGTTATGTATGTTGAGTTCGTGTTATGTCAGTTGTGGGTTTAGAGATTGTGGTGTGTCTGTGTTATGATGGTTGTAGATGTTGAGTACGTGCGTTTTCTCTCCAGCTTCTACTTAATGACTTTGGGACGGACCGAATGCTGAGTGTTATGCAACCTCTCAACGTCCAATGGCAGGGTTTCCACCAATTGTTCACGGTATTCGTCTAAGTATCTATTTGCGATTTATTGGCGCCGGCCGGGAATCGAACCCGGGTCTGCCTCGTGCAAGAGATTTACTCTAACCACTCAGCCACCAACGCTTGTTAAGTTACGGTGTTTTTCTAAAAAACAGCTTTGGCGAATGTCATTTACAAAGTTATAACGTTAGGTACTATAATTTATTCAACATCATTTTAAATATTTATAAATTATATTAATCTTATATTTAATTAAATATTTATAAATTATATTAATCTTATATTTAATTAAATATTTATAAATTATATTAATCTTATATTTAACTAAATATTTATAAATTATATTATTATTATATTTAATTAAATATGTAAGTATTTTAATTTATTTGATAGTGTTCAGGAATTGAACTCGGGTCGCATCGTTACAATGCAGATAGTTTACCGCCGAGCCATTGACTTCCTTTAGGAAAATAAAAAGTAAAGAAACCATTATGATAAGGCGGGCTTTTACCTTTCAATAACGCTTAGAAAAAGTATAATTATTCAAAACTCCCGCGGAAACTATATCAAAGTAATAATATATATATAATCAATCAAACCGGGTAAAAAATATGATCTTTTCAATTTTTCGAACTTTAGTCAAATCTTGACGGGTCTAAAAAACACCAAATAGAAGTATATAAAGCCGTTGCCGTCAATTTAGAAGATTTAGTCTTTCTGAGTTCTTGGCTGTCAGACGAACTACTACAGGACGGGGTCCTGGTGTTGGTCAAAAGTTACGAGGTTACTTTGCGGTTTTAATTAGTATGTTCGGTCTTCGGTTAAGAAAAGAGTTAAATTGTGTTACGCGTTTGGAACGTGAGTGAATGGACTTAAGTGTATGAACAGTGCGTGTTTAAGACTGAAAGTGTTTAAGTAATTGGGAACTAACTCAAGTCAGCTGTAAGATAAAATTGATTGTTTTTATTTTTTGAATTGGAATAACCTAATTATACCCTTGAAAATATCAACTCAACCTGTGAGGCTAATTAAGTAGATTGGAAGTAATTAGTAGCGAACAGCTCTCAGCTGTTAATTAAGACAAGATTTTATAGTAAGGTAGTTTGAATTTAGTTAAAATTACTCAGTATAATTTATGATATTTACTTAAGTGTAAGTGTGTTTTGGTTTTTTTTTTTCAATCACGATGAACTAAGACACATCTAGTCTTAGACACTTGAGTACCAGTTCTGTACAATTACGTAGGAGGGATATATATTGTTGGGTTATTGATGAAAGTTAAATCTAGAACGTTCCATAGACTGTTCTGAATAAAAATAAACATTTATAATTTTGCATAATTCTGGTTGCCATTTTATTTTCTAATCACTCGCCCACCACATTAAAGTTCTGGCAATGCCGAATCAACTAAATTTTCGATATAACGGCGACGGGAAATTAGGGAATATTCTTTTAACAAAATTTCGATAAACTATCCTTTAATTAAAATCGGCGTGATTCCGTTAAAATTATAAACCAAAAAGCGAACGGTCGTTATAATACCCTCTGAAGATATTTCTTCATTAAAATTTGCTTTGTATTATATTCAACTGACAAACTTGTACAGTAAAAAGAGTTTAATTCAATTGTGCATTGTTATACTACGTCTAACTCACTGTTGTAACTACTTAACTTATGATATTCTGAATAAATTAAAATTGGTCGTTTCGCCTCAATTATTTTAATTATAATTAAAATTTTATACCGGGCGGGATAGAACTGGGATAACATTTTTAACAAACAACTCTAAATTGCGGAGATATATCTTTAAGGGTTATCTCGAGAAACTAATACCACTAGGGACAATTCTTCCGAGGAGAGGTATATTTTGGTTTGCCAACTTGTTAGACCTGCAATTACGTATTCAATTTCTCCACACTACCTTGAGGCTTTGTTAGAAAAATATTACCTTTTTCGCCGCAGACAAATTCCAAGTGTTTCTCATTGCATTTCATGAAACAGCTAATAGCTTCGAAGCCGCAAATGACTACCAAAAGGCTGACTAGAAGTACCTTCATGATGTCCTTCAATCAAAAGTGAAATAATTAAACTTCCAATCTCAACTTTTTATACCTGACTCGCGTTTTCGTCGCATTTAGCAATCTGCGTCCTGGTTAAACACAGTCAATTTTAAATGACTGTCGTGCGATACTTAAATAAATCGCGTTGCTGGTACCAGTTATACTGTCGGGAATATAACCATCTCATCAATTCCAATTGTTATCTTCACAAACGCTTATTGTTTATTCAGTTTTGTGGGTTTTTTGGGTGAACTGGTGCCATTAACTTGTAAGTTGGTATTAAGCAGACAAATTATGTAAGCTTCTGTTTAAATACGTCGTTTTTCAGTCAATTTCGAAATACCTTTATGGAGATTGATGAGTTATAATGGTGGAATGGCTGTTCATAAAACCAATAAGGTTCATCGCCACTTGTTTTATTAGGCTAGGAACGAACGGACTGGTTTATTTTTTTTCACTGACAAGTAGATGTAAGGATAATATAATCAATTTTAAGTCAGTTAAGAAGTCATTTCGGATTATAGCTTTTCTATTAAACAACTAAAAGGATCAAATTTAAAATGTCAATGATCGGATAGCTTTGAGATACATTACAACGTTTTACTTTGCGAACACTGCAGCGCGTGGCGATATTTTATCTATCTGATTACTCATTTCTTTTCGTAATAAATAATTTAACTCATGGCTCTAGTTTATAAAAATGTTAACGATTACATTGTTCACGACAATTGAATACGCTTAACAAATTGGATCTCTGGTTAGTACAACGTGCTCCATGTCTAATACAATGGGCTCTTGGACAAGTTCACTATTTCCTGTGTCAATAGAAAGGGTTCTTGGTCAATTAAACACGTACCTTTCTTAAAATGGTATGGTGTGTAATCAATTTGAGTTGCGTCTTCACTCTCATCACAATTTGTTTAAAATTACACAAAAATGTAACACATATTTGCACAAATCAGTTATGTGCATAATTGTCAACCATTTTTGCTCTTTAAATTAATATAAATAATCGTTTAAGATATTGAAGCTCAATTGTTCAAAGATTAGTATAAGATTAATTAGGTACTATAAATTTAATAGCCAAAGTATAGCTCCGGCTAGAATAATTTGAGTTCCAAATAAAGCTTCCGGTGAAATATTTCTAAATATTAACGTATAATTCGGTATAATTGAAAATGTATGGCGGAAATGATACAAAAATGAACCTAAATTAAAATTAAATTTTCGTATATCGCAAATGATTTCACTAGGAAACCTTTAACTTGATACAAATTCATTAACTCGCATGGCTATCAGTAAGAATAGTGGTTAGCGGGCAAAGCCCTGATTCAGATACCTTGGAATATCAAAATAAAGTCATCGTTGTTCAGCACGCCATTCTACAACTTTTTCTAAAACCAAAGTACCGAGAGCTATGGTTAAATTTTGTCATTTATTTAACACTATGAATAATAAATTGGTTAACGCTAGGTCACCTTTCGCTCCTCGAGTCTACAGATACGCTTTTCGTTTAGGCAAGACTTCAGGACTCGGAAGAAAGTTGACCAAAAACTTAAGACAGCCCTAGTAGCACAGGCCTTCCGCTTTGATGTTGGTATTGCGTTACCAATTATAATGTAGGAACCATTACAGATTTTCTCACATCAAAAATTTCGAATAAAGCAATGTCGACAGTGGCAAAGTCACGGGGGTTACCGTGTCAAAACCATCTCATTCGTGTCGTTTTGACTGTAACAAATTCTAGCCCCCTTCTTAACTCCTCGTTATCAGCGAACAGGCAAACTCTAAGTGATCAGCCCCTTGACTAACGCTTTAAATTATCTAACAAATTTTTGTTATAAATGAAAGTATAACCGAAAGCTTTAACAGGGCATTTAATAGATGAAATATTAAAACGTTTTTTCAAAATATTTCTACAGAGTTTCATATTAAAAATTAAAATACAGAAGCTAGATAAACTATGAGACAATTTATACTACGTGAACTGTCAAAAGTTTACTTGCAGATGCAAAATCTCTGGGGCATTTAAATTATAAACCTTGTCAGGTATGGCGGTCTTATCCGGTGTACATTCTGTCTGAATAAAAAAATAAATCTGTGCCATGCTAAAATCTTAGTTTCACATTTTAGTTTTATTCTCGAAGACCTTTTGAATCGAGTATTTCGTAAATTTTATCATTGAAATTTTTTATGGCTTAGCTTTTTTGCCCCCTGTTTACTATGAAAGTTTGTACCTTTTCGCGTATACTAACAACACCATTACACACCAGTCAAACCATGTTTTAAAAAAATGGAGACAAACGAGGTTTTTTAACACTTTCTCTTACGTTTTTTTAAAAGAAAATAGATCGGGCACCGTTTGCAAATTACGCAGTAAAAGGGAAGTGAGTTTTGAATTAGCGTTACCAATGGGGAACGGTTGCCCTTGAATATTACGTGAAATATCATAATTTTAAACCGTACCCTAAATTTTCGGTTATTTAAATTTCGACTCCTAATTTAGTTTCCGTTTACTTATTTATGATTTTTTTCAGAGATAAACCATTAAATACCTATTTTTACTTTTGAATTTATTTGAATTTAATTTTTATGATGAAATTATTATTTTAGGGCTTTGAATATTTATTCCATAATTAAGGGGTTTGCTGGTCTTTGAAATTGATACACCTCGTTACGTGGGAAAAAGCGAGTCAAAAATAAGAATTTTTGCAGAAGGTAATTTGTGAACAGCCCCTCGCTCTAAAACCATCTTGACCTAGCTTACCCTGCTCATTACGAGGGCCTGAGTACTACGACTCATAACGGCAGAATGCCAATGACTAAATGGTCATATATATTTATATATAAGATAGTACCTTTTATTGGTCCATGAATTCGGGAGTCCACCTTTTTTCTCCCAGGCTGCTCGCTTTACGGGAGCACACGCACATCTTTCAGGCCACTATCCGTGGTTGGCACAAACCGCACTTTTCGCGATTACCCGGGTTGGCTAGATGAATGGTGGTGGTCCTATTGTTTCCGGCTCTTAGATATCTCGTAACTTGACCATCGTGGCATTTGTCTCTCGGGTCAAGCGCGACCAGTCGAGGAAGTGCGTCCCGACAAGAGTGACTCGTTTTGCCACAAGTCCGCGGTTTTGTTCTCTCGCGTGTCACGTGAACGTGATCCGGTGCTTGGCGGGAAAAATATTTTCTCCGATCGTCATTTGGGCCGGATAATTTTTGCTGGGTCCCAAACAATGAAAATCTAACGTGTCATGACGTTCACTTTTTAATAAGGGACCCACAGGCGGGACACCTCAAAGGGTCAGTCGCTACTTGACCAATAAATCACTGGTTCAAGTTATGTCAAAACTGGCGCCAACAAGACGCCAGCCATATATAACACTAAAAATAAGTCACTTTAAGCAATGGTTAACAATTGGTAAATTCTCCGAACTTGGTAATTGGCAACCCTCAATTCGGACGGACAATAAAAATATTTGAGCTGGGGAAAAGAGAGAAAGGGGTTAATGGGCTCGAGGGGAATACGCGGAACGGAACGGGACGGACCTCGCTCTATCCCAAAACAAGCGACGGCGACAAGAAAGGAGAGAGAAGACAACGTAAGGGGGGCTCAGGCTACCTGTGGCCACACGGTCACCTTTGACCCCCCCCCTGAAGAGATAAGACTAAAAATATATTCCCACGGATACTCTTCGCAGCAACGGTCAGCGCCGCCGCTAGGAGTCGCCTGAAAATATTCCCCGTCCTAAAATAAGAATTACAAGGCCGAATCCCTGTTGACATATATAGGTTTTGGCTAAATTAATAGAAAGCATGAAGAAATTAAATTTAGTCGTTACAATTCCCCCCTTCTTAACGTCTCACGTCCTCGGGAGACCACGCCAAACGCTTCAAAAATCCGAACCAAGGGTACCGAGCAATAAGAGTGAAACGAACAAACGTCCCAAAATCTAGAATCATAACGGGGACGCTACGAACCACTTTGAAATAACAATAAGAAACACATAAAACTCGCGCGCAACAAAACAATAAAAAGAACACTACACTATACGGATAAGTTCGAACGCAACAAAAAAAGTACACTAGCTAGCTCTGTATTTACATAGGCCTATGTCGTCGTAATCACACGACCACGCAAATCGCGGGGTCGAAGCCTTCTAACATATCTCGTGTCATCCTCATTACTCGTGCCAGACAAATCAGTATCGTCCGACCTAACGTTTTGTGCCCGTATAGGTAGAGCTACTACTTCTGTTTGCGACACTACAGGGTTCGGGCCTACCGTCTCAGGAGGAACCGACTTATCTCTCACAAAACACTCATTCATTATCCGGGGATTAGCTACGTCCCCCACTATTAAAGCAGTGGGTGCCATGAAGTCGTCATTGCGTCCCTTATACAGTTTTAAACTTTCCACGTGGTGAGTTCCAAACAATCTTTTCCCAACCAACGTTTCTAAAATAAAGGTATGCGCTGACAAAGCTTCCTTTATCCTGAATGGCCCACCAAACTTAGGCGCCAATTTTGCCGAAAAGGCCTCTGGAGCCGACGACTGAAAATGCGTCCTGACTAAAACAATATCGCCCTTTTTATATTTCACATCTCGACGGTGCTTATCGTACTCTGATTTTTGTGTGGCCTGGCTGAGCTTTATGCTTTCGCGAGCTCGTGCAATGGCATCAGTCGTATTCTTCACTACCGTGAGACTTTGGATCTCCTGGGCACCCTTACTTAACACATCATCTATGATTCATAATCAATTAACGCGGGGATGTCCGCGACAGTTCTAATATTCCTCCCGAACATTAAGTACGCGGGACTGTATCCAGTGGAATCTTGCAATTTCGATCTCATTGCCATGGCATATTGAGACAGGCCCACGTCCCAAGTGTTATGATTTTCCCCGACATACGAGGCAATTAACCTTCCCAAATCTTTGTTAATGCGCTCCGTGATGTTACCCTAAGGGGCATACACTGATGTGAAGCGTTGTTTCACCCCCAAAACCTGAAAAACGTCGCGCATGACGTTGGAAGCGAACTGCTTGCCGTTGTCGCTAACTACGCAGGAAGGCAAACCAAACCGAGAAAACACTTCATCAACCAATTTCTCCGCAACGGTTTTCGTGGTTGCCTTTCTAAGCGCAAACAGCTCGACCCACTTGGTCAAGTAGTCGGTGACTGCCAACACGTAAACGCACCCTTTCTTACTACGTGGATACGGACCTTTCAGGTCCATGCCCAATACATCCCAGGGGCCAGCAATCTCGGCGCTTTTCATTAAGCCAGCGGGAGCCTGATTCGGGCTTTTGTACTTTTGGCACACGTCGCAGGATCGGCAATACTTCAAGAGCGCTAGGGTCATTCCTTCCCAGGTAAAATTTTGTCTAACGCGAACTAGGGTCTTCTTGTGGCCGAAGTGGCCCATAGAGCGCACATCATGATTAATTTCCAAAATTTTGTTACGTATTGCCGGGGGGGGGGGGGGGCTAAAATTCGATATTGCCCACCGCCTATATCGCGGAACACCACGCCATCCCAAATATCACAGTTTATCTTATTTCTCTCCACCCATTGATCTACTTTATTCTTAGCGACCAGCCGGACATTGTCCACCAGGTGGCTAACTAGTCGGGCTATGTTTACATCACGTGCCTGCGCGTCTCTGATCTACGCAATGTCTATGCCCGGCAGACTATCGGTCGCAACAGGGGGTCTAACGGGTTCGTCGACATTTGACAGGGCATTGAAGTGACCCTCTTCTACGGCGTCTACGAGAGCGGGGGCTCGGGAAAGCGCATCGGCTACGACGTTGGAACTTCCCGGTAGATGTTGAAAAATGGGATTATAAATTTGAAGCCGCGCGTTCCACCTAGCGAATTTTCCCGTGGGGTCAGGTGCGCGACGCAGCCACAGGAGGGCACTATGGTCAGTATAGACATGCACCTCCGCTCCCTCAATATACGGGCGGAATTTTTCGCATCCCAAGACCACCGCTAAACACTCCTTTTCTGTAGTATTGTAATTTTGCTCAGCACGACTCAAAGTGCGACTCACGTCCCCTGTAGCATTTTAGAGTCGGGCCGACGTCGGCTAGTGTCTTAAAACAGAAAGGTCGGCCTACTGTCGGGCCACCCCACTCTGAAAGGTCGAAATGTCCTAGTAGAAAAGTAGTCGGCCGACCGTCGATCGACAAGAAAATTCGACTCACTTCCGATGTATGTCCTACTCAGAAAGGACTATGGACCGACTCAGAAAGGACTATGGGCCGACTCAGAAATGACTATGGACCGACTCAGAAATGACTATGGACCGACTCAGAAAGGACTATGGGCCGACTCAGAAAGGACTATGGGCCGACTCAGAAAGGACTATGGGCCGACTCAGAAAGGACTATGGGCCGACTCAGAAAGGACTATGGGCCGACTCAGAAAGGACTATGGGCCGACTCAGAAAGGACTATGGGCTGACTCAGAAAGGACTATGGGCCGACTCAGAGAGGACTATGGGCCGACTCAGAAAGGACTATGGGCCGACTCAGAAAGGACTATGGGCCGACTCAGAAAGGACTATGGGCCGACTCAGAAAGGACTATGGGCTGACTCAGAAAGGACTATGGGCCGACTCAGAAAGGACTATGGGCCGACTCAGAAATGACTATGGACCGACTCAGAAATGACTATGGACCGACTCAGAAAGGACTATGGGCCGACTCAGAAAGGACTATGGGCCGACTCAGAAAGGACTATGGGCCGACTCAGAAAGGACTATGGGCCGACTCAGAAAGGACTATGGGCCGACTCAGAAAGGACTATGGGCCGACTCAGAAAGGACTATGGGCCGACTCAGAAAGGACTATGGGCTGACTCAGAAAGGACTATGGGCCGACTCAGAGAGGACTATGGGCCGACTCAGAAATGACTATGGGCCGACTCAGAAATGACTATGGGCCGACTCAGAAATGACTATGAGCCGACTTCAAATAGGCATATTTCCGACTCGGAAACGACGTTGTGCCGACGTCAAATTAAATCGCACTTCGGAACTCCCACTTAATACCAATTTGATGCCTTAACAGTAATTTAGCTGAGATTGAATCGATAATAATTTTCAATAAAAATGAGCTATTTATATTAATAGAACTAATCCAAACAATATACAAGTCTGAAAATCTTTTGGCGAAGTACATAGAATTAATAAAGTAGTGATATAGAAAAGAAACATTTTAATTAAGCTTCTAGATTTTAATACGTAAAAACAATTACAATTCAAATACTTTTAACAAATATCATTATCTTTTGATGTTGTAGTCTAATTATATTTTATTTATAAAACACATGACCTTGTAATTGTTAAGGCCTAACAGCTCATGCAAAACATTGTTCACAAAGCTATAATTAATTGATATAGATATTATTTATATTGATATATTATTGAAAAACTTACTTTTTTAGTTTAGATTTAATGTATTTCTCAAGATTCCAATGATTTTCCATTAATTTTGAATAGAAAATTAAGCGCACAAGTCAACAATTACACCTCCTATCTCAAGCGAGTTCGCCAATAAAATTCTATAATGCTGCTAGTCCGGAGATGGCGCTGCGAAAGTATTAACTGGCGCGTGCTTTTGAATTTTTTAAACTATGAAGCGTTTGTGATCGTATCAATAGGCCTATTTATTAATACATTTTAAATTTTTTAATCTATTTAGAGTATAATTAATCAATATAAATAAAAATCAGGAATTAATATTTTGAAATAATATCGTAAATCGCAAACCCCTGTAACACATGAAGTCGGTTTAGAGCAAAGACTATATACGCTTCGCTTACTAGACAGGCGTCTCCATACAAAAAACCTGTTAACACTGTCGAAACACGGGAGAAGCCTTTGACCAGCCGTTAGAGGCACCACTAGTAGCACTCTGAAGCGCGAGGAAAATTTTGACCAGCGTCTGCTATCGTATGCAAGTTGAGCCATTGAACACGCCAATCTATTTATATATAGTCTTTGGTTTAGGGTCGGGGTACGGTCGATAAGTCGGTTTATAGCATTGAGTTGGGAATAAATAGAGGTACAACTAAATCTGTCTGGCGCGGGACCAATTTCGTTCCAAAAGGAGACTTTATCAACTTTATCGTTCAACCGTGGGGGCATCTGTCTTTATTGGTGGCAACTATTGCAATTGAATTTTTTCGCGAATCTGATGCGAAATTGAAATCTATGATTTCTCGTAACAAACAAACCTTTGAAGTTGTTTAAAAATAATTTTATTCTGTCAACACGATTCTTTTTAACTCAAGTTACGGTGAGTTAGCTAATAATTATTTATTTTTAGCCATATAACTTTACAAAATATAGATGGCGCTACCGCCTAGTTATAAAGATGAATTTCGTACAGTCTTATCAGATTAGGCCCCGCGTAACCATGGCAACTGGAATCGTAATTTTAATTCTAGCAGTATTATTTCGACACTAAAACCGTAATTTTTTTTTGGGACTATTTATGGTCGGTATGCCGACCATTATCCAACTTAAAATAGACCTTACATTTAATTATTGGATTCGACATTAACTTTATGAAACCGACCATATTTATTTAGGAAAAGGGGATATTTTAATTATTTTCTGACTATTTGATGATGATGAATTTTTTATTCACTTTTATTTTTTCTTCAAACTTATTTGTATTCGAAAATCTAATAATGAGATCAGTTTTGGGTCGGAAATAAGCATTAATATAAAGTCGGCCCGACGTCGTTTCGGAGTCGGTTCTTAGTTCTATTAATTGGCGGTAAAGAGTCGACGTTTTGCAGTCGGCCGACCATTTTACCCCTACGACATTTCGACCCTCAATCCAAAGGTCGGCCGACTTTAGCGTTTAGTACCTTTTGCCGACGTCGGCCCGACTCTAATTTGCTACAGGGAAGTAACTTCTTATGCAAATTAATTTCTAAAAATTAATTAATCATAATTAGTAAAAATGAACTTCAAGTATAATTATAATTATACAATAAAATACAATTATTTTAAAAATATGTGTGGTCCTTATCAAGTCGGCATATCGACTGTACATTAAAGTCGACTTGCCGACTTTATAAAGTCTCAAAATGGAAATTTGTAATTTTTGGGGTAAAAAAATTGAACAATTTGAGTCGGCATACGGTCGTCGACCTGAAAACGACTTTTAGACCCATACCCGACTCTTGACCGACACCCTAATGCTACAGGGGGTATTGAATAACAACTCTTTTTCCATCTATGTGTTGTTGAAGAACACAACCAAGGCCTACATTACTCGCGTCGGTAAATAAAATAAACGGATGATTATAATCAGGGGTAGCTAAAATAGGGGCAGAACATAGTTTTTCCTTAAGGGAATTAAATGCTTCAGAATGAACAGTTGTCCAATTAAATTTAGTATCATTATGGAGAAGGGCAGTTAAAGGGGAAGCAATTTTTGCAAAGTTAGGAACAAATCGACGATAATAACTGGCCGTGCCCAAAAATTGGCGGAGACTTTTGACGTTATGGGGCATAGGAAATTCGCGCATCGCGGAAGTTTTGGCTGGATCGACTTCCACTCCCGCCTCAGAAACAATATGGCCCAATATTTTGGTCGTTGATTTACAAAATTGGGTTTTAGACGCTTTGATAGTAAGGCCCGACTCCCTAAGTTTACAAAACACCTTTTCCAGAGTAGCTAAATGAGTGTCAAAAAGAGCGGATGCCACAATTATGTCATCGAGATAGGCGTGCACCCCTTCACTTCGCAAATCTCCTAATAGGTTATTAACCATTCTTTGAAACGTAGCGGGGGCGCTACACAAACCAAACATTAAGACTTTCGGTCGAAATAAGCCTGTATGGGTAGCAAAAGCCGCGACATCCCGAGAACATTCGTGAAGAGGGACCTGCCAATATCCGGAACGCATATCCAAGGTGGTAATGAATTTTGGTTTGTGAAGGGAGTCTAAAATGTCATCTATACGGGCCAGAGGGTGTGCGTCCGGCCTAGTCTTTTTATTGACCGCTTGGTAATCGATGGAGAGCCTATCCGTCCCATCACTTTTCTTAACTAATATCGCGGGGGAAGCCCAGGGACTAAAACATGGCTCAATTAGGTCCAATTCCAACAATTCGTCTATAATTTTGTCCATTGCGGCGCGCTTGGCAGGGGAATAGCGATGGGGGCTACAGGCACACGGAATACTATCACCCACGTCTATGTATTGCTCCGCGCATGTCGTGCGACCCGGTTTCAGGGAGAATACGTCGCCAAAATTATGTTTTATCTAAACTCGTCATGGTCAAAGCCTTTTCAATGCCCTCTAAGTCAACGTCTTCAAAATTAAGATTAAAACACTGCTGCACAGAGCCGCCCCCTTGGTAAAACTGAAATTATGCATACCTCCGGGCCAAATACCAACCCCACGACCTTAATCAATTACCAAACCGGTCTCTGCCAATAAATCGCGTCCAATAATACATGGATAAATAATATCATTGACGTAGAGAGCTACGAAGGAGACTTTACGACCTGGAAGTCCGAACGGGACTTTAACGGTACCCTCCGCAACCAAATGGGACGAATCAGGTAAGGTTAACGAGACGAATTTCTCAACTGTGGGAAACCCATCTTCTTCGATACTACTTTTAAACCCCGAATTAATCAATGTATGGGAAGACCCTGGGTCCACTAACGCAGTCACAGGCGTGTTCCCTATAAAAATCTCCAGAAAATCTAAGCCTAGCCCTCGGGAACACGCTGTCTGTAAAACACCAACACTTTTGCTAGGGCTAGGCGGAGGAGGGTCTATCTTTAGTAGTGGTTGCTTGCGGGGGTGCCTCTGGATCCCCCGCCGGCAAGTTTCCCTGGCGCTGTATATTCGGTTGTCCGGCGCTTCCGTTAGTATGGGCCCCTGAGCGGACGTCTTGACCAGAAAGTGAGGACGGTCCCGCCCCATAACCTCCCGAGCGTTGAGGACAGTCGCGTTGACGATGCCCGTCTCGATTACAATGATAACAACGTATCGCACCCTGGGGTCGTTGAGTGGGGCATGCACGCGCAATATGGCCCGCCTGACCACATGTAAAGCATACAAGTCGGTCCACGCCAGGGGCGTTGAAAAACTGCCTATTTTGAGGGGGGTTAAAAGAGCGGTTTACTTGTGGAAACCGGGGTACAAAGTTTTGATGAGGATTAAAATTCCGGCGAGAATCGGCTACCTTCCGACTTTCCGCCTCCAACTGCGTCGCGTCGTCTAAGAGATCCCGCAAATTAGAGTATCTATTGGTCATTATTAAAAAATTTATACTACTCTTCATATTGCGTAACACGTAACGCACCTTTTCTTGAGCCGTGAGCCCTTTATTTAGTTGCCCGAAAAGCGCCTGCATCGCTTCAACGTACTGAACCACGGTCTGGTCCTCTCCCTGAGCTGTAAGGACAATGCGGCTCATTACGGCTTCATCGTTGGATTTTCCCTCAAACGCGTCCTTAATCGCGGTGGAAAACGCATTCCATGTGTAAAAGGGGCCCTCCGCGTAGAACCATTCGAGAGCCTCGCTCTGAAGCATCGCGGGAACCCACGCTGTTAGAAATTCATCCTCCGTTAATCGCTGTGTGACTAGAATTTGGTGCGCTAAGCGCAAAAACTACTTGGGTCCCGGGCCCGTCGCTTGGCCAGCATAAGTAGGGGGGCGTAAATTAAAATTCCATTGCAGCCCAGCAGTGGATGCGGAAGGGGCCGGATTATGTGGAACGGGATTCGAATTAAAAGCACCTACACCAAGATTAGGGGGAGGGGCGACAGGACCGCTATTAGCGTGATTAACCTTGACCGTCAAATCGTCGACACGACTCAAAATATTAGCCAGGACGTCTTGAGGGACAGCCACTGTGGCAAGGGGGGGGGGACGGGACACTATTTAGGATAGCCTGCGCGGTATTGCGTGAAGTCGGGGTAAGTATATTAGATAGCGGTCCACTCCCAGGACTGAGGTGTGGGGAAGTGGTGCCACCGGCATTATTGTTATGTGGCGTACCTGAACCACCCGGTAGATTTGGAGGACTCATGTTTACAGAATTATTCGAAATACAAGTATTCTCGCTACGGGCACTAGTCTCGTGGAAAGCGACGCGTTTGGCGTAGCGGCTCTCTCTACTCGTTGCACAATAAGCAACGTAAGGCGAATCCCCTGTTCTAGACATGCACTATACGAACACCAAAACCAAAAACCCAATATGCCAACCGAACACTGACCCAGATTCACAAATCGGACGGACGGACCCCCAAAATGTAGGGGGTTTTCTGCCTAAACCCTGAACTCTATTCCTAGCTTAAAGGAATCACTGCGAGTACTAGCCTACATTAGTTTCTTTGGTCCTCCCTTCTTGCGTAACTTTATCATTTGGGGTTAGCGAGATTATTTAGGGTGTCTAGGGGTTGATTGCTTAAGTTACTGAATTGAGGATTGCCAAGTTAAAGAAATAAGATTAAAGTTTAATACACTACGCATTGGAAAAATAATAATTAATACACTTCACATTGATAAAGAATTAACACACTACACTACGCATTGGAAAAATAATTAATACACGACACATTGATAAATAATTAATACACGACACATTGATAAATAATTAATACACGACACATTGATAAATAATTAATACACTACACTACAAATTGACTGGTGACGACATACTAAGAACATAACACCTGATTTTCAATTTACAGCGGGATCACTCTCGGCCCTTACCCTGCTCATTACGAGGGCCTGAGTACTACGACTCATAACGGCAGAATGCCAATGACTAAATGGTCATATATATTTATATATAAGATAGTACCTTTTATTGGTCCATGAGTTCGGGAGTCCACCTGTTTTCTCCCAGGCTTCTCGCTTTACGGGAGCACACGCACATCTTTCAGGCCACTATCCGTGGTTGGCACAAACCACACTTTTCGCGATTACCCGGGTTGGCTAGATGAATGGCGGTGGTCCTATTGTTTCCGGCTCTTAGATATCTCGTAACTTGACCATCGTGGCATTTGTCTCTCGGGTCAAGCGCGACCAGTCGAGGAAGTGCGTCCCGACAAGAGTGACTCGTTTTGCCACAAGTCCGCGGTTTTGTTCTCTCGCGTGTCACGTGAACGTGATCCGGTGCTTGGCGGGAAAAATATTTTCTCCGACCGTCATTTAGGCCCGGATAATTTTTGCTGGGTCCCAACCAATGAAAATCTAACGTGTCATGACGTTCACTTTTTAATAAGGGTCCCACAGGCGGGACACCTCAAAGGGTCAGTCGCTACTTGACCAATAAATCACTGATTCAAGTTATGTCAAAACTGGCGCCAACAAGACGCCAGCCATATATAACACTTAAAATAAGTCACTTTAAGCAATGGTTAACAATTGGTAAATTCTCCGAACTTGGTAATTGGCAACCCTCAATTCGGACAGACAATAAAAATATTTGAGCTGGGGAAAAGAGAGAAAGGGGTTAATGGGCTCGAGGGGAATAAGCGGAACGGAACGGGATGGACCTCGCTCTATCCCAAAACAAGCGACGGCGACAAGAAAGGAGAGAGAAGACAACGTTAGGAGGGCTCAGGCTACCTGTGGCCACACGGTAACCTTTGACCCCCCCCCCCCCGAAGAGATAAGACTAAAAATATATTCCCACGGATACTCTTCGAAGCAACGGCCAGCGCCGCCGCTAGGAGTCGCCTGAAAATATTCCCCGTCCTAAAATAAGAATTACAAGGCCGAATCCCTGTTGACATATATAGGTTTTGGCTAAATTAATAGAAAGCATGAAGAAATTAAATTTAGTCGTTACAACCATCTTGACCCAGCTCGCTCTCAAACCATCTTGACACAGCTCGCTCTCAAACCATCTTAACCTAGCTTGCTCTCAAACCGTCTTGACCTAGCTCGCTCTCAAACCATCTTGACCTAGCTCGCTCCCAAACCATCTTGACCCAGCTCGCTCTCAAACCATCTTGACACAGCTCGCTCTCAAACCATCTTAACCTAGCTTGCTCTCAAACCGTCTTGACCCAGCTCACTCTCAAACCATCTTGACCTAGCTCGCTCTCAAACCATCTTGACCTAGCTCGCTCCCAAACCATCTTCACCCAGCTCGCTCTCAAACCATCTTGACCCAGCTAGCTCTCAAACCATCTTGACCTTGCTTGATCTCAAACCATCTTGACCTAGCTCGCTCTCAAACCATCTTGACCCAACTCGCTCTCAAACCATCTTGATCTAGCTCGCTCTCAAACCATCTTGACCCAGCTTGCTCTCAAACCATCTTGACCTAGCTCGCTCTCAAACCATCTTGACCCAGCTCGCTCTCAAACCATCTTGACCTAGCTTGCTCTCAAACCGTCTTGACCTAGCTCGCTCTCAAACCATCTTGACCTAGCATGCTCTCGAACCATCTCGACCTAGCTCGCTGTCAAACCATCTTGACCCAGCTCGCTCTCAAACCATCTTGACCTAGCTTGATCTCAAACCATCTTGACCTAGCTCGCTCTCAAACCATCTTGACCCAGCTCGCTCTCAAACCATCTTGACCCAGCTCGCTCTCAAACCATCTTGACCTAGCTTGCTCTCAAACCGTCTTGACCTAGCTCGCTCTCAAACCATCTTGACCTAGCATGCTCTCGAACCATCTCGACCTAGCTCGCTGTCAAACCATCTTGACCCAGCTCGCTCTCAAACCATCTTGACCCAGCTCGCTCTCAAACCATCTTGACCTAGCATGCTCTCAAACCATCTTGACCTAGCTCGCTCTCAAACCATTTTGACCTAGCTCGTTCTCAAACCATCTTGACCTACTTCGCTCTCAAACTATCTTGATCCAACTCGCTCTCACTACTATTTCCGTATCAAATCAGGCACGTTATAAAATCGGAAGACATTGCTTTGAATATTCGCTATTTTCTCAAATATTTAAATAAATACATGAAATCCTTATTCTTAACTTAAATCAAAACTGCAGAATTTCTTAAATTATTTTACGAAGAGTTATTTTACAACTAGCCGTCTCCTGGTGAATATAACATAATGCCTACATTCAAAGAAAAAAGTCCGACTCTTTTTTGAAGATCGCGACCTTTGAAAGCGCTTAAACACCCGCAGCGGTGAAAAATACGGTAATCGCCTCCAAAGGGGCGGAAACTGGGAAAAAAGTAACAGCGTCGAGACTTGGGAAACAACTGTTGGCGCGAAAGTACAGTTTTAATCAAAGTTAATACATAAAGAGTAGCGTGAATTAAATGGATTTTAAATATCAAATTAATAATTGCACGTTTGAAGCTAAGACGAAGGTGAACAAATTATTAAACGTTTCGTTGTTCCTCGAAGTTATTTGAAACTGCTTAGGTAACAAAGCCAGGTGGAGACTACCGTAACGAGGCATCTGCGACATATGCGGCCGCACAGGGCCCACGAGCCAACAGGGGCCCATAAACTAGGTTACAAAAAATATATACAAAGTTCCCCTTTACTTAAAATCGTTTTTATTCGGACCGTTCAACATCAATTTAAAAACAAGTTGGCAAGCTTGCCAAAATATACCTCTCCTCAGAAGAATTGTCCCTAGTGGTATTTATTTCTCGAGATAACCATTAAAGATATTATTCCGCAATTCAGAGTAATTTACTAAAAACGTATTCCTGGTTCTATCCCTCCCGGTATAAAATTTTAATTATAATTAAAATAATTGAGAAGAAACAATCGAGTTTAATTTATTCAGAATATTATAAATTAAGTAGTTACAACAGTGAGTTAGACGTACTTAAACAATGCACAATTGAATTTAACCCTTTTTACAGTACAAGTTTATCAGTTGAATATAATACGAAGCAAATTTTAATGCAAGAAATATCTACAGAGGGTATTTGTATTTTTATCGCTTACGAAATACTTGCCGCATCTTTAACGCTCATATAATTTCAACCCTCGCCTTCGATGAAGATACCGTAGAATAGCTATATTCGACATCTAGTAGTGGACGACTCGTAAACTTCCAGTTGACGTTGTGACACATACCACATGCAAAAGACCAATGCCGTCCAATTTCCAATATCATATAATGACTCGCATACGCAGGAAATCAATGACTGCGTTAGGAATCGTTGATATCCAAATATCCACACCAAAAGTATTAACAAGAAGCAAAAACCTTACCATCAACAAAGCACAGAGAGCCACTTGACTAAACGGCAACTCTTATATCAATAATCGTTAAATAAACGCATTTGCGTTATTCCAACTATATTTAAGACGATAATAAAACCCGTAAATAAATAACAAAAAAATAACAAAGTGGACCCCCCACAGGTTCTACCCTTTAACGCTCTTATCTCTGCTGAATGCGCAAAAATTTCATACGTAAAAGATGTAGACTTTAAAAACCATTAATATACTCTTCCGCTAAGCTGAGTTTATAATTATCAAGGAATCGTAGTATGTGTCGGTGGTTCTGTGGTAGAACATTCGCCTGTCATATAGAAGGGCTCGGGTTCGAATCCTGGAATGCGCTTTCTTTTTAATCAACAGAGAAGACGTTACATTCGGTGCAATAATTTAAATGGAACACGAAATTTCGTTCTATTTTAAAAACTGAAATTTAATGCTCTGTGAATTTGTAATAAACGCTTCCGCTTAAGCTGAGCTTATAATTTTCTTTGAACCGTAACATGTATCGGAGGTTCTGTGGTAGAACACTCGCCTGTCATGCAGGAGGGCTCGGGTTCGAATCCCGCCCGATGAGATCGCAAATTGATACTAAGATGAATACCGTGAACATTTGGTGGACACCCTGACTTATGGACGTTGAGACGTTTATCGTAACCCTCAGCATACGGTCCGTCCGAAATGTCAATACATAGACGTTGAAGAGTATATCGCAAACGAAACACGAACAACACAAACATTACAAAAACACAACACTTCACAAGTGCACAATACACAGCCACATTACAATCGCAACATCTCGAAAAAGACTACCAAGTCACAACGGTCGTGACAGTGAGCGTTGACGAACAAAACACCAAAAAACCAAAAACGCAAATATTATCCGTTAACGCTCACCATCACGGCAGTTTTGCCACAATTTAGAATCAAAGAAACTGCGTACGCAGTGATTACGCATTACGCTTTGCCCCGAAACACACACAGACAGACATACACATAGACACGGTGATTGTATAACCCCTCCTAGGTTACATAGTACCCTCGGAGAGGTAATTATAATATATTATATATTTTATTTAGTTTCCCTTCAAAATTCGTTCTGCATATATCTTAGTAATTTAGCCGCCAAAAATAAGGGTTCAAAAATGAAACTTTGCACGGGGCCCAAGAAAAGCTAGTAACGGCATTGGGGAGGGTTTTTTATAGACCCTATTTTAAAATAAGTTCAATACTTTGAAGATAATTGGTTTTATTATAATCGAGGGGATGGAGAGTATTTGTTGCGTAATATAGGGGGTAGGGTCTGTCCATTTGTTTATCTTTGTTACGAGGGGGGGAAGGGATGTTGAAAAAGTAAATTGTTTTCGTAACGTAATTTGTCCATGGCCACATACATTTTGGAGGTGGCACGTGCCTGCTGTGTCCCCCTCTGGCTACGTCACTGTTTTTCACTCGTGTTTAAAGCTAGGAGGATGAAAGTGAACCTGGAGTGGTAATTTGCGCGCACTATGTACTGCACATGCCTCTCGGCTTTGGCCCGGTTCATCGTAATATGCTGCCATCTCTGAACGGCAAAATCTGAACTGTGACCTTGAAATAAGCTAAGCAGGTCCTAGGTAGGGTTTTGAAGATGAACGTCGTGTATTTCTAGATAATTAGAAAGATTTTGAAAGATAAAGTGAATATAATATCAGCAATTTTGAATGAGCACAGTTATAGTTGTGCATCTAATAAAAAAGACGCGGGTAAGAATAATTTGATTTATTTTTTATGTTTAATATTTTGGCCATGTCACCAAGGCCTAGTAACCTATAACTTCAACTTGCATTACAAATCATTTAGGAAATAAGAAAAATCCAAATACTAAAAAAGGGAAAGTTGGAAATAGGAAAGCTGAAAGTCAACTTGATCTAATTGCCATTACTTATCCATTATTAACGATATACGTTAAATGTTGAAAGATTGGTTAAGCCCACTTCATTAAGCTAAGCCTATTTCGCGATATAAAAAAAGGAATTTTTTAATTTTTACTAATTAGAGCTGCGGCTAGAAGTCGTTACAATCGTATAAACCAAGGCGGACACAGAGCGCCTCTAGCGGATTTCGGTTCCACACATACGAACAACGGCCCCGTGCTATAGGTATGGTAAATACCACTCCAGGTTCACTTTCATCTATGGACGTCCCACTCGGATCTTTCCTTCGTCCGTAGGACGCCCCAAAATCCGCGGTTGACCTCGGTCGGACGTTAACAGACGCCCAAATGTCCGGTTTGTCTAGAGCCTATGGACATCCCTAGCGTCTAGGACGATCCTAGGGATGTCAGCTGAGTTTTCAGTAGTTAATCTGGGGTTTTATTTTGGATTCATTTTGCGCCAGCAACGACGTCTTAGGGACGTTAATTACTATTTAATATTAATTAAAAATAATTTATTCACAGTAAACTTCAAATTTTCAGTGAAACTTTATTTAATAATTTAAAATAGGAAATACATACAATTGTGAATTACAAAAAAAATATTGCAAACCATACATATTTGCTGCTATTTTAATTTTGAAAGCTATATATTTAATTTATTAATGCATTTCAATAAATTATCGCTTTATAAATTTGAGCTTTAAGTGAACCCTTGACTGAGAGTGAAAAATAATAAAATGTAATGGGCCAAAGTGAACTGTGAAAACAGTGATCATTCCGCTTTACTTTTCAAAGAGACTACCCCAAAACTTACTTTTTGAGTTACAATTTGACTAAATAAACTACTGCTTTATGAATTAGGGCTTTAAGTGAACCCTTGAATGAGATTGAACAATAATACAACCTAAAAGCAAAATAATAAAAAGGTATTGGCCAAAATGTACTTTGAAAAAATCGAATCATCCGTTCCTTTCAAAGACACCACCCCAAAACTTACTTTTTGAGTTACAATTTGACTAAATAAACTACTGCTTTATGAATTAGGGCTTTAAGTGAACCCTTGAATGAGATTGAACAATAATACAACCTAAAAGCAAAATAATAAAAGTTATTGGCCAAAATGTACTTTGAAAACAGCGAATCATCCGTTCCTTTCAAAGACACCACCCAAAAACTTACTTTTGGATTTACAATTTGACTAAATAAACTACTGCTTTATAAATTAGGTCTTTAAGTGAACCCTTGAATGAGAGTGAACAATAATACAACCTAAAAGCAAAATAATAAAAAGGTATTGGTCAAAATGTACTTTGAAAAAATCGAATCATCCGTTCCTTTCAAAGACACCACCCCAAAACTTACTTTTTGAGTTACAATTTGACTAAATAAACTACTGCTTTATAAATTAGGTCTTTAAGTGAACCCTTGAATGAGAGTGAACAATAATACAACCTAAAAGCAAAATAATAAAAAGGTATTGGCCAAAATGTACTTTGAAAAAATCGAATCATCCGTTCCTTTCAAAGACACCACCCCAAAACTTACTTTTTGAGTTACAATTTGACTAAATAAACTACTGCTTTATAAATTAGGGCTTTAAGTGAACCCTTGAATGAGATTGAACAATAATACAACCTAAAAGCAAAATAATAAAAGTTATTGGCCAAAATGTACTTTGAAAACAGCGAATCATCCGTTCCTTTCAAAGACACCACCCAAAAACTTACTTTTTCAGTTACAATTTGACTAAATAAACTACTGCTTTATAAATTAGGTCTTTAAGTGAACCCTTGAATGAGAGTTAACAATAATACAACCTAAAAGCAAAATAATAAAAAGGTATTGGCCAAAATGTACTTTGAAAAAATCGAATCATCCGTTCCTTTCAAAGACACCACCCCAAAACTTACTTTTGGAGTTACAATTTGACTAAATAAACTACTGCTTTATAAATTAGGGCTTTAAGTGAACCCTTGAATGAGAGTGAACATTATTACAACCTAAAAGCAAAATAATAAAAAGTTATTGGCCTAAATGTACTTTGAAAACAGCGAATCTTACGTTCCTTTCAAAGACACCACCCTAAAACTTACTTTTGGAGTTACAATTTCACTAAATAAACTATTGCTTTATAAATTAGGGCTTTAAGTGAATCCTTGAATGAGAGTGAACAATAATACAACCTTAAAGCAGAATAGTAAAAAGTTATTGGCCAAAATGTACTTTGAAAACAGCGAATCATCCGTTCCTTTCAAAGACACCACCCCAAAACTTACTTTTGGAGTTACAGTGACGTATTTTGGATTGGTCCTAGCTGAGCTTTTTGGACCATGCAGGGACGTCCTAGGGACGATTTGTGTTTGCTGGGTACTGATCAAGCAACGGGGGCCGGTTCGCGGTTCTGAAATTTCAGTTTTTTTTATCTATCTTCCAAAGCGCTTTTGTGACGTCATCATTAGACTTGGCTAGTACCCGGTAGTTACCTTACGCTCTTGTTCCGTGTATTAATAGAAGAAATTATAATATAAAATGTTGCCGACTTTATAAAGTCTCAAAATGGAAATTTGTAATTTTTGGGGTAAAAAAATTGAACAATTTGAGTCGGCATACGGTCGTCGACCTGAAAACGACTTTTAGACCCATACCCGACTCTTGACCGACACCCTAATGCTACAGGGGGTATTGAATAACAACTCTTTTTCCATCTATGTGTTGTTGAAGAACACAACCAAGGCCTACATTACTCGCGTCGGTAAATAAAATAAACGGATGATTATAATCAGGGGTAGCTAAAATAGGGGCAGAACATAGTTTTTCCTTAAGGGAATTAAATGCTTCAGAATGAACAGTTGTCCAATTAAATTTAGTATCATTATGGAGAAGGGCAGTTAAAGGGGAAGCAATTTTTGCAAAGTTAGGAACAAATCGACGATAATAACTGGCCGTGCCCAAAAATTGGCGGAGACTTTTGACGTTATGGGGCATAGGAAATTCGCGCATCGCGGAAGTTTTGGCTGGATCGACTTCCACTCCCGCCTCAGAAACAATATGGCCCAATATTTTGGTCGTTGATTTACAAAATTGGGTTTTAGACGCTTTGATAGTAAGGCCCGACTCCCTAAGTTTACAAAACACCTTTTCCAGAGTAGCTAAATGAGTGTCAAAAAGAGCGGATGCCACAATTATGTCATCGAGATAGGCGTGCACCCCTTCACTTCGCAAATCTCCTAATAGGTTATTAACCATTCTTTGAAACGTAGCGGGGGCGCTACACAAACCAAACATTAAGACTTTCGGTCGAAATAAGCCTGTATGGGTAGCAAAAGCCGCGACATCCCGAGAACATTCGTGAAGAGGGACCTGCCAATATCCGGAACGCATATCCAAGGTGGTAATGAATTTTGGTTTGTGAAGGGAGTCTAAAATGTCATCTATACGGGCCAGAGGGTGTGCGTCCGGCCTAGTCTTTTTATTGACCGCTTGGTAATCGATGGAGAGCCTATCCGTCCCATCACTTTTCTTAACTAATATCGCGGGGGAAGCCCAGGGACTAAAACATGGCTCAATTAGGTCCAATTCCAACAATTCGTCTATAATTTTGTCCATTGCGGCGCGCTTGGCAGGGGAATAGCGATGGGGGCTACAGGCACACGGAATACTATCACCCACGTCTATGTATTGCTCCGCGCATGTCGTGCGACCCGGTTTCAGGGAGAATACGTCGCCAAAATTATGTTTTATCTAAACTCGTCATGGTCAAAGCCTTTTCAATGCCCTCTAAGTCAACGTCTTCAAAATTAAGATTAAAACACTGCTGCACAGAGCCGCCCCCTTGGTAAAACTGAAATTATGCATACCTCCGGGCCAAATACCAACCCCACGACCTTAATCAATTACCAAACCGGTCTCTGCCAATAAATCGCGTCCAATAATACATGGATAAATAATATCATTGACGTAGAGAGCTACGAAGGAGACTTTACGACCTGGAAGTCCGAACGGGACTTTAACGGTACCCTCCGCAACCAAATGGGACGAATCAGGTAAGGTTAACGAGACGAATTTCTCAACTGTGGGAAACCCATCTTCTTCGATACTACTTTTAAACCCCGAATTAATCAATGTATGGGAAGACCCTGGGTCCACTAACGCAGTCACAGGCGTGTTCCCTATAAAAATCTCCAGAAAATCTAAGCCTAGCCCTCGGGAACACGCTGTCTGTAAAACACCAACACTTTTGCTAGGGCTAGGCGGAGGAGGGTCTATCTTTAGTAGTGGTTGCTTGCGGGGGTGCCTCTGGATCCCCCGCCGGCAAGTTTCCCTGGCGCTGTATATTCGGTTGTCCGGCGCTTCCGTTAGTATGGGCCCCTGAGCGGACGTCTTGACCAGAAAGTGAGGACGGTCCCGCCCCATAACCTCCCGAGCGTTGAGGACAGTCGCGTTGACGATGCCCGTCTCGATTACAATGATAACAACGTATCGCACCCTGGGGTCGTTGAGTGGGGCATGCACGCGCAATATGGCCCGCCTGACCACATGTAAAGCATACAAGTCGGTCCACGCCAGGGGCGTTGAAAAACTGCCTATTTTGAGGGGGGTTAAAAGAGCGGTTTACTTGTGGAAACCGGGGTACAAAGTTTTGATGAGGATTAAAATTCCGGCGAGAATCGGCTACCTTCCGACTTTCCGCCTCCAACTGCGTCGCGTCGTCTAAGAGATCCCGCAAATTAGAGTATCTATTGGTCATTATTAAAAAATTTATACTACTCTTCATATTGCGTAACACGTAACGCACCTTTTCTTGAGCCGTGAGCCCTTTATTTAGTTGCCCGAAAAGCGCCTGCATCGCTTCAACGTACTGAACCACGGTCTGGTCCTCTCCCTGAGCTGTAAGGACAATGCGGCTCATTACGGCTTCATCGTTGGATTTTCCCTCAAACGCGTCCTTAATCGCGGTGGAAAACGCATTCCATGTGTAAAAGGGGCCCTCCGCGTAGAACCATTCGAGAGCCTCGCTCTGAAGCATCGCGGGAACCCACGCTGTTAGAAATTCATCCTCCGTTAATCGCTGTGTGACTAGAATTTGGTGCGCTAAGCGCAAAAACTACTTGGGTCCCGGGCCCGTCGCTTGGCCAGCATAAGTAGGGGGGCGTAAATTAAAATTCCATTGCAGCCCAGCAGTGGATGCGGAAGGGGCCGGATTATGTGGAACGGGATTCGAATTAAAAGCACCTACACCAAGATTAGGGGGAGGGGCGACAGGACCGCTATTAGCGTGATTAACCTTGACCGTCAAATCGTCGACACGACTCAAAATATTAGCCAGGACGTCTTGAGGGACAGCCACTGTGGCAAGGGGGGGGGGGACGGGACACTATTTAGGATAGCCTGCGCGGTATTGCGTGAAGTCGGGGTAAGTATATTAGATAGCGGTCCACTCCCAGGACTGAGGTGTGGGGAAGTGGTGCCACCGGCATTATTGTTATGTGGCGTACCTGAACCACCCGGTAGATTTGGAGGACTCATGTTTACAGAATTATTCGAAATACAAGTATTCTCGCTACGGGCACTAGTCTCGTGGAAAGCGACGCGTTTGGCGTAGCGGCTCTCTCTACTCGTTGCACAATAAGCAACGTAAGGCGAATCCCCTGTTCTAGACATGCACTATACGAACACCAAAACCAAAAACCCAATATGCCAACCGAACACTGACCCAGATTCACAAATCGGACGGACGGACCCCCAAAATGTAGGGGGTTTTCTGCCTAAACCCTGAACTCTATTCCTAGCTTAAAGGAATCACTGCGAGTACTAGCCTACATTAGTTTCTTTGGTCCTCCCTTCTTGCGTAACTTTATCATTTGGGGTTAGCGAGATTATTTAGGGTGTCTAGGGGTTGATTGCTTAAGTTACTGAATTGAGGATTGCCAAGTTAAAGAAATAAGATTAAAGTTTAATACACTACGCATTGGAAAAATAATAATTAATACACTTCACATTGATAAAGAATTAACACACTACACTACGCATTGGAAAAATAATTAATACACGACACATTGATAAATAATTAATACACGACACATTGATAAATAATTAATACACGACACATTGATAAATAATTAATACACTACACTACAAATTGACTGGTGACGACATACTAAGAACATAACACCTGATTTTCAATTTACAGCGGGATCACTCTCGGCCCTTACCCTGCTCATTACGAGGGCCTGAGTACTACGACTCATAACGGCAGAATGCCAATGACTAAATGGTCATATATATTTATATATAAGATAGTACCTTTTATTGGTCCATGAGTTCGGGAGTCCACCTGTTTTCTCCCAGGCTTCTCGCTTTACGGGAGCACACGCACATCTTTCAGGCCACTATCCGTGGTTGGCACAAACCACACTTTTCGCGATTACCCGGGTTGGCTAGATGAATGGCGGTGGTCCTATTGTTTCCGGCTCTTAGATATCTCGTAACTTGACCATCGTGGCATTTGTCTCTCGGGTCAAGCGCGACCAGTCGAGGAAGTGCGTCCCGACAAGAGTGACTCGTTTTGCCACAAGTCCGCGGTTTTGTTCTCTCGCGTGTCACGTGAACGTGATCCGGTGCTTGGCGGGAAAAATATTTTCTCCGACCGTCATTTAGGCCCGGATAATTTTTGCTGGGTCCCAACCAATGAAAATCTAACGTGTCATGACGTTCACTTTTTAATAAGGGTCCCACAGGCGGGACACCTCAAAGGGTCAGTCGCTACTTGACCAATAAATCACTGATTCAAGTTATGTCAAAACTGGCGCCAACAAGACGCCAGCCATATATAACACTTAAAATAAGTCACTTTAAGCAATGGTTAACAATTGGTAAATTCTCCGAACTTGGTAATTGGCAACCCTCAATTCGGACAGACAATAAAAATATTTGAGCTGGGGAAAAGAGAGAAAGGGGTTAATGGGCTCGAGGGGAATAAGCGGAACGGAACGGGATGGACCTCGCTCTATCCCAAAACAAGCGACGGCGACAAGAAAGGAGAGAGAAGACAACGTTAGGAGGGCTCAGGCTACCTGTGGCCACACGGTAACCTTTGACCCCCCCCCCCCGAAGAGATAAGACTAAAAATATATTCCCACGGATACTCTTCGAAGCAACGGCCAGCGCCGCCGCTAGGAGTCGCCTGAAAATATTCCCCGTCCTAAAATAAGAATTACAAGGCCGAATCCCTGTTGACATATATAGGTTTTGGCTAAATTAATAGAAAGCATGAAGAAATTAAATTTAGTCGTTACAACCATCTTGACCCAGCTCGCTCTCAAACCATCTTGACACAGCTCGCTCTCAAACCATCTTAACCTAGCTTGCTCTCAAACCGTCTTGACCTAGCTCGCTCTCAAACCATCTTGACCTAGCTCGCTCCCAAACCATCTTGACCCAGCTCGCTCTCAAACCATCTTGACACAGCTCGCTCTCAAACCATCTTAACCTAGCTTGCTCTCAAACCGTCTTGACCCAGCTCACTCTCAAACCATCTTGACCTAGCTCGCTCTCAAACCATCTTGACCTAGCTCGCTCCCAAACCATCTTCACCCAGCTCGCTCTCAAACCATCTTGACCCAGCTAGCTCTCAAACCATCTTGACCTTGCTTGATCTCAAACCATCTTGACCTAGCTCGCTCTCAAACCATCTTGACCCAACTCGCTCTCAAACCATCTTGATCTAGCTCGCTCTCAAACCATCTTGACCCAGCTTGCTCTCAAACCATCTTGACCTAGCTCGCTCTCAAACCATCTTGACCCAGCTCGCTCTCAAACCATCTTGACCTAGCTTGCTCTCAAACCGTCTTGACCTAGCTCGCTCTCAAACCATCTTGACCTAGCATGCTCTCGAACCATCTCGACCTAGCTCGCTGTCAAACCATCTTGACCCAGCTCGCTCTCAAACCATCTTGACCTAGCTTGATCTCAAACCATCTTGACCTAGCTCGCTCTCAAACCATCTTGACCCAGCTCGCTCTCAAACCATCTTGACCCAGCTCGCTCTCAAACCATCTTGACCTAGCTTGCTCTCAAACCGTCTTGACCTAGCTCGCTCTCAAACCATCTTGACCTAGCATGCTCTCGAACCATCTCGACCTAGCTCGCTGTCAAACCATCTTGACCCAGCTCGCTCTCAAACCATCTTGACCCAGCTCGCTCTCAAACCATCTTGACCTAGCATGCTCTCAAACCATCTTGACCTAGCTCGCTCTCAAACCATTTTGACCTAGCTCGTTCTCAAACCATCTTGACCTACTTCGCTCTCAAACTATCTTGATCCAACTCGCTCTCACTACTATTTCCGTATCAAATCAGGCACGTTATAAAATCGGAAGACATTGCTTTGAATATTCGCTATTTTCTCAAATATTTAAATAAATACATGAAATCCTTATTCTTAACTTAAATCAAAACTGCAGAATTTCTTAAATTATTTTACGAAGAGTTATTTTACAACTAGCCGTCTCCTGGTGAATATAACATAATGCCTACATTCAAAGAAAAAAGTCCGACTCTTTTTTGAAGATCGCGACCTTTGAAAGCGCTTAAACACCCGCAGCGGTGAAAAATACGGTAATCGCCTCCAAAGGGGCGGAAACTGGGAAAAAAGTAACAGCGTCGAGACTTGGGAAACAACTGTTGGCGCGAAAGTACAGTTTTAATCAAAGTTAATACATAAAGAGTAGCGTGAATTAAATGGATTTTAAATATCAAATTAATAATTGCACGTTTGAAGCTAAGACGAAGGTGAACAAATTATTAAACGTTTCGTTGTTCCTCGAAGTTATTTGAAACTGCTTAGGTAACAAAGCCAGGTGGAGACTACCGTAACGAGGCATCTGCGACATATGCGGCCGCACAGGGCCCACGAGCCAACAGGGGCCCATAAACTAGGTTACAAAAAATATATACAAAGTTCCCCTTTACTTAAAATCGTTTTTATTCGGACCGTTCAACATCAATTTAAAAACAAGTTGGCAAGCTTGCCAAAATATACCTCTCCTCAGAAGAATTGTCCCTAGTGGTATTTATTTCTCGAGATAACCATTAAAGATATTATTCCGCAATTCAGAGTAATTTACTAAAAACGTATTCCTGGTTCTATCCCTCCCGGTATAAAATTTTAATTATAATTAAAATAATTGAGAAGAAACAATCGAGTTTAATTTATTCAGAATATTATAAATTAAGTAGTTACAACAGTGAGTTAGACGTACTTAAACAATGCACAATTGAATTTAACCCTTTTTACAGTACAAGTTTATCAGTTGAATATAATACGAAGCAAATTTTAATGCAAGAAATATCTACAGAGGGTATTTGTATTTTTATCGCTTACGAAATACTTGCCGCATCTTTAACGCTCATATAATTTCAACCCTCGCCTTCGATGAAGATACCGTAGAATAGCTATATTCGACATCTAGTAGTGGACGACTCGTAAACTTCCAGTTGACGTTGTGACACATACCACATGCAAAAGACCAATGCCGTCCAATTTCCAATATCATATAATGACTCGCATACGCAGGAAATCAATGACTGCGTTAGGAATCGTTGATATCCAAATATCCACACCAAAAGTATTAACAAGAAGCAAAAACCTTACCATCAACAAAGCACAGAGAGCCACTTGACTAAACGGCAACTCTTATATCAATAATCGTTAAATAAACGCATTTGCGTTATTCCAACTATATTTAAGACGATAATAAAACCCGTAAATAAATAACAAAAAAATAACAAAGTGGACCCCCCACAGGTTCTACCCTTTAACGCTCTTATCTCTGCTGAATGCGCAAAAATTTCATACGTAAAAGATGTAGACTTTAAAAACCATTAATATACTCTTCCGCTAAGCTGAGTTTATAATTATCAAGGAATCGTAGTATGTGTCGGTGGTTCTGTGGTAGAACATTCGCCTGTCATATAGAAGGGCTCGGGTTCGAATCCTGGAATGCGCTTTCTTTTTAATCAACAGAGAAGACGTTACATTCGGTGCAATAATTTAAATGGAACACGAAATTTCGTTCTATTTTAAAAACTGAAATTTAATGCTCTGTGAATTTGTAATAAACGCTTCCGCTTAAGCTGAGCTTATAATTTTCTTTGAACCGTAACATGTATCGGAGGTTCTGTGGTAGAACACTCGCCTGTCATGCAGGAGGGCTCGGGTTCGAATCCCGCCCGATGAGATCGCAAATTGATACTAAGATGAATACCGTGAACATTTGGTGGACACCCTGACTTATGGACGTTGAGACGTTTATCGTAACCCTCAGCATACGGTCCGTCCGAAATGTCAATACATAGACGTTGAAGAGTATATCGCAAACGAAACACGAACAACACAAACATTACAAAAACACAACACTTCACAAGTGCACAATACACAGCCACATTACAATCGCAACATCTCGAAAAAGACTACCAAGTCACAACGGTCGTGACAGTGAGCGTTGACGAACAAAACACCAAAAAACCAAAAACGCAAATATTATCCGTTAACGCTCACCATCACGGCAGTTTTGCCACAATTTAGAATCAAAGAAACTGCGTACGCAGTGATTACGCATTACGCTTTGCCCCGAAACACACACAGACAGACATACACATAGACACGGTGATTGTATAACCCCTCCTAGGTTACATAGTACCCTCGGAGAGGTAATTATAATATATTATATATTTTATTTAGTTTCCCTTCAAAATTCGTTCTGCATATATCTTAGTAATTTAGCCGCCAAAAATAAGGGTTCAAAAATGAAACTTTGCACGGGGCCCAAGAAAAGCTAGTAACGGCATTGGGGAGGGTTTTTTATAGACCCTATTTTAAAATAAGTTCAATACTTTGAAGATAATTGGTTTTATTATAATCGAGGGGATGGAGAGTATTTGTTGCGTAATATAGGGGGTAGGGTCTGTCCATTTGTTTATCTTTGTTACGAGGGGGGGAAGGGATGTTGAAAAAGTAAATTGTTTTCGTAACGTAATTTGTCCATGGCCACATACATTTTGGAGGTGGCACGTGCCTGCTGTGTCCCCCTCTGGCTACGTCACTGTTTTTCACTCGTGTTTAAAGCTAGGAGGATGAAAGTGAACCTGGAGTGGTAATTTGCGCGCACTATGTACTGCACATGCCTCTCGGCTTTGGCCCGGTTCATCGTAATATGCTGCCATCTCTGAACGGCAAAATCTGAACTGTGACCTTGAAATAAGCTAAGCAGGTCCTAGGTAGGGTTTTGAAGATGAACGTCGTGTATTTCTAGATAATTAGAAAGATTTTGAAAGATAAAGTGAATATAATATCAGCAATTTTGAATGAGCACAGTTATAGTTGTGCATCTAATAAAAAAGACGCGGGTAAGAATAATTTGATTTATTTTTTATGTTTAATATTTTGGCCATGTCACCAAGGCCTAGTAACCTATAACTTCAACTTGCATTACAAATCATTTAGGAAATAAGAAAAATCCAAATACTAAAAAAGGGAAAGTTGGAAATAGGAAAGCTGAAAGTCAACTTGATCTAATTGCCATTACTTATCCATTATTAACGATATACGTTAAATGTTGAAAGATTGGTTAAGCCCACTTCATTAAGCTAAGCCTATTTCGCGATATAAAAAAAGGAATTTTTTAATTTTTACTAATTAGAGCTGCGGCTAGAAGTCGTTACAATCGTATAAACCAAGGCGGACACAGAGCGCCTCTAGCGGATTTCGGTTCCACACATACGAACAACGGCCCCGTGCTATAGGTATGGTAAATACCACTCCAGGTTCACTTTCATCTATGGACGTCCCACTCGGATCTTTCCTTCGTCCGTAGGACGCCCCAAAATCCGCGGTTGACCTCGGTCGGACGTTAACAGACGCCCAAATGTCCGGTTTGTCTAGAGCCTATGGACATCCCTAGCGTCTAGGACGATCCTAGGGATGTCAGCTGAGTTTTCAGTAGTTAATCTGGGGTTTTATTTTGGATTCATTTTGCGCCAGCAACGACGTCTTAGGGACGTTAATTACTATTTAATATTAATTAAAAATAATTTATTCACAGTAAACTTCAAATTTTCAGTGAAACTTTATTTAATAATTTAAAATAGGAAATACATACAATTGTGAATTACAAAAAAAATATTGCAAACCATACATATTTGCTGCTATTTTAATTTTGAAAGCTATATATTTAATTTATTAATGCATTTCAATAAATTATCGCTTTATAAATTTGAGCTTTAAGTGAACCCTTGACTGAGAGTGAAAAATAATAAAATGTAATGGGCCAAAGTGAACTGTGAAAACAGTGATCATTCCGCTTTACTTTTCAAAGAGACTACCCCAAAACTTACTTTTTGAGTTACAATTTGACTAAATAAACTACTGCTTTATGAATTAGGGCTTTAAGTGAACCCTTGAATGAGATTGAACAATAATACAACCTAAAAGCAAAATAATAAAAAGGTATTGGCCAAAATGTACTTTGAAAAAATCGAATCATCCGTTCCTTTCAAAGACACCACCCCAAAACTTACTTTTTGAGTTACAATTTGACTAAATAAACTACTGCTTTATGAATTAGGGCTTTAAGTGAACCCTTGAATGAGATTGAACAATAATACAACCTAAAAGCAAAATAATAAAAGTTATTGGCCAAAATGTACTTTGAAAACAGCGAATCATCCGTTCCTTTCAAAGACACCACCCAAAAACTTACTTTTGGATTTACAATTTGACTAAATAAACTACTGCTTTATAAATTAGGTCTTTAAGTGAACCCTTGAATGAGAGTGAACAATAATACAACCTAAAAGCAAAATAATAAAAAGGTATTGGTCAAAATGTACTTTGAAAAAATCGAATCATCCGTTCCTTTCAAAGACACCACCCCAAAACTTACTTTTTGAGTTACAATTTGACTAAATAAACTACTGCTTTATAAATTAGGTCTTTAAGTGAACCCTTGAATGAGAGTGAACAATAATACAACCTAAAAGCAAAATAATAAAAAGGTATTGGCCAAAATGTACTTTGAAAAAATCGAATCATCCGTTCCTTTCAAAGACACCACCCCAAAACTTACTTTTTGAGTTACAATTTGACTAAATAAACTACTGCTTTATAAATTAGGGCTTTAAGTGAACCCTTGAATGAGATTGAACAATAATACAACCTAAAAGCAAAATAATAAAAGTTATTGGCCAAAATGTACTTTGAAAACAGCGAATCATCCGTTCCTTTCAAAGACACCACCCAAAAACTTACTTTTTCAGTTACAATTTGACTAAATAAACTACTGCTTTATAAATTAGGTCTTTAAGTGAACCCTTGAATGAGAGTTAACAATAATACAACCTAAAAGCAAAATAATAAAAAGGTATTGGCCAAAATGTACTTTGAAAAAATCGAATCATCCGTTCCTTTCAAAGACACCACCCCAAAACTTACTTTTGGAGTTACAATTTGACTAAATAAACTACTGCTTTATAAATTAGGGCTTTAAGTGAACCCTTGAATGAGAGTGAACATTATTACAACCTAAAAGCAAAATAATAAAAAGTTATTGGCCTAAATGTACTTTGAAAACAGCGAATCTTACGTTCCTTTCAAAGACACCACCCTAAAACTTACTTTTGGAGTTACAATTTCACTAAATAAACTATTGCTTTATAAATTAGGGCTTTAAGTGAATCCTTGAATGAGAGTGAACAATAATACAACCTTAAAGCAGAATAGTAAAAAGTTATTGGCCAAAATGTACTTTGAAAACAGCGAATCATCCGTTCCTTTCAAAGACACCACCCCAAAACTTACTTTTGGAGTTACAGTGACGTATTTTGGATTGGTCCTAGCTGAGCTTTTTGGACCATGCAGGGACGTCCTAGGGACGATTTGTGTTTGCTGGGTACTGATCAAGCAACGGGGGCCGGTTCGCGGTTCTGAAATTTCAGTTTTTTTTATCTATCTTCCAAAGCGCTTTTGTGACGTCATCATTAGACTTGGCTAGTACCCGGTAGTTACCTTACGCTCTTGTTCCGTGTATTAATAGAAGAAATTATAATATAAAATGTTTTATATTATTTAGAAGAAATGAACCAATAATTTAAATTAAATTTTATTAAAAATTTACCCGTTTTTGTTAAAAGGTTTTTGTTGTAACAATATTTACTTATTACTTATAATATAAAAAAAGAGATGACCGATATTCTTTTTCCTAAAACATCACAAATAGCTTATTGTAACAATCTTTTGAACTTATTTAACATTTTACTATCACAATGAGATGACTGGCTCCTTTAATATATCACAGTTATTAGGACTTATTTTTACACTAAACCAGAAGTTAAACTTCGGATTAATCTAATAGTTAACATTACCAAGTTATATAACTAACTAATAGTTAAAGTTACTAAATTATATTTTTTCTTAAAATACAGATTTTTACTAAATATCTTTATTCTTCTATTTCGCATAAAGAGTAGGATTAAAGTTAAAGCTCAAAAATGTTCTTTTACATTTTTCATGGGGTTCCACTGTGTTACAATTTTGGCCTTTTTGTGTTTTTTATACAGTTGGTAATACTGGTCTTGTTTTTCTCAAGATATAAATGTAAACTATTTTTTCATATTAGTATTTAGATTATAAGAATATAAGTTATGACTAATAGTTAACGTTACAAAATTATTTTTTTAAATACAGATTTTTACTAAATATCTTATTTTTTACCTCTCCGAGGGGACTTTGTACCCTAGGAGGGTTATACAACCACCGTGTCTGTCTGTCTGTCTGTCTGTCTGTCTGTCTGTGGGTGGGTCTGTCTGTCTGTCAGGCCTGCGAACGCGTTCGCATTTTCGAGGCAAAGGGTAATCACTGCGAACGCAGTTTCTTAGAATCAGGGAAAAGGTTTTTCCAAAAGCGACCTCTTTTTGTCATTCGGTGAAGTATAATTTTTTAATCGGCCGGGATTCGAACCCGAGCCCTCTTGAACGACAGGTGAGCGTTCTACCGCAGAACCACGCTTCACTGAAAATTAAAAACTCTTCCGAGGAGAGGTATATTTTGGCAAGCTTGCCAACTTGTTTTCTATTTCGCTTAAAGACTAGATTTAAATTTTTCATGGGGTTCCACTATGTTACAATTTTTTTAAATTTTTGGTGTTTTTTTCTACCGTTATCTTAGGATTCCTTTGATTTTGGCTATGGTTTTATATTATTGAGGTATTTCATTCTTACAAATATTCTAATTTTAACGTAACTTTTGAAAATGTCTAAAGGACATGAATTATTCTTATTAAATATAGTTTTGCTAATAATATCTACAATTTGTTTTTCGTTACTAAGAGACTTATTTGGTAAATACTCTCGAAAAACAATTCATAATTTTTTACTTCGCTGAGAAAAACATTAGATGGGACCACAAGCCCACCATACGACAACATCTTGGCCCAAGAAGGGAGGCAATATACATGATCGTTTTGATCATTATTATTTAAGTTTAACTCGGGGTAAGATTTTAAATGTTTTTTCGCCACCCAACCAGCCAAATATTCTAAGCCGTTTTCTTCTAATTGAGTGAAATCATTTTCACTACCTTCATTTTCATCAGAATTATTATTTGTATTTATGCGAGAATAAACTGTAGATGGTCCAGGTTGATATTTACAAGGGATATTATTTTTATTAGGAGAACTTTGTGTCAAAGCATTGGGAGGATTATTCTTTTTGCTAATGTTTTCTAGAGAATCATCAAAGTTCTCATTGAAGCCATCTTCAAATTCAATAGACGCTTGTTTTAAAGCGCTAGATACCAAATATTCTTCAGTGTTTTGGTCAATAGTATTTGTATTGGCACTTAAAATTCCTGGATTGCGTCCAAGAATTATTATTTTAATTCTGCTTAAAGCATTGAGGGGGGTTGGATGGTCATCTAATCCCCCTCTTGTGCGAACTTGCGAGAACAAATTCTCTAAGCAGTCTTGATTTACTTTTTGAGTAAAGATATATTTACAACTATATTTCTGTCTAACGTCTATTAATAAATCCTTTAAAGACTGTATTGAAATTATTACAGCCTTCTGAAATACTTGTAAATAGGATTTCCCTTTGCAGGTCATGTTATTTATTAAAGCATTCATTTCATCTAAGATTTCATTCTGTTCTTTTAGGTGCATACCATATCCACTTTTGGTAAATAGAAAATTATCCCTTTGCCGAGAATTAAAAATGTCAAACCAATCGTTGACAGTCTTAATGAAAGTGGCAGTTTCTTCATATTGAATTTTCTCTTCCGCAGAGAGATTTAATTTTTTGGATTCCTTAATATTTAGTATGGCTTTAGAAACAGTATTAGACAATAGTTCCGCAGCTACCCTCACATTCTGCCTTTGGGGCCCATGACATTCTATATGATTGTTATTTATTTTATGGCAAGTTTTAATTTCTTTATCATCTAATTTTAGAAGCTTTAATAGGTTCGACTCCAATTTTGACGTCATCTAAACTAAATCCAGTGTCCAGAAGCCAAATTCTTATCAATTTTAACGCGTGAGGAGCATCAGCGAAAAAAATATTTTATCTTCAGTTACGGGGTGGTTAAACCAGTTTCTTTTGGTATTATAAACCCCAACCCCTAGCTCCCTCCACAAACCCTGATTACCTCCACCCATGTCACAAACAGATGCAGCAACATGGTAACCTATTTGGTGAACTTTTGATATTAAATCAAACAAAATAGATTTGGTCATTTTTGTATCAAACCCGATGAAGATGGGGCTGTTTCCAATTACTAAATAATCCTCTTAACATAACTACTTGCATTTGAGAATGTTTTCCCACTACTTGGTCGTGTTTCTTATCATACTCATATTGGGATTTTATATTCATTTCATCATACGTGATGACACACTCTTTATCTATGTCAGGTTTACTTTCACTTGTAATTTTCATTATTTGTAGAACGTCACGGAGAACGCCATCACTAACGTTTAATTCTGACGCATAATCTTTTAAAGTAGACAGCCCTGGGAGAGGAATTCCCATCTCTTTTCGCAAAAACAAATAAGCTCATTTACTACAATATCTAAGAGCGAACGCCTTATTTAGATCCTCTCGGGTCCAAGCTACTTTCTTTTTCCCCATTAAAAGCTTTACTTGACTTTCTGTGAAAACAGAGTTTAAAATTTTATCACAATTAAGTAGATGTTGGTTTCTAATATGACGTTGTCCTTGTAGAGATTTAAGCTGTTTAGTCATGTGTCGAATAGAAATGTCTTTAGTCATAATTACTTGCTTGAGCTCTGCCCTGCTTCTCCTACATTTGCGGAGGGTGTGAGTTACGTTACTGTATCGTTTCTCACACAACTTTCGACTCCTCTCAGATTTATCTAATAGCTTTTGAAGTCGTTCAATTTGTTCATCTTTATCACAGGAGCAACCGGTCTTAGTTGGCAAAGTTGAGCAGCCGGCCATAGTTGGCAACGTCGAGCAACCGTCGAGTGGCTCTTCCTCGCAATGTGTGACATCTTGGTTGTCATTTATTATCACATCTTTAACAACTTTTCTAAGTTCTATTCGTTTAGCACGTGATTGTCTGTCTTGGGAAGTGTTCCCATCACAACTTACAACTGAATGAGATTTAATAGGATTTAGGTTTTCTGATGGGCAAGCAGTAGGTTTCAAAATTCTTGAATGTCTTTTTCAAAGAATGCCAGTCAACTCTGAGCGAAGATCTCTTTCAAAGTCTTCAACTTTAAAATGGGTCGAGCATACTTGGGATGTTACTGTTAGTGGATTAAATTTGTCTAACCTCTTGCAGCGTATAACCCAAACTTTTGTCGTTCTTGATCTCTTGGGAATGAATGATAAGTTGTGTGTTTTGTTTCTTCATTTTTTAGTGGAGTTTAAGCAATTATTGCATACTGCAACCGCGCATCTTGTGCCAGTCATCTTAGTTGCTATAGATAAACATAAAAATTACTTTATTACTGAAATTCCAATATAGACAAACATTGAAACATTACTTAGTACATTACTAAAAAGGAGCTAAGGCTTAAATTATAGTAGCATGCATTTTAAATTACTTTATATTTACAGCTAACTCTTGGTACAATAAGATAGCCCTAGCCTCGAAATCTTATTAATCTAATACAAATGCAAATAAAATGAATTAAAAACGCACTTACATTTAATTAAACTTGATATTTCTGAATGTCGTTCGGCATACGCCAGCTGCTCACGAAGCTTAGGAAAAAATGTAAATCATCTCGTATGATTCGTATCGTATTTTCCGCAAAGTCTAATGATGACGTGACATCGAACGGCCAATGAACGGGCGCGATTTTGCCCATAGGAAATGTAGCCGAACTGGCCAACCTATAATTAGCGTAAATTTTTAGGAACCTTGCTGATCAAGTGATTATCTTTAAAATTGACCATGAGAGATGTCATACTAATTTTTATCTTTGAGGCACCAATTTCCAAATTTTATTAACCGGTAAAGCTCTTAATAATTGACAATAGTTAACAATGATTAAAATAATAATTGATACTATATAATTAATTTACTGGGAATTTTTGATACTGCAGCTCTTATCGTGTTACTTTCATGCGTGCGTAGGCATAAATTTTTAAAAGTGAAATAAAATTAATTTAAAAAGATTATGGTTATTTTAATATTTTAATAAACAATGTACACAATATTAAAAGCAGCTCAACCAAATAAACCATTAACTTTAATAAAAATGTTTAGTAATAATAGTTTGTACTATGTGATAGCTAACATTAAATATGTAAAAACTAATCGATCCAGAATGATTAATTATTATATAAGAAAGTTGTATAATTTTCGCTATTACCGGGGTGCAAAGGCTTAAGTTTTTAAATGTTGATTACAATTAATTTACACAAGATTATGATTATTTTATTTTTAAATAATTCTTTATGTATAATTAAATGCACCACAACCAAATTTACTTACAAATAATACGTTTATTAACACCGAGAAGATTTAAAACTTTTAAGGCGGTACCGACCAAAAATGTTATTTTCAAACTTTGGAACAGGGCTGCTCATGAACTTCCCAGCCGATAAGTAAAGCCGTCATGTCAAAAATGTTTCTATAAAGCAAAGCCTCGGTAGAATTTTACCTACTGTCGAGTAAACCATGCAATGCATTGCGATTATGAAGTGTTTTATATGTTTTAGTGGACAGTAATAACAAACCCGTTAAGCTATCGCTAGCCTGCCTAATACTGAATCTTGGGCATGAAAATCGCATAAAATTTAAAAGTGGAAAAAAAGCTTCGGTTTTTGATAGCCTTAACAGTGCTTTCAAAGTCTATGGAGAAGCATGTTGGCTTCTTATAAAGATTCCACTATCGTGGAATCTTAATATGAGTTAAGATGCTCTTTTCAAACATATTTCTCGCAACTTAGAGAAATTGTTCTCAGAGTTCATTAAATTGGTTTTCATTCGATCGCTATCGCAATAAGCTGCGCAAATAAGCTGCGCTAAGCTATCAAACGCCCAAGTATTTCTTATTGAATAAAACTCTTTCTTAATTTTAACCGATTGGAGGCCACAGTTACTATTTCTAAGTTATCCAATTAGCAATACTTTTTAAGAGCTACTCAAATCGGTTCGCGTTATTTCTTGGTGCGGCTCTAAGTAAGACGAACGAGGACGCTTTTTGACGGGAGGCTTTCCAGGATTCCGCCAGTTTTCCTTCTCGAACTTCTCTAATGTTAGTTTTCGATCTTTCGCTTGTAGTAATGAGCAAAATCTGCAAATTCGTTTTTCACCATACCCTTCAGCATCTTCATTAATAGAAGCACCGCATCCTTCTAACGCGTGAACAGGCGCCTATGGATCAGATATTAAAGTTTAACAAAATTGAAATTTAGCTGTACAAGTTAGGGCTGTTTCGATGATAAGTCTGGTATCGAGTAACCGAAACATTTTCATCCCGTATTCGGGTCGGGTATTATTTTGTCGAGTCGGTAATAGAGTACTAAATTAACAATTTTTTCCTTTTTCGAGTAATTGAATTTAAAGAAATTGTTCGAGTTCTCGATCAAATTTCAATACATAATAAAGTTGCCTACTTCAGTAGTTAAAAAAACAACCTACAACTCACAAAATAACAGAAGATTTCCTTTTCAATGTTATTGTTTGAAAGTTAGTTAACTTGTTAAACGTCTGTTGCATTTCATTAAATTCACAATTCCGGTGAAAGATAATATACAAATTAAATCATTTTATAAATGCTCTCCCATTAATTTCAATAAAACTGGCACCGCTTTAACAGCGCTTTAAAAAATCAAAATTCAACACTGCAATAAATTAAATCTCGTAAACGCGCTATAAATAATTAGGAAAATAAATGTTTCCTACCTTCAACTCTAGGTATTTAAAAAATAAAATACCTTTGAGGTTTATTTATCCTTTTTTAAAATCCATACTATCGCGCATATCACCGTAAAATGTCGCAGAAACGGGTTTTAGTATTGTACGTGTCCACGTTTTAATTTCGTAAAACCTTGGCCAAATATTAACACAATCCTAGCGTAATCAAACATATCCCAAAGAATTCTAACCTAACCCAAATTATTTCAAACCAACCTAACCTAATTGCTATAAATACAAAAAATATTCTGATCATAAAAGATGGACGCATCCTACATTAAAATCGCAGCGACATTATATCGACAAGAATTATTATTATATAAATAAATTCTTGATATCGGTAAAAAATAGAATATTCGTCGAGTACATGATTATGAAAAAAAAATTAAATTTATTGTAGCTTATTCGAGTAGTCGCGAGCGAAAAACTCGAACATGAAATGAATTTCAAAATATCGAGTACTCGCACAGCCAAAGCACAAGTTAATTTGATACATCGATAGTACTTTTCAGTAGAAGCATCATTACGCTCCATTCTCAGGTGGGAAATTTCCAGCAGCACAAGCTACATTGTATACACATGATGTGTATGCCTGTTTTTTAACTCTCGCGCGCTGCTTTGCAATTACCGCAAACGTGTTCTTTATCCGGAGTTGCTAGTTTGGTCTTCTGAAGGGGCCCCTAAAATTTTACATAATTTTACAAAAAATGCTTTTTAACTTACACTAAATGAAATTATAACCTCGCAAATTAAACAACGATCGGAATCAAATTGTTTCTCGGGTGTTTTAAGTACTACTGGTACAGTATGGTCCCCGGCTGCTGTAAGTACTACTGGTTCTGTAAGTACTACGGATGTAATAAGGTGTTCAGGCTCTTTTCGGTCTTTAGGTGTGGGACGGTCTTCGTTCATATCTTAGTTCAAAATTACATTTCATGGATTTGAAACTCGACAATGTTGAATTATTTAAAAAAAACATTAAAATTAATCTTCAATATCTAAAATAAATAATTAAAAAAAGAGAAGCTCCTATAACCTTTGTGGTTCCTTCATTAAACTTAATATGAATTTCATGGAACTCGTCTACTATAATTGGCAATGTTATGTCAGAAAAAACATGATTCTTAAAGTTTCCGAAGTTGCTCTCTAATGGCGCACTGCTACCCACAGAATACGGCGAGTCAAAATGATATTTAATTATTCCAGTCCATAAGGGAATCAAACGTGCCCTTTTTTAGATGTCATCGAAAATTAATTTTGAAAATTGTTGATTTCCAGTATTTCCAACTTCTATTGGGTTCTTCAACTCACGTACACATTGATGACCCAGCTTTCAAAGGGAGAATGAGGAAGAACTTCATCACCATCTATATCACAAATTTCCGTAAGATCAGTGTCTTCTTTTTTCTCCTCATATCACATTTTGCAGGTTCGGAAGTTACCTCTCTTATGCCCTCCGTTTCAGAAAGTGCTATTGTAAATATTGCTTGAAAAATAACACGCAGGTCTAAAATATCTTCACACTGCACTGCTTGCCCTAGTGCACGTAAGTAAAACTGACGGGTTCGTTTTATTTGGGTTTTGATGGCGGAGTGGTTAGCACTTTCGCCTCCCAGCAAGAGGAGCCGGGTTCGATCCCAGCTTGTGGCACTGGGTGAAAACTCGGAACAACTCCTTCTGCGTTGAGTTTGCAAGTTCTCTCCCCACTGGTTTAAGGGGTTTTCCCCCGAGTTCTTCGGTTTCCCCTTCCATAAAAACTTGTCGAGGTTAACGGTAATAGTTAGTGTAGGGAGCTGCTCAATCTCGTGGCATGCAGGGCTTGCCACCACCCTCCTACGCATTGTAACCCGGCCACCTGAATTAATGGCTTCAAAAGTCGCTTGATGACTTAGGCCTAAGGTGGTGCCTTGGGTATTAGCCTAGCTGATTATTATTATTATAAATGAGGTCATGTTTTTTATAACATGAGCGACATCGCAACGAACGTAACAAGTAGGGAAAATATCGAGCGCAGATTCGTATAATGGATATAGGGCATTCCAGCATTTACAAATATAGTCACTTAAGGAGCAGCTAAATTTGTAGTATCCCAAATTTCGAATTATTCCGCTGTATGGTCGAATGCTTACCATCGGGTGAATCGCTTCCACAGGGTTAGAATTTAATCGATTCTGTTGAATGCCCTGGAATTTGACCACTCTTAGTACGTTTGAGGTTGGAAAATCCATAGGCTAAACATCTCCAAATCTCATTTTCGCTTGGGCTTATAATTTTCTGTAGGTGCTCGGAGCTACGTTTCTTTCAATAAGAGCTTTCATAACATCATCGCGAACTTCACCAGACAAATGTCTCATAGTGCTTTCCGAATGTGGTTGGTTATATGGACCTTCATATTCGCATTTTACGTGCAACCTGCTATTGGATGGCAGTTCAGATTCTATAACTCCCACGAACACCGAATTGCATTCCTTACATTGTCCTTTCATTGTGGCATATACGCCATCAGAACGATACACAGTACCTCTTTTGAAGACGAATGTGCATGGTAATCTCGTGTGTTCGTAAAAGTGACGGTAAATGATATGCGTCCAAGAACGTGGCTTGAAAATGGGTCTAGATCCCGACCTTGGACTTAGTTTCGTTCCTCGTTTTGTGTTAAAACAAATGAACAAACAAACAGCGTGATTCAGTTACCGTTAACTATAACGGAGCTCGATACAACTGTGTGTCTGGACGAACTTCTCCCAAATGTAATGGGTGATTTATATTATAATTTAATTTAATAACTTGTTCATTGTTACCTGTTTAAAATAATAGTAAAACACTGGTATTCGTAATTTGCAGTCACAGTGGTTCGAAAATCGTTTTACTCTCATTTAGTTATTGTGTAACGTTCCAAAGAAAGGTAGTATGAGTTGGGAGATTATTGCTTTAAGTATTTTGCTCTTCAGAACGTAAAGACAGGGTGTTTGAGAAACCGTTTACCAGTTATTTGTTAAAGTTAAGAATTCAAGGATAAGATTATTTAGGGAATTATTATTGGGGGTTTTCTTATTTTCGTCTCCGCCTCCGATTTAAAAGACAGGGTGAATCGAACGTTACATGGTATTTCACAAGTAACCATGCAATTTATTCGGAGCCAATAGGCGTAAGCCATTATCGAATACTGAGTTGGAAATGTAACCCTACGCACTGAAAACACATTTACGTGTGTTTTCGAAAATTTCAGCCATACTCCATAGATTCCAAACTATTGATAAAAGGTAATCCCTAAATTATAGGTGTCTATTGATAAGCTATATTCTCAGTGGAATCTTCGAATTTGGAGGTACGAATTGTGAAAGTGTCGGTGCGTAATAATGCGACGTTTTTCGCTGGAAATTAAAAATGGGGCCGGCTCCCATAAAATTCATTCAAAATAGCAATGTTGCAAATTGTGAAAATGAGGAACACATTGGTTCTAAATGACAAACTATTGATGGGCTATATTTTAAGTGAAATTTTCGAATTGGGCGGACAAGTATTATCCTAATTCAAGAAAATAACTTAGCACACTTAAAAAAAATATATTAAAAACTGCAATGGTTTAAATTGAAAAAACAGTGACCAGTGCTTATCCATAACCTAAATTTACGTTTTCTTGGCTAGTTAGTTTTAAAGATGTTCGAACCGAACGGTTCGGGGCGTAGAATTCACTCCGCGGCGAAGAGAGCTCGCCGTCGCGCCGGTTTGGCCCTTTTTCTTAAGTTGTTGCGAGTGGTAAAATAAGAATTTATTTTTCAGTTTTTGGGAAGCAACTGCCTTTACGACCGAACCACCCACAGATTTCAGATGATAGGTTTTTCTGTTTTTTTTAATTCGAAACTTTTTTTTCGGCAATTAATACTTAAGGGGATATAGTTAATGGGGTTTATATATGCATCCATGATGATTATAAGAACGGGGCTGGGGGGCGCTGTTCCGTCCCCCTAGCGCTCGAACGAAGCCAGTGCATGCCGCCGTGAGGCGCCAATGTATAGTCTTTAGGCAGATTTTAATTAACGTTTTAAATAATGCTTTGCGAGGAATAATTTTTGCTTCTTCCAAGAAAACGTCATAGTAGCACTAAATAAATTTAAAACCCCTTTAACCATCGCTGAAAAATTGTTAGAACTTCCCAGAAAAAACCCCAGGGTAGAAAGTGGGCCTTGCATTGGCTTGCTGGACTTATTGTCAGAAGTTCACTATAGGTGATTATTTTGATGTTTAAAAGGTCCGTCTGTTCAAGAACATTGTCCACCAAGTCAAAATCACGTTGTCCCAAACCACGAAACCTAGGTTACACATTAACAAAATGTTCAAATTCATTGACCATTCGCCTTACTGTCTTTCTATTTAGAAGCTTTTCTGTAAAATAATCGTACACCCTTGTAATATTTCTTCCGCCATTTCGATAATACAAAATAAGTAACTCCATTCATCAACTTCTCACTCAACAGCTATTTTCATAATAAACATTGCTTTAAAATACTGTTGGGTATTCAGATACCTTAATTTTTATTCATTTCGTTATTCTCTTTGATTTGAGAACAGTTTGTGTGTTGGGGCTTCATTTTGAAGTTTTGCGAAAGATGTTAAAAATGGCCAATTTAAAAAAAATTCGTTTTGATAGAAATAGTTTCGTCTCCAACACCAAATTTGACAAACGTCTTTCTACACGTATGAAAGTACTTATTGGAAATTTTCGTTGAATTTGGATGTGGCATATTTCCTTAAATAAATGATAAGTGCCACCCCACTATCCAGCTTGTACACCGCAGTTTTGAGGAAAATGCGAAAAATGGCCAATTTAAAAAAAAATCGTTTTGATAAAAATAATTTGGTCGCCAACACCAAATTTAAGAGGGACCTTTATATATGCAAGGAGGTGTTTATTTGAAATTTTTATGGAATTCGGATATGGACCCCTTTGTAAAAACGATGTTTTGCGCTACCCCCCCCCAAACAGCTCTTATATCAATAACTAGAGCCCATAGAGTAAATTGGAAGCCAAATTTGAAATCTATAGGTCTTTTTAGCCAAGAGGACCAATTTTCATATTTTGAAGAGCTTTACGAATCATGTCACTGAAATAAATGTTTATTAAGTAACGAAACTCTAGATAGCCAAAATGCATGAAACTTCAAAAAATCATAACTTTTTATATTTTTGAAATTAGCCCACTAAACTCCAGGAGGCTTCATATTTAGGGTAAATAAACCAGGGAAAAAATTTAGGGCGAAATCCGTCACTATCGAGCAACAACGCTCGAAATGACAGTAAGCCTAAAAGATAGGTTTTTTGTTTTACCTTCTTAACCTAAGAACAGATTTTTAAGTTCAAAGGGTCGTGGCACTTTTAACAAAATAAATTAAATATAATCTAGAATTGATAAATTATGAGTGAGGAAAATCTTGTAAAATTGGGGAACATTCAAACATTTTCAAACCCATAAAATTATTACGATTAGCGAAGTTAATAATCAGCTCGGTAGATGAAGAGCATACTCTTATACTTCAAAATTAAGTTGGACCTGTTTAACCTTGTATATTTCTTTGTAAGGGGTAATAAAAATGGGATAAAAATCTTTGTTTTTATGTGAACAATGTTTTAAATAATTTAAATTTATCTTCAAATATTTTATATTTATCTATAAATATTTTATATTTCTCTATAAATATTTTATATTTATCTACAAATATTTTATATTTCTCTTTAAATATTTTATTTTTCTTTTGAAATATTTTATATTTATCTTGAGATATTTTATTTTTATCTTGAAATATTTTATTTTTATCTTGAAATATTTTATATTTATCGTTAAATATTTTATATTTATCTTTAAATATTTTATTTTCCTTTTGAAATATTTTATATTTATCTTGAGATATTTCATTTTTATCTTGAAATATTTTATTTTTATCTTGAAATATTTTATATTTATCGTTAAATATTTTATATTTTTCTATAAATATTTTATATTTCTCTATAAATATTTTATATTTCTCTATAAATATTTTATATTTCTCATTAAATATTTTATATTTCTCTTTAAATATTTTATATTTCTCATTAAATATTTCATATTTCTCATTAAATATTTCATATTTCTCCTTAAATACATTTAAAAGTATTGTTTTTGAGATTTAAATATTTTAGAGGCGTAAATAAAGATTTCTTAATTTGCAATCCTTCTTTGAAATTTATGCGTATTTCCACAACACAATTTTATGCAAGAATTATTTATCGTTAAAGCTAATCGAAACTGTACAAGATGTTTTCCAGTGTTATTAGAGTTGTTTTATCGACAACAAATGTTGTTAAGTTAAAATACGTGTCTTCCAATCTTTCAATTATAGCAATCGGAATAGATATTACCGGTAGAAGGTGTCAAAACGAAGACACAACTCTGTGGCAGATAACAGCTTTGGCTCTTAGAGATAGATTTACTTTTTTTTAACGATAAATATTTTCGGAAAACGAATCTCAAAATGTTGACATTTTATTTGATCATTCCATACATAGATATTTTTCTACTCTGTTTCGCCACTTGCTGTACCAATAGCCTTCAGTTTTCTACAGAGTGAATTTATGAAAATATTTTCCAACTAATTGATTTGCGAATTAATAATTGTTACTTTAGGTCGATGTTTCCACTTCCATTGTGACGTTTTGGGCAATTTCATGGAATAGGTCAGATAATTCCAGAACACAGGCCTAAGATTAATCGTAACATTTAAGTACGTTATCTGAGATATTTAAGAAACTTACCATTGAATTCTTCATCATAAGGTCTATATGAATAGTCCATATCTATGAATTACGGAGGAAAAATAGTTACCTCATCTATAATTCACTTCAGGCTAATATAAACTGGGCTAAAATAGAGGGCGCTGTGTGTTTTAATTAATAATGAAATTTGAAAAAAAAAACTATTAGTTAAATCACACAGCGCCATCTATTTTAGTGTCGATGAACTATTGAAATTTAAATACGACCGAAATTGTACCATCTACCCTATTTTAAGTTTTATAGGAAAATTACATAACGTTTCAATGTATTAATTTTTAAATATTTAAAAGTTCATGTTTCTACAAATTAATTAATTAATTAACATTATACTTAATATCTTTAAAACAAATTAAGATATGAAGAAAATTCGAAAAAGAATTTATAGACAGCAGTGTCAAACGTAAATAATTATAGTTTCAAGATTCTCAGAATAATACATGGTGCATAAAACTTAAAATGCTGTTCATTTCAATTAAAGTTTGTCAAGTTATATTTAAATTATGATACTTTATTTCTAGATCTTTTAAAGGTATCGTGTGTATAACTAGCTTCAATTTGAAATTTATTTTTAGGAAATCCATATGCCTAAAGCAGAAACCGTGGAATTCAACCAAACATAAACTTTTGTATTTTACGTGAATTTTAAACAATTTGGGTCAAGGCCCAGTTTATATTAGCCTTAAGAATGACGAACTCACTTTTTTCCAAATGTCTTTTTGGCATATCTATGAAATTATGACGATAAGTGTTTAAAATAAAAGTTAAAGATTGGCCTAATTTAATTAATTTATTAACCTTTGAAATGGCGGAATCGACTTCATCAGTTTTCTTTAGCTCTTTCGTCTATTATCATATCAATAAATTGGGAAAATAATTTCAAAAGTCTTCCTTAGTTTCTTCAAACATTTAATACTTTTGGAATAATCTATCTACATAACCTACAGCATTCTCGAAATCTTGACACAATTCCATTTCCAATGTCACGGTTTCTAGGTAGTCCTGTCGAAATAATGTCCTGATTAATAATGTGGTTATTGTTAAATTGCACTTTTATGTTACCAATTAGGTCCTGTTTATAGATGAAATTATTCATGTACATATGACTATACTAATTTACTGATTATTTCATAAAACTTCATATGAATTCATAGGTTTGCCAATAAGATCACAGGTTTTCCAATTAATTCATAGAGTACCCGTCAAATTTAACTTTCCGACGATTTCTTTCATTCACCCATAAATTTTCCTATTTACCCATAAATTTACTTATTCACCCATAAATTTACTTATTCACCCATAAATTTACTTATTCACCCATAAATTTACTTATTCACCCATAAATTTACTTATTCACCCATAAATTTACTTATTCACCCATAAATTTACTTATTCACCCATAAATTTACTTATTCACCCCTAAATTTACTTATTCAGCTAGAAATACACTCATTTGCCTGTTTACATACTCATTTATCCAGAAATATCCTTATTTGTTCATCAATATGCTCATACTCATTTAGTTAAATGTTTTCTAAAATCCAGTCTGATGAATTATAGCAAATCAGTCCAGATTAGTTACTTAAGATGATGAATCATATACGATTTGCTGAGCGATATGTTATAAGAGAGTTTTATCTAACCAATTTCTAGGAGTAGACGCGACGTTTGGTTAAACATTTCGTTTAGCAAAACTTGTTTTAATTTTCTTGAGTCTAGCCAAGTGTTTTAAACCAAGGAGGATAGAAAGGGAGGCGAAGTAGGAGGGATGAACTCGCCAGCATCCTTGTAAGAAGCTTAGCGCGCGCTCGGCGGGAAAATTTCGGAAAAATGGCGGCAACACGTAGCGTAGCGGCCGAGGGGTCGGACATTTGCCTGTTTTGTGTACGGGATTTTGGATTTTTTATTGTGGATTTGTCATACAAAGTCTATGGGAGCAAAATTCTTGGATTTTGGATTTGTGGATGTTTTTCGAAATTTTGTACGGAATTTTTCCAAAAGACCGACCCCTCGGTAGCGGCCGCAATCTTGCCTCCATTTTTCCGAAATTTTCCAACCGAGCGCGCGCTAAGCTTCTAACAAGGATGCTGGCGCGTTCATCCCTCCTACTTCGCCTCCCTTCCTATCCTCCTTGTTCAAACTACATCTAGTATACTGATAAAGCCACGTTGCCACATGCACCAAGTGTCTTTCTAATTTTGAATATATGTTTTGAAGGCCTCGATGCCATACGCACGCAATGAATCTTTATTTAGAAACACAATATTTTGTTTCCTGTGTAACCTAATTAGTAAAACAATTTGATTTTGGTTTCTTAGTTTCATTCGTCGTCTGCTTTTTCAAATGCGGGACTACTGTGTTTCCGAAGTTCCCATCGTCAGATAAATTTCTGGGATCTGTCGTAGATGTTCGCGTTTACGCCTAGAAATGGGTTGCTGAAACTCTCTATTATACTCTGACAAAATGAATAAAATCAGTCATCTGAGAATTTAATCTGAATAATCTGATAAGTTAACCGTTGAAAGCATTAACAAGGAAACGACCTGAGGGAGATCCCACCGATTTTGTTCAAAGTTGGGGGATTGTTAGACCTAGATGTAACTTGGAAAGAGCTAAAGGAAAAAGCTACGCTGGGCTTTCGATTTGCCATGGCAACCAAAAATGTTTCTGAAAACATAATGGGAAAAAAATCAACGTAAAATAACATGGGAAAATGAAACATTTAATAAAAAAGAAAAAAAAAAGATAATTTTACATTTTTGAATTATTTTTATTTAAAAAGGGGGAATAAAAACTATTTTGGGTGAACTCGAGCTAAATTGAATAGATAAGTCGTAATTGGAAGTATAATACAAAATATTTGTAAAAAATATGCTGGGATTACTGCCATAATTTTTGCCGGTTAATCTGAAAATACAATTAGGTAAATTCATACAGTATATTTTTTGTAAATTGAAATGATATTAATTTAGTTCAAATGACATTGTCTATATTCATATAAAATTGGAGATTTTCAATTGATATTTTGTGTATTTGAATAAAATTGAGTATATTCAAATAATATTAGGTAAAATCAAATAATTTTGTTTACATTCAAACAATTTTGAGTTAATTCCAATAGTTTTGGGTTAATTGGTATAGTATTGGGCAAATTCAAATAATAATGTTTAAATTTAAATAAAATTGGGTAAATTGAAATAATATTGTGTATATTTGAATAAACTTGGGTAAATTGAAATAATATTGTTTGTATTTGAATAATATTGGCTTAATTTAAATAATATTGTGTATATTTGAAAATTATTGGCTACATTCAAATAATATTGGCTAAATTTAAATAATATTGTGTATATTTGAATATTATTGGCTACATTCAAATAATATTGGCTAAATTTAAATAATATTGTGTATATTTGAATATTATTGGCTACATTCAAATAATATTGGCTAAATTTAAATAATATTGTGTATATTTGAATATTATTGGCTACATTCAAATAATATTGGCTAAATTTAAATAATATTGCCTAAATTTAAATATTATTGTGTATATTTGAATATTATTGGCTATATTCCAATAATATTGGCTAAATTTAAATAATATTGGCTAAATTTAAATAATATTGTGTATATTTGAAAATTATTGGCTACATTCAAATAATATTGTGTATATTTGAATAATATTGTGATTCCCCCAATTGGCAAAATGGCTTCGGATTTCTTTCAAAATAGGAAGGACTAATTTATTCGATCATTTAATGAAACTGAAAAATTCAGATTATTCGACGAATTATTACGGAAGTTATCGAACCGTGATTTTTAGAGTTATCCACCTTTTTTAAAAATGGCTTCGGATTTCTATGATCATCTTTAGTAAAACTTCACTCGGGCAGATAAGAAACTTTCATATATATCTGATACAAATAACCGAACTTATCACACCATGATTTATATTTATATCCGCCATTTTATAAAATGACACCATATTTCGATCGAAATCTAAAAGGGTGTTTATGTCATTCCGATAATGTATTGTCACAGCATATGTTTTACAAATATTTTGTATTTTACTGAAAATTACGTCGTATTTATTCAATTTAGCTCGAGTTCACCCAAAAAAGTTTTAAATCCCCCCTTGTGAGTGCAAAGTAATTGAAAAACGGAAATTTATTTTAATTAAAAAAATTGTTGGAATTGTTAAAGTTTTGCACTTAGAATGTTTCATTTTCCCATGTTATTTAACGTTGATATTTTTAAATTTTTAGTTGTCAGAAACATTTTTGGTTGCCATGGCAAAACGGAACCCCAGCGTAACTTTTCCCTTCAGGTTTTTTCATGTTACGCCTAGTTCTTGCAATCCCCTAACTTTAATCCAACTCAAAAGCGTTGTGAGCTTGTAATTTATTTCCCCATATCTCAGCATCAGTAAAAACGAAGAATTTTTTTATCATTTTTTGGTTTATAGGTTTTTTTAAATACTAATGGCTATCAAAAAGTTTATTATTCTAAGCAGATTTATATGAAGCTAAGTCACCTGGTTTGAAAATTCTTTGTTTATGTATGATTAGGCGTCTCATAAATTTACTTTTGGTATTATGATAAAGAAAAAGAGGTTAAATAGTAAGATAAAAAAGAATTAAACCAAGTTATTAATCTAAGTAAAAAATATTTCATTATTACATATAGAAGTCATAACTTATAACTAACTTACAAAATAATAATTGAATTAAAAATTTATTTTGTTTACTTATGTTAAGAAATGGGGAATTTTGAATATCTTTGCTCTACCGATAGTTGTTGATAATATTCAACAACTCAAAAAAGACTACTCTATAAAGCATTCTTGGAATAATGAAATGTACCAACATTAAAGCACGGCTTTCCTTCTGGTTTGGCTTTTGAGACTGCCATTAATGAAGCTGAAAAGTATGAAATGAACGCTTAGAAATATATATATATTATTTATTATGTTTAACCATCCTAATATCTCGTTTTCAAACCTTTATTTAACGGTGATCGAATAGTGCAAAAAAATGACACTTCGTCTAAATTGCATAAGTCTCTGTGGTGATAGCTATGCACCACACTCTCGCACAACAAGTGTGACGACTGCGTTTCATTCAAAAAACGTGGATCCTCCTAAATATAGTTATAATAAATATTATTACTTGAACTTCATTTTTCTTATTTAGCAAATTACATATTCATTTAGCTCATCCACTTCCTATACATAAAAATAAATGGTTTTAATTAATATCATATTTCACTAATAATAATAATAATAATCAGCTAGGCTAATACCCAAGGCACCACCCTAGGCCTAAGTCATCAAGCGACTTTTGAAGCCTTTAATTCAGGTGGCCGGGTTACAATGCGTAGGAGGGTGGTGGCAAGCCCCGCAAGCCACGCGAGCCAACAGCTCCCTACACTAACTATTACCGTTAACCTCAACAAGTTTTTATTTGAGCTTTAGATATCAAGAAAGCATTGATATAATCCTAATATCCTGTTAAAAACAAGTTTCAAATAATAAATATTTATTTTAAAATCTTAAAATCGGTTCCACAATTTCAGTCCGGAATTCAAATAATGTTTATTATGATTACTAATAAGAGCTAATTTCCTCATCTCGAGTTAAATAACAAAACATGCCCATATATATTTACCTTCATATCTACCATTTTGCAAACCTTAAACAAAAAAAAATATTAGTTATTTAGTTAGCACATAAGAGGTTCACTAGAAATTTTAAACGAGATAGCGACCAAGGTTTAAAGGAAGGGTTACTTAACATTGGTATAAGAAACTGTCATACTTTGAACAATTCCGCAGTACGCTGCTCCGTCGGAAAAATACGTTTGTGTTAATAATGCTCTTGTGATTTAAGTATAAATTATAATAAAAGTGTTTCAATAAAAAGTTTTAAATTTATATTATTGTAAAAGAAAAGGAAGTGTTACGTCATTATGATCCATCTTTAAATAGGGCTCGGCGATTTTGCAAAGTTTCTCGCTTAGCTGTTGGGCTCTCTCCGACATCTGTAAACAAACAGAAGTCTAAAATAAAATAAAATTACGTAATAAAAAGACTGGATACTTCATGGCTAAAATTTATATATTTTTATTTACATGGGCGAGCTTTCGGACCGTGGTCCCTTTTCAAGCCGAGGAAGTATCCAGTCTTTTTATTACGTAATTTTATTTTATTTTAAATTCTAAAGCCATGGCAGGTAAAACCTTTAAAATTTTAAACAGAAGTCTGTTATCGGAAATAAACGCGTTTTACAAGTTTCTTACTTTTAAACATCCTGACAAGCCGAAATTTGTATACTGCTTCTGGAAGCGATTTCTTTTATCTGTAAAAAAATAGTACCGATCTCAAAGAAGAAAAAAGTTTGAAATTAAATGATTTATTTCCATGACAGTCTGTCACCGAACTATTGCTTAGTCGGATTGTTTCGAACACGAAATTCGTCACGCTTTTGTCTTTTCGTGGACAAAGATACTGCCAGGTTGTTTAGATTAAGATAAATTCGAGCGAAAACGTGTATGTAATTGTAAAATTACTTCTTTAAAAAAAGTGTATAATCCAGGAAGTAAGTGAGGTTGTTGATAAAATAAATACGTCATTTCAACGTGTAAAGTTGGCAAATAAAACACTTTTTCATTGCTTGACAAACAAATTATTTTTGTTGTATAATTGGTAAATATAAAAGTAGGTTGGGAACATTTTAAGGGTTACGGCCCAATTGACCAAATCTCATCAAACCAATTTTTGCACGACGCGATGGTTTTAGGGAAATTGTGCGGGTTGGAAATTAATATGCTTTTAATAAATATGAAAATGGTATTGAAATCATTAATGTAAAAACACTCAATTCTTTTAGAACTCTTCTTGACGCAATCGAACTAAATTTACACACCAATGTTTGATTAAATTCGCAATTTTAACATAATTAAAATTAAAAATATTTTTTCTATATTAATTTCTACATTTTTCAATATCATTCGGAAAACATACGCCTAAACATAGGTCTAAGTATAACCCTAACATAACCTAGAGATCGGCAGAACAAATAAATTAACCGACAAAATTTTGATTAATCATATAAACTTTGTTTAACTGTTTTCTACGAACATTTTATACGAATAAACAACGATTTAACATGCAAAAATAATCGTTTTTTTCTGATATTTTTTGGATAATTGTCTGTTACGAATAAAAATAAAGAATTGTATAATTTCTTATTCAAATGCCGATCTCTATATCATAACCTTATTTATATAATACATTTCCGAATTAACCAAAAAACCCCATTGTGCTATTATCTGGAACACGATAATTCGATTCAATGAGATTCGATCGAATGAGAGTACTTCTTTTTAAGCTTAACGTTCTGCTCATCGAAATTATTTGCTAAATGCAGGGAAAAACCGTTTTATACGGTTTATTTAATTAAAACACGGTATTTGTTTTCCAAATTCTTGTGATTCGAACCTTATAAGCGTACCTTATATATAATAATAATATATATAATAATAATATATATAATATAATCACGTTTTATGCCTACATAGCGTGAACATGATCGGACTCGACCAATAGTAAGTCGAGAAAATTGGTACCAAAATCACAAAGGTCGTAAAAGGGAAAATTGCAAGACAGCGCTAATAACTCCAAAACAAGTCGTGCTACATTATCGAAATTTGCTAGACAATCGCATCATGGCTGGATATTTTAATATTTGGAAAATTGTATGACCTTGAACCATTGTCTTCAAGGTCATACTAAAATTATCTCGAGAACCATTACGTTTAGAGCAAAAATTCCAATTAGAAAGTTGTTCTTCGTCACAATTTATGTATTAATAACTATAAATTATAATTTCTAATTGGAATTTATGATCTAAGCCTAATGGTTCTCGAGATAATTTTAGTATGACCTTGAAGACATGGTTCAAGGTCGTACAATTTTCCAAATATTAAAATATCCTACCATGATGCGATTGTCTAGCAAATTTCGATAATGTAGCACGACTTGTTTTGGAGTTATTAGCGCTGTCTTGCAATTTTCCCTTTTACGACCTTTGTGATTTTGGTACCAATTTTCTCGACTTACTATTGGTCGAGTCCGATCATGTTCACGCTATGTAGGCATAAAACGTGACGGGGAACACTTTTCTAATTGAAACCAACTTTCTAACACTTACGGTTCTCGAGATAGTTTTTGGATGACCTTGAAGACATGGTTCAAGGTCATCGAGGTTATCATTCTTCTTTGGCCCCCTGCACGAGCTACGTAAAATAAAAAAAAATTCCTAGAGAAAACGGTTTCTGAGATATTCACCCTGGATCGTTTTTTAGTGGACACCCTGTATAAAGCAATAATAGTTAAACCAAACATTTCAGCGGTTCCCATATACCAGGAATTTTTAATTATAATTAATACAAATAAAAATATATTTTGTCAAATATATACCTATTTCAATGAAAACAATATTTAAATTCTATATGATTTAAAATTAAATGCGCACTTAAATTAAGTATTCAATACATTCGATTTTAGATTTAATTCAGTAATTTCGTTTTTAGCAAAGAATTTTACACGAAGTAACCAGATTTGAAAAAGTTTAAATTTACTTAACGGGGAAACTGCGTAACTGTTTTGAAAGCGCAGTACTTGGCATGGGAGACTTACCGATTATTTCAGAATGGCAATTGTGCATCGCCAATTCGCACAGTTTTATACGATGATGTTCTTCAACCTCGATTTTTGATTTAACCGCACTGAATTTACAAGTCGTAGCCTTAGGACTGAGTTGATAAGAATTATGTTAAATACATTTTTACCTTAGCGTTGCGGTTTGCATATCTAAGATAATTATCGATATTAGAAAGACAAGAAACTGCAGCTCTTCTAAACCCATTTCCCTGTTTGAGTGAAGTTTTAGTTTTTCTTCTCAACTACTCTTTCTATTTGGTGAAGAGTGAAATCGCTTATATACGTTCATTTTGTGTATTCAACTGCTTTTTCCGTATCAAGAATGCTTTGTTTTCTAGATTTTTATAATCAAACAATACTTATTCAAAAAATCGATTTAGTTAGAAATTCCAAAACCTCGTCATGAATAAATATCCTATTCACGTTTTTTTTTAGTCTCGTATTAACAGTGACATTTATTGAAAAAAAAATATAATATAAAAATAACAAGAATGTTTTCACCTTTATTGAAAATATGCAGGCGCAACAGAAGCCCTGCACCTGAATTTGGTGATTGACGATAATATCCGCCGTCATCAAGATCAATGTAGAAAGAGTCATTTATAAGAACGAATACGAAGATAGCAGTAGGACATCCTAGCTTAGATATTTTACCTTCTGGCTATAAAAAGCAAAGGCGTGTTTTTTTTCTTCGGCACACCAAAAGATGAAGTAGGCGCTGCCGTCAAAATCTCAATTAACGTAAATTCATGCTTGCTGTTAATAATATATATATCCGTTATCTTTAAATAGAGTTCACTCATTGCGGTTGCCACTAGTTAAGTTAACTGGTTCCAAGTACAAATTTGTTTTTTGTAAATTAACCTTTAAATGTTACCACTTTGCAGCTTTAGAGCTGTATCAATATATATTTACAATGTAGCGCAGTCATACCTTAACGTAAATTTATTATATAGTAAAATAAATTTTAGTCTTGAGATTTCGAAGGAATGAGGTAAATCGTTAGCGGATACATTGTAAAAAGCATTTTTCAACCTAATTCTTTAAGGAACCTAATACTTATTCTGTTGAAATGTAGTGAAAAATAAACATAAGATATAATGGAATGCTTTGAATTTAAATTGTTTTAACTGAACAAATACTCGCTGACAACTTCGGGAAACCTTTTTGACGTAAAAAGATGTACATATCATTTTCATTTTTTTTAAATATGACTATTTCTTTCTCCATTAATTTTAAGTTATTCACGATGGAAAGGAAAACCAATTTTTTAAATCACAACGCAGGTAGCAAAATCACGTGAATTTATGGTGGAATTTTCGTATTTTTCGTGTTTGAAAATTACACACGTGTAGAACACGTGGAATTTAGGGTTAATAGCTCACGAAACACAGTTCGTGTAATTTAACACGTGATCTCCTGGTGTCTTAAAGGTTTTTAACTCACGATGGTTTTTGGGTGTGAATTTACACGTGGCCTGAAGGTATTTTTTAAATGTTCAGTTACACGAAAATCGGTTCGTATAATTTCACACGTGATCTTCGCGTGCTTTAAAGGTTTTTAACTCACGATGGTTTTTGAGTGTGAATTTACACGTGGCCTGAAGGTGTTTTTTAAATGATCAATTACACGACACAAATTAATTACTTTTTCTTAATCTGCTTTTTTAATTGTGTAATTAAGCTTTGAAATGAAGAATATCTATACGTATAGGTAATAATAAATACACCTTTCAAGCTCTTACTAATTTACACTATTCGTCCGATCCGTAAGTATTTTTAGTTTTAATCTTTCTAAGAAGAAACGTTCAACTTGAAATTTACACTTCAAATTCCACAACCCAAATACCACCATGGTTTTTACACACTATCCTAAGGATTTGAGTGTATTAGTTTCACCCCAGGTAGCAAAAAAACGTTTGTAAAATGGTCAATATTTGGTTTTTGGTCAAAATAACGTTTAATGGTTATTATCCAACTAATTATAAACGTTTATATTTAGTAAAATATTGACCTCTTTTAGAACTCATGTTTTCATCAAAATAGTTAGGTTGAAAAAACCACGTTATTTACATTATATTTATCACATTCAAAAACGTCACTTTTAATGTGGATATTAAGGTTAAAATAACGTTATATTATTTAACTTTTTAAGGATATATCTTTTGACAAACATGAGACGTTATGTTTTGCTATCAACTAATTTTTTAATCTAACTAATAATAAAAGTTTATATTTAGTAAAATATTAACCACTTCTTAAACATGTTTTAATAAAAAATATTCTAATTAAAACATGTTATAGAAGTGGTTAATATTTAACTAAATATAAACTGTATTTATATGTTTGTTTGTCCGCTATAGGAATCTACAGTTTTCAACTTAGGTCGACCAAATTTGGTATACTATCTCATGGTACCCTGACTGTGGTTTTCAACGGTTACGGTCGGCAAAACATCTTTAATTAATTGGATTAATTTAAAAATTAGGTATATCCGCTATACACAAGATACTACACTTTGGTCTTAGCCAAAAGACCGAATTTCTTCATTCTTTGGCCCTACACAGGAAAAACGATTAAAATATAGTAATGTTTTTTAAAATCATTCTTCTATAGACACTAGGCCTTATGATAAAAAGGAAATTATTGTGTTATCAACGTATAATTTTTAAATTTGGATAAATCAGTTGGTTATATGGGGTACGGTGCCATGCGTGGAGAGAGTTACCACACCGTTGTACTTTCGTACTGATTGTGACGATGTTTGTCACTGCCGCTACTAATTAGGTATTTACCTGCACTGTTTGGTGAACGGTATATACCTAAGGGAAAAATGCTGTTGTGCTGTATATTCCCGGGAAATATCGGGTACACCATCTAGTTAAGTAATTTACAAAATGTTTAAAACCGACATTTAATCGACTTTAGTCCTATAACGTTTATATTAGGTTCATTATGCATCGTTTAATAGTTTTATTAACATTTCATATTGACGTTTAATAGACGTTAATCAAATAACGTTTATAATTGGGTTTCTATTATTATTAAAAGACTTAATATCAACCGTTTTATAAACCGTCTATTTTGGTGACATCGTCAACCATTTCATAACGTTTACCTCTCAACATAGTTTCAACGATTCACAAACGGTTTATCAACGAGATTTTGCTACCTGGGACGTACCGTGTAGCCGATGCCGATGCCGCCGTGTCGCATATATTTCTTAAACGGTTAGGGCTAGAAGAGTCAATGATATCTCGTTCGAATGTACCTACATCGCCATTGATAGCCATTCATTAAGTTTTCAAATCGGAGCCCTAGAGGTTGGGCATTTGTTAAATTTACTATTTTGGGTGGTTGCGCTTTATGTTGTAGATATTTTGTTTAAAATTAAGTCCGATAACGTTAAAAAAATATATTATTGGATAGGTTAGGATTCAGCGGACCTACAACTTCGGTTATATCAGTAAATATGAAATTTAATTTAATTTAAGTCCGATTATCAGCAAGAGTCTTTGGGTCTTTCGGAATTAAAGTTTTTTTCTCCCGGTACATGATGGTTTTTTAAGACAACGAAGGTAATCCAAAAACGACTGATCACCAAAGATGGGCACTGTCAAATCTTTTTTGAATCTGATACTTTTTTTGATCGATTTCAGAAATATACCTTATAATTCTATCAATTTTGATACGATTTTTAACCAAAACGTTATATACAAATTGATTGGTGCGGATTCCACGGATTTTTATTGATAGCAAAATTGATCGAAATAGTGACTTCGCGTTATATTAAAAAAACTGAGAGGAATAAAACGGATCGAGAAAAGTTACTCATCTTAGATTTTTAATTGATATCTAAACATTGCGGGGTTTTGAAAAAAAATGATTGTGATATTGGCGCCATATAAATGATTTTGAGAGGTAAATGATAAATAGGATAAATTTGCACATCTTGTTTCCAATTCAAAATCAGAACGTAATGTAGTCCTAAACTCACTGCATAAGTTAAAGTTCAGCTATTCGGTTAATAAATAAATCGAATATTTTTAAAAGTAAATGACAAGATTCAATTAATAGGGATGTCATCAACATTAATACTTAAGATATATATTAAAACAGAGGGACATTTTGTTTACATATTATTAAACTAAAATAAAATTCCGGGTACCGTTAAGGTAAATGTTGCCATGTAATTAATCCAACAAGTTCGCAAGCCAAAATATACCTCTACTCGGAAGAATTGTCCCTTTTTGTATTAATTTATCGGGATGACCCTTAATGATATATCACCGCCATTTAGAGTTATTTACTGAAAACGTAATCCTGGTTCAATCCCATCCGGTATAAAATTTTAATTATAATAAAAATAATTGAGACGAAACAACCGAAATTAATTTATTCAGAATATTATAAACTAAGTAGTTACAACAGTGAGTTAGACTTACTAAAACAATGCACAATTGAGTTTAACCCTCTTAACAGTACAAGTTTATCAATTAATACGAAGCCAATTTCAATGAAAGAAATATCTACAGAGGGTACTTGTTATTAGTTTCCTCACTTACGCAATACTTGACGCATCTTTAACGCTCATTTTATTTCAACACTCGCCCATGATGAATAAAACCTGGGTAAAACCGATACCCTTTCTTAGTTCTTCTTTAGATAAACCCTCCTCTCCTGCCATCTAATATTCAAAATTTACGAACTCTTTTTTAAAAAAGCACTACACCAAATTCAATAAAACAAACCTCGTGGCATAAAACAATTCCTTAATAACAACAAAAACACCTACTTTAAACCATTTCACACAAAGAACAATAATTTAATGCTAACAATACCGCCCAAAAGCTCAGCACAATCAACAAATTAAAATACAAAAGCCCAATCGACCAAATTTCGGAACCAAAATTACCGATATAAAAATATATAATAACAACCCAATCAATCAGGCTTCAGAGCAAAAATAATTAATAGAAAAATAAATAATAATAACCCAATCAGACTTCAGAGCAAAAATAATTCATAGAAAAATTTATAATAATAACCCAATCAATCAGACTTCAGAGCAAAAATAACAAATAGAAAAATATAAAATAACTCAATCGATCAGGCTTCAGAGCAAAAATAACCTATACAAATATTTAATATTAACCCAATCGATCAGGCTTCAAAGAAAAAATAACCGGAAGAAAAATATAACGCAATCAAGCAACAAATTTCTTCAAAAATTTAGAAACCCGACAATAGAAAATTTCATTATAGCAAGAAGTGCGACACCTTATCCATTACAAACAGGAATTTTTGACGTTGTTATTATGAAAGCTAAATAACACGACGTAAACACTGTAAAGGTTACTCCAAAAATGGACATTTTCGTGGAAAAAAATAACCTCAAACAAAATTTGACCTTTAGATTTTCATACGTAAAATATTTAGACTTTAACAGGTTCACAAAAATTAAAAAACAAAGTTCCATAAACAATATATACCGATATTGAATTAATCCGTTTAGTAAAAAAAACCCGCCTTATCATAATGGTCTCCAGCCACTTGCTATGAAAGAGGTACACCACTACTCCGACCAAGAGAATGTTTTTACAAGGTCTCTTTTATTCTCCGTTCCCCACAGTCACATGGGTTAGACAAATATACAGCACTAGTCCTATGACAGCTGCTTTACATTGTATACCAATTCCAGTAATGTAGCAGCACGAAACCTTTACTGACTTAGTAGATGAATATTTGGCAGTAATTGAACAGCGAATTATCGAGGAATGAATGATTTGAAATATACTGGTATCAAGCCACTTGATATCAAAGAATTATGCCACTACTCCCATCAAGAAAATGTTTTTACAAGATCTTTCATATTCTTCAGTCCCCACACACTGAGAGAAAAAATCGCTGTTCAAATTACATTAAAGTGTTGGAAGCAGGGGATGCCAAAACGTTTCTGTAAATATAACAGCTGCTTATTCCGTATTATAATATTACAAGTAGTATAATTTAACATGATGAAATAGCTGTAAATAACACAGTAATAAAGTCTGTCAAATCAACATGAATAACAGTCTGGAGTAGGTGAACCTCATACGTAATTTTATTGGCTTATTAAAGTGGGTTTTACACATCCGTCGGTAGATAATACTTTTTACATCTCAGTAAATTCGATAAGTAGCAAATAATTAATTCAACAAACAATATTGTAGAAAATACACTAACACTTTTAGTCAATTTTACGAATATGAAACTGAATTTTTGACGTGATAGCTTGAGGAAAAAAATGTAATATGCAGGGCCGATCTCACATTTTACATTAATATACAATTAAAAGGTTATCCGAACAGACAATTCGATAAACTCCGGGGCTAAACGGGTCAAATCCCTCAGACAGACCCAATAATGCACAATTATTTCTTTAGTTTTCCAAAGTTAGGCTATGTTCAATTTGTTTTGGTTAGTAGTTAATAAAGTTTCACGCGTAAGGTTGATTTCTAGTACATAGCTAAGGTAGTCTACGTAAAGAGACTATATTCCAAAATATAGAACGATTATATTTTACATGTTTACGAAATTACTGATACAAAGCTATTTCACTAGCAAAAATGATTTTGTTTAAAAAATAACAATAAAATCAGAAGATTTTGAACAAAAATTTACATGTTTTACGAGGCAACTGGGTTTTCAGGTTTGCCAGATTGGTACAAATCTAATTGTGAGCCTATCTGGTTCAAGAGAAATCGGGCCAAGCCTTTTGCCTCTCTATAATCTAAAGTAAATAATCACGTAAGTAGTATTTTAGCGAATTGTTTATTGCTGTAAATCAATTCGACAAACGACCAAATATTAAAGCGCTCGCTCTTTTCTGAAATAAACACTCGCTTAAGTTGTATAAAATATATCACGGTTTTTATATTTATTCATTTTCCTTATTTATTTCGTACATTTGGTATAATTAATTAATATTTATTAACCAGCTTCATTTCTTACAACAGCTTCAATACCCAAATCCATTTCATTCCCAGTTTGTTCAAATGCCGTTACTGACACGGGTAAACTTTGTTTTTGCTGATCTTTTTAGATTAAAGGTTGTTTGTGGTAAATCAGGCCTAAACTCAATTCTTAGGCGATTATACTCAACTACTGCTTTACAATCTGGATATATTTTAGACGCATCAAAATCAAGCAAATGAAGGCCATCCAAAGATGTGACTCTCGAAAGAGCAACGTATGCCATCCCACTTTGAAAGACGCTTGGTCCTATATTTATCAAAGCACATTCCACACTCATACCTTGACCCTTATGTATAGTAACCCCATAAGCCAAAACCACTAGAAATTGACTTCTTGAAACATAAAGGTTTGTCATAATTTCCAACTTACTACAATCTTTCATGTTGCTTACTAACTGCGACCATGGTCAACGGGGCCCGAGAGCGCTGCTTGGTGGTGCCGCCATGTGTCGACAGCCCAAGAGTCACACAAACTGATTGGTGGAGACCGGAACCGAGGCGGGCGCTTTCCAAAGGCAAACGTAACGCCAGAGGCTGCGTTCAATTAGCAATTTAGAGTACCATAAAGCCTTCTAGCGGCCATCGCCAGAAGCTCACGTAGCTACTGGATTGCCGTCCGCAAACTCACTAAACCTCTACAAGGCTGGAGGTAGACGACCTTAGCAGACGAAAATACAGTAGGTAAGCGAACTTCTTGCAGTGGCCGGTAAATGGTTCTATGCTAACCGAAATGGTTAACTGCGGAAAATTAAACTGATCTCTAAAGTGATCGCACTTTCATCAACGGCTATCGTGACGTCAACGGCACCGGTACGCTCCGCTCGTCGCTTGGTTATAATAAGAAGGTTCGAAGGTTATGCTGCCATATACACCAATTCTAAATTTAAATATTTGGAGATAAAAAATTCGCCAGTGGAAGCATGAACGATCAGAGGGATGTGATATCAAAGAGATTATTTATTTATTTAATAGACACACCTAGAGAAAATTAAGGAAACTTGTTGGCTGTCAGAGTTTATTTATTTATTTAATAGACACCCTAACGAAAATTTAGGAAACTTGTTTGATGTCAACTATTTTAAAGTTATTATGTTAATTTCAAGAGAAAATAACGGTTAAGTACGTGATTAAAGGGGCCCAAAACCTTACATGTACGAGTGTAGTCTAAACGCTTTTATTAACTCTTCATGTACCAGCTATACCTAACACTGACAAATAACTTACATGGACAAAGCTGAGAGATTCAGACATGCGCAATGAATTAAAAAAAATGTACTAGCAATTTTTAGTTCCACATCGATATATATATATATATATATATATATATATATATATATATATTTATATATATATATATATGTTTGTCGTGGAAAAGCAACGCCACGGTAGATGGAGCTGCGAAAAATAATTTTTTTAAATTATTTCATTGACGGCGCCGGGACTCGAACCCAGATAGCCGCTGGTCGCGTAATCTCTAGTACCGACGAATTAACCACGCCACTCTGGTCAATTTTACTCGGAACTTCTAGTGGCTTTTGCCGACGCGGGGGGATTTGTCTAGTTAAGTTGTCGCAATTCCCGTTCGTTTTTCCGCGTTATTTTACGTATATTTACGGCGTTTTAGGGTCAAGTTAACCTCAAACTTTGCCTCCCCCCAAATCAGTGGATTTCCACGAAGGGTGACTAGGGCGTGGCGGGAAGTTTGAATTACAGTGTGGTGCTACTCAACTTTTCCCGATGGCCAGTTTCAGGTCTGTCAGGTAAACAGGGCACACAATTTCGACCCCCCTTATCGAAACCGTGTATGGTCAGAAGTAATAAATAAGTGTGGTACTTTCTTATCGAAACCGTGTGTGGTCAGTAGTAACAAATAAGTGTGGCATGTCGAAGAAATGGAAACACCGCTACCTCTATTTTTGGGCTTTATGATACACGCTAAAACCAGATCATAAGACGTAATAGACTTATTATATAAACTTGGTTTATCCGTTTCATACGACCATGTTCTTGGTTGCTTTTCCGATCTTGCTAATACGTCACTTAGACATTTCGAGGGTGTAGGGGCAGTGTGTCCGCCGTCATTAAATACTGGTGTATTTACTACATCTGCAGTGGACAACATAGACCATAACCCGTCAGCAACCTCTGCACAAGGGTCATTTCACGGCACTGGAATTTCACTATTTCAGCATCCAGAGTGTGGGAAAATAGGTGAAAAACCAAATCTAGACTTTCAGAGATCTGTCCGAAAGGTTTCCTTGCTGCCCGAGAGCTACTCAAATGTCCCGCCAGTTTCGTCATTGAAGAAAAAGATTCAAGTTCCTGAAATAAAAGGTCTCGTAGAATTAGAAGTGGCCGATGACGTTTTGGTAAAGAAAGCTTTCAACGAAGAACTATTATGGTGCGATAAAGTATTAAATTACATCAGTCAGGAACAGGTTAATGACCACTGTATGTCATGGGCAGCGTTCCATAGTTCAACGACCTCCATTTTAAATGAATCGCTTGGTGAAAAAGAACCAATATCTGTATCCGCTTTGCTGCCATTATTCCCTGATGAATCCAAATCAGTGGCAATGATTCGCCATTCGATGGACGTTATCCGAAAAGCGACAGCTATTTTAAATCCCGGCCAAACTCCGGTGATAGCTTGTGATCAACCTCTTTACAAACTCGCCAAAGAGATCCAATGGATGTGGCCAGAAACACACGGATAAAATACAAGGTGGTCATGCTTGGTGGCCTTCACATAAAAATGACACTCCTGAAATCTTTAGATGATCTTTTAGAAGGCAGTGGATGGACATCTGCTATTGAACAAGCAAATGTGGCTTCATCCGGTACGGCCAACTCATTTATAAAAGCCTCACACGTAAAGAAAACTGGAAGAGCACATCAAGTGACAGCGTGTGTCCGTTTTCATTTAAGAAAAGAGGCCTATTAGCTCGATAGTCACACCAATTTGGCGTTTGAACAATGGTGTGAATTAAAATCCAAAGAAAGCCCTCAATTCCAATTTTGGGATCTCATTTTAAACATCGAGTTAAGCATTCTTGTGTGGGATCGAGCGATACACGAAGGCAATTTCAAATTATATGTCGAAAGCTTGAAAAGTTTGATTTGGATGTTTTACGCTCTTGACCATACAAATTACGCACGAGCAGTTGCCATCCACCTTCGTGACATGATAACTCTTCAAGATACGCACCCAGAAGTCTACAACGAATTTTGCAAAGGCAAATTTACAGTCAAGAAATCCGAACGTCCGTTTTCGAGAATGTCGTTAGACGAAACTCACGAACAGAATAACGCATGCGTCAAAGGTGATGGTGGTGCTGTTGGTTTGACGGAAAAACCAACAGCTCTCCTAAGGTGGATGGTTGCAGGACCAGAACTAGCCCGAATAGTAAAGGAGTTCACCAATATACTTGGGAAAGGTAAAGAAGAAAACAATTCTAAACATCATGAAAACACACCAAGCAAACAAGTAAAATTCGCAAAAGACGTAAAATCACTCATAGACGTCACTAAAGATATGGGAAACCCCTTTACTGAGTCCTCGAAGGACCTAATTGTCTTAGACAGCCGTCAAATCGTTGATAAACAGATCACCATTTCACTTAAAAGTTTAAAAAATGCAGGGAAAGAACAATGCAAAGATTTTTTTTAAACGTTTGGTGGAACGCTCAATTTTGCTAGACGAATCACTGAAGAAGAACAAATTTCCTTTATTCAAAAGACCTCTAGAAAAAAATAAATCACGGAATCAATTACAAATTATGACAATGAAAAAAGACCAGGACTTATTTTCTAAATTATACATTGCATGCCAGTTTCGCGAAGGTGACATAAAAGAATTCTTTAGACATGAAAATCAACCCTTTCCACCGTCACTGTCAGCCAATGGAATCATAAGATTTGGAAATAAATCTGATCTAACACACTGCCTGGAAGACGTTCTGGCTGAAGACGAATACCGTACTTCCGTTCCAGAGGTCGACGTGATAGTTATAGACGGAGCAGTTCTTGTATATATGATCAAACCTGAGACAGCGCGTACTTTCTTCGAATATGCACAACACTTCATACAGTATATTTCAAGTCAATTTAAAGAAAGCGTTCGTCGAATCGACATCGTATTTGATGCTTATGTAGAAAACAGCTTAAAAACTCAAACTAGAAAAAAACGAGGTAAAGGAGTCAGAAGAAGAGTTGAAGGAAGCAAAGCGGTTCCAAAAAATTGGTCTGAATTTTTAAGGTTAGACGACAATAAGGAAGAACTCTTCGTGTTTTTAAGTCATGAAGTAGCCAGATCAAATTTCCCAGGTGATGTCTTAATTACCAGCGGCGAACGCGTTCTTTCTAATAATACCATGGATCTTCAAGACGTTTCACCATGTACACATGAAGAGGCGGACACCAGAATATTGCTACACGTAGCTCATAGTTGCAAACAGGGATTGAAAAGGGCATTGATAAGAACAGTAGATACCGACGTCCTTGTTCAGTGTATTAGTTTTGCTCTGAAAGTAAGAAGTGAGCGTTTGATTGTTGCTTTTGGAACCGGAAAGTCTTTCCGATATTTGTACGCTACGTCAATCGCTAACAAATTAGGAATTGAAAAATGTGAGGCTCTTCCATCATTTCACGCTCTGACAGGGTGCGATACCGTATCTAGTTTTAATGGGAAAGGGAAACGAACAGCTTGGGCGACCTGGAGCTCATATGGAGGAGTAACTCCGACGTTACAACAATTGACCAACGGGGTATCATTATCCGAAGTCAACCAACAATCGAGCGCTTTGTCATTTTAATGTACGACCGCTGTAGCTCAGAGGAAGATATTAATGAAGCTAGACAAAGTATGTTTACGCAAAAAAAGACATAGAAAACATTCCACCGACTAGAGATGCCCTTAATCAGCATTTACTACGGGTCGCTTACTATAGGCGGCCATATATGGGGTCAGTCTTTAATTAAGTCCCCACAACTACCCATTCCGTCTGATTTTGGATGGATCAAAAACAACAGCAACAGTGAATGGCAAATAACTTGGATAACCTTACCGCCAGCTAGTGTAGCCTGCCGCGAAATAATTAAATGCGGTTGCAAACAGATTTGTAAAGGACAATGTAGCTGTGTTAAAGCCCAATTACCATGCACAGCTCTGTGTAAATGTGGCGGGTGTAATCCAAATTCTTTGAATAATTATAGTTAAAATCAGAAACTTCGAAAATGAAAATTAATAACTTCGCAATTAATTAATAAATATCTTTGTAATTAATTTTAATGCCGTTAAGTTAGATCAGGAAATAATATTGTCATAAATATTTAAATTAGTTTTGATGCCAGTAAAAATTATAAAATTAAAATCAACAAGTTGGCAAGCCAAAATATACCTCTCCTCGGAAGAATGGTCCCTAGTGGTATTAATTTCTCGACACGACCCCCAAAGATATCTCCGCAATTCAGAGTTATTTACGAAAAACGTATTCTCGGTTCAAACCCTGCCCGGTATAAAATTTTAATTTTAATTTAAATAATTGAGACGAAACAATCGAGTTTAATTTATTCAGAATATTATAAATTAAGTAGTTACAACAGCGAGTTAGACTTACTAAAACAATGCACAATTGAATTTAACCCTTTTTACAGTACATGTTTATCAGTTGAATATAATACTAAGCAAATTTTAATGAAATAAATATCTACAGATGGTATTTGTATTTTTCTCGCTTACGAAATACTTGCCGCATCTTTAACGCTCATTTTATTTCAACGCTCGTAGACTTCCAGTTGACGTGGTGACACATACCGCATGAAAAAGACCAATGCCGTCCAATTTCCAATATCATATAATGACTCGCACACCCAGGAAATCATTGACTACGTTAGAAATCCTAGATATCCAAATATCCACACCAAATATATTTACAAGAAGCAAAAACCTTACCATCAACAATGCACAGAGAGCCACTTGACTAACCGCCAGCTCTTAAAGCAATTAACGTTAAATTATCTCCTTTGAATTAACACAACTATATATAGGTCGTTAAGAATACCCGTAAATAAATAACAAAAAAACTAACAAAGTGGACCACCCACAGGGTCTACCCTTTAACCCTCTTATCTCGGCTGACTGCGCTAAAACAAGATTTAACCTTTAAAAAAACCAGATTAGGCCTTCATAAATTCATTAATAAAAAAAGACTTTATTACCTATTATGCTTACGATGCGTGTCTTAATTTCAGTGTACCTTAGCAGCTATCGGTGGTTCTGTGGTAGAGCGCTCGACTGCCAAGCCGAATGGTCTGGGTTCGAAACCTGGGTGGCGCATTTGTTTTTAATCGATAGAGAAACGCTAAATTAGAATTTCTTCGATGCAATAATTTCAATTTCAATTCTATTTCAATTAAACCAAAATTTCGTACTCTATTAAATACGCTTCCGATAAAGCTGAAGGTCCAATTTTCAATAAGGCGTAACAAGTGTCGGTGGTTCTGTGGTAGAACGTCCGCCTGTCAAGCAGGAGGTCTCGGGTTCAAATCCCGCCCGATGCGATCGCAAATTGATACTAAGACGAAGACCGTGTAAAACTGGTGGAAACACTGCCATTGGACGTTGAGAGGTAGCATTACACTCAGCACTCGGTCCGTCCCAAAGTCATTAAGAAGAAGTTGGAGAGAAAACGCCCATATGAACACAACATGCACAACCGTCAGAACACAAACACAACAAATTCAACACTCACAACCTACGCATAAACATTACAAAAACGTAATACACCAAACCGTCACGACGGTGAGCGAAAAAACACCATCCAAACCAAACCGCAAATGAATCCGTTAACGCTCACCGTCACACGGTGGTTTTGCCAACCCTTCGAGAAACTGCGAACGCAGTGATTACACTTTGCACCGAAAATGCGAACGCGTTCGCAGGCCTGACAGACAGACCCACAAACCCACAGACAGACACGGTGGTTGTATAACCCCTCCTAGGGGACTTTGTCCCCTCGGAGAGGTAAAAATATAATACTTAAAGGTTAAAGATATTTCAATCAATTAAGTAAAACCATACGTCTAGTTCACTGCATTATTTGTTAATAAAACGACCATTTAAACTAAACGTTTCGGTTTTTATAGTTTAGAAATGAAAATTGCTTTAGCGACGTCCCCCAAAACAATCTCTCCTTTCCGCTCGGTTTCGGAAAAGCGCGCGAATCTGTTATGGATTTTACAGATTGTGACTGACTTAACTCGTTTGTCACAAGCGTCACAGACCAGATAGAGAATGCCTCCAATCTTTCATCGGCTTAATAAGTGTTTAATTTTAATTACAGAAAGTTTAATGCTTCTATCATAAAGTGCACAATTTTTCACCATTCCTCTAGACTATTAGGGCGTGTTGCAAAAGTCTGCTTTGCTAGAATCAAACATGTTAAATTCAATGGGCTAGCACTTTGGCTAGGGCTTTGGCAACAGGCCCTTAAGCTGAAAAGTATGCGACCATGGGGACAGAATCTCCGTCTTGCCATATTCTTAGTACATAAATACATTTTTGCAATAATATGATTTATGCAGTTGTTAATAATCCATATTTAATATCTGCTCTAAGAAAATACTAATTTAATCACCGAGATAATATAAAATCACATGGCCTGAACAGCTTTTGTATTGGTTTGCCCACCCGGGTATACTGAGGGTGGGCGGTGGCCACTCTTTAAAATAGGATGGTAAATTATATATCAAACGATAGGAAATCACGTGGCCTCAACAGTTTTGGTATTGGTTTGCCCACCCGGGTATCCTGAGGGGGGCGGTGGCCACTTTTTAACATAGGATGGTAAATTATATCAAATGATAGGAAATCACATGGCCTCAACAGCTTTTGTATTGGTTTGCCCACCCGCGTATCTTGGGGGTGGGCGGTGGCCACTCTTTAACTTAGGATGGTAAATTATATATCAAACGATAAGAAATCACGTAGCCTCAACAGTTTTTGTATTAGTTTGCCTACCTGTGTCTACTAAGGGTGTATGGGTTTGCCCAGTCGAATACACTGATGTGGAACTAATATTACGGCCTGGGCCAACTTGTTTTTAATGCGTCTCAGCTTTAGAGCCCCTTTAAGATATTTAAAAAGATAGTTTAAACCTATTTAAAAAAACTTTAGAAGCCACGTGACTGCCGAATAGATATTTTGAAGTAATTATAGACAAAAGAAATGTCAATTAGTAGCACACCGACACGGAAAAGTAGTCAATGGTATTCAACTTCCGGGTAGTTGATCATGATAATATTTAATTACTGGAAATAAATTCATACGGGAAGGGGGGGGGCACAAATTTCTTGCAATTGAAACCCATTCAAATATTTTGTCCCTCCTTAGATTCGAACGCACAACATTTCGACGATAAGAGACCGGTTAAGTAACGATAATTTCAATCGAAGTGCAGTTCTTTCGGAGTGCAGCTGCTAAAGCTGACTCTTCCTTTAGAGGACAGCTCACACAACTGGAAGCCGTTTTATTTATTTTTATGATTAACCGAGTCATAGTGAAAGTTAAATTTTCAAGAGCTAGACGCCATCGCCACCTGGTGTGATTTTTATAATTAAAACCTGCAACATTCTTTGAAAATTATTTTACTACACTTCTTTTTAAATTTAATAGAAATTATATGCCGAAGAAATTCAATGAAACTATAAACACAGTCCCTTTAAAACATTTATATTAGCACTATAAAACAAGCCGTATTACCTCAACACGCGTGGAACAATTACTATGGCGTAAAATGAAAAGCATCACAGCACCCGAAATATCTACTTTGTCACTCAACTATCCCATAGCGTGAAGGCATCGAGTTTCATTTTAAAAGTCAAGGTACCCATACATGTATATAACTAGACGACGAGTCGTCGCCAGATTATAATACATACATAACAATATAAAATACTTTCCACGAAAGGGGACTCGATCACACAAGCACGCGCCTTATGATTGAAGTACAGCGTCCCTATCGTCTCGTTCGTGTTTGTGTAGTTAGTCTTTCGAAATTTCTTTTCTAGTACTGAATAAAATGTTATAATAATAATCCGAAATAAAAAAAAATATTCCTCTGAATCTAACATTTGAGTTACAATTGAATAAACAATAACCTTATTATAAATAATTTATAAATTACATTTATACTAATTTAATTTAATTTATAATAACTTAATTACATTTATAATAATTTAATTTAATTTATAATAACTTAATTACATTTATAATAATTGAATTACCTTTATAATAATTGAATTACCTTTACATATAATATATTCCTACTGGCACGGATTGGATGACACCCATTTAATTTTTGCCCTCTCTAGATTCGAACCCACCGCATTGTGACGAAATTCAACGCCTGTAACCACTACACCACAATTTACCACGCTAAACGTTCATTTTTATATCAGATATTTTTTTACTAAAAGACCAAGGCTTAAGAATCTCGAGCTTATGCATCGCATATGGACGCCATTTTATATTATTTTTCAAGGACCAAAGTCAGTAAAGGAGGCTAACACATCAAGGTTAAAATTTCTGACCAAAACGCTACCGCCATCTGGTGAGACCTATTGATATTTATCTGGAAATATTCAATATTTTTAAAACATTAATTATAAATTTTCTATTTAAATTTAATAGAAATTATATAGCAAAGGCACTCAATGAAACTATAATCGCAGTTCCTTTAAAAGTTTATCCACTATACAACAACCCTTTTTACCTGTAACCGCGTGGAAAAATTACTATACAGTAAAAAAAACAAAACGGCATCTCACCACCCAAATCGCCTACTTTTTCCCTTAACTTTCCCATAACGTGAAGGCAACGAGTTTAATGTTAAAAGTCCAGGTACCTATATATAACCAGGCGACGACTCGCCTGGTTATAATTAAACAAGACCTTACTGATGTAGTTATATAAAAAATTTCCGTGACCTTTTTGGCTCAGAAAAATGCCGGGGGGCAATGCCGCCCTGCCCCCTACTAATGACGACCCTAACTAGAGTCCATGCTTAATATACCGTCGTTATGTATTTCGCTGTAGCAAATATAGTTACGACGTTGTACTAACGAATACTAGTTGTTATTTAGGGCTCGTGTGAGCTACATTTAGTAAACCGTTTTAGCAGCTAGTTTAAAATGTAATATCGAATCGCTTTCGCAGTCCTGTGACCGTGCCTACAGAGTCCCAAAAATATCGTATACTAGCTGCAAACGACTAATTTCACGACAGTGTCCGTCATTCGCCATTTTATCAAACAGTTTAATAAAATATAAAATACGTGTAAATCTAGAATATCACCAAAAAAACAATGATTTTTTTAGCATGTTACCGATAACTATACTTTTTTACATGTATTTTACATTCTTATCTTTTTATCGATTTTCTCTTGTTCTAGTTTAGAATATTATATTGGTGGATTTTAGGAAATTTTGGGCACCTTCAATGTTAAGGCTTGCGCCTTTTTTTTTCCCAGATTTGCGCCCTTTCAGTTTTCAGGTCGGGCCATGGCCCACCCTGGCCATATCGTGCGCACGCCTATGTCTACGAGAGGTATATTTATACTATCGATATCTGTACCAAATTACGATTTCTAGAGAAGCAGCTTTTAATGGATAATTATAAATAATAAATCAACATAAAGAGGGTTTAAGATTTTGGCCAACAATTGTTAAGTGCAGAAAAACCTTAGCTAGATATTAAGGTCGAAATGTTTCATTCACTGCTCCATTAGCCTGGACACTTGCCTGTGCTAAAAGATGGCTTGAAATATCAAACCTTATTTTAATGGTGTATGTTGTAAATGATTAAACAGCTGACGAGACGATATACTTCACTGAGATTGTTGATGAAAAAATAAGAAGTTTGAAGTAACTTTACTTTTAAAAAATTATTGTCGTAAAATCATATATTTTTATAGGTGCGTCTAAAATATTAAAGTCATTTTAAAGCAAAAAAGAAATAACGAACTCTCGAAGAGATCAAGTGGTATTTATCGAATAAACACACCCACACACAAGGAACTAATAGTAATAGTCCCCTCCAAAAAACGTTTTAATATACCAGGTATTTGTACGAAAACAAATAATAGAGAAGGAAAACTGAAATATTCTACTTGAAGGACGTGATTTTGTTAAAAGGTTTTCCTTTCCATTGTGAATAATTTAACTTTTACAAAAAAGAAATATAAATATTTAATAAAAATTAATATCAAACACAATATACGTATCTTTTGATGGCAAAAAGGTTAGCTAAAGTTTTTATCGTGTCAAGTATTTGCTCAGGCAAAGCAATTTAAATGCAAAGCATTTCCTTATTTAGAAGCAGAAGATGAATTGGCTGTCTTAAAAAAATATTTAAAAAAATGGGATTAACACTGTTTTAGCCTACAATTTACGGCAATCCGTTGCAATCTCAAGGTTAAAATTTGTTTTACTAGAATATTTTTTGGATCTTCTTTTTAGAAATTGTGGCAGTGAAAAATGGGCTGAGCTCTATCCTCAATCTGGATATATACAGGGTGTCTTAATTTGATCAGCCCAGGCGTTTTTCTCAAAAACTATAGTCGCTAGAAATGTGAAATTATCAGGATATATTCTCTCGGGGAGGACCCTTTTCTTTTGGAATTTTCAGAAAAATCGTAAACTTTTTCACAGTTTTGAAATTTTATTTTTTGAACGATAGGTGGTAGACGAAACTTTTCAATCATCAAGTTGCAGAGCGTACTCGAAAACCTTTAGTGAAATTGGTTTGGTCAAAAACGGACAATTTTCTTTGAAATAATACGTCATGAATAAAAAACCAGTTGGTACTACCCAAAAATTTTTACGTCTCATGAAAAAGAAAGAGAAATCTATCTTATTTGAAATGATCGTATGTTTGTTAATATAAAAAAGGACTGTTTTTAAAGCCAAATCATTTTAAATAATTTTTTAGAGAAAATACAATTTACATAGTAAAATTCCAGAATTCACGCGTCTTATTTGGGGCCAGAATGTTGCAAGAAGTCCACGAAACCGTCTAATTTATGCCAACTGAATTTCCCACGTGTTTTTTATTTTGCACTACTCTGTCGCTTAAAGTGTGGCTCCATTTTAGTATTTAAAAAGACACAGCTTCGTTTTAAAATCATTCTCTGAACGTACTCCAGTAAAATAAAAAGATGACTCGTTATACCTGTGAACAGTAGGGCTCGGCGAAACAGATAAATCAACCGCTAAAGATTTGATTAACCATAAAAATTACGATTAACTGTTTATCCATGGATATTATTCACGGCTATATAGCAATTTAACATGTAAAATAATCGGTTTTTTTTGGATAATTTTCGTTTGTGGATAAAAATAAATAAAGTTATTATTTCTTATCCAAACGCCGAGCTCTAGTGAACAGCGGTCCAGGATGGTCGAATTATACTACGGAGATGGTCAACGAAATGCACGTGAAGTGAGTCGATTATTTCAAATGTTGTATCCTGACAGTCGTCCAAATCACCACACTGTTCTCCGTGCTGTCCGTGACTTAGAAAACGAAGGCAACGTGAATCGCAGATTCCGTGGACCAGGCCATGACACCATCAACATGGAAGACACAGTCATCGCCTACTCTCGAGAAAACATAAGAATGGCCTGCTCTGATTTGGACTTGTCAAAGTACTACGTTTGCAGTGTCCTTGACCGTCATAACTATCACCCATTTCGTGCCACGCTCCACCAAGCACTTTACGATGGTGATCAGTGACTTCGGCTGGATTTCTGTAATTGGTTTTGTACTATGGCCGACGGAAACGAAGATTTCCTCCGTTTGATTCTTGTGTCTGACGAGTGCTCCTTTGGGAGAGACGGCCCGTTTAACATCCAAAATAATTGCCTCACCACAATAAGGTACAATTCCGTTTAAACATCTTTGCTGGTCTTCTGGGAGATCGCGTTATTGGATCATTTTTTCTTCCGCGTCAACTCAATGGCCAGAATTACCTGGCCTTTCTACAAAATAAAATCGCGGACGAGTTGGAAGATGTGCCATTAGTCGACGTCCCACGCCTTTGGTTCCAGCATGACGGTGCACCTGCCCACCAAGAAAGACAAGTTGTGCAGTGCCTTAACAACGAGTTTCCTGGGCGATGGATGGGCAAGAACGGTCCAGTACGATGGCCTCCGAGGTCCCCAGATTTCGCACCGCCGGACTTTTCCTGTAGGGATTCGTCAAGGAGGAAGTGTATAAAACGCCTGTCACTAACGAAGAAGATTACGGCAGAGAATCATCGAAGCGTTCCAACTCGTATCTCCCGAGATGATCCCTGCTTCGTTTCAAAATATGCTTCATCGCGCACGGATTTGAATTGCAGCGGACGGTGGAATTATCGGACCTCATTTAAAATAAAGGGCGTGAATTCTGGAATTCCACTATGTAAATTGTATTTTCTATAAAAAAAATATTAAAAATGATTTGGCTTAAAAAACCGTCCTGTTTTAATCTTTATAAACATAAGATCATTTTAAATAAGATAGGTTTTCTTTCATTTTGATGAGACGTAAACCTTTTTGGGTAGTACCAACATGTTTTTTCATGACGTATTATTTCAATGAGAAATTGTCCGTTTTTGACCAAACCAATTTTATTCAAGGTTTTAGAGTGCGCTCTACAACTTGTTGATTGAAAATTGTCGTCTACCAGCTATCGTTCAAAAAATAAAAATTTCAAAGCGATGAAAAATTTCACGATTATTCAGTAAATTCCAAAAGAAAAAGGTCCTCCCCGAGAGAGTATATCCTGATAATTTCACATTTCTAGCAACTCTAGTTTTTGAGATAAACGCCTGGGCCGATCAAATTCAGACACCCTGTATTTATTTTCCGAAACCAGGGTTTTCTAAAAAAAGAAACTTACAATTGAAGTTCAGATACCACTGCGTTTAAACATAAATATATTATAAATCAAACAAACTCAGATGCTGTACTGAAACCGGAAATCACCAACATTTAAAGGTTTATTAAAAAAAATCAAATTCCCACTTAAGATCGGGAAATTAGTGGTAACCGCAATGAGTAGCTTTTATTTCAAGAAATGTTTGAATTTACGAAAACTGATATTATGACGGCAGCGCATGTATCACCTTTGTATTTTCCCTAGAAAATCAACGCCTCTGATTTTTCCAGCCAAGAGGTAAAAAATCTAAGGTACAATGTCCTTTCGCTGACTTTGCATTCTTTTTCTCTCTATCTTAGTATAACTTTACGTTGGCTTATAATATTGTCAATCAAGAAATGATTGTGCAGGGCTAGTAAAAGAAAAGGGGAAAACATAATTGTTATTTCTTTGTTGATTTTAATTCTAAAAAATAAATATACTGTTAACAAGAAG